>NC_064920.1:588318053-590791387 GCF_023897955.1 Schistocerca gregaria | reverse complement strand
CAAGTAAGAGTGTGAGACTAGCACTGGTAATATATTTCCTCTTTCCTCAGGTTTTACACTTTTGCCTGCTATGTCCTCTTTCATGTGTTTATTCTGGATGATCGAGTACTGGTGTTGAAGTTTTATATACAGACAATGCTGTCTTTTTACATAATTTATCACTGTATATAAGAAACTGTGATATGAATGAGCTGAAGCAGTCTACTGAAAAATCTTCATAATTCAGATAAGGATATTTAAAGAACTTGGAACAACTGGAAATTAGTGCTGAATAGAAGTTACTACAAAATTAAAGTTACTTGTAAAAAATAAATTCCCACACAAAAATAAACATAAAACTACACTGACATAGAGAACAACACAATGGTAATTAAAACTAAAAGTACCTGGTTCTGGTGAAGAGGGTTCAGCCCTTGGTAGTGAAGAAGCCGCTGCTACAGGAGCAAACAATGTAGCTGGAGAAGGAGGAAGCTCTCCTGAAAGAAAAAGTAGAGCATTTTAACTTCAGAATAGCATACAACGTGTATTCCAAGCAAAAACACAACACTATGTCTTATACTGTGTACACACACTGAAACTGTGGCCAAATGATAGAAATTTATTCTGTGCTCAAACTAAGCAAGAAAAATAGAGTAAGGATCATACAGCCTATAAATTCTTAATTTACAAATATGAACAACAATCTTGCGAAACAATAATCTTCTGGTGTATTTTGATATTAACTAAAAGTATTAATTATTTGATAACATAATACATCAGAGAAGTACTGTGATGCTGCTGCTGATTTCTGTATTATAGAAAAGAAGTCTATAAGTAAAACCTGTACAACACAAAATGCTAGTTGCTTACAGGGCTTTAAGTTCCAATTGCTTATGGACCTTTAAAGATCTGTATTGATGAAACCAAATATGAAGAAACTGTGTCATGTGCCACTTGCTGGAGCATATATGCTTTGTAGTGTGACAGCAATAACTAGCTAACAGTCTATGATGAGACTGCTACTTGTTTTTGAGTGTGTAGTGCAACCAGTTGCGTGACATAAGGTGTGTGTGTGTGTGTGTTTGACTCAATTTCACACATCATAATCGATGTTTTTGATAGCCTGTGGCTGTCATTCATTATTTAAATAATGAAATAATGCACTAGTGTGGTTTGTGCCTGCCTTACATCTACAAGCTCACACCACTGGAAGCACCTTATGAATGGTTCTTGCTACACCAAAATTTCTTTAGCCATTTAGTTACCCCACATATACATGTACAATTAATGGTATAAAAATGGCACCCTTGTCTTTACATTCAAAATACATAATGAGTTTCATTTGTTCCATATTCAAACATCTCACAACCTATGCATGATTTAGCTGGAATAACTAAAATGATTTACCATATTTACAGCACTTTCAAAGCTGATCAGTACCTCCATATTGTGGAACAATGAGATGATGCATTAATCCAACTGCACCAAATTCGATTCAGTAAATAGTTATGCCCTGTTGTTTAGAGCTGGCTGGAAAAAACCTTCTCTATCAAGCGGCAAGGAATGTATTAGCTGAGTGGCATATTCTTCTAAGTCCTTACATGTGGATTACATGTGCAAGTAGATGTGCCTTCCAGTAACTGTTGTTTCCAGTGTGATATTTGTACTTCAACTACGATAGGCCTATTTGAGGGTTATGCTAAAAAGAAGAGATCAGTAGCTCCTTGATATGGTGTCAGCTTACTGTACACGTAGCTGCTGTATGTGTCTGACTGAATCTCAATAGCAACTTTCATCGTTATTGGACCGTTTGAAAACCAAGCTGCACAAAAAACACCGGCGATTGGACCGCAAAAAAGTCCTTTTCCATCACGACAATAAACTAGCACACACTTCAGCAGTTGTGGTCGCAAAACTAATGGAAACAGGGTTCCAACTCATTTCACATCCCCCTATTCTCCAGACTTGGCTCCCTCGGTCTACTATTTGTTCCCCAATTTGAAGAAATGGTTGGCGGGACAAAGATTTTATTCAAACAAGGAGGTGATGGCAGCAACTAATAGATATTATGCAGACTTTGACAATTCCTATTATTCGGAAGGGATCAACAAATTAGAACAGCGTTGAACAAAGTGTAGAAGTCTAAAGGAGACGATGTCAAAAAATAAAAAAGGTTTACCCCAAACATGTAAGTAGTTTTTATTTTTGCACGGTCTTTTCAAACGCCCCTCGTATAGCTTCAGTATTTTCTCCACATGTCAATGGCATCAAGAACAGCTTGATTCCTTTGAGGCGTAGAACTGACAAGTCTGTGGAAAAAGTCCTCATCCATGGCAGTTCTCCCCATGAAGAATGAACCAAATCCCATATGGGATTCGCAGTTCCCGGAGGAGGGTCTGTCCAACAGTCCTGCGGAGTCTTCTAAAGGTGAGCCCATACATGCCCTATGGATTTGAGAACAGGTGACTTTGGAGACCATGGAAGGCACTGAATAATATTCTCCCTCCTTTGAAACCAGCTCCGAATCCTAATTCTAGTGTGTGATGAATGATATCTTGTTGGTACGTGAAACATCCTTCAGGGTACCGAAGTCAAGCTCCAGGGATGATTACATTTTCAAAGAAATGTTCATACCATGCTGAATTGAATTTGCCTTGGATATGTTCTAAAGTTCCTTCACTCATGTAAGACATCCAGCCCCAACATTTCACACTTAAGCACCTGGTTCTAGTGCATGTGGCCACGAAGCGCACATCGTATCGTTGCCCATCTATGCAGTGAACAAGAGCAGGACCTCTGCTCATGGATGCTATTGTCCTCTCATTGGAGAAAATGACTTCTCTCCAATTGTCATCTTCCCAGTACCTCACAATTGGTAATCTATCCATGACTTGTTCATCAGATATCAGCTTTTTGATAGGAGCAGCATGACAGGACCTGATTCATTGGTCCTTTAATCTTCAGAGAGCAGTTCTTGAAGAGCCCAGAAAACGTGAAGCTCTCCTTAGTTCTCAAATGAGTGACAAGGGAGTTTTCTGGCCCACACTGACCAGTTCTTCATCTTGTATTCATGTAGAGACTAGTGGTCTTCCAAGTATTGCACGTCTCGCTACCTCACCATTATCTCCAAATCGTCTAATCTATGTTTTTGCTGTGGAAGCATCAACACCATCACGATGTCCTGCCTCAGATGCAGTAGCACCATTTCAAAGAGAGAAATTATTCACTTGTGAACATTCACATCAGCCATTTTGAAGCAGATGTATGATGTATGCCACTCAGCTGATACATTTCTCTTAGCTGAAAACTGTAGACACAACAGTTGGCAGTCTAAGTAATTACAAATAAATAAATCCATTTTCAATATTTTTACTATGGGCATTTGTCTATTTGTTTAAAGATTAGTCTATTACAAAATGCAATCTTTTGAAAGAATGTGGAACTGTGAAATGCTTATTGTCACAATAATTCTACCGAAATGGAGTTCCTATATGTCAACTGTTCCCACATGCTCGAATACTGATTTTCAAAAGAAATGATACGATGAATTCTTTTGCAATAAATCTAGACATATACTGTATCCTAACCATTATACTGCTTCTATTTGATGATGTAAACACCAAGCTGAAGCTCCACAGACCCCTAGAGTTGTGAACATGGCACTTCTGAACTAGAGCATGCACAATGCTCTGTTCTTGAACTTAAATTACTCTGGCTAGGCAATCTTTTTGCCTCTCACTGATTAACTTGGTGACATGTTATTAACTCCATGTTGTGCTATAATTTACCATTGTCATTACTAGCAGATGATTTGTATTTAACTCTTATTAAAATGCCTGATTATACAGAAAAAACAAAAACCTTCAGCTTGTGGTATATTTTAACAATTAGTATGGACAATGGGTGGATTGCTACTCACCAAATTAAAGAGATTTTGAGGGGCAGTGCCCCCTCCTCTCTCTCTCTCTCTCTCTCTCTCTCTCTCTCTCTCTCTCTCTCACACACACACACACACACACACGCACGCACGCACGCACGCACGCACGCGTCATCTTGGTTCCAAGTCCCAACTGCCGCTGTGGTGAGCAGAATTTCAGCTGTAGTGAGTAATGGGGGTAGAGAAGAGGAGTCTGGGGAGGAGGGAGAGGGATAACAAAGCTGTGATGAAAGGAACTATAGTGCTGCCTGTGGGACTGTGCAGGGATGTGTGGAAGACAAGGACAGGATAGCGAGCTGGCTATATGGGAGGGAGGGGAGAAGGTAAGCAAAGGAAAAAAAGAGAGAAGTGCAGTGATGAGATAGTAGGCATGTGTAAAGCTGGAAAGAGAAAGCAGGAGAGGGCCATAGGCAGGTGGAAGGCAGATAGTAGCGAAGGTTGAGACAAGTGGGGGTCACAGGAACGAGGATAGTTCCTGTAAGCTCAATTCACAAAAGCAGATGGTAGGAAGAACCCAGTTGTGAAGCAGTGCATCATGCTGGGTGGCATACTCAGCAACTGGGTGATTCAGCTGTCTCTTGGTCACAGTTTGACAGCGGCTATTTATGTGAACAGACAGCTTGATTGTGGTCATGTCCTCATAGAATGTCCACTGGGGGCCGAACTGCACAATAACCCTGGGTTCAGTGTGGGGTGGTGGTGGGGTGAGTGGACTGCTGTAGGGGTTGTGTACCACTGCGGGCTATGGCAGGGACGAAGCCTCTCCATCGTTTCTAGGTCCCCAATTCCATACCATACCATACCATACCATACCATACCATACCATGCCAAGCCATGCCATTGTTGGTGGTTCTGATGTGGATGGGGATACTGATATCACCATATTTGAGGTGGAAATCAACCTCAAGAAAGACGGCTTGTTGGGCTGCGGAGGACCGTATGAAGCAAATGGAGAAGGGGGCACTGAGTTTCTGCAGGCGTGTAGATAGCATGACCTCATCCTTGGTTTGTATCAAGAATATGTCATCAATGAATCTGAACCAGAGGTGTGGGTTTGGGATTCTGAGTAGATAGGAAAAATTCCTTTACATGGTCCATGAGTAAGTTGGCATAGGATGGTGCCATGTTGATGCCCAATGGTATAGCTCATATTTGTTTGTAGGCTTGCCTTCAAAGGAGAAGTAATTGCTGGTGAGGATACAGCTGGTCATGATGACCGAGAAGAAGGTTGTATGTAAGGGGTCAGTCAAGCACTGGGGAAGATAGTGTTCAATACTGACAAGCTCATGAGCGTTCGGGGTTTCAGTGTAGAGGGAGGTGGCGTCAATACTGATGAGCAGTTGCCAGACAGTAAAGAAAAAGAAACTGTGGAGTATCAGTAGAGGAAATGTTTAGTGCCTTATATATAAGAGAGTACTTACTAGTAATAGGCTGAAGATGTTTGTCCACAAGGGCAGAGATTCTCTCTTGGTCAGCACAGTAAGCAGCCTTACTGGAGTGACCTGGTTGGTTGGGTTCATGTACTTTGGGATGCATGCAGAAAGAGGGTACAAGCGCTGGGAGTTCTGTGTTGAGCTGGAAACTGTACTCAGGGGAGAGGTTCTGGGATGGACCAAGGAATTTGAGGAGGGACTGGTAGTCCTGCTGGATTTCAGGTATGCATTCACTGTTGTAGAGCTAGTAGACCATGAGGGATTTTGGGAATAATTGAGAGGCAACATCTGTAGTTATGAAATTCTGCAAATTTAACAGTGGATGATTCAAAGAGATTGGACATGGATCACAGCTAGATGGAAAAGTAAAGCTGATTAAGACAGAATTCAATACTGGTTTTGAATCAAGTCTGTTTTTACGATTAGTGGAGAAAAAGCTTTTCTCATTTTAAAGAACATAGTTCTTATACAGGAAATCAGTGATCTGTAATTATTATAAACTGTTTACACAACCAGCCGCAAACAAGAGGATTGCCATGCGCCACCGCCTCCAGCAGACATTCATGGTCCGAAGATGATCTCATAAAAAGATCGAAACCGGTCACCATTAAAAAAGTTAAGTGATCAAGACTGCTTCCAGTTTATTTAAAAGCTTTTCTGTTATGGGGACAGGGAGATGGTCTTAGGAGGCCCAGCAGGACTGAATTTGGAAGTGGAAAAAATGGCTCTAAGCACTGTGGGACTTATCTGAGGTCATCAGTTGCCTAGACTTAGAACTACTTAAACCTAACCAACCTAAGGACAGCACACACATCCATGACCGAGGCAGGATTCGAACCTGCGACCACAGCAGTAGTGCGGTTCTGGACTGAAGCGCCTAGAACCACTTGGCCCCAGTGGCCAGCTTTGGAAGTGGAGCAAAAGGTGAAGCCGTTGTACAGGGCCAAGACTTCTGTGGGACTGAGGCTTTTGGAAGACATGTTCCTGACTGAGTTGTTGGTCTGTTTAGGCTCAGAGTTCTGTAAGGTGGCATGTGGGAGTTTCTGGGTGTGTGTGACAAATGAAATATGTCTGCAATGCAGGGTCTGGCAGCTTTGAATGGGTGTGGGGGATATTTGATGGGGGTTATTGGTTGTAGTGATGGTGGATGAAAATAGTACAAGGCATGAACAAGAAGTGTTTGCACAGTCTATTGAGTGGACATTTTGCATACAGCTCTAGTTCCTGGAGGGCAAAGGTTTCAATCTGGGAGGTGAGATATGGGATGGATTCCATTTTGGATTTTCTATTATTTAATTATAGTATGGATTAGATAAATTTAAACCTACCCAGAGACTGTTACTGAAGTACTTCAGTTCGAAAGTATTTTCAAATCATGGATGCTTAAAGTGATGCCAGACATACAGACTTGTTCAAATTATTAGACTAAAGGATTATTTTTGATGCTTTTTAGTTTTCTGGTTTAAAAGTAGGAGAGATAAGTGTAATAATTGATTTATTTTAATGGTTTGAATGATGCCACAAAATTTCCCTTCCAAGCAACTTACAGATCACTGAATTTTTCACAGTTGGTAACATTTTCCATTTTCTCTCCAAATTGTGGTGGTGTTAGTTGTCTGTGTACATGCTTTGAAGCTGTGTTTACAGTAATGTTTTATGTTTGTGCTGTACTTCAGCTTGTTATTTATTCTATCAATTTCTTGCTACTATAACAAGACATTATACAGCTCGTGAACTTACATGTTTTTAGCTTTAGGAATAAATCATGGTGTTTCCATAGAAAGCGAGGTTGAGGGAAAGACAAAAGAGGTTTCACCTTGGAAAGTTCCAGCTGTGGTAGCACTTCTTACTGAAAATTGTTATACACAACAAGAAATTTCTGACAGAATGAGAATATCACAGAAAACTGTCAGCAGAATCAAACTTTCTGTACAGAAAGGTGGTGAACACAAGCCAAACAGGAAAGGAAAATGGGGGCGTAACAGAAAAATCAGTTCTAGAACAATGAGAAGACTTACAGATATGGCAACAATGAACCATAAACTTACTTCTACAGGCATAAGTCATCAGGTGAAAGGTTTGGATATTGAAGTTTCACTAGTTACAGTGAGAAGGACACTGCCTGAATGTGGTTTAAAGACTTGCCGGCCAAGGAAAAACCAGAAAATCACACCTGCCTTGAAAACCGAAAGATTGTAGTGGGCTAAACAACTTCAGGAGTGGACAAGCAAGGGTTGGGCTAAGGAATGTGCAATGATATGGTAAATTAAGTGGGTTTAATCTCAAAAATTAGGAGTTTTGGCTTGAAATTGTGGTGACGTATTGATACCGAAGAAGTGCACATCTGAATTTTGGGACTGTTGAGGTCTCCTACGCTACTATTCCCAACTTTTCTAACTTGCAATTTTGTACATATGCTTCATGTATGCTTCAGTGATGAATCTGCTGTATTCACTGTGATGGAAGAAAGCAGCCAGTATGCTCATCACACATCTGGAGAACAGTTAAAAGCTGAGTGTGTGCAGCAATGTGTGAAGCATCCTACTTGCATTATGGTCTGGAGCGTGATGTCCGTGAACAGTGCTGGCAGGTTACACATTGTTGAAGGGACAATGAGGCAAGAACAACAAAGAAATCCTTAAAAAGGAACTTTTCCTCCAAATAAAAGAGTGCTTGCCTAATAAAGATGACACTTTTATGCATGACAGGGCGCCCTGCCACAAAGGCAAAAGTGGTTGCTCCAAGTACTTGGAAGAAAAGCAACTGAAAGTGTTGCTCAGGTCGGTAATAGCTCTGATATGAACCCAATCGAAAATTTATGGGCTACTGTGAAACAGAGGACAAGGAAATTTACAATAACCACCAAACAAGATCTTAACGGATAAACTAGACGAAATCTGGTACCGTGACAATGATATTAAAAAGTCATGTGAAAAGTCGCTTGGTAGAATTTTGCATAGAGCACAACTTAATCATAGCTAACACTTGGTTTAAGAATCATGAAAGAAGCTTGTATACATGGAAGAACCCTGGAGATACTAAAAGGTATCAGATAGATTATATAATGGTAAGACAGAGATTTAGGAACCAGGTTTTAAATTGTAAGACATTTCCAGGGGCAGATGTGGACTCTGACCACACTATTGGTTATGACCTGTAGATTAAAACTGAAGAAACTGCAAAAAGGTGGGAAATTAAGGCGATGGGACATGGATAAACTGAAAGAACCAGAGGTTGTACACAGTTTCAGGGAGAGCATTTGGGAACAATTGACAGGAATGGGGTAAAGAAATACAGTAGAAGAAGAATGGGTAGCTTTGAGCAATGAAGTAGAGAAGGCAGCAGAGGATCAAGTAGATAAAAAGACGAGGGCTGGTAGAAATCCTTGGGTAACAGAAGAAATATTGAAGTTAATTGACGAAAGGAGAAAATATAAAAATGCAGTAAATGAGGCAGGCAAAAAGGAATACAAACGTCTCAAAAATGAAATCGACAGGAAGTGCAAAATGGCTAAGCAGGGCTGGCTAGAGGACAAATGTAAGGATATAGAGGCTTATCTCACAAGGGGTAAGATAGATACTGCCTACAGGAAAATTAAAGAGACCTCTGGAGATAAGAGAACCACTTGTATGAACATCAAGAGCTCAGATGGAAACCCAGTTCTAAGCAAAGAAGGAAAAGCAGAAAGGTGGAAGGAGTATATAGAGGGTCTATACAAGGGCGATGTAGTTGAGGACAATATTATGGAAATGGAAGAGGATGTAGATGAAGATGAAATGGGAGATATGATATTGCGTGAAGAGTTTGACAGAGCACTGAAAGACCTGAGTCGAAACAAGGTCCCCGGAGTAGACATCATTCCATTGGAACTACTGACGGCCTTGGGAGAGCCAGTCCTGACAAAACTCTACCATCTGTTGAGCAAGATGTATGAAACAGGCGAAATAAACTCAGACTTCAAGAAGAATATAATAATTCCAATCCCAAAGAAAGCAGGTGTTGACAGATGTGAAAATTACCGAACAATCAGTTTAATAAGCCACAGCTGCAAAATACTAACACGAATTCTTTACAGACGATTGGAAAAACTAGTAGAAGCCGACCTCGGGGAAGATCAGCTTGGATTCCGTAGAAACACTGGAACACGTGAGGCAATACTGACCTTACGACTTATCTTAGAAGAAAGATTAAGGAAAGGCAAACCTACGTTTCTAGCATTTGTAGACTTAGAGAAAGCTTTTGACAATGTGGACTGGAATACTCTCTTTCAAATTCTAAAGGTGGCAGGGGTAAAATACAGGGAGCGAAAGGCTATTACAATTTGTACAGAAACCAGATGGCAGTTATAAGAGTCGAGGGGGCATGAAAGGGAAGCAGTGGTTGGGAAGGGAGGAAGACAGGGTTGTAACCTCTCCCCGATGTTATTCAATCAGTATATTGAGCAAGCAGTAAAGGAAACAAAAGAAAAATTCGGAGTAGGTATTAAAATCCATGGAGAAGAAATAAAAACTTTGAGGTTTGCCGATGACATTGTAATTCTGTCACAGAGAGAGCAAAGGACTTGGAAGAGCAGTTGAATGGAATGGATAGTGTCTTGAAAGGAGGATATAAGATGAACATCAACAAAAGCAAAACGAGGATAATGGAATGTAGTCGAATTAAGTCGAGTGATGCTGAGGGAATTAGATTAGGAAATGAGACACTTAAAGTAGTAAAGGAGTTTTGCTATTTGGGGAGTAAAATAACTGATGATGGTTGAAGTAGAGAGGATATAAAATGTAGACTGGCAATGGGAAGGAAAGTGTTTCTGAAGAAGAGAAATTTGTTAACATCGAGTATAGATTTAACTGTCAGGAAGCCATTTCTGAAAGTATTTGTATGGAGTGTAGCCATGTATGGAAGTGAAACATGGACGATAAATAGTTTGGACAAGAAGAGAATAGAAGCTTTCGAAATGTGGTGCTACAGAAGAATGCTGAAGATTAGATGGGTAGATCACGTAACTAATGAGGAGGTACTGAATAGGATTGGGGAGAAGAGGAGCTTGTGGCACAAATTGACAAGAAGGAGGGATCGGTTGGTAGGGCATGTTCTGAGGCATCAAGTGATCACCAATTTAGTATTGGAGGGCAGTGTGGAGGGTAAAAATTGTAGAGGGAGACTAAGAGATGAATACACTAAGCAGATTCAGAAGGATGTAAGTTGCACTAGGTACTGGGAGATGAAGAAGCTTGCACAGGATAGAGAAGCATGGAGAGCTGCATCAAACCAGTCTCAGGACTGAAGACCACAACAACAACAACAACAACAACAATGTGAAAAGTTAATAAAACCATGCCAAACAGGATAAAAATGTTGATTAAGAACAAAGGTATGCGTATAAAGTATTGAATGTACGAATATAATATGTATGGGGATGTAAATGTGTAATAAATGTAAAGTTTTGGAAGAAACGTCTTTAGCCTGATAATTTGAACACTTTTGTAATATTTTAGAGAGGCACCTGGGTTTTAGGCTTGATCCTGCTTTCACATCTGATGCTAAGATGTTATTCCAAAATATAGACAGCCTTGGAAATTCCGTTTGTTTGTAAGGTGGAATTTACAGGAGATTGGGGTGGCAGTGAGAATCTTGACTGAGGGAGATGCCAGGGTAAACCACAGAGTTGTGTGAACAGCTGTGCCAGAGTGGCTCAGTGGCTAACACACCTGCCTAGTAAGCAGGTGACCTGGGTTCGATTCCCAGCCTTAGTACAAATTTTCACTTGTTGCTTCAGTCTATATACATAAAAATCATGCCTGTCTGAAATCAGTGAAGTCTCTAAAGTTGCGTCATTTCAACAAAAATTATGTCCCCATACAACAAATGTGTCATAAACAACCTGTAGCGACACATGGCAGACGTGTACATTGTATTTTGTTCAAGAAACGATGCTTGAAAGACTTCTACATGATCCCAAAAAACTTTACCAGATATTTGGACTAACAGCTAAAATGAAATTACATTGCTGATTATCTGCATGGAAACAGACACGTCAATAGCATGCAGTCCTCAAATTCTAAACATAAAGGTGCTACAAAAAATTAAACAACTAAATATCACTGTCTCTCCACTTCTGCAGACAATAAAATTCATGTTAAGGATTTTTCCTGACAAGGGAACATCACTAACTTGAGCTCATATTTTAAGGAGAAGGAAGAAAACCTGTAGAATATCAGACCCAGCAATCAATCATGAGCAAGAATTTGGATCACAATTCGTATTGTACACAGTTATTACATTCTGAAGGTATAGTTTTCGAACTTTCCTTCACACCAGTTTTTTGTCACTTGCACCGCCCGAATGAAGTAGACCATCCGGCTAGCCACACAGTCCAATGCGCTGCTTCCCGAGCGAGAAGTCGTGACGGACCCTGGCACGAATCCGCCCGGCAGATTAGTTTCGAGATCCGACGTGCCGGCCAGCCTATGGATGGTTTTTAAGGCGCTTTTACATCTTCCTCAGCGAATGCGGCCTGGTTCCCGTTATTCCGCCTAAGTTACACTATGTTGGCAAGTGTTACACAAACACTGTCTCCACGTACATGTACACCATAAGTACTCCACCATGCAAACATTGGGGTTACACTCGCCTGTTATGAGACACTTCCCGTGGGGGGGAGGGGGTGGGGGGATGTCCACTGGGGGCCAAACTGCACAATAACCCTGGGTTCAGTGTGGGGTGGCAGTAAGGTGGGTGGATTGCTGTGGCCTATTGTGGTGTTGTGAACCTCTGAGGGCTACAGGGGGACGAAGCCTCTCCGTCATTTCTAGGTCCCCGGTTCAATACACAATACACACACCCTAATGCAGTAAGTAGCCTAATGATTGAGTGTGAAGTACTGTACAGTGGAGAGACACCCAGAGTCCTCGAATTCATGGGATTTTGAAGAGAAAGGGAGAGGTGAAAATATTCGCCCAATGTGCTTCCCAAATCTTTGAGCACACATGTTATAATAAGTAATATGACCACATAATATGTCAATCTTACAAACATGTTCACTATTACTTTAACAATATTCACATTTTGATATTTTGCAGCTATACATAGTCTCAGAATTAAAATGAATAAACCTGGGCAACTGAAGAGCAGTGACATTAATAATTAAATAGCACTATGCTCTTCTTTAATGAAACAATTATCAATTTCATTCATTTACACAGCAACTGTAGCATCAGCTACAGGTTGTAAACAGAACTTTCTGACACAACGAACAGAGCATGTTACTAATTTCAAAACAGTATTTCCCAAATCTCTATGTAGTCTACATATATAGCTACATCTACACCATTACTCCGGAAGCCCAAGGGTGTGTAGCACAGAGTGCTCCTGGTGCCACTAACGATCTCCCCGTCCATGTTCCATTTGTGAATGGCACATGGGAAGAACAACTGTCAGTAAGCCTCAGTATTAACTCTAATTTTTCGAATTTTCATTATGGTCATTTTATGAGATGTATGTGTGATGAAGTAATATGGTGTCTGACTCTCCCCAGAAAGTACTCTCTCGAAATTTCAATAGTAAACCTCACTGTGATGCACAATGCCTCTCTTGTAGTGTCTGCTACTGGAGTTCGTTGAGCATCTCTGTGATGCTCTCACGCCAATTAAACAATTCTGTGATGAAATGTGCTGCTCTTCATTGGGTCAACTCTATCTTTTCTATCTGTTAAGGGTCCTAGATTAATGAGCAATTTCTCAAGAACCAGTGAAACAAGCATCTTGCAAGCCACTTTTTTGTAGATGAGTTACATATCCTTATGATTCTTTCTATGAATTGCAGTCTAGCACCTACTTTTCCTACTATTTGTTTTATGTGGTCATTTCACTGAAATAGCTCTGGATAGTTACTCCTGGACATTTTACAGTAGGTACTGTTTCCAGCAATTTGTCATCAATAGTATAGTTACACAGTAGTGGATTTCTTTTTCTATGCATGTGGAATACATTACATTTATTTATGTTTGGGGCCAACTACCGAAGCCAGCACCATTCATCAATCATCTGTAGGCATTCTGAAAATTGATACTTTCTTCTGGCCTTGCTACTTTCTTATAGACAACTGCATCATCTGTAAACAGTCAAAGAGTTTCCGATGCTTTCCGCCAGACTGATAAGAGTATTTACATTGTATATAAACAAACTGCCTTGAGGTCACTTTACATCTATTATTTTGTTCCATTACAAGCCACATGTTGAGTTCTATCTGCAAAGAAGTCTCAAATCCATTTGGAAATCTGTCAGGTATTAAGTGTCTGCAGTGGGGCGGAGTGAGTGACAACTAGTTTAAAAACACACGTTTAAAAGCTGTAAGTTTGGAATATCATAACTGCATAATATCAAAAGTACGGCCCAAAGTTTTGTGCAGCACTAATTGCTGGGGCCCATGTCTTGCAAGTGTGTTTTTCCTCCTTAAAATGCGAGGTCAAATTGGTGATGTTTCCTTGTTCAAATTTCATCAGCTTCATGCACTTACAGTCATAATTACATCTACCTTCCGACTCAAATGCATATAATTTTTTCAATATTAACGAGAAGTAAAACTAAATGGAGAACATCACTGGCGGCCTTCGGTTCGAAAATGTTTCTTCTGATGAAATGTACTGCAAGAGGTAGCAGGAATTTTGGGAGAAGTAAGTGATGTTCATTATTTATCAAAGTTTTAGTGCCCAATGTGCACATACCACACTCATAAAATAAAAGTTGATTTCACCAAAAACTTTATGCAAAATGTGCAATACATTTTATAGTTACATAAATCATAAGAACTATTAGCTACACATTCTACAGTTGCTCTGTATTCACAACTTATTCAGAAAATTGAGACAAAGTGACCAGGTCTACAAGGTCTTTTACATAATGCACAAGCTTTGTGTCCGCCTTTGCACAGGAACCGATACCAGAAAGGCGGTCTCCAAATGCTGCATACATGTGCTCCTGTCCATTGCTCAGACTTTGGCAGGTGGCATTACTAGAATAGATAGGTGCAGCCTTGGGAAGAAGTTTGAGAAGATCGCAGACACATTTGGGACTTCACAGACTGGTGTATCAGTAACATCTATTTGCAGAGCCATGTAAAGATTCCAACTGAAATCTTACATAATAACAGCAGGGCACAGACTGGCCAATTTAGATAATAAAAATATAGTACGCTTTTTCATACAAGTATTAAATAACACAGAGATCTACAGATCCATTCAGGCCACAGCAAGAGTACAATCACCCAAGGCAATTATGACAGTATTATGGAGACAAACTTTATCAACAAAAAATTGTATGTCTGTCTGCAGTCCAGAATTACTGCTCGTCTCCTTTGTGGCCTGCAAGCTTCCTATTACTTTCCTTTACTTTCAGCTACTGGAAAGCTGTGTAACAATGTTCATATTTGTGTACCACTTAGCTCTGAAGAAAGAAATTGTACACAAGTATCAATGTTTAATTTAAATTTATGCACCTATCAATCACTTATACTATGAGTTGTTATCTTCACTCATTCGGTTTTTTTTTATATTCCACCAAGGATATTTTTTAGCACTAAATGTATGTTTTTGAGCCATTTAATCTGTCTTTGGAGGTTTCCTTCCAGGACATTATAAATATTAATTAATCACAGCCTGTACGCTAATACATACAGAACATCTCTTTGGACGGTTTAAATCATCAGCAATTCTCAGTTTTAACTATATAAACAAATAATTACATAACTTGCATGCAACTTTTGAAAGAATGGAAAATATCACTTGAAATATAAAAGAAAGAACTCCTGAACAAGCATTTCCCTTAAATAGCTTTATGTTGCTCCTCTCAGCCCTACATGATGTGGGGAAAAAATAATACTAACAAAAAATAATTAAGTCAAGATACATAAAAACAACATTTTACATGACTAATGAGGTTTCCTAACATACTACAAACTATACTCACCAGGTAGAGTACAGGACGGCGGTGGTGGTGGAGCTGGGGTGGGAACAGGCTCTGAATGTCTTTTCAAGAACGGATGATTAAAAAATGTGTCAAAATTCATGCGGTCCCTAGCATTACGTCGCAACAGCCCCATCAAGAGATCTGTTAATTCTGGTGATGTTCCTGGTGGTATCCTTTCAAGAGAAATTCAAAAGCCATTTGTACACAACTGCTGAAACTGCATGGGTAACACACTATTGCCATAGCCATTATTCTTGTAATATATCAATGAGTTAAGTAATATCTCTGCTAATAACCACACACACAAGCTTTAAATAGAATGTTAAAATGATCGTACAATTGTTATCAGATATAAAAGAGTGTTGTTGAACTTCGAAATGTTTCCTGTTAGTTATGCCAAAACACAAAAAGTAGCTTCAGTGTCGTACACAACAGAAACATATTAGAAACATTTGAAATAAAATTCAACAGAGACACTAACAGAAAGACAGATTACACAAAATTCAACCAACAATGATGAGCTGAATTTTCCTTTGATTTAGGAATCATGCCTATTTTGGACAGAGTGTCCATGTTTAGGCATATATCCAACAATATATTACACTATGGAGCAAAGTTACTGTATCGTATGCTTTTTCTTTACTTAATATCTTTGAATGTTCTATGGATTCTATGAAGTTAGTGTTACAGAAAAGACTTCCACAAAGACCTAACCACAACTGGACTTACCAAAAGGGCTCTTTTCTGTAAGTTTTTGTAGGGTACACATTATATTAGTTAAAATGTAGAGGATAATTAGAAAAAGTTAATTTGCAGTACCTACAAGCCTGTTCAACAGCTTCTCCAGTTAATAAATTTATATAGTTAAATGCCTGAAGAGAAGTTGCAGAGTTTAATGAAGCATCATAACCATTAATGAAGGATTGAAAGGACATATAAGGGAGGAGGAAAGGAGAGTGGCAGTAAGGAATAATTATGTGAGAAATAATAGAAAGGTATCACATGACCAAGACAAAGAAAAAAAGCAATAAGAAAATGGACTGCAAATGAGGTGACTATATCAATCTGTTACTACAAGGGAACAACTTTAGCAATATTCATTTAGAGGATGGAATATTTCTTTTTCGTTGAATCAATTTTTACTTTGCAACAGAATTTGCACCAATTTGAAACTTCTTCACAGATTAAAATTGTGTGCCAGTCTGAGACTAGAACCTGGGACCCTTTTTTCTTTTGTGAAGGGTAAAGGTGTCAGGTTTGAGTCACAGTGCAGCACTTAGTTTTAATCTGCTAGGAAGTTTCAATTATTTTTCTATTTATAAATAACATTCAAATAAATTAGATATGATATGTTTCCCCATTTTTAGTTTTCTCAGTACTACAATGACAACAATCTAGGATTAAGAAATCTGAAACAGAAATACTTACTTTGGAGACAAATTTCCATTTTTCTCATAAAATTGTTTGAGAGCAGGTGGAGTTTGGGCCTGAAATGGAGCCTTTCCAGTCAGACATTGGAAAACAATTGTGCCCAAGCTCCACAAATCTGCCTTCGCATCGTACTGGAGAGACATTATAACTTCTGGAGCCTAGAAAAGACCATAAGTCCCTCTAATGATGTGTGTGTATACAAGTGTCTTTATAATAAATCTTCAAAATTTACAGAACTTTTTCCATTTAGGCGGTGTTTAAACAGTGGATAAGTCAAACAACTGCACAAGAGTTATGTTTGACACACAGTCCACAAAAAGGCATTTTTGAAGAATGGGTACTGTGGGGCGAAGACCAATACAGTTTTGTTACCATTCTTTACCTTTTTTCCAGCGATAATTACCTACAAGTAAGTTTCAGGCAAATGTGCAGAATACACACACACACACACACACACACACACACACACACAAATGATATGGCCATTTGACCAAGGTGTCTTTATATGTGCAGTTTTGTTCATTGTGAAATACCATAAACTTCTTTCCTTCTGAATACAGCATTAAATGTATGTGTTGTTGTTGTTGTTGTTGTTTTTGTTGGTGGTGGTGCCCTTCAGTCTGGAGACAGGTTTGATGTAGGTCTCACTGCTTGTCTATCTTGTGCAAGTCTCTTCACCCCTAAATACCTACCACAGCTTATACAAGTATTGTATTGAATCCCCCCCCCCCCCCCCTTTCCATTACCAAACAATTCCTTGATGCTTCAGGATGTGTCCTATCAATCTATCCCTTCTTAGAGTCAAATAGTACCTTAAATTTATTTTTTCCCCAAATTCGATTTCATATGTCCTCAAGGTATATAGAAGGTTTATACAAGGGTGATGTACTTGAGGACAATATTATGGAAATGGAAGAGGATGTAGATGAAGACGAAATGGGTGATACGATACTGCGTGAAGAGTTTGACAGAGCACTGAAAGACCTGAGTCGAAACAAGGCCCCCGGAGTAGACAACATTCCATTAGAACTACTGACGGCCTTGGGAGAGCCAGTCATGACAAAACTCTACCAGCTGGTGAGCAAGATGTATGAGACAGGCGAAATACCCTCAGACTTCAAGAAGAATATAATAATTCCAATCCCAAAGAAAGCAGGTGCTGACAGATGTGAAAATTACCGAACAATAAGTTTAATAAGTCACAGCTGCAAAATACTAACGCGAATTCTTTACAGACGAATGGAAAAACTGGTAGATGCGGACCTCGGGGAGGATCAGTTTGGATTCCGTCGAAATGTTGGAACACGTGAGGCAATACTGACCTTACGACTTATCTTAGAAGAAAGATTAAGAAAAGGGAAACCTACGTTTCTAGCATTTGTAGACTTAGAGAAAGCTTTTGACAATGTTGACTGGAATACTCTTTTTCATTTTCTAAAGGTGGCAGGGGTAAAATACAGGGAGCGAAAGGCTATTTACAATTTGTACAGAAACCAGATGGCAGTCATAAGAGTCGAGGGGCATGAAAGGGAAGCAGTGGTTGGGAAAGGAGTGAGACAGGGTTGTAGCCTCTCCCCGATGTTATTCAATCTGTATATTGAGCAAGCAGTAAAGGAAACAAAAGAAAAATTTGGAGTAGGTATTAAAATTCATGGAGACGAAGTAAAAACTTTGAGGTTCGCCGATGACATTGTAATTCTGTCAGAGATGGCAAAGGACTTGGAAGAGCAGTTGAACGGAATGGACAGTGTCTTGAAAGGAGGATATAAGATGAACATCAACAAAAGCAAAACGAGGATAATGGAATGTAGTCCAATTAAATCGGGTGATGCTGAGGGAATTAGATTAGGAAATGAGACACTTAAAGTAGTAAAGGAGTTTTGCTATTTAGGAAGTAAAATAACTGATGATGGTCGAAGTAGAGAGGATATAAAATGTAGACTGGCAATGGCAAGGAAAGCGTTTCTGAAGAAGAGAAATTTGTTAACATCGAATATAGATTTAAGTGTCAGGAAGTCATTCCTGAAAATATTTGTTTGGAGTGTAGCCATGTATGGAAGTGAAACATGGACGATAACTAGTTTGGACAAGAAGAGAATAGAAGCTTTCGAAATGTGGTGCTACAGAAGAATACTGAAGATAAGGTGGATAGATCCCGTAACTAATGAGGAGGTATTGAATAGGATTGGGGAGAAGAGAAGTTTGTGGCACAACTTGACTAGAAGAAGGGATCGGTTGGTAGGACATGTTTTGAGGCATCAAGGGATCACAAATTTAGCATTGGAGGGCAGTGTGGAGGGTAAAAATCGTAGAGGGAGACCGAGAGATGAGTACACTAAGCATATTCAGAAGGATGTAGGTTGCAGTAGGTACTGGGAGATGAAGAAGCTTGCACAGGATAGAGTAGCATGGAGAGCTGCATCAAACCAGTCTCAGGACTGAAGACCACAACAACATGTCCTCAATTTGTAAATTAAACTATCCATGTAATCTTAAGCATTCCTCTACAGCACTGTACTTCAAAAGCTTCTATTCTCTTCTTGTCTGAACTGCTTATTGTCAATGTTTCATTTCTGTACAAGGCTACAAACCAGAAAAATACCTTCAGAAAAAACTTCCAAACATTTAAATTTATATTAGTTGTTAACAAATTCCTTTTTAATTCTTTTCTTGCTACTGCCACAATGTATTTTATATCTTTTCTATTTTTATCATCACTACTGCTTAAATAGGAAAGTTTGTCTACTAATTTTACATTCTCGTTATCAAATTTAATTCACTCAGCATAACTGATTTGATGTGATTACGCTCCATTACCATTGTTTGCTTTTGGTGGTGGTGGGTAGTGTTTAATGTCCCGTCGACAACGAGGTCATTAGAGACAGAGCGCAGCTCGGGTTAGGGAAGGATTGGGAAGGAAGTCGGCCGTGCCCTTTCTAAGGAACCATCCCGGCATTTGCATGAAACGATTTAGGGAAATCACGGAAAACCTAAATCAGGATGGCCAGTGACGGGATTGAACCTGTTTGCTTTTGCTGATGTTCATCTTATAACCTCTTTCCAAAACACTGTCCATTCTGTTCAACTGGTATTCCAAATCCTATGTCGTCTCTGACAGAATTACATCATTATCAGCAAACCTTAGTTTTTGTTTCTTTTCCTTAACTTTAATTCCATTTCCAAATTTCTCTTTCAGATTCTACACAGCTTGCTCAATGTACAGATTGAATAATTTTGGGACTAGACAACAAACCTGTTTCACTCCTTTCCTGTCCTTCAACTATCACTACTGAAGTCTGGTTTCTGCACAATCTGTAAACAATCTTTCACTCACTTTATTTCCCCCGGGCTAACTTCAGAATTTTAAAAATTGTAGTTCTGTCAACATTATGAAAAGCTTTATCCTAATCTACAACTGTCAAAGATAGATTTATCCTTCTTCAACCCACCTTCTAGGGTAAGTTTTACAGTCAGTAGAGACTTACTTTTTGTATGTTTCTCTGGAACCCCAACTGATCTTCCTTGAGTTTGGCTTTGGCTTCTACTAAGGCTCTCTCTCTCTCTCTCTCTCTCTCTCTCTCTCTCTCTCTCTCTCTCTCTCTCTCTCCCTCTCTCTTGCAAGCAAAGCATGATTTAATGAAAACTGAGGGTTGGTAGTATTCACACCTGTCAATTTTCTGAAAAGTGAAGATGTGTATGTAACTCATGGTAAATTATCAAGAGGAACATCTCAAAAAGCTTCTAATGCCATTATCGTTAGCAAAAATAGAAACAAAATGGTACTTATTATGGATGTCATCTTATTAAGTATGGTGATTGGCGCAGAGGGGTAATATTCCTCATGCAATAAATTGTATGTGTTGCATTCATGTAGATTCTTACAATGGTGGCAGGTAAAATGCAGATGATATTCTACACAGCTTAAATAATTTTGTGGTCCTGACTGGTAATTTGCAAAAGTTCTAATTTCACCATTAAATCCAGGAGAGACAATGAAGGTAACTACTCACCATATAGTTGGGAAATTTAGCAGTAAACTAAAAACACGGCAGTTGTGTTCGGTAGAGTGGGTGATAATGATAGGGGAGGGGGAGGGAAACAAAGAGATGAAACGAAATCCAGTCTGGTCCTATGCATGGCCTATCTCGTCAGACACAGGGACCCTTCTAAAGGAGGCACAACTTATGCAAAGTTCACTGCAGCTTCTGCTTAACCTTTTATGCAGTCAGGACCAACAACCAGTTATTGTTATGGTGGTGTTGTTACAGTAGTTGTTGTCTTCAGTCCAAAGATTGCTCTGATGCAGCTCTCCATGCTATTCTATCCTGGGCGAGCCTCTTCATCTCTGAATAAATACTGCAATCTACATCTTTCTGAATCTGCTCACTGTATTCACCTCTTGGTCTCCCTCTATGATTTTTTTATTCCCCACACTTCCTTCCAATACTAAAAATACTAAATTAGTGATCCCTTGATGCCTTAGGATGTGTCCTATAATGAACCCCTTCTTTTGGTCAAGTTGTGTCACAAATTTCTTGTCTCCCCAATTCTATTCAGTATTTCCTCATTAGTTACATGATCAACCCATCTCATCTTCAGCATACTTCTGTAACCCCACATTTTGAAAGCTTCTATTGTCTTTTTATCAAAACTGTATTATCCATGTTTACTTCCATACATAGCTATACTCCAGACAAATAGCATCAGAAAAGACTTCCTGACACTTAAATCTATATTCAATGTTAACAAATAACTCCTCTTCAGAAATGTTTTTCTGACAATTGCCAGTTTGGACTTTATATCCTCTCTACTTCGGCCATCTTAAGTTATTTTGCAGCCCAAATAGCAAAACTCATCTATTACACTACACTGAGTGTCTCATTTTCTATTCTGAGTGAGGTAGTGCAGTGGTTAGCACAGTGGACTTGCATTCGGGAGGACGACTGTTCAATTCCACATCCAGCCTTCCTGATTTAGAATTTCTGTGATTTCCCTAACATCGCTCCAGACAAATACTGGGATGGTACCTTTGAAAGGGCACAGCCAACTTCCTTCCCCAGCCTTCCCTAACCCGATGAGATCGATGACCTCCCTGACTGGTCTCCTCCCTCAAAACAATCCAACCCTCCTAATCTGTTTCCCTTAGCATCACCTGACTTAAATAAACTACATTCCATTATCCTTGTTTTGATTTTGTTAATGTTCATCTTAGATTTCCCTTTGAAAACACTGTCCATTCCATTCAACTGCTCTTCCAAGTCCTTCGCTGTCCCTGAAAGAATTGCAATGTATCAGCAAACCTCAATGTTTTTCTGCTTCCCCGTCATGTCCCTTGACTCTTACAATTGCTGCCTGGTTTCTGTATTAGATCATAAATAACCCTTCACACTTCCTGTATTTTGCACCTGCTACTTTCAGAATTTCGAAGAGATATTCCACTCAACATTGTCAGAAGCTATTGGTTCAGTATTGCCTTGCGTGTTCTTACATTTCTCTCGAATCCAAACTGATCTTCCCCCATGTCGGATTCTACCAGTTTTTCCCTTATTTCATAAAGAATGTGTTTTTTGCAACCACGACTTACTAAAATGATAGTTCAGTAATTTTCACACCTGTCAGCAGCTGATTTCTTTGGAACTGGAATTACTACATTCTTCTTAAAGTCTGAGGGTATTTTGCCTGTCTCAAACATCTTGCACACCAGATGAAAGAGTTTTGTCATGGCTGGCTCTCCTAAGGCTACCTATAGTTCTGACAGGATTCTTTCACCCCCGGGGCCTTGTTTTTACCTAAGTCTTTCACAGCTTTGTCAAATTCTTCTCACAGTATCATATTTTCCATCTCATCTTCATCTAAGTCCACTTCCCTTTCTATAATACCACTTTTAAGATCATCTCCCTTGTACAGGGACTCTACACACTCCTACCTTTCAGCTTCACCTCCTTTGCTTAGTACTGGTTTACCATCGGAGCTCTTGATGTTGGTACACTTGCTTCTCATTTCCCCAAAAGCCTCTATAATTTTCCTGTAGGCGGTATCTATGCCCCCCTTAGTGAAATGTGCTTCTAATTGCTTATATCTGTCCTCTAGCCATTCCTGCTAGCAATTTTGCACTTCCTGTCAATCTTATTTTTTTTAAATATTTGTATTCCCTTTCGTCTGCTTCACTTGCTGTATTTTCCAATTTCCTCCCTTCATCAATTAAATTCAGTATGTCTTGTTTTACCCAAGGATGTCCACTATGCCATGCCTTTTTACCTATTGGATCCTCTGCTGCATTCTCAGTTTCATCTCTTAAAGCTTCTGCTACTGTATTCATTTCCCCTGTTCTAATAAACCATTGTATAACACTCTCTCAGAAACTTAACCACTGGTTCTTTCAACTTATACAGGTCCCATCTCCTTAATTTGCCATTTTCTTCAGTTTCAATTTACAGATCAGAACCAATAAATTGTGATCAGAGTCCACATCTACTCCTTGAAATGTCTTACAACTTAAAATCTGAATCTGAAATCTGTGTCTTCCCATTATATAATCAACCTAAAACCTTCTGGTGTCTCAAGGTCTCTTCCAATTACAGTTGTAGCTTCCCCTTGCTTTCAGCTGTTCACAGTTCCGGCACAGCAAGACCATTTTGGCTGATGTTAGAGGGCCGGATCAGTGAATCCTCCAGACTGTTGACCCTGCAACTACTAAAAACGCTGCTGTCCCTCTTCAGGAACCATACCTTTGTTTGGCCTCTTCAACCGATAACTCTCCATTTTAGTTGTACCCATGGTACAGCTACTTGTATCATTGAGTTATGCAAGTCACTCCATTGACGGTACGGTCGATGGTTCATGGAGGGAGGACCAAACAGCTATACACCCGAACGAATGGTCATCATCAAGCTATGTCCAAGAACACAGTTTATAACCCAGTAGCAGTGTTTGCCACTGAAAATTGCATAACATAATTGGATAGATAAAAAAATCTATTCATGAAGCATCAGAAGTAGAAAATACATGAAAGTTAAGGAAATTTTCAAGCTTTTGGAGCCGGTGACAACTACTTCTGTCAGAAGGGTTGAAGGGGAAAGAAGAGGGTTGAAGGGAAAGGACTAGCAAAGTTTGGGAAATGAGGAGAATTACAGAAAAGTCACCTAGAACCTTGGGTCAGGAGAGACTTAGCGGATGGCATGAAAATGGAAGACTGATTGTTGGAGACTGGCCGAAGGGAGATTTGAAAACTTAAAGAGCTTAAAGGTGAAAGATAGGTAATAAGCAAGAGAGAGATTACTGAAAATACATTGTGGAAGAGTGAATATGAGTGCAATAGGTAGGTCAGAAAATAAAATATATTGCAAACTGAAAGGGAGGGAAGAAAGAAATAGTTGCTACGAAGAAATGCTGGGACCAAAGAAATTAACACGAATTAAGCACCAAGAACGGCGAACATGTAACGCCAGTTCCCACCTGGAGAGTTCTGGGAAACTGGTGTTGGGGAGTAGAATCCAGGTGGCACTTGCGATGAAGTGGAGATCGAGGTCATGACTGTCATGTAAAGCATGCCTGTTTCAACACACATCATCTGGATTCTCCTCCCTAACACCATTTTCCCATAGCTTCGTGGGGGAGGGGGGATGGGAACTGGACATGTCCTTGCCACTCACTTGGCCTTAATTTACATAAATTCCTTTATTACTTTGGTCTCAGCAACTCTTCTTAGTAAATATTTCTTTCTTTACTCTCTTATTTTCTGACCTGTCTATTCCCCCCTCTCTCCAATATAACCACACACAATGCACTTAGCTTCCCTCTCTTATTTACAATTGCATGAAGTATTGTCAGTAATCTGTCTTGCTTATTACCTTATCTTCTACCTTTAAGCTCTCAGGTTTTCAAGTCTCTTCCCTTGTAGTCTCCAACAATCAGTCTTTCCTTCTCATCCCACCTGGTAAGTCTCACCTGAAAAGGGTTCTGGGTTACTTTTTCATAATTCTCCTCACTTCTGAAGCCTCACCAACCCTTTTCCTTTGTCACTCTTCTTCCCCTTCAACCCTTATGCCAAGAGAAGGAGCTACTGGCTCTGAAAGCTTGCAAATTTCCTGAACTTTCATGCTTGTTTTCCTGCGACCATGTGGTGAGTTAATTTTATATTTGTCCAATTATATTATATTTTCAAAAATTTAATAGTCTCACTGAAAATAACATGGCTGACTTCAATGAGGTTTTTCCAACTTGTGACATCTGAATCACACACGACTTCCCCCATCCTTCCCCATCATCAGTTTCTTTGAAGAATATAAATTAGTATTGCCTCTAAGTGATATCTACCAACCCCCCCCCCCCCCCCTTCACCTCAGTCTTCCAAGCACCTGTCCCACATCCACCTCCATCCCAGTTTACAAACCTTTCCCCTTACATCCACACCTTGACAATAACTCCCCATCACCTCATCTTAGCCCAATTTATTCATCTATAAGCCAAAACTGTTCATTCAACCACTTCCCTCTTTCTCTATTCTACCATGGCTCTTCTCCCTCAAACATAGACATTTTACTTCATGGTGTATTACAAATGATTTGGTGCATTAAGCTGAGCTTATTAGTACAACATTCTTATATCATTAGCATTTCCCCTTCCTTCCTACCACTCTCCCCTCATATTTTATATTACTTGCTCTACCGAATTCAAACAGTGTCTAGAGACAATGTACCTGCGCGGTTGCGGTGGAAGGGAGGGTGGGGGGAGAGTGGAGGTGGGGCTGACTTTTGTTTATGTTTGTTAGCTCAGGTTGAGATCAATGACTGAAAATGAAGCTACAAGTAGCAAATATTGTCAATGTGCCTGTCTGCTGCTGAACACCTAAACTACACAGTAAGTGTTAATTTTACTCACTCCATGGTATTCTTTCCATCCTTAACTCCATCACATTACAACAAAGCTCTGGTAAACTGTTACAGGAAGATAATTTTCTCCAATATTCGAGTTTGCAACAAACATTGAAGTGAAGTACCAGGAAAACTCAAATTTCTTATGAAACAAATTTGTGGGAACATAGGCAAACAAAGACCAAACTTTATAATGTGAGGATTTTGTTTATGTTAATCACTAGGTATCTGAAATATTGAATTGAAAGAAACACACAATGGGCAGTTAATCATTAACCTTAATTTACACAATACACAATATAAATCCTTGGCGAACAAAATACATTTCACTGCAAACAAAATGCTTCTTTTTGTCTCACCCTCCTCCACTTAATTTGCTTGTAAATAAGCCACACATTTACTTCTACTGTGGTGCTGTACATTAAGTAGCTTTACAGTACATGCTAACTTCATCAGTGAAAATTTCTGGTCCCAACATTCCACCTGCTGTTATTCTTTCAGAATATTATCTTATTGACATCATTTTATTGCCTTGGCTTAGCTGGTATAGCAGAACCAACAAGTGAGGTGCTGTACAACACAGAGGTTTACTACCAAATTTCTGAGAAAGTACATTCTGAGAAAAGTTGAGCAACATTTGACTTTCTACCAAGTGTCTCATGAAATGACTACAATATGATCATACAGAGATTTACCAACAATCATTCTTTCCATGCACTATTTGAAAATCAAACACAGGAGGAGGGAAAAATATTGTGGTACCACAATAACCCCGTACCATCCACACACCATAAAGTAGCTTATATACATGCAGATCTAAAGAACACACACACTGTAATGTAGCAAATTATTATGAGTTGTTATCTTGCATTGCAAGCGTAGCTTGCCATGGAGCCAGGAGGAGAGTAGATTTTGGTTCTCACGCTCACACAGTAAGGCTGTTTACTGGGCCCAGCGAGATATGTAAAGAGTGGCGCATATAAAACCGGCCCGAACTGGAATGCAAACATGCTAGCTTGTCAGTTTCTTTGACACCCTTCAACAGCAGTAGCATGTGAGTAGTTCATACGGAAAGTAGTCCTTATAAACCATGTACTTCATTTTCACTGCTGAAGAATATGTGCGGTCTGAATCCATTGAAGTTGTTTGTGACACTTTTCATGAAAAGTTTCCTGAAAGTAATATTCCTGCAAAATCGAACGATTCATGATCTAGTGAGAAAGTGGCGTTTGACAGGTAGTGTTGTTAATTCAAAGAGAAATAAGGAACCGGCAGTATGTACACCTGAAGTTGTAGCAAAAGTGACAGCACACATTGAAAGAAGTCCCTACAAGTCAACACGATGATCATCACAGCTATGTGGAATATCTCGGAGGTCATGTCAACACATCCTTCATGGCTTAAAAATGAAACCTTACTATGTGAATGTTGTTCAGCAAATAAAAGAAGTGGACAAGGGTAAGTGTACACATTACTGTAATTGGTTGTTGGAAAATGTTGCTGGGGGACATCTTGATCCGTTCCTGCTTTTTTCAATGGATGAAGCTTAGTTTCATCTGTCGGGTTACGTTAATTCACAAAAACACAAGACACTGGGATACAGAGAATCCCCATGGCATACTGCAAAAGCCGTTACACAATTGAAAAATTGGTGTATGGTGTGCTGTATCCAGTAACAGAATTATAATGTTCTTCAACAAAACTGTCAACACATGTTTACTTGCAACTCTACAATGAATTTTCGGCTCGGTTAGTTCCAAATGAAAAATGTTGTGCATACTTCCAGCAAGATGGAGCAACTTCTCATGCATCGGATTTGTCCTTAGCTCATATACATACTGATTTTACAGAAGAGAGGACCATTGGTAAGAGGGCTTGTGGCCACCCCACTCTCCCGACTTGTCACCATGTGACTTTTACCTCTGGAGATTTGTAAAGGCTAGAGTCTAATACAGCAATCCCAGAACACTTGACACATAAAAAAAAAAACATATGTGAAGGAATTTCGAACATTCTTTAAAGAGAACTGAAAAGTGTTTTCCTTAACATGCTTTGAAGTGCACAACTTTGCTTGGATGTTGGCAGAGAACATTTTGAACACAGACTTTAATTTCCTTTCTAAAATATGCTTATTAAACTAAGCAAAGTAAATTTGTTACTTAAACTGTTAATTACATAGTTAATAATGAAACTGTACAATAAAAATGTAAGAATGCCTAATGCTAAATGCAATATGTTACATATGAATCTGAAGAAGTACTATTAAATATTAACGAATCTTTCCCCTACTTTGTATACCAAATTATATGGATAAACCAGCCATACTGTTAAAATTTCAAATCTACAATTTCTATACTTTCGGGCACATAAATTTTTAGCTAAAACACATAATAACCGTGCTGACATTGTCAAACTGAGTTAGGCACTGTAAAGTATTCGTCTACAGTATCAACTGAAACTAAAGTAAGATGATAGGTTCATATAACCCAATTTTCTGAAATCATCTTCAGTTTCATTACCACAGATTTCCGACTTACGAAATAGTAGTGTGGACAATTATTATTTCATTCTGTTTTGGTCGTGTTAGTGTTTTGGAAAGACTGAAGGAGTTCATGGAAGATGTATGTAAAGTGAGAATGTGATATTTTATTAAAACTATGTAAATATAAGTTGTTGTGCAATAGGGGAATTTGTGATGTGTGTCCGAGTCAGCATGAGTTTGTAAAAGGCAATCAGAAGGGGTGCTGAGTATTGTATTTATTAGTAATTTGTTCTGTCGAAAGGAATTACATATTGTTTTTATTAAATTTTATTTAGTTTTGGAATTATGAGATTTCTAGTCTAAATTATTTGTGGTAATCTGATTGGCTGACATTAGAAATACTGCGAGTATAGAAGCGCTCGAGACAATCTGATTGACTGCTTAATATACTAGCCAATAGAAAGACCGTGTTTCTCATGCGTCTGAGTAGGGCTTTGTGCCTCAGAACTATGAGTCGAGATAGTTTCTCAGGAGCCATCTTCTGATAAACATCTATTTTAAACGGTGTTGATGAAATCTGCGCCAAAATAAAGAAATTAGTATGTTTGATTGGTTCCCATGCCGTTGGCAAAAAGTGACTACAGTGTTGAGTATTTTGTGAAAGTTTGAGTGTTGTTAGTGGTGTATTTCAGGAGATATTCGAATGTGAACATTTAAAGTGGTACATAAACTCTGCGTGGCATATTTTGTACAGATTACGAGACATTACGGTGAGCACTTCTTTACAGGGAGCCTACGGAATGACTGAAGTGTTAAACTGCATTTAGTAGTGGATAAGTGACTGTTTAGGACATTTAAAATGTCGGGTCAGACTAAATATCTTCTGGCTGCTTTTCGGTGTGAACTTGTTCAGAGATAGTCAGTAACATTGCATAAATGATGTCTGGATATTACATATGGACCTGATAGGCAATTTCCTTTTTTTAAAGACAGTAAACCAACTAAATGGAAATTTTTGATATTTTTCAAATGACTCGTGCAAGAATCCCAAATGCTACATAATTTAACTAACTTCCAGCTATTACCTGCGGACTGGGGTTATGTGGCCTTTGCGTGGTATGTATTTAGTTGAATTTTTTTGTAAACACTGCTTTTATCGGCTAAACCAATATCTATCACAGAGTGAAGGGGCATAAAATTTGTATTGGTGCAGCAGTTTCTGAAATATTATATAATTTGGTATTTTTTCTAATTACTGACTTCCCAACAAAATGATTGTTGAGTGCAGTACATTTTTATGTGCTGTGCATAACTTTCTTATAAGTTCACGTGGTAAATTCCCTCCAAAAATATAAGAAGACATGAGCATAAAACATTTCCCATTATTGTACCAGGTGATTTTCCCTATTTAACACATTATAACACAGAAACTAATTACCAAATGAGGACCAAACTTGGTAACATTAATGTCAAGGGCATGGGGGGGGGGGGGGGGGGGGGAGAAAAGTAATGCAGAATCAATTCAATTGGAAATCTTTTAATGTGCTGCTATGGTACATCGCACCATTAGATACCGGTACCATTACTGCACCAAAAGGGGCTCAATATGGCACCCAGCAGTGCACAGAAGAGTCTGAAAGTGCAGGATTGGATTTAGCATAGCAGAACAAAGCATGTCCGTAGATATTCTGGCTATCTCTCTTGATCGCCTGGTAAACCCTGTCCAGGTATCCTCACAGCCAGAAATTACAGGGAGTGAGATCAGGTGATTGTGTCAGCCAAGTATTTGGGAACAATCAGCCGATGCTTCAACCATTTCCAAACATGTCTTGGAGAAGCAGGAGAACTTCATGAGCAATGTGTGGTGGGGGCGCATCCTGCACAAAAACTGTTGAGTTTAACAGTAGGGCAGGTATGACATGCCAGTAAGCATATCACAGTAAAGCTTGCCAGTCACAATGTATGTCTTTGGTCCTTAAGTGCCAACCTGTTCAAAAAAGAATGGGTCAATAATGAACATAGCCATAGGGTGACACGTTCAACATACAGAGGAACTTCATGCACACTTACTGGAAGTGAAGATCCCCACACACGGCAATTCTGAGTGTTCATCTGACCTGTCACAGAAAAATGAGCTTCGTCTGTCCAGAGGATAGCCCAGGGCCAGCCCTTGTCAACTTCAGTCCTTGCGAGAAAGCGGAGAGCGAAGTCAACACGTTGTTGTGAGTCCTGTGGTGTAACCTGCTGTGTGATATGGATCTTGTGTGGATACCATTTGAGAATGGTTCGAAGCACCTTCCGTACAGTGGACCACGGGATGTACAACTGTAGTGACACAGCATGCGCGTTGCTTGATGATCGGGAATTACACGCAGCATTGTCTGCCATACGAACAGCAATTTCCTCAACCACCTGTGGGGCAACAACTCATCGGCCTTTTCCCAGAGTGATGACAGGTCTCCAGTTGATTCAAACTACTTCACCATCCTCCATACAGCAGGTGGAGAAAGAGGACCCTCCTGTAATCCTTTCTGCACACAGCTGCACACAGACAACATTAGAGTTTGGTGTCAGAAGTATTTACTGTATATCTTTCAGAGTATCTCACCTTATGTGCCAAATATATAACAAAAAAGGAGCAAACCTATCAGTATGTGATAGTAGAACAATGATGCAGGTAAATTTTATCATCAAAAGATAAAATTTCAACCAAGCTGTAGTAACTCCTTCACAGTAATTATGTCCTGATATTGTTGAGGCTCCTTCCTCCTTGTGCAGTTAATAGGAATAGTAAAAATTTCAAACAAGCCTTATGTTGATAGCAGTCCTCAAAATCTATTTAGAAAGCAAACATATTTGTGTAACTCATAATAATGACAGATGGGTCAATTTAATACATTATGTGATCAAAATTATCTGGACACCTGGCTGAAAATGACTTACAAGTTCGTGGCACCCTCCATTGGTAATGCTGGAATTCAATATGGTGTTGGCCCACCCTTAGCCTTGATGACAGCTTCCACTCTCGCAGCTCGCAGGCATACATTCAATCAGGTGCTGGAAGGTTTCTTCGGGAACGGCAGCCTTCACGAAGTGCTGCAGTGAGGAGAGGTATTGATGTCGGTCAGTGAGGGCTGGCACGAAGTTGGCATTGCAAAACATTCCAAGGGTGTTCTATAAGATTCGGGTCAGGACTCTGTGCAGGCCAGTCCATCACAAGGATGTTATTGTTGTGTAACCACTCCACCACAGGTCGTGCATTATGAACAGTTGCTCTATCGTATTGAAAGATGCAATCGCCATACCTGAATTTCTCTTGAACAGTGGGAAGCAAGCAGGTGCTTAAAACATCAATGTAGGCCTGAGCTGTAATAGTGTCACGCAAAACAACAAGGGGTGCAAGCCCCCTCCATGAAAAACATGACCACGTCATAACACCACCGCCTCAGAATTTTACTGTTGGCACTACACATGCTGGCAGCTGACTGGACATTCGCCATACCAACACCATGGCATCACATCACCACACTGTGTACCATGATTCACCACTCTACACAACGTTTCTCCGTTGTTCAATCGTCCAATGTTTGCACTCCTTACACTAAGCAAGGCGTCATCTCGCGTTTACTGGCATAATGTGAGACTTATGAGCAGCCACTCGACCATGAAATCCAAGTTTTCTCACCTCCCACCTGTCATAGTACTTAGAGTGGATCCTGATGCACTTTGGAAATCCTGTGTGATGGAATGGATAGATGTCTGCCTATTACTCATTAAGACCCACTTCAACTGTCGGCAGTCTCTGTCAGTCAACAGACGAGGCTAGCCTGTATGTTTTTGTGCTGTATGCGTCCCTTCACATTTTCACTTCACCATCACATCAGAAACAGTGGACCTAGGGATGTCTAGGAGTGTGGAAATCTTGTGTACAGACATATGACACGAGTGACACCCAATCACCTGACCACGTTCGGAGTCCGCAAGTTCCGCGAAGCACCCCATTCTGCTCTCTCACGATGTCTAATGGCGTCACTGATATGGAGTACCTGGCAGTATGTCGCAGCACAATGCACCTAATGTGAAAAACTTATGTTTTTGGGGGTGTCCAGAGGCTTTTGATCACATAGTGTATGTGTATATATGATCCATCCCTGTCCTCAATATAAGTGGGTCTCTCTCATCCTGAGGTTTGAGTAAGCAGTTGTTCCATTTTTACCTTCCTCAACATATCGTCCTCACCTCCCGACAAAGGCACTATCAGTTCTGAAACTTGTGTCTCTTACTTATATGTAATTTTTAGGTGGCTACTGACAGTACTTCCCTTCAGAAAGTAAGTATTGGCCAACAATTTGGTCTCTTAATTTTGCTGTATAATATTTTTTTCTCCAATAGAGATTTCCAGTCTATAAGCATCATCACACCACAAATAAGAATTGAACACCACTCTGATGTGATATGTGAACACGTAACAAGGACATTTACATCCTTTGATACTTGTGTGAATGGTCCTTTATGTTGGAGGCGAGGCTTGCGTCATACACAATATTTTAAGTTATTTTTGTGAATAATAATGAACCATGGACCTTGCCATTGGTGGGGAGGCTTGCGTGCCTCAGCAATAGAGGTGGTCGTACCGTAGGTGCAACCTCAAGGGATGGGTATCTGTTGAGAGGCCAGACAAATGTGTGGTTCCTGAAGAGAGGCAACAGCCTTTTCAGTAGTTGCAGGGGCAACAGTCTGGATGATTGACTGATCTGGCCTTGTAACACTAACCAAAACGGCTTGCTGTGATGGTACTGCGAACGGCTGAAAGCAAAGGGAAACTACAGCCGTAATTTTTCCCGAGGGCATGCAGCTTTACTGTAGCATGGAGAGCTGTATCAAACCAGTCTCAGGAATGAAGACCACAACAACAACAACAACAACAACAACATAGTTAAAAATTGTGCATGCACTTGCATCCATGCACACACACATGGTCATGTGTTTGGGTGCCTGTGTGGCTGTGAATGTGAATGAGTGCTTTTACTAAAAAAAGAAATTGAAAGATGGTACGAAAACTGTTTTCTGTTACATGTTCATGTGTGCTACGCATCAGTCTGCTGTACGTGTGAACGGATGCCTTTCTTTTATTTTACTTATTTTTCCATTTTGAAATTTCCATTATTGTTACTGAATTACTCTAAACTTCATTATACCATTTTTGTCCCATCCGTATAGATGTAGTAGTTACTGATGATTGACTGTGATTATGTTAGAAGGTGTTATAAAATGTCTGGTAAATTTTTCCTAGTGGTTGCGACTGTTACTAACAGTGTGAATTATAAAGCAGGACTGGGCACGGGGAGGGGGTTGGGGACAGAGTAGGAGTCCCAGGTTGAGAGTGGGATGTCCAGTCTATGAAGCATGTCTCAGGGGGAATGATCACTATCCATGGAGGGATATGAAAGGAAAGCTCATTTGAAGCAAAAAATTCCAGAAAACATGGGCTCTCAAATGCATATGTTAACAGATATGAACACTTTATCACCTTTGCTAATGTGAAACATGTTTCTTCTCCAGAACAAGTGCTCATAGCTCTTAAGGTATGTATTTTACAGCACATGTTTAGTAGACATTTTTTCTTGTTTTTGTCCATACTACTTGCTCCCAAAATATGGAAAGCAAAGAGCTTGCAGTCAAAGAGATTTGCTTCATAGCATTGAAAATGAAGAAGTGCACATAGGTCTTACGGTATGCATTTTCGAGCTCATATTTACAAGACATTTTACTTTGAATGGTCATTGATGTCATATCTGTGAATGATTATTCCTCCTGGTACACCTTATGTATGTCATTATCTTTGTATTCATCAAACAATGAACTCCAGGATGGAATATCTTTATACTGTTATTATTTATTTAAAATTTAAGAATAAGTTTAATGTGGAATTAGTAACTAGAAGCTTTGCTTGTCTGTATCATCTTGTTGCAAAGCTCTTACAAGTGAACAAAATTTTTGCTGATGTTTTAGTTAGTATTAGATAAATTTTTAAAACTTAATGTACCTACAGTCCCTCCCACGGCATGTTCATAACATTTCTACAGAATGATACCATGAACAATTGGAAAACAACAGTTCCACTTGATTTTGTTCTTATTAGACCATTAACAACAATGTAAACAATCTTACCATGTACATAGGAGATCCACATAATGTTTTTGCCATAACACCATCCTGCAAGAACCTTGCAAAACCAAAGTCAGCTGTAAAGAAAAGAATGTTGGGTAAGTATTTGTTAAAATACATAGAAAAATTAAACACCCTCTCTCTCTCTCTCTCTCTCTCTCTCTCTCTCTCTCTCTCTCTCTCTCTCTCTATCTATCTATCTACTATCTATCTAGTTGACTACATTGCTACAGTGTTGCAGCTCACCTGAGTTGTAGTGCTGTGTCAGATGGAGTTGGTTAGAGGAGAAAGGAGGGTGAGGGAGGGGGCAAAGCAAAGTGATGGGATAGCAACATGGCACTAGTGAGTTAGTCCCAGCCAAAAGAGGGAGGAATTGTGTAATGTACACAATGAAATGAAAGGGTGGATTGGGAGGTGCAGATAGGAAGAAGAACAGTGATATCATGAAGAGAAGTGTGTTTGTTAATGTAAAACGAGAAAAATATGGGGGGGGGGGGGGGGGATGGGAACACGGATGGAGGTGGATGTGCGACAAGGGCATATGGAAACTAAAATATGTAAATGGGAATTGTCTTAACACCACATCCTTCGATATCACAATCCCCCTTGCCTCAATCTCCACTGGTCCCTATCTCACATCCATCTCTACTTGACCCTGACTTCCACCTCATTCATTCTACTCTCTCTCTTTCTCTGTTTTATCTCCACTGTCAATCCACTCCTCCATAACAAGATGATGATCACCTTCTCTCTTCATTCATGTAGCTAGATATACAAATATATGAATGTTTGACCGGGTACAATTGTGGGGCTTCATCCACCTGCATACACCCCAACACTTCGCAAATATTTTCTTTTATTTTTTGTACTTCGGTACTTCTTATTTGGTTAATATCAAAATAACTTTAAATTTAATACATTGTTAGTATTGGTCATGCAAAAGGAAAACAATAACAATATCAAATGTTTTCCTATTTACTTTCAACCAGGAAGTGTATATGAAACTGAAAGCAAAGGGTTCAAAATTATGTGATGCACATAATTCAAACAAAACAAAATAAAATTACATTAAATAGGTATCTCTATTGTAAGCATGATTGATCAACTTACCAATCTTAAGTGTTATTTCATGAGGCTGTGGGCACATCTTACCACCTGAATGGCTGAGAAGAATGTTTTGTGGTTTTAAATCTCTATGTACAATGCCTTTCGCATACAAAGCTTTCATGGCACCAGCTGCAATAATAATAAATTATTAAGATATCTTAAAAAGAAACATTGGTTGTTTAAGGAAATTACCTTACATAATGGCTTTCATTTACACATAATGAAAACAGTGTGCAACACACAAACTGCACTAGAAAACAAGTGATATTCCCTAACATACATGGAACAGTATTTAGCAAGTGGGATACACAGACACACCATAATACATATGTGCTTCTCGACATTTCTTTCCAACATTTAAGAGAAAACATTTGAAAGGAATTGTGCAGAAAGATGACAAAGCCAAGAAACGTATTTGGAATGGTGGGTTGGGAGATAGAATGAAGTTGCTAAAACATTTTGTAACTGATTGAATACGACCATGTAGCGTATCATAAGATGTAAGTAATGGAAAATTCAAAATAGGAGAAGAGCAGAGAAATATGGGTGGGTGCGTTGGCAGAGGGCTGCAAATAAACAGGTAGGGAGATGAGCAGTTTCCACTCCCTCTGGACTATCACCTCCTCCCCATTCTCATCTCCCACCTTGTTTATTTGCAACCCTGTGCCAACACATCGGCCTGGCTTACCATGCTCCTCTGCTTTTTCATTCCTTTTTTCCCCACCTCCCTATCCCACAATCTCCTGACGCTGCACCTGTTGGTAATCTAGACCCTGCACCCTTCACCAGACTGCCTAGCCCGAGATGCTGGAGTTGACAGTCATGTGCACATGAGATGTGTTTGTGTGAGAATAGTGTGTGTGTGTGTGTGTGTGTGTGTGTGTGTGTGTGTGTGTGTGTGTGTGTGTGTGTGTGTTTGGGGGCGGGGTGTCTTTTTACTGACAAAGGCTGTGGCCAAAAGCTATATGTGAGTGTCTTTTAGTCTGCCTGTCTGCAACTTGACATGTCTTCTTTAGGATAAGTAGCAATCTATGTTTACCTAAAAATTGTTCAAATGGCTCTAAGCACTAAGGGACTTAACATCTGAGGTCATCAGTCCCCTAGACTTAGAACTACTTAAACCTAACTAATCTAAGGACATTACACACATCCATGCCCGAGGCAGGATTCGAACCTGCAACCGTAGCAGCAGTGCGTTTCCGGAATGAAGTGCCTAGAACTGCTCAGCCACAGCAGCCGGCTATCTTTTCCTACACTGTTGGTATTCCTACATGGAGTTTCCACTGTTTCATCAGATAGAAATTTCCACTATCTATATGTCTGCAAAAGCATGAGTAGATGATGAAAGACCAATGGCAGAAAACAATCAACAGGAGCTGATGACATCAGTGGTCAAAATAGAATGGCTGTTTCAAAAATTTCAGTATACCAGTGAATTTCAATACACCATGCGGGAGCTGGGTGGTTTCATGAGGGGTCAGTATAGGGACCTCGTAGCTAATCCACGATTTACATGAGATGGCAGAGTACATGCTTGTTCAGCCTGACAGGAGGTGGGGAGGTAAAAAGTTGCATATACTGATGATCTTTCATAGTGTCTCCACTGTATTCATCTGTCCTGTAAAGATAATAAGCCACTGGCATGGAGTCAACATAATGTTTCAATAGACATGTTGTTAAAGATAACACTGATCACATCTGTAAACTCCAGCATGACAGTCTCTTTTGTGAAGTCTTAGTTACTCCACATGTACCTTGAAACAACTTTTACTGCATTAATACCATTTTATCAGTGAAATCTTCCCATCTCCTTACTCTCTTTTCATTGAAATCAGGAGCCCAAAACAGCTAGGATTTCAGAATGAATATCTCACTCTGATGGACAGAAAGCTGTTGTGAAAGTTTCTAACTGAATAAAGCAGTGCACTGGATCAAAACTCGGACACTGCCATCAGAAGGAAAGGGCTCAAGTTTGAGTCAAGCTGGGGGACTTGTTGAGGGTCCTGTCTGACAAACTTTAATGTCTTTAAGCGGTGCACATGGTCTGCCACCCAACCAACCTCGCAGAACTGATGATAATTGGTCAGATAATCTTGACTAGGTTTTATATCTATTATCTTTCAATCATGTTTACTCACGTGTGAAAATGATGACAAGATATTGTTCTTGGACTCAATACACTACCTTTCTCTTCCCTTTTGCTCAGCTATCATCCTATTTTACTAACAATTTAGGAAAAGACAGATTGCTACTTACTGTAGAGATGGTATGTCAGGTTGCAGACAGACACAGTTAAATGACACTCACATATAGCTTTCGGCCACAGCCTTCATCAGTAAAAGACGCACACATGACACACGCCGCATACACACACGCACACACAAGAAAGCACACCTCACACACAAATGACCACCAGCTCCAGCACCTTGGGCTGGATGCTGAAGTTGGCTGTCATGTGTGCATGAGGTGTACTTGTGCCACCCCCCCCCCCCTTTTGGTTTTGTGTGTGTGTGTGTGTGTGTGTGTGTGTGTGTGTGTGTGTGTGTGTGCGTGTGTTTTACTGACAAAGGCTGTGGCCGAAAGCTATATGTGAGTGTCTTATAACCTTGCCTGACTGTAACCTGACATGTCTTCTGTATGGTGAGTAACCATCTGTCCTTTCCTACACTGTTGATATTCTTACCTGAGGTTTCCACTGTTTGATCCTATTTCACTAGTTTAATAGTGGGCACAGGTGATTCATTTGTGGAAATATATACGCCACAGTTGATTAGGGCCTGCATCACTTGCACGTGTCCATGTGGTAATGGTCAACAGTCTGTTTTTTTGTATTTTTAACTCTTGCCCCAGATGGTCTGCCTCAATAATCGATTAATCAGTACATCTGTCTGCCATGTACAGGATCTGTGTTCAAACTCCAGTACTGCCTGGGATTTTTCCTTGGTGGGAAGACTGGAAAAGGGTCCACTTTGCCTTGTGATGGCAATTTGGGAACTACTTGAATGAGAAATGATAGCTTCAATGTGTGGAAAGTTGAAAAATGGGCAAGAGAGAGTGGTGCTGATCACTTGTCTTTCATATCACATCTGAATGACACCATACAACAAAGTATGAGATTGCAGCTGGTTGACATCATGCTCTTTTCTGGGTCTGACTGCAGAGTTTTTTCCTTAGTTGCCACAAATGAGTTAAAAATGGTAGCCTTCTAACTGTACGATAGTCAACTCATAATTTTCATGCATTGTTATTTTTTCTTCAATGTACACAACTCAAGACTAACTCCAATCTAGATGACTACCAAACCAATTAATGTAGGATTGTAGAGAGCAACAAATTATTTCTGACAATGAACTTCTTGTGCTTCACCACAATTTATGTCTATGCATTGAAAGTTTACTATACAATGGCCATTGTGATGCAGGGATATGAGCTGGTGTGGATCACACAATGGAATAGTGTGCTAAACTACCATGGAGACCACATGGGATGTGTAATATGGGCAGACCCGCTGACAGAAATCTTTACTTGCGGGCAGTCTCAAGACGTGTGGGGCGGTGCTTTGCTGGGTTCAACCACAACAGACATTGTTGTGTGCTTTGTGTCGAGTATTGTTGCCAAGTGCTCAGTCACCTGGGCCAGCGGCATGCCGATTTTACCCCTGTGCATCTCTCTACAGGGTTTTGGACTTCCTGCTTCCCACAGATCAACACACATTGTTTTTTTGTTTCCTCTCACAGGGCTCTGTTCCCCAGTTATTAACGAGTCACTGTTGACCCACAAAGCACCTCTGCCAACAAGGTAGTCTAGCAGTGGTGGCATGCCTGCGCAGATACTAAAGTGACAACAAAGGACGTCTCTCTTTTCCTCGTGTTACTTTTGAGCCACCATTGACTTGGCATATCTGCAATGCTGGCAGTAACAGTTGTATCTACAGAAGAAGCGGCAGCAGAAGCAGATGCAGGTGCTGACGAACCAGAATGCAGATTTGCTTTGTGCCTTTTCACCACCAGCAGTAGCCCACGGCCAGGTATCTATTGTGAAGTTTTCTTCCCCATTCCCATCACCAGATGACATTTCATGGTTTCGATGAATCTACAGAAAGGTGAGAGAATTACCTCAGGTCATTCTTGCTGCTTTGCCAGATAATGTGTATCACTGATCTGGTTTATAAGATCAGCTTCTTCTTTGTCCAGCAACATGGATTTATTCAAAGTTGATCAGAATTTGAAGCCCTCCACTGACCTTGAGAAACATCTCTTTGATGAACTTTGTTGGTTGCTGACACAGTATTTTGGATTTCAAACCCATGTGGTGACATTACAATTACCTAGGCAACTGTATGTGGCCTGGGTTGCTGACTTGCAGTGTCTCTTCCAAAGCGTCATTTTAGTGTCCTAAATGCGCCACATCTTATGCAGACTTTCTAATTTGGGATACGATTGCCAGTTAGCATCCAGCCAAGAGGTTGAGACTAAGGCGTTAACTTTGTTCAACATTTATTTAGCTGACTTTGCCTAGGTTGTGGAATCCCATAAGTCGACAGTAGTAGCAAGGAACTGCCTGTCTGATAACTGGAATGTGGCTCAATTAGGTCACCCATGCCACAGCTCTTCTCCAAGCATGACAATGCAAAGGCCAAATTTCCATGATGGCAGAATCAAAGTGTTGTGTCTTCTACTTCCCATCTGGTGGTGATTCAGAAGACTGATGGCACCATTAGCCTTTTCAGCAATTTTAAACAGATGGTCAACTTGCAATTCATCACAGATTCGTATCCAATTCTGCGGCCAGCAGAGTTGTTATTGAAGTTGTCAGGAGGCCAGTATTTTTCATGCATTGGATTGCATGATGCATACCTGCAGTTGTCTTGGATGCTGTTTCTTGGATCTTCTTGGCCCTCGGTGCCCCCTTTGGGCTTTGCCAGTTTAATCACTTGCCTTTTGGAACCTCATTTGTGCCAGAGACTTATCAATGGTATTTGGGACAGTTGATTCAGGAGATTCCCTCTTTGACCAATTACTTTGATGGTATCTGTGTAATGGACCTACAAAAGAGGAGCATTCATGAAACCTTCAGCTGGTTTTCTAAAACCTCCTGGAGAACTCCTTTGTTCCAAGTTGACGAAGCGTAGTTTTTTTCTCCTCAGAGGTCCCTTTTTTTTTTGGGACATGTGCTTAGCAAAGATAGGCTTATCCCTAAGAATGACCACACAAAACCATCGTCAACTTGCCGGCACACAAAAACCTGAAGGAGCTCCAGTCTTTTTGGGTGAGATTTTGCATCATTCTCAGTTCATTCCCCAGGCCATGCGTATCTGCCATCCTCTTAACCAGCCTTGTCAGAAATGTGTCGAGTTTGTCTGTTTGTTAGATTGTCAACAGGTTTTTCAATCTGGCAACTAGCACTTGTGCTCTGCTCCCTATCTTGTTTCTGTTATGAATGGTAAACCTTTAGCCCTGGCCTATAATGTATCTCAGTATTGGTGCAGTGTTGCTCACATACTGAAGACACTTTCTACTGTGCAGTGTAATTATTTACAGATGGAATAGGAGATGACCGCTATTATTTTCTGAGTTAAAAAGTTTCACATTTTCTTGCATGGGAGTAAGGTTCCTCCTGATCACCGACAAGAAGGCACTTGTTTCCTTATTTGCCCTCCTTCAATTGTACGACAGGATTGCCCACTGAGTGCAGAAATGGGCCCTCTTTCTCAGCAATTATTGCTATGACATTGGTTGCTCCTCAATCACCCAGAATACCAAGGCTGATGGGCTATCATGGTTACCGGTGGGTCTCAATCTGGAGTTCAACCTGTAGGAGGCTCTCATGGTTGTGTTGAGGCCCTCATATTCATGTTGGGTGATGTCTTGCAGCAAACCCTGTTGGATTTTCCATTGACAGCACAAGAGGTTGTGAATGCCATGGCCACTGACCTGCTTTTCCAGAAAATCATTTCGGTGGTCCACGTGGGTTAGCTGGAGTACATTTATCTGGTGTGGATTTTGCAGGGAATACGTTTCATCCCCCTCGAAATGCCCCAATTTTTTAAAAATGTTTTTTTTTATGTTTTTTTTACTCCACTTGCTGCACTGAGGTATGACTTATATGAATGCGTCGGCACCACACCCCATCTACTGACCAGTGATCAGTTGTGACACTGAACGTCTGGTGTAGGCTTGAGGGGTCTGTACAGGCTGCATGCCACATTACTTTCCTCATTGGCCAGTTCTGGAGCACCCTTGGGAGAGAGTGTACATAAATTTCGCAGGTCTCTTTTTGGGCAGCATGCGATTGTTGGTAGTCAATGAACTGACCAATTTCCCAAATGCATCCAAGCTGTCCTTCACGTTGTCGACTGCCACTGTCCACACGTCAGATATTTTTGCCATTGTGAGAAACCCCACGACCCTTGTGTCCAGTAAGTGGAGGCAATTTGTTTGGTGGGAGTTTAATGACTTTTGCTTTCGCAACAGGACTCAGCATATGATTACTGCCCCACTGCACCCGCTTCTAACTCAGAGGTGGATAACTTCATGGGTACATCAATGACCCAAATGAAGAGGTCATGAGTGCTTTTTCCTGCGATGATGTGTTGCCGAGTTTTCTAGTTATGTACTGGATGAGACCAGTTAGCGGGTGCAGTCCAGTGGAAGTTTGCAAGGGTGCCACCCACAGGGTCTCCTGGATTTCTTGCATCTTAAGTCACATACCACAGACCACAGTGGCCTTCCAGGTTTTCTTACCAGAGCTGCCATTTGGGCCCAGTTCTTTAGCCGGTGGCACGGGTGGCTGCCAGGTGTCGTGGTGGGCTACAAAAGTCGACAGTTGTTTGTGGTGGATATCAGTAGGAAGCAACTGACCTGTCATGCAAACCACTTGTGCCTGTCCACTGTTGGAGGATCACCACCACGGTTTTTTGGTCTGCTGGGTGAGAGGGTTGACTCACAACACTGTTCTGGGTGCAGGCTCTCACTTGCAACAGCGTACTTCCCTGCTGCTGCCTCCTCCACTGTCCTCCCCTCATCTGCAGCCTCAGGCCACAGTGAGGCTCGGATTTTCCCCTGCTGATGTGGAGCCCATGGATTCTGATTGTCCCCCCTCCTCCTCTGCCTCCACCTCCTACACCACCTACTCCTATGACTCCCCCCCCCCCCCTCCTCCTCCTCCTCCTCCTCACTGATGGTAGTAATCTCATCTCCATTGCTGCCAGTGGATTCTCCCTGTTGTCACAGCCTCTGTGCCCTTCTGGGAGAGCCAATGGCGCCAGCCTTCACTCCTTTGGTGGTTGGTCCACTGCCAGGTTCTCCAACAGCCTCTCAAGATTTGAGATGGAGGTCGTAGCCCAAGCCTGTCTGTGTCCAGCCTCACAAGGACTTTCAGATGAGAGGGATTTAGTACACCTGCCAGTGAACATTACAATGAGGGCAGATGAGCTGGTATAGGTAATGCAGCAGAATAATGCCAAAACCAGCCACGAAGGGTGCAAATGCCTTGTTGTTTGGGCAGACCTGCTGACAGAAGGGTTTATCTTCACGCACAAGAAAGCTATGCAGGCTGGTGCTTACTCTGAGTTCAACCACCATGGATCTAGCCTAGTGCTTCATGAAGAGTGTTGTCACCCAGTGCTTAGTCATCAGCCGCCAGCACCAGCCATTTGCCGAATTTATCCTTGTGTACGCTCAACATGGTTACAGACTTTCTGCTTCCTGTAGATTGACTTGCCTAGCAAGTTTCTGTTTCGTCTCACTGGGTCCTATTCCCCAGTTATTACTGAACCACTGTCAACCTGTGAAGTGCTCTGCAGCTACAATACAATGCCGCCACTTGCCATGCCTGTACAGACATTAAAACATGCTACTATAGTTTGTTTTAAATGATGGCATTTAAAACATCTTAAAGCACAGGAAATGTACATCAGTATCTTTAGCTGGGCAAAGGAAGAAACCTGCTGTTATATAATCAGGAAGCATCTCAACACAAAAAAAGTTGAAATGTCTATTTCTGTTAACAGCAGGCGTCTCTTGTAGAGTTTTTTACTTTGTTTCATGGCTAACTATTCACCAGGAATGCCGTCAAAGTATTATTCTCACTGTTTCTCTGTTCAACACTGATGGAGCAAATTTCATTTTTTATAAGGAGAATATACATTCATATGCCTAGCTCCACCACTGACAATCAAGTGCACAAGTAATGACAGATCCCATACTTGTTGCAGGGGAAACAGGGTACACAGGAAAGGATACTACTTGAGGTATCTTTGGTACCACAGGTATATGACTCTCAGACCTTCTTTCAACAAACTGACTCGCAGCAGCTGCCAGTCATTCACCAGCGGTCAGGGCGATTTCCAGCTGCTTATGAATGTCAACTAACTCACCCCATCTTCAAAAAATTGCATTCACGGAGGAGCTGCATTATGGTTTGTGCAGTGTTTTAATGGACAGTGAACAAATAACTTTTAACTAAGTCTGCTGACTATCTTTTAATCTGTTGACCTAAGAAATTACTAACTTCGCACAAGAGTTGCCAAAAATACACAAAACCAGACTTCTATTAAGGCAAAAGGAAAATCTAAGCTACTGATTACTCCTTTCCTAAGGCTTTTAGAGATTAATTATAGTCAAAAAAACTAAGATATAGAGTTAATTTATAGTAAATGTAGATAATTTATACTCCTCCTGAAAGGGGAAAATAAATTCAAGATCACAGGTTTGAATCCTGCCTCTGGCATGGATGTGTGTGATGTCCTTAGGTTAGTTAGGTTTAAGTAGTTCTAAGTTCTAGGGGACTGATGACCTCAGAAGTTGAGTCCCATAGTACTCAGAGCCATTTTTTAAATTCAAGACAATATGTTAGTTACAATATATTTTGCAGTAACTTAATGCAAACACTGATTTAATACTGTGAATTAGTTTCTGCATAAAACAATGGTAACTTCCAAAATTTCTCAAATATTTATATTTATGTGCATTGATATATACTGAAATTTGGGATGATCTATTCTTTGGCGGAAAATGTGAGAGTCACAAACACTGATTTGCTACAAAATAAGTTATCGACAACTCTAGCAATTTATGAAAATTTTCAAAAATACAGTATAAAGATAAGCTATTTCTCATATATTTATACAGCTGCATTAGAGAATGAATGTTTTGAATGAGGATAGGCATACTGTTCTCAAAAATTTAAAAGAGCACAAATAAGTTTAAGCCTACTGTCAGCAATAACAGTACCAGTTCATCAGGGTCCTCGCAAATGTTCGAAATTTCATGCTATATCACAATACAAATGACTACTGATATAATCAATGAAAGATTATGCAGAAGTGATATGAACAATACAATACGTTAATCTAGAATTTCAAATTGGCAAACACAGTCTCACCCAAAGAAAAATTCCAAAGTCGGCTTTTACATATAAATAAATGTGTATATTGCATGGATTTTTCTACTAGCTGTTTCTGTGACAACCCCTATTCTGACATGTCAAAGATGAAGACTGCTGCATCAGTTTATCTCAGAAGGAGAGATCCTCAAGGGTGGGACTGGCTTTTTGAAATCATCTATATCATTCATACATCTATATGGTTGTGTATGTTACACTCTCAGTTATTACAACTTGTACTCATTCACCTTGGTGAGCCCACATTTGCAAGTAATCGATGAAAAACAATTTGAAATTTCATGCAATGGTCTACAGTCATAAGAATAGTAGCACTACTCAAAGTGTTAATGTAGTGAAATGGAGAAGGTGCATTACCCACAAGCAGAAGGTTGTGGGTTTGAATCTTCACAGGTGCCCTGAAATATTTTAATTTTTTATTCTTCCTCAAAATGACTTTGATCAATATTTTTATAAATTAATAAGTTTAAATGTAGCTTTTTAAAAATTTTTAATCCTTAATCTCGTCATTTGAATCATTGCCTATTCACTTCTGCTTTGAGTTCTTTGGCTGACGCTCATCTAATGATTTTACTGACGTTTTGCCAGCACGAGTGGCTGGTATTGTCAAAGTTTAACCCTCCATTGCCGGTGGTGAACTGGAGTTGAGCTTGTGGCCGCAGACTATATGTACGTGGCGCGCCAATGTCCGAGGGCTTCTCCCCAGTCATTTCCGGTGCGGTTCTCCTCTTGCTACCTGCGACGGTCATTCGCTGCAGTACGGGAAGCCAGGATCCGTTTACTCTAAGGCTTTCCTCTTTTTTGTTGAAGCTGTTAGCGTGTTTTTGTATTTTTACAGCTTCTCTGAAAAAGCGCATGTGATATTGCTTCTCTACAGCCAGAACTTCCGTGTCGGGGAATTTTATTACGTGTTCGGTCTCACTCAGTGCATGGTCTGCCACGGCCGATTTCTCCACCTGCCCCAACCTGCAATGTCGCTTATGTTCTTCGATCCTGTTGTGTTTTAGATCGGCAAAGGAGAAAAGATACTCTCTTGCAATGTCAGGAATATACCGTATACCATGCACATGCGGAAAAGTTTATGTCAGAATGACTGGATGATCAATCAACAACAGGATCACAGAACAAGCGACATTGCAGGTTGGGGCAGGTGGAGAAATCGGCTGTGGAAGAGCATGCACTGAGTGAGACCGACCACATAATAAAATTCCCTGACACGGAAGTTCTGGCTGTAGAGAAGCACTATCACATGTGCTTGTTCAGAGAAGCTGTAGAAATACAATAAAACGCTAACAACTTCAACAAGAAAGAGGAAAGCCTTAAGGTAAATGGATCCTGGCTTCCCGTACTGCAGCGAATGACCATCGCAGGTATCAAGAGGAGAACCACACCGGAAATGACCGCGGAGAAGCCCTCGGACATTGGCGCGCCACGTACATATAATCTGCGGCCACGAGCTCAACTCCATTTCACCATCGGCAATGGAGGGTGAAACTTTGACAATGCCAGCCACTCGTGCTCGCGAAACATCAGTAAATAAAAAATAAATAAAAGTAATTAAATTCAAAAGCACATAAATCCCAGCTGGAAAAATAATGAAATGAAGAAAAAAGATAGCAAATCAAAAGATTAAAATAATGAATATAAAAGGGTATAAATAAAAAATTACATTTAAACCAATTAACTGAATAAAAATGCTAAACCATCATGTGAAATTATGAAATTTTTCTCACTGATTACTCACAATCGAGGACACTCAAGAGTGGGGTGTGATATATGGGACTTCAACCTACATCACCATTTAAATGGCTTCAAGAAACCGATCCCATCTCTGGGGACTCCTCCTTGTCAGTCAAAATCATGAAAATGTTCAGCACCAAAACAACCTGTCTTCTGCCTGGAGCAGATGTGATTATATGAACCTGTGTGGCCAAGTGAACAGTATGTCTGTCTTCTCTGGCACTATTCACAAGCGTCCACCGAGAACCTTCAAGGCACTGAGTATGGCTCTCCTGAACCCATCAATTCCATATTCGCATAATATACATGGGATTCTGATCAACTCAAGCAGCAATACCACCTAACGATAAACTGAAGTCTCAATAGGTCTTGTTCCTGACACACACTGGTATACATTTCTCCATCTTACATAAGGCTTGCCACCATGTCTGAGGTTTAACATCATTTTCTTGCACAAAGCCTGCTGCATAACCTTTCCTTGTATACGGAATGTACAGGGTGTCACTCCTACCTACTTTGCGCAATTGCTCTGAAATGATAATTATTTGCTTATCTACACATGTAACACACTGCATGTCAGTTCTCACTTGCATGTGGTCTTCATGATGTGGCAATTTTAAAGACCAGCAGTGCATACTTCATATGAAAAACACAAAAACATTAAAAATGCGACATGTATTGTGACAGTTATAAAAACACAAAGAACTTTTGGTCTCTGAGGCACAATGCAGACACCTACAAAAGGCATGTGGCACCTTAATCTTTTGGCTTTGGGATTGTATGTTTAGAATGTATATTTCGAAAAGAGTGTTCCAACGCACAGATGTTTTGCCTTTGAAGCTTACCTGTGGGTAAAAGATAGCATTAAATTGGATGTGTTTATTTCATAAGTTACAAAAGGCATTCAACAAGTTTTGCACAGTCGTCTCAATTTTTTTTTATTTTTTGCAGGAGCAGAACGAATTTTTTTGTGAACATGCTTGGAACACTTATCTATAGGTTTGTATATAGAAGTATTTTCTTTTATTTACGGGTGAGCCACAATGCACCGTGAAGCAGATGTCAGGTTGCGACAATGGTTGGTGATGGAGTTCCTCTTCAAGACCAGCGATGACTTTGCCACATCGATTCACAGGAAGTTGCTCCCTGTTTATGAGGAATACACAGTGAATCGCAGCATTATCCAGCGGTGGTTGCAGATGTTTAAAGAAGGTGATTTCTCTCTATTGGACAATCCACGATGTGGTAGACCATCGACGGCAGTGAGTGATGTGAATACGGAGACCACGGATCAAATCATCCAAAATGACAGATGCGTGACGACACGACAGCTTGCTGAAATAACTAGTTTGTCACTGGGTAGTGTGATATCACTGATACAGCCACTAGCGTACAGAAAAATCTGTGCACGTGGGGTGCCTAGATTATTGGCAAGAGAAATTAAAACGATGAGGAAGAATGTGTGCGAGGGTCTCATGAAGACCTTTACTAAAGAGTGAACCAAGTGTTTTGACAGCGTCATTACCATGGATGAAAGATGGTTGTTTTTATCCGAACCTGAGAGCAAAAGCCAATCCATTGAGTGGCGTCATCCGGGTTCCGCTCAGAAGAAGAAACCAAGACTTTCACGAACAGCAGGCTGAAAGGCGATGGCCTCCTCCTTCTGGGATCAGTGTGGTGTCATTTTCATTGACTTTTTTGGAACCTGGCTCCACAATTAACCCTGACCATTACTGTTTGTCAATGGACAAGCTGCAATGTGCCATCAAGATCCACAGACCACAGCTTCAGGGTCAGCTCATCAGACTACACGATGACAATGCCAAACCCCATATAGCTCTTATGACGCAGGAGAAAATCAAGAAAATGGATTGGAAAATTGTTCCTCGTCCTCCCTACAGCCCGGATTTGGCTCTGTTTGATTTTTACCTCTTTGGTCGTCTGAGGGCCCACCTGCACACTGAAACATTTGATAGTGAGAAAGACCTTATTTCCTGTCTCAAGAGATGGTGTAAAAGTCAATCCCCAGAATTTTACCAAAGTGCAGTTACAGTATGGAAAGAACGTTGGGCCAGATGTGTCACAGTTGATGCAGGCTAACAATGAGTAGACTCAATGTATAGCTAAATATTCAAAGTATGTTCACAAAAAATTTAATTCTCCCACTGAAAAAAAAAAAAAAAAAAAAAATAGAGACGACTGTACAAAACTTTTTGAACACCCTTTGTACTTAACAATAACAGAAAAATTATGCATTCCCACATCAATGGCAGTTCACTTCCAGATACCAGTCTATTTTCCTTGTTGAAGAAGTTAGTTCAAAAACCCCTTGCTACGTCTACGAACAGGATGGGGACATCATTTGTGTTGCATGTAATGGACACAGCATACATATTATAATGATTGTTTTTAGTTCACAAAACGGTTTAATGCAGCTCATCACATTAGTCTAGCCTATGCCAGTCTTTCACCTCTGCACAGTTATTACAAGTCTGCTCCGAAGCTGAGTGGTAAGCATAGACGGCTACTGTGAGGATAACCATATCAAACACTATGAAACCACAAGGCAGAGGATAACACGGCAGCAGGTAGATATCCCTCGGGCCTTCACAACCTGGATGAGGAGCTCGTTATAGCTACTGCAATGTACATGTAGCTGAACATGCAGACTATATTCAAACATTGGCATCCCTCTACAGTTTTTATTCAGCATAATTTTCTTTGTTACTAAATTAACTACTCTTGTGGTTGGAGAAAAACTTACTTTTCATATAAATGAAAAGCAATTACTCAGGTAGAAGTGTACTTGTGGAGCGCACATGGGGGATTTTTGGACTACAAGATGCCATTCAATATGCAGACAGGAAAAGCAGACTACATTCAAAGTAAAGATACTTCAAATTTTATCAGTAAATTGTCAAAGTATATGTAACAAAGCTCCCAAATTTACTGCCCTCCAGGAATATTCTCACGCTCAAATTATTCTCGAGACCAAGAGCTAGTTAAAATCTGAAATAGGAAGCTCGATGATATTTAGTAAGTCATGCAGCATTTATCGGAAGGACAGATTAGATGTCATAAGATGGAGGTGGGTTTCAGTGCAGTTGACAAAATATTGTCTCTGTTGTTGTTGTTGTTGTCTTCTGTCCAGAGACTGGTTTGATGCAGCTCTCCATGTTACCCTATCCTGTGCAAGTCTCTTCATCACCAAGTAACTACTGCAACCTACATCCTTTTGAATCTCCTTGTGTATTCATATTTTTGTCTTCCTCTACGATTTTTACCCTCCAGGCTTCTCTCCAATACTAAACTGGTTGATTCCTTGATGCCTCAGAACGTGTCCTACCAAACGATCCATTCTTTTAGTCAGGTTGTGTCACAAAGTCCTCTTCTCTCCAAGTCTATTCAGAACCTTCTCATTAGTTACATGATCTACCCATCTAACCTTCAGCATTCTTCTGTAGCACCACATTTCGAAAGCTTCTATTCTCTTCCTAAACTATTTATCATCCATATTTCACTTCCATACATGGCTACACTCCACAGAAATACTTTCAGAAGATTTCCTGACACTCAAATCTATACTCTATGTTAACAAATTGCTCGTCTTCAGAAATGCTTTACTTGCCACTGCAAGCCTACTACATTTTATATCCCATCTCTACTTCCACATCATCAGTTATTTTGCTCTCCAAATAGCAAAACTCATCTACTACTTAAAGTGTCTTATTTCCTAATTAATTCCCTCAGTATCACCTGATTTAATTCGACTACATTCCATTGTTCTCATTTTGCTTTTGCATCTACATCTACATCCATACTTCGCAAGCCACCTGACGGTGTGTGGCGGAGGGTATCCTGAGCACCTCTATTGGTTCTCCCTTCTATTCCACTCTCGTATTGTTCGTGGAAAAAAGGATTGTTGGTATGCTTCTGTGTGGGCTCTAATCTCTCTGATTTTATCCTCATCGTCTCTTCGCGAGATATACGTAGGAGGGAGCAATATACTGCTTGACTCTTCGGTGAAGGTATGTTCTCGAAACTTTAACAAAAGCCCGTACCGAGCTGCTGAGCGCCTCTCCTGCAGAGCCTTCCACTGGAGTTTATCTATCATCTCCGTAATGCTTTCACTATTACTAAATGATCCTGTAACAAAGCGCGCTGCTCTCCGTTGGATCTTCTCTCTCTCTTCTATCAACCCTATCTGTTACGGATCCCACACTGTTGAGCAGTATTCAAGCAGTGGGCGAACAAGTGTACTGTAACGTACTTCCTTTGTTTTCGGATTGCATGTCCTTAGGATTCTTCCAATGAATCTCAGTCTGGAATCTGCTTTACCGACAATCAACTTTATATGATCATTCAATTTTAAATCACTCCTAATGCGTAATCCCAGATAATTTATGGAATTACCTGCTTCCAGTTGCTGACCTGCTATTTTGTAGCTAAATGATAAGGGATCTATCTTTCTTTTGTTGATATTCATATTATATCCTCCCTTCAAGACACTTCCAGGTCCTTTGTTGCCTCTGACAGAACTACAATGTCATAGGCAAACCTAAGTTTTTATTTCTTCTCCAGGGATTTTAATTCTTACTCCAAATTTTTCTTTTTTTTCCTTTACTGCTTACTCAATATACACATTGAATAGCATCAGAGAGAGGCAACTACCCTGTCTTACTCCGTTCTCAACCACTGCTACCCTTTCATGCCCATCGACTCTTATAATCGCCGCCTGGTACAGGGAGAGAAATAACCTCTCTCTCCCTGTATTTTACCCCTGCCACCTTCATAATTTGAAAACCCAGCCAACATTGTCAAAAGCTTTCTCTAAGTCTACAAATGTGACAAACATAGGTTTGCCTTTCCTTAATCTATCTTCTAAGATAAGTCGTAGGGTCAGTATTGCCTCGCATGTTGCAACATTTTATGGAATCCAAACTGATCTTCCCCGATATCAGCTTCTACCAGTTTTTCCATTCATCTGTAAAGCACTTGTGTTAGTATTTTGCAGCCATGACTTATTAAACTAATAGTTTGATAATTTTAATACCGGTAGACACCTGCTTTCTTTGGGATTGGAATTACTATAGTCTTCTTGAAGTCTGAAGGTATTCTGCCTGTCTCATACATCTTGCTCACCAGATGGTAGAGTTCTGTCATGGCTGGCTCTCCCAAGGCTTTCAGTAATTCTAATGGAATGTTGTCTACTCCCGGTGCCTTATTTTGACTTAGGTCTTTCAAAGCTGTGTCAAATTCTTTACGCAGTATCATATCCCCCACTTCATCTTCATCTACGTCCTCTTCAATTTCCAAAACATTGCCCTCAAGAACATCACTCTTGTACAGACTCTCTATATACTCCTCCCACCTTTCTGCTTTCCCTTCTTTGCTGAGGACTGGCTTTCCATCTGAGCTCTTGATATTCATACAGGTGGATCTCTTTTCTCCAAAGGTCTCTCTAATTTTCCTGTAGGCTGTATCTTACCCCTAGTGATACACATCTCTACATCCTTACATCTGTCCTCTAGCCATCCATCCCTTTTCAGCCATTTTGCATCTCCTATCAATCTCATTTTTGATATGTATGTATTCCTGTTTTCCTGCTTCGTTTACTGCAATTTTATATTTTATCTTTTCATCGATTAAATGGTAATATCTCTCCTGTTAGCCAAGGATTTCTACTAGACCTTGTCTTTTTACCTACTTGATCCTCTGCTGCCTTCACCATTTCATCTCTCAAAGCTACCCATTCTTCTTCTACTGCATTTCTTTCCCCTGTATTTGTCAATCGTTCCCTAATGCTCTCTCTGAAACTCTCTAAAAACTCTGGTGCTTTATCCAGGTCTCATCTCCTTAAATTCCTACCTTGTTGCAATTGCTTCAGTTTTAATTTACAGTTCATAACCAATAAATTGTGGTCAGAGTCCACATCTGTCCCTGGAAAGGTCTTACATTTTAAAACATGGTTTCTAAATCACTGTCTTACCATTATATAATCAGTGTGAAACCTTCCAGTGTCTCCAGGTCTCTTCCATGTATACAACCTCCTGTCATGATTCTTAAACAAAGTGTTAGTGATGATTAAGTTATGCTATGTGCAAAATTCTATGATGCGGCTTCCACTTCCATTCCTTACCCCCAGCCCATATTCACCTACCACTTTTCCTTCTCTTCCTTTCCCTTCTATTGAATTCCAGTCCCCAATGACTATTAAATTTTCACCTCCCTTAACAATCTGATTAATTTCTTTTACCGCATCATATTTTTCTTCAATCTCTTCATAATCTAACTAGGACTATTTGGCTTCAATAATGTCTTCACTATGCTGTTTGTAGCAGCTTATCCATGCTCCTATTTTTTTTATTCATTATTAAACCTACTTGTGCATTACCCATATTTGATTCTGTATTTATAAACCTATATTCACCTGACCAGAAGTCTTGTTCCTCCTGCCACCAAACTTCACTAATTCCCACTATATCTACCTTTAACCTATCCATTTCCTGTTTTAAATTTTCTAACCTACCTGTCTGATTTAGGGATCTAACATTCCATGCACTGATCCGTAGAATGCCAATTTTCTTTCTCCCAATAATGACATCCTCCTGAGTAGTCCCCACCCGCAGATTCAAATGGGTGATTATTTTACCACCAGAATATTTTACCCAAGAGGACGCCATCATCATTTAACTATACAGTAAAGCTGCATGCTCTCGGGAAAAATTACAGCTGTAATTTCCCCTTGCTTTCAGCCATTCGCAGTACCAGCACACCAAGGCCATTTTAGTTAACATTACAATGCCAGATCAGTCATCCAGACTGTTGCTCCAGCAACTATACCGAAAAGGCTGCTGTCCCTCTTCAGGAACCATATGTCTGTCTGGCCTCTCAACAGACACCCCTCCACTGCTGAGGCATGCAAGCCTCACCACCAACGAAAAGTCTCTACTGACATTGAAATTGAATAACTATGGTTATGAAAGCTAATATATCAGTCAAGAAAGCTAGGAGAATGTTTCTGCTAGAAGGAGCAGATAAGTAGCTATTAGCATATCACTTGGACAATGAACTGACATCATTTGGCTCCATAACTACGGACATAGAGCAATTATAGACGAAAATTGTAAATCTTGCTCTGCACAAGTATGTACCGAGTAAGTGGATTAAGGAGGGAAATACCCCCTGTGGTTTAGGAACAAAATTTGGAAAGTGCTGAGGAAGCAAAGGCTGTTGCACTCTCAGTTCAAAAGAGACAGTGCAAAAGATGACAGGTAAGTAAGTAGAAATTCATGTATCTGTGAAAAGATGTATGAGCAAAGCTAGCACTTCCACTGTCATATCTTAGCAAAAGATCTGGCTGAGAACGAAAGAAAATTCTGGCGCCATGTATAATTGCTAAGTGAGTCTATGGCTTCCATCCAGTCTAGTGTGGCAGTTGAAGATAGCAAAATGAAAGCACCATGTCTAGGAATCTAGGAAATTGTTCATGCAGGAGAATCTTGCAAACATAGTGTTATTTGACCACCGCACAGAGTCTCATATGGATGACATAGTAATATGCATCCCTGGGATAGGGAAACATATAAAAGAGTAGAAAACAAATAAGTCGCTGGGTCTGGATGGAATCCTAACTTGGTTTTACGAAGAGTATTCTATAGCATTGGCCCCCTTACTTAGTTTGCATTTAACACAAATCTCTCGCCCAGTGCACAGTCCCAAGTGACTGGAAAAAAGTGCAGGTGACTCCTGTATATAAGAAGGGTAAAAGAATGAACCCATAAAATTACAGACCAATACCCTTCACATCAGTTCACTGCAGAATTCTAGAACATATTCCGAGTTCAAATATAATGAATTTCCTAGAGACAAAAAAAAAATCTTATGTCCTTGAATCAGCACCATTTTAGAAAGCATCACTTGTGTGAAACTCTGCTTGTCATTTTCCCACAGGACATATTGAAAAAGTATTCGACAACAGTATTCCACTGTGGAATTTTAACGAAGGTGCAAGCATACAAAATAGGTTTCCAGATACGTGAGTAATAGAACCAACAATGTTGTCCTCAACGGCGAGAGTTCATCAGTGACAAGAGTATTGTCAGGGGGGGGGGGGGGGGGGGCAGAATTTTAGGAAAGTGTAGTTAATCTGTAAAGGAGACAGCATTTAGGACGCTAGTGCATCCTATTCTTGAGTACTGCTTGAGTGTTTGGATCTGCACCAGGTCAGATTAAAGGAAGAAATTGAAGCAATTTGGAGGCGGGCGTCAGATTTATTATTGGTTGCTTTGAACAACATGTAAAGTGTTAAGGTGACGCTTTGGGAACTCAAATGGGAATCTCTGAAGTGTAGGACTTTTCGCAAAACACTACTGAGTAAATTTAGAGGAATGGCACTTTAAGCCAATTGCATAATGATCCTACTACTGCTAAAGCACATTTCATATAAGGACCATGAAGATAAGACATGAGAAATTAGAGCTCATACAGAGGCATATACACAGTTGTTTTTCCCTTGTTCTATCTGTGTACGAAACTGGATAGGCAATGACCACCGTATGGTGGCTGACAGGACAACGTATGGAGATGTAGATGAAATTACATTGAGCCAACTCTGAGCTGTAAGAAACATAGTAAGAAATGTTTCACTTGAACTAACACACACATTCTTGTGTCTGTGGAGCAGCAAGTGGACACAAACTGTCATGCAATTTTTTGCTAATCATTCCCTTTCCTATTCTATCTACAAATGGAGTAAAGTAAAAGTGACTGCTTCCATACGATGCTTAATTTCTACTATCTTGTCTTCATTGTCATTAAGTGAAATGTACACAGGAGGCAGTAAAATTGTTCCACAATCAGCCACAAGTGAGTGTTTTCAAAATTTTCTCAACAGTGTCTCACAAAAATGCTCCAGGGATTTCTACTACTTTCACAAAGCACTCCCATCATACTCACATGTTGACTGAATCTACCAGTAACAAATCTCGCAGCATGTCTCTGAATTTCTTCAAAGCCTTCCTTCAATCTGACCTGGTAGGGATTTTACACACACTAACAGAATTCAAGAACAGATTGCACAAGTGTTCTATAAGCAGTCTCCTATAGAGATAAGTTACACTTTCCTGGAATTCTCCCAGTAAATCAATTTTCACCATTCACCTTTCGTGCTACCAACCTTACGTGCTTTCCTATCACTTTTTAACATTATTGAGCATGTATTTAATCAATGTGGTGGATAGACCACATAAGTAATGAGGAGGTACTTAATAGAATCAGGGAGAAGAGGAATTTGTGGCACAACTTGACTAGAAGAAGGGATCGGTTAGTAGGACACGTTCTGCAGCATCAAGTGATCACCAATTTAGTGATGGATGGAAGCATGGAGGGTAAAAATCGTAGAGGGAAACCAAGAGATGAATACACTAAGCAGATTCAGAAGGATGTAGGTTGCAGTAGGTATTGGGAGACGAAGAAGCTTGCACAGGATAGAGTAGCATGGAGAGCTGCATCAAACCAGTCTCTGGACTGAAGATCACAACAACAACATTTAATCAATGTGACTGTTTCATGAAGTACACCACAAATATTGTATTTGAACATCAAAGGATCTGCACTAACATATATTTTTCTACATTTACAGCAAACTGCCATTCATCACACTAAATAGGAATTCTGTCTAAGTCATTCTATATCCTTCCACAGTGTCAAATCAACAATACTTTCTCATATACTAAGCATCAACAATAATCAGTCAAAAATTGCTGCTCATCCTACCCATCAGATCATTTACATATGTAGAGAATAAGAGTGGTCCTAACACACTTCCCTGGGGCACACCTGATGATATCCTTGTCTCCAAAGAACACTCGCCATCCAGGAAAAGGTACTCAGTCCTATTACTTAAAAAGTCTTCGAGTCACTCACCTACCTGGGAATCTATTCTGAATACTTGGATTTATCTTAACAGATCGCAATGGGGCAATGTATCAAACATTTTCTGGAAATCTATGAATATGAAATCTGCCTACTGCCCTTCCTGCACGGTTCACAGGATGTGTGAAAAAAGGGCAAGCTGGGCTACATACATGTGATGCTTTCAAAATCCATGTTGATTTTTTGACAGAAGGTTTTCTGCCTTGAGGAAATTTATTATATTCAAACTTAGAGTTTGCTCAAGAATTATGGAGTAAAGTGATGTTAAGGATATAGATCAACAATTTTACAGGACTGTTCTTTTATCCTTCTTACGTACTAGAGTCACTCACACTTTTTTACAGTCACATGGGACTTTGCATTGGGTGAGACGTTTGGGATAAATGTGAACTAGGTACAGGGTCAGTGTCTTACAGTACACTCTATGAAATAGAAATGAGGTTCCATGCAGACCTGGCAACCTTCTTATTTTCCAAGTCTCCAACTCTTTCAATTGTTTATCAGTGCCATGGGTGCCTATTTTTATGTCCTGTACATGGGAGCCCACGTATGGTGAAATGACAATATGTCTGTGCAATCCTCCTGCCTGAATGATATTTCAACAGGAAATTTAAAACTTCAGCTTTCCTTCTGCTGTTGCCACACTGACTGTTCAACAATAAACTGTATAAAAGACTTTGACTCATTTAGCAAATTTACATACGATCAAAATATTCTCGTGACCTCCATAATGTCTTTCACTAATGTAAGATAGTGGAAATAGTTGTATACTTTTTTTATAGATATATGAATTTCTACCAACATCTGCCTGCTGATGATTTCGCACCAGTTTTTTGACCTGAGAGTACAACAATCTCTGCTCCCTCAGCATTTTCCAAATTTTGTTATTAGAACACAGTGGGTCAGCAAGTACTTCTGGAGAGGTCAATTCACAATTAGTTTAAACTTTACCCTTAAGTCCTCTATGTCTGTCACATTTGACCTACATGGCGGACATTTATTGTCTAAACAGGATTTAACAACTGATTACCTGCTCTTTTCAGTTCTTAGACACCCAGACTGATGGTTTATGAACTATAGTAACCATTTTCACAATGATGACATCACATTCACTAATCCCTGATGCTATACTGACAATTTTGATAAGGTTGCACCTGTTTGTAGTTACAAACTCTAAAATATTTCCATTGTATGTGGTCTGTCAAACTAGGTGCTCAAAACAGTTATCGAAAAATGTGTTCAGAACTATTTCATATCACCCACAATGAATCCGTAGACACACCAGTTGACACTCTGAAACTACTCGCCTCCAACTAAGATTGCATGACCAGGGTACTTCAGAGCTTGTGAGCATGGACTTTTTTTAATGATTCTACAACTGCCGTGTGCTTATTAAATAATTGGGACACCTCTACTTCAGGTTTCATCCAGCTCTCAGTTCCGAGTAAAATTTGGGTGTGATACCTTTCCCGGAAGGGGGGGGGGGGGGGGTGGTAAATCTGTCTGTTATAAATGCTTTGGTGATTTACTGTTAAAATTTTGACATTCAAAGGAACAGCTTCATTGGATTTTTTAAATGTGGTAGTAGAGGGCTTTATAATGTCTGAGACAGGCTCAGTGTTTCCTAGTTACTTGTGTTTGTGTTATAAACAAGTTTGATAGTGCAACACCATGTCTAAAAGACAGCAGGGTTCATTTTTATCTTTTTCTTGTACCTATTGTTTTCCCCCCACGAACCATGGACCTTGCCGTTGGTGGGGAGGCTTGCGTGCCTCAGCGATACAGATGGTCGTACCGTAGGTGCAACCACAACGGAGGGGTATCTGTTGAGAGGCCAGACAAACGTGTGGTTCCTGAAGAGGGGCAGCAGCCTTTTCAGTAGTTGCAGGGGCAACAGTCTGGATGATTGACTGATCTGGCCTTGCAACATTAACCAAAACGGCCTTGCTGTGCTGGTACTGCGAACGGCTGAAAGCAAGGGGAAACTACAGCCGTAATCTTTCCCGAGAGCATGCAGCTTTACGGGTATGATTAAATGATGATGGCATCCTCTTGGGTAAAATATTCCGGAGGTAAAATAGTCCCCCATTCGGATCTCCGGGCGGGGACTACTCAGGAGGATGTCGTTATCAGGAGAAAGAAAACTGGCGTTCTACGGATCGGAGCGTGGAATGTCAGATCCCTTAATCGGGCAGGTAGGTTAGAAAATTTAAAAAGGGAAATGGATAGGTTAAAGTTAGATATAGTGGGAATTAGTGAAGTTCGGTGGCAGGAGGAACAAGACTTCTGGTCAGGTGGCTAAAGGGTTATAAACACAAAATCAAATAGGGGTAATGCAAGAGTAGGTTTAATAATGAATAGGAAAATAGGAATGCGGGTAAGCTACTACAAACAGCATAGTGAACGCATTATTGTGGCCAAGATAGATACGAAGCCCACACCTACTACAGTAGTACAAGTTTATATGCCAACTAGCTCTGCAGATGATGAAGAAATTGAAGAAATGTACGATGAAATAAAAGAAATTATTCAGATAGTGAAGGGAGACGAAAAATTTAATAGTAATGGGTGACTGGAATTCGAGTGTAGGACAAGGGAGAGAAGGAAACATAGTAGGTGAATATGGATTGGGGCTAAGAAATGAAAGAGGAAGCCGCGTAGTAGAATTTTGCACAGAGCACAACTTAATCATAACTAACACTTGGTTTAAGAATCATGAAAGAAGGTTGTATACGTGGAAGAATCCTGGAGATACTAAAAGGTATCAGATAGATTATATAATGGTAAGACAGAGATTTAGGAACCAGGTTTTAAGTTGTAAGACATTTCCAGGGGCAGATGTGGACTCTGACCACAATCTATTGGTTATGACCTGTAGATTAAAACTGAAGAAACTGAAAAAATGTGGGAAATTAAGGAGATGGGACCTGGATAAACTGAAAGAACCAGAGGTTGTACAGAGTTTCAGGGAGAGCATAAGGGAACAATTGACAGGAATAGGGGAAAGAAATACAGTAGAAGAAGAATGGGTAGCTCTGAGGGATGTAGTAGTGAAGGCAGCAGAGGATAAAGTAGGTACAAAGAAGAGGGCTGCTAGAAATCCTTGGGTAACAGAAGAAATATTGAATTTAATTGATGAAAGGAGAAAATATAAAAATGCAGTAAATGAAGCAGGCAAAAAGGAATACAAACGTCTCAAAAATGAGATCGACAGGAAGTGCAAAATGGCTAAACAGGGATGGCTAGAGGACAAATGTAAGGATGTAGAAGCTTATCTCACTAGGGGTAAGATAGATACTGCCTACAGGAAAATTAAAGAGACCTTTGGAGAGAAGAGAACCACGTGTATGAATATCAAGAGCTCAGATGGCAGACCAGTTCTAAGCAAAGAAGGGAAGGCAGAAAGGTGGAAGGAGTATATAGAAGGTTTATACAAGGGCGATGTACTTGAGGACAATATTATGGAAATGGAAGAGGATGTAGATGAAGATGAAATGGGAGACACGATACTGCGTGAAGAGTTTGACAGAGCACTGAAAGACCTGAGTCGAAACAAGGCCCCAGGAGTAGACAACATTCCATTAGAACTACTGACGGCCTTGGGACAACCAGTCCTGACAAAACTCTACCAGCTTGTGAGCAAGATGTATGAGACAGGCGAAATACCCTCAGACTTCAAGAAGAATATAATAATTCCAATCCCAAAGAAAGCAGGTGCTGACAGATGTGAAAATTACCGAACTATCAGTTTAATAAGCCACGGCTGCAAAATACTAACGCGAATTCTTTACAGACGAATGGAAAAACTGGTAGATGCAGACCTCGGGGAGGATCAGTTTGGATTCCGTCGAAATGTTGGAACACGTGAGGCAATACTGACCTTACGACTTATCTTAGAAGAAAGATTAAGAAGAGGCAAACCTACGTTTCTAGCATTTGTAGACTTAGAGAAAGCTTTTGACAATGTTGACTGGAATACTCTTTTTCAAATTCTAAAGGTGGCAGGGGTAAAATACAGGGAGCGAAAGGCTATTTATAATTTGTACAGAAACCAGATGGCAGTCATAAGAGTCGAGGGGCATGAAAGGGAAGCAGTGGTTGGGAAAGGAGTGAGACAGGGTTGTAGCCTCTCCCCGATGTTATTCAATCTGTATATTGAGCAAGCAGTAAAGGAAACAAAAGAAAAATTTGGAGTAGGTATTAAAATTCATGGAGACGAAGTAAAAACTTTGAGGTTCGCCGATGACATTGTAATTCTGTCAGAGACGGCAAAGGACTTGGAAGAGCAGTTGAACGGAATGGACAGTGTCTTGAAAGGAGGATATAAGATGAACATTAACAAAAGCAAAACGAGGATAATGGAATGTAGTCAAATTAAATCGGGTGATGCTGAGGGAATTAGATTAGGAAATGAGACACTTAAAGTAGTAAAGGAGTTTTGCTATTTAGGAAGTAAAATAACTGATGATGGTCGAAGTAGAGAGGATATAAAATGTAGACTGGCAATGGCAAGGAAAACGTTTCTGAAGAAGAGAAATTTGTTAACATCGAATATAGATTTATGCATCAGGAAGTCGTTTCTGAAAGTATTTGTTTGGAGTGTAGCCATGTATGGAAGTGAAACATGGACGATAACTAGTTTGGACAAGAAGAGAATAGAAGCTTTCGAAATGTGGTGCTACAGAAGAATACTGAAGATAAGGTGGATAGATCACGTAACTAATGATGAGGTATTGAATAGGATTGGGGAGAAGAGAAGTTTGTGGCACAACTTGACTAGAAGAAGGGATCGGTTGGCAGGACATGTTTTGAGGCATCAAGGGATCACAAATTTAGCATTGGAGGGCAGCGTGGAGGGTAAAAATCGTAGAGGGAGTCGAGAGATGAGTACACTAAGCAGATTCAGAAGGATGTAGGTTGCAGTAGGTACTGGGAGATGAAGCAGCTTGCACAGGATAGAGTAGCATGGAGAGCTGCATCAAACCAGTCTCAGGACTGAAGACAACAACAACAACATTGTTTTCATTTGAATTTTAGCAGCAGGATGGGTAGGAGGCATGCATGCTGTGCTCATGTGGATTTAGGAGTAACAGACCACGGTTCACAAGCTGCTGAAGATACTTTTGGCCTTGGTCAGCTGTCTGCACACTGCTACCTCAGGATGTAGCAGTGGCAGAGAAATTTAGCACATCACAAACCTCAGGTGTCGTTTGTTTCACCCATTGGGCAGCCATGCTCACCGCAGAGTGAATGCAGGTAGTAATTGTGGGAACTGTTGCATAACAGCTGCAACACACATAGTATAAACAGTCTGCATGTTTTAGGCCACTGTCACATTGTTTAAATTTTGTCTGGTTCCAGCTGCCAGAGACTGTGGGGTGTGTGTGTGTGTGTGTGTGTGTGTGCATGCACTGTCTATTTTTGAAAAAGGCTTTGTTGGCCGAAAGGTGACTTTCTGACAGTCTGTTTGTTGTGCCTTTCTGCAACTCAGCATTTCTGCTATATGGCGTTAGCAACTATCGTATTCATAACGCTGTTACATTTTGATGAGGCTTACAGCAATCTTCATGACATTTTTTGGAATGGGTTCATGTTACACAGACTTATTAGTACACCCTTTTGTTGTGTAATGCTACAGATGTGCTAGTGCTAGGGGCAATGTATTGTGTGTTAGTGTAGTTTGCAGTTAATGTGGAACATTAGCATACACATGAAAAATTGTATAAAGGTGTTGGAAGGGTTCATGGTTGCTTAACCACTACTGATTCCTTTTAAAGTAAGAAAACCACCTTCAACATTGCCATATGGGCCACACCCACAAGCTGTGCAACGGAAGCCAGAGGTTCTCAAACTTGATAAGGGATCTCTACACAGGATCCAAAGTTTACGATACATTTCTACAAGTGTCAGAGGCGAAAGCTAGAAGAAGTTTCCTTTAGTGTCCTAAGCTTATGTTTACTTCAAGCAAGTTGAATTTTTTACAGGTTTCATTAATTTGCTGTTGAAGGCCACAAGGGAAACTATACTGCAAGCCAGATGATATCACTGATGGGATTGCTTGGGAAGAAATTTTAATTAGTCAGACCAAAAAAAAAAATCACACTTTTCAAATGTGATTACCTTAAATTATTAGATAAAAAAAAGGGGGGGAATGAGTTCTTTGTATAGGATTCCTTATACCATAGAATTTTTTATGAAAAGAATTTTGTAGAGCTGAATGCTAGAGAGGCATTAAAGAAAAAGTAAGGAGGAGGAGAAGAAGAAGAAGAAGATGATGATGATGATGACTACTTCCTTGCAGTTTTTCGAGTCGAGCTCATTTCCTGGTCATCTGAACTTTTGATATTATCTTCCATTGAGAGTACTGAACAGCAGTAGAACATAATAAAATATGTCAGATTAAATGTGAGTACCAGTGGAACATGGGCACATTCTCTAGGCAACTCCACCTTATGGTTCTTTTTTATGGCGGTTTGCAAAACCAAGTATGGTTTTTTTAGGTGGTTTGGAACAAGGTCTTTCTACTTAAAATGATTTAAAAGATTTTTCAGAAGATACTTTTTTGTAAACATGGGTCAAAAATAGACTTTTTGGGCTTTTTAGAAAAATTGTCAACTTTGCCCTCAGTTTGTGAACTACTGGAAAGCAGTAGGAGAAAAAAGTCAAGGGTGCACTGCTGATAGCTGCAGTATGGATCAAATCAATAACTATACCTCCGATAGTACTGAATCAATGATTGTGAAACTTTGCCCATGTTCAGTGGAAACACATGCAACTGTTAAAATAAAATCTTTAGTGGTTATGCAAGAACATTTTCCTAAATCAGGTTACTTGATGTGGAATATCTCAGATACAAGTTATGAAATTTCTTCCATCAAGATTAGAATATTTTGCCTATAAGTTGAGCACCATCACACAAGGATACACTAGTGGCCTGAGGTATACAGACAACTAGGACTGTGCCAAAACGTTCATGTCCCCACAAATTCAACAAGGATAGTAAATTCGATATATCTATTATAACGACTTCTATCATTACATGGTGTGTAAGCTACAAATTGTTAGCATATGCACTCTCTTGAACATACTGTACCTGACTCACACTGCTCTGACAGAGAGTACTGACAATTTTAGACTGTGCAACCCTTGGTTAGGCCAACTGTTTTTCTATTTTCACCCAGTACTATACATATGCAAAAAATAATAACATGGAAACAAAACTTGCTGATACACAGACTGTACGAAATATTACTAATGTGACTGACTCACCCAACTGACAGAGGAAGAGGCGAATTGTATCCTCACTTAATGTCCCCTTGACTGAAAGCAAAATAATTAAACAATTTTGAGATTAAAGCAGAAAATTGTTATATTCTACAATGTAAAGATGTCACCTCAACAAAATTCACATCTGTATTTACTTTACAGTAAAAGCACTGAGAATATGGAAATACGGAAGTGTCCGATCCCGCCCGTCTGCTTTGACCCATAACGTCACAAATATGGCTGAAACGACCATAAACCACGATGCCAATATGGCACAAATAAAGTCGGTACATACACATTATGAGGCCGAAAATACATCGAGAACCAAACACACACACTTTCCACAAAAAGCCTAATGACACTAACAGGACAATCACGGGAAATTGGGTGTTTTTGGGTGGGGGGCAAACTAAATATAAACAAATTTAGACACTCACCCCCATACAAAACCACACAAAATGACGAAAAAACAGACATCACAAAACTCCCCAAATGCCACTAAACACAATATCATCTGGAAATGGACACTTCCCTTGACCTATATAGCTCAACAGCAGCTCACGATCCCATAAATTAGGGTCAAACACTTCCCTTGGCCTGTATAGCTCAAAAACATCTCTCAATACCAATATCAACATACACAGCCACACATTGGGCTCGAACACTTCCCTTGACCTGTGCACTGTTAATTTTAACCGTCATATCCATTCCTGAACAAAAACAACCACCAATTAATTTTACTAAAACTACCACATGATGTACAGCGAACAACACTAAATTAACCTCCAACAAAATCGTTAACTCACTGAAACAAATTCCACTACAAAACACAGCCGACACTCGAACAATTCTGGGTAATGGGCAAAAGCAAACAGAACCCATCACACCACACAAACGAAAACCCTGAACATACCACCAGACAGCACAACAATCCACAACATGACGACATCTACAAACATGCCACACTCACAAACCAAACTCCGTGCCGTCATGACGTCACACACGTCAACACCCTTACGCCATGGGTCAAAGCCGACACGTAGGATCGGACGCTTCTGTCGACCCGAGAATATTTTATTTACCTGCTAAATAGTCAGCCAAATCTCCTCCATTGCAATACTGTAAAATGTAAGATGAGGGTGGTTAGACATTTTCTATTAAAAAAAAACAATTGGCACAATCTGAAAAGACACATATATTTAATTCAATACATGCAACTCAAAATACTTACTTCCATGACAAGGAAAACATTGAGTGCAGTTTCCTGAAACAAAACAGAAGAGCCATTCTTAATGAATGTGAAGAACAATGTTACGTTTTAAAATAATATGGTTTATCAAACAATAAAAATGAATCTTCACTGATAAATATAAGCTTTTCATAAATAGGATGACTAAAGTACCATACAGAATACTAATCAAAACATTTCATCTCTAAATAACTTGTCACCATTTTTTAGTTACAATTTAGAGCACACTAAATTATTACTTTCTGAATACTTACAAGCCTATGTATTCAACAACTCAATGATCAAGCTTTATTTAGTTTATTCGTACACAATTAAGGCAACAAATGTTAAGATCAATTCAATCTGTGTGACATATGGCTATTATGGATACATAAGCCATGATGGTAATATGCTTCAACTTACGACACAGTCTTTTTCAGCCCAACACTGATATGTAATGTGCAATCATCCATTCACGCCTGACCCAGAAGTTTTATGACCAGTTAATAATATGACACCACAGTGACAGACCAATGACATCATCAACATCGCAGAAATACAAGCCTTAAGAAACAACCAATGTTTGATTTCACTAATAATGTGAAAACATTAATGAAAGGTAATAGGAGTTTTTGGGCTCCAAGTGTTCTTGTTATTAACACTTTCTAATAAATTAAATATGTGAAAGTATCTGGCCACACTGTGAAAATAAGGTTACTGACCAGGGACATTAACAGGTCGGAGTCACACTAAATCAGTGCATAGTGTCAAATATTTGTTATTTTTTGTCTACTGTGTGTTCACATGGAGTAAACAAAAAATTCAAAACGTCACACTCTTTCAATGCATACCCCCTATGTTTTTCAAATAACAAGAAATGTAAATTATTCATTTTCTGGCAGTGGCATGGAACAAAAAATTCATAACTTCGAAACTAGTGATGCGGGGAATCTAAAAACAGATGTCATTGTGAAGATCTTCAGGTTTAATTTGATATGGAACACATCAAAGCTGTAACATCTGCTTTACTGAAAAACTAATGTTTCACACTTGGGTTTTGAAACAGTGGTTTAAATTGCAACAGGAGAAAAAATGGTTTCTTGATGTGTAAAATTAGGAATGATGTGTTACATAAAAGAACAAAAATTAGTAACAAATTACATGTTTGCTAATCCTATAGTATAAACCTGCCAAAATATCAGAGTAGTAAAAGTTATACAAAATAGAAACAACTACATAAGGATGATTTTTTAATGGTCATCATCTGTATCTTCTTCCTGACACAGAGGATATAGTAAACAAAACTAAAAAGCTGCACAGAGCACTCTAACTATTGGTACTTTAAGATTCACTTGTATCATACCTTTCATTCAGAGCTCACAATACCTCATCCAAAGTCAAGGTATAGACAATCAGTAGGCTTCCTGGGCTCAACATTTCTTAAATATGTAAGATTTCAAAAATTTTGATAATAATAAATACAATGAAGCTGCAGGACTCTTCAGACAAAGAATAATAACTTTGAATTTCTTAGACTGACCACCCTGTTCGAGAATGGCAGCAACCTCCAGCCATCGATTCAAGCAGTATGAAATAAAACTTGTAACCATTATGGATGGGGAAGACTTTGATGTGTTGCAATACTTTCAAGAAACCTTTAAGCAGCAGGGTTTTAAAACATTAACTTTTACAATGCTTTCACATTAATACACTAAAAATATTCAACACAAAGGAGTTAGAAATATGTACGACAAACACACATTCTTTTGAGATTTTTGTCAGCTCTATGGCTACATTGCTTTTGGAGTTACAATCAAATCTATTCCTCAAAATATTTTGACAGTAACAAATTTGCATGGTCAAAAACAGCCTGTCAAAAATTGTAATAATTAACTTCATGAGTATTGTCAGATATTACAAAATTGAGGTAGACTAATAAAATATATCGCGAACAATTACAACTGAAACTTACAAACAAAAATATCCCTAACACCGGCTACTTTTCATATGGCTCCACATATCAAAGAACATTCCGATGTCTTTCTTTATCCAGAACATCAAAAACATCTAGCTACACCTATACTATGAAAATTATTTTTAAATGTATGGCAAAGGGTACTTCCCACTGCAGTGCATATTAAGCTATATTGTCGATCTTTTCATGAATGGATCATGTGACTAACAACTTCCTCTTTGAGAGTAGTAAGTAGTTTAGTCTTCTCTTTGAGATTCCTAGGAGGCTGTAGTATATTCACTGAATCCACATTTAATGCTTGAAACTTTGTAAGTAGGTTTTAGTGGTATAGTTGTCTACCTTTAAGTGCCATTCAGTTCAGGTTTTTCAGAATTCCGTGATTCTTCCCCAGTATTAGTATGAGTGGATTGATTCCAATTGTGTGTCAATGATATTGCAGTTCTATGATCCTACATTATCAGTTTTTTTTTGAAGTGTAGAGTTTCTGAACATTAATGCTAGCGGCCGACCTTGGCTCCACTTTGAAATCTTATAATAAGCAACTATATTAACTGTGCGCTCTAACACCTCTACTACAAAATATTCATTGGTGTTATAATATTGATATAGTCTTGTCTGGAAGGTAAACTACAGCATGCATCAGTATGTAAATTCCAAGGCAATGTCCTTGAATCCACAAGAGTTAACAAAAGGCATGGAAATTCTATTCATTTTCAATTATCACACTGTTTCTAGTACATCATCAAAGCCATCTAGTATAAAACTCACGTTGAAATTTTACTCTAAAATCTAAAATGATGCAATGTCGTTATAAACTTGCAAAAAATGACAAAATTAAGGAATCGAGAATTTTTGGTATGTACTGCATACATTTGCTAAATGTGTGATAGAATGTAAGTAAAAACAATGTTTAACCAAACAAACATTTTTGGCCCATGTAGACAATATATGGACTGTAGCCCTTACCTTACAATCAAGGAGTGCCACGACATTTTCATGGTGTAATTCCGTTAATTCCTGCGAGAAAATGTCACGTCAAAAACAGGTATATGTTTACTCGAAAAACCACAAGAATTCTTATTAAAATATTGCATACACACGTACCTTCAAAATCTTGATTTCTTTCCCAAGAAGATTCTGAGATTTTGCAAGATTCTTTTTGGTGATACTTTTTATTGCCACTACAAAATTTGGATTCTGGGAACAATTAATTGTATTAGGCCACAATTGTTAAAGTGGAAACGATGTCATCGAATTCATAAAGATCATTGCGTTGGGTCTTACCTTTCTGTGTCTTCCTTTAAAGACAACAGCAAAAGCTCCATGACCAATTATTTCTTTGCTGCTGTACTCAAAATCGCCCACAGTTTCCATCTTACAGCGCACTTCGTTGTTTTTATACTATCTAGGAGAAGAAATCATGTTTTGAAGAGATCGTGTTTTGAAGACCTCATGAGGGGTGCTAGGGAGAATCGATAACACAAAAAAACTGTTGTTCTCAAATCAACCAGTTCATGAGTTCATGTTGTTTGAGATTCTATGGCTGTTACATGGTGCAAGCATGGATCCCGGAGCACTTTCACTGGAAACAACGAACAAGCATTTTCACAAAAACTACGGTGTTCACCAAAAATAACAACAAACGTCAGAACTGCCATGTACTATCTTTGTGAAAATGTTCCGTCCAAAGTCATGGTGGTGGGCAGATACTTCACATGTTCTGTTTGAAAACAGTTATCTCCAGGGGCAAACTAGAAAGAGGTTGCTTGTATAAATTGATCCCCCCGTGAAAAGAGGTTAAATAACCCTTAATTTGGGCACTGATATATGTAGTTGTCATACACACATTTTATTACAAAGATAATGAGGTGTATTTTATAATTAGTTGCCGACTGAGGCCCTGCGCATTATTGTCAGGTTTCGTACGTTGTTCACAGAAGATAAGGATAAATATCTTGAGAAGTAAGACATCAGGAAAATATTTTAAAATGGACAGTAAGTCTCTAGTAGCATTTATTCTAGAAGCACCAGTGAAACGAAAGACTAAAATCTGAACAATTTTGGTTGGTCTATGTAGCGATAGCACGAAAACTTTGTGTCTCTTAAATTCTGTGGTGCAGTTTGACGGAAAAACTATTATATGTCTAAATTGGTTCCTTTTACTTTAAAAAATTACGAGGACTGTCGTAGTTACATATTTTATATCAAAAATGTCAGCTGTTCATCGATGTAGTTTTCTCTTTGTACTACATTCATTGAATAGGTAAGAAGGTGTTGTGTACTTCCTTGTTTATGTTTGTACCAGCTGTGTTGTGGCCTAGCGCTCGGAGCGTTCATACGTAATGGAGACGTACGTAAACGTTGTTATTGGATTTCTAACTTATACTTTTTTATGCTCACGTTTATTACCCAATATATTTTTTTTTCAGAATAAATGCCAACGCTGCAATTCTCAGCAATTATGAGGTAAGTTTTGCTTATTGGTTGTGCTCAAGTAATTTAAGTGTTACTCATTATGATGAATAATGTACGTATGCTATGGTAAACTCTCTTCCTTCTTGAGATGTAATTCATGATGCTACAAGTGACCTTACCCAGAATTTTGTACTGCTGACAAAAGGTACTGGTACTATTATAAGGACTATATTTTTTTTACGTGTGGTTGTGTTTCAGGGCATTGTGTGCACCTGTACAATTTGTAGCACACCTGCACTTCATGCATATCCTAATTAGTTTTTCATTTAGTCCATGTTGTTTTCTAATTATCGTTATTTATGTTGAACCTTGCGATATTAGAGATCGGCAGTTGAAGAGCGCAATTTGACAGGCACTAACCATAGCATTTACAATATTTCACAATGTGAAGGTTGCAAAGCATTGTCTCTTAAGAAGTAGTGATATTAGTTTGCACAATCCTGTTCACAAATTGTCTATGGAGATTTAGGTTACATGGAGATAGAGAATAGCTGGTATTACTTCAGGTTGAGAATTTAATAAACCCACATTGTTCATAAACAATTTTATCCTTGTATGTTGTCATGTTAATACTAGAGAGTTTCTTAGGTCCTGTGTAATGCAAACTTCAGAATCTGAATAATTAAAAAAATTGAATTATGCCCAAATAGGCCATGAAGGCCTAACAGTATTGACTGGCCACCGTGTCATCCTTAACCCACAGGCTTCACTGGATACAGATATGGAGGAGCATGTGCTCAGCAGACCACCTTCCTAGCCGATTTGTTAGTTTACAAGACCGGAGCTACTACTTCTCAATCAAGAAGCTCCTCATTTTGCCTCACAAGGGCTAAGTGCACCTCACTTGCCAACAGTCCTTGGCAGACTGGGTGGTCACCTATCCAGAAGCGAGCCCAGCCCAGCAGCACTTAAGTGTTCTGACAGGAACTGGTGTGGCAAGTAATTGGATAGATAAAGAAACTACTCACTAAGTAGTGGCAGAAGAATGCACGTACTCATTAAAAGGTATTTCAGTTTGCAGTAGATTTTTTATCTATCTAATTAAATTTTCAAATATTAATTGTTTTTGTTGACGAACTTCAAAATCTTGAAAGCTGCAGAATACCATTGTTTTTATATGTTCTTCTCCACTTCATGCAAATGACAACTCTTTTCCCCATAATTGGTCAGCAGTTATATGATGCATTGATGTATCCAAATACATCTAGTAGTCCCTTTGTCAGTATTCAGAAAGACATTTAATTTGAATACAACTGAAGGTCATTGATTTTTTTAATGATAATTTTGTAATTAATTTATGATGACCTTATTTTCCCAAAAAGTTAAATCTCATAAGTAAATGAATTAGTTACCTTTGTTGAGTATATGTTTGGTATTTGTTGCAGCAGTGATTTGACATAAAACCCATCCACGTAATGTTTATTTTTGAGCTAGCTGGCCAACTTGCTTGCTTGCTTCCTTCCTTCCTGTTAAACTTTTGACATATTTGTCGATCCCTGCATAATTAGGGTCTAAGTGCAGTATTTGCTACTTCAGAGATGACATCCATGTTTGTAAAATTGATGATCTACTTTCTGCTTTCAAATGTATGTTTCTGTATTTTTGTCTGCATCACTTTGAACATGTTGTAGTATTGCTTGGGCTAAGTTTAAATCAGGCCCAGCGTCATTCAGGGCAGTGTTTCTCTACCACTCAGGTTGGCAATGTGTCAGTTTCACATAGGCAATGGGAGGTCACTTTCACAAAATCAGTTGAGGTATGAGAAAAGAAGCAGTGAATTCATTGAAAAAATAGAAACCACTCTCTTCTTTACTCTTGCCACATATATTTGAATCTTTTTTCTGAATAAGTCACGAATTACGAGGTTGTCGTTAAATCGGGGCCCAATGAAACAGCTTTAACTGCTAAAAATAAAATAAAGATTAGTCATAATTTTGGCTGTGGGAATCATTTCGCTCCTTTTTCTGAATGTCTTAATATCTCTTAGGTTGCAGTATATTGTGTCTTGATTTGAAACATTGTCTGTCCACTGCTCTCTCATAGGTTGCATAGAGCCAGCAAATAACAAACCCTCCCCCCCCCCCCCTCCCCCTTTCATTACCATCACATCTCATGGCAAGTGCTGACAACATGCTGCACTAAACACACTTGAGTACACCACTGGTTCTGATCTAGACTTTTACCGTTGCAATAATTTAAATTCCTGCTTCAGGCTAGGTTCTTTTCATGATTTCTGAGAGTTTTAAGATATGTAGCCTTGCACAGGAAGTTAGCCCAAGTTAAAGGGTACTTACTATAGCTCTGTCACTCAGATGATGAGTTGATAGACTATGCAAATATTGGTCTATCTGCACAGGCTTCCTGTAAATTGTGTTGTTCAACACTCTCCGTCCTTCTTAATGATGATGCATGGAACAGTAATTGAAACGTGTCTGTCACTGATTTATTGTTATGGTGTTTCATTTTATCCTTAATCAAGGCACATTGTTTTGGAACTTTGGCCAACATATACTGTCATCTTCCTTTGTCATATGACACTTTGTGACTGCACAAGTAACTGTTAGCTATGGAATACAATAAAATAGAGGTATCCAGAACAACTAGCTCATAATTGTAAATATTCATTCAAAATGTTCAGCAAGTTCCATATTTTTTACATTGGCACATGACATTGGAAATGCCATACAAAGACTGCACTTTGTCTCCTGACAATTTGTATTCAATAGACGCACTGTCAGGTATTATGAAACTGAGGTGTGTGAAACTATGCTCTTTCTACACCCCTCAGGGCTATGGTGACTAGAACTAGTTGGATTTCACCAAGTGCATAAAATAGTACTCAAGGAAAAGTCTAGTTTGAGTTGTGGAATTCACCAAGAATTTTGACCTCAGCTATGTAACTAATGGCTGCGTTATATTATTGCATTAGTTTCGTCTTGTGAAAAAGCATAACCTTGGATGTGTAGTCTACTTGGATAATATTCAGTAAGGAAACTGTCTGGGTACCCTCTGAGAACCTTAAGAGCAATCATAATAAGAACATTTTTCTTTCACATAAATTTAGATAAGCTATTGAATCCACCTGGAGGTAAAGAATTTAACATATCTTCCCAAAAGCCAGTTAACCTTTGAAGGCATTAAACATCTGCTAATAATCAGTTTGTCTAAATTTGATGGTAAAATTTTGTACAGTTTATATATAAAAAGAAGGGATGAGGGGAAAGGAGGAGGGGATTGGATTATCAACTGATACCATTATGTCTAATGGAAATGATAATAACTTGATAAAGATAAATTTGAATAATCACAAGTTATTTCACCTCTGCACAAAAACCTCAGACTTGCAAACAACATTCAAAGAAAAGGATGGACCAAATCATACACTGAAGAGAGCCAGTGAAACTGGTACACCTGCCTAATATTGTGTAAGGCCCCTGTGAGCGTGCAGAACTGCCACAGTACAACGTGACATGGCCTCAACTAATACCTGAAGTAGTGCTGGAGAGAATTTACACCATGAATCGCCGGCCAGAGTGGCCGTGCGGTTCTAGGCGCTACAGTCTGGAGCAGAGCGACTGCTACGGTCGTAGGTTCGAATCCTGCCTCGGGCATGGATGTGTGTGATGTCCTTAGGTTAGTTAGGTTTAATTAGTTCTAAGTTCTAGGCAACTGATGACCTCAATAGTTAAGTCGCATAGTGCTCAGAGCCATTTGAACACCATGAATCCTGCAGGGCTGTTGATAAGTCCATGAGTACAAGGGGTGGAGATCTCTTCTGAACAGCACAGTGCAAGGTATCCTAGATGTGTTCAATGACGTTCATGTCTGGGGAGTTTGGTGGCGAGCAGAAGTGTTTAAACTCAGAAGAGTTTTCCTGGCGCCACTCTGTACCAATTCTGGATGTGTGGTATGTCATTGTCCTGCTGGAATTGCCCAAGTTTGTTGGAATGCACAATGGACATGAATGGATGCAGGTGACAAGAGAGGATGCTTAGATATCTGTGTCATATCTAGACAGTTCAGGGGTCCCATATCACTCTAACTGCACACACCATTACAGAGCGTCCACCAGCTTGAACAGCCCCTGCTGGCAAGCAGGGTCCTTGGATTCATGAGGCTGTCTGCATACCTGTACACATTCATTCAATACAATCTGAAATGAGACTTGTCAGACCAGGCAAAATGTTTCCAGTCAGCAACAGTCCAATGTCAGCGTTCACAATCCCCCAGGAGCTTTGAGTCATGCAGTCATGCAGTCATCAGTGGTACCCAGGTCAGTTTTCAGCTCCAAAAACCCATACCGGTGTTGTTTTGTTGAATGAGTTGCACGCTGACACTTGATGGCCTAGCATTGAAATCTGCAGCAATTTCCGGAAGGGTTGCACTTCTGTTACATTGAACAATTCTCTACAGTTGGCATTCTACATCTACATCCATACTCCGCAAGCCACCTGACAGTGTGTGGCCCAATTCTTGCAGGGCTTTTTTCCGGCTGCAGCGATGTCTGAGATTTTATGTTTTACTGGATTCATGATATTCACAGTAAACTTGTGAAATATTTGTACAGGAAAATCCCCACTTCATCACTACCTCGGAGATGCTATGTCCCATCACTCATTCGCCGACTATAACTCTACGTCCAAACTCAATTAAATCTTGATAACCTGTCATTGTAGCAGCAGCAACCTATCTAACTACTGTCCCAGACACTTGTTGCCTTATATAGGTGATGCCAATCGCAGTGCTACATTCTGCCTGTTTACATCTCTCTGTATTTGAAAATGCACACCTATACCAATTTCTTTGGTGCATCAGTGTATATTGGCTCCATAATTCAATGAAACATGAAAGTATTCAAAGTTCATGCAGAATAATTCCAGCTGTTGCTTACAAAACTCCTTTGCATGTGCATATCCTGGAGTCGCATGTCAAATGTCCTGACATTAATAAACTACAGTTCTATCAGAAGCGGTCAATAAATAATGAATGATACATCTTTCTTCTAAAGCAGCTCGGTTTTATTTAGTATTTAAATACACCTTATTAATCCCCCCCCCCTTTTTCCCCCCAACAATCTCTGTTAATGGCCTTATGCCACCTTACTGGGAGGGCCTGTCTGTATGCCTGCTTGGTACTACCAGTCTACTGTCAACATCAGAGCCTACATCTTCCTGCATCAATAACCTACCCATTATCCAATTCTGCTTCCACCAGAGTGGCTCCCTCTTTGGACCTCACAGATGGAAGTCCGAAGGTGCGAGATCAAGGATGTAGGGTAGATTAAGGATAACAGTCGAATGAAGTTTTATGAGCTCCTCTCAGGTGTGTAGTCTTCTATGAGGCCTTGCATTGTCATGGAGTAGTAGTACAGTTACATTTTTGTGGCAACGAATATGTTGAAGTCATTTCTTCAATTTCCTATTGGTAGAACAATAAACTTCAGAGTTGATCTTTTCTTTGGAGGAGAGGTGGGATGGTGCTACTCCTTGGGTTTCCATTTTGTTTCTGAAATCAAAATAATGGACACACGTTCCATCACCTGCGACGATGTTTGAAAAAAAAATTGCCACAGTCATCCTTGTAACACACAAGCTGTTCCGCACAGATGGTCCTTCATTGCTCTTTATGGTATTCTGTTAGACAGCAAGGAACCCAATGGATACACACTTGAGTACCCAAACTCGTGGATGAATTCCAGCACTACCAACAGAGACGTCTATTATGCAGCATGGTGTTAGTTTGGAATCCGTCGATCGCCTCAAATGAGAGTGTCGGCATGTTCCAGCATTGAGGAGTCACAGCTGTGTGCAGCCAACAATCATGTGGAGATTGGACAGGTTTGTGTGACCTTGTTGCGATGGTGACTGACACCTTACTCAATGACTCACTGTGCTTTTGTTCACTGCCAGGTCTCTGTAGACATTCTGCAAGCACCTATTAATATTTGCAATGCTCTGGTTTTCTGCCAAAGGAAACTCAATGAGAGCTCTCTGGTTGGAACACATCTGTTGCAGGACACTGTTTTGAAGGCTACGTATAGCGACGTAACCTGTCGGAACTTCATGAAACTACAGGGGCTGAAGCATGAATATTTCACGATATCCCACAGTAAACTCAACGTTTCTTTAGTTGAAAGTGGCCAAGGAAAAAAAACTGTTGCATTACTTATTGAATGCCCTTGTATATCTTCATAGGGGATTAAAATAAGTGAAGTATGATTTTTATATGGCAAGGCTATATATATGTGAGTGAGTGCTTCCTTTTACAGTATCACATCATTGTAATTGACATTTTATAACATAATTGTGCTATGTTGATCAGAAGAACCACTTGGCAGTTTTTGTAAATTTTGTCGAAGAACTCCATTGTGCTGCCTCCTTCTTTAAAGATAACAAGGCCCACATTGTACTGCAAATATCTTCTCTGTCTTTTCTACAAGTTCAGTGGTTAAGTGATTAGTACCCCAAGTGCACATCAGCTTCCTGCCTAGCTTCAATACTGCTGTACTCAAAAGAGGATAGCGAAGCTGAGTCTCCATATGTTTAGAGCAAAACAGTTGCATTTTAGTGCCACAACAACATCAAAGACTTATATTGGAAGAAAATTTCTCCATTGATAGTGTAATGAATGTTGCAGGCTGGTGGTGCATTTTTGGAGTTTCAAGAAATTCTGGTCTGAGTTCAAAGAAACTTGGAAATTTTCAAAGACAGTGGTAAATCAAGTATAATGACCAGGCATGCAGTGATTTTGTAATGTTTAGCCATTATTCTAAATCATTAAAAGAACTTGACATAAGTTAGGAGCATTTTTCTTGGATGGGGAGAAAAATGTTGGAACAGCAATAGTGTAAATAGTGGTAGGCCTCAAGCACTTTTGTGGCTTGATCTCTTCTGGTAAGCTAGATCATTTAATCGGGCCCACTTGGGAAGAGGGTAAACTGACCTACCCCTTTAAAAGCTTTAACGCTTTCCCTGTTGGGCTGTTCCAGGATTGGTCAAGATACATATGGCATTCTGTAACAATTAAGATAGTTGTTCTGCACCATTTTCGTAATATCTGGTTGTTCACAGTTTCCCTGAAGCCTCATTTAGATCAGTTAAGATTGCTCTTTGAGAATAAAACTGCCGTACTTCCAGTTAGTGATAGATGTGTTCTCAGATAGTGTATGTGACCTGTAATAGACTCACGATCACGAGTATCAATCGAAGAGACCACTCCATAGCCTATTGACAATAGGTTTGAGAAACAGTGAAGCAAATTATTCCTATATGTGCAGCAGTTTCCCTATTTATTGTAATTGTGAGAAATCGTGATAGTACATTAAATTAAAATGTAACATGTATCAACTCCAAGAATGGGATTTTAGTTTTCTGCGTACTGAACCATGATTTTGACATTCATGTTTATGACATACTCTGGCCATTTTTTCTAATAGAACTGTGTTCCTCAGGATGACATATGAAGTGCTAAGTCTTCCAATTAACAGTATATAATCAACAATGATTCCAGTAAATATTCATTGCTTATAGATAATGTTTCCTTTTCTTTTGCGAACCTCACCACCATTGTCAATAACAGATAATGCATCATGATTCTATTGAAGAAAGCCATCTAATTAGCTATTGCAAATGCCATCTTTCCATAATTTCTGCTGGATTCAGTTTCAAATTAGCTAATTACAATTAATAGCTGCCAACAATGTGATATTAATTTTCAGTGATTGTCTAACCACTATACAAAACAGGAATTGTTTTTCTTTCTGCATCTTGTCAGGCACATGAAAATATTTAATATTCCCTCCACCCCACCTCTCACTATCTGTACACAATACATAATGGCTTCAGGCAGTGATAAGTCAGAAACCTGGCTGTGGTTGTCTGTAGGGTGTAGAGCACTACACTCTGGCCCTGGAGGTCCAGGGTTCCGTCACAGGTAGGGGCAAGGATTTTTCCTTGTTCCAGCTCCTCTGGGTCAAATGAGTGCCAGGAATCTTAGCCAGATGTAAAAGGTGGCTGGAGGTCTACTACCATCCCCCTTCTAGTGCCGCTTCAACAAATGGCTGTACTTTAATTACAGCCAGGCCAATTGCCTGCTCATCAGCTTACATCTTAGAGTTTATCTTTATCTGGAGTCAGGTAAATTACTGTCTACAGTCGGTTCCATTTGTAAACTTGCACAACGGTGCTATGAACATATTACTGAAGGTGTCTTGTGTATTGCAGAAAAGTTTTTCCAAATATTAATCCTACTTACAGCAAGTTGAGGCTTGGTCTGTCCTATTAAACTGTAGGTCCCACTGTAAGTCAGTTCAGAGATCATAAAGAGTCAGTGAGCCATGCCTAGTAAAACACAGTGATGTTCAAATCCATGTTCTTGAGGATACTTCATTTTCTCCAGGCATGTATGCTTTAATTGTACAGGGGGTGGGGCAAATAAAGTGTGCACACCCGCCACATGATCCACACTGGTTCCTTTGTACACAATCTTCATACCTGACAGAGTAGTTAGCAGAGGTCAGTCTGGCTGTGACCCTAGCTTGTCACCCAGGTCACCTGTCACTGCTGGAATCGACCAATTCATACAAATACGTGGATGCAACACTTTGTAGGGATAATGAAATGGAATGATCACATAGGTTCAGTCATGGGTAAAGCAAGTGGTAGACTTCAGTTTATTGGTAGAATACTGGGGAAGTGCATCAGTCTACAAAAAGAGATTGCTTACAAATTACTCCTGTGACCCATCCTAGAAAACCTCTCGAGTGTGTGGGATCCGTACCAGATAAGCCTAACAGGAGATATTAAACATATACAGAGAAGGGCAGCACAAATGGTCACAGGTTTGTTTAATCCATGGGAGATTGTCACAGAGAAACTGAAATGACAGACTCTTGGAGGCAGATGTAAACTATCCCAAGAAATTTTATTAACAAAATTTCAAGAATTGGCTTTAAATGATTTTTCTAGGGCTATAGTACAATCCCTTATATATTGCTGAAACAGGGATTGTGAGGATAAGATTAGACTAATTACTGCACATGCAGAGGCATTCAGTCATTCTTCTCCCGTTCCGTACATGAATGCAACATGAAAAACCCTAATAACTGGTCCAAGGGATGTACCCACTGCCATGCACCTCATGGTGGTTTGCGGAATATAGAAGTAGATAGAAAGAGAAGACTGTACTTCAGAGCATTCATCTTCAAACGATGTTGCTAATATTAAGAAGGCATGACAAGTGCGTAAAAATATTTTTGATTGTTGTAAAGAAATGTTACGTGTTATTTGGAGACAAAAAACATAGGGAAAAAGAAATTAAGAAACTGCTTAACACATTGACTGCTTGTGGCCGGCAGTGGGCACAGCAGACAGCTATGCAGTGCTGCCACAACACCTTGTGCCAGTCAACGTGTCAAACATCGAGGGGGGGGGGGGGGGGGGCAGATCTACCTAAGAATTTATTATTTAGTATTCTCTGTAATCGTAACATTTTGATTTTGTTTTAGATTGCATTAATATTTCATTTGTCTCTTCTTTTAAAGGTGTGGATCTTGTTACAAGAAATTCGAGGAAAAAAACAGCATAGTAATGCATTTGGTCAACTAGCCACTATCACTTACGAGGTAATAAAACTTTTTTTTTTTTTTTTGTACCTTCCAGTATAAATGGTTTGAAGACTTGCTTTGATTAAAAGGTATGGTCATGCTTAATTGTGATTTTCATATTCCAGACTACACGCTACTTGCAAGATACTCCTTGTAGTCAGCAGACACCAGAAATTATTGAAAATTTTCTGCGTGCACTTGAGCCTTTCAAATTAACAAAATCAGAGAAAGTTATGCTGCTTAACAATCCACCAACAACACCTTTGGAAATACAACTGGTAAAATGAAGCTGCTCTTAATTTGTATACAACTTAACCTATAGTGGCTTTCTCATCAGAATTTTAAAGATCCACTTGTCACAATAAGCTAGATAGATTTTTCAAATCAGAATTGACAATCACAGTGTATTCCACTCCTGCCAATGTTGAGAAGTATGCATTGTACTGTCACATTTCTGCATAATTCACTTTGTGTTTGTTAACAGGATTTAATGATTAAACAAAGTTTTAAAAAGTGAATGGAAGTTGGCAACATAAAACCATATGATTAGTATGAATTCCACTTTCATAAATAAGTGATAAGAATATACATTGCTGTATTTTTTTCTTTAAGGAGTCAACAGTGTTCTGAATCGTTTATGTGGCCCACCATGAATCCTCTCCTGTGCCAATCTTTTCATCTCATAGTAGCACTTGCAACCTGTATCCTCAATTTTTTGCTGGATGTACCGGAATCTCTGTCTTCCTCTACAGTTTTTACCCTCTACAGCTCCCTCTGGTCCCATGGAAATTATTCCGTGATGTCTTATCACCCTGCCCCTTCTTCTTGTCAGTATTTTCCAAATATTCCTTTCCTCGCTGGTTCTATGATGAACCTCCTCATTACTTCCTTATCATTCCACCTAATTTTCAACATTCTTCTTTAGTACCCTATCTCAAATGCTTCCATTCTCCTCTGTCCCTGCTTTCCCATAGTCCATGTCTCACTACCAGATAATGCTATGCTCGAAACGTACATTCTCAGAAATTTCTTCCTCACATTAAGACGTGTTTGATACTAGTAGACTCTCTCTTGGTCACTAATGCCCTGTTTGCCAGTATCTAGCCTGCTTTTTATGTTGTCCTTGCTCTGTCCATCATGGGTTATCTTATTGCTTAGGTAACCAATCCATCTACTTCCTGTCCGCTTCAGGTAGCTGAGTTAAGTCTTCCAAAGCTCTTCTTAATTCTAATTCTGGATCCCCTATCTTCTTGTCACATCATCGAGTTAGTCCTTGCTCTCATAGAAGCCCTAAGTGTGCTCTTTCCACCTATCAGCTCTCTCTTCTGCATTTAACAGTGGAATTCACAGTTCATTGACAGGGCTATTTTCATCAGAATTGACAGCAAACCAATGCTGACAACAATAATTCAGGTCTACATGCTGATATTGCAAGCAGAAGATAAAAAGATAGGGAACGTATATGAGGAGATTGAACAGGTAATTTAGTACTTAAAGTGAGATTAAAATCTGTCATGGGGGACTGAAATGCAGTAGAAGAAAGGGTTACAGGAGAATATTTGCTTGGTAGTACAAACAAGAGAGGAGAAAGACTAATTGGGTTCTACAATAAATTTAAGAGGGTTATAGGAAGTGGGATACTGAAATACTAAGGAATGAAGAGATGTGCTTTAAGTTCTGAGAGTTTATAGATCCTAATAAAATGAATAAATCATTAGGCAGTTCAGTGACGAGGAATGAACATATTCAAAAAGGGCAATCACACAAGTGGGAAAGAAAAACATAGGTACAAGGAAGATAACTACAAAGAAACCACAGGTAAAAGAAGAAATACTTCAACTGAGCATTGAAAATACTAAGTACAAAAGTTTTTTCTTAAACAGGAAATGTGCTTAAGTCAATGCAAAATGGCTGCAGGAAAAATGTGAAGGAATCAAAAAAGAAAAGATTGTTGGAAGGACTGAATCAGAATATAGAAGAGTTGAAACAACCTTTGGTGAAATTAAAAGCATGGGCGATAACACTAAGAGTGTTTATCTGCTTCTGGGTATAGCTTACAATCCAGTACCTGAGTTCAGAATCTCTTAATGTAATCTAGCTGAAATCTTCCAATACCTTCTGGTCTTTTCAGGTATACCACCTCCTCCTCATGTGATTCTTGAAAAGAGCATTCCCTTTAACCCTCTTAAATTTATTGCAGAACCCAACTAGTCTTTCTCCTCTCTTATTTGTACTAACAAGCCAATATTCTTGTATAACCCTTTCTTCTACTCCTTCCCCTTCTACCGCATTTCAATCCCCCACGACAGATTTTCATTTCATATACGTTCCCCATCTTTTTACCTTCTGCTTGCAATGTCAGCATGTATACCTGAACTATTGTTGTCAGTGTTGCTTTGCTGTCAGTTCTGATGAAAACAATCCTATCACTGAACTGTTCACAGTAACTCACACTCTGCCCTAGCTTCGTATTCATAATGAATTGTACATCTGTTATATCATTTTCTGCTGCTGTTTGTATTATTCTGTACTCATCTGACCAGAAATCCTTGTCTTCTTTCCATTTCACTTCCCTGGCACCAACTATATGTGGATTGAAACTTAACATTTCCCTTTTCAGATGTTCTAGCTTCCTTACCATGCTCAAACTTCTGACATTGCATCCCACAACTCTAGTCTGTAATTCTTTTTGAATGGAGAGATGATCATGACACTTTTTCAGTCACAGGCCACATGTCCTGTGGATATTCAGGACACACATTGTGTGTCTTTAATGCAGTGGCTTCCATATCCTCATGCCATTGATCATTGCTGATTCTTCCACCTTTTAGTTGCAGATTCCACCCCAAGTACAAGAGATGGCCCTGAACCTCTTTACACTCCTCTGCCCTTTTAACAAGGCTGTTGGCAGTATAAGGGTGGCTTCTTATGTCAGAAGTCCTCGATCGCCATTACTGATGATTTTTATTCCAAATTTGAGCAGTGATGGGGTTCAAACCAGGGATTGAGAACGAATTGCTATCCTTGGATCACAGGTCTTACTGTTACAAACAAATTTTAAGTGTACTTAGTTTAACAGATGTTCTGCTGTAGGTTGGTTAAACAGTGAAGTGTTTAGTAATAAGAATTTTAGATAGTGACTTCATCAGGGTGAGAACAGTGGTCAGTGGAATTTTAGATTATGTTAGAAAACCACAGAACACGAGGAGAAAAATGCAGTCTTTAGGCAGAGTTATAATGTGAAAAATTTAAACTATGCCACTTAAAAGGGAAAACCAAGAGTGAGCTGGGAAATGGTCACAAGCACATTGAAACTTCATTTCCAAATAGATTTGGTTGCCATCTAAACTAGAATAGGATGAGACTCTTACAGAGTAGAGGAATGTAGGTGCAAGACACCAAGAATATGAACACAGACCTGCTGGTAGGTTGCAGGGAAAATTAGATTCAGAGTACCAGGTTGCAAGTTTCGTGAGGTTGCTGAACAAGTAAACATGATTGCAAGAGGGCCCCTGGGTGAACATTAGTGTGATGTTAGTGAACAGGCTTGAGCAAACCCACTCTGAAAATAGCATGATCCCACATTATTAAGCTCTCTTTTAGGGCCAGTCAGTATACAGGTCAAGGTGGAAAACACCAATTTCAGTTTTGCTGGGAGTACTTGGTTCAAGAATCATGAAAGAAGGTTGTATACATGGAAGAGGCCTGTAGATGCTAAAAGGTTTCAGATAGATTATGTAATGGTAAGACAGATTTAGGAACCAGGTTTTAAATTCTAAGACATTTCCAGGAGCAGATGTAGACTCTGACCACAATCTATTGGTTATGAACTGTAGATTAAAACTGAAGAAACTGCAAAAAGGTGGGAATTTAAGGAGATGGGACCTGGATAAACTGACAGAACCTGCGGTTGTAGAGTCTTTCAGGGAGAGCATTAGGGAATGATTGGAATGGGGGAAAGAAACACAGTAGAAGAAGAATGGGTAGCTTTGAGGGATGAAATAGTGAAGGCAGCAGAGGATCAAGTAGGTAAAAAGATGAGGACTAGTAGAAATCCTTGGGTAACAGAAGAAATATTGAATTTAATTGATGAAAGGAGAAAATATAAAAATGCAGTAAATGAAGCAGGCAAAAAGGAATACAGACGTCTCAAAAATGATATCGACAGGAAGTGCGAAATGGCTAAGCAGGGATGGCTAGAGGACAAATGTAAGGACGTAGAGGCATATCTCACTGGGGTGAGATAGATACTGCCTACAGGAAAATTAGACCTTTGGAGAAAAGATAACCACTTGCTTGAATATCAAGAGCTCAGATGGAAACCCAGTTCTAAGCAAAGAAGGGAAAGTAGAAAGATGGAAGGAGTATATAGAGGGTCTATACAAGGATGCTGTACGTAAGGACAATATGATGGAAATGGAAGAGGATGTAGATGAAGACGAAATGGGAGATACGATACTGCATGAAGAGTTTGACAGAGCACTGAAAGACCTGAGTCAAAACAAGGCCCCAGGAGTAGACAACATTCCATTGGAACTACTGACGGCCTTGGGAGAGCCAGTCCTGACAAAACTCTACCATCTGGTGAGCAAGATGTATGAGACAGGCGAAATACCCTCAGACTTCAAGAAGAATATAATAATTCCAATCCCAAAGAAAGCAGGTGTTGACAGATGTGGAAATCACCAAACTATCAGTTTATGAAGTCACGGCTGCAAAATACTAATGCGAATTCTTTACAGACGAATGGAAAAAAGTGGTAGAAGCCCACCTCGGGGAAGATCAGTTGGATTCCATAGAAATGTTGGAACACGTGAGGCAATACTGACTCTATGACTTATCTTAGAAGAAAGATTAAGGAAAGGCAAACCTATGTTTCTACCATTTGTAGACTTAGAGAAAGCTTTTGACAATGTTGACTGGAATACTCTCTTTCAAATTCTGAAGGTGGCAGGGATAAAACACAGGGAGGGAAAGGCTATTTACAATTTGTACAGAATCCAGATGGCAGTTACAAGAGTCGAGGGTCATGAAAGGGGAAGAAGTGGTTGGGAAGGGAGTGAGACAGGGATGTAGTCTCTCCCCGATGTTATTCAATTTGTATATTGAGCAAGCAGTAAAGGAAACAAAAGAAAAATACGGAGTAGGAATTAAAATCCGTAGAGAAGAAATAAAAACTTTGAGGTTTGCCAGTGACATTGTAATTCTGTCAGAGACAGCAAAGGACCTGGAAGAGCAATTGAACGGAATGGACAGTGTCTTGAAAGGAGGATATACGATGAACATCAACAAAAGCAAAATGGGGGTAATGGTCGGGTGACACAAAGAGAATTAGATCAGGAAATGAGAAAGTAGTAGATGAGTTTTTCTATTTGGGGAGCAAAATAACTGATGATGGTCAAAGTAGAGAGGATATAAAAAGTAGACTGGCAATGGCAAGGAAAGCATTTCTGAAAAAGAGAAATTTTTTTAACATCGAATAAATATTTAAGTCTCAGGAAGTCATTTCCAAAACAAATACTTTCAGAAACGACTTTCTGACACTTAAATATATACTCGATGGAAGTGAAACATGGACGATAAATAGTTTGGACAAGAAGAAAATAGAAGCTTTCTAAATGTGGTGCTACAGAAGAATGCTGAAGATTATATGGGTAGATTATGTAACTAATGAGGAGGTGCTAAATAGTATTGGGGAGGCGTTTGTGGCACAACTTGACTAGAAGAAGGGATTGGTTGGTAGGATATGTTCTGAAGCACCAAGGGATCACCAATTTAGTATTGGAGGGCAGCGTGGAGGGTAAAAATCGTTGAGGGAGACCAAGAGACGAATACACTAGGCAGATTCAGAAGGATGTAGGTTGCAGTAGGTACTGGGAGATGATGAAGCTTGCAGAGGATAGAGTAGCATGGAGAGCTGAACAAACCAGTCTCTCGACTGAAAACAACAACAACCACCACCCTTTTGACATTGGCCCATTCTTAGATTTCACGCTTTATGGATATCTCTCACCCAGCAGAAAGTTACAAGTGAAAAGAAAAAAAAGTGCAGGTGACGCTGGTGTGTAAGGAGGGTAAAAGTACAGACATGCACAATTATGACCAACATCCATAACTTCTGTTTACTGCAGATTTCTTGGTAATCTTAAATTTCTTGACATTATAATGAAAAGGATAGAGTTTGCACCTAAAAGGCCTCCTGAATTATCCAACACACACATTCAGACCATTTTCTCTGCCTGCTTAGGCCAGACTGTGAGCAACAGCATATGATGGTAGAAGCCGTCTGGGTGGTGGGGTAAGGAGGAACATGGAGTGGGATTAGATGGGGAGGGAGGCAGAAAAGGAGAGAAGTAAAACGACTGTGGATGAGCTAGTGGAATAGAAGCTGTGTAGTACCAGATTGGGAAGAAGGGAAGGTATATGCAGTCAAAGGACAGTGACTAATGAAATTCCTTGAGAGAGAAAACACTTCTATACATAAATTGACACAGATTTAGAAAGCATTGCTTGTGTGAAACTCAGCTTGCCTCTCACATTATGTCCTGTGAGCCATAGAATGAAAGGCAAGTGGCAGATTCCATATCCCCAAATTTTCAGAAATTGTTTGATATAGTGACACTCTGTAGACTTTAACAAAGGTCCGAGCAAATGGAGTAGGCTTGAAGACTTCTTTAAACCTTTTTTTTAATCAACAGAACTCAATACATTGTTGTGGATGGCAAGTATGCATAGGAAACAAAGATGTCTTCTGGGGTGCAAACAAACAATCTGATGAATGTGGTGGGCAGTAATCTGCAACCATTTGTTAAAGATGTTGTCATCATTGAGTGATTGTAGGAGGATACAAGATGACTCAGATAGGATTCCTATTTGGTACTGCAATCGTGAGATTGTTCTAAAGATGGAAAAATGTAATTTAATGCAAAATAATAGGAAGAACAATCATATAATGTACAAATACAGTATTAGCGGTGCTCTTCTTCACATAAGGCATAATGTTGCAAAGTGACATATAATGGAATGAGCTTGTAAAGTCAGTTGTCAAGAAGCTACAACTTTCAGCTTTAAGAATAATGCTCGGAGAGATTAGTTATTCAGCTTCACAGTTATGTGTTTAGTCCTGAAAAAAAACTGTGTAAGTTTGTACATTAATTCTTTGTACTTTAAAAAGATACTAAATAAATGTGTGTAATATACAGGCCACTGTGATTGTTCTATGGTTAACGAAGGTTCCATCACAACATTTTTCGGTCTGTGTCATAAAAATTACAACTGTTTATAATTAACATGTTTTCAATTTCATTTTTTTTTCCCCAGATGGTTGAAGAGAGTGAAGACAGACTCACAGATGAGCAAGTTGACCAATTGCTACAGGTTGTGCAGGACTGTCAATTGGTTACTTAGATACATGGTTGCCTTTATTATTATTATTATTATTTGTTAACATATACAAGTGACCAATTCCACAAATATAAATATTATAATTATTTATTACAATAAATAGAAAAATAATAACTGCACTACCTCTTCTGATCTCCTAAATCTTCAATGCTGTCTTCATCAATCTGGAAGGAGAAAGAAATTGTTTATGTAATAGTTGTTTTCACAATACATGTACAAGAGAGGACATGTTGCTTATGAACTTACTTCTGGCCACTTTTCGGGGATAATGTCAAACAAGTCATCTTTAACATCACCTTGAATTACTATTTCATCTTCTCCCGTTACAGAAGATCCACATGCAAATTTTGTGCCAAAGAATTTTGCAGCCACTTTTAAATCTATGTCTGAAAATGAAATATAATAATTTAGTACAAGATCACCTAGTTAAAACTAACCTTACAGTGTACATTAGTATAAAATTGTGTAATTGGTAGTTTGTCTTGATACTACATAAGAAAATAAAGATTATGATAGGTCTCCTTGGCACTCCTATACATGGTTTATTTTTTTCATCTCCTGGACTACAGCTGCTTCAAATTTTGTAGATGAGGTGGATAGGCAGAATTCTAGGGAAAAGAAAGGGAACATATCAGTGCTAGAATTAAAGTAAATGGGGACCACAAAATGTGGCAAAGGAGAGTAGAAGGACAATGACAGAAGAGACCAAAAAATGTAGTGCAATGTCACACAATAAGAGAAAGTATATTTATGTTCAGTAATAGTGTTAGGTAAAAAGTTAGTGGCAGGATGGGAAGGGAGCCACAGAGGTTAACACAGGCCATAATTGCAGAGGATACTGACTTCATAAACTGAAATAATTTGTGGCTACTATTAAACATAAGTTACAAAGATAAGAACTAAGAACCTCTGTTAGAGCATTTGAAGAGGAAATAATTCTATAACTGGAATATATAACAATACTTATTTAGTAATTTTTGAGAACATTTCTCTTGGAAACAGCGATTTGTTATTACTTAAAAATGAACATGAAAAGTTAGCATTCGTGAAGTGTAGCACCTGCTCTGTTAACTGCCACCGTCTACCATCCTGGTGTGAAGTCTGAAGACGGTCTAAAACCAGTAACTTCATAAAAAAGATGTTTCTTGCAATTGTGACTTCATTTTTAAATACTTATTTAGTCTCAGGGAATAAAAATATACGGAATCACAGAAATAAAACAATTTTTGACTCACATGTTTTATTTTTGTATGATGAAATTGGTTGGAAACAAACACTTTGTAACTATTGGTGGTTGGAGTAAACTGATGCAGTGTTCTTTTCAAGCCAATTATTTCCTACCATCTTCGCAGTCAACAAAAGTATACAATTTTACACAACTTCTCTTATAAAAAAAATGTATTTTTGAAAGATTTAATGATAAATGAAAAAAAAATCTTTCACACATTTAGGGTTTCAAGCAAACAGATAATCTATTGCTAATCTGCTCTGTCATGGATCACTACTTTTGTTGAGTTCCGATTAGCCTTTATCAAAATTAAAGTGGTTATATATTTTGTGGAAAGGCAACACTGTCAAACAGTATCTGAGAAATAATGTTTCACGTTTTTGTTCTAGAGCCCTCATTTCTTTAAAAATGATTTTCACTGCAATTCCCAGAGCCATAATTTCATTTCACCATACACTAACCAGGAGTCATGTGGTATAGTGTCAGATCATGTAAATACATTATCCTTCTTCAAAAATAATATTCATATACAGAAAAACAAATTCTGGAGGTAGCAGGGGTAAAATCTAGGAAGAAAAAGGTATTCGCAACTTTTATAGAAATCGTTCTGTAGTTGTAAAGAGTTTAAGGACAATAAAAGGGAAGCAGTAGTTCAGAAAGGATAGAACAAGGTTGTAGCCTGTCTCCAATGTTATTCAAGCTGTACACTGAGCAAGCAGTAAAGGGCACCAAAGAAAAATTGTGAGAAGAGAGAAAAGTTTGAGATTTGTCGATGGCATTGTATTTCTGTCAGAGACAGCAGAAAAGGACTTGGAATATCAGCTTAATGGAATAGACAGTGTCCGAAGAAATTTCTTTGGAAACCCAAATGTTTTAAACTACTATATAGGTAGGTCCATTGTTTTTAACTTGATTCGAGTACTGCTAAGCTATCCACTGTTTAAAGATTTCATCCAACAACTAAACACAGAACTTTATTTTTCTTTACTCTTTTGAAGTTTGACCTGTCCAAATAGTTCGTGCGTGTCACAAGCTGCTTCCAGGACAGGGGAATGTGTCGGCCCAGACCAAATCCTCCCAACGGATTAATGATGAGGGCTGATACCCAAGTCCTGGCTCACTTATAAGCTTGACAAACATTTTGAAAATTGAAACTTCTTGTCAGATTAAAACTGTATGCCGCACCGAGACTCGACCTTGGGACCTTTGCCTTTCATGAGCAAGTGCTCTACCAACTGAGCTACCAAAGCACGACTCATGACCCATCCTCACAGCTTTCATTCTGCCAGTTCCTTGTCTCCTAGCTTCTGAACTTCACAGAAGTTCTGCGAACCTTTTAGAACTAGCACTTCTGGAAGAAAGGATATTCTAGAGGCATGGCTTAGCCACAGCCTGGGGGACATTTCCAGTTTCATGCACTTTCACATGAGTACCACTACACACATGCAAATGGGATACACATATTCCATCCAGGAAGGGAGGCGGAGAGACGACTGCACCAGAAAAAGAAAAGCTTTCCTGAAGTTTCCACTGTTTTCTTCCTTGCATCAACAACAAGATATCTGTATATGTAAGCTGAAGTTGCATGCTTGTGTCTTTCTGTACATGTAGGAAACTTGACCTGTTTTGACTATTAGATACACTGAATAAGCAGGAAGGTTTTTCTATATAATTTATAAATATTTTGTACACATTGTCTAGTTGTCTGAATTATGATGAATCAAACAATGGAAACTCAAGGTAGGTATATTAACAATGTGGGAAAAGACATATTGCTACTTATTGTAAGGAAGACACATCAAGTCACAGACAGTCACAATTAAAAGACACACACACACACACACACACACACACACACACACACACACACACACACACACACACACACACACACGACCGTGAACTCCACCATCTCAGGCCGGAATGCAACATCACATGGGATGCAAGCAGCGATCTTGAAGGGATGGGGAAGGGGAAGGGGAAGGGATAGTAATATACAAGTGGGGGGAGACGAACACAGTCTGGTGGAGTGCTGCCAACAGGTGCAGCATAGGAGGTTGTGGATCAGGGAGGAGGGGAAAGAAAGGAACAAAAAAGAAGAGCAGGGAAAGATGGACGGGTGTTGGCATAGAGTTGCAAATAAATGGTGGGAGATGAGAATGGGGAGGAGATGATAGGACAGAAGGGGTGGAAAGCAGTTGTTAGTACTGCTCAGTTTTGTGATGGAAAGTTGAGAGCAATTCTATTAACTCCTCCAATTGTAAAGTTATGTTAGATGAATTTATTGTGCCACCAAAACCTTTGAATTTGCCTCTTACTGGAAGTCACCCAAAACATAAGGACTCCAAACTTCGCCATTACAATACTGCACTTCAAATGATCTCATTCAACAGTCAGCAAGTCTTTTTATACCAACATTTGAAGTGCAGGGTCAGGTTTACCACCTGACAGGCAGTCTTATTCCATATCATGCTGATGACCACAAATTTTTGCAGATTTACTTCATTGCCGATCCTAAGATCCATGCAGCTACATGAAGTGATAACAATTCAAGATAGGATACACATTAGTCACATCACTTCGAGGTATTTTACATTCACACAATGTACACATACAGTCTTTAAAAACTGCTATGGAATATGTTTCTCCTAACATCCCAGATTACAGTGTAGTTGCTTATTATCATTATAATGCTCTGTAAACTACCGAAGTAGTGATTGTGATTGCTGTGTAACAATTCGACAAAAAGTATATCATGCTACAAAGTCTTGATGATATTCTCAAAAAAATTCAGAGTTACATGAATCCTACGACAGCCTACATAATCCCTTGATGTTAAGTCAATGTAGGGATGGAAACTCATTGATATCCCTCAAGTTGATCCTGTTACTAAGGTTTCACTACAGAAAACGAAGTTTCATGCATTATTTATATCTTATAATGGACCACAAGGACAATTTTACTGTTTTATTTAGATGCAACATGTTACTTAATCAAAATTGAGTTGATCAAGACACTAAAATCACATCAGAACATAAAACATTTACACAATTCAATTGAACAAAATTGTGCCCTAAAAATTATGTTCACTTACAGGATGCCTTTCTTTCACACAAAATATGGAAAACCTGATCTTTTCATCACAACAGTTTGCAATCTGAACTGGCCAGAGGTTCAATGTAACACACGCCTTAATGTACCACCCCAAGACAGGTATGACAGAGTTAATAAAGTGTTTCATTTAAAAGTGCGGAAACTATTTTTTGTACATAAAGATCATATCTTTGGTCCTCCATGCTGTTACACATACACAGTTGAATGGCAAAAATATGGATTGCGATACATATATCTGCTTCTATGGGTAATCAATAAAATCAGGCCAGACAAAATCGGCACTGTAATCACAGCAGAGGTACCAAATGAAGAAGAACCAGTACTTTATGACACTATGGTAAGACACACAGTTTATGGCCCATGTGGAGCTTTAAATCCCAATGTGATGTGCATTAACGAAGGAAAATGTTCAACGAACTTTCCGAAATTCTTTCAGTCCCATATCTGCTGATAATGATGGACATCCAAAATACAGACAATTGTCTCCTCCGGAAGGTGGACTACAGGCTACTGATCCAAAACTATATAACTGACAATAGATGGGTGGTGCCTATAATAAACTTTTACTCAAAATATATGATGTGCACATAAATGTGGAACTGTGTAGTTCTGTGAAATCGATAAAATGCCAAAAAGTACATCAACAAAGGCAGCGTTCAAGCTACATTTACCTAGCAGTTGACAAAAGAAGAGCAACAGTTTCAGTTAGGCCACTGTACATGGAATCAAAACATTCCATCAATGGAACCAAGGTATATTGGTTGAAGATCATACTGACGTTAGAAAAACAGATGCTCCTGGCAGTGTTCACCCTTATAGCAGCAAATGCTTTCACTTGAGAATGTTACCCATGTTGTTAACAGGCTACTTCTTTTACATGCTAAGCACTGTGAAGGTGTGACTTATGATGATTTCCAAGGAACGTGCAAAGTTGTGGGTCTACTAGAAGACGATTCTCACTGAAAATATGATATCTGAAGCTGCAATATGCTGTATAGCAAATCATTTAATTGCTGTCATCATATCATTTTGTGCAATTATTGACCTGATGTACCTTTGGCAAAATTACTGTGAAAGCATGGCTCAAGACATATTGCATTGTAAATGACAAGAACTCTCTTCAGATGATATGATTACAACCAAAATATTTTTGCTGGACCTTTACTTGGATTGAATAAAGAGGTTCATTCTCTATCAGGCAAATACATAACAGATTTCAGACTTTCTTTACCAACAAATTTAAATCTGTCAACCAAATACATATTATTTATGAGAAACAAACTATGATATTTCCCAACTGTTTCAGACTGTTCAGACAAGTTGGAATCACAAGCAAAAAATGGTTACAACTTGGTAATGCCATCAATCAACAACAATGAAGATTTTTTTTATGAACCTGGAGAAACTGGCACGGCATCTGTAATTAATCTAATATTCACAAAAGTCAGATCTGGTGGAAAAATTGCCCTTGCTGTGGCTTCATCTGGCAGTGCAGTCACACTTTATGAAGGAAATTGAACAGCACATTCCGCATTAAAATTTCCCCAGAAATTTTACGGCGGTGACAGCAGCGTCTGTAATATTTAAAGCAAAGCAATACTTGTAAATTGAGGCAGGATTGCACTTCGATTGTCTGGGATGTTGTTTTGATGTCCCATAAAATATCCATTAAAGCACTCAACAAAACAATGCCAGACTTGTGTAACAGCAATAGTCCTATGGGTGGCTGCACTATTTTGTTCTCTGAGATTTCTGTCAAACTTCACCAGTAATCGAAAGGTGGACAAGTGAAGTAGTAGTCAAGCCACCATTGTAAAGATAACACCAATGGCTGCACATAATAAGAGTGCAACTTAAAACTATTATGAGAGTTCTATCTTCCACATAAGATAATATACACTTTGCTAATAACTTACTCAAAATAGAAAATGGTGAATTTCAAAGCAACAAGCAATAAAAATAAATATTAATACAGTTTTGTTTTGGTACCAAATGTCTATTAATTGAAAAAGATGCCCAAATATTCATAATGTGCCAACTAAGACACTTGACAGTTTCATCAAAGGGCTATGTTGTCACCTACAAATGAATGTCAATAAAGTAACTGATTTGATTACATCAGAGTTTGAGGCCCCGTCACAAATTTATTTCTATGTTGACATGGTCTTAAGCTTAGTTTACACGACAACACTGGGTTGCATGGAACAGCATTCAGGATGCCCATTTGTGCAACTCGTCAGTGAAAATAAGCAGTTTCGGCTCATTCCAACTTTGGTGACACTACTTGCCCAAGTTTTGATGTTACATGTGTCAGTATAGAGTGAACAAGTTGAAATACGAAGTGGAGTACAGAAGAAATACTTTGTTTTGTGGACATCTATGCTATGCATAGGTGTTCGGGGGAATTTCAATGCTGTTGACTACAAAAACAGGCAGCGACATGTTGCTGCACATGTGGCCATCCTACATGATCTGAAAACCGAAGGACTGAATGTCAGAGTGACAGCGCACAATACATTTAATTAGGGATATTATACAAACAAAGAAAAATGCAGGCAAGCGAAACATATGGCGGTGGAGTAACCCACATCTACAAGACAAAAATCCTGTGGTTCGAGCTGCCTGGTTCGTTTTCTTAGGGAAACTGTGTACAGGAGAAAAATCTGCTAAGCTGAATTGAACTTTACTGAATACTGATTTCTTTAAGTAGTCAGAGCAGTGCTTTACATTCACAACATGTAGTACTGATATATACCTGATATATATTTTGAAACCCTTAAATTTTGCCAAGGTACAGCTCCATCTGTAAGAAAGTAGGTGGAAAACCAATCTCTTGTTAATGCAGCTTGTTTTGAATAATTAGTGCTGACTGCTTGCAGCTTTGCATGATCAGCCTCCCGACGCATTTACGCTTCTTCATGCCCTTGGCTGATAAACTTTACTATCAACATTCTCTTCCCACATTACAGCATCTTTTTTCCTTGTTGCGTTGTTAATTGTATTTAAAAGAAATGTGAATTGGTCTGGTGGCAGTCTAATGTCGCTGAACAACAGAGCTGATGCCTTTTCTTGATCCAGCCTCGAACCGAAATACGTTTCTTATGTCTTTTAATCTTTTCACGCAAAGAAGTATTAACTCTGCCACAACTCATAAAGTTGCTAAAATTTTCATTTACACCAGAATATACAGCATTTGGAAATGATGAAACAAATATACACTGACTGCACTGCGTCTATAGGCATACACAAAACCATTTGCATGCAATGAGTGGCACAAGCCACTGTCTTAGTGTAAACTAGACTTCAGATAGAGATAAAGCAGTGCATTACTCTACTTCATTGAAGCCACCTGGAAATCTACCACATAAATTAAAACTAAGTGCACCTATTGCTTTATGGAGAAATTTGAGCCCACCCCAAATTTGCAATGGAATAAGACTCTGAACCCCCCCCCCTCCCCCCCAATGAACCATGGACCTTGCCGTTGGTGGGGAGGCTTGCATGCCTCAATGATACAGATAACCGTACCGTAGGTGCAACCACAACAGAGTGGTATCTGTTGAGAGGCCAGACAAACATGTGGTTCCTGAAGAGGGGCAGCAGCCTTTTCAGTAGTTGCAGGGGCAACAATTGGATGATTGATCTGGCCCTGTAACACTAACCAAAACGGCCTTGCTGTTTTGGTACTGCGAACGGCTGAAAGCAAGGGGAAACTACAGCCGTAATTTTTCCCGAGGGCATGCAACTTTACTGTATGATTATGGTGTCCTCTTGGGTAAAATATTCCGGAGGTAAATAGTCCCGCATTTGGATCTCCGGGCGGGGACTACTCAAGAGGACATCGTTATCAGGAGAAAGAAAACTGGTGTTCTACAAATCGGAGTGTGGAATGTCAGATCCCTTAATCGGGCAGGTACATTAGAAAATTTAAAAAGGGAAATGGATATGTTAAAATTAGAAATTGATGAAATGTATGATGAGATAAAAGGAATTATTCAGGTAGTTTAGGGAGAAGAAAATTTAGTTGTCATGGGTGACTGGAATTCAACAGTAGGAGAAGGATATGTAGTAGGTGAATATGGATTGGTGCTAAGAAATGAAAAAGGAAGCCGCCTGGTAGAATTTTGCACAGGGCATAACTTAATCATAGCTAACACTTGGTTCAAGACTCATGAAAGAAGGTTGTATACATGGAAGAGGTCTGGAGATGCTAAAAGGTTTCAGATAGATTATATAACGGTAAGACAGATATTTAGGAACCAGATTTTAAATTTTAATACATTTTCAGGGGCAGATGTGGACTCTGACCACAATTTATTGGTTATGAACTGTAGATTAAAACTGAAGAAACTGCAAAAAGGTGGGAATTTAAGGAGATGGGACCTGGATAAACTGACAGAACCTGCAGTTGTAGAGTCTTTCAGGGAGAGCATTAGGGAATGATTGGAATGGGGGAAAGAAACACAGAAGAAGAAGAATGGGTAGCTTTGAGGGATGAAATAGTGAAGGCAGCAGAGGATCAAGTAGGTAAAAAGACGAGGACTAGTAGAAATCCTTGGGTAACAGAAGAAATATTGAATTTAAGTGATGAAAGGAGAAAGTACAAAAGGCAGCAAGTGAAGCAGGCAAAAAGGAATACAAACATCTCAAAAATGAGATCGACAGAAAGTGCAAAATGGCTAAGCAGGGATGGCTAAAGGACAAATGTAAGGATGTAGAGGCTTATCTCACTAGGGGTGAGATGGATACTGCATACAGGAAAATTAAAGAGACATTTGGAGAAAGGAGAACCACTCGCATGAATATCAAGAGCTCAGATGGAAACCCAGTTCTAAGCAAAGAAGGGAAAGCAGAAAGGTGGAAGGGTAGAGGGGTCTATACTAGGGCGATGTTGTTGAGGACAATATTATGGAAATGGAAGAGGAAGTAGGTGAAGATGAAATGGGACATATGATACTGCATGAAGAGTTTGACAGAACACTGAAAGATCTAAGTCGAAACAAGGCCCCGGGAGTAGACAACATTCCATTAATACTACTGACAGCCTTGGGAGAGCCAGTCCTGACAAAACTCTACCATCTCGTGAGCAAGATGTATGAGACAGGCGAAATACCCTCAGACTTCAAGAAGAATATAAGAATTCCAATCCCAAATAAAGCAGGTATTTACAGATGTGAAAATTACCGAACTGTCAGTTTAATAAGTCACAGCTGCAAAATACTAACACGAATTCTTTACAGACGAATGGAAAAACTGGTAGAAGCCGACCTCGGGGAAGATCAGTTTGGATTCCGTATTAATGTTGGAACACGTTAGGCAATACTGACCCTACTACTTATATTAGAAGAAATATTAAGGAAAGGCAAACCTGTGTTTCTACCATTTGTAGAGAGAGAAAGCTTTTGACAATGTTGACTGGAATACTCTCTTTCGAATTCTAAAGGTGGTAGGGGTAAAATACAGGGAGCGAAAGGCTATTACAATTTGTACAGATAGCATATGGCAGTTACAATAGTCGAGGGACATGAAAGGGAAGCAGTGGTTGGGAAGGGAGTGAGACAGGGTTGCAGCCTCTTCCTGTTGCTATTCAACAAAAGCAAAACGAGGATAATGGAACGTAGTCGAATTAAGTCGAGTGATGCTGAGGGAATTAGATTAGGAAATGAGACACTTAAAGTAGTAAAGGAGTTTTGCTATTTGGGGAGTAAAATAACTGATGATGGTTGAAGTAGAGAGGATATAAAATGTAGACTGGCAATGGCAAGGAAAGCGTTTCTGAAGAAGAGAAATTTGTTAACATCGAGTATAGATTTAAATGTCAGGAAGTCGTTTCTGAAAGTATTTGTATGGAGTGTGGCCATGTATGGAAGTGAAACATGGACGATAACTAGTTTGGACAAGAAGAGAATAGAAGCTTTCGAAATGTGGTGCTACAGAAGAATGCTGAAGATTAGATGGGTAGATCACGTAACTAATGAGGAGATATTGAATAGAATTGGGGAGAAGAGGAGTTTGTGGCACAACTTGACTAGAAGAAGGGATCGGTTGGTAGGACATGTTCTGAGGCATCAAGGTATCATCAATTTAGTACTGGAGGGCAGCGTGGAGGGTAAAAATCATAGAGAGACACCAAGAGATGAATACACTAAGCAGATTCAGAAGGATGTAGGTTGCAGTAGGTACTGGGAGATGATGAAGCTTGCACAGGATATAGCAGCATGGAGAGCTGCATCAAACCAGTCTCAGGACTGAAGACCACAACAACAACAACAACAACAACAACAACAACAACAACAACACTCAGAATACCCACCCTGAAAATTTGTTATGATCAACTGCACAATACTACCTTCCTGTGAAGCTGGACAAATGATGTTTGATACCAAGAATAGTAATGACACCCACAGATTTACCTTTCCAGTTCAAACTCCAGTTTCCCACTAAACAAACCTTTAGTGTGGCAATTAACAAAGCACAGGACTAGACACTGAACAGTGTTGTAATTGACGTAAGTATGCAGCATTTCTCACATGACAAGCTGTACATGACCCTGTCATGTGGGACATGAAAACGAGTTCATTTTTACACCTAATCCTGACGAAGTTATCAATACAATATACACAGAAATATTTAAAATATTTGTGGGATCATAGTTAAAATGCAAAAGCTTTCAAGGGTTTCATATCAAAGCTTAAATGCAACACATTTAATTCAACTTTCTGTACAAATATGATCACTACTAGAATTTGGCGATTAAATTTATGTAAGGTCATTCTCAGATTTTTTAATCATAACTATATGCCGTGGCAAGTTACTTAACATTGTTCTTCGATTCTTTGTTAATTGTATGCAGTGGCCCGTAACCAAAGTTACCACTACTACACTCAAGACATCTGACAGTTCATACTTTGCATTCTGTGCGAATCCAGGTTGGGTCACTAGTTTAATACTAAATAATGTGTGTTTAGTTATAAAGTATCTCTCCAAATTTGATTTCTAATTATTATTTAATGTTTTCTGACAAGTAAGATGGGTCTGACTAAATACAATCAGCTTTAAACCACAATTTTCATCATTTGTTTTCCTATGGTGCTCCTTTGTACCTATATCAAACATGGCACCTAAAATAAAATTTCATTGCGTCATCTTGCTTGGCTCGAAAGTTCATGTTGACATTTTCCATGATGGTGAATGAAGTAAGGTTTTGGCCGAACCTGCGTATAAAGTGCACCCGTCACAAATAACATTGTTTTGTACCATTCCATAGTAGTTTTACAATTTTGAGCCACTCCCTCCTTCATTATTGCTTAAGCTAACAAGGTAATGAGTTTTGTTGCGTACATCCAAGTTGGAAAACAGTAATATAAAATAAATAGCAAGTTTGCTGAGAAAAAAATTTACAATCAGTGCATAAAATGACATAGGTTGCAAGCTAGCAGCACAATGCCACAATAAGGAAGTTACCTACAAGAGAATTAATTATAAATTAAGCATTTCACAGGTATCTGATGCAACTCCACTGTTTAATGCTTCAACAGAATGATACAGTGAAGTGTGCGCGCGTGCGTGCGCGGCTGTGTGTGTGTGTGTGTGTGTGTGTGTGTGTGTGTGTGTGTGTGTGTGTGTGTGTGTGTGTGTGTGTGTGAGCGCGCACGGGAGGGGGGGGGGGTGGTTTCTTTTTTTAATCGAGGGCCTTGTTGGCTGAAAGCTCATTTTGTGACAGCATCTCCACTATATGGCAAGTAGCAACTATCCTTCACATAATATTGTTAGCTCATATAATGTTAGTTTATCATTGTTTGGTTAAACTAAGATTAAACTGTATTTTTGTTCATACAAGTCTACCTTGGTATTATAAAGACAGCTATTCTTTACATATGTACAAAGTGTTACGAAAAATTGTGTGTCCACTCAAGGGTTAAAGTCTGTTTCAATGAAAACACAATGTATTTCTTTTTTATTTACTCAGACATGCAGGGTGTATACGTAGACAAGGAAAAAAAATTCCCCGATTTTCCCCCGTTGAAAATACACTTTTTCCCAGGTGAAAATACACTTTTTCCATGTTAAATGACAGTATACTTTTCCTCGGCACTGTAAAACTTATCAATCCTTAGAATGTTTATGGTTTTCTACACAGACGTAGAATTTGCCGGGACTTTAGAAAACAAAACCCAGGGGAAAAAAACACGTTTTGGAAAGATCTTTGATGTGCAGCATCATGTATGCTGCATTTCTTCATTTTACGGAGGTACAAATTCGAATTCCACCAAACACTGCATGTTACTTTCTGAAGCAATGAAATCGAGATTGCGACGCACTTTTGTAAGCCAGTCATAGCTCATGTCACCTGATCTCGACAGCTGATGACAGCACAGAACACGTAGTGTAGTCAACCAATAGCAAGATCACTCTTCAGTAGCGCGAACACACAAAAAGAAAATTTAATGGTTTAAATTTATTCCATAGTTTTGCTAGAAGAAAAACACAGCTTTCACAAATAATATTGGTCTTGAAGATTAATAAGCTTCAAGAGAAGCTAAGCTTCCATATATAATGCTGATCATTTTGCGCGTGTTACACTTTAAGATACATCACAGAAATGTACCAGTAAAATTTTTAATAACGACATAAATGTCTGATCTTCTGGGCTCGAAATTCTTCTAGATGGTCGTCCTCAAAGAGTTGATTTTTAAGTGAGAGTCAAACGTTCTGTGATTTAAAAAATTCATCGTACATTATCACACATAGTTCATCTTGCGTAAAAGGAAATTTACTTTGAAAGTAACACGTTTCAAACCACCATTCGCAATATTTTCCTGTGACCTGTTAGAAATTGGTTCGTTTCAGCAGTTGCCAGAGAGTGTCAGATAACAGGCGTCACTGCGCTTGCGCAGCTACGATGACGCATGACGCCCGCATGTTGGTATGTGTAAAATATTAAAAGAGCTTGCATTATGTCATAAAAGAAACAAGACATCAAAGGATACTTCAGGAGCATCGGAATTTCATGAACGATACTAAAATGCATAATTTGGCTTAAAGTGCACAATCGTATGTCCAGATTCGGATGTAAATTTTCTTGAGTACCAGTACTGTATTATCTCATGTTTGGTTCTTTATTATGGCATAATGCCATACGAGCTAGAAGATGGAAAACTTGCGCTTAGTTGAAACTAGCCAACAGTGTGAAATTAAACACTTTGATTTAAATAAATTGACTGCCTCAGTGCAAAATATTAATAAAAGCCAAATCTATTTAGCAAACTGACAAAAATAACTTCATTGTTCTGCAAGGTGATTAATGCTTGACTGTCAGAAAGGTGGAAATAAAACCTGAAACTAACAACATATTTTAGCCTTCCGTAATTATGCAAACGTATTTTAATTCATTTGGTAGCTCCTGGCCACAGAAATCCGTTTTGTTTTCATTTAATGTGCGAGTAACAGATGAAGAGGAAACTGCAAAATCGCTGAACATAAACACAGGTCACGTGGAGACTACCCACTTCCACATTACAACTCAGACTGCTCTGTGCATCAGCTCTGGATCTACGATTTTCCGAACCGAAGAAATTTATATAGTGGCACCCCGCCATACATCTGTAGCCAGAAGCGTGAGAAGGTACTACTCATAGGCGACTCAACTGCGCATGCTCAAGAGCCCGCCCGCAACTACTCAAATGAATCAAATGTAAACAGCAGTCATGTCACGCTCATCGGAGGCAATTTGTTGTTAGGAAGCACTGCACATTCTTCCTAAAACCTTTGACACACTTTGGTTGGCAGACGCTTGTATGAGCACTGTTTTGTTGTTTTATATGGCGCATTTCCTTTGCGATTTAAGTTTTATTTTCGTTTTTCCCCCTCTCGTTCACGTTTTTTTGCTGCAGCATTATTCTGCAGAATTCACAAAAATTTAGCTGGTAACTAAAACAAGGAAAAGTTCCCGGAATTCTAAAAAATTCCCAGGTTTTTACCAGATGTCCCGGGTCGTATACACCCTGGACATGTTTTGACACCTGTGTGTCATCTTCAGTGAATCAAATTTATTTTTGTAAATTATCAAACATTTCATTAATTTTCAGATGAGAAAGTAAAACAAACTAAACAAAATGCACATGTTATAGTTTTTAGGCCTACAATAGAGAAATGACTATGAACTTTGATATTTTACAGAAATTTGATGCACAGATGACACATAGATGTCAAAACATGTACGGGCATGTAAAAACGAAATACATTGTGTTTTGCGTAAGGCTGTCCTTTTTAACAAAAAATATTAATGTTTCATTTTATAACAACACAGCCACCAACAAAAAACAATTTCAATTCTTAAATTTATGACAAAAAGTACCTCTAGGGTTAACAGCTGTTTGCAAAAATAAAGGTAACTTTATAATTCAAGTAGATAATTTTGTCACCTACATGTGATTTGTGGGCACAGTTAGCACTAACCACCACCTTTACCATGCTTACAGGCGGACTGAAACTTCGAGGCCCCTAAATGTGCAGAATGGAAAGTGCCGCTGGTGCTGAAACTGCTGAGAGGAGACAAAGCGCTTAGTACAGAGGCACGTGGAATTTCCAACAGTGGGACTGTGGATTTTAAACCATTCTAGTCTTACACACGTAGGCCACAAAGTTTCAACTTGACTGTGCATACACAAACGTAGTACTTTGTGGGAGAGCCACACTCAAATGGCTTGCGAGCCACAGTTTGTCTATTATTGGCATAAGCAGAACAAGGGTAATGGAATGTTGGTGAATTAAATTATGTGATACTGAGGGAATTAGATTGGGAATGGGGCACTATAGGTAGAAGTTGAGTTTTTTTCTATTTGGGTCATAAAGTAACTGACAATAGTCAAAACGAGAGAGAATATAAAATGCAGACTGGGTGTAGCAAAGAAAGCATTTCCGAAAAAGATGCATTCGTTAACTTCAAATATGAATTTAAGTATTAGGAAGTCTTTTTTAAAGGTGTTTATATGGAGCGTAGCGTTGTACAGATGTGAAACAAGGATGATAAGCTGTTCAGACAAAAGGAGGATTGAAGCTTTTGGAGTGTGTTGCTATGGAAGAATGGTGAAGATTAGAGGGGGAGATTGTGTATCTAATGAAGAGATACTTAACGGAATTGGGAAGAAACGAAATTTGTGGTACAACATGAGTTTAAAAAAAAAAAAAAAAAAGGAATCGGTTGATAAGTCACATCCCAAGGCATCAAGGAATAGCCAACTTGTTAATGGCGGGAAGTGTTAGGAGTAAAAATTTTAAGAGGAGACCTAGGCACGAATACAGCAAGCAGTTTCAAACGGATGTACAGGGAAGTAGTTATTAAGGGATGAAGAGGCTTGCTCAAAATAGGCTAGTATTGAGAGCTGCATCAAACCAATTTCAGTAAGAATGTGTAAAGCCCCTGGACCTATAACGACACCTCCTACAGTCCTACTTTTACTCTGCATTTTAATACTCAGCCTGTTACTGAATCTCAAAATGCATATAATTTGATGGCATTTTTATTTTGCCTGCAACCCATCCTTACCACAAATGCCTTAATATAGTTTCAGATTCATGTAAACATAAAAACTGTTCTCAGCTGACTTCAATCACAGTTTGGTAAAGTCTGCTTATGAGTTACAACAGTTGCCTTGTAATCATATCCACATAGGAAGCACCAGAATTGTTGTAGCAAGGTTTGACATATTGTTCTGCTTCTATTCCAATAATAAATTGCAACTATCATATGACGGATGGATACATGGGACAGACCTCGCACCTAGCCTTTGCAGAGGGCATTGGCTATGAGCTTTAAATCAGCAGCAGTATATTAACATGGGCTGGTAATTTTTAGAAGGGCCATAAGCAAAACTGGTGCTTTCTTCTTCTTCTTCTTCTTCTTCTTCTTCTTAAGATATCATGAAAGTGATTTCTATAGAGGGCTCATATATGTACAAATGAGTGGATGTGACTGCACTACAGATATGTTTGAAGAACTAACCTTCACAGGAGTATTAATTGCATGTTAGAGAATGTTTATGAAGTCTGGAGTCAACCGAGTCCACAAAATAATTTTATATGCAACAATCTTCTCTGTTATTAACGGTTTGATTTCATTAAATGATTACATCATCGTGATTCTATGCGTACTGAAGATAATGAAATTTTCTTACCAAATGTGCTTAGACCAGTAACAACAGTTACAGACTTCTTTTTTCCACGAGGAGCACGAGAAATACAAACTTGTTTTGGGCCATCTTCCTTCTTTTTAGCTTTCATCAAAGCCTTTCCACCTCTTTTCTGCCGTTTTTTCTCTTCTTCTCCCCCAGGTTCATTGTCATCTTTGTCACCTAATAAAGAAAAATAACCAAAAATGACAAAGACAAAGTCATTGGTAAAATAAATACTGGAATGAATGTGCAATATCATTAAAATTTTGGGCGTTTAATTACTAGCTGCAAGTCAATTAAGAGTTGACACGAAGAGTAAATATCCCCCCCCCCCCCCCACATCTCTCTCTCTCTCTCTCTCTCTCTCTCTCTCTCTCTCTCTCTCTCTCTCTCTCTCTCTCTCTGTGTGTGTGTGTGTGTGTGTGTGTGTGTGTGTGTGTGTGTGTGTGTGTGTGTGTGTGTGTGTACAGCATTAGTAAAAGAAATGTACAACAGCTGAAAAATCACCAGGAAGGACGGACACAAAGAGAATGCACCACAGATACATTATACTGCACCTGCCATAGTTTTTAAGGTTCCCTTGAGGTAGTCTGACATTACACCTACCCACAGAGTAATTCCTGCACACAAGCATTATGTAATGCACGACAACTGCACCTACCGTTTACACATATATAATGGATTCTCTGCAGCACCCCATGTCATTAAAGATACTCAACAACATATCGACTATTTCCTATGAGGTGGCAAACCTAGGTGTAGGGTACTTTTAATATTTAAGAATACATGGTTGCCCCAAATGTAGTGCTTTGATTGGGAGGTTTGTGTATTTGGACTACGTAACTCCTCTGATAAGATAAGGCTCCTACCTAGGTAAGGCTGAAATTAAGCCCATAGCACATTATGTGAATATTTTTGTTATGACTAGGGAATGAGTAGTATTAGCGTTTATGTAACTTTTAGCACTGAACCTCACAGCAGTCAATCTTTCCTGGTATGCAAGTGTCAATATATGAGTTGCTTGTGTGTGTATTTTCTTTTCCATTCTATGGGATGGAGAAGCAAAGTAAAGAAATGAAAACTAAGAAGATTTGTTGAGACAATCAAGCAGACAACAACAAACATGATGACCACAAATGACACAGTGGAGCCTGTTAGGCAAAGCTTGGAAATTTTATATCTGTTTGATGTCTTTCCTTTCAGACATGTCAGAGAGAACAGAAACCATTCTCAATCCACAGCTGCACACATACATGATAAAATGAAATAGAAATTATGACAGAAAGGCACTGAAATAAGTTCAGTAGTGATGTGTTAAAATTTGTGTCGTACCAGGACTGTAACACTGATTTACCACTTTATGCAAGCAGTAGCCTTAACTACTTTCCTGTCTGAGCATGTTTCCCATCCAACCTAAAATTCCCAACTTGTTGTACACTACTTATGTAGTGCTCCCTGTCCACCATACTCATCGCTTTTCCACAAGAGTTTGGGAGAGGAGTGCATCCACATGGAAATTATTTTTAATTGTTGTCAAGGAGTATACAGTGGAACTTCAATTTTATGTTCTCAGACTTTTGTTTTTTGCAATTCTACGCCATAAATTAACTGACCTCTTGAACAACTAAGACCAATGCTAAAAACATTCCCCGATTTTGTGTTTCTTCCTAGTAAGGTTTACCTCGATTCTATGTTCTTATGCAATGTCTCACTTGATGATGTCCTGTTTTCTTCATACTGACATTTGATGTGACTGAATGAGTTATAAGTGCCACAAAAAACAGATGGTTTACACCACGGGTTGTGACAGAGTTAAGGGAATATTTTGGCTGTTGTGGAGAGGGGAAACATGAGAGAGGAAATGCTGACGTAATCCACAATCGTCACTATCAACACAATTTGCAACGTTTAGCTTCACCACGCAATTATGATACAGCTACTGCTATGTTGTGGCAGCAATGGGGAAAAAAAAAAAAAAACAGGACAGTCGATGCAAAGTGTTTCGGACCATGCCATTATGTGACAAAGGGGCCCAGCCAGCACCTTCTCTTTAACTCAGTCTCTTCTTCTTGCATGTATTTTCAATTTACTCTACTCAGCAACAATATCAATTATCAACCTTTTAAATTTAAACATTGAGTCTTTAAGAATATGCTCAGTCACGAACAAGGAAACACTGGCCACTTCTGGCTAGTGAGCTCTTATTGGCTGGCAACTTTTTACATCATACAACAGCCAGCACAGCCACCAAACCACACTAGCACATGTAAAACGAGTGTGTGCTGGCTGTGTGGAGAGGGGGAGTAGCCCTTCAATGATGGGAGTGCAGGTGTGAAATCATTTTGTTAATTACTGAAAATATTGTGCAGATCATGTGCTGTGGGAGATATATCACAATAAATAGAACACAGGTTTTGCAATAGCACATTTTAAACATTTGTGTGTTCAAATTTGACATGATTCACTTGCAACAACTACATACACACTTAGCACCACACACCGTAGATCATACAAGATTGGCAACAGTGATAGAAGGCATGAAGCAGGACTGTAGTGCCTGAGTTGTCTTTTAAATTAATATTTTACACAGTGTACAGAAATTAATTGAGCTGGTTAATAATAAGCTTGTAAAGTCAACTGGGGAAGTAAACTCTCACCTCTATTTCTCTCATCAAGCCTAAAATAACACTGACAGAGGAGAATATGAAATTTGGGTAGTAAGAAAAGCATTAAACAATAACAGCAATGGTGACAAAGTTTGCTATTAAGCAGACATCCACATTTATGGTTATGGTTTGACCTCTTAGCTCCTATGATAATTTACACTTTTCCTTGCTGCTTTGTTAATCATATACAGCACATGAAATAAAAATCAGTATCTCATAACTTATTTTACAAAATAAACAAAGCTACTTTGGCTACATCCTTCTGAATCTGCTTACTGTATTCATTTCTTGGTCTCCCTCTTAAGATTTTTACCCTGCCATGCTTCGCTCCAATTCTGAATTGGTGATCCCTTGCTGCCTCAGAATGTGTTCTATCAACCGTTTCTTTCTTCTTGCCAGGTTGTGTCATGAACTTCTGTTCTCCCCAATGCTATTCAGCACTTCCTCGTTAGTTACATGATCTACCTATCTATTCTTCAGCATTCTTCTGTAGCACTATATTTCAGAAGCTTCTATTCTCTCTCTGACTAAACTATTTATTGCCCATGTTTCACTTACATACATGGTCACATTGCATATAAATACTTCCAGAGAAGACTTTCTAACACACAAATCCATATTTGATGTTAAAAAACTTTTCTTCAGAAAAACTTTTGTTGCCATTGCCTATGTATACTTTATATCCTCTCTACTTCAATAATCAGCGGTTATTTCGCTGCCCAAATAGCAAAACTCATCTGCTACTCAGGATGTCACATTTCCTGATCAGATTCCCTCACCATCACTTAATTTAATTCGACTGCAAACATTATCCTCATTTTGCTTTTGTTGATGTTCATTTTATATCCTCCTTTCAAGATACTGTCCATTCCATTAAACTACTCTTCTAAGTCCTTTGCTGTCTGACAGAAGTTCAATGCCACTGGCAAATCTCAAAGTCTTTATTTCTTCTCTCTGGACTTAAATTCCCACTCCAAATTTTTCTTTTGTTTCCTTTAGTGCTTGTTCAATAGATTGAACAACATCTGGGACAGGCTACAACCCTTTCTCACCCCCTTCTCAATCACAGCTTCCCATTCATGCCCCCTCGAGTCTCATGACTACCGTCTGGTTTCTGTACAAGTTGTAAATAGCCTTTCACACACTATTTTTTATCCCTGCCAGCTTTAGAATTTGAAAGTGAGTATTCCACTCAACATTGTCAAAAGCTTCCTCTAAGTCTACAAATGTGACAAACATAGGTTTGCCTTTCCTTAACCTATCTTCTATGATACGTCAATAAGAGTCAGTATTGCGACAGGTGAGTCGGAACTTACCAACAGCCAAAACAAGAATACGGTCGATAAACAGATTTAAGAGGTGTGGGTGTGTGTGTGTGTGTGTGTGTGTGTGTGTGTGTGTGTGTGTGTGTGTGTGTGTGTGTGTGAAGTTTTCAGTCCAGTTCTAGTTTTGGCTGCTAGTAAGCAGATGCATATATAATTAATATCCAGTTTGAGTACACTTAAAAGCTTTCATATTCCAGATTTGTCAAGAACTCGGGTAACAGAAATGAGGCACACAAAATTCAAATCAACAAAACATAATAAACTGTAATTTGTCTTTTTGCACTTTGAAATATGTTTGAAAAATATCAAAGTAACAAAGATGTTGAAAAAATGCCAGAGATTACTGAAAGGATGACACACAATTCGCTATCTCAGACAGGAAGATCAATGAGATATACAACTACTACAAAAAGCTTTCTTTTTTATTTTAATATACAGGATGCTCCAGGAGGAATGGTTAACATTTTAGGAGGTAGTAGTATACACAAATTGCAATAAAAAATGCCGTATAATAATTTTATGGAGTACAGAGATATAGCTCGGTTCAATGTATTTTCGCTTCATGTGTTGGTACACTGATTGCCAGGTCATATTTACTGACTGTGTTTATGTTCATGTTGTGCTTTAGTTTACACTGAAGTATTCATTGTGATTTGTTGGCCAAGTGTACTGTAGTGTGTAAACATGTCACATGTACTTACACATACTGAGTATGCTGATATGGTATCTGTGTATGGGTTTTGTAATGGAAATGTTGATGCTGCTTGTGGAGAATACAGCACTATTTCCTAACTGCAGACTATCAGATTCAGGAGTGTTTACTTATGTGTTTAATACACTGTGTGAGACAGATACAATGCGCAGCAGTCACATTGCATATGAAAGTGTAAATGAACAGACTGTGGATGAAGCAGAAGACATTACAACTCATTCAGCACCTTTAGCCAGGAGATGAGGATAGAAAATTGGAATTTTGTCATTGGATGCTTGAAAACTGCCAAGTAATCCCATTTTTACTCCTCGCTGCTCAAGCCACTTTCACTTGTGATGGCATCAATAACACTCTTAATTCACATCAGTGGTCGAAGAAAACCCACATACTGCTGTGGAGACATTTTCAAGAATGCTTCTCTGTAAAAGTGTGTTGTGGTTTTATAGACAAACGGTTGATTAGGCCTGTTGTGTTACCGCATCATCTTACTCTACACTTTCTTGAAAATGAGCTTCCAGCTTTATTGAGAGAGATTCTTTGGCTACAAGAATGTGTATGTTCATCCAGCATGATGGGACTTCTGCACATTGTAGTCATCGGGTGACATAATCTAAACTTAACATTACCCAAAAGATGGGTCAATAGCAATGGGCACGTTTCTTGGCCACCGAAGTCCCTGGACCTCACACCTTTGGATTTTTGCCTGTGTGCCACAAAGAAGAATTAACAACCAGAGCCAATTTAATCATTTGGATTATGATCAGTGCAGCCCTCATAAAAGAACACGAAGGTGACCTCATGAGATCTACAGGTGGTGTTATCAAGAGAAGTCAAAACTGCAATAAAGTAGTTGGTGAAATTTTTGAAAAATCAACTGAATATCCTGATTTGCCTTTGCTTTCAGTTTGTCTGGGTTACATGCTAACAGCTACATCTCTGTATTCAATAAAAATTGGACACATGTTATATGGCGTTTTTATTGCAATTTGTCTATATACCACTTCCTACAATATTTACTATTCTTCCTGAAACAACCTGTATTTTGTAGCTTATTTCTTTCTCAGTCATGTTAGATTTTAATGCACAAGTTATACAGAACTCACCTAACTTAAGCACTTTTTCAAATTCTGATGGCATGTTGCGCTCCAACCACTGTTTGCATTTTTCATATTCAGGATAGTATTCACAATACTGAAAAAGGAAAGACAATTAATTTACTGGGTTTGCATCCAAGCTACTGCCAAGCAATTCTAATAAATCGAAGCACAACACAATACCTGATGGGTTAGGAGGGAGGGGGGTACTAGTTTATGCGTTATTTTGTATTAGAATTTCTTTAAAACACACACACACACACACACACACACACACACACACACACACACACACACTCTGCTCTGACTTCTGTCACCAAATTTTTAAATATGTGAAAAAATGCCAACTTATAATTATTGTGAAATATACTAGTGTTGCATATACTCCCTCCTTCCCATGCGTAAAGGACTGAAGTAATGCGGAATTCACTATGTGCTTTCAAATGTTCACTCAAGTTGTTGATTCTTCAGCTCTAAACACAATAGTGCACCATTAATCGATCAAGGTGAGTTACCTTGAGAGAACACAATGCACACTTGCACTGCTTCACGAAGGCAATTTAATAACACACTTTGAAGTAGTAATTCCTTTTCCTAGTCTTAGAAACAAGAGGCCACAACACAAAACTGTTCCAAAATATGAATTATCCACACAATTCTGATCAACTGTATACTTCAGAAAGATGATGAATGAAACAACATCCAGTGCATACAGCATAACTTTAAATTATTTATTCTGTTATTAAGCACAAATTTACAGCATGTGTTTACCAAATTTGTAACTCCATAGAAATTACTTAAGGTGTTAATAGTTTGTTATTGTGACAGCACCAAAAAAACTTAGGGAATGGAAAAGTATCAGCAAATCAATATACAAGACACCTTGATATAAATTCAGTTACCATGAGGATACTGAAGTTCTTTCATACATTTTTCACTGGATATATTATTTTATCACATTTTAAAGTATCCTTGTGAGTCTTGAGGATTTCTGTGTAATGTTGGAGGCCCATCAGATAACACTAGTTAAATAGGACCTGCCTACCAGAAAAATGGAATGCAAATAAAACAAAGATAAGCACAGTCTGTCAATGCTTCCATGGTTCCTGTCCAGAATAAGTGACATTATGTACTTTTATAATTTATTCATCTCAATTCTTAAAATTAAAAGAAATGCATTAATATTTTAAAAGTTGTACTAAGATGAGAAATCAGTATAGCATTATCAAGGTGTCTGGGAAATTATTTACACATTTGAAATCATATTCTTCAGTGCATTGGTTGTGATACTGTTCATATTTCCATGAGCTATGCTGCATGCAATGTTGCACAGCAGATAACATCGCTGGCTGGCATCTTGTGGAATACTCAATCTCTGTATAAATAGCTGCACTCTCTCCAGGATTGCAGTTCTGTTCTGTACGTGTGCTGGTGTCCGTAATAAATTTGCATTCAACACCTTGTGTTTTACTTCACTGTTGTGGATTTAGATCTGACTCTGGTTATGATGTGCAACATTGTTTGGTGGTGACACTGGATATATCACTGTGACTCCAATGAGGTAATGCAAAATATGTCACCTATACAAGCAGGAAATGGAATAGAAACAGTACACAGTTCCTACAGTCCAAATATTGACATGACCTATGTAATCCATAACAGCAGTAAGTCAGCTGCAGTTAAAGCATCTGGAGATGCTGGTCGGGGGGCCCAATGAAATGGCTGAAAGGGTTCTACATAGTCATCAAACACAACAGCTGGGATGTGTTCACAAATGTGTACTTTTACTTGGAGAGCACAGCCTAGCAGTGATTGAAGAATGAGGAGAAGCTCAATAGCGGAGATAAACTGCACGTTGAATTGAAGAAAACATTCAGCATCAATCAATAGCAACTCTTAGGGGATAAACTGAAGCACAGGGCTCAAAGTCGTGGGATAATTGGACCTTTGACAATGTTACTTGGACCAATACAGGTACAATCAAGTATAACACCGTGCTGAAGAACAATCCTTTGCACGCAGGGACAACATGCCAAATTGTTTCCATTGTGGATGCCCTGGACATGTTATATGTTACTGCAAGAAAGAAGATGAGTTTACAACTATTATGTCTCTAGACATTAACCATCGCAACAGTTCTGTTAACACAAGTCAATTGCATAAAATTATAGTCAACCTGTGGGATGAAGCCCATTGTCGTGCCCTGCACAAGGTTGCTCCTCAACGTGCCATAGGCATTTCCCGTCACTGTACAGAGATAACAACTAATTGCCCAGCTGCCAAACACAGGAAAGTATCCAAAGAAACCACCTGTTGAGGTGAGGCTGACAGTCACCAAGATGTCTGAAAATCTCATTCACGTCATCACTGACGCTCAACCTATCAGGACACTAGCTGACTCAGGGGCTTCGTTTTCTGTAATATCATATGCTTATCAAACTAACTAAAACAGGTTATGTTCTGCAATACAAATGCAGTTGTGCTCAAAATCACTAATGCGAAATATGTACAGTCAACTGGAAATGTATTCATGAAATTACAGAAAACAACAATTCGCATTATGTCATTTCAACATAATGTTGTTACAACTTTATTCTTGGACAATACTTCTTGCAGGCCTCACAAGCAGACGGACTGTGCATAGTGTATTATGACAAGAGAATGAAACTTTCACACCTATACGAATACAGGTGAGATGAAATTATATTAATTAAATATATGTTAACGACTTTCTGTTATTTAACCATTTTATTTGTACAAAACTATATTGTATATATATTAAAAACGAAGATTCCAAGACTTACCAAGCGGGAAAGCGCCGGTAGACAGGCACAATAAAATAACACACAAACACACAAACAAAATTACGAGCTTTCGCAACCAGCGGTTGCTTTGTCAGGAAAGAGGGAAGGAGAAGGAAAGATGAAAGGATGTGGGTTTTAAGGGAGAGGGTAAGGAGCCATTCGAATCCCGGGAGCGGAAAGACTTACCTTAGGGGGAAAAAAGGATAGGTATATATTCGCGCACACACGCGCGCCCACACACACACACACACACACATCCATCCATACATATACAGACACAAGCAGACATATATATTTCTTTCTACTTCTTTCTATTTTATTAAACTATATTGTATGTTACACAGATGTTTTCATTTTCTGTTCACGTTGAGAGCATGAGTGATGCAACATGCTGATGGCATTATCTTTATTGCAGCAGCCAAATATGCTGAGTCGGGTACTGCCACAGCTTACACAACAGCCTGTGATTGCAAGAAGATCTTGCTGCTGTCACTGTTGATGACTTTCATTGTTAAAAAGTAAAACAAATGAAACAATCTACATATCTGTAATGTAACAGGTCATGTTTTAATGTTCACTGTGTAAGTCTTCAAGTATACATTCTGAAATTAGGCGCTGTATTGTATACATGAATCTTCAGTGACAATAAAATAAATTGTAAATATTAAAGAAATAATGTGATTTTATGCTGAATGACTTCTTTTTTAACCAACGAAGCATATCTGAAATATTGAAAAGAAAAATATGAATTATTTACAAGTTGCCCAAGGAGCACTATCTTTGCATTATCCAACAAAAAAGTATTCTCTAAATAGATCAGAGCTCCAGACTGACAAAGCTATTTCAACAAGCACACTCAAGAAACATTGCTCAAGCTGGTTGTTTGCCGTTGAAGACAATGTTATCACACCATAATCAACAAGCACAGTTCCAGTCATCAATCTAAATGCTCAGTTAAACTGTAAAGCTTTTGTCAACTGCAAAGAACTACTTACGCTCATAAAATAAATCTACATGCCAGTGATGATCACACACTTTTTAGGCGGTCAGGGAGAACTGTGGATTGTTAACTGTCATGAGCAGACAATGCGTCCCAAAAATATGTGCACAGGGATAGCCAAACCATCCAGGAAGTGCAGCTTTATGCTATCAACAGAGAACTGTGCTTCACTACCACCTCAGACAACAGGAGGAAGCTACTACCAGTCAGCCAACAATATCTGGTCTGACCAAAGAACAACGTCGGTGAGAGTTGGCAGTTCTTCACCAGTTTTCATATTTTTTCAAATCCAAACTGGAGGAAAGATGAACCAAACAGTCCATGGTAAAACTTCATATCAGCAATAAGGATCATCCACCAATTAGCCAGTGCTCGTACATGGTGTTGCCAGCTGAACAACAGATAATCCAGGAGTAAGTGAGAAGATGCTGCAAGATGACATCATTGAATCTTCAATGAATCCTTGGTCCCCTCCTGTGGTCGAAGTGAAGAAGGCTGGCACATGGCATTCCTGAGTCAATTCCCAACAACTGAACAAAATCAGAGTGTTTGAAAGAAGCAAAGTATTTTACAATTATGGACACACAGATAGGCTACTGGTAAACTAAGACTGATGAAGCTAATCTGTAAAAGACTACCTCCGTAACTCCTGACAGCCTGTACAAGTTCAAAGTTATGCCATTTGGACCAAGTAACATTCCAGCCACCTTTGAGCAAATGAGAAGCAACCCGTTTTGACGCCTTAAATGGACGATGTTTCTCAGTTATACTGATGAGATTAACATTTTTTCGAAGACACCTTAAAAATATCTAAGCTACCTGACAAACATGTTGAAATGTGTTCAGACTGCAAGCCTCTGCCTGAATCTGAAAAATTTCCTCTCAATCACACAACAAATAAAAATCTTGGGACACTGAGTGAAAGATGATACGAGTCTGTCCTGATCCAGAGAAAATACGATCATTCACAGAATTTTACCACTTGATTCCACATTCAGGATGTTAGAAATTTTCTCAGAATGTGCTCATACTACCTACAATTCATAAAGGACGTCTGTAACAAGGCATGTTTCTTGTAAGGACAACTGCAGAGAGATGTCAAATTTTCCTGGAACAAGGCACAAGACAGAATTGTGCTAACATCTTTCCAGGCCTATCAATGTATGACAAGAATGACGAGGCCGACTTCACATTGATGCTGACAGTCATGGTGTAGGTGGTATTCTATTACAAATCCAGGAGTGTGCTAATATGTTGATAGCTTATGATCCAAATCCAAGAAAGAGTGTCTTACATTTGTTTGAGCCATAAATTCCGGCCACATTTATTTAGCAAAGTAATCACCACTGTGACACACCACCATTCTCTGTGCTGGCTGACGAGCTTGAAGGATCCATCAGGTCGACTATCAAGATGGGCAGGGAGGCTTCAGTAATACGACAATGTAGTAATATATAAAAATGGACACAAACACAAGTACACACAACTGCCTTTCACAAAATCCCGCAGTTGAACACAGCAGCATGGACAAAATATCAGTCACGGATGTTGTTGCTGGACAAAGGTAAGATACAACATCACTGAAAACCATAGAAGCTTTGAAGAATGAGGAACCAGCCAAAGGAGAATTCTAATTAACAAACAGGACATTGTATAGGGTGTTTTGAAAAGAATTTCGCAAATTCGAAAATTCATATAAATTAATTCATAAGTACCTACAGAAGTGATTGTAGTGTCAATTTGTAGGAAAATACATCAAGTTTTGTCTTGTGTAGTTCGCTAGCGCTGAATTGCACCATAAGGAGCGCTCGCAGCAGTTGCGTTAAAGATGGTTGCCTGCACTGGACCTGAGCATGTGTGCTTTGGTTTGAAGAATCAAAGTTGGCGACAACAGTTCAGTGTAATTTTCGTACCAAGTAAACTAAAGATCCTCCTAGCAGGCCTGCAGTTTATGAGTGACCTAAATATTTTGTACAAACAGGGTGCTCGGTAAGACATAGGAAATCATCAGGTCATTCAAGCACATCCGACAGTGTCGTTGAGTGAATGATACGTTTTGTCAACAGCCTATAAGATCAACCCGGAGTGCATCTCGCAAAATGCAAATCCCACATTCGACTGTTTGGCGTGTGTTGAGAAACCGTTTGCATTTGAAACCGTATAGACAAGACAATGTGGGAAGAAATTTACTTCCAATGGGATGTGTGCAGGATAACCAGCAGAAGCCATATACAACATGTTTAGTTTAAGGTAAAAAGCTTGATGTGTTTCCCTACAAAATAACACTAAATCCAGCTCTATATCTTCTTTCAATAAATTTATATGAATTTTTAAAGTCATAAAGCCCTTTTTTAAACACCCTGTGTAAGAAGTAGTATGATCTTATGGGGCAGAAACAGTTACTTGTCACCCCAGCTCACCTACGACCAGTTATCCTGAAGCAGTTCCACAATGCTTCAGCATATGATCACCTACAATCTGAGGCAGGTAACACTGGTCTGGTTTCTACAGATCTGTTAGACAGTATGTCAATCACTGTAAAGAATGCCAATGACAGAAACTCATGCTACAGTTATATCGGGGGATATGGCACCAATGCCACCTGGGAGGCCAATGTCCAGAGTTGGTCCACTGGTGGCCTGTTTGGCAAGTCAGATCCCGCTGTGAAGGATTGGGCCCAGCGCCTGCAATGCAGAAGGGGATACTGAAGCATAAGCCAGGCTCCCATAATCCAGACGGGGCTGGATTAATGCTTGGTACAGCCGTAAGAGTGTAGACCGGTCGCGTGCCAGCTGGTGTGGCTCAAGCATCGCAGAGCATTAAGATGCCGCCAACACATCTGTTTAAGCTGCCGAATATTTGGAAGCCAAGTCAACCGGGCATCAAAAACCACACCCAAAAACTGATGTGCCTCCACCACAGCAAGAAGTTTGCTGGCAAGATAAAGCTGCAGCTCAGGGAGAACAGTGCGTCGCCGGCAGAAATGCATAACGCAGGTCTTGGCAGCCAAAAACTAGAAGCTATGCCCAAGACTGCGCCTTGCAGATAGCACCCTGCAATGCCACAATGCCAATGGAGCTATAGTAGAGGCATAAGTCATCAGCATACAAGGAAGCTGAGACAGATGTTCTCACCGCCGCAGCAAGCCCGTTAATTGCAATTAAAAACAGGCAGAGACTTAAAATAGACCCATGTGGTACCCCGTTCTCCTGAACTCGGGGGGGGGGGGGGGGGGGGGGGGGGGCTAAGGGGCGCCACAACTTGCACGCAGAAGGTACGATGCGAAAGAAAATTTCGTAATAAAATTGGCAGTAGACCCTGAAGACCACAACCATGAAGTGCAGAGGATGTGATGGCGACGTGTCTTATCGTATGCCTCCAGCATGTCAAAAAAAGACAGCAATGAGGTGCTGATGGCGAGCAAAGGCCGTATGGATGACTGACTCCAGGCTCACCAGATTGTCGGCAGCAAAGTGGCCGGCCTTTACAGAACCCACCCTGAGACAGAGCCAGAATGCCCCGAGACTCGAGTACCCAACTCACCAAGCGTTCGAGCAACTTGCAAAGAATGTTGGTGAGGCTATTGGGGCGGTAGCTGTCCACCTCCAATGGGTTCTTACCAGGTTTCAAAATGGGGATAATGCTTTCCCGCCACTGCGACAGACCCAGATACTGTTGTAAAGGTCAAGGAGGCGTCGCTGGCAGTCTACTGAGAGGTGTTTCAGCATGTGACAGTGGATGCGATCTGGCCCAGGAGCTGTATCAGGTCAAGCGGCTAGGGCACTGTGGAATTCACACTCACTGAATGGAACATTGTAGGATTCAGGATAGCAGGTGTGAAATGAAAGACTCTGACGTTCCAACTGCTCTTTAATGGAGCGGAAGGCCAGCGGGTAATTCACAGAAGCGGAACAGAGCAAAATGGTCTACTATGGAGTTTGCAATTATGTCGGAGTCAGTACAAACTGCTCCATTCAGTGAAAGCGCAAGGACACTGACAGGGATCCGATAGACATAGAGGCGCCTAATGCTGGCCCAAACCTGCAACGGAGAGATATGGAGGCCAATGGTGGAGACATACCGTTCCCAGCACTCCTGCTTGTGTTGGCGAATAAGGCGGCGGGCCCGCACCCAAAGCCGTTTAAAGGCGATGAGGTATTCTAGTGAGGGGTGTCACTTGTTACGCTGGAGCGCCCACCAGCGATCTTTAATCACCTCAACAATATCAGGCAACCACCAAGGCACATTCCTCTGCCAAGGGTACCCAGAAGTACAGGGAATGGCAGATTCTGCGGCAGTAACGATGCCATTGGTGACAGAGTGAACCACCGCATTAATGGCGTCATTGGAAAGAGGCTCAATAGTGGTAATGCAGGACAACAAGTCCCAGGCAGCCTTATTCATAGCCCATCTGCAGGGGCGCCCAGAAGACTGACGCCGTAGCAGTGATAGAAAGATCAGAAAAGTGATCACTACATCACAAGTTGTCATGCACACGCCATTGGACAGATGGTAAGAGGCTAGGACTGCAGATAGAAAGGTCAATGGCTGAGTACATGCCATGCGCCACACTGAAATGTGTGAAGGCACCATCATTCAAAAGTGAAAGGTCGAGCTGGGCCAATACATGCTCAATGGTGGCGCCTCTGCCTGTTGCCACTGATCTACCCCACAGAGGGTTATGGGTGTTGAAGTCACCCAGTAACAGAAAAGGGTGCGGCAATTGGGCTAGCAGCGCAGCCAGGACATGTTGTGGGACACCACCATCTGGTGGAAGATACAGACTGCAGACAGTTACAGACTGTGGCTTCCACACCCAAACAGCGACAGCCTCTAAAGGTGTTTGTAGAGGGACAGATTCACTGTGATGGAAGTGAAGGGCGTAAATGCAGATGCCATCAGATACCCTTTCATAAGCTGCCCGGTTCCTATGATAACCCCGATAGCCACGGACGGTGGGAGTTCGCATTGCTGGAAACCAAGTTTCTTGAAGAGCAATGAAGAGGAAACGGTGAAGGCTGAGAAGTTGTCGGAGCTCAGCTAGATGGTGGAAGAAACCGCTGCAGTTCCACTGGAGGATGACATTGTTCTTGGCTGAGAAAGGCGTGAAGGGACTGGGGAGGCAGATTATGCCGCTGGGTCACCTGCTGCCACCGATTGAGCACCTATGCAAGTGCTATCCATGGTGTCTGAGGGACCGGCGAGATCAAGGTCCTCAGCGGACGCCAGGATCTCCACCTCATCCTCAGACGCAAAGCTCGAAGGGTGCGGTGGGTTGGGTGGCACCGCAAGTTCATTGGCCTTAGAGGTCTTTCTCTTGGACTTCTCTCCCTGAACCTTGGGTTTCACTGGTTTGGAGGGCTTCACTGATTTAGTCTCCGGGATGGAGGAGGATCACATAAGCCCTACAAGCAGCCGCTTGTGGGCAGTTATGCCACTGTCGCTTGTGGAAACCTGGGAAGGGAGGGACCCCTTGCGAGCGAGATAAGCCAAAGAAGTTGGACAATTCTCCGGCTTAGAAGCGGGGATGGACATCCCCGATGGGTGGGAGGGTGTTGCTCCCGAGGTAGGTGATGCAGGAGCAACAGGGTGGGTAGAGCCCCTCACGGGCAAGAGGGCATGTGGAGTTGTACGGCTTGTCGATCTGGCTGGAGTTCTTGGAACTGATGGGGCTAGCATGGTGGTTGTAGCAGCGGTGTATGAAGATGTCATTCTCACAGGATGTATTCGGTCATATTTCCTCTTAGCCTCACTATAGGTCAGTCGGTCCAGGGTCTTATATTCCATGATTTTTCGCTCTTTCTGTAAGATCCTGCAGTCGGGCAAGCAAGGTGAATGCTGCTCTCCACAGTTGACACAGATGGGAGGCAGGGCACACGGAGTATTGGGATGTGATGGGCGTCCGCAATCTCGACATGTGAGGGAAGACATATGCCCAAACTTCCAGCACTTAAAGCACCGCATCATGGGAGGGATATAGGGCTTGACATCACAGCAGTAGACCATCACCTTGAACTTCTCCGCTAATGTATCACCCTCGAAGGCCAAGATGAAGGCACCGGTAGCAACCTGATTATCCGTCGGGCCCTGATGAACACACCGGATGATATGCACACCTCGACGCTCGTTAAGTTAATTGAGACTGGAAAGATAAGGCATGGGAGATTTGTTTTTGTACAAGGATGGGAGGATAATTACCGTCAGTGAAGGCTTCAGTGAGACCCTCGGTGTATTTTGAGAGGAACTGCTCATCACTGCAGATGCAATGACCACGGGTGGCTAGGCTGTATGGAAGAAACTTCTTGGTATGGAATGGGTGGCAGCTGTCAAAGTAGAGGTATTGCTGGTGGTTAGTAGGTTTGATGTGGATGGAGGTACTGATGTAGCCCACAATTACTTCTCCTTTGAAGGCATTACCTACAAATCAGCGGTACGGCTATGGGCACCCACATGGCACCATCCTATGCTAACCTATTCATGGGCCATTTAGAGGAATCCTTCCTAAAAACCCAGAATCCTAAACCCCTCACCTGGTTCAGATTCATTGATGACATCTTTGCTATCTGGATTGAAGGTGAGGACATCTTAATCACATTCCTCCAGAACCTCAACAACTTCTCCCCATTTGCTTCACCTAGTCCTACTCAACTCAACAAGCCACCTTCCTAGATGTTGACCTCCACATCAAAGACAGCTACATCAGTACCTCTGTCCAAAACAAACCTACTAACCACCAGCAACATCTCCACTTAGACAACTGCCATCCATTCCATACCAAGAAGTCTCTCCCATACAGCCTAGCCACCTGTGGTCGTCGCATCTGCAGTGAGGAACAGTCGCTCTCAAAATAGACCGTGGGTCTCACTAAAGCCTTCACTGACTCTAATTCTCCTCCCATCCTTGTACAAAAACAAGTCTCCCGTGCCTTATCTTCCCAGTCTCCCACCATCTGCCGCAGTCTCACAGTCCAGCCACAGAGGAGCATTCCCCTCGTAACTCGGTACCATCCGGACTGGAGCAACTGAATTATGTTCTCTGCCAGGGTTTCGATTACCTCGTCATGCCCTGAAATGAGAAATGTCCTGCCCACTGTCCTTCCCACACCTCCTACTGTGGTATTCCGCCATCCACTGAACCTACACAATATACTCATTCATCCTTACACAACCCCTGCTCCCAATCCCTTACCTCATCGCTCATAACCCTCTAATAGGCCTAGATGCAAGACCTGCTACCACCGCCTACTCCAGTCCAGTCCCTAATATCACCTATCCCATCAAAGGCAGGGCTACCCGTGAAACCAGTCATGTGATTTACAAGCTAAGCTGCAACCCCTGTGCTGCATTCTATGTAGGCATGACAACCAACAAGCTGTCTGTCCGCATGAACTGCCACCAACAAACTGTGGAGAAGAAACAAGTGGACCACCCTGTTGCTGAACACGCTGCCAAACATTATATCCCTCATTTTAATGACTGCTTCACAGCCTGTGCCATATGGATCCTTCCAACCAGCAACATCTTTGCTGAATTGCGCAGGTGGGAACTTTCCCTGCAATGCATCCTATGTTCCCGTAACCCTCCTGGCCTCAACCTTTGTTCGTCACTATCCTCACCCATCCAGCCCCATCCCTGTTCCCATTCCAGCACTACACAGCTGTCATTTCACCACCACACCCAGTCTTTTAATTTCTTTTATTTCTCTCCTTTCCGCTACTTGCCCCCTCCTCCCTCCACACCTTCTCTCTTGCTCTCTGTCTAGACTGCAACACTTGACTGTCTGCCACTCCCACCATACTATCCCTCCCCCTCCCTGCCCCAGCTTCGTCCTTACCCCCACCCAGTCGCTACTCCCATCATGCACTGGTGCTGCTGTTCGCAGTCTGGTCTCAGCTCTCTGAGACTGCAGGTGTGTGTGTGTGTGTGTGTGTGTGTGTGTGTGTGTGTGTGTGTGTGTGTGTGTGTGTGGGCGCGCGTGCGTGCGCTCACATACGTGTGTTTACTGCTGACAAAGGCCTTAATGGCTGAAAGCTTTAATTGTGTGAATCCTTTTTGAATCCTTTTATTGTGCCTATCGCGACTCAGCATTTCCACTTCATTTCTAAGTGATGAACTACCCCATTAAATTATTCCATAAATCATTATTGAATGGAAATATGGAAAATGTGTTAGGAGGCCGACTCATTTGTTGGCAAGCGAATGTATGTACAGAATCTTCAATTGAGAAACCCTCACTGTTGCTGCTTAAATGCGAGACTACTTAAGTAGCCTACATTACTTTTTCAAATATTTTGAAAAAAGCTGTCAATGAGGAAATTGGATGATGATTATTCAAGTCTTTTTTATCACCTTTCTCATTTTCTGCAAATGAAATTTAACAATAGAGTATTTTTACACACCTAAAAAAATCTCTGTGCCTTTGATGCATTACAGGCATCTCTATCAACATTACTTATTAAGTTATAACAAGTCTTCATAATTCTGGTTGAAATTCGAACATCACACAAGCTTTTGGTTTTGAGAACTTTTCTAACACTCTTCATTTCAGCAAAGGATGTTCTGGTTGATTAAGGTTTTGTAACATTCTGTTGCTTCAGCTGAACCACTTATTCAATTTTTGCTGCTACATTTAGAAAGTGATTAAGAAATTGCAACTTGTGAGTTATCTGTTCCAACTTTGTTCAGCAGTGGCTGGTTGATCTCTCTCTCATTTCACTTTATCCCAAAGAGTTTAAATCACATTATCTGCAGAATTTTAATTGTGGTTACCATAGAGCACCTCTCAGTAATATCTAATTGTTCAAGTAATAGGATTTGTTAAAGAGTTTACTTCATCCCTGGAAGTTGGGGTATTCCAACTCAATTTCTAACTGCAGGCAGTGGGTGCCCTTGGGCAGAGTTGAGTAGGTGTGAGCAAAATTCTCACACACTGGTAGCCATGCCGTAGCCTCCTCGTTCATACTGCTCAGCCAAGCAGCCATGGGCTGGGGCCAAGTGGTTGCAAAGAACAGTCAGAAGCCTAGCTTTGCCAGCCCAAGGCAAGCTGACAGGTGTCAGTGCCCCATGAAGCAGCTTCCTGTAAGTTGGTTGATTTGGGGGGGGAGGGGACCAAGCACCAAGATCATTCAGCCCCATTGGATTAAGGAAGGATGGGGAAGGAATCCAGCTGTGACCTTTCAAAGGAACCATTTGCCTTAAGAAATTTAGGTTCAAATGGCTCTGAGCACTATGCGACTCAACTTCTGAGGTCATCAGTCGCCTAGAACTTAGAACTAATTAAACCTAACTAACCTAAGGACATCACACACATCCATGCCCGAGGCAGGATTCGAACCTGCGACCGTAGCAGTCGCACAGTTCCGGACTGCGCGCCTAGAACTGCGAGACCACCACGGCCGGCAAGAAATTTAGGAAAATCACAGAAAACCTAAAACAGGATGGCCGCACACGTGTTTGAACTGTCATAATCCCGAATGCGAGTCCAGTGTGCTAACCATTGTGCCACCTCACTCAGTTTTATATAGGCGATATATTTAGGTACTTCACTGGTCTTAGAGGCATTCAGATTCAATAAATAGCATTCCTCATCAAAACACGACAATTTCAAGCACTCCTCCAAAGCAGTATCTAAGAATAGTGACACTATTACATTTAATCCTTTTTAATTGCCTTACAAAACCATGGCATGAAAGCAGCACTGTAAGAAATCAATTTCACAACGCAGCTTTTTCATAATTGACACTTTTACTTTACTATTGGTTTCAGGTCATTGTCTTGCCTTTCACAGGTTAATGCTGAACACACTTCCATACTCCAAGAATTCTTCCTTTTCATGATATTTTGATGATGTTACAAACTGAGCATGACCTGAGATCAGTGTAATATACTTGTAACTAAGGACACAAACCTAGATATCTGTTAATAAGAAAGCAATTTCGTGAACACAGTTTTCAGAATATACGTGTTCTATGCATTCGGTGATTGATTTTCTCTATTTTGCTTCTATAAATTATTTAGTGCTTCCATTATTAACTTACAATATTTCATTGTTTTGCAGTAGTGCGATCATGCCTTTTCACACAATATTTTTGAAAAGAAAGGAAAGTATATTTTACTGTCTCATTCATTCACAGTAAAACAAATAAGATTACAGTGTTTAAAAAATATTAATGATATTTTCAGTGTGTTTTGTTAATAAGAAATACAAAGGAAAATAATACAATTTATAAATAATCATTGACTGAAAACTTCAACCTTCAGAATGACGTTTTTAGCTTGATCCATTCTGCCACAGCTTAAAATGTCATTTGGAGATGCTCTGAATAAAGTTAATTATGAAGTGTTTTTAATCAACTTCAAGTTACTCGTAACATGCTTAAAAAATTGCCATACAAGAGAGAAAGTCAAAACATTTGTATCGTAAGTAATGTGTAATATTTATTAGAAAAAAAGGGGCGGGTGTGGAATTAACTGTGACGACATTTTGTTCTAAGGCTCAAGTCTTTATTTGATGCAGCTATAGCTGATATCCATTCAGTATCTGACACACTCCTTTTGTCAAAAACGTTATTGAATTAAACTCTGTTTCAGGGAGAATTGCAACATTATTATTATTGTTAAATTTGCAACCTAGAAGTTAATTAAGCAAATCATAGGAAAAGTTCTAACAGTAGATAGCGAACAACAAGTGACGTCCTTTAGAAAATACAGTACAGGCAAATAAATGTGAGTGTAAAACATATAATACTGTGCAAGTACCAAGATTCATGTTTAAGACAGCCCTCAATCTGGGTGACTGAGTATCAGGATATTACCTGGTCTAACAAAAAACATGAATAATCCTGATGGGAAACAAGCTTCAATAAATCTGCAGTCCAATCTAATTACTGCTGGGCCCATTGCAATCTTAACTGATGTCAATTGGTCCACATGATAATATATAGGCGTTGTCTGCTGCTGAGTACCATGTTCAGTGTGTGGTGAATGATGTACTTTGAAACACTTTTGCTTGCACCAGAACTGCACACTGCAGTCCAACATACCCAGGCAGCCTATTTTGCTTTGCAGAATGAGCAAAGCCTTTGACTTCTGTGTTCTGTGATGAGGTTTGGAAGTCGAACACAGTGTCATCAACTCATGGTTTCACTAACCTTCAACCACTAGATGCTCATGAAAGTAGCATGTGGCTACCTGACCAGCTTTATCTTTCCCAAGATGCTTGTTCTCAGACACCAACCTGTAACAACTTTATCAAAGTTACTTATGTCAGTGGATTTTCCCATTTGTGGCCCGTATCATACTACGATCAGTCTCGATTTATGTCTGCTCCTCTTACACATTCTCCTAACAGCATCACATGCCTGCAATGCTATCAGATGTCATTTTATCTTGTGGTGTTAATCCATAGCTAGTCTTCTCCATACTTGTATGTTGAAACACATGGTGAACAGATGTAGTATGTACACAGTAGTATAAAAATCCCCACCTTTCCATGTAAAGAGTTTGTGTGTGTGTGTGGGGGGGGGGGGGGGGGGAGGAGAGGTGGGGCGGTGGTGAGGATAGGTGGGAGGTGGTGAGGATAGGTTGGAAAGGAGGGGGGGGGGGGGGGAGTTGCAACTACACAACACAATGTAGCCACCATACTTGTGTTTCATGCCTAGAATCTATCTTCAGCATTTTTCCTTATATACAAACTGTGATTGACTGTGTCACTGATTCTAGTCTAAACACAGCACAGCAAAGTGAAACATGATATGTGCTACTAGGTTACAAGTGTCAAAACAAAGTTTTTAATGAGGGTACACATGAAAGCCTGAAGTCTTCAGTAACAATCACAGTAAAATGTTATTCTGGACATATCTTAAGGTTGGCAATGGCACAAAAATCAGCATTTAGAGAGTGTCAAGACAGGCACAAACACAAAATAAAAGGAAAGCTGAAATGATTAATTCAGTCTCCAAATGTTCCTCCACAAAGAAAAATCAAGAAATGAAACACTCATTTGACATATTTATGACAGCATGGATGAGTGACATAGTATTTGAAGTAGTAGTGGCGAAAAGCAGCTTCGATTGCTAAAACTCATTAAGTCTGGAACTGACAGAAGACCCTTTCAATTCCATACAACTGAACTGAATGGAATTTATTTGCCTGTAAACAACTTGTGTTGTATAAGGCATCATCTTTTGTTACATAATTATACAGTTGGTTACAAAAATTATACAAAATGTTAACATATATAGATACTATTACATTAATATTGCACATCTTCTACTCATCCATAATTAGTTACACTGGTTGCACAGACAAATTTTGTTGTATTTCGTAAGTTACAATTTTCTAAGTTCACAATCACATCCTTTTTTTTTTTGTTATATAAAAGAGTATCATATTTGTCATTGTATAAAAGAGCATCCAATTTTGTTGTTATATATTAATTCACTTGTACTATAGAATGCTTTCTCTTTCAGTCATGTCTCTACCACCATTTTAAATTTATTTTCATGCAGCTCTGTTGTGCCATGTGAAAGTGTGTTAAAAAATGTTTTGCCAGCATGTACAAAATTATTTTGGACTTCACTCAAACATGTCCAAGGAATGTCTAATAAGTTCCTGTTCCTGGTTTCATGAGAGCGCATCTGACCTGCTTTCATACATGTGGACATTCTGTTTGGCTTGCCTAAGTGCTTTGAGTATGTATAGACTGGGGACATTAAATATTCTGTGCTCAATAAAGTACTGCCTGCAAGAAGTTAATTTGCTCAAACCAAAAATACATCTAATGGCTTTCTTCTGCCAGAGGAAGACATCTTTTGTCCCCGGCAGAGTTTCCCCAAAGAAGTATTCCATAATGCAATTGTGTATGGAAAAAGGCATAATATGCCATAAGCATGCACTCCTTACTGTCACAATCCTTAAGTACCCTGAGGAGATAAACTCTTGCCAACTTACTGCAGAGCTCTTCTGTGTGCGTATTCCGGCATAATTTTGTATCTAGATATATGCGCAACAATTTTACTGAATATCTTGGTTAATTTGGTCCATTGTTAATATCTCTAAGGAAAAAGGAGATGTGTTCAGTTTTGTTTTTATTTAATGACAGTATGTTTTCTTGGAACCACTGAGCTGCTTTTTCAATCATTGAGTTGTTCATTTGTTTGACTACATTCGCGCCACTATGTGATGTGACAAAAGTTGTGTCAGCGGCATACATTACAGATTTATATGGTAATAAGCTGGGCAGGTCATTCACATACACAATAAATAAGAAAGATCCTTGTAGGACTCCATATTTCACCATGAGGAGGTCAGATTTGTTATTTGAGTTTAAAACTACCATTTGTTGTCTGTTTGTCATATATGTTTTCAGTAACAATAGTTCTGCATCAGTTATTCCATATTTCTCAAGTTTTTTTAATTAAAATGCTGTGTGGTACAGGGTCAAATGCCTTGGTTAAATCTACTAAAGTTGCATAGGTGTTATTTTCAAAAACCATGTAATATAGATAGTACAATTTCCTGAACTGCTTTTATTATTGATAGCCCACTTCGGAATCCACATTGGGCCCTATTTAGGAGGTTGTAAGACTTAAAAAAAAAAAAAATCATGTAACTGGTCTTTCATTAATGTTTCAATAATTTTGGATAATATACATACTATTGCAATGGGTCTGTAATTTTGGGGTCAAGTTCTGTCTCCTTTTTTGAATATGGGCAAGACAATTGTTAGTTTAAGGTAGTCTGGAAACGTTCCTTCTGTAAACATCCTATTGATTAGGTTAAGACAGTGGATTGCATATGGGTGTCTATTATTTTATTTATGATAAAATTAGATAAACCATAGATGTCCTCAGTTCTGGAGTTGCTCGGTGATTTGAATACATTCAGTATATACCGGGTGACCAAAAAAATTTGAAAACTTAATAAACCACGGAATAATGTAGATAGAGGGGTAAAAATTGACACACATGCTTGGAATGACATGGGGTTTTATTAGAACCAAAATGCAGGATGACGCTCCACCCCATATTGCTAGACGCATGAAAAAACTCTTGTCAGCGTCGTTTGGTGGTGATTGTGTGCTCATCCGCCACTTTCGTCATGCTTGGCCTCCCAGGTCCCAAGACCTCTGTCCGTGTGATTATTGGCTTTGGGGTTACCTGAAGTCCAAATGTATCATGATCGAACGACATCTCTAGGTATGCTGAAAGACAACATCCAATGCCAATGCCTCACCATAACTCCGGACATGCTTTACAGTGCTGTTCACAACAATATTCCTCGACTACAGCTATTGTTGAGGAATGATGGTGGACATATTGAGCATTTCCTGTAAATAGCATCATCTTTGCTTTGTCTTACTTTGTTATGCTAATTATTGCTATTCTGATAGGATGAAGCACCAGCTGTTTGACATTTTTTGAACATTTGTATTTTTTTGGTTCTAATAAAAACCCAGGTCATTCCAAGCATGTGTCTCAATTTTTACCTCTCTATCTACATTTTTCCGTGATTTATTCAGTTTTCAAATTTATACTAACTTTTTGATCACCCGGTACTTAGAATAAATAGTTTTCCATCCATATTTTGGCAGGTCTACTGGCAATTCTGTTTCCCTACAAACTGGGAAGTCTATCTGCATTGTCCTCTAAATTTCTTTCATTTGTTATAGCTAATGCCCCAGAATTTATAAAACTATCATTTACTTCATCTGCACTTCGAGAAACAGGTAAATTTTCTGCAATTAACCCTGTTTCTGCTTTAATTATTTTCCATGCTGCTTTACATTTCTTACTGGGCTGAGAAATATAGTTGTAATTTGCTTTTTCTTTGCAGAAATGGTAACTTTCCTGTAAAGCTTTTTTAATTTGTCATATGTATGTCTATATCCATTATTTGAGCAAGAATTGCCATAGTAAATTCTTAATAGAATTCTTAGGTTGTTTAAGTAAGGTTTATACCAGTCAGTTACATTACTTTTCTGTTTTCTCCTTGCATTTAGTCTATTGTGTTTAATGATGAGGGGGCAATATTCATTAAAAACAATGGTAATGGTATCTTAGAAATACTCAAAAGCATCACTTAAAGGCTCATTCTCCGTGACAGCATTGCACCAATCAATAGTCTGAAGTCTTTCTGTGAGGTTTGTTACATTTGATGGATTTATCTGCCTCACTATCCAGGATTCTATTGGTTGAACACGATTTCTTTGGATACCATTAATTTCAGGAAAATTCCGCCATGGTCAGACTGCATTGGATTAAAAACATTTAAGACTACCTCATCTTTGACTATATATTAAAAACAAAGATTCCAAGACTTACCAAGCGGGAAAGCGCCGGCAGACAGGCACAATGAACAAAACACACACACACAGAATTACTAGCTTTCGCAACCGATGGTTGCTTCTTCAGGAAGGATAGGGAAAGACGAAAGGATGTGGGTTTTAAGGGAGAGGGTAAGGAGTCATTCCAATCCCGGGAGCGGAAAGACTTCCCTTAGGGGGAAAAAAAGGACAGGTGTACACTCGCGCGTGCGCGCACACCCACCCACACACACACACACACACACACACATCCATCTGCACATACACAGACACAAGTGTGTGTGTGTGTGTGTGTGTGTGTGTGTGTGTGTGTGTGTGTGTGTGTGTGTGTGTGTGTGTGTGTGTGTGTGCACCTGTCCTTTTTTTCCCCCTAAGGGAAGTCTTTCCGCTCCCGGGATTGGAATGACTCCTTACCCTCTCCCTTAAACCCACATCCTTTCGTCTCTCCCTCTCCTTCCTGAAGAAGCAACCATCGGTTGCAAAAGCTAGTAATTCTGTGTGTGTGTTTGCGTGTTTTGTTCATTGTGCCTGTCTGCCGGCACTTTCCCGCTTGGTAAGTCTTGGAATCTTTGTTTTTAATATATTTTTCCCATGTGGAAGTTTCTTTCTATTTTATTTACATCATCTTTGACTATGTTTGATATGAAATTATCTAGACAGGCATTCTGCCTGGTAGACTTATAGTTAAGGCAATTTTAACTGTATGATTTGTGGGTATCTAGCAGTAATTTGCTTTTAGAATTTTGCACTATCTCATCTATATTAATGTCACCAAATATTAAAATTTTGTGTTTCTTATACCTAAGTAAGTACATTAAGAGATTATCTACATGCTGGACAATAACTTTGTCACCAGTTTTTGGGGCACAGTACATAGATACTACAACAATCTTGCTTTCGGTAAAGTGAATGACAGCAATTTCAATTTCTCCTTCATGCACTAAATCCTTGAGATCTATAATCTTAACTGTATGTTTGAGATCACTTTTCATTAGTATTGACACTCCTCCATTTTCCATAACTGGTCTAAAATAGCCAGTTAAAAATTTAAAACCAGCAGGAGTGTACAACCTGGATTCATGTTCTTTAAGCCAGTGTTCATTTAGGCACAGAATATCACAGTGCAAGTATTTTAAAACTAGTTCAAGTCCATTCAGTTTCTCACTGACTGTATGTTTATATGAAACAAGGACAGATGGTCACAAGTCGTCTTTTGATTGCAGCACTGGTTTGTCATAATCCAACTTTGTAGTTAATGGTGGTGGTTGAAGGTTAATAGGCCTAGACCAAGATTTGTAAAAACAAGTCTTTGTCATCACTGCAAATGCCCCTTCTGGGGACACTCATGTTCACGGCTGTGGATTGTTTTCTGAAATTTTAACCTATCACTTATAACCTTTTCAATAGCCTGGCATAAAGCTAATTTACCAGAATAATTAAAATGCTGTCACTATTTTGTGTAACAGTCCCTTTTAAAATTGCTTATATTTATTACTGTCACACTATTAAAATGATCAAAGATTTGGTTGTATCTAATATTAGTTTGTGATACTTTTTTGTTTACACATGAAGCTTCAGTCAAGTCATTTTTGAGCGAATTAGGTCTGTTCTTTGCAACAATTTTCTGCAGATTGCATTAGCAGAGAAATGTTAACAGGTTACACTCATCTAAAGACAAAGAAGACTCATACGATACCACTCAAATCTACATGTAGCAAAATCTTAGAACAGTTTCGGAGTTCAAACATTATGTCTCAGCAGGGACAAAACTTTCTGCATAGAAAGAACCAAGGGTTCTGATAACATCAATCATGTGAACTTAACTTACACTCTTCACACGATATCATCAGCACCACAGATAAAATAAACCAAGCTGATTAGGAGTTAAGAAGTTCATTATCATCATCTTCTACATAATTTAAGTTCCTATGGGATATATAAAAAGGTTTATGAAAGGATAAAAACACTCAATAGACACACCGCAGCTCGTTATAATGGACATACTCTACAACAGACATTGAAATAATGTCTTGTGTGTCCCAAGCAAGTGTAATATGACACTTATCTGTTTGTGTCATACAGTAATGACTCTGAAAGAAGAAGAATGCTTTACTCAAAAGATGTGATTATCTACAAGGAAATTCAATAAGCTAAATGTTATAATGACATCCAGTTACATCATGACAAAATATCAGATTGAGCCAAAGACTGGCAAGTAGCTACTAATGATGAGAAATAGAGATTTGTGCATAGCATAATACACAGAAGCAAGTAATCTTTCACCCACAGGGTAACCAGGGTCTGTGTTATACAAATATTTGGGAATAGTATGTATAGAGATATGAAGCAGAACTCCATACCATCAGGACCTGCTACAGGTAAAGCAAATAGGGAAAAACAGTATCTACAAGAGAAATTTCATGTCTGAAACATTTGCATGACCCATACTTTAACAATTCTCAAGTGTACGAGATCCACATCATGTCAGATTGACAATGGACACTGAGTAGGCCTATTTACAAGGGAGGGGAGTGCAATTGGTCAGAGGCTTATACTACTAACAAGAGAAAGTAAGAGAGGTATTAAAAAATTTTACATGGTAGGTACTCAATAAGTGCAATTTAGTTCAACGGAACTCTTTTATAAATCACCTGAGAAGCAACTTTCAGGGCAGAAACTGCGAAAATGCTTCAGATATCTCCGAACCAATCCTAGAGAGATCATACTACGTAAAATAGGTAAGAGTTACACAGTGGTGAACTCTACATTTTCTGTTGTTTATAGATGATATATGTGCATGAGATGCAACTAATGTGTGTTCACTAATAAAGCTTTTCTGATTTTTTTAGTTTTTATAAATAAAAGAGCGTTGAACATGGCACAAAAGACAAGCAACCAACCTTCCCATGTTATTTCTATGACTGGGAAATCCTCTAGGTTTAACGCCCTAAAATATTGGCCTACCTCCTGTAAACTCCGGTCATTCACAGAGTACAGATTTAGGTAAGTACACTTTATAACACGTGCTGAAGGAAGACAATGAAAAGTAAAGGCACTCCTACATCCTAGAGAGAGCTCGATGATGCAATAACTGCGCTCAAAGTGGGTGATGACAGCCTCCGTCAAATTATCCACACTGCCTGCCCCACATGAAAAACGATTAGGTCAAGTGCAACTAACACCACTATATTACTTAAATACCAGAAACATTATTACGGTCGAAACGTGTATAAAACTGTCTGGAAAACGTATGTCTCGGTATTTACTTCTAGACATCCGATTTAACGATTTTTGTCACTGTCCCACGGATGCATTTTTTGCTGTCTTCTAGTAAACACGACTGTGTGTGGGAACACAAAGCTTACTTTCTCCCGATCAATTCTTAAGGCAGTCAAGGAGGAAAATAAAATGATTGTTTCTCGCTGATATGTACCGCAGAAATCATACCCTCTACATAACTGGCAGAAAATATCCTGCGTTACTAAAAATTGTGTTTCTAATGTTGTCGATAGTAATTTCTATTTTATCAATACGTACCTCAATGGGCAACGAGCAATTCCCGCAATAAAGCACTCGTATAGGGTACGTGACGTCAGGTTGTGGGCCCACAGGAAGGCTCACCGTTTCGTTCTCACTCATGTTTTGATTGGGTTGTGCACAGAAGTCTAGTTTCAAAGTTGCATTTCAGTCTGTAAATAAAAAAAAATCTTTAGATAAAACGATCACAAACCTATACATATCGATAACAAGCAAAACGTGTACTTTACCTTACCCGGTAGATTTCAAGCAATCCTGTCGATATGGACCATCGAAACATCGACACATAAAATCGAATTTAACAAAAGCAAAAACAGATTGTGGACAAAGACATTACAGTTGGCGTCTGCTTCGATGCAGACTGCAGAATAGGAAAAGATTAGGAAAGAATACCACAGCCTGAAGTCTTTGTTAGCTTTCAAGCATGTTTTCCATACAGTTGGTAAAATTTTCTTGTTCACAAGAATAAATTTTCAAACAAATACGTAAACTTGCACACAATTTTCATTATTACCATTTATTATTGGTTTCTCCGTCCTAACCTTACTGGAATTAATTGAAGAGAATTTTACACAACATGGGTTTCGCTTTTATGTACAAAGCATGTTTGCGGTCACTGGTGTTTCTGTCTGTTGTTCACATGTCCTTTTTTCCTTCTTTGTTAGCGAGTGCTGAGGTCGACAGAAATTTCGTTGTACACATGCACTTGATGGCTTTTTGCACACATTGGCGTTATTTTCACTTCACATCAATTTTGGAAATTACATCTCTAGCTAGCATTGCCACCCGTCCAGTTTTCGGCGGGATTCTCCCGGAATTTAAACTACTGTCCGGAATACCAGGTAAAGGCCAACTCACATTGGCCGTCACGTCAAAACATTCTGCAATGTATTTCAAATGGCGGCGTCCAAACATTTCTAATAAATGACGAAAGATTAATTGAAACAGAATGTAGTAGTCTGAAATGCACGACATGAATGTACTAAATTACTTGCCCTGTACCACATTCATAAAGTGGATTTCTACAGTGACCATCGTATCCGTCACGTTATGTCATGGCACCTTTAGGATTTCTTCAGGAAGAAAGTACCGATACACTATACAAGGAGCTCGAGGAAGAGGAAACTGAACTTCATACTTTAGAAAGTCGCCCTAATAGCTGAGTGGTCAGCGTGTCTGATTGCCATCCTATGGGCCCGGGTTTGATTCCCACCTGTGTGTTGTGTTGTGTTGTCTTCATCATTACATCCCCATCCGACGATCAAGTCGCCCAATGTGGCATCGAATGTAATAAGACCTGCACTACGGCAGTCTGACCTGCAAGGGGCCTCCCGGTCAATGACGCCAAACGCTCATTTTTTTCAAAGTTTTTCCAAGGTTTTTCATTTGGTAGTTTAATTGTACTCAGAATTACTAAAAGGGCATGGTGTACCATATTTTACAATGAAATGGATTGCAATATGGCTGCAACATGAAGTGGGTAGAATCAGATTAATTTGTAGGTGGAATTGCTTTAATGTGGTCACGAATTTCTAGTGTTTCATAAATAAATGGACAGAAACCTTCATACACTGCAAGTTCTTTGTTTAAATATGTATTTGTGATAGGCTAATTTATTGTTAGGTAGCTTTCTGGATTGTGTATGAAATAGTTTTGCAACCATCAGTGGTCAAATTTATGTAGTTTCACTAACTAACCTCAGCACAAATAAGGCACCTGAATTATTAAAAGCCAAATACACCTGTAGGCAAAACCTATGAATCTTAAAGGGAAAAGTATAGACGGAAATATGACTATTGCACAAATATTTGCACTGCACAGGCAACTAAACTGAATCTTAAACACGTCGATGACAGCTTGTAATTCCTTTCAGTAATTTTCAGTGCAGTTTAACGAAACACATGAAGAACCTGATACTTCGACTTTCTAAAATAGTATAGTGTGCGGAATTCCCCTACTGCAAAACGTAATTTCATTTTTCGGACCAACACTCATTTATATGTTGTTTTGCCCTTCTGTTTCCTTCTCTAACATGCAAGCTATCACTGCAACCAGCATGCCATTTGAGTCCAATAAATGTCATTTCTGTAGAAATATGCTCTCCAGCTGCCACATATATGAGCTATCGCATTGTGTATGTGCACTTTCGCATAAGAAAGTTGAAACTCATCTTGCGAAGATCGCAATATCCAAGTAACAAACATCTGAGCACAGCCATTCGAATGGAGATCACGTGACTTGAATCTGGTATGATGGTGGCATGACACGATGGTGCTGTGATGGCCAGTGTGAATTCGCCTAGATTTATTGAAGCAGTGTGGCAGCAGTCTGAATCGTATAGCATGAACATCCTAAATTACTTATCCTCTACTACATCTATAAAGAAGATTTTTATGAATACTGGTACCCTATTTTACAGTGAAATGGACTGCAGTATGGCTTCAACTTGAAGTCAAAAAAGTGCTGTAGCTAGACCCAGACTGACTAGTAGGTGGAATTAATTTGTATATTGTCAGGCACTTGTAGTGTTTCATAAAGATATGGTCTGACATTGCAAGTTGTTTGTTTAAATATGTTTTTGTGACAGTCTTATTTATTGTTAAGTAGCTCTCTGACTTGTGTGTGGAACAGTTTTGCAATCATCCGTAGTCAATATTTATGTGTTTTCACTTGATAACCCCAGTACAAACAAGGCACTTGGACTATTAAAAAGCAAATACATGATGTAAAGAAAACTTGAAGGGAAACGTATTGAAGGAGATATGACTATTGTGCAAAAATTTGCACTGACTAGCAAGTAAACTTAATCTTACACGAACCAATTTGTCACTGGATGTGATGGTAGCTCAAAACACTGTATTCCTTTTAGTATTTCTGAGTGTAATTTGAGATAACAAATAAAGAAACTGATGATTTGACTTTCAAAATATAAAATATGAATTTCTCTTCCTCAAAATCATTGTGTAGTGTGGAATTCCCTTTCTGTGCCATGTAATGACTTTTTTGGGCATCACACTATTTTTTTGTATTCTTTTTTCTGCCTTCCTTCTCTAATATACAAGCTGCAAACAATTTGAGTCCAATAAGCGTCATTTTCGTACCAATGTCGACTACAGCATTCACATATGGATAATCTACCATGTTCTGTTCCAACACTTTGTGCATAAAAATCAGTTGAAAATCGTTTTGCAAAGATCACAATTTCTGCGAAAAAAACAACTGAGGACAGCCTTGCATGTTGAGAGCATGCGACTTGAACAGACTTGACATGTCATGGTGTGGCAGACAGTGTAAATACACCGTGACATGACCATACTCTAATGGCCAGAGTGAATTGGCCTTGAAGGGACTTGGGACACAGTTTTATCCCAACTTGTTCCTGAATTTGCAAATGGTGTGAACAAAGAGCAAGAATTATGTGTTAATTTCCTCCCCCAATCAGATAATTCAAAATACACATTTGCCTGTTAAATTAGGAATTAGGGCCAATTCACACTGACCATCACATCAAGTCAGATCAAAACATTCTGCAAGGTATTTTCAATGGTGGCATCAACACTGGCTATCACATCAAGGTTTCCTGGAAAAAAGTTTTTATGCCTGACATCGTCATCTATTGTTGATCTTTTGACCCCCTTTACTCCCAATACACAGCTGTGTGCTCATCCTCCATACATCTTTCTGAAGTGCTTTTTATGGTTAATATCAGTTGTTATTCTAAGTCTTTATTATTGGTTATTTTCGTTATTTGTTGTATTTTGTTATTTCTTTTATTGAAGTTTATAATTTGCCAATGAATGGTGAAAGATCAATCGAAGCAGCGAGGCAGCAGTCTGAATTGTACCACATGGGCGATATGAGGTACTCAAACTCACTTAGAAAAGGAGTATTGTGGAACAAATAAAGAATAATTGAGGCTTCATTCCCAAATACCTTAAACCTTCTCACACATCTGTTGTAATTATCAAATACCAGAAATGGATTTTTATTGCACTTCTAAATTATGTATCCTCAACAACATTTATAAATTGGATTTTTATGCATTCCAATATTTAATATTTTATAATCAAATGGAGTGCAGTATAGCTACATTGTGAAGGGCACAAACAGTGTGGGTAAAATCAGACTGTTTGTATTTGAATTAATTTCTTCAGGTATTTGTAATGTTTTATACAGAAATGGACTGAAAACTTCAGACACTGCAACATTGGAAAAATGCTTTTTTAAAAAAATACACACAAGGTGTGTATTGGAGTCGTTTGTTTAAATATGTATTTGTGGTAGGTTTACATATTGTTAAGTAGCTCTGTAGATTGTGTGTGAAACAGGTTTGTAAACATCAATCATCAATATTTTTGTGGTTTCACTAGCTAACCCCAGTACAGATAAAGCACTTCATCTATTTTCACAGGATGTGATGGCAGCTTGTAACACTGCGTTTCTTTCAGTAATTTTGGGTTCAATTTCACTTAACAAATAAAAAAACCTGTTCTTTCGATATTCTAAAATCTTTATAAAATGTACATTCCTCTTCCTTGAGCTCTTTGTAGTGTGTGCAATATCCCCCTTCTTTACCATGTAATGACTAATTTTTGGGCCCATACATTTTTTGCATTGTTTCGCTCTTCTGTCTTCTTCCTCTCATATAAAAGCTATCCCTGCAAGCTCCAGACTGTATCAGCCAGATAAATGTCACTTTCATACAAATGTGGACTCCAGCAGCCACTATATAAGCTATTGTGCTGCATATGTATAGTTCCTGTGTAAAAATAGCTGCAAAGCATCTTGCAAGGACCGAAATTACACTGAGAAAATAGTTAGGACAGACATGCAAGTTGAGATCACATCACCTGAATTGACATTACAGTGTGAATACATCTTGACATGACAGTGCTATGAGGTAATGATGCTGTGATGGCCAGTATTGCATAGCTAAATTACCATCACGTCTCATGTTCAGGTTCAGCATTTAGAATCAGGGTGCACAAAGAAATAAAACAGGTTCCTTACAAAAGGGAAATCAGTGTGGGGCGACTTGAACCTGTGTGGAAAATATCACCTTGTTATCTGATGAGGCAGCACGTTATGGCAACCATTGGCAACGTCATTATTTGCCTGCATTTAGTACACTAGTTGGTGAAGCATTATGCTGATAGAATCAAGGCGTAAATCCTGCAATCTTTCTCAAGCGATTTTACAGCAACTATTCATTTAAAAATTCATTTTTACGTTTTAGCTTTATATTTTGGCTTCATAGCGAAATGCTCATCATCTCCTTAATGGTCATACTTAAAGTGATATTCGCATTTGAAGAAGACACTGTGCGAATTTCGAAAAGTTTGCAATGAAAAATATGGCTTGCAATTATTTTGTATTTGGTGCATATTACACTATATGTTGCTGTGTATGAAATTTAGCTAATGTATTGAATTTTTCTTTAGACTTGCGAGGAGGTCTCTATCTGTCTCCAGTCTCAAGGAAACAGATTTTATATGACATGTTCAGTTCCTACTGCACACATGTGTGAATGAAATATGTATAACATACCTCTTATCTCCTAAACTGTTCAAGATAATGAAACGAGATTTTGACAAAAGATAACATGAAAAGAGGAGAGAATTTTGCCATATCTTTAAATAAGGAATTTTCTTACCTAGGTCAATGTAGCTGCAGCTATATTTTTTATTTAATTTTTTTCAGTCCAGTACTGTAATTTTTAAAAAGTCGTCGACAGCTAATGGAAAGAGAATTTGCTACTATGAAAATACACGTGACATTTCGCCTCTTATTTTACTACAAACCGACACAGTAAGACTTTCTGCAGGGTATTGACCTCTCATGTCACTTATTACTTGTTTAATATGACATTACTTGTTCAAGATTACGTCACAAAAGATATTGTAAGGTGCCTGTGTGCAATTTGTGCTGTATTTTGGTGAAAGAAACAAAATTAAAGCTTTCAACAAGAGAAATGTAGATGTTACACATAACTGGTATCGTTTCTTCAAACGAGAAATGGTTAAAAAATTATACAAAAGTAATTCGCCCGTTCTGTTGTAATATTGGTGGAATCCTGTGCTACATCGTATTTTCAATTTTGGACAGCTGAAATGGAAAAGAATTTTTTTCCTGTTTCGTCATCTGAGAAATATGAAAATAATTCACAGCAAATATTGTACCAAATTTTTGATTCTATCCCAATTGAGAGTGAAATGCTATCCTTTGATGTGTTAAAGATACATTATACCTACTTATAATCTATTTAAACCTTGATGAGTATTCTCAAATGGTTTGTAAATGTAATGATTATCACATTTCGTAATTTTGTAATTCATAGGCATAAAATTGTTTTTGTAGTAGAACAGTGCTGCATTTTTGCTGCAAAGAAGGACTGATCCAATAAAACTAATTTCTAACACTCAACCTTTGAACACAGTTGTAACTTACAGAATCTTTCCAACTGTTTGTCAAAGTCAATATTACTGATGCACTGACAGATATTTGTAGTAAGAAGATCCTCTCTCACACTCTGTGCAGGGATCGAATTGGGAAAATGGTACACTATTTATTGTACATTATCATATGTGAAAGATAATAGAAATGCAGAAATAAAATCCTTTGCTAAGTTTCAGTTCCAGTTGTTCATTTTTAAAGACATATTGCGTTACAGGATTCCCCTGGTATTGCAACAGGATTGGTGATTAAATTTCATGTGACTTCTTAAGCTGTTTTTCGTTAGAGAAGAGTACTCAGTGAGAAGTTTTGAGTAAGACATACAGTACATTTATCGAGACGCATGTTAAATTTTGCTTCTTTTTTCAAAACACAAGAGAATTTGAGCACAGATGAGTGTCAAATAGAGGCATGAACCAACAGCTGTTGCGGCAAAAGTACCCTGATAATGACAGAAATACACAATCAAATTATTGTTCAAATGGAACGTGTGGGCGTAAGAACTACTGCATAACTTTGTTCTTGCATTTATAAAGAAACAACTTAGTAAAAAATATTTGTATCCTCTCTGTATAGCCTGATAATCATGGACACCTAGTAGATGTCTTCCCCCAAGGCACTCAATATTCCCATGTCTTGCTGATGCTGCCATTTGTAGATTAGGACGAGAACCATGTCAAAATTTCAACCACTGCCAGCAGATGCAATGGCAACAATTGCTAGAGTATTATTTATCTGCTAAGCTCAGTCTAGTGGTAGAAAGACGTCAGTTTGGTTTTATTTCATGGTTTTGTTCGTTTATTTGCAGACAATGGGGATTGTAAGTAGCTCCACGGTACTTATTTGATATTTTATACAATCTTATTTGTGTTAAAGCATGAAAGAAAATTTCTAGTCCATTCTAACACATCAAAAATATGTTGTAAACATGTGGTAATATTTTTTCCCACGATCTAAGTTAGTCACACATCTAACACTATTTCACACTTTTAGTGTAGATAATAGGCCTGTTTATTGAGGTGTTATTGGGCATGTTTACTTTTCCTAAGTATTTCTCATTACAGAACTACTTTACCAGACAGGAAGATGTGCTCGGGTATTCTTTCGCACTTCCTGAGGATGAGTTACTTTCCGACATTGAATCAAATGACTTTTCAGATGAGGAAAATAATATATTGAACATCCACCCATAGTCTCCTGCTACTTTTCAACAAGTGCTCTCCGTTGTAGACAATGTTTGAGTCCACAGAATGCGTCCAGTATCTGCAAGTTTGTCCACAGAGTCGACAAAAATTTCAGCTCTGAATAATACTGATGAGAGCCCTGAAACTGATTGGGATGAAACATTGCCTCAGTGTTTAGACATAGATCATGTTAGAGAACGCTTAGCATTGTCAAACAAAGCATTCTCTAAAACTAATTGCCCATATCAGTATTTTCTTGATATCTTCAGTGAAAGAATAATTCAGAATGCATCTCAAGAGCAGCAAAATTTTCAAATGAGCTCTAAAACACCTGTAAGAACAAAGAAATGGATGGCTGCAACAGACTCTAAAATCAAAGCATTTATTGGGTTGCTCATCATTATGGGTATCACAAACTGCCACATTTATCAAACTACCGGACTTTAGATCCTGTTTTACATGTTGAATCAATGGCAAAAGTTATGATTCTAAAAAGATTTTAAAAAATTTGGAGAACTTTCATCTCAATTGTCATTTGAAGGCGAAGGGGAATGGTGCTCCTAGATATGAAAAATTATATAAAGTGAGGTAGCTAACTGACGCCCTAAATAGTAATCTGATAGAGGCATATAATCATTCAGGATGGATTATCCGTTGATAAAGCTATGATACCTTTCAAGGGAGAATCAAGCATAAAACAATATATTCCGATGAAGCATATAAAAAAAGGATACAAGGTCTGGTGCCTAGCTGATGCTAATACAGGCTATCTGCTGAAGTTCCAGATCTGTTGTCGAAAAAGGGAAGACAATACCGCCAATTTTCCTCTAGGTGAAAGGGTTATACTTGAATTGTGTTCATCTCGGAAAAATAGTAAAAATATTGTTGCATTTGACAACTATTTCACTTCATATGCCCAAATGAAAACACCTTTGGGTAATGGAGTATATTCTGTAGTTAATGCCAGAGACAACTTTCAGAAATGATGAAGAAAAATGACAAACTTTCACAAGACGAGTTCAAGGCACAGCTCAAAGATTTAATCGTTGTGACAAAGTGGCAAGACACAAGAATAGTAACAGTTTTGTCTACACCAACATCTCACAAGGACGTGACATTCATTTCCAGAAAAGGAAAAGATGGTTTCATGGATAGCATAGCTTGTTGTAAGTCTGTACTACTGCGTAATTTCTTTGATCAGAAGCGAGAGTGGAGAGTGGTATTCACTTAAAAAAAAAAAAAAAGCAGACAGCATTGGTGTTCCTGCTGAACTCATACTTTCAAATGTAGGTGAACACCTGTCAAAGAAAATTGTGAAGTACAGTATAGGTGTTCTCATATGTACAGTACAAGAAAGGAAGGAAAAGAACAAGAATAATATGTCCGAATTCCAATGTGCTTTCTGTGTAGATCCATGTTTAAGATTGTTATATAACATCCAGCTATTAAATTTTCGTTAATATTTTATGAATAAAAGATAATCTAGTAATCATGTATATCTTTTATTTTGTTTTTCAATGTCTTCCTAAAAAATTCAATGGTATCATCTCATTGTCCATGGGAAGCCATCTTACCACACAAATTTTCAAAAAACTGAGAACCTATTATTCTTTTGTTTTTCGATAGTATGGTGTAGATGGTTCATAGCAAGTCAATGAACGACCAACTGTCATTTGTAGTGAACTCAGAAAAATGGGCCCGTGAAAAGTTAACGTAGGATTTCATTTCTGCACTTCAGGTCTCTTTGATGTATGAAGAATTGCAGTGATGTCCATACTACTTAGTATAGAGATCAATGAAGAATTGCAATAAATAGCATAACATCTTTGCTTTCCTGCCCTGTGAAGAGTGAGCGAGTGAATCTTCTTACTACAAATATCTTCCAGTTCATCAGTGATATTAACTTTGACTAATAATTACAAAGGTTCTGCAAGTCATCTGTGTGTTCAGATCTTTAGAGTTATGATAGAGAGTTTTATTGGGTCAGCTCTTCTCTGCAGTAAAAATGCAACATTGTTCTTTTACAAAAATAATTTTAAGACTGTGGATTACAAAATCATGAAAACTTGATGCCATTACATTTATTACCTCTTGAAACTACACATAAATGTTGAAATAGATTATAAATGTGTACAATCTATCTTTGACACATTTTAGGATAATTAGTTACTGTGAAGAATTTCACCGCTTTTCTCTCAGTGGGGATAGAATCAAAAGTATGGTACACTATTTGCTGCAAATTAGTTTCATATTTCTCAAATGAAGAAACAGGAAAAAATCCTTTTCAATTCCCCTTTTTTAGGATTAACACTAGAACCACTTCTTAATTCCTTTGTTTGTCGCTCTTTTGCATTATTGCCAAGAGAACTGAATTTCTGTGACTCTTTATGAAATAAGGTAATTAGCGATTATACTTAATATTACATTTTGTGGAGAAACCTTAGAAGACAAATATGAAGATTCACCTAGTACCAGGAATGAGTCAGTTCTGACCCCTCTGCTGCAGCCACTATAACAATCGCATTTTTCATGTAACTTCATACTTATTGTTAGACTGTGTTCGGTCAACAATCGCAAAACTCACTTTTATCTCGTTGACTGATGACATTGCAGTTTTCCAGCAGAGTACGAGAGGGAGAGTAGATTAAAACATGTCTTACAGTGTATGCAAGTACTACACAGCCAATGCGTTTTTTCATGAAATAGTTTTTAGTAGTGCATGCGAACTGTATAAATAGTGATTGAAACACAAATGTACTATGGCCAAACGCCTAAAAAGAGAAAAGGACACTAGAAATGAGCTAAATGAGATTTTGGATCATAAATCTGAGGGGCGAGCATCTGGAGTCTTCATCTGAGGAAGAACTACCACCATCTGTAGTTCCAGATTTTTCATCAGAAGATGGTGTTACACTTCAGGATATGGTACTGAATATTGATGAGAAAGGTATGCATTTATATGTGTTTTATTAATAATTATTGTTTCTGTACAGTATGTACTGCATAGGCACAGATTTCAATTGCAAAACTTATGTTTATATATTGTTGCTTTCTTGAGTTTTTACGAATCTTATATTATATTTATGAAGGTGTGTTTTTTGTCCAATATTCCACAATTTGTTGAATATCAACATGTGTTGCGATACTAATTACTCCTATTACAGGAACAGCTGTGAAAAAGGCTAGGCTAGCTTATGGCTGTGGGCGTCATGGACAATAAAGTGACCAAGGTTGTGGACTATTTCAGTTTCCTTGAGGTACAGGTATTGTAGCACCAGATGGCACGATCTGGAAAGTGGGAGTTACAGGTAATTGTTCAGCTGGCAGATTTAGACAACAGAATGTTTGAAGAGACAAAGCAGGACCATCTCCATATGCAAAACGAAATGTGAATGAGACCTGCTATAGTGCTTGACATCTTATGATAATAGACCAAATTTTGGAACATATTGCAAAATGTTTTGTGACTGAAGCACACCGAGTATTGCGTTCAGGCGATTGGACTGTAAATGTCGAAGAACTGGAAGGTTTTATTGGTGCCTTGTTTATCTGTGGTGCTATAAGAGCGAAGAGCTTAGAACTAGACAAATTGTGGTCAATGAAGTGGGGAAATAATTTTGTGAAGTCAACAATGGCTCGTGGCAGATTCAGAGAGATAATGCATTATCTCAGATTTGACATTTGATGCACAAGATCAGGACGTCTGAAAGAAGAGAAGTTTGCTTTTGGTATCATAAATCTGGTAAGAGGTAATTACGAATGCACAATATAGCTACATAAAGGGCCCACATATAATAACCCATGAACAGATTTTTCCTTCAAAATGCTGTAACAGATTCACAAAGTTCATGGCCTCAAAACCGGTTAAATATGGGCAAAAGAATTCGATGGCAGCAGATAAAGACTTCAAATATGCTGAGAATGCTTTCCTTTATCTAGGAATGGATGGCACTAGGCCGAGTGATGGCGATTTTGCTGTGGAAAAATTGATGCAACCTTACCTTGATAAATGAAATGTCAAATGTGACAATTTTTTCACCTCCTTGTCTCTCTCTGAAACTTGAAAGCGAATGCTGCAAGTCTAGTGGGCACCATAAATCGATGTCACAGGAGAAATCAAGACTGCATCAAGAAGGCAAAATAAGCGTTATAAGCACAGTACTGGTGAAGAAGAATGACACCATACTGAAATTTTACCAGGAAAGAGCAAGAAGAATGTCCTGATTTCACCACTACACATCCGTATGTTAAAATTGAAGGTTGTTTGAGAAAGAAGCCAGACACAGCTACATTGTTTAATGGCACTAAATATGCAGTGGACATGGTCGCCAAAATGGATCACAAATACTCTGTCAATGCACTACCGAGCTGTTAGCCTGTTCACAAATTTACAACTTGCTGCATTTGGCTGGCATAAATGCCTAGGTATTGTACAATGCTCTAAATGAGAAAAACTTGAAACACAGAGACTTCATACAGCTGGGGAGGAGCTTGCTGACAAGTAGGCATCAACCAGGAATACTAGTGCCCCCATCACATCCAAAGACATTACTGAGAGACAAGTAAAGCAAACACACTGCCCTGTAAAGCCTAACTGTGAAGAAAACAAATCATTTGTAAATTGTCATATGTACAAGAAAACCGTACATCAAAAGGCTATTATTTGTGCTCATTATGTGATGGTAGCCAGTAAGGCATCCAACAAATGTGTGTAATACTTTAAAAATAATTAATGTTAATTTTTAAAAAGCTACTTTATTTTTGTTGTTTTCATAATAACATTTTCAGCATTCCAAAGAATGGATTCATTAGTAGTAACAACAATCCACTAACACTAAAAGGGAAGATCTACAGGTCATTAGTGACCTCGCTATAGTTCTAGATCTGTCCAAATATCAGTGGTTCTAGTGTAGAAATAGGATTCAGTACAGAGTTACGCCAATATTGCGACAGAACATCATAATTATTTTTGTCTGAATTTTTAACCATTTCTCATCATCAGTTTCACTTGTTGACAGGTTTAATTTTGCTTCTTTTGCGAAACATAGTATAAACTGCCGACACACACTCACCTTGGAATAGCTTTTGTGACATAATCTTGAAATAGACTGTCTTGAAACAGAGTGTCGTATTAAACAAGTAGTTGCGGACAAGAGAGATCAATATCTTATGTAAAATCTCGTTGTGTTGGTTTGCAGTAACATAAGAGACGAAATTTCATGTTTATTTTCATATTAGCAAATTCTCTTTCCATAAGCTATTGATGACTTTTTAAAAATTACAGTACTGGATTGAAAAAATTAAATAAAATTATAGCTTTGTCTACATTGACCTCGATAAGAAAAGTCCTTATTAAACGATATGACAAAATACTCTCCTCTTTGCATGCTATCTTTTGCCAAATTCTCGTTTCACTGTCTTGAATGGTTTAGAATCCATAAAGTATGTTATGAATATCCCATTCACACATGTGTACAGTAGGAAGTGAACATGCTATATAAATCCACTTTCATGAGATTGGCGATAGACAGAGGCCTCCTCCCAAGTCCAAAGAAAAATTCAATACATTAGCTAAATTCCACACACAGCAACAGATGTTGTAATATGCACCAAACGCAAAACTGTAGCGACCCATTTTTTTACTGCAAACTTCTCGAAATACGAGTAAAGTTTTTCTTAAATGCGAATATTACAGTAAGTATGACCATTAAGAAGGTGATGAGAACTTCACTATGAAGCTGACATAGAAAGCTATATGTAACATAAAATCCAGTTTTTATAATAAATAGTTTCTGTAAAGATAGATTCCTTCTACAGGAAAATTAAAGAGATCTTTGGTGAAAAGAGAACCACCCGTATCAATATCAAGAGCTCAGATGAAAAAAATCAGTCCTAAGCAAACATAGGAAAGGAGAAACGTGAAAGGAGTATATAGAGATTGTATACAAGGAAGATGTACTTGAGGGTATATTATGAAAATTGAAGAGAATTACTTTGAACAATTAGTTCATGAGCCCACACAAATTGTAAATGGTTGCAAAAACACATCTGACCTCTTAGCCACAAATAATCCTAATCTAATAGACATCATGATAGATAAAGGGATTAGTGAACACAAGGTCATTTTAGCGAGGCTTAAAACCATATCAACCAAAACCACTAAAAATAAACGCAAAATATATCTATTTAAAATAGCAGATAAAAATTCGTTTGACGTCTTCCTAAGAGAGAGTCTTCATTCCTTCCTAGCTAATTATGTAAGTGTAGACAAGATATTGCTCAAATTCAAAGATACAGTATCTACAACAATAGACAGATTCATACTGCATAAGTTAATAGGACATGGGACTGATCCACCATGGTACACAAAACACGTCAGTACACTGTTGCAGAAGCAACGAATAAAGCATGCCAAATTCAGAAGAACGCAAAATCCCCAAGACTGGCTAAGTTTCATGGAAGCTCGAAAATTAGTGCAGACGCCAATGAGAGATGCTTTTAATAGTTTCCACTATGAAACATTGTCTCAAAATATGATAGAAAACCCAAAGAGATTCCGGTCATATCTGAAGTACACCAGTGGCGAAAAACAGTCAATACCGTCACTGTGCGATAGTGATGGAAATGTTACCGATGATGGTGCCACTAAAGCGGAGTTACTAAATACAGTTTTCCGCTATTCCTTCATGAAAGAAGACGAAGTAAATATTCCAGAATTCGAAACCAGAGCAGCTGTTAGCAAGAGTGATATAAAAGTAGATATCTTAGGTGTTGCGAAACAACTCAAATCACTTAAGAAAGGTAATTTTTACAGTCCAGATGGTATACCAGTCAGGTTCCTTTCAGAGTATGCGCCTTTCTTAGCAATCATATACAGCCGCTCACTTGACGAAAGGTCTGTTCCTACAGACTGGAAAGTAGCAAAGGTCACACCAATATTCAAGAAAGGCAATAGGAGTAACCCAGTGAATTACAGACCCACATCACTGACCTCAATTTGCACTAGGATTTTGGATTATATACTGTACTCGGACATTATGAAGTACCTTGAAGAAAATGACTTATCGATTCATAACCAATACGGATTCAGAAAATATCGTTCTTGTGCAATGCAGCTAGCTCTTTATTCCCATGAAGTAATGAGTGCTGTCGACAACGGATCTCAGATCGATTCCATATTCCTAGATTTCCAGAAAGCTTTTGATACCGTTCCTCACAATTATGTATTAATCAAATTGCGTGCATATGGAATATTGTCTCAATTGTGTGACTGGATTCCTGATTTTCTCTCGGAGAGTTCATAGTTCGTAGTGATAGACAGTAAATCATCGAGTAGAACAGAAGTGATATCTGGCGTTCTGCAAGGTAGTGTCATGGGCCCTCTGCTGTTCCTCATTTCCATAAATGATCTAGGTGATAATCTGAGCAGCCCCCCTTAGATTGTTACCAGTTGACGTTGTAATTTACCGTCTAGTAAAATGATTAGATTAGATTAGATTAGTTTTCGTTCCATAGATCCGTGTTGAGGAGATCCTCGTGGATGTGGAACATGTCACCTTTTTTTATTTTTTTAAGCTGAAATAACAAAACTAATAGTATAAATATATACAACACATCATTTGTTTCTATTACAAAATTCGTCAATGGAGTAGAAGGAGTTGGCCACTAGTAAGTCTTTCAGGCTCCTTTTAAACTGATCTCTATTTGTAACTAAATTTTTTATGTTTGCTGGCAAATTATTGAAGATGAGTCTTACTGAGTAGTGGACCCCTTTTTGAACTAAAGTAAGTGCTTTTAAGTCCTTGTGCAGATCATTTTTGTTCCTGGTATTGTATGTATGAACTGAGCTGTTTGTTCGAAAAAGAGATATATTATTTAGGACAAATTTCATTAAGGAGTAAATATACTGAGAGGCAGTAGTTAGTATACCAAGTTATTTGAAGAGGTTTCTACAAGACGTCTGTGAGTTTACTCCACAAATAATACGTATTACACGCTTTTGGACTCGGAAAACTTTTGTTTTACTTGAAGAGTTACCCCAAAATATTATACCATATGACATTATGGAATGAAAGTAGGCAAAGTATGCAAGCTTTTTCAATTTTATGTCGCCTATGTCTGCTAAAACTCGAATTGCAAATAGAGATTTGTTAAGGCGTTTCTGCAGTTCTGTGGTGTGCTCCTCCCAACTGAATTTATTATCAAGTTGTAATCCCAGGAATTTAAGACTGTCAACCTCTTCTATCTGCTCTTCTTCGTACTTTATGCATATGCTGGGTGGAAAGCTCTTACAGGTTCTGAATTGCATATAGTGAGTCTTTTCGAAGTTTAATGTCAGTGAGTTGGCTTTAAACCATTTATTAATATCCATAAAAATATCATTAGCAGATCTTTCTAGAACTACACTCGACATACTATTTACTGCAATACTTGTGTCACCTGCAAACAAAACTAACTCTGCTTCTAGCAGTGTAACTGATGAGAGATCATTAATGTACACAAGAAAAAGCAATGGCCCTAAGATGGATCCTTGTGGGACACCATATGTAATTTCTTCCCATTCTGAAGATGACTGATGACTTAATTCAGTAGTCCCTTGCACTGACACCCTTTGTTTCCTGTTATCGAGGTATGACGTGAACCATTTTGCAGCACTGCCCGTGACACCATAGAATTCTAATTTATTTAAAAGGATGTTGTGGTTTACACAATCGAATGCCTTTGACAAATCATAGAAAATACCTGCTGCTTGTAACTTGTTATTTAATGAATTAAGTACATTTTCACTGTAGGTGTAAATAGCCTTTTCGATATCAGAAACTTTCAGAAATCCAAACTGTGTTCTTGATAATATGTTATTTGTGGTCAGATGGTTGAGAAGCTGCCTGTAGATTACTTTTTCTAAAATTTTTGAGAATGCTGGCAAAAGTGAAATCGGTATGTAGTTTGATGGCATCTCTTGATCCCCTTTCTTGAATAGAGGCTTAACATCTGCATATTTCAGCCAGTCAGGAAATGTCCCAGTTATAATTGACTGGCTACACAAGTAACTTAGAATTGTACTAAACTCACAAGAACATGCCTTCATTAACTTTGTTGATATTTCATCATAACCACTAGAATGCTTTGTTTTTAAAGATTTTATTATGGAAGTTATTTCTTTTGGTGATGTGAGTGACATATGCATGTTCCTAAAGCTATTTGTAAAGACTAGTTACAGATATTCAAGGGCATTATTTACTGATCCTGACAATCCCATTCTATCAGTAATGGATATAAAGTACTTGTTAAATAGATTTGGCACACTATGCCCATCGGTTACTAATGTGAAATCTACCCTTAGTGCTATTTGCTCCTGTTCCTTTCTTGTTCTACCAGTCTCCTCTTTCACTATATCCCATATTGTTTTTATGTTGTTCCCTGACATTGCTATCTTTTGCTCATAGTGTATTTGTTTAGATGCCTGAATTACTTTTTTTAATATTTTACAGTATGCCTTGTATTTAGCTAAATCATCAGCATTGGAGCTATTCTTGGTCGACAGATACATTTTCCTTTTTGTCTTACAGGAAATCTTTATTCCTTGTGTGATCCACGGTCTTATTATGGACTTCTGTTTAATTTGAGTAACTTTTAGAGGAAAACAGTTTTCAAACATGGTACTGACATTGTTCATGAATGTGTTATATTTTTCATTCATGTCATGAGCACTATAAACATCTTTCCAGTTTTCTAAAACACTCAATTTTTGGTTGATTGAATACTCTCCTCTACTCAGATTTAGCAGTCTTGATAATCTGCTTAGAATTTACATCTAAAACAAGGAGCTGCATGTCATGATCTGATAGTCCATTTATTACAGGTTTTATGATATGATTTTGTTCCTTTGATTTGTCTATAAAAATGTTATCAATGGCTGTCCTTGAGGATTTAGTGATCCTAGTTGGAATGTTTACAGTGTGAGTTAGATTGAAAGACAACATTACTAACTGCAGTAAATGTTTACTGGAAGATTGAATTAGAAAATCTGTATTAAAGTCACCAGCAATCAAAATTTCTTTGTTTCTTACTGTTAAATAACCCAAAAGAGCTTCTAGATGATTTATGAATAGATTATAATTTCCTGTAGGTTCTCGGTAAATGTTTACTATTATATAGGATCTGTTATGGAACTCTACTTCTGTTGCACATGCTTCTAGATGCTGCTCTAAACAGAATTTATTAATGTCAATGTTCTTGAATTTATGGCAGTTTTTAATAAATGTGGCAACTCCTCCTCCCTCCATATCTACTCTGCAGAAGTAGGAAGCTAGCTTAAATCCTGAAATGTCTAACATATCTATACCAGTGGTCACTTGATGTTCAGAGATGCAGATTATGTCAATTTCGTGCCCTTTCTACAGCTTCAGTTTCATGAGGCTCATCCGATTCTGACTGAGGCAACAGGTCAAATCTATTTTCAAGATTTATTACAAAGCTGTCTGATGCTCTCCTTTGCCTGTTCCCCATATTACCTGTTGCCACTTCCCACCTCTGTTCACCCTTCTCCCTCTTTAACCTGTCCAGATCCACCATTGCCTTGTCTAGGTCAGCTTGAAGAGCTGCAATTTTCCCTTCCTGTTCCAGTATTTTCTTATCTCTACTGCAGATTCTACAATACCACTGGTGAGCCTCATTTATGTCCCCATTTCCCACGCCACTACATTCGCCCCAATGAAAGAAACTACAACACCCATCACACTATACCTCGGAACTAACGATCCTACGGCATGTCACACACTTCTCACTCATGGCAAAAACAGAAATCGTATAAACTGATTTAAGTACTGGCTAATACGTAAACAAAGGATCCTAGAAACTATTCAGGCAGATATAAATAAGTTGAAAGCGTAATGAATAAAAAACACTGGAAATTACATATAAGTTTAAGTCACTATTTACTTACGATACGCGCGCGTGAAATTAAGCCTAAAGTCTGTGCTATAGGCGCGTGAAGGAAAATAAACTTCTTACCCCGTTTAATCTTATTTAACACTTCACCAACACTTCCACTAATGTAACAACACTTATAATATATTTATACCAACTGGAAACGTTTACCTATAAGTTTAATTCACTGCTTACTTACGATTCGCGTGCATGAAACTAGGCCTAGGATTCGTGCTACAGGCGCGAGAAGAAAAATACGCTTCTTACGCCGTTTAATCTTATTTTCTACTTCACTAACACTTCCGCTAATTCAACAACACTTATATTTATAACACATGTAGACGTTTAAAATTAGCTTCATAACAACGCTTTTTATAATTATTTAGTGCAGCAAATATATGAAGAATCCGCGTCGGCGCAGTGTTGCCAACATAATCAAACGATCAATTCCAGTTACAAGATGATCTAGAGAGAATTTCTGTATGGTGCGAAAAATGGAAATTGGCACTAAACAAAGAAAAGTGCGAGGTCATCCACATGGGTACTAAAAGAAATCCGATAAATTTTGTGTATACGATAAATCTGACAAATCTAAGGGCTGTCAATTTGACTAAATATCTAGGAATTACAATCACGAGCAACTCAAATTGGAAAGACCACATTGATAGTATTGTGGGGAAGGCGAAACAAAGACTGTGCTTTGTTGGCAGAACACTTAAGAAGATGTGACAAACCCACTAAACAGACAGCCTACATTAAACTTGTCCATCATCTGCTGGAATCTTGCTGCACAGTGTGGGATCCTTACCAGGTAGGTTTCATGGAGGACATCGAAAAAGTGCAAAAAAGGGCAGCTAGTTTCGTGTTATCGCACAATAGGGGTGAGAGTGTCACTGACATGATACGTGAATTGGGGCGGCAGGCACTGAAACAAAGGCGGTTTTCTTTACAGCGAGATCTATTTACCAAATTTCAATCACCAACTTTCTCTTCTGAATGCGAAGATACTTTGTTGAAACCCACCTGCATAGGGAGAAATGATTATTATAATAAAATAAGAGAATCAGAACTCGAACGAAAAGATTTAGATGTTCCTTTTTCCCGCACGCCATTCGAGAGTGGAATGGTAGTGAAGTAGTATGAAAATGGTTCGATGAACCCTCTGCCAGGCACTTAAGTATAGATATAGATGTCGTGTGAATTGCGGAGTAGCCATGTAGATATAGATGCAGATGAAGATAACAAGGGAGATATAACTGCATGAAGAATTAAACAGAGCATTGAAAGACTTAAGTCAAAACCAGGCCCCAGGAGTAGACAACATGCTGTTAGAACTACCGATAGCCATGGGAGAGCCAGCCATGACAAAACTCTTCCATTTGGTGAACAAAATGTGTGAGATAGGCGAAATACCCTCAGACTTAAAGAAGAATACAATAATCTCAATTTCAAAGTAAGCAGGCGCTGACAGGTGTGCAAATTACGCAACTATCAGTTTAATTAGTCATGGTTGCAAAATACTAGTACGAATTATTTGTAGAAGAATGGAAGAGCTGGTAGAAGCCTACCTCAGGGAAGAACAATTTGGATTCCAGAGAAACATAGGACCATGCAAGGTAATACTGACTCTATGACCTCTCATAGAAGATAGGTAAAGGAAAGGCAACCCTTCATTTACAGCATTTGTAGACTTAGAGAAAGCTTTTGATAATGTTGTCTGGGACACTCTCTTTCAACTTCTGGAGGTGGTGGGGATAAAATACAGGGAGAGAAAGGCTATTTACAACATGTACAGAAACCAGTTGGCAGTTACAAGAGTTGAGGGGTATGAATGGGAAACAGTGGTTGAGAAGATTAATGCTACAGAAGAATGCTGAAAATTAGATGGGTAGATCATATAACTAATGAGGAAGTACTGAGTAGACTTGGGGAAAAGAAGATTTTGTGGTACAACCGGACTAAAAGAAGAGATCAGTTGGTAGGACATGTTCTGAGGCATCAATGGATCACCAGTTTAATATTGGAGGGAAGTGTGGAGGGTAAAAATCGAAGCGGGAGACCAAGAGATGAATACACTAAGCAGATTCAGAAGGATGTAGGTGCAGTAGTTGCTCTTGCACAGGATAGGGTAGCATTGTGAGTTGCAGCAAACTAGTCTTCAGATGGAGGATCACAAAACAACAACAGTCTGCGTAAAGCCATGTGAGAAAGACTGCAGAGTTAATATAATGTGCATGATATTCTACTCTGAATGGCATTGCTGCACCTTGTCTCTGTCTGCGCTCATAGGTGAATACAACTGTGAAGGAGAGGAAGCTGAATCAGCAAACAGACTACTGGCTTTTTCTGTTCTTAGACTAAGAAATGGTCGACTTACAGGAAAGATGTTAAGTCTTGCTTGTAATACTGAAGATTTTTCGTCAGTTTTGTCTGCACTGAAGAAGAAAGTTAAAAGACAGTCGGCTTTCTGCAAAGACTGGTTAGAAAACAAAGATTTTTCCATATGAATAATGAAAGAAAAAGAAATCACATCAATTTTTATAAATTTGTAAGGTAGAAGAGCTGTAGTGGATCATCAGAAGACACAAAACATATTCTGGCACAATCGCAGTGTAGTAAAAATAAAACAATAACAACTTCTTTGTGAAGCAACATAGAACTGAAGGAGATACTGTGATAAATGCTGAAGCTACCCCTGTGTATCACATTGTAAAACATGGCCTTAGCTCCAGGTCATTGGATAGCCAAATGAAATTGGATCATTCCTCTTTTCCAGGCAGTAATATTGGATCAAAAATTTCATATAGAAGAACTAAGGCAATGGCTCTCTCAGGAAATGTTTTTCACCAACCCAGTGAAGATGCACTCACAGGTTAGTTTCATAAAGCCTTTCATTTTTCTGTGTCCTCCTATGCTTCAAACTGAGGAAATATAAACTCTTCTCCTTGTGCAACTCAGAACTTTGATGTTAACTATGTGGTATATCAGAGATTCCTAATTTTTTTATGAAGAGAACAAAGAAAATTACAAAATCTAGTAGCTTTCATATAAATCAAGTAAGTGCTTACAGAGCTGAGTGAACTACAGAAAGTAATTAGTATTTTTTGTCTTATTGGAAGACGAAAACACACCCATTTCGAGAGCTAACTGCACCTGACATGTCATAAATGTTACTGTACAACATGATCTTAAAGAATTTCATTAGGATGTAAAGGTATTAGTTCTCAAAACCTTCACTGACTTTGGTTCCTCTGCCTCAAATTATCAGTCAGAAGGAGAATTTCCAGAGTTTTTGTAAACAGATATTAAGTAAATATTGCGACATGTGTGTACAAAATGGCTCTCACTACTTCATGCAATTGGTAGAATTGTATACAGGTGGTATACCACCAAGACATATATTATTTCAAAGGGCAAGGAAGGTTGTTCAAGACTTATTTGACAATTTGTGACATCAAATGGGGAGCTTAATGCTGAATAAACTGAAAATTCACTTTCTGAATGCTGTCAGTGATTCCTGCACTATATTTTTCTCCCATTTGAAACTGCTATTGGAAAACTGGAATCCAGCTCAATTACTTCTGTTACGTTGGACAGAATAATGAGATACCTTAAGAGCAAGCTTGACCACAGGAAAGAAGATAAGTTCATAGGAAAGAAAGTTCTTGATACTCTGGGACAAAACCAAAATCACATAGGTTGACCTTTAAAATAATGCAGAATCTTCCTTGTCTCATTGCATTGATTATCTGTCCCAAAAATATGACTTTCTTGAAACAATATGTTTAGTCTGCTTACCAAATCACAGAGGTACAGTTCTGTAAATAGTACAGAATCTTTCTTGTCACATTTCATTGATTATTTGTTCCAAAAATATGACTTTCCTGAGAATGTGTTCAATCTGCTTAAAAGTTTTTCGCTTAAAGAAGAAGAAAATTTTGTTCTACAATGGTAGCATGTTTTAAAGATTACCAAGAAACATAATCTCAACCTGGACAAAGATCAATTATACAATTAATTCTGGGTTTTCTGGAAAGCATATGCTGGAATTGATGAAAATAAAGTGTAAGACCATATTTATGTAGATTTATTCAAGCAGCAGACAACAGTAATGACACCTCCCATTCCCAATTGCTTAGGCTTATTTCATACACATCTTCAATTCCTGCCATCAACTCTTCATTATCATGAAGAACCACTGGTTAGAAGAAATAAATCAGATAAGTATGCGCTTAGTGAAAAGAGAACTTAAAATAAAAGTAAAATTTTGTGAAAGTTGTGGTGAATTCCTGACTGTTCCAAAAGAGAGGGAACCAGTGAAGAACTACTGAAAGCAGCAAAGAGCAACACAAAACATGCATTCAAAAATACAAATCAGTTATCATTTTACTGTTGAATATTGTCTTCAAGATTTTTTTATCTATATTTATTATCTAAACGTTGAATTTCAAAGCTCATTTAAAAATTCATTTCGTGTTTAAGTAGCAAATTCATGCATTACAAATAAGAATGAAAAAGAGAAGACTTGTTTTTTACTTTTGTGTTAACACAATGTTAAAGCTAAATTTGGATACGATTAATAATTATAAGTCTAAAAATTGGTTAATTTACTTACAGTATTTTAGTAGACTATTAGCATTTTCTTCACTCCTTATAATTGAGAAACTGTCCAGCCCAGAGTTTCTTGAAAGATGGCATCCCTATCTCTAACTACATGTATGAATAAGTAGACAGAATCACATCTGACAAAACATAAGTGAATGCTCACTGCTCATTTCAAATGGTAGCATTCACACAGGTCTCCAATGGTACAGAATGAGAAGAGCGTTTTGATATTGGTGTGAGAAACTGTGTCATTGTCTGCTAAAACCGGAAGTTCACTTATTTTCACTGCATTCACTCATGTAATATGGATTTTGTGTTTTTTGTGCCTCCTTAACTTTTATTTTATTATTTTGCTTTGTTTTTGTGACAAAATGCAAGTGTCCTATGATGACTTTGACATTTTTGACACTGAGTGTTCTATCACATCATAGCTTACACCTACAGAGTGTACAAATAGAACATTAGTTGATGAAGCAATCTTCATTGTATAACCTTTTTGTAAATGAAGTCAGCTCTATTTGACGAGAAAAAGGCAATTGTTTTGGATGTTATTTGCTACATAGGAAAAAAGAATGTAGACTGGATAAGATAAACGAGCTCCATTTGTTCCCTCATAAATATTGTTTGACGCATTTGTAAGTAGATATTTTTGCTATCAAATAAATGTCACTGTTCAAATGTTACACATCCAAGCAGTTTGTCAAACAAAATTGGTTCACATCCATTGTGAAATTTTCTTTGGTCATTCACAAACTTTATAATCGGTAGTTCCTTAATTCTGATACTATATTATGAATTTTTGTATCATAGATTCACTTTGAGCTGTTCGATAATGGGCAAAGCAAATCGACGTCGTTTCTATGTTCTGTCTAGTGTGCACATTTCACTATTTGATTGTGACTTATGTTCTGTTCCATTCAATTGATGCCTAAAGGGAAGCGGCCTTTTATGGCCACATACTTCAGTCAAGAAAGTGTATGCATCACCAGAGAAAATGCCTCTGGCGATATTCTGTATATAATGGACTCTATTAGGAATTGAAATCGTTCTGGGTAAGTATTGATACACGAATCTTGCAGTGATGCCCACAATTGTTCTTCTGTAGTTAGTGCTGAGTTCTTTGGTTTAATGTTGGGTGATCTATACTATGCCATGGCTATGAAGGCACTGAAGTGTCCATCAAACCACCTGTGTGTAACCAAACAAAGCTGACATATTTCATTGTCTGGCTGACGGAAAGCAATGTCAGTAAAGGATGCAGATGGTCTTCAAGAGTGTCCACATTATGTCCATCTGTCGTTAGTCCCTACAGCAGGATAATGGGACATAATTCTGAGCATGTTGACGTAGTGTAGAGCATAATTGGGCCACATCGTGGCAGAATACAACCATACTGAAAGGCAGGATCTAAGCTTCAAGAGGCATACATCACACTCTTTTATGCCATTCAGCTCAATTCACCAGTAACTGGGATTCATAGAACCTACCTATAGACAGCCACTGATCTTTTGTCCAGTGATGACATTTATGGGGCAGTTCCAGTCTTGTCAATCTATTAGCAAAAGAACAAGAACAGCTGAAGCCTTTGTGATCCATTTGCCTCCAACAGATCCTGGCAGAAATGGGTTACTGACAATCCATATTCAAATCGATGATAATATGATTCACAGTAGACTCTCGACTGCCATGTGTGGTTTCTTAGGTGCAACAAGACGTCTGTTCGTGGAACACAGGTCGTCACCCGGTGTGGCGATGTATGTCTTTGGGAATAATGAAGTTCCATCTTTTAACCTCGAAAATCGGAATTATTGTGTGATCTTCAATATGCTGTTACCTATGTGTCTGACATCAATAACCATTCCACATTCAAGGCCAGTTAACTAGCGACATGATGACACTTTCACCATACACATGTCTGTCACATGCGCTCCATAGATGCAGTAATATTGTAGAGGGCCCTGGAATCGACAGGTGGCGCTCATGCAACGGTAACTTGAGCATACGCGTGTTGCGGCACTTAGAGCGACATGCACTAGCAATATCCAGTGTCAAACACTCGCCTGAAGATGGCTGTAAGGTTGTCAGCCGAAATATCGTGGAACGAAGTCGACGAGATCCGGCTGCAATCCCGAAATCTTGTGGAATAAACGAACACTGTTTATCACGTGATTCATGTGACACCCAATACAATGCAAAATGTCAGTTTCTTTTTCTTTACAAATGAGAAGTTTTTAAGTACGGAATTTTTAGTGTATATTTGACAGAACAATCCCAAATTAGTCTAGAACAATATTTGATTTAAAATATGTCCTAACAGTAGATCAAAATCTGAAGAATAACCATTACCCCGGTAGTGACCGAATACATGCAAGGTGCGACGAACAAGTACTTATCTTCTTGTGCTGCTATAGATGCTTACACACTAGCCGAGATTAAGCTATATAGACCCAGATGTAATACAACCTGATACAGTATCATTTTCAAGACTTTGTTGCAGTTGTAGAAGTGTTGGTTTAGCAAAAAATTTTCAGTGCTAAGGATTAGTTACGAAACGGTTTTCGTTTGAATGTGTCTTCGGAAGTCTGACTACAACTTAATTTATGTGGGGTTTAATTCTTTAGCAACAGTTGGCATGTCTCGAACTCCTTGTTGCCGATTTCAGAGCAGTAGCATGGAGAAATACCAACAAAGCAAGCTGAACAACCAGCAGGAATGGTAGCAGTAAAACGTAAATAGTATTGACAAAAGCCAGTCTACCCCTGTTGAGAGGGAGGTATCAGAGGCTGATCTAAAAGTTAAGCCGAATATAATTTTAAAAACAAGCCAACTCTCAAGAAAGCTGTACCACCCTGCATTGCAATCATACACTACTGGCCATTAAAATTGCTACAACACGATGACGTGCTACCGACGCGAAATTTAACCGACAGGAAGAAGATGCTGTGATGTGCAAATGATTAGCTTATCAGAGCATTCACACAAGGTTGGCGCCGGTGGAGACACCTACAACGTGTTGACACGAGGACAGTTTCCAATCGATTTCTCATACACAAACAACAGTTGACGGGCGTTGCCTGGTTAAACGTTGTCATGCCTCGTGTAACGAGGAGAAATGCGTACCATCACGTTTCCGACTTTGATCAAGTTCGGATTGTAGCCTATCGCGATTGCGGTTTATCGTAGAGCGATATTGCTGATCGCGTTGCTCGAGATCCAGTGACTCTTAGCAGAATATGGAATCGATGGGTTCAGGAGGGTAATACGGAACGCCATGCTGGATCCCAACTGCCTCGTATCACTAGAAGTCGAGATGACAGGCATCTTATCCGCAGAGTTGTAACGGGTCGTGCAGCCACGTCTCGATCCCTGAGTCAACAGATGGGGACGTTTGCAAGACAACAACCATCTGCACGAATAGTTCCACGACGTTTGCAGCAGCATGGACTATCAGCTCGGAGACCATGGCTGCGGATACCCTTGACGCTGCATCACGTACAGGAGCGCGTGCGATGGTGTACTTAACGACGAACCTGGTTGCACGAACGGCAAAACGTCATTTTTTCGGATAAATCCAGGTTCTGTTTACAGAATCATAATGGTCGCGTCCGTGTTTGGCGACATCGCGGTGAACGTACATTGGAAGTGTGTATACGTCATCGCCATACTGGCGTATCACCCGGCGTGCTGGTGGGAGTGCCATTGTTTACACGTCTCGGTCACCTCTTGTTCGCGTTGACGGCACTTTGAACAGTGGACGTCACATTTCAGATGTGTTACGACCCGTGGCTCCACTCTTCATTCGATCCCTGCGAAACCTTTCATTTCAGTAGGATAATGCATGACTGTAGAATGAAACTGAAGAAACTGCAAAAAGGTGGGAATTTAAAGAGCTAGGTCCTGGATAAACTGACTAAACTAGAGGTTGTACAGAGTTTCATGGAGAGCAAAAGGGAACAATTGACAAGAATGAGGGAAACAACTACAGTATAAGAAGAATGAGTAGCTTTGAGGGATAAACTGGATCATGTAGGTAAAAAGACGAGACGTAGTAGAAATCCTTGGGTAACAGAAGAAATATTGAATTTAATTGATGAAAGGAGAAAATATAAAAATGCACTAAATGAAGTAGGCAAAAAGGAATACAAACATCTCAAAAATGAGATTGTCAGGAAGTGCAAAATGGCTAAGCAGGGATGCCTAGAGGACAAATGTAAGGCTTATCTCACTAGGGGTGAGATAGATACTGCCTACAGAAAAATTAAAGAGACCTTTGGAGAAAAGAGAGCCACTTGTATGAATATCAAGAGCTCAGATTGAAACCCAGTTCTAAGCAAAGAAGGGAAAGCAGAAAGGTGGAAGGAGTATATAGAGGGTCTATACAAGGGCGATGTTCTTGAGGACAATATTATGGAAATGGAAGAGGATGTAGATGAAGATGAAATGGGAGATATTCAAGAAGAATATAATAATTCCAATCCCGAATAAAGCAGGTGTTGACAGATGTGAAATTTACCGAACTATCAGTTTAATAAGTCACGGCTGCAAAATACTAACACGAATTCTTTACAGACGAATGGAAAAACTAGTAGAAGCCGACCTCGGGGAAGATCAGTTTGGATTCCGTAGAAACATTGGAACACGTGAGGCAATAGTGACCCTACGACTGATCTGAAAAGCTAGATTAAGGAAAGGCAAACCTACATTCCTAGCATTTGTAGACTTAGAAAAAGCTTTTACAGTGTTGACTGGAACACTCTCTTTCAAACTCTGAAGGTGGCAGGGGCAAAATACAGGCAGCGAAAAGCTATTTACAATTGTACAGAAACCAGATGGCAGTTATAAGAGTCGAGGGACAAGAAAGGGAAGCAGTGGTTGGGAAGGGAGTGAGACAGGGTTGTAGCCTATCCCCAATGTTGTTCAATCTGTTTATTGAGCAAGCAGTAAAGGAAACAAAAGAAAATTTCGGAGTAGGTATTAAAATCCATGGAGAAGAAATAAAAACTTTAAGGTTCGCCGATGATATTGTAATTCTGTCAGAGACAGCAAAGGACTTGGAAGAGCAGTTGAACGGAATGGATAGTGTCTTGAAAGGATGATATAAGATGAACATCAACAAAAGCAAAACAAGGATAATGGAATGTAGTCGAATTAAGTTGGGTGATGCTGAGGGAATTAGATTAGGAAATGATACACTTAAAGTAGTCAAGGAGTTTTGCTATTTGGGGAGCAAAATAACTGATGACGGTCGAAGTAGAGAGGATATAAAATGTAGACTGGCAATGGCCAGGAAAGCATTTCTGAAGAAGAGAAATTTGTTAACATCGAGTATTGATTTAAGTGTCAGGAAGTCGTTTCTGAAAGTATTTGTATGGAGTGTAGCCATGTATGGAAGTGAAACATGGACGATAAATAGTTTAAACAAGAAGAAAATAGAAGCTTTCGAAATGTGGTGCTACAGAAGATTATATGGGTAGATCACATAACTAATGAGAAAGTATTGAATAGGATTGGGTAGAAGAGAAGTTTGTGGTACAACTTGACTAGAAGAAGAGATCGGTTGGTAGGAGATGTTCTGAGGCATCAAGGGATCACCAGTTTAGTATTGGAGGGCCGCGTGGAGGGTAAAAATAATAGAGGGAGACCAAGAGATGAATACACTAAGCAGATTCAGAAGGATGTAGGTTGCAGTAGGTACTGGGAGATGAAGAAGCTTGCACAGGATAGAGTAGCATGGAGAGCTGAATCAAACCAGTCTCAGGACTGAAGACCACAACAACAACAATGCACGACCGCATGTTGGAGGTCCTGTGCGGGCCTTTCAGGATACTGAAAATGTTCGACTGCTGCCCTGGCCAGAACATTCTCCAGATCTCTCACCAATTGAAAACGTCAATGGTGGCCGAGCAACTGGCTCGTCACAATACGCCAGTCACTGCTCTTGATTAACTGTGATATCGTGTTGAATCTGCATGGGCAGCTGTACCTGTACATCCCATCCAAGCTCTGTTTGACTCAATGCCCAGGCGTATCAAGGCCGTTATTACAGCCAAAGGTAGTTGTTCTGGGTACTGATTTCTCAGGATCTATGCACCCAAATTGCGTGTAAATGTAATCACATGTCAGTTCTAGCATAATATGTTTGTCCAATGAATACCCGTTTATCACATGCATTTCTTATTGGTGTAGCAATTTTAATTGCCAGTGGTGTATTTCTCATCTCACTCTATCCAGTGTAAACGCAGTGAGGTTGTAGTTCTCAGGAGCAAGGATCATACTTGCCATTTCCGCCGTTTGTGCACCTTACAACAGCTTCCAGACGGTGCATAGAGTTAGCAACCACTTCCTTGAGCTGAAACTTCTACCCAAGGACAGATGCCCAGAGCATCTGCAGTTCACACATTTCTTCTGTTACTGCTTTCCCCGTGTACCCTAAACGCTACCGTCTACCCCTGTCTCTTGTGTCTCTGGTTTCGCGTCTTGGAGTGCCTCAAGCTTAACAATGAACAAACCAATCAGTCGACAATACGAGATAGAATTTCACTGTTAAACGCAGAGGAGAGAGAGAGAGAGAGAGAGAGAGAGAGAGAGAGAGAGAGAGAGCAGGTAAGTAGGAAGATTGCACCGAAGATCTCCACTAGGATGAGGATGTGGAAGTGTCTGACGAAATGATAGAAGAAATGGGAGTCGATATGGAAAACATAGGGGCTCCAGTATTGGAGCCAGAGGTTAACCAAGCTCTGAATTACTTTTGATCTATAGGGCAGAAAGTACACGCAAGATCCCTTCAGAATTTCTAAATTCAGCGGAGGAAATGGCTACCAGACGCCTATTCAAGTTGGTGTGTGGAATCCACGGGAATGGAGACATACCATCAAACCTTCAGCGAAAGCTCATCCAAACAGTATCGAAGATAGGCCAAATAAGTGGAAGAACTTTCGCACAGTCGGCTTAACAGCTCATGCGTACAAAATGCCGACAAGAATAATATACAGAAGCATGGAAAAGAAAATTAAGGACCTGTTAGATGACGATCAGCTCGGTTTTAGGAAAGGTTAAGACTCCAGAGAGGCAATTCTGACGTTGCGGTTGATAATGCAAGCAAAACTGAAGAAAAATCAAGAACAGTTAGTAGAATCTGTCGATCTGGAAAAGGTATTCGACAATATAATCAGCTAGACGAGGTTAGTATGGATTTAGGATAGGTAAAGACACTAGAGAGACGGTTTCAACCTTAGGCTTGATATTGGAAGAACGGCCTAAGAAAAATCAACACAGTTCATTGGAATTGTCGAATTAGAAAAAATATTTTCTTTCTCAGTCTTAGGTCTTCTGACTGATATAATGCGGCCCGCCAAATTTATCATCTCAGAGAACTGCTTGCAACCTACGTCCTCAATCATTTGCTCGATGTATTCCAACCTCCGTCTTCCTCTGCAGTTTTTAACCTCTACAGCAGGCTCTAGTACCATGGATGTCATTCCCTGATATCTTAAAAAGTGCTCCAAGCGCATATTCTCAGAAATTTCTTCCTCAAATTAAGTCCTATGTTTGATACTTGTAGGCATCTCTTGGCCAGACATGAACTTTTTGGCAATACTAGTCTGCTTTTTATGTCTTCCTAACTCTGTCCATCATAGGTTTACTGCCTAGGTAGCAGAATTTCCTTAATTTATGTACTTTGTGATAGCCAATTCTGACGTTAAGTTTCTCGTTGTTATCATTTCTGCTTCTTCTCATTACTTTCGCCTTTCTTCGATTTACCCTCTAACTGTATTCTGTACTCACTGGACTGTTCAATCCACTCAGTACAGCAATAATATCAGCGAATCTTTTCACTAATATCCTCCCAACCTGAATTTTAATACCACTCTTGAACCTTTGTATGTCCGTCATTGCCTCTTCGATGTACAGATTGAACAGTAGCGGCGATAGATTATATCTTAATCTGAGCACTTTGTTCTTCGTCTTCCATCCTTATTGTTCCCTCTCCCTCTTGGTTCTCGTACTTGTTCTGTATTACTCGTCTTTTCCTATAGCATACCCCTATTTTTCTCAGTATTTCAAACGTTTGCACCATTTTACATTGTCGAACGCTTTTTCCAGGCCGACAAATCTAACGAACGTGCTTGATTTCTCTTCAGTCTTGCTTGTATTATCAATCTCAATGTCAGAACTGCATCTCTGGTGCCTTTACCTTTCCTAAAGGCGAGCTGATCGTCATCTAACAGTTCCACAGTTTTCTATTCCATTCTTTTGTATATTACTCTTTTCAGGAACTTGGATGCATGAGCTGTTAAGTTGATTGTGCGGTAATTCTCGCACTTGCCGGCTCTTACTATCTTCGGAATTACGTCGATGATGTTTTTCCGGAAGTCTGATGGTATATCGCCAGTCTCAAATGAACTGCACACTACCGTGAATAGTCCTTTTGTTGCCACTTCTCCCAATGATTTTAGAAATTATTATGGATTTTTGTCTATTCCCTCTGCCTTAGTTGACCTAAAGTCAACCAAATCTATTTTAAATTCTAATACTGGCTGCATTGTCGCTTCTGCTTCAAGATCGATGACGTCATCTGACAAGTCCTCCTTCTCTTAGACGCGTTCAGTGTGCTATTTCCACGTATCGTCTTTCTCCTCTATATTTAACAGTGGAATTCTTATTGCACTCTTAATGTTATCGCACTTGCTTTTAATTTCATCGGGGGTTTTGTTAACTTTTTATATGTTGAGTCAGTCTTTCCGACAACCACTTCCTTTTCGATTTGTTCACTTTTTTCCTCGGTCATTTCGCATTGACTTCCTCACAGTTACTATTTATTTCACTCGTAAGTGATTTGTACTCTTCTAGTCCTGCATTAAACATTTTTGTAGTTACTAGTTTCTTGGATCAATTGAAGTATTTCTTCTGTTACCCATGGTTTCTTCGCAGTTACGTTCCTTGTACCTATGTTTTTCTTTCCAACTTCTGTGATTGCCCTTTTTAGAGATGTCCATTCCTCATCAACTAACCTGCCTACTGAGCTACTCATTACCGCAGTATCTATATCCTTAGAGAACTTCAAGAGCGAAGATCACTTAGTATTTCCGTATCTCACTTCTTAGCGCATTGATTCTTCCTGACTAGACTCTCTAAACTTCAGTCTGCTCTTCATCATTACTTAATTGTGATTTGAGTGTATATCTGCTCCTGGGTACGGCTTACAATCTAATATCTGATATCGGAATCTCTGCCTGACAATGGTGTGTCATTCAAGTATATCTCCCCCTCTTATGATTCTTGAGCACAGTATTCGCTATTACTAACGGAAATTTATTGCAGAACTCAATTAGTCTCTCTTCTCTCTCACTCCTACTACCAAGCCCATATACTCCCATAACCTTTTATTCTACTCCTTTCCTGTCTCTCACGACTTTTAGATTTTCACCTCCCTTAACGTATAGAATTACCAGTTCGGTATCAGCACATACTTTATCTCTTAATTTGCTAACTTCGTCGTCGGGGTGTATACCTAAAGAATTGTAGTCGGTGTTGGTTTGCAGTCGATTCTGAAACAAAGAATCCTATCAGTGAGCTGTTCAGAGTGACTTATTCTCTACCCTACCTCCCAATTCATAACGAATTGTATTTCCATTATACCATTTTCTGCTGCCGTTTATTACCCTATACTCGTCTGAGCAAAAATACTTGGCTTCTTTGCACTGCCCTTTACTGATCCATATAACTAGCTTGAGCTTTAGCATTTCCCTTTTCAGACTTTGCTAGTTTCCCTACCACGTTCAAACTTCTGACATTCCACGCTCCGAGTCACAGAATGTTACTTTTTCGTTGATTACTCAGACTTTTTCTCATGGTCACCAAGCGGGATGGCGCAGTGGTTAGCACACTGGACTCGTATTGGGGAGGACGACTGTTCAAATCCCCATCCAGTCGTCCAGATTTAGGTTTTTCTATGATTTCCATAAATCGCTTAAGGAAAATTCAGCGATGGTTCCTTTGGAAAGAGCATAACTGGTTTCCTTCCAAATCCTTCCATACTCCGAGCTTCTGCTCCGTCTCAAATGACAAAGCTGTCGATGAGATATTAAAGTCTTATCATCTCCTCTTCCGGAGATCCAAAAGGCAGATAATCCGGACTCTTTTGTCAAAGGAAGGATAAAGGCACGTGAGAGGCGGTTGTGAGGTTACTCCTGATAGTGGAAGCAGGACCTAATAAAAAGCAACACACGTTCATCTACATCTACATCTACATTTATACTCCGCAAGCCACCCAACGGTGTGTGGCGGAGGGCACTTTACGTGCCACTGACATTACCTCTCTTTCCTGTTCCAATCTCGCATGGTTCGCAGGAAGAACGACTGTCTGAAAGCCTCCGTACGCGCTCTAATCTCTCTAATTTTACATTCGTGATCTCCTCGGGAGGTATAAGTAGGGGGAAGCAATATATTCGATACCTCATCCAGAAACGCACCCTCTCGAAACCTGGCGAGCAAGCTACACCGCGATGCAGAGCGCCTCTCTTGCACAGTTGGCCACTTGAGTTTGTTAAACATCTCAGTAACGCTATCACGGTTACCAAATAACCCTGTGACGAAACGCGCCGCTCTTATTTGGATCTTCTCTATCTCTTCCGTCAAGCCGATCTGGTACGGATCCCACACTGATTAGCAATACTCAAGTATAGGTCGAACGAATGCTTTGTAAGCCACCTCCTTTGTTGATGGACTACATTTTCTAAGGATTCTCCCAATGAATCTCAACCTGGTACCCGCCTTACCAACAATTAATTTTATATGATCATTCCGCTTCAAATCATTCCGCACGCATACTCAAAGATATTTTACAGAAGTAACTGCTACCAGTGTTTGTTCCGCTATCATATAATCATACAATAAAGGATCCTTCTTTCTATGTATTCGCAATACATTACATTTGTCTATGTTAAGGGTCAGTTGCCACTCCCTGCACCAAGTGCCTATCCACTGCAGATCTTCCTGCTACAATTTTCTAATGCTGCAACTTCTCTGCATACTAGAGCATCATCCGCGAAAAGCCGCATGGAACTTCCGACACTATCTACTAGGTCATTTATATATATTGTGAAAAGCAATGGTCCCATAACACTCCCCTGTGGCACACCAGAGGTTACTTTAACGCCTGTAGACGTCTCTCCATTGATAACAACATGCTGTGTTCTATTTGCTAAAAACTCTTCAATCCAGCCACACAGCTGGTCTGATATTCCGTAGGCTCTTTGTTTATCAGGCGACAGTGCGGAACTGTATCGAACGCCTTCCGGAAGTCAAGAAAAATAGCATCTACCTGTGAGCCTGTATCTAATATTTTCTGGGTCTCATGGACAAATAAAGCGAGTTGGGTCTCACACGATCGCTGTTTCCGGAATCCATGTTGATTCCTACAGAGTAGATTCTGGGTTTCCAAAAACGACATGATACTCGAGCAAAAAACATGTTCTAAAATTCTACAACAGATCGACGTCAGAGATATAGGTCTATAGTTTTGCGCATCAACGTTCGTTGGATTTGTGGACTAGGGAAACCGTTAGACAATGTGATAAGGTACACGATGTTGGCAATTGTGAGAAAAACAGTAAGCTGTAAGGAAAGACGGATAATACATAATAGATTATCTGTAAACTTAACATGAAAACTGGGGACGCCAAAGTAGAAAAAGTTAAGAGGTTATCGTCTCTAGGAAGCAGAATAACACTGACGAACGAAGCAAATTGGATATAAAAAAGGATGGCACGTGGGAAGAATGATTTTCTGCAAGCCTCTGTATTAGCTTTAATTTCTCGAATTTTCTCATCTTGGTCGTTTCTCGACATGTGTGTGGAAGGAAGTAATATGATGTCCGACCCTTCATTGAAAGTGCTCTCTCGAAGTTTCAATATTAAACTCCTTCGCGGTGCATAACGCCTCTCTTGCAAAGTCTTCCACTGGAGTCTGTTGAGCATTTCTGTAACGCTCTCGCACCGACTAAACGATGCCGTTGAACCTTCCCTGTCTCTCCTATAGTTCTACCCGATAGTGATCCCAGATTGATTAACAGTACTCAGGAATCGGTCGAACAAGCGCCTTGTAAGCCACTTTCTTCGTGAATGAGTTACATTTCTTCTAGATTCTTCCTATCAATCTTAGCCTGGCATCTGCTTATCCCACTGTTTGTTTTATGCGGTCTTTCCAAATAAAGTCTCCCCGGATAATTACTCCTAGATATTTTACGGTAGACAATGTTTACAGCAATTTGCCGTCAATAGTGTAGCTGTACAGCAGAGTACTTCTTTTCCTAGATATGCGCAATATGTTACATTTATTTACGTTTCGGGCCAACTGCCTATTGTCTTCTGGAATTGTTAGTTTCTTATAGACAACAGTGTCGTCTGCGAACAGTCTTAAACAGGTTCCAACGCTTTCCATTACATCATTTATGTACATTGTCAATAGTAACGGTCCTATCACACAATCTTGGTGAACTCCGGAAACTAGCTTTGCATCTGCCGATACAAAAGTCGATCTTGTTCCATTAAGTGCAACGTGTTGAGTTCTGTTTGCAAGGAAGTCTTGGATCCACTCCCAAATCTGGTCCTATATTCAGTACGCTTGTATTTTTGTCACTAAACAGCAATGCGCAACTGTGTCAAAACCCTTCCTGAAGTCAAAGAACATGGCATCAACCTCAGTGCAATTGTATACAGTGCTATGGACGTCAAGCAAGAACAGAGCGAGCTGAGTTTCGCAGGATCTCTGTTTACGGAATCCATGAAACTTCCTGGCATATTAAAACTGTGTGCCGGAGCGAGACTCTAACTCGGGACCCTTGCCTTTCGCGGGCGAGTGCTCTACCAACTGAGTTACAGAAGCACGACTCTCGCCCCGTCCTCACAGCTTTAATTCCGCCAGTACCTCGTCTCCTACCTCCCAAACTTCACAGAAGCTCTCCAGCATACCTTGCAGAACTAGCACTCCTGGAAGGAAGAATACTGCGGAGACATGGTTTAGCCACAGCCTGGGGGATGTTTCTAGAATGAAATTTTCACTCTACAGCGGAGTGTGCGCTGATATGAAGCTTCCTGGCAGATTAAAACTGTGTGCCGGACCGAGACTCGAACTCTGGACCTTTGCCTTTCGTGGGCAAGTGCTCTACCAACTGAGCTACCCAAGCACGACTCTCGCCCCTTCCTCACAGCTCTAATTCCGCCAGTACCTCCATGTTGATTTTTGTAAAGGAGATTTTCGTTCTCCAGAAAGTCCCAGTTCTTGAGCATAAAATATGTTCCAAAATTGTACAACAGACTGACGTCATCGATAGATGCCTGTAATTACGTGCCTGTGTCCTACGGCCCTTCTTGAGAACGGGAATGACATGTTCTTTTTTCCATCGTTAGGTACCTTTCGTTGCTCCAACTATCTACGATAAACTGCTGTTAGAATGGGGGCGAGTTCTTATATATTTGACCTGAAGATGAGAGCCTGCTTTAGAAATGCGTCGTATGACTTGCGCTTTTATCCCGAGTTTTATACGTTTTAGCCAAATTTTATATTTTACTAAGAGATTAAATTCACACAGGGCCAAGCAGAGAGGAATAAGAGAAGCCACTGACGGGCCTTGCTGCTGGTCAAGTCGCAAGACAAGTCAACCGTCCAAACAAGAAGACGACTAATCTGTTCAAAACTTGGACGGCGCCCGCGCCCGTTTGCCGGTGAAGAATGTGCGCAGCTGCGGAAGCGCCGAGGCGGCGACAGGCGGCGGTGGGCTAGGCAGATACCACCGCCAGGGGCGGCTGTTGCTCCTGGGAAGTTCCCGGCCCGAGACGTCAGACGTCGGCTGCCGGCGCTGCACCGTGGTTTTTCTTGGCAGCCTCCCCGTGTGGGAGGGAGAAGCACCGGGAGGGGACCGTCCGCCCCCGCAGGGTATGAGCGCGAGCCTCTTCGCCGCCAGACAGTCAGCTGTTTCCAGTGCGAGTGGCCAGAGTTCGCTGGTACTCTCGTCCCTGGGCGAAAACGCGGAGGCTTTCAGGTAAGGACAGGCAGTGGCGCTATAGTATAGTCGGTGAAAGAAGGACCCTGACAGTTAGTCGCGCTGTTGGCAGCTTCCAATTGTGAACCACAAACGCCTGCATGCGAAACATAACTGCGGCAACAGTGAGCTGTTGCCATAGAAAGGTCATCCGAAGACCAGTACCAGTTGCAAAGCGATTTAGAAAAGATTGCTGTGTGGTGTGGCAGGTGGCAGTTGACGCTAAATAACGAAAAGTGTGAGGTGATCCACATGAGTTCCAAAAGAAATCCGTTGGAATTCGATTACTCGATAAATAGTACAATTCTCAAAGCTGTCAATCCAACTAAGTGCCTGGGTGTTAAAATTACGAACAACTTCAGTTGGAAAGACCACATAGGTAATATTGTAGGGAAGACGAGCCAATGGTTGCGTTTCATTGGCAGGACACTTAGGAGATGCAACAAGTCCACTAAAGAGACAGCTTACACTACACTCGTTCGTCCTCTGTTAGAATATTGCTGCGCGGTGTGGGATCCTTACCAGGTGGGATTGACGGAGGACATCGAAAGGGTGCAAAAAAGGGCAGCTCGTTTTGTATTATCACTTAATAGGGGAGAGAGTGTAGCAGATATGATACGCGAGTTGGGATGGAAGTCATTAAAGCTCCAACAGAAACGTTTAGGTGTGCGTTTTTCTCGCGCGCTGTTCGGGAGTGGAATGGTAGAGAGGTAGTATGATTGTAGTTCGATAAACCCTCTGCCAAGCACTTAAATGTGAATTGCAGAGTAATCATGTAGATGTAGATGAAAGGTGTACAAAATCGCATTACGTGATTTCTTGAAGCAGGAGCGTGAAGCAGCAGCGCCAGACTCACCGCAGCTGTCAGGGATCTTCTTTCGCCACCTCTAGTAGCGGCATCAGCTAGACGCTACACCAGCATTTGGTTCCTTGGTTTTGTCTGAGAAAGAACCCGTAAGAACTTGAACCACCATTACGTTAGGAAATCTACAATGAACCAAGTTGTCTATGATCTAAAACCATTTTTTTTTACAAAATTTTGAGTCAGCATTGTCGCTTTCGACTGTTAAAATTATTTATTTATATAGTTGTCGATTGCATTGTGTCAACTAGAACCCTACAAAAAATTGGATTTTATCGTGTGTCAAGATTAAGATATGTCACTCATATATTTGTTTATTTTATTTCTCTATTTATGTGGTTACTTGTGACTGTGCAAGCCAAGGTTACTTGGTCATGGAACGAGTCACTTCATAGTAACAGAATGATTATAAGAAAATTTATAAACAAAGAGTCAAAGCGTTAATGGAAAACAAAAACAACAGGGACTATACGAATAAACAACACATTATGAAGAAAATGTCTGAAATACTGCGAGGAGCTCCTGTACAGAATAGAAGCACTGTGTCACAAGGAACCCTATCAGCTTGAGATTTATCATTCCCTTTTTTAAAATTCTACTGGAAGCCTCTTGAAAAAAAAATGTAAATGAGCGTTTGGCGTCATTCGCCGGGGACCCCTCGCGGGGCAGGTCCGGCCTCCTTGGCGCAGGTCTTATTACATTCGACGCCACATTGAGCGACCTGCGCGCCGGATTGGGATAAAATGATAATGAAGACAACACAACACCGAGTCCCTGAGCGGAGAAAATCCCCGACCCAGCCGGGAATCGAACCCGGGCCCGGAGGACGGCAATCCGTCATGCTGACCACTTTTTTTTTGCATTTTGTTTGTTGCTCATCGTTGTTTGTTCGTCGAGGACGTCACGTGACATCCGTTAAAGTTCATTTGTTGATCCTTCCACTCAGTTTTTTATGACAGAGGTCGATCAGCAGCACTTAGCTATTGGGGCGGACGCCTTTTGAAAAAGAACCTATTCAGAAGTGAACATGTGTCTGAACAATGCTTATGGAACTATCCAAGTGCGTGTTGTTACTCTTCACAGTATGAATATTATAGCTTCTCCTGAATGAATCAAGTGTTGTCAACAACAAATCTTGCGATGTAACGTACACACAGGAATGGCACACTTAGAATTCCGAAACATTCGAACACTGCGTACACGAAGTTCGGGAACTGAGACTGAATGTGATACTGTAATACCTCCAAAAAAAATTTTCCATCTAGCCTCAGTCCTGCGAATTTGAAACGGTCGTCTTCACAGCCTTGGGACGATAAAATTTCAGTCTTACAAGAGTTTCGGGTCGGCAACGGTATGGCTTGCGTTTAGTTGCAGTTAAGTGGTAATCTGATTTCCGAAAGCGACGTGCTAATGTTACCGACTACCGTACTAGCTGCATCATTTGTATTTCATTCCGCGTCTTTCACAATAACACTTGTAGCAGTTTCCAAGAGAAATACACACAACAAAAAATGTTTTGCATCCCCCCCAGAACTCCTGAAGATCGACGTTGACTGTGGGTATTGTATCACAGACACAGTCCCTTTGACTGTTCAGAGATGTCACTAAACCCGCCCAAAAATGTTAACAACCATGAGCAGCGTCTATTAGACGGAGGGGGTCGACAGCCGATCGGTTCCAGTCATTCCACCTCTAAACATTCATGGTGGTGTCTGTTTGTTCTATATCGTGTCTCCCTACCACTTTCGCGCAACGACGCTCTGAGCGTGTTTTTTAGGGAATTAACTAGTTTGAACATGGGACCTGTTGCTGGTAAGGAGACGCCAGACCACACATGACATGTAGAATTCAGAAGAGTTCAGTGAGTCTAGCGATGATATAACCAAATACGAAATGATCTCAGCGTCATCTCCACTGTACTCCCTGTAAAAGAATCTTAATACTAACTAAATTTAGTGGAAAGGGTTCAAGGCTTTCCTATTTTTAGTTAGCTGGTAAAATAACGTCGAAAAAGCAGTTAAGTTTACCACTGGAAATTTTATTCTACTCACAAAACATCGTTTATAAATTGCACTATTGATAAAAGGAAATGTTTTAATACAGGATGGTAAAAACCAACTGCGTTCAACAAAAATGTGAACGAATATTCCCTGAATGGGTTTCCAAGTTCTACAATCGATCGAAGGATGACCTATGCCATATCACATCTATAATCTAGGTTTAAATTGAGTTTCACAAAAGAGAAAACTATCAAAATGGTCTACAGTGACCCTCAATTATCTTTAATTACTTATCTAACTTGCCGTAAATTACAGTGGCTGATGTGGCTTCTCAATAACTATATAAAAGAAAAATCATTTCGTTTCAGATCTGTTCTTCAAGTGGCAAATGTGAACACCATGAGTTTTAATTAACGTTTGACACTAGTATTACGCAAAAAGGGGGTGTAACAGATGAGACTTCTGCAGTTCTGAGTGAAGCCTTATGCGCTCAAAAACGCGGCATCGCGTGCGTTCATTACCTTGTCGGTGTTTAGGCAGCGTCAGTGCGACAGCGGCCGGCGCACCAGCCATCCAGCTCGCCGTCTCGGAACGAACTCTCCTCTAACTTCTCCTTACTACAATTTACCGAAGTTGGTTTAAAAAAACTATCTGGCTGTGTTTTCATCTGACCAATCAGGGTCTCAATGTTAACCTTAAGCTCCGCCTACAAAAATTCTGTCTATCCAATGAGAAACGTTATACTTTTCGTGGTGGGGCAATGTTTTTAAAGTTTGCAACGTAACAGAGACGCTAAAAAGTCTCATGCTAAAACCTGCAGCTGGTGTGGTCCTTTTAGCGTTATCGTAAGATCTATACTGTTCTTTTGGAGGGCTCCATCTTTTAACATGGGCTGGGGAGTGGTCCCTGAGACGCGAAAAAGTCTCACGCTAAAACGTGCGGGTTGTGTGGCCCTACTGGTTAGCTGGCGCCGTAGGTGTCCAGACCTTCCCTTATCGTAGGGCCTTCTAGCTTAACACGGTTCTGCTTTCGGCTTCTGTCCTCGTTTCTCCCCTCGGAACTGCGTCTGCCTTACGGTGGGAAGGTACGACATGCATTTAGGCATTCTTGTGTTAGTCTGTGGCATTCCATTTGCTCACTCGTTACTTGTATTACTTTGGTTAATTTAATGTCACGATTTATTCGGAGCTATGTGACATACTACTAGATTTGCTTATTATGTAAGGGTATTCATGGAAGGTGTTGGATTTGCCTGACAGCTTACACACCAGAAAGGAGGTACACGGCTCTTGTTGTCTGTAGTTCAACCATGCCTAGACGGTCAATACCGCGGTTCGATCGCGTCCGCATTATTACCTTGAGCTAAGAAGGGCTCTCAACAAGCGAAGTGTCCAGGCGTCACGGAGTGAACCAAACCGATGTTGTTCAGACATTGAGGACATACAGAGAGACAGGAACTGTCGATGACATGCCTCGCCCAGGTCGCCCAAGGGCTACTACTGCACTGGATGTCCGCTATCTATGGACTATGGCTCGGAGGAACCCAGACAGCAACGCCACCATGTTGAATAAAGTGCAGCCACAGGACGCCGTGTTACGACTCACAATGTGCACAATAGGCTGCATGATGAGTGTCGCATATGCCTCCAACCAGACAATCGTCGTAGACGTGTTTGGAGGCAACACGATCAGATTGAACGCCTTAGTCACACTGTCCAGCGAGTGCACCAAGTTGCAGTCTCCTGTTGTTTTGGGGTGGCATTGTATGGGGCCAACGAGGTCGTTGATATATATCAAGCAAGCAATGGACTGAGCAGATGCCTGCGGCACCCCGGACTTCACTTGGCTGCAGTCGGATTCAGACATCTTACCCCTAGTTGACTGGAGGACAATATTCTGCTTCCTACTTTCCAGACATGAAATGAATCACTATTGACATTTCGTCTAGTCTCATAGTCTTCCAACTTATGCAAAAATACAGGACGTTCAATACAATCAAATGCTTTTATTAAATCAAAGAAAATATTAATAGTCGCAATCTCTCGTTTACATCGCATGGTCAAATGGTCCATCTCTAATGTATTTTACCTCCTTTGTAATAAGTAAAAAGTCTGCTCCAAACTTGTCAGTGAGCTTTTGGGACAATGTTGCAATCTTTCATTCCGGTCCTGGACCAGACTATTTGCTCCTTCTTCCTCCTACCTGTTACGAAATGTCAAATGCGTCTCAGAATTTAAGAGAGCTGTGGAGGACTTAAGATCAAATAAAGCAGAAGGGACAGATCAGAATTTCTAAAATCATTGGAGGAAGTGACAACAAACCGACTACTCACATTGCTGTGTAGAATGTATGTGTCTCGCGACATACCATCTGACTTTCGGAAAAAATCATCCACACAATTCCGAAGACTGAAAGACCTGACAAGTGCGAGAATTATCGCACAGTCAGCTTAACAGCTCATGCATCCAAGATGCTTACAAGAATAATATACAGAAGAATTGAAAATAAATTGAGAGCGTGTTAGATGACGATCAGTCTGGCTTTAGGAAAGGTAAACGCACCAGAGAAGCAATTCCAACAATGCGGTTGATAATGGAAGGAACACTAAAGAAAAATCAAGACACGTTAATAGGATTTGTGGACCTGGAAAAAGCATTCGACAATGTAAAATCGTGCAAGATGTTCGGAATTCTTAGAATAATAGAGGTAAGCTATAGGGAGAGACGGTTAATGTACAATATGTACGGACAGACAACCTTTTAGGTGGCGCAACGACAGCTGTGTATTCATCTTGGGTATTAGTAACCGCTTCAGCTGTATTTTGGCATTTTATTTCTGTATCACTACCAGTTTCGTGGTAGTTGAAAATATGACTTTAAGGCCACGAAACCGCTAGTGGCACAGTAATGAAGAAACAAAATAAAGCTGAAGCGGGTATTAGTACCCAAGTTGAATATGTACAAGAGCAAAGCGGGGATAATAAGAGAGGACGATCAGAAACTAAGTGTTCGGAATAAAAAGGGTGTAAGACAGGGATGTAGTCTTTCGCCCTACCGTTCAATATGTGCATCGCAGAAGTAACGATGGAAATAAAAGAAAGGTTCAGGAGTGGAATCAAAATTCAAGATGAAAGGATACTAATGATACGATTCCCTGATGGCATTGCTACCCTGAGTGAAAGTGAAGAAGAATTACAGGATCTGCTGAATGGATTGAACAGTCTAATGCGTATAGAATATGGACTGAGAGTAAATCGAAGAAAGACTAAAGTAATGAGAAGTATCAGAAATGAGGACAGCCAGAAACTTACCATCAGGATTGATGGTCGCGAAGTAGATGAAGTTAAGGAATTCTTCTACCTAGGCAGCAAAATAACAAATGACGAACGGATCACTGACTCACATGCCATACCATGATAATGTTCTCTTTGTATTATTCCCACCGCAAACTGCCAAGAGTGGGGAAGAAAAATTAATTATGCTGAATAATACTGGCATTGCCAGTGCGTGCTGATTTATGTTATAAGAGACGCTGCAAGAAACCGACACTGTGACAGAATATGGGAGAAGATTGTACACCAGTGTGACGTATTACTGTCATAAAAAAAAAGAAACCAGGAGGGGAGGATGGAGTATAACGCACTGACTACATTTCGGAGATTGAAAAGATATCACATGCTCGCATAGAAACACGATGTACTTAAGGAAGACACTGTGACATATTTTGTGATACAGTTCACCTGAAGTTACGCAGGAGTAATGACATCGTCTAGGCTACAAATCACCTTCGAGGGATCAGTATTGTGAGCTATGTAGGAGGACGTGTCTCTTTTGGTGAGACTGAATAAAATGAAGTAATGGATCCTAAAACATCCAGTGCTCACCACTGCCGCTGCACTGCGTAAAGTTAGTATTTTATCTGTTTATTTTTTTTTAGTTCATAATACTCCATTAAACTTTTCCAGTTTCCCGTTGAATATGTTAGGTATTTTATTACAACTAACAGGGGGTGACTGGGACACTGGTTGTCGAAGGATCTAAAAACGTAGCGTAGCTGTTTACGAAACACGTTTATTTGTTTCAATTTAGGAGTATATTATCGCTTTTATGCTTTCAGACACGTTTCATCAAAATGAACACGGAAGTATAATAAAATTTGATTATATGACTGCCCGCAGCCCGTGGTCGTGCGGTGGCGTTCTCGCTTCCCGCGCCCGGATTCCCGGGTTCGATTCCCGGCGGGATCAGGGATTTTCTCTGCCTCGTGATGACTAGGTGTTGTGTGATGTCCTTAGGTTAGTTAGGTTTAAGTAGTTCTAAGTTCTAGGGGACTGATGACCATACCTGTTAAGTCCCATAGTGCTCAGAGCCATTTGAACCATTTTTTGAAATTCGAGGGTAATTACTAGTTTCTCTAACTCTGATTGATTATATGATTGATATATTGGAATTAAATTAACTCACATATTTCATCACTGCGCTGTGATGCTGGCGCTAGCAACAGCCACCGTAAAATAATCAGCTTCTTCTTTCTTAATCTTTGTCAATTGTGTCTTCATTTTCTCGCGACATTTTTTCCGAGTTCCTTCTCTCCTGTGTAAACCGGTTCCTCTGTGTCCTCCTAATTCTCTGCGACTCACTCGAGATCCTTACTACATATTCTAAGTTATTTGTAAGTAGTTCTTGATCCTGTGTTTTACCTAAAAGTAAAAAAAAAGTCTACCCTACAGGCGTGCAAACCAAGAGCGCACCAGTCAGGATTGACCATATTGCCGTAGAGTGCGCACGAAATAAGAGGAAGGGACAACGTTCGCAGTGGTCGTTCTGAGGGTTCCGTTGTGTGTGACCATCGTACGGCAGAGGAGGCGCAGTTCAACAGCTGAAATTGTAAGCTATAGCTGGCCAGTAAGCAAACGATCGTACTAAAAAGTTATATCAGTGCAACCAATTCGACAAATTAGTACTGTGACTAGAGTACCGCGTCAGAAACACAATGGATAAACAACTTAGACGGTCGCTACTAACGGACGAAGCTCAGCAAACTATAAGGCAGCCGCTCCTTCGGAAAAAAAGAGACGGACTCGGCCAGCGCTGAGAAGGTGTTTCTGCACAGGTACCAAGTTATTTTGAAAGTGCTGCACCGGCTACAATCATCCCTTGCCCAATTTTAAAAGTCGCACTCGGAGACGATGAGAACGAAAACGGTCAAAACATACGATTCATAAAATGAACTGTCGATCGTGGGCTGATACGTTGTCGTAATTTCTCGTTTTTCTCGACGAGATATATCTGCAAGCAAAAACACATATCACTGCGACACTGTTAAATCTAAATAATTAAATGGGTTTTCGTACACAAATCGCTGATGGAAATGCCTATAAATTTGCACATGTGCTACCTTCAGGTCCCCTATACATGATTTCTTTGCACACTTGTAAAAGTCGCAATCGGAGACGACACTTGTAAGAGGATTCTAACGATCGCTGAGCATCTTGGCTATGCTAGAGAGCCCACTGATTGTCCTTGACGTTAGACATTCAGCGCAAAGCAAGAAACCTGGGCTTGAATTAACTCCACTCCAGCAGGCCTCGGAAGGCCCAACAGCACCGACCGACCGCCATGTCATCGTCAGTGGACAGGCGTCACTGGATGCAGATACAGAGGAGCATATGGCCAGCACACCGGTCTCTCGGCCTTTGTCAGTTTTCGAGACCGGAGCTACTTCTCAGTCAGGAAGCTCCTCAATTGACCTCACAAGGGCTGAGTGTTCCTCACTTGCCAACAGCACCCGGCAGACCGCGAAGGTCACCCATCTAAGTGCTAGCCCAGCCCGACGGTGCTTAATTTTGGAGATCTAACGAGAACCGATGTTACCACCGCGCAAAACCGTTGGGTCGGCTAGAATAGCACATTTTTATTGGGTATCTACATTTCAGTTTCGTAAGGAAGTTTGCAGACTAACATAGTCACTACAAATATTTTCACAATAAATATTTCGGCAAAACGTTTCGTATCTGGACAATCGTCAACATAAATTGGGTGATTTAACTGAAAACATTAAATCATGTATCGTTTTGGCTTATTGACTAAGTTTCATATCACTAATATAAAGATTAGAAGTACAAAACCAGGTGTCAGGATTTTTTTCTGGCTACTTTCACCTCTGGTAGTGTTCTAAAAGAGCGAAAACGCCAAGTTGAAAATGGTTTAGATTCCACGTGAAACTGTGTGAGGAATAAAACTAAGACCTGTCACCCATAATAAGTTCGAACTTATACTTTGCTCCTCAGACTACTATTCGAATTCATGCAATAATTCCCGTTGTCATCTCTTCGTCTTCAAAAACTAATTATGTTCTCAAAACAGCTTAGGATGTTCAGTTGTATGTACAATGTTAAGCCTACAGGGTTGCAGCACCCTGTATTACACTGAATGGAGGCCGAATTAATAAAAGTACTTTCTGGTAACGTGACGGCTAAAGGAGATCATAAGTCGCCTGTAATCACAGATAGGAAAAGCAGAGAATAGTGTATCATTAAACAGTAACGCTGTATTCAAATTCCCGGGCTCCATTGTAAGTGTGGGTCAGAGGGATCCAACTCGACGGTTGTTGTTGCCCCATACATGGAGGGACTCAACACGACACAGATTATCAGAGTTAGAGAAACTAGTAATTACCCTCGAATTTCAAAAAATGGTTCAAATGGCTCTGAGCACTATGGGACTCAACTGCTGAGGTCATTAGTCCCCTAGAACTTAGAACTACTTAAACCTAACTAACCTAAGGACATCACACACATCCTTGCCCGAGGCAGGATTCGAACCTGCGACCGTAGCAGTCGCATCGTTCCGGACTGCGCGCCTAGAACCGCGAGACCACCGCAGCCGGCCCCTCGAATTTGCAGTATTGATTTTAGAGAGAAGCGTTTTTAACCAATCTGTTTCCTTTAGCATGGAAAAAGAGGACGTCCAACAATAACCACAAAAGTTGCTGAGAAATAATTCGACTGGTTAGACGGAGACACTGAACTGACGAATCAGATGCATGGACTGTTCATATCAAATTTGTCAGTGGGCGGGGGAAGTGTTCCAGTGTGGAACGCCACATGTGAAGCCACTCAGTAGCTTTGTTCTGAACACAACAGCTCTAAGTGAAAATCATATCTGGCCCACTTCAGTCCAGCCACAGCCCCATCATAAGCCACAGCCACCACCTTCACGCCTGCCACCCAGAAAAGCTGCCAACCTGTCAACATCACACCAAGCATCTATCAAAGTCAGTTCACCACTACACATTATCTGAAAATGACATTACTGCAGGGAAAGTCTGTCTGCCAATATGCCATTATTTTATCTCAAGGTCCCAAATAAACCTAAGAAAGTGGTCCTGAGATAATTATTGATGCAATCAGCATATTTTTTTTTTTTTTTGTAATTGCGATACATAATGGAAGGCTGTAAATTGTGTCGGAATGAGTTTTGTGTAGGTGCGGTCCAAAAAGATGTATTTGTGAAGATGAAACGATTATAATGTATTTTACTTACATATCTGTGCCTGGATTTTCTGATCATTTGCTACTAATTGTAAATGCTACACTCAAGTGCAAAATTCCATAATCATGAAAGTAATTAGCAACAATAGCCCCTCCAAGGAGGGTCTTGACCCTAACATCTCTGCAAAAATGGCGTTCAGTATGGGATCTAAACCAAATTGCACACTAAACACTGTTTTTCGATGTTTTAGTGCCAAATGAGAAATTTATGTTGAAGCAAGTTATCCCAACGAAAATACAACAGCACTGTGTGCTATATACAAAAGTTTAACGGAAACGCTCGAGACGCCTGAAAATTTTGAAAGTAAGCGCTGTTGAGAGGTGCCTTCTATATGTTATTATCAAGCTGGTCAGGTCAATGCTGGGTAGAATACTTTATCGTAATTTCTGAGTTGGAATTCCGTTATTTTCCTAAACAAATGCAGTGAACCACTTTCCTAATACTAGCAACAACATTTTCCTTTATGAAGATTTTGATCGTTTTCCTAGTAAATCCTCAGTCTTAGTTCACTTCCCTAAATCAAATGAATAAAATACTGAATTTATGAGAAGTAATGGAGATATATTTCCAAAAGACCAGTTTGTCTGCAATACTTTGGCCAAGAGTTGTAGGAGCTATATAGGACATCCTATGTACAGATACCAACAATAATATTTATCACACAATTCAAGCCGTATAAACAAGACTCTGGACAAGTGCTAGCATACAAAAAGTGTGTAGTTTTCGGTATCTTCAATATTTATAACTACCGAGCGAGGTGGCGCAGTGGTTACCACACTCGGGAGGACGACGATTCAATCCCGTCTCCAGCCATCCTGATTTAGGTTTTCCATGATTTCCCGAAATCGCTTCAGGCAATTGCCGGGATAGTTCCTTTGAAAGGGCACGGCCGATTTCCTTCCCCATTCTTCCCTCACCCGAGCTTGCGCTCCGTCTCTAATGACCTCGTTGTCGACGGGCCGTTAAACACTAAACCCCACTAACTAATATTTATAACTCTTTCATCGCCCCGAGTGCTGGAGTAGTGACATGTCACTTATTAATGTGTACGACAAAGATCAAAGCTATCAAAGATGAAAAGAACCATATATTGCTAAATTACGTTAACAGTTGCTGTGAGGTACACGCACTATATTCGTCACGTCATCTGAACGAAATGTAGGCAGAGACAAAAAATATTCCTTAGTAGCAGTCTAAACAACTGGCTTCCTACCGGTTCAAGTGGTTAAAATACCACGACGCATCGGCCATTGTCAATGGGAATGATTGTTGATAAGCTCCAGTTAACGGTTGTGATGTAACTCGTATTCACGGTATCCCATACATGGGCATACGTTGACTCCGCATTCGATACGTCCACTTGAATCTTACGATCGGTGGATCCTAATGAGGGTGTTGGGATGATACTGCAGGGAAGCGCACTGTACTGCAAACATTTTCACAAGAACGGTATCAGATGCCAGTAACCTGCACCACGAGCTGAGCCACATACGCAGTGTCTTCAAGAACAGTTGCTACATCAATTACCAAGTAAAGGAAGTGATTTCCAGCAAAAATCACGATAATACCACCGACGAGGAACTGTAAAGGAAACTGGCTTTTTTGCCACTATGTCGCTTCGTATCTGTGCTGAAAAGACACAAAATCTGATCGATCTTCGGGCCTCCACCAAAAATATGGAAATTATCCAGACCAGCTAAAGGTGCGACAGGTCGTAGGACACTTGGGACCTACAACATATCTACGTTGGTCAAGCAGTGTGCATACAGAACAACGCAGGAAGGAGAGTGAGAGCCGGCCGGAGTGGCCGAGCGGTTCTATGCACTACAGTCTGGAACCGAGCGACCGCTACGGTCGCAGGTTCGAATCCTGCCTTGGGCATGGATGTGTGTGTTGTCCTTAGGTTAGTTAGGTTTAATTAGTTCTAAGTTCTAGGGGACTGATGACCTCAGCAGTTAAGTCCCATAGTGCTCAGAGCCATTTTTTTGAAGGAGAGGGAGAGATCTCTGCGCTAGTCCAGAACCTCCACTTTAGCCGAACATGCTCTAGAAAACTTACACCGGAACAAATTTGACAAACCCTCTCTCGGGGCTCGCACTAAGAGTTTCTGGTACTGTGCAACTAAAGAAATTATTGAAATAAAAGTCACTGACTCCCCGGTTTGTGGATCCCTGGAAGCTTCGCAGGTATAGAATCTATTTGCTCTGGATCGCGGCCAGCGTTAGCTGTACGCAAAGACTGGTTTAAAGCCGCACTTCCTCGCAGAATCCTGCTCGCTACAGTAGTAAATCGTCAAACCCGATTACCTGTGAGTGAAAGAAAACCAAAATTTTTCTGAAAATTCAGCGAATAAGGATAGCAACGCCAGGAAATTGTAGTGCAACTTGACATTAGGAGTTCTTCGAGGAGCTCCTGTGAAAGGAAAAAGTAATTAAAATCACTACTTAAAATTTATAAGCAATAGACTTCTAAGAAGTCACCTAAGAATTAACTGACAAGTTCGTGCAGTATAAACCGGAAACATCCATGACTATAATGATTTACAGAAAGCCAATACTATTATTGTCCTAGACTCGTGTGTTGGAAAATACGATATCCATGTAATGGAGATTAGAATTTACCTTTTGGATTTTCATCTATGTGTACAACTGTGCTAAGCAAGCGTATCTACAGTGCCTGGAGGCAGGTACATCGTCCTCATATAATCGATTTTCTTCCCTATTCCATTCGTGTATTGAACGTGGGGAAAATGTCTGTGTGTCTCATGATCTCTAGGCGAGACGTTGGTTGCAACGTGATAATCGCACTGTCTACTTCAAACAGAAATTATCTCAATTTACCCAACAGCGTTTCGCGATAATTGCATTATCTCTCTTCTAAGGACTTCCTTTTAATTTCCCGAAGTATTTCTGCCACGCTTAAGCATGGCCTACACCAACCACTTCCAATCCCACAAGTACATCTCTGAATTCGTGCAATGTCCGTTGTCATACTTTTTGATAATGACTCCAAACACTGGATCGATCTCCTAAAATTGGACGCAAAAGCACTTTGAATGTTATTTCATTTACATATTTGTTGCATTTTCCCGGAGCTCTTTCGACAAATTCAAGTTTTCGGATCGCGTAAGCTAGTATTGATTTTATGCGACTGTGCTGTATCTTAGAATTGCCCCGTTGTCCCTATACCATGTGATGTGCTCAAGATGGGTATCACTAATCTTATGATAGCATAGTACGCGTTCTTTCTCTTTGTCATCGGTATTATCCTACATTTGTTCATATTTAGAGAGAACTCTCTTTCATTATACCAAGTGGAAATTTAGATAATCCTTTCTGCAATGTCTTAGATCACCCAATGACGATACTTTCGTGTACGTAACAGCATCGTCAGCGAACAATGTGATAGTGGTGCTGATCCTGTCCGATAAATCGTTTATATATTCGGAGAATGTAATCGGTCCTGTTTTTCTTATGCACTGCAGAGGTACAGTTTCAGGAGCTTTTTCCTCAGTTCATACCATTATTAGATGTATTGGAGCTCTTTTAGTAAAAACGATTTATTCGCCTATGCCAGTCTATTTATATCTTCCTTGCTTCAGCCATCCAGTATATTTTTTTTTTTTGCTTTGTTTTGTTTTGTTTCGTTTATCCTACTCTGAGTTCAGTAAATAGGGACTTCAGAAAGTAAATTACTGATATTGTTCCATAGTAAGACAGTTGCGCAGCAAGCTTAGCGCATTGTCACAAGAGAGCACATGTTCCGGATTTTCTGCAGACACGATTCTGTTGCGGTAAAGGTAACAGCTGCATCACAGTGTGGGTGTGGAACGGCGCGGCAGCTGGAAATGTACTTCAAAGTTGAAGTAGGTGGGACAGAACGTTTCTTGTGTGCAAAAAGCTAAATTGAGCACAGATTCACAGAGAAAGCATGGTAGTGTGAGGTGAGAAAACTTGGATTTCATGGTCGAGCAGCTGCTCATAAGCCACGCATCAGGCCAGTAAATGCCAAATAACGCCTCACTTGGTGTAAGGAGCGTAAACATTGGATGATCGAACAGTGGAAAAACTTTGTGTGGAGTGACGAATCACGGTGAACAATGTGGCGATCCAATGGCAGGGTGTGGGTGAAAGTCATCTGCCAGCGTGTGTAGTGCCAACAGTAAAATTCGGAGGCGATGGTATTATGGTGTGGTCGTGTTTTTGATGGAGGGGGCTTGCACCTCTTGTTGTTTTGCGTGGAACTAACACAGCACAGGCCTACGTTGATGTTTGAAGCACCTTTTTGCTTCCCAGTGCTGAAGAGCAATTCTGGGATGGCGATTGCATCTTTCAACACGATCGAGCATCTGTTTATAATGCACGGCCCGTGGCGGTGTGGGTACACGACAATAACATCACTGTAATGGACTGGCCTGCAGAGAGTGCTGGCCTGAAACCTTTAGGGTGTTTTGGGACGCCAACTTCGTACCAGGCCTCACCGACGGACATCGATACCTCTTCTCAGTGCAGCACTCCGTGAAAAATGGGCTGCCATTCCCCAAGAAACCTTCCAGTACCTGATTGAAAGTATGCCTGCGAGAGTGGAAGCTGTCACCAAGGCTAAGAGTGGGCCAACACAATACTGAATTCCAGCATTAAAGATGGAGGGCACCACGAACTTGTAAGTCATTTTCAGCCAGGTGTCCGTATACTTTTGCCCACATAGTGTAAGTCACACTTTTCATAGCACCTTGACACTAACTCAGATAACGTTCTAGTGTCTAATCCTCTCACAGATTTCAGTAACCTCGAACAATATCAGCGAAGAAACTGCTAATTGGTGGGACCCAAATAAACCTTCTCGTTTTTTCTTTTTGTTCTCTACCTCCTATTTTTCTTTCCGACTCTTCCCTTTCGCGTTGCACTCGGAAAGATATCGAAATTAAATTATGGTTAAAAGTCGTCTCCCTATAGATAGTTTTAATCATTTGTGTTATATAGACGGAAATATATAACACATGGGAAGATGACAAACTATTAGGCTTGCGTCTGTCCATTTTTCTTTCTTTATAAATTCTTACGAGTGGGGATACATGCTATAGCACCGTTGATTCTCAAGAGGATGGTCTCTTTAATTTACACGGAAGATGTCAAATCAAACTCGGACAGTCAGAAACGTACAGCTACAGACATACCATCTTCGATTACATTGTTACTCAAACTGATCTCCGATGGTCCAGAACAACACGAAGTGTAATGACTATCCAAGTGCAAGGAACGACTTGAAAGGCAACGACAACGACAGCACCAAGACTCATGGCCTATTCAGAGGCTTTGATGCATGAGCACTAAGTGGTGCACGCCAAGAACGTGACGATGTTCCTCCCACACAGAGAAATTCATGTGAAACGTGCCTGACTCACCACAAAATACACATATGCTCTACGGAATAGCAAGCCTGCCAACAGCTTGCGTCAGAAACCGTATTTTATGATCCTCTAGTATAAATACATATTGGCCACTGAATTTGTATCTCATTCGAGGAAGCAAGTGTCATCTCTAGGAATCGTATACATTTATATCTCCCAGAAACGTAGTTCGTTGTGTGTGTCAACAAAATTCTATTTTTTAGAGTTTACTGTGATGACCACAATATCAGGCGCCCCAAACTAATAATTGAGCGTTTTTATACGCTCTTATTACGAAAAATTACTATAGTCTACAATGCCACAGCGGCTTCCAGTATGATTTTCCATATATGTTAGTTATGAATGTGTTAAGCAGATGTTGATATAGGTAATATTTCCTTGAATAGTCACGATAATCTGTAGCATGTCAGTTGTGGAGATACAGACTATACTGAAGAATTAGAATAACGTTCACTTGCAAATGAGTACATACACAAACGTTTGTGAAAATTCCAACAGCCAGAAAGAACCATCAGAATGAATCCAAAAACGATTGAAGTTTACGGAAAGGCATCACCAGTAAGTGATGAAGACTGCAAAACAATTCGTACACGTGTACTTAGCAACACGCTATCATGTGTAACCGGAAAGATCGGTGTTGTGCTAATGTCGACCACTGAAGAATCATCAAATCAAGTGGAAGCATGTGAACAGATATCAGTGCGCTTCGTGAAATTCAAAGAGCCGACGTAACGGTATGAGCAAGTTTGAGAATGGCAAAATGCTATCTTTCTAGGAAAATATGACGTTTTGGCTCGTACAGAGGTTAGATTTACGACAGTGGTGACGCGTAAACATTGGATACAAGAGAGTCGGAAAAAGGAAGGAAGGCTACAGTTTCACGTTCCACCGACGACGAGTTCATTAGAAGTGGATCACAAGCTCAGACTGCGGAAGGTTGCGGAAGAAATCGGTCATGTCCTTGTCATAGGAACCATTCCGACATTTGCCTTAAGCAGTTTAAGGACACTATGGAAAACTTGTACCTTGATGGTCGGACAAGGATTTGAACCGCTGTTGTCTCAAATGTGAATACAGTTTCTTACTATTGCATATTCACGCCCTGTCCGAGGGGGTGGTATGCAGAGTACTGGGGCGCATAGTTTCACTTAAACATGGTTCAGTTGTTACCTTGTTTGCCATGTCGTCCGACATCTTCTCCGCACAGCTCAGGTTACACATTTACCCGATGCGATAGCACTGACCGGGACGACAGTTCGATGCTTTCTGCTGGATTGATGGCAAAAGAGAGGCCTCGGGACCACACTTAATATCGTTTGAGAAGTATCGTATACATTCTGTCAGAGAACTAATGTTACGAAGCACTGAACGAAATATTACCGAAATAACGATAGCTGGAAAATTAATGTGGTAAATATGATGAAACTTAGCCGAAGTGTAGGACAAATGATATACTGTAAGTAAAAATGAACTTAAAAGGATTTAAGTTCAATCTAAAAGCATGTTTGAGATGTGAGTTTGTTGTAGCATGTGTAACGCCAGTAAGACATCTGAATATGTCGAATCGCAGTGATGATTAATAACGATTGCTGCGAGTGCTGTATGAAATGAATGAGTCTTCTTGACATGGCGATCTCAGAACAATGGGGGAGAAGATGAGGGAAGAATACAAGCAGCGATATGCTCCCAAGGTCTATCCTGAACATATTCTGTGGAATTGAAGTTGGGAGATCGAGTTGACTACTGCAAACACAGAATCTTTTACTGCTGTAGATGTTCTTCCACGACTTAAGATTGTCCCTCCATACTGAAATACAAGAGCAATGATCTCATCTCCACAGACAGTGTGCCACTGACTCACAACATTTGGCTATGGAGTGTCCGAGAGGGAATTTGAACTATACAAGATGTACACAGTGCCGCCGATGATGTGAACTGGCTGAAAACACTAAACCTCGCATTTTAACTAGCCAAAATGTTACCTACAATGCGATCTGTTAATATTGTTTATAAGCTTTTGTAAGATATTCATATTTCCCATGAACTCTCTTTTTGCCATACCGTATTTATAGTTTCCACGATATTTTAATACGTCCCGTACTCTTTTGAAATCAGGCTCCCACTCAGCATACTTCGCAATGAGTAATTCGATATAAAAACTGTCCTCTGATTTGCGGTCCAGCGTTCTGCTGTATCCCTGGCGAGCCCGGCTCCTGGGTTGAGTGGGTAACGGTGCACCCGCAGCTGGGCCCCTTACAGGTGCACCACCTTCATGAAATCTTCTGCGTCGAAGATGCTATGTAGTGTTGGTTCGCGAGTGCAGAATGGGGAATATCGGTCAGCGTCACGCACAGTAGCTTCTTTGACCATCGACTAAACTTTCCTCTTTTTGCCGAAGCTTAAGTCAGAAATTGTTGCCACACTACAGGAACAACAGAAGGAGAAATAATTACCCATCTCACCCCATTATTCTGGGCTCTGCTTGAAATAACGCAATGGTTCCCCAGCTTTATTCGTCTGGTGAATGTTGCCTGAGTGGTAGTTGGTTGCTGCTACTGCTTTATTCTAACAGTACCCACTATCAGCCATCCTGTTCTCTTGTTCATAAGACTGCTCCATGCCCATGTAGCGTCGCTGGTTTGCGCATTTTAGTGCTGCTGTAAAATCGCACTAAATTTTCTCACCATTTGCTTTATATTTCCTGGAGTTGCTGATGTTTTGTGCTTCTTCCCTAAATTATAGAGATATATTTACTTCTTCTCTTATACGAATCACTTTTGGTAATATGCATCCAGTAAAAAGAAACATCAAAATCCGATGGGAGAATACAAGTAGGAAAAGATATCTCTATATTGTATTTTTATTGTCCAACGGTAAATGCACTACCCTGTGCAAATTTTTTGTTGTAGTTTTCCATAAAACATAGAATGTTGATGAGAAAAATCAGATTTTCAGCTCCAAACAAAGAGTTTAACAGTATTTTCTTCTTTGCTGGACATTTCGGGCAATTTGCACAAACAGAAAAAACTCGCAACACCAAAAATTAATTAATGTAGAGTAACAAAATTTCGGGAATAGATTGGTCTAGGTAACATATTTGAGTGATCACAAGTTATTTTAGGCTTGAAAGCGCGATGTAGGCCATTGCAAATGTGAAACGCTGATATATTAGTAACCGGTGCCAAACGTTTCTTCTGGTGCCGGTTGTCAGTTCGTGGATGGAGTTCCATGCCTGTTGCTCTTGGCCGGTCATTACAGGGACGTTAACGCAGTCTGTGGATGAGGCTGCAGTTGTCATCCGATGACGTTCGATATGTGCTCAATTGGAAACACATCTGGTGATCGAACAGGCCAAGGCAACATGCCGACACTCTGCAGAACATTTTTTGGTACAACAGCCATAGTCGGGCGAGCGTTATCCTGTTGAAAACGCCTGATGGATTGCTGTTCACGAATGGCAGCACAACAGGTCGTATCACCAGACTGACGTACAGATCTTTCAGTCAGGGTGCTTAGGATAACCACGAGAGCGTTCCTGCTGTCATACGAAATAGCATCCCAGACCACAACTATAGGTGTAGGCCAGATAGGCTAGTTGTAGGGCCCTCAACTGCCCTCCTCCTAATCAACATACGATGATCATTGGCACCGAGACAGAACCGACTTTCATCAGAAAACACAACAGACCTCTACCCCGCCTTTCAATGAGCTCTCGCTTGACACCATTTAAGTCGCAAACGGCGGTGGTTTTGCTGTAAGTAGAATGCACGCTACAGGGCTTCTGTCTCGGAGCAGTCCATGAAGTGTCCGATTTATAATAGTTCATTGTCTCAATGTGGGGCTAACCGCTGCTCAAATTGCAGTTGTACATGCAGTACGATGCGCCAGAGCCAAACGCCGAACGTGACGGCCTTCCCTCTCGACATTGTCACTGGGCCGTCCGGAGCCCGGTCTTCATGGGAGCATACATTCTCGTGGCCACCGCTGCCAACAGTCATGCAATGTGGCTAAATTCCTGCCAAGTCTTTATCCAATATCGCAGAAGGAACATCCAGCTTCCCGTAGCCTTATTGCACAGACTCGCCCTAACTTATTGATGTGTTGATCACGGAGTCCCTGTCGCCTTAAAGGCTTTCATGTCTAACATCAACTCACGACCTCCAGCCTCAAAGGTAGCTAATGCTCACGGCTGTTACAGCGTCTATTTGAAGCATACCTAATTTGCATCCTCATATTGGCGCTATTAGCGCCACTTTACGTGACTAACACGAAATCAGAATAGACATCATCTTTCAGGAAACGCCTACTAAACTAACTTTCTTTCATGTCGCACAAATCCTTCTTGGTATTGTGAGTTTCTTTCCATCAATGCAGTCATTCATGTCATAGTTGTCCTCATGTAACATTGATGCATTCTGTTAATCGCTGTTCGTCCAGAAAGTGATGCCTCGATGTCGTATCTATATTGCTACAATCAAGTTCAGAAAAAAAAGAACACATTGAGCGACTAGAGATAGGACATTCACATTCACAGGACATGTAAATTATATGTTCTGCAAGAATGATTAGCAGTTGAACCATAACGGAACGCGGGTTCAAGGTCATCACCGACGACGAGGCGCAACACCATCTAAGTAGTAGTAGTCCAACAATGGCATCAGCACATATTGCGGGTTGCCTACATCAGGGAAAGTATACTTTCAGGGGCAAACATATTGTTCTCTTTTGATTGACAGGTCCTTCACTTATTGTTGCCCCATCCATCTCCCTCCCCCTCCTTTTCTCACTCCTCCCTCCTCCCCAATCTCTCTGGGAACTCACACTGATACCTGCACACTTTTGATATCAGTTTGATTGGGTAATCCATTAAATCTATCAATTAATTAACCTCCCTCTGGGAAAACCCCCAGACCTCCCCTACCCTCCCCCACCAGCAGATGGGCAGGAAGAAGACTCAATTGATTGGCCATTTGGAAGGAAATCGATTTCAGTGTATTGAATATTGTTTAAACAATTTAGGCAACGTGTGGAATTTGTTTATCTCAAAAGTTTTTGCGATGCAAGACTGTGTATCAAAACAGTTTATTTATTTAATGAATATGGTGGGAAATCGACTGCAGTGTATACATTATTGTTCATACAGTTAAGACAACACAGTCTATTTATTTATGTAAACAATTTTGTGGGAAATCTATAGCAATATATGGAATATTCTATGTACTGACATGATCATTATAAGGAGTGTGACTAAAATATAAATTAAAAGTTTATTTTACACTACAATAGTGAAGCCATAGTCACAGTATATAATTTTTTTTCTTTAGGAGGAATGGGTTACATTATTAGTTTCAATGAACTATGTCATCATTTTCATACGTAAAACATCAGTTGGAAATGTGTAATGATAATTATGGTCATTCATCTGACAAAAATTACTAGAAACACCAGGCAACTGAGGCAATAGTGGCTATGCTTGCCCAAATGTTCGTTCCATGTCCTAATATTGAATAGATAAAAACTACACCATGGTAAACTTTGCTAAGAATTCTTGCAATGTGTCCTGCTGTGACACAACGATCGTATGGCTGATATATTTCACAATTCTGAAAATTAAACACACATACATATATTTAATCATGAAATAGACAGTGGTTGGTTTACAACTTTGCATATCCTTAACATTACATAGTCGTAGGTCAGCAAATATACACCTTGTTACTGGGCTAATATATAAAAAAGTATTTAAATTGCTTACCTTGTATATTTATGAACATATTGTTTTTGTATCACTATGGAACAGATTAGATACTAAATGTACTTTGCAGTTGTGTAATAGCATGGAATTAGAGTTGCTTTCAATACTTTTTCTCTTTGTTATATTCATCCCATTACATAAGATAATGGATCTTGCAAGTTGTATAACCTACCATGTTAGATGCTGTGATTGACTACAACATATGAACAGCAATGTGATAAATTCCTTTTTATGTATCTGTTGTATTAATTAATATCTTGTACACACTCTGCACCTATTATCATAGGTAGTCTGTATCATTGCTTAATATTTTGGTTGTTATGATGTTGTACTGAGACGAAATTTCGATTCTTTCTTATCATGTTTTATCAACTATATTGTGCTAGCTAATTTTAAAGCTGTAAACAAGTTATACCAATGTTTTGGATTGTCTACTAGTGTTCAGTTTGTGTTTATATTTCAACCAGAGACAAGTTTCGTTAAGGCTTGAAAGTGGCGTCTTCTAGCACCTGTTATTGTACATTATATAGGTCCTGTTTTGTTTCTTGCGTTTCTATACTACATTTATGCCCTCTATTGACAGAATGGGCTACCAGGCAAATGGAGCAATGTTATGTTAGCAAGTTAGTAGTGTGTCAGTCCTACGTACAAGTACATTGTGTTTTGAGATTCTTTTTTCAGAACACAGAAAAATTATGTGCTACATTCCGTGTGAAAGCTTGCTGAGCTTGATACACTTTGTGTTTAGCTCATGGGAGTTTACGCCATGACAGTGATTAAATATTTAAATATGTGTTTGATTTTAAGAATTGAGAATTTGTGTCACAGCAGGACACATAGCAAGAATTCTTGGCAAATTTCACCAATATGTAGTTTTTATCTATTCTGCGTTTGGACGTGGAATAAACACTTGGACAAGCATAAGCACAACTTGCAGTGACTTCGTTGTGCCACCACCACCTCAGTTCTGTGTTCTCATTCTCTTTTTATTTTTCTTTCTTATGGCCTTTATCCCGCTTCAACGCGGGGTTGGCCGTGTAACTATTGATCTGGCAGTGTTAGTTGCAGAGGGTGGCCGGATTCCCTTCATGCCGCCACCCCGAACCCCCTGGAATGGAATTAGTGTACCCCAGCTATCTGCGTCTAATGTAAGCCATGGAACAGTGCGAATGTATGCAGATGTCTGCAAGTCGTGTAACTGAGGAGGACTGTGGGGACCAGCCTAGTATTCACCTAGAAGGATGTGGAAAACTGCCTAAAAACCACAACCAAGCTGGCCGGCATACCAGACCTCATCGTTAATCCACCAGGCAGATTCGATCTGGGGACAGCGTGCTTACCAGACTCAGGGAAGCAGCTCATTAGTGCTCTCAGCTACACTGGTAGGTTCCCTGGTCTCATTATTTCTCGTAATTTTTGTCAGATGAATGGTCATAATTCCCATTATATATTCTCTAATTGATGTTTTACATTTGAAAATGGCGACGTAGTTCATTGAAACCAGTAAAGTAACCCTTTCCTTTTAAAGAAAAAAATTATATACTGTGAATATGGCTTCACTATTGTAGTGTCAAATAAACTTTTAAGTGTGGAATATTGTTTAAACAATTTAGAAATGTGTGGAAAATTGCTGATTTATACAATTTGTGGAATACAAGATTATGTATGAAATATTTAAGGAATTGTGATGCTTTTTCTTTCCGATCGTGTAAGGAAACACGTATTTACGCTGTCATATATCGCTTAAACATATCTCAAAGCCAATCTCGCATCTCGTTACACCCGCAGGCTGTCTAGAGGCAGGATACACTGGAGGGATTTTTGAAAAGCCAGTGGGCTCGCCACACCGAGGTCAGCTGTCGGTAGCCATCTCAAGTGCCCTGTATGCATGAACCAACATGTTGGATACCTGTGCACACATGAGACACTTTCCTTTCAAAGGAAATAACTGATTGGGACTCGATCCTGAAATAGAGCTTAAATTAATAAATAATTAATTTGTGGTCACATTATTGTAATGTAAGGAGAACATAGTAGCTACTACACACACACACACACACACACACACACACACACACACACACACACACACACACACACACAGGTTGATAATATCACAAAACTAGTGGCAGGTTGGGTCGACATACACTTTTAAAAAAAATATTGTTGCATAAAAAACAGAGAGAGAGAGAGCTGCAGTTTGCTTTGTAGATAACATAGGCACTAGCATGGGATATTTTATTCCGACATGGGCTCTAAACTGTTGAGACTTCTGGCGCACTTCCTTTTGGTGCATTTCACGAACTGCTTCAGAAGTTATTAAATCTGGTACAGAATATTACATCTTGAACATGTCACGAATCCTGCTTCATTACATGTACCATGGGAAATATTAATTAAATCGTTAATATAGCGTTTAAACAGTTTGCTTCATATAGTTTAAAACGACTCGAAATCGACATTGCACAGTAGTCTGCGTGCATAAAAAACTGTTTTATGTTTTTGATGAGAAATTTAATTAAATAATTCAACCTTATTATTATTTGACGTCACGACTGGAAGCGGTGACGTATGAAAATATAGTTGCAATTTGACGGTCATGATGTCCCAACCACAACAGGTCTGGTAAGTATATTTTCTTTTTTAATTGTGCTATCGAATTCCTAAGTTGACTGCTTCTCTCCACTGCACCAGGACGAAGGTGGGAGGAGAGGGTCTACCACATGAGATAGTAGCAACGACTAAAACAAATAGCTATGCAAGGCAGAGTCCTCGGAGATTTATTGAGAAGCACTGAATATGACACACTTAAACCACGATCCAGACCGTAGTAATAAATTGTCATGGCCTGATGTGAGAGACCGCTAACAATCGGGAATTTGGCGTCACGAGTAGGTTTTTAAAGCACTACAGAATTCCTAAATTGGTACTCCCCACTACGTTCGCAAGAAGGAAGGCTCTAGTGCGTAATAGAATAGAGACAACATATACTACTGAAAGACAGAGTCGACTGCAATGTATTGAGAAGCACTAAACACGACACGCTTAAACCACGGTCCAGTCCGTAGCAGTAGCTGTCATGGCTAGGAATCGCAGATCGCTGGAACACTCGCACACCCTATGCGCGCTTGTCCCCAAGTCGACACGAAATGCGCCACTGGCGTCAACGCTCCTGGGTCGGAGTAAACTACCACCGCAACAGCAGCCGCAGTCTTGGGTAAGCGTGTGTGCCAAAGGGCACCACCCCTAGCCATGGAGGGCATACGGGGATGACGGGTATGATAGGAATTCGGATGTTATCCATACATCCAGTGCAAGCACACGCCCGCGTTTGAATCTTCTCCCACGCAACACACACGTTCGCTTCTGTCGCGCTCAGTAGCACACTAGTCACCTCGCCAGACCTGAGTGCGGTGGGCAAGATCAGACAGGTCGGCGCAATCTTTGTACCTGTCACAGGATGCTAATCTACAACTTCATGGTCGCCAAAGCCTCGTGACTGCCCTTGCAGCAGCCGCGGTGCACTGGGAAACAAGCAGCTGCGGCTTGGACATATACATCAGTTCTAAACTACTCCATCCAGACGTAGAATCACCTGTTTAAAAAATCCACTTTACACCATACCAGGCAGCGATGTTGTCGACAACACACCATGAATTGTGCATGTGAAATGTAGATTTCTCCCATCTACATCAGTAATTTTCGAAGACAGATGTATTTGAGCCATGCACGTGTTCTCACATCTCTGAAGTATCATTACTTTTTTGTGGAAATTTGTAATAGTATGGCCGAGGCTACATTTCCTCTGAGTATTTTCTCATTAACTAGGAAAAAACATTTTCTTATCTGTTATATCATGCATCACAAGAGTGTAATATTAAACTCATTTTTTTCTCATGACAGAGTGCTAAGATCTATCTATATTGCAGAGTGCCACATCACTTTCGAACTCCCTTAAAGTAACCAAATGCCTCGGCACATACGAAGTCTCTTAGGTAACGGCACCGAGTTGTTGTAAATATCAGGTTTATACTACTTACTACTCTATAAATTCGGTAATACGTAATTCTGATTTTATTACGATGAGATAGGAACATGGCTAAAAGATATCACTGCATCCAATAAAATGCATGTTCACTTTCCAACTTAAGAATCATATCTGCTGTACACTACCCTTCGCTACGACCTGCCAGGCAGTACATCATTGATATCAAACTGATAGGCTAATTAAATAAATTGATCATACGAGTCACTCTGCATGGCGAGTAATTTTTCAAGCAGTCTGATTATACTCACCAGGTAGCTCAAATGGGAATAATTGGAGGGGTGACGATGTTATTTTCAAGGAACTGACATTTGGAGTTGACCACAGAAGGATTCTACAGCTGGCAACATACATTTCGCGTAAGGTTTGCACTATTAATAACACGGACACAACGATTATCTTACTGTCACACAGAATTAGAAGCGGTCTTGGTTCTACTGGCTCAGAGAAGAGCCGCTTATAGTGTTACGTATTCTGGCAGAAATACTGTCTGTGATTTGGAGTCAAGTCTATCTATTCAGCCACATACGTGAGTTGAATCCTATGGAGATGTCTTTTAATGATTACAACCATTGGTAAATCATATTCGTGATACACTCGTATCTCGAAACGAGTCGACGTTTTTCGAACCTATCTCCTATAGCAAAACGCCAGAGAAGGTGTTTAGACAGTCTCTCTGCATCTTGCAACAATTCCTCAGTCTCTGTCCCTCCCTCCATGCAGCTTCATGCATGTGATCATTCCAAATTAAGCTGGAACCGAGCCTAAGCCGGAAAGTGTAATTACTACCACCATTTGCAACCAGTGGAGAAAGAGGGTAAACTGAGTTAATGCGACAGGACGGTGTTTGGATGACTCGGTGGAAATATGGACATGTTGTAGCTCCGCGAACCATGTACAATGCGTAAGGCCAGCATCAAGCAAAACTTTCTCCTGTAACACAAGATAGTAGAAAAGACAGTACAAAAAGTTACGGTGGTGTTTCTTACTGGGAAATATAGGAAGATTCCACATAATACAGGACCTGGACGAAGGATGAGGATTTTGCTGCTACATTGCAATGCATCTCCGAACTACATACAGGCACTGCAGTCCAAAGGAGATCTGTGTCCCTCAGGGAGCATTCCTTTTGTCACCAAAAGACTCAATCTAACATCGTTATTTTATACGATCTAACCTCCACTAACGTCAAATGATAGGGAATTCGATAATGTCCCTCTCATCAGATGTATCGAAAGAAAATGTCATTTGTTTGTTGCCACCGAGGATATTAAATATATGAGGTGCCTTCAAGTTCTAAGGCCTCCATTTTTTTCTAATTAACTACTCACCCGAAATCGATGAAATTGGCGTTACTTCTCGACGTAATCGCCCTGCAGATGTACACATTTTTCACAACGCTGACGCCATGATTCCATGGCAGCGGCGAAGGCTTCTTTAGGAGTCTGTTTTGACCACTGGAAAATCGCTGAGGCAATAGCAGCACGGCTGGTGAAAGTGCGGCCACAGAGAGTGTCTTTCATTGTTGGAAAAAGCCAAAAGTCACTAGGAGCCAGGTCAGGTGAGTAGGAAGCATGAGGAATCACTTCAAAGTTGTTATCACGAAGAAACTGTTGCGTAACGTTGGCTCGATGTGCGGGTGCGTTGTCTTGGTGAAACAGCACGCGCGCAACCCTTCCCGGACGTTTTTGTTGCAGTGCAGGAAGGAATTTGTTCTTCAAAACATTTTCGTAGGATGCACCTGTTTCCGTAGTGACCTTTGGAACGCAGTGGGTAAGGATTACGCCCTCGCTGTCCCAAAACATGGACACCATCATTTTTTCAGCACTGGCGGTTACCCGAAATTTTTTTGGTGGCGGTGAATCTGTGTGCTTCCATTGAGCTGACTGGCGCTTTGTTTCTGGATTGAAAAATGGCATCCAAGTCTCATCCACTGTCACAATCGACGAAAAGAAAGTCCCATTCATGCTGTCGTTGAGCGTCAATATTGCTTGGCAACATGCCAACGGGCAGCCATGTGGTCGTCCGTCAGCATTCGTGCCACCCACCTTTTCGCATTTTCAGGTCGTCATGCAGGATTGTGTGCACAGAACCCACAGAAATGCCAACTCTGGAGGCGATCTGTTCAACAGTCATTCGGCGAGCCCCCGAAACAATTCTCTCCACTTTTTCTATCATGTCGTCAGACCTGCTTGTGTGAGCCCGAGGTTGTTTCGGTTTGTTGTCACACAATGTTCTGCCTTCATTAAACTGTTCCACCCACGAACGCACTTTCGACACATCCACAACTCTATCACCACATGTATCCTTCAACTGTCGATGAATTTCATTTGGTTTCACACCACGCAAATTCAGAAAACGAATGATTGCACGCTGTTCAAGTAAGGAAAACGTCGCCATTTTAAGTATTTAAAACAGTCCTCATTCTCGCCGCTGCCAGTAAAATTCCATCTACCATACGGTGCTGCCTTCTCTGAGACGTATTGACAATGAACGCCGCCTCATTTTAAAACAATGCGCATGTTTCTATCTCTTTCCAGTCCGGAGAAAAAAAATTGGAGGCCTTAGAACTTGAATGCACCTCGTACAGACATTGGTTCATTGGAGCAGGTGACCAGTGATTCAAGTCGCTTCGACAGACCAGTGTAAAGTTTCGTTACCTGTACTTTAGGAGGACCATATCCCAATGGCTATCAGTTGCAAGAGAGGCTCCTTGTGTTGTTGTTTGATACTTTGTCGTTTTCTGCTGTAACACATCCAAACAGTGTATGACTACAGCTACATACACTGCTATCATTTTGTTTTTCCACAATAAATTCGAGGTCTACGTCAGGTGATAAATCAACATTAATACGTTTTGATGCATTGCCTCTCAGAGAAAACTGGACACCGTAGACTCTAAATTATGCTGCTCCTGCTTCCACAATAAACAGGATGATTGAAGTGAAAGACAGAGGCTGTGTTTCTTATTGGCAGGCAATGCAGAAGAACTTGTGACATATGATAACTGGAAGAGGTGGCATTGTGAAGCGTTTTTAAACAGCTGTACACTTTGATAGATGACCTCTACATTTAAAGCTATCTTCCACAGTGACATGGTAGCAGATGTCTAGGTGTCTTGTTTCGATTGATATCTCTTTGATGACCTCTAAAATTAAAGTTATCTTTCACAGTGATGGGGTAGCCAGATGTCTAGGTGTCCCATTTCGATTGATTTCTCATATTGCACTCATGCACATGAGTTTTAATAGTTCGTAGTTTATCTCTATTGTATGGTATAAAATAACGATGATAGACGGAATGTTTGGAAGACTGAATAAGTGCGCTCTGAGGGATGCAGATCCTCTTTGGAGTGCAGTACCTGTATGTAGTTTGGAGATGCATCACAATGTTGTAGCAAAATCCTCATCCTTCTTTCAGTTCGTGTATGATGTGGAATCTTCCTAATTTTCCCAGTAAGAAACACCACTGTAATTTTTGCACTGTCTTTTCTACTACCTAGTGTTGCAGGACAAAGTTTAGTTTGACGCTAGCCTTACTCACAGTACACGGTTGGTGGAGCTACGACAACATGTTCCCATTTCCACCGAGTGGTCGAAACACGATCATGTCGCATTAACTCAGCTCACCTTCTTTCTCTGCTGGTTGCAAAAGGTGGTAGTAATAGCACTTTCCAACACATGCTCAGTTCTAACTTAAATTGGAACAATCACATGCACAAAGCTGTAGGGAGGGTATCTGCACTGGCAGAAGAGAATTGCGCAAAATACAAGTCGGTAAATAATTTATTGGGCTCACCAAAACGAACCAATAATACAATCTCCAAAAGAACAACAGACTCGATCCCAACTGTGTATAAAATAACAAATAAGAATAGATAAGATCCATCTCTTCACAGGGAGATATCACAATAAAACAATTCTACAATGTCGAGATGTTCGTCGAGTATACCAAGTCCATCTGCAAGATACTGCACAGCTAGCACAGGCATCTGGCCGTGGCTGCAGCTCTGTTTTACTTCCAAGCTGTGCACTGAACTGCCCTTTGCCAGCAGTGTACCGCCTTATAAAGCCCATTTGGCGGATGTATCAGCCAGAACTATTTGCGATCACATGCCTGGCGTATCAAAGCAATTCCTAGGGTAGCTGCGACCTCTGGTGAGCTCTTCTGCAGGCCCCATGAATGGCGGCCATTGGTGGAAACCTGGTGTCGTGTTGTGTTGTGGCCACCAGTAAATATTTGTGTTGACAACACAGACAACATAGGTTTCCTAGTGAACATACACTCTCTGATTCAGGCATCCTGTGTTGGTTGGATGTGAAGTGGAATGCCAATGCAGTAGGCGCTACGATATTATGAAGTGGGTGACCACAGCAGACCCCTCCCCCACCCGTCCCCCCACCACCCCAGGGTGAGCGGAAGGCACATCTCGACATCAGTCTCTTGGTCCTTCTGTGAGAGGGGAGTGGGGGCATTCACAGGTGCAGAATCGATCTCAATGGGTGTAGGAACCTCCACCAGAGGGTAATCCTGTGGTGTGACTGGCAGCGATGGTGGAGGCAGCAGTCAGGCAGGCAGAGGGGCACCTGAAGGCTGGCAGCCATGGAGATGGCTGAGGAGCTGGCTATGGCCATGGAGATGGCTGAGGAGCTGGCTATGGACCACACGGGAGCAAAGCTGGTTGGTTTGCTTCCAGCCCACCGTGCTGTCATCAAGGGTGAATGCGACCATAACACAGCTGATGAGTGACGAGGCGCTGGCAGGGAATGGGTCGATTCTGGGTGATCACCATCGCCTAGACCATATCTTGCAGAGAAAAATGGAACTGTGTCGAAAGTGGAGGTGCGGGGCAGGGAGAAGACGGAAACAGTAGAGATAAGGGGGACCAATGAGGGCGGCTGTGAGGGTTTTCAGCTGTGGATGACCTACCCTGAACAGTGGACCAGTATGAGTAAAGAGAGATGGTAAGGTCGTCATCCAGGGAATGTTGGGGACGCAATTTCAACATCTGGATTTTAAATGTACAGATAAACCGTTTGGCTAATCTGTTAGATGCATGATGAAAGGGAGCAGTATGAATCAGCTTGGTTGGTGCTGAAGGAGGTAAATTCAACATATGTAAGTTGAGGGCCATTTTCAGTCACCAACGTCTCCAACAGGCCATCAACGGCAAAGATGCGGGAAAGAGCTTTGATGGTATTGGTGGATGCCATGAAGGACGTGCAGGAGTCATAATGAAACCCACTGCCTGAATCCACAAAGATAAGTCAGGGGTAGCTGAGGAATGGGCCCAACAAATTCCGAGTGCAAATGGGACTTAGAAACAGGAGCAAGAGGCCACAGGAACAGGCATCGAGGGGGTGCTGACTGGTGCCATTGACAAGGGGGACATGACGCTACCAAGTGGGTGATGGCGTCCATCCCCATCCAGTAGACATGCTGGCAGGCAAGCCTTATTGGTAGGACAAGCCCCCAGTGACCAACATGCAGGAGCTCCAAGGCCTGCTGGTGGAGGGAGGCAGCAGCACAACTCACCAATGATCATTGTCACCCAAGATGTGGAGGACCCCATCTCTGACAGACAGGTCCTGGTGGTGGTGCCAGTAGGCCCGGACCTCTGGTTGCAACAGATGATGATGGTCTGATGGCCACCCATGCTGAATGTGGTGCATCAGTGTCTGGACGGTTGAGTCATCTGTCATGCGACATGTGACTAGCTTGGCATTCACCATTAAATCAACTACTGCCTCAGCAGTGGCGCCATCCAGTTGGAAACAAGCAAATGGGTCAGCATCGAACTCAGGTTCGACACCCACTGGGAGACAAGAGAGAATATCAGCGTTGGCATGCAGAGCTGTGGCTCAAAAACAGATTTTGTAGGAATATTCCGCAAGGAACATTTCCCAGTGCTGGAGGTGGTGAGCAGTGCTTGTGGGGATGGCGGATGTAGCACTGAACAACGAGATCAGAGGCATGTGATCGGTGTATAAGGTGAAGTGATGGCCGTAGCTGAAATCATGGAATTTTTTAAACCCAAAGATGATGGCCAAGAACTCAAGTTGCCAGTAGTTATGCTGAGCCAGGGATAGTGTTTTGGAGACAAAGGTCACTGGGCGCTTGACTTCGTCAAAGATGTGAGACAAGACAGCCCCCACACCATATTCTGATGCATCGGCAGGCAAGGTGAGAGGCGTGGTGGGGTCTAAGAGACAAGGCAAGCCGGTATCAGGAGAGAAGACTTAAGACAGTAGAACACCCTATTACAAGCCAGTAACCAGTCCCAGGTAAAATTCATATGGAGGAGGCAGTACTGATGGGGTTCCACCAGAGCTGCAGCATGTGGGATAGAACAGCAGTAGTAACTGAATTGTCCCAGGGCTGACTTGAGGTGGGAGATGTCCTTTGGGGTGGCAGCTGCTGAATAGCCTCGACATACTGGGCATTGGCTGAATGCCTTTAGCGCTGAAAACATGGATGGGGCGGCAGCTGCTGAATAGCCTTGACATACTGGGCATTGGCTGAATGCCTTTAGCGTTCAAAACATGGACGAGGTAGGTCACCTGAGTAACAAAAAAAAAAGACATTTCTCCTTGTTGCAGCGTAAGCCAGCACCCTGAAGAACATGAAAGAGGTTCCAAGCCAAGTCTGCGGTGTAGACACCAGTGACTAAGATGTCACAACGTAGTTAGCCATCCCCAGAATGTCTTGTCAGTGTTTCCAAATAGTGCTGGAAGATTGTTGGAGCACTGGCGACCCCGATTGTCCAAAGGCAACTGGAGGTAGGCGTCCTGCAAGTCAATTTTGGCAAATACGGTGCCGCTAGCCAACCTGGACAGGATGTCATCTACCTTGGGTATGGGATAAGAGTAAATAACAGACTGAGCATTGACAGTGGCCTCAAAATCCCCACACATGTGAAGAGATGTATTTGGCTTATCAAGGACCATGATGGGTGTAGCATAATGACTATGGTGGAACAGGGTCAGGATGTCCTCAGCCTCTAGGCCACAAAGCTCCTGCTGGAGTTTGTCAAGGAGGGTGAATGGTACCAAGTGAGCATGTGGAATTTCGGGACTGCTAAAGGGCGGAGTTCAATATGGGCTATGAACCCAGAGATGTGGCAGAAAACACATGTCGGAAGTCATCCACTGCTGCAAAAGATTGTCTGCTGACAACACCTGGACGGCCAGGCCCGAGTCATGTATCTCGAGACCCAGTAAGGGTTAAACATCCATGCTAAATAAGTTGGAGGCCATGGGAGTGGCGAGAGCCAAAATCCAAGCTGTGACATCATAAATGACATACTGGACCCAAGTCACGAACCACACCTGTAGTAGGATAATGTTGTTGCTGTAGTTCTTCAGGGAAGTATGGAATGGAAGAAGTGGTGGTGAACCCAACTGACAGTGGGAATCCTCATCAATGATGATTGCAGAGGACTCTGTATCAACTTGAAAAGGGAAAGGAGTGCCATCAAACTGCACAGTCACAGTGATTGCTGCCGTCATGTGTGGGAAACCCAACTGCACAAAGGAAATTGACGGCAGTGGGTTCGTCTGATCCACCATGCAGTCAGAGGCGTTCAAAGCACTGTGGTCCATGACTATCAATGATGATGACCAGCAGACCTCAGCTCTGTGACCCTGCTTTCTGCGAGCTGAACAGGTCATCCTCCTGAAGTGGCAATCTGGCCTATGATGCATGACAAAGCATTGACTACAGGAGGGCAACCACTGTAGCTGCTGATGCAGCCGCTACAGCCACCATTGGCGCAGGTGGGTATCAGCGCACTGGTCCTGGAGGGTGGGCGCGGCCTCAGGAGGGGGCCTGACGCTGCTGCGGCGGCTGCAGTGATGTGAAATGGAGTCGCAGGAGGCAGGCAGGAAAGACTTGCGCCAGGAATTGCAGCGTGGAAGAAGAGTGAAAGGACTGCTCATGAGCACAGATAATGGACATACAGGTGTCTAAATAGGGATCTTTCAGCTTCAGAATATCAGTCTGTAAGGTATCATCTGGGACATGGACAAGAATCATATCAAGAATGACTGCCAAACCATAAGAGGCCGGCCGTGGTGGCCGAGCAGTTCTAGTCTGGAACAGTCTGGAACCTCACGACTGGTACGGTCGCAGGTTCAAATCCTGCCCTTGGCATGGATGTGTGTGATGTCTTTAGGTTAGTTAAGTTTAAGTAGTTCTAAGTTCTAGGGGACTGATGACCTCAGATATGAAGTCCCATAGTGCTCAGAGCCATTTCAACCAAACCATAAGACTGCTTGTAATGGGGGTCCCCACAGAAAAAAAAGACAGTCATGGGAGAGACCTTGCAGCATAGCAATCCAATCTCTGTATGACTGCAAAGGAAGCTTCTGACAACTGAAGAACTTGTGATGTGCCACTGCCACACGGACCTGAGGGACAAAATAACACAATAAGCTAGAAGTCACCTCATAGGAGAGAGCTTGAAATTCTGCATTGGGATGCCACTGTTGCAAAAGGTGATAAACTTCTGGGACCACATATGCGAGGAAAAATGCGTGACGCTGAACTCACCAGTGACATCATGAACAATAATTTGTTGATCCAGACGAGCCACTTAGTTATCCCAAGGCTCAATGAAGTTGTTGAACTTGGACAATGCAGAGGGCGCGGTATGGAGCCTCAGAAGTGGGGAAGTTGGGTTAGACGCCTGAACAAGCAACCCAAAGGGGGAGGGGGGTGGACATCAACTATAAACGCTGCGTAATGAGCTCGTTCGTTTCTTGCATATTTACCAACAGCACTACGACTCGCACTGAGGGTTCATCAATACCTGGAATAACGTGTGCCATAGTGGACAACAACTGAGCAAAAGCAGGAAGCTCTTAAACCAACTTGATGCTACTGAAATATATGCACTAGCAGAATAGAGATGGAGAAAATGCAAGTTCTAAAATCTTCAAAAGAACAACAGACTCGATCACAACTGCGGATCGTCACAAAGATAAAATAACAGATAATAACAGAAAAGACCCGCCTCTCCATGTGAAGAGATCACAATGAAACAATTTTACAATGTCAAGATGTTTGTCGACTATGCCAAGTCCATCTGCAAGAGATCAGCCACGTAGAAGAGTGCTCTGGCCATGGCTGCCAGGGTGGCAGCTCTGTACACTTCCAAGTGGATCATCAAACTGGCCTTTGCCGGCATTGCGCCGCCCTATAAACCCGTTTGGAGGATGTTCTAAACAATCATGATGGTGTCTGTTTGTTCTATATCGTGTCTCCCTACCACTTTCGCGCATCGACGCTCTGAGCGTGTGTTTTAGGGAATTGACTAGTTTGAACCTGGGACCTGTTGCTGGTAAGGAGGCGCCAGACCACACATGACATGTAGAATTCAGAAGAGTTCAGTGAGACTAGCGATGATATAACCAAATACTAAATGATCTCAGCATCAGCTCCACTGCACTCTCTGTAAAAGAATCTTAATACTAACTAAATTTAGTGGAATGGGTTCAAGGCTTTCCTATTTTTAGTTAGCTGGTAAAATAACGTCGAAAAAGCAGTTAAGTTTACCACTGGAAATTTTATTCTACTCACAAAACATTGTTTATAAATTGCACTATTGATAAAAGGAGATGTTTTAATACAGGATGGTAAAAACCAACTGCGTTCAACAAAAATGTGAACGAATATTCCCTGAATGGGTTTCCAAGTTCTACAATCGATCGAAGGATGACCTATGCCATATCACATCTATAATCTAGGTTTAATTTAAGTTTCACAAAAGAGAAAACTATCAAAATGGTCTACAGTGACCCTCAATTATCTTTAATTACTTATCTAACTTGTCGTAAATTACAGTGGCTGATGTGGCTTCTCAATAACTATATAAAAGCAAAAATCATCGAGTTTCAGATCTGTTCTTCAAGTGGCAAATGTGAACACCATGAGTTTTAATTAACGATTGACACTAGTATTACGCAAAAAAGGGGGTGTAACAGATGAGACTTCTGCAGTTCTGAGTGAAGCCTTATGCGCTCAAAAATGCGGCATCGCGTGCGTTCGTTACCTTGTCGGTGTTAGGCAGCATCAGGGCAGCGGCGGGCAGCACAGCTCCGCTCACCTCGCCATCTCGGAAGCAACTCCTCTAACTTCTCCTTACTACAATTTACCGAAGTTGGTTTGAAGAAGCTATCTGGCTGAGTTCTCCTCTCACCATCCAGGGTCTCAATGTTAACCTTAAGCTCCGCCTACAAAAATTCTGTCTATCCAATGAGAAACGTTATACTTTTCGTGGTGGGGCAAAGTTTTTAAAGTTTGCAACGTAACAGAGACGCTAAAAAGTCTCACGCTAAAACCTGCAGCTGGTGTGGTCCTTTTAGCGTTATCGTAAGATCTATACTGTTCTTCTGGAGGGCTCTATCTTTTAACATGGGCTGGGGGGTGGTCCCTGAGACGCGAAAAAGTCTCACGCTAAAACGTGCGGGTTGTGTGGCCCTACTGGTTAGCTGGCGCCGTAGGTGTCCAGACCTTCCCTTATCGTAGGGCCTTCTAGCTTAACACGGTTCTGCTTTCGGCTTCTGTCCTCGTTTCTCCCCTCGGAACTGCGTCTGCCTTACGGTGGGAAGGTACGACATGCATTTCGGCATTCTTGTGTTAGTCTGTGGTATTCCATTTGCTCACTCATTACTCGTATTACTTTGGTTAATTTAATGTCACGATTTATTCGGAGCTACGTGACATACTACTGGATTTGCTTATCACGTCATGGTTTTCATGGAAGGTGTTGGATTTGCCTGACACCTTACAATGTATCTCCTGGAACTATTTACGATCACGTCCCTGGCGTATCAAAGTAATTCCTGGGCTAACTGCAATCTCTGATGAAGCTGTTCTGCAGGATCCGCAAAGGGGTAGCAGTCCCAGGCGGCTGTTGGCGGAAACCTGGTGTTGTGTTGTGTTGTGTTGTGGCCGCCGGTAAATATTTGTGTTGGCAACACAAACGACGTGGTGAATATGAACCCTGTGATGCAGGCATCGTGTGTTGGTTGGACGCGAAGTGGGGTGCCGATGCAGTAGGCACTACGATGTATGAAGTGGGCGGTCGCAATAGGTGGGGCGGAGACTGAGGAACGGTTACAATATGCAGAGAGAGTGTTTAAAAAACTGCGCTGACGTTTTGCCATAGGAGAAAGGTTCGAAAAACGTTGACTCGTTTCGAGATATGGGTGTATCACGAATATGATTTACCAGTGGTTGTAATCATTAAAAGACATCTCCATAGGATTCAACTCACGTATGTGGCTGAATGGATAGACTTGACTCCAAATCACAGACAGTATTTCTGCCAGAATGCGTAACACTATAAGCGGCTCTTCTCTGAGCCAGTAATTCTGGGTGACAGTAAGATAATCGTTGTCCGTGTTATTAATAGCGCGAACCTTACACGAAATGTATGTTGCCAGCTGTAGAACCCTTCTGTGGCCTACTCCAAATGTCAGTTCTCAACAGCGTTCCTTGAAAATAACATTGTCACCCCTCCAGTTATTCCCATTTGAGCTACCTGGTGAGTATAATCAGACTGCTTGAAAAATTACTCGCCATGCAGAGTGACTCGTATGATCAATTTATTTAATTAGCCTATCAGTTTGATATCAATGATGTACTGCCTGGCAGGTCGTAGCGAAGGGTAGTGTACAGCAGATATGATTCTTAAGTTGGAAAGTGAACATGCATTTTATTGGATGCAGTGATATCTTTTAGCCATGTTCCTATCTCATCGTAATAAAATCAGAATTACGTATTACCGAATTTATAGAGTAGTAAGTAGTATAAACCTGATATTTACAACAACTCGGTGCTGTTACCTAAGAGACTTCGTATGTGCCGAGGCATTTGGTTACTTTAAGGGAGTTCAAAAGTGAGGTGTCACTCTGCGATATAGATAGATCTTAGCACTCCGTCATGAGTAAAAAATGAGTTTAATATTACACTCCTTTGATGCATGATGTAACAGATAAGAAAATGTTTTTCCTACTTTATGAGAAAATACTTAGAGGAAATGTAGCCTAAGCCATACTATTATAAATTTCCACAAAAAAAGTAATGATACTTCAGAGATATGAGAACATGTTCATGGCTCAAATACTTCTGTCTTCGAAAATTACAGATATAGAAGGGAGAAATCTACATTTCAGATGAAAAATTCATGGTGTCTTGTCAATAACATCGCTGCAGGGTATGAGGTAAAGTAAATTTTTTAAACAGGTGTGTCTATGTCGGTATGGAATTGTTCAGAACTGCTGTGTATGTCCAAGCCGCAGCTGCTTGTTCGCAGTGCACCGCGGCTGCTGCAAGGGCGGTCACGAGCAATAGGTTAAAGGCCTGTCAATCAAAAGAGAGCAATTGGTTTTGTCCTGGAATGTATACCGCCCCTGATGTAGGCAACCCACAATGTGCGCTGATGTCCTTCTTGCCCTACTTCTCATCTAAGGATAAAATGTGCCTGCAGCTCTCATTATAAACCGAAGATAATGGATCAGTGTGTCTTTAGAAGACGTGCAGGATGCCTCACAGCCATATGCGCATATTGTGTTGTCAAATCAGTGAGTTTGAAAGAAGGTGCATCATAGGCACGAGGAAATGTGATGCATCTGTATGGAAAATTGCTGTTCATGTAGGATGAATTGTTTCGGCAGTGCAGCTGTTGTGTGCAGAATGGTTCACAGAGGGCCATACAACACGACGAGTTTTGTCGAATCATACCAACCTGACCATCACTGTCCCTCCTGCCCCCCTCCGAGAAGTTCGACATGTCATCCGAATGGCATTACAGGACAGATCTGCATCCTCCTCAGCTCTCGTGCAACTGCGGAACTGTGTAACGCATGGTACACTAGCAGGGGTGGCAGTCCACCGCCGTCGTTTATTACAACAAGGGTTAAGTGCGCATCGACCACTTGTCTGCCTGCCTTAGACGGACGTGAAGAAACAGCTATACGAAAATAGCATATGGGACGACGTCACTGGGTATAGGAATGGCATCAGATAGTGTTTTTGGACGAATCAAGGTTCTTTTTGTTTGAAAATAATGGCCGTATTTTGCTTCGGGAGCGGCGCCACTGTCACTGCATTCACGCAAGACATAAAGCGCCAGCTCAAGGCCTTATGGTGTGAGGCGCTATTGGGTACCAAAAAAAAACCAGTGTAAGCTACTTGAGTGACATCCTGCGACCTGTGGCCATTTTCTTTCTGCACAATACCCCAGACGCCATTTTTGAGCAAGACAACGCACGACCTCATGCTCCTTCTCGAACCTGTGCCCTGGTCCGCCAAATCATCAGACTTGTAGCCAATCGAAATGTGTGGGATATGGTGAAATGACAGGTGCAGCACTGTGATCTAGTGCCAACCACCACAGATGAACTTAGGAATCAGGTGAGCCGGCCGCTGTGGCCGAGCGGTTCTAGGCGCTTCAGTCCGATACCGCGCTGCTGCTACGGTCGCAGATTCGAATCCTGCCTAGGGCATGGATGTGTGTGATGTCCATAGGTTAGTTAGGTTTAAGTGTAGAGGACTGATGACCTCAGATGTTAAGTCCTATAGTGCTTAGAGCCATCTGAACCATTTGAATCAGGTGAATGTAATACTGATGGTTATACCACAGGACGCCATTGGCGACTTGTATCTCTGGTGCCATCACGCATAGAACAAGTTATCAGGGCCCTTGACAGATTCTGTGCCTACTAGGCACCAGGACGCATGCTGGGCGAAGTGACTCAAATGCTAATAATTTCTGCAGAACATACTAATGTAACGTCCTGTATGTATGAACGCCCTGTCTCTAGTCGTTCAAGGTGTTCTGTTTATTCTGAACATGAGTGTATTTCTGCTATTATATTTCGTACCACTGAAAGGGAAGGCGTGGTGGTTCGTACAATGATTTCGTATTCCGGAGGAGTGGGGTCCAAAGCCTCTCTTATTTCTTTCAATCAATTTAAGTGAATGTAGAATGGTTCCTTAAACAAGTCATGGTAGATTCCTTCCTCCATTTCCGGTACCTTGGTCTTATCCATCTGGAGTTCAGAAATGTGGAGGAGGTAGCTTACAAAACAAAGTTAATTCGATTCTAGAATATTCGTCGTTAGTCTGGGGTCGTTACCAGATAAGCTAATATAGAAGATTCAAACAAAAAAACTTGTGCGTTCCGTCACGGAATTTCGTAAGCTGCTCAACCACAGTCACGGAGACACTCAACTAACTCCAGTGCAGAGAAGAATGGTGATATGCGTTAATAAGTGTTTTGTTATTTAAATTGCAAGCAAAGTTACTTCCGCAAACACTCACGACGGTAAAATCACAGTAATTCGATTTAATGCATCTGTTGACTCAGGGATCGAGACGTGACTGCACGATCCGTTACAGCCATGCAGATAAGATGACTGTCATCTTGACTGCTAGTGATACGAGGCCGTTGGGATACAGCACGGCATTGCGTATTACCCTCCTGAACCCACCGATTCCATATTCTGCTAACAGTCATTGGATCTCGACTAATGCGAGCAGCAATGTCGCGATACTATAAACCGCAATCGCGATAGGCTACAATCCGACCTTTATCAAAGTCGGAATCGTGATGGTACGCATTTCTCCTCCTTACAAGAGGCATCACAACAACGTTTCACCAGCCAACGCCAGTCAACTGCTGTTTGTGTATGAGAAATCGGTTGGAAACTTTCCTCATGTCAGCACGTTGTATGTGTCGCCACCGGCGCCATCCTTGTGTGAATGCTCTGAAAAGCTGATCATTTGCATGCATATCACAGCATCTTCTTCCTGTCGGTCAAATTTCACGTCTGTAGCAATTCATCTTCGTGGTGTAGCAATTTTAATGGCCAGTAGTGCATAAAATGTGTTCATAGCCTTTCGCATTTAGCCTTTTATTAAGCAGGACAAGGGGCGACGCCGAAGTTACGAAATACACTCCCATACCGTAATAACACCTACTTTACGTTTCCTTCACTGTTGGCACTACATAAGGATGCTACGTGAAGTTATGCAGGAATTCGCTACACCTAAACGCTTCCGTCGGATTGCCATAGGATTCAGCGTGATTCAAATCACTCCAGATACCCGTTCCCGGTCATCCACTGCCCAGCGGCGTTTTTCTTTAGGCCAGCTCAGGCATCGCTTAGCGTCGGCTGGCGACCGAAATCTCTGGCTTATGAGGAGCTGCTCGACCACTAGCTGGACTAGTGGTAGTTCTTCGGAACTCACGAACGATTCCTTCCGCTGATTTAATGCTATTTTTTTTACAAGTGCTCGCAATGCTAGACGCTCCTTGTCCGTCTGTACAAGAGGACTGGTTCGTCTTGGTTTACCTGTTCTTCGCTTTGCAAGTGACATCTAATGCCTAGCCACAGAGCTCTCCTGACGGACCCATCACTCTGCTCCTACTACTAATCTACTGACTCCCTGCCTCCTTTTATGTTGGTGGCTCCGCCTCTTGTTGACATCTAGTGGGCTATTTCACACTGCATAGAGATGTTCGTGCACGTCTGATAATACATTATAGGGACACAAACAAAACTTTGCTTTAGAGACTGCGTTAGCAATATCTGTTCGCCCGACTATGTTCATTATCGGGATATAAAACGAAGCTCATCGAAATACTCGTATGATGGTGGAAACACCATTGAGGACGGAATGCACCTGCGCTTCTCGGCTCTCGTCAAATCATTTGCGCAGCGCTGCCAACTCTTGGAAGGCGAATTCAGTCTACTTGTGCCACACCTAGGACGGAAACCTCAATACCAAGCACGGACCCAGAGGTGTTACATGACGCACTAGAAGCTTCAGTGCAGTTCTCCATTTAGAAAAATCATGGGTAGTATTTTATTTTGCCAGAAGGTGCTGGCAAGGAAAAAAGCACTCGAAACACGAATGGGTTAGTCCTCACGCGTTAATTGAATGAAAGATGGTGGCAATAGATCCTTGCATTAATAACAGTCTGCTCAGTGTGATATATGAAGCATCTATGGCTCAGTAAGGCAGCTGCCTGTGAATATAGGTCGTGGAGCAGACGACTGTGGTGCTCCTGTGCCGTGCTGCAGGTGTCTGCGGGAACAAAGAGATAATTAACTCTGGTCGCTTTGGGTCTGGAAGTGGGCCAGATAGAAATATCCGCACGCTTATTCATGCCGCCACGGGCGGCGTCGGAACAGTCGTTGCTAGCTGCGAACCCAGGCGCCTTTGTGGCCGCAGAGTGCATGCGCTAGCTGTCATCGTGCTCCGTGAGTAGACCAAGCACGACACGCTCGTTAGCGTTAAGGCGCCCGTCTAGAAACATCTATCTCTGCACCTGATTTGTGTTCTTCTCACATCGGTCCTCTAGTGAGCTAGCGGTACGTTAACACAGCTCTAGCTTATAGTGAGCGCGGTGGTTCTACTCCACTGACGAACCTTTTGGTAGAGCCAGTTGATGTATATGTTATTAATATAAAATAACGTGCCTGTTAAATAATGTCTGACTTCCACACACCTCCAGTGCACTAATGTGGTTAATGTAAATAACTGTTGTAAACTGATTTTCAATTTGATAATATTTGTCTACAGTGCCCCAAGAATTTTCATATTCACCACAGTGTTTTATGAAAAGTTCGTTACTACTTCTTAAATGAAAACACGTTTCAGATCATTTTATCTTATTCCACGTCCACGAAGATCATTTAAGTTAGGATACGGGGAAGAAAATTAGTATAAATATTTCCTTGTAAATACGTACTGCGTATTCCTTTGTCATGACAAGCTCCACATCTTTGAGGAACCCCTTGTTGTGCATCTGTAGACCAAAATTACGCCTCTTCTAATCTTAATAAATGTTTTGTGTAAGGTGCCATCTCCAAAAAATGTTTGCAAGACGTTAAACATTTCACATCTAACGGAACAACACGTTTCTAAGTGTTTGTTAAACGCAACATCCCCATAAAGTATTAGCAACATATTACACAGTACTCACGAAATCAAAAGAGGGTTCGTTGGCTAACGTTTGTAAAGTGTCTGAGCTGGACGAAATAATCCTACTATTACTCAAATATATTTATGGATTACTTCAGATGGAACCTAGGACAGTCTTCTTACGTTCTGAATTAACAATCAGAAACCGATTAAAAATAGTTTCGATGTACTCTGCACTTCTTAAATTCCTGAACGAATCCACAGCCCTGTGAAATGCTAAACGATCTGAAATAGACTTCACTAAATGCTTCTAGAACGATTTTCGAAGATTCAAATGTTTGCGGAGAGCTTCTCACTGGATCCAGACATAATGATGCGTAATGGAAGACATTTAACACAGTACTGGACATTAGGTCTACCTGTTAGGCCTATCTGTTGATTTAGAATCATGAAAAAAAATAATTTATTTGCAATTTATAAGTGATATTATGAGTAAATTAAAGAATAAATTTATGAAATCAGGAACGTGTGGATATTCCCAGTGATTTCAAGTAATTTCAAAAACCGATTTTTTTCCTTGTGCGTCCTGACCCGCGGGTTTAAGGAAATACTTTTTTTTTAAATTGTCCTGTTAAGTGTGATATTTGTCTTACACTAGCACAATATGTTAGAGATACAGCGCGTCTGACAGTAGCTGTCATAGCGTCAGTTCTTAAAAACAGAAGTGTTTATTGCGTCTTCATGCAGAAAGCACTTTTCCACATTTCTCTCCTTTCATGTCAATTACAACTGTTAATTTATTTCATTCTGACGAAAGATTGTAAATAAAATATTATTTGACAAAAACCAAAATCACGCAGAGTAAAAAGGTAATGCACTGCACCTGCAGAATGTCTTCTGGGGCGCAAAAGGATGACAATAAGTACTTGCAGGACTACGCAGCTGCGGAAAAATTGCATTTATGTTTTATGTGATATGACATAATCCGTAGTTACGAAAGACTAATGTAAATATGATAAACGTGAGAACTTAGGAAGACAAAGTGGCACTTGGAAGACTAAAAGAAAAATAATTTGATTAAGATAAAATGAGTGGGTTTCTTAAGACTTATGAGGAAGTTACTAAATTATGGCCTTTGGTAGTATCTTTGGTTTCATTCACTTATAGTTCAATTCTTTTATCTTGGCGGTTCGCTCATGCCCGCCCAGACGCGGGAGATTGCTGCGTTGCCAATTGCACGCGCCAAGAGAAGCAGCGCCATAGTATAGTTCGCAAACTCACGTTAGGGGGGGGGGAGCGCGCAGTTTATGAAGTAAAGCCACCGAGGCCGCATTAACCCTTTCGCTGCTACAAAACGTGCTCCCCGCATTCCGTGCTGTGCGCGATTTTGTCATCACTGCACTGCTCGCCTGTGCACACACATGGTGTTTCGACTGCTTTGACACGATTTCACAAAAACAATAGGCCCAATAATGACTTAATTTTGTTTCGATGTTCAACGCAGTTATTGTGCAGCATTAGATGTAGCAAACCATTGTACGAAATTTTGAAGAGTTTGCTGAGATGAAAGTCCATAGTGTATACTTTCCGTAAGGTCGATTTTAGTTGCCACTAGAAATTTCAAAAAATTACATTCAAACGAATAAAATTCATGAAGTAACACACTTCGATATTGTTTTTGAATAAAGAAAATATTAAGCACCGAACAAGGTTTGAACTCAGATCCTTTCTTTTGGCAGCTAAAAACTCTAACCATTACATTAACACAGCTCATCATTCATTAGAACTCCCGGAAGACTTTAAAAATGTCACACAAAATACCAACAAACACTGTTGGTATGACTGTGAATTACTCACGTTTCATCGAAGTACAACAGGAAATAAACAATTGCCACTGTTCTTTATTGCGAAAAAGCGGTTAGTGAGAATGATACAAACACCTTTCCTTGCTATTGCCTATATTAGGAGGCTTATTGCTTAATTGGTTTAATTAATTAATAGAATATGAAGCAATTGGCATAAAGAATGCTTTTTCCAAACTTTCTGTAAAAGAAAGTCTGCTATCAGGACATTTCTTTTGTTCAGTTACTTTATTTGTGATTGAACGTTTGTAAAACTGAAGGCACTCGTCCGTGTTCTGCACTGCAGTCGAGCTCTGGCAACGTCGTTCTCTGTTCATTGGCTGAATGTGTTTTGTGACGTCAGATGTGCAGAACGAAACTAAACTCGGCCACTGTCGTAAATGACGCGCACTAAAGGGGACAACAATAAAACATTGAATATATATATATATATATATATATATATATATATATATATATATATATATATATATATCTTCTTACTCACAAACATTTTGTGCGAATATTTCATATATTTCTTCTTTCCTCAGTTCTACACATTTTCCACTTATGTGCCTCCAGTGGACAGTGTCAATGGCTTTCTGTACTTTTCACCACTTTGTTGGTCACCTAAGGAGTTTTCTCACTATTGATCCATATTCGTTATTATTTTGCCTTCAATTTTCTTTCATTCTTATTACATGATCTCTCAATTTATTTCTGTAGTCTCCAAGCTATTCTGGGAATGACCTCTTAAAAAACATTGAAAGTTTTTATATCAATACTCTTTGATATTTACAACTTGTTTCGTTTAGAGATCAACGGCAGGTCGACATCCATACATATTATAAAAATGGACGTTTGTATTTGAGTGTGTATGAAGTGGAACTGTTCTCCTCCTAAACCACTGGACCGATTTCAACCAAACTTGGCACACATCCATTGCTGTCAGGCACCAAAGGCTGTAGCGATAAAAACCACTTACCTCTCATAGTTCAGGAGATATGATGTCATGACAACGAGATGCGTGAAAAACTGCCGAATCATGCGTGACGTTTAAATTTATTACTTCTGTGTTACTAACTCCATTCGCAACATACACATATGCCGCTGAAAGTACCGACACAAATATATCATTGTACGACACATAGATAAGACGTCGTAAAGACTGCGATGTGTGTTAAAATGACGCATCATTCCAGAAGTAGTAATGCATTTATTCTTCACTACTTAGACATTCCGACAGTCGAGTCAACTTAAGGAAATCCGTGACACCTGGCATAGCGCTTTGACAGCTTTCAAAACTGCTGTAGGCGAAAACAATAGCCGTCTATATATCTATGAAGAGGTGTTACCATAGAGACGCTTACAGAATCGAGCTGTAGATATGCGAAGTAGCTGAACTTACCACATTTGTATGTTGTGTATATTTCTTTGTACGACTGTTTCATGATTTCAAAGTTGTTTTCGCGAATACATGAAACTGAATTTTTTTATATTACACCACAGTCCATTTTTTGTTTTCGTTCCTAGCAGGAGATTGGCAAAATGAATACCCAGGCAATACCGGGTTTGTCAGATAGTAGTATTATAAATGTAAAAGGGAAGGCGTGAGTGTAGGCAGAAATTTTTCCAAGAGCGGTCATGGTTTTAAATTCCCAGTTTTGGAAGTAATTGATTTGGTAACTTTGAGAATGTATAGATATCATTGAAAGTAGTTTTAGAGGACTTGCACAAAACTTGTGATGCATTACTCGAATAATACGCTTCCACTCAATGATTTTGATATCGGAATGGTGAACATATTTCATTAGTATATGCTAAGTACGTAATCAGTATTAATAATATGCGTATGAATGCCACTATCTTCAGTCAACGATCTGAAATTGCACCCACATTATGTTGAACTCCAGGGGATTCAACGAGTTATCCATAAAAAATATTTTAATTCATATATCTGTATACAAAATTAGACTGTCACTGAAACTGAAAATCTGAAATAGAAAACAATAACGACAACTGAGAAAATTCCTGTCAGCACCAAAATTAATAAGGCATCAGTGTCAAACTTCTCAAAATGGAAGACAGAAATAAACTGTATATAAAGAAACCTGCAGTACTTTCCAGTTCTCGGGCGGTGCTAAATCTGCAGTTATTAGGATAATAAACAGTTATTGCAAGAAATGTAACTGTAGAGCCACAGATACCAGGTAGGGGACGGCGCCTATGATGGAAAGGTAATTTGTTTACATCAGAGGTACAACCAGGACACAAAAGCCCAGGATACAAAAACCGTCGAACTGAGCATCACGCCTCTACAGCTACTTCATTTCGTTGGTATAAAATGTACAAAATGTAGTAATTTTTAAATTTGATGCCAACGAAAAGAAATAATGAAGGAACCGTGATGCTCAATACAGCGGCATTTTGTTCCCGGCTGCATCTCTGCCCAGCCATGCCATAACACCGTTGCGGTCTGATGATGATCTATGATCGAAAGTAGTCGTTAATTTAAAAAAAAAAACCATCGATATACCTGCTTCTGGTGGACTGAAGAGATCATTCCTAAGTTGTGGAGCTATGTCTGCAGAAATTATATGTTCGCTAGTATTGTAACTCCTAATACTTCCGTAATTACCGTATTCCTCATCCTACTTCATAAATTGAAAACTATCTGTTCTTCCTTGAAAAAGATACCTCAGACAGCAGCTTGATCGACTGGAGTGTTTTTGACTGATAAACTGTAAGTGATATGTGCGTATGCACTGCTGGTTCGTTAGAGCCAACAAAGTCCGAAAATTACGTGGAACAAACAGTTGATTTGCCGTTAGAGGGCGTCAGCAAATCGCTCGAAGATTAATGAGAATCAGACTAGCCGTGCCGATTTACTACTTCCATGATCTACGAGGTGCATTCAAGTTCTAAGGCCTCCGATTTTTTTTTTATAATTAACTACTCACCCGAAATCAATGAAACTGGCGTTACTTCTCGACGTAATCGGCCTGCAGACGTACACATTATTCACAACAATGGCGCCATGATTCCATGGCAGCGGCGAAGGCTTCTTTAGGAGTCTGTTTTTACCACTGGAAAATCGCTGAGGCAATAGCAGCACGGCTGGTGAATGTGCGGCCACGGAGAGTGTCTTTAATTGTTGGAAAAAGCCAAAAGTCACTAGGAGCCAGGTCAGGTGAGTAGGGAGCATGAGGAATCACTTCAAAGTTGTTATCATGAAGAAACTGTTGCGTAACGTTGGCTCGATGTGCGGGTGCGTTGTCTTGGTGAAACAGCACACACGCAGCCCTTCCTGGACATTTTTTTGCAGTGCAGGAAGGAATTTGTTCTTCAAAACATTTTCGTAGGATGCGCCTGTTACCGTAGTGCCCATTGGAACGCAATGGGTAAGGATTACGCCCTCGCTGTCCCAGAACATGGACACCATCATTTTTTCAGCACTGGGGTTACCCGAAATTTGTTTGGTGGCGGTGAATCTGTGTGCTTCCATTGAGCTGACTGGCGCTTTGTTTCTGGATTGAAAAATGGCATCCACGTCTCATCCATTGGCACAACCGCCGAAAAGAAAGTCCCACTCATGCTGGCGTTGTGCGTCAACATTGCTTGGCAACATGCCACACGGGCAGCCATGTGGTCATCCGTCAGAATTCGTGGCACCCACCTGGATGACACTTTTCGCATTTTCAGGTCGTCATGCTGGATTGTGTGCACAGAACCCACAGAAATGCCAACTCTGGAGACGATTTGTTCAACAGTCATTCGGCGATCCCCCGAAACAATTCTCTCCACTTTCTCTATCATGTCGTCAGACCTCTTTGTGTGAGCCCGAGGTTGTTTCGGTTTGTTGTCACACTATGTTCTGCCTTCATTAAACTGTCCCACCCACGAACGCACTTTCGACACATCCATAACTCCATCACCACATGTCTCCTTCAACTGTCGATGAATTTCAATTGGTTTCACACCACGCAAATTCAGAAAACGAATGATTGCACGCTGTTCAAGTAAGGAAAACGTCGTCATTTTAAGTATTTAAAACAGTTCTCATTCTCGCCGCTGGCGGTAAAATTCCATCTGGCGTACGGTGCTGCCATCTCTGGGACGCATTGATAATGAACGTGGCCTCATTTTAAAACAATGCGCATGTTTCTATCTCTTTCCAGTCTGGAGAAAAAAAAATCGGAGGCCTTAGAACTTGAATGCACCTTGTACATACTTTACCCTACGAAGATGCACAATCCTTCTTAATCGTAGACAAGACCAACAACTTCTCATTATTTTCCCAAATACACTAGATGTTACTTATGTGATAATGAGAGAATAAGTTGCACTAGTTCTAGTGGCTGATCAACAAGCTTTCTGTCTGCTCGTATAAATTTTGCATTGCCTCTTCAAAGAGGATATAACAATCAGAATTTCGGCAAAACGTTGGGCTTCGTAAGTCATGGTCACTGGAATCCAAATGAAGCTTGTGATCGATATTTCCTGACGTGACTGTGACACACAATGTTCTAGTAATTACTTTGGTCAAAAAGTTGAATATCCTATTGTTTTAGATATGAAATGAGCAAATCCTGGTCGAAAAATACCTGCCAGATTGTGAATCAAAATCTACAGTTATTTCCAGACTCCTTGAGAGACGCTTGCGGTCGTGCTGGATGACATTTTGTGTGTTAGATACCTCGAAATTATTGTAGCAATTATGTAACCACACTGGAGAGCCAAAGAAATTGCTACACCTGCCTAATATCGTGTAGGGCCCCGCAAGCACGCAGACGTGCCGCAACACGACGTGGCATGGACTCACCCAATGTCTAAAGTAGCGCTGGAGGGAACTGACACAATGAATCCTGCAGGGCTGTCCATAAATGCGTAAGAGTACCAGGGGCTGGAAATCTCTTCTGAACAGCACGTTGTAAGGCATTCCGGATATGCTAAATAATGTTCATTTCTGGGGAGTTTGGTGGCCATTGAAAGTGGTTAAAGTCAGAAGTTTGTCCCTGGAGCCACTCTGTAGCAATTCTGGACGTGTGGAGTGTCGCATTGTGCTGCTGGAATTGTCCAAGACCGTTGCAACGCACAATGGACATGAATGGATGCAGCTGATCAGACGGATGCTTACATACGTGCCACCTGTCAGAGTCGTATCTAGGCGTATCAGGGGTCCCATATGACTCCAACTGCACACGCTCCACACTATTACAGAACCTCCATCAGCTCGAACAGTCCCCTGCTGACATGCAGGGTCCATGGATTCATGAAATTTTCTCCGTACTCGTGCACATCCATCCGCTTGAAACAATATGAAACTAGACTCGTCCAACCAGGCAACATGTTTCCAGTCATCAACAGTCCAATGTCGGTGATGACGGGCTCAGACGACGCGTAAATCTTTGTGTCGTGCAGTCATTATGGGCATACGAGTGGGCCTTCGGTTCCTAAGGCCCATATCGATGATGTTTCGTTGAATGGTTCGACGCTGACACTTGTTGATGGCCCAGCATTAAAATCTGCAGCAATTTGCGGAAGGGTTGCTGTTCTGTCACGTTGAACGATCCTCTTCTGTCATCGTTGGTCCCATTCTTGGAGGATCTTTTTCCGGCCGTAGCGATGTCGGAGATTTGATGTTTTACCGGATTCCTGATATTCACGGTACACTTGGGAAATAGTCGTACAGAAGATCCCCACTTCATCGCTATCTCGGAGATGCTGTGTTCCATGGCTCGTGCGCCATCTATAACACAACGTTCAAACTCACTTTAATCTTGGTAACCTGTCATTGTAGCAGCAGTAACCGATCTAACAACTGCGCCAGACACTTGTCTTATATAGGCTTTGCCGCCCGCTGCACCGTACTCTGTCTGTTTACATGTCTCTTCAATTGAATACACATGCCTAAACCAGTTTGTTTGGCGCTTCAGTGTATCATAACGTTATGGGATCTAGTGACATCGATTTGAAATTAAAAATCTGATGCATTAAGAGCCCGTCTCTCAACGGTCCTATAAAGTATTCTACTGCGTACAACGACTTTTTCCCTTTAGCAATGTTTTCTCCTTGAGAAAAATGCGAAGTTATAATGAAATTCAGAATTCACATTAAACTCAAGAAATCCAGAAGATGGCTAAGCAAGTCATGTTACAGATGAAAGGAAGACAACGGCGTACCAAGTTCAGCAACGAAGAGAGGTGCCGCAGCGGTGGACACGCATTCGAGAGGAGGACGGTTCAAATCCACGTCCGGACATCCTGATTTACAATTCCCGTGATTTCCCTAAATCGCTCCAGGGAAATGTAGGCTGGTTCCTTTGAAAGGGCACAGCCGATATCCTTCCCCATCCTTTAAACAATCCGAGTTTGTGTTCCGTCTCTAATGATCTCGATACTGACGGGACGTTTCATCCATCTCCAGTAGAACGCTGCGCAGTAAAGAATGTGCTCTTTAACCATATCTTCTATCATGTCTTAGAATCCATCAAAATACATCCGAGGTCCATTTGGCATTCATTCCCCTGGCTACATATTACGTACATCCTATCCAGCTCCATTTCGTTTTAAATTGTCTTAATTACATCTTCCAGTCCTGTCAGTTTCCTGGATCAATTGTTTTCCCATCTCTCTCGGCTTATCCCGAAATGTGTCAGTCCATTACTTGCTGAGCAATCTTCTTTCTGCTTGTGTACAGTTTTCGCATTTCATGTCCATACCTCACTTCTGTAAGTCACTTCTGGTGACACACGCTGATCGTGAGAAATACGTCATGACTGATAAAATCTGTTACGCCCTGGGACTCTAACACGGATATTTTGCTGTTAGCGCCCCTAAATGGCAAAAATTGTCGCTATCCATGATACATTCACTACATCAAACATTTGTTATACATTTTTCTTATCAGGCACACCGCGATCTTGATTTTGAAAACTCTGTGTAGTTTATCAAAAACACTTTCGGCCATTTTACTCTTCTGTTTATTATGATTACTGTCCATTTAGTAATTTTATGCAACTGTTCTAACTGCAGAGATTTGTCACTTGTACTTTAAATTCATTATTTATTTGTGCAATTTTCTCTTCAGTGCCTTTGTTTACGCATTATTTCAGTCCTGCTTCCGAACTTGTTCCGTTTAGGTCTCCTTTTCGTTACTGTACTTTGCAAGCACTAGAGAGAGGCAAACAGTAAAAAAAATTCACAAAACGCAGGTGGTTCAGACGCGTTGTATTTCGGTGGTAATTTTTTCTAAAATCAAAATATTACTAAAAATTTGAATACACAGTATCAATGCTCGACAATAATATTTGATTGTCCGTTATGAACCGGCTTTCGTCTTTCTAGGCCATAGTCTGTAAATAGTCCAAACAATTTCGACTGGGAGTTCAAGGCTGTAAAAAGATTGGTTTTCAAAGATGTGTGTCATTTTACGACCATAAAGACACAAAACCACAAGCATAATGTAATACCCAAAGAGGCTCTGCACAAATAAATCTTATATTACATTAAATTCAAAGATTAAAAGTATATGAATGTGTAAGCCAAAAACTTCATAAACGTGAATAATAGGACAGACTATTACGTAATATATACAAATTGGTAAATGTGGTGAACAGGCCGTAAAAGGAAGAACAGCGGGAGCTGAGAGGAGAAAGGATTCTATGGAATGTAGGTGAGGAACAGTTACAACAAGTATATAATCTAATGTCAAGACAAAATATTAACTAGCTGCTGCTTCTTTAGTAAGGATGAGTAATGGAGCTGTGTTTGATAATTAAGAAACAGGTCCATATTCTTTGAATGCTGTTTATTAATTGTCAGAATTTCGAGTAATATTAGTTTTCCACCTTTAGTTGCTCTATGGAGAACATCACATTTAGTAACATGTGAATGACATTCACTCAGAGCGTGTTGAGTAGAGGTGGAATCTTAGTTTTTCAATCTCCGGCTCCTTTTATGCTATCCTTAACTTATCTGACTCCTTAACTCATATGACGATGGCCTAGGAAGTCGAAAGCCGGTTCATAGCGAACTGGTAAACAGATGTCATTTTGGAACTTTAATATTGTTTATTCAATGTGTTTAATGTGTCTATGTTCCTCCAAGAACCGTCGGAATATTCCAGAAATAATTTCAAATATTAGTTTTATCTGGTACTACCTCAGAAATATTATCATAATTGCCACAGGCTTTTCTCAACAAAACTCTAAAATCCTGTTGACGTTGATACAGAGTTGGATAGAAATTTTTGGAAGATAATGTTCCCTGTGTTGGTCCAGAAAGGCAGCTAATATTACTGGCACTGAGCGATACATGTCTATCCAACGACGCGCGAAACTACGTAGAGAGAGAGTGGTTGTTGGCTGGAAGTCGTGGTGAGGAAACGGTGAATTCTAAAATAAATTAAACAGATTGGCGTACAAACATCGAAATACTGCATAACAGGGGCCAAGAGTTGCACTTGCAGTGGCGGTGTGCATTTCAAGTCGCTATTTATATGCACCGTGGCTCTGCTCTCTCACTTTTTGGAGGCGACTGCCAACTTCCAGATCATTAAAATTCCACCACCTTTATTTGACGCTGGTTTTGTCCGGGCGGAGTTAAATGAGCTGCGGAGAAGGTGTTTGCGAAATGGCGAGCTGCTGTGTTGTTTATTTGGCATGTGGCGCAGCATTTTAGGAGCGAGGGAAAACATGTCGAGCGGTGGGAATTGGTGCCACTCTCACGTTCTTTGTGGTGGGATGCTTTAGTGAATGAAGCAGCAAAATGTTTAGAACTGTAAAACCCCACCGAACCTCCCCTTGCGAGGGCAACTTGAACCACAACTTCCATCAGTAGTGTCTCCATCAATCTTTCTGTGATCTTCAGCCTTTGCAAAAATTTAACTTCAAATTCTTTATCTTCTTGTATTAAATATTTATTATTCGTGTTTTCGGCATTTTCTTCACCTATGGCAGAGTCCTCTAATGACGGCTACCATTTAACAATTACTTTCTTACAGTTGTGTGATCGGATGTACCTCCTGGTTTCACAGTCGTGTTACACTAAGTGAGCAAAGACATCTGCATAACCTCTCTGTGAAACGTGTAATCTTTGCTTTGGATGCATACATATCCTAGCTATTTTCTAAGTTTTCTTACACCTTCCATCTTGCTGGAAGAAGCTGGAGACGTCAGCTGATGTACACTTGTTGTGTAGGATAAGGAACTATTTGTTCTCTTTATTATGATACCCATTTCACACAGTTATATTTCAGTTTATGTTGCCATTTATGGTGGATATATCCTAGGTAATGATCCAAGATATGCTTTCCCGTTCCAATTTCGATGGTCACCTTTTACAACTTAAGAGTTCATTTGCGATGTTTTTTGTATTTTCTTAGTATCTGCTGTGTTAGAGAAACGTCATTCGCGAAACTATGTTCCACAGTTCACTTTAGCAAATAATTAATTAACCTGGCGTATTTTTTCTTTGGAATGTATGTTTTCTGCTCTAGAGTCTTGATGGTTCAGAGAAGTGAGGATAAGTTTGTACTCATAACACAAAATACATTTCCTTCATAATTAGCCACTGGCATCCCGTTAACTGTGAAATACTAAACCTGAAGATAAAAACAAAATATCAGTAATTGCACCACATACTACAATCGCAACGTTCTTCTTTCGTCATGGGATAATTTTATGACATTCACAGCAATATAGCTGGTCGGGTAGGTTCATTGTGTTGCAGTATCTTTGGCTGCAACGGAGAAGGTTTAATTTGAACTTGGATAACTTCAGCGTTGCATTTAAAGCAACTACTTCCATGTGTTGGTGAATGCATTAGCTATGTAGCGATGCGTTGTATGTTTTTGTCCCTGTGAGTAGTGAATCCAACGTGGAAACAGTGTCTCAGTTCAGCATTCACCTACACTGGTATAGAAACTGGCCTAAAGCCAAATGAAAACTGTAAGATGTGCCAGAGTATTTCATGCGAGTGTGTTCTGAGGTGGACTGCTGTGTCACCCAGACGAATGCTCAGTAACTTGACATCCTTCCTGTCGTGTAGACTGCGCACATCATCTACAGTTCATTAAAAAGCATTTTAAACGCAAACACTAAACGAAAGTCATAAATCACAACTTTCTGAAATTTTCTGGCAGAAGCCTAAATATTATTGGAGTTCTGATTCACCTTGACGAGGTACCTACAGAAGCTATACGCTAGTTAGATATTTCTTTTTATCCTTCTCTTTTATTTACGAGTTTATGTTCATCATAAAAACTTACTGGAATCAACGCACGGCTCAGACACGTCAAAGACTGCAACACTATTAGATGATACGCTTTCAACGATAAAGAATATCGCTTTAAAAAAATTGTCCGATAGAGATCGCAACATACGCCTTATGCAGATTTCATATACATTTCCTGAAATTAAGAAAGACTTACTGAGTGTCCTTATAAACAGTGTTTCATCTCTGTAAGTCTGCGCTCTTAGGCAATAACGATTACCTCAAAGGAGGGAAAAAAATAAAGAAAGTGTTTGTAATGGTGCGTTGTACATGTGAATATCATTCTCACTCTTACAATAATATTTATAGAGATAAAAATAACAGAGTAAATACATTACTGATCGACCGAGGAGAAAGCATGATCTTAATAGCCTTTAGTAAACGAGACACACTTCAATACGACTTCACGCCTACACAACTTTCCAAAACTAGGCACTCCTCATCTTCAACCACCTATACATTCTGGTTTAATCTATATATTCCACATCCTTCTCTCAGAGTCTTCACTGACGCGGAATAGCCAAACAATCATTCCTTTCTTATTTTCCAGTCATCTGCAGATTCCAGTCGTCCCAACAGCCAAGTCCTTCTGCAAAGAATCACATTATGTTTTCGTTCTTATCTTATATACACTCCTGGAAATTGAAATAAGAACACCGTGAATTCATTGTCCCAGGAAGGGGAAACTTTATTGACACATTCCTGGGGTCAGATACATCACATGATTACACTGACAGAACCACAGGCACATAGACACAGGCAACAGAGCATGCACAATGTCGGCACTAGTACAGTGTATATCCACCTTTCGCAGCAATGCAGGCTGCTATTCTCCCATGGAGACGATCGTAGAGATGCTGGATGTAGTCCTGTGGAACGGCTTGCATGCCATTTCCACCTGGCGCCTCAGTTGGACCAGCGTTCGTGCTGGACGTGCAGACCGCGTGAAACGACGCTTCATCCAATCCCAAACATGCTCAATGTGGGACAGATCCGGAGATCTTGCTGGCCAGGGTAGTTGACTTACACCTTCTAGAGCACGTTGGGTGGCACGGGATACATGCGGACGTGCATTGTCCTGTTGGAACAGCAAGTTTCCTTGCCGGTCTAGGAATGGTAGAACGATCACCAGAGGTGTACGGCCAGTGTAGGAGATCGCTCCCCACACCATGATGCTGGGTGTTGGCCCTGTGTGCCTCGGTCGTATGCAGTCCTGATTGTGGCGCTCACCTGCACCGCGCCAAACACGCATACGACCATCATTGGCACCAAGGCAGAAGCGACTCTCATCGCTGAAGACGACACGTCTTCATTCGTCCCTCCATTCACGCCTGTCGCGACACCACTGGAGGCGGGCTGCACGATGTTGGGGCGTGAGCGGAAGACGGCCTAACGGTGTGCGGGACCATAGCCCAGCTTCATGGAGACGATTGCGAATGGTCCTCGCCGATACCCCAGGAGCAACAGTGTCCCTAATTTGCTGGGAAGTGGCGGTGCGGTCCCCTACGGCACTGCGTAGGATCCTACGGTCTTGGCGTGCATCCGTGCGTCGCTGCGGTCCGGTCCCAGGTCGACAGGCACGTGCACCTTCAGCCGACCACTGGCGACAACATCGATGTACTGTGGAGACCTCACGCCCCACGTGTTGAGCAATTCGGCGGTACGTCCACCCGGCCTCCCGCATGCCCACTATACGCCATCGCTCAAAGTCCGTCAACTGCACATACAGTTCACGTCCACGCTGTCGCGGCATGCTACCAGTGTTAAAGACTGCGATGGAGCTCCGTATGCCACGGCAAACTGGCTGACACTGACGGCGGCGGTGCACAAATGCTGCGCAGCTAGCGCCATTCGACGGCCGACACCGCGGTTCCTGGTGTGTCCGCTGTGCCGTGCGTGTGATCATTGCTCGTAGAGCCCTCTCATAGTGTCCGGAGCAAGTATGGTGGGTCTTACACACCGGTGTCAATGTGTTCTTTTTTCCATTTCCAGGAGTGTATAAGCTTTATGTAAACTGAATGAGTTATAGTCACCACCGAAAGTAAATTAACGAGTTGTTTTGTGGCAAGGATAATGGTTTGATATGTCTGTAAGAAACAAAGTAAGATGTACGCTCTTCAATTCATTAATTCCTGTATCTTCACCCTTTTGTTTCAATAAGTGGTAGCGTCCGGACGTATGCTTGGATGCGTCGTACCAGCATTGTAAAAATATGTACTTCAGCCGTACATTAAAAGTGTTATAAAAAGTTATTAGAAAAGCACGGTTAGGAGGTCAACTCCCGTCTGTTCATCATTTCACGCGCGGCCGAGATCCTGCATCAAGAGGTTCGGTGCAGACAAGAAGAATATGCGCGGTATCCGGAGCAGTGTTCCTGCATCGACATTGTTACAATCAAGACTAAACTCAATGAAATTAACGTGAAGCAGTACGTAATGAAAATTATGTTTATTCAGCTTGAATGTATTGATATTAAAGGTATGTTGTTAATGGTATCAGTTAAAGTTCACCCACGGTTGTGCACAGATTCACAAACTATCTTCAAATTTGTTTCCAATCAATGTTTCCAATTATTCAAGCAATTATTAATACATTGCTATCTCCACGCATACCTTTTCACTTCCCTTCCTCATCTCATCCTGCACATACACTATGATTTGTGTGTGCTGCTTTGTCCTGCAGGTAGATGCCATCGTGCCACCTGTCAGAGGGCAGAATAAACACTTTCTGGAAAATGGACCACTGCGAGACTTGCAGGAAGAGAGTGAATAAGCTTCTGGGAGGTAACGACAGGGATGTGGAGCCACGCCGACTCCACTGCCGTGGCCAGATTTCTCGGTTTAGGATCCATGGCGTGGACAACCCGGTCGAAGCTCTCCCACAGACTCTCGGTTGGGTTGAAGTCGGGGGAGTTTGATGGCGAGGGGAATGCGGAAACATCATCCTGATGCTCTTCGAACCATGCACATACACTGCGAGCTGTGTGACAAGTTGCATTGCCCTGCTGGTAAATGTCATCATGCCAAGGAAAACAAATTGTATGTAGAGGGAATATGGTCCCCAAGGACGGATGCATGCTTATGTTGATCCATTGTGCCTTCCAGAATAACGAGATCATCCAGGGAACACCACGAAAATAGTTCTTACACCATAGTGCTCCCTCATTTCCAGATCAGCTGCAATCTATTGTTGCGGTATTTCAAACTAGTTGTTTTTTCATGACAAAAGGTATACTATCAAAAATGGGTCTGAGCCCTATGGAACTTAACATCTGAGGTCATCAGTCCCCTAGAACTTAAAACTGCTTAAACCTAACTAACCTAAGGACGTCACACACATCCATGCCCGAGGCAGAATTCGAACCTGTGACCGTAGCGGCAGCGCGGTTCCAGACTGAAGCGCCTAGAACCGCTCGGCCACCAGCGGCCAGCAGGTATACTATCGAGATAGATTTTATTTAAATGATAGAGATGTAATGTACCGCGAAATGCGCCACGAATTAAATTCGCGAAGAGACGACGATTGTTGCAGTTTCTCTGCTTTCAGACATTTCACGCCGATGGATAATAAAACGTGATTCGTCTGAAACGACCACCTGTCGCCACTCAGTGTACGTCTAGTTGCATTACTGGCGTTCAAATTCCAGCCTTCGTCGCCGCTGAATAGCGGTCAGCATGGGTGCGTAAACCAGGCGCCTGCTAAGGAGGTCCATACGCATCAACGTTCGCTGACCGGTCGTTGAGGAAATACTGTTGTTAGACCCTTGGTTCATCTGGGCGGTCAGTTGCTGAATAGTTGCTCTTCTGGTCGCCCATTCAGTCTCCGGAGCCGTCTTTCACCCCAGTCATCTATGACAAGTGCTGCACCATAGATGCCTCTGTGCCGGTTTTGGATAACGCCATATTGCCATGCACAATGTACTTTAACCACGGCGGCATGCGAAGAGTTTGTACACTTAGCCGTTTCGGAAATGCATCCACAGTTGGCCCGAAAGCCAATGGTCACATGTTTTTGGATGTAATATAAATCGTTCCGATTCTGCATTGCGAATCCGGCTGCACTCTTTGCCTCGTTTCCCGAATACGCTTTACATAACCTCCAATGTTAGTGCTACCACTTGCTGTCTGAGAATGGTTATTGTCCGTTGACGCCGAATGTACGCTGCGGTCACATTAATGTAAACGAACCGTGTATAAGCTTATCTAGGTCGGAAGAGGTCTCCCACCAGAGAAGAACAATGTCAGATAACAAATAGTGGAAATAGAACAAGTCATTTCAGAGTCATTCACACTGTTTTTCACGAAGATGAGAGAAAGAGATAAACGGAGGTACGAACCTGAAGTTGCATTTGCCTGCGAAAAGAGTATGGAAATGATCTTTTCCTCGCGAATTTAATTCGTGGCGTATTTTGCAGCCCATTATATCTGTATCATACTAATAAAATCTCTCTGGACATGATACTTATTCTCATGGAAAACAACTAGTTTGAAATACCACAAAAATAGATTTCTTCTATCATGATACGTATATCTGGGCAAGTTATACACGCGCTGCTACGACAAACGGAAATGCCCCCGTAATGTAAATAAGATAATATAAGAATAAGAAAGACTAAAGCCTTTCGTTCTCGTGAAATGATGGAAGGAGGGAAGCCATGTCCGATTGGAACCTGACCGCAAGAAAAGCGTTTGTTTACACACTAGGTAGTGTGTAATTTTAAGGCGATTTCCCGCAAACTTTTTGATAAATACCGTGCTGTTTTCGCATCTGCACATCGCAAAAAAATTACACAACTCGTTGCGGACAATAAAGAACTATTTATTTTCATTAGTATGATATCAACTCCACAATGATGTCTTTAATGTTCTTTACTAATCACTGTCGATTTCGAAGCGTTCACGGTTTCAGAATGGTTCAAATGGCTCTAAGCACTATTGGACTTAACATCTGAGGTCATCAGTCCCCTAGACATAGAACTATGTAAACCTAACTAACCTAAGGACATCACACACATCCATGCCCGAGGCAGGATTCGAACCTGCGACCGTAGCAGCCGCGTGGTTCCGGACTGAAGCGCCTGGAACCGATCAGCCACAGCGGCCGGCGTTTACGGCTTCACTACTCAAGGTAGAGGAACAGTGCTATTTACACCGTCTGACAAAAAAAAATAAATAAAAAAAAAGTGAAGCACCCAGAAGACATGGTCGGATTCAGTCTAAATTTGTACACGTATACAACATCGTTGGGTATGTCAAAGATTAGAGTTGCAATTCTCTGTGACATGTAAAAAGGCTTCCCGAGTGCACTATTTTCTTTCTCGATTAGTGTTGTTACCGGGCCTGGTAGGTAGGGTACATAATGGGCGTGAATAGCGTCAGATGTTGAGTGATCACTATTAAGTACACAGAGGCGCCGCCTACTCGGGAGAGACAGCGTTGTCAGTACCTGAAAGAATCTGAAAGGGTCCACATTGTGAGTCTTCGTTTGGCCGAGTAATTGACTCATGTACTATCCAGATTTGGGGGGCAATGGCATTTGACAGTGGCCTCATGTCGGACTGCATGGGAACGCGAGGACAGATATAATCGTTGTCAACGTTCCGATCGACCACGTCTCACCACCACTGGGAAGGCTCGCAGTGTTGTGTACCAGGCATATCGTAGCCCCTCCACAACTGCAGCTGCCGTCCGACAACAACTGATAACAGCCCTGCGAAATTCTGTGTCAGGCAACACCATTGCATACTAGCAGCACTCAAACTAGGGAATTATAGGTGCACTCCTACGCTGCCGTTAAAATGCGAAGGTCACTATTTTTTTAAAAAAAATCCATCTTTTATTCTACATGTTTGAAAGTCTTACACTATGTAGATATGTGCTTTAGGAACAATATTTTCATTTGTCCACATAATTTCCATCCCTCTCAACAGCATTACGCCATCTTGCAACGAGCGCCTGTATACCCGCACGGTAAAATTCTTGACCAACCTGTTGGAGCCACTACTTGGCAGCGTGCACAAGGAAGTCATCATCTTCAAACCTTGTTCCACGGAGAGACCCTTTCAGTTTCCCAAAGAGATGATAGTCACATGGCGCCAGGTCAGGACTGTAAGACGTATGTTTCAGTGTTGTCCATCCGAGTTTTGTGATCGCTTCCATGGTTTTTTAACTGACATGTGGCCGTGCAACAGCAAAACATCCTGCTATTGCCGATGTGGTGGAACACGACTCAGTCGAGTTTAAAGTTTCTTCAGTGTCGTCACAAATGCATAAGAATTGATGGTAGTTCCACTTGGCATGATGTCCACAAGCAAGAGTCCTTCGGAATCGAAAAACACAGTAGCCATAACTTATCCAGCAGAAGGTGTGGTTTTGAATTTTTTTTGTTGAGTGAATTTGAATGATGCCACTCCATTGATTGCCTCTTCGTCTCTGGTGAAAAACGATGGTGCCATGTTTAATCACCTGTCACAATTCTTCCAAGAAATTCATCTCCACCATTCTCGTACTCTTCCAAAAGTTCGCTGCATACCGTTTTTCTTGTTTCTTTGTGAGCCACTGTCAGCATCCTGGGAACCCACCTGGCACAAACCTTTTTTAACACCAACACTTTCAGTATTCTGCAAACACTTCCTTCCCCTGTCCCAACATAGCCTGACAATTCGTTCACTGTGATGCGTCTGTCAGCAGTCACCAATTCGTTAACTCTCTGCACATTGTCTGGAGTGTGTGCAATACGAGGCCTGCCACTGCGAGGACAATCCTCAATATTGCCGTGCCCGCTTTCATCACGTAACCTACTTGCCCACTGACTAACTGTACTGCGATCGACAGCAGCATCTGCACACATCTTTTTCAACCTCTTGTAGATGTTTCCCACTGTTTCGTTTTCACAGCACAGGATTTCTATGACATCACGTTGCTTCTGACGAACGTCAAGGGTAGCAGCCATCTTGAAGACATGCTGTGACGGCGCCACTCACGGGAACAGGTTGAACTAAGCTTGAAAACAAGCGGGAAGGATGTATCTACACACTGTAAAACTTTCACACATGCAGAATGAAAACTGTATTTTTACGAAAATAGTGTGCGTTTCTTTTGCAGTGACCCTCGTAATAACAAAGACAGCTGCGTTGGGCGCAGTGCAGTGAACGGTAAGCATCGACTGCTGATGAAGGTTATCTCCATGTCGACTGTGGCGGCGAACTCGGGAGAGATCCTGTTCTTCCCGTGTTTGAAGAAGCACAGCAGTTTTAGGCATGGTGTCAATGAGTGGAGAGCCGCCGTGTATGACTTTGTGTCACGGCTGGTAGTGACTGAGGAACACTGACGCCACAACAGTTCGTCAGGGACATACTGCGTCCTCTTGTGTTACGTCTCATGCGACAGTGCCGTGCTGGCATTGCAGGACAATGCTCGTGTATACATGGCGAGCGTCTCTATGAACTGTCTCTATGAAGTTGGACTCCTGTGGCCAACAAGACACCCAGAACTGTCCCCTATAGGACGTGTGTAGGAACAGTTCGGACGTGAGCTCCACCCCATTGCTAGTATACGGATATCAAGGATCAGTTACAACATTAGTGGGCCAGATTGCCTCAGGGGAGGACATAACGGATTGGCCGGCCGCTGTGGCCGAGTGGTTCTAGGCGCGTCAGTCTGGAACCACGCGGCTGCTACGGTCGCAGGTTCGAATCCTGCTTCGGACATGGATGTGTGTGATGTCCTTAGGTTAGTTAGGTTTAAGTAGTTCTAAGTCTAGGGGATTGATGACCTCAGATGGTAAGTCCCATAGTGCTTAGAGCCATTTGAACCATTTTCGGTCAGCCTGTATGTTTTTGTGCTGTACGTGTCCCTTCACGTTTCCATTTCACTATCACATCGGAAACAGTGGACCTAGGGATGTTCAGGAGTGTGGCAATCTCGCGTACAGACGTATAACACATGCCACAACCAATCACCTGACCACGTTCGAAGTTCATGAGTTCCGCGGAGCGCTCCATTCTGCTCTCTCACGATGTCTATTGACTACTGGGGTCGCTGATATGGAAAATCTGGCAGTAGGTGGCAGCACAATGTACCTAATATGAAAAACATGTTTTTTGGAGTGTCCGGATACTTTTGATCACAGAGTGTAGAAAACATTTGATAATGATGTAGATATTGTTAAAAGTGCTATTTTTCCAGTCTAATGGTCGGGTCTGAAAGTCATTTGTAAGTAGTTGAGTCGCTACAGGGCACTGATTAGTGATATGCTCCGTCTTATCAAAAGTATCCCGAAATCTATTAGTGTACGTTAATATACGATGTGTCACCCCTTCACCTTTATACGGCTTGAACCCTGCTGGGGATACTTTCAATGAAGTTGTTTGCGGAGGAACGGCAGTACATTGTTCCTCAAGAGCAGAAACCAGAGAACGTAGTGATCTAGAACGCTGGAGTCTGGAGGCGAAGTCGATTTTATAACTCATCTTAAAGGTCTTCCATCGAGTTCCGGTCGAGAACCTGGGTAGGTTAGTCCATTTTAGGACTGTTATTGTCCATAAATCATTGCCACCCAGAAGCTGCTTTTTTACAGGGTGCACTATCATGCTGACACAAAAAACTATCATCTCCGATCATTTCCTCCAAGGTACTCAGTACACAATGCTGTGAAATGTGTCTATATCCTTCTGCATTTAGAGTTTTCTTAAACACAAGAAAAGAACCACATTCTGACCATGGAAACATTCACATACCGAAACACCAGCTCCTCTCTACCTCACTGTTGGCACCACACACGATGGCAGGTAACATTCTCCAGGCGTTCACCAAACCCAAGCCCTTCCAGTAGATTGTTACGAGGTATAGCGTGATTCACCACTTCATATCAATCCTTTCCAGCCACCCACTATTCAGTGGGGTCGCTCCTTACGCCATAGCAAGCGTCGTTGAGCACTGAGCACAGAAACATGAGGAAGTGCTCAACCACTGTACCACATTCTGTTTAACTCCTCACGCACTGTCATCGTGCTAGCTGGACTGACGGTAGCACTTTAGAACTCACGAGTGATTTTTTCCTCTTATTAATGCGACTTTTTCTTTTTTACAACTAGCGTCCACAATGCTTGACGGTCTCTGTTTAGATTAGATTAGTACTTGTTCCATAGATCATGAATACGACACTTCGTAATGATGTGGAACGTGTCAGGTTAATAAAAGGTGTCTATACAAGATATTACATTACACAAAATAATACATGACACACAGTATTTTAATTTGTGGGGGTTGGGGAAATTACCCAGTTACTATATCCAAAAATTCATCTAATGAGTAGAAGGAGTTGCCATTAAGAAATTCTTTTAGTTTCGTTTTAAATGCTATATGGCTGTCTGTCAGACTTTTGATACTATTAGGTAAGTGACCAAAGACTTTTGTAGGAGCATAATTTACCCCCTTTTGAGCCAAAGTTAGATTTAACCTTGAGTAGTGAAGATAATCCTTTCTCTTAGTGTTGTAGCCATGTACACTGCTATTACTTTTGAATTCGTTCGGATTGTTAATAACAAATTACATAAGTGAATATATATATTGTGACGCTAGGAGTGAAGATCTCTGACTCTTTAAACAAGTATACGCAGGATGATCTTGGATGCGCTCCAGCAATTATTCTGTATACACGCTTTTGTGCAATGAACACTCTTTTATTCAATGATGAGTTACCCCAGAATATGATGCCGTACGAAAGCAGAGAATGAAAATAGGCGTGGTAAGCTAATTACTGAGATGTAAATCGCCAAAATTTGCAATGACCCTAATAGCATAAGTAGCTGAACTCAAACGTTTCAGCAGATCTTCAGTGTGTTTTTTTCCAGTTCAACCCTTCATCAATGCATACACCTAGAAATTTTGAATATTCTACCTTAGCTACAGATTTCTGATCGAAGTCTATATTTATTAAAAGGGGTCATTCCATGTACTGTCTGGAACTGTATATACTGTGTTCTGTCAAACTTTAATGAGAGCCCATTTGCAGAGAACCACTTAATGATTTTCTGAAAAACATCGTTTACAATTTCACCAGTTAATTCTTGTTTGTTGGGTGTGATAACTATACTTGTATCATCGGCAAAAGGCACCAGCTTTGCATCTTCGTGAATATAGAATGGCAGGTCATTAATATATATTAAAAACAGCAGAGGACCCAAGACCGAACCTTGCGGCACCCCATTCTTGATTGTTCCCCAGTTTGAGAAATCACCAGTTTTTTGCATAATTATGTGAACTGCTTGTTGTTTGTCAGTACACGAGGTCTTCCTGGTATTGGTTTAGTTATGGTTGTTTATTCACGTTTCCACTTCATAATAACGTCACCAACAATCGACTTGGGCAGCTTTACAAGGGTCTAAATATCCCTGTTGGATTTGTTACTCAGGTGACATCCAAGAACTAGTAGACGTTCAAGTCAAAGAGCTCTGCTGAATGATCCATTCTGCTGTTCCTGCTCCTCTACTGACAACACGACACTCCCCGCACCCTTTTATACGGGTAGGTTCGCCTCTCGTGACATCTGGTGGTCAATTTCGCATTACATAGGGGTATCAGGATGCTTTCTATAAGATACTGTTGGACTAGTGACAATTTTAACCCTTCTGGTAGGCTGACGATCTTTATTTAGACTGATTTTATTTCGTAGTAGTGTAGAGAATTAATACAGGCCCACTTTCCAATCAAGTCAGCAAAGTAGTAATGCAATTTGTTTCGCGCGGCACACTTTGTTAAAAGTGGGTGGACTCGGGTCGCGACCGGGAGTGGGGCAGCGGGCGATATTGCGGGAACTCCAAGGGAGGAACTTTCCTGCTTCACGTGTCAGTTTGGCTGTAAGTGTAGTCATCTGCGACCGAGGCCCCACACCGTGACTAAATATTTCACTCAGACTCCACAGCATCTAGAAGGCACCGATACAGAGAACGTTTGTAAACGACCTTAATAATAGGGTCGTATATTCCTTATAGGAGGAACAAATTTAGAACGTATGTTCAGCGGAAATAATGCCCTTGGATGACAAATCAAAAACCTGGAAATGTCAGAAATATTTTAAGGAAAACACTCGAGCAGTCTAAGGCGCATGGACTGTGCGGCTGGTCCCGGCGGAGGTTCGGGTCCTCCCTCGGAATGGGTGTGTGTGTTTGTCCTTACCATAATTTAGGTTAATTAGTGTGTAAGCTTAGGGACTGATGACCTTAGCAGTTAAGTCCCACAAGATTTCACACAAATTTGAACATTTTTGAACTTGAGCTATGAGAAAAATAGCGAAGGCAAAAATAGAAGCAATGAGGAGTTATGTAATTAAATTAAGTAACTTTAAATAAGAGCCAGAAAACGCAAGATGATGATTTAAGTTCTAGCCCGAACGTGCACCAAAGAAAACGTTTACAGTTTTTAGAAACTGATAGTGTGTTGCAAATATGTATAGTGAAACAGAGCTAATCTCAAATATACGAGAGTTAAAAATTGTCAAACAGTATTGATCGATATTTTTAAATCAACTTTTAGAACACCATCTTCAGGAGAAACCACGATACAAAACTGAAAGATAGAAAACAGCAGCTCCCTTATAAAAGACATGTATCTAGTGGGTCATCGATTCAACTTTTAGCATCCTTTTTCTTTGCATGTCATAGTCATTTTCTTCAGATACTAGGGATTTCTCATTTCGTATTTTATGCAGTCTTACAACAAGTTGAGATGTCTGGGTCCCACATAAATTTTGAGGACAGTAGAATAAAATTTTGTACAATCATTTTCTCATAGTTCATGTTACCTGTTTTTCGTCAATGGATATGACTATAAAAGAGTCGACTGATTACAATCGTGAAACACTGGTATTAATTCCTATAATAATGTCTAAGAGAGACAGTTCAGATTGATTGGACGATATTAACCATATTACTACATTCAGTTTAGGCCTTTACTGGGTCGCGTAGCCCGTAATCCTATTATCTTTCCTCTTGGTCCCACATTCTCTCGTTCTGTTCCTTTGTCTCTTTCGTTTCGGTTCCCTATCACATTTCTATAGCTGTTAGTTACTGGAGATAATCCGATGTTCTCATAAGAAGTTTGTAATGATGTATGGTATGATCAGTTTGTAGTTGCAGTCTTTCGTAAGTAGCCTTTTGCGCTCGTGAGCTACTTTGTCTCTAGAGATAGTGCTGGCGGCCGTTGACGTAAACCTAATCCATCCGACTAAGAGACTATAAGAGAACAGACTTTTCTTTCTTAACTCTTTACAGGGTGGTCCATTGATCGTGACCGGGCCAAATATCTCACGAAATAAGCGTCAAACGAAAAAACTACAAAGAACGAAACGTGTCTAGCTTGAAGGGGAAACCAGATGGCACTATGGTTGGCCCGCTGGATGGAGATGCCATAGGTCAAACGGACATAAACTGCGTTTTTTTAAAAATAGTAACCCCCATTTTTATTACATATTCGTGTAGTACGTAAAGAAATATGAATGATTTAGTTGGACCATATTTTTCGCTATGTGATAGATGGCGTTGTAATAGTCACAAACATACGGCTCACAATTTTAGATCAACAGCTCGTAACAGGTAAGTTTTTTAAATTAAAATACAGAACGTAGGTACGTTTGAACATTTTATTTCGGTTGTTCCAATGTCATACGTGTACCTCTGTAAACTTATTTTTGAGAAGTCATGCTGTTACAGCGTGATTACCTGTAAATACCACATTAATGCAATAAATGCTCAAAATGATGTCCGTCACTCTCAATGCATTTGGCAATACGTGTAACGACTTTCCTCTCAACAGTCAGTAGTTCGCCTTCCGTAATGTTCGCACGTGCATTGACAATGCGCTGACGCATGTTGTCAGGCGTTGTCGGTGGATCACGATAGCAAACATCCTTCAACTTTCCCCACAGAAAGAAATCCGGGAACGTCAGATCCGGTGAACATGCGGGCCATGGTATGGTACTTCGACGACCAATCCACCTGTCATGAAATATGCCATTCAATACCGCTGCAACCGCACGTGATCTATGTGCCGGACATCAATCACGTTGGAAGTACATCGCCATTCTGTCATGCAGTGAAACATCTTGTAGTAACATCAGTAGAACATTACGTAGGAAATCAGCATATATTGCACCATTTAGATTGCCATCGATAAAATCGGGGCCAATTATCCTTTCTCCCATAGTGCCGTACCATACATTAACCCGCCAAGGTCGCTGATGTTACACTTGTCGCAGCCATCGTGGATTTTCCGTTGCCTAATAGTGCATATTATGCAGGTTTACGTTACCGCTGTTGGTGAATGACGCTTCGTTGCTAAATAGAAAGCGTGCAAAAAATCTGTCATCGTCCCGTAATTTCTCTTGTGCCCAGTGGCAGAACTGTACACGACGTCCACAGTCGTCGCCATGCAATTCTCGGTGCATAGAAATATGGTACGGGTGCAATCGATGTAGATGTAGCATTCTCATCACCGACGTTTTTGAGATTCCCGATACTCGCGCAGTTTGTCTGCTACTGATGAGCGGATTAGCCGCGACAGCAGCTAAAACACCTACTTGGGCATCATCACATGTTGCAGGTCGTGGTTGACGTTTCACATGTGGCTGAACCCTTCCTGTTTCCTTAAATAACGTAACTATCCGGCGAACGGTCCGAACACTTGGAAGATATCGTCCAGGATACCAAGCAGCATACATAGCACACGCCCGTTGGGCATTTTGATCACAATAACCATACATCAACTCGATATCGACCTTTTCCGCAATTGGTAAACGGTCCATTTTAACACAGGAAATTTATCACGAAGCGAATACCGTCCGCACTATTACAGCGCCATCACAAAGCGAAAAAAAGTGGTTCAACTAAAACATTCATTTTTCTTTACGTACTACACGAATATGTAATAAAAAATGGGGGTTCCTATTTTAAAAAACGCAGTTGATATCCGTTTGACCTGTGGCAGCGCCATCTAGCGGACAACCATAGCGCCAATTGGTTTCCCCCTTCAAGCTAGACGAGTTTCGATCTCTGTAGTTTTTTCGTTTGATGCTTATTTCGTGAGATATTTCCTCCGGTCACTATCAATGGACCACGCTGTATTTCTGTCTAGATGTCAGTAGAGGTCTTCATTATGTCTGATTCTCGACGCACACCTTCTTTGATGGAGGTCCTTCATTTTTCTCAGATTCTTTCTGTCGTTTAGGCCACGTTCCATGACTTGTCCTCCTATAAAAATTTTCATGAATTCTGAGACAAACAGTACTGAAGCTCTATTTATGGTCTTGTGTTGTGGGAGGTCTAAGTTGAGAGTATTCGGTCTCTAAATATTATTATAGCGATGGTAAGCTCTGTCCAGTTTGGTGCACCTATTTTTCGTGCTCAGGTCCTCATTAATTTTTGGGCTGGACGACGTTCATAAAACAGGGGTGGAGGGGGTGCAATAGACACGCACGTAGCTCTGCCGGTGTTTGCAATAAGTTGCGATGTAGCGAATGGAAGACGCATAAATGTCAGCCGGGAGGAAGTGGGGGATGAAGGGGCAGAGCGCGCGCCCGTCGCCGCTGTTGCCGCCGCCGCCGTGCCAGCGGCCAGGTTTATTTAGTGCTGCAAGCAGCCGGCGGATCGGCGCCGCCAATAATAGCGTAGCAGAAGCAAGTGGCCGCCCCGTGGCGTGCTATCGCGCGGGTCAGCTCAGCTGCGACACTCGACGCCTCCCGAGAAGATGGACAGTGGCGACGAAGACAGCGTCCTCGAGGGCAGCGTGGGCAGCGGCAGTTGCAGCGGCAGCGGCAGCGGCAGCGGCAGCGGCGATGGCGACGCAGACAGCGACGCCGTGCAGCAGGCCTGCGCCGCCTGCCCGCAGGACATCCTCGACTGCATGGAGAGCGCCGGCTGCGGCGAGCCGCCCCTCGCCGCCTTCTTCACTTACTGGTCAGTGCGGCACCGTCCCCCACTAGCCAAGTGCAAAATCTGATACGCAGTTAAACTTTCGTTCCTTTAACGGTGACTTCTACTATTCTTCAGCAAATGATCATTTTATCGACTCCTAATCAAATAGCCGAATGGTAGACAGTGAGACCTCTAGTAGTATAACGATGTGTAGTGTCATTCTTAAAATACTGCTAGCGTATCTGACAAGTCTTACTTCTAACCTTCGTGGAAGTCTGGTAGACAGTGCAGCTTGCAACTGTATAATGTGACTCGTGTCATCCTGAAATTATTGCTAACATATCATCACTACTAGCCGCTCCCCTCTCCCCCTGAAAAGTGTGGTAGACAGTGCAAGTTCATTGCGTAATGCGATTAGAGTCAGTCTTCAGTTACTCCTAGCGTATCTGGTAAGTCCCGCTACTAGCTCTCTGTGGAAAGTCTAGTAGGCGATGCAACTTCCAGCTGTATAATGTGACTAATGTCATTCTGCAGTTACAGCTAACATATCTGACAAGTTCTATTGTAAGTTCCCTGTGGAAGTCTGATAGACGGTGCAATTTCTAGTTCAACATCTACATCTAAGTCTACATCCATGCTCCGAAAGCCAAGTTCTCCCTTCTATTCCAGTCTCGTATTGTTCGCGGAAAGAAAGATTGTCGGTATGCCTCTGTGTGGGCTCTAATCTCTCTGATTTTATCCTCATGGCCTCGTCGCGAGGTAATACGTAGGAGGGAGCAATATACAGCTTGACTTCTCGGTGAAGGTATGTTCTCGAAAGTTCAATAAAAGCCCGTACCGAGCTACAGAGCGTCTCTCTTGCAGAGTCTTCTACTGAAGTTTATCTATCATCTGCGTAATGCTTTCGAGATTACTAAATGATCCTGTAACGAAGCGCGCTGCTCTCCGTTGGATCTTCTCTATCTCTTCCATCAACCCTATCTGATACGGATCCCACACAGGTGAGTAGTATTCAAGCAGTGGGCGAACAAGTGTACTGTAACCTACTTCCTTTGTTTTCGGACTGCATTTCCTTAGGATTCTTCCAATGAATCTCAGTCTGGCGTAGGCTTTACTGACCATTAATTTTATATGGTCATTCCATTTTAAATCACTCCTAATGCCTATTCCCAGATAATTTATGGAATTAACTGCTTCCAGTTGCTGACCTGCTGTATTGTAGCTAAATGATAAAGGATCTTTCTTTCTATGTATTCGCAGCACATTACACTTGTCTACATTGAGATTCAATCGCCATACCCTGCACCATGCGTCAATTCGTTGCAGATCCTCCTGCATTTCAGTACGATTTTCCGTTGTTACAACCTCGCGATATACTATAGCATCATCCGCAAAACGCCTCAGTGAATTTCCGATGTTATCCACAAGGTCATTTATATATATTTTGAATAGCAACGGTCCTACGACACTCCCCTGCGGCACAACCTGAAATCACTCTTACTTCGGAAGACTTCTCTCCATTGAGAATGAGTTGTGTGATTTGACTTGTATCATTCTGAAATTAATGCTAGCGTATCTGACAAGTCTCACTAATGGCCCCTGCGGGAAGTCCGGTAGACAGTGGCAAACGGTGCAACATCCAGTTGTATAATCTGACTCGTGACGTTCTACAATTCCTACTGTCAAGTCACACTGACAGCTCACCATGGAAAGCCTGACAGACATTGCAATTTTCACTATATAATGTGATTCGTACCGCAATTTTCACTATATAATGTGATTCGTACCATTCTGCAATTACTGATAATATATCTGACAAGTCCCACTACCAGGTCCCCCCCCCCCCCTCTCCCCACCCTCCCACTGCTGCCAATATTGTGATCACATACCATGATTGTTCATGCGATGTGCAATTAGGAAAGTTTTCGACCTGGTACCAATCAATAACGATTTGTTTTTGTTATTCTGATGAACAATAACATGAGCCTAGCGTCAACGTGATCTGTCAAATAGTTTTGCTTATAGTACTTTTAAAGCAGTCACATCAAGTGTGATTTGCTTAATTTGACAAATGTAATTCCGCTATTAGATTCTTTACTTTGGCCTATGTAGCATCCTATAGTTTTAAGAACTAACGATAGAGAGAGTGAATTCAACCATAACTTTATTTCACTCCTTTATGAACCACTAGAAGGACGTTATAACACTGTGAACAGAGATGAATGTATCGAGGTAGTGCATAATACGGCGTAGGACAGTCGGTGATTAAAGATGTATGAAACAGATGACGTCAAATATATGTCAGAAATGTTTGTTACAAATAATTATGTGAAAGATTTCAGTAATAGAGGTGTCACCTTTGGTGAATACTGAACAACAGCAAACGAGAGAAACAGTTTCTGAAAATCTGGACCATATGTACTATGAACCCAAGGGATACAGTGCGTCAGTTCGTTGCTGTGGTTAGTACGCGGTTCTTCTGCATCACGCCAGAAATGAAACGGTGACCTAAGTAGTAGGCTGTGCATCGAAGAAAGTGTGAAGTCGTGTTCTTCATAACAGGAACGTTATGGCCAATGTTTTCTGGGATGTAAAACGGATTTTCATAAGGAGTATCTCGTACAACGTAAAACAATAGTCGGTCATATCCTCTGCGGCAACGAGATGAAATCTCCAAAAGAGCTCTCATCTCGTGGTCGTGCGGTAGCGTTATCACTTACCACGCCTGGGTTCCCGGGTTCGATTCCCGGCGGCGTCAGGGATTTTCTCTGCCTCGTGATGGCTGGGTGTTATGTGATGTCCTTAGGTTAGGTTTAAGTAGTTCTAAGTTCTAGGGGACTGATGACCATCGATGTTAAGTCCCATAGTGCTCAGAGCCACTTGAACCATTTGAGCCATCTACAAAAGAAGAGATCAGAACGAGAGAAAAACATCTTCCATCAGGATATGGCCGTTATGGTTCGTTATGAAAATGAAGTAGAGGGTGAAGCACGGAGTAAGCAAAAGACGACGACAAATGTCCTCATACCACAAGGTACTGCAGAACGGTTTTAATCCAGGACATTGACTAACAGTCATGTGATCTTTAACTGTATTCCACTTGCTTTTCGTCCCGTCTCTGGAGTAGGTAACTCATTTGAACCATATTCCTTCAAGTCAAGCGTCGAAGCACTAGTCGGTTTTAGAGGTGGCTCCAGCGTACCATATTTCACCACCTGCAGGCGAACTAAAGTGTTAAAATATTTAACATGACGTTACGGAGAATTAAGCTGGCCGAAGTACCGTGAACGACTAAACTGCATTGGCGATGTCATAAGTGGGTCAGTACTGTACAAACGAAATCCGTCCGTCCAAGCGAGAGAAACACATCGATTAAACAAATGGATGAAACTTGCTTAGCCTCTGAGCCGAAGTTTTGTCCACGCTCCACGAGGGTTATAATGTTACTAACGGGTACTCAATACAAATATCTAGTATTATCGGAAAATTTAATTTTTGGACTACTATTCGCTAAAAATATTTATGATCATTTGAATTGTACGTAGAATGTTTGGTATACTATCTATGAATAGAAGGTTTATGATACGGATACTTAAAATACAAAGTCAACTTCTGCCCTTGAGAGCAGGGTTTTCTTGTCAATATCTAGAGGACTTAAAAATTACATCATCTGATTACAGAGTATGTTAGCTTTGTTTCCAGGGTTTTGCAAGTATGTGCTTGTTGTACAAAAAAATTAGGGCTCCCATTTAACTTTCGATAAACCTTCTGCTACAGTTTCGTGTGAACTATGCTATCCTGTAGCAAGGATCTTTGAATTTTATGGATTTATGTTGCAGTATCTACTTGATAAGGACAACATACAGTTTTTTTTAGTAAGAAACGAACGAATGCAGACGTGTGTGGACTTTAATGGGTTCTACTTCCCACGAGACCACGACGCTGGAGCAATAGAATTGGCCCCAATTGACTTGGAAGTGATTTACTTTCCAATAGTATTGCATTTTCGCAGAACCCTGATTTTACGTGGTTGTCCCTTTGTACTTGATTTGTTATTATTGCCTCTAAGTACTTATATGATTTGGTGTGCTCAGTAATATCGCTATTAATTCTGTAATCATGCAGCATAGGGTCTTTCTCTTCTTGTCATAGCCATTATTTTACATTCCCCATCTACAGAGAGCTCCCGTTGGCTATACAAAATGGAATAGTTCAATGTTATTCTAACGAATGTCATAAAACTGTGCAATACCAATACGATTGCGCCAAAACAGTGAACAGAGACGGCTTTTATAGCTTAAGTCATGAAGCGATGAATTAAGGGGTTGCCATGCGTTCATCTTTGCTTGGTTACAATCTTTGGAATCAGATGTGCAGTGGAAATTGGGCTTACAATCCTAAAAAATAATTAAGTTTTGTGAAATTAGGCAACACAACAAGTAGAAATTTTGTCTAAGTCATCGTGCATCCTCCTGCAGTCGCTCAGCAACGACACTTCCCTGTACGCTAGAGAAACCCGAGGCAAATTGTTGCTCACTCTACGCGTCAGATCGTTTGTTATTATAGAAAACAAGTGCGGTTCTATTATGCCTTCGTAGAGAGCTTCTGACGATATTCTTGCCTCTAATAAGAACTCGCCGTCCAGTACAACATATTGGTTTCCTGTCACATTAGTGTGACCACCTGTTAAAAGCTTGCATAACCACCGTTTGCAACGCGAGCGCCCAGGACGAGAGCCAGTGACGTTCTGGAAGCTTCCGACAGTGACGTAACAGCCATGCCGACTCCAGTTCCGTGGCTAGCTGCGCTAGGTTTCTCGCTTGAGGACCCACGGCGCAAACAGCCCGATCCAGGTGGTCCCACAGATATCCGATTCGATGTAAATGCGGGGAGTTTGGTCGCTAAGGGAGCACGGCAAACTCATTGTGGTGCTCGTCGAACCACGCACGCAAACTACGAACTGTGTGAGATACTGCATTGTCCTGCTGGTAGATGCCATCATACCGAGAGGAAAAAATGTAGAGACGGACATGGTCCCCAAGGATATGTGCATACTTGTGTTGATCCATTGTGACTTCCAGAATGACGACATCATCCAGGGAATGCAACGAAAACACTCCGCAGACAATAACGCTTCCTCGATTGTTGCAGGGCGTTTTTCTTCAGACGTTTCACGCCGTACAATCTGTGAGGTTGAGCAAAACGTATGAATCATCTGAAAATGACATCTGTAGCCACTCGTCGGACGTCAGGTTAAGGTACTGGCCTGCCAATTCCAGTCTTCGTCGCCGATGGACAACAGACAGCATGGGTGCACGAACCAGGCGCCTGATGCAGGGGCCTTACGTAGCAACGCTCGCTGAACAGTCGTTAAGGAGTCACTGTTGGTAGTCCCTTAGGTCATCTGGGTGGTCTGTTGCTCAGCAGTTGCGCGTTTATTTACCCGCACAGGTCTCCGCAGCCCCCGTTGATCCCTGTCATCTATGGCCCGTGGCGCACAAGGTAGCCTCAGCGCCGGCTTTGGGTAGCGCCACTTTGCGTTGCACGGTGTACTTTAAGCATGGCGGCACGCGAACGGTTTCCGAAACGCTTCCACCTTTACCCCAAAAACGAATCATCATGTCCTTGTGGACGTCAGATAAATCGATTCGTTTCCGCATTACGACTGCGACTGCACATCTTCCCCCCCCCCCCTCCCCCACTCCCCCCGCGCGCGACACACTTTATATACCCTGCACTGCTAGTGCTGCCGCCTGCCGTCTGTGAGTGGTTTCTTATCACACTTCGACGTCGAACATAGGTGGTGGTCACATTAATGTACCTGGACCATGTGTTACTTGGCATAAAATAAAATGTTTTAGCAAGAGCCTGGAGTTGAATGAATTAAAACAAAGTGGGAATATCGAAAAAAAATTCTGCCAACTTAGCAATACAGTCAAAATATGTCAACTCAGTGGCAGCGGACGAACAGTTTACTACAAACGTGTTGCTGATCACGACATGAAGGGCCAGAGGACAGAGCGCATGCGCAGCACCACGGAAAAAGGCATGGAAATATGATTTGAGTAGCTGCACGAATAAATACAGACGTGTGTGGACTGTAATAGGTTCTACTTCCCATGTGGCCACCACATTTTTACCATTTGGTAAAACCAGGAATTTGCTTCCGCTATCTGGTTGCTTTTGTGTCAGCCTCGTACTCGACGTTGCCCAGAATTACATATTAACACGTCCGTAGCAAACTTCACGTCCACTGCCGAAGGATAGATGATGTTATGTAAGGACACAGTTCAGTACCGAAAACCCCAGTCGGGTAGTCACATGCCACCTCAAATAAGCTCACTCGCCAAAAAGTCAGTCACTCCCTTAAAAGATCACACCGCTCTAGAGAGCAGTCGAAGGTTTAGGGCAGCTAACAGGTGGTTATGTGATCCTACAGCGCTGATGTAAGTCACTGTAGTAAACTAGTGTATATGGACCAGTCGGCTGTATGGAAACAGCCCGTTCATACATGTCGAGGAATAGGGGTGACACAATGTTAGAAAGAAGCGCCATGTTGGACGTTCCCGTGACCGACTTGTGGAGGAAATTGCCCGATTTCATAATATAGTGCCGACTATCCAATGCGGCTACAAGGGATTATGTACTACTCGCAACAATGTAATGCGGCTAAGGAACAGATGCCATACAAGGTGTTGTGGTTGGCAGGAGAGCCAACACCATATTGCTAAAGGAGGCCGAAATGCACGCGTCTCAGCTCACACAGGCTGGCGTGAGGTCTGGAACATGACAAGGGAATTAGAATTGAGAAAAACGGACGTAGCTGGTGGAATACTTAACTTTGATCCATTAATGACGAACGTCGCTCTTGACAATACATGGTTTACAATATCAATAGTACTGATAATGGCGCATTGATAGGTCGTAACAAATAACGTAGCTGAAGGCTATGTTAACTATCGTCTCGGCAAATGAGAGCGTAATTTGTCAGTGAACCATCGCTAGCAAAGTTGGCTGTACAACTGGGCTGAGCGCTAGGAAGTCTCTCTAGAGCTGCCGTGTGGCGGCGCTCGGTCTGCAATCACTGATAATGGCGACATGCGGGTCCGACGTATACTACCGGACCGCGGCCGATTTAAAGGCTACCACCTAGCAAGTGTGGTGTCTGGCGGTGACACCACATTCCTCCCCCGCAAATCGGCGTACGGTTGTGGTATAAGGCTTCCGCCCACCGTGGGGAGACCCCATGTTGCGTATGCGACGAGTTGGGGAGCCTAACAACAGGCGAGGCTGTGCCACCCGCACCCTGCCATTCGGACCGCGGGGAGCTAGGAAACGCCTGAAAACCTGCTTCAGGGTGCACGCCAACATGCGGTGTATGCGCCCGTAGAGAGGCAGGAGGGGCCGAAGGGTCGACCTCCATCGGGCCGGGGCACCCGACGGGCGAAGACGACATATGGTCCGGAGCGGGCAAGAGTTCCATGTCGGAGGACAACTGGTCACGGGAAGCGATCGGCGGCGCGTGACCCAGGGAGGCGCCCGGCGGTTGCAGCGACGCGTCCACTGCGGGCGTCGCCGGCGGGAGAACAGGCGGCGGCGGCGGCGGCGGCGGCGGCGCGTCGCCATTGGGCAAAATGGAAGGCAGCGTCGGGAACACCTGGGGCTGGGGCGAGCCAGCAGATGGGTCCCCAGGGCGCTGACCGGACGGCACCGTCGCTGAAAGCAGACGGCGAACGGCAGATCCCGTGCGACGACAGAGGCGCAGCTGATTGAGATGCCGACGCACCTCACCAGAGGCCCCCAAACCAGACACATAGCGCGTCCGAGGCATCGAAGAATGCGCCCTGCGATCCAACACCGTGAACCTCGGTAGTGGCGATAGTAAACAACGTCGCCTGGAGCAAAAGCAGGTGTCTGCCGCTGCACAGGAACCTGAAGCGGCGGATGTAGCAAAGACATCAAGGTTCGATAATGACGACCATGTAGCAACTCAGCCGGCGAGCGACCATCTCGGAGCTGAGAGCGATACGAGGACAAAAAGAGCATTAACGCGTCCTCCCGAGAATGCGACTCTCGCAACTTCAACATCTGTGACTTGAAAGTCCTGACCAATCGTTCAGCGGCACCGTTTGACTGTAGCGAAAACGCCGCGGACGTCAGATGTTGAATACCATTGGCCTTGCAGAATGACTGAAATTCTGCGGACATGAATTGTGGGCCATTGTCGGAAACAATAGTCTGTGGAAGACCTTCAATGCAAAAGATAGCGGATAACGCTTGGATGGTGGCAGATGACGTCGTGGAAGACATCCGGACAACAAAAGGAAAATGACTGGATGAACCTACCACAACCAACCATCGAGCATTCCAGAATGGACCAGCAAAATCGATGTGTAAGCGTTGCCAAGGGGAAGTGGCTTTTGGCTATTCAAAGAATTTCCGCGGTGGTGCTGATTGCTGTTCGGCACACACCATGCAAGAAGAGCACATATTCGTAATCGCGCTCTGAAAATTTTCGGTTACACGTTTACTTTCAGTTCCAAATGTGCTTTATAGTTCTTAGCGCAACCAAGGCCTGGTGCAAAAATGTCTGCAAATTCATCACATAGACGAGAAACAATGTCTGAAGGCACCGTCTGGTTCACTGATAGGACCTGATGTACTATAGACAAGCTAAACAACTGAAATAAATCGAAACCAAACAAGTTCACTGCAGAAGAAGAACGAAGGACGTAAGATGACACAAGTTTTGTTTATCCTTTGTATGTTGCAAGAAGGCTGCACTGTCATAACACAGGGATATTGTGACCTGAATAACTACTTAACTTAACATTTGCGGCACGCAACGGAGGTGTGCCCAGCAACTTGTAAGTGTCTTGATTGATCAGTGAAACTGCAGCTCCGGTATCGAGCTGGAATGGTATCACTTTGCCGTTAATGTCCAAGACTACAAAAAGTTTATTGTCCTGTTGACGACAATACCGACTGTCTCGTGCAACGTGAACTGACACTGGTACATTATCACTTGCGACTTGACGGGAGTTCCGGCGATGTCGACGCACACTATTTTTGGGACGAACACAGTCACTGTTAGAGAGAGTGGCACTGCGCGGAGTGGAATGAACTACATGAATTTCCATGGGCGAAGTTTCGCGAGAGTGAGTATCCTTGGTTCGATTCCGATTCCGGCGCGAAGCAAAGGGCCTGGAACGATTTTGAGCTTCCGATCTGAGCTTTTTCTGGCAAACACTCTGAACATGTCCTTTTTTATTACAATAAAAGCAAATAGCTTGGCGTGACGGGCAATTCTCACGCGAATGTTTAGTAGCACACCGCGGGCATGATTTGATCACTGCATTTGTGTGCTGGCGCGGCACACGTGGCTGAGAGCCTGGCGGCAGCGGCGCGGCCGGGCGCGAGGGCTGTTTACTGCTCCGTGCAGCTAGCCCGGCGGGCCGGTTAACCTGACACACTGCTGACGAAGTTTCAAAAGATTCCTGAGCAAAGTCAAGTGTGTCCTGCGGATCCAATATGTCCATCACTTGTTGAAGAGAGGGATTTACTAGTTTCAAAATCTGTTCCCTTATACGAACATCAGAAACGTTCTGTGCAATTGCATCACGTACCATAGTATCTGAATAAGGGAGTCCACATTGACACTTGAAAGCACAATCCCTAGTAAGGCCTTGCAAGGTTGCAACCCACTCACGATTAGTCTGACCTGCCGTACGTTTTGTACGAAAGAAGCTATACCGTTTGGCAACTACATTGACTGATTCCTTGAAATATGCATCTAATGCAGACAAAATTTCTTCGTAGGACAGAGTTGCTACGTCGCGTCGGGGAAATAATTTGACTGTCACACGGTACGTGGTCACCCCTACTGAAGAAAGGAGAAAAGGCTGCCGCTCGTTACATTGAATTCTGTAGGCGGCGAGATGGAATCCAAATTGGCGTGACCACTCCGTCCAGCTTACCAGTGCAGCATCAAAAGGTCGAAAAGTGGGTGCAACAGCGTGTTGTAGCTGCGTTAGCGGTGAAGCGGCTGCTGCCGCATCGTTTTGCATTGCACGTTGACCCTGGACGAGCTGTCCAAGGGCATCCAGTAAGGCCTGTGTCTGTTGATTCTGTAAGCGACAAAATTCAGACAGTACATCTGGAGATTGGTTCAAATGGCTCTGAGTACTATGGGACTCAACTGCTGTGGTCATCAGTCCCCTAGAACTTAGAACTACTTAAACCTAACTAACCTAAGGACATCACACACATCCATGCCCGAGGCAGGATTCGAACCTGCTACCGTAGCAGTCGCACGGTTCCGGACTTCGCGCCTAGAACCGCGAGACCACCGCGGCCGGCATCTGGAGATTGTGGCGAAGCCATTACACCAGCAAATCAGGGCAATTTAGATAAAAACACTTTTACTCTCGTCGCCAGTGTTGTGGTTGGCAGGAGAGCCGACACCGTATTGCTAAAGGAGGCCGAAATGCACGCGTCTCAGCTCACACAGGCTGGCGTGAGGTCTGGAACATGACAAGGGAATTAGAATTGAGAAAAAACGGACGTAGCTGGTGGAATACTTAACTTTAATCCATTAATGACGAACGTCGCTCTTGACAATACATGGTTTACAATATCAATAGTACTGATAATGGCGCATTGCTAGGTCGTAACAAATAACGTAGCTGAAGGCTATGTTAACTATCGTCTCGGCAAATGAGAGCGTAATTTGTCAGTGAACCATCGCTAGCAAAGTCGGCTGTACAACTGGGCTGAGCGCTAGGAAGTCTCTCTAGACCTGCCATGTGGCGGCGCTCGGTCTGCAATCACTGATAATGGCGACACGCGGGTCCGATGTATACTACCGGACCGCGGCCGATTTAAAGGCTACCACCTAGCAAGTGTGGTGCCTGGCGGTGACACCACACAAGGGGCGTTCATTAAGTACCACAACAATTTTTTTTTCTCTGCCAATTCCGTTGGGAAAAATGCGGAATTTGTTGTGGGACTTGGGGAATATTCTCGCTTCAGCCCGTATAATTTCATGAAGTTCCGGTAGTTGGTGACGCCTTAAGTAGCCTTCAAAATAGCGTCTTTAACGGAGAGTTTATTTTGCAGTAAAATAAAAGCATCGCTGATTTTCATAGTAGCTTGCATAATGTCTACAGAGAGCTGGCAATGAAGAAATGCACGGTGACTCCTTGGAAAGGTGCCTGTCATCAACGCAAAAAGCTCGAGCAAACCTGTTCGATCTCCTAATCTTCGTTGATCCATTATGTTAATGCTCAATCTCCGGCGTGCCGGCCGGCCACACACAGCTGTGACACCTGCATTGTTGGAACGAGCGGACACTCTCATCCGAGGTGATCGACGGATAACAATCAAACATCTCGCTGCACAACTGAACTCAAAGGTGTATGCTCGCTGGGTTCCTCGCCACCTAACAGAAAACTATAAAAAGCGAGAAGGGCTCTCTGTGCGAAATTTTTTGCTACGAGCCTGATCGTGACCATTTTTTACGGAATATCACAAAATTTCATTGGACTCTTGTTCCTCATCCATCGTACTGATTGGCTCTCGCACCTTCCGACTTCCATCTGTTTGGCCCAATAAAGAATGCATTTAGCGGGAAGCAGTACATTGTTGACGAGGATGTTATTAATGCAGCCGGCCGTTGTGGACGAGCGGTTCTAGGCGCTTCAGTCTGTAACAGCGCTACCGCTACGGTCGCAGGTTCCAATCCTGCCCCGGACATGGATGTGTGTGATGTCCTTAGGTTAGTTAGGTTTAATTAGTTCTAAGTTCTAGGCGACTGATGACCTGAGAAGTTAAATCGCATAGTGCTCAGAGCCATTTGAACCTTATTGTTTTCAGTGTTTCCCATATTCTCGTTTCTTGACAATTCTGCGAAGAACTTCTTCATTCTTACCTTAGTCAGTCCAACTAATTTTTAACATTATTCTGTAGCACTGCATCTCGAATGCTTCTATTCTTTTCTGGTTTTCCCATAGTCCGTGATTAACTAGCACACAATTCTGTGCTCCAAATGTACATTCTCACAAATATCTTCCTCAAATTAACGTCTGGTATTAGTAGACTTCTTTTGGCGAGGAATGCCCATTTTGCATTTGCTCGTCCACTTTTTATGTCCTTGTTTCGACTGTCATGTTTTATTTTGATTGCAAGGTACCAAACTTCCTTAACGTCGTTTACTTTGTGATCACCAATTTCGATCTTAAGTTTCTCGCTACTCTCATTTCTGTACTCCCCATTACTTCCCTCTTTCTATGATTTAGTCTCAATCTGTATTCTGTACTCGTTAGACTGTTAATGCCTTTCAACAGATCCTGTAATTCTTCTTCACTCTCATTGAGAATAGCAATGTCACCAATGAATCTTATCATCGATATCGTTTCACGCTATATTTTAATCCCGCTCTTGAACCTTTCTTTATTTCTGTCATTGGTTCTTCGATTGGTTCTAGAATGAACAGTAGGGGCAAAAGACTGTATTCCTGCCTTCACCCTTTTTACATCGAGTACTTCGTTCTTCGTCTGCTAGTTTTATTGTTGCCTTTTGGTTCTTGTGCATATTGTACATAATCTGTCTTTCTCCATAGCTTACTCCTATCTTTTTAGAATTTTGAACTTGTAGCACCTTTTACATTTTCGAACGCTTTTTACAGGTATACAAATCCTGTGAATGTGTCTTGATTTTTCTTCAGTTTTGCTTCCATTATCAACCGCAGCATCGCAACAGCCTCACTGGTGGCTTTACCTTTCCTAAAGCCAAACTGGTCATCTAAAGGATCCTCAATTTTCTTTTCCATTTTCCTGTGTATTATTCTTATCAGCAACGTGGGTGCATGAACTGTTAAGCTTATTGTATCATAATTCTCTCACTTGTCGGCTTTTCCAATCTTGAGAATTGTGAGGATGACGTTTCACCAACAATGTGGTGGTATATCGCCAGTCTCACACCTTCTGAACACCAATGTCATTAATCATTTTGTTGCCACTTCCCAAGTGATTTTAGAAATTCCAATAGAATGTGATCTACCCCTTCTGTCTTATTTGATCTTAAGTCCGCCAAAGCTCTTTTAAATTCTGACTCTAGGACTGGAGCCCCTATCTCTCCCATGCGTATTCCAGTTTCTTCTTCTACCACGTCATCGAACTGTTCCTCTCCCTCACAGAGGCCTTCAGTGTACTCTTTCCACCAAACCGCTCTCTACTCTGCATTTAATAATACAATTCCCATGTTACCGCCCTTGATTTTCATTCCACTGTAGGTTGTTTTGACTCTTCTATTCGCTGAATCAGTCATTCCGATGTTTTTTTTTTTTTTATTTCTTCACATTTTTCCGGCACCCATTTCACCTTGGCTTCCCTGCAGTTCTTATTTATTTATTTCTTAGTGATTTATTTTTCTGTGTTCTCGACTATCTCTGAACATTTTGGTACTTTCTTTACACGTCGATCAGTTGAAGTATTTCTTCTATTACCCAAGATTTCTTCGTTCCTAAGAGTTCTTCGTTCCTAAAATCTATTTTTGTCTTTCCAACTTCCGTGATTGCTCCTTTTAGAGATGTGCATACCTATTCAACTGAGCTGCCTGCTGTATTATTCCTTACTGCAGTGTCTATATCATCCGCTCCCAGGTGAAAAGTAGCATTGAACATCTGCACAGTTTGTTAGGTCCACGGAAATCAGTCATCAGTGAGTGGATACGCCAGGGTATGACCTACTTCGCAGAATTGAGATCAAGGCCAGAGGCGATGTTAGAAGATGGCATTAGCGTCATATCTCCTGGTGCCAGTTTTGTTTGCTCGGCTTCTTTAGTTCCAAAGTACTGGAAGGAAACAGTCTCAATTCTTTTGTGCCAGTGTCGCATAGTTTTTAAAAGTATCGGACACTGCTGACGAATTCATTGTGCCAGGGCGTGTATACAACTGACGTTGTGCCACGAATGGGAAGAGTGGTGTTCACATCTCCGTTCTGCCAATGTCCGGTTTTCCGTACTTTCAATGAAAAGATTGAAGTGAATGGTGGGATCGTTGTGTTGGCAAGGTAGCAAGGTATTTTCTTTCCTCAGAGTTTTGGTATCTGAGCTTGAGCTCCACCTCTAATGACCGAACTGCTGACGTTAGCCAACGGCCTCGGTTCTTTAAATACATCGGTTCCCGTCAGGTCACCGAAGGGAAGCAACGTTGGGCGTGGCCAGTACTTGGATGGGTAACCGCCTAGGTACGCCATGCGCTGTTGGCCGCTTTCCGTTTCCTTTCCGGCAACGCGGAGAAGGGGTGATGACGTGAAGTTCACGTTCATTTTCCGTCACTTTCCTGGATTATTATACAGCCATTCCATGGTATGTCTTGTACGAGGGCATGTGACCGCAGTGTTGACTGTGATCCATCTGTTGGATGGGGTCATTAAGCTCGACAGGCTTGTAGATGCTATTCGAGGGGGGCAGCAGGCTACGTGCTGGCACCGGATGTTACACTCACCCTTTTCTCAACGTACGCCACAAGCACGACACCACACTAAAAGAACTGCCATACTGTTATCTAAACTAGTCAGATACATTTAACATTTGATTTCCACTCTTGAAGAGGGAAAGATGCCAGTGTGCGCAAACGACAGGAAAAACCTTTCCAATTAGACGGGGGATGCTTGTAGCATCCGAGCCAACCATGCCATTATACTTTGCTTTCTATTATTGACAACACTACGAACTATAATCTTCCTTCTTTTAATTTCTGTGTCGTTTCGGTGCTGAATGGACCTCCCATTTCACGCCAAAAACTAAACAACAATGAAAGCTGTAGGTGGAAACTAGTTCCTACACGAAAAATGGGTAAGGCGTTTTCAAGTGGCAAAAAACTTATGTCCAATTTTCTCTAGGTTGCCGAAGGGTTTCTTCTGATTACTTCGCAAAAATAAGGAATGTAACTGTCGAATACTACACATCTTTCAGGCACAAATGAATTAAAAAATACAAGAGCTTACGATTGCAAACGACAAGAAAGCATAATACATTTGCCCAAAAGGTTGGCTAAAATGGTTCAAATGGCTCTGAGCACTATGGGACTTAACATCTGAGGTCTTCAGTCCCCTAGAACTTATAACTACTTAAACATAACTAACCTAAGAACATCACACACATCCATGCCCGAGGCAGTATTCGAACCTGCGACCGTAGCGGTCGCGCGGTTCCAGACTGAAGCGCCTAGAACTGCTCGGTCACAGCGGCCGGCCCGAAAAGGTTGACTTAGCAGTGGGGAAACCAAGGTATTGCTGGCTTTTTCCCCAGGTCTCCCCCCCCCTCCCCCTCCTTAATTGCACCAGTTCGAACATCTTAATAAATTTGTGTTTGAGAAAAGATTTGAGTGCGATGTCGAGACCGTGGCCGTCGCAGGTGTGCTGCATTGTTTAGCGAGTTTAGCAGCGGGCAGCAGGGGACAGCGAGCGGCCGCCGGACTGACCCTTTAAGAGGGCGGAATGTTGGCAGCCGACCGTGCACCGCGCCTCCTCTGCCAAGCCGACACTGCGAATCCTGAAACCCGAACCCATGTCGTTACGCAAACGGTACTCAAGGCCAGTTTGGAGAAAGGCTGTCTATAGGTCCTCCTCAGTTTTCGCGAAAACACCACCAGTTGTGTTACACGTGATATATTTCAATATGGGGTACATTAATCTTGGCTCTCGTTGACATGTAATAGTATCTCGATCGCACTTCACGAACAACAAAATCACCACGTTCAGATCTGTGGCATGGTGTACATATCAACCACGCGCTAGGTATACTTCTTAAATAAAAAAATGGCAATTTAAAACAGTACTACACAAACAAGTACAACATCAAAATATTAACATTCGAGACATTAGATTCGCAAAGTATTTGTACTGTGTGGAAACCACATGCCAATTGGAACCGAAATGACATGAGGCGCAAAGGGAAACTTGATGGTTGCTTAATGGTGGGGTCCGTCTCAGCGGGCCATGTAGAGGATCCGCATTCTTTCCCGGTTCACTTTTCCTTGGTGGGAGGACTGGACTGGGGTCCACGCAGCCTCGGATGCCAACTGAGGACCTCGATGAAAAAGACCGCTTCAACTGCATTTATTTATGGTCTAATTAGTTTCGTGACGTTATAGCAACATCTTCAGGGGTACATCTGTACACAAACAGTATCAAAATATGTGAAGATCCTGTTTCGGTTAACATGTAGACGAACCATACACAAAACTAAATAGGAAAATTATGTACTCACATTTATTTCGTAATTCATTTCAAACGATAGCCAGCAGATGACCCAGCATTTTTTGTCCCATTGCAATAAAACCGTTTAGTTGTTAACACGTCGGTAGTCCAGTTTAAAATAGGATAGAATGCATGGACCATTATCCCGATACAGGTAATCTACAATAACGATAAAGTGGTAAACCAGATGCAGGTGACAAATAAAACAAATGATTTGTGTAGGTGATGAAAGTTAACTTCATATCGGTAAGGTAATTTAGACAAAATGCTGCTTACGAAACAAACCATCTAGGGCAAAGAAGGAGTGAAGAAAAGCAGACTGCAGGAAACATCATCCTGATACAGGGAATCTAGAATAAGGCTAAAGTCGTAACCAGATAGGCTGCAAAACTACAAAACCAATGAGGAGCAGGTGACAAAACCTACGCTCGCCTGGTAAGGTAAAATAAACCGCATAAAGCAGACCTCTTGACGGTTGAACATTTTTATCACAATGGGACAAACAATGTTGGGTCATTTACAGGTGATCTTTTGAAATAAATGTGAGTACATAATTATCTTACACAGTTTCATGTATGGTTGATCTAAATGTTAACCGAAACAGGTTTTTTATACGTTTTGGGGGTGGCTCTAACGCCGCCAAATAGTTGAATCATATGTAAATATTTAACATACGGCTGAAGCGGTCTTTTTCATCATTGTATAATTCTACGGCTGTGGATGCCCTCAATACAAATTTATCTTCCAGTTGAGGAGCTGCTTGAATGAGAAGTAGAGGTTCCAAAGCTGACAGCGGCCGGAAGAGCGGTGTGTTGACCCCAGGCCCCTTCATATGCATCCAGATGGCGCCATTGACGGTGGTCGGCCCCGATAGGCCTATCTGAGGTTAGAAAGACGGAGCTTACTTTTCCTGCGATCATTTGCCGTTAAAGAGATACCCATTACATGGTCTATTGTTCTAACGGCGCGATATGGACATATATGACTTAACGTTCCAACAAGTTTAGTACACATTCGAGAAAAAAGGTCCCGTTCTGAATATCTGCCAAAGTACTTACGTACTAATAAAACAAATTGCGGTGTTTCCTCAAATGATGACATGCATCAGTAGAATAAATCTCCAAAGCGAACGACATAAATGACCCGAAAATTATCTCGTAAATAATTTACGCATTTGATGCAGTGACGTACGGAAAAGAATAAAATGGTAGAAGAATACTTTTCTAAGTTAATACGTAGCATGCTTCAAGGAAAAGAATATCCTTTAATAGATGTGTGGATGTAGGTAACGCCTGAAAAAGACTTTTAGTAATTTCGCTAAGAGGAATTAATAATATAGTCCCTGGGCGTATGACAAGCGACGCTAAGGTTTCATCAGTGATTATTAATCCTATTTTTCATGTTATCATGTGGACAGCTTGTAATGCGTTACGTGATGATTTCTCGTGTTATTCGTTTTTCGTGACAGGTGGAATTTTTGTAATATGGATTTCATGAATAGTCCACAGATCCGCCTATCTTCGAGTGTTGTTTTGTGTTATATACTAGTATTTCTCTTCTCGCATAAGTGTATTCAATACTAGTGCTTACATGTATGTATCTTGTGCAACGCGATGGGAATAAAAATAAAGATATACTCATTTCGCATTAACTCATTTCACGGAAGTATGGTTAAACGAAAAGTATAATTTTTTCATATTGACTATGTATTTAAAACATTTAACAGTTCTAAAACTTGTGACTGCTGCAAGCAAAATCACCACGCATCTGACATCCGTGTTTTGACGACAATATGTGCACAGAATCATACAAACCAAAATCTATCCACTCGCTACAGTGAATGTACAGGGTGACAAACTTCACTTTTTCAGATGATCCTATAGTGACTTCTGTTGTTAATATCGTAGAACTCGACGCTAAGATTTCGGTTGTGTTTCAACCTTAGAAATCCGTAAGGTGCTTTCGGAGAAAGTACTACATTTAGTACTAACGATTTACCTGTTTTTAACATCAACGCGATCGCTGTCTTACGTGGAAGCTGTTGTTACCATATGGAACGGTGGTGTCCGACAGAAGAGGCACACCAGCTTGACGCAGTTAAGGAACACTAGTTAAAAGTCCAGAATAACTGAGAAAAAGTTTAATTTGAAAGCACTAGCTATCTCACTTGGCTACATGTAGTTGGACCGAAACATCAAATGAAAGCAAAGGACGTAGCATCCGAGAACGGTTCACAAGTTATCTATTGTAACAATTCTGCTCTTGTTTCTGCCACAGCCTTGAAAAATAGTTTAACGACACAAATTACATGGATCTGTTGACAAGAAATTGAAGTACATAGATGTTAAATGATTAATTCGCATGTAAAAAAATTTAGATGAGTTTGATTTTAAGAATCAAAAGTACATAATAAAACTACATTGAAGTGCCAAAGAAACTGGTATAGGTATGCGTATTCAAATACAGAGGTATGTAAACAGGCGGAATAGGTGCTGCTGTAGGCAACGCCTGTATAAGACAAGTGTCTGGCGCCGTTATTAGATCGATTACTGCTACTACAATGGTAGTTCATCGAGTTTTAAGTGAGTCTGAACGTGGTGTTATACTCGGCGAGCACGAGCTATGGGACACAGCATCTCCGAGGTAGCGATGAAGTGTGGACTTTCCCGCGTACCGTGAATATCAGGAATCCGGTAAAACATAAAATCTCCGACATCGCTGCCACCGGAACATGATCGTGCAAAAACGGGACCAACGACGACTGAAGAGAACCGTTCAGGGTGGCAGAAGTGCAACCCATCAATTGCTGAAGATTTCAATGCTAGGCCATCAACAAGTGCCAGCGTACGAACCATTCAACGAAACATCATCGATATAGGCTTTCGGAGGCCAAGGCCCATCGTGTTCCCTTGATGACTGCACGACTCAAAGTTTTACGCGTCGCCTGGGCCCGTCAACACCGACGTTGAACTGTTGATGACTGGAAATACGTCGCCTGGCCGGACGAGTCACGTTTCAAATTGTATCGAGCGGATGGACATGTACTGATATGGAGACAACCTCATGAATCCATGGACCCTGCATGTCAGCAGGGAACTGTTCAAGCTGGTGGGGGCTCTGTAATGGTGTGGCGCGTGTGCAGTTGAAGTGATATGGGACCCTTGATATGTCTAGATACGACTCTGACAAGCATCCTGTCTGATCGCCTTCATCCATTCATATCAATTGTGCATTCCGACAAACTTGTGCAATTTCGGCAGGACAATCCGACACCCCACAATTCCAGAATTGCTACAGAGTGGCTCCAGGGACAATCTTCTGAGTTTAAACACTTCCGCTGCCCACCACACTCCCCAGACATGGACATTACTGAGCATATCAGTGACGCCTTGCAATGTGCTATCCGGAAGAGATCTCCACGACCTTGTAATCTTACGGATTTATGGGCAGCCCTGCAGGATTCATGCTGTCAGTTCCCTCCAGCACTACTTCAGACATTTGTCAAGTCCATGCCACGTCGTGTTGCTGCACTTCTGCGTGCTCGCGGAGGCCCTACTCGATATTTGGAGTGTGTACCAGTTTCTTTAGCTCTACAGTGTAAATACTTTGTAACAGTGACACAGAATGATTTCTCATGGTTTGTGAAAGACTTTTTTTTTGCTTTTTAAAGAAAAGTACCCAGCACTTGACAAACGTGGACGAAACAATACAAATCTACGTTCTGTTTGTGCCTTCTTCATACAAATATCATGGTTGTACAACATTATGTTTCCTGAGCCTACCTGAGTTACTTCTTTATTTAGGTATGAAATCAGTTCCGCTTAAGACGCCGATCGATTAGGTTTTTTGAGAACTAATTAAAAGAAATTTTGCGATCAGGCCTTGAGGACCGTATTATTCTGACAGGGTCATTCTCTGCCAGTGGCGTCAAATGGATGCAGTGTGAAGCGTCATATATTCAGTCCATCGTTGTGCCAGCTATTTTGAGCTCGAGCCAAATAGTCACCCTGAAGATGGCTGGCTGTAAAGGCAAGGGAAACCTCTGTAGTTTTATCATATCATAGCGCGGTCACACACACAGAATTTCTTTCATTGAAATGGCCTCTGGTCACGGAAGCATATGCACATTACACTGCTGACCATACGAGTTGCAGCACCAGGAAAGATAACAAGTAACGACAATTTTTTAATTGTGCTTGTACACTATAGTAGGAAGACCATGTGATTAAATACGTAAGTTTTTAGTTCTCGCCGGCCGGTGTGGCCGTGCGGTTCTAGGCGCTTCAGTCTGGAACCGCGTGACTGCTACGGTCGCAGGTTCGAATCCTGCCTCGGGCATGGATGTGTGTGATGTCATTAGGTTAGTTAGGTTTAAGTAGTTCTAAGTTCTAGGGGACTGATGACCACAGATCTTAAGTCCCATAGTGCTCAGAGCCATTTGAATTTTTTACATCTCGTGGACCTGCAGCTTTGTAAATGTATAGAAATCTTGCATTTAACACCAAAGAGGCCGAAACTAAATTTTCTGTAAGAAAGAGAAATTAACACTCAACCGCCTAAATACCCGAAAAAAATCCTTAAATGAGCAAACTGAGTTAAAACACAAAAATTGCATCGACGACTTTACTGAAATAATCGAAAACGATTATGGATAAACAATTTACGCAAAGAAAATGCTACAAGTAAACAATACAAAGATAATAATATCATATCAATTCACAGATTAAAGTACCAGAGATGTAACCAGTAATAATAGTACGTCGTTACCACATATCACGTACAAACAGTAACTGAATAACGTAGTTTTACTTTAATAACAAAATATTTCTATTGAAGACCAGAAGACCTGGTCGTTTGCACAAAGACATCGTACATGTACCCAACAAAGCAGAGCTATGTTCGCTACACTTTCAGCCAAATCAGGGAATGTGGGACATAGGAAACCCATAAGGAATGTAATGGTTATATTATTCAACGTATAACATATGCCACCCATACAGACGTGATAATGAATCGTCAAAACAAATAAAACTGTTTTCCAATACAGAAAAAAAACCATTTCACAATTGTTACCAAATCTGAGCCGCAAACGACAAGAATCTTCAACACATTCCCTTTTCTGCCGGTTACTCGCGTCTTTTCTTTCGGCGGGAAAGCCTGAAGAATTATAAAAATAATTACACTTATAAACATAGTCGTGTATTAGAAAGTCGAGTGAAGTATAAGAATGGGCTATTCATTAGACACCATTCAAAATTTTTAAGTGTCCGGAAAAATGCCTATGGTAATAACAACCTACTACAACAGAAATATATGCTTCTCATGCATGAAATATGTGTTTATATTCTCTTACTTTGAGCGGAATAAGCTGGGATTAAACATATATTCGAAAGTATTTCTTCATGAATAAGTTGTAGCTTGCGTCATTGAATAAGTGTGAGTCGGCTGTTTTTACTTCTATTTCAACATAATTCATCCTCTTCGTAGTTTACTAATGCACGGAATGTGAAAATACAACAAATTTCGTTAATTAAGTATAAAATAATTAAAACAAACATTACCCTTATTACAAAAGTGACTGACTGCTTTCTGACCGCTTGGAGCGCTTGTGTCGCTCCAGCTGATAAACGGCAAAAACTTTCGCACTAGAAAGTATCGCTACTGTATGTATTAGACTTTGTCGTTACCAAGGTGACCACAGAAGCTGACATATTTAAAAACGAAGTATCTCAAAAATACTGCTCAGCACCTGCAAACTAATAGAATTCCATCAACTTATTAACATATGATAAATATCGGCAGCGTCAGCGATAACCAAGTGCTAAGAACGTAAGTTCTTCCAAACTGTAATGTAAAAATTATAACGGAATTCACAATTAATGATAAACTAGAAAACTTATGTACCAAGATCTTATATGTTTTGCAGATAGCTTGGAAATATCCATGGTGTCGAAGTGAGCATATAGTCTTGAGAACAAAAGAATAAAATACTCTTATAGCAGCGTTATTGGTTAAAATTATTTACAAGAGAAATATGTAGGGGATATACGAATCAGCTACTATTAATGTAATACAGATTTCTTGCTCTTGCTTGCATTCTGAAGATTCTTAAGACATTTTCAAACTTTCTGCAAGAGTATATAATATTATATGCAACTACGATAAAAACAATTTCTCTAAGATTATAACTTTTTTGCACACCTTTCACATACTGAGAGTCTTACTTAACAAGTATCACTAGCCTAATAGATTAGTATGTTCAATTACTGTAGTCGAGAGTGCCGATGGACATTCTCAGACAGCTGATCTCGATTTATATTATTTATCTTCTAGAACACAACTGCAATCAAATTTTGCTATTTACAGTGTATGTTAGAAAATATATTACTACAAGTGGAGTGTCAAGAACAGATGCGGCATTTTATTCATGGCTGCACGAGTGTGCACAATCTGCGACGTCGCCATAAAGTTGGCTGCAGAAACCGGGTTTTGGGGTTAGAAACGTAATATCAAAGAGAACGAGATGCTCTTAACCTGACACGATGTTTTTAAAACAGATGATGTACAGAGAGATAATTGTGCACAAAGTACATGGACTCAACGCGGTCTGAGTATAAAATATGAGCAAGTTACAGTAGGCTGCGAGGAACGTGCTCTGCACATTGTAGCCTATATTGCGACTCGAAAAACCTCGATATTAATAACACGTTTACCCCTTGCCCTATATGCGTAAAGCAATCTAATGTTTGTTCGTCTTCTTTGCGTTCCTACACTAGTCGGCAGATTGTAATTAAGCAAGCCCGCAAAGATTTCTGAGGGGAGTACGAAATACCTACCTCCCACAGGGGTGGTGGAGGTGATGAATTATACTTCTACTATCCCTACGGGTAGGTGTATTGATGAGAAGCTCAGACATGTAAAAAAATTCTACACCGACCGAAATTTAAATCATATTCCTTGTTTTCGGGGTCACTTGGTGCATTGATGACAGTTCCGATAAACCTGCATCCCAAGGAGTAAGAAGTGGGGTAGTTGTGCAAAGACAGTGACATATCAAAATGTTCTAGGGCAACTCAAGCAATTTCTTTCGAAACTGGTACAGGTAGCAGTGGATACCTTTAGCATCCACGTGGCTAAGGGTGAAGATAAAAAAAAGGGCGACACAATAAGCCAGGGGCGCCTGTAGGAATTTCAGTTAAATTTGGTACATACATGGCTCATTATTTGTACTTAGAAAAAGAGGAATTACAACACATTTTGAGGTAACAATTTGAGAGATGGAACTGCTGCCTCCCACTCACCGTTTACATTATTCAAATCACTATAATTTTTGAAGCAAAATAAATTCGAAGGAAATTGTTTATTGTTGCAATTTGTAAGCCATTTCGCCGGTAACAAGGGATACTAACTAGCGTTACAGGCCCGTTAATATTACTGTCTGTTTTGTATACGTGTACCTCCTTAGAAACAAGAAGAGGCTTTTACGAAATTTGTGGTAAGTTCCTATGGGAAAGAATTGCTGAGTTCATCGGTCCCTAGGCTTACACACTACTTAATCTAACTTAAGCTAAGGACAATGCACACACGCATGCCCGAGAGAGGATTCGAACCTCCGACGGGGGGAGCCGCGCGAACCGTGGCAAAGCGATTGAGGCCGCGCAGCTACCCCGCTTTGCAACACATGTGGATACAGCTGCTAGTTGATGTTTTCTTCTTCTTTAAATCATCGATTATGCGACGTAATTCATGCACCTCTTTTAGTTTCGTTCCAATCTTTCTTTGATCCCGTGGTGTTCTTAACAGAATTGTTAATCACTTTTGACTGATCCTGATTGAAAGATATTATCTGTTACTACATCAAAAAGTAAATTATCGAAAAATATTTGTCACGTTCTACAAGCCAGTGAACTTTTGTAGCCACAGAATAATAGTATGCAAGGGAAAAAATAGGAGGAAATTTTGCGAATTAATGTTCTGTCAATCCAGACGTTTCAAAGACAGAGTGTCAGGAGAAGAAAGTAGGAAGATTATGGTGTAACGTCCTTTCCATGATGAAATCCTTACGGACTCAACATGGCTCAAATTGAATAATTCTAAGAACAGGAAATCAGTTGAGCCCTTTGAAAAGAACCTTGTTATAAGTCCTTCCAAAAGAAGAATTCTGCCCTTCATAGACAAAAGTGAATTTTTTTTTTAAAAAAAAAGTAAATTGGGGTAAATAGAAACAGTTTTCAGCTTTAAAAGAAATAATGATAAGTTTAAAAAGAAATGTGAAATTCAATCTTATATGAGATTATTGGTCTTTTACTTAACTTTAAACTTATAATTAGATTTGAGAGCTAGCACATGCTTTGACAACATAAAAAAAGGAATTCTTGGAGTTATTATTCATCTCAATAGACGAATGAAGCTCATCATTTTTTTCCTATTAATTGTTCTTTGTGGTGAATACGGACACGTGAAAATCTGTTTTGGGTCTCGGAGAATCAGAAACAAAATTTATCGTATTGCATGTATTGTGGTTTCTTTATCTTTTCCAAAGAAAAATTGTTATATCTCTAACTACTTTCTTGTAACATTAAATTGAATGAGTACGGTTTGTTTGTTAATACATTACGTTACTGACATTGCGTTTAGAAACGATACCTTTAAATCTACAAGCCGTACCCTCAGAAGAAACGAATAGCTTTCGTACATGTCTTTGAATTAAAAATGACTCCGTATCTGTTAAAATGAACATGTTTAACCGGACAATTTTTTTCAAGCGAACACCATCATAACCTTTGGTTCTAAATAACACATATTACATACGTACAATCTAGGTAATTGCTTACTTTTTCTATACCCTTTAATCATGGGTTGAGAACAGCGCCAAGTGGTTCTTCATTTCCGTCAAATTCTTGGTTTCCTTCTTAAGAAACACTGTTTCTGTTCACCTTACAGAATCCGAAAACACAACCATGCATTTTCAATTAAGCGAAACGAAAGTAGATTAATGTATACTTTAAAACTGAACATTTGGTTAATGAAACAGAGCTGTAAATCTACTTAAAATGTACGTAAATTAAAACAACACAACTTAGATTGGCAATTAAAGTTGGAAGTATGCAAATTTAGGATCACATCTGATGCTTGTTATAGAATAAACAAAACATCAACTGACAGTGTCGCCAACGTCGAAATACATCATTTGCCTTTTATATTAGTCCAGTACCAACCTAGACAAACAAATCTTTGAATGATATTCCCAGTCGTCTTCTGGTACAATAGTATAAACCTGTTTTGGAAGTTTCATCCTAATGTTTCTATTCATCCCATTTTACAGCAGCGATTAACAGAGGTGTCGAGAATGGCATTGCATCACGTCTCACGTCAATGAAGAAACAATGAAATATGCTCAGGAAGCAACGTTGCGGCTACTTATTTAATAACCTGGGTTAGGAGAGGTTAGTAAAATTTAACATGGGGTTAAGAAAGTAAGTTTAGAAATTATCAACTTGATAGGATTTAAGAAATTTACTTCTGGGTAATACTGCATGTCACCGTTATTGTATCGACAGAGCACGAAAGATTACCATTTAAAAGATTCGGTCTTCTGTGTGTGTGTGTGTGTGTGTGTGTGTGTGTGTGTGTGTGTGTGTCTTTGTTTGTTTGTCGCAACAGACAAAGCGCTATTCGCCACAGGTGTCCTCAACTGTTCTACAAGTTTAAACTTGGCTACCACTTATCTGTAGCTCACGTGAGCCAGCGCTACTGATGCACTTTCAGCACACTATATAATTCGATTTAAATCTAAGACATAACGTTGGACTACTGATCACAATTTCGTCGCCACCTGTATGTCAGTGCTCGCAACATTTAATGTTTTGCGCATTTCTTCAAATGATGCAAGGCGTCGAGGGCACCGAAGGTCCAATGAGGCGTTTAACCGTAGGTTTGTGGGGGGGAGTTAGTTCAGATCTGAAATGGTTCTGTTATCTTCACTTCAAACTTTCTAGCTGACAGGCCGTGATCGATATGCAAACTTTTCCCCTAACGTTTCGTCTCCAGCTGCGGCAGACATCCTCAGAGGTTATTATATCTCTTAAAAAAACGTGTAACTAATATATTTTAGAGGGAACACCCTCCTAGTAAATTTGTTTGTCCTTTGATTTATCGTGATCTGTTACTGATTTTTAGTGTAGTTAGTTTTTTTGCGTTTAGCTTTCAAAAAAATACAAAAGAGATATGATAAGCAAAATAAAGAATTTCGTACGTTGCCAATTACGTATTATATCTGATTTTATCGAGCGCCAGGCTCCCTACAAATTACTGTAAATGCAATGGCGTAGTATTACTCAGCTCCAGTTCACTGATCTGAAATTATTACGATCACAGAAAACAGACAAGTTTTAATAAAATTATTTCACTGGATTCCTTCAATTAATCTCACTGAATATTTTTATATAATTTCTTCCGCTCCGGCTATCAGACATTGTGCTGTGAAAAAATATTTTAAATGTACCGCGTAATGGCGGCTAATTGTTAACAGTCAGAGATCACTCTTACTCGCTCCGCAGCAGCTGGAAACATGCTAAATAATTTTCATTAAATATTCTTTTCATAAGATAAATGTGGCGTTGGTTCTTGAAATAACACACGGAGATCACTTTATACTAATATATTCTTATTAGGACACAGTTTACACCATTCAATATTTGCAATTACGTTACGACAGAAACAAATGCTAGCGCAGCACAATAGCTTGCGTACCTTATTCCAGCTAACACCAGAGCGAACAGAACAAAACAGATTAGACAAACGAATGAGCATTGCATTGTGTTTTATACTCTTACAAAGATAATAATACTTCTTTTAATTACTTACACATTATAATCTCATACAATAAAAATAATGTCTTTTCTACATTTATCGATCTATATTGTATATTTTTACAGTTAGTGTTACTACCTTTCGCAGATAAATCGATGTTTGCAGTTCATTTTGAGTCACATACTGTCATTTTTGTTTATGTTTCACCTCGATAATGGTGAATATTGTAAAAGGGACACTACAAGGTGAAGTGGCGAATTATCCCGATTGGCCGACTGCTGCCTGTAAGGCAATACGGGGAACGATCTATGATCGTGTACATGTCATAAGCATGTCGCCAATCCCTCCAACCGTTATTGCCAGTAGATGAATCCTAAAGGTGCCGCTGCTTCTTTATTCAAGCAGCTCCTCAGTTGGCCTCACGAGCCTGATTAGACCCCATTTCAGAACTCTTTATTTCATAAAAAAAAGTGTTGAGGAGATACCGGGAATCGAACCCGAGTCCTTTGGTACGAAGATACAAGCACGAACCATTTGTTTCGGAAAAATACGGACGTACCCTTCAGAACAACTGACCCATGTCGCACCCGATTGCGTATTGGGTCATGGTGAGCGTATGCAGCGTCCCGACGCTCGCCTTCCGAAGGCCGGCAGGAGGTGAGTCGGTGTCCCAGTTTCGTTCCGCCTGCCGCCCCTCCCGGCGCCCCTCTCCAGTCTTTCAGGGGCGCGTCGGCGTCGGCGTCGGCGGCAGTTTGAGCAGCGTCCAGTAGGATCAGTGTTGGGGTGGCCCCAACTCTAACGCGTGGCTGCTGCATCTGCAGGCTCTCATACATTCTGCTGACCGGAGCTTCACTCGCCCAAGCAAGTAGCAGTCTTTGGCAATCTTTCATTTGAAGTGGTAATGTGTTAGTTGTTTGCTATCACGTTCTAAAGCTGCTGCCGAAAAAGTTAAAAGTTACTGATAGCGCACTTTGCAGGCACAAAGAAGTCTCTATAACATGCAGTATTGTCTCTGTAGATGGTGATCACTTCCGAACACTAACTACGAGTAAAATGTCTAAGCGGGCGTTTTGAGTGCATTCGGATACGTAGAAGCGTTAGAAAAAATTTCGGATGCTTCTGCAACGACTGTGAAAACACTTCGCCTGCATGTGGTGTTTGAGACACAACGATCAGAAGAGATTGACGCTAGTATGCTTACGTTATCTATAATTAGCAGTTTGAAACAAAGTCTGTAGCTCAATACGTATAAAAAATACAAAGCTTGTGGTTTGACTGATGGACACTTTACAAATTACAGGCAGTTGTCACTACAATACCAGTCAACAACGCCTTCTTTTCATATGTTCTCTTTCTTTTTTTTTCTTTGCCTCGTAATTTTATTCTTTCCACAGTGGCTGGAAAACCTCTAGTTTGTTTATTTTCACTGAGTCCGTTATGAGTAGAACAACCAAATGGGCATTATTCAGTTGTTTTCTTCCATAATTTCTCTTTTAGCTCGATCACACAATTCAAATTATGTTCAGTCCATGTGCTTTCGATTTAAAGATTTTAGAGGTTCATCTGGTACCTAGCGCGCCTGAAACATCGGATGACATAAGTACCGTTAGCTTCCGTTCAGAGCAGAGGTTCAAATGGTTCAAATGGCTCTGAGCACTATGGGACTTAACATCTGAGGTCATCAGTCCCCTAGAACTTAGAACTACTTAAACCCAACTAACCTAAGGACATCACACACATCCATGCCCGTGGCAGGATTCGAACCTGCGACCGTAGTGGTCGCGCGGTTCCAGACTGAAGCGCCTAGAACCGCTCGGCCACACCGGCCGGCAGAACAGGAGGACGCCACGAGGAAATCAACCAACACAGCAACATTTACCCACAGAAGCAACATCTCAAATGATACAACCGCACTACTTAAGGAAAAAGTTAGAACATTGGAAACTAGATTGTTACTCCTCACTGTTCCACGGAAAGAACACGTTATTTAATCGAAACTATTACTTGACATGGGCACGAAGAGAAGGAGGCCAAAACGAAAAAGTTAACCATCTGTAATGTAGACCTGCATTCCTAGAAACGCTAGAACTCGCCACATCCCAAATAGTGAAATGTTGGCGAAATTTTTAAAGGTTTAATACAACCCAGGAAAGGAACAGTGTATATCTAGGCCAAAAAATGTATCCCGAAATGTAATGTCTCACAGTTAAAACTTACAGTGAAGAACGACTGAATTTATCACTGTGCGTGAAGTTGCAGATCGACACTGGACTTCGAAAAATCCTTATGTTTTACTTCAAGAGCCTCTGAAAGATCTGAAAACACGAGTGTGGGACGCAACAAATGCGACAGGAATTACCGACCTGTTCTATTTCCACCAAACCAAACTATAACTTTTCATAGGCATGTTAACAACGCCCTGCCTCCTTCTTTCCAGAATGCTAATTAACCTAAACACAGTGGTCTCTCTGATAGTTCACAGGCGAGTAGTTCTCTAAACGCCACTGAGAGAATAAATGAATCATCTAGCTTAAATCGAAAAAATGATGACAAAGTGTAAAAAGCGAATTCTGATTGGTTCTATTGACGAGTACCTGTAACTGGTAAGGCCTCCATCAGTCTACTCACAAGCTCTATTACCTTTTTTATGTATTTTGCTACTAACTTTATTACATATTGCCGATAAAGGATAATGGAAACATACCATTGTCTACATTTTGTAGTAATTATGTCTCAGGCGCTAAATACAAACTAAATATCAATTTCACAGGCGTATTTGAAGCACCCTATTTTCCTAAAAATTGATTTTTGAAAAAAATATATTCTTTATTCAAAAGAAGTCATTACTTCATTAGTAAAGAAAGAATTATTAAACTTAATATATTTTGAAAGAATATAAATGGAGACTGAATCTTGGGAGGACAGATAGAAATTTTAGATTTTTTCCACAGTTGTGTGTCTGTGTATTGTGGAAAAAATACAAAACAGTCGAATGAATCGTTGAGCAGTTTTTCTCCTGGATGTAGAATCTGGAAATTTCCTTTCAGTCTCGATGTTCTCATAACTACTATAATCGTAACAGGCGACGATGTTGGGCTGATGAAGGTGCATCTGCGTTTTAGTTATTGGAGAACTTCATTTCTAACCACACGCCCTAAATACTTATCTTCTCTACCACATTACTCTTAACTGGTTGTGCCCACATTGTTCCTTTTTTGCTTCACAGAGCATGGGATCTATAAAGGGGGGAGTGTAGTCCCGTCAGGCTGTACCCAGGAGCACGTGATGTTTCTTAGCTGATATTTCAGTCTAGTGATCGGTTTTAGAATCACTTGCTGGAATGAGCACAAGAGATCGCAATAAGTAGTTTCTGAGATTTTCCGACATTTTATACAGTTTTTGCTGTTGTGAGGCACGAATCCTGTTTTTCGCCCCATTTGCAAATATTTAGTTCTCCACACTCCTGTATAATATATTTAAGCTATTTAGATGATATCATTAATTCTTCAGGTATAGAATTTTATGGTGAGCAAAAAGCCATATATTTTAAAACTAGTTATATAAAATATTGACAGTTAAACCAAACAACGTCGACCGTGCACCATCCTGCACCTGGAAACGGAAGTCTTCTAGTGTGGAACATGTGGCTTTAGAAAATGAACTGCGTTTCTTCAATGTCTTAACAATTTTGCGTGCCTAGAAAACGGAAATTGGTCTTAGTTTTCAGTAGCTCCTACTTAAAAATGTTTTAACTTCTACCTGGTCTTCCACAATACTCCCGCGTAATATCACTGCACTTACTAATTACTGATGTGTTGTGGAGCAATAATGAAACAAATAGACTATGAAATAAAGTGTATGGTGCTGTCAAAATCTTCTCAATTGCAACACTTTTGTATGTATTTCAGTATAATATTTGTCCCAAGTACATGATTGCGTTATGCCTTGAACACTTTTCCACATTTGGAAAGAAACCTTGCTTTTATGGAGCAATATATGTAATTTCCGAAAAATACTGCTGGACACGAAAAGTGAATGCTGTCACGTGCATAGCAAAGTAGTTAAACTTCTATTAAAATCTGGTTAGAGTAGAAAGTGTAAAAGTGTTCCAAGGTACAACAATCTTCACTGCATCCAGTTTCTTAGATGACACATGGTAATCCAACGTCCGACGTGCCAATGTCTTAACATCTCTTATTTAAAGGATGGTGAAATCAAACCGCGCATTAGAATTTTCTCTGAATTGTAATGCATTTCACCATCAACCGTAAGGTGATGTACTGAACTTTCGGCTTGCACTATTTGAACTTATAACCCTAACAGAAAACACTTCCACAGAGCGCATAGTTAATCGTGTGATACAAAAGCAAAGGTGAAATCATTCAGGTCTAAAAAATCTAGCTGAAATGTTAAACTTCTTGTGGAAATCATTAAGAAGTGATTCTTCAGTTTCTCTATCGTCAGCGCACCTGACGATAGCGACATGCTTAGTCACAGAAATATTGTGCCCGTTGGACACTATGGACCGGCAGTACACCCGCGGACTGTTCAATCAGTCATTAAGAACACTATTTGAAAAACTTAACTTTTTATTTTGTTTTCTATATTAACCAGAATGAGTCTAAATATGAAAGATATTACTCAGTAATGGAACTATTTTTGCTGCTATGGCTTAACAGGAGACGATTATTTTCAGCCAGTGGTGCTATATAATAATGTAAACAAGCGAATGTTAAGAAAAAAGTCGAACAATTCAAAGAATTATACCTTACTGAAACTATGAACTATAAAATGCAACTCCTAGCTCGGCGTTAATCAAGATAAGCCGGTTATGTCGGAATAGTTTTGAGAGGGCAAACCAACAACTGACATCAAAAATTTAAAAAAAAAGTGAATTCATCTACTGATGTCTTCAGTACTGTCAATTTTGTGAGATTATATTTTAAAAGGAGGCTTTTTCACATACCGATTTAGTTTGAGTTAAACGCCAGTTACTAAGTTTATTTCTTCAAGGAAACAATAGACAACTAACCCTTGTCAGGTTCCTGTTTATATCTTCGCTGTTATTTTTACGAAAAACGTTTGCGGTGGTCATGTTACAATTTCTGAGATTTAATAGCACATAACAAACATATCGCAAACACTCATTGTAGTGGAACACTTCTGCAGTGCTGCCACTTGCAAATTGTAATTTAATTATTTTGTGACCAAAACAAGTTTCGATGACTCTGTGATACTGTCAGTAAGTAATCATATATTTATGGGGAAGCTATAGAGTGGGTGAAACATAAACAAACTAGATCTGCAGTTTATCGTTTTCAAGTACGGTCTGCATTCTTTCCATTTCTTTACTTACTATGGCACTTGTAGAAGCAATATACAATTATATTAGCTTTCAATTAGTCAGCCTGTCACTTGTAACAAGGTGAGGAATATCTGCGGTGTCAGATAATGACAAAATTTGGTTATCTAATGCGAATATTTTATGCTGTTGTAGATAGTAAGCTGCATAATTCACGTGTCGTATTGCTTGGGCAAGAGTGACAACATATGATGGACAAGGTGAAAACGACTTTCGGCTTTTGTGAATTCGATACGCAATGGGCCAACTTATTTATTTGTAATTACTTAATTAGAATAACAACAATAATCCATTCAAGGTGGCAATCAAATGCCGAAACATGTTTGGTCAATACTGTAAAATGAGAGTACGAAACATAATAGATAAAATTAAAAGTACTTGTGGTTTTGCACACTGTAAACCTCATAGCACATAGGTCGTAAGCATCCCTCACAAGAAAACGGTCTTAGTTGATTTTGTTGTAAATATCTCTTTGTCACTCCAAGACATCGTTGATATCCAGGCACACAGAAAATGTTGGTTCGTGAAAAGCTGCTTATAGTTCTTCCAAAACAACAATCATGTTGAAGAAAATGAAGTTTGCTTTATAACAAGTACAAACACATTGCGCGGGATTCTGTAACATTGCTGTGGTTGCGTCAGTAAGTCATTACGGGCAGGAAATGAACTCGGTCGTTGGTTCAAGGAGCACTCTCAGACCCACTTGAAATTCTTGGGGAAACCTTGAGGATCCTGACGCAATACATCCTATCGTGATCTTCAGAGTTAGGCAGAAAATATATATATATATATATATATATATATATATATATATATATATATATATGTGTGTGTGTGTGTGTGTGTGTGTGTGTGTGTGGAATGACCGTAGCCTACTGCTCATGGTTCCAACATCAAATCGGGCTAATAGCATGATTTTGGGGCGACCGCTGTCTGCCTATATTCGCCTTGTTTTACATACGCTTCCCCACGTTTAAGTCATAGTAACAGCTATGGTGCAGTATTGTCGTTGCTACGGCTGTAAAGAGGAGTATGGGAAAGAAAGATCAATTACTTTTCATTGTTTGTACAACAAATTTTTGTAATTGTAAATGTCATATTGATATGAGGCACATTATATGTTGAAAAATATCTAGACATGGTATTTTAAGTCTTGATTCTAGAGATATTTTCTGCGATTTTATAACAACTGTTCACGAGACAAGTACTAGATAAATCTGCAAGTGTGTTTGAGTAAACTGCCAGTCATGGAGCTATGTTCATATGCAGATAAAATTTATACATGGCAGTCTGTTTAATTTCGTCCGATTTATACAGGTTCTCAAACCCTTGCATGCATATAAGAATTTCTACGTGAGACAATTTCCTACACAGTGTGATTGTAAGGGAGTTAATTAAAACAGATTCGACAATGTAATCAGTGCAGTAGCAAGCTCCGACTGTAATCCTCTAGCGAAGATATTGCTGGATCTGAATATCTCGATAGTTACTGTTGTCAACTGTAAAAAAATTAATACAGTTATATTTTATATCGATTTATAATAAAATTATACGTATATTAATAATAACCCGCTGACCTTTCCGCGAAACCCTCCTGGTGATAGTTGCTTTGTTGCTGCTGCTGTTGTTGTCTTCAGTCCGAAAACTGGTCTGCTGCAGCTCTCCACGCCACTCTACCATCTGTAAGCCTCTTCATCTCCTAATAGCTACTGCAACTTACACCCATTACAACATGGTTACTATTTTCATCCCTTGATCTCCCTCTACAATTTTTGTCCCCCTCCGCACCTGCCCCCTGAAATGTCTTACAATTCAAAATCCGATTTCGAATTCACTGCTTTACTATTACATGATGAATCTGAAACCTTCGACTGTTTCCAGCTCTCTTCCACGTATACAGTCTTCTGACGTAATTCTTAAACCAAGTGTTAGTGGTTATTGAGTTATATTTTGTGTAAAATTCTACTAGGTAACTTACTCTTTCTTTCCTTTCCCTCCACTTGATGTCCTAACACTTTTCACTCTCTTTCTTTAGCTATTATCGAATTCCAGTCTATCACAGTTAAACCTTCGTCTCCTGAACTATCTGAATAATTTAATTTGTCTCATCATAGATACTTTGTCACTTCATCATCTGCGGAGCTGGTTGACATATAAACTTGTACTCCTGCGACGGGTGTTAGCTTTGCATCTATCTTGCCTGATGCAATGCGAAGAGTGTACTATTAATAGTAATTTATCCGCATTCCTATTTTCTTATTCATTTTTGGAGTCGCTCCTGCATTTGATCTGTATTTGTAACCCTGAACTAGCATGATCAGACGTTCTGTCCTTCCTACCATCATACTTAATTAATTCCAGTTATACCTAATTTCAACCTATCCATTTCCCTTTTTGACCTCTCAGATCTAATTATTCGACAAAGGGATATAACTTCCCACATTCCAACTTGTGGAATGCTGGTTTTGTTTTATTGATAACGTCATCCTGAATAGCCCCTGCCTGGAAATCCTGACAAGGACTATTTTAGCACCAGAATATTTTACCTACAGGGTGTTTAAAAAATGACCGGTATATTTGAAACGACAATACAAACTAAACGAGCAGCGATAGAAATACACCGTTTGTTGCAATATGCTTGGGACAACAGTACATTTTCAGGCAGACAAACTTTCGAAATTACAGTAGTTACAATTGTCAACAACAGATGGCGCTGCGGTCTGGTAAACTCTATAGTACGATATTTTCCACATATCCACCATGCGCAGCAATAATATGGCGTAGTCTCTGAATGAAATTACCCGAAACCTTTGACAACGTGTCTGGCGGAATGGCTTCACATGCAGATGAGATGTACTGTTTCAGCTGTTCAATTGTTTCTGGATTCTGGCGGCACACCTGGTCTTTCAAGAGTCCTCACAGAAAGAAATCATAGGGGTTCATGTCTGGCGAATAGGGAGGCCAATCCACGCCGCCTCCTGTATGTTTCGGATAGCCCAAAGCAATCACACGATCATCGAAATATTCATTCAGGAAATTGAGGACGTCGGCCGTGCGATGTGGCCGGGCACCAGCTTGCATAAACCACGAGGTGTTCGCAGTGTCGTGTAAGGCAGTTTGTACCGCCACAAATTCACGAAGAATGTCCAGATAGCGTGATGCAGTAATCGTTTCGGATCTGAAAAATGGGACAATGATTCCTTTGGAAGAAATGGCGGCCCCGACCAGTACTTTTTGAGGATGCAGGGATGATGGGACTGCAACATGGGACTTTTTGGTTCCCCATATGCGCCAGTTCTATTTATTGACGAAGCCGTCCAGGTAAAAATAATCTTCGTCAGTAAACCAAATGCTGCCCACATGCATATCGCCATCATCAATCCTGTGCACTATATCGTTAGCGAATGTCTCTCGTGCAGCAATGGTAGCGTCGCTGAGCTGTTGCCGCGTTTGAATTTTGTATGGATAGAGGTGTAAACTCTGGCGCATGAGACGATACGTGGACGTTGGCGTCATTTGGACCGCAGCTGCAACACGGCGAACGGAAACCCGAGGCCGCTGTTGGATCACCTGCTGCACTAGCTGGGCGTTGCCCTCTGTGGTTGCCGTACTTGGTCGCCGTAACTTTCCAGCACGTTCATCCGTCACGTTCCCAGTCTGTTGAAATTTTTCAAACAGATCCTTTATTGTATCGCTTTTCGGTCCTTTGGTTACATTAAACCTCCGTTGAAAACTTCGTCTTGTTGCAACAACACTGTGTTCTAGGTGGTGGAATTCCAACACCAGAAAAATCCTCTGTTCTAAGGAATAAGCCATGTTGTCCACAGCACACTTGCACGTTGTGAACAGCACACGCTTACAGTAGAAAGACGATGTACAGAATGGCGCACCCACAGACTGCGTTGTCTTCTATATCTTTCACATCACTTGCAGCGCCATCTGTTGTTGAAAATTGTAACTACTGTAATTTCGAAAGTTTTTCCGCCTGAAAATATACTGTTGTCCCAAGCATATTGCAACAAACGGTGTATTTCTATCGCTGCTCGTTTAGTTTGTATTGTCGTTTCAAATATACCGGTCATTTTTAAAACACCCTGTAAGTTGTGCCATCATCATTTAACCATTCAGTACAGGTGCATACCTGGGAGAAAAGAACGACTGGAGTTTACACTTACTTTCAGCCATTCGCAGTACCGACGGGAAGGCCACATTGGCTAACGTTACAATACCATAACTATCGAATATTCAGACTGTTGCCCTTTAAACTACTGAAAACGTTGCTGCCTCTCTTCAGCACCTATAGGGTAGTCTGGCCTCTGCACATACGCCCCTCCGTTTACGTTGCACCTGCAGTACTGCTAAATAGCTAAGGTCTGCAAGCCACCTCATCTCGGGAAGGTCTGTGGTACATTGCTTTAGAAAGTAATAATTAACAGTAGAAGGGCATCATAAATTCAAGGGGATTGTCAGCGATAGCAACACTTTACAAATTTGGCAAACTGCATGGTCTGTCGTCGTCTTCTACACTTTAGGCAATTTAGAGTGAAACGTATTGGTTTCAGTGTGAGAGAAAGTACTATAGCTATGCCAACTTTGGGCCACAGTTCAAGCATAAGCCGCTAGCTCGCGATGTTGTCAGTGGCAGTGGTGGAAGATCCAAGATGACACAAGCGGGAAGTTTAAAATGCAAGATGGCAGGAAATGAAAAATAATTAAAAAATCCAAGGAGACAGAATTGGATCACTTGTGCTAAAAATACAAACTATCTGAAATATGTGCCCAGTTAAAAAAATATCTTGGCAAATTAAATTTTTTGCACCTTTTTCAAAAGTATACAAATGACATGAAATTTGAACTATGTTCAATAACATCTAACAGGCTGAAATTTGTGTTCCAAAGTACGAGTATTCAAACAACTGGAATTTTTTGCACCATGTTCCACAGTATCTCAACGATCCGAATTTTTTTTGCTATCTTGAGAAGTATTGTGGAGATTTGTATTTTTTTCATATTCAAAAGTGCTTATCCAAAATATTACGTAAATGGTGCAATTTGCAGTATTTCCACGTCTAAAATACATAAACTTCATCATCAGTAACACACACGCACGCACACACCCACCCACCCACCCTCCCACACACACACACACACACACACACACACACACACACACACACACAATGCTTATGCCATGAACTTAGACGTTAGCCAGCACTTGTGAACTTCCATAGTTCGATATCTGCGTCATGCTTGGTGTAAGGTATAATCAAACATTTTTCACATTTTAATTATTCTAGAAAAGACATGATGCTTGTCAAGTATCACAATGTAAATTCAATGTCTTAAATGTCTGCAGATGGATGGCAGCAACACAAAAATGTTATCTCCATGGTAAACCTCACAACCCCCCCCCCTCCCTCCACACACACATACATCTGACAAGATAAGCTTGCAGGCTCTCAAAAGTGCCCCAATACTATTTCCACTTGTAAACTGTTACAAAATGCAAGTGCCTAAAAATAACATCTTAACCAGGTAGCTGACATTTCGTTTAAAAGCCTAAATCGGGTGATGTACCGAAACTAATCTGCACAAAATACATGTTGTCTAAATCACTATGCTAAGCAGGCAAGCACACAAATGAATATTTAATCTGAATTTCAGTCATATATTGGAAAGGTGCAGTTAAAGTAGTCCTAAGCTACATGAGAGTTTGAACAAAAACAAATTTGATCAAGCATAACTTCAGGGGAAAGAGGATAACACACACACTGTGTATGTCAAGTATCATACTGATATTTTCACATTTCAAATGTCCATCAGACTGGCTAATTTTACTATTTATGATATTCGATGTAGGCTTTCTCGAGGTTTTGTAAAAACCAAAATTTCGATGAAGTCTGCAATATTTACCGATCGGAATTATGGTGCCAAAGCACTGTAAAATGTTTATGGATTGTATTTTCATAATCAAATACTACACAAAAATCTAAGCATGATGCTCCAGAATATGAGATGTAAAAACACACAGTATGATCAGAGACAAGCAAACTGACCAATATCAATTTGAAAGAGGAAAGACAGCATTCTGACGAGATTTTTACTGTGTGGAAACTCTTTAACTACTCAATTTGGTAACATGCAAACATAAGTTCATAATCCTCTGAAAACAAATGCAAACATGGGCAAAGACAATGGTGCTGACAGAAATGAAAGGAAAATATGTTGAACATACAATCTGAATACAAAAAAATTATTTATCAAAATGCATAACAATTTCCAATACAAAAACGGATGCACAGGTCGTTTATGGTAATACGCAAGTGTATTTACAGATCTCTAATCGCAAATGAAAATTGAATCTGTGCACCAAAAGAGAATTAATTCTCAAAATATGTAAGAGTTCAAGCGCAAAATAAGTGCAGAACTACTGTCATAACTTAATTGTTGTATAAGATTTTGAAGAATATATTTAAATGGCTTATTGGCACAACTGATCAGACTTAACAGGTTGTTAACAAACAGAGTTCTATATCCATGCCACATATTTCAAGCAGAATGGACCCTCAAAATAAATTTTTTCACATCTAAATTATGTGTATTACTTAGCAAAATACTCGCTTACTGGCATTACTGAAAAAAATGTAGGTTAGTCAATGAGTTTAATACGGTCTTTGTACTACACATTAAATAAACCATAATATGTAAAAACATATTCTATAACATTATAAAACACACATGGTCATTATTACTGATCTAGCTTACGACTTAGAGACCACTTATAAAGGAGACTAGTTTCATCTTTGCACCAAAGTAAACAGTGTTACTCCTACGTCTAAATTTGTCACAACCTGTTTTAGTTCAGCTAAAAACAAAATCAAAGTCAGCCAATTATTATGGCGACTCCCATGCTGGGCGACTGATTTCACCTTGCAGTTCAACACCTTTGTTATGTTCTGCTGGTTATGCTGAGGAATACACTCACACTGGAAACTACATCACACTTTGAAGAAACAGTGTACTGAACATCATTAACAGACTGTCGAACACACAGTAAAAAAATTGACTGTTGGGAAGCTTAATGATCAGAAGAGTATAGATGAATGATAACTAACTGGATCTCAGATTGTTTTGTGGAGAAGGTGAAAAACAACAAACCACTGTTGCTGAATGAAATATACACTACTGGCCATTAAAATTGCTGCACCAAGAAGAAATGCAGATGATAAACGGGTATTCATTGGACAAATATATTATAATAGAACTGACATGTGATTTCATTTTCACGCAATTTGGGTGCATAGATACTGAGAAATCAGTACTCAGATCAACCACCTCTGGCCGTAATAACGGCCTTGATACGCCCGGGCATTGAGTCAAACAGAGCTTGGATGGTGTGTACAGGTACAGCTGCCCATGCAGCTTCAACATGATACCACAGTTCATCAAGAGTAGTGACTGGCGTATTGTGACGAGGCAGTTGCTCGGCCACCATTGACCAGATGTTTTCAATTGGTGAGAGATCTGGAGAATGTGCTGGCCAGGGCAGCAGTCGAACATTTTCTGTACCCAGAAAGGCCCGTACAGGTCCTTCAACATGCGGTCGTGCATTATCCTCCTGAAATATTGCGTTTCACAGGGAACGAATGAAGGGTAGAGCCACGGGTCGTAACACACCTGAAATGTAACGTCCACTGTTCAAAGTGCCATCAATGCGAACAAGAGGTGACCGAGACGTGTAACCAATAGCATCCTATACCATCACGCTGGGTGATACGCCAGTACGGCGATGACGAATACACGCTTCCAACGGGCGTTCATCGCGATGTCGCCAAACACGGATGCGACCATCATGATGCTGTAAACAGAACCTTGATTCATTCGAAAAAATGACGTTTTGCCATTCATGCACCCAGGTTCGTCATTGAGTACACCATCACAGGCGCTCCTGTGCGTGATGCAGCGTCAAGGGTAACCGCAGCCATGGTCTTCGAGCTGATAGTCCGTGTTGCTGCAAACGTCGTCGAACTGTTCGTGTAGATGGTTGTTGTCTTGCAAACGTCCCCATCTGTTGACTCAGGGATCGAGACGTGGCTGCACGATGCGTTACAGCCATGCGGATAAGATGCCTGTCATCTCCACTGCTTGGGATCCAGCACGGCGTTCCGTATTACCCTCTTGCACCCACCGATTCCATATTCTGCTAACCGTCATTGTATCCTGACCAACACGGACAGCAATGTCGCGATACGATAAACCGCAATCGCAATAGGTTACATTTCGATCTTTATCGAAGTCGGAAACGTTATGGTACGCATTTCTCCTCCTTACACGAGGCATCACAACAACATTTCACCAGGCAACGCCGGTCAATTGCTGTTTGTGTATGAGAAATCGGTTGGAAACTTTCCTCGTGTCAGCACGTTGTAGGTGTCGCGAACCTTGTGTGACTGTTCTGAAAAGCTAACCATTTGCATATCACAGCATCTTCTTCCTGTCAGTTAAATTTCGCGTCTGTAGCACGTAATCTTCGTGGTGTAGGAATTTTAATGGAAAGTAGTGTAGTTAGCATTTGCGTATGTATAACGCAGACATCGAATATTTATTTTAAAGATGTCCTATTTGAGGCACTTTTGGAAAACAAATGGTCAAATAGGAGTCCGAATTCAATGACAAGGAAGAGAGAGTATAGTGAAATACAATAGCTAAAGACGAGTGAAATTTAGAGCGAATGGTTAGCAAAGTGGGGCGATTTATAGCAGGGCGCCGTGAGTGGCGTTACTGGAGTGTTATGCTGGGGTTCATAAATAGAGCGGGCTGAGAGGGCGTGTGGCAGCCCTGCGACGGGGGCGGCAGCGTCCGGCTCCGGGAGAGAGCCTGCTCGGCCACGCTGCTCCTACGTCAGCAGCTCCGGCGGGCAGAAATAAATACATCCGCCGCACCACATCTCGCCCTCCCACGCTGGCGCCACGGCATATCTGTGCAGCAGCAGTCGGGCTTCCCGGCCAGACGTCATCCGAAGGAACTCAGTACACTCAACACCAAAGCTAACACGCCACTTTTCTTGTCCTTCTGTTGTATTTCAGTAAAGGTAAAGATGGCCGTAAATGGTTTTAACGCCGATTTCGTTTATTAGGCATGGTTCTGCTGAAAATGGAATGCCCTTAACATTCTCTGATCAATGAAATGGTTCAACCCGGTGATAGAAACGACAAAAGAAAAAAATCGTAGGACTTAAATTCTGGTACTTATTCGTGGTGTCGCAGAGTCACAGATGCATGTATTGGCGTAAAAGTATCGCATTCAGTCGATTTCGAAGGCAATGTATTGCATCATCAGGTATCTTTGAATCACAAAAGCTGCACCCTCTGCCCACTCATGAGTGGAAACATAGTTTAAGATGGTCGCCAACTTCATTCCTACTAAATCCCGACGTAACGAATTGTATCGACGTTAGTTAACTGACACAGCACGGTGATTAAGGTTCCCTAAATGCAGTTCGTTATCTGGGGGCTTCAACTGGACTGAAGTGGGTGCCCAGCTGCATTTGGAATTGCATATGCACAGGGGTCTTTGCATTAATCAGTTTAGGAATGCAACGGAAAACATAAATCTGGATGTAAAAGAATTCATTCGCCGTCCTCATGAAAGAATCAAGAAACTGGTCTTTTCAATCAAGTAGCTTGCCATATATTCTTGCTCCTTCACTATTCAGATACGTGACTTCGTATACAAACCCGACGTTTCTCCATTCATTCTGTCATAAAGAGCCGGCCGGTGTGGCCGTGCGGTTCTAGGCGCTACAGTCTGGAACCGCGTGACCGCTACGGTCGCAGGTTTGAATCCTGTCTCGGGCATGGATGTGTGTGATGTCCTTAGGTTAGTTTGGTTTAAGTATTTCTAAGTTCTAGGGGACTGATGTCCACAGATGTTAAGTCCCATAGTGCTCAGAGCCATTTGAACTTTTTTTTTTTTTTTTTTTTTTGCCAAAAAGAGTCAAACGCATCAGTATCATAACGTCACCCATAACGGTCCCAAAGCCAAGTCGGCGAAATCCAATACATGATCAGTGTCCCCACTGCTCGTAGATTACCCATTTTATCGCAAATTCACATCTTCCTCTTAATCTGTTAACATCCAAACGCCAAGCAAACAAGAACGCTCTCCGGTTAAATTTGAAAATTCTTTCTCAATCCACACGTATTCAAAATTATGCCTCGCAGACGTTCCATACAGAACTGTCACTAATTGGCCTCCACTTAACGTGTTCTGTCGCAACCTGCCCTGCTTATCATCAGTGCACTTGCCACGCGTGACTCTCTTAAAGTGCCTCCCGCAGCGACTGTAGCATCCAACACGACACGCTCCAATGCTCAATGCAATTAAATAGATTATCCTGAAGTCAGGACCAAGAAACTATCGCTGAAAATCAAAGCATCCTCGCACCTTAAAGTCAGAAAATTTGCTACTCACCGGCGTCAACTACATCGCTGCTCGCACTTTATTAGTCTGATTACTTGCCGAATCCCCTTCTGCATTCGATTATCGTTCAAACGGCACCTCCAGTGTGCATAACACAAGATACCAATGTCTCATGTAAATGAAAGGAGGAATCGTACCAATCCATCGACCAGGAAAGACATAAATGAGATGAGTCCGGACGTTAATGGCGAAGTGAGATGGAGCACCTTCGTTTAGCAGCCACATAACCCGCAAGGAAGGCAAAGTCACCCGCAAGAAACGCCGATACTTCCGCCCTGTCAGGCGACGTGGAAGGAAGACTGGTCCCAAAAAGGCGCGCAAATTATCCGAGGCCATACGTTCCCACTGCACCGATGCTGATGATTCATTGTCACCACACCATGGGGGTTCTACATACACACACCAAAAAAAGTTTTGCGTCACCTCGGTTCCGAGAGTCCCGGAACCTGTACAGAAAATTGGAATAGAGATCAACATAAACATAATTTCCGCCCTTTTTATTGCTCATGAAAACCACACATTGCATGTTGTGCCATCATACAGCGAGACCTTCAGAGGTGGTGGTTCAGATTGCTGTAATACCCAGTAGCATGTCTCCTTGCAGTGATGCATGCCTGTATTCGTCGTGGCATTCTCTCCACAAGTTTATCAAGGCACTGTTGGTCCAGATTGTCCCATTCCTCAAAGGCTATTCAGTGTAAATCCCTCAGAGTTGTTGGTCGGTCACGTCGTCCATAAACAGCCCTTTGCAATCCATCCTAGGCATGTTCTATAGGGTTCATGTCTGGAGAACACGCTGGCCACTCTAATCGAGCGGTGTCGTTAAAAAAGTCATTCACAAGATGTGCACGATGGGGACGAGAATTGTCGTCCATGAAGACGAATGCCTCTCCAATATGATGCCGATATGGTTGCACTTTCGGTTGGAGGATGGGGTTCACGTACCGTACAGTCATTACGACGCCTTCCATGGCTACCAGAGGTATAAGTCGGCCCCACATAATGCCACCCCAAAGCAGCAGGGAACCTCCACCTTGCTGCACTCGCTGGGCAGTGTGTCTAAGGCATTCAGCATGGCCGGGTTGCCTCCAAACACATCTCCGATGATTGCCTGGTTGAAGGCATATGCCACACTCATTGGTGAAGAGATCGTGATGCCAAACCTGAGTGGTCCATTCAGCGTGTTGTTGGGTCCATCTGTACGGCACTGCATGGTGTCGTGATAGTAAAGATGGACCTCGCCATAACGGTCGGTAGTGAAGTTGCGCATCATCCAGCCTAATGCGCACAGTTTGAGTCCTAACACGACGTCCTGCGGCTGCACGAAAAGCATTATTCAACATGGTGGCGTTGCTGTCAGGTTTCCTCTGAGCCATAATACGTAGGTAGTGGACATCCACTGCAGTAGTAGCCATTGGGCGGCCTGAACGTGGAATGTAATCGACAGTTGCTGTCTCTATCTCTGTATCTCCTCCATGTACGAACAACATCGCTTTGGTTTACTCCGAGACGCCTGGACACTTCCCTTGTTGAGAGCCCTTCCTGGCACAAAATAACAATGCGGACGCGATCGAACCGCGGTATTTACCTTCTTGGCATGGTTGAATTACAGTCAACACGAGCCGTGTACCTCCTTCCTGGTGTAATGACTGGAACTAATCGGCTGTCGGACCCGCTCCGTCTAACAGGCGCTGCTCATGCATAGTTGTTTACATCTTTGGGCGGGTTTAGTGACAGTCAAAGGGACTGTGTCTGTGATACAATATCCACAGTCAACATCTTCAGGAGTTCTGAGAACCGGGGTGATACAAAACTTTTTTTGATGTGTGTACTATCCCACAGATGGCTGTTATGAAACTTTAAGATACCAATCCGCGTAAAGGTGGTCTCTCTGTGAATAGGATGTCGTGGTTGCCTGATGAAGAAACCAGTGACAAAAACGCTCCCGGTGTGAAAACTCTATCGCTTGTAAGCCATTTGAACCATTTTTTTCTTGAAGATTCGAAGGGTCATGCGGATGCTACATGATGGAGCACCACCCCACTTCGCCTTTAGCATCCGAACGTATCTCACTTTTGCCTTCTCTGATCGATGCATCGAACGAGGCCGTGCAGTTGGGTGGCCTGCTTGTCCACAGACCGTTCGTTGGAGTTGCCCAGTGGATGCTACTCTCGCTTTTCATCCTCGTTTGTGCTTTCTTCATCCTTTGCAGCTTCAAACCACGTCCTTCTGGTAGGCAGCGCCAGTGACGTCAGGATTTTAAAAGTCGTGCCACAATGTCGTGTTTTTTTTCTTTTCATTCCATACATTGGTTTCATGCTATCCAACATCTCTTTATCTAGGAATAAGCTTTTCATCTGTTCCAGTCTACTATATTAAATACTCTGTATAATCAGTTCTATGTAGAGCCCCATAACCTTCCTGTTCTGCCCACTCCTCCAGCGTCAATTTAATTATTCCAAAATTCCTCCCACTAAACCTGTCACATATTCTGATAAGGGGTTTCATAAACTTATAATCGTCCACTTATTCCGTCGTCTACTTCTTATAGCACGTCTTCACTTGATACTTTGACTACTTGGTTTTTAATATCCTTCTTCCTCACTTCAAATGATTTTAGCTACTCTTTCTTCGTTTTCTTCACGGCTCTCATTCCACTTCCGAACAATGTGCTCTACAGAAATGTTATTTCAGAAATATCTTCCTCGACATCACGTCAATCTTTGACACCAGTAGGAATTCCACTTCTGATTCTTCAAGTACTGTGAGAAGTAAGAGAACTTTGTAGAATTATACCATTTCTTCCACGGTTTCTTTGTTTTGCAGGATGTCCGTAAGATTGGGTTTAACATCCCGTCAATATCGAGGTCATTAGAGATGAAGCTGAAGCTCGTATTGTGTCAAGAATGGAAAAGGAAATCGGTGGTGCCCTTTCAATGTTTCAGAAAGGTTATACATACATTCACCTTAATAGATCTACTAAAATCAAGGGAAACCTTACTCGATGGTTTGAACCACGTAGTTTCTTCAATGCGTCCAGTGAGTGAACCATCTGGGTGACCTCGCTAGGTCAGTTTAGGTAAGGTAGCCTGGTCCTGCATGCTCCAAGAGTAGAAACCACCACCAGAAGAGCAATGATTCCTCAAGGCTACGAGAACTACGGGGATAGTATAGGGTTCCAAGCTGAACTCTCTCCCAAAATAGATCTTCTCCCGTAACTTAGCCACACCTGTCTCCGTCTCCTGTTGCTTATCACCCACTAATAGTGAGAGCACGACACGGCAACTGAAATTCTGATTCCCTGTGGACTAAGCGTGAAGCCGTTGTTCTTTGTATCATACATCCACTATTGTACTGTACTCTAATCTATTCCTAGTCCTCCTACTGCAATTGTCAACACATACACTTGCATCATCGCAGATCCCATGTTGAGGCTTGCACTTCCCACATTTTGGATAAGAGATCAAATAACCTACCAGTTCGCATACTTCACAGTCACTATGCTACTCCAAGATGGATTCCAGGAGTGACAGAAACGGTTAATTCGACGTTCAGTAGTTGGTCTCATCAGTCTCTTCAAAAACGAATGGAGTTCTGCGTATCTAGACCGGTCATTCGAAACCAAACTCGATAGGGTAGAGTTAGTTTTGCACATTTCCATTTAATCGATATGCAAATCTAATAAATAAATCTCAAGTGTTCAGCGAGATTAAAAAGTCAGGGCTGGCTTACACAAACATTCAAGACACGACAGCCACAGGAGTTTTTGTTCGGCGGAGGCAACCAGCCTGCTGGAAAGTCCGTAGGAGGGTGAGTTAGCACGCAGCTGCGCCGGCCAGCCGACCGCCCACGGACCAAAACAGTTTTTGCCATAGAAAAGGGATAATGGCCTGCGTGTTCACCTTAAAAGCAAAACCTGCTGTATTGTTTGGGAGTGCCCCAGCATAGCATCTTTTGACAGACCTAGTGTGCAGTTTCTGAGTTCTCACAAGTGGACAGTAAACACTAATGCAGATGCTATATATTTCCGGATTAGCCATTCTCCCATTTGTAAGAGTAACGCTGATTGGCGGACTATTTCTGACGCAATGAGCCGGAGGAGTGAGGGAAAGACAGCGGATGATATACTCTTTCGCTTTTTGTGTGGAGGGAAGTCGTTCCAGTGACGCTCTTGTAGCGGGAACACGTAGCGGGAGCGAGTGCGCTCGTGCGTGTACACAGAGAGCGAGGAACAAAGTCTCTACTCAGTACTGCACTGAGAGAGCACCTCTGTCGCTAGCGAATCGGAGTGATACTCTTTATTGAGTCGCTCGCGATTAAGCGTTAGTTCACTGTGTTGGCCACGACACTTAATGCGCGGTGTGAACACAGACAGAGTATTAGTTAGCGCCTGCGAGCGAACATTGACTGGCATCGCGGTGGACTGGTTATCTGACCGGTGTACCACACCAATAGTTAGACTAGGGGCAGGTAGGAGTCCTTGACTTCATCAAGGCGTAATGAGAGTTCGATTGGCGAAGGTCAATCCAGATAGAAAGAGATGGTTTGCTATTTTTCACCGGCGAGCGACGCAGGCAGCAGCAATCGCAGCTCATGGTACTGTGCACTACAGTGTAGGCGAGCCCTGTCTTTCCTTTATTAGAAATAACATACTTCATTCACGTCACTCCATTACATTTCTCACCCGACAGCCTCGACCGTACTTAGAAAAATTCAATCGGAAAGTTATTGGAGTTGAAAAGGCGCGGCTCTCAGCCATTCTGTCGAGTAAGTAACATTCTTAAAGAAAAGGGATAAAAGAGCTTTCCCACACTTTGTCATTAACAGGATTCCTATCCAGAAGAGGTAACCTCCTATTCCGAAAAGAACCCGGAAATTTGTATGTCAGTTTATAAATAAAAGTTTCACTTAATTTTCTTAAATTTTGCAATAAATAATATTTTCCGTTCATTTAATGTTTTTCTTACACTAACTAGCAATACTCCAGTACCCAAGTATCCCACTAGTTACGTAAGAAAATAGAATCTTTTTGTCTCTTTTCCTTACAACGGACGAGTCCAGAAGAAATTTATTGCTGCATGTTTTTCAGGTATTTCTTTTTGATACATTAGGAGCATCTGTCTGACTTCTGTGGTAGTGTGGGGTGGAAATTGCTTCTTGCAGGAGCCAAAGGGTACTTGTGAGATCAATCCGTTGCACAACTCGTCAACATAACACCCAGATACTGACAATATGATACGCGATCTGGGGTGGCAGTCGTTAAAAGAAAGGAGTTTACTGTGGCAAGATCTTTCTACAAAATTTCAATCACCAATTTTCTCCTCCGTATCAAAAATATCTTGCTGGCTCTCTCCTTCATAGGGATAAACAACTATTGTTATACAACGACATAAATCAGCGATCACACAGAAAGATTTAGGTGTTCTTTTCACCCACGTGTTGTTTGAGAGTTGAACGGTCGAGAAATAGTTTCAAAGTGATTCTGTGAACCCTCTGCCAAGCACTTAAAGTGAATTTCAGAGCAGTCATGTGGACGTTGACTCTTTGTGCAGAAAAGTAACAGCAGGCGCTACATGAACAGCACGTGGCGCTCGTCTCGAACCTCTGGCCCCTCCTCTGATCGGCTCCGGCCTTGAACGCTCAGTCTACGGCCTTGTCTCTAAAGTTGTCAGCGGAATTATTTCGGGGCGTGCACATGTTTATGCGAGTAGTGTGCCGCTGCGGGTGGCAGCGCGCCAAAAGGACACGCTATTTGCGACCGCCACCAATAAGCTGTCATAGGCACCAGAAAGCCCATCTATATATTTTCTCACTTTTATAAGCAACGTTTCGCTTTCACCGAGTTCATTGTTTCTGCCAACAAGAAGGATGACGCAACTAATCAGAACCGTTCAACACGGATTCTGGAGAAGATATCCGTGCGGATCCCGACCGGAGACGTCCCAGACTCCTGTCCGGCCGTTCACTTCAGACAGTATACCCTGCGCTCTCTGTCACTAAGTTAGTGAAAAACTGTCTGCCGAGGTACTGGGAAACACCAACTAGCCGGACGTTGCCATTGCGATGCAGTTAAATCTAATCACGAACGCCACTGGAGCATTTGTAATCGGAATCGCTGAGGAACTAATAAAGACTGTTAGACTTTAATGCTCGACTACGAGGTCATCTGAAAATAATTTCGAATTGGAAGAAAGAAAACGTGTGGCTTAATTGGGTAAGTGACCCCCAAGATAGGATCAGCCGGCTAAAAGGAAAAGGCTCTCTTCTTCCGTACACAATGACCCCTTTGCAAGCAGTATAGAGAACTATGTCTTGAGTGTATCTGTTGAGTGTACGTGACTGTAATGGATGTGTATACAGCGTGATGTCATGCATAATCATGAGAGCAACGGGAAACCCTATTCCAGGACATTGCTCTCACAGGGTGCCTCATTGCTTTAAATCTTCATGAGACGCTGCAGAGGCAGTTGGAATAACATCCAAGATATTGGCGCAAGGTTTGGTGGTCAGGAAGAGCACACCATCACGTCTCCTCCCTCCCCTTGCCGGCCAAATAATGGCGGTGAAGAATTCTCCTATCACCAACATTCTGACTACGTCCGAATCGCGTATCACCAATACGTGATATAAGTGTACCTTAGCTAATTCGGCTACGGAGACCGGTTTAGAGTTGAAAAAAGATGTGAAGGAAGTTGGTCGGGTGTATTTCAAAGGAAGCATCTTAGCATTCGCCATAATTGATACAGTGAACTGCGATTTTTCTGCATTCGTATTCTGCTGTTATATGGCCGGCAAGGGGGGGGGGGGGGGGGGCGATCTTCTGGTGTCTTGAGACTTGTCACGTAACTGTGCGCCACCGTTATGGACTCGATTTCAGATCTCTTCGCAATGTCCTGTGAAGAGAGGGCACGTGAAAATGTTGGCTGTTACCCGTCCATCGGAGTGAGATGTTAAGTCGACGGATCTTTGGTGCTATTTTAGAGGAGTAGTATATGTGCCTACACTGGTTCCACCATCTCTCTTCCTTTCATCATAACAGCACAGACATAACACTACACCTTGCTAGCACTGATCACAGCCGTCCACAGGGCGTGGACATACAATGTACACACTGTAGCAGGTCAGAGGAAGGCAACGGCGAATCAGTTCGATTAAGGCCTCGTGCAGGACGGTAACGCATCTGCAGCAACTCTCTTTTCGTGAGTATGTACACATGTAAAACTTCATAATAAAATTTGATTCCACTCAGTACTTTGTTCTATTACTCGAACAGAAACTAGTTTCACTTTCATGTTAATTTAACGTTCCGGCGATGTTTGGCAGAACGACTTCATACCTAGAACTGAAAAACAGAAAATCTTAGCGGTGTGCAGTTCATTGTAACCGGAAAGCGGTTAAGAAAATAAATTAATACTGTGAACAACATTCTGAGTTTCACTTCAATCGCCAACCTCTTTCGGTGAAATATTTTCGTTATTGTTAGGCACCGTGGCACAAAAAAAGGTAACAGAGTGTCAATGTTTCCGGTAATAAACGGACTGTAGTCAGTTGTAGATAAACTGACTCTCAGAAACCAGTAAGGGCAATTACTTATATTATATGCAACTCACCTAAATGTTCAGTGGCTAGTAGCTGTTTTGTAGAACTTTACTAATAAATAGTACAGCAACAACTACCGTTAACATGTCAACGGTTAAATAAATAGCGTTCGATTATTTCTGTTTTATACTGAAATCAAACAATGATGAGTGTAATGAATGCGACTAGGTAATGCTCACCAAAGATGGCTGTAAAAATACCGAATTAGGTAACTCCGATGTAGCTCTGCGTCAACAGTACAGGGGTATCTGAGGCGTAGTAAGTGTTGCACGGGTGACGTCAGATTCATAGATAGTATCACCGCCTGCGTGGGAGAAGAAAGAAACTGGGCGTGCGGTGCGTCCACCTGTTGGCCCTCAATCTTTCCGAAGTAACTAGGGGCCGGCAGTCGGCAAATGGCGTGGTTCCCGGTCAATTTATGGCTCACAACAGTGGAGAAAGGTTTCACTACTATCCTGAAGATGCCTGTTCCTTAGATATAAACTCTTGAAATGTATTTCAATTACACGCCCGATTTATGGTATTAGTTTTCATCGTGTCGGCAAGATTGCCTGCTGCATTCTACACAGCAAACTCAGATTCCTCACAGACAGTTTATTATATAGCCGGCCGCGGTGGCCGTGCGGTTCTGGAGCTGCAGTCCGGAACCGCGGGGCTGCTACGGTCGCAGGTTCGAATCCTGCCTCGGGCATGGGTGTGTGTGATGTCCTTAGGTTAGGTAGGTTTAAGTAGTTCTAAGTTCTAGGGGACTTATGACCTAAGATGTTGAGTCCCATAGTGCTCAGAGCCATTTGAACCATTTTTTAGTTTATTACATAAATACAAAGTACGCAACAACTGCAGTAACGTAAGTACAAGACTGTCTTCTAAGTGAGAATAATTTGAAATGACCAAAATCAGATTTGCTACCCTCGAAAGTAATGACAATTGTATTTTCGAAAATGTTTCGACATCAAAAAATAATTTTATTGTTTCAGAATAAAACTGATAAAGAGCGTTATGCTCTTTCCAGTATGATACTCCGAATTTAACAAGTAATATTGAGTTAACAATTCCTCAATCAGTTTGTTGAGAGAAAATTATGTTTTTTCGTTAAGTGAACGACAAGAAATTCTATCACTTCTTTATCAGGAAGCCTCGCTGAATTTCTTTGTGTAAATTCCAGATTTAATTGAGTAACGTTACTTTGAGAATTATGCCTTCACCAGCGCTTCATATTAACACTATATAAAAGCTGAAACAGAATTAAGATCATTTGCTAGCGAAAAGCTTATCTTTGGATACAATTGCTACATCTTCATACAGAAACAGGGAGTCCGCACGTCTGTGGCAGTATGGAGCATTGCGTGGAGGATTATTGGGTTTTAACCATGTTATGTTCATTAGAAAAGTACGCAGAAGTGCAAGGACCGTGGAGCAGAATTCGACCAACCTGTCACCTTTCAAATATCCCTGTAACTGACGCTGACCACATTCGTTATGCATGAAATTAGGAGTCATGGAAGTATAAGAGAAACTCGTTATACGTATCTTGATTATTAAAAGTAAATATGTAGTTATTTAATAATTCACAAACATTAGTAATTTCCTTCACATTTGCTATCGTACACGTACCCACACTGGACGAACTTCATTAAGTTACAATGTCTTGTACAATGTTACAATGGCGGCCAACGATACAATGCAGTACTAATATCAATCTTGTTGATACATTTACTTTCTAACACGTTTCGTAGCGAAGCTCAAAAGGAAGTCCCCTGAATGATGTCTCTCACATGTCCACTTGCCCTTCAAGCAATAACCCTCGTTCACTGTCTAGAAAGTGCAAAGGTAACTTCCCAAATCAATTTTATAATATCGCTGAAAGGACCCTATCCCGTAGCGTAGATATATATAAAATATGGAAAATGAAATGTTCTCAGTTAAGTTATAGTTTCTGTATATTTCAGTTCAGACATACAACCAGATACATAAGTTCACTGGGAGACGGGCATAGCATAAGTTTAGAGACCGTGCCTACTAGATAACGCATACCGCATATTTAAATTTGCTTGTAATTAGGAAATTTTAAAGAGTACGATAAACATTCGACCCAGAAAATTCAGATTAGTTTCAAATTACGCTGCGGGTCCCTTAAATTTCAAGACCGTGAAGGCAGCATGCAACATTTGCCAAACTGGTATAAAATCTACTGCCTTCCAGGATATGCAAACGATCGAAATTTAAGCACAACCGTGCCAAATAGGTAGCAGTAACACCATCTGCATTCTGAAGATTAAGCAACGGGTAGAAGCAGGAAAGTCTACGAGAGCTATTCGTTTAACAAGGTGGAATCGGTCGCAAAATGGAAACCACAGTGATAATCCCAAGAAGCTTTGCAGAGATGTGTTGGACAGTGTCTCTAGTATAGCCGTTGATCAAATCACTACGGTCTTTTCAGTTCTGGGCACACAGTGAGCACCTAAAGACGCGTAAACAACAGTATCTCCCGCCAAGTATGAGTGCCTCCTGTAAGATGTTTCGCCGCGCGGAGTGGTCGCGCGGTTTAAGGCGTCATGTCATGGACTGCGCGGCCCCTCCCGCTGGAGGTTCCAGTCCCCCCCCTCGGGCATGGGTGTGTGTCTCGTTCTTAGCATAAGTTAGTTTAAGTAGTGTGGAAGTCTACGGACCGATGACCTCAGCAGTTTGGTCCCTTAGGAATTCACACATTTTTGAACATTTTGAACGGAGATTTTGCTTGATGTCATGCAACCCACTTAACGTTAACTGTCATTCATTCCTTCCTTCACGACTATTTTCGGCCGCACACTGCAGGGGCAATGAAGAAGTTCCTGCAGCGTTTTCAATAGAAAGTGTTTGATCATCTACCACACAGCCCAGCCCAGACTTGGCTCCCTCCGAGTTTCGTCCCCGCTCATATGAACTGCCAGTTATCAAGACTAAATTTTGGCACATACAACGAGCTGCAGACCAGTGTAGAGAATTGGTGGAAAGCACAGGCGGCTGCCTTCTATGACGAGGGTTGAAAAAATAGTACTACACTACTACAAATACAGTATCTAAGTCGGAGCGCCGACTAAGTAGAGAAGTAGCTGGAAGGTATAGCTAACTGTTGCAAACAAAGCATTTTTGATTTTGACTATAGTTCCCCTTTCGAGACTTATCGGACCGCGTCAGGATCGGGACGTATAAAAAATGCGATTTATCGTTGCGTGATATTGCTGCTCACATTGTTCGATATCCCATGGGGTGGCACGTCCAACTAAGACACTAGACACAGAAATGACACCTCGCTGTCATTCTAGACGAGTCCCAGTTCTACTTATAGCATCACTATGGTCATATTCGTGTGCAGAGAACGAACGTTATCACATTGCAGTCCTTATCATCGTGCAGACTCAGTAAGTGGCGTGGTACGCGGCCCGGTCACATTAGTGTAACCACCACTTATGTGCGACATCAGTGTGCAATAACAACTCTCACATGGCAGCACTAGCAGTGGAGGGGATACAGGGAGACCAGAAACAGCCTGAAAGGCTTGTAAGACTGTTGCAAGATAAATTGTGCAGAAAAATAATTGTTGAGAAAAAAGTTCGATACGTTGCACCATTTGCGAGTTAATTACCACTGAAGTTAGTCAATCACAAATCCAAGCGGCCCATCAGATACAATTGGCGTGAGTTGTTCTCATAGTATACGCGATGGCGCTCGAGACTGTTAAACATTTGACTCTAGCACGATCCTTACTACTGTACCGCGTCCAGCGTCTGCATCGCTCTCCTGTTCGATTTTAGGAAGTCAAACAAGGAAAACGTTTGCCGACACTGTCTCTGGCGATCCTCTTGAATTTGCTTTCACAACCGCTCGATTGCCTAAATTCAACGCTAATTAACTCGGAAACTGCGCAACATATGGATTTTTTCTTAATAGTTGTTTGTTAACGCAACCTACCCTATAATATCCTTAACAGCTTTTCCGACTGTTTCTGACCACTCTGTATAAAGTGTGTCGGGGGTAAGGAGACACAGAGAACAGCGCAGCCGTTGTCATAACGTGGAAATAGAGCGATTAATCTGAGGTCCAAAAGGGCGTTATCATTCACTTTTGGGCAAAGGGTGGAAACATTTCTGAAACGGCTAAGTTTGTAAACTGTGCTCGTGCCACCGTCGGTAAAATACGAGGGTTGTCCAGAAGTTCCGATCGGTCGCGAAATGGACACCACAGCGAAAATCTGGTGAAGCTTTCCACAGATGTGTTGGGTAGTGTCTTTAGTATGACTATCGATCACATCAAGACGCTCTTTTCAGTTGTGAGTGCACTGTGAGCGAGTAAAGGTGCCAAGAACAACGATGTCTCCCGCCAAGTAGGAGGGCCCGCTGAGAGGCTTCGCCTTAATGCATGCAGCCCCCCTAACACAACTGCCAAGCATTTCCTTCTTCATGGCAATTCTCAGCCGCACTCTGCAGGGGCAGTGAAGACGCTCCTGCAGCCTTTTCGATGGGAAGTGTTCGATCACCCACAACACAGCCCTAATTGGCTCGTCCTGAGTACCATCTCTGTTCACATGAAACTCTGGAAACGAAGACAACACTTGAGCGCAGTCTACGTGCCATAGACCAGCGTAGAGAATTATCGGAAAGCACAGGCGGCTGCCTTCTATGACGATGGTGTTGGAAATTTGGTATAACGCTCAGACAGATGTCTAAGTCGAAGCGGTGACTATGTAGAGAAGTATCTGGAAAATGTAGCTAACACTTGCAAATAAAATGTGGTTTCCATTTAGCAACCGATCGGAACTTACTTTCTGGACAACCTTCGTGTATCGTGCATGGCAAAATGACGCTATCCAAAACTAGCGCCGGGTCAACTATGACGCATAAGGGGCCTTATATGACAGGGGTAAATGTCGGCTACGGAGATGTGAATGGGCGAATAGACGTGCAGCTGCTGAGCAACTGACCGCTCAGATAAACCAAGTGGCAACCAACAGGGTCTCCTCAACGACTGTTCAGCGAACATTGCTGCATATGGGTCTCGGCCGCAGGCACCTGGCTCATACACCAATGCTGACTGCCGTTCATCGGCGAAGAAGGTTGGAATTTGCATGCCAGAACAGTAACTGGACGTCCACCGAGTGGCGACAGATCGCCTTTTCTGATGAATCACGTTTTATGCTCCATTAAATATCAGATAGTGTTTACGACACTGCAGAAAACGCCGGAAGGGTCCAGGCCAGAGTGGCAGCGTTATGGGCTTGGAAATGTTCTCGTGGCATTCCCTGGTTGATCTCGTCATTCTGGCAGGTACAGTGAATCAACTCAAGTATGCGTCTATCCTGCGGGGACACGTCTACCCCTACATACAGTTTGCTTTTCCTCGTCACGATGGCATCTACCAGCAGAGCAATGCAACATGTCGCATAACATTGCAATGTCCGTGAGCGGTTCAAAGAGCACCAGGGTGAATTTACTGTAGTCTTCTGGTCACGAAACATCCCCGATTGTAACCTAATCGAGAATCTGTGGAACTACCTCGATCCGGCTGTTCGCATCTGGGGTATTCAGCCGTGAAACCTAGCGCAGCTCGCTACGGCACTGGGTCGGCTGGTTACACATTCCTGTCGGTACCTCCCAGAATCTCATTGACTCGCTTCCTGCGGGTCCGCGCTGCAAAAGATAGATGTTAGGGCATTTGAGAGGTGGCCACTTTAATGTGACTGGACAGAGCAGAATGCTGTGCCTTGGGATGAACAAGGCAATCACCTCTTTTCGCAACATCTTTGTATAAAGCCCAGTGGCTGTGACTATCTCCGATGTCACCGCGACGTCATCTTTCAAGACCGCATGCTGACCGCTCACCCTCGATACAGTGTGTCTTAGATTGTTGTCCTGGAAATAATTGTTTCCAGATGTCCTTTGAAAACAGCTGCTCTTGGACTACCGACAGATTGACATATCCCCACTCGCCAGCCGCTATAGCCGCTGAACCCTGTAATAGAGCTGAAGTGTATCTCACATACAAACGCAAATCGACTCGATGTCCATTCGGGGTTGGAAATACTGTTGCTGTCAGAGGTGACGACTCTGAGTACTACATTTTCTCAACCCAGAGAATCTATTTCTTGCCTTGAGCGTCCAGTGGCGGCTTTCCTGCATCCATGCTGGTCTCTGTAACGTGTGTCAAGCACAGGACTATGTGAGAGGCCTATTTATTCCATAGCAGCAAGGATACGGCTGTTCATAGGTTATCGTGATCCTACTTTGAACTGTCTCATGATTTAGACAGTGACCTGTCTATTCGCTGTTAGATTCCGCGACACTCGATGTCGACCTCTTGCCAAAGGAAGAAAGTCAGCTTTTAATGTCCCGACGCCGTCGATGCCACTAGAGACCCAGCACAAGCTCAGATAGAACAAGAAAGGCTAAAAAAAATTGGGCGCGTTTATTTCAAGGCATCGATCGAGTTAGGAAGACCATGATAAATCTAGATATGTCTGTGCAGGATTTGAACTCTGGTCTTCCAGAATGCGACTTCACTGTCTTTGCCACCTGTAGGATGTTAAGCTGAATAACGGCTTATTCCATGAGTGTTCGTGCCTACTGCCGGATAACGTTTCCACATCTTTGCACAATATTTCGGTTGACAACCAGAGATACTCATTGTACATCATACGCACAGTGGCACATCAAAAACCCAATGTCTGCTCCACTTGTATATGACAATTTTCAATTGTGATTCAGATTCACATTAACATTGTAACTAGCTTCGTTGTTTTCTTAGCCGCACGAACTTACGAAAATGCACGCCATCCTACTACACGACACAACTGCGCCATTGTCAACGAAGAAAATTTTGATCACCTGACTGACCGCTCTGTGTCACTTTAATACTGAAACAGATTTTGACGTGCACTAGCAGTCTTACTTCAATCAGTGAATCACGATTTAAAAAATCTCAATTCTCACACTAACGATAACCGGCCTAAAGAGATCCTGTTGTGCGCAGGGAAATTCCATGATCCGACCACTGGACTGGAAATGTAACAAATTGAGTCTTCATTTAATCTTCGCCTAGCTTCCTGAAAATTCCTGAGCAAAGGAAATGTAGGATAATAATTCGCTAATATAAAGGTTGACAGTCGCGCCAGACTCAAACTCTTATGAGTCTCTTCCGTATCTTCGAATGGTACCATCTCCAGCTATCTCATAAATCGTCTGTCTGAAACACTTGTGTGGGCTCTATCAGAATACAATGGACTCTGAAAGTTACTCCCATCGATTAACTAATAGTAATGGAGGACTGGAGCATGAAATTCGCTCCCTATCGCCAAAATGACGACACTCGTCTATCAAGATCGCCGGTAGCACGCAGTGCTTTTGTCACGTCGTATTTCTTCATTCCCTCACGGTCCACGAGCGACTCCTCCATTTCACTACTCTAAGTCATCTGCTATTTTTTTGTATTTAAGACCTTTTAACTTGTTAGTGCTGTTGCAGCGCAGTGATCGACTTTTATCTCACCCGAGGCCATCCTCAATGGTTCAGCTTCTTCTACTGCTAAAATCGACCCAGTATTTGCCACTGGCGCCTAGGCGAACCCCACATGTATCCTAACTGTACATATTAATAGTCACAAAAAGTGTCCCTCCTGTGAACAATAGTGAGGTCAAGAAATAGTTACAAAATTCCCTTAATGCCACGCAAGCTTGCAGGTGGAAAAATCCGCTCCAGCAGTTCATATTTCGCTTGCACTGGTCTCAGTGACTTCAACAGCTTCTCGTATCGTGTACAATACACGCAAAATGCGGTCAGTAAAATTACTCCTCCTATAATCAGACCCCACTAATTCCGATTATAAATGTTCCAATGTGACCCAAGTCTCGGTAAGATCATGCCTACTAACACACTGTGGATAAGAAGAGGCTGGTGAAAACACTGGCAACTGATTCTAAACCTAAATACATGTAATGAAGTGCAGTAAATATATGAAAACACACGCGTATTTATTGAATATCGATGATCAGATCAGCCACGATTTTAGGTATTTCGGAGTGTCCTTGGAAATATCTCAAAATCTGTGTATAAAGCAGACGCCATACTAGAATCACTGAAAAGATCTAAGTTAAATCCAGCAACGAAGGAAGTCATATACAGACCTTCGCTCGACCGATTATTAAGTATTGTACGTCGGACTGGAACACACCTAACTGTATTAAAATGTGGCAGGAAAAGTTCAAAAAAGAACTAAATTATTCAATACGATTTTGCATCTCATAAAATTTCAACAAACTGTATTAGGAGATACCGAGCGCCTTTGCTCTCTGGTTTGTGTGAAACCATTCCAGTATGAATCAAGAAACATTTACTTACTCCAACATACGTCTCACATAATCTTTCACAATGAAATTTGAGAAATTCAGGCCTATCCAAACGGGACCAACCATCTTTCGTCCTGCATACCATCTGTGAATGCATCAGGGAGAGAGGAAATTGGTTCTGGAGCACAATGTACCATTCGCCACACACGATACAGTGGTATATGCAATATAAGTGCAATAAAACATATGTAGACACTCAAATTGACCTTAAAGGTCGATACTGTTTTAGCTCTTGCAAAACGTTGTGTATGTTCCCCCCAGAGTAACATCTGTTTGGCGTTGATGGCTGACTTCCGAAGCTGCGTGCTCTCGCACCGTCGCGGTTATTTCTGCTCATCAGGACGCGGAACTGCTGAACGTAAACAAAAGGCGCTCAGAAATAAAGCAGTGCAATGCGGAGCGGCGCCAAGTTCGACGCACGGACCATCAGCACACCTGCGGCGCCTAGGACATAGTCCACACGGCGCACAGCCATCAGAGTGCTACGCGGGTAGTCTGCCGCTGCGGGCCAGGAGATACGCAGCGGACAATCGCAGTCACTGTTGGGAAAATCCTGCGAAAAGTTTGAAGCTTAGTAAGAACTGCAACTTTACCATGGACTTGGGAAAGTTGTGCTCCTGGTATAGCCTATTACAAAGAACGTTGGAATCATATTAGACAGTAATTTGTATGCAAGAGCAGTTCTAGGATTACTGATAACCTCTTGGAGGTATCTGGGTTGGCGATGCTGCGACTTTTGAAGGCAATGAAGTGATAATGTTAAGTCAGTGACAACGTAGACGGAAAATTACTTTATGAGATATTAAGACACTGCCTTCAGTAACTTTCATCAATGTCAGCATGCAATCAAGTGCATATTTCATTGTCTAGCAAGCTCCCGGTTACCCGTGTACAGATTATCCACCTTATGGGTTATCCGTCCGTAGTTCGCGAATAATGAAAAAAAAAATGCCTGAAGTGTTGTGTTATAATTAAAATAATGTTTTTGTTTACAATACTGATTTCTGGTTGTGAAGACGCAAATAATGAAAACATCTGCGGTGCCTAGGAATCGTGATTCAAGTAGTGAGGCGGATACGGCGAACAAAGCATGTCTGGTAGAGGAAGAAAGTGAAGATGAGGCGATCGAGAAAACTATCACGTACAAGGAGACACTGAAATCAGTCGACATATTATTAGGGTATACAGAACTAAATTCGCTCGACTGTAACAATGTTTGGACTCTCCGCAAAACGAGAACAGTCGTCAGGAAAAAAGTTAACGAAAAACAGAAAAATAAAAAATTAGATGTTTACTCCCCGAAAGTAAAACGAAAATAAATATACGAAATCGTGCAAAACAGTTCTCAGTTTCAGGCGAGTAACGCTAAAATGAAGTAGCCTCTTTTCAAACGCGACATGTTGCTTGTTTGTAAATATAGTAAATAGTAGTTTCTGGTAAAAAAAAGATAAGTATATTTTAGATCATCTGTGGTTTTCTATTATTTGTGCTGTCTCTTGTCCGCATAAACCAACTGTATCTTTTCCCGTCTTAGAATCTGAAATGCACCAAGGCTGGACACCTTGAGACATCGCAGAACTTGTTGAAGTGTATTTATGTTCGTTTCTAGCGAAGGATGTTGAAAGTTAAGTGGACTGACCTGACAAAGAATAAAGAAGTTCTCCGCAGAATCAGCAAAGAAAGAAACGCATGGAAACAATGATAAGAGAAAAGAACAAAATAGTAGAACTTGTATTAAGACATCAGCGAATAACTTTCCTGGAACCAGAGGGGGCATTTGAAGGTAAAACGGCAGGAGAAGTCATATATTAGAATACATACAACAAATATAAGGGACAACCAAATGAAAACTGACCACCCGCCACAACTGGGCTCGAGGAACTGGTCGGGCAGAGGAAGCATCCTGTTGCACGATAACGCTCTTTCCCACACTGCCAATTGGACGAAGGCTACGTTTCAGCGATTTGATTGGGAAGCACTACAACACCCTCCGTATAGCCCGGATCTTTCACCGTGTGATTTTCACATCTTTGGTTCCCTGAAGAAAGATATGCGTGGACGTCAGTTCCAGTCGGATGAGGAAGTGCAAGAAAGCGAGTGATTGTAGATCCGTGAGGTGATTATTTTTGAATGGAACCATTCCATGGTCCCGTTGTGGCAGGTGTTCGGTTTACATTAAACTACCACTTACAATTGAGTACGCAGGGTGCAAGTGCTACTCTGAGATAAGGAGGTTGGCACAAGAGAGGAATTGGTGACGGGCCACATAAAACCAATCAGGAGACTGACGACTCAAAAACATACACACCCCAACATACAAAATAACCTTATTTACATTTACACTGGTCGTGAAAGCCTACGAACTTATCTTATTTACATGCAATGAAACGAATGACACTGTAAAACTTAATACAATCTTTTAAGTACATTTTCTTTCTGCTAGAAAATTCTGAATCCAGGTACAAATCATATCCGGTACTCGATCCGATTGTATTTAATCACTAATGGGCAGTGCAGAACTGTATACAATGTCTTCTGAGAGGCAAGTAACATGACGTGGTAAGATATTTGCTTCGTGGGAGGGCAGACTTTGAGGAATGGCCGTGGAAACGGCAATGGACATAGGGCAGCAAAGCTGAACCAAACGGTGTCCAGAAAAAAAGACAGCCGTGTCAGCCACCCTTTTCTGTTCTTTATCATCGCGTTGTTGAACCTGAGTCCAAATGAGGACGAAATATGAATCGAGGCCAATCGTAGTCACTGTTGGAAAAATTCTGTGAAAAGTTTGAAGCTTAGTAAGAACTTCGAAGAGGAAGTACAAGACATGTTGCCGTAGAAAGTATCGTATCTGGTAATACATTTTGGGAGGTGCTTTGTGGCCAATTCACATATCCGTATGATATTCAAAGTCGCAAGTTATTTTATCTGCGAATCACCAGCCATGGACAAATACTGCACATCGTTTATTTTACAAATACCAATAGCTCGTTTCCGCATTCAGAAAATAAATATTAGGATTTTACGATCCTTCAACGAGGTCATTAGAGACGGAGCACAAACTCTTATTTTTTCAAGGAAGAGGAAGGAAACTGGCCATGCCATTTCAAAGGGACCATCCCGGCATTTTCTTGGTGAGATTTGCGGAAATCACGTAAAACCTGGATGGTTGGACACGGATTTGAACCTATGTCCTCCCGGATGCGGGTACGCTGTGCTCACCATTTGTGCCACTTCGTTCGTTCTCTGTGTTCAGAGTAGTCTACGGATGGCACAATTTTCGAGAAAATGGCGTAGAAAATTTTGAAAATCAATATTTGTGGACGGTTGAAGTTTCTCATGGTGCGACTCAGGCTATACATCAGCAGACGTTTTGTTTTGGGCAGTAATTATACGTAACTGTCTGGTAGAATAGTACGTTCTCTTGTCAGTCTTATGGTCCCTGAATAGATGGAATTCAAAAATACTAATTTTCCAGATTTGCTACAGTGTGTGGTCCTGCGAATAAGAGAAACCGCGGTTTATAAACGAAGAGGTTCAAGCAATGTTCAGGTGCATTGTTCGAGATGTACTGAATGATACCCACCATGGCAGATGGATATTTAAGAGAGGACCATTTCCATAGCCCCTACGTTTACCCAAACGCAGCCCTTTGCGCTGTTTTCTGTGGAGCCTGATACAATACTGGTTTCTGCAGAAAACATATCTAATGCAGTGGTGTTGCATCAAAACGTCATGGAATATTGCGAAACCATAAAACCAGTTAGTATCGTCCGGAAGTGTTCTACAGAGTGCCGTATTTCATGACTCGACGATTAGGACACCCCTCCTCCTCTCAAGTTTGGAAAAGTACTTTTGTTACGTATTGTGTGTCAATTTTAATAATGTTCCTAGAAACGGAAGAACTGTCATACACCTATATTAAAATTAATACCGTACAATACGCAGAATCCGTTAAAGTAAAATTTTTTGTCATCACTTTCGAGGGTTCATCGTTTATTTTTTCAAATTTTTTCACCTCTTACATTACAATGTGCGTAAATATAAACTCACAAACAGATTCGAATGAGTGCACTGGAACTCACGCCGTATGTTGATTTACATCACTATTTGTATCCCGTAATGGCATGAATGAACGAACTTCGTAGTTATGTTGTGAAGTACGATCATATTACTTACTTTATATTAACAGCCGTCATAAATTCTTGTGTATTTTTGCTGTCGTGTTGAGACCTGTTTTGTAGTATATATTTATTTCACTTTTTGATGGAGTTATTTCTCACCATTCGTTACAGCAGGAGAAACGCAATTAACTAAGCATAAAGGAAGCTTAGAATTTAACTTAGAGTTGAAGTCGCTTAAAAAAAATCTGATGCTAATTTTGTCGAGGATGGTGCTCGTGTAATCGGCTGTGAATTTTTCAGAGGATTCATTTATGATTCTAACAAATCTCCTCGCAAGGTGTCATTAACGATTTATAACGTGCAGTCGTCGATTTGCAAACGAGTGTTTCATTATTCATATTGCTCATATGATCTGGTGATTAAATGTTTATGTCATTAATCAACAATTTACTGTTACGCTAAAGTAGCGAGTGAAAGTTAATACTAAGAGCGATGACTTCCCATATCGACTTGGAGCATTTAACTGTCGCACTGGTGAACACTAAACATTTATTCATTCACTGAAAATAAAGGTTGCCTGTACTATCTGTAGAAAGAGCAATTATGTACTGATATAATGAAGCCCTCTGTGGCTGGAACAGGTGAACAGGTAGCCTGTCTGAGCCATCACAACACTTTTTCTCTATTTTCCTTGACTACTGAATAATAACACTATTATGACGCAAGTGTCAGGAATTACACAGTACCACGTTCAAGGAAAAATCCTGGAGATACTAAAAGGTATCAGATAGATTATATAATGGTAAAACAGAGATTTAGGAATCAGGTTTTAAATTTTAGGACATTTCCAGGGGCAGATGTGGACTCTGACCACAATCTATTGGTTGGGAAAGGAGTGAGACAGGGTTGTAGCCTCTCCCCGATGTTATTCAATCTGTATATTGAGCAAGCAGTAAAGGAAACAAAAGTAAAATTCTGAATAGGTATTAAAATTCATGGAGAAGAAATAAAAGCTTTGAGGTTCGCCGATGGCATTGTAATTCTGACAGGGACAGCAAAGGACTTGGAAGAGCAGTTGAATGGAATGGACAGTGTCTTGAAAGGAGGATATAAGATGAACATCAACAAAAGCAAAACGAGTATAAAGGATGTACTCGAATTAAGGTGGGTGATGCTGAGGGAATTAGATTGGGAAATGAGACACTTAGAGCATTAAAGGAGTTTTGCTATTTGAGGAGCAAAATAACTGATGATGGTCGAAGTAGAGAGGATATAAAATGTAGACTGGCAATGGCAAGGAAAGCGTTTCTGAAGAGGAGAAATTTGTTAACATCGAGTATAGATTTAAGTGTGACGAAGTCGTTTCTGAAAGGATTTGTATGGAGTGTAGCCATGTATGGAAGTGAAACATGGACGATAAATAGTTTGGACAAGAAGATAATAGAAGCATTCGAAATGTGATGCTACAGTAGAATGCTGAAGATTAGATGGGTAGATCACGTAACTAATGAGGAGGTATTGAATAGAATTGAGGAGAAGATGAGATTGTAGCACATATTGACAAGAAGAAGGGACCGGTTGGTAGGGCATGCTCTGAGGCATGAGGGGATCACAAATTTAGCATTGGAGGGCAGCGTGGAGGGTAAAAATCGTAGAGGGAGACCAAGAGATGAATACACTAAGCAGATTCAGAAGGATGTAGGTTGCAGTAGGTACTGGGAGATGAAGAAGTTTGCACAGGATAGAGTAGCATGGAGAGCTGCATCAAACCAGTCTCAGGACTGAAGACGACAACAACAACAACGTTCAAGGAGCCTGTTAAGAGACTATGACGAAGATTTGACCTCCACATTGCGTTTGGCGTGCGAATAAGTACTTAAATTCTGTAATTTATGGTCAAGACTACAGTTCATTCTCTTTATTTCAATATACTTACACAGCTCATGAGAGGCGTGTGTAGAAGATACTACTGAAAGCTTGTAACAATGTAGTTATTTGATCACTTTTAGCAGTGTGATGTTTTGACGAGCACAGATGATTAGTTACCTTTCTGTAGTATAGAACAAATGATGTTTCAATTTGATTTTACACGTCACTGAAAAATGTGACATCAGAAACCTCACAATAAACCACCTAAAACTTAGAGGAAAGGTAGGATATTGTCCTTTCCTTGACGAAGTTTATTGAAAAAATTTCATTTACGTAGTAACAATTATCTGCGTAAGTGCAAAGATTAGATGTAAATACACCAAAGTACACATCGGGTACATCAAAAATAACATCGTTAATTATTGTACAAACGGCTTTGTCTGTGACTGTGGAACAAGATCTAGACTGAACTTTCATTTACCAAGAAAGAGTAAACAGTAAACTCAAAACAGCACTTTCTATGAAAGAAATACTACTGTAAAATAAACTGTCCAAGGAGATTAAAGAGATTAATAAAACGAACTTAGCCGGCCGGTGTGGCCGAGCAGTTCTAGGCGCTTCATATGGAACTGCGCGACCGCTACGGTCGCAGGTTCGATTCCTGCCTCGGGCATGGATTTGTGTGATGTCCTTAGGTTAGTCAGGTTTAAGTGGTTCTAAGTTCTAGGGGACTGATGACCTCAGATGTTTAGTCCCATAGTGCTCAGAGCCATTTGAATCAAAACGAAGTTATTTGAAAAATTAATCAAAAATTACTTGTTAAGCAATATATTCTATAAATGAGGAATCACCTAGATAACACAGTAGATGTTTGTCAAAATGTATAACACAAATAAATAAAAACAGTATCTCTATCACGTCACATAAAAGTTTAAGACTATGTTTTTTATTCTTTTTCCTATCTTTTCCTTTATTTAGTCCCAGAGCTATGCAGGTGTAATAGAACCGCTCTTTCTGAGCTCAACACCTCACTCATTAGACTGATTCATTTTTTCAGGTTAGAAAATGAAAAGTAGTAGCACACAGAACGAAAGCCAAACTTTTTCACTGTAGTGCCGACATCACCTGGTAGTGGCTGTAGTGTTACGTTATGAAATAATGTGTGTGTAGTGACCGAGAGTGGGATATGAATGAACACTGTAACACCAGCCTTTTACGTTACTGAATAACTTCTTGGTAAAACGGTATTTTACGCTAGAACTGAACCGAATGAAGTAGCTGTGTGTTAAACATACTGGCCTTGTATCGGCGGGATGGAGGCTCAAATCTTCATCCGGCCATCCTGGTTCAGGTTTTCTGTGGTTTCCCTAAATTACATCAGGCAAATGAGGCTATGGTTCCTATTTGAAGGCCACGGCTAACTGCCTGTACTATCCTTGTCTAACCGAAACTGTAAGTGCGTAAATACCTGTAAACACGAATTGCGTTATTTTGTTGTTCTCACACATATCAAGTATCCTTGGTAAAGTGATCAGCAGATGAATAAAACTTTTACTACTTCTGTATCTGTTTCGTAAACAAACTTCATTAATTGTGTCACATTCTGTCACTGAAATGCAGATTTTAAAGTATTTTATTAAAGGGCGTTGGGTAATGTTATGAACAGTGTGCTGGGCCGAGCATTTCTTCTTTTCCTTAGATAAATATTGATGACGGAAAATCTCTCCGTCACTTTCTAGACCTTTCAAAAATCGAGAGTTAAGTTATAGGCTCCGTTCTCCTTAATACTTCTTGTATTTTTTATGCTCGCGCAAGATTAAGGAGAATTTGAAGATTTTGCATGCCGATTCGTTCCTCTGACATACGTTTTGTTAGCGCTTCTGGTACTTTTTAACTATGAATATGCTTGGACACCAGGTATAAAGGGTGCAAGCCAGTCGTGCCGAAAGGGTTCCCGACGGCATTTGGTTCAGTTTGCCTACGTTCTCATCAAGTAAAACATACTTGTGAGATTACATGAGAGAGTAGTTAATTTGAAACTTAAGTGTTACATAGTTATTCTGGGATTATATTACTGGTATTGCAATCTAATCACCAATGTAATGGAAAATGAGCAAACTCCATCCTGATATATATATAAATTTCTGCATTCCTCAACAATTTGTTTCCTCTAAGCCTGCTCCTAATACCATGGAAGGTGCTCCCTGAAGTTTATACGCAAGAAGTATCAACTTGTCTTCTAATCATTATTTTCCATATATGCCTTCTCTTTTTCCATGATTCTTTTTCCCCGAGTCATCCTTACCTCTTATCTTATTAGTACACTTCCTGTAATATTCTCATTAATCCAAACAAACTACCGTAGCTTCCTATATTATTAACTTCCGTGTCTACGTACACCTTACAAGAGGAATTCACCATGGGCCGCTCTCTTATACAGTCTAAACTTGGCAGGGCGATAAAGTGATGAAAATAAAGGGTCAGTATGTTAGCTTAGGTGCCAACAGGCAAGAACTTCCGAGAAAATGACGATCCAGGTTTCGACACGGCTTCAGGCTATTCGCACGACACAAAACAAACTGCCTTGGTAACGAATTGACTGAGAGCACATTTTCGAAATAATAAGCCCCGTTTTCATATCCAGTCTTAACGTTGTTGTGGAAGTATCTGACATCAGAATTTTTATGATTACCGAATTACAATGAAATTAACAGCAAAAGAAATAAAGATTTCAAATGCTATTAAAAACAGATTTTATACAACTGACACGGGTTAACACCCTCTAAAAAGTACCGCCAACAGTTTACGTTTGTCTCCAAGAAGTTAGTGACAAATTTGGTTCTCGAGTCCATCAAGAGGTAAATCAGTTAGTGGAACATTAGAATATGCACGCAACAACCGCAATATCTGGAAAACATACAAAAGAAAATTGTCATCAGTTTATGGACGAAGTTTTGCTACGTTTCGTAAAAATGGAGCCGTTTCAGTACGTTATTAACTATCTCTGCACGATGAGCTGTTTGTCGATGAAATTGGAACACAGATACGTTCATTAAAAGTAATTCCGAAAAAAGCGTATGCCGTTATGTAAACCCTGCGACGTATACTTTTATTGGCAGGTGAAGAATTACGTTCGCCGATTACGGAAGTACAGGACATCATAGCAAAGGGAAATCACAAGTAGACGCGATGCAGTTGAAATACACACACTGATTTGTAATTAACTGCAGGTTACAACTTTGGAGTAAAGGCTTCGATATACGTGGTTTACTGCAAAATTATCGCCATAACGCGAAGTCCTTTTCCTAATGATATTCACACAAACAAATTGTGTCTCTGATATATTTGCTTTCGCACGTGGCTCGTGGTGTTCCGAATTTTTACTTTTCGAACGTTTTTATGATCGCACTTGTTCTCTTGAAGCATAAAGGTAAGGAGCAAAGCAAAAATTGGAATACTGAAATTTTTGTGTTTTTAGTTTTTAATTCCTGTTAATTGTATAAGATTTTATAAGATTTATGATGGTAGACTCTGTTTTTAATAAGATTTTAAATGTATTTTTCGTTTAACAAAATTCTATTGTACGGCCAACTCACTTGGCTTTACAATGTTTGAGTGGACTGATGAAGTCGCTTCTAAGGTTCGACCGTCATTTTTCGAAATAAGTGTTCCCTTATTTTCGCCCTTTCACCATACCAAGTTTCGACTGTATCAGAGAGCGAGCTATGGCGAGTTACGCTTGTTAGAGGAGATATCTGATACCTATATAAAATTGAAATGAGGGGGGAGAAAATGATTAAGGTCTCCTTTGTGTCTGGTACATGGCTAAAAATTAGCAAATCCGAACCACCTACAATTATTCACCACGTTCACAGTCCTCTTGCGAAAATTTCGACGAAAGTCTAGACGATCTCCACAGTAGGTGCCCGAGAAGGCTTACAGATTGCCGCTAGAGAATACCTTCAATTTGAGAATCAAAACGATTCTTTGCATTGCGTTTCAGAGATCACATATTCATTGCATAACGATGTTTAATTACAATATGTGCGATCTATTCGTAACTTCCGGTTTATAGCTCTTCTCTTTTCCTTGCTTACTGTGAACCATATTTCCGATAACCGCTTTCAAACCATCCTTATGTACGGACATTCTACACGTACCTGAACGCTGCAATGCCTCGGGCAAGCTGCAACTAGCGCAGGTGTTCGGCGCAGAGGTGTCTGGCGAGTCTGAACATGAAAACAGGCGCCAGTTATTTACGGATGACGCGCTAATCACCAAAGTGCCAGCAGCCCCGTTCCTAAATAGACTTCTCGCCGAGCGGCCGTACCCAGCGACGCAATACGTCCTTTAGCAGCATCAACAAGCGACGCAGTAAACCTGCGCGGTTCGTGGTGGTCGCACGTGGTAAACGCAGTTACTGCTATGTCTTTCCACCGCATGCCAATGCTGCTTTTAAGTCAAGTTTTGGCAAGCCTATTATGCTTTGAGAAGCGTAAAAAAGTTCATTCCGCAATTTCCAATGTGAGTAGTGCTTAAAGGTTTCCACTATCAGCTGCTCCTTAGTGAGGATCTAGGTGGCACAATGTTTAACCACATATACAGTTACGGTACTCCCTGCTTTGAATGCTGGTATCATTTGGCAGTTGGAGCAACGCTAGCGCCCTAAGTGACGAGAAAGATGGACGTCTCTTAAAGTCATTTGCGTCATAGGAACAATGTTTGCTTTTAATTTTTTCTGTGTACTTTAAAAATAGTTAGCATGTTATTGCTTCCGAAATGTTAATGAAATATTAAGAGAGGCGAGTGCTCATAAAATAAATGTACACACGGACGACGTATTCGTGAAGGACTATTTTCGAACATATTTTCATCCTTTCGTCTCGCCCCATGGTTTCTCTTCAGTTACACCTTGTTCTGTCTTAACAGTAAATTAAGAGTATCTTTCTTTAAAAACCTAGATCCAACAATTTTTTTTTCAAAATTCTTGTCTTTCTTCCCTTGATTTCTGTGATATTTTTACGACAATCTGTTCTTATCATGACAGGCCCATTCCTCTTCATATAGTTTTGCACAGAGGCGACGCAATACATTCTTACATTTCACTCGATTTTTCAAGATACGAGTAGTTTTACTTACTCTAATTACATCTTCAAACGGTATGTGTTGAGATTTCTGATGTCTGTGAGCCTGATACTTATTTCTTTGGTGCAACAACAATTGCGGAACTGGGTTGTTTTCTGTGTTCACTTTTATTCTTTATGACAATTGATTATCATAGCTGGGTGACACTTTCTGTTAAGAGAAAAGATGGTGTACATAAACAGGTTTGGCTCGAAGTGTGATGAGCAAAACTTCACGTAGGTATATGAAATCTTTCTCGCTTGTTCACGTCTTCTACTATTTTTAGCCATTTTTTACTTAAAAGCAAACGTCAGTCTTCATTAAATATATGTGGATTAGAAGAGAACCGTATCTACACAGTCTTGCCATATAATGTTTTTCAAGGTCCTAATAAAAGCTGAATGACATATAAAAAGTCTTCTTTTTGGTATTGCTTCAATTTAAAAAATTTAAGAAACGGTACTATTCGTATTCATCAGATATATATTCCGCAGTTTGGCTTCCTGGTCACTTGGCGCGCTGCTGTTGCAGTATAAAACAAAATTCGCAGGAGTGTCTGACTGTATGTTTTAGACTACGGCAACCATTTCATGAGCAATCGGAAGATGTCTTCCCGGATACTTCATTGCCATCCTGGGGTCAAGATAATCAATATTCCCTCGTCTAGCTGGTGCTGCCATCTTTGCATTAGAGTGGCCAGCCGTTGTGGCCGAGCGGTTCTAGGCGCTTCAGTCTGGAACCGCTCGCGTCCGCTACGGTCGCAGTTTCGAATCCTGCCTTGGGCATGGATGTGTGTGATGTCCTTAGATTAGTTAGGTTTAAGTAGTTCTAAGTTCTAGGGGACTGATGACCTCAGATGTTAAGTCCCATGGTGCTCAGAGCCATTTGAACCATTTTTGCATTAGAATGCCCCCTCTACCGGCAGTCGCATTGGCAATACATAACGGAGCATAATTTTTGTGTAATACTCGATTTAATAATAGAAACACGTGGTTTTACTGCTATTTCGTGGGTATTTTTGTATTATCTTCAAAAATTTCCTTGTCTGAGCAACCACACGGGTCTTCTTGCATGTTTGATGCATTATTCCTGACGTTAAAGTTTGAAAGAAATTTTGTGGCACACTGTACCTGAAAAGTATGATGTAAATATAAGGAAAGGTGTTCCAACTTGGACATAATTTAACACTACTTCCCACTTTTACTGTAACTGAAATACCTGATTACTGGAAATGTTATGTGTAATATGTTTGTTTAAGTATTTCACGCTGCAGAATTACTTTTTGAAAGATGAAGACGCACTACATCTTTTCTAACTTCTTGATGATACGGCAGTGTCCAACATTGAATCAGACGGTCTTTCAATAGATACTGAAAAAATTATCATTTCGAGAAATGTGGCAAGACACAAGAACACTAGCAGTACCGTAACTTTTCCTAATTTTGTTTCAGATCAGTGGGAAACGATCTACCCAAACATATATTCAAAAAAGTTACGGCCCAATAAATTTCTTTTTTGTTGAACTGTTAAGTATAGACGGACGATATCGAGGTACTGAATCCTCAATTGTCACGTGTAACAAAGCCAGAAAAATGTTCCCATGAAGGGACTAACATAATTGAAGAAACGATAACCTTAAATTACCTTATGCCAACCTGATTTAGGTTTTCCATATTTTTTATAATTTATTTCCTAAATATATCAATGCAATCAACAGCCAGCTTCTTTCTCTCCCTTATCATAACCAGTACTCATTGCTAAATGACTCCAGGAAAGTTAAAGCACCAACGAAAAAGAAAACATGCGCCTGATCACACCAGACGTATCTTAGTTGGAAACCAAAAATTGCATTTAGACCCCGAGAAACTAAATACGTACCTCCCTCATACTGAAATGTATTCATTGCAACAGAGCATAAACGACGCTTTTGCGTTCTTAATAAGTTGTCTGGCTTTTGGCAGAACAGCGACAGTCAATAAAGTTGCCAATCTTTTCTCCTTCGTTTCAGAAAGTATTACTTGTGCTGAATCGTCTTTTCGATCTGTTACAGCAGACTTGGACATAGTCTCTTGTATTACGACAACGATTACATGAAAGGTGAAAAAGTCACTTGTATTTTTACCGAAAGTGTAACTGAGTTCCATATGGATTAAGGAATGAGAACTGACGTTTCAGGCGCCTGTGTACACTGTAGAATCCACAACTGGTGGTACCGTATTTCTACCCACAAACATTCATGTCCTTGTCTGTTATACACCGCTTGAAGATAAATAAGCTGCCAGTCAGCTTTGCCGGCAGGACATACAGCTGTGTTGTAGATGATAACCCGAATAGAAAGTACTACCACCATTTGCGTTTAGCCGACGCAGTGTTACCGACAAATTCGGTACTACCTGCAGAGGACCTGATTAAAAAGGGGAAATAGCTATGCACTTTTAAGTCGCCTACAACATTCCTATGATAAAAATTAATATTACATTTAGTATATTTCCGTTCAGTATTTTGGTAGTAACGTGTATACAAGGTTTCTTGCATTTATTTTGTGCTTATTTAATGTTGCGCTCGATAAATATTGTTTTAATAATGCAGAGTAGTGATTTTAATATAAATATCTTGAAAGAATCTGGCAGGAAGATTTATCATTACATCCTGTTAGCCACGTATAATTTAGTATCAGTCACAAATTTCCCAACCCGAATTGCTCAAGACCGTAGTTACCTTATAGTCATACAACAAGCAGAAGCTAAAGAAATGCACGCATATCATATTGTAAACGGATTATCAGATGACGATGCACAGCTAGCGACAGTACGTAACTTAGCTCAGTGTACGGTTCAGAAAAACTCAAACGAAATCAGTGAGAATGGTTAACGACAAAACGACTGAAAATCTGAAAGAGAGCTTTAAAAATGTTGACTCGGATGCAGTTTACAATGAGTGTAATGTTAGCTCTAAATTCAATACATTTCTTAATGAATTTATGTCAATTTCTGGGAGCAGTTTTCCTAAAAGAGATAATTACATGTAATGAAGGGTATTCGTTAAAGAAACTTCGGATTACTACAGGTATCACAGCGAAGACAGAACTTGCAGAAAATAGCCACAACAAGTAATGATCCGGAAATAATTTCGTATTAGAAACAGTACTTAAGTACAGTAAGCAAAGTTGTAAAAAAATCAGGAATATACACATCTTGACTTGCATTTACAAATGGGACAATAAAATTAAATACAGATTAAAACTGTGTGTCAGACCGGGAGTCGAACCTAGGAATTTTGCTTCTTGCGGGCAAGCGCTCCACAGACTGAGCCATCCAAGCTCGAAACACGGCTCCATCTCTCCGCTTTACTTCCGCTGGTGCCTCACCTTCCGCTTTGCGGTAAAGTGAAAGCTCATTATGGAATAAAAGAGAAATAGAGAAAAAACCATAGAAAATGGTAGTGGTTCTGTTAAAGCGAATAGAAGCATTGTACAAGACAGTTCATGTGTAACAGATGTTGGTAAAAATAGTTCAGGCGAGAAAGTAAAACAGTATACCATAGAAACAACACAAAGGGCACTTAGGAAAATGAAAGTTAACCACACATTTCCATCTGAAACATGAAAAATCATCACGACTTTAAAAAGCAAAAGTTCATATGGGCAGGATATCTCCAATAAGACACTAAATAGTTGTGGTCATAGACTACGCATTGCTCTTAGTCATGTAAATAAAGCATCATTAATTCTGGCTGTTTTCCCAAGTAGACTGGAAGACGCTACTGTCAGACCCCTCTATACCAAGTTTCACTTCACACACGTCAGTAACTATCTTTCAGTGTCACTCCTTACATGATTTCTTGGAATGGTTGTCATCCACCTGCGTAGTAATGGGATTCTTAGGCAGTCACAATTTGGCTTTCAACGGGGCCAACCTACTGAGACAGTAGACGTAGATTTACTAAATACATAATAAAAAATAATCCCTTGGGATCTTCTGTGACTTATCGAAAACATTTGGTAGTGTCGTTCATAATATTCCATTAGAGACGTCAAGTTTTTATGGAACATGTAGTCCAGTACATACCTGATTTAGGTTTTAATTAAGAAGTACATTGTTCGAGTAATTCAAAGAAGAACGCCACATCATCTTCTTTGGGAGAAATTGCAATGGGGATTCCATGTGGTTCGATCATTAGCCCACTACTATTCTCGCTTTACGTTACTGATCAGCCATTTGAACTGAATCAAGTTTCAAGATTTGTCCTGTTTGTAGATGAAAGAAGTATCGTTGTGAAGGTGACTAAGGAAGCTTCAACAGAGAAAATATCAACTGCTGTTTCTGTAAACGTTACTGACTGGTTTTGGCCATACGGGCTAGCTTTAGACATTGAAAACGTAAAGTAGTATACTTGCAAAAGTCTACTACTTATGCAATGTCATAAATATTATTTTTAAAAGTATTTCTTTAATAAATACAGGAACGAGCAACATTTTATTTAGTTTTAATTATAGCAATACGCGTTTCGGGCTGCGGCCCATCTTAAATTGGCGTAATAGGGGAGAATGGAGAAGCACCGATCACTTAAGGGTAGTTGGAACGCCCTTTCCCAACAATGTTAAATTTAGTGACTTGGCTTCCCTGTATTTTAGGAACCACTGTAGCCATTGACATGAAACTTTTACAGGACATTAAACCGCTTGTTATGAGTCTATTGGAATACCATAATTGCATTTCAACCACTGCTTTCGGAAATACATTTTTTTTAATTACATGGTTAAAGTTTTGTGTACTTTTTGTACGTTATCCTAAACAGTTTTAATTATACTTAACATTATGTTCTTCTTTTAGTTCAGTAGACTCAGGATATGCATGTTATTACTCCCTGAAAATTTTAATACTCTACTCGAAGTGATTTATGAGATTTAGGGAAAAATGTAACAGAAAACTAAAATTTTCAGGAACGGCTTGTAAAGTTTCAAAAGACTGTAACTCACTTAATATATGCCTAATTTTTTATTTTTAGTCAGTCAGAAGCACCATGCACCATACTGTACATCATACTCTTGATTTTTTTCCAAGTTTTTCTTCTTTTCTTATTTCTGGGCTCCTTAGTGGCCAAATGTGCTGCATACTCTGCTTTATCAATGCGAACCTTGTCAGCAGTTCAAGTTCTCTGAAGCAGTTTACTCCAGGGTTAGTTCCCATATGCTGTAGCACTTTCACCCTACCAATGTTGCCATCATTAAAATCAATAACAGTATCACTGACCCCCACTTTAGTGTCTTCATTCCAATAGAAACATTTTTTGGTAAGTGAGTCCATGTAAAGTAACTGAACGACTCATTGGAATTTTGAGTCTGATCATGCAGACACTTCCTCAGTAATTCAGGATTTTCCAGGTCTCGGCAAATAGTTTTTATGATATCCATGACTGCTGCTGGGATGGAATGTTTATGGCTGTATGAACTGTTTGAGTACTGGGCATTGCGGTAATTGCACCATGAATCAGGTCCAGGAGGGCAAAGGTGGTGTACTGGTATTTCATCAGTTGACAGTCTGTGGAAGAAGGTAGCCCATACTCCCTGATTCATTTTCAACAAACCCTGAATATTATTTCTAATGGCCATCCCATAATACTACCGTAGTTCATGAACCATTTTGTCTGTTAGCCTGCCTGTTACGGTTTTAGCATGAGAAAGTTTGTTGTCCCTCAAACTTTGTTTCAACTTCCTCAACCTGGGGCCCATCCTCTTCTGGACATGACCTTTATAACACAGGAATCCACAGCCGTCAATATGAAAAATTACCGTTTTTATTAGATCTTCAGTACTGCACGTAAAAATTTTAACATTTTCAACCGGTGTAGATTTAAAAAATAAAATAAAATACTTCCCATGTGAGTTTGTAAGTGATATGTGTATCAATTTATTCGGATAATTGCAAGTTCTGTAATTAGATAAAAATCTGAAAATTGAAAAACAAATTTTCTGTTCTAACTTCCCTTAAGGGAATTGATCACTGAGACAGAATAAATCCATCTGAAAATTTAAAATATTGCATCAAACGACAAATAAATGTATCCTACCGGCTGTGATCAAGAATTAAACGTCGCACAAGCCCTATTCTTTAGCAGAGAATTTGGAAAAAAACCTTTGATGAGTATTCCTCTACCTGTGAGGTAATACCGATCATATATTTGAGCCAAGTATTTTATGAGAGACATACTGAAATTTAATGATTATATATAAATATTTAACCCATTGTTAACTGCAATAATTTCAACCAAAAGACTCAAATAACTGACTAACCTGCGACTCTTAGGGTTAAGCTAAAGGGTGTTTCAAAAAGGATTTTAGAACTTTAATCATTCATATAAATTTATTGTAAAAAGATTTATAACTGGGTTTAGTGTTATTTTATAGGGAAACACATCAAGTTTTTTCACATTAAACTAAAGATATTGTATGTGGCTTCCCTTGGTTATCCTGCACACATCCCATCGGAAATCAATTTCTTCCCAAACTCACTGTAGCATTGTCCGCAGATCGTGGTCTAGTTGCTAGCGTTACTGCGTCTGGATCACGGGGGCCCGGATTCGATTCCTGGTCGGGTTGGGGATTTTCTCTGCCTGGGGACTGCGTGTTTGTGTTGCCCTCGTCATTTCATCATCACCATTCGTGACAGTGGCTAAACTGGACTGAGTAAAGGAATTGTACTGTGTGAAAAATTGGGACTTTGTATGGCGGCTGATGACCGCGCAGTTTGCTCTAAGTTCAGGTAGAGAAGCCACCACAGGAGGTACAAACACGACATCCTTGATGAACCCCCATTAAAAAAAAATCGAGTAGTGTCTGGCCTGGGGAACGTGGGGGCCATGCAATTGGCGCATCACAGCCAATCCATTGACCTGGAAAGCGACCACTGAGAAAATCCCTGAAGTATGCCACGTAGTTTGGTGGTGCACCATCTTGTATGATGTAAACATTTCGTTCTTGGTCATTGTCATTAATCTGTGGTATCAAAGATTGTTGTAACATATCCAGGTACATTATCCTGTTGATGGTTTTCTCACGGAAAAATGGGGCCGTACACTTTGTTCTTGTTCAATGCACAAAAAACATTCAGTTTCGGGCTATCACGAACATGTTGCAAATGTTTGATGTGAATTTTCATTGCACCAAATCCTACAGTTATGTGCGTTAACGTTGCCCCTTAAGTGAAAAATCGATTCGTTAGAAAAGATGATTTTGTCCAAGAAATATTCATCCTCCTGTAACAGATTTAACTTATCCGCACAGAAGTTCTCGCGTGCAGTTTTATCAGTGTCTTTTATTGCTTGTAAGATAGTCAGTCTGTACGGTTCAAATGCAAACGGTTTCTCGACACATGCCGAACAGTCGTAGGTGAGATTTGCAGTTCGCGAGAAGCATGTCGGATCGATTTCGTAGGGCTGTTGACAAAACGTTGTCTCACTTCCTCAACGGCGACGTCTTATGTGCTTCGACGAAGTGATGATTTCCCATGTCTTACCGAAAACCCTGTTTCTACAAAACATTTATGAAGCTCATAAATTGTAGGCCTATTAGGAGGATCTTTGCGTACTCGGTACGGAAATTACGCTGAACTGTTGTCGCCGAGTTCGATCGTTCGAACCAAAACACACACCTAGCACGTTCGGGTGCAGTGAAGGCAGCCACTTTTAACGTCAACTGCCACTAGGGCTCCTCAGGGTGCGAAGTAAGCGTGACAAAACTTCATGTATTTCCTTACAAATTGACACTAAAATCACCTCTGTTGGTAATATAAATTGATTTATATGAATTTTCAAAGTTGTAAAGTCCTTTTTGAACCACCCTGTATTAATATTATGGCTGACAATAAAATTTAACCAATACAAGCATGTTACAAACCAAGAATATAATGGTTGTAATAGTTTCATTTCAAATATTAATAAGCAAAAGGGCCTTGCTAGAAAGTAACTGCAGAGTTAACAATGTTTTTCCCCTAACTGGGAGAAACAAACAAATGTTTGTGTCAGTTTTTTTATTTAAACTTAAGCTTAGACCTACTATTTCTTCTAGCAAATGTCACAGAAATAGTTTACATCTGAATCAACCCAGCTGCAAAGAGCGTGGTTACAAATCCCTTAGCCTGTATACCTGTGCCACGCTTCGTCATTTTTCCCAAATTCATAGCAAATGAAGCACGTATCTTCATTATCCGGCAGATCATCAAGTTCATCATTGTCACACAACTCATCTGCAGTTATGTTAAAATCACTGTCTTCAGTGTCTGAGCCAAACACTGAACTACGGTTGTGTTCGCTAGCGTTCATATTCTTCATTGCTTTATTTCGCTTTGTCTCTTTCGAGCTACGTTCCTTAGAGGTTTTCTTGTTTGGTATTTTGAGGACCTCTAGTCAAAATTTCTGAATGTTGTTTGGGTTTTCCTTTTTGTTTCTTTGCTTTGTTTTGGTCTTCTGAACATGGTATTAGGATTAGCTCTTCAAAGTTCGGATTACATCTACGTTTTGATTGAGAAGCGCTACCAAGAGTTTCTTTGGGCTGAATCACTGGAGTCAAATCACCATTGGACGCTGATGGATGGCTTGCTTAGCAAACAGAATGCTGAATGCCCCGAGACATTCGACTTCGTTTTGCTCGTAGGTGATGTGCTCATTGACTCATCACTCTTTGCGGTTATTTCTGAAATAACAGTTTTGCCTATTTACTACATCAGGCGACTTGTATATGTCGAATACATTATATTACTCGTTAGATGCCCTTACATCCTATTCTGCATGTTGTTGCTTCTATTTTATACGTTTACAAACGTGACATAAAACATTTTCTCGTTATGACACAATATTTACTTTATTGTTCATTGTTTACATCCGGAAATTACGTCTACAGTCATAAATTTTGCTTACAGTTCTGGAAGTACTGCTCAAGTCAGCCGGGTGCATACATTAAAAATATAAATTTTTCACGGACGCTGAAAGCTGTACTTACTTTTCAGCCTATGCCCTTTCTTTTCAATGGACTTCTTCCAGTGTTGTTTCAGTGCGTAGATTCGGCCCCTAAAGGGCGATACTGCAAGCTCAACAAATTGTATTTACAGCCTGCAATCTGGCCCACGCTGGTTGAGAAAATTATTGAAAATGTATTGCTCAGTGTTCTGGTCAGTCAGAACATGATGTCCTAACAGCCGGAATGTTCACCTTTGGCAGGAGTAACAGCGACGACGAGTCGTGGTGTGGAAGCAATGAGGCCTTGGTAGGTCGCTTGAGGGAATTGGCACCACATACGCACGCACAAGTCACCTAACTCCCGAAAATTCCCGGGAGGAAGCAATGAGTTCTGACGCCACCTTCAATAACATCCCAGATGCGTTCGATCGGATTCAGATCTGGCGAGTTGGAAGGCCAGCATATCAACTGGAACTCGCCACTGTGTTCCTCGGACCACTCCATGTCACTCCTGGCCTTTTGACATGGCACATTATCTTGTCGAAAAATGGCACTGCAGTCGGGAAACATGGTCGTCATGAAGGGTCTGCAACCAGTGTACGATATTCCTTGGCCGACATGGTACCTTGCACGAGTCCACTGGACCCACTGTTGTTGACGTGAATGCTCCTCAGAGCATAATGGAGCCGCCGCCGGCTTGCCTCCGTCACGCAGTACAGATGTCAAGGAGCTGTTCCCCTGGAAGATGACGGATTCGCGCCCTGCCATTGGCATGAAGAAGCAAGTATCGAGATTCACCAGACCATGCGATGCTCTGCCACTTGGCTAACGCTAACGTCCAGTGCCGATGGTCACGTGCCCATTTCAGTCGTAGTTGTCGATGTCCTGGTGCTAACATTGGTACACGCAAGGGTCATCGGCTGTGGAGGCCCATCGTTAGGAGCGTTCGGTGCACAGTGCGTTCAGTCACACTTGTACTCTACCCAGCAGTGAAGTCTGCTCGCCTGCCCTATTTTACCAGTCTGTCCAGCCTACGACGTCCGACTTCTATGAGGAGGTGCGGCCGATCAACCTCACAACGTCCGGACGTGGTTTCACTTTGGTATCGCCACATGTTGAACACATTTGCTACACCACTGCCTGAACACCAGACAGGTTGTGCAGTTTCCGAAACGCTGCTGCCGAGCCTCTGTGCCATCACAAACTGTCCTAGGTCAAAATCAGACAGATCTCGCGCCTTCCCCATTCTAGACACTTACAACACGCTCACTGGTACTACATGCATGAACGTGTGTCTGACTAGCAGTCATTTCTCGCTATACGACGCTGCTATCGCCTGGACGGGTTTATATCTGTAGTAGGTCGGTGGCCATAATGCTCTCGCTGATCAGCGTATTTGAGAGTTGTTTACCGCTCGTGATGCGTCTTCTTTCCCTGTCTCCATACTTTACAGTCTTTACAACTACACTCTTGAAAATATCTGGATTCCATAGTTTCCATGACGTCACTCATCTTCTAGACAGTCGACCATGTTTCCTTCATCTCTCTAGGATCCAACATCATATCTTTTTTTCTTCTGTTATGATGTATTCGACTATCTCGGCCTGACATAGTAACCTTTTCTTCTCAGTCGTTTCCCTTCCTGTTACAACATTTTTCTGAGTTCTTCATTTCTGATGTTGTCGAATTTTAGGACGCCAGCATTTCATTTCTAGTAACCAATTTCCGCGGAGAGCAGCCGATCTTTTTCCCTCTTCTTTATTTCCGAAATATCTGGCCCACATATACACATGGTCTCTGTTTTCCTTAACTGTAAAATATTAATGAGCAGAATCGTTGTAAGGCTTCGTAAACATTGACTGTATTTTCGTTAGCGGTAATCAGCCCAAAATAATTATTGACATCAGTGAATTTTCGGCATGAAAACTACAGAATGCAACTACTTTAAACGTCGTGTAAGCAGTATCATCCCTCAAATCGTTTGAATCTGGATGTATTTTATTACGCAACATAACAAAAACAAAATGTTATTTACGGCAAACCATCTGTGTGCCAGCCACAACAGCTTTCACCTGGGCGTCTTATGTGCCGCGAGCTATACGGGCTGTTTCTAAAGCTGTTTCTTCCTTGCCATTTGTCTGGGGTTGAGGGAGGTCTGGAATTCGCATTGGTGAGGCGCCAGGCCTGCAGCTCCAGAATGCCAGCCAGGGGCTACATAAATCAGGCGCCCCTAGCGGCTGTTCCCGAAGTGAGGCTGTAGGCGTGCCTGCGCAGTCGGGACCCAGTTACCCGCCCCCTGGCCAAGGTACCGCCTCTATTTTGCGCATGTGGGTCGCCCAGATAGCCTGAGGTGGCTCACGAGCATCTCTCGCAGTGTACACCACTAATACTGGTAATCCATAAACTACTTAACACGAAAACGCTACATCTCCCAAAGAGAACATCATTAATGTTGGTAATCCATGAACTACTAACCTCGTTCTACGCAAATGACATCCTTTTCTTAATCGACTACTCCAAATCTACAGCTGTACACATCAAGCCACCTCATGGTGTCTGTCGAAGGATACTGTGCGTTCCGCTATAATGTCCCTCCTTTCTTGTTGCAATCGTGAGTGCTGCGTGGGAAGCATGGTTAATTGCAGGGCTTCGTGTGAGCTCGTATCTTTCCAGTTTTTGTTTCATGGGCTCTTCGCGAAATATACTCGTACCTAAGTGAAAGAAATAGATGGGTTGAATTTTTTAAAGATGTAGGCTCTCTGAATTGTAACAGTTATTAATCACACCATGATGCAAAACGCCTCATTTGTAGTATTTGCCACTGGAGTCCCATCATTAATCTCCCTTGTGGGCCGCTCCAGTACTTCACCTCAGGTTAGTCTTAGGATGACTAGAGGCAGTTGGACAATGTGCTGCATCTAGTTTTTCCTGTATAATGTGTTGTGCATGTGCGCTCCTTTATATTGTTTCGTTCAAGCTCAGGGCACCTCTATCTCACAGCTAAATGCTAACATAAATCATTGAATATGGTTCTGGTAGACCAACGACGTAATCTTCACAAAACTCTGCAATAAACGTGGAAAAAAGGACAGGTCATTCTCATTTTCAAGACGGATCGTCGAACAGATGCACAAAACCATAGGTCTACATTACTGGCGTTAGTCTGCTGGACCGCGTTTTACGCTTGGGTATTATAACATTTTTGGAGATGCAAAATCTCCTCTATTGGAGTCAACATGGATTTCGAAAACAATGATTCTGTGAAACCCAGTTCATTCTGCCTGCCTAACAGACCCAGAAGAAAACAGTAGACACCAGATGCCAAGTTCCTTGATTTCCGTAACGCATTCAATACAGTTCTGCACTGCGGCCTGATAAACGAAATACGAGGGTACAGCAATACACAGACCAAGTGCGTTATGGAACTGATATGGTCCTAACAAATAGAACACAACATGACATTCTCAATGGATAGACGTCATCATGTGTGAAATTAATTTCAGGTATCCGCTACTATCCCGCATCAAAATTGAACGTTCTTCGGTGCGACCATGAGTGCGATATATCGTTGCTGCAAAGTTCTACCAGGGGCGGCGCCCCTTCCCTGTCTTGGAGGGCAGCAACTGTGACGGGCGGCGCACGCGCCGTGTACTGCACGGTGGGCTATATAGGACGTCGTTTTGCAGCCAGGCGTTAGTTCTCAGCGGGACTCATCAGCAAGCAGCATTCTCCTGAAGATGGCGACCAGTTGGACCGCCGAAATATCGAGTCAAGTTGATTTTAGGATCCGGCAGCAAACCCGAAGAGATTTTCAAGACTTATTACGCCGGGAAAGCCTACGAAGTCACAATTTCAGGTATTGCTCAGAGGACTTTTATAGGTCCATTACTTTTCAGAATATGTATAAATGAGATAGTAGACAACGCCGAAAGTTCCAAAAGCGTTTTTGCGGATGATGCTGTTGAAAAAAAAGAATTCGCGATGCTACAAAATTGTAGCGAAATGCAGGAAGACCCGCAGAGGATCAGAGCTTGGTAGAGGGAATAGAAATTGACCATCAACGTAAACAAATTAACGTATTGTGTGTACATAAAATGTTCCACTATTGTATGAGTACATGGTTGCAGGCCATCACTGAAAGCAGATACTTAAATAAAATACACACACCAAAAAATGTTTTGCATCACCCTGGTTCCCAGAACTCGTGAAGGTAGGCATTGACTGTGGATATTGTATCACATGCACAGTCCCTTTGACTGTTCAGAGATGTCACTAAACCCGCCCAAAGATGTAAACAACCACGCGTGAGCAGCGCCTATTAGAAGAAGGGGATTCGACAGTCGATCAGTTCCAGTCATTCCGACAGGAAGGAGGTTCACGGCTCATGTTGTCTGTAGTTCAGCCATGCCTAGAAGGTCAATACCGCGGTTCGATCGAGTCCGCATTGCTACTTTGTGCCACGAAGGGCTCTCAACAAGAGAAGTGTCCAGGAGTCTCGGAGTGAACCAAAACGTTGTTGTTTGGACATGGAGGAGATACAGAGAGACAGGAACTGTTGATGACATGCCTCGCTCAGGCCGCCCAACCGCTACTACTGGAGTGGATGACCACTATCTACGGATTACGGCATGGAGGAACCCTGACAGCAACACCATCATGTTGAGTAAAGCTTTTCGTGCAGCCACAGGATGTCCTGTTACGGCTCAAACTGTGTGCAATAGGCTGCAAGATGCGCAACTTCGCTCCTGACATCCATAGCGAGGTCCATCTTCGCAACCACGACACCATGCAGTGCGATAGAGATGGGTCAACAACGTGCCGAATGGACCACTCAGGATTGACATCACTTTCTCTTCACCAATGAGTGTCGCATATGCCTTCAACTAGACAATCGTCAGAGACATATTTGGAGGCTGCTCGGTCAGGCTGAATGCCTTAGACCAGCGGTTCCCAACAAAATTTTCTCGAGGACCCCCTCATCGAGCATGATAGATAACTTGTCATATCACAGCATCAAGTACCTAAAAGAGCCAAATTAAGCGTCTTTTTATACGTTTTCTATTTTTGGCACTTAGAAAAAACATTGACATATTGATTATTGAAAAATCATTGAGCTTAAAACTTTTTCAATTTAGCCATCATTGTTATTGTTAAATTTTTGATTATTGCTCAAAATCTTTGTCTTCAATTCTGGGTGTTTAGTATAACAAACTCCTTAAAAAAATAAAAATTGAGTATGAACTGAAAATGACAGGAAAAAATTAAAACTGAGTGTATTGGTCTTTCAAGTTTACTACACTTGAGATTGCATTGAGTAGACATGTTTGAAAAATAAGAAAACACTAACTTCATACAAGGTATTATTTATTTGAAAAAATACAGTTACAACGGAGTACTCCATCAGTATACAGTTAGTTTTAATTTTCAGTTCTTAATGAGATGAGTTCAATCTGACCTACGAGTCCATTATTTCTGAAATATTAGGTTCCAAACATGAAACTTTCACTCTGAAATCCGACTGTATATCGAGCCGATTCCTATATTTGTTTTTCATGAAACACATGGAAGAAAATGCTTGCTCACGCCGATATGTGGTTGCGGACCCTTCTGGCATAGCTGGCGGACCCCTGGGGATCCGTGGACCACCTGTTGGGAACCACTGCCTTAGACAAACTGTCCAGCAAGTGCAGCAAGGTGGTGGTTCCCTGCGGCTTTGGGGTGGCATTATGTGGGGCCGACATACGCCTCTGGTGGTCATGGAAGGCGGCGTAATGACTGTACAGTACGTGAATGCCATCCTCCGACCAATAGTGCAACCATACCGGCGGCACATTCCCAAGGCATTCGTCTTCATGGGCGGCAATTCGCACCCCCATAGTGCACATCTTGTAAATGACTTCCTTCAGGATAACGACATCGCTCGACTTGAGTGGCCAGAATGTTCTCCAGACATGAACCCTATCGAATATGCCTGGTATAGATTGAAAAGGGCTGTTTATGGACGACGTGACCTATCATCCGCTCTGAGGGATTTACGCCGAATCGCCATCGAGGAGTGGGACAATTAGGACCAACAGTGCCTTGATGAACTTATGGAGAGTATGCCACGACGAATACAGGCATGCATCAATGCAAGAGGACCTGCTACTTCGTATTAGAGGTTCCAGCGTGTACAGCAATCTGGACCACCATCTTTGAAGGTCTCGCTGTGTGGTGGTACAACATGCAATGTGCGGTTTTCATGAGCAACATAAAGGGCGGAAATGATGTTTATGTTGATTTCTATTCCAATTTTCTGCACAGATTCCGGAAGTCTCGGAACCGAGGTGATGCAAAACATTTTTTGTTGTGTGTATTTAGGAGTGTGTGTACGGAGTGATTTAAAATGGAACAACCACATAAAACTAATCGCAGGAAATGTAGATGTCAGACGAGTTCATTGGAAGAATCGTCAGCAAATGCAGTCCATCAATAAACGAGGTAGCTTAAAAACACTCGTTAGACCAATATTTAAATATGCTCGTCATGATGGAATCCATAGCAGATACAATGGGCAGAGGACATAGAAAAGATACAAAGAAGACCAGCGCGTTTCGTTACAAGTACATTTAGCAAGCACGAAAGCAACATGGAGACGATCCAATAGCACACGTTGCAACAGAAACGTTGTGTATCAATGTGTGGTTTGCTGTTATAGTTCCGAGAACGTTCCTTCCTAGAAGAATCGACAAATATTGTGCTTCCTCCTACGTACGTCTCGCAAAAAGATCATGTAGATAAAAATTCGATGCCACGTGGAGGATTACCGGTAATCGTTCTTTCCGCGAACCATTTGCAACTGGAACAGGAAACGGTGTGGGTTGGGAGAGGGAGGGGAGGGGGGGGGGGGGAAGCGACACTATTACAGCTCCTTGCCGTTGCCGCACACCGGAGGGTGGTTTGCAGAGGACAAATGTACATGGTTTTCAATGACAAATTTATCTTACTAGCTGGGATACCCAAATTCGCTCAGAAAGTTGATATGGGACATAAAGATTAAAGTATAAGAGCAAAAAAGTTTTATGGGAAACATTCTAACTACGTTTTTGAGTGGTCGTCTCTGTATTTGGGATAGCCATAAACTCCGGTTCTGGGTATTTCTTTTGTACATTTTCCATCACTCATACATGGCGAATTGGGGTTAAATCACCCGCATGGTCCGTGAATTTTGTTTGTACTATTATGTCGTACCGTTCCGGATCTTCTCGTAGATTGGAAAATTCAGCTTGGATGATTTTATCGATATCCGTGGGATGAATTCTGTCGAGTAGCCATACGAAATTGTGTGAGAGGTAGTCCTCGTTTTTGCCGTTGCTTGTGTACATCCAGAATCTAACAGTTTCAGAGATGAATTCAATAAATCTCATTTATTTTTGTTTGAAAACTCGGGCTATTATGTCGTGTCGTTGCATGGTGACTTATTCGTATCTTACTGGCCACGACGAGATGCATGTGAATGTTACGAAGAGGTCGCGTCGTTCATACTTTCTAGGTCATGGCATCTTGAGAGCATTCGTGGATGTTTCTCTGAGTTTCTACGTATTATGAGGGTAAGATTACCACTGTTTAAATGTCGTCGATGCTTCCGACACTTACGGTTGCGTGTCGAAGATGGATCTACAGTATTCTTCCGTGCGTAGTTTCTTCTGTTTCAGTCTTACGTAAAGCATCCTTTCCGCTTCTGTTTTTGTTCGTTATACTCTTTCGTCGGGTCGCCGGGGAATGTTTCATTTGTTAGGTTGTACTTTTTACTTGTCCTCGTCCACCCTTCTATAGGGTGATATTTTCATAGCTGGCTGGAGTTCCCAGTATTTTATTATAAGATTGTGTCGCAATTCTTGATTCTTCAGTCCGTTCATTTCGATGTTCTTCGGTTTCTCTGCTTCTCTCGGTGCTCAATGTCGTTCTTTGAGAACTTAAACGTACTTCGCGCTCTTCATCTGTTTCGTTTTTCCGCTGTTCTTTTTGTTTTCGCTGTTTTGCTTCAGAACCTGCTCCTTCTCTTTTACTTTTGCACACTGTCTAAAATTTTAAATCTGATCAACTCTTTATCAACAAATAATCTAAGTACGCTTTAACACTTTTCACACTTTATTTTTTATTTATATTCAGTCACTGCATCGCTTTGACTGCTCACACTTCACTGTTTGTTTTACGAGTCACTCACTGCACTACTTTCCTGGCTTCACCCTTCATCATTCATAAGAAACTGACGTTCGAACCAACATCGGGTCTTGGTTTATACCCCTATCAATGGGTAGCCCCACCAGTGGCGAAAAGGCTTTGAATAGTCTACAATGTTCCAGAACATTCCACAACATTTGAGAGTGTTCTGGAATGTTCCAAATGATATGGGGTGTTCCCAAACATTGTGAAATCTTCCCAAATGTTCCATACTATTCCCAAACATTCAAGAACATTCCGTATCATAGTGGAACATTCAGGAATATTCTCTAATGTTGTGGAATGCTCTCGAATACTCTAGAATGTTCTGGAGTGTTCTCGAATACTCTGGAATGTTCTAGAAATTTCTAGAGGGCGAAAGTTCCCAGCCCTTATATCCTGAAAAGCACGTCCTTCAGATAAAAACGGGAACCTTCTTCATGGATGGGGGATGGAGGGGTACCACATCATATAACTCCCTTGATCGTATCTGCAGTCGTTTCTGAGTTTTAGCGGCACGTACATTGTACACTTACTTTCATAATACATATATTGATTGCTGTGATGCGTAACGGTGGTAGAGATGAGTCCTAGCAACATACGGTCACTATCAGTGAAGTTACAGAACACAGGCCTCTGCTGCAAATAAGAAAAGAAATCTGCATTGCCTGTTAGAGTCGTCAATTACTCAATCATCTTAGTTGCATGTGAATCCACTTGCACACCATTTTTCGCAGTTACACCACCTAAAATTACTCTCTCTCAATTCCCTCCTTTTTCATCTATTTGATTACTTCTGAGATATCTCTTGGGTATTCCTCTATTACTGTATTGGCTTTGTCAAAGTTAATAGCTTTTAAATGTAAGAATCAATTAATTTAGGAACTATTATTTGATGTATTAGAATTTAGAGCCCTACGTTTCATGATGACGATGGGATTCTGAACGAGGTAGTCAGATTTCATCTGTGAGCTTACTGCTCCTGTAATACTGTTTTCGTTTGATATCATTGAATCTGCGTAAATACCATCCAGCTGTTAATTAAAATTATGCCGTACACAGCAGCTTAAACATAGTTCAGTCATCTGTTTTGTTTGTTACAGCGAACAAATTATGGCTAGTGTTATTAAGCAGCAAACTTCGAAAATTCTCTGTCCAGTTAGTAACGAAGTCGTACAGTGGGAAAGGTGACTTTAACAGTGTTCTCTCTCATTTGTTACAGCAGGTCTTCACATTTGTAGAATATAAATTCATTCTCTTGAGATTAGCATCAGGCGTACACTTTCTGAAGATAGATAGGAACGCTTTCAGTATTCTTGTTACGTAAACAAGAATGAGGTGTGGAATTCTTTTTACCTGCCTAGATACCGGGAAATATGTACTCAGCCACACTGGTTCATCATAAAAGGCTGATTGTACACATGCGCTTCCGAAATGTATTTAGCTTCAGTACGCGACAAATTTAGACAAAGGAAATGCACCAGTGTGACGTCTTTTGGATTGTACTGGCTGATCTCAAGGTCTTGGCACGGACAAGGACCATTGTGCTTTAAACACCTGACTCTCAGATCGGCGGCACACTGTGATGATGAGTCATCGCAGACTTTGTAATGGTCTGTATATTAATCGACGGGAAAAAATTCATATCGCCGTTTTAGACTTTTCATGCGTGAAAAATGTGGTCTATTTTCTCATGAAAGATATTATGCACGAAACCAATTTCAAATAATAGAAAAACATTTTTATAATTCTAATTATGGTATTTCAGATTTTTGTCCACCTGCAGATTTTCTTATATTTATACAGTCTTCGTTGTAAATATGAAAAACAGAATAACAAACAATTTGAAAGGACGTATGGTTTGTATTGTTTACTTACTTGTTTGCATGTAGTGCTTATCTTTTGCAGTATCAAGCTTGAAATAAAAAGTTTACGGAATGTAGGTTACGGAATTTAGGTAACATAAATATTGAATTAGCACAATATGAATTCCAAGTGATAATTAGAACGTAGATAATTAGAACGTAGGTCCATCGCAACGTTTCGACGTTTCTAGCTGCTTAGATAAGATCGCGATAGGCTCTCTTAAACATCCGAAGCATTTTCCACATTTATATCCTTTTCTTGGAAATCAAATGGTTCTGAGCACTATGCGACTTAACTTCTGAGGTCATCAGTCGCCTGGAACTTACAACTAATTAAACCTAACTAATCTAAGGACATCACACACATCCATGCCCGAGGCACGATTCGAACCTGCGACCGTAGCGGTCGTTCGGCTCCAGACTTTAGCGCCTAGAACCGCACGGCCACTTCTCGGAAATCATGTTTCCTGTTTGCCTCTACCATTTCCATCACAGCAGTTATAATCTCCACTGTAAATTAACCTTCACTTCAACAGTTCGGCATAGTAAAGTCTCGCGCTCTGCACCGAACAACACTCGCCTTCAAAAGTCGAAAACTGCTGCTGAACCTCCACGCCAGCCCACAGGAACGTAACTTAGAGTCTAGCAGTCTCACTGTACCGGAAACGTATCGTATTCTATCCCCGCGGATGAAGGGGAGGGGGAGGAGACAAGTGTTTAACTTCCAGTCGACAACGAAGTCTTTAGAGACGGAACATAAGTTCGAATTAAGGAAGGATGGAGAAGGAAAGCAGCCGTGCCCTTTAGAAGGAACCATCCCGGCATTTGCCTTAGGCGAGTTACGGAAATCACGAAATACCTAAATTAGGATGGACAGAAGCGGGTTTCTCTCTGGGTCTCTGCTGAAAAACCGATATGCTAGTGAAATCGGTCACTTCCTGCGTTTTCTATTCTCGACTCAAGTGTGTGTGTGTGTGTGTGTGTGTGTGTGTGTGTGTGTGTGTGTGTGTGTGTGAGAGCGAGTAAACATGTGTGTTCGTGTTTATGTGGGTATGAGAGAAGGTGGGCAGAGGGGGAGAGAGAGAGAGAGAGAGAGAGAGAGAGAGAGAGAGAGAGAGAAGGAGGGAGGGAAGGGAATGAGGAAGGGAAGGAAGGAGCAAGGAATAGGGACGAGGGCGTAGACCAAAGTAAAAGCTATACAAATAAGAAAAGCATACCCACGTCATAATACCATTTATGTTAGTGGAGAGAAAAAAGAATACCAGGCACGGATGTTTTGAGAACGAATTACGAATAATGAAAGACGGGATTTAAAACTGTACCAGTACGCACACTGTGGGAGGAATGACAGATGGTAAATTACTGTAAAAGAGGGAGAGAGGGAGACATTAAAAGAAAAATGTGTAATTTAAGGATTTTTTATTAATTGGAGAGTCCGAAAGAAAGAGTGAGAGAGAGAAGGGTGGGAATAAAAATTAAAGTCTGGTTTCTTCTTTTTAACAATCATTTCCTTCAGTGGTTAGATACTTTCTCTGAGATAAGAACACCATATCTTTCGCAACTTTCTGAACAAGAAAAATAACTGAATTGCAGTGCATCCGATATGCAACAAAGCCAAGCTTTTCATTACTCTCTTACTCCGTTGTATACTTTACACATACATTCTCCTAAGTATTGTCATTTTGTTTCTAGTGAATTCCTTCACTAAAACGATAAAAAGAAAGCACTGCAGCGCCAAAGAATATGGCAAAGACATCCATATTCAAATACAGAGATGTATAAACAGGCAGAAGACGGCGTTGCAGTCGGCAACGCCTATATAAGACAACTGTCTGGCGCGGCTGTTAGATAGGTTACTGCTGCTACAACGGCAGGTTCATCTACATCTGCACACATACTCCGCACTCCACCATACGGTGCGTGGCGGAGGGTACCTCGTACCACAACTAGCATCTACTCTCCCTGTTCCACTCCCAAACAGAACGAGGGAAAAATGACTGCCTATATGACTCTGTACGAGCCCTAATCTCTCCTATCTTATCTTTGTGGTCTTTCCGCGAAATATAAGTTGGCGGCAGTAAAATTGCGCTGCAGTCAGCCTCAAATGCTGGTTCTCTATATTTTCTCATTCACGAAAAGAACGCCTCCTTTCCTCCAGAATCCCCCACCCGAGTTCCTGAAGCATTTCCGTAACACTCGCGTAATGATCAAACCTACCAGTAACAAATCTAGCAGCCAGCCTCTGAATTGCTTCTATGTCCTCCCTCAATCCGACCTGATAGGGATCCCAAACGCTCGAGCAGAACTCAAGAATAGGTCGTATTAGTGTTTTATAAGCGGTCCCCTTTACAGATGAACCACATCTTTGCAAAATTCTACCAATGAACCGAAGACGACTATCCGCCTTCCCTACAACTGCCATTACATGGTTGTCCCACTTCATATCGCTCTGCAATGTTACGCCCAAATATTTAATCGACGGGACTGTGTCAAGCGCTACACTACTAACAGAGTATTCAAACATTACGGGATTCTTTTTCCTATTCATCTGCATTAATTTACATGTATCTATATTTAAAGTTACCTGCCATTCTTTACACCAATCACAAATCCTGTTCAAATCATCTTGTATCCTCTTACAGTCACTCAAGGACGGCACCGTCCCGTACACCACAGCATCATCAGCAAACAGCCGCACATTGCTATCCACCCTATCCAAAAGATCATTTATGTAGATATAAAACAACAACGGACCTACCACACTTTCCTGGGGCACTCCAGATGATACCCTCACCTCCGATTAACACTCACCATCGAGGACAAGTACTGGGTTCTACTACTTAAGAAGTCTTCGAGCCACTCACATACTTGGGAACCAATCCCATATTCTCGTACCTTAGTTAGGAGTCTGCAGTGGGGCACCGAGTCAAACGCTTTCCGGAAGTCAAGGAATATGACATCCGTCTGATACCCTTCATCCATGGTTCGCAAGATATCATGAGAAAAAAGGGCGAGTTGAGTTTCGCAGGAGCGATACTTTCTAAAGCCATGCTGATGCTTGGACAGCAACTTCTCTTTCTCAAGGAAACTCATTATATTCGAACTGAGAATGTGTTCGAGAATCCTGCAACAAACCGATGTTAAGGATATTGGTCTGTAATTTTGAGGACCCGTCCTTCTTATATAGAGGTGTCACCTGCGCTTTTTTTCAGTCGCTCGGGACTTTACGTTGGGCAAGAGATTCGCGATAAATGCAAGCTAAGTAAGGAGCCAATGCAGTAGAGTACTCTCAGTGAAACCGAATTGGGCTCCCACCAAGACCTGGCGATTTATTTATTTTCAACCCATTCAGCTGCTTCAAAACCCCAGGGATGTCTATCACTATGTTCTCCATACGGGAATCTGTACGAGACTCAAACGGCGGTATGTTTGTACGATCCTCCTGCGTAAAATATTTCTCAAATGCTAAATTTAAAATTTCAGCTTTCGTTTTGCTGTTTTCCGTTGCCAGTCCAGACTGATCAGTGAGTGACTGGATAGAAGCTTTCGACCTGCTTACCGATTTTACGTAAGACCAGAATTTCCTTGGGTTTTCAGCAAGATCTTTTGCTAAGGTATGACGGTGGTAGTGGTTGTATGCTTCGCGCATCGCTCTTTTTACAGCAGCACGAATCTCTACTAACTTTTGCCTGTCCTCATTCTCCCGATCTTTCTTGTACCGCGAGTGCAACTGTCTTTGCTTCCTGAGCATTCTCCGAATTGCGCTGTTAAACCACGGTGGGTCTTTTCCGTCCGTAACCCACTTTTTCGGTACATACTTGTCCAATGCGTGATTTACAATGTTTAAAATTTTCCCATAATTCTTCCACGGCCATCGTACGGGAAGTGAATGAGGTCGATTCATTTACAAAGTAGGATGCTAACAACTGGTTATCTGCTCATTCTAGTAAGAATACTCTCCTAGCCTTCTTGACCAACTTTTTAACTTTTGTAACCATAGTCGTAATGACAACATCATGATCACTAATCCCTGTCTCAACACTGACACCGTCGATGAGGTCTGGTCTGTTCGTGGCTACCAGATCTAAAATATTTCCATTCTGCGTTGGTTGTCGATTTAGCTGCTCAAGACAGTTTTCGGATAATGTGTTCAAAGGTAATTCACACGACGGCTTGTCTGTACCACCTGTAATGAATCCATAGACAACCCAGTCTATACTAGGTAGGTTGAAGTCGCCTCCGACTAATATAGCATGATACGGGTACTTCTGAGATACAGAGTGTAGACTCCCTTTGAATGATTCCAGAACTGCCACGGTGGAACCTGGTGGCCGGTAATAACACCCCACAATTAACTTTATTTCCCCCAGCCCTGTTAAACGTGTCCAGATAACTTCACGCTCACACTCTACTTCGACCTCAGTAGACAATATTTTTGTCAACTGCAATGAAGACACCACCTCCTACGGTGTCTAATCTATCTTTTCGATACCCTAACTAAATGTTGGTTGGTTGTTTTAGGGGAAGGAGACCAGACAGCGAGGTCACCGGTCTCATCGGATTAGGGAAGGACGGGGAAGGAAGTCGGCGGTGCCCTTTGATAGGAACCATGCCGGCATTTGCCTGGAGCGATTTAGGGAAATCACGGACAACCTAAATCATTATGGCCGGACGCGAGATTGAACCGTCGTCCTCCCGAATGCGAGTCCAGTGTCTAACCACTGCGCCACCTCGCTCGGTCCCTTAACTAAATATTTCAGAACTTCCTATCTCAGGGTTCAGCGAGGTCTCAGCCCCAAGAATAATTTGCGGGACACACAATTCCTGAAGGGCAGTAAATTCAGGAACTTTATTCCGAACACTCTGATAATTTACTGCTAATGTCTTGATAGCTGAAGTGTCTCTATACTGAGCGCGTCCTGATTTCCTTGCCTGACCGTCGACTGGTGAGTGTTCATCAGGACATCTCGCACTACTGCCTAGCCTAAAAATCTCCCATGTGCACGCCACAAGTACTCTGATACCCGAATAGCCGCTTCCTTTCTGTTGTGCACCCCTGACCTATCTAGGGGCGTCCTACAATTCCGCACCCAATAGCGCAAGTCAAGAAATCTGCAGCCAAGACCGTCACAGAGTCGACGAAGCCTCTGGTTGAGACCCTCCACTCGGCTCCAAACCAAAGGACCCCGATCCACTCTGGGAACGATGCTGCAAGTAGAGAGCTCTGCTTGCAACCCGCGTGCGAGGCCAGCGGTCTTCACCAAATTCGCCAGCCGCCTGTACAAACTGAGGATCGCCTCAGAATCCAAGCGACAGGCATCATTGGTGCCGACGTGAGCAACTACTTGCAGACGACTGCACCCTGTACGCTCGATAGCCGCAGGCAAGGCCGCCTCCACATCTTGGATGAGGCCTCCCGGCAGACAAACCGAGTGCACGTTGGAATTCTTTCCAGCCCTGTACGCTATTTCCCTAAGGGGTTCCATCACCCGCCTAATGTTGGAGCTCCCAATAACCATCAAGCCTTTGCCCCCGTGTGCCTGCTCGGGCCCTGCTGAAGGAGCGGCCACCTGCCCACTGACAGGATGAACGGGCGAGGCCAGCCGGCCAGCCTCTACATTGACCCTCCGCCTCGAGCGACGCGACCGCGTTGCAGTCTGCCACTCACCATGTGGTGAGGGCGGCCCCAACGCGCCGGGTACACTAGAAGGTGCCTCGGCGGCTGAGTCAGCGGACGCAACAAGCGACACGTGGGGTGTCTCAAGTGACGCGCCAGACCCTCCGCTGTCGCTGCACCTCGAGGCAGCAGCCTGAAGGTGGCTGACCGTGGCCAACAGCACGCTCAGCTGCTCGCGAACCGCGGCCAGTTCCTCCTGCGCCCGCACACAGCACCCACACACCATATCCATCCTACTGCTAATATCTGGACTTATGGAGTTGCGACAAATAAAACAGCAATATGCAACTGCACAGTTCCGTCACCAACGCCAGATTGAACTGCGAAATACACTCCTGGAAATTGAAATAAGAACACCGTGAATTCATTGTCCCAGGAAGGGGAAACTTTATTGACACATTCCTGGGGTCAGATACATCACATGATCACACTGACAGAACCACAGGCACATAGACACAGGCAACAGAGCATGCACAATGTCGGCACTAGTACAGTGTATATCCACCTTTCGCAGCAATGCAGGCTGCTATTCTCCCATGGAGACGATCGTAGAGATGCTGGATGTAGTCCTGTGGAACGGCTTGCCATGCCTCAGTTGGACCAGCGTTCGTGCTGGACGTGCAGACCGCGTGAGACGACGCTTCATCCAGTCCCAAACATGCTCAATGGGGAACAGATCTGGAGATCTTGCTGGCCAGGGTAGTTGACTTACACCTTCTAGAGCACGTTGGATGGCACGGGATACATGCGGACGTGCATTGTCCTGTTGGAACAGCAAGTTCCCTTGCCGGTCTAGGAATGATAGAACGATGGGTTCGATGACGGTTTGGATGTACCGTGCACTATTCAGTGTCCCCTCGACGATCACCAGAGGTGTACGGCCAGTGTAGGAGATGGCTCCCCACACCATGATGCCGGGTGTTGGCCCTGTGTGCCTCGCTCTATGCACTCCTGATTGTGGCTCTCACCTGCACGGCGCCAAACACGCATACGACCGTCATTGGCACCAAGGCAGCAGCGACTCTCATCGCTGAAGACGACACGTCTCCATTCGTACCTCCATTCACGCCTGTCGCGACACCACTGGAGGCGGGCTGTACGAGGTTGGGGTGTGAGCGGAAGACGGCCTAACGGTGTGTGGGACCGTAGCCCAGCTTTTTTCATGGAGATAGTTGCGAATGGTCCTCGCCGATACCCCAGGAGCAACAGTGTCCCTAATTTGCTGGGAAGTGGCGGTGCGGTCCCCTACGGCACTGCGTAGGATCCTACGGTCTTGGCGTGCATCCGTGCGTCGCTGCGGTCCGGTCCCAGGTCGACGGGCACGTGCACCTTCCGCCGACCACTGGCGACAACATCGATGTACTGTGGAGACCTCACGCCCTACGTGTTGAGCAATTCGGCGGTACGTCCACCCGGCCTCCCACATGCCCACTATATGCCCTCGCTCAAAGTCCGTCAACTGCACATACGGTTCACGTCCACGCTGTCGCGGCATGCTACCAGTGTTAAAGACTGCGATGGAGCTCCGTATGCCACGGCAAACTGGCTGACACTGACGGCGGCGGTGCACAAATGCTGCGCAGCTAGCGCCATTCGACGGCCAACACCGCGGTTCCTGGTGTGTCCGCTGTGCCGTGCGAGTGATCATTGCTTGTACAGCTCTCTCGCAGTGTCCGGAGCAAGTATGGTGGGTCTGACACACCGGTGTCAATGTGTTCTGTTTTCCATTTCCAGGAGTGTATGAACAATTACTTACGAACTAAGCTATCAAATGGTCACGACTACGCCACTACACAGATATTACAATGCGATCCTACCCCTGTCTTAGTACAAATGACAACCGATGTTGCACTCTACCGTTATTAAAATTTGATACTACCTCTTTGTAATTCGAAAATATTATTCCTCTCAAATATGAGAATACGCAAGGATTTTATGTAATTAAATACGCAAGCGAACAAACACTCGGAAAGAAATTAAGAATCAAACTACAAAACAAATATGAAACCTAAATATGCGACTCGCTACTGCACTGCTGCTGCACTACTGCTGCACTCAAGGTTTAAGTGAGTTTGAACGTGGTGTTACAGTCGGCGCAATGGGGAGTGGGGGTCGGCCATGAGGCGCGCCGAGAAAGTCCGCGCAGTGGGGATGGACACTGTTTCTCGGATGGTGTAGTGGTTAACGGAGCTACCCAGGAAGTAGGAGATAGCCCAACCGGCTAGCCACGCAGTCTAACGCTCTGCTCCCCGGGCGGGAAGGCCTACCAGTCCCCGGCACGAATACGCCTGGCGGAATAGTGTCGAGGTCCGGTGCGCCGGCCAGTCTATGGATGGTTTTTAAGTCGGTTTTACCATTGCCTCGGCGGATGCGGGCTGGTTCCTCTCATCTCGCCTCAGTTACACTATGTCGGCGATTGCGTGCGCAAACACTGTCTCCACGTACGCTATAATTACTCTACCATTTGGGGTTAGACTCGTCTGGTATGAGACGTTCCTGGGGGGGGGGGGGGGGGGGGGGAGGGAGTCTGGAACCGCGCGGACCGCTACGGTCGCAGGTTCGAATCCTGCCTCGGACATGGATGTGTGTGATGTCCTTAGGTTAGTTAGGTTTAAGTAGTTCTACGTTACAGGCTACAGAAGAATACTGAAGATTAGATGGGTAGATCACATGACTAATGAGCTGGTATTGAATAGAATTGGGGAGAAGAGGAGCTTGTGGCACAACTTGACTAGAAGAAGGGATCGGTTGGTAGGACATGTTCCGAGACATCGAGGGATCACCAATTTAGTATTGGAGGGCAGCGTGGAGGGTAAAAATCGTAGAGGGAGACCAAGAGATTCAGAAGGATGTAGGTTGCAGTAGGTAGTGGGAGATGAAGAAGCTTGCACAGGACAGAGTAGCATGGAGAGCTGCATCAAACCAGTCTCAGGACTGAAGACCACAACAACAACAAGTTCAAGGGGACTGATGACCCCAGATGTTAAGTCCGATAGTGCTCAGAGCCATTTGGGAGGGGGGGGGGGGGTCCACTGGGAGCCGAACCGCAGAATAACTCAGGGTTCGATGTGGGGCGGCGGTGAGGTGGGTGACAGCTGTGGCCTCGTGGCCTGTTGTGGGGTTGTGAACCACCGAAGGCTTTGGCTAGATGAAGTCTCTCCGTCGTTTCTAGGTTCCCGGTTCAAATACACAATCTCACACACAAGCAGGAAATCCTCTGTTCCAATCCTAGTCCCTCACACATTTTCACTCGTCGCCGCTGATTCGGCATAATGTCTCGATGCAGCTGACATCAATAATTATTTTTCTTTCACCCCCCCCCCCCCATCCTTCAGATAAATCGTAGCCTTAAGCGAGTTAGGGATTTTCCTTAGCTCCTCCCACTCCACTACCTATTAAGTAATCATATGAACGGCCCTGTAAGATGGCGTCCTGCTTTCTTTCAACCCCTTCCGGGGGGACATTGTCCACTCTCTATCCATATAGAGTCTAACTGGTAAAAGGTAGGAAAATTCTGATGGGTCCACTAAGCAGAAACAAGTTTTAGTGTCATGGAAAAAGCAGCATCACTGAAGCGACGCCACGGGGCTCTGGGTGTTTCCAATGAAACTTTCGTGACGCTCCTCAAGTGGCGTCTGCATCATGTATGTTCCGTTAGATTTATATGACAAGCACACAAATAACTGCGAAACGTTCCCAGTAGTGACTCAATGGGGCGGTGTTGTTTTTCCGGCCACGTACGTCGTGAATACTGGCAATGCCAATAACGCGCGCCGCGCCAGTGGAGTGGGTACAAACAGATGTCGGGCAGCGACCGCGGACCGCGTGGCAGCCGTCCAGGCTCTCGCAGACAAAAGAGGGCCTCACCTCTGCTCACCTCGGCCTGCCACCGCCTGCTGCCACCCTGAATCACTCGCCTATACCTGTCAGCGCGCCGCTCACTCGTGGGTTGACGTTCACTGCGCAAATCTGTGACGTCTTCGTCGAAGTTGCAATACGCCGCTTTCTACGAAGCTTTTTATTTCGAAACGGCGTTTCTTTTTGACGGTCTCTAGTTAGTTACGCTACGTTTCATCACGAAGTGTAAGGTTTTTCTGTTGTTGTCGTCTTCAATCCGAACACTGGTTTGATGGAGCTCTCCAGACTAGTCTATTGTGTGCAAGCCTCTTCATCTACGAATAACTACTAAAACCTATAACCATTTGAACCTGCTTATTGTATCTACTCCTTGCTTTCTCTCTGCAATATCCTCCTTATCCCCACCCCCACTCTTCCCTTCACTTCTACATTCCTGGTCGTTGATGCCTCAGGATGTGTCATGTCACCCACTTCTCCTCTGAGCCAAGTTCTGCCACAAAGTTTTTTCCTCCCAATTCCAGTCAGGGCCTCCTCAGTAGTTACTCGCTCTACCCATGTAATCTTCTGCGTTATTCTATAGCACCACATTTCAAAAGTGTCTATTCTCATCTTGTTTGAGCGGCTTATCATCTACGTTTCACTTGTGTGCAATGCTGCACTTAAGACACATAACTTCGGAAAACGTTTCTTCCTAACACTCCTCTTTTTCAGCAATAATTTCCTTGTTATTGCCAGTCTGCATTTTAAATCCTCTCTACTTCATCTGTAATCAGTTATTTTGCTGCCCAAATAGCAAAACTCATCTGCTACATTTAGTGTCTAGTTTCCTAATGTCTCCGCATCGCCTGATTTAAATAGACTACATCATATGGCCTTCCGCTCTTCCAAGTTCTTTGCTGCCTCTTACAGAATTACTGTCACTGGCAAACCTCAATTTTTTTTGTCTTGGGGATTCAGAAGCCGCTTCAGCTGTGTTTAATCTTTTTATTACAAGATCACAACGGATTTTGTTGCACTAAAAACCACATCCTCAGGTTATACAGGGTGACAATTATTGAACTGTATGAAACGAAATCGTCATAACGTCTGAACGGTTTGCGTTAGGAAGTTCAAACTGCACGATTGGCCGCGGGGCACGATGGGAATTAGTGTGCGCATTCACGAAGCCCACTTTCATTTGGATGGGTTCGTCAATAACCAAAATTTGGTGCATTTGGGGGACTGAGAATCAGAATTTCGCGATAGAGAAGTCTCTTCATCCTCAACAAGTGACTGTGTGGTGTGCAATGTCCAGTCACGGAATAATCGGTGCGATATGCCTTGATGGCATGGCGACTACCGGGCGGTACTTGAAGGTTTTGGGAAAGGAATTTCTCCCCATTATCCAAGTGACCCCGATTTCAACAAGCTATGGCTCATTCAAACGGAGCTCGACCCCATATAAACGGGAGAGTGTTTGTTGTCTTGGAGGAGCACTTCGGGGACAGCATTCCGCCTCTGGCATACCCAGAAGCCACTGGTATGGACCTCGATTGGCCCCCACATTCTCCAGATCTCAACACATGCGACTCCTTTTTGTGGGGCTGTATTAAGGACAAGGTGTACAGCAATAACCCCAAAACCATTGCTCAGCTAAAAATAGCCATTCACGAGGCCATCGACAGCATCGATGTTCCGACACTTCAGCGTGTCACGCAGAATTTCGCTATTTGTCTGTGCCACATCATCGACAATGATGGCAGGCATATCGAACATGTCATAAGCTAAATCCGAATATCTGTAGTGACGTTTACATGTTGAATAAAGTGCGTGCACGCCGTAGCTTGTAACTAATTTACGTTCTTTTCATATAGTGCAATAATTGTCGCCTTGCACCGGCATAACAACAAATTATGATAAAGTATCAAACCTCAAAATACACATTAAGATGAAAAATAATTAAAAATACTTTCGCGATGTGAGTATTTTCACAGTACATGCTCGCGTTCCATGTTCCGCGACACGCTCGCTTGACACACATTTTCCAGTTTTTTTGGGCTGTTGCGCTACTTCACTGTAAGCTCACCCTCTGTCCTTTAAAATAGCCGCTAATCAGGTCTTTATAGAGTTTTTTATGTACTGTATATGCGTGTCACCAGAGGATTATAATCATGTTATTTGTTTAGGCTCCACCGACCATTTTGGACTTAGATCCCTACGTCCGGCTGTTCTTGATTCATTGACGTACCGCCATTTAGCTGCTTTATTAGTTTGGTCAGACAACGAATGTTGGTTCCATGTTCAGGACTACTTAGCTCTTATGACTTAGTTATGTGAGCACAATTTTCTTTGTTTTACGTGGTTTTAAATCAGTTAATTTTTTCGTTATAATGGGTATTCTAGGGTCTGTTACTCTTTCATGATCCATTGTTCTGCAAATGTCACCTGAGGGTGTGGTTTTCAGCGCCACGAAACCGGTTGCGGCTTCTTAATCCCCAAGACGATTAGCCACAGCTGTAGTTGGCCTGCGTACAGGCATTCCTCAAAATTTTTGTTTCTTCACCCCTAGTTTTAATTACCTTTTCAATTTTTCCTTGGACTCTGTTTCTATGCCGATGATTCCTCAACAGTACAAGAATCTCCTTCCACAAAACAGGTACAATTTTAGCACCGAAGTGATACGCCAAATACTTTAACTGAAAAATTTTGGATATATGCTAAATGATAGCTGCAGAAAAAGAGTTCGTGCTGGGGTACGGTATTTAGCCCAGTTTGCGGCGAGATTGGAAAGTGTAATTCTGCTGTTTTCGTCGACGTATTTTCTGGAAGACGAGTTCTCAAGCGGACAGCCGGATCGTCGAGACGACATGCACAGTACATCGAAAAAAAAAGTTGTTATCAGCAGGTGCTCGAATGGATTGCTACAACACCACCTGGAAGGCTTTGATGCCGGGAGACTGGAGCAAAGCATAGCTCAAACAAGACAGAGAACTGCACGGAGAGCCCTCTCCAGGATAGAGGCGACAGTCCGTCAGCGCGTTGTCGAAGTAACTGCCCGTGGCTCCCCCAGTGATCCATTCAAACATTACCACATAGACTGCGTACACGTATGGACATAGTATCGAATGGAAAGTAATGATTTTTATATTTACATCTACACTTACATGACTATTCTGCAAAGAGCCTCGCAGAGGATTCTTAGAATCTATCTTCTACCGTCCCACACTCTAACAGCGAGAGAAAAATGAACACTTAAATCTCTCGGTACGGGCTATGATTTCTCTTATTTTATTGTGATATCATTTCTTCCTACTTAGGTTGGCGACAATAAAATATTTTTGCATTCAGAGGATAAAACTGGTGATTGAAATTTCACGAAAAGGTCTTGCCGCAACGAAAAGCGCGTTTCTTTTAATAATTATCACTGCAACTCGCTTATCATATTCGTGACACTCTCTCCCTGATTTCGCGATAGTACGAAACGTCTTGCTCTTTTTTGAACTTTTTCGATGTCCTGCCTCAGTAACATTCGGTAAGGGTCACATACCGTACAGCAATACTATAGCGAAGAATAGGCAAGCATGGTGTCGGCGTCCTCTTTAGTAGATCTGTTGTAGCCTTTAAGTGTTCTGTCAATAAAACGAAGTCTTTGTTTGGTTTGCTTTCCACACAATTTCATCCATGTGACCGTTCCAGTTTAAGTTGTACGTAACTGTAATTCCTAGGTAAAGTAAAGAAGAATTACAGGATGTGTTGAATGGAATGAAGAGTGTAATGAGTACAGAATATGGACTGAGAATAAATAGAAGAAAGGCAAAAGTAATGATAAGTAGCTGAAATTAGAACAGTGAGAAACTTAACATCAGAACTGGTGATCACGAAGTAGATGAAGTTAAGGGATTCTGCTACCTAGGCGCAAAATAGCCCTTGACGGACGGACATAAAAAGTATACTACCATTGGCAGAAAGAGCATTCCTCGCTAAGACAAGTCTGCTGGTATTAAACATAGATCTTAATTCGAGGAAGAAATTTCTGGGAATGTACGTTTGGGACACAGTGTTGCATAGTAGTGAGACGTGAACTGTGGGAAAACGGAAAGAGAAGAGAATCGAAGCCTTTGAGATGTGTCGCTGCGTAAGAACATAAGGAATGAGAAGGTTATTCACAGGAGGAGGAGGGGGGGGGGCATCAAACCAGTGAGTAGGCTGATGATTCAAGTGATTAGTTTTACTGATGAGCAGTATCGTAAGAGAAGAAAGGTGCCGTGAGATGTCGAGACCCATCTTTCATAAAATAAGTAGCGTAGATAATCTGTATCAAACCCAATCTCTCAAGCTCTATTTTAAATATTGACCTCTAATTCTGTAATCCTTTAGCCGATTTTTATAAGTTTTAAGTTGGGATAATACAATCGTCAAATCAAGCAAGGCCTATCTTGCTTTCTTTCGCTTGTTTCCTTGGTTGTTTAGATCGATGTAAGGGTGTAACCATTGGCCGGGAACGTTGTATGCTGTCTTTTGAGGTCATGTTACAGTAAATTTCCCGCTCTTTCCGCCTCAAAGGACCAATCATAAAAACAATCTTTTACATTGTGACTTTCTGTCGTGCAGTAACAACAAAATGTAAGTGTCTCTGCACAGCAAACACACACCAGTATACTCAGAAGAAGGGCACTGTAACAGTGGTTCAAATGGTTCAAATGATTCTGAGCACTATGGGACTTAACTTCTGAGGTCATCAGTCCCCTAGAACTCAGAACTACTTAAACCTAACTAACCTAAGGACATCATACACATCCATGCCCGAGGCAGGATTCGAACCTGTAATAGTGGCCGTAACGTTGAGTTCCCAGCATAGGTTTTTACATTATGACGCGGTACCCTACTCAAAAAACATTAATGTCAGTTGCCAGTCTGGAGAAAACGTTTTGTAGGCTGAGCTGTATGTGAGACAACATTGTCCGTGCAGTGAGTATTCAGTGTCTCTAGTCATTGTAAAGGTTGTTGCAGTTTCCGTAATTTGAATACATGTTCGAAATGGCCGCCGATGGTTTGCACAGAATGCGCTTCCGGGTGTGCTCCCCAAGGGGCGCGCAACATCGCTGCAGCAGCAAGTGCTGTTTGCCACAAGTGCGCATTCTGGTTTTGGGATTTATTGTCAACAATTTTCCATAATATGAATAACCGTCATATTTTAACTTCTTAGATTCGTTGTTGAACACGCTACTCCTTCATACACAGTAGGGCTACCATGCCCGGTTTTCTGTAAACTTTTTTCCCAATACTGCTTCTAGTTGGTCGTGCAAACACGGATTTAATTTCTCACCATCGATGTTCACTCGATGTGAACTGCATTTGAGTCTTCATTTGGTTATCAAGTAGGGCAATGTGGACGATGTGATTTTGCCTCGAGTGCCGTGTGGCGCAGTAATCGGAGGGAGTGGAAAGTGGCTGGGGGGTTGTGTGGGCGTAAATTCTGAATAAGCTTTAAACACATTTATTGACAACACTACTGATAAACCAGGGCACACGAGGAAAATGTTTAGCAATTTGTCCACACGTACGCATTAACTTAGTGTCTAACATAACACGCCAAACGGTAAAATTCCAGCCCTTCAAAATAATTCTAGCTTTTCAATAAAAAGAAGAGCACGAAACAATAGACAACCATACCAATAATAACAATACAAGGTGGAAGGAATGACAAGAAATATAAAATAACAAGATTCAGGAGACAGTAGCCAAAATTAAGTCAGTTGGAGCCGACAAACCATGCCCCAAAACAATGTTTCCCGCTTGTTGCACTTCTTAGCTGGCTCTCTGCGGAATGTCCATGCCTCCACTAGCTCCCAATTCCAGTGACGACATCAGGTTCGACGTCCTCCGTATAACTGATGCCTTTATTCCGGCCGCCAGCAGCCAAACACCCCGTCTTCCCAGGCGCCAATGCTCGTTGGCCATCTCGCTGAATCAGTCACTTCACGACGGAGACCAACCGGCGCGCCATCCATGACCCGGCGTTGCACGAAAAGTTTCCTCATGCTACTGCTGCCCATGGCCCCTGGTGCCGGCTCGAAGTTGTTTCTGCTTCCTAGTCTCAGGCCAGACACTCTCCACTGCCCCTTACAGCCACTCATAACGTCGTCGTAGTGCTGAACTCGCTATTTTGCAGATTCGCACATAAATGTCATGGCGTGACGCATTTCCAGCGCCGACACAACTGCTAGGTGGGACAAGACTTCAGTTGCGGTGTGAATCGCCAACTCACATCACAAGAGGCAAGTACTGGACTCTGCGGGAAATTGTTTATTTCCTGTAATTAATTGAAAATAAGCACATTTTACCTTTATTGGCTGGAAACTGGTGCACAAATGCATATAGCTGATATACACTGAAGCGCCAAAGAAACTGGTATAGGCAGGTGCATTCAAATACAGAGATATGTAAACAGGAAGAATACAGTGCTGCGGTAGGCAACGCCTATAAACAACAAGTGTCTGAAGCAGTTGTTTGATCGGGTACTGCTGCTAAAATGGCAAGTCATCAATATTTAAGTGAGTTTCGACGCTGTGTTATACTCGGTGCACGAGCGATGGGACACAGCATCTCCGAGGATGCGATGAAGTTGGGATTTCCCCCTTGGACCATTTCACGTGTGTACCGCGAACATCAGGAATCCGGCAAAACATCAGATCTCCAACATCGCTGCGGCCGGAAGAATATTCTGCGAGAACGGGACCAATGACGACTGAAGAGAAACGTTTAGCGTGACAGAAGTGCAACCCTTCCGCAAATTGCTGCAGGTTTCAACGCAGGGCCATCAACAAGTGTCAGCTTGCGAACCGTTCAACGAAACATCGTCGATATGGGCTTTCGTTGTCGAATGTGCACTCGCGTACCCTTGATGACTGCACGACACAAAGCTTTACGCCTCGCCTGAGCCCATCACCACCGACATTAGACTGTTGATCACTGGAAACACGTTGCTTGGTCGGACGAGTCTCGTTTCAAATTATACCGAACGGATGGACGTGAATAGCTATGGAGACAACCTCATGAATCCATCGACCCTGCATGTCAGCAGGGGACTGTTCAAGCTGGTGGAGGTCATGTAATGGTTTGGGGCGTATGCAGTTGGAGTGATATGGGACCCTTGATACGACTAGATAAGATTCTGACAAGTGACACGTATGTAAACATCCTGTCTGATCACCCGCATCCATTCATGTCCAATGTGCATTCTGACGGACTTGGGCAATTCCAGCAGGACAACGCGACGCCCCATACGTCCAGAATTGCTACAGAGTGGCTTCAGGAACACCCTTCTGAGATAAACATCATTGAATATATGTGTGGTGCCTTGCAACGTGCTGTTCAGAAGAGGTCTCCAACCCCTCGTACTCTTACGGAGTTATGGACAGCCCTGAGTGATTCATTGTATCAATTCCCTCCAGCAAGACTTCAGACATTAGTCGAGTCCATGCTACGTCGTGTTGCGGCACTTTTGCGTGCTCGCGAGGTCCCTACACAATATTAGGCAGGTGCACTAGTTTCTTTGACTCTTGGCTGTATAATTCGTAAATTAACAAAATGGCAGTATTTGGTAACAACCTTATATCCTATGTAGCTGACGAATTTGTAAACTCATAAGCTCAGTCTCAATTTAGGCATAAATGCCGTGTTACTCAACGAAGGCCGCTGACAAACAACTACTGATTCTGTGCGCAAGATGGTTCAAATGGCTCTGAGCACTATGCGACTTAACTTCTGAGGTCATCAGTCGCCTAGAACTTAGAACTAATTAAACCTAACTAACCTAAGGACATCACACACATCCATGCCCGAGGCAGGATTCGGACCTGCGGCAGTAGCGGTCGCTCGGTTCCCGACTGTAGCGCCTAGAACCGCATGGCCACTCCGGCTTGCTGTGCGCAGGACTTGAAAGGTTTATTGCCATGGAGCAGAATAATGTTCCGTCAGTGATCACTTCGTATTTTTTCCATGATGTGCGTGATCTAGTTTGAGGTGGTAACAACGTTTTGCATTAATCAATTAGTTTGGATACCTTTATAAACATCTTTTCTCGAACAAATATTCTGTGACGCTCTTAACGTTCTAAAGAGAAATGCCTGAAAAACTTTCAACAATAAATATCTTCTGGAGTCGTCCGCTGTAAGGAAATGACACAAAAATTCACAAAATTTCTTACTTAACTAGTGAGATACTTGGGTACTGGAGTAGTGCTAGTTAGTGTAAGAAAAACATGAAACTAACGAAAATTATTATTTATTTTGCAAAAATTCTGAGAAATCACAATGGCACTTTTAGTTATGAACTGAACAAGTTATATCCTGGTTCTTTACGGAATGTGAAGTTACCTCTCAAGGATAGGATTCACTAATGAAATATCTATACAAAGTTTGTTATTGACTTGGCAGAATGGCTGAGAGGCCCGCCTACTCAACTTGAATATTTATTCTTTAGAATGTCGCTTGTGAAATGCAGTGAAGTGTATTGTGGAGGAAATATGGGGCTCGCAATAGCTGTAGCGCACAATACCGTCAGCTGCGATGACTGCTGTCTGCGCCGCTGGTTGCTGACTAATAACATAACTCTCGTTCTATCTGAATCGACCTTCGCCAATCAAACTTTCCCTATGCCTTGATGAAGTCAAGGATTCCTATTCGCCCCTAGTCTAACTATTGGCGTGGTACACCGGTCAGATAACCAGTCTACCGCGAGCCACTCAAAAATTCGTTTAGCTATAACTGTGTACGTTCAAACCGCACAATAAGTGTGTCGGCCAACACAGTGAACAACGCTTAATCGCAAGGACTCAATATAGAGTCGCACTTCGATTCGCTCTCGACAGAGGTGCTCTCCCAGTGAAGTACTGAGGAGAGACTTGTTCCTCACTGCAAGAGCGACAACGGAATGGCGCCTCTCCACACCAGGCGTGAAGGGGTATATCTTTCGGTCTCTTCCATTACTCCTTCAGCTCAAGGTGTCAGAAATATCGTCTGCCAGTCAGCATTGCTCTTCTAAAACAAGAGAATGACGTTTCATTTAAGGTGACCAATCCAGAAATCTGTAGTATCGGCGTTTGGCGTTTGCTGTCTCCCTGTGAAAATCTCTGAAACTGCGTGCTATGTGTAAAGAATGCGTAGGTTGGACACTCCCACACAATGTAGTGGAGTTTGCTTTTAAGCCAAAAACGGGGTCGCTCCCCCTTTCACTCGGGCACATGCTGTCTGCTCCACTGGTGGCCGAGGTTGACTTGTCCTCTGAAGGGACCAGCCTCCTGGTGTGTGGTCTGCTTCTCTCGAACTAAAAGCTCCTGTGACTATCGTGTGTGGAATGTATGTGTGTATGCCAGCCTCGAGTATTTCAACCCCGGTTCACACTTGTCATTTGCGTATCATTTACATGAATTTATACAACATCGACTTTACGTTATTGAGTTCAGATTCGAATGAAGCGTCTTAATGTGCGGAATATGATTGTGAGGGAGGAATATGTAAGCAACGAGGGTCAGGAGACCACGACGTCTTACATGGTGCATTAAAATGTTCATGTTCGTGATGGAGGTGAGATGATGTGTACTACAATAGATCTGTGAGGAACCACAGGAAGCAACTAACAGTTACTGAAGAGTTAAGATGGAGGGGGGAGAAAACCGGAGGATGTGGTGAGATGGAGTATTCTTGAAAAGAGCTGATTGAAAAGTGTATTTTACCGGACAGATTTTATTGTTGGATATTAGGAATTGGGGATGAGGGTGACGTGGAGCGTTGTTGACTAAAACTGGAAGGAGGACAGATTAGGCATGATGTTGCATGGAAGATGGGATATGGGTGTTGGCATAGTGAAGTGCATGTGTTGGTGATTAGAGAGTGGTGTATATTGGGTACGAAAGAGCTCCAGAAAGGGCAGAAGATGCGGGAAATAGATGAGTTGGCATAACATGTGAGTGGGAGAGAGTACGCGGATGTCAGGATAAGGTGGAGTGCACATTTTTCTACGCTGACAACGAATTGGTAGAATTTAGGATTTAGACGTCAGGCACGTGCTCACGAAATCAGAATAACTGAATTGCAGGCACAGTAGAGAGAAACAACAGATACTCGTAAAAGCCAGCGAAATCAGTTCAGGCCTAAAATATAAAACACGACAGCGAAGATTTGTTCACGAAATTCGATTTTCTTCAGCAAATTGGACCTCATGTGAAGGAGGGGCAGTACTTAGCACTGCTGAACCATAGATACGTATCATGTATGGTCTACAGCTGAAACAACTGAGCGCGTGTAAGAGCGTGTTTGCCGGCGTCGCTCGTGGCCGTCAACAGATGGCGTTGGCGCAGAGCGCTCCAGATCCCGGCCGGCGGCCTTTGTTGGCTCGCGAGCGCAGAGCGCAGTAGGCGGCCAGCCTCGGGCAACGCCGCGCCGCTCGGTTGGTTATTAGCCACTGCTATGTTCTCCTTCCTGAGGAGGGCCACCGGGCCCGATCCCGTCGTAGAGCAGCTGCGCGAGGAGAACCACGCGCTGCACGCAGATAAGTACGTAGCCAACCATCCGTGCTACTGTGAGTAGCCTCTCTGCTCCCCATTCCTACTCACTAAACATTAACGACATCCTACAAGCACTAATAAAAAAGAAACAGTCATTTTAGCTATTTTTTTCAAGTTTCCAAAATAATTACTTACTTTTAGGTAAAAGTTTCCGCTTTGTCTGTCACACTGTAAAACACAATTAACAACCACAACAACATGTGCTGGTACTAGGAAAGTGCACAGTCTTACGCAGATCTTCTTCTTGTAACACTCATCTGCAATGTCTAAAATTCACGTCACGAGTCCTGTTACAATCACAGAGGCAAGAAATATGTCCCAGATTCTGAAGAACTACGCCCAAATTTTGGAGAACAGTCAAAACGAAACGAAACATGGAGCACGACAAAGACTGTTCTGAAAAGCCTCTCTTTCAATCACGTCTAAAAATAATATAGTACACGTGACAACAGATTTTAGCGTCCCACTGCCTGTTGGCCTCTCCCTGTCACTTGGTTAGATACTACACTATTTTATTTATCTTCCTCAGTGGACAATCAAAACTAGAGATTTAAGCCCGTCGCCCCGAAGCTGATGAATAATTTAAGGAAATGACAGGACAGATGTCATCTTTCTGCCAGTGCTAACCTGTGAAATTATGAATTCCTTCCATGTATAACATCAACAGACACGCCATTTGCTGTTGTCGTATTGGGAATGTTTTCGTCAAAATTTCAGGAACTTGAATGACGTTCGATTTTTATTATCTTCCACCAAGAAGGAGTGATCTCTCCTACGTGGGTTTAATCTGTGCCACCGATCTATATTTCAGCCAGAAAGTTCCGTCCGTACTTACCAATCAACATTAGGATCCAACTGATAATTTCATGTGACATCAGTGATCTTCCGCTAATTTTGCATTCGAATTAATCTGGTACATGCTTGATTACAAATTTTGTCGTGAGCTTTTTTCGAATACAAGAAAGCGTCCAAGAAGTCACTGTACTAGTAGTGTTAGCATTCTGATGTTGGAAAAGAAATATGACGAATTTCCTGATACTCTGAAAATCAGCATCTACTTGAATAAACGATCCTGCGGCCGAGATAGACATTGTACTCGTTTCAAAATTTTTCAGAAGAAATCAGCTCTGACAATGAAACTAGTAACTACATTGTCTCTTCTTCTTTTCTTTTTCTTCCCATCCTCCTTCTCCTTCTAGTCCCTCTCTTTCTCCTCTTTGTAAGGAGGGAGATGAGTTTGCCTTGTTGAGCAGATTTATTATAGGTATCAATTAGGAGACGCAATCTACGCCTTTTTGATTTTCCTTCTAGTACTTCAGCACTATAAGCGCAGGTCGTTAATATGTGCCACCGATCCAAACACAGGTCGTATGAATCTGGTGGTGGTAGAAATTATGCTCAGCAGAATATGGCTGGCAAGAGTTGGAATGGAGAAGCGTTCTTCAAACGTGTCAGTCTCTTCACTTGAATCCTAAACCTCTCCACATTGTCTCATAACAATGGTGTGTAACTTCGTCGATGGTGATCCGGCCGTCGGACGGGCATGTTAATACCGGCGACTCCCCTCGTGTTATTCGAGAGGTGTTGGCTATGTGCCACCACCGACTTTCATTCTTCTTGTTCTTTTCCTTCTGCCCTCGTCCATAATAACACAAGACACAACAGTACGCCGTACAATCTGTGATCACATACATACAATACAGATACTGGCTCGATATTTGATAACAAATCAAAGGAAGCCAAGTGAAAGCCATTTGCTCACTAATATCGTCCAGTGCAGCAATGTGTGGTGTTCTTGCACGGTACCCAGTCTTCACTGACGAGAATGAAAATAACTTCGACTTGTCTTCATCTCTATCCATTGTTTACTGTGAACAGTAATTTCTCTGCAGAATGTCTAGGTTTACTAAGAGAAACAAAAGAATGCTATATTATTAATCAGTCCGTCTGTTCTATCCCAGCGAAGTACTTCGTTTTTGTGATCGAATTTTCGTCTGCAGAGTTCCCATTTGCGCTATTTGGCAAATCTAGCGCTAAAGCCATTCGCGTGTAAATAAGTTAACAATAGATTAGTTGTTTACATGTGTGTGAATAAAGTAGTCTAACTTTGTTGTAATACTTTATTGATATTTACACAATGGTAGAACTTTGCCTCAGTATTCGAGAAGGGTTTTAGATGGAAGTTTTTCAAAGGATTGTTGATACGTTCGGTCAGCCACATACAGTTGCTACGTAGCAGAAACTATACGGAAAATGTAAAATAATTATATCTTTATTAATAACACTAAAATTAATCAAGTATTTAGTTGTCAGAAAATTAGATGTCAGGAACTAAGTTTCTATAAAATTTATTCTTTTCGCCAGAGATCATTGACACTATCTTTGCTTTTATACGGTTAAGGTTATTTGGTGTGAAATTTGCTTATTTCTACATATAGCTCAAATTTGGTGAAATAAGACGATGAATTTAAGTAAGCAACTGACTAGTTAACTACTTGTCCTCACATTGTTGGCAGACTACAGTGAATTTAGTATAGAATGTAGTTTAGTGACTTCTTGCCTCTGACAAATCGCTTGTTTTAGGAAATGGCTAGGTTAGAAAACCTGACTATTTGATGCTGGATTTTTTGTAGTATAGTTTAGTGACTTGTACCCTCAACTCTGACAATCCGCTTTCACAGAAAGAAATTTGGAAGAGCGACATGCTGAAGTACGAAAAACCATCAGCAAATTTCTATTCCTTACAGAAATTAAGTGAACAAGGAAGTTCTGTCGCCTTTGATGTATCCTTTGCAAAAAAAACTTTGTAGCAGTATTACCAGTTAAGGTCTCTATCACTCAGGGCTACCATCATCAGACGGCACTTTGCAACAACCGTTTCAAAAAAATTTTGTGTAATTCAACTAAGACTGCATCCCTTCCAGAACTAATTATTTTAGTTTTTGTATGATAGAATTATAAACTACTTTTTTTATTCTGTATGACTTTTTTTGCTTCGCTTCGGTTTTTTTGTAGGAGACGACTAGGTTAGAAAACGTGACTATTTAATTCCATATAATCTGAAACCGTTACTGATCATAGTTCCGTTATTCGTAAAAGTGATACTGGTGCTTGGAGAGTCCACTCACAAGTTTTTTTAGCTTATTTCATCTCTAGAGACATTCCACAAACATTCGCTGCCTTTAGTGCGAAATTCTATCAACATAAACAAGATCCTAGAAAAGGTGTAAGCATTGTTATACATACAACCATTTTTTGTTACTAATTTTTGAGAACATTTCTTGTGGAGAACAATGATCTGGCAAAAGTACTTTAAAAATGAGCACACACAGTCTCCATCGCAAGAAATTTTATTTTGTGGTAACCGGTTTCGCTCAGATTTTGATAATCTTCAGACCTCATGCTATGACGGTAGGCGGTGGCGGTAAATGGAGTGGCTTTTGTAACTCCACGAACGTCAGCTGTTGAGCAGTAACCAAAACCAGTTACCATTAAATAAATATTTTTGCGATCGAGACTGTGCTCATTTTTAAAAATCATTTGTTTCACTCGAATTTAGAATTCTGTTGGCCCTGTATGCGACTTCAGGCGCATGTTTTTGTACGAGACACCAGTTGGGGGGAAAACATAAAAGCCCATTTAAGCTGTAATTATTGTATTTTTGTCGCTATTTATTCGAACATCACTTTTACAGAGCACGTTAAATCAATTCTTCCATTCTTGCTGCGTGCAATTTTCTTTGTCTTCTCCCAAATTCGTTTCATACGTTGTGATCTTTGCTTCCGTAACTGTTCGATGTTATGAGGCTGTTTTCTTTTCCTTTCTTTTTCGTCCTTGGGGATCACTTTCTGAATTTTTTTCGCAATTAAAGTTTTGTTTGTGTGTCCATGTTGATGTTTGCTACTGTGAGGTCATTTAGCGTCTGTGTAAAACGTCCATGTTGTCTTTTTTCAAAATTATCGAAGGATTTGCTTCGTCAGTTTGTCATCAATTCTAGTCAAATGTCCGAAGAACGACGCCCTTTTATGCGCATAGTCTGTATTATTTTCTCTACTTGTTCAAATCTGTATGTTAGATAGTGGATAGTGGTCTGTTGCATTCGGTTGTGTTATCTTTTGACCAAGTACGCTTCTATTTTTATGATCTGGTTTATGGTACCTTTCTGCAGTAGTTTTAGTGTTTAGGAGCCTCAGATCTCACTACTGTTTAGTAATGTTTAATTATGGTTGCACGATAAAGGCTTCGTCTTCTGTATGTCTGTGGTGTTCTGGAATGCAATGTTCCTCTTATTTGTTCTTCTCTCTAGACTGTCCTCTTCAACATAGTTTATGCTTAACCACTCACCTAAATATTTGAATAAGTCGACTTTTCTGACTTTATTTTGCTTTATGAATAATTCCGATGGACAAAGTTTAACGTTTATTATAAATTTCGTCTTCGAGAAATAAATTTGTAAATTGATTTTTCTTTCTTGCACTGTTAGGTTTTCTGTTTGGATTCTGACATTTGCTGGTGTGTCTGTTATCAAGGTAATGTCATCTGCGAATGCCAGGCAGTCCACATGGATTTTGAATCGGGAACGCGTGGCTATTGCTGCTTACATGTCAGTCGTTCAGAGAGTCGGCTTTTCTGTCGCACTCATGCACTATGTTCAGGATGTAGGCTATGGTGACGGAAATTGATAAAATACACGTTTGCCGCTAATATTTGTTCTGCACGAAAGAGTAAATGAACAACCGTATCAAACGAGATCTGATTGCAACGTCTGTTATCTGGCGATCGCAATAAAGTGTTTGCACAATAGAGTCACCCGAACACTGTACTGGAAGGTATACACTGAGGAAGCAAAACATTATGACTACTGGCCACCGACGTTGGATGCTGCCTGGTGGCCCTGCGAACACGTGACACAGTAACAAAAGTATATAAGCAGAGCAGACAAGGACGTAGACCACCCTAACGAAAATATGGGCTACAAAATCGGGAAATCCATTGAGATAACCGACTTCGATAAAGCACAGATTATTATTACGCAGAGCCTGTGAACGAGTATTCCGAAGATGGCCAAGTTGGTCGAATGTTGACGTGCTACTGTCGTGAGCATCTACGAAAAGAGGTAGAAGGAAAGTGAAACTGCAACTAGGCGCTAAATGGTGGGCGTCCACGACTCCTCACCGAACGTGGAGATCGGAGGATTGTGTGCTCTGTGAAGGAGGATAGAAGATGATCTGTGGCTTCTCTGCCGAAAAAGCACAATGCCGGTGCACGCACAAGTGTTTCATAGCGCCTTCTTCATGGTACATTGTTCAACTTGGAGCTCCGCAGCAGACCACCCCTACGTGTTGACCGGTGGACCAAACGACGTCATCAATTCCGATTGGAGTGAGCGTGGGACCGTTGAGGTTCGACCGTCGATGAATGTAAACGTGTCGGTTCTTCCGTTGAATCACCTTTTTGCTACACTAGTTCGATGGTCGTCTCCACATCGAGATGGACGGCGGCTTGAAACGTACAACACTTCACGGACGCAGGCTGGTGGAAGCGCTATTATGCTGTGGGAGACATTCTCCTGCGCTTAGCAATCGAAGACACGCTAACAGCTTCCAACCACCAGCATCCCTTCATGACTGAGGTCTTCAACAACGACGACGTCATCTTTCTGCAGTACAATTCTCCGTGTCTAGGAACCAGAACCGTGCTAGGCAGGTCTGAGGAGCAATATAGTGAACTCGCGTTGATGTCTCGGCGACCAAATTCGCCTGACGTAAATCCTATGGAACCCATCTGCGTCGCTGTCGAGCGCCATCACCGCTTGCGCAAATCAGCGGGCCGTTCAAGAAATGGTTCAAATGGCTCTGAGCACTATGGGACTTAACATCTGAGGTCATCAGTCCCCTAGAACTTAGAAGTACTTAAACGTAACAAACCTAAGGACATCACACACTTCCATGCCCGAGGCAGGATTCGAACCTGTGACCGTAGCGGTCGCGCGGCTCCAGACTGAAGCGCCTAGAACCGCTCGGCCACAGCAGCCGGCAACGGCCCGTGACGACGCCGGGAGTCGCCGGTGCAGCAGCGGGCAATGCCCCTCCGCCAGCCAGTCCTCGGGGACAGCGTCACTGATGACGACGACGTAACAGCGACAGAACGCACAGTCGGTCGAACCGAACGCCGACGGCCACCTCTGATGCTCTTAAATAGTCCAGACTGCTGCTGAATCAGCCGGTCACGTGGCGCTGTGTTTATTAGGACATTCTTGATGAGTTGGGTAACGCGCCGTGAGGCTGGCGCATCACGCACTAAATCACAACTTCGCACCACATTTCCTAAAAATAACCCCTTTTCCTCTACAAAGAATGCTTACTAAGAAATTAAAACAACACTGAAGCGTAAGCGTTCGAAATATTGAGGATTGTCAGTTACTGTAACCAATGAGTTGTACTGCAATCGCCGGCTGCAGTGCCCGTGCGGTTCTAGGCACTACAGTCTGCAGCCGAGCGACCGCTGCGGTCGCAGGTTCGAATCCTGCCTCGGGCATGGATGTGTGTGATGTCCTTAGGTTAGTTAGGTTTAATTAGTTCTAAGTTCTAGGCGATTGATGACCTCACAAGTTAAGTCGCATAGTGCTCAGAGCCATTTGAACCATTTTCTGTACTGCAATCATTTTCTTTATTTCAGCAATTTCCTACACAGCAACAGCTAACACAAGTTTCACTTGTATGACTGCGGTCTAAACTTCACGTCTCAGACACAACAACAAAGCGAAATATACCAACTAAGCTGTGTGTCGGTGTGTGCAGGAGGACCTTGCTGAACCAAGAGGCGCGCTTCCGAGAGCAGCTGTCGGAGCTACAGCAACGCAACGAGCGGCAGCAGCAGGAGGCGAACGCGCTGCGCTTCCGCATGGAGGAGCTGTCGCGAGACGCCATGGTCAAGGGCGCCGGCATGGACCGTGAGTACCAGCTGCGCCCCCACCTACACTCGCCTTGGTCGCCAAAATAAATTTGTCTTGTCCTCTCACGGCGCCTTTCGTAAGAACCCCATCATCACATCTCTGGCATGAAACATAGGATAGAAGACAAGATATTAAAAACAATACGCTACAAGTATGCAGTGAACTGGAAAAGAAACCTATTAAAATTAACTTCCTAGGCATTCCCTACTCCATAACGCTATTAGTACCTACGTGATGTAGGCAGTTCGACATTGTCCGAAGTAAACAATTCCACCAGTATAGGCGCACCTGCCAGTCACCATTAGTTGAGCCATCGAAGAATGACGAAGACGTCCCCCGTTTCGCAGTTTATTAGCGCACTGTCAGTGTTCCGCACAAGCGCCAAGATCGAGGTGACAGACTAAGCTCACTGGCGGCATTGCGGAATTCTGTTGTCGGTCTCTGCCGCCATCTACAAATTCCCTTCGTCTCAGATTAGAGCATACCAGGCGATTTGGGCGAAACTTTCGCAACTTTATAGATTTAAATAATGACAATACTTGGAATAAGCGTAGTTGGTGGCATAAAGACAGTTGTGGGAATTAAGAGAAAACATCTTTACAAATGAACCGAACGACGAGAAATAATAATCATGAATTTGTAATACAGCCTTGTATATCTCCATGTGTCCGATAATATTTTGCATACGGAATGTTCGTCCCAGCTTGTACGATGAGCAGAGATCAGGGGTTGTCAGTAGGGCCACATAAACTATAAATGTAACTCGACAAATATTTTCAGTTATGGTAAGCACGTTAGACCATAGCAGCAAAAGGTAAATCACAATTTATATACATGATATTTATGTTTGTCGTTTTGCGAAATGTATTCGTTTAGATTAGTCAACTTGTACGACGGGCAGTGTTCATGACTATCGCAATGGTCGCGGTTATTGTCTGTGACAATGCCGTAAACAACTCATCCAGTTAATAAGTACTTTAAAACGAACAAAATGTATTTGTAATAAGATAATACGAAAAGCGTGTCTTCTTTGTCGTTAAAAAGTTAGCTTCGTAAAATACAGGTGTGGAGCTGGGCGTCGATGATGTACTTTTGCGAGTAATAGTTAAGAGCCGAATTCATGTAAAAATTTTGCACAATAGTAGGTTTTAGCGCAAAATCTGTATGCAATATCAAAAAAATTCTTTCTAAAGATATGTCATTCATCTCAGTACTATTAGTATGTGTTGTGAAAATGGGACGTTGACTTAAGAAATAATATATATGATGACCTGGGAGACGATAGGGTCCCGTTCATTATATAACTGCCACTACCATGTTTCAGCAGATTTTTGGCATGTGTATTTCTACGGATTCCTGAATAGTAGACTCCAGAAAGATGTTACTGTGTCCAAAATTATTGGATGTCTGGTGGAAATACTGATGCTCCTACATGGTAGCACACACTCAATAACTGATTGTCCTAGGTCGTAGTATTTACTTTCATTCTACACAAAAATGCAGAAATCCAAGCAAACTTGTTCAGCACTGACTCAGTGTGCCGTCTGAACTCAATCACAAATTAATGACTGATTAACAATATAGGATATTTTGTCTCTGCCCTTGAAACAGCTTCCCCAGAAAGAATGACAATGCTGGGAGTTACTAAACTAGTTTACGACAGAGGTAATAAATCTTACACGAGAATACCAATCTCGGCGCACAAATTCCGCGGGGGGCCAATTTGGAGGAGGCGAAGTTTCCTGGGCGATGGCTGGCTGCTCGTAGTGGCTCTGGTGCAGTATCCTCCAGATCGGACTGCTGCTGGAATCGTGTGGTGTAGATCCTGGTGGTCGCTCTGCTTCAGAATTCTTCAGCTGACGGAACAGGTGCAGAGCGGCCGGCCTCAGTCCTAAATACACAGCCGGCAGAGTGATATCTGCTCGATGCTTCGATGGTATACGAGTCTCAGAGGCAAAGTACTGCTTCCGATTGTGGCGCCGTTGTCTGGGAAGTGGTCGCTGCTGGTCTTGAAGCTGGCACCTCTCGTGGCGAAGCTGCCGCTGCGTGTTTCCATGGTGACAGCTGGAGTTCCAGCGTGTTCTGGACACAATCCAGCTTGTTACGATTGATACGCCGAGCCCGCCGTACTGTTGTTCTCCGGGTCTGCCGAGAGAGTGTCTCCTGAGGAGACAAAGCACGGGCATCTTGCAGACCATGCCTGTAATGTGGGTAGCTGTGTTCGCAGGCGAAGGTCTTAAACACAACAGACGTAATATTTGGTAATAGCAGACTTGCTTGGTTGCAAACGGCGAGTGCAGCGTTCATGTTCGGTGCAGCGTCCTTCCACGGTGCACATGGTTTGTAGGCCGTAGCATATTGGCAAGGTATTTCGTAATTTCCAGCCTTCCGCAATAACAAATTGTTCTTCAGCGATCCCAGAAGTTCTACAGTCTTAGACAGCGAGCAGAAAATCACTTTTCCCTGATATTTACGTAGGATTCTTGGTATCTTACGCGAAATACTGTCAACAAAGGGAAGGAAAGCTAGATTTTTTGTCAGATTGCTCTCCTTTCACTTCCTGGTTCATGAGTTTAACTGCTGGTGTCCTGTTAATCTGCTGGGAAGAACATACATTTTCCCTGAACACTATCTTTAAGTAGTCGAATTCTGGAGCGAATATCTGGATCTGAGAGTGTTGAGCTCTTTGTGTAAGTGCAGTGGATGATGACAACTTCACGATTGTAAACACAAATTGGTATCAATGGATTAATGGATAAACTGTATGTCCCAGAGGGTCATCATTCTTCCTCCTAACCAAAATATACAGAAAAGGTAGACACCCATCTTTCTCTGTTCCCGTAGCGAACCGGATGTTTTTATGAGAGGAGCTGCAGTGTTGAAAAAACAGCATTATACTCTCGATAACGCCACACTATAAAATTATCGCCCACGTACATGCCTCGAAAATAAAACTGGTTCCAGGGCCGCCGATCCAAGCACTCTCTCTCCTAAAGTCCTCCATTATAGGGATGGCCACCGGCGGGGAACATAGCGCAATCCCTGGCCACGACGTAAATCTGCCCAAAATATTCGTGGTTGAATATCAAATAGGTTGAGGAAAGAGCGTGCCGAAACAAAGCAATGATCCCTATCTGGAATTCATTATTAATAGTGTAGTTAAGGCCAAAATCTCTTTGAACACTCAGTTCACATGGGAAAATTTTAAAACTCACAAGGCCTTAGCTGCAACGCTCCAAAGGTCCTGGAATTGAACAATGAAATACACTGCATTTGAGAATAATCAATATGGAAACTTCAACTAGCTAATTCAAAAATAGTAGTACAAGACAGTCAGAGTTATAAAAATATCGTGTTAGTGAGTTGGAAACGAAAAGCTACTCTGTACAGATGTTAATATGTGTTCTCAGTTCTGTTGCGTTGTTGCAATGTATTCCTGATAATTTCTTATCTTATATACATATTGCACAACACAATTGTAGGATAACTTTTTTGAAACTCCTTAACTGCTTCTTATTACAACGAAGAAGTTTTTAATTTCGCTTAAAGGCGCCTACAACCTTTCTCTGTAATGGTGCAAAAGCGGGCGTCCTGTGAAATCACCTTCGGTTTCGCTGACAATTCTGACAGCAAGGTGTCGACACTTGCGAAAAAAGGGAAGAGCTCAGGACTCATGTGAGGTGGGTTAATGATGTTACATCGGCACCAAATTTCACCACAGTTCTGGACAACCCCACTCTGGACATATCGTACGGTGGGAAGGTCGTTATATCCGTTCTTACACACACTTCACCTCTTCTTTTGTCGCCTCTGCGATGGAGGTCAGAACCACGATACCCAGGCTTGAAATCGCGTAGTTATCGTATGGGTGGCCGAGAAAAGCATTTCAGACACATCTCTTCTCAGAATCCAAACGAAAACGCCTTAGGGAGTGTCATAAAGGACGTCAATGAAACTAAACCTTTCCTGGGGGCGTCTGACGGAGCTCTAGGCGCTTGCAAACAAGGAACAAATTCAAATTCGCGTACCTACTAGTATGCGAAAGATCAGCAGTGTAGCCTGCGTGCAGGCGAGTAGGACTCTTGTTTGTCTCTATACAGCTATACAGGTACATTTTTAAGTGCTCAACAAAGGCAGGTAGGTGGCACCAATGGTGTTACCGGACTGGTGGGAGGGGGGGGGGGGGTCTCAGGGTGCCATTTTGCCGTTTTATTCATGCCTGAATCAACGTCACAGTCCTCTGTGATCACGCCACAGGTAGGCGCGAAACAGGAGGGCTGAAAAAGCACAAGCACCCTTTGCAGCTTTGGACTGTGTTAAAATTTCGTCGAATAGTTTTGAACGGTCCCTAGTGCCTACACCCTACTCACCAAAGAAAAACCTGCGGGAGAACTGCCCTCCAAGGGGGTGTGATTATGTTCATAGGTGTTACTGACCCACGTTGTCCTTGTAGAAGGGTTGAATCGTCCGGGGACGGGGGTGAGGAGGGGGGGGGGGGGAGGGTCGGGGGCTCAGCAGTGTCAAAGAATGTCAGAAACGTCGCTCTGTGTTGCTCATCACATTGCGAACAGTCGTTTCTTCCCTCAAAATGTGTCGAAATCAATGACCCAAAGAAACGTGTGGTTTCCATGACGCCCTTTATGTCATTCCCTAAGGGTTCTTCGAGTCTGTTCTGAACGGCGATGTGTCTGAAAAGTTTCCCTCGGTTAATCATAAGAAAACTCCGTGGTTTCAATGTTGGGCGTCGCAATTCTGACTTCCATCGCTTTAGAGAGAAGGCAATGCTCTCTGTTTGGTGGGATCAGAAGGGTGTCATCTGTTATGAGATGCTAAAGCCTGGTTAAACCGTTAACTCTGGTCGCTACCAACAGCAAATGATCGATTTAAATCGAGCATTACGTGAAAAACGACAGGAATATGGAAAAAGGCAACACAAAGTCACATTGTTCCGTGGTAACGCCCCATCACACACAGCAAAACGCATCAGGGAAAAGATCGAGGCATTGAGTTGGGAAATACTAGGGCATTCGGCTTATTCTCCAGACCTGGTTCCGTCGGATAGCCATTTATTTGCGTCACTGGACACGCTCGCGCTGAACAACGCTTCAATTCGTATGGAAATGTACCAAAACGGCTCACTGACTGGTTCGCTTCAAAAGAAGAACTTTTCTTTTTGGCGTGGCATCCATAGCCTGCTGGAGAGGTGGGAGAAATGTATAAATAGCAATGGAGATTATTTTGTATGAAATATTGTTTATCAGTGTCAAACAACAGACGTATAATTATTGAAAGCAAATTTCGGTTTCATACTTCTACACCTAGTATAGTGTCGATTAAGACAGGCGTTATACTATTTAGTTCCAGTATGGAAGCAGATCTCTTCAGAGGCTCTTCGTTTAAATTTCTAAAATATCGAGTATGAGCGTGTGTGTATGTGACTTCAAATGTCCCGTTACTGTGAAATACAAAATAAGAAAATTGTACCAGTAGCAAATATAATGTGTGTGTGCGTGAGAGAGAGAGAGAGAGAGAGAGAGAGAGAGAGAGAGAGAGAGAGCTGCAAAACGTAAACAGCCTGTAGTTTGTGTACACTTAAGCAACATCAAATACAGAATGGAAAGCATCTCGCTAGGCCATGGAAAGGCAAGCTTCCCCAAGCGCCCTTGTAGAAAGTTAACACTGTGTCGGACCGCCTGATTTAGGTTCCCCGCACATTCGAGTACTGTTACCTGATCACCACGCCGTCGGGCTGACTGCTATAGGGGTGACTACCTGCTCCGCAGCGCTGCATCGTCTGGCAACATCAGCCCCCCTAATCATCAACTAATTTTGGCTCTTCAGTTGTGGCGACAGTTCGTCTGACGAAAATTTTATTACTTTTTTTATCCACTGTGGTTCTCAAAAAACTGCTCAAATGTGACATTTTGTGTAGGAGACGCATCAGTCCTTGTCGTCACTAGTCTATGGATGGCTTATCACACCATAATCGATGCTCTTGTTCCTGTATTAGGAACTAACTTACCGTATTCACCGACTAACTGCTTTCGTCATTGTACGCTGTACGCTAAGTATCTGTACAACAAGTAGTTGTGACACACGTGTGATAACAGGACTGAAATCACATCTTCGCGATGTAATATCAGTTCGGCGATTGTAGAGTGTGGGAACATGTGATACAATGATAACGTCAAACGTGCCCTTACATAATCCGTCTTAAACTTTATACGCACAAAAAACAATGCAGTGTAGCAGTAGGCAACATACGTAAATAAGGTAACAGAATCTTCCGTCGGTTCTTGATAGAACAACATTATACACGTAAATAAGATTGTACGGACTATTTGAGCAACTATATAGTCAAGCGCAGATGAGTTAGCGATAGCTGAGCTGTTGCAGCGAGCACTCCTCACCACGCGAACGGGATACTTCAGCATGTCACGCGACTAGGATATTTACAAGCCTTCTATCGACTGACATGAGATTCGATCCAGGACGAGAAAGACGCTTGATATCAACACGTCTGATTGTTGAAACGTCGTAATTTCCTGACAGATGAAATTACCCTTGAAGTCGTACCAGCATTGCTGAGCACATGTGCCACAATGTCAAGAAAGTACCGTAGGTACTTTTTTTTTAAAAAAAAAAAAAAAGTCCGATTGCTGTTATAGGTAGTCGTAACAAGTTGTTGACAGATACCCACACAGGGTGCCACAGCTCTTGGAAATTGGAAATTTGTGGTAAGGTCTTATGGGATCAAACTGCTTAGGTCATCGGTCCCTAAGCTTAGACACTACTTAATCTAACTTAAACAAACTTTCGCTAAGAATGACAGACACACCCTTGCCCGAGGGAGGACTCGAACCTCCGACGGGGGGAGCCGCGCGGAGCCACAGTTCTCAAAAGCGGATAAATCAGCGATAATACATCACATCAGTCGTAAATTCAGTGCTGGACGGCAACATCAACAGTCCTACCACTACCTCCTCGCTGTGTGGGTACGAAAGACACCACTTCTCACGTGTACCGCTACTCAGCGCGGGAGCGCTACCGTTGGACGATCAGAACATCCAAAAGATCATCTAAACCGTGGTTTCCCAAACGACGGTATTCTTACTAATCTAATCTATAGAATTACATCGAACAACAAAAGACCTGAAATAAATGTAACAGCTATGAGAGCAATGCAACACATTGTATGACCGTGTTGCTGACACATCGAAGTCCACAGCGGCAAGACCACAGCAGTATATCGCTCTAACACAGTCACTCCCGGAGTGTACACGCGTTCCTGCTGATTGCCAGCCAGTGGAACTCGCCACGGACGGCTTGCATACGTTCACCTCAGCCGTGACGAGGACAACAGCGCCCTTTGTATCGCCCAGTGGCGTCGCTCGGGAGCGCCTCGGAAATTCTCGTTAAATAGAGCCGTGCCTTTCACAGTACAGTAAAAAACGGAGCCGTTTAACTTTTGTCATGGTCTCTTATCGTCGAAAGATACGTGATTCTTAAAGTTAACCTGGCATGGGACGCCACAATGAAAGTTAACACTTGCGGTGACTATATAAAACAGAGAAGATTTATTTTCCAAAAACAGAGACAGACATGATCTATGCTAAACACATTATGACAGAATATCTTAAACAACAAACAGGTGGTTTAAGAATGTTCAAATGTGTGTGACTTCCGAAGGGACCAAACTGCTGAGGTCATCGGTCCCTTGACCTAACTTAAACTAACTTACGGTAAGGACAACACACGCACACCCATACCCGAGGGAGGAATCGAACCTGTGGCGGGAGGGGCCGCGTGATTCGGGACTTGGCCCCTCTAACCGCGCGACCACTCCTCGCGGCGGTGGTTTGAGACCACAATGGACAAGGATCCTCGGTGGCAGAAGTGACTCAAGTACACTGGCCCTAAAAATTTGGATAACGCAATCTGAATTAATCTGACGCTGAGCAGACTTCGGCTTGTCAAACCTACGGAAGTTTATATTGGTGCAGTCGAAAGCAAGTGGCCATTGGAATTTGTATGCCTTGACAAGGCCGGAGCAGCAGTATGTTACCGTGTTTATTTTGTGCAGCGATGTAACTTGCAGCTAGCGAGATGTGTGTGGCGGAGGCGAGGCGTAAGGCAGCACCTGTGAATCGATCGCGGCCACGAAAGAAATGCAAAATCTCACGATCTAGCGACCAGGCGGACGGATCGCAATTTACTCTCTACCAGAGCCCTAAAATCATGGTAGATTTCAGTGTATGACACACTCATTCGCGGGTCGTACCAAGGACCAATTTGGCTCACTTATACGACAGAACGCACAAGGATGGCAAACGTCAAGACTGGCAAACCAGAAATGAGTAAGTGTGCCCTTGGCAAACTAGTAGTCCGAGACATTTGAAGTCACACTGTCGGTATAGTAAGATCTTCACCACAGGCTCCCCATTCTAACTACTCGCAAGGGAAGTCAGTCTTAGGACAGGTCCCATCTACCAACCACACATGTCAGAGCTTAGAACAGAAGTTGCTTCCAGACCAAAGTCCAGAACCTGAGTGCTTCGCACAAACTCATGTCGAACCAGCGCAAGATTTAAGAAACCTGGGTCTCTGGAAAAAGAGAACCGACAATTACTGGCCTTTTTAAGTTTTCACAGAGGGAAAAGATGTTTTTCTCCGAAGTCACGTCGCTTCCCGCAGAGGCAAGCGAGCAGATACAATCTTAAAGATTTTTATCTAAATCGCCTATGCCTTGGTGCACGTTAGTCCTAGCTATAAGGGGTCATAAAGATTCTATCTCTGAACGTTTCTTAGGCACCAGAGTTTCTTATACGACGGAGGTGGCCAATGGAAGTGGGTCACAGGCCTATTTGCAGTATTGGGGACACGAAAACTTGTGAATTTTTATTAGACATGGCGCTGCACACAATGCCTGGTTCACGACTCCACTGTGTAGACACGTCCCTTCAGTCCGTCGCCTCCTGCCCAGCCGTCGGCTGGTTCCAGTGTCGTTATAGCGCCATTGTCCTGCTGGAGACCTGTCTCGACTAGTAGGTGCTCTGTCTGCCCCGTGTGGCTGTCGGCCTGTCCGGCAAGATCTACTGAGGGCTGGGCTCGCCGCCACGTGCTTTCAGCTTCCAACATGCCGTTGCTACGAGCTAAGAACCATAAAAATACCTCATGCTCTTAGTGCCTTACCAGACTCCATCAGCGTCTGCTCAGGCCATTAACTTTCTAGAGTCTCGCTCAAGTTGCGTAACGTTGTAACAAAATCTTTATGAAAAATAGGTGAGAAACTTGTCCTCTCTCAATTTTACTGTCCGATCATATTTGTGTGTTTGTTAGTCTGTCTCATCCTACTGGAGAACTGTATTTTCAATAAGTCAATGCATCACTCCATCACTTTTGAATTGCGCTGTAATGCTTGAAAAATACCACCATCGACATGAAATTGATGAAATTGATTGTCTGCTGACTCCCGACACCTCTTCCCCCTCCCCTCCTCCCCTGGGTTATAAAATGCCTGACAAACACAAAAAAATTTGGCAACAAACTGGGCAAGTTTCTCCTTGACAATCTCATTCCATTACTGTAATGTGTAAAAGGCGTTGTGTAGGGGTTACTGACTCACAATTGAATATCTCTTTTTCTTTTTGTAACAATTAATAAACAAAAAATAAAAAAGCTTAGAAATGTTCATAATGTAAGGGTATGCACAAATTAATTTGCGATGTGAATGTAAAATGCCTCGTTCCTCAACATTACGATCTATCACGCAAAGTGACCCCTGGAACATGCAGCAATAACTAACTACATTTTGCTATTATTTTTACATTTTTTCGTAAGTAGCGTTGTACCTCATAAACCCAGTATAACCATTCAGATGTCAAACTACAGAGCAGACAGTTCTCACAATACACGCAATTTTGGCGCCGACGTGTAAACTAAAACGACCACCCGGGTCAGACGAGACCCAGTACAGGAAAAAAAACACCAGGGGCGTTGCAGGAGACTCTCTTGTCTCGCACAGTTAACTGAGATCAGAAAGTAGATACCATACAATTGGTCCTGCAAACGCATAAAATGGAAAATCACGGTAAGAAACAAAACGAACAAAAACTTTATTTAGGTCTCACTTCGTTAGCTCAGTTACAACATAAAATTAGTGCACTTTTTACAGTTTTGAATAAACAAAACCCACTGATGGTGACACAGAGATGCTGATACATGTTTGGGCAAAAAGAAGAAAACAGTGTGTTTGCAAAACGACGGAACCTCTGTCCTATAAGTGGCACGGAATCTCCATTTTATTTAGAAACACGTTTACATGGGTGACAACTAAGTGGTAATACTGCCACAAGTCCGCTGCTTTAGAAGATGGTTGACCTTATTTCCGGTTTAGTCACAAGTTACTGAATTCACGTCAAACTCTTTCTTATTAAGCGTATATTAAGCGCATACAAAACTCGTCAATGCAAGCAAAGCTAGAGGGTGACAGAGGTGTAAGATTTAATAAGCTATCCAGCGTGTATGTGATGTTTCCATACTGCTGTTCCAAATACAATGAGAAAAGCCGGCCGGTGTGGCCGTGCGGTTCTAGGCGCTTCAGTCTGGAACCGCGTGACCGCTACGCATCGGGCATGGATGTGTGTGATGTCCTTAGGTTAGGTTAAGTACTTCTAAGTTCTAGGGGACTGATGACCAGAGATGTTAAGTCCCATAGTGCTCAGAGCCATTTGAACCATTTTTTTAGAATGAGAAATGTTCGAAAGCAAGACAAACATGAGCCAGTCACTGGGTACAGTATAGAGAGGTTCTCAGTCCGATCTGACCGTGTGATCTGCAGGTATTTCCATTGCCTACTATGCGAATTATGTCATATGTTGTGTAAATAAATTTTGTGAGGACAATGGAGAATAAAAAAAACAGTGGTTGGGGGGGGGGGGGGGGCTAAGAAGCAAAGTGGAAGAAAGGTAAGGCCCAATTTTATTTGAATACTTAACTGCATTATAAATACAAATACAATGAAATGTGAATCTTTTACAATTCTTCGTATACTTTTGAATAGAGAGTCTGCATTAACCTTCTGTTACAGCTTTCGGAATCCGTTCCACTTAGTAAGTCTGTCACATGAATGAAGAAATTGCGTATAGTTGATTACAAACAACTTTTAGTAATAATGTACTCTCTACGATCGCAGAAAAATAACATAACTGACACAGGGCAGCAGTTAATGATTGCCGCGACAGCGACAGTCCCTGCACTGTAGCAGGCGGGAGAGCGTGTGGGCCCGGTGCAGCACAGCGCCGGTCGGTCTTCCTCCTACGCGCAGCTCAGGCGCGACCAGAAATTTGGCACCGGCGTAAAATAAGAAGCGAACTCAGCACGACCGGAGATGCCGGTTGCCAGCGTCACGGTGACGTCAGACGACTCTATTTCTAGGCGCCACACGTGTTTTCGTGTTTTCTGCACAATGCCCCGCGTCACGCCGTCCGCCATCCTCTGTCAAAGTGGCCCAGCACAATGCGATCCTCTTCCTACTTCGCTTCCATCTGCCACGGTACTGACATCTTCTACAATCTATCCCTCTGGTGCACTGAGATCGCTTTTCGATTACTCTCCTCTGCTGCACTATCATAACGTTTCGATTACTCACCACAAGAAGTGGACGAAAAAATCTAAAAATCATCCGTTCACCTTCCCTACTGCTGACAATCATCCCATTCCACATCACTTTGTACTTTCAGACGAGTTACGGACTCCAAAAGTTTAGCACTAGACCTTTAATCAGTGCTATTAGGTTCTTAATTTTTGCTGTCGGTAATACTGGGGTTGGGCAAAAATATGGAAGCACTGCAAGAAATGCATGCTTGAACATAAATGCTGATGATAACCTAGCGGCAGGTTGCACTGTTTTAGTTGACCGCGAGCCGGCCGTGCGGTTCTAGGCGCTGCAGTCCGGAACCGTAGGACTGCTGCGGTCGCAGGTTCGAATCCTGCATCGGGCATGGATGTGTGTGATGTCCTTAGGTTAGTTAGGTTTAAGTAGTTCTACGTTCTAGGGGACTGATGACCTAAGATGTTAAGTCCCACAGTGCTCAGAGCCATTTTTGAACTCGACCGCGAACGGCACGTGTGCTACGTCCTCAGTACGTTCCATGGGTCAGTCGCGGTCTGAATAGTGTTGGATGTAGCTGTGAGTGCATTATATCGCAGTCAAATGAATTCGAAGGTGAGCAAACTGCTGGTGCCCTCATGGCGGCTGCTTCAATAACCAAGGTACCCGAACTGAAGTGTTTCGAGAGGCACCGCACCGAACATTTATACCATTTATACCGTATACAGAGAAATTTGAATTAACATGTCTGCTGCGTCACAATGCAGTCGAAAGTGGGTGTTGAGTGATGGCAACAGATGGTTATTGAAGAGGACTGTGATGAAACGTAACAGAGATGTAGCTGCAAAAGTCACTGCAGAACAGAATTTCGCACTCGCGAACCCTTTCAGCACCAAAACACGAAGGGAGTACCAGAAGCAGGGAACTGCAGGATGGGCTGGAATCCCGAAACTGCTCATCAGTGATGCAAATGCTGGTAACAGGACGAGGTATTAAACCAGGAGTATGCAGTAATAGAAGGGAATCATGTGGTCGGATGAATATTGTTTCAAACTGTTTCCGACTTCCGGCCGACTTTATCTCGCAAGAGTGAAACATGACGGGGGTTCTGTGATGATTTGCGTAGCCACATCGTGGTATTCCATGGGTCCTGTGCTTACTCTGTGAGATCGCATTACTTCCAAGGATTATGTGACCATTGGGGCCATGTTTGTTCCCCATTGATGATATTGTGTTCCAAGAGGACAGGGCCTCTGTTCAAACAGTTCGCATCGTTGAGGACTAGTTTTGTGGACATCAGAATGCATTTTCGCATATCCTCCGGCCACGGCAGTCACCAGAGCTCAATATTATTGAGCCTTTGTGGTCTACTTTGGAGACAAAGGTCCGTGGTCTCTACCCACTTTCATCATCCGTATCTAAACTTGCCACTGCTTTCGGGACGAATGGTGTAAGATTCTCCTTAAAACCATACATCTACATCTACATCTACATCTACGTGATTACTCTACTATTCACAATGAAGTGCGTGACAGAGGGTTCAATGAACCACCTTCAAGCTGTCTCTCTACCGTTCCTCTCCCGAACGGCACGCGGATAAAGCGAGCACTTACATTTTTCTGTGCGAGCTCTGATTTTTCTTATTTTATCGTGATGATCATTTCTCCCTATGTAGGTGGGTGTCAACAGAATGTTTTCGCAATCGGAGGAGAAAACTGGTGATTGAAATTTCATGAGAAGGTCCCATCGCAAAGAAAAATGCCTTTGTTTTGATGATTGCCACTCCGATTCAGGTATCATGTCTGTGACACTGTCTCCCCTATTTAGCGATAATACAAAACGAGCTGCCCATCTTTGTACTTTTTCGATGTCATCCGTCAGTTCCACCTGGTGCGGATCTCACACCGCACAGCAATACTCCTGAACAGGGAGGACAAGCGTGCTGTAAGCAGTCTCTTTAGTACACCTGTTGCACCAGGAGCTGTATTTATCCATTCCGATATGACTGGAAGCTTTTCTCTGCACCACATTAGGCATGGTAATGGTTGAGTTTTTAGTGTTTCCATATTTTTGTCCATCCCCTGTATCTTACATTTACATACGTTTAAAGAGAGCTGGCAGTCACTACAATAAGTAGGAGTTCTCTCAAAGTCTTTCCTACGATCGCCCAACACCCACCCTTTACACTAGACAACAGCACGTCTCGAAACAATCTGATAGCGATGCTGACTCTAGCTGATAAATCATTCATGTGTATTGCCAACATTAAAAGCCCAGTTAAGTTTCCTTTATGAAAATCTGCAATACTTTCATTTTTATTGCGCATTCTCCGTTCTCTGTAGCTTACTGACTTCCATTAGTCAAATTTTCCTCAAGCCAGTCGCTTATCTCTAAAGTTCGTATAATAGTACGAGGGTCACTCCAAAAGAAATGCACACTATTTTTGTAAAAATACAGTTTTCGTACTGCATGTATGAAAGTTTTACAGTGTGTAGATAGATCCTTCCCGCTTGTTATCAAACTTAGTTCAACCTGTTCCCGTGAGTGGCGCCGTCACAGCATGTCTTCAAGATGTCTGCTACACTTGACGTTCGTCAGAAGCAACGTGCTGACATAGAATTCCTGTGCTCTGAAAACGAGACAGTGGGAAACATTAAAAAAATGGCTCTGAGCACTATGGGACTCAACTGCTGTGGTCATCAGTCCCCTAGAACCTAGAACTACTTAAACCTAACTAACCTAAGGACATCACACACACCCATGCCCGAGGCAGAATTCGAACCTGCGATCGTAGCAGCAGCGCTCCGGACTGGAGCGCCTAGAACCGAACGGCCACCGCGGCCGGCGAAACATCCAAAAGAGGTTGAAAAAGGTGTATGGAGATGCTGCTGTCGAACGCAATACAGTTAGTGGGTGGGCAAGCAGGTTACGTGATGAAAGCGGCCACGGCAATATTGAGGATTGTCCTCGCAGCGACAGGCCTCGTATTGCACACATTCCAGACAATGTGCAGAGAGCTAATGAATTGGTGAATGCTGGCAGACACATCACAGTGAACGAATTGTTACGCTACGTTGGGATAGGGGAAGGCGGTATTTGCAGGATACTGAAATTATTGGCGTTAAAAAAGGTTTGTGCCAGGTGGGTTCCCAGGATGTCGACAGTGGCTCACAAAGAAACAAGAAATACGGTATGCAGCGAACTTTTGGAACAGTACGAGAATGGTGGAGATGAATTTCTTGGAAGAATTGTGACAGGTGATGAAACATGGCACCATAATTGTTCACCAAAGACGAAGAGGCAATCACTGGAGTGGCATCATGCAAATTCACCCAAGAAAAAAAAATCAAAACCACACCTTCTGCTGGAAAAGTTATGGCTACTGTGTGTTTCACTTCCGAAGGACTCTTGCTTGTGGACATCATGCCAAGTGGAACCACCATAAATTCTGATGCATATGTGACGACACTGAAGAAACTTGAAGCTCGAATGAGTCGTGTTCGACCACATTGGCAAAAGCAGGATGTTTTGCTGTTGCGCGACAATGCACGGCCACATGTCAGTCAAAACACCATGCAAGCGATCATAAAACTCGGATGGACGGCACTGAAACATCCGCCTTACGGTCCTTACCTGGCTCCATTTGAGTATCACCTGTTTGGAAAACTGAAAGACTCTCTTCGTGGAACAAGGTTTGAAGATGATGACTCCCTTGTGCACGCTGCCAAACAGTGGCTCCAACAGGTTGGTCCAAAATTTTACCGTGTGGGTATACAGGCGCTGGTTCCAAGATGGCGTAAGGCAGTTGAGAGGGATGCAAATTATATGGAGAAATGAAAATATTGTTCCTAAAGGATGTATTGCCACACTGTAAAACTTTCAAACATGTAGAATAAAGGATGGATTTTAAGAAAAAGTGTGTATTTCTTTTGGAGTGACCCTCGTATCTTGGTTACAAGTGGTGGTATCGAACGCCTTTCAGAAATGTAGGATGACAAAATCTGCTTGTTCATTTTAATGAAATTATTACGTACCAGTTGCTGAAAATATGTGATTTATTTAACACATGTTTTTTTTCCAATTATCAAGCCTATAAAACAAGGAAACACAAATCATTACTTCGCAAAACCACATACAGTAACACTCATCTAATTTAAATCTATCTGTACTGCCCTGTAGTATTATATACTTTAAAACTGATATGCCATTACGCAGAATCGCAATTAAGAAGCATTTTCTTTTACATCTCACAAAGTTCAGTTTATTAATTGAAGACAACTGCCCAACGGCGCTGGTGTCGATGTAATATCTTTGAACGATTATGCATCTAGTGATGGCAAAACCTAAAAACAAACTTGCACCAATGTTGCAATGTTTGCAAGCGTGGAAAATAAGCAGAATGAAACATTAACTTTAGGAAAATTAAGATTACATTCGTGGCTGCTGTTCTCGAAAAAATCACTGAAGTGGATTCAAAAATGCGTTTTGAATACTTCTGTCTTTTCATTTAACAGGCTGACACACACGTCTCTTAAAGCAAAAAATATCTCTATTCCCTCTAAATTTGATAGCAACCAACATTTTTCTTCTCCGTCATCATCATTCGTATAACGCAAACATTCACAGTACCCCATTTATAGAGTGATTCAGAGCACCGGCCATATCCAGAGAGGATTCTATTTAATTTGACCCACAATTTCCAGTCAAATTCGACACCCACAAAATCACAGTTCTGTTTCTCGAACCATTCCCATTCTTGATAATTTGCGATGTGTTGGCAGTTCTTGTCCCAGAGATCTCTTACTTTGTTGTACCTTGCATTTAGCTATTCAGCGTTCAGTACTAGCAGGTGTCACGAACAAAGCCTGTTTCTTCGTAAGACAGGTATGTCGAGAAGAATGGGTATTTCCTTATTGTCTTACATATTGTGGTAATCTCTAAGCAGGGTCTCAGTTCTACGAATCTGTGATGGGCAGATAGTGCTTAGCAGGGGAAGCCAATAGGCAGGAATTGGTGTGACTGTAACAGCAATCATGCGCTTCGTATTGCTGAACTGCTCATCATGGAGGCTGGTATGACAATTATTACACCACTCTGAAGCACAATACAATGCGGCCGAAAAAAAACAGTGAAAGAGTTAATGTTTGCTGTCCGTGATACTTCTAACGAATGCTGCCCATTGTTATTAAGGTGCTTCGCTACTGCTGATGAACCATTCTCTTTATTATTTATGCTCTTCAATCTTCTTTTAAAAGTCTTCACCATCTGACCACCACACCTTATCCTACAGTCTTGAAGTTTTATTTCATAAACTGCCGCTTTCTTCACCCATTTTTCACCTGTGCCAATCTTATGCTTCAGCATCTGCTCCTGCGGGTTATCTGTGCTATAATGCAACTTTAACTAACCTCGCCATTTTATACTAGATAATTCGCAAATATGACATATCTGGCCGGCCGGAGTGGTTGTGTGGTTCTAGGCGCTAAAGTCTGGAGCCGGGCGACCGCTACGGTCGCAGGTTCGAATCCTGCCTCGGGCATGGATGTGTGTGATGTCCTTAGGTTAGTTAGGTTTAATTAGTTCTAAGTTCTAGGCGACTGATGACCTCAGAAGTTAAGTCGCATATTACTCAGAGCCATTTGAACCATTTAGACATATCTCTCTGCAGGTTTATCTCTTTCTGTTGGCTTCTGTGTTCCACCGTTGTATCAATTCCATCTATTAATTCCGCCTATTTTCTACAGCTATGTGGCTGCTCTCATTTCTTCGTCCTTATTGTTAGGGTTTAACGGGATTGTATTAACCCCATCTAGCGTAATTTTAAAGAAAGCTGCTTTAATGTCTATGGGAATGCCATGAATTCTTATCTATGGTAGATGAGGGCAGTTGATTTTAGTTAATAAACAGAGCATTATGAGAATGCTATGCGCCACCATGAGTTGTACCGGAAGGGTTATATGCTTGACAACACATATTTGCTGCTTGCTTTTTTAATATTGACTGTGACTAATGAACATTAATCGTAAGGTACGCGTTACACTGTGAAATATAGATAAATTTACAGAAAACGGATGTTAGTATGTGTAGTAATTCGAATTAACGATTTGTTTCCTTGTTTTATAGAACTTGACAATAAGATAATGTAGTTCAAACGGCTCTGAGCACTACGGTACTTTACATCTGTGGTCATCAGTCCCCTAGAACTTAGAACTACTTAAACCTAACTAACCTAAGGACATCACACACATCCATGCCCGAGGCAGGATTCGAACCTGCGACCGTAGCAGTTGCGCGGTTCCTGACTGAGCGCCTAGAACCGCCAGACCATCGCGGCCGGCACTGACGTTAGCTTTCAAGATTATAACGATATGGCATTTTCAGTGTTGTAGGAGGCGTTGTCTAAAATTAATACGAGTATAGTGCTGTAGTCTTCTTCCGGAAAACTTTTTATTTGCCAAGATCGCAAGGGTACACCGATTAGTAGTTGTGACCAGTTAAGTAGCCATCTTCAGATCACAGTATAGAAAGCAGTGTCTACATCAACTACTGATGCAAGACGCTCTGTCACAATTGTGTTTACAGTTCCAAACTCAACAACTGCGGTTACAATATATTCGTGTTCGACACGCTATGCGGCATTTTTATTGTGCACTACAAAAGGTACATCAGAGTGATATAATGAGACAAGAAGCTCCTTATATTGTCTCATCATATCACTATGATATATCTTTTACACTACAAAATAAAATTGTGGCATAATATGTACTTATTCTAACCACAGCTGTTGAGTTTGACAGAGTGTCTTGCTTCAGTAGTGGGTAGAGGCACTGCTTTTTGTTGTGTGATCTGAGGATGGCCATTTAACTGGTCGAAAGCAGTAATTGATGTATCCATCGTTACGAACTTGGAAAGTAAATTTTCGTAAAGTAGACTACAACATTAGCTTCCAAAAATCTTGGAGATAGTACTTGTTAATCAGTTAGGTCCGCAGTTGACCTCACGAGGCTGGATACTGTATACCCCGCCTCGATCGCCAAATCAAGAAAAATGTCTGGCAGTACTGGCAATTGCGCCGGAGTTCCCCACGTAGCATTAAGACACACTGACCGCCAACCTACGAAAGCGGACATACAACTTTACTAAAGGTGCTGCTTTACCTAAATTGGTAGCAGAGATATTGAATTATTAGCTATTTTGACATGCAACCGCCTGCTCGTCTGGCTTATGGAGATCGTACGAGCTGGTGGTGTGGGAAGTTTGCGACAGTTTCGTCACAGAAGCGCAAGAGACGAGTGGTGCCCGCCCATCCTGCCATTGTGCGATGATCACCGTCCTATTTGGTGAGACAGCAGGCGCGGCGCTGACGGTAACCCTCAGAGTATCAACATAAGCTACTCTGGCCTTCAGCAAATCGGGACTGAGATCAACTTCTGACATCATCATGATCGTCCGTATCTGTGTCGCGGTGGGAGTACGTGTTCATTCTCTCAACTGAACGTCGAGGTTCCTTGTACTGTTGCACCTTAAGAATTTTCCTTGGAGTTTTCACTATTTATAAAGACACATGCGCGGTATGTGGAGGGAACACAGATCTCAAGCAATGCTACAGGTCACTCTGTCGCCACAACGTTGATTGCGAAGTGAGCGCTATCACGTTGGAACTATCGTCTGGCATTAAAGGTGAAACACTACATGTTTTCTAGTTTCCCCTCCTTTCTACTGTCAGTTACACTATATTTTTGTGGCAGGTTACAAAATTTTTAAATGCTAAATTATCACAAATTTCAATCTTCTGCGGCTTACTAAAGTAGTTTGATTTTATCAATCATAACATCCTCTTAGGGAAGTTAAATTCATGTGGATACATCATGTAGTATACTCCTGGTTTAGCTCTTATTTAAGAAGAAGGAAACTGAAATTTACATAACACAGGCAAACTAATTCACAAAGGAACATCACAACATTCGCATGAACAAAGGGCGTTCCAAAAAAATTGTTCGTAGATCCTCTGTTTGTTTATTTATTTACTAGCTGAGAAGCCCAGCATTTTCCGGGTATTTACTTTGCCACTTTTCTATTAGAGACGAAAACAAAAAAGTGCACTGTGTTTGTAGTGAAGTATGGAGAAAATTTCATTTCCATGTATTCGTTCTAACACCTAACAAATGATAAAATAATCGTGCGAAGAAATATGCATAATGAACAAATATATAAGTACATTATCCAGATTAAGAAGCATTATCCCAGACAGTTTCTGTACGCTCTACTCAGATACTTCACGTATCTACAACGTGATCTTGTGAGCATCTCTATGGCAACGCCTCTTCATAGTTTTATAGAAAGCTGTTGTTTTCACTTGCAACCATTTGCTCTTCGCAATTGAAAGCTGTCAAAAGCGGTGTCAGGTGTCAGGGACTTCCTTATGTTGACTCGACTGTAGGAGTGCCTTAGTAGGAAAGAATAAATGTGCTGAAACTTCCTATACGATGCAGCATTTTTTTTTTACGTATCTTGGTGTTTATGACTTCATATCCCTTGAGCTACGTGTGGTACGATTATATATTTGTGAAAGTTCATTCAACAGCGTACGTGGACACTGTTAGTGAAATATGTTGCGAATAGAGTTAGTAACAAAGAAATAACAAAATTTAAAGGTCATGTAGGATGTGGCAGTTTATCGCACATCTCAGTGTTCATCACGTCCATATCTCCTGAACCATAACAGGTAGATGGTTCTTAAACCCACAGCGATTGGCCGGCCGCTGTGGCCGAGCTGTTCTAGGCGCTTCAGTCTGGAACCGCTCGACCGCTACGGTCGTAGGTTCGAATCCTGCCTCGGGCATGTATGTGTGTGATGTCCTTAGGTTAGTTAGGTTAAAGTAGTTCTAAGTTCTAGGGGACTGATGACCTCAGATGTTAAGTTTCATAGTGCTCAGAGACATTTAAACCATTTTGAACCCACAGCGATTGTTGCGTGACAGTAAGGGATATGTGTACCAGGGTTGGTGTAATCGGTCCAGCGATTTAATAAAAGATGTGAATATTCATAAATAAACAAACACACACACACACACACACACACACACACACACACACACACACACACACACACACGTATGGATTTATTTTAAGTGTCTAGGACTCTGATAATACAAAATAATAATAATATTCTGCTGGACACTGCTGATTTTCTGCTAAATGGACCCTAAGCTCCAGAATTCAGCATATTGATCTTCTGTGGCCCAAGGACCGGGTAGGTTTCTGCAGTTCAGAAGATGTTGTGGATCCTGCAGGTCACCACACTCACAGGACTCATCTTCAGTCACGAAGCCTCATTTCCTGAGGTTGGTCTAGCAACGCGACACTGCTGTCCTTAGTCAGCTTATTGCCTTACATGTCACGTACAACTTTCTAAAGCCCAAAGTAGGCTGCTCTATTATGTTCATCCCCACCCCTTCGGTTGATGAATTTCACCATAGCTCTGATCATCGAGTTTCAAGTGCCGACAGAATTGTTGATGTTGTCCGCATGAAGTTCCTCCTCGACCTTGGTCTAGGTTTTTGTGGTTCATATCCAGACAGAGAGTGTCTGGGATTGAGTTACTGCTTCTTCTTCTATATTTCTGCTACTGTCGTCCTGCGGATGACAGGTGACGGAACCCCGACAATGTGGTAAATTTTGGTGACAGAAGTTGGTCGTAGGCGGCTAGTTTCAATGCGTCCAGTCTCATTCAACGCCGTATCCACGTGTTTGGTATGTATGGAAATTCGCCAAACTGGTGCTACAGATTTTGCTACAGAGAAACATACTGTCAGGGCAGATGTGCGCAGCACGTTTGGCTGTGAGCCCCAGGTGGCGCCAGTAAATTTATTGATGATGTTACACCGGGCAGATACTTTTAGCTTTGTTTCTTTGCAGTTATCTTTAAATATGAGAAAACGATCCTCCCTTACTTCCAGGCATTTTGGAGTATCGTAGTGACATAGTTGTTGCCCTCGCTAGATGACAGTTAACTCCCTCCTGGCTTCCTGGTTTCTCAGATGAAAGGCACAGGCCTCCATCTTTCTGGGATTTGGCTTTAGGTGGCTATCATCATTAAATTTGCGAAGACCGTCAAGAGCTGTTCTTAGATTCACTCCCCTTCCTCAGAGGTTTTGTTGTGAGTTGCAGCTGCTGTGTCAACTGCACAAATAAATGTTATTGTTCAAGGGTTGATTGGTTGGTCGTTTGTGTACGTGTTGTACGGTTGGGGTGCCGGTACGCCTGAGGGAAACCATTCTTCATGGTCTTTCATCGGCTTTTCTTACAGTGGCAAAAGAACATCCTTTTAGGCAGGAGACACTGGATAAATTATGTTAAGACCGCTTCGGTAGCTGCCCGGTCAACGCGGCGGATTGCTAGCTGAAGGGGCTCAGGTTCGATTCCCAGCCAGGTCGCTCAAGGACTGGGTGTTGTGTTGTCCTCAGGCTTAAAAAATAGACACTGTGTTAAGCAGTAGTCTTTTGTCATTGAATACGCCTTTTTAATCAACTTCTTGCGGTTAGCGGTGTTATACGCTGCTGACAGATCTATGAACGCTACTCCTGTAACTTGCCCTCTTCCATATCCATCTTCTACGGACTAGGTTATATGTACTGCTGTTCTAATTCTACAAGAATCGTCTATTATTTCATTTGTGTTTAGATTCAGGATTATTAACAACGCCAGTGTTAACGCGAAGCGGAGAGGTGTCAACAGAGAAAATGCTTTCTTTCTTTAAAATTACTGACAAATTCTGCGTAAAGGGGTTTACGTTAAACCCTAACACCCTAAAGTATACACAACCCTTAGCACCTCCTTTCCACTGGACACCATTATTACATTGACCGAGTGACTCGTACACCTTACATATTATGAAAGACGGCATAGTGGTAGTGGGACTCATGCTACAGCGAAGCAGTCTGATTTATAGCCTTAAATATCCACTCCTAGGCAAACTAAATTTATCTATTAAAAGAAATAATCCAAGTTAAAAAATCAGTATAGATATGAAATATCTCAATGCAGCCACGTGACTAAAGAATAAATTTCGTTTAAATAAATAAAAACAGTCAAACTACGGAAAACTGACACTCACGTTACGACGTACAGTCTGGTGACAAAAGTCATGGGATACCTCCTAATATCTTGTACCTCCTTTTTCCTGGCGTAGTCCATCAACTCGCTGTAGCGTGGCATCAACAAGTCGTTGGAAGTCCCCTGCGGAAATACAGAGCCATGCTTCCTCTACAGTCGTCCATAACTGCGAAAGTGTGGCCAGTGCAAGACTACAGCCGTCCATAATTGCGAAATTGTGGGCGGTGCAAGATTTTGTGGACGGACTGACCTTTAGGTTATGACCCATAAATGCTCAATGATACTCATGTCGGGCGATATGGATGGCCAAGTGATTAGCTCGAATAATCCAGAATATTCTTCAAACCAATCGTGAACAACTGTGGTCCGACAACATGGCGGATTGTCATCCATAAAAATTCCTCTGTTGTTTGGGGACACGAAGTCCATGAACGGCTGCACACGGTCTCCAAGTAGCCGAATACAACCATTTCCTGTCAATTGTGGGTTCATATGGACCAGAGGATCCTGTCAATTCCAACACAGCGCACATCATTATGGAGCCCTCACCAGCTCGCACGGTGCCTTGTTGACGACCTGGGTACATAGCTTCGTGGGATCTGCGCCAAACTCGAAGGTTCCTATCAGCTCTTGGCAACTGAAATCGAGACTCATCTGACCAGACGTCTAAGGTCCAGCCGATATGATCACAAGCCCAGGATCGGTGCTGCGGGCAGTGTCGTGTTGGTGGTCTGGTGTCATAGTCCGTTAACGTCGAATTTCGCCGCACTGTCGTAAAAGATACGTTCGTCGTACGTCCCACAATGATTTCGCCGGTGATTCCACGCAGCTCTGACAACTGTCCACAAACGCCGCTGTTCTCGGCCGTGCCGTCGGCCACTGCGTTGTCCTTGGAGAGGAGTAAAGCATGAAATTTGTAGTACTCGGCATACTCTTCACACTGCGGATCTCAGAACATTGAATCTTCTAGCGATTTCCGAAATGGAATGTTTCATGCATCGAGCACCATCTACCACTCGGGGTCCAAAGTGTGTTAATTCACGCCGTGCGGCCATTATCACGTCGAGAACCTCTCCACACGAATTACCTCAGTACAAATGGCAGCTCCGCCAATGCACTACACTTTCATACCTTGTGTATGCGATACTACCGCCGTCTGTATATGTCCATATCGCCATCCGCTTATGTTTGTTACCACAGAGTATCCGTACTACGAAACGGCTAAACGGGGCAGGGCAACAAAATTTCGATTTGCAGTATTTCATATTATTATTGGTAGAATATAAGAACTGAACAAGCTGTCATAATCTACTCATTAAGAACAATAATCTTATGTTACGGGTTTAACATAATAAGTCAAGTATTACAGTTCAAAACAGTGTTTAGGTCTGGAGGCAGCATAACTCAAAGCGCGCAAATTATACAGACTATATTCATCCAGTATTTGAGAGTGATAGCACTTAACGACTTCTAGTAAACTTTGTGCGTAATTTCGAACTTAACGGAACTTTTCTCGCAGTCAACTTATACAGATTGATGAAAGAAAAAAAGCTTACATTTTAGTACATTTTCGCTTTTCATCCAGTAAAACTGCAGCATCAGGCGAGACGTTTCAATTGATTACTTCTTTCGCAACATATTTTACAAAGAGTGTCCACATATACTAATGAATGTACCTGCAAAATTATCTCCTTGTACGACACATAGTTCAGGAGACATGAGGTAGTACACATCGAGATGCGTAAAAAAAATCGCTTTTGCTTAACACGGAGTGCAAATTACGCAGTCTCCAGTATTTGATAATGAGATGACTTAGTAACTTCCAAAAAACTTGAAACATAATTTCAAACATTTTCTAAACTTGTTCTCGTTTATACAATTAACGTCAAATATTTAACTAGTTAGGCAGGCCGGTGTGGTCGTGCGGTTCTATGCGCTTCAGTCTGGAACCGCGTGACCGCTACGGTCGCCGGTTCGAATCCTGCCTCAGGCATTGGTGTGTATGATGTCCTTAGGTTGGTCAGGTTTAAGTAGTTCTAAGTTCTAGGGGACTGCTGACCACAGATGTTAAGTCCCATAGTGCTCAGAGCCATTTGAACCAAGCCATTTAACTCGTTAACTCATTTGTAGAATAACCATACGCATGAAGTTGTTATATCCACGGGAGTTAGATTCTCTAAAGAAGTAGGGGTGGTAGAATTCTTGGTTAAATATAATATGGAAGGCCACGTCATATTTACCTGAACATATTTCGTATTTTAAAACTGGAAAAAGCAATACTGAAGGTCGTAAATCATATAGGTCAAGAGTGAATGTGTCACATCATTATTTCAAAGTTTCCTGAAAAAAATATTTATTGAAGTTCCACATGATACCTCTCCAAAACTATAATATTTTAATTTTCAGATGATTTGTTAAAACGCTACAGACCTCTCTAAATGAGAGAATTTGTGAAAACGTCGTAACGAAACGGAAAACTGAAAAATTGTAATAAAGAAACTAAAACAGATAGAGATCTGAATTTATTTTCAATAAATACTTTTTTCCCGATACTATAAGACATGATAAACACATACACGCTTCTGACCTTTTTAATTTTTTTGGAAAAATAAACTGCGCGAATTTCAAAATTATGTTTTGAAAACATGAATAGTCACAGGATGTTAAACGTCTTGAGGACTGATAAAGTTGAAGGACTGCTAACTGTCAGCTATGACATTAATGCAAGAAATCCTTAAACTGTCTAAATATTTGTACATAAAGATGAAAGAACCTGTAATTTTTTGGTTATTGAGAAATTATTTTCTCCAAAACCCCCATCCTATATGTTCTAAAAACTTCATGGTTGGTCATTGTACTTAAGGGAATGTACAATCAGAATGGACAATACTTGTGTATACAAATGTGAGAACTTTTTTAGGTAGACCTAGTTCTACTCCTAAGGTCAAAAAATTATGGACACTTAAATATTTAAGTTGATCACTGATTTTAAGTAAATGTCATGCAAAGCTATTATTTCTGAATAAAAATAATTACGTTACAGCATTAGAAGTGAGCGGGGAAGCAATTAATAATTTTGTTCAAAAGCATTTTATAACATAAATGAAATACATAAGACTTATACCTATTTTTCCTTTTATGATGTTACAAGATTTTTTTTCTTTTTTCATCTGCTTCTCATTGAACTGGTATAGCCGAGCTGAATTTGTACACGGACAAGGACGACTCAACGAGAGCAGTACTTGAGAATTGAGAACTGCACACTGATCTTTTGATGATGGCCATTTGAAAGCATTATCAGGACCATGAAGTGTTGTAAAGGTAACGGTTATATCTCGCAACTCATGAGACGCCCTTATTACCTGTCCCAACCACCACTGATTGTCATACACACAAGGAATGAAGCGGCTTATTAAAAAGTCTTCTAACGTCTAGTGTTCACACACAGTTATAGGTCGTATTTTGTGGAGAACCGTTCTTGCACTGTATGTCAAAAATGGTTCAAATGGCTCTGAGCACTATGGGACTCAACTGCTGTGGTCATCAGTCCCCTAGAACTTAGAACTACTTAAACCTAACTAACCTAAGGACATCACACACATCCATGCCCGAGGCAGTATTCGAGCCTGCAACCGTAGCAGTCGCACGGTTCCGGACTGCGCGCCTAGACACTGTATGTCGCTCTTGCACTGTATGTGCCACTCTGGGCTGCAACCCCATAGCGACTTGATTGAATTCCTACTACAGTCTTCATAGCAGACCACTCTTTTCTCTTTTTTAAACGGAATTCCATTAATGTACTTTCATTTAGAATTAAGAGTTTCATATTTGTTACAATCGTTGGTATGATGTGTACAAACTCAGTAGCATCTCTTATAGCATCAACAGCTTCGTGCTGGAGATTAAATCTTGCTCCAGGACTTTACAGAGACCTCCTACCCTATCACAAGCACTTTTTCGGTGATCTGTCGCAGAAATTATCCATTTTTGTCTTAATTCCTGTACTACAGTGTTGACGAAGCTCATAAAGCTGAGAGTGGTTTTTAAAATGAGATTTTGCACCAACAATCACCTACATGTATTCAGGAAATGCATGACCTCTATATGCTATGTCATCAGTTATCATGCTGACAGCGTAACATGCATGTGCACTGTCATGAATGAGATCATCATTGACAATAGCAAAACAGTGTGACGTTCCAAGGAAGTGAGCAATACATGTGAATATTGATACCTGTGATGTGTGCCAGTGGTAATTTTGAATTTCGTTCTGCAAATCAACACACAGTTCTCAGCAAAGTCGAAATGAAGAACTATTCTGTCAGTATTCTGGGATATGGCTGAATTTACTTCTGCTATTAGGTGTCTCTGAATCCTCCGGATATGGTGGTGAGCTATTCCTTTCATGACCCAATGTATAACCTCTGTAAGAAACTTCTCTGGCCCTACTGTGTTCTTGATGAACTCTCCTATCTCCCACAATGCATAGGTTACGTCATTATCAGTATCTGAAGGTGTAATGATTCAACAGTCATCACTTCAGCACCGCGACACATTGTACACTCTTACAAACAACAGTTATCTTGCAGTTCTTGACGTACTTCTTTCCTGTGACAATTCTTATGACGAAACAAACAAGTTTCATATTAGTGCAGTAAATACATGTGCATACTTTGCTCACTGGTTGGCATTTTACCCATTTTCGTCGTAAGGAGTAGAATCTTGTGAGACCAAATTTCAAATTCGGTTCTCCTTTTTCAATAATGAAAAGATTTGCTTCTCTTACTGATATTGTCATGTATCTTTTTTTCCAACATTTTCACTAACAGTGATAACATCAGTCTGCTTATGACTTTGCCTGGCGCAATCTTTGTTATAACGTAGGTAATATTTCAGAGCAACAGTAAGCGTAATATCTTGCAACCGATGCACACAGTAAGAATCTGGGCGTGCCCAAATACCTTTCTCATTCTTTATTTTAAGAGCTTTTGAAATCAATTAATGTAAGGAAGTGGGTATGTATTTCCGTATCTGCTGCTTAGACTAGCTACCTAGTACCAGTGTCGGTAACTGTACCTTCTCAGTACAGGTGGCTGTTGAGATAGCAGAATTAGATTTTGAAACCAGACCTCACATTTCATGCCCATATCACTATCTTCAAGTTCTGCACCAAGAGCATCTACGTTATACACTTTACACTTGCTTGTGTAAAACTTGTTTCAGTTGCTTTTACATACTGTTTTCTTCTTGTGCTTCTTACCTTTCCTGGTCGTTTAAGGGGGGATGCAATAGGAGCTACAGCAGTAATGCTAACATTCAAACCATCATCAACTTCACCCCCAGGAATATAAACACGTGCACTGTCTTTTTCAGTTTCACATTCGTGTGATGGTGATCGTTCAAGTAGGTTGTCACTAAATTTCTTCTTGTAGTGAGTGTAGCAATTCTTGCACAATGTATGTGATGCTAATATCATCTCTCGACGACCAAGATATTTCTACAATACCGCTGACAGATTTCCAACAACCGTGGTTTTTACTTTTCTTAAACACCGCCTTGTTGTGTCTTATTACATATTCCACACACCACATTCTTTCTTTACTGTATTTTCTCACTGACGTTGCATCTAATAAAAAATTCAAACCGAAAACAAAACTCAGGCAGAATGGTTTATGTGCAATTTCTCACTCGTGTGATGTAAACAGAAGAGCGCTGGAGACAGTGTTGCCAACATGCATATTTTACGCTGGAAATTCAGCGATGCGAAATATGCAGAATGTTGAAAAACTTTTAACACTTACACAGAAAAATACTATTCACAGTTTCTGTGCTGACTACTTACATATTAACCAAATAATACATTGTGTAATTCTCATAGGTTATCGGATGGGGGTTTTCGGGTAAATAATTCGTAAACTCGTAAAATGCATTTTTTATATTTTTAGTAATAGATATTTACATAATACAGGCAGGTGAAGCAGAGAAGATACTGTCTATAATTACATCAGTAGTGTCTGGTTATATGATAGAAAAAATAGCGTTATGTGACTTTCCAAATTCGAAAAAAATTTTAAATGGAAAAATTAACTTAAAGTTGTATTTTCGTCTTAAATTTGTAAATTAAAGGAAGCTCACAAGTATGTGGGTGTCAACTAAATTTCAACACACTAAGAGGGAAGTTGAACACAAAACATCTGCCAGGTCTCCAGTACTTTTGGCTTATTAGTTACGTTTTTTGGTTCTCTACTTTTTATAGAGCTATTTGCCAAACATACACTTTTCAAAGGGCTGCACCATTTACAGAAATTAAGATAAAACGAAAATACTTCATTTCTTAACACTTATCATATAGAGGTCTAATACACTCCTGGAAATGGAAAAAAGAACACATTGACACCGGTGTGTCAGACCAACCATACTTGCTCCGGACACTGCGAGAGGGCTGTACAAGCAATGATCACACGCACGGCACAGCAGACACACCAGGAACCGCGGTGTTGGCCGTCGATTGGCGCTAGCTGCGCAGCATTTGTGCACCGTCGCCGTCAGTGTCAGCCAGTTTGCCGTGGCATACGGAGCTCCATCGCAGTCTTTAACACTGGTAGCATGCCGCGACAGCGTGGACGTGAACCGTATGTGCAGTTGACGGACTTTGAGCGAGGGCGTATAGTGGGCATGCGGGAAGCCGGGTGGACGTACCGCCGAATTGCTCAACACGTGGGGCGTGAGGTCTCCACAGTATATCGATGTTGTTGCCAGTGGTCGGCGGAAGGTGCACGTGCCCGTCGACCTGGGACCGGACCGCAGCGACGCACGGATGCACGCCAAGACCGTAGGATCCTACGCAGTGCCGTAGGGGACCGCACCGCCACTTCCCAGCAAATTAGGGACACTGTTGTTCCTGGGGTATCGGCGAGGACCATTCGCAACCGTCTCCATGAAGCTGGGCTACGGTCCCGCACACCGTTAGGCCGTCTTCCGCTCACGCCCCAACATCGTGCAGCCCGCCTCCAGTGGTGTCGCGACAGGCGTGAATGGAGGGACGAATGGAGACGTGTCGTCTTCAGCGATGAAAGTCGCTTCTGCCTTGGTGCCAATGATGGTCGTATGCGTGTTTTGCACCGTGCAGGTGAGCGCCACAATCAGGACTGCATACGACCGAGGCACACAGGGCCAACACCCGGCATCATGGTGTGGGGAGCCATCTCCTACACTGGCCGTACATCTCTGGTGATCGTCGAGGGGACACTGAATAGTGCACGGTACATCCAAACCGTCATCGAACCCATCGTTCTACCATTCCTAGACCGGCAAGGGAACTTGCTGTTCCAAAAGGACAATGCACGTCCGCATGTATTCCGTGCCACCCAACGTGCTCTAGAAGGTGTAAGTCAACTACCCTGGCCAGCAAGATCTCCGGATCTGTCCCCCATTGAGCATGTTTGGGACTGGATGAAGCGTCGTCACACGCGGTCTGCAAGTCCAGCACGAATGCTGGTCCCACAGAGGCGCCAGGTGAAAATAGCATGGCAAGCCGTTCCACAGGACTACATCCAGCATCTCTACGATCGTCTCCATGGGAGAATAGCAGCCTGCATTGCTGCGAAAGGTGGATATACACTGTACTAGTGACGACATTGTGCATGCTCTGTTACCTGTGTCTATGTGCCTGTGGTTCTGTCAGTGTGATCATGTGATGTATCTGACCCCACACTGACAGAACCACAGGCCACAGAGCATGCACAATGTCGGCACTAGTACAGTGTATATACACCTTTCGCAGCAATGCAGGCTGCTATTCTCCCATGGAGACGATCGTAGAGATGCTGTATGTAGTCCTGTGGAACGGCTTGCCATGCCATTTCCACCTGGCGCCTCAGTTGGACCAGTGTTTGTGCTGGAGGTGCAGACCGCGTGAGACGACGCTTCATCCAGTCCCAAACATGCTCAATGGGGAACTGATCCGGAGATCTTGCTGGCCAGGGTAGTTGACTTACACCTTCTAGAGCACGTTGGGTGGCACGGAATACATGCGGACGTGCATTGTCCTGTTGGAACAGCAAGTTCCCTTGCCGGTCTAGGAATGGTGGAACGATGGGTTCGATGACGGTTTGGATGTACCGTGCACTATTCAGTGTCCCCTCGACGATCACCAGTGGTGTACGGCCAGTGTAGGAGATCGCTCCCCACACCATGATGCCGGGTGTTGGCCCTGTGTGTCTCGGTCGTATGCAGTCCTGATTGTGGCTCTCAACTGCACGGCGCCAAACACGCATACGACCATCATTGGCACCAAGGCAGAAGCGACTCTCATCGCTGAAGACGACACGTCTCCATTCGTCCCTCCATTCACGCCTGTCGCGACACCACTGGAGGCGGGCTGCACGATGTTGGGGCGTGAGCGGAAGACGGAATAACGGTGTGCGGGACCGTAGCCCAGCTTCATGGAGACGGTTGCGAATGGTCCTCGCCGATACCCCAGGAGCAACAGTGTCCCTAATTTGCTGGGAAGTGGCGGTGCGGTCCCCTACGGCACTGCGTAGGATCCTACGGTCTTGGCGTGCATCCGTGCGTCGCTGCGGTCCGGTCCCAGGTCGACGGACACGTGCACCTTCCGCCGACCACTGGCGACAACATCGATGTACTGTGGAGACCTCACGCCCCACGTGTTGAGCAATTCGGCGGTACGTCCACCCGGCTTCCCGCATGCCCACTATACGCCCTCGCTCAAAGTCCGTCAACTGCACATACGGTTCACGTACACGCTGTCGCGGCATGCTACCAGTGTTAAAGACTGCGATGGAGCTCCGTATGCCATGGCAAACTGGCTCACACTGACGGCGGCGGTGCACAAATGCTGCGCAGCTAGCGCCATTCGACGGCCAACACCGCGGTTCCTGGTGTGTCCGCTGTGCCGTGCGTGTGATCATTGCTTGTACAGCCCTCTCGCAGTGTCCGGAGCAAGTATGGTGGGTCTGACACACCGGTGTCAATGTGTTCTTTTTTCCATTTCCAGGAGTGTATTTTTTCCAGAGATATTCAAGACCACGAGTTGACATGACCTGTATGATTTGAGATGAAATCACCCTCTAACAGTATTAGTACATGTTGCTATTGGCTGAAATAGCGAGTGAGCAATAGGCTCTGAGGTTGATGTGGTAAGGCCATCAAACAAGGATCATTCGCACAACAAAAATTTAATTAAAATAAACGGTCATTGCGTTCGTGAATAACAAAATAATGAAAAGATCAAAGAAATTCAATACATTTATGAAAGCTAACAGATGCCCAATTAGCCCCGAATTACACATTTCATGGCCCGCCCTCAGAAATACATTTAAAGTAACCCTTCACGTTACTAATAAATAATCCAGACCCCACAAATAAGACTAAGAACAAATCAAACAATATTACTTGTATCTGACAGAAGTAGCTATTAACTTTTCAGCAATGAGTACTGCTGAACATAATGCATACAGAATGCAGAAAGGTTCAAACTTGCAAGACACTGCGCTGATCATGAAATCTAATCAAATAGAACTAAGTCAAGGTACAGTAGCAACTAAGACGCGTTACAAAAAATTCATATAAAAAAATCCTAAGTCAAACGCATTCACTGAGTAAGGTCAGACTAGTTGTACCTCTCACTTTTATTTTCCCCGTCCAACCCAGTACTCAAGCCAATAAATGAGCAATTTTAAGTTTAAGACAAAAGAATTTAATTGCGACTGAGAATAACAAGGCCAAATTAACGGATGGAAGTCATTGAGCATGAAACAACGAGTAATCCACTCTTTTCAAATCTGTCGGAATCCTCGGCTGGGGTTGGCGCCCAGAAAATAGCAGTAAACAGATTGAACTGCGTGTTAAAGTTAACTCTGCAGCACAAGTGCACGGCAACAGGCAATGTTCTGAAACGTTCTCACCAAGTTTAGTTCTTATTGGTTGGGTAGGGACTATCCCAAGTGGCAACTAAAGTTTAGTTCTTGTTGGTTGGACAGGGGCAGTCCCAAGTGGCACTGGTATACCAGTCTTCATTCGGCTGCATCCCATGCTCCGACATTTCCTTTTCCCAATGTACGGCTGCCCACTTCGCCTCTTGCTCTCGCCCTCACATAGACCCCGACGCCGTCATCGTTCACTCTGCCACGCAAAGTTCTGAAGCCGTCCGTCCAGCTAACCGTAGTGAGTCGAGATGGCGCTCATGTTGCCGGCTGAAAACTTCTTCTTGACCGCAGACCGAGACTCCAAACACGCAAGCCCGATACCCCTGTAAGAGTTAGGACCCGCCGCGCACGCTGTCTCTGGTGATACGCACGAAGCTGTTGCTTGGTGATAGTCGGTGAACATAACTAGCCATCACAGCTCATTGATAGAGTAATTTATTTTATTACTGACGGCAGCGCAGAAATATGGCTACGTTTTTGGCGCCACAGTGTTAATATCGCCAAGCACGGTGTTAGAAATAAGTTCAAAATACTTGAAGATGATCTAAAGGTCAAACCTGTTTAAATTAATAAAAAAAAAAACTTATGGTCTACTTTGGCTGCTCAAATATGAGGCTTTTGAAATTGTTACGATCTGTGGAGCGCCACCTACACTAAATGTATTTTCCATTTTCGATAGTGAAATGATTCAGCGCAGAAAGGAAAGTTGATTCTAATAACAACGTTATCATTAATTGCCTTATACACTATGTGATCAAAATATCCGGGCACCTGGCTGAAAATGACTTACAAGTTCGTGGCACCCTTCATCGGCAATGCTGCAATATGGTGTTGGTCCACCCTTAGCCTTGATGACAGCTTCCACTCTCGCAGGCATACGTCCAATCACGTGCTGGAAGGTTTAATGGGGAAAGGTAGCCCATTCTTCACGGAGTGCTGCACTGAGGAGAGGTATTGATGATGGTCGGTGAGGCCTGGCACGAAGTCGGTGTTACAAAACATCCCAAAGTTGTACTATAGGAATCAGGTGAGGACTCTGTGGAGACCAGCCCATTACAGGGATGTTACAGTCATGTATCCCACTCCACCACAGGCCGTGCATTATGAACAGTTGCTTGATCTCGTTGAAAGATCAATCGCCATCCCCGAATTGCTGTTCAATAGTGGGAAGCAAGAAGGTGTTTAAAACATCAATGTAGGCCTGTGCTGTGATAGTGCCACGCAAAACAACAAGGGGTGCAAGCCCCCTCAATGAAAAACGCGACCATACCATAACACCACCGCCTCCGAAATTTACTATTGACACTACACACGCTGGCAGATAACTTTCACCGGGCATTCGCCATACCCACATCCTGTCATCGGATCGCCACATTGTGTACCGTGATTCGTCACTCCACACAATGTTTTGCACTGTTCAATCGTCAAGTGTTTACGCTCCTTACACCAAGCGAGATGTCGTTTGGCATTTACCGGCACGATGTGTGGCTTATGAGCAGGCCCTCGACTTTGAAATCCAAGTTTTCTAACCTCCCGCCTAACTTTCATAGTGCTTGCAGTGGATCCTGATGCAGTTTGGAATTCCTGTGTGATGGTCTGGATAGATGTCTGTCTACTACACATTACGACCCTCTTCAACTGTCGGCGGTCTCTTGTCAGTCAACAGACGAGGTTGGCCTGTACGCTTTTGTGCTGTATGTGTCCCTTCACGTTTACACTTCACTATTACATCGGAAACAGTGGACCTAGGGATGTTTAGGAGTCTGGAAATCTCGCGTACAGACGTGTGACCCAAGTGACTCCCAATCAGCTGACGACGTTCGAAGTCCGTGAGTTCCGCGGAGCGCCCCATTCTGTATTCTCACGATGTCTAATGACTACTGAGGGCGCCGATATGGAGGTCCTGGCAGTAGGTGGCAGCACAATGCATTTAATATGAAAAACGTATTTTTTTGGGTGTCCGGATACCTTAGATTACATAGTGTATGCCGAGATACCTTTGCTCTTCTGCTTCCTCACCTATTCTTTGTAGCAAGATAGTCAATGCTTAACAGTAACAAACATTATAATCAGCGATGAAAATAGCAGTTGCGTATAAATCTGTATTTTATTGCAGATCTCAGCCTCAGTGTGAAGTGAGCTGTAAGCATTAGGCGTTTTAACAACATATGCACAGTCAAGCTTTCTGAGTCTACGTGACTTGCTACTAAGTACACAGTTGGTGGCTGTGATGTAGCTGAAACCTAGCTAGATTTGCAACAAAATACAGATTTACATGCGACCGATTACTGTGTTCATCCCTGATTACGACATTTTCACAGTCGCTGAGCACGACAGTATCTAAGGGAATCCAACCTGATGGTATAACGAAACATTTTATTCAAAGATCACATAGCTTCCTGCATTGGCGAAATAATTGTTCAAGAACTTATTTTTCCTCTCTTTTGTTATTCGATTTCGTGACTGAAAAGCGGAGAAGCGCTTCTGAGCTGGCTTTGAGCATCTGGAACATATGACAGACGTGTTTAAGAGGCTTTCAAATATCCTTTCAACTACAGCCCTCGCCGCTTAAGACCACTGAGCATCTGTGTGTTACGCACGTTCTCTCTAGCCCAGTGTCCAGCAGAGTGGTGTTCTTCCGTGTCATGTCAATGTCCTCATTGGTTACTACGAGGATGCAAGAAACTATAACGGTAATGCAATACTCGCAAAAAAGTTCATAATTATTTCCGCGAATAGTGATTTCGTACATACAACGACTCAGAATGCCTGAACCTACATGCATACTCCGCAAGCCACCTGGCGCCACGTAGCGGAGGGTATTTCTGCTACCACTGTCAGAGCTCCGCTTCCATCTTCCACTCTCGAATAGCGCTTTGGAAGAATGATTGTCAGTAAACCTCCGCATGAGCTCTAATTTCTCGAATGAGGTAATTTCGCGAGACTATGTGGGAGGAAGTAATATGTTGCGCGACTTTTCCCGGTACCTACGCTGTCGGAATTTCAGTAGTAAATCTCTCCGTGATACAAAATGCTTCTCATTTAGCGTCAACCACTGGAACTTGTTGAGCGTTTTCGTAACGCTCTCGCGCTGATTAAACGATCCCGTGACAAATCGTGTCGCTCTTTGTTGGATCGTGTCCATCTCCTCTATTAATCCAGCCTGGTAAGGGTCCAGACTCATTAACACTCAAGAACAGTCAAAACAAGAGCTTTTCAAGCCACTTCTTCCGTAGATGAACTGTATTTCCTTAAGATTGTTGCTATGAATCTCAGTGTTGGCATCTGCTTTTTCCACAACCTTTTTTTGTATGGTTATTCTACCTAAGATCGCTCGGTAGTTAACAGTATTTACTTTTTTGGATTTCTTTTCTTGTGTATGAGCCGTATGGTACATTTATTTACGTCCAGGGGCGTCTGCCAGTCCCCGCACCATTCAGCAATCCTCTACAGGTTTTCCTGCATTTCATTACTGCCTTCTGACTTTTGATGCCTTCTTCCAAACAACCACATCAGCTGCAAGCAGCCTCGTGTTGCTTCAGTATATTGTAAACAGTAAAGATCCTGTCACATTTCCTTAGGTTCTACTGAAACCATTTACATCTGTCGATTTTATTCCACGAAGAGTGACGTGTTAAAGTGCTATCTGCAAGGAAACCCTGAATCCAGTCGCAAATCTGGTCCCCTACTTGGTAAGCCCGTATTGTTTCCACTAAGTAACAGCGCGAGATTGCATCAAACGCCTTCCAGAAGTCAAGGAACACAGCATCAGTCTGAGCCCCGATGCCTACGACGACAGTCTTGTCACATATCTTCCAAACGGAATTCCTGTTCCAAGAGTGTGTCCACAATAAACAAGTCCTTGGTTAACGGAAGAAGCAAAATCCGCGTTTCCTTCTCCAAATAACAAGTTCTTAAAATTATTGATGTATTAAAATTATGTAGTCTGTTTTCGAGTTACCTATAGTAGGTCGCGTATCATGTTATACGATTTATTAAAACAATTTGTGATCAGGTTAATTATTCCTAAGATAGGTTTCATCATATACATAACACAAAATACGTATAGCTACAAATAAATTTAGCTAAAAGAACTACATTACAAAAGGTTGTAAACATTCAACCAGACGCCAACCAACAATAAAAACTTGCCTACTCCCCTCCAGAATGGGAGGGAAAATTCAACACACCAGTTGGAAACTGTAGCAGAATTTTCGCCTCTTCTACTTACGCATAGTGGCCAAAGATTTTTTAGGATTCGGTAAAAACTGCAGTTATCGCTCCTGTATGTATTGGCATCATTTATTCTTACCCACAAAACTAACTACAGTACCCCCGATCACGTAACTGAGCAAAGTGTCTCCACTCACTTATACTATGTAAAAGAAACGCAAATTAAAAGAAAAAATTATGATGTCGAAAAGAAACACACATTTAAAAAAAACTTCTTATAAAAGTGACGAATTGCTATGAGATAAATGAAGTTTTTGAATGACACATCTTTCAGACTGTCTGCAGACAATAGAACAATTTTTATGTAAGAAGAAGATGTGCTTAAAACAGGTGAATAGTATATTAAAAATAACAACAACTCATTTGAATAGGTGTGGACCGATGAAAGCAATCTGCTCTGTGCCTTAACTGTCCTCTGTGGGAAACTGACTGACGATGTTATTTATGTGATTTCTGACATTTTCTCGGGGTGATACACCATGTTTTCGGGTTGTGCGCAATAGTTTGACGAAGAGCTGAGATGTATTATTCAAGTACTGTGAACGCTTGTCTTATGTGTACACACTACACAAATTCCAAACATACTGGAGACGTGTCTCTGAAATACGAGCCCCGTAAGCACACCACCAGTGTCGCAGCTGCCCATTTATTTCTTAACCTCTCCTGTGACAAAGTTATTACCCCCACCTGTCTAAAGGAAACTCTTGTACTGCCCGCCAATTTCTTAAAAATTTCTTGATAAATTTAATACCCCTAACTGTTTAAAGGAGACTGTTGTACAAGATGTTTGCGGTTACCATCTTCTCCACACACGTAGATACAGGGTGGTCCATTGATCGTGACCGGGCCAAATATCTCACGAAATAAGCATCAAACGAAAGAACTACAAAGAACGAAACTCGTCTAGCTTGTAGGGGAAACCAGATGGCGCTATGGTTGGCCCGCTAGATCGCGCTGCCATATGTCAAATGGATATCAACTGCGTTTTTTTAAATAGGAAACCCTATTTTTTATTAAATATTCGTGAAGTACGTAAAGAAATATGAATGTTTAAGTTGGACCACTTTTTTTTCACTTTGTGAAAAATGGCGCTGTAATAGTCAAACATATGGCTCACAATTTCAGAGGAACAGTTGGTAACAGGTAGGTTTTTTAAATTAAAATACAGAACATAGGTACGTTTGAACATTTTATCTCGGTTGTTCCAATGTCATACATGTATCTTTGTAAACTTATCATTTCTGAGAACGCATGCTGCTACAGCGTGATTACCTGTAAATACCACATTAATGCAATAAAAGCTCAAAATGATGTCCGTCAACCTCAATGCATTTGGCAATACGTGTAACGACATTCCTCTCAACAGTGAGTAGTTCGCCTTCCGTAATGTTCGCTCATGCATTGACAATGCGCTGACGCATGTTGTCAGGCGTTGTCGGTGGATCGTGATAGCAAATATCCTTCAACTTTCCCCACAGAAAGAAATCCGGGGTCGTCAGATCCGGCGAACGTGCGGGCCATTGTACGGTGCTTCGACGACCAATCCATCTGTCATGAAATATGCTATTCAATACCGCTTCAACAGCACGTGAGCTATGTGGCGGACATCCATCATGTTGGAAGTGCATCGCCATTCTGTCATGCAGTGAAACATTTTGTAGTAAAATTGGTAGAACATTACGCAGGAAATCAGTATACATTGCACCATTTAGATTGCCATCGATAAAATGGGGGCCAATTATCTTTCCTCCCATAATGCCGCGCCATACATTAACCCGTCACGGTCGCTGATGTTCCACTTGTCACAGCCATCGTGGATTTTCCCTTTGCCCAATAGTGCATATTACGCCGGTTTACGTTACCGCTCTTGGTGAATGATACTTCGTCGCTAAATAGAACGTGTAATTTCTCTTGTGCCCAGTGGCAGAACTGTACACGACGTTCAAAGTCGTCTCCATGCAATTCCTGGTGCATAGAAATATGGTACAGGTGCAATCGACGTTGATGTATCATTCTCAACACCGTCGTTTTTGAGATTCCCGATTCTCGCTCATTTTTTCTGCTACAGATGTGCGGATTAGCTGCGACAGAAGCTAAAACACCTACTTGGGCATCATCACATGTTGCAGGTCGTGGTTGACGTTTCACATGTGGCTGATCACTTCCTGTTTCCTTAAATAGCGTAACTATCCGGCGAACGGTCCGGATACTTGGATGATGTCGTCCAGGATACCGAGCAGCATACATAGCACATACCCGTTGGGCATTTTGATCACAATAGCCATACATCAACACGATATCGACGTTTTCCGCAATTGGTGAACGGTATATTTTAACACGGGTAATGTATCACGAAGCAAATACCGTCCACACTGGCGGAATGTTACGCGATACTACGTAGTTATACGTTTGTGACTATTACATCTATCACAAAGCCCAACTAAAACATTCATATTTCTTTACGTACTACACGAATATGTAATTAAAAATGGGGGTTCATATTAAAATAGATAAAACGCAGTTGATATCCGTTTGACCTATGGCAGCGTCATCTAGCGGGCCAACCATAGCGCCATCTGGTTTCCCCCTTCAAGCTAGACGAGTTTCGGTCTTTGTAGTTTTTTTTTTCGTTTGATGCTTATTTAGTGAGATATTTGTCCCGGTCACTATCAATGGACCACCCTGATTTCCTTTGCCAGCTGTATGAAGGCAAAGATTATAAGGTATATTTGCCTTTATAAAATTGATCTCTCTGTTTTTGGTTTTATAAAGAGCAATAAAAAATTTCCATTCGAAGACCGTACAGTATGCCAATCAGGCAAAATAGCCGTGAGCATTGAGGCAGTCATACTACCGAGGGACCGAAGGCGTGATAATCGCATGAGGAGAAATTAGGACTATAGTGCTGGTGATCGAATGTGTCCTCCTTGAGTTGGTGTAACTGCTACGTTACGACATTTGCGATATGAGACGTGCGTCATCATAAAGCAGCAGCACCCACATTCTTCATTCTCCGATGACTGTCTTCCGGCGTTTGTCCTTCGGCATCCAAGAAAAGAACAACAGCACTTTGGTCCTGTTTGGACGCATTTGGTAATAACGTCGCCATATTTGACGTTTCCGTATTTGCCCCACGCACTTCGGGAAGACACGAATGCCATACTAATCCCTTTCTGCATTTATATAGCCGCATCGGAGTCGCACCACGTTGCATATACGTTGTCTCAGTGCCTCAGTGCCTACATACTCCAATGTCATTCTTCGCGGGCGTGTGGAAGCCATCGGTCAAACATGTCATTTTTGCATTGTGAGTGTACCTTAGTTGGTTCCGAGCTGCATTTAAAGACTAACAAGCATCTCTCAGTCTCGAAGAGTCTTATGCTGGTCGTGTATCAATCAGTCTGCCGGCAGTTACCTGATGACTACAACCGTCAGTGACTAGACAGCTCATATTCTTCATGTAACTCAAAACTGAAGGATTTTCAACTTACAGTGCTGAAGAAGGTCTCGTAGTCATGATCAGCGCCACGAAATTTCAAATGTTCTTTCAGCCAAGCGCAAGAGAAGGCGACCTGCGCTGCTCGTTTGGGCTACAGCTCTGCTGAGCAATTTTGCATATCGGACGTCGTCGTCTGTCGTCATATTGAGGGTGAGGCGAGGCCTCCTCAGGAAACAATACAACACTGTTCCGCTCCGGTGGTGTTCACAAAGCGTGAACACGTTGCTGCATCGACCGACGCGAGCAGTGAGACAGAAATCGTGCCATCGAGGCCCAACTGCAATGCACCAAACGAGTCAGCTATTGCGTCTCCCCTTTGTAATCGTTTTATATTTATTTATTTATTTAACCTGATCAGATTAGGGCCATCAGGCCCTCTCTTACATCGGACCAGTGTTCCACAAATGCACCATTTCACACATCAGAGTTACATCATGACCATCGATTAAATGAGAAAATTAGCTTACTCTAGTGACAATATGGATAAAGAGTAGTGACTAAGACCTAATAAAGTAAATGCGGCAGTATTTTTACAACAGGTGCTACACATACAGATTATGATAAAAGCAATAATAATAATAACAGTAAAAAAATCAAAGAATAATGATAAACATGACTAAGACCTGATAAAGTAAATGCTGGCAGTATTTTTACAACAGGTGCTATACATACGGATTATGATAAAAACAATTATAATAACAGTAAAAAAATCAAATAATAATGACAACACATGAGAAAGATTGGCAATAATGAAGGTTTGTGCAGATGTACATTAATATCTTGGTGTGTAAAGTAGATGTTTACTAGTATAGCGAGTTTTGGGGAAGGGAGATTTAAGAAGGGGGAAAGAGGGAAGTAATGAGGCGAAGTGCATTCATGTAACAGAGGAAGGCATTCCTGTTGCTTAAGTAGATACATCATTAACTGTTTTTTGAAGCCGGACATGTTTTTAAGTTCTCTAACATAACGAGGGAAGTTATTCCAGAGTCGGGTTCCCGCTACTGTAAAGGACTTTGAGAAAGTGACTGAGCGATGCAGTGGAACGGAGAGGATTTTATTATAATGGGAACGTGTGTTTCTGTCGTGTCGTTCCGACAAGAGCGTTAAGGACGAGGAGAGATATGAGGGACAGTGTACATTTATAAGGCTGTAGATGAGACAGAGTGTATGGAAATCTCTGCGTTTGTCTGCACGCAGCCAGGACAATTTTGCATATGCTGGTGAAGTGTGATCAAAAAGGGAATTTTCCTGAGAGAGGCCTTGTACGATAATATCGCTGTAGTCAATGATGGGGAGTATAAGCGTTTGTACTAATTTCTTTTTCAGATCGAAAGGGAAGAGTTTTTTTATATTTTTGTACGACATGAAGGGACGCTGATGCTTTTTTACACACTGCACTTACGTGCTCTGTCCAACTTAGATTTTCATCTATTATTACTCCCAAACTCTTTGCTGGGGGAGAGAAGTTAATATTTGTTCCATTTAGGATAAGAGGTGGTACGGATTCCCGATGTTTTGGGTTAATGAGCTTAGAGTGACCAACAAGTACCGCTTGGGTTTTAGATGGGTTTAGTTTTAGACCTATGTCCTGTGCCCATTTTGACAGTGCATCGAGGTCAGTATTGAAATTTTCAATAGCTTTCTTGAGATTGCTTGGTTTCACACCTAGATACAACTGAAGGTCATCTGCATACATATGATATTTGCAATAGGTCAGAACCGATGATACATAATTGACATACAGAGAGAAGAGTATAGGACCTAATACTGAGCCTTGGGGAACGCCTGACACTACCTGCCGCCATTGTGATTTTATATTCCCAGACAGGACGCGTTGCTGACGAGACATCATGTATGAGCGAAACCATTGCGCTGCACTTGGTGAGAAATTTAGACCGCTTAGTTTGGCTAGTAAGATGTCGAAGTCGATAGTATCAAATGCTTTGCTGAAATCTAAGAAGCAAATGATAGTTGCTTCTTGTCTGTCCATGGCAAGTTTCAGGTCATCTGTCACCTTTATCAGAGCGGATGTTGTGCTTCGATGTTTACGGAAGCCTGATTGGTATTCGTCTAGTAGGTTGTTAGTAGTTAGGTAGTTGGTGAGCTGGTCATGAACTATATATTCTAAGGCCTTTGATAGTGCAGGAAGAAGGCAGATGGGGCGGTAGTCAGAGGGTGCTGTGGCGATGCCCTTTTTAGGCAGTGGCTTAATTTTTCCCTCAGGGAAAACACTTGTGATTAATGAATCGTTGAAAATGTCTGTTATAGAGGGCAGTAGTTGGTCAATTATAAGTTTTACCATCTGGACAGTGATACCATCATGTCCAGTAGATGCTGATCTAATCCGCATTACGGCTTTCTTGACAGTACTGCAAGTGACGTGCAGTAGATAGAATTTTTCTTTGCCACAGTCGTTCATCCCCATGAAGTAATCAATGATTCTCTGTTTCTTCTGCGCTTCAATTTTGGTTGTAGGTAATGTGAAGAATCGGTTTAGTTCTTCTTCTGGGCCCATGGGATTTTCTGGAACTTTTATTTTGCCTAAACTGAGACTGCGGGGATTTTTCCACAGGATAACTGGTCTACATCTATTGTCAGCTAATGTACGGGCATGTCTGAACTTAGCGTTTCTCACCGCTTGACTGACTTTGTTTCGTTTCTGCTTGTATACAGCATGATTTTCAGGTGTGGGGTGTATCTTGTATGCTCGATTTGCAGCATCTCTGAGATTCATGAGCTGTTTTAGTTCATCAGTAAGCCAAGGTGCAGGTTGCCTTTTTACTTTCCTGGTCTTTATTGGAGCATATTTGTCATATAGTTGAGTACATGAAGGGAGTAGAGGTCATCCCCCATACTATTTCTTGTGCCTCAGTTTCGAGTTCAGGCGCATTTATGCGTTTGAGGTCTCGGTATGTAGACAGTTTTTGTTTCTTTCTAGGGCATTCAAGTGAATACGTCATGGAAATGATGTCATGGGCAGATATGCCAGGCGCAGATATTTGAGAGGTGCGAATTATTCTGTTCGGAGATTTCGATGCGAATATATCTATGAAAGTGTGACTGGTAGTCGTGTGATGAGTAGGCGCCAGCTGAAGTAGCGTCATATTTCAGGCAGAAAGCATCCTCTTAAATTTCCCAGTGGAAGGACTATTGCACAGAAAATTAATGTTTGTGTCACCTGCTATAATTACATGTTCATATGACGATTCGATACTAGAGAAGGCAGCTTCGAAGCACGCGAACCCACCTACTTTAGGAGGTTTGTAAAGGACACATATTAAGCACTTTCTGTTAAGTGATTTGATCTCTATGAACATCTATTCCACTTGTTTATCTACATTGTTGTCGGATGTGTGTAGTACTTTAGGTGACAAATCAGAGCGTATGTACGCCCCTACTCCGCCCCCTCGTTTGTTGCATCTGTCGTGCGTGAGAAAGCCATCTAGGTTTACGGAAGTTGTAGGAATACTTGGTTTGAGCAAAGTCTCTGACAAAAGTATTACGTGTATATCAGCAGTTTGAAATATATATTTAAACTCGTCGAAGTGAGCTGGCAAAGACTGGACATTTGCATGCGCAATATGCAGCTTGGTGCGTTCGGGCGTTGATTGTCCGAGGAGGCTGTCGACCGATGTTTGTGGGTCGTGGTTGGCAGTGACAAGAGGGTCTGGCATCAGGAATGCGGAAGGCATGTGAAGGGGGGGGGGGGGGGGGGAGGGAGCGTCCTCCCAGTTCTGCGCAGTGAAAGCGGCCGGGAGGGGGAGGGGGTAGATTCCAGGGGAGGCAACGGGGTCTGCGGCCAAGGTCAGCGAGGTGGGCTGGCAGGGGAAGGAATTTCGCTAAACGGGAGTAATCTGCACGTTACGACAGAGCGTGATATTAATTGCACTTATGAGGATAACAACTACAGTATGATGGTGGGTTGTTAATTAAGGATGGAAGTTAGACTACCTTATGTAATAATTAACAAAAATTACATGAGAAAAACAGTTAAAGATGAAAATAGTTATGTGGAGAAACGAAAAGTTAATGATACAAATAATAACAAAAATTACACGAGAAAAAAATAGAGATAAAAAATAATAATGTAGAGAAACGAACAATATGATAACACATTAGTTAAGATATGGTTGACAGGGTAAACAATATAAGCATACAGGTTAGTGGCAGCAAGATTAGACATGATTTAGCTTCTAAAGCACAGGCTTTGGAGTTCATTAACACTGCAAATTGTTTTCTTTCCGTTTTCGGTCTTAACCATTATCCTGCCGTCATTTGTCCATACGTTCTGTTTCCCAAATTTCGAAATCGCGCTCTTCAAAATGTTTAGTCTTATATGGAGTTAGATTCGTCTCTACCTGTCTCATTACTGTATTTCTTTGTGATCGATGAAAAGCACTTTTAAAATGTCACCAGAATATACGTGCTTGTGTGACGAAAGAAAAATAGAGACCGTACTCCCTGAAAAATAGCGTGACGCTTATTAAATGTGATATGAAGCTTTTATTTATATACTAAAACTTGGTAGTTACTTAATGGCTACAGATATATTATTCGGAAAACGAAACCAGACAAAAACTTAGTCGCTCCCAGGATACATCTCGCTAATACACTGTAATAATAATTCTAGCTATTATAACGTCCTCAGTTGGGCGAGGAAGGGAGTGCACAAATTTCTTCAGACATGCCATATCCCGTCACTGTGACATACCCCGCAGACATATCAAATCGCAGGATGTTGACTGCTAAGTTTCAGACCCTGTTCCAAAAAGTACCACCCGTTTTCTGCTAGATTAATATTTGCTGACCTAGCGTGTCACTCGAGATGAGAAAGAACGCCAGGAAGATATGCGTGCTGCCCTGTGAAAGTGGCTGTATTCATCTTGTTAGGCGAGACTGCCTGCAGAATACTTATCATGAAGATGTAGAAGAAGTGGCAACACCTCACCACCGTGAAATTCCGAAATAAACATCCTGACTAATGTTCAGGGTATGTTTAATAAACGGACCCAAACAAAGGAGTTACGAAGAACATTCCCAGAAATCCGTCCAGAACTACACCCTCCACACACTGCAGGTTGAACGGCTCATTAGTTCGTCGCTGTAATAGATGCCTCGCGTCATTTCAGAAGAGGTAAAACCGCGAATCGCGACATGAATTCAATCAGCTACTGTCCATTTTCTGTGTTGGATTGTTGGTTGATTTCGGAGAGGGGACCAAATAGCGAGGTCATCGGTTCCAACTGGTTAGGGAAGGATGGGGAAGGGAGTCCGCCGTGCCGTTTCAAAGGAACCATCCCGGCATTTGTCTGAAGCGATTTAGGGAAATCACGAAAACCTAAATCAGGATGGCCGGAGGCGGTTTTGAACCGCCGTCCTTTCGAATGCGAGTCCAATGTGCTAACCACTGCGCCAACTCGCTCGATGTTTTCTGTGTTGTCTTATCCTTTGAAGACGTGTTCCTTACACGTGCCTCTGTGAGCAATGGCCTTTAGCGAGGCACCGGACTCCTAATACACATTGTACGCAGTTCGCTCGAAAATTCATTGATATGGGCCTGCAATCGCTGACAGCATTAAATGGCTGTCGGGTACCAAACCGACTGTCATTGACAAGGCGTTTCACTCGACTCTGGTCCCTGCTGGTAAGGATCTTTTTACGACCGTTGTCTTTACGCCGTGCCACGTGGCTTAGAGTGGTTCACCATTCGTCGTAGACACGATGGACTGTCCGCCAACAGATAGAGCAGTTTCATTCCCGGCGAGGCAATGGGTACGTGACACCTCCTTTGTGTCATGCACCTCCACGCTGACCCATCTCAATGCGCCGGTTTCATATAACTGAACAGAACTTACTGTCATGGCTTACGTGAGCGGAGGAGGATCGTATGAGCACCTACGGCCAGTTCTAACTACCTACGCTGCTCTTACAGAGGGCAGACTAAAATTTCGTCTGGTGAGTTTAGGCTCATTTTATAAGAGAGGAGACATAAACTTCTTTTCAACTGCGGGGTCGCAAACCTACTAAAGGCTTGCTACGAAATATGAGTCAAAATACTGAATAAGGACCTCATACCAATTGTGATGATACTGAGAGCAGATCCTCTTGGCAGTGGCTAATCAACGAAGAGTATAGAAACGCAAAGTTCCACAATTTATTTTTAAAAAACAGTAAAATTTTCATTTATTCTTTTGAAACGTAATAACCCCTGTAGAATTTACCAAGTAGCTTCACCATTTCCGGCTATTTATTACATTAACAATACATCATCTTATTATCACAAATTTAGCAAAATTAATTTTGAAAGGCAAGAAACTCTGCTGAAATTTGCCCTGTTGCCTTGTCAAATGATATCTTTATAATCATAGTTTGCCGAAAATTATTATCATCTTCTTTAAAAAAAGCAACCAAGGTAAGTTAGTCACGCACAAGCAATATACTCGGGATATTATTTATGGTGACCAGTGCCTTTAAATCACCTTTTAATTAAAACTCAGGCACCATGAAAGGAATAAAAAATCACAATAGTTAGAGTCCAGTACACGAAATAGTTAACCGCTCAGCAATAAGTCTCTAATAGCTCCCTCTGACTGAAATTATTACGAATTCGCTTCGGAACCTTTGGAGGTTCGAGCTATTACATTCGGTTATCCACACCAAAAAGAGATCGGATCCACGGATATGAGCAAGATTGCTTTGTTACTTAACTGCAGAGCGTTCCCTGAAACATAAGTATTTTAGGAATAATTCGAATGATTGGTTTGCACACACCCATAATACAGTTTCGTGGCCAGTACTCTCAAACAAGGTATCATACGCCACTAACTGTTCGGCCTGCGAGAACAGAGCCAGAAAGACAGTGATTAAACAATCACAAGTAATTAGTTATTATTCTAGCCTAACAAGGCGGTATCCATATAGGGAGAATCCACAACTTGCACTGCCTTACAAATAACTCATAAAATGCCACCAACGCTTAACGTACAGAACATACATTATGTGATCAAAAGTATCCGGCCACCCCAAAAACCATGTTTTTCATATTAGGTGCATTGTGCTGCCACCTACTGCCAGGTACGGGTATCAGGGTATCAGCAACCTTAGTAGTCATTGGACATCGTGAGAGAGCAGAATGGGGTGCTCCGCGGAACTCACGGACTTCGAATGTGGTCAGGTGATGGGTGTCACTTGTGCCACATGTCTGTCCGCGAGATTTCCTCACTCCTAAACATCCGTAGGTCCATTGTTTCCGATGTGGAAACGTGAAGGGACACGTACAGCACAAAAGCGTACAGGCCGGCCTTATCTGCTGACTGACAGGGAGTGCCGACAGTTGGCGAGGGTCGTAATGAGTAATAGACATCAATCCAGACCATCACACACGAATTCCGAACTGCATCAGGATCCACTGCAAGTACTATGACAGTTAGGCGGGAGGTGAGAAAACTTGCATTTCATGGTCGAGCGACTGCTCATAAGCCACACATCACGCCGGTAAATGCCAAACGACGCCTCGCTTGGTGTCAGGAGCGTAAACACTGGACGATTGAACGGTGGGAAAACGTTGTGTGGAATGACGAATCACGGGACACATTGTGGCGATCCGATGGTAGAGTATTGGTGTGGCGAATGCCTGGTAAACATCATCTTCCAGCGTATGTAGTGCCAACAGTAAAATTCGGAGGCGGCGGTGTTATAGTGTGGTCGTGTTTATCATGGAGGGGGCTTGCACCAGTTTTTGTTTTGCGTGGCACTGTCACAGAACAGACCTACATTGATGTCTTAGGCACCTTCTTGCTTCCCACCGTTGAAGAGCAATTCGCGGATGGCCAATGCATCTTTCAACACGGTCGGGCACCTGTTCATAATGCACGGCCTGTGGTGGAGTGGTTACACGAAAATAACATCCTGACCTGAATCCTATAGTATACCTTTGGGATGTTTTGAAACGCAGACGTCGTGCCAGGTCTCACCGACCGTCATCGATACCTCTCCTCAGTGCATCACTCCGTGAAGAATGGGCTGCTGTTCCCCAAGGAACCTTCCAGCACCTGACTGAACGTATGCCTGCGAGAGTGGAAGCTGTCATCAAGGCTAAGGGTGGGCCAACACTGCATTGCAGCATTGCCGTTGGAGGGCGTACAAACTTGTAAGTCATTTTCAACCAGGTGCCCGGGTATTTTTGATCACATAGTGTCCCAGATCACAGTTTGGTAATGCTGAAGAGCAGGTAGAAGTTTAAGAGAATAATTAGCAATAATCAAGGTGAAAAGAAATGAGATACGGAAATATTAAGAAATAAAGAGATACATTTGAAGTTCTCTGGGACTTCGATAATGCGAGAGTGAATAGCTTAGTAGGCAGTTCAGTTGCAGAGGAATGGATACACCTAAAAAATTCAATCACGGAAGTTGGAAATAAAAACATAGGTACAAGGAAGGTAACTGCGAAGAAACCATCGGTAACAGAAGGAATACTGAAGCAGGAGCAGTACTGTAGGATGAGAGAGCGGCCATCCGCGAGTTACGCAGCGATCCTCAGTTGGTGGTCTCGCCTGCTGACAAAGGCAATGCCACACTACTGCTCCTGCACTCGGAATATAAGAGAGAAATGCACGAACTTCTCGATGACGCAGCGTACAGAAGGATAGAAGGACACCCGACAAGTCGCCTTCAAAGAAGAACCGTTGAACTTCTTTGCAGTACCTCTGATGGGAAAACTGTCAAGGAACTTCGACCACGAGCGGCTGCACCGCCACGACTGTATGGGCCACCAAAGGTCCACAAGGGTGGGACACCTATGCGTCCAATAGTCAGCAACATAGGAGCACCAACCTATGGACTGGCCCAACACCCGACGTGTCTCCTTAGTCCATTTGTGGCAAAATGCGAACACCACATCCGCAATTCCATCCACTTTGTGCACCGTATACAAGAACTTCGGCTCCAGGATAGCGACTTGTTAGTGAACTTCGACGTAGTGTCCCTCTTCACTAGGGTACCACTGAAAGACTCCATCGATCTGATTAGCAAGAAATTCGACAACAACCTAACAAGGCTCTTCGAGTTCGTGCTCACCTCAACATACTTCCTGTTCGACGGAAATTATTATGAAAAAGACAGATGCCATCGCCATGGGATGCCCGCTTTCACCGGTTGTAGCCAACTTTTTTATGGAGAATTTCGAGGAGAAGGCACTAGAACAAGCCAAACAAAAACCAACTTGTTTCGTCCGCTATGTGGATGACACGTTCGTTGTTTGGACACATGGACGGGACAGCTTAATTGAATTTCTCGAACACCTCAACTCGCTGTACCCCAACATACAGTTCACGATTGAAGTGGAGCAGGATGGTGCCCTAGCGTTTCTTGACGTCCTGGTGAAACGGAAACTTGACGGCAAGCTGGGACACAGTGTATACAGAAAACCTGCACACACCGATTTGTACCTAAATGGCTTTAGTTGCCACCACAGCTCCCAGAGTGAAGGCGTTTTGCGCACACTTGTTCGCAGGGCACGATCGATCTGCTATCAGGAGAGCCTTCCAGCAGAGCTGCAGCACCTCGAGACAACTTTTCGGAAAAACGGGTACAACCAGAAGCAAATAAGACACGCACTCAGACAGACAGCGCCAAGAAAACAAGAAGAAGAAACAGAAGAATACAAGTCATTGGCGTGCATTCCGTTTGTCGGAAACACCTTAAGAAAAATCGGTAGAATCATGGGGAATCACAATGTGAAATGTGTATTCCGACCCCTGCAAAATCTTTGACTCTACTAGGTTCAGTGAAAGATGACATAGGTCTTCGAAACCCAGGCGTGTTTCATCCCCTGTCAGTGCGGAAAATCATACATTGGGGAGACAGTCCGCACTGTAGAAGAGAGGTGCCGCGAACACAAGCGCCCCATACCGAAGTAAACCAGGCCACTAAATCAGCCGTGGCTGACCATTCTGTAAAGACTGACCATACTATGGACTATGAAAAAACAAAAATACTCTGTCAATCCTCCTACTTCTGGGACTGCGTTACTAAAGAGGCCATCGAAATCCGACTTCAGGACGATCTAATTAATAAAGACAGCGGCCTTCAACTTAGTAAGACTTGGAACCCTGCACTCAGCCTGGACAGAAAGATGCGGTCTCAGAGAGCGAGGACCGCCCCGGCGGCGGCAGCAGGGAGACTGCAGACCCCAGTTCAGACCCAGGCGCCGCTTCCCCCACCACCTCCAGTGGACGCCGCGCCGGCCGCACCAAAGACACCAGGAGAGAAACGGTGGAGCCCCCTCCACGGCTAGTATATATAGGGTGCCGAGAGGAACGGCACAGCATTCGTCAGGAACCACCTGAAGATGGCAGCGTGTACGTCTGCCGAAATATTGTGGGGAAATTACGACGCTACCCGGTCGGATACCCGAGAACTGTTTAGATTGGAAATACGCATTGCTGCTTGTGTTTGTCGGATCCCACAATTGTCATGCCAATATGGAATCGATATATTTCTCAGCGCCACGCAGGAACTCAGCGGCCCCACGCAATTAGCGCTCGAGAAGAAAGGCATATTGTTCTCTCGCCCGCGTTGGATTGTACAGACACATCCCGTTTTGCGTCAGGAAATGTGCTTATTTGCAACAAAACGGACGGTGCGACGTCTGGAGTACCTCGAACTATCGGTGCGGCCAACAGCGCAGCGAATTTTCAAATAACTCATATGATCATACTTTTGTAAATAAGTGCAGTCGTGATACTAAACCAAATGCTTTTCATAAATCAATAAATACCACACCTGCCTGACTGCCTTGATCCAAAGTTCTCACAATGTCATTTGAGAAAAGTGCGAGCTGGGTTTCGCATGATCGATGTTATCGGAATCAGTGCTGATTGGCAAGGAGGAGGTCACTCTGTTCGAGATGCCTCATCATGTTTGAGCTCAGAATAAATTCTAAGATTCTCCAACAATTAGACGCAAAGATACTGGACAGTAGTTTCGTGGATCACTCGTACTACCTTTCTTGTAAATGGGTGTGTGACCTGTGCTTTCTTCGAACTACTAGGCACGGTTTTTTGTTCGAGAAATCTACGATTGATTATAGTTATTACTGTCTACTCAGCAGCAAATTCAGTACAGATGTGTTAGGGATTCCGTCAGACCATGGAGTTTTGTTCAGTTTTAACGATTTCAGCTGTTTCTCAACAACACTGACACTAACACGTATTTAACTCATCTTTCCAGTGGTACGACAATTGAACTGGGCATATTGGAAAACAGAGTCAACTTGTGCTTTGCTACCTTCAATTTCAGTTCCTGTCTCATTCGCAAGTGACTAGACGCTAATATTGCTGCTACTAACAGCCTTTACATACGACCACAATTCCTTTGGATTTTATAAAAGATAATTTGACAACATTATACTACGGTAATCATTGAAGGCTTCACCCATGCTCTCTTGACAGCCAAATGCTCTTCATTCAGCAACTCTTTCTACAGTCCTACACTTTGTTTTAGACTTATGATGCAATAGTCTCCGTTTCTTTAGAAGTTTCTTTGTACTGACTGTATACGGTTCAAGGTCCATCCCATTATGAACTCTTCTGATGGGAATATATCTATCCGATTCACAGTCAACTATTCTTTGAAACTGGAGCCGTAGTACCCCTACATGCTCCTGTGGTGTGCTGAAAGTTCCTAGTTCCTCTCTGAGATAAGACCATTATCGCTTTTTTATCTAGCTTACTGTCGATATATATCTTTCCACTTGTTTCAGTTGTCCTTTGTGCTTTGATATCGTTGTTGTCACAACTGTGTCATATTCATTGATAGCAGTTTCGATATGGACACTGACACTTCTCGTTCTCCCACAGCTATTATTATCTGGAGTGAATTGTGAGTCACCAAATTGAAAACAACGTTGTGTATGCCCCACTTAATTAAAAACAACCTTGTGTGTGCTCCACATGCAGGCAGCTGTCTGAGCAGCTGCCTCTGATGTGTAGTACACATCTGACACATTTAAGGAATCCTACAATTCTCAGTCCTGTGGCACAAGTCCAGGAAATCGCAGTCTAGTTTGTCACAGAACGTTCAAAGTACCTACTTCAACCGTTCCACTTGCCTCGGAGCCAGGGTGATACGATCAGTTCTAGGGAAGGGGAAGGGGGGGGTGGGGGAGGGGCAATGCTTCGTTGAAACTCTGTGAACAATGCTGATCTTCTCAGTCTCTTCTGCCAGCCACTGGAATGCTCCAAGCATGAACCCTGGAACCCAGACAACAGCCTTAGTTTGTTTTAATATGTACCACAATTTACAGTTGGTTGCAGCCTGCTTCCTCAGTGGCTGCCGCAGCAACCTCTTCAACATGTTGAATGAGGATCCCAACCATACAAACTCCATGCACCCTGTGTTTATTTCCATTTGCTTGTATACTGAATGATCTTCCATCCGCCTGGACAAGTGAATTTTTTATTGTGACCAAAACCAAAAATTCATCACCGTCTGCTTCTCTTCTAAGGATGTCCTCTGCCTTACAAAAATAGTGAAGCACCCGGCAGACATGGTTCGATGTCAGTGTAACTTTGTACACATCCACACCATCGGTGGATACATAACTAATTTGAGTTCAGTTCTCTTTGCCAGGGGTAAAACAACCACTGGAGTCCGTTAGTGTTGTTACCAGGCCTGGTAAAGTATATAAGGGGCGTCAGATGTTGAGTGATCACTATGAAGGACACGTAGATGCTGCATTCTCTTCTGAGACAGCATTATCAGCATCTGACAGGGTTTTAAAGTGGCCTCATAGTGAATCTCCATTTGGCCAGCTGATCTAATTATACAATATCCAGATTTGTTGGGCATTGAGATGTGACAGTGATCCGATGTTGCACTACATAGGAAAGTAAGGGTAGATATACTTGTCACCGAGGTCGACCAAGTCACCACCACATGGAAGAAATTTTGTGGTAAGCTCATATGGGACCAAACTGCTGAGGTTATCGGTCCCTAGGCTTACACACTGCTTAATCCAACTTAAACTAACTTACACTAAGGACAACGTACACATCCATGCCCGAGGGAGGACTTGGACCTGCAACGGGGGGAGCCGCGTGAACCGTGGCCAGGTGACCGAGACCGCGTGGCTACCCTGTGCAGCTACCACATAGAAGAATGTTGAATTGTGCACCAAGCATAACGTAACCCCTTCATGTCGATACCTGCCATTCAAGAACAAGTAACGTTGTGTGTCATCCTGCACCACTGGCCAAAGACTGACAGCAAACGGATTAGGAAACTGCTGCCCCATGTGTAGGCTACCATTAAAACCACAACACTAAGGGCTGCATTTGGAGTGGTGCTGTTCCCAGGAAGTATGGATTGCTGATGAGTGGCGTCACATTGTGTTCAGCAATGAATTGCGACCCTGCACTGTCCCAATGACCATCTTCAACGAGTATGGCAATGGCCTGGGAAGAGGCACAGTGGTATAACTCCTCATGTCATGCTGTTAAGAGACATTAGGCACGACTTCACGTTATGGCTTGTTATGACTGAGGGAAGTATGGTGGCACAACGATATGTCACAGATGTTCTGTATTTCTTTGTATCACCTCCCATGTGACAGTATCGAGGTGCCATGATACTGAACTATGGCCAGCAAGATCCCAGATCTGTTCTTGGTAGAACACATGTGAGTCCAACCCAGATGTCAACTCTATTCCTGTATTCAGGATACCAAGGACCAGTTACTACAGTAGTGGGCAGAGTGCATCAGAAGGTGATACAGTGGCTTCATGGCATCATTACCAACCAAATCAGTGCGAGCATTGAGGGAACAGTGGGTGCAACACACTCTGATAAGTGGGCTCTCACAATCAAGCTCTTTCTAAACTTGACTCAGTTTTATATTCACTAAAATAACATCACAAACCCTCGCACTCGTGAAGTTACATTTCGTTTCTTCCCCCCTTTCAGTTCGGTTTTTCTTCTTTTTTTCCAGGCTGAGTGCATCCCATCTGTAGATCGTAGTGTCGTCAAAAAAAAAAAAAGCAGAATTTTTCACGTTCTTTTTTTTCTAGGTTCAACAGCCGCTCACTGAAAGATTCTGTTGACATCCACACATTTTTCTTGGAACTGTAAGACACAGGAAATTATCTGACACTTTTGCAACATCTAGGGTTATAGTCCGATTTGGGACTGGTGCTTCACACAGATTGAGCCACGGGAGGGGTTTGCTTGTTTCCGGTTCTAAAAGCGGCAGTTGCGGTACTTGCATACAAGTGCTTTGTATCTGAAAAAGCATGTATCCTGCATATTATGTCTCTCGTTTGCTTATGGAGAATTTCTCGTTTACTATCATAATCAGCGATTACAACTTGGAAGAAATGGAATAAAAAATTCACTGAATAACTCGCTACAATCACAAGTTTAACGCTCGCATTGGCTACAACGTTTAGAGCAGAGCGCTCAGAATTAAAGGGGAATAGCATTACAAACCCATGTGTGGTTCAATGGAGCACCGCCTCCTACTGAACACAGAAAACAGTGTTGCTGATACACTTTCATCAGTAGAAGGGCAAGGTGGACGTCACCCCACTCTCCACTGTTGCCAGATGTATCCAACATGGCGGAGATGACGTCATCCAATATGGCGGCCTGTAGATTTGGCAACAGCGTATGACGTCATCCAAGATGGCGGCTATGACTTCATCCAAGATAGCGGACTTTGGCGGGAACATAGGTCAATTGGGCTACCTCCACTAACCTAACACCCCTCTCCTCTCCTCCCCAAGAAAATGGTGGGAAGTTCAAATTTCATCATGACAGTGCAACACACCTATACTAACCTAAGAAAATGGCTGGTAGACAGGTCACTTGGGCTACCTCCACTAACCTAAGTCATCTGACTGCCACCTCTTCCTGGGGATTGGAGGGAAATTTTAATTTTGGCAGTAAAGAAAGGCCACTAGGGCTATCTCTACTAACTTAAGAAAATGGTGGGAAAGAAAGGGCACATGGGCTACCTCCACTAAACTAAGTCATCTGACCGCCACCCCATCCTAAGAAATGGTAGGAGAACGACTGGACCTGTGCTGCACATAAGTCTTTATTTTGCATGCACTATTTATTTAAACAATTAGAGGAAGCACTACCATCAAGTATAGTCGCCATGGGGTCTGGAGTCCAACTGACCTAGTAAACAGTACTGCCACCAGAGGGCACTGTCGTCCATTCCATGATGTACCCAAGATGGCTGTCTGGAGGGGAAAATGACTCAGCCTGTGCTGGGCTGCTGGAGACAGGAAGGAGTGTACTTTATTTATTCTGGTACAATTTATTTTTGGATGGATTTTAGATAGTATAGTTATCACACTGATACAAAACACATGCTCTGACATGCTTGGAGTCACGCCACACAGCCTACAGACCGGTAAACTACTCGTAAATTACTGAAATAACGCTCTGCAGACAGGGAAACAACCCCTAAATTACCGAAATAATTTCAGCACACAGCACACAGACATGCAAACTTCTCCTAAATAATGCAGTACACTGATAAGCAGTCATGAAATTAAACCGTAAACTGTCCAAATAACGCACAACACAGCCTACAGACCTGCTCACAAAATAATGCAACAGACATGCAAACAACGTGTGCGGACACCGCCCACCACCCCCTGTCCACTGGACTGCACAGGAGGCTAATGCACATGTTCCCAGAAATTGGGATGTACCAGAAGCTGCCAAGCCACAGGCAGGTGCCCATTTGGGTCCCTAAAGCATGATGGGGCAGTTTCCCTTTCATACTTGACACCTGAGAAATTCCTCTAGAAATACATGATCACCTAGGCACCATTGCTGACACGACCAGATGGGAGCGAAGACCTATTTGCAGAGCACAAATGCTCCAAGTGGTGTGCGCACTGATACCATCACGTGCCACTGCTGGACGCAAGCCATCACGAGCCATCACTCTCACGCCGCTGCCAACAACATGTCAAAGTCACCTATACAGTTAAAGTTCTTCGAGTGTTATACTGACGTCACATCTCTAAATAAGTGCCAAGTCATCCTCTGGGCAGCACACATGTGTGTTCACCACTGCTGGTGTGATCCTTCTCCCTACCTGTGGTCCAGTGAAGACCTAATTGCCAAGTGACTCACCCTCACAGATGCTGCATAAATCTGATCCAGAATAGCACAGGCTGCTTTCTCCCTAACGATTCTAATAGCACATGCGTGATGTGTGGCTGACACATCGCTGCGTGTAGCTACATACCATCGCAAGCACATCTAGTGACATTCTCAATGTTATACTGAAGCCACATGGCTATCTAAAGTAAGAACCAATTCGAACTCTAGGAAATTGCATAGTGCCCCTAAATACTTAACATGCGACTTAGTAGGAGCTTTCGTGATGTTTCGGCTTGTATGCACGGGAATTCTTGTCCTAACGTAATCTGTTTACGAAAACAGTGCAGAATAATGTCGAATGCATTCTTCCTTGTGATCCCAATGTAGCACCCCATCCATCATGTACCACCCTTCCTGCTTTCAACATTCGCAAACATTCTCACCGCTATGTAGAGATTCCTATATTCCAGCACAAAGGATGTCTTGTGAATGAATTGCACATTATGATTCACTCTTATCGAATTTACCCGCCAAATTACTGGTGCTGCCATGGTGGAAGCACGGTCCGCCTTTTTTTTTCTTTCTGCCGAAGAGGTTTTCAGCAGCAAAAAAACTATTTTACACAGATGGCCATATTGTACTGACAATTAAATCCTGCAAAGTGCCCCTACATATCATCAGATACTGAAAAACTCTGACTCAATTACACTGCTCTCCTACTGAGGATAGGAGGTTGAATATTAGATCACGAAACTGATCTACAACCCAGCAATATACCACCGCATACCGTGTTGATGTAGTAAACATGCTATTCGTATCCTGCGGCATACAAAATTAGCCCCCTTAACATCATTTGTACATATACCACGAAGACAAACAGCACCGTATACACTCCTTGCTACACTAGATATTTCCCTGCAAGGTCAGTGGTCATTCACCCCAACAGGTGTTCTACAAATTCGGTCTCGTTTCCCCTCAGCACAAACGCGTTACTGTTTCTGGTCCGAATGTGCTCCCTGGCTCCCTAGGACCTGGGTTCGATTACCGGCTGGGTCAGAAATTTTCTCCACTCAGGGACTGGGTGTTATGTTGTCCTAATCATCATAATTTCATCCCCATCGAAGCGCAAATCTCTAAAGTGGCGTCAAATCGAAAGGCTTGCACCCAGTGAATGATCTACCAGATGGGAGGCCCTAGTCATATGACATTCACATTTTTTACCACAATCGATGTTCTCTCAACTAAATAAAGACGTGAAACGTGAAGAAGCAGTTAACCAAACAATTTACATGGGAGGGTATAACAGTCCAGCGCAAACACACCACCATATTCAATCTTCTCAAATTTCCACACTATCACTAAGGCTGCCCAACACATACTAAGTATTAGTTATCTATTCGGCCACCTAGAGGACAATATGTAGGGGACTTTGCAAGGTTTAATTGTCAGTACAATATGGCGATCTTTGTAAAATAGTTTTTTCGCTGCTGAAAGCCTCTTCTGAAGAAAGAATAAGAAAAGGCAGACAGTGTTTCCACACCTGCAGCATCAGTAATTAGGTGGGTAAATTCGATAAGAGTGAATCATAATGTGCAATTCATTCACAAGACATCCTTTGCTCTGGGATATAAGAGTCTGTACATTGCGGTTGGATGACACAGGTTAGTGAAGGTAACCCGAGTGCCCTTTCTTTGACATCATTTTCTTAGGTTAGTAGAGGTAACTCAAGTGGCCTTCCTTTACTGCCAAAATAAAATTTCCCTTCAGTCCCTAGAAAGAGGTGGTGGTCAGATGACTTATGTTAGTTGAGGTAGCCCAATTGACCTACCTTCCCACCAAAATACGTCATTTTGAATGACGTCATGGCCGCCATATTGGATGACATCATGCACTGTTTCCAAGTCTACAGGCCGCCATCTTGGATGATGTCAAGCACTATTTCCAAGTCTACAGGCCGCCATCTTGGGTGATGTCATCGCCGCCATCTTGGATACATGTGGCAACAATGAAGAGTGGGGTGAAGCCCGCCTTGCCCTTATAATTTAATCGGCTCTGCTGTTCAGTTCGCCAACTCTGTTGTTCAGTTTAGAGAGAAATTCGATCTAACAAGGCTCAAATTGGCGAGTCCACTGTATCAGCAAATGGAGCTTGGTCATCCAGAACATCAAAATATCATATGTGCAAGGCCTATATTACGATACGTAAACAAATACCAGCAGTAGTGCTTATAGTAGCCTGATACTGGCAGTGCCTTCGAATACGGGAAAATACGGCTTTAGAATTCGTATTCTTGTGTTGCGAAATACGAGTACTAGATGATAACATTTCTCATTTACAATTAATGTGTGAGCGTGGTGGTAACGAGTGTACCTGGAAACGTTGCTGTGTTCTTGCAAAGTAATATATCAAAGAAATCTCAATCAAAAACTAAGTTTAACTCCCTGTATCTTGAGTTCACGGTAACATAAAATCTTGTAAATGACTTTGTGGTCGACTTTTGACTGTAAAATTATTTATTTGTAAAACCCAATATTGGAATTTCGACGGTATGGCCGTTATGAGGTGAAAATGTATATATTGTCATCTTTGAATTGCATTGTAAATATGTTGATCGTACCGAATTCTGCTTAATATTTACTCACGTCCATAGCATTGAGTGGAGGTAAATGATTTGGTATTCGTTTTTGCTTCACATAAAAGAGAGCTTCGTCAGCTTATGTGGATCCATGTCTATTTGTATGTGAAGTGCTTGATTAAAATGCTGTGTAAATATATTGCTCGTATTCTATGTTATTTTGAGATGTTCTTCGCAAAGGATCTAAAGGGAGAAAATTCACATTACTTGAAATTCAGGTCATTAACAAACACCAACCAAAGAGTTCCGACCTGGTCCTTAATGACTAAGAACAGTTTCATTACTCACACTTATTAAAGTAGCATCCAGTTATTATTCCTCTCGCTCTTAGCTAATGAGCTTGTTATAAGTGCCCCACATTCCATAGATGTCTTCCTTCCCCTCCCTTTATTCGGTCTGTTCATCACATTCACCAGTTGGTCCATATGACATAGTGGCCTGTGCCATTACTCACCAGTAGAACATTTTTGTTTCATACACTCATGTAGTTTTAATATTTAAATACATTGTAATGTAAGATTTGTTTGTTCAGTGTCTCTTTAGGAATGTGCTTGTGTTTTGTATTGATATAGTCATAAAATGTCACGTATTCATTGTACAGCTATGAAAATAAATATTATTGTGACACATTAATACGTTGTATTCAAGTTATTAATATGTCAATGTTCTTCCAAAAGCCGACGGAATATTCCATTACGTTATTTTTTCTCGCATCCGTTTTTAACACTATCGTATTTTAATGGGTTTTCATTAACTTCTGCTGAATGTGTGAACACATTTGCGTAACTATTGTCGAATTTTTAGAATTTGCAAAGACGAATGCTCTATTCACTAAATCTGCCAATTATATTCATCTGCATCTGTTGTACATCCATACTCTGTAAACCACTGTGTGAATCTGTGTGAAGCAACAGCATTAAAAGCAGAGATACATTACATACTCATTCCATCACAAGACGTAATGAAATTGAATGCAAATTCTGTCAAAACGTACTAACATGGAGTTCTTCATTAAATGCGATTAAGTATGATTAACGGATGCAAACGAAAATAAAATGGAATGAAAGCAATATACTGGTACTCTCAATGCATTTGACTCGGCAGCACACATACACACAGATGAATCAGCAGTGCCAAATAGAGTAAGCCCATAGACCACCATGCAATGAAACCAGCTTCTGTTATAAATGACACAAAAACCAATATGGAATCATTTGTCACGCCCAACATAACGAATGCAAGCACACGAGTAACATTTTTACAATGCAATTCAAAGAGTTCAACATACACAAGAAGTCGTAGTCCATACTCCATAGCACAATGTGGTAAAAGCGGCTTGTGTTGTACAAAACGAAAACAAACATGGATGGCTTAAAATCACCCAGTAAGAGGGCGGGATAATGGGTTGATAAAATTGCAGCATTCCAAGTGGTCTGGCGGCTAACCAAGACCGTGTTACCGCACGTCCCTATGGTTTCACCCTTTGTGCTCCGCCGATACCATTGTTGCGCAATGTATTGAGCACACGTGTGGAAACATTTTTATTTCAGTTTTCTGTCACTTCCAGTTCCTTAAACAAGATACAATAATGTGCCTGTAATTCTAAACGGTAGCCCCTATTATTATTTCTAATTCACAACTGCTAAAGGCCAATTTCACCGCAAAAGATTGGGCAGTGCAGGTGTGGGCTCTTACAGCTTGGCGTCCGTAGCTACGTATAATGTGGTATGTGATAAACGAGCTTCTATTGTACTAGTACAACTTACGCTTTGAGCCTCTTTCAGGCGCCTTCTGTCAGTGTGTGCAGTGAACTTTCTTTTCTGAAAAGTTGTTGATAGTGTCTGCGATGTACAGAGAACTACTTTATAACTAAATCTAGCACAGTGTACAGGTCGAACACACGAAAGTGAAATGAAGCACACCATTCAGTAAAGGCTACGTGCCGAATTGAAAACGGTAGAACACCTAATGTTATTTGGTTGCAAAAAATGAAGGTGGATGGACAATGATATTAACGGTCTGAACTCTGTCGGTTTCAAATGAATAAGCCCTGCACCAAAGTAAGGATAGCATCAGCAAGTAAGGATCAGCAATACAGCAACAATGTCGTCTATTTAGCAACTGATATCTCTGTTAATCTCTGTTACCAGTATGTATGGGCCCTACTGCATTAATGACGTTTTTGAATCTTTTGTATGTTTGTTGTGCCATGCCAGAAGTTTTCATCTCACATTAACCCTAGTACTCCATCTGGGGTCATACATGACCCCAATCAATATATAATTGACTGTGTGTAGGCTACTAATCATTCAGTCGGGTATTACATCTGGATGTCCATTGTCTAACAGATCATCAAATCCACACCGTTTGATACTGCTAATAATATCCTTGGTCCTTGTTTGTGGTAAACTCAAACGACGTTCCACTTGGGGCTTTGCCATTTCTATGGCCAACTTCATTAGAAAAAGATGTCTCTCTGTTTTTTCAACAGCAACACAGAAGAGTCTGTAGGCATTGAGTGAAGCTAGATCGACAAGATCATAAAATACTGCTAATGGCCAACATTTTGTACCCTTTTTCAGAGAATAGTAAGAGCTCATTTGATCTAGCGTATCAACATCTGATTTTGTTGAGTTGTAATACAACACTCCTTCTGGTTTTCGTTTAAAGTTGTTTTCTTTGGGCACTTCAAATGATTGATGTTGTGTTGACAGGAGTAGCACAGCCTTATTTCTTTTTGGAACATACGAAACTAATAGGGTTTTACCACTGTATGCAAATCTGGTAGTGCATTCTTCCCTAGTTTTCGAAGGCAAAAACTCTTTTGGGACTTCTTTTCTTGTAGAACGTAGAGTACCTACAAGAGTCAACTTCATTTTCAACAATTCTTGGCCAAGGTCATAGCTCGTGAAAAAATTGTCAGTGGTAATATTCCTACCATTGACAGCCAGATGACGCACTAAAACTAAGACCACTCTCTTGCCTTGATTCACTTCTCTCACATCACCACTCCTTCCAGTGTACATTTGAAGATTTGTCAGATAACCATGTTCACAGTCTACCATATCTTGATGCCATACTTTCCTGGCTTTGAAGGAATGTAGACCTTGAAACTGCACCGACCTCTGTATACGCAAAGATGTTCATCAACAGTAATGTTGCTCGAAGATATAAATCATGTTTGACATTGCAAGGCAAACAAATCAAATATTTCCTATACAGCTTCAGCCTTATTTCCAGTCCTCTCTTTCCTTTCAAGTCTTGTGATGCGGTCGTCAAAACGAAGCGAACACAGAATGTCCTGATATCGCCTCCTCGACATAGTAGCACGTAATAGAGGAGTGCCATATTCAGAGTTCCAAAATTCGTCAATGGTTTCCCCCGGCTCTTCTGTATACCATACATAATCAGCAAGCCTAAAAATGAAAGAAGCACGCATCTGTCTGTATCACGCCTGTCAACTAATTTTCCAGACATTTTCAATTCATTTCCTCATTGATTTGTGAACTGAACTATTATATCCAGCAATTCATTAGTAATAAACTGCCTGAAACAGTCAACAGCTGAGCTAACACTAACTGTACTTGGAATACCTGCTGAAAATCGTTGTATGTTGCGGATTGGAAATCTATGAATTGATGGTTCTTTTGTACTCCATGCAATATCCCGACCCCTGCTTACCAGTACTGCACTTTCATCTTCTCCACTGTCATCATTTTCAGCAAGAATATCATTTTCTTCTAATTTATGTAAACAAATTTCATCACTTTGGTCTACCCGTGTCTCTGTTCAATCATCTTCGGCGTCACTACCTTCTGAATCACTACTGCTACAAAATAAGTCTTCCATAGCTTGTTCTACACTATAGCCAGGAGCAAAACGTATTCCATCCATGCTGAAATTACACTGCAACAACAAACGTACAAACGAACTTCCAGCTTGAGGTTAGCTCTGAGTAACACCTGAATAACACGTGAATTCAGTGTTACCAACTCAAAATACATAATAAAGAGATTGATAGTTGATAATCTACACATTCTATGAATGTTACATATAATCTATCTGGGGTCATAATTGACCCCAACAGTAGTTTTTGTTAATTATTGATTTAAATGTTGCGTCAAGCGCTCTAAAAACTTTTGTGAGAGAATTAAAATACTGTGTGGTAAAAGTCATAAAATTCTGGATTTTTACAAGAAATAGAAATATTGTTTTATCCATAGTAAAGATGATTTAGGTCACCTATGACCCCAGAGTGAGTCCTAGGGTTAAGGCAAGAATATCCTACATCATATTTTTTCTGCACAGGTCTTCAAGCTGAGCTGGAGGCAGCAAATAAGGACTCAGAGAGTGTCCGCCAAAAACTGCGCCAGTTGGAAAGTGAACTCACGACTTACAGACAACAAAATGCAGATCTTCTGGAGCAACTTAACCAGAAAACGACAGGTTTGTTGAAAAAACTTCTTACACATTTCACTCCCCACAAATTTTAATGTGTGTGTGTGTGTGTGTGTGTGTGTGTGTGTGTGTGTGTGTGTGTGTGTGTGTCCTCATATTTATATTAAAACCAAAGATTCCAAGACTTACCAAGCGGGAAAGCGCCGGCAGACAGGCACAATGAACAAAACACACAAACACACACACAGAGTTACTAGCTTTCGCAACCGATGGTTGCTTCTTCAGGAAAGAGGGAAGGAGAGGGAAAGACGAAAGGATGTGGGTTTTAAGGGAGAGGGTAAGGAGTCATTCCAATCCCGGCAGACTGCTTGTGTCTGTGTATGTGCGGATGGATATGTGTGTGTGTGCGAGTGTACACCTGTCCTTTTTTCCCCCTAAGGGAAGTCTTTCCGCTCCCGGATTGGAATGACTCCTTACCCTCTCCCTTAAAACCCACATCCTTTCGTCTTTCCCTCTCCTTCCCTCTTTCCTGAAGAAGCAACCATCAGTTGCGAAAGCTAGTAATTCTGTGTGTGTGTTTGTGTGTTTTGTTCATTGTTCCTGTCTGCCGGCGCTTTCCCGCTTGGTAAGTCTTGGAATCTTTGGTTTTAATATATTTTTCCCATGTGGAAGTTTCTTTCTATTTTATGTCCTCATATTTATCATTTCATAAGTAGACTGATATAAATTCGAGTAGTCTCAGTTCTGTCGAACATGCCCAACATCATATAAACATTGAAAATGAAATAGAGGAATGGGAAGGAAAGGGAAAGAGGAAGTGTGGGGGGTGAACTAGTGACTTTCAGCTACACAAGGCTCTGTGGAAATGTAATGGCGAAAGTTAAAAATTATTTTTATGTATTGTATTGTGATTGAGCACACCACCATCAGCTGAAACTGAGATGAAATTGAGATTTATTATCAGAAACAAAAAGCCATTAAGGAATAAATGTGCTGGAAAGTAGGCCTAAGTGTAAGAATTCCAAGAACCTTATAAAAGCCTATGAATGATGTGCACTTATTTCCTTGATATAATGTTCTTGCTACCTACTTCTGATTAGTAAATATTACATTTACTTTTAAGTTCCAACTTAAGTACTTTTAAGTCTCAACAGATAATGCAATAAGAAAGAATGGGGCAAAATGGAAATGGGCATGTGGCATCATCGGCCACCTTGGGCAGGTCTTATTACAGTCAATGCCACATTGGGCGATCTGGATGGGGATGAAATGATGATGAAGACAACACAACACCCAGTCCCTGAGTGGAGAAAATCCCCAATCTGGACAGGAATCAAACCCAGGCCTGTAGGATGGCAATCCATCACACTGACCAGTCAGCTGTCGGGGTGGACAGAAAGGATGAGGTGTCAATAAGCAAAATAAGCCAACACTCTTGTGTTAAGTCAACCCAATGACAGATACTTATAAGGGCTTTTCTGGGACTAGCAGTTCAGGTTTACTTACTTGAAACCACATAATATGACTCTTTGTGAAATTAAGACAAATTGTACAGTATGCTGTGAAATGCTTGTAGGCCTATTGAAATACCAACTGAGTTGGGTGTCATGAGATTGCCTATTGGATCAGGCTTGATAAGTATGTGTACATCATCAGTTTTTGAACCATCCTTTGAAGTCACTGGAAAAGAAGTATTTAGCCTATGTAAATTTAGAGCAAGGAGGGACCCAGTACCAGTCCTTGTGGAAACCCATATGTTGTTTTTGCCAACTACAAGATGGCTCTTATGCCAGTGGCTCTGTCTGTGTAACCCTCTGATTTCTGTTATGAAAGTAAGACTCAAGAGTTGCACTTGATGTCCAAAATAGAGACGATATAAAATGCAGACTGGCAGCAGCAACAAAAGGGTTTCTGAAAAAGAGAAATTTGTAGCATTGTATATAAATGTAAGTGTTAGGAGATCTGTTATCAGGATATTTGTGTGGAGCTTTTGCTGTGTGGGGAAGTGGAAAATGTACAACAAACAGCTCAGACAAGAAGAGAATATAAACTTTCTAACTGAGATGCTATGAATACATGCTGAAGATAAGGTATGTAGATGAAATAACTGATGAAGAGGCACTGAATTGCATTGGAGGAAAAAGAAATTTTTGATGAACTGGAGTAAAGGAAGGATAAAACAATGGAAAGTCTGGGATGGAATAACAACAGTGTTAAAGGCATAGATCGCTACTCACCACAAAGACGCTGTTTGCAGACAGACTTAATGAAAAGCTTTCAGAGAGAAAAGTCATTCTTCAGAAGTAAAAAGCAAACACACGCTTACACAAGCAGGACTTACACACAAAGTGCTATTGTCTGTGGCTGTTTTGTCCTGACTGTGGGCTTTGTCTGTGCCTGATGACTGCAGCAATCTGTGGTGGGTGGTTGTAGTAAGAAGGCGAAGCAAGTGGGGATGGGGGGAGGGGGTGGGTGTCAGGGTAGGAGTAAGGGAAGATGTTGGACTGCATTGTAGTTATGAAGTGCAGGGATTACCTAGCAGAGGGTCTCTGCCAGATGTCAGATATGTTCATGTACAAATATTGCCTCAATGACCCCATTCCTGAAATCCGGCAGGTTCCATGCAATAGACCTAAGTGAAAGACTTGTCCCATTGTCCAATACATCCTCCCACTACCACCTACTCCAGTCCTGTGACAGACATTGCCTATCCAATCAAAGGCAGAGCTACCTGTGAAAGCACCCATGTGATCTTCAAAGTAGTCTGCAATCACAGTGCCACTTTCTACGTGGGCATGGCAACTGATGAGCTGTCTTTCCACATGAATGGCCACCACTGAACTGTGGCAAAGTTCCAACACAGTGTGCTTTACTTGAATGACTGCTTCACAGCCTGCACTATTTGGATCCTTCATACCAACATCAGCTTTTCTAAACTGTGCAGATGTGAACTCTCCCTGCAACATATCTTTTATAATACTTGTAACCCCCCTGGCCTCAGCCTTCACTAGTCCCTGTTCTCCACCCCCTTTTCCTGCTTTCACTATAGCACTACCCAGGCCTCCTGTTCCACCAATGCATCTACCAGTCTTTTCCCCTTCTGTACACCTCTTCTCTCCCCTTGCCCCTCTCCCCAGCACAGCCATCCGACACTGCACCTAGCAACCCTGTCCTCTTCCCACTATGTCCTTGCTTGCTCCTGCAGCAGCATAACATCTTCCTCCACTCCTTCCCTGCTATCCCTCCCCCGCCCCACCCCATATCTCCTCCTTATTCCCATCACCCACCATGAATTGCTGCTCTTGTCAGACATAGGTGCATCCTGCAATCAGGCCAGACAGGCTGTAGACAGTAGCCATGCATGTGTGAATCCTCCTTGTGTGAGTTTGTGTGTGTTTTCTGCTTTTGAAAAAGAACATTTTTGTCTGTAAACTAAAAGTTCAGCAGTCTTTTTATTGTGTCTGTCTGCAGCTCAGTGCCTTCTCAGTGTTGTTTGACAGGACATATTCAGAGGCATAAAGGAATCATCAGTTTGGTAATGGAAAAAGTATGGGTGATTAAAATTGTAGAGAGGTACCAATGTTTGACTACAGTTGGCAGATAATGTGTTTGTAGGTTCCAGTACTTGTGCAGAACATACAAATAGACTAGCATGGAGATCTCTATTAAACTGATCTTAGGACTGAAGACCACAATAACAGCAACAACTATATACCATGGAGGATTCCTTCCATCATGAACTATTCTGCTTTAGTGGAGACAGGCTAAGAAGTTCTCTGTCAGCTCATAGCACTATTGTCAGCTTTCAACAGTGAAGTGCCATTGGCTGCAGGTTAAAACAATAGCTGTCCACAGAGCTGCAACAACATTGAGGCATTGCTATAGAGACATTTACAAAATCACATTACGTTATTGGTAGAGGTAGGCCTGCAAAGGTGCCACATCCAGGTCACTGCAACTGCCAGGGATCAAATTACGCTGACTCAACTATATGTTCAGAGGTAAACATGAGAGTCATTCCAAAAGCCACGGCAGCAATTTTTTGTCTTGAAAATCGTAACAAATTAAAAAAATTCTTAAATATACAAAAGTAACTTTAGTTCATATGTTAACATTATGTGTAGGGAGATGGATGAACACACACACACACACACACACACACACACACACACACACACACACACACACACACACACACACACACACACCACCATAAAGGCATAGCACAAGAAAAAAGATGACACAAACTTTGTCATTTCAAATGTGTTTGACTGTGAATTGCAAGAGTATTATGTTGCAATATGACCTCATACCAAAACTGAAAGAGCCATTGTGTGCAACACACTTTAGAACACATGAAGACATTGCCACAGGAGTGATGTGTGAGATCCAAGATTTGCTCATGGTAAGGCCATAGATATCCAACGTCTTCCATAGCATTGGCAGTGTGTGAGGGAATCGTTGGGAGGCTATTTTAAGGGACTCTAAGATGTCACAGGTGTGTGTTCGTTGACTTTATTATTGTGTACTGTTGCAATTGACAGTAAACACATTTGAAGTGACAAAATTTAGTAAACACATTTGAAATGACAAAATTTGTTTTGTCTTTTTCCTCATGGTATATCTTTATGGTGGTGGTGTGTGTGTGTTCATCCATCGCCCTATATGTAATGTTTACATATGAATTGACATTTGATTTGAATATTTCAGATATTTTTTAATTCATTACCACTTTTGAGACAAGAAATAATTGCCATGACTTTTGCAATAACCCTCATATTTCCAGTTCCTCATTCAGGTATACCACAAAATGATGTCAGTAAAATTTCTTATTTTCCAATGTATTCAAAAATAGAATAGCAAGACTAATTCATAGATTAATAGCTGTCATAATCTGAACAGTCGTCAGGCTCAGAAGATGTGCAGGCACCCAAGATGATGCTTGTGTAATGATAAATCCTGGATAACAACAGTACTGTGTAAGAGGTTGAATTTCTACTGACCGTATAAATAAGACATTGAGTTGCAGACAGGCACTGTAAAAAGACTGCTGTACAAGGCCTTTTGGCTGAAAACTCAGATGTATATCAGTCTTTTTGTTGTGCCTGTCTGTGTGACGGGAGACAATGGTTACATGTAAGAGAGTTGAGCATTTGCGACTGTGTGTGTATTTTGAACTTTAGAAGAAATCTTTCTGGCTGAAAGCTCAGATGCATAGCAGTCTTTTTGTTGTGCCTGTTTGCAGCTCGGTGTCTTCTCTGTATGATGAGTAGCAGTCTGCCCTTTTTATAATACACATGAAATGTATTCGCAGTTGCGAATATGGACAACTGTCCACTGTATAATGGAATGAAGCCAATGAAAATTTTGTGCCGGACTGGGACTTATTGCTTTCTCACTTATTGCGAGTGGTTACCTTACCATTAGGCTACATGAGCATGACTCAAAGCCAGACCCAATCTTCCATATGTCTCTACAACCTGTAATCATACATCCATTATGGTATATTCCCATATAGGGGGACATTTTACTTGAAGGCACTTGCCGGTGTCGGTGGATAAATACAATATAGCAGTGCCTGTGTTATTCTGAAATATGATGCAATGTTTCTTCGGGCATGCATGCATGATATAATGGAAATACATGTGTTGAAAGCAAAAATAAATGGGATGCAATTAACTAATTGTTTGGCCATAACAAAGTGCCTTAAGAATTAAAACACTAGACATGAAATGAAATGAAAAGGGAAGACTCAAAAGGCAGTCATTTTATAAATCAACTTGTCAATTTCTTTTGGGTTACACATGTTCCAGTTTGATTTTCCATCAAAGATTTTTTAAAATTATCTGCTTTTTAGTTTCTGTGGGTGAAGTGGAAGAGGGTGTAGTAACAATTCTATTATATTCAAGTTTAAGCCAGTCTTCATTTTCAGCTGTGTGTAAAGATTTTTACTGTCCTTTTAAAGAAGTAGTTGTACCTTCTTCCCTTGAATAGCTTCTTGCACAGATTTACATTTCACAGTATTTGTGTTGACTCCACTGAAAGAATTCCAAATCAGACATTTCTTAAGCTTAATTATGAGCAGCTGATGAATGCAGACTGTCTCTCACACAAAGTGACAGAGCATCACATGAAAGACTGCACTTAAAAATCATTCGAACCTCTAGCCATTATCTGAAAGTCATTGTGGGGTGTTTCCAATTTTCGCAACCCAAATACTCTCCTCAGTAAGAGGAGGCTCTTAGGAAATTTTACTAACACTCCCTGTAATGAACATAGCTTAGGTGATTTACAAACACTAGCAGTCCTCTGTGGTTGGCTGATGCAACTTGGAAGATAACAGCATCCCTTTATCGCTCAGAGTATTATTCCTGCTGTTTGATGTTTTGATTGTAGAAGTTTGAAGTTCAAACTTTTAACTTTAACCATTTCCAATACAATTTTTCTACACATTGCATTTTCCCCAACTCCTTATATATTTTACATGGATAAGGATGTAAGGAATTATGGATTATTATGATACATTTAAAAAAATGCAATATGTGACCACTTGACAACTTTATTTTCTTTTAGACTAGTTTTTGAAGCTACACATGGTGCTTTTGTTTATGGTTGTTGGTAATTTTATGATTTTTTTCTGCATGGTATTTCTGAAAATATTCTTTCAGGTGAAGTCCAGGCTTCCTCTAGTATGTTTCACAACAGATAGTTGTTTCTCTTCTTCCCCCTTTCTCCTTGTGTTTGCTGCCAACTACGCAATCCTTTGTTGATTTTTTTCATTTTGCATTATAAAATGTATCTTCCCATTTAGTCTTCCCATGGTATCAGACAATGATGGTCTTCCTCTCTTCTTTGAATTTGTATTTTTCACCTGGCTGATTCTAGCTGTCTGATTTTATTACTTCTATAGGAAAGATGAGCCTGCAGTTTTTCACATTCATTTTATCTACTGAATAAAGAATACAACTGTTCACTACAGCAGCTCCAATCAACCAGAAATGTAATGTTTTCCACCACTTGTAAGATCATCTTGTAAAACCATAGCAACCACAGTACTGGTCAGCTCTGTCCATTCTTCCCATAAACTTTGTGTATTCCAAAATAACACTGGTTTTCAGAAGCCATTCAGACTCTTACTTCCTACAACCAGTGATTATATTGGCTTAAGGACAAAAGAATATACTCAGTATTATCACTAACTTCTTGTCATGAGAGACACATAATTTCATCTCATTTTGATAGGTACATAATTCATATTCAGTAAGTTAAACTATCTTCAAATCATATGGAAAATCCTTCCTGGAAGGCATAACTGTACTTGTTAAATGAAAATTCATGTTGTGCCTCACCCAAACAATTTGAGGGCTTGGGCAAAACTTGTCAGCAAAGATGTGACAGCCTGAACCACCTGTGCAAGCTAGCAATTGCTGTGTCAAATGAACCACTGTTCAGATTGCAAAAATTAAATCAGGATGAATTAGACTTTCTGTAGTTGTCTTTCCGTAACATGAAATGTGAAAAAACATAACTATTTTCTGAATCTACTAAATCCCACTTTGTAGGCTACCTTGGATTATAGCATTTGAATTGAATTCTTTGTTTCAACCCCACAGTACTCTCATCTATAGCTACATTTCCCTTTGGTAAACAAAGTTATTTGCATATATTATCAATATACTCACTAAGCCCTCCCCCTCCCACCCCTTGAATCATGGACTTTGCTGTTGGTGGGGAGGCTTGTGTGCCTCAGCGATACAGATAGCTGTACTGTATGTGCAACCACAACAGAGGGATATCTGTTGAGAGGCCAGACGAACATGTGGTTCCTGAAGAGTAGCAGCAACCTTTTCAGTAGCTGCAGTGGTGAAAGTCTGGATCATTGACTGATCTGGTCTTCTAACATCAACCAAAATAGCCTTGCTGTGCTGGTACTGTGAACATCTGAAAGCAAGGGGAAACTACAGTTGTAATTTTTCCTGAGGGCATGCAGCTCTTCTGTATTGTTAAATGATGATGGAATCCTTTGGGTAAAATATTTCAGAGGTAAAATAGTCCTCCACTCAGATCTCCGGGTGGGGCTACTCAGGAGGACATCAGGAGGAATAAAACTGGCGTCCTACGAATCGGAGTGTGGAATGTCAGATTCCTTAATCGGGCAGGTAAGTTGGAAAATCTAAAAAGGAAAATGAATTGGTTGAAGTTAGATATAATGGGAATTAGTGAAATTCAGTGGCAGGAGGAACAGGACTTCTGTCAGGTGAATACGGGCTTCATGTAGATGGTTATGAATACAAAATCAGATAGGGGTAACACATGAGTAAGTTTTATAATGAATAAAAGAAATAGGTACTATGAATAGAGTAGCAAACGCATTATTGTAGTCAAGATAGACATTAAGCCCATACCCATAACAGTAGCTCAAGTTTATATGCCAACTATCTCCTCAGATGAAGAGGAGATTAAGGAAATGTAAGATGAGATAAAAGAAATTATTCAAATAATTAAGGGAGACAAAAATTTCATAGTCCTGGGGTACTGGAATTTGTTAATAGGAAAAGTAAGATAAGGAAAAGTAGTAGGTGAAAATGGACTGGGGGAAAGAAATGAAAGAGGATGCTGCCTGGTAGAATTTTGCACAGAGCATAATTTAGTCATAGCTAACACTTGATTTCAGAATCATGAAAGAAGGCTGTATACATGAAAGAGACCTGGAGACACCAGAATGTTTCAGGTCGATTATATAATGGTAAGTTTTTAAATTATAAAACATTCTAGGGGCAGATATGGACTCTGGCTGCAGTTTATAACTTATGAACTGCAGATTAAATCTGAAGAAACTGAAAAAGGCAGGAATTTGAAGAGATGAGAGCTGAATAAACTGAAAGGACCAGAGGCTGTAGAAAGTTTCAGAAGGAGCATTAGGGAATGGTTGACAAGATCAGGAGAAGCATAAACAGTAGAAGATGAACGGGTAGCTTTGTGAGATGAAGTAGTGAAGGCAGCAGAGGGTCAAGTAGGTAAAAAGACGAGGGCTAGTAGATATCCTTGAGTAATACAGGAGATTTAATTGATGAAAGGAGAAAATATAAAAATGCAATAAATGAAGCAGGTGAAAGGGAACACAAATGTCTAAAAAGTGAGGTCAACAGATAGTGCAAAATGGCTAAGTAGGAATGGCTAGAGGACAAATGGAAGGATGTACAAGCATATATCACTAGGTGTAAGATAGATGCTGCCTACAGCAAAATTAAAGAGACCTTTGGAGAAAAGAGAACCACATGTATGAACATCAAGAGTTCAGATGGGAAACCAGTCCTAAGCAAGGAAGGGAAAGCAGAAAGGTGGAAGGAGTATATAGAGGGTCTATACAAGGGAAATGTGCTTCAGGGCAATATTTTAGAAATGGAAGAGGACATAGATGAAGATGATAAGGGAGATATGATACTACATGAAAAATTTGACAAAGGACTGAAAGACTTAAATCGAAACAAAGCCCAAGGACGAGACAACATTCCGTTAGAGCTACTGATAGGCTTGGGTGAGGCAGCCATGGCAAAACTCTTCCATCTGGTGAGCAAGACATGTGAGACACGCGGAATACACTCAGACATCAAGCAGAATATAATAATTCCAATTTCAAAGAAAGCAGGTGCTGACAGGTGTGAAAATTACCGAATATCAGTTTAATAAGTCACGGTTGCAAAATACTAACATGAATCCTGTGCAGAAGAATCGAAAACTGGTAGAAGTGGACCCTGGGGAAGATCAGTTTGGATTCCGGAGAAATGTGGTAATGCGTGTCAATACTGGTCCTACAATTTCTCATAAAAGATAGGTTAAGGAAAGGGAAAACTATGTTAATAGCATTTTTAGACTTAGAAAAAGCCTTTGACAATTTGACTGGAATACTCTCTTTCAAATTCTAAGGGCGGCAGGGTTAAAATACAGGGAGCGAAAGGCTATTCACAGTTTGTACAGAAATCAGGTGACAGTTGTAAGAGTCGAGGGGCACAAAAGGGAAGCAGTGGCTGAGAAGGGAATGAGACAGGGTTGTAGCCTATCCCTGGTGTTATTCAATCTGTATATTGAGCAAACAGTAAAGGAAACAAAAGAAAAATTTGGAGTAGGAATTAAAGTCCAGGGAGAGGAAGTAAAGACTCTGAGGTTTGCCAATGACATTGTAATTCTGTTAGAGACAGCAAAGCACTTACATGAGCAGTTAACTGGAATGGGCAGTGTCTTGAAAGGAGGATATAAGATGAACATCAACAAAAGAAAAACAAGGATAATGGAATTTAGTCAAATTAAAGCTGGTGATGCTGATGTAATTAGATTAGGAAATTATACACTTAAAGTTTTAGATGAGTTTAGCTATTTGGGAAGCAAAATAACTGATGATGATTGAAGCAGGAAGGATATAAAATGTAGACTGTCAGTGGCAAGAAAAGTGTATCTGAAAAAGAGAAATTTGTTAATCATCAGGATTTCCTTCCAGTGAGCCAGGTGCGAAGTTGGTGAATGATATAGCTCTGTTGGTTTCTGTCCTGGTATAGCTTTTTCCTCTCCACTACATCCCATGTTACTCCTCTCCTCTTAAGATCTTCCTTAACCTAGTCTTTCCATCTCTTTCTAGGCTACCCAATTGGTCTTCTTCCTGTTACCTCAATTTCCAAATACTGGCATGGAGTTCAAGTTGAGTGCATTTGCTTTACTTGACCAAACTGCTCCGCTCTCAAAGCACTCATCCTCTCCTCTGTAGTCAATGTCCTCTCCTCTGTAGTCAATGTCACCTGCAGGTCTCTCCTTACATAATCATTCCTAACTCTGTGTCTCCTAGTTTTTTGTGGAGCTGACCTAAGGAACTTGATTTCACATGCTTGTATTTGACTCTGTTTTCTCTTGTTTATGACAAAGGCCTCTAGACTATGCATCATGATTGGCAGGAGATATGTTTTATACATGGTCTGTTTGGCTCCTAGATGGACTTCCTTGTACCAGATTCGATTTCTTACTTTGTGGAAGAAGCTAGATCCTTTTGTTATTCTGTTTAAGACTTTTAGTTTAGAACTTCCATTACATGACAAGATGCTACCCAGATAATTGAAGCTTTTCACACATTCATCCTTCTCCCCCTCCAGTATGATGTTACAAGGTGTGGGTGTCCTGCTCGTCTTCATTGCCACTGTCTTATTTCTACTCACAGTTAACTTGGATTTTTTTAAATTTTGTGTTCCAGTAATCTAGTCTCCTCTGAACGTCCATTTCCATCTCTCCCAAAATGGTAGTGTCAACAGCAAAAACAAAAGCATTGAGATCTTCATTTTCTTCTTCCTTGATTTCTTTCATGTTTGTGTCCATAAGCATAATGAAGAGTAAAGGGGAGAGTGAACTGCCTTGCTGAGCACCTCTCTTTGTCTTAAACCATTTTGATCTTCCACCTCCTACTTGTACACTGCTCTCACAACCATCGTACAGCATCTGGACTTTTTTAATTAATGAATCAGGAACATTATGTTTTGTCAAGCATTCCAATATTTTATCCCTTGGTACACCGTCATATGCTTTTTCAAAATCCACAAATACTACTATCAAGTCCTTTCCTTTTTCTCAATATTTCTCCATTAACTGATGGAGGAAGAAAATGAGATCTATTGTTCCCCTATTACTTCTGAACCCATGCTGTGTTCCTTTAATTGGTGGTCTAGAATGTTTGCAATTTTTTTTCTATTACCTTTTCCATTATCTTAAGGCAGCTTGATAACAGTGTGACTCCTCAGTAGTTGGTGCATTTCTTTCTACTACCTCTCATGAACAATGGTATTATAATTCCTTTTTTCCATTCATCCGGCACTTTGTTTTCTTTCCATATAATCCCCAGCACCCGGTGTAACCACTGTATTCCATGGATTTCTGCGGCTTTAACCATATGTACTGTTAGCTCATCTACTTCTGCCACCTTCCCACTTTTCGTCTGTTTCAGGGAATTTTCAGTTTCTAGCCAAGAGATTGGATTCTGCTCGTCCTCTAATTCAGTGATTTCGGTGTCACTTTCTTGTGCATCTTCTCCATTCAGTAAGATTTGAAAATAATTCTTCATCTCTTCTCTTATACCTTCCATGTTCCTGATAATATCCCCATCCTCTGATTCAATCGCTTTTATGTCTTCTCTATCAGATCTTTTACTTTTCAATAACTCATATAGCAATTTTTGGTTCCCTTTGCTATTCTGCTCTAGTTTGAGGGTGAATATTTCCCATCTGTTCTCCTTTTCTTCTTTGTTAACATCAAGTATAAATTTAAGTGTCAGGAAGTATTTTGTGAAAGTATTTGTATGGAGTGTAGCCATGAATGAAAGTGAAACTAGGATGATAAACAGTTTAGACTAGAAGCTTTTGAAATGTGATGCTACAGGAGAATGCTGAAGATTTGGTGGGTAGACCACAGAGCTGATGAGGAGGAACTGAATCCAATTGGGGAGAAGAGAAATTTGTGGCTTAACTAATTGGTAGGGCACATTCTGAGGTGTCAAAGGATCACTAATTTAGTTTTGGAGTGAAGCATGTAAGGTAAAAATCGTAGAGGGAGACCAATAGATGAATACATTAAACAGATTCAGAAGGATGTAGGTTAGTTACTTGGATGTGAAGGGGCTTGCACAGGATAGAGTAGCATGGAGAGCTGCATCAAACTGATCCTTGGACTGAAGACCACAACAACATACTCACTAACATTCTTCACCTTGCCCCCATCATATATTGACACCACTGAGCTGTGACAGGTGGAACTAAATGCAGCATCCAAAATATCTGGGAAAGAAACAGTGATGAGAGAATGTCAACTAGTTCTTTCTACTTAAATTTCAAGGCCATGTGTCCGCAGCTTGTGGTCTAGCAGCTAGCGTTGTTGCCTCTGGATCATGGGGTCCCAGGTTCGATTCCCAGCCAGGTCAGGGATTTTCTCCACACAGGCACTGGGTGTTTGTGTTGCCCTTATCAGCTCATCATTTCTTGGGAAGTACCGAGACTGGAAATGGAAAGATTTGAACCTTGTGCAGGCACTGATGACCACAATGTTAAGTGCCCCACAAGCCATGTTCAGTATTACACCAAGGAAAGCTTCAATTCTTCCGATGAAACGTCCCTCCATAAGTGCCTCATTGAGTGTTTTGTAAGTGAAGTGATTTCTGTATCTTTTATTTAGCGTACATATTTGTAGTATTCACAATTTCACTGACATATTGTCAGTGAAGAAAAGTTGGAAATATTCAAGTTTGAATTTTAGTCAAACACCATAAACTATGGTGAGACCTTGTTGCATGAAAGAAAAAGTAATCTTCCTCAGATCACCACCGACATTTCAATAAACCTTCCATGTTTTGCTACAAGTTATGCCTCTCCATCACTTTCCGCTCCATTAGTAGATTTTGATTGACTAAAACTCTTTATCATTGCACACAGCAGAAGTTTCTTCTCATTAATTTTCATCACTAAATTTTCCTTCATCCTCGATGTCTTCAAGAAGGCCTGTGGCAATATCATCACCACTTGCACAATTTCTAGTGGCCATTATCCTACTAGAAACATGCGAATCAACACACTTGGAGTTGTCAGATCTCCATATTAGATGCTGCCATGCACCTAGTAAATTCCAACAATGGAGCAGATGGAAAGCATAATAATGGAAAAATGTAAAACATCATCCAACACCAGAGCCATAGCGGAAAATCATAATATCAGACATAGTCCAATGATAGATCTAATAGCGTTAACCTGTGGTAAGACATGTTCCAAAAATGTCATAGCCAGAGGCAGAGTCAGAGGTGCAGTTTCAACCAGACAGTGCAACCTTTTGGTGATGAAGGCAAAGTTCCATTACATCCGAATAAGTCATTCAGAAATTCCATGGATGATTTTTAATAATGTTGCTATTTAGTTTGAATAAGTAGAAAAATGAGAAGTATTAAGTCTTGTGTTGGAATAGATCATTAGGGAGCGAGATAAGGTACATAATAAATCAGAAACCTGCAAAGATTTCATTGTGGTGATCAGGTAATAAAAAGATGTACAAAAAGACATAAAAAAAGGTTTCATGTAGACTATGGAAGTAGGCAGGAAATCAGTGAAAGTAACACAAAATAGATGTTGATGTCTTGGATGAAGTAAGACAGGAATCTATTGCCTGCAGTAAAATTAAAGTTCTAGTTAATGGTGAAATACAGATACTTGGGAGTGCAGTTCACTATATATAACCTACTAGATCAACATGTAAGTAAGAAACTACAGTAGAGAGTATTATTTTCTGAGTCTATGAAATAGAGTAAGATTCAAAGCCTATCTCAAAGAACAAAACTAAATGTCTGCAACACCAATTTTTACCAAAGTGAACAATTTTGATTATAAAACTTTGAGAGGTAGGATGTTATACAGAAATGAACTTGACATCTTCAAAACGAGGAGTATCTTCATCCGAATTCAAGACAGATGAGAGTTCATGTAATTGGACATCAGATTATAAATATTTTGGCAAGCAAGTGCTGCTCATTTTGGAATGATCTCTGAAAAAGTATATTATAAAGCTGTGGAAGGACGATCAACAGCCCCCACCCCCTCTTGGCTGGGCAGAGCAAGACTGTATTGGTACGTAACCTAAGAAATAGTCAAACCCTGCTGGGCATTTCAGGACACTGGAAGGAGGCACTAAATTGGTGGAGGTGAAAGCAACTTGTTAAGGGAATGTGCAGTCCTGATGGACTGCTATCACTGGATGATGATGATATATCAAACAGAACTGGAACTTTTATTTTCACAGTTTATTAGAAAATAAACATAATAAGATAAAAAAAGTCCACATAAAATGGAAAGTGGTATGTGACTAAATGTCTAATGGAATTCTACACTTTAGGGAACAATTCCAAAAACATCATTGAACATCAGTGGCTGTAATTCTACATTGCCACTGAATGTGCAAAAGAAGTAGTCTACATTAGCAAATCACTATCCTGGATTGCGGTACCAGCTGCAGGTTGTCTATCTAGCTGTTTCTGGGGGCAACAGAAATTAGATTTTCAATATTTCACATAATCATTGACCAGATTTATACAATTTTAGATACTGTCATAATTTACTCATAAACTGGTATAGCCTTATATTAAAAATTTAATGCAATAAGAAAAGTATTACATTCAAAACCTGTGTGTGGGTCTTGAGGTAGTGTAACTGATGGAACACAAATAATCGGACTATATTGAGGGCATTTTTCGCAAAATAGCCCCAGCATCAAGACACTCAGTTAAGTACTCTAAGAGTGCTTAGTTAACTGTGATTGTGATCGCTCTTGGTACAATAAGACATGTGATGTTATGTTTGTTCGATTTCATTTGAGGCCTCCTACTAAGTGTATGCTCTGCTTCCGCATAATACTGATGTTTTTGCAGATGTGTGTCATTAAGTTCTAGAGAGTGTCGGTTCTTGGCAGCCAGCTCATTTCCCAGTGTTCATGTTTGTTTATCAAGTACAGTTTTACTTAAAAGAAGCACTTGCGAGTGAAATTAGTTGTTGTTTAACCTTGATTTTATGGAGTTAATTTACTGGTCAATCTTAAGTGTTAAAGTTAAGGAAAGTTATTCAACCTCTTGTTGTCAGGAGTGGTCTGTGTTTCAGTGAACTGAGACAGTGGGCAACCAAAACACTGGGCTTCCCTTTAGGTTACAGGTTTAGTGACTTTCAACACACTTTATACATATTTTAAACATTTGTTAAACTTTTTCTTGCTGACATATCCCAAAAAAATTATTAAAGGAAAAAAGTTTATCGGTTATTACATAAGGCATGATGTTTGTATTTATTACTTCTTTACTACTAACTGTATTAACAACACACTTTTCAGATAATATCTACATTTATTTCTGAAAGTACCTGCAACATTATGTAATAGTACAGCAGGTGGCTGAGGACATATGACATCTTAAGTATTGAGATCCATGAAAAACTAGCTTTTGCTTAAAATGGAGCACAAATTCTTCAGATTGTTTACATCCAGTATTTCAGAAGGAGAGCACTGAGTGACTACCAACAAACTCTCAACTTAACTCCAAACTTTTTGTCACAATCATGCTTAAAGCCAAATATTTAAGACATTTACTCTCTCGTAAAGGAATGAAATGTCTGAAGCTGTTGTATGCATATTATTTAAAGAATTGGGGGTTTAATGGTTACTGTCTGATACTTGATTTTGAACACTTTTAGTATGTTTACATGTGATTGTATCACAAATAAAAAAGAAAAGTAAAGAAAGGACCAATGAGATATTAGTTGCAGTTACTGTATAATTGAGAACTATTAGTTTTATAGCTGTAATATTTGGTTTACCTTGTGTTATTTTGTTAGCTGTCATTTACAAACCACAAACATCCATAGATTTTTATATCCTTATTTAATTTTACTTACTTTACCTGGCACATCTGTTTGATTGTTGACAACGTATTCCAGTTCTATTGCACAGTTGCATAACACTAACTTAGTGGTGATTGTCAACTGACATAAATTAATTCATGTCATATGTACTGGTACAGCATCTGTTATTTCCTTCAGAGTACTGTGATATCTCAGACAAATTTCATAACTATGGATTTTAATCTAAAAGTTTTTACAGGATTTTTGGTACTATCTGCCTAAACCTAATAATTAAGGAAACTTTGAGGAATTTCAATAAAGACTAGGAACAAATTATTAGAGGAAGCATTTACTTGAAATTATTTTCGACGTCATTGGTGACTAGTAGAGCTATAGCTAAACAATAGTCATTGGATATATTTTCATATAGATCAGACAGCTGTTTCAAGGTATCATTCAACCATTACTATAGCTGTTTTTGCTGTTATTATAACAGGAAAAGTTATTAGTGAAAGTTGTGTGTTTATGTCAGTAGGAATTCTGTAGTCTTGTTATTGATTTTTATATATAAAACATTGTATTTTTTGCAGAAGACAGTGAATCCACAAAGAAATTGGAGGAAAAAATCAAAGAGCTGGAAGTTCAGCTCAAGGATATGCAGCAGGAACGTGATCGTTTGGAGAAGCTTCGCATTCAGTTAGAAGCAGAAAGAGAAGAGGAGATGAAAATTGTTCAAGAGGTCAGTTCATCCAGTTTCTGAATCACCTTTCTTATGTATAAATCACTAGAAACTTTTTTGGCCTAAAATTCTAAACCATCTTTTGAACACATTTAATTAAGAATCATTAATATTTAGGGCTGTTGATTCTTATACAGACAGTTATGGCCTTGGGCTATGTATCTTGATATGGAGAAATAGTTTAGCTCATGTGATTTACAAAAAATCGTTACTAGAGACCTAATAATACAGGGACAACATGAAATTTCAGATATGGTAACTAATTGAAGATGTATACTCTTTTTTAATTCACAATCCATAGCATTGTAGCTTATTTATATCTAAGGTGCCATGATTCACAATATAAAATAAACCTCTATCATTAATACAATTTAAGATAGAGGAAAAGGACTAGCAGCCATGACAGGTGCATAAATGAAATAATATGTTTGGTTTTATAATTTTTAAAGCTATTATTCATTGAGATAAAGAAGCAGATTGAAATTATATTTGATTATTGCATTTTTGGCCGGGAGTTGCTTTCTGGGGAGTTTGACGGCCTAGTGCAAGTCTTTTTATTCGACAACACTTTATCAACTTGCACGTCAATGACGATGAGGACAACACACACACATGAGCATGCGTGCGTGCGCACACACACACACACACACACACACACACACACACACACACACACTCACACAGATTCAAGAGAAAAAACTCCCTGACCCAGCCAGGAATCAAACTGGGAGCTCCATAATTGAAAGTCAGCAATGATAACCACAAGAGTACAAGCTGCTATCATAAGAAGTATGAAAAAGTAAAGAAAAGATATAAATAATTTAGGAGTAAAAGTAACAAGTCACCAAGTAGTAAAGGCTCTGAGTTGTCAAGATGCACATAATCAAGACTGAAAACTTTGCTGGTTTTTGGGTGAATCCTTTTTCAAGCCAGAGGGACACACACTCATGCAAGTTGTGTGTGTGTGTGTGTGTGTGTGTGTGTGTGTGTGTGTGTGTGTGTGTTTATGTGTGAGCATGCATGGGTGTGTGTCTGTACCTTAAAAAAGGGTTCACCTGAAAGTTAGCAAAGTTTTTATTACTTTTCTATGTGCCTATTCAGTGAAATGTCAACTTCATTTCTTAGTTATTTACCTGCTCCCAGAGCTCTTTCATTTACCGTAAAGGAATGATATAGATACAAGACAAAAAAAGTTACTCCAATCCTTCAATCACAACAAAGAAAAGTTCCTGAAAACGAGTACTTCTTCTCACACCTTTCCTGTACTTTGTGACTGATTTAACACAAGACATAGAACACTTTTATTTTCATTAAGCATCTGAGTTTTTCTTTTTACTTGTTTTTTTTATCTTTCTGTCTAATTTTATACAGCAATATAAATTCTTCAAAGTTTTTTTTTAAGGTAAAGTTTTCAAACTTATTTTATTCTGAGTATTCAGTTATTCCCAATATAACTGCTTGAACCCCAGTAAATTATATGTAAATACAACTGTTCTGTTTAAAATGGTGTTAAACTTAGATGCATAGGGAAACTACACAATCACACAGTACTGAAGATTTGAAATGTTGATAGCATTATTTTTCAGGCACTGGATGAGGCACAACAAGAGAAGGCTGAAATGCAAGCACAGTTTGAGAAACTTCATACTGAGACAACCAATAGGGAACAACAAATGCTTGATGACTTTGAATGGAAGCTGCGAGAAGTAGAGCAAGCATGCAAAAAACGCTTAGTTGAGAAAGAGCAAGCTTTTGAAGAGAAAATCAAGGAAACTACAAAGAAATTGGAACAACAGCATAAAGGAGAGGTAAGCAGAATAGCAGAATAAATTTGCAGTGGATAGTAAGTATAAAAGCTTAAACAGGGTGAGACAGAGGTTTCAAGTAAGGAAATCGTCACTTACTTTTAGGATGAGATCAGCATTTAGGACAGAAAGGATGATCACTGGCACCTCTGGTTGTAGAATCACAAGTATGGTTGCCCATTGATGAGTACATTTATCAGTAAAAATCACCTAATTTGAAAGTTGCATGTGTTCATAATGTTAAATGAAAGATGAAACCTGATGTATTTTTCATACATTTGCTTATGAGCTAACACCTATTTGTACCTAAGTGAAGTAATGATTAAGAATTGATGACTAATAATTTTAATTTTGCCATAGTACATATGTAAAGTCTACTTTTAGATTGCAACTCTCAAAGCATATGAAGCAGAGGTACATCAGTTAAGAGGACTTTCACATGAGCAACAAAGATCAATGAGGAATGCAGCAAGACAGACAGAAGAGTTACAAGTTGCAGAGAAAATGCTGAAGGAGGAAGTAGCTCGCCTGAAAACAGTTATTGAAACGGAAAAAAGTTATGCTGCAACAATCCAGGTATTTATGTTATATTTCAGCATGCCTTGGATAAGTTATTCATGTGAACTAAAGTATCAGTCTCTAGAAGAGAAAGATATGTTATTAGTTATTTTCAGTCTATTTCTGTTGAACTGAAAATTGAATGCAAAATATGAAGAATTTCCATCAAAATCAAATCAGATGTCATATTATTTGTTTTGTTATGCTGGTCAGGTCTGGTTTGGCCATACCACAATCAAAAAGGCAACTTTCTTGCTGTTGGTCTTTTACATTTGTAATTCGCAAGCTTAGCTTCAAGTATAATGAATTGGAACACATAAGTTATACTAAAAAACATGAAACCAAACTATTATCGAGCTGTTGTCATTTAAAATACACAGTATTATATTTGCACTAAGGAAGTGACCAATAGATTTCATTTTCAGAACATTCATGACAAACATGTCGCAGAGGCAGAAAGGAAACTTCAGTCTCAACTTCAAATCCAAAAGAATGAAATTAATGCTCAGGTAAAGATGGCTACATAGTTTCCATATTTTGTCCCACACAATTGACTAAATTCATTGATTCAATTTGCTATAAGCTTTAATTGACTGTATTTTACATTTTATTATATTTTTTTCTGTGGTGTGTAAATTTCCCACATATACGAGTTAGGTTTGTAAAAAGTTTCTTCCTAAGCCATGCTTAAGAGATTCTCTTCTACAGCTTGTGTAACAATAACTGAAACTCCTGGCTGGGGTGATATGTAAAATAAGGGAAAGGCAACCACTTACCTATGGCAGATCAATGTGTGGAGGACACATACCAGAAAACAGTTTTCACACTAGCTTTCCAGCACTGGCTCTTTTTCTAGCGATAGTAAACACACAACCACAAAGACATGAAACCTTTAAGTACATCATCATAGTAGACAATTTTATTTTCCATTAGACTGAGTGTTAATATGTTTCTGAGTACAAATGTAATTGTGTATATAGATAGTTCGTCCACCTGGAAATTGAGAAACTCAAGAATTTTTGCCTATTGTCAATAATGATACTGGCAAAATATCGGTTTCAGGAAGTCCAAGGCTTTTGAGAATCTTACAATTTTGAAGGTTTGTGTGTGTGTGTGTGTGTGTGTGTGTGTGTGTTCCCATCTTGTGCCATAATTCTTGAAGATGCAGTAAGTCTCCCCTGACCTGCAGCTCTGAGTGACTTTCCTAAGATTACCCCTTTTCCTAGACCTCTCCAGTCCTTTTCCTTTACCCATCTTCCTCCCCCTTCAATCCTCTGGCCTGAAGAGGGAGCCACTGGACGAAGGGTTGAAGAGGAAGGAAGTACTCTTTAGCTTTTGATGAGTGAGTTGGGAAGTATCAAAATATGTGACATAAATGGCTGTATTTTTTATCACATTCACTTTGACGTTTAAATTTTTACACTGCCAAGGAACTTTAGGATCTTAGTATGTGACATAAATTTCAGCTTGATATGTCTATCCACTCGTGAGAAACAGGGGTGTTTAACAGTTAGACAGATGGACCGACAAAGCAATCCTATAAAGGTTCCTTTTTTCCCAATTAAGGTACAGGAAAAAAAAAGAATTTTATGTTTCTGTCTCTATTCATTTACTGACTATTTCAGTTCTCATATTGATGACAAGTGTTTGAATCATCTAAGGGAAAGATTGCACTATATTTCTGACACACCAGTTTTTAGTAAATTCATTTTTTTTTTATTTCAAACCTGTAAAGAAGTTAATTTTTCCAGTGGGTACATGTTCTAGAGTCCAGATACTTCTCAAATAAACATATAACCAATATCCTTGATATGATCGAGCGAGGTGGCGCAGTGGTTACAGCACTGGACTTGCGTTCGGGAGGACAATGGTTCAAATCCGCATCCAGCCTTCCTGATTTAGGTTTTCCGTGATTTCCCTAAGTTGTTTCAGGCAAATGCCAGGATGGTTCCTTTGAAAGGGCATGGGTGACTTCCTTCCCCATCCCTCCCTAATACGATGGGACCGATGGCCTCATTGTTTGGTTCCCTCCCACAAATCAGCAAACCATCCTTAATATGCTACCAACACAATTTCTATGAATTAAAGTCATTTACACTCATCACCTGAAATGTAACTTTACTAGTTACTTGAACATTGAACATCAATGTTGCTGCAGTTACGTTATTCACACTAATACACCAACAAGAGAGTACACTTTAGAAAAATTGTACCCTTCTCCATTTGCTTACAGTTCAGTGTATTCTAGCTGAATAGTATGCATAAACCCAAATGTAATGGTTGTTGAGCTTTTTCACCTGTCTTTGATTGGCTTATACAGCAGCTGTTATAGCTCATGTTCAAGATTTACTGTTTATATTTAGAACTGATTGATTCAGTGATTAAATGGAATTGTTTTACTCATTGGTAAAGTTTCTGTGTAGAGGATATGGCTCCATATCATCATCCCATTAACATTTAGAGACAGGATGCTGCTCATTACTGGCATAGGAGAACATAATGATTTCTATAAATACATATAAAGTGTGTAAAGTGTTCCCTATCTCAACTCAAAAATGATATTCATCATCAAATTTCCTCCCTCTGCCTACATTAAAAATTAAAGCATGCATATAAATTTTGAGAACAGCACCAATAAAGCCAAACTCATATGAAAAGAACTCATTTTATAAAATGCCCACTGCTGGATCTACTAAGATCTGTTGTTTATATAATTGTGGATTTTTATAAATTTAATGTGGCAGTGTTATTATTTAAATATAATTACTTGCCTAATTGTGTGGTAAATTCTATAATGATTTTTGTCCAGTGGGAAGAACGGACGCAGCGTGAATTTTCACGTCTGAAGTCAGAAATGGAAAAGGTTCATAATGAAGAAAAGAAATTGGCAATACAGTCCATTAGGAAGCAGTTAGAAGATGAAATACAGAAGACAAAGGGAGATCTTGAAAAGAAGTTACAGAAAAGTTTGAGAGAGGTAAGAAAATCACAGTAAACATTTAACTTATCCTTGTGAAAATGTTTTCCACATGTTATTCTATGTGATTTTTACAATTTTACAAAATAAAACATACTTTTTTTATTTTGTGTAGAAGACAAATAACACTCATTTGGATGGAAGAAGGTGGAAGTGCTGTGTTATTTCATTGATTCCATTTCCTTTGCCCTCCCTGTCCAGAACTCCCCTTGTCACCCATAAAAAAAGAAAGAAAGCATGGGGAAATTAATATACATTGTGTCACAGAGATCATTGAGCTAATGATTACTGGACTGGACAACTACAGGGAGAAGTTGTCTTTAAGGGGAAATTAATATATCTTGTCACAGAGATCATTGAGCTAATGATTACTGGACTGGACAACTACAAGGAGAAGTTGTCTTTACTTTGCACTGTTTTCTCCAACACATTTTGGAGACACAGGATAAAATCTTACACATGTAGATTTTGGGTATCTTAAAGAATAAAAAGGTACCTGCTCTGACTACCAGAAGTAAGCAGATACCAGATCAAAAAAGTGCAATTATTTCTGGGTGATTTGTGTACATAGTTACCAAAATTGAATGACCTTTACATTTAGGTAGTTTGGAATATTACAGTCACCATTTAATGCATAACAAACCATGAGCTGTGTTTGATAATTATCATTAACCATTACAGTTAAAGAGCAGTATCTGTATGAAGACATTATATGTGTTAACACAATACATACTTGTTTGTGGTAGTTATGTGTAATCTTCTTGCCATAAGGTGCACAACTTCATAGTGAGTCAAAGGCTGAACACTATGGAAATTAAACGTATGTCAGCATTATAGAAAATAATGACTAAACCAGGAATTTCATTGCTGCATGTTATTTTTTTATTTAAACACTTGTAAATAACTTATTGTGCAAAGAATACATTAATTAAACATTCCTAACTGTGATTTTGTTGCACCTTTTGCATTTACTTTCAGCATCAGCAACTTTTGCAAATGTTTCAACATGAGCAACTTTTATATTTTACTCCACTTTTTCTTCTTTCACGTCTTTAACTCTTTCCTAACAGATTTCATGTACTTATTTTTGAGATCAACTGTCAAATGTTTGGTTTTTGTCCTGAAAGAGCATCTCATGCAAGACATGCACTTAAAAGTTTGTTCATCATTTCAGTTTTTGCAACACAGAAAGAGAGATAGGTATGTTCCATTGAACCTCATCTGGGCCACTAAGAGGAAGAGGTATTTTGAAAATTTGCATTATCTGATCAAAAATAAACATTTTAATCATCACTAATGAACTACAGATTTTATTTTTCATTTGAATTTTATTGGGAGAATATCCCTCGGGTTGCTTTCCAGTTGAGCACCTTTCTTCTTAAGTGACTGATATCATGTGTTCAGGCACTTTGAATAACTTCCCATGTCATTGAAATTAGGCCTGCATTTAAGCTTCTACTTCTGAAATGTTCATACATCCCTGCCAGTGATTATCAGCCTCATTGTATGTTCTGTTGGGCACATGTAAGTCTGAAAGCTCACCTGCTGTTCCTTCATCTCCCTCCTCCTCTCCTACCTTCTATTCATTCCCAGAAAGAAAGGAAAAATATTTGAAAATATTCTCATCCTTCTATCAGTTTATTTCTGTTAAAAACTTAGCACTCATCAGTTGCCAACCCGTCAGAAGCAGAAAAGATACTGCAATACTTTAGCAGAAATGTGTTGACACTTGACATGCAGTGAAGAAATAAATGTAATTTGAGAGTCAGTGCGTCACACACAGTGGCAAGTGTTGCTATTTTGACCTGTGGTGCTGTTCTGCTTGCTAAATGTTATCATTTTGTATAATCTCTTTATATCCCCTCTCCCCCCCCCCCCCACCCCCCACCCTACACATCGCCCTACCCTACCCTCTTATGGCATCCATAATGCTGAAATGCAAAATGAACACTGAGCATGTTTAGTACTGACGAAATTCAGTATGACTGATCCACTAATGAATTGTAAGATGCAATATTCGCAACAATGCAATTGATGAAAAGCACTGGTGAATTTGTGTTCAGCAGTATACAGAAAGTGCAAAGCATACCAAGAGTAATAAATCGCAGTATGACTAGACTATGGTGAAACAGCAGTTTGCTGTTGATGTACTGGCTTATTATTTTATTTATATAATATTCTGTAGATCCTTTTATGTGCATGAGATGCTAGGATGTGGAACAAATGAAATTTACATATTAGGATCACATATAACGTAGTACTGTTACTTTGCAGAAACAGTTATAGGAAAAATAAGAACATAAAACTAGAAAAAAATTGGAAGCAAAATGTTAAATACATCATACAAGGTTAGTGCATGTTATACAAACTCTAACAAATACACAGTAAAAATATGTGCATAAAAATACTTCTGTGCTAAAAACTGGCCTGATAAATAAAAAGTTTTTCTAAGTAAACTTATCATTATTTTAAATAATGCACCATTACTACATAGGCCTTTGATATAGTTTGGCAGTGAATTAAATATTTTCATACTGAAATACTGCAGACCTTTGTGTACCTGGGTTAGATTTTTCAGATCACAGTGGAGGTCAGCCTTCTATCTTTTACTGTCATTGTGGTGCATTTCATTGATTTGCACAGGATTGACAGTGCACAGGATTGTCAACCATGAAACTCATAATCAAATAAATATATTGGGAAGTTGTACTAAGTATCCCAAGTTTCTTAAAGATATTATGATAGAAGGTTTTCTGGGGTCCCCTGCACATAGTTCAGACAGTCTTTTTCTGCAGAAAGAAAATTTTCTTTGTAGGTGAATTGCCCTCAAAGATAATTCCATAGAACATAAAAGAGTGGAAGCACCCAAGAAAGTTGACTTTGTGACTGATGTCTCAAAATTGCATGATCATCCTAATAGCAAGAGTAGCTTGGTCAACAATTTTATGGTCTAGAGGACGTGATATTTCCAACTGACCCTACTGTCAATGCGCAGGCTTAAGAATTTGATGTATCTCTTGTATTTTCTTACTCCATGTACAATAGGAATCTCCAGTGGGAATTTGTGATTGGAGCTGAACTGAATGAAATAGTTTGCTCAGGTTCACTGTGTGTGAGTTTACTTTGAACCAGGTTAGAGGTCTGAAAGTAATTTGTTGGAATCATTCTCTAGGTTGGCGGACTGTTCGTTGTATATCAAATTGCTAGTATTGCCAGCAAACATAGTGAGCTTGCATGTTTTGTGTGACAAAGATTGGTCATTTATGTTATATGAGAAAGAGCAGCAGAAAGCATTTGACTCAGTGACCCATTGGAGACTGTTGACAAAGGTCTGAGTATATGGATTAGATTCACAGATATGTGAGTGGCTTGAAGACTTCTTCAGTAAAAGAACCCAGTGTTTTGTCCTAAATGGTTAGTGTTCATTAGAAACAAAGATATCATCAGAAGTGCTCTAGGAAAGTATGATGGGACTGCTGTTATTCTCTCTATGTATAAATCATCTCATGGGCAGGGTGAGGAGAAATTTGTTGATGATGCTGTGATGTGCAAGAAGGTGTCACTAATGTGTGACATCAGGAGGATACAAGACAATGTAAATAGAATTTCTACTTGGTATGATAAAAGGCAGCTTGCTCTAAATGTGGACAAATTTAAGTTAATGTAGCTGAGTAGGAAAAGCAATCCTATAACATTAAAATACAGCATTAGCAATGTGCTGCTTGACACAGTATTTGAAGGAGACAGTAAGTGTGTCAAGCAGCACATTGATAATGCTGTATTTGAATGTTACAGGATTGCTTTTCCTACTCAGCTACAGCAATTTAAATTTTTCCACATTTAGAGCAAGCTGCCATTCTATTTACATTGTTTTGTATCCTCCTGAAGTCACTCAATGGTGACACCTTCTTGTACATCACAGCATCATCAACAAATTTCTCATCACCCTGCCGATGAGATCATTTATACACAGAGAGAAAAACAGTAGTCCCATCACACTTTCCTAGAGCATTACATTGCAAAGCAATATGAAATGGAACCCATCATGTCTGGTTGGTAGTAGGGAAGGCAAATGGTTGATTTCATTTTAAATTTTGGGAAATTGCAGTTTATGTATGAAGGAGACAGCATACAGAAAACTAGTGTGACCCATTCTTGGTACTGCTCAAGTGTTTGGGAATAGGAAGACATCAAAGCAATTCAGAAGCTTGCTACTAGATTTGTTATCTGAAGTTTCAGTCAGCACACAAGTTTTACAGAGATGCTTTGTGAACTCAGATGGGAATCCCTAGATGGAAGACAATCGTCTTCTCATGAGGCACTATTAAGGAAATTTAGAGAATTAGCATTTGAAATCAAATGACTTTACTGCCGCCAATGTACATATTGCATAAGAAAAACAAATATAGATGAGAGAAAATAGGGTTTATACAGGGTGTTACAAAAATGTATGGCCAAACTTTCAGGAAACATTTCTCACACACAAAGAAAGAAAATATGTTATGTGGACATGCATCCGGAATCGTTTACTTTCCATGTTAAAGCTCATTTTATTACTTCTCTTCAAATCACATTAATCATGGAATGGAAACACACAGCAACAGAATGTACTAGCACGACTTCAAAAACTTTGTTACAGGAAATGTTCAAAATGTCCTCCGTTAGCGAGGATACATGCATCCACCCTCTGTCGAATGGAATCCCTGATGCGCTGATGCAGCCCTGGATAATGGTGTATTGAATCACAGCTGTCCACAATACGAGCACGAAGAGTCTCTACATTTGGTACCGGGGTTGCGTAGACAAGAGCTTTCAAATGCCCCCATAAATGAAAGTCAAGAGGGTTGAGGTCAGGAGAACGTGGAGGCCATGGAATTGGTCCACCTCTACCAATCCATCAGTCACTGAATCTGTTGTTGAGAAGCGTACGAACACTTCAATTGAAATGTGCAGGAGCTCCATTGTGTAAAGGCACATGTTCTAGCAGCACAGGTAGAGTATCCCGTATGAAATCATGATAACGTGCTCCATTGAGCATAGGTGGAAGAACATGGGGCCCAATCAAGACACCACCAACAATGCCTGCCCAAACGTTCACAGAAAATCTGTGTTGATGACGTGATTGCACAATTGCGTGCGGTTTCTCGTCAGCCCACACATGTTGATTGTGAAAATTTACTATTTGATCATGTTGGAATGAAGCCTCATCCGTAAAGAGAACATTTGCACTGAAATGAGGATTGACACATTGTTGGATGAACCATTCGCAGAAGTGTACACGTGGAGGCCAATCAGCTGCTGATAGTGCCTGCACACGTTGTACATGGTATGGAAACAACTGGTTCTCTCGTAGCACTCTCCATACATTGACGTGGTCAACGTTACCTTGTACAGCAGCAACTTCTCTAATGCTGACATTAGGGTTATCATCAACTGCATGAAGAATTGCCTCGTCCATTGCAGATTTCCTCGTCATTCTAGGTCTTCCCCAGTCGCGAGTCATGGGTTGTAATGTTCCATGCTCCCTAAGGTGCCGATCCATTGCTTCGAACGTCTTCCTGTCGGGACACCTTCGTTCTGGAAATCTGTCTCTATACAAACGTACCACGCCACGGCTGTTGCCCCGTGCTAATCTATACATCAAATGGGCATCTGCCAACTCCACATTTGTAAACATTGCACAGACTACAAAACCACATTCGTGATGCTATGTACTGATGAGCTTGATGCTAGTACTGAAGAGCAATGAGTCGCATGTCAACACAAGCTCCGAAGTCAACATTACCTTCCCTCAATTGGGCTAGCTGGCAGTGAATCGAGGAAGTACAGTACATACTGATGAAACTAAAATGAGCTATAACATGGAAATTAAGCATTTCCGGACACATGTCCACATAACATCTTTTCTTTATTTGTGTGTGAGGAATGTTTCCTGAAAGTTTGGCCGTACCTTTTTGTAACACCCTGTATGGATCATTATAGACAGCTGTTCTTCCCTCATTCTGTTTGTGAGTGGAGATGGAAAGAAAATGACTGCTGTTCTTCACTCATTCCATTTGTGAGTGGAGCTTGAAAGAAAATGACTATTAGTTGTACATAGTACCCTCTACAGTGCATCATATGTTGGCTTGTGGAGTATGTACATTGATGTAGATATATAATGGCTTTCTTTACCTCGTTTCTGCGTGGGAGATTGGGAAAATTTTGCTTTAACATTTACATGACACTTTCTAAGAAGCCATTGCAACCTATTTGCTTAGCAGTACTTACAAAATGACCATTGAAGATTTTTATGATTAGCTCTTGGTTGCTTATAGGTTTGTCATCAATATTTAAGACAAAGTCTTTAGGTGTACTCTCACAGTCAATACCTGTTCCATCCCTTGTTACATCCCAGATTGTTTGGCTTTATTATGGAATTGCTTGATAACAGAGCTAAAGTATAACTTGACAGTTTAATTACTTTGCTTAATATTTGACAGTACTTTTATAATTATTTTTTGGGTTCTGTTTCCTCATTTTCTTTCCTGTAATGTATAGTTCTCATTTTTGTTTGCAAGATGTTATCACCTTTGTGATCCATGGCTTTTTTGACGGTTCTTTGCATAGATTCTTGTAAACCTTTTTGGCACTGAAACTCAAATATTGATGCAGTTTCAGTACCAAAGAGATTATATTTCAAACTGACATCCGTTCTAACTAGGAACACAAAGAAGAGCACAGCTGTAAAATAGTTACAGTTTATTAGGCAGTGGAGTGACATCAACAAGAATACAATGAAATTGATTTACACGTCACAAATACATATAACAATTGAAGGCTCAGAGGCCCATGAAAGCCCTTATAAAGATGCTATCCACATCAGGTGTTGCTGGTGTAGTGCTGTCCATGCATGGCGGACTTGATGACAGTGGTTAGTGACTGGGTTGCACTTGGCAGCTGCCTTGGTTAGTTGAGGATGTGCCATTTGAATCTTGGAGCACACTATATTTGCTGTAGTGGCCCCTGACTTACGTCCGCCATGTGCAGTAGGTGTAGTAAGTGGTGGATTAGTACATTCTTCATTTCATGCAGGGAGAAAGATCAGTTTTTCACTACCCATGAAGCTCTGACTGAACAGATGTCCACAATGTAGTGTACATGATGGTGCAGGACGTGGCAGCCAAAGGCACAAGAATCTCCTGATTCACCTGGCCAGTATGTACAGTCGAAAGTGAGTGGGATGAGGGCACCCCCGCAGTTTGTGGATCACACGGTGACCAGTAGACAGGACCAGTGGCAGTGAGACAGGAGCTCTCTGGACGTTGGAGTCCATGATGAGGGGTGCAGACACAGTCAGCAATGACAACGCACTGGATAGGAGAGGCTCTGGGAGCAGAGACAGGGCTTCTGTTCGCGGTAACAGCAGCATCTGCTCAGCGCATTGGGGGGCGATGGCTGCAGGAAGCAAACTCAACCTAAGTGCTGATGAAACCCTGACTGCCAGGGTAAGTGGGTACGACCAGCCCTTCTTTGCCCCAGAGTGGCTAAAGCCGAGAAAGAATGAGGCATTGGACCCATGGCCTGAGGAGGGGTCCCCTGTGCCCCATTTGGGATGGAACTAGTTATGATGGCATGCCATCAGTTGATCTTCAGTGTGAACAATGAAGGTTGTGGATGACAGCCAGAATCCAGTGAGGGCATCATTCAAATGCCCTGACCCAGACTGATGTGCCAGGTGTGGACATTGACAAAACTGGCACCAACAGGGGACACTTGTCCAGTAGCAGGAGACTGAGCAGGGTCCACAACTGACTGCCATGAAGGAGCTCTGTGGGACTCTTGGTCCCAATTAGTGTCATTCTGTAAAAGCTTTAAAAACTGTTAGAGCTTCCTTAGCCAGTAAATCTTCTATGTATCTGTGTCCAAAAGTTTGAACAAGATATTGAGGCTTCCCATTCAACTGTGGCTGGAAGGGAGACACCATGATGTGGTGAACACAGTTGTGTGTACAACAGTCCTTGAAAGACTGCATCGTTCACTGAGGACCATTGTCCAAAACCCGAATTCAAGGCAAGCCAGTGGAGAACATCTTTGAAAGGGTCTTAACATTCACATCTGGTGCCACATCCAGGCAACAAACAACATAAGGAGAATGAGAAAAAGCATCACTTGATAATATAACCTGGAAGTGTCTAAAAAAGGATAAGTGAAATCAATGTGAACTCTTTCCCAAGGGTGTATAAGAGCTAGCCACAGTGAAAAAACAGCGTGCAGCACCACCTGCTGACCTACACATGGCTGCATGCCAATGGTTTTGTAGTAGGGACACCCCAGTGCCCCTGGTGTAATAAGCAGATGACCTCCCACCACAGAGTTGCTGGAACTCTTCCGTTGACAGGATAACGATGCCATCCAAGAGGGAGAGACAGTGACTCCATGCATAAAAATTTCAAAGCAGATCTGATATCTGGACTGGTGTATAACCTACCAGAGCTCCAGATCCACTGCCACAGCAGAGGCAACATGGGGAACTAGTGATGGGGAAACCATCTACCACATGTCTTGTCTTTATATCCAGTTGAAAATGAAGCAGTTCCTCCTGGTTGTATGAGGGGTCGGGGCCCATAGGGAACCAAGACAGAGCATCTGCATTCACATTTTGCAATGTGGGATGAAGATGGGTTTCATAATTTGACCGGAACAAGAACACAGCCCAATGCTGAAGATAATGAGTGGTTTTGTCCAATAAGGATGCCAGCAGGCTAAACAGGGAAACAAAGGGCATGAAGTCAATAATTAAATGAAATTTTGCACCATACAAGAACACATGAAATTTTTTTTAGGGTGTAGACAGCAGCAGGAGCTTCTTTTCCCACCTGCGAAAAATGTTGCTGAGCCAAGTAAAGTGTATTTAATGCAAAGGCAATAGGCTGTTCAGAGTTGTTTGAATGGCAATGGGTCACCCCACCCCATACTGGAACACATCTGTGGCCAAGGAAGATGTTTGCAGGGTTGAAATGTTGCAGGACACAGTGCAAAGTGAAGACTATCATTAATTGCACAATAGAATGTTCATAGGCTGCAGACCAGCCAAAAGAAGTACTTTTCAGAAGCAACAGTTGCTAGGTGTGGACAATAGTAGCTGTTTGGGGAATAAACATGTGATAGTAGACCACTTTGCCAATGAATGCCCCTGAAGGTGCCCTAATGTACCTGGACTTGGTAGTGACTTTAGTGTCACTTCTGTGATGCATTACTCTATTACACATTCATTCCTTTTACAAGCTGTAAGCTGGTGCTCTGGGTGAAGGAGGTATGGCTTGTCTCAGCAACCAATATGCTACGAACCAGTCGCAAGCTTCCACTCCCAGCACCCTCCACTCAGGGGCTAAGTAAAAGTGTGCGATCAGTAAGAGGTTAGAACTGCTTGTGGAAAGTTCAATAGCACATGCTTCAAAATGTTACTCCAGACAAAAATAGTGTACATCAATTGATTTAGGCAGTTATTAAAAGAATAGCAGCACCTCCTCTTTTTTGTTGTTTTCTTCAGTATGAAGACATCAGATTGTACTAGGGTCATTCAATAAGTAATGCCCCATAGTTTTTAAAAAGCCATAAATGTACATAGACAAACGTCCTTGTTGGTGCTTCATATTTGATCTTTGTTCTGTGTGCTGGTAAAGTTTCGTACCATTCTGGCTGATGACAGAGCCATAATACAACATCAAAATGCTGTCTACACATGACTCACGCTATGAGCTGTGTGCTGTTATTGAATTCTTGTGTGCAGAAAAAGAAACTGTGGTGAACATCCATAAACATTTGTATGCAGTGTATGGCAATCCTGCAGTTGATAGGAGTACAGTTGGGTGATGGGTAGAGAAAGTTACAGCCTCAAGAAATACAGAAACAGAGCTCCAGGCATGCTGAATTGTACAGATGCCATTATCCATGCCGACTGGCACATCACAACTACAATTGGCTCTACAGTTGTTGGAAGTGTGTCTGCAATGATCAAGACTATCAGATATTCAAAGAGGTGCTCATGATGAGTTCCACAAATGCCCACAGTGGACCACAATATTCAAAGGAAGGCCATTTCATCTGAACTGTTGGAGCATTTTGAGGCCGACAGAGAGGCCTCTCGGTCACAGATCATTACGGGGGACGAAAGCTGGGTGCAACACTTTGCACCAGAAACAAAAAGGCAGTCCATGGAGTGGCATCATCCTCATTCACCAAAAAAGAAGAAATTCAAGCAACACCCTGTGCTGGAAATGTTACGGGGACAGTTTTCTGGGATTATGATGGCATCATTCTCATGGATGTGATGCCAAGAGGGTCAACCATAAATTCAAAGACATACGTGAAGACTCTGAATAAACTCAAGAACCATTTCCAATGTGCTCAATTGGACAAGAATCTGGCAGAAATCTCGCTCCAGCATGATAATGAACACCCACACACAAGTCTGAGAACCCAGGAACACATCACCAAATTGGGTTGGACATAATTGCCTCATCCACCCTACAATCCAGACCTGGCACCCTCGGACTTCCATCTCTTTGGGCCACTGAAAGATTCTCTATGGGGAACACACTTTGAAGGTGACAAGAGTGTCCGTCATGCAGTGAAAACTTGACTTTGCCTACAGGACAAGAGCTTTTACGAGCAGCGACTACATTCTCTTTCACAATGGTGGCGTATGGCCATAGAATGTGATGAAGACTATGTAGAAAAATAGGACATGAACAAGACATGTCAATGTATATTACCACGAAATTCTGACTCTTTAACAATAAATATGTTCTGAGAAAAAAAAAAGCAGGACATTACTTATTGAACAACCCTTGAAGCCAGGTATTAAAAGATTTTCCAACCCTGAGCAGATGTGAAGCTCAGTGAAGCACAGTACATAGGTGGAATCTATACTTCCATAGTCTTGCACATTGACTGTGAGTTTATTTAGCTTTTTTACACAAGCCTCTATTATTCTGCTGGAAGATGGTTAGCTGATGCTTTCCAGAGGCAATTATCATGTTTTGTCTAAAAATAATTAGAAGTTGATGAATGCAGAGATACATTCTTCTCCTGTGATTTCAGGAACCATTTGTCTAATGTAGTCTGTCTATATGCACCATTTTTTGTAGAGTCGAGTTCTTCCATAATTGCTACATTTAGAAGGGCACCTTTTTTTCTGTGCATACTGTGATTAGTAAACAATTCTCTACTAAAGTTGCTTACATCTTCAACATGAATATTACTGAAAAGTTTACAAGTCTTTTCTAATTTATAGTAAGTACATTGATGAGACAGCTTATTTTACACAGGACTGTAGGATCAAGTCATATCTCTTGGAGATGTTCACAGGGAATACCTTCAAGTGATGAAGTGCCAAGAATTTCTTCTTGAGAATTTGCCTTATATCATAATCTTCATTGAAGGCAGCATCCTGTGTACCACATCATGTAGTCTTTTTTACATTTTCAGATTCGCAGCCTGCTATGATTTCTTGTATTTTAGCACCAGGTTTCACTGTTCCACACACTTCAGCACTGCTAAAATTTCTTTTTACAATTTTGGCCATATCTCTCCCATGACTGTCTACACAAATATGTACATGTTTTGTGGAATTTTTTTTTTAATATAATGCTTATATGCGTATTGTTCTTGGAACTTCCACTTGTAGCTGAAAGTTTAGGCTTAGACTTACCAGATATAAACTTTTTATGATAACTTCTGCTTTTTGACATTTTTAACACTTGAACAAAGCTTTGGTTCTGAGCTAGTCACTGGGATACTGCAACTAGAAGAAAGAACATTAAATTTGTTTACATTCACAAATCTTCTGTCATGTACTGTTAATGATATTTTGCACCTCATGTTCTGCCTTTGTTGCTTTGTTTCTTACATTCTAATGATTTTTGGCTCCATTGCACAGCATAGCAAGCTGTTTTTGCTTCAACCCCAGTTGCATATTTTGTACCTCACGCTGTTCTTTTCTCATTTTAGACCAGCGGTTACATGCTTTTAACATTAAATGCATTTCCTAAATTTTGAAAATTCACTCTTACACTTTGTACATGCTACCATTTTGACTGCATTACTGTAATTCATTCAAGTTATAAAATCATGTACACCTATACTCACGAAAATCTTTTTACGCTTCTTACAAGCTACTGTCTTGACTGCATTACTGTAATTCATTCCAGCGATAAAATCACATATACCTATACTCACCAAAATCTTTATTCATGTTGTGTATTTCCAGCATATGGTATTCCCTTTTCCAAGCTCAACAGTCCCATTATGAAATAATAGATGGAAAACTATTCTGAAAAACCTGGTCGTGATAAGTACACTTTAAGAAAGTTATCCCTCTTGTCCAGGTGTGGCTCATATTTTCCATACAGGGGAAAGCTGTGACATTTATCCATCACAACTAACCTATACATCAGGCTACGCTACACATTGGTCTGTCATCACAACCAAGATTTCAATGGGAGTGGAGAGCTTACATATTGCATTTTCTTTCCATTTCATAATCAATTAAAAGACGTTATTTGGAGGGACAAGGATATTTGATGCTATGTATATCAGCTTCACTGCTGATCCTCCCCCCTCCCCCTCACCCTCAATGCTAACCCTGAGACATTTAACATTTTGTTGTGTTCAATCTGGGCATTTATGAGTCTGTGTGATGAAAGAGCCACATTTCCATGACATCACAAGCCTTGTGCTGTGATTTTTGGAGGAATAAATGAATACTGAGTTGTGATCAAATCAAGCAGTTTTGTAGAAAAAAATCTTCATTGGCCCATATTCTCTAGCATGTTCACATTATGAAACACACTCTCTGCTGAGAAAGAAAGCTCTTATAAGTTTCTCTTATAAATGCCTAATATTTGATATTATACCACATACTTCTGTTAAATTAATAAGAAAATCTGCAGATGTCTTAAAAAATGTAAAAGTGAGTAAAAAAAATTGTAAGGAGCAGGAGGCAGATCTCTGAATTTGAATTGCATAACTCCACAGCCCACAACTATATCCATATATTACCATGATTTCACTAGCTTAGGTGTCTTATATTGTGTGATGCCCTAAATGCCAAAATGTCATTAACTGACACATTTAACAATAACAAATAGTATCAATGTGTTTTTAATATTTTCAATTTGCCATTGCCTTGAATCAGGATACTTTCAAACACAAGTGTTATAATATCAAAACAACAAAAATTCTAAAAAATCCTTTAACTACCAATAGGATGTTTTCCATAATTATCTTACAACTATTTGTATGAATAACATCATGTTTTGAAGAGATCCTCTGTGTGCTAGTGTCCTGAAACATCATTTATTCATAGGACATGACTTATAATATAAAACCTTGTGTAAAACCCACCAAATATGGGCTTCAACAAACGTAATATGGCATCTACCTAGTTCTACTTGTGTAGTATACATGACATAGTACAGCTGGGCTGGAATGACCAAGCTTTCAAGATGCCCATAGAACTGTGCTCTGTAGAAGCCAACCCCTGGAGCCTCTGCAACATAGAGTTTGACCGTCATTTCAGGGTGTGGCCTAAACTACTACATTTTCAAAACATCAGTTGATATCAACAGTTCCAAAAACGTTGACTGTCATTACACAGATTCATATGGGAAATATTCTAAATGCATACTGATAATTTAATTTCTTTAATATATTACTGAGAAATGTATGGGGCATTTCAAAATGAAAATACAAGTTCTAAGGCTCTGAAGCATTTGTTACATTCAACTTACATTTATAAATAGTACATCAAATGAAAGAGCAGCAGAAACAGTTTTTCTTACAAGTGTTCAATGTGACCACCATTTGTTTGACATTGAGTCGGTATGGGAGTTCTTCCCAAACCTTGATCAGTGGGTCTGGTACAACTGTTGCAACAATGCTGTTTCTAAAGTCAGGTGGCTCAATGAGTAGAGGTGACTCATACACTAGATCCGTTATGAATCCCCAAATGTTAAAGTTGTGTTGTGAGTCAGCTTCTGTGTTAAGGTGGAGGTCATGCAAAACAAGCTCTGGCATTCGGCCCCTTGCAGCAAATCCAGCGTTAAGGTACAATGTCATTTAACCATTTGCGCACTGAATTATGTTAATGTGGAGGTGCACCATCCTACTGCTAAATAAAGTTTTGTGGTTCAGCTTCTTCCAGTTGAGGAAAAGAGCCATAATTTAGAGCATCAAGATAATAAATGCCAGTTATAGTTGCCTAACTGAAGACGAAAGGCTCCTCACAAACTTTCAGCAGGGATATGGCACAGAAAAATTCAGCTTAGTCTCTCTCCAACTATACCATCTCATGTGGATTTGTTGACTCCCAGATGTGCTCATTACTTGTGTTCACATTTTTGCTTAAGTGAAATGTCGATTCATCACTGAAGACGACACAATCCAGAAAATCTTTATCGCCATGCAGCAATTTGTGGTCAAATGGGTAAAATACATGAATGGACAAGTGAGGCTAGTGATCACAGATCAAGCTTCTTAAATGTTACTTACATTTTTGAAACTCAAGTCTGTGTTCTGTAACTCAAAACACATAATGTGCATTATGCACACTGTTCATTGAATTTGTGGTGCCTTAAAAAAGGAATACTCATCTGTGACTGAAAGTTGCAGTGTTTATGAGTAAAAATTTTGAGGTTGTATGCAGAATTTAGGTGCTTTGCCACATGATTCTTCTACAGTAAGAGAGATTAAAGAACTATTAGTTAAACTAGAACTGCAAGATGAATTTTATGCTTCCTCGCAACAGCCATGAAAAACTGGAGGAGCAGTCTTTTGAAAAAGAAACCCACTGTTCTATTTTGATAGATGTGGCAGATGCTCAAGAAAAGCTTATCCAAATACCCTGATGGGAGGATATAGCAAGAGCAAGAATGTTGATTACTGTTTAAAAACAAAATGCACACCTGATGTGTCCATTGAGGAGTGCTTTACTGTTCTGTTTACAAGTTTTTTTCTGAGTAATCATAAATGCAGAGTCACAAAAAAAACTTTTATTTCTGCAACAGTTTTCTGAATGAATGTCAGTGTGTTTAGTGATATTTTTCACTGTACTTTTTGATTCTTTAGTGAATTCTTTTGAGTCAGGTGTTAGTTAATGACATACAAAGTGACACCCCCATTTTGCTCCTTTCTTGTAACATTTTTAACATTTTTGCATCTAAAAAATGGTGCCCTAATAAAGACTAGTGACATACCAGGCAGTCACACTCATACACAAACACACACACACACACACACACACACACACACACATACACTAATTAATTCACTGAGTGAGGTTCACATTCAGTGAGAAGAGACAAATTGCTATTAATCAGTGAAAACCACATTTTTTATGTAAAAGAACCACACAAATCAAACTACCCTGCCAATTAACTTCCCAGAACAGATAATCTTTTAAACAGAATATTCAAAATTCTTGATAGTTTATATTTATAAGAAACTGAATTAGAAGCCACATGTTAAAGATCATCTTAAACATTTAAGTTCTGCAAATTTTCATATAATATTAGATTTTGGGGATGAAAATATCCACAAGTTGACTTACTTTTTTTCTATTTTCATTCACTATTGTTTTATGACATATTCTGGAGTAACTTGTCACTGAGGAAAAAAGTATTTGTTGCATGTAAGTATCTTTATTTATTTATTTGTCTTCTTTCATTTGAGATCATCTCGCAATAATACAGGATTTTTGAAGGCAAAACAATGCAGATCGATATGCCAAAATGAAAAGCACATAGCATATGTATTTTGCTTTATCAAGATGTAATTTAGGATGATAGGTCAGATGGCTGGCTATGGCCCAGATTACGGACCATTCTGACATTTGCCTCAGTAATCTAGGAAAACCACAGAAAACACATACCAGGATGGGAAGACAGAGCAACTACATTCTCCTGAATATGAGGTCAATGTCTTAAGAGGTGCACTGCCTCATTCAGTAAGTCCATATTGTATAATGATCACAGTAATCATGATCCTTCTAATGGGGATATATGTGGTGTTCACTATAGAACCTCTTATAGACAGTACATTTGTTGTGAGCAGTCAATCACAATTTGAAAACAGCGGTAACATATGTAGATATAATACTTTAAGGATAAATGATGTACGTCTACATCTACATCCATACTCTGAAAACCACTGTGAAGTGTGTGGCATAGGGTCCTTCCCATTGTACAAGTTAGTAGGGCTTCCTCTCACTCCATTCACATGTGCATGAAGAATGAGTGTTTAAATGCCTCTGTGCATTCTGTAATTAGATTAAGCTTGTTCTTGCAGTCCCTACAGGAACATATGTAGAAGGTTATATGTTCATAGATCCATCACCAAAAGCTGGTTCATTAAACTTTTTAAGTAGGCTTTCTTGGGGCAGTGCGCATCTTACCTTCAAACTTCTGCCAGTTCAGTTTCTTCAGCATCTCCATAACACTCTCCCATGGGTCAAGAGACTGTATCCATTTCTGATGCCCTTTCATGAATATGTTCAATATCCCCACTTTAGTCCCAAACACTTGAGCAATATTCTAGGATGCGATTTGCAAGCAATTTTAATTGCAAACTGATATTCTGGCCATGAACCAGTGGCTGCGACCTGTTTTGCCTTTGACTGAGACTATGTGATTGTTCTTTTCATATCACTACAAATGTACAGTCTGTCACTCAGTCTTAGTGTGACACAGAAAGGAGTGGGGTGTACAGCTAAAAAAAAAATCTTGTATGTGTGTGTGTGTGTGTGTGTGTGTGTGTGTGTGTGTGTGTGTGTGTGTGTGTGGTTAAGAGAAGGTGAGAGAGATTGAAACTAGTGAACTTTAAATCAATGTATGCATGTGGAGAAATGTAAAGAAGGTAACTATTCCACTAGCAAATGTCAACAAGTTTTATTGCTCACTAAATTCCATGTGCTATACAATCGCTGATATATCTTTTGTTGCTGATTTTTCATATCCTTCATATACAAATTAAAAAGCCTCTGAAGTTACAGCAACCTATGTTATTTGTAGACAGGAAAGGTGTTCACATGCCTAATGTAATTTAAATAATGAGGATTTTTTGTATAAACAGGAACTGAAAATACATTTTCATGAGCAGATAAACCTAACTTCTTGTTATTAAGTACACTTCTAATGAAGTTATTTGTTTACAATACAGGTTGAACAATTGAGATCAAATCTAGCAGAAAAGGAACAATATTACCAGAAGGAAATAGAAAAAACCCGAACAAATGCAGATAGAGATATCTTCGACCTTCGTAGAAAATTGGACAAAATTGATATGGCATACCAGGAACAAATGGAAAAACTGACAGAAAAGCATGAGAAGGAAATTGGTATGTATCATTTTAAAATCAATACTGAAAGTATTTCTATTTTTCAGGTATTATAGATTAACATGTACCAGAAATTTGAAGAAACAAAATCATGTTTCTTTAGTTGTTATGTTTTAAGTGATGTAATTGATGAAATAAATGTCGTTAATTGATAGAAGTAAGTTTCAGTAAGCTATCCTCTATTTTCTCATTTAGAACATTTAAATGAGGAAGCAGAACGGAGGGTACAACAAGTGGAGCAGAACTGGCAGTTACAAATAAGTTCAACAAGAGCTACTCTTGAGTTAGTAAAGGAACAGATGCAACGTGATGCAGATGAAAGGATGGAAAGTCTTAAAGAAAAATATCAGCAGCAGCTAGGTTCGTAACTGCTCTTAAATCAACATCAGTTGTCAACAGCATTCCTTTGATGTAGGCTCTCAGAATGTTTCCCTAATTCGAGACTGATAGAGGAGGTTTATATTTATGTTTGTCAGTTTGTGTGTTCTTTAACAACTTACAAGCAATGATCCAGACCTGAAATCCAACTTAATATTTGGGCAACTTTCCAATACAATCATAACTGAATTACAGTTATTCAAGTAAATGTTTAGGAGTAACTTCACATCTAGCATGAAAATTAATAGCATTTTTGAAACTCTGATATTTGAACCCTTTTTTTATACTGCATTGTTTATTCCTATCCTGTGTGAGCCACAACACCCTGTCATAAAAAACTGGCACCTTGTACAATTTGCCTGAATATGAGACAATTTTATATCAGTCATTGACTAACAAAATAATTCATAACTTTGTGCAAAGAATACGGTGGAGTCTTCATAGAAAAGTAAGCCTTAGTTATATTAAGGTTTGGTTAAATAATTGATAGTTGTGAACTTGTAACCTCTCCACTTATGTGTACCATCCTACTAGTTAAATTTACTTACAGCTGACTTTAGTTGTGCAGTTTCTTGTCTGTAGAATGAATTGTTTAGAGAGGCATTTTGTTAATTAATCCATTTACAATAACTGTGTGCTATCATTCACAAAGACAGTCAAGTCAGTGTTTCATTTCTGGAAATATTAGGAATTGGAATTTTTACATGTACATTTACGCTTCATTAAAATACACTGTGTTTCACCGTTGAATGAGTGACTATGGAACTTCAAAAAAGGTCTACATTTAATATTCCAATGCAAGCCACTAGTGACCAAAAGACACAAAGCATTTGGGTCACTAATTCCTGAAGAGATTTTGTCTAACAAAGATGTAATAAATTGCCTCCTACTACTCTACAGGGATACGGACTGGCTTAACTAGAATTGCAGGGAGAGGTACCACACAATAAACTTATTTTCATTGTGAGAAACAGGGGCTACATCCACTGTTGTTATACCTCCCTGGTTAAATCAAATTAATGTTTAAGTAATACATTTCCTTGTCCAAACACATTTAAGACACTTAACAGAATACCATAGCTTTAGAACTCCTTATCTCATTCACATGTTTATTTTAAATAATTCAGATTTGACTTTTTAGAGAAATTGATATTTTGCTTTCCTTTCCTGTTCATTTAAAAATATGTATATTAGTTAAGTAAATTTACTTTGAATAGCACCAAACTATTTACATTATCCTCACACATCAGAAAAACACCTTGTGGCTGTACTTCAGGGCCTGGCCAAAGAAGTCATCTAATTAAGTTATAATGAGAAGTTAAAAGTAATGGACAAATGAACCAAGTTATGATTAGTTTTACTTAAACAAAGTAATGAATAAACCAAACATAGAAATATTGTATAATCAATATTAATCTTCCAAAAGTAAACTAAACAGGAAAGAAGCAGTTAAAAATCGAAAACATGGTGAAGACGACACTAGAGTCAAAAATCAAATACATAAAAGCTTTGGGACACCAATAACTGAAAAGAATTTACAAAACTAGAGCATTTCACAACCATGTCAGGAAATGGATGAAGAGGTCAACTAGCTCATCTAACAACTCATATTGGTCTTTGATGGATAACATAATTTTTGAGTTTTTAGGAAGTGAACAAACGAGAATAATGGTTTAAAAGTTCAGTCAAGCAGTTCTCCATGTTTTTTTATAAAATTATTTTACTGAGAAATGACTGATTCCTTGTGCAGGTCTACAGTAATTGCAGATATTAAGACTTCATGCTTCACGAAACCATAAATGAGATATCTCAAGCTGGCAAGTTGAAGAACTGTAATCAAATTTTCCAACTGGTTAGTAACAAGAAGTGATACTAAAAGAGCAAAGTGAAGATAGTCATGAGATGCCACTTTTGTGTAATTTTCTCCATGAGTTATTCTTCTGCAATAACATACTTAACTTGTTACCACATTGGCGTGCATATAAGCCATACTCATGTATGAGCTGCACTGTTAATAATGTGGTCAAAAATTTACACTGCATTACCCATTTTCACAATGTAGTCACACTTGATCACACCTTTCCCCTCCACTCCTCCAGGAGGCTCACATCTCTTTTCTCAGAACATGCTTGGCCACTGCAGGTCATTACAGCAACAGCACAAATAAAGTTTGGAATTAGTGCGAAATTTATAAGCGTCTGTCACAACAAAAATGACTGTAGTTCTGGTTCTAATTCAGCTACAGTAATGAAAATAGTACCATTGGAAAACTAACAAATAGATCTTTACATAGATATGCTACATGGCAAGTTTCTGAGAATTTTCATACTAAAGGTCCTTGGCCTTTGACCTTGAATATCTGAAAACATCCCATCTTCAATTTTTTGAAAAAAAAATTAATTGCTCCAGTATGTTACTATAAATATGGTAAATATCAAGATGGCACACCAAAGGCATCATGCAGAAAAAATTATTTTGTCAGCATCAATACACTACTGAAATGAAGAAGGTAACACACATATATGAAACACAACTTATGATAAAGTACAAGCCATAAGTAATATTGTACAAAAATATGGTTTACATTATTATATTGGTATTATGAATTATTTACATTACATTACATTACAGCTGTAATGAAAAGGCAATGAAAAGTTATTAGATCTCTCCTCACAATTCTGATACAAACATCTGGTTTGGCAGGAAACAAAAATGATGGAGATGGTCCATGTGGATACAAGAAGTTGACCTTTACTTCATCTGTTTCTTCACATGTTTGCATTTTATTCACCATAGCAATCACTGACTCTTCTCTACCCACTAAAGAAGCAGAATATGACTTTGTCTTTACCAAACCTTTGTTAACAGGAATTACACAATGAAGCTTATGGTTACTTGGAATCGTCCTTGTATTTTTGAAATGTTGTTTCAGCTTGGCCATATCTTCTTCATGATGGGAAACCAATGTATGATGGAAGACACATGAAAGGATACTTTCCTTGCACCACTCAAACAACTGTCGTGATGTCAAAATATGATTTTCGTAAGGTCACGTGAGGCTGGCAAGTTTTGCTAATCTCTTTATGGTCCCTGCTACCCCATCCTAAGGTCCTTTACCATGCACTGTAGCAAAAAAAATGCCATTCTGCTGTAACATCAAAATCTTCTTCATGGTAGGACAGGTTCATAAAGTTCTTTCTGTTTTTGTATTGCGCAGCACATCCATCTGAAAAGAAATAAATGTGCTTTGGATTTGAAAACTGACATTTTAAGAAATTGGTGAAATTTGAATGGAAAGAATAAACTCACACTGCATCATGCTGAAGGCAGTCAGATACATGTCATATTTGATTAGTGCTTGAGTCTCTGTATCAAGGTACAAATGGGTGAATTGTAGCCTGTGAATTATTCCAGTGGACTCATTGTATCTCATCCTGAATGGTGAAGGAGTAATTTTTTGCAAAGTCACAAAGAACAAGAAACTTATTTACTTTGAGACCTTTTTTAATGATTTTACAGAAATGTGACTGCTGCTGGGAGATAAATGAGTGTGGTAGGAGCTGTTGTAACATAGATGCAGACACCTCAATGAAATCATCTGTTGATTTTGTTATAGCCTCTAGAACTACCCTGCCTGTAGTTTACCAACACTTATATGCAATTTCGTCAATGCAGTTCTTACCAAACAGACCATACAGGTAACCAGTTAGTCTTGTCACACCTGGACAATAGGGACATGAATCTAAGAAACATGCTGGTAGTGCAGGATTACATGTACCAAATGCTACACAGTACTTATATGATGGTAATGTGTATTCTTCACTCTTTGTCAGTGCTTTAAGTTTACAACCTTCAATCATAACTTGAAATTCACTTGCAAGACACACACACAAACAGCATGGGTTCCACTGGCATTGGCAAGAACACAGTGCTTTGGCCGCAACTCACAACTTTTGGAAAATCCAATATTTATATCTAGGTATTAATCTTGAAATATGCATACAGTTCCTTAAGATTGTGCAACACTAGCTGCTTTTGTTTATGTACTGTAATTCCATTTTCTTTCACAGACACAAAGTCCTTTCTTCCTGGCATCTTATGGCTAACGTCATGATCACAGTAAAAATCACGCATATGCTGAACAGTTTTCTCACATAATGTCTTACCTGGCTTTGGATTTGGTGTCACAATACACCATGTTCTCCTAGTAACTGTTTTGCTCTCCGCACCATCTAATCTGAAGCAGAAAATTCTTACATAGTTTTCCTTTTACTCCAGCTCTTAGGAAGTACAGTTAGAACTTGTGTTTTGTTGCACATACGGTCTGAATTGTGAAATTTATCTTTCAACTGGATGATAATTTCACTTTCTCCATTTTCACACTCTTCTTTTTCTGGTTGTGCCACATAAGTATGCTCCAATACAGAGGCTATTTTTTTTTCAGTTTTTGCTTTGGGTATTTTTTCTCACTCTGAAGCCTCTTTTTCTTCACAGGAGATTCACCTAAATACTGAAGGCTACTATTTAAAGCATGGAGTACCAGATCTGATGCTACTTCATCTTCACTTAAATCTTCTCTTGAAGTACCTGGCACAACTGAGACAACCTTTGCAGTGATTGTTGGGTTTTACAATATTTTTTCCTACATTTATTGCAAATTTTTCCACCTAACTATAGTTAAGGATATTTGTTTATCATACACTCCTAAATATTCCTTAAATTCGTCTGCACTCTTGCATGACCTTCTTCCCTAAATGGATTGCAACAATACCATTTTCGCCTGAAATCCATTTTTTACTAAATATTACGTGATGACACATTTACGTTGTACTTTGTTAAACAAGCCACAGCCATAAAACATACGAAACAAAATTTGCATAATATATAGAGATCATTGGACTAATGGTGACTAGTTGAAATAAGAGCCTCTCTGATTGGCTGTTCACTAAAACAGGCTAATGTTGATTGTTTGAAATAAAAATCTCTCTGATTGGCTTTTCACTAAAACCGACTAATGTTGATTGGTTGAAATAAAGGTGTCTCTCATTGGCTGTTCACAGCTAGAAATATTAAAGAACTGGTCTGAATAAAAGTAACTGATATTGGCAGGTGTTATAGGAAAAAACTGGATACATAGCTGCTTACTGCCTGTTGATGGTGTACTTAAGTTGACAAAATAATTTTTTGTGCATGATGCCTTTGGTGTGCCATCTTGATATTTACCATATTTATAGTAACATACTGTAGCAATTAAATGTATTTTTTTCAAAAAAATTGAAGATGGGGTGTTTTGTGATATTTAAGGTCAAAGGTCAAGGTCAGTGATCTTTACTACGAATATTGTCAGAAACCTGGCATGTGGCATATTATTGTAAAGGTCTATTTGCTAGCTTTCCAATGGTACCATTTTTATTGCTGTAACTGAATTAGAACCGGAATTACAGTCATTTATGTTGTGACATACACATGTAAATTTAGCACAAATCCCAAACTTTGCAGACCTATAACTTTCTTCACAATTGTAACACACACCTGCAAATTGGTATTTTTCCATCTATTATCTGGGTCAATGAATGCATCAAGTCTGAAAGAAATCTGAGAGGACTCTACTAATTACACTTCCTCTCCCTTCCCTCCCAGCCCCTCTTCTCCCCTCCCACCGTGCCTTTGCACAGGATAGTCTTCTTGGTGTTGATCATTCTTGAATTTACTTTAAATGTGAACAGTTTAGGTTAGGCTATACCATGACTGTTAATGACTCAAATGAAACAACAAGTTTAGTATCACCAGTCACTGTTTATTTATGGCCATGATGCATTTCAAAGGTTTAAACCTCCATCATCAGGTGGATTTACATGTGGACACTATTTCAGAACATGGGTTTGGGCTTTTTGACAAGAAAACTAATTTATATCTGATGGTAAAAATGAAATAAGTCAAACAGAATACTTCCAGTGGTCACAGGTTCCTTGCACTATTGTCACACATCACATTTGTACTGTCATTTTGGTAAACAAAGGTGGTGTCTCTAAGCTGTTAGGTGGATGTATCAAAAGAGAAACATTATCACAAAGTATAAAGAATATGCATCATAACCACATTATTACAGAATAAGTTTTAAAGGATTTTGGAGACCTTCCTTTAGAGGTGTTGAATACATGTGTTGCAATAATTATTTCATGTGGTATATTTATCCAATTTTGTCAAGTTTATATAGTTTAAACTTCATATTCATTTGTATAATCAGGTGACATGTTGCTAAGTTTAAACACAATAATTATGTTGGCCACAGTGGTTAAATTATACATAAATAACAATTTTAGTTGGGATTCATAGATAGAAATGAAAGGCTGGAGGCAGAGGAAGAGGAAGAGAAAGAGGAGGAGAGAGGGAGAGAGAGAATGGAAGGAGTGATTGGATGGCAGCAAACTTTCCAAATCAAGGAATTCTTAAGATTACATTTTTATTACACATAATAACTGACTAAAGGTTGGGGTAATACATTGGTTAAGGCCTTGTGTGTGTGTGTGTGTGTGTGTGTGCGTGTGTGTACATTGCAAATTTAATAATGTTGGAAGTTGCTGAAAACAGAGATGATACTGTTTTAAATATTGTCATTTTTGTCACTAAAGATGGACTCAGGTTTTTGTGTTTGGTGATTGTGTATTTGGAGTGTTTCAAGGATGTCTAGTTTTCTGGCTTTGGGTTGGGTGTGTGGAATGCTGATACCTGTATTGTTAACATGGTGTTTTGTTTCATGCGGGTGGGTGGCTATTGCTGATGTGTGGTATGTTTTGTTTTTTTAGTGCATCTATGTGTTCTTTGAATCTAAGCTCAAACTATCCTCATGTTTGACCTTTGTGTGCTGCTGTTGTTAGGTAGCTTCTGTCTACTGTTTTTGTTTATAGTAAGGGATATGTTTATGCCTTTTTGTTTGAATACATTGGCAATCTGATATGAAATATTACATAGTAATGGGATTGTGTGGATGATGTTGCTTTCTGTGATTGCTTTGCCACTGTTTAGTCTTTTAGGGTTTCTACTGTGGAACTGTTATAACCATTTGCAGTAGCTGTTTGTTTTATTATTTCAATTTCTTGTTCACAAGTATCTTCAGAGAGTGGTAGTTGGATAACTTTATTGGTCATGCACCACAATGTTCCCATTTTGTGGGCTGTGGGGTGACAGAAGGAGCTGTGGATTGTTGTTTGGTAATATTAGGCTTCTATTATGAAGGTAGAATGTAGTACATTTCTCTCAAAGTGTACAATTACAAAGCATAGATTATTTGCACTGTAGACACATCAAATTAGTTTTAAAAGATATGGTTATAATAATTAACATATTTAAGCAGGCATTTCTGAATTTTTATGCATGAAATTGCCAAACTGTTCTGCTTGAATTCTTCAATTGAATAATAACATTGTCCACTAGTTTATTAGGAAACAATCTTTTTAATGGGTCAAACTCCATATTTAACAGATTTGTGTTATTTAATTTACTGTACATTTTTATTCCCATGTACAATGGTGTCTGAGCATAAAGTTTTAAATTATGAGAGGGAAGCTTGAAACTGTGTCTGTGATGAGTACTGTAATTGTGGTTGAAACGAAAATTGTCAAGTAAGTTTTGATTTTTATGCATAAAAATAAAAATTTTGTTGTTGTACAGAGAGGGAGTGGTTGGTATTTTTTACAATGGGTAACATGATGTTCTATTTTTGGACTAAATACATATTTCTCATGATTCTCTAATGAAGTGTAAGTAATCTCAGGCTGTTCATAGAGTTTCCCCAGAAAATTATCCCATATTGAATTATAGCTTCAGAGATGCTGTGGTAGACTATCTTCCTGGTGTCTGTAAGGGTTGAACCAGATAATACATTCATCACATAAGCTAAGCTGTTTACTTTGTTTGCTAAGAAATCTACATGTGCTTTCCAATTTAAATTTTCTAGGTTTCCTATTATATTTACCACAGTATCATAAATCTGTTCTAAATTGTCATTTTCAATTAAAACCAAGATGTCATCTGTGAATAAAATGGAGTGAACATCAGTGCTTAAAGGTAAATCATTTATGAACATCAGAAAAAGATATGGCCCTAAAATTGAGCCCTGCAGGACCCCTGTACAAATCCTTTTCCAGTCAGAGAATATTTTTTTCTATTTGAATTTAGAATGACTTTCTGTTTTCTTTCTAACAAATAAGATTGCAATGCCCTGTCCATGATCCCGTCTCTCTCTAACTTCTGTAGAAGTAGTAAGTGGTTGACCAAGTCAAAAGTTTTGGTGAAATAACAAAAAATACTTGTGACCATTTTACCCTTGTTTAAAGCAGAGCTTATCTTTGTAGTGAATCCCCTGATAGCATTTATAGTATTTTTCCCCTTTTGAAATCCAAACTGATCTTTAATGATAATATCGTTTTCTATAAGAAAGTTTTAGAGATGTTTCGCAACAATACTTCATATGACAAATGGAATTGAAGGGCTGCGACTTGAAGGGTGTAATTTAGCTGCTTATTATTTAGAACTAGTAAAGAGAAAGGTGGTACTGTGATTTGTATTGGCAGTAAAATCATTTATAAACCTTTAGATTTAAACAAATATTCTGCAGATCAACATTTTGAAGTCTGTGGGACTGAAATAACTGCAAAGAACCTGTCAGTTACAGTGTTTACAATTTACAGAGCTCCAGCAGGGACATTTTGTATTTTTCTGGGTAAGTTAGAAGTGCTTTTGGGGAAAAAATTCTTCCAAATCCAGAAATTTAACAGTTGCTAGGAACTTTACTGTCAACTTCTTAACTGATAGTAACAATAGGACTGGTACATTTAATGAGTTTTACAATTTGGATGCTATGGTTGCCTTCCCCACTAGAGTTACAGAAAATTGCAGAAGTGTGATAGACAATATTTTCATTGACATGAACAGAATCGACAATGCAAGTATAAGCCAAGTCATAAATGGCCTTTCTGATCATGATGGCCAACTGCTTAAGGTTAATAACATCAGTTTGTACAGCAAAGTCACCCGTACCTACCAGTCCTTTTGATGTATAAACACTGAAACTCTTCCTGGCTTTAATTACTATCTATCACAAGTAGATTGGGACCTAGTTTATAGGATAACTGATGTAATGATAAATTTAACAATTTCTTAAATGAATTTGTCTCCCTGTTTGAAATGTCTTTTCTAAAATGAACTGTCCATCTGATATCAAAGCCCACATTAATTCCCCACCTACGTTTAAATTTAAATTAAGAAAATACCTTCTGGATGAGTCCTTCTACTCTCTCGTTAAGCACTTGCAGAGTAGGCTCGCCCCCCCCCCCCCTTTTTTTTCCCTCTCCTCCTCTGAGCACTATGGGACTTTACATCTGACGTCATCAGTCCTCTAGAACTTAGAACTACTTAAACCTAACTAACCTAAGGACATCACACACATCCATGCCCAAGGCAGGATTCGAACCTGCAACCGTAGCAGTCTCGCGGTTGAGGGCCTAGAACCGCAAGGCCTCCATGGCCAGCTGCAGAGTAGGCCTAATCAGTGACCATATTTGTAATTTTCATAGTGTTTCCTATTTATAATCTAGTCTATGTTTATTTTATGTTAGCTGTAATTCGTCTTCGCTGCCTAAGATGAACAGTGTATGAATTTTACTGTTTCTGTACCAAAAGTTATTTCCAGTAGTTTATGTCATGTATATTTGAACTGTGTCTATTTCATTTTAGTTCAACCTTTAAGCTTGTATCAGCATATTGCTGCATCAGATTGCTACATTCTTGCCATTTGTACTAATGTTTGTATATCTATAAAGATGTAAATCTGACTCGTTCCACATCCTTGTGATTAATCCCTATATGGATTCATGGAATTTGAAATAAATAAATATCGCCTTAGCAAAAACTTAGAGTAGGGAAATAGGGCATTAATTTACCATGTCATCTGGTGAGCCTTTCTTGAACAATGGTCTTATTGCAGCATATTTTAACACGTCTGGGAAATATCCTTCCTCAAATGACTGATAAATAATTTTAGCCACTGGATGAGAAATGATGTTATAAACAGCCTTGACTACAGTGGTTGGAATTTCATCCCAACCAGCTGATTTCTTGTTTTGTAAAGACACTATAGCATCTTCTACATCTTTTGGGATAATTCTTTTGAATTTTTTAAGGCCTGCAATTTTTTTTATTTTTACAATGTTGACATCTACCTTGTCCTGGTGGGGTGTTGTATCTACTTCTGACTTTACCACAGTTACGAAAAAATCATTGAAACAGTTTGACACTTAAAGGCTCTATAATCACATCATTTTTAATTTTATTTTGGACAATTTCTTGGCACTTGTTCTTTGCTCCCAAGTCAGATTTGATGATACCCCACTTTGCCTTTCATTTACTAATATACATGTTGCCATTTTTGTTATGATGTAACTCATTGTGAAGCTGTCTTTTCCTGACACTAGAAACTTTTACTCCTGGTGTAATCCAATTTATTTTATTGGCCACTCTTTTTAGTCAGGTGTGAGGGGGAAAAGTTTCATTGGAAACATCAAGGAAACAGTTTAGAAATGTTCTGAATTTTTTTTCAAACTATTGTCTGTTATTCTTTACTCTAATGGTAAAATCTAAAAAAATTATACTGCCACCTACTTGGTATTCAGCTGTGAATTTTATGTTTTCATGAGAGTTGTTGAATAATTGGTTCAACTTACTGATATCATCTTTTGTGCCATTGATTAAAATGATGATATCATTTACATATCTGTAACAGTAGATGATATTTTTGAGGAGGTGGAGATTGGAATTCAGGATTTTATCTTTAAATTATTTATAAGTATTTGAGTTAATAATTCAGAAAGGTTTGAGCCCATTGCCAGGCAGGTCATTAGTAGAGTTTATTGTTAAATTTGAAATAGTTGTATAAAAGTGTCGATTCAAGCAGATCTATTAGTTCAGTAATTTGAATTGAAGGGTTTTTTTGTGCACTTGCTTGGATTTGGTTACTGATTATGGTCACTCATATTTTTCTGTTCCTGCACATGTAATCCTCCACTATAGGGTCCCCATTGATGAGTTTCTCCCACCATTCCTTTTCCAAATTTTACAGAAGTGCAGATCTTGTAGGGAAGGTCATCCAATGCAGTGTGCATTCCACACGCAGTGTTTTTCTGCCTTTACACCCTTCTTTTCTGGCAAGGGTATTACAACCAAAACCCAACACAGTAGCCATCATGTGGTGGTGGGCGGGGCAATGGGGAGGGCGTGGGGACAAGTATCTGCCTAGTGATAGCCCCCTAACCACAAAGGGATCACACTATTGGTGCCTGAGCTGGAAGCTCCGTGCATATGCCAACGCGTATGTTCCCTTTGTGGCTGGGGCACAGGGCTCTGGGCAATGGTTAACCAGCCGGAGGAGCTGTCCATCGGGAGACCCTCCATTTGGAGTGGTTGTACCAAGGTGGATAATTCACAAATGAAGTGCCATAAACTTTCTTTGGATGTTGACCACATTGCCCAAGTAGTCTCTCCTGAAGGAAAGAATTACTACAGTGCAGTGAGGTATGACCCCACATTGATTCCTTCCCTTGCTACTCTGTGGAAGGAACATAGTGCTAAGAGTCAAGACAGATATACTCCCCACAATACTTAGTTTGCTCTAGGACCAAGGGGATTTATTTATGGTCACAAAGCCATTATTCTTTGTTGAAGACCTTAAGGACACATTTGGGGAAGTAACAAATTTTAAAAATGAAAAGTGGTTCACTTCTGATTAAAGTGGAATCCCTAACTCAGACATGGCACTGCTCACCTGTAACAAGCTGGGTGACATACATGTAACTGTTATCCCCCATAACTGTCTTAACATGGTACAGGGCATTCTCTTCCACCATGAAAACCTTTTACGTACTGATGAAAAGTTACATACCAATTTGAAGTGGCATTGTATGCATTTTGCCCATCATGTCCAGGGTGGACCAAAGACAATAGGGTTGATACTAGGGCCTTCATTTTGGCCTTTGATAGTGTCTGTTACCTGAAAAGGTGAAGGTGATGGGGTATCAGTATGATGTGAAACCTTATCTCCCCTCCTATGTGCAGCTTCAAATGCATGAGATTCGGGCACATACCTGTGCATGGTAACACCACTCCCATCTGTGGGGCTTGCGGATGTCAGCTGTATACAAACACTCCTTGTGCCCCTACCTCCATTTGTGTAAATGGCAGGGAGAGCACCATTCCTGCTGTTCACTGGGCTGTTGTATTTTCGAAAGAGAAAATAAAATCCAAGAACACAAGACTCTGGATGGACTGAAGTAGTGGGAGAACAAAAATAAATATTATCATTTACATCCTGTACATATGATTATGACATTTGCTACAGCTACAGCTCACCCTTTCTAATGAAAGTACCCTCACATTTCATGCCTTCTGGGTTGGATCCTCACGATCACTCCAGTGCACCCTCTCCCCTGGTGGTTGGAGCCCCTCCTCTGACTGTTTCCCAAACACCCAATTTGGGAGCATCCTCTCCCCACCCAAAGGGGACATCAAACTGCAATCCCCTGCCAGAGAAGCAACACCTTTCTCCATCATCCCTCACTAGAAAGAGGTCCTTCAGAACACTCCCTTCCCAGAATTCTGCTGATATGCAATTGTATACCAGGCAGTGGCTGAAGGACCAATGGGTTGTTGGTTGTAGGACTTAGCATTCCTCCTCTGTCCTGGAAAATAGGGCAGACAAGCCAACATGGACATCAAAACCATCCAATATTAGGGAAAAAAAGAAGACTTCAAAGACAAAGAAGGTTCCAGTGGTCCCCATGCCATCAGACCCCATATGTACCAACTCTGCACCTGAGGCAGAGTTCCTGGTTGCCCCTGTGGCACCCAATCGTCCTACACAACCTGCTTCAGAACCAATGTGTATTAATGCCATATCCTTTGAGCCTGAGGAATCAGGCTCTGGGGCATGAACTACCTCCTTGGTCCCTGCGTCGATCTGCCACCTAACAAAATGTCAGAAACAAGAAGACTGGGAACAGTATGTTACCACCATAGAGTTATCCTCCAGTGGAACTGTAACAGTTTTTTTTTTCACCATCTGGCTGAGCTGTGACATGTCCATTAGGGCTATTATAAGAATCAAGTTGATTGTAATAGAGAATGGGGCAGAGTTTTCATGTCTGGACTTTGTCTACAGTGAACATGTGCCACTTGATATGATCTTGGATGCTGTGGCTCTTCGTGTGAGGATATTTATGGATTTTACCATTTGTTATATGAATCTCTTTCTCAGTGGTGAAGTGTTGTCCACATTGATTTCTCAGCTCCCCACACCATTCCTCATTTTGGGTGATGTAAGTGCCCACAACACTTTGTGGGGTGGAGCTGTAACAACTGACTGCAGTAAGGCTATCAAAACTTTGGTCCTAGAGCTCAATCTTTGTCCCTTGAATACTAGTGCCTCCACAGTTTTCTGTGTGGTGTTTGGACCTTATTTGGCCACTGATCTTTCCATTTACAGCCCTGGTTTCTCCCTCCATCCATTGCAGAGTCCATGATGCCCTGTGTCACAGTGATTATTTTCTGAAAGTCATTTCCTTCCTCGACTCCTAGATGTCTACCATATGTACTTTCAACAATGCTGAAAGGGATGCCTTTGCCTCTGCTGTTGCCCTATGTGAAGGTATTGTTGAAGCTGTCCAGAGCACAACCACTGCCATTGTATTAGCAACAGGCATAGCAGTCTCCTGTTCTTCAGGATCTGCCCATTGGAAGGCAGTATCTTAGTGGACTTCTGGAATCACCATGGTCAATAGAGATCACAGACAGGCTCTCTAACACCAGAAGCAACTTCCATCAATGGAGCAATTCATTGCCCTTAAATGGCTCCATGCCCAGGTCCACCACTAAATAAAATGACAGAAACTAGAATGCTGTGAACAGAATGTTACTACCAATGGATTGCATACCCCTCTTTCTCAGGTTTGGGTAACAGTTCAGTGCCTCAGTGGAGACCACCCCCCACAGATGTACTTGGTGTCACCCTGAATGGGGTTAGGTTAGGTTAGGTTTGTCCGCACTTACCCAGTTACTGTCACTAAAAATTTTGCTCTGCATTATGGTCAAGTCTCTGTGTCTGAAAATTATTGGCCTGCATTCTGTGACCTCAAACACTGGTTGCAGTAAATTTACTTACCTTTCCCTACATGTCACCTGGAGCCATATAATGCACCTTTCAGTGAGTGAAATTTCTCAGTGCCCTAGCCCTTTGCTCTGACATGGATCCAGGGCCAGACTGCATCTACAGCCAAATGTTCCAACACCTATAGTGGATTGCCAACATACCTCCCTTGCCATTTTCAACTGTATCTGGAGTGAGGATGAGTTCCTTCCTCAATGGTAAAGTGTGATTGTCCCAGTACAACAATTTGGTAAACACGCTCTTAAGGTGGACAGCTGTCAAGCAATTAGTCTCGCTAATGTTCTCTGCAAGTTGCTTGAACACATGGTGAGCCAGTGGCTGTACCTTGCGTGTTGGGATCTTTCAGCTCTGTCCCAAGGTTGTTTTTGCCAAGGCCATTCTACTGCTGACAAGCTGCCCTGCTGTGAGACTGCTACCCAGTCAGCTTTTGCCCAGCTTCAACACTTTGTAGCTGTTTTCTTTGACTTACAAAAGGCTTATAACACCACATGTTGTCATTACATCTTGATTACCCTACATGAATGGGGTTTCTGGGTCCGAGTCCCAATTTTTTGGGGGTTGGGTTGTTTGGGGGAAGAGACCAAACTGCAAGGTCATTGGTCTCATCGGATTAGGGAATGATGGGGAAGAAAATCGGCCAAGGAAATCACGGAAAACCTAAATCACGATAGCTGGACGCGGGATTGAACCGTCGTCCTCCTGAATGCGAGTCCAGTGTGCTAAGTACTGCGCCACCTCGCTCGGTCCCAATTTTTGTGTGGAACTTCATGTCACAACTTACTTTCCAGGTTCAAGTTAGTGCTTATCACAGTAACCCCCCCCCCCCCCCCCCCCCAAAAAAAAAAAACCATTAGTGTGGCCATGCTGGGCTCTGTATTGTGTGTGCCACTTTTTCTAGGTGAAGCTGCAACTGTAGATTCTATACTATCACTCTCCCTGTATGCTGATAGGTTTTGCATTTACTTTTGCTTCTCCTCTGTAGGTATTGCTGAATGACAACTGCACAGTGCCACATGAAAGGTGCAGTCCTGAATAATAAAATGATTGTACACTATTTTATTTCAGTTTTTTCTATCTTGAACTAACACTTACAGGACTTCACTATAGAACAATAAACTGGATCAGTTATTATGTAACTAACAGCACAATGTGAATCATTTCCACAGTCTTTCATATCAGTTCCATATAATTCTACCGATAGAAGGTATGTTTGCAATAATTACTTGGGACATGTAGACATATAGTCTTGAGGGACATTAATGTCTCTTATCACTGCTTCTCCCTGTTTCTCTTTCACCTCCACATCTTAGTGTTACCATTTCTTACTCTGACTCCACTGTAATTCTACACTTCATCTATAACTTTGTCTTTTTGGATTCAATTTATTTTCTTACTGTTACCACCCTCCTCCTCTTTCTCTGGAATGGTACTTAATGTACCTTTGTTCTTTTTATTTTCTTTGCTTTCTTTGTAATTGTGTTTAATGTTGCATCAGTATACCATTCATAGGGTGGCATTCCTGTTTATATATGTCAGCCTAATTTCCTGTAGCTGAACTCTTATACTCCCTAACCTATGCTTGTACTAATGAGTGTTTTCTCTTTTTAATGGTGTTTTATGTACTTACACAGAATCTGGATCAGACCTGTGCACTCTCCAATTCCTGCTGAAATCATTTGAACTGAACTGTTTTCATTGGTGATGGTGATTGTTTATAAGTGCTTTAGTGTGTTTCATTTTCCTCTCTAACTCCCAAAAAAGAGAACTCTACAAACAATAGTTTTTTTTAACTTCATGTTTTGCTTTACTCTCTATTTAATGATGGCAACTGATCATAAACTAAATATAAACCCATTGATCATATTTGCCATGATTAGTTGCAAATTTAGCTAAGGTGATCTATAAATGTTTACTTAGCCATTAATTATTTTGTTTCCTTCTTATAGTAATAATGTTTCACAACTTGATTAGGTTTTTCTTTTGTATGTGAGCCCCATTGATAATTTCAGCTGTGTACCAAAATATTGCATGTCTGTAATGGGAATGGTCACACAGAACAGAAGCAAAAGTGTCCTTCGAAAAGTGCACCAGTTTTGAATTGCATAGTATATTTTTGTCAGTTGACCACATTGTTGTATATCATTTTGGTTTCTGTAAACATTCTGATTGACTCTACAATCTGAATTTCTACATTGGAACAGTTTATTGTTGCACAGCTTGTGCTAATAGTGGAAACATGACATTAGAAAGGAAATACTTATACAACAACTTTGAGACTTCTTTGCACCATTCTAGGGCACAATTAAGCATTGAATTTATCACTGCTTCACAAACTCATTGTAAAATTCAATGAATCGGATTCAACACTGAACATTACAAGTTGGGGGTGCCCTTGTTCTGACTGATCTGCGCAAAACATTGTGATGGTTCATGACAATGTTCTGTTAGTCCAGTAAAGTTGGGTCTTTTCCACTCCCAAGGCATAAGATATCCTTCAATGTGATCTCCATTACTACTGTTACAGAATTCAGTTAACAAAGAAGTTGTAAGAAGCCTATCCAAAAAAAGGTGACATTTTGGTGATTCGTTTCTGAGAACATGTCAGTTTTGCAAGGAATAACATCTTTAGTGGTGGGGCTTACTTCCAATTAAATGTATTTATGAGTAAACAGAACTGCCATGTCTGAGGCTCAGAAAATGCATTCAAATGATTTGGTTATGACTTTTGGGTGGGCAGCATCACTGACTCATACATTTTTGTAGATGAAATAGGACAAGCTGTGAAAGTTAATGGAAAACATGATAAGAGATTATATGTGGCCTTATTTCAATGGAATAGAAAATTAATGGTCATGTTCTCAGCAGGAAGGTGCGACGTGTCACACTTTTTGTGAAACAATAGAGTTGTTTCAAGAGTGGTTTCTAATTGTCTGATCTCACATAATGGTAGCCAACAGTGGCCACCAAGGTCATGTTAATTAACCCCTTGCAATTTTTTTCTTTGATATTTTCTTAAATCATCAGTGTATGTAATCCAGCTTTACTGTATGATTAAATGATGATGGTGTCCTCTTGGGTAAAATATTCCATAGGTAAAATATTTCCCCATTCGGATCTCTGGGCAGGGACTACTCAAGAGGATGTTCTTATCAGGAGAAAGAAAACTGGCATTCTACGGGTGTCATAATGTCAGAAAATTTAAAAAGGGAAATGGATAGGTTAAAGTTAGTCATAATGGGAATTAGTGAAGTTCCATGGCAGGAGGAACAAGACTTTTGGTCAGGTGAATACAGGGCTATAAATACAAAATCAAATAGGGGTGATGCAGGAGTAGGTTTAATAATGAATAAAAAAATAGGAGTGTGGGTAAGCTACTACAAACAGCAAAGTGAATGCATTACTGTGGCCAAGATAGACACAAAGTCCACGCCTACTACAGTAGTACAAGTTTATATGCCAACTAGCTCTGCAGATGATGAAGAAATTGATTAAATGTATGATGAGATAAAAGAAATTATTCAGGTAGTGAAGGGAGTTGAAAATTTAATAGTCATGGGTGACTGGAATTAAAGAGTAGGAAAAGGAAGAGAAGGAAACATAGTAGGTGAATATGGAATGGGGCTAAGAAATGAAAGAGGAAGCCGCCTGGTAGAATTTTGCACAGAGCATAAATTAATCATAGCTAACACTTGGTTCAAGAATCATGAAAGAAGGTTGTATACATGGAAGAACCCTGGAGATACTAGAAGATATCAGATAGATTATATAATTATAAGACAGAGATTTAGGAACTGGGTTTTAAATTGTAAGACATTTCCAGGGACAGATGTGGACTTTGACCACAATCTATTGGTTATGAACTGTAGATTAAAACTGAAGAAACTGCAAAAAGATGGGAATTTAAGGAGATGGGACCTGGATAAACTGAAAGAACCAGAGGTTGTACAGGGTTTCAGGGAGAGCAGGGAGAGCATAAAGGAACAATTGACAGGAATGGGAGAAAGAAATGCAGTAGAAGATGAATGGGTAGCTTTGAGGGATGAAATAGTGAAGGCAGCAGAGGATCAAATAGATAAAAAGACGAGGGCTAGTAGAAACCCTTGGGTAAAAGAAGAAATATTAAATTTAATTGATGAAAGGAGAAAATGTAAAAATGCAGTAAATGGAGCAGGCAAAAAGGAATACAAACGTCTCAAAAATGAGATTGATAGGAAGTGCAAAATGGCTAGAGGACAAATGTAAGGATGTAGAGGCTTATCTCACAAGGGGTAAAATAGATACAGCCTACATGAAAATTAAAGGGACCTTTGGAGAAAGGAGAACCACTTACATGAATATCAAGAGCTTTGATGGAAACCCAGTTCTAAGCAAAGAAGGGAAAGCAAAAAGGTAGAAGGAGTATATAGAGGGTCTATACAAGGGCTATGTACTTGAAGACAATATTATGGAAATGGAAGAGGATGTAGATGAAGATGAAATGTGAGATATGATACTGCATGAAGAGTTTGACAGAGCACTGAAAGACCTGAGTCAAAACAAGGCCCCCATGAGTAGACAACATTCCATTAGAATTACTGACAGCCTTGGGAGAGCCAGTCCTGACAAAACTCTACCATCTGGTGAGCAAGATGTATGAGACAGGCAAAACACCTTCAGACTTCAAGAAAAATATAATAATTCCAATCCTAAAGAAAGCAGGTGTTGACAGATGTGAAAATTAATGAACTATCAGTTTAATAAGTCACAGCTGCAAAATACTAACCCGAATTCTTTACAGATGAATGGAAAAACTGATAGAAGCTGACCTCGAGGAAGATCAGTTTGGATTCTGTAGAAATGTTGGAACACGTGAGGCTATACTGACGCTACGACTTATCTTAGAAGAAAGATTAAGGAGGGGCAAACCTACATTCCTAGCATTTGTAGACTTAGAGAAAGCTTTTGACATTGTTTATTGGAATACTCTCTTTCAGGGACAGGGGTAAAATACAGGGAGTGAAAGGCTATTTACAATTTTTACAGAAAGCAGATGGCAGTTATAAGAATCGAGGGGTATGAAAGGGAAGCAGTGGTTGGGAAGGGAGTGAGACACGGTTGTTGACTATCCCCAATGTTATTCAATCTCTACATTGAGCAAGCAGTAATGGAAACAAAAGGAAAATTCAGAGTAGGAATTAAAATACATGGAGAAGAATTAAAAACTTTGAGGTTCGTCGATGACATTGTAATTCTGTCAGAGACAGCAAAGGACTTGGAACGCAATGGACAGTGTCTTGAAAGGAGGGTATAAGACGAACATCAACAAAAGCAAAAAGAGTATAATGGAATGTAGTCGAATTAAATTTGGGTGATGCTGAGGGAATTCGATTAGGAAACGAGACACTTAAAGTAGTAAAGGAGTTTTGCTATTTCGGGAGCAAAATAACTGATGATGGTCAAAGTAGAGAGGATATAAAATGTAGACTGGCAACGGCAAGGAAAGCGTTTCCGAAGAAGAGAAATTTGTTAACATCGAGTATAGATTTAAATGTCAGGAAGTCGTTTCTGAAAGTATTTGTATGGAGTGTGGCCATGTATGGAAGTGAAATGTGGACGATAAATAGTTTAGACAAGAAGAGAATAGAAGCTTTCCAAATGTGGTGCTACAGAATAATGCTGAATATTAGATAGGTAGATCACAAACTAAGGAGGAGGTATTGAATAGAATTGGGGAGAAGAGGAGCTTGTGGCACAATTTGACTAGAAGAAGGGATCGGTTGGTAGGACTTGTTCTGAGACATCGAGGAATCACCAATTTAGTATTGGAGGGCAGTGTGGAGGGTAAAAATTGAAGAGGGAGACCAAGAGATGAATACGCTAAGCAGATTCAAAAGGATGTAGGCTGCAGTAGATAGTGGGAGATGAAGGAGCTTGCACAGGACAGAGTACCATGGAGACTGCATCAAACCAGTCTCAGGACTGAAGACCACAACAACAACAACATGTAATAACACCAAAACAACTGTGAGTTAAAGCAGGAAATTTGATGTGTTGTTGTCAAAATGCATAGCAGATTTCAAGTTCTTGCATGCCAGAGCAGTAGAGGAGGTCATATGCCAGACCTCAGTTTCCATCCCGTTTTTGTTAATGTGTTTTGAAAAAAAAATTAAAACAAAAAAAATAAAGTTCATAACTTCATATATCAAAACTGGTGCATATTTTGAAGGATCCTATAGTTGACAGTGATACAGGACTTCAATATCAACTGCAGCTGATTGACATGTGGTACATGGGTACCCCACATGACACAGAATACTTCCCTAATGTCTATATGGTTTACATAGGCGGCTGCAACTGAGTTGTCACCTGCCCTTGATTTTGCTTGTTGTTTCCATTTATGACTTCCTGTATTATAGTACTTTAATCTCAATTTACTGTAAAATGTAGAAAATGTCTAATGAATAATGACTGCTGGAAACATTCTCAGACTTCTCACTTTGTCAATTCAGAGTGAAACCTCGAGCTTTTGACGATTTCCTCCAGGTCTATGGTTTCTTCATTCTCTTCAGAAGTGGCAATTTTTTTTATGGAACAGTCTGAGGAATGTGCATTAAATTTGGCCACCTACTTCAAGCTGATACACACTAATTTGTATGTTAGCACCCAGAGTTTTCATCATCCAGTCCAGAAGAGAGCAGTTTTAAATATATTAGTAAAATATGGCAAAAACTGTGTCTAAAGAAGATCACTTGGATTCCCAAATTAATCATCTGAAGTATGTGTTCCAAAAGAACAGCTATGTTTCACAAGATATGAAGTTAGCATTCTCCAAGAAAAGAAAATGTTGAACTTCCATGTGGTGAGCCATTGATTGTATTCCTTCCTTTCTGCAGCACTACATTCAACAAAATAGACAGAGTCTGGAAAGGTGAATTATAAAACCTACTTGCCAACCTCGTAAGAAGACAAAGGAAATACTATGCCCTCTTAAGGACAGTTAAGGCCTCAGGATCCCTAGGACTTGTAACATCCCTTGTGAGTGTGGGAACAGTTACATTGGTCAGTCTATCCACTGTGCAGAATCAAGAACTGGAAAAATCAAGAACTGGAGAAATCTGCAGTCCTGAGCACAAGTTCACAAACAAAACAAAATACTGTTTGACAGAAAAAATTTTGTCCCAGGCTCCTGCATGCTGAGATTCCATAATTAAAGATGCTGTAGAAATAAGACTGTGTGGGAAGAAATTCAACCATGACAGCAGATAAATATTAACTGTGTATGGAAGCAATCTTTCATTGCAGAGAAGAGGAAGAGATATATGCTGTAATATTTGTGCTACTAAGTGAGTGATGGCATGACCAAAGCAGGTGCTGACACCATCTGCAACAGCATTATGTAATTATTGACCAATCAGAATCTGTCTGTGTGCTGTAAAACGCCTCTACAGCATTAGTTTTGACAGTCAGTTGCTCCTTACAAATCCAATGGAGGTAATTGTTAAAAGCTCAAGGTTTTATCCTGAAATGATGTGGGAAGGAGTCATAGAATGTTTCATACAACAGTGTCATCATCAAAGACTTGGTTCTCAAACGACTGTTTAAGATAATTTGAAGTTCATTTATAGAAGCATCTTGCATGATGTGCATAGCTATGTTCATAATTGTATGCTTATCTTATATAACTTTGTTCCAGAATCCCAATGGGAAAAGCTGAATAATGAGAAAGAAGATGCAATAAAATCCCTGGAAGAGAAACATCAAAATGAAATGAAACAGTTTAGAGATGAAGTAGAGGAAATGAAAAAGATGTATATGACAAGAGAGAAAGAAGTGAGTTAAATAAGATTTTATGTTTATTCATGTTGCTTTGATTTACTTGAAAACATTAGAGTTGGTATCCATATTAAATCAACACTCAACAAAATGTTACTGAGCTTCAGCATGATCTTATGGGCTATCCCAAGTAGATAAAGTGTGTACCACGTCTTACTATGTGGCATCATTTTATAAACTTCAGGAAAACACATTGTGATATAATTAAGTGGCATGGTGAAAAAAAAAAGACTTTCATAGCAAGGACTTATCAAGGCACCAGACTGTGCTGAACCCACCTCACATTTAACTAACAAACAAAATTTCTGGTAGCAGGATCACTAATTTAATTAATTGGTCTGTTCTTGTGGCAGTTTCTTCTTTTGTAGACTGCTATATATCAGGTGTACTTTGAATTTCATGGCATGCTCATGACCACTCTATTGCAGGGATGGGGGATGTCTCATTAGTAGTAGCACATCTTTATATATTAAATCCTGAATCTACTCCAAGGCATTACTGACGTGCTGTGTTCATTGTCAACTGTAAGCAATCTTTCAGCTTTCAGACATTAAAAAACAGTTTCAGTGACACACTGTGATGAGACAGAATAACTTCAGACTGAATACCACAATGACAATATATGCTGTTACAGAATTTTCCACAGTCCCAATTACAAGCACAATAAACTATGACCAGTGAGACTGGTAGTACTCATGGAAAGATAATAAATCCCATCAGACAATGACAATTTCACTGATGAAGTAGAAAGCAAACAGTATATAATAGGACTCAATACCAGGAATTGTATGTTGCCAAATCTTGGTGACAAGCACACAAATATGTTGGGATAATTCAATTGCTCATTAATTTCTTTTCAGTCTGTTTCATAACTTAATTCCGCAATATTTGAAATGTGGTTGTGAGAATTATTGTAATTACAATGTTTTGAGAAGGATAGATTGCTGCTCACCATATAGAGGAGATGCTGAGTTGCTCACGGGCACAATAAAAGGACTGCTACACATTTACGTTTTTGGTTGAAAGGCCTTCTTCTGAAGTAAAAAACACACATACATTCATACAAGCACAATTCTCTCTCTCTCTCTCTCTCTCTCTCTCTCTCTCTCTCACACACACACACACACACACACACACACACACACAGACACACTGCCACTGTCTCTGGCTGCTGAGGCTGGACTGTGTGGTGTACCAACATGGTGGAAATTTTAAAAGCTGCAGTCTTCAATGCAACTCATAATTTTCTAATAAAAGGGTCCATGTATAATATCAAACATATGCAGAATTACATGATAAATGTAATGGTGTTTCTCATTTTACCATAACTTTAATCATTGCCAAGTTTTGTTGCTTTTGTACAGAACGACACCAATGCTGGTGATAATACATAAAGGCCACAGGCTCTATGTGTTGTCTGGTACATTGTAGGCTGTTGTTAACACTTCACATATTCCTCATAGAATTTAACCAACAAAGTTTAACCAACAAGCGTGGACATCAATAATTTGCTCTGTGAGATGGGCAAAGTTGCTGATCTTTGCTGCGTACAGTATCCTCCACATGTCCTCACAGATATAAATCTGTGAGACTTAAATCTGGGGAATGTGGTAACCACTCCACTGGACCTCTATCACCTACCCATATCCAGATGTGCTTGGATAGCCAATGAATAAATATATGGAGTACAATCATGCTGAAAGAAATTTGGAAATGTCCTGTCTTCAACAGTAGTGATTGTAACATATCTTTGTATAACAACTCCAAATAACATGCTGCTATTAGTGTACTTTGAGAACCTCATATTTCTCAGAAAGCCATTACTTTTTATGTAGCAACTATCTTCAAGGGATCCATCTAGTGAGGGTTGACTTCTGACCAGTATATGTGATTATGTTTGTACACTTCTCCATACATACAGAAAGAGCATTCATATGTAAAGGATGCATCACACGGGAAGTGACTATTTTCATCCAGCATGCACGTCATCCATTCTGCAAGCTGAAACTGATGGTCTGGTTCATCCTCAGTGTCATTTTGTAACATATGCATTTTGTAGGGGTGCCATTTGCATGTTGCAAAAATTCTCATTATTGTTGAATGGCTGATCCCAGTTTCATTTCAGATGCAGTGAGTACTGCACTCTAGACTCTTACTGAACAGTGCCACAACAGCACTTGATATTGCTGCATCCATAACAGTTTTCAGCCATCCAGCTTTTTGGTTTGTCTGCCACGGAATCGGTTTCACAGAATTTTGCAAGAAGTTTCACCACCACACTGTGTGTAATGGATGGTCTGTCTGGGTGACATTAGTTGAAATCTTCTGTCACAATGCAAGCGCTCTTCTCCTGATATCTGGACAATCTTAATGTGTTTGGCTTGCATTAATACCATCACCTTTCATGCTGTGTGTAAGAAAGGAACATCAGTAATAACTTGAGGAAGAAAAAACCTTTGCTCAAGTGAAGGGCACTATTGTTTTTCCCATCTAATTCTCTTATCTGTTTGACATAACACCCCTTTAATTTGAAAATTATGAGCTGCATTCAAGTTTGCTCATATTGCAATGGATGGCATGCTGATAAGTTGCAGACAGGCACAATTAAAAGGCACTCACATATAGGTTTTGGCTACAGCCTTCGCTACTAAAGAGAGAAAGAGAAATGCACATACAACATTCATACACAAGCACATACAAGCAAGCACACCTTACACACACACACACACACACGACAGCCACCTCCATCATCTTGGACCAAATGCCGGCATTCTCTGTGTGTGTGAGGTTTCCTTGCTTGTGTGTGTGTGTGTGTGTGTGTGTGTGTGTGTGTGTGTGTGTGTGTGTGTATGTATGTGTGTGTGTGTGTGTGTGTGTGTGTGTGTGTGTGTGTCTTTACTGATATGAAGGCTGTGACCAAAAGCTATATGTAAGTGTCTTTTAATCACGCCTGTCTGCAATTTGACATGTCTTGTTTACAGTAAGTAGTAATCTATCTGTTGCTACAGTGTTGATATCCATACCTGGAGTTTCCATTGTTTAATTTTGGCATGTCGGTAACATAGCCTCTCAGGTTTCCTCTGTCTCCCATCTGATACTACTTGACTTTCAATTTCTGCTTACATACCTACATTTTAGAAGTGTGGTTCCACACACATGGACCACCCTTTGTATCAATATTCATATGAATAATTACTTTCCAACTAGATGCAGCTCACACCCAATGTCTCAAGACAACCAGTAATAATGTTTTTCACAACTTTGAAAGACTATAGACAAAAAGTTAAGGAGAGACTGTCATGTGGATTGTGAACACAAGTTTAAAGGAACCTAAGAAACAAAGTTTGGTGTACTTTCACATTTGTGTTCTACCATTTCAGTGGACATGAGTGAAAATGTACTGATTTATTAATGTGAGTGAAAATGTACTGATTTATTATGCATATTTCAGACTGTTGTTAAATTACAATGTACTACCCTGGGACAGTGATCACTACTACAGAAATACACTTACCCATAACAGCACTTCCAACCAGTAGTATATACTCTTTCTTAACTAGAATTCTGAGATTAAAAAGTAAGCCATAAAGTAAATAATGGAACTATTAGAAAGGAAACAAAAATTAATGGAAAATTCACCCCAGAATAAAAGTGAGTGTGATACAGTAGACACATCCATCTATTGAATCATCATTTTATAGTGTAAGAAGTTAATAGTAGATCCTCTTCCTCCATTTACTTGTATTTCTCTGCCAGAAAGTAGGTCTGAGATACTGTGGCTATGTTCGAAGATTTGTCTCAGGAGCAACATCACTTTCAGTTTTGTGAGCCTACTTGTTCCTCAGATCAGGACTTAAAAGCTCTAATATAAAGGATGTAAATGAGGATGAACGAAGTTAAATAGACTAGGTTTGGATGAATTACTGACCAAAACAAAGCAAACAGGCACATGAAGATATGTCTACTGGAAATAAAACCTTTGGAATTGCAGATTTTTACTTTAGTATTGAAAATAGAAACCAAGAAACACAAAAATCTCTAAAAATGAAGATATTTTGATGAAGACTGCAAACTAAAATGAATCAGTAGTCAGTAGTCAGTAGTGAGACAGTGTGTGTTTCGGAAGTTAACAGAAGCCACGAACCCCCTTGAAGATGTCCTCCGCAGATGGGGACGAAACGTCGGGTTACAATGCGAAATCCATCAAACCACGGCATAATAGCCCGGAAAAGAATTTTATTAATCATAAAATGAATCATTCAGACACTGAAATCCAAGACAGAAAACACTTCCAGAAAAAATGGTCACACTTTCCAGAATGATATGCCACAGGAAATGTCAACACTAATCAATGCGTGTTCTAATGATTTATGAGTGAAAGCTCTTCCTTGCAAGCTAAAAAATGAAAAGGGACATAAAACTAATGTACAGAGGCTCAAATAATGTCTGAAACTTAACAATAATAATACCATGAACAATGACAAGAGAAAAGAGAGAACCGAAATATAATTATGAACAGCAGTAATAGTTCTCAGTATTCACTGTTTGTATTTGAACAAAAGAAACAAAGCATTACTGAGAAATAACAGTTACTGATAGGTGAAAAACAACTCAAAGTAAGACAGTAGCAATGACAAAACTGATGTCTAATAACTGCAGCAAATACTGATGTGATAAATCAAAGTAAAAGGTACCAAAAATTCTGAAGAAATGCATTACATACTGAGTGAAATTAGAGCACTTGTGCAGTTCACTCTAATCAAGAATGATCCTATCTAAACTTAATTTGTTTAAAATTTAAATTCTTTAATATTCTGGTTCTGTGCAGTTCTTTGTATGACCTCCTAGTACTGTAGAGCAAAACTGTTGGCAATAAATACTGACACACTTTGAGGCAATAACGAAGCAACAGCCTTCAGACATTTCTAACCCACTTCTGATACATTTCAGGGAATAGGCAACATTTCCTTCATTTACATGGATGAGATGATCTGAGAGTAGGTTTGCAAGGGCCTAAAAACAGTTGTCAAATAATCAGTTCATCTGTAAATTGCATCTTGGAGTTTATTACATTTAGGATTTACACTCTAACTGCCCAAAGGAGATAAAAGTGCTGTTAACCTAAATTTGCTTAGGCCATATGAATTATTTATATGGAAACTGCAGATTAGATGAAAAGTTTCCAGTGAAGAAAGGAGGCAAGGAAAGCTTGGCAACAACTAGTGTTGCCATGTTGAAGAGGTGAAATGCTTCTGATTCAGAGTCCTTTGGAGACCATTTCATGTGATAGCATCCACATCTTGAAAGAGTGAGCCTTGGGATGGACCAACACTACGTAAAAATTGGAAACTTGGTCATGAGACCGTTCACATCTACATGATCAACTGGATAGAGGTGATATTATTCTGGCTCAGCAATGTAGTGGACAATTACATACACTTCAGATGACCTTAATGGGCTGAAACATATCTCTAATGTGCTTTTCTTTTGAAACAAAGTTCTTAACTAAATTCTGTATTCAGTCTCCTTGTGTCTTCAATCTCCTTCTGAATTAATTCTCCTGAATTCAGTCTCCTTTGAACTTACAAATTAGTCTCACTGTCCTCACATACAGACAAAAATTCTAGCATACTTTGTATATTTTCACTTCCTTCTGTTTAATGGCATAGTCATTTTAGACAGTGGAGGTAAAGTCATTAAATATATATTTTGTTAGAATGAGCAATAATAATGCTTTTGAGTTGACAACTAGACATCTTGCATGCCTCTCATGTGAAATTGAAATCGTTACATTTACTTTCAAATATATTCACTTTTTAGTACTGTTTATTTGTGATAACAAAAGCCAGGTCTCAATGGTTCTACAAAGTTGTGGTAAACAATATAAAAATAAATTCCACGTGGACTCTGCATGTCACTTCAGTATAAAATGGAGTTACTTACCCTTGTGCAAAACTGTTTATTTCATTTGCCTCAAATAGTGAGAAGTGACATAGACATGAAAGTAAATTACTGTGTCATCTAGTTCTGGATCTGAATATAAATAAGAGAGCCATAAAAATAGAAAAAATGTGATAGGATCAGAATAAGTTAACCCAGAGCTAAACATTATGATAGTCAAACAAGATGTGGAATAAGAAAAAAAGTAATTCTGCTGTAATGTGTTTTCCAAAAAGCACATGTACTTCACTTAATCATAAAATAAAATCATCTACATTAAAAATGATCCTTGATATATGATCAGAATGATCAACCTGATCACTGAAACCTGATGTTGATAGCAGTGAGATTTTTGTGGAAAATTTAGATGTATATAAAAAGGATAGACAAATGTGAAGTAGACATGGTATATTTGACGCAGTAGACAAGAAACCCAAATCCAGCGAAACAGAAATTGAAACTGCATGTGAGATTGTTTGGATAAGACTCTGTATCAGGGGTGGACATAAAATGACAGTTGAATCCTTCTATCACCCACTAGACTCATCTCTTGATGTAACTGAAAACTTAAGAGGAAATCTACATCTACATCTACATCCATACTCCGCAAGCCACTTGGCGGTGTGTGGCGGAGGGTACCCTGAGTACCTCTATCGGTTCTCCCTTCTACTCCAGTCTCATATTGTACGTGGAAAGGAGGATTGTTGGTATGCTTCTGTGTGGGCTCTAATCTCTCTGATTTTATCCTCATGGTCTCTTCGCGAGATATACGTAGGAGGGAGCAATATACTGCTTGACTCTTCTGTGAAGGTATGTTCTCGAAACTTTAACAAAAGCCCATACCTAGCTACTGAGCGTCTCTCCTGCAGAGTCTTCCACTGGAGTTTATTTATCATCTCCATAACGCTTTCGCGATTACTAAATGATTCTGTAACGAAGCGCGCTGCTCTCCGTTGGATCTTCTCTATCTCTTCTATCAACCCTATCTGGTGCGGATCCCACACTGCTGAGCAGTATTCAAGCAGTGGGCAAACAAGTGTACTGTAACCTACTTCCTTTGTTGTCGGATTGCATTTCCTTAGGATTCTTCCAATGAATCTCAGTCTGGCATCTGCTTTACCGACGATCAACTTTATATGATCATTCCATTTTAAATCACTCCTAATGTGTACTCCCAGATAATTTATGGAATTAACTGCTTCCAGTTGCTGACCTGCTATTTTGTAGCTAAATGATAAGGGACCTATCTTTCTATGTATTCGCATCACATTACACTTGTCTGCATTGAGATTCAATTGCCATTCCGTGCACCATGCGTCAATTCACTGTAGATCCTCCTGCATTTCAGTACAATTTTCCATTGTTGCAACCTCTCGATACACCACAGCATCATCTGCAAAAAGCCTCAGTGAACTTCTGATGTCATCCACCAGGTCATTTATGTATATTGTGAACAGCAACGGTCCTATGACACTCCCCTGCGGCACACCTGAAATCACTGTTACTTCGGAAGACTTCTCTCCATTGAGAATGACATGCTGCGTTCTGTTATCTAGGAACTCTTCAATCCAATCACACAATTGATCTGATAGTCTGTATGCTCTTACTTTGTTCATTAAACGACTGTGGGGAACTGTGTCAAACGCCTTGCGGAAGTCAAGAAACACGGCATCTACCTGTGAACCCGTGTCTAAGGCCATCTGAGTCTCGTGGACGAATAGCGCGAGCTGGGTTTCATATGACCGTCTTTTTCGAAACCCATGCTGATTCCTACAGAGTAGATTTCTAGTCTCCAGAAAAGACATTATACTCGAACATAATACGTGTTCCAAAATTCTACAACTGATCGACGTTAGAGATATAGGTCTATAGTTCTGCACATATGTTCGACGTCCCTTCTTGAAAACGGGGATGACCTGTGCCCTTTTCCAATCCTTTGGAACGCTTCGCTCTTCTAGAGACCTACGGTACACTGCTGAAAGAAGGGGGGCAAGTTCCTTCACGTACTCTGTGTAAAATCGAACTGGTATCCATCAGGACCAGCGGCCTTTCCTCTTTTGAGCGATTTTAATTGTTTCTCTATCCCTCTGTCGTCTATTTCAATATCTACCATTTTGTCAACTGTGCGACAATCTAAAGAAGGAACTACAGTGCAGTCTTCCTCTGTGAAACAGCTTTGGAAGAAGACATTTAGTATTTTGGCCTTTAGTCTGTCATCCTCTGTTTCAGTACCATTTTGGTCACATAGTGTCTGGACATTTTGTTTTGATCCACCTACCACTTTGACATAGGACCAAAATTTCTTAGGATTTTCTGCCAAGTCAGTACATAGAACTTTACTTTCGAATTCATTGAAAGCCTCTCGCATAGCCCTCCTCACACTACATTTCGCTTCGCGTAATTTTTGTTTGTCTGCAAGGCTTTGGCTATGTTTATGTTTGCTGTGAAGTTCCCTTTGCTTCCGCAGCAGTTTTCTAACTCGGTTGTTGTACCACGGTGGCTCTTTCCCATCTCTTACGATCTTGCTTGGCACATACTCATCTAACGCATATTGTACGATGGTTTTGAACTTTGTCCACTGATCCTCAACACTATCTGTACTTGAGACAAAACTTTTGTGTTGAGCCGTCAGGTACTCTGTAATCTGCTTTTTGTCACTTTTGCTAAACAGAAAAATCTTCCTACCCTTTTTAATATTTCTATTTATGGCTGAAATCATCAATGCAGTAACTGCTTTATGATCGCTGATTCCCTGTTCTGCATTAACTGATTCAAATAGATCGGGTCTGTTTGTCACCAGAGGGTCTAATATGTTATCGCCACAAATCGGTTCTCTGTTTAACTGCTCAAGGTAGTTTTCAGATAAAGCACTTAATCTCAGTTGATTTGCATGTAAATTTCTCAGTCATACTGTAATCATCAGTGGAGTCTTTAATTATTCAAAAATTAATTGGTAAAAGTACAGTTTTGTTAGTGATGGGCATGATAAGACATCCTGTGAAGCATTACTAAATGCCTTCTCTGAAAACTACCTTGAACAGATACTTAGGAAGACCAGTTGCTTCAGAAATATATTGGGCCTAGTAGAAACAAATAAACCTGATCTCTTTGAGGATGTGCACATCGAAAGTGGTATCAGTGACCATGATGCAACCATGGAAACGGTAATTACCAAACCACAAAGGACAACTAAAATGAGCACAAAGATATATATGTACAATAAACTATACAAAAAAATTGGTATTGTCACGTCTCAATGAGGACTTTTAGCACAGAACAGGAACATTTAGAGGAACTGTGGCTCATGTTTGAAAGAATAGTTAGTTATGCTCTGGAGGGATATGTACCTGTAAAACAGTTCATAATGGGAAGGAACCTCTGTGGTACACAGTCACTGTAAAGAAATTTCTACAGAAACAGATGCAACTGCATAAGGGGTGTAAGACAAAGTGTTGGGCTATTGATAGAGATATGCTGAATAAAATGTGTTAGGCTGTCAAGAGAGCTATACCTGATATCTTCAATGACTGTAGTATCAGAATATTGTCAAGTGATATTTCACAAAACCCTAAGAAATTCTGGTTGAATGTAAACGCTATTAGTGGCATAAAAGTTAGTGTCCAGTATCTCATGAAATAAGAAGGAACTGAAAACAAGGACAGCAAAGCAAAAGCTTAACTCCATTTTCAAATGTTCTTTTACAATGGAAAACCCAGGAGAATTGCCCCTGTTTAGTCCTTGTATGACCGAAAAAGTGAAGAAATAAGTATTAGTGTCAGTGGTATTGAGAAACAGCTAAAATCATTGAATTTGAACAAAGCTCCATGACCAGATGGAATCTCTGTCAGAGTTTATATTGAATTTGCGGCTGAGTTAGCCCCTCTCTCAGACAAACAACTGTGCTTATCCTTGAAATAAATTTGTTGCAGAATTTAGAACATATTCTTATCACAAAAAAAATTTGTGACTGGAGTGAGGGCTTTTTGGTCGGGAGAATGCAGCATGTTATCTTGGCTGGGGAGTCATCGTCAGATGTAGAAGTAATTTCAGGTGTGTCCCATGGATGTTTGTTGGAAGTATTGATGTCCCCGTAGTATATTAATGAACTTGCAGACAATATTGATCATAACCTCAAGCTTTTTGCAGATGATACAGTTATCTATAATCAAGTACTATCTGATAGAAGGAGCATAACTATTCAGTTAGATCTTAATAAGATTTCAAAGTGGTGCAAAGACTGGCAACTTTCTTTAAATGTTCAGAAATGTAAAACTGTGCCCTTTACAAAACAAAAACCTGTAGTATCTCATGACTATAAGATCAATGAATTGCTATTGGCATCAACCAACACATACAGATTCCTGGGTCTAATGCTTTGTAGGGATATGAAATTAAATGTTCACATAGACTCAGTCATGTCTAAAGCACATGGGAGATTCAGTTTATTGGTAGTCTACAAAGGAGATTGCTTAAAAATGACTTGTCAACTAGTTTTAGAATACTGCTGAAGAGTTTGTGACCCATACCACATAGGACTAAGAGGGTATATGGAACATGTACAGAGAAGGTCAGCATGAAAGGTTACATGTTTGTTCGATCCATGGGGAAAGTGTTACAGAGATATGGAAGGAACTGAACTTGAAGACTCTTGAGGGTAGACAGAAACTATTCCGAGAAAGTCTATTAACAAGGTTTCCAAGAACCAGCTTTAAATGACAGCTCTACGAATATACTACAACCCCTACACATCACTCGCATAGGGATCATAAGGATAAGATTAGAATAATTACTGCACACACACAGACACACAGACATTGAAACAATCATTCTTCCTGTACTCCATATGTGAAAGGAATGGGAAGTAATTGTAGTAACTGGTACAATGGGATGTACCCTCTGCCGTGCACCTCATGGGGGTTTGCAGAATGTAGATGTAGATGTAGATATATAAGTGTTAGTGTCTGGCTCTTGTAGAGGCCAGATACAAAACACATTTATATGACTCAGTTGTTACATATGGCATAAGTAAATCATTGTTTTGCTGTCAATGATAGTAAACACTATATTTCCTTTACAGATGAGAACTCTGTGATTTTAATTGTATCTGTAGACTTCACTATATACTTATGTTAAATTTCCTGCTTTATAGAGAAAGTGTTCCTTTTTTTCTAAAACTTTTGACAAGATAATAGAATGTATTTATTATGAATGTTCACTCTTCACACATGTCTTCAACTACCATATGGACATTTTTTAAAAATTAACTGAATTATATCTTATAAAGAAAAGTGTACATATGAAAGGCTTCCTTGTCTCTATTTTTACTTGATTGTATGTTATTGTACATCAGAATTATTTCACAAGTAATATTGGCAAGAAAACATAGCATTCGGTTTCAATGCATTCCATTAGCAGGATGTTTTAATGGAAACTGTTGTTGTCATACCTTATGCATTGCATCAAATGGTGGTTTCTGCATGATGGAATTTACCAGAAACAAGCAACAGTTCATTTTATTTGAGATGCATCTGTATCTCATAAATCAAGTAGACTTATATAAAAGACAGCTGACACAATATAACCATTTGGAATAGAGTCACATTCTGATATAAATATGATAATGGGATGTTCTGATTTGAACACAAGTAATGTAAGGATTAATGGCAACCAATCACCATGCAGTTGAGGTGTTGAGCAATCAGTAGGCGATCACCGCAGTTAAACAGCAGCAGCTGGCTGGGATTATGTAGCCGAGCATGTGGGTATGTGATTTGTACTAGTTAGCTCTGAAGGAGGACATTGCCTGAAAGCTAAGAAACATTTTCAGTCTTATAAGTGCTTGTCGACTGATTAATTCCTCATCTGTACGATGACTGATTACCTTTACTCCATACATTATACAAACTCATTTAAAAATGTATATTATTTTGCATGAATGGAAACAGGAATATAGTCATTAGTATTATGTGCCATGAATGGAAATAACCTACAGAAAACTACTGGCCAAACGTTGGGAAGCTATGAGAACAAAAACAATGAGGATAGAGCTGCAACTGACTTATATGATCTTCTTGAGCAAATTTGATTAACTTTAATGAATCTTGTCATACTGTAATAATTTAGTTTGAGGTAGAAAACAGTCATACATTAATAAACTGTGGCTGACACTTCTTAGTTATGTAAATAATCTCTCTATTTCTCTTGCTGATACTTCCTTAGTTATGTAAGTAGTCCCTCTCTCTCTCTCTCTCTCTCTCTCTCTCTCTCTCTCTCTCTCTCTCTCTCCCCCTCTCCCCCTCCTCCTCCCTCCCCCTCCCTCCCTCTCCATCCCTCTCTGTCCACAAGTACATGTAAATTTATGGGAAACAATTTATGGAACAGGGACATATAAAATTTTACATTAAGTAGTACAAAGAATAATACATGCAAAATAGTACAAAAAAGTACAAAGAATGATACTTGCCTATACAAGACACAGGAATACAACTTTTTATACATTTATACTAACAGTATTGTAACTGGATAGTCTGTATGCCCTAAGGCTTTACTTTTGTTTTCTCTAAACACAAAGCCCTTATATTCACTACAATAGTTCAGTAAAGATTTTACCACACTCAACAGCTGTCCATCATATATATAAAATAAACAAAAACTTTAGGGGATGAAAGACAGTGTCCTCAGTTTTGCCTTAATGTAAACATTATCAAAATTATTTATTAGCCTAAACAGTCATTTACAGATTAAAATCATTGTTCAAGCAGAAATTGTTTAAGTTCTACTTTAAATCTGTTTTCATCTTTCTGACGTTGGCTGGCAGTATGTTGTAGATTTTTGTACCTATATGGCTCACATGCCTTTGTGTGTGTATTCGTTTTGTTCACTGAGTGTGGAGTGCTGTGCTATTTCAGGTATTGTAGTTATATTTGTCTGAAAATCTGCAAGGTGGGCCCTAACACATAAAACACATTTGTATATATGTAAAGAATGAATTGTTAGAACTTAAAGCTTGTTGAATAAGCGTTTGTATTGTGTTTGTGGATGACTGTGCATTATTATTTGGATAGCCCTCTTTTGTAACAGAATGATTTGTTATAGATGGCAAGTGATGGAAACCCAAAATATTATTCCGTATGTTGCAAGATACTGAAAATAGCCAAAATATGCCATCCTGGCACCCTCTGCAGTACAAACATTTACAATAATTCTAAGAGAAAAACAGGCTGAGTTAAGTTGCTGCACAAGTTTCATTACATTGTCGTTAAAGTTAAGATTTTTGTCGACATGAATGCACAGCAATTTTGTTGATGCCACTCTGTCTATGGCCTTGTCACCCAACAACAGATCAAGATTTACATTTGGACGTATTTTCCCAAACTGCATATAATTTGTTTTACTTGCATTAAATGTCAACAGGTTTGCATTGAACCAAGTGTGGACATTCTTCATTACTTGATCAGTAGTTGTTTGCAACTTTTGCTTTGGTGCACCTATTATCACACTAGTGTCATCTGCAAACAGTATGGCCTTTGCTGCTCCATCTGAGGTGTGAATGTCATTATGTAGACAAGGCACAATAAGGGACCTAAAATACTGCCTTACAGCACTCCTATTTCCAGTTTTTTTTTTTTTCTGATACAAAATCTATTTTGTGGTTGAAGTATTCTGATATTAGTCCTACAATCTGTGTTTTTCCCTGTCCCATGCATACCTAATGCTTACAGTTTTTCTAGAAGAATGCCATGATTGACAGTGTCAGATGCTTTGGAGAGATCTAAATTTACTCCTACTACATTATTGTCTTTTTCTAGATTTTTGATTATTTGTTCAGTGTAGCATATTAGTGCTGTTTCTGAATTTTTACCTGCCCGGAACCCATGCTGATTTCTATTTAGTAACTTAAGGTCATTTAGATATATGTTGATTCTATGCTTCATTAATTTTTCTATTATTTTGGAAAATGGGAGAAATAGGGATATTGGTCGATAGATTTCTACCTTATGCTTGTAGCTGTTTTTGAATAATGGCTAAACTTTTGATATTTTAATCCTTTCTGGAAACATTCCTTCACTATACGATAAGTTGGCTATGTATGTCAAGGGACTTGTGATTTGTGCAGCTGTCATTGTTACGATATAAACAGGTGCCTCATCCACTCCTGTGACATTTTAGGTTTCAGGCTTTTTATTACTTTGAACGCTTGATGTTCATCTGTTAAATGTAGCCTTATGTTACAAGCAGCTTTTGGAAATTCTGGTTTTTCTTGGTTAGTAAATATTGAGCTTAATGATGTTGTTGCATTTATGAAATAATTGTTGAAGTAATTCGGCAAATCTTGTTTTTTAGTTTTGACATTTTCAATGTTTTTAAGAGTGATATCCTGGTCTTCTCATCTCTTACCTGTTCCAGTCTTCACAATACTCTATATGGCTTTTGATTCGTTACCAGACTGACTTACTAAGTTGTCATTACTCATAAATTTTGCCTTGGCAATTACTTTTCGATATACCCTCTTTTAAATTTTAACATTTTATGTGAACTGTTGATCTCTGGATGTCTTCAATTTTGAATTTACTCTTTTTTGACTTCCACAAGAAGTTTTGATGCCAGCTGTGATTCAAGATCTTGACTTTGTATTGTGATATGTTGTGGTTCTTGACAGCTTCTTTGGAAAGCAAATTTCGAAATATCCCATGAAAATTGAAGAAAAAGTGTTATATGCACCTTTTGTATTTGTTAGGGACAGCACTTCTGCCCAGGACTCACTAGTTAGGATATTTGTAAATTCTACACAGTTTTCAATGGAAAATTTTCTTTTATGCATGAAGTATGCTTTTTTCTTGCAAGGAATTTTGAGGACAATAGCATTATAGTCTGATAATCACAAATCAGTATTTGTTATTTCTACTTCTGTTGATCGTACATTTGAAAATATATTATCTATAAGACTGTTTGTATTGTATGTCATTCTTGTGGGTTCATGTATGTGTCTGCAACAGATTGAAACTACATTTAGGAATTGCTTTTTTAGACTACTTCCATTCATAAGATTTATGTTGAAATCCCGTGTGTGTGTGTGTGTGTGTGTGTGTGTGTGTGTGTGTGTGTGTGTTTGACATTTATGGGCGCTAAACAATGCGTTCATCAGTGTCCAAGCACATAAAAACAGGAACACATGCAGTGAAGGGACTAAGACGAACAGCAATCAAGGAGAATGGCTAAGGACGCAGACCTGACGCAGTTCCAAATCCCCACATACAGAGGCAAAACAAGAGGAGAAGGAACACACTAAAAAAGGAAAGGAAACACAAGGAAAAGAGAACAGAAACCGAAGGAAAACAAGGAGGTAAAAGTGACTGGCGGACCACTTACCTAAAACCTGGGAGAGCCAGTCACCCAGCAGCACATTAAAACCCTCTCCCTAAAATCCGAGGCAACAATTGGACAGGACACAAAACAATAAGACCTTAACCACAGTCATTGCGTCATCTTGCAAAATAGAGGGCAAATCCAGTGGCAAAGAAACCACTGCCCTCTGGTCAGAGAATAAAAGACAGTCAAGTAAAATGTGGTGGACAGTAATCTGGATGCCACAAGCACTGCAGATTGGGGGGTCCTCCCAGCGGAGCAAAAAACCATGCGTTAAGGGACTATGCCTGATGCAGAGGCGAGTGAGGAGAACCTCATTCCGCCTACATGACTGGTAGGACGTACACCATGGCTGCGTAGTGGTTCTTACCAGACGCAGCTTATTGTCACCAACTGCCATCCACTCCTCTTCCCATTGACGCATAACACGAAAACGCAAAAGGGAGGTAACGGCATGGAGGGGGACGGCACATTCAACAACATGAGGGAGGGAACATGCATCTTTGGCAGCCACATCCACCAGTTCATTTCCCCTAATGCCCATGTGCCCCAGCACCCAGCAGAAAGAAACCTCCTTCCCCGGCTGTTGCAGGTGGAGTAGGGCATCATGGATGTTCTGGACGACCGTATCCACTGGGTACAAGTGTTGCATGGTCTGAAGGGCACTCAGGGAGTCAGAACAGATGAGGAACTTAAGACTGGGAACACATCTCATCTGCTCCAATGCCCGAAAGATCGCAAACAATTTGGCATCAAAGGTGGTAAACGATGCAGGAAGCCGTAACTTGACGACTCAATCAGGATAAACAACAGCACAACCAACAGAGTCCCCCTGTTTAGAGCCATCTGTAAATGCAGGTACATGGTCTGGATGCTGGTGTAAAATATCGTAAAATAAGGAGGTAAAAACAAATGCTGGAGTGCAGCTCCTCCAGTACTCCGACAATCCGACAAGTCTAGAAGGATGCTGGGCCTCTGGAGCGACCAGGGAGGCAGGCGAGTAAAACCTTGTTGTTGGGGGGCCACCCGCTCCACACCACGGGACTCAAACAAATGCTTGACATGAATCCCAAATGGTCTCGTTGCCCTGGGACAACTGGAAAGAAGACGTTCCATAGGCGGTCGAGCAACGGTAGGGTACACGGGGGAGGTAGGACAGGCAAGGAAATGACACACCCATCGCACCATGAGGAGTTTCTGCCGGATGGCGAATGGCGGTTCCCCTGCCTCAGCACACAGGCTGGGGATGGGACTGGTACGGAAGGCACCAGTGGCCAGCCTGATACCCTCATGGTGTACTGCGTCAAGGATCTTCAGTACGAAGGCCTTGCTGACCCATACACGGTGCAAGCATACTCAAGACGCGATCAGACGAAACCCCTATAAAACTGCAGCAGACGCACCCGATCTGCTCCCCAGGACTGATGGCTCAGACACTTCAAAATATTCAGTGCCTTCAGGGCCTGCACCTTGAGGACTTTAAGGTGAGGCAACCATGACAACTTGGAATCAAAAGTGAGGCTCAGGAACCTCACAGTGTCTCTAAAAGGAAGAATGGTGTCCCTCAGACGCAATTCAGGGGAGGTAAAAGGATGCCGAGAACGATTAAAATGAACACACAAACATTTGTCTGCAAGAAAGGTAAAACCCGTCTTTGCAGTGCATGCCTATAAGCGCTTTATCGTAAGCTGCAACTGCCGACTAGCAGTGACATGACTGGAGGAAGAACAGAAAACAGCAAAATCATCCACAAACAAGGAGCATTTGGCACGACTCCGGATAGTGGATGTGATACTGTTAATAGCGATGACAAAGAGGGTGACACTTAAAACGCTGCCCTGAGGAACACCATTCTCCTGCACCTACAAATCAGATAGCACATTACCAACACGATACCAAAAGAGGCGGTGAGAAAGAAAGGACGGATGAAGAAGGGGAGACGGCCATGAAAGCCCCACTCATGGAGTTGATTGAGGATAAGGCAGCACCAAGTAGTGTCATACGCCTTATTAATGTCAAAGAATACACCTAGACAATGCTGGTTACATAGGAAGGCCTGCTGGATGGCGGCCTTAAGCAGGGTCAAGTTGTCTATAGTGGAACGACATCTCCGAAAGCCACACTGAGAGAGGCTAAGGAGCTGCCTGATCTTGAGCAGCCAAACCAGGCAATGGTTGACCATGTGTTCCAATGTCTTCCCAACACAGCTCATCAAAGCAATACTTTGATAACTACTGGAATGCATTAGGTCCTTCCCTGGTTTGAGGAGGGGAATCAAATTCACCTCCCTCAACGAGTCAGGGTACGTGCCGGATAACCATATCATATTAAAACAGTTCAGAAGAACTTCCTTGGATGGCAGCAACAAGTGCCGCAGCATGCTGTACCGGATTTGATCATGACCAGGCGCAGTATCATGAGCCACAGACAGTGCTGAATACAGTTCCCACATTGTGAAGGGGCAGTTGTAGGGTATAGAATTTAGAGACCAGAAGTCCAAGTGACCCCTCTCAATGGCAGTGCGGTAGCGGCAGAAATCTGGATCACAGTTAATAGTGGCGGTAGAGTCCGCAAAATGCATGGCCAGTGTCTGGGCAATGTCTCTTGGCGCCGTGAGGAGACATCCCTGATGCAGCAATGCCGTGACAGGGAGTTGGCTGAGTTTCCCGGAAATCCTCCTGACAGCTTCCCATACTTTCGTAGAACTAGTGGAGCGAGAGATGGAGTACAAGAACAATTGCCATGACCGTCATTTGCTCTCTTTAATCACTCACCGCGCTTTCGCCCTTGCCACCTGAAAGGCCGCAAGATTGTCAGCTGAGGGACGGCACTTGATGCGGCGCAGAACTGCACGGAGGGCTCGGATGGCTGAGTGGCACTCAGTGATCCACCAAGGGACAAGACGACTCTTGGGATGACCGGATGACCGTGGGATTGACAATTCAGCAGCATGGGAGATCACGGTTGTAACATGGTCTACCCATTTGTGGACGCTGGCACGGTGTTCCAAAACAGCCAGTTGGCTGAAAAGTGTCCAGTCAGCTCTGCAGAGGTGCCACCGGGGTGGCACTGGTAATGCCACAGCCTCATCCAGGAGACGAATCCAAAGGGGGAAGTTGTCACTAGAATGGATGTCAGCAGCAGCCTCCCACAGAGCATATTCCATGAGTGCTGCAGAGCAAAAGGAAAGGTCAATAGCCGATGACGACCCGGAAGCAGTACAGAAATGAGTGGGAGCACCAGAGTTGAGGATGCACAGTTCTTCAGACATCATGAGGCTTTCCAGAATGTGACCCCTGGGGCAAGTAGTTGGAGAGCCCCATAAGACATTATGAGAATTGAAGTCCCCCAGAAGAAGAAATGGGTGGGGGGAGTTGGCTAATAAGATCTGTGAGAGCCTCAGAGTCTATTGCATCCTGAGGCGGTAAATAAACTCAACAGACTGTGAGCCTCTGACCCACAAGAATGTCAACTGCAACTGCTTGCAAGTCGGTAACAAGAGGGAGCTCAGATGAGGGGTGCATTTCACGAACAAAAACCGCAACACCACCCTTTGCCCTTTCCCCCGTCAGATCATCTTTTCGATATACGGTATAGCCCCGTAAAGAAGGAGCATCAGTGGCCCGAAAATGGGTCTCTTGGAGATATAAGCACAAAGGGCACTCTCATACAATGGTTCTTTCAGTAAAAAGAATGTTATGCAGTGTTTCTAATTTATTAATGAATATGTCTGTATCCCCAGTAGGTGGTCTGTAAATTGCTATGATGATGACTTTTCCTGTATTTCACACAACTGTATAGCTGCTGCTTCAAAATGATTTTCCACACTCAATGATTCAGCTTTACACCTTCTTTTGTACTGGATACTTGATTTAGTAAAGACACATACACCTCTGTTTTTGGCATTTTTTCTACAATACTGACTTTCCAACTTATATTGGTGAATATTAATGCTACTTAGCCCACAACATATGCATCACTGCTCTGTGATGCACTTGCAGTCAGCGTTTGCATCATTCGTTGCTACCTCAAGTTCTCGTAATTTATTTCTAAATCACTGAGTATTTAGGCTTAAAATTTGCAGGTGACTAGGAATTAGAACTGATTACAATTTTATTTACATTTTGTGCTATCATATTCATTCCCGTATCCTGGTGAGATGCCAAAAATCCTTAAGGACAGGTTTTCTGCACCTCTTGGGTCTTACCTGTACATTGAGCTGTGGTGAATTGCATTCTCTAGTTGTTCAAATTGCTGTTCACCTTTCTGTCAACACTTCATCTCTTTTTACATGCTTTGCTGGTGCTGATGATGGTTCTAATGATTTTACCTCTTTTTGAAGTGCTTTTGTTATGGAGTCTGGTGATGGTGATGCAGTTATCACTTTGGTTCTGAATTTATTTTGGTGGTTTTTTATTTCCTTGGTTATCAGGTTTGCCAGATATTCTTTCTCTCAGCCATGCAGGTGAAGTTTGTGTTGTGTGTGGAATCTACGTCCAACATTGCTTATATCAACACATTTCATGTTCTTAAAATGTGTGCAAATTTTTGCAAACTGATTGTTGGCACTTTTTATTTCCATATTAACACATGATTATCTTACAAGATCACAGTGATGCAGAATATTGATCATTATGACATTCGTATGAGTGAGGTTTCGAAGATACTCTTTAAGATTGAACGTAGCACTCACTGGTCTATCTTTTTAGATGTCGTTTGCACCTCCCAGAAGTACAACAAAGTCACACCTGTACACTGCATTGTGGCAGATGAATACTGCACAATACCAAGATGTGTGTGTGTGTGTGTGTGTGTGAGTGTGTGTGTGTGTGAGTGTGTGTGTGTGTGTGTGTGTGTGTGTGTGTGTGTATGCGCGCACGTGCATGCATGTGTGTGCGTGTGTTGTACTCTAGTTTGAAAACTGATTCTTTTGAAAGCTAGCAAAGTTTTCAGTCTTGTTTACGTTTATGTTTTGATGACTCAATGCCCATACTATTCTTTACTCCTAAACGATCGGGTGTGGCAGAACCGACTAAGCTGTTTCAAGGAGAAATAAAAAGGTAAATCTGGATGCACAGAGAAAAAATGTTTTTATTTTCTGAATTAGTACATTCATTTAGTTTTGAAAATAATGTCCTCAAGATGGTGGCTGTTAGCATCAATATGTTGTTGTAGACGATCCCTGAAGTTTCGAGCAGCTCTTGCACACATATCGCGGAGTATGGCACTCTCTTCATCAATAATCCACTCTTTTAACTCTAGTGGGATGTGAGGGCAGCTTTTGATAACCTTTTCCTTCAGATATCCTCAAAGGAAGTGTTTGAAAATGCTCAAATCTGGTGACCGTGCAGGCCATCCAACATCACCCCTCAGAGAGATAAGGCGTCCTGCAAACATTTCTCTCAAAACATCAAGTGAAATTCAAGCTGTGTGAGCAGTAGCTCCATCCTGTTGGAACACAAGTCCCCCAATCCATGTTCTTCAACAATCTCATCCATTCTGGGTTGCAGAAAATTTTCCAACATTGAAACATAATGTGTGGAATTCGTTGTCACGGTCACTCCTTCCTCCTCAAAAAAGTGAGGGCCTACCACACCAAATTGTGATATGGCACACTACACTCTCATTGAAGGAGAATGTTGCAGTCTTTCATGAACAATTTGGGAGTTATTTTCAGCCCACTAGTGAAAGTTTCGCTTATTCATGTACCCACTAAGGTGAAAATGTGCCTCATCACTACTGATGAAACCTGCATTCGAAGGGATCTGAGCAAGCATTTGGTCGCACAGATTTTGATGATTGGCATAGTCTGCTGGGCATAATTATTGAGCAATTATTATTTTGAAAGGATGGAACTTCAAATTGCATTGCAAAGTCCTTGTCAAACTGCGGTCTGAAATCACCATTGCAACACCATGTTGTTGAGCAGAACGTTGCTGTGATTCTTGAAGTGCTGTTCTCACCTGTTGCATGTTTTCTAGCATTCTGATGGATCTGTGACAGTCATGCGTATCTATTCTTAGTGTGCTACCAGTTTCCTCCAACTGCTGAACACAGGACCAAATTGTGTTTGCATTAGGAACGGCATTGTTGCATGGAATGTTGAACTGTTGGTGAAGAGCTCGTTGTGTAACAATCACACATCTTTTGTTTTCGTAATAAGTGTGAATGACAAAACCATGATGTGAACCATTCCAAACCATGTTGGCTACTGAAATGGGGTCAATGACTGAACAAAGGAAGACCACGGGCAATTGCATACCCCCACCACAGCCCCAGCAGTAATCAATAGAAACTGCTTAGTCTGTTATGCCCCACCCAGCATTTACATTCTGGTAGAAATTTCCATTCCATTTTTACACAAAAATCTTTTTGTCAATATGCTCTTTTCCAGCAGATTATTTCTTACCATAATATCAACGTTGAATATTATCACAATTTTACCCTACCTAAGATGTCTTACAAATATGTACAGGGCTTTCATGAATAGTCAGTTTATGAAATTCAAACAGTAATATATGCTAATCTGACTAACAAAATCCATTGCATGATGGAATAATTGTTGATGAAGTAGGTTATCTCTACAATATTTTCAGGAAGAAGTGATTGATAAATTGCTTTCTCAAAAGTATTAGAAATTATTAGTTCTCACCTGTTACTATCAGAAGACTCAGGATGTGTAAACATTTCTGTCTTCAGTGCAGTTACACAGCATTGTCAATTGTAGGGCCTGAAAGTTTGAGATTTCTTCATTTTACAGCATAAAGAACACATTATCCTCTGATCATTTTACCATGTCAGAATATTAATTTTGGGTCTAATATCTCAATTATGTAACTTGTCCCTGATTTTAGTTCAAACAAGTTAATATAACAGCACGCAATTTCTTGCACACTTTCCTAACATAAACTAAAAGCTTGCCACACTTAATAAACTGTATGCACAAAAGTTTTGTGTGTCATTGTGTGTGGTAGTACCTGTGGTAGCTGAAGTAGTAAGCTTCAAGATTTTTACTGTAACACACACATGTAAATTGGTGATAGTTATGCACTGTTTGTCAAATTGTTATTGCCTTTCTGATGACTAAAATTAATATTTTATTCATTTTATCTTTCTTTGTTGTGTATATTTGCTCAAAAGGCCAGAAATGAAAAACTCAGAAAACATGCAGAGCTTGTGTGAAAGCAAGTGATTCAGTTCACAATACTTTTATTAAATGTTCTGTAAGAGTAAAATAGTCCTCAAGGAAAAAGTGCTTGATGAGCAGTTCACCACAACCATATTTAAAGTTTTCTAACTGGAAAAATCATAGATTGCATTTGGTTACTATTATAGATACAGGTTGACAATATAGTAAAATATATAAAGCAGGTGGCCCAGAGAAGGGTAGAAGGGAAACAGAAAAGAAGGCAAAAAAATGCTTGTAATGTTTAGTGAACATGAAGAAAACGGGAAAACGCTAAAATTTTCTGAGGAAGCATTGTAGGTACAAGGCAGAAAACATGGTGTCTATGTGGAATTGTATGTAATTATGTGGCCAATGAGAGATGAAGGAAGGGAAATGTGGTGGTTATAGAATTGGGAGGTTTGATGGAGGGAGGTGTGTGTGTTTTTGTGTGTGTGTGTGTGTGTGTGTGTGTGTGTGTGTGTGTGTGTGTGTGTGTGTGTGTGTGAGTGAGTGAGTGAGTGAGTGAGTGTGTGTTTGTGTGAGAGAGAGAGAGAGAGAGAGAGAGAGAGAGAGAGAGAGAGAGAGAGAGAAAGGGGGGGGGGGGGGATGGGTTAGAGGAAGACTGTGTGCTGCACACTATATGCTCTGAATAAATAATGATCATTTTACTAGAGAATATAAACAAAGACATTCATGTAAGGTTTTGTAAGCAAGATGGTTTGCTGTAGGGTAGGGCTATCGAATTCTGAAAGAAGAAAATAACTAAATATTAATGGATATAAATGGATAGAGATTAAATAAAGATGGAAATAAGTGTTAAAATGTCCAAAGATAACAAATTTTCAAGCAAGGCAGATGTGAACTTATAAAGTGGACCTTTACATGCTTACAGAATGAAGGGAAATTAAATACCCTCAATATTATTGACTACTCTGATACAATAAATAAATAAACTAAATTAGGCAGTTGACTTAGATGTTAGGAGTTATGTAATAAGCAGTTCTACAGCAATACATACATGTCTATTCTCTGTCCCATACTATGAAAAGAAGCAGGGAAATGGCAAGTTAAATTACTTATCAGTTACTTTATAGAACAACTGTTATGAACACATTCATCAAACTGTCTACAGTAATGAAGTCAGCCATTGAACATACCACACATTACAACCACTATTTTTTGACGACTTTCACTATCAGAGCTTTTCAATCTTTTCGTCAGGCAAACAATTCTGTGAAATACGAGGGTTGGAACTTAAATAGTAAAGCACTCCATCTTCAGGCCAGAAGCGGCCCATCGGGACCATCTGACTGCCATGTCATCCTCAGTTGAGGATGCAGATAGGAGGGGCGTATGGTCAGCACACCGCTCTCCCGGTCGTTAAGATGGTTTTCTTTGACCGGAGCCGCTACTATTCGGTTGAGTAGCTTGTCACAAGGCCGAGTGCACCTCGAAAAATGGCAACAGCACATGGCGGCCCGAATGGTCACCCATCCAAGTGCCGGCCACACCCGACAGCACTTAACTTTCGTGATCTGATGGGAACCGGTGTATCCACTGCGGCAAGGCCGTTGCCCAACTTAAATAGTGGCAACTATGTATTCACAACTGATACAAAAGAGTTTCATGTTTGTGCCAATTACTGGCTTCAAAGAAGTCACCAGCGCTGTGTAGAATCCATTGCCAGCGATGTGGAAGGCGTAGTATACAGTTAGCAGAGCCTGTTCTGTTGATGGTGCGAATGGAGTGGTCTACTGCCTGTTGAATCTCTGGAACCGTTCTGAAGCAGATGCCACAAAGTCATTCCTTCATCTTCGGAATCAAATCAGAGTCACAAAGACTTAAGTCTGGGGAGGATGGTGGATGGTACAGTTCTTCCCAGTCCCATCGAACAAACAGAGAAGCCACAGCTTGCACTGTATGTGCCCATGCTTTGTCATACAAAATGATGGGTGGGTTGTGCAGAAAGTGTTGCCGCTTCTTTTGTAAAGCTAGCCACAGGTGATACTTTAAAAATGAACAGTAATACTGTGCATTGGTGGTCTGCCTAGGAGGAATGTAATGCGTTAGGATAACACCATCATAGTCATACATGAGAATCTCCATAACTTTAGACTGCTCCATTCGCACCATCAACAGTACAGGCTCTGCCAATGGTGTACTACACCTTCCACATCACTGGTAATGGGTTCTACACTATGCTGGTGTCTACTTTGAAGAGCAGTAACAGGTGAAAACATGTAGCCATTTTTTATCGGTTGTGAATAAATAGTTGCCACTATTTAAGTTCCACCCTCGTATATACATTGAAGTTATCCCCTCACAACTTTGTAGATTTATAGATTCATCTCAGTCCAACCACCACTAACTGTACTCTTTTTTTACTGGTCCACTCTTTATCTGTCTGCCTGTCTCTAAGTCTCTTTCTTATGTTCGTTCCATTACTTTATACTTCAAATTCTCTATCAGTCTTCCTCTGTTATTTACTGTATACAGTGTAACTTTAAATTTCCACACAACTCATCACATTGAATAATGGTACAGTCTTCATCTACATGGTGGATGGGAATTTGAACTCCACTTCATCTAAATGTAAGTCTAGTGCTTTACTCACAGTGCCATCCAGTCAATCTTTGTGTTTTAGTCAAGGGTACTATTTCTTTGCTGAATGATACTCTATGATAATAGCCCTGTTGTAGTTTTTCTATGGAATGGAAGCTAGATGTGTACGTGCATGTGCAGGCACGTACGCACACACAAACACGCACACAAACACACACACACACACACACACACACACACACACACACACACACACACACACACACATATGCCCCTACGTGGTGCCAGCCAGAAGCCCAGTGCCAGTGCTGCATTTTGGCAGGTGGACAAGGTTGGACTGTGGGGTGGGGGTTGCGTGTGGTGGGGTGCATAGAGGGAGAGAGAGGTGGTAGGAAGGGAGAGGGGTTGGGGTAGGAGATGTCTAATGGCTGAGAGGTAGGCACCTGTTTGCCAGTTAGAAATTCAGAATGGAAGAGTGATAGGTGCATGAGCTAAGCGTGTGAGGCACTGTTGTCAGAGCTAGTGGGAGTGGTGCACACTGAAGGTGATGCGGGAACATGAATTGGGTAGGGCTGACAGAATGGAGGAAGGAGATACTTCTATTAGAGGGTGTTGTTAGAGTGGGTTACTGGAGACTGAAGCCAGGATGATTACAAGAGCAAAGGATGTGTTACAAGGATAATGCCCATCTTTGTCGATAAGCGAAGCTCATAGTGAAGGGAAGGATCCTGATGGTCCAGGTTGTGAACAGCCATTGAAACTGAACATGTTATTCTCAACTGTGTGTTGGGGCAACAAGTGGTGAACTTTGTTCTTGGCAACAGTTTGGTGGTGGACATTCATCCTAACAGACACATGGTTGGTAGTCATACAGACATGAAAAGCTGTGCAGTGTTTGCAGCAGAAGTGATAAATGACATGGCAGCTGTCAGGTGGCAGCTATGTCATATATCAACTCTGATGCAAGCACTGTACATATAAAACTGTCAGACAACTTTTGTGAGATGAGTCCCTCTCATCATGCAATCTGACTGATAGGCCCCTCCTTTGTAACCTTCCTAATATACATCTCTTAGATCCCTGAAGAAGAAAGTAGTAATTCTGAAAGCTAGAACTGTTTTTTGTCCAAAGTTTGCCTGTTGGTGGTATTTAGAATTTTGGCTATTGAAAGTAAGCACTGGCCAGCTATTTTGCCTGCCTGTAATATTATGTTATTGTTTTAAAGAGATGTAAAGACAATATGCCAAGGTTTTTTGTTTCTGAAAGCTTCTGCTTTCCTTCCTGCATGTGTGGTTCAAAGAATGCATGGTGTAGTATGTACAAATCCGTTTGTCTACATACATGCTGGCTGCTTTTTTCATGATGTCTATAAATGATCTTAAGCTTTGACAGAAATTATTAATATGCTGTTCCCATTTCAGCTAGTTATCCACTTAAATACTTAGTAATGTTGTGGGTTCTTCTTCCCCCAACATTGTTTTGTCCATCTTCATATCTATATGCTCATATTTTTTTCTGGGCACTAAATACATGTAATTCGTAGGTTTATAATCTTGGCTTTTGGAATAGCTATTGTGCTATGTTCTCTGCAGAAATAAATGCTCTTCAGATTACGCTGATACTATAGCTCCCTATTTAGCACTCATATACAACCGCTCGCTCACCGATAGATCTGTACCTACAGATTGGAAAATTGCGCAGGTCGCACCAGTGTTCAAGAAGGGTAGTAGGAGTAATCCATTTAACTACAGACCTATATCATTGACGTCGGTTTGCAGTAGGGTTTTGGAGCATATACTGTATTCAAACATTATGAATCACCTCGAAGGGAACGATCTATTGACACGTAATCAGCATGGCTTCAGAAAACATCGCTCTTGTGCAACGCAGCTAGCTCTTTATTCGCACGAAGTAATGGCCGCTATCGACAGGGGATCTCAAGTTGATTCCGTATTTCTAGATTTCCGGAAAGCTTTTGACACCATTCCTCACAAGCGACTTCTAATCAAGCTGCGGAGCTATGGGGTATCGTCTCAGTTGTGCGACTGGATTCGTGATTTCCTGTCAGGAAGGTGGCAGTTCGTAGTAATAGACGGCAAATCATCGAGTAAAACTGAAGTGATATCAGGTGTTCCCCAGGGAAGCGTACTGGGACCGCTACTGTTCCTGATCTATATAAATGACCTGGGTGACAATCTGAGCAGTTCTCTTAGACTGTTCACAGATGATGCTGTAATTTACCGTCTAGTAAGGTCATCCGAAGACCAGTATCAGCTGCAAAGCGATTTAGAAAAGATTGCTGTATGGTGTGTCAGGTGGCAGTTGACGCTAAATAACGAAAAGTGTGAGATGATCCACATGAGTTCCAAAAGAAATCCGTTGGAATTCGATTACTCGATAAATAGTACAATTCTCAAGACTGTCAATTCAACTAAGTACCTGGGTGTTAAAATTACGAACAACTTCAGTTGGAAGGACCACATAGATAATATTGTTGGGAAGGCGAGCCAAAGGTTGCGCTTCATTGGCAGGACACTTAGAAGATGCAACAAGTCCACTAAAGAGACAGCTTACACTACACTCGTTCGTCCTCTGTTAGAATATTGCTGCGCGGTGTGGGATCCTTACCAGGTGGGATTGACGGAGGACATCGAGAGGGTGCAAAGAAGGGCAGCTCGTTTTGTATTATCGCGTTATAGGGGAGAGAGTGTGGCAGATATGATACACGAGTTGGGATGGAAGTCATTACAGCATAGACGTTTTTCGTCACGGCGAGACCTTTTTACGAAATTTCAGTCACCAACTTTCTCTTCCGAATGCGAAAATATTTTGTTGAGCCCAACCTACATAGGTAGGAATGATCATCAAAATAAAATAAGAGAAATCAGAGCTCGAACAGAAAGGTTTAGGTGTTCGTTTTTCCCGCTCGCTGTTCGGGAGTGGAATAGTAGAGAGATAGTATGATTGTGGTTCGATGAACCCTCTGCCAAGCACTTAAATGTGAATTGCAGAGTAGTCATGTAGATGTAGATGTATCTCAAGAAGTTCAAGGTTTATGTATTCTTTTGGCATTGTCATTTTATAAGTATATGATATTTTCTTCTCTTTCTCTTCAACACCTATGTTATTTACAACCAGATTAAATAGCAATTGGCCAATTATCAAATGCTTGCAGCATTTCATGTTTGACAACTTAGATTTCTGACATGTCTAAATATACAGTTTCATTGATTCAGTTATATCCTTTCTTCTGCTTGCCCCTTTGTATAGTGTTGTATAGGTAATAGCACTGAATGCTTTGGAAAAATCCAGAAAGTTTGCAGATACTGTGTTTTCCTACTGATGACTGGCTAATATATTCTATCAGAGTGGTAACTGAAGATTCTTAGATTTATGCTTTCTGAAACCTGGTACTAGAATGTTGTGCTTTTCCAAATAAATGATTTATTTATCTTATTTAATAATTTTTAGTATTTTTGAGAATTCTAATATCATGAGACTGGTCTGGTATTGGTGTCATCTTTGTGCACTTTCTTGTACACACGTACCTTGTACCTTGCGTATTTTCAGCTTTTTCTGAAAACTTGCCAACTCTGAAAGAATGCTTTTTTTCCCATCCAGCAGTGGTATGTAATTTGTTTACTGGCTGTTGTTTTACATGATTTGATATGTCAGCATCACCAACTGACTTTGTGGTCCTTAGTTTCTGTATAATTTTCCCCACTTTCTCCTGACACTTTTTATAGTCATAATTGAGTATGCTTGTTATTTCTCTGCCATCCATAATCAATATGTTGTCTATTTTCATTAACCCTGTCTTGGCTTCTTTTTTGATCTACTTTTGTCACCTTATCCAGCACTGATTATATTACAAGTTGCTTTCACCTTATTTTCTGAATTTGTAATGGTGGTGGTAATTATTCTCATATTTACCTATGTCCTTATTTTCCTGTTTTAATTTATAAATACTTTGTAGCTCACAGAATTTCCCAGCCATCTTGGTTTTTGAAGCTTCTGTCACCTCTCAGATTTTTTAAAAAATCCGCTGTGTTTGATCCTGTAATATTTCTGGTCTCTTTACATTGGGGAATGCTAAATATGCCAAATGAAAGATTCTAGTAAGAGCATCTTACTTATTGTAAGCTGACACAGTTTCAGATTAGAATCCGCTGCTTAACTTCATTTTATGGATGTTCATTTTTTGCTTGCTATGATCCTAACTTCTTTACTTATTTGCTTCAGTTCTTAAATTAGTTCATTAATTCTGCAAATGCAGATCAGCTGTCTACTATCTGTTTCTCATAGCTTCTTTTTTCATGTTGGTAATAATGATGTCAGTGACTACCTGACTTTGAGAAGTCTCTATCATATGTACATATACTGTTGCCTGTACGCACTGAAGTAATGACAATTCTACAAATTCTTTTACTTTTTATGTCTTTTCCCATGCCAGTGTAAAACCTCTATACATGCAGTTTGTTCATATTTTTGTAGTATAGATGCTGATTTTTTCAGAAAGTTGCAAATTTTTCCTCTTGGGACATGTGTACAAAGAATACTTCATCCATAATTTCAAAATATTTTTCTTTAGCTCTGGATGATATTAGTCTTTACTGTTTACAGTTTGAAGGGACTTAACTGGAAAGCATAAATAAATGTCACCCTCCTCCCATGCAAAAAAAAAAAAAAAAAAAAAAAAAAAGTGTCGTCCCTTTTTTCTGATGATTTTTCAGACATAAGTAAGCTCCCTACTGAATGTTTTAATTAAATCAAGCCTCAAAAGTGTGACATCATGCAAACAAAGATATGACACTCAGAAATACACATCTTTTTACCCTTGCCTCAAGGCCTATTGTTAAATATTTATCTTTTGTTTCTCTTTCAAGACCTAATATCTACTCTATTTATGGAATAAAATGTATAATCTTGCATAAACCTTAATTTAGTGAGGCTATGTAGAGGTATTAGATTGTGAACTGATGATGAACATACCGGCAAAATATTTATGGACATCATTTCACAGTTGTTTTTCTAGTGAAAAGATCTTTCATATTTGAAAAATTTAATTGTGTGCTTTTATACTTGGATGTACTATGTTCAATTATTTTTATGGACAATATGTAATGTTCTTCAGTTCCCTATCCAATTAGTGATAAAAAATGTTCTGTAAGATAGAATTATAAAAGACAAAGGCATTGTGCTGAAAATATCAGTTCATGAGTAATTTTTCTCTTATCCTAAATAATACCATTTTCATTTAATTGAAGAAACACACAATGGGGCTATTTCAGGTCCACACATCCCCACAGCAAGAGAGGCGATATGGCTCAGGGCACTCAGCACAGGATGGAAAGAAGATGAATGAAAAATGCATAGTTTCATAGGAATAAATTAAGATGAAAAGGAAGATAAACATTTGTATCTGCATAGACATATCCTGATTGAAAGAAATTCCAATGTTTAAATTGACAAAATTTATTTATAAAACAAGTACATTTCATTTCAGTTTGGCTGTCAAATCGTCAATACTTGAGGATAAAGCATGGCACTCACTATTTCTTATACTGCTAAGCTGTTTCTTTAACTGTGGCTATAGTTCATTAATCCCAGTATTAATTGTAGATTAACTCTGTATCAGAAGATAAAGTTACAGATACAATATTTGTGTAATTGGTCGTTAAGTAAAAGTGTAGTTTTTTAGTTGAGAAAGTAAAAAGAAGTCAGATATTGCGTGTGCTGGGCTTATTAATAGACTGTCATGTATGGCACAGTATTGCTTGACATGAGAATGAATGCTTAGTTTGATTTATTCATCCAAAAATAATTTCCACTGTATGGACGTAATCAAAAGCACATATATATCCCTTTCATTTTTTAGAAAACAAACCGAAAGTACAAGTATTGACTTCTATTCACAACAAGTTATAGAAAATTAGCAGCATTAAAGTTCTTTAATGAAAACACATAGTATACTCAGTGCATTTATGTCCTATTTTGTATGTGTTCCATTGTATTACTGTTAGATAATACAGAATTATCATATGGAACTCTAAATATTCCTATATTCCTTAATGCTATATGGACAGTAAAAATCAGGAAACATTGTAATTCCTGTTTGTAGTCATGAGCTTCCTTTCATGTTCTCTATGCTGGTAGCGATTTCATTGAACAAGATTCAGCCATTCATTCATGTATTCATAATGTTGTAGAGCATGCATCATGAAGCAGAATCCTCTGAAATGTGTAAAATTCCAAGAAAGTTTTATTTATTCACTGTTACCCTGGTTGCCATATTTTTCCCTTCTACTGTGAAGCATACATGTCCTAATTTCATAATATGTTGCATTTTATTTTCACATACCTAACTGTTTCACATACACATAAAGTTCATAATATCAAAATGGGAAGGTTCTGAAATTTATTTGTATAGGATTTTCTTCAGAGCATTCCAGCCATGGGTCTAATGACCTGCTTTTGCACATTTATCTGTCTCTTCACATGATATTTATGTCACAGTCCCCCATTTTTGTAGACATGTCCATTTAGCATAATGGACATTTTCCTTGTGAGAAATTCAGGAATACAATAGAGCTTGTTTCTTATAAGCTTTTTCATTGTGCAGTGTCCATGTTGTGTACCTTTTTACAGTAACATCTGGTAACTATCCATTACCTTCAAATGCTTGACATTAATTCATCTTTGTGAATTGTTGTACTAACATCATTCTGTGTATGCACTATGTTAACTGCTGTTTTTAAATATGTAATTAACTCTGAAATATAAACTGACTTTTTTATGTATGGTAACCCTTTTGCTACAATAATAATGCTGTCATTACAGCTTGCTGTAATGTGATGTAGTTACTGGCAGTTACAAGTCTTATGTCTTGGCAGATTTTCTTTTCCTAAACAAATGTGTAAAACAATATTACGTTTTTCTCTTAGTTGACCAGTTATTTCTAAATTCAGCTCTCCCATTTGTGAAATATGGTGTTTTAGTCATTTAAATTCATTATTCTCTTTTATGTTACTGTCATATGTTCCTTTGTTCATTTGTAAGTTAACAGATGTAATATTTAGTATCATTTGACACTCTGAGATATTCACGTTCCTTGTCTTGTAAATCACATAACTAGTTTGTGTTTAATTTGTTATGAACCATTTCTGGTCTTCTTCAAATTCTTTTGGTATCCTTCTGTGGGCATGAAATACCTACAGAATGATTCCCATACAACAGAAATATTCCCACTTCTGATTCATACTTTTCATTATTTCCCATTTACCATACCTAATTTATATAACCTACGCAATAAATTTAAATTGATCTGTCCTCCAGTCTCATGTGCAATTTAGCATAATACTTCAATTAATTATCCATAACAATCAGCAATGATTGTAGTTACATTTCCAATCTCAATGTAAACTGAGATCTGTTTGTGTTATGTTGGCTATGTAAGTTTCTCATGTTTTACTGCATCTCATAGGGTGTTTTATCCTGTTTCGAAACTATGTGTACTGATCAGATTGCTATACTCATTTTATGACTCTGTTTCATTGAAATTGACATTCCTGGTTAAAGAAACATGCAACATGGCTAGAAAAGAAAAAAAAAATTCAGATGAATGTGTGGTGCATAATCACAGATAAAGAATGCTATCCTTTGTTTTGTAGCTAACATATATTGCAATTGTACTGCTTTTGAGTTGAGACATGCTGAAATATGTCACTGTTATGTAGCCAGCCCCATGTTTAGTTTATAATAATCATCTGCAGTAACTTAGTGACTAACTGTACTTCAGTATCTTCTCAGTTCCTTGCTGCATAATGCATACTTTGACAAACCTCTACAGTTCCCCTCACTATGTTAATATTTTTCCTTATTTCTGGTAAAATCAACACCTGGTCTTTGAGGAGCACCATGTCGCCTGCCTCTTCCAGTTCTATGTTGTGTGTGACAGCATTTTTTTACTGATTACAAAGGATTTGGCTCAAAAGAGGAACTGATTGCTTCATCTGGGAAGTATTGACTTTTTACAAAATTGCTATTTACTGTCGGAATTACATTTGAGAGTAATCTTCTTGCCTATAGCTCTTCTCTGAAATGTTAGTATTAGATTATAGTATTACCCTGTGGTTAGTAGTAGATATTCTTTTGCAGTAATCTATTTATATACCCTATATTACCATACTCTGTACTTAATCTCCTTTTTCATTGTTCTGTCCTTCATAGGATGTGACCAAATACAATTCAATCTTAGAGATTTTCATCTACCATTTATAAGAGTCTTACACCATTATTCCAATGCCAGAAGACTCTATCTACTGTAATCTCTTTAGCAAATGAAAAGAGCTTGACTCTCATCTCAGTATATATTATAATCTGTTTAAAACTGTGAATTCCAGAGTGGAAAAAAGAAACTGAAAATCAGAAAAAAATCTGGATGAATGATAGGTAATAGGCGGGCACATGTATGTAACGCATTGGAAAATTGTGGCTGTGTATTTGTGCATGAGAGTAAATAAGAGGGATGTGGCAGAGGGGGGGGGAGAGAGAATAACAAGTGAAAGAGCAAGAGGGAGACTGTGTTTCATATGCAACTGTTCTTGAACTTCATCCTTACAGTGTGACAAGGTTCATCAAAAGCGATTACCTCAATAGTAATGGACAAATAGTAAACTGCAGACTTCCTGTTATGATGCACCAGAAAATGGAAAATGTGTACAAAATACAGCACAAAAAAGAGACAAGAGACTGATGCTGCAAATATGGATATATACCAAATATGTTTAGTTAGTAGCACTCACTTCCAAAGTAGGGCCCATTTGAGTCCACCCACATCTGCATTTATTCCTTTCACTGCTGAAAATATTTCTACATATTTATGTCTGTGTGGGTGTACAGTAAATGGACCAGTTTCGCATTCCAATGGAATGCAAAAGCATGCCTGTAATTAGTAAATTAATGCCAATATACTGACCAATTTTGGTGAAACTTGTCACAGAACAGGTAGGCAGTTCGAAGTTGGAAAACAATAATGTATTAATACACAGTAGCAAATAGTTCCTTAGTTATTACAGTAACTAATTCATTTTGCGTTGAGGTAGTGTTCCAGAAAATGTGTAAGAGCTTGTATATGTCATGTGGAATTGGTAGAAGAAACAGAAATTATTTTATTATTTGTGGAATATAATATGGCCATGTGGTATCCCAAGTAAAGATGACTAAGCAGTCAAGTGATCCATTTTATGATGATGTCTTTAGAGATGAAATAATAATAAAAAAACGAAGCCACAAATGTACTCAAATTCAGGTGACATAATATTTAGGGAAAAATTTCTTCATTATTTCGTCTTTGATGTAACACCCTTCTGAGATTGGTGCAAGTGCATCTCAGTCTTGATAAGGGCTATTTGGGTAATTATCTGTCAGCTGGCACAATTGTGCCACATATAACTCTTTGTTTTATATGTGTCAATTTCATTATGGTATAATAACTCTTGTGAGATAAATGTCAATGAGCTACAAAAATGCTTAACATCACAGATAAGATACTGAAGCTGGGATAACTGCCCTCCAGTGATACCTATACCAAGTAGCCAAAAGTAAACCAAATGCTAAACTATTCTCTGCATACTCATATTTAGGAGCATGTTGTGAACCCCTAGGACTAAAATTTGAGAGTGCTTTTGAAATAAAATCACAAATAAGTATGAATGCTTCAATAAAAACTTTTAGAAATATGCTTTTTTCAGGTCAATGTTCTCACATTTTTTAACTGTATTGAAATAAGAAATTTTGTTACTTGCATAATTAATATCTTAAAAAATAAAAGAGGCAGTAATTTTATTTAATATTGTGCATGAAAAATGTCTGTATGAAATGGGGGAGGGGGTTTCTCGACTGACTGAAGACAACAATATATTTTGCGTGATGCCAGAGAGTAGCTATGATAATTTCCAAATGAAACTGTTACATATATTCAATTTCCTGTGGGTCTTTAACCTAAAAGTGTAATTGTACCACACTGTGAGCACATAGGTTGCATTTAAGGCATCATTCATGAAGCCAGTGATGTGTTGGTGAGAGTGCATTTATTATTAAGATTTGCTTATGTAAAGAACATAGATTATTTTACAGTTAGATTTTTATCATTGTTTTCATATTTAAAATATATAATATTTGTACATATGTAATAAATTATATAATAATCTTTATAATGCTCCTACTTTTGTATTTGAATAAAAGTACTTAAAATGACACACTTGATGCTTTTCACATTTCTTTGATCATGACCCAAACCGTAAATTTTTTCTCTCAATTAATAATCTCATTCGTCTTACAAACTGTAAAAGGGCATGTGTACTGACAAAATAAGGTAACTGGAAGCAGTGACAAATAGTTATGTACAACACAACAATGAATTAACAATTCAGGAGGGATACTTTACTATTAACATTATGGAGATAGTTTTGAAAATTAATGGAATGGTCCAAACAAAATGAATGGGCTCTTTAACTTCCAAATGTTTTTGGAAAAACGACATTTTGTCTATGGAGTGCGTGAGTGACACATTCTTTTTTAAAAATTGTTTTTTTTGTTTATTCATAACACAGTCACATGTTTATGACACAGTCCTAACCGGTTTCGGCCATCATGTGTTGTCTAACTCGTTGACAATGAACGTGTATGCCACCTTTAGCATCTGAAGATGGTGATTCTATGGCCAAAACCGGTTATGACTGTGTCATAAACATGTGATTGTATCTATGAATAAACAAAAAAAAAATTTTACTTCCAAATGTACTACTTCCGAAAGGTAACTGAATATCTAGCTGTACACCTTTAACCTTTGGCATGAGTACAGCAAATAATGTGAACTACATGACATTTCATCTCAACATTAATATCTTTGTTTGGATGGCCATCTTCCACAGTAGCTTCTATATACTGATTGTAATTCGTTTTTCCACCTTAAGAATATTGCAGTTCAACAAAACATGAAACCAGATGCATGTTACTTTTATTTACAAAGCATCATCAGTGATGGTTGGCACTTATGAAATCTTTTTATGAACTTTGAAGTCAGCAGGTTTTTCCAATGTCTTTAGGAGAGGTCGAAGTGAAAAAATCTCTTTTACTTTCAACCTTCATATTTTTTGGCTTTTATGATTTCACTTTTTCTTTTGTTTCAAATTTGTGCTTTGCACTCTATGTTTGTTGCACTTTGCACTCCATGTTTTCTTCAGAGACATTGTATAGTGTTTCACCTGTTTCTCTTTTGGCAAGAAGTCAACTTGTACAAAGTTTTACAAAGGTGAAGTGAAGTACAAAATATACAAAGGTGATTCCTGAAAGCTGAAACTTGTGAAGGTTGAAAGTAAAACCAAATTCTTTTATTTAGAATCCCTACTAATGACAAAACAGCAGAACCTGTAAAAAGGAGCAATAAATAATGCCCACCACCACTGATGAAGTTGTGTAAATAAAAACAAAATGTGTCGGGCGTAACAGACTCTAGAACTACCTATATTTATAATGGAAAAAAAAGAAAACAACACAATTTGTACATCTCAACAAAAGTAGAATTTGAAAGTAGAATAGAGCAAAGGGATTAACATGTTGAACTTGATTAAAGCAGTTCAGAAAGCGTCATCTGGCACCATGTAAAAGTGAAAAGCAGATTCAAACAAGACATGAAAACACAAGATAAGATCACCTATAGATCAGAAGAGATATGGCATAGCATATTTATGATTGCATGTGACAATAAATAAAACTATTGTTTTGTGCAGGAGAAAGTACTATTACAAAAAATTGGTTGTGCTCTATTTCACTGTATAGACAACTGCTAATGAAAAGCTTCATGTGACAACACCAATAATAGAGGAGGATAAAGCCACTAGCCCATCAGCTATGAGACTTATAAAAACTGTGGAAATACTGACAGAAACATGAAATACTTTGAGGACTTGCAATCCCTTTGCTTTCACCTAAAGAAAAAAAAACCAGAATGGTACAAGTAAAACTGAAAAAAAAAAACTGTTCAGAGATATGATACAAATAATGTGCGTTTCACTGGACCCTGAGTAGAAAATTTTGATATACATAATTACTCAATAAATCAAAAACAAACTATTGTCATTGTTCTTACTGTTCTGAATTTTTACAGTTTTAAAAAAATAGCATTTTAAAGGTTGCAATTATTCCATTATAAATTGCCACTACTTAGGTGTAATCTTCAAGAATACAAAGGCAGAAATTAATTTATCCTCATTCATTTTTAGTACAGTCACATCTGCAAACAATAGTCCTAACAGAATCATCTACCTAGTCTTTTTTTACTGAGTGTATAAAGTTATAGTTTGTATTTAAGTTTGTAACAGAGTTTATTTAACTTAGCATAGTCAATAATTAAGAAAAACCTATGCTTTGTCCCTAGACAAAAAGTTCATAGAAGGAATAACCAAGTATTAACAGCCAGATGTACATTTTGAGGCAAGTTGCTTTTGTACCCTATTTTGTGCAAATAGTATTTGTCCTCTGTCACAGCTGTGGAGGTCATAATTTATCTAAAAAAAACTTTCTGTTGCTAATTGCAAGTAATAGTGTGCAAATGATGTTGCTAGTTGCAAACAATAGTGACCAAATGAAGGATCAGTGGAAGAAAGTGCTATCCCTCAATTTGTTAAGGATTAGTCTGATCATACTATTACTTGTATTTTTCAGTGCATCACATTCGGCTAACAAGTTTTACCCTTATGCACCACTAGAAAGAGCATTCTACTGTAAAATTTATTTTGTTTTGTTGTATTTATGTTGTTGTCTTTGACTTCAACCAAACATACAAGTACAACACAAAGCAACTCAAAATGTGCTCTGGCATGTTAGCACTTTCTTTGGCTGACCCCTTCAAATGTTAATCATAATCAGGAAATGTGATAAACTGGAAGAAAAAAGGGCAAAAACTAAATAACCATCAATATTTCTCCACAAACCAGAACTGAGCTACATTCATAGGAAAGTTAATTAAATAAGTTAAAGATAACAAAAACAATGTATTAAATCCATAATTTCCCTAATTTTTTTACATTTTTGTTGTGATCAGAGTGTTGTTTCTTTGGTGAAGCTTTCTTACAGCAGAATGTCACAAAGATACAATTTGTCATAATTAAGACACAAACTCCATTTTTAGCAGCAGCAAAGTGTAATAGTGACTTATTTCATTGTTTCAGCAGTTGTTCAGATAGACAGGAAGATTTCATCATAGGATAATGTCGGTATCAACTTTTCAGTTTTTACAAAAACATAATTTCAGAAGAATTCAACAGGGTCTTGAGGTTATGAAAATTGCTAACTACACAATTTGGTTTGTCTTAAAGGAATAAAATGAAGTCATTTGGTGACAAATTAAGTGAACGCAAGCAACGAAACATTAATTTGATGTTTTTCTCCATCAAATAATCAATTCATACCACTGTGTGATGGCTGGCGTTGTCATTGAGAAGAATGCTGCAACATTTCTTGTTGTTTTTTCTGATTTTGCTGGGTGAAAATCATTTCAGTTTCAGTTCATCTTGGAATACCAAAACAGTTTCCAGCTGATATGAATATGCATAAATTTGTCTCCTGTTACTGTGTTATATACAGATATTTTATGTCATCAGTTAAACTTTTTGAGCAGTTCCTTGCACCACTTGCCTATTTCTTTAGTGTTTCCCAGATTGCATTGAATATGTTGTGAACAGATTTTTTTAAAGCTAAATGTTAATGTAAAATTGAATGTATATCAGTTTTCAGTATGCTTAAGGATTTCTCCATGTCACTGCAAGTCACATTTGATGATTTTCAGTCATTGTGCAGGCAAGCATATTATTTTCTTTTTATTTATGTATGTATTTTTTTATTTTTTATTTTTATTTATTTATTTATTTTTTTTTTTATTTTTATTTTTTTTTTTTTTTGACCTTAACAAAATTTGGGCAGAAACATGACCATGGCAACACTGCTATGAAAATTGTAAAAAGCTATTCTATGGAAACCTCTGTGAAATTACTACTTTTTCCAAAACAGTGTCTTGAAAAGGTCACTGTGGACAAACTACTTGAACAGTTTCTGCCATTATTTTACAATAACAAATGACAATTTTTTACAAAAATAGTAATATCACATTTCAATAACGCAATATACTGCTCATTTTTAAACCTTCAAAGCTCTTACAAGGTTGATCAAGAGTAACTAATCCATAACAAGACAGTTATTGGGACTTAATATTTTGACATAATTGGATTATGACTGCAAGTCACTTTCTGTAGAGATCTTGTGTACCTCAGAAGACACTATTTTCGACACACTGTGTATTGGAGGCTCAGAACAGCTGGTCTATATTCTACTGTTACGCTGTGTATCACACAGACTCATGTTTATTGTTGAGTTGATAACATTAAGATCAGATGATGAATGAAAGGAAAAATGTGCTATCCACAAGTGAATCCCACATTAGTTTGCAGTATAATTCTAATTGTGCTTTTCACTGAAGGGAAAATGGTTTTAAGAATTATTATCTGTTGATAATGGTCATCAGCATCGAACTGTTCTATGGCATTAATTTCTCAGCGGAGAAGGTATACACAGTATGAACTGGCAAGCAATATTTCCAAATATGAAGTCAACAGAAAAGACCTGGGATACATGTGTGAGATGAACCTCAGCCCACCTGCTGCAACCACCAGTGACTCTCACAGAACTCTGCACAGCTCTTTCTCAAGGATAGGTTCAATTGTCAATAGAAGTTTAAAATCAAGTAAAAGCCTGCCACAGTACTACCAAGTATCTAAGGCAACTAGGAGTAGTATAACAATTTTGTTTTTTGGAAGAGGTGTTCTGGGTTTATTACTTTTTTATGTGTATCTTCAGTTTCAGAATGTTTATGATTATGTCATGGTTCCTACGGCATGCAAATTATCCTGTTATCATGCTTTACCTTGCCTGCACCCTTTCGTGAAACCTGTTCAGTAAATAGGCTCTCATTTTCTGAAAATATTAAATGATTGTCATTTTTTATTGACTGTTTAGTTTTACTCATATTTATTTCGAATGTAATTATATTTTCTTTGCAGTTCTGTTTTTCAGAACTATTTAACCAATCCATTATGAAAATAACAGAAATAGTCCAGAATGAATGGATACAGTTTTGATTTGACTGAATGCTTCACAATCAACCCTGCAAGTCACCTATTACCAAAAGCATTTCAGTATAGGTTGTGTAAAATATAAGAGTAAAGGATGAGTCAAGGTGTTCACAAACACCTCTGTGAATGGTACACAAAACATCTGTATTAAAGTGTGTTTTATGGAATGATTCACCCATAGCTTGTTCTGTAACATGAACAATGATGCAATCTTCATACTATTGTGAGAATCATTTCCAGTTATGCATCAGATATTGTTGTCAGTTGCATAAGTAGGCCTCTAAAATTCTCTCTTCCTGGATGTTGTACCCTGATTCAATGTTTTAACTATTCTTTTGCCTCATTTTTAACTGAATTTAGCATACCTTTCTTGATAAAACTAGATTACATTTTCATTTTCTCTCCTTCATGTTTTGCAAAAAAGTGTGAATTCCTTGCTAAGCCACAGAATGCTGTGTGATCATAATATAAACTATTTACAGTCATGCTTTGCTTTTACAGTTGAATGCTGCAATTGAGAATCTGCAATTGTTACTTGACAAGAAAAATAAAGATATTGATGAATTACAAAGGAATGTGGATTTGTTTGATGGTGGTCTCCAGGTTCTAAACAAAGAAATTTCCACTCAAGGGAAGGAAATACTTCGTGTGAAGACTAAAGCACAAAACTGTATAAGGTATTTTTGTTTCACTGTACTATCTTAGAAATATGATTGTCTTCATTCCTGTTTTATAAAATAAAGTTTCTACTTATACTGACATCATGCAAATACTAAAATGTATGCACAGCATAGTGGTTGTGTCAGAAGTAATATGTTGTGTGGCATCCAGGTGTGTTCATATAGTTCTCTTTATAAAGGTTTATAATCACCTGATAGCTTTAAAAATGTCAGTCAATTGATAGTATGACTAATGCTTCAGAGAATGGGATATTTTTTGTGTGCATGTGCAGACACTCAGGCACATGTTGGGGGAATTAACAGCAACATTCTGAGATATTAATTTTTTTCCTCATATGTTCAAATAACAACTCAAATCTGTTTAACCAAAATGTAGTATTTAATCAAGATAAGCCTGCAGGTTTTTGTGCTTGCAAAACTCAAAAAGCAGTCAGTCAATTGACTTGAAATTCTGCAATGTTGCATACAGGTATGCTTATGTTATTGAATACCTATATACACTCCTGGAAATTGAAATAAGAACACCATGAATTCATTGTCCCAGGAAGGGGAAACTTTATTGACACATTCCTGGGGTCACATACATCACATGATCACACTGAAAGAACCACAGGCACATAGACACAGGCAACAGAGCATGCACAATGTCGGCACTAGTACAGTGTATATCCACCTTTCGCAGCAATGCAGGCTGCTATTCTCCCATGGAGACAATCGTAGAGATGCTGGGTGTAGTTCTGTGGAATGGCTTGCCATGCCATTTCCACCTGGCGCCTCAGTTGGACCAGCGTTCGTGCTGGACGTGCAGACCGCGTGAGACAACGCTTCATCCAGTCCCAAACATGCTCAATGGGGGACAGATCCGGAGATCTTGCTGGCCAGGGTAGTTGACTTACACCTTCTAGAGCACGTTGGGTGGCACGGGATACATGCGGACATGCATTGTCCTGTTGGAACAGCAAGTTCCCTTGCTGGTCCAGGAATGGTAGAACAATGGGTTCGATGACGGTTTTGATGTACCGTGCACTATTCAGTGTCCCCTCGACAGTCACCAGAGGTGTACGGCCAGTGTAGGAGATCGCTCCTCACACCATGATGCCGGGTGTTGGCCCTGTGTGCCTCGGTCGTATGCAGTCCTGATTGTGGCGCTCACCTGCACGGCGCCAAACACGCATACGACCATCATTGGCACCAAGGCAGAAGCGACTCTCATCGCTGAAGACGACACGTCTCCATTCGTCCCTCCATTCACGCCTGTCGCGACACCACTGGCGGCGGGCTGCACGATGTTGGGGCGTGAGCGGAAGACGGCCTAACGGTGTGCGGGACCGTAGCCCAGTTTCATGGAGACGGTTGCGAATGGTCCTCGCCGATATCCCAGGAGCAACAGTGTCCCTAATTTGCTGGGAAGTGGCGGTGCGGCCCCCTACGGCACTGCGTAGGATCCTACGGTCTTGGCGTGCATCCGTGCATCGCTGCGGTCCAGTCCCAGGTCGCCGGGCACATGCACCTTCCGCCGACCACTGGCGACAACATCGATGTACTGTGGAGACCTCACGCCCCACGTGTTGAGCAATTCGGCGGTACGTCCACCCGGCCTCCCGCATGCCCACTATACGCCCTCGCTCAAAGTCCGTCAACTGCACATACGGTTCACGTCCACGCTGTCGCGGCATGCTACCAGTGTTAAAGACTGCGATGGAGCTCCGTATCCCACGGCAAACTGGCTGACACTGACGGCGGCGGTGTACAAATGCTGCGCAGCTAGCGCCATTCGACGGCCAATACCGTGGTTCCTGGTGTGTCCGCTGTGCCGTGCGTGTGATCATTGCTTGTACAGCCCTCTCGCAGTGTCCGGAGCAAGTATGGTTGGTCTGACACACCGGTGTCAATGTGTTCTTTTTTCCATTTCCAGGAGTGTATAATACATAAATAATTATGTAATATATAGAGGGGAAATGTTGTTACCAAAAATCTCAAAAAGCTCTTGACTGATTCACTGCATGTTTTTACACAATACTCTAATGAAAATTCTGAAAGACACAGGCTGTATATTTTTAATATATAAATATATATGTAATATATGGAATGGAAACATTGTTTTTAGCAGAAATATCCAAAAGTTCTTCACTGATTTACTTCACATTTTAAACACTTTTATGTTAGGCCTCCTGGCAGACAAGAAGTATATATTTTTTTAAACAATGATGTACAGATTTTCTGTTAAAAAAAATCATTTGTCAGAGGCAGTTTTAACTATGATGGCAGAGCATAGAAGCCTTTAGACACATTCTTTCTCCCATATATATTCTTTGTCATTATCCATATTTTTAGGCATAAACTGTATAATTTCATTTATTTAATTAATTTATTTATTTCTTTTTCCTTGACCCATGTTGTGAATATATCACAGGATATGGAACAAGTCAGTTTTACAAATTTGTTATGGTTTTATGTAAATAGTTCTAACCAGTTACATATTGAAGCATCTATAGCTTAGATTCTATTACAGAAAAATAAATTTTGCAGTTACATAAACATTATAGAAAAAATAAACCTCACTGAAAATAAATGTTACAGAAAATATATTATAGAAAAATAAATACATTTACAATAATAAATAGCAGGAACACAAATACAGATCTAGGAATGTATCTGAGATTTTTAGGTACATTGGTACTATTCATTGTGGTTCAGAGGTATAAAATGACCCTTTCAATAGGAATGGCTTAAAGTTTTCTTTGAACAAGAGCTCATCCTCTATTAAGCACTTAACATGTGAAGGGAGGGCATTAAAAATCTTACAGCTACTGAAGAGTACCCCCTTCTAAATCATAATCAGGTTTGCCTGCTCTTAGTGGACATCGTCTTTTCTTCTACTATCGTCACTATGATACAGACTATTAGGTTTGAAAAGTAGCTTGTTTTTCTTATGAAATACGTCAGGGAGAATATATATTATAGTGCTGCCAATGTGAAGATCTCAAGTTCCTGGGAGAAGTTTCTGCATTTGGCTCTAGTGTGGACTCCACTCATGATTCATATGGCTCTTTTCTGTGCACATAGAACATTTTTGCAAGTGGCTGATTTCCCCAAAATATGATTCCATATGCCATAATGGCATGAAAATAACCATAATAAGCTGATTTAACGGTTTCTGTAAGAACACACCAACATAAAGCTAAGCTGCAGAGTTCAGTCTTCTGCTCAGATCCAGGACGTGATTTGACCAGTTTAGTTTGCTATCGCTATGTAGTCCCAGGTGTTTTGAACCATCTGCCCTAGCTATTTACTAGTCACATAGTTTTTCTTCTATTTCTTCATGTTTAGAGGTTGTGTGAAACTGAATATAGTTTGTTTAACTATAATTCGCAGAAAGACCACAACGTTAAACCCATTCACCATCTCCCAAAAAACCTTATTAAGTTTGTCTATTGAATTATCAATAAATAGTGTAGTGTCATAAGGAAACACGGTGAATTTACAATAGGCTATTTTCCTATGTTAAAAATATAGCTCACATTTTTGTTATTCGGTGTGATTATGACATTTAAATCAGATTTATAGTTAATATTCTCACAAAATATCTCATATGTTATGTAATTAAATCTTAAAAATCATTAAATAATCAAGATTTGCTCACATGATCAAAAATGCTCTGTTAATGTCCGAAACTCTGGTGACATCATAGACTTGGAGTAAGGCGAAGCTATACATGTGTTACAAGAGTGTTACCTGAAGTTACTAGATCTTTCTGTACTTTTTCTGCAAATAGTTTAGCTGTTTAGTGATGGAAAATGTATTTTCAACTTTTAAGTAACAATAGAAAGGAATTTTGTGAATGCTGATAATGGAAATATTGTGAAAATAGATGTATTTATGCTCCACTCGTTTAGAGTGGCGATATGTGCAAGGATGGACATTCTTTTCCCTGCTCCATGCAAAATCATTAAACTCGCTCAAAGGTAAGGAATTGTGGAACTTACAGCTAAGATTGTTGACTATCAGTCTTGAAATACACCTCCAAGCACAACAATATTATTCTTGGCAAATCTTAATGCTGATTTCTGATATTCAAGGTACTCCTCAGAGACACCACTAGAATCATATGCTCTGTGGGGCAATGGATAGCATGTTTGACTTTGAGGAATGGTCATAAACTTTTAAAAGTTTTACTCAAAACATGAAAGTAGCATTAGCAAGAACACAGTGTAGCAGTTCTTTTTGATAGTGGGATGTATTGTGTATAGCTTCACATTAATCTTAGCCTTAGAAATACACAACTAAGGATAAAGGCATATACTTTGTTTACAAACAATTACCTTTTTTGGGAAGCATTGCTAGTAGTGAAGATGTCACCATACTCCCGTAGTACAGTGAGGTGTAGGACAATGAGGTTTTGTATGTGGAGAAGATATAAAGCATGTGCAACATGCAGGTAACACAAACGTAAGAGCTGTGCTGTTTGTGAGTGTAAACTAACGTCAGTGGTTGAAGCAGACTTAACTTCATCTTATATAAGATTATGATACTTCAGAAGCTTAAACAATAAGGATCCTAGCTGGACAGTATGAAGATAAAAAAAAACATTGTTTCTAATAAAGTAAAAAGTGTGTGGTCTCATTCACTAGAAAATTTGAATGTGACTTGTGTGAGCAGCTATTGCAAATGTAAGAGCATGTAAATGCCAAGGAAAACACAATAATACTCTGTTTCTAATCGGTGTGGTGAAGTTTTGAAATTGTGATTGGGTTTTCATTTGAAAGGACGGTCAGTCTGTTTTATAAATGAGTTCAAATATTGTCACTGTTTGGATTTGACCAGTGGCATATGGTTACCTTATTTCAAGAATTTGACAGTCTATTGCTTTACCAACCAAGCTACCAGTGATGTGCAAGGAAGTGGGTTTAATGATAACATTTATTAACAGTTTAATTTTGTCAAGTGACTCTATCCTTCTTTGTAACATGAAAAAACGTATCTTGGAGATTAATTAATATTAACTTCAGAGTACATGACATTTTTAGTGAAGTAAGGGAACTGAAGCTTGACGTGGTGACATTTTGCTGGTACAGTGCAACCAATCTTTATGCACCTTCTCATTCTTTGAAACACTCAAAAACAATTTTTCAAGAGTTTTATGGATATATTTGTACAGTATGGTACTAATCCATTTGCAATCTGTTTACCGAAATGTAAATTCCAAAATAAGGCATCACTGTGAATTAGCTTTATGATGGTAGGAGCAGGGAGTTAGCCTATCAAGTCCCAGGCATCAAATGGCTCGAATGGAGTGTTTTAGTGGGGTTTCAAATTATTTGAATTTCATTTCTGTTTTTTTTTTTTTTTTTTTTTTTTTTTTTTTTTTTTTTTTTTTTTTTTTTTTTTTAAGAATACTGAAATTCAGAAGGAAAAACCCTGTTATGAGCATAAAATAACGTAATTAACCACTTAAGAAGATTTTAAGAAAACAGTCAAATACACTGTTGTCTGTTCAAAGAGGCAGATGAGTAATAAAAGAAAGAAAAAGTAAGGGGCCCAGAAAAGGGCCCTGAGGCACTCCACACATGATGGCACCTCATTCCAATGATGCTGAGACAGTTTGTCCACTATCCAATATAATGTCCTGTTATCTGTTTGAAAGGTATGAATCAATCCACTTAACTGCTGCACCACTTATACTTATAAACATAGCCTTTTGTGAAAGTATTTGGTGACTGACACAGTCAAATGCTTTAGATAGATCACAAAATATTCTGACCATCTTTTTGTTAATAGACTCCAAAGCATTGGCAACCTAGGTGCTAGAGTTTCTCTAGAACATTGGAAAACTTGTCAGTAGTGAGATTAGCAAATAGTTTGCAGTATCTGCCTTATCTCCTTCTTGTACAGAAGTTTCACAACTGTACGTTTAAGACTTTCAGGAACTATTATTTTATTATTTACATTTTATGGCCTTCATTGGACCACTCTAGCCAATTTTATACAAAGAATTTTTCAGTTTCCTGAGCCCAGTACTTCTTCATTCTCTCAGATCTCAGCCTTCTTTCTTCATTGGAAATCTACATCTACATCTACATGACTACTTTGCAATTCACATTTAAGTGCTTGGCAAAGGGTTCATCGAACCACAATCATACTATCTCTCTACTATTCCACTCACAAACAGCGAGCAGGAAAAACGAACACCTAAACCTTTCTGTTTGAGCTCTGATTTCTCTTATTTTATTTTGATGATCATTCCTACCTATGTAGGCTGGGCTCAACAAAATATTTTCGCATTCGGAAGAGAAAGTTGGTGACTGAAATTTCGTAAAAAGGTCTCGCCGCGACGAAAAACGTCTATGCTGTAATGACTTCCATCCCAACTCGTGTATCATATCTGCCACACTCTCTCCCCTATAAGGCGATAATACAAAACGAGCTGCCTTTCTTTGCACCCTCTCGATGTCCTCCGTCAATCCCACCTGGTAAGGATCCCACACCGCGCAGCAATATTCTAACAGAGGACGAACGAGTGTAGTGTAAGCTGTCTCTTTAGTGGACTTGTTGCATCTTCTAAGTGTCCTGCCAATGAAGCGCAACCTTTGGCTCGCCTTCCCAACAATATTATCTATGTGGTCCTTCCAACTGAAGTTGTTCGTAATTTTAACACCCAGGTACTTAGTTGAATTGACAGCCTTGAGAATTGTACTATTTATCGAGTAATCGAATTCCAACGGATTTCTTTTGGAACTCATGTGGATCATCTCACACTTTTCATTATTTAGCGTCAACTGCCACCTGACACACCATACAGCAATCTTTTCTAAATCGCTTTGCAGCTGATACTGGTCTTCGGATGACCTTACTAGACAGTAAATTACAGCATCATCTGCGAACAGTCTAAGAGAACTGCTCAGATTGTCACTCAGGTCATTTATATAGATCAGGAACAGTAGCGGTCCCAGGACGCTTCCCTGGGGAACACCTGATATCACTTCAGTTTTACTCGATGATTTGCCGTCTATTACTACGAACTGCCACCTTCCTGACAGGAAATCACGAATCCAGTCGCACAACTGAGATGATACCCCATAGCTCCGCAGCTTGATTAGAAGTCGCTTGTGAGGAACAGTGTCAAAAGCTTTCCGGAAATCTAGAAATACGGAATCAACTTGAGATCCCCTGTCGATAGCGGCCATTACTTCGTGCGAATAAAGAGCTAGCTGCGTTGCACAAGAGCGATGTTTTCTGAAGCCATGCTGATTACGTGTCAATAGATCGTTCCCTTCGAGGTGATTCATAATGTTTGAATACAGTATATGCTCCAAAACCCTACTGCAAACCGACGTCAATGATATAGGTCTGTAGTTAAATGGATTACTCCTACTACCCTTCTTGAACACTGGTGCGACCTGCGCAATTTTCCAATCTGTAGGTACAGATCTATCGGTGAGCGAGCGGTTGTATATGAGTGCTAAGTAGGGAGCTATAGTATCAGCGTAATCTGAAAGGAACAGTAGCGGTCCCAGGACGCTTCCCTGGGGAACACCTGATATCACTTCAGTTTTACTCGATGATTTGCCGTCTATTACTACGAACTGCCACCTTCCTGACAGGAAATCACGAATCCAGTCGCACAACTGAGATGATACCCCATAGCTCCGCAGCTTGATTAGAAGTCGCTTGTGAGGAACGGTGTCAAAAGCTTTCCGGAAATCTAGAAATACGGAATCAACTTGAGATCCCCTGTCGATAGCGGCCATTACTTCGTGCGAATAAAGAGCTAGCTGCGTTGCACAAGAGCGATGTTTTCTGAAGCCATGCTGATTACGTGTCAATAGATCGTTCCCTTCGAGGTGATTCATAATGTTTGAATACAGTATATGCTCCAAAACCCTACTGCAAACCGACGTCAATGATATAGGTCTGTAGTTAAATGGATTACTCCTACTACCCTTCTTGAACACTGGTGCGACCTGCGCAATTTTCCAATCTGTAGGTACAGATCTATCGGTGAGCGAGCGGTTGTATATGAGTGCTAAGTAGGGAGCTATAGTATCAGCGTAATCTGAAAGGAACCTAATCGGTATACAATCTGGACGTGAAGACTTGCCCGTATCAAGCGATTTGAGTTGCTTCGCAACCCCTAAGGTATCTACTTCTAAGAAACTCATGCTAGCAGATGTTCGTGTTTCAAATTCTGGAATATTCCATTCGTCTTCCCTGGTGAAGGAATTTCGGAAAACTGCGTTCAATAACTCCGCTTTAGCGGCACAGTCGTCGACAACAGTACCATCGGCACTGCGCAGCGAAAGTATTGACTGCGTCTTGCCGCTTGTGTACTTTACATACGACCAGAATTTCTTTGGATTTTCTACCAAATTTCGAGACAATGTTTCGTTGTGGAACCTATTAAAGGCATCTCGCATCGAAGTACGTGCCAAATTTCGCGCGTCTGTAAATTTTAGCCCATCTTCAGGATTTCGCGTTCTTCTGAACTTCGCATGCTTTTTCCGTTGCCTCTGCGACAGCGTTCGGACCTTTTTTGTGTACCACGGGGGATCCGTTCCATCTCTTACCAATTTATGAGGTACGAATATCTCAATTGCTGTTGCTACTATATCTTTGAATTTGAGCCACATCTTGTCTACATTCGCATAGTCAGTTCGGAAGGAATGGAATTTGTCTTTTAGGAAGGCTTCTAGTGGCACTTTATCCGCTTTTTTAAATAAAATTATTTTGCGTTTGTTTCTGATGGATTTGGAAGAAATGGTATTGAGCCTAGCTACAATGACCTTGTGATCACTAATCCCTGTATCAGTCATGATGCTCTCTATCAGCTCTGGATTGTTTGTGGCCAAGAGGTCAAGTGTGTTTTCGCAACCATTTACAATTCGCATGGGTTCGTGGACTAACTGCTCGAAATAATTTTCGGAGAATGCATTTAGGACAATCTCGGAAGACGTTTTCTGCCTACCACCGGTTTTGAACAAGTATTTTTGCCAACATACCGAGGGTATTGTCTGTTTGTTGATTCTCATTTGTAGTCTGGTTTGTTTGTCAGTGAGTTTCCTGATTTTGTCAGTTTTGTTTCATAGGTCTTCCAATGTAATATGTAGCTCATCCATATCTTCCTTGATTTCTGTAATCCACTTAATGTTGCGCTTACTATTCCACAATTTTTCTATTATTCTTCTGATGATCCTGTTCTCTGGTGTTCTGATTAGATCTCCTAAAAATGAAATACCTTTCTTCCTGATTATACTCATTACCAGTTCTATTTTCTTGTAGACTGTTTCATTTGTAGCTAAACTCCAATGTCCATCTTTATGGTACAATTTGTTGATGTGCGTTCTGATTATTCTTCTCTCTATTTTGAGAATTTTGTCTATTTGTGCAGTGTTCGTTGTTTTGAAGATGGTTTCACTTGCATATTTTATTTCTGGTTGAGTGACCATTTTGTAGTGTTTTAGTTTTGTTGCTACCGACAGACTCTTTTTGTTGTAGGTGTGATATTGTGCTCTAGTCAGTTTGTTTATTCTGTTATGCCATAGGTTTTCATTGAGGTTACATTTATGATTTCTCCCACATATTTAAATTTATCTACAATTTTGATTTCTTGGTTTCCTATGGCAGTTTTGTTAATAATTGGTGGGTCAGTTAACATGATGACTGTTTTTTCAAAGGATATTCCAAGACCAATTTTCTGTGATATTTCCTGTAGTGAGATAACTTGTTGTTTGGGTTCCTGAATACTGTTGCTCAAGAGAACAAGATCATCAGCAAATCCTAGACAATTTAAACTTATGTTGTCTTTGGGTCTTCCAATTTGTATGTTCTTTGGGTTAGTCTAGTATCATTCGCTCATTATGTATTCTGAAGCACAGTTGAACAGCAGGCGCACCAAACAATCTTCTTTCCTTAAACCTGTTTTAATGATGAATGGTTCAGAGAGTTCCGCCCTGAACTTTTGGTAGAGTGTTGGTTAAGGAGAGTTGTATCAGTTTGATTAATTTGTATGGAGCAGGAAATTTCTTAAGATTTTTAACATTGAAGGTCTATGGATACAGTCATATGCTTTTTTAACGTCCACGAAGGTTATTACAAGGGGTTTATTTCGTTTCGTGTAATATGCTATGGCTAATTTTAAAGTGATGATCTGTTCTGCACAGCGTCTCCAAGGTCTGAAGCCTCCTTGGTATTCACCTAATTCTTCCTCTAGTTGCTCTTTGATCCTCTTGTGTAGGATTGTGGAGCAAATCTTGTAAGAGCAGTCTAAGAGAGAGATACCTCTGTAATTATCTGGGTTGCTTTTAACTCCTTTTTTGTGAAGTGGTGGACTATGGCTGGGGTCCAATGTTCAGGAAACTTTTCTGGTATCCAGATTTTTGTTAGGGCTATATGTAAAAATGTTCGAACTGTATCATTGGCATATTTCCACATTTCTGCAAAAACTTGGTCTTCTCCACATGCCTTATAATTTTTCATCTCTCTGAGTGCTGTTTCCACCTCTTGGATTGTTGGAGGATGTATGAGATCAGGTGAAGTCTTGATGGGTGTGTCTGTATTAATTGCTAAAAGTTCCTGGGGTTCTTCACAATTCAAAATTTTACTAAATGCTTTTGGCATGATTTTGGCATTTTCCTTGTCATTATGTGCCATTTTTCCATCTTCCCTTTTAAGTGTTAACGTGGGAGGTGCAAATTTTTGTAATTGTTTTCCGAACATTTTGTAAAAGTCTCTGGAATAGGTTTTATGGTAATTTTCTGCTACTGACTTGATTAGAGCTTTCTGTGATTGTCCCTTGGTTTGCCTGATAATTTGTGCAAACTTTTTCCTGATATTTTTTTAGGTTGGTTGCATTTTCTTCTGTTTTGTGTGTTTGAAATTTTAACCATGCATGATATCTGGCTTGCTTTTATCTCCTTTTTTTGTAGAGTGGGTGGATTATGGCTGTGGTCCAGTGTTCAGGAAACTTTTCTGTTAACCAGATTTTTGATGCGCTATGTGTAAGGATGTATTTTGTCGCATTCTGGGTTTCACTAGCCTTGTCTTTTATGTGGGTTCAATGGGGCTAAATTTTCTATTTGTTGCCTGAGAATTTGAACCAGTTCTTTTAAATTATCTGTCAGTTTTATGCTTTGTGTGACTTTTCTATATTTATCGTTTCTAATTAATTGGTGGGGATCGAAGTTCCTCTTTCATTTATTGCACTTGGTTTCTTTTTTAGTGGTGTGAATTTAATTTTGATTTTGAGAGTGTCATGATCTGAACCTGTATCTAAGCCCCTTAATACTTTAACACTGTAAGTTTCTTTGTTGAAGAATTTGTCCATAAATACATCATCTAGTTGTCATCCTCCTTTTATCCAATCAGGATGTTTCCAAGTTTTAAGTTTGTTTGGCCTCCTTTGGCAGTATGTGGACTTTGAGATTAGAATGTGTTCCCTACAGAGTTCAACAAGTCTTTGACCATTCTTATTTGTTTGCTTATGTTGAGCCCATTTCCCAATGATTTCCCGGTATTTCTTTTCTCTTCCGAGTTGGGCATTGAAGTCCCCTAATAGGATATTAACATTGTTAATATTTACTTGCTTTATTGTTTGGTCAAGGAGATCCCAAAACTTTTCCACCTCTTTCCTCGTCTTTGTTAGAAAATTCTTTTCATTAGTAGGGGCATGGGCATTAATAATGGCATAAATTTTTTTGGATGCTTTTAAGCTCAAAGTTGCAATTGTGGGGGAGATGGCTTGAAAATTGATGATCAAATTTATTATTTTCACATTGACTATAAACCCAGTTCCAAACTGGGGACATTCTTTCATAACCCTTATTCCAGGTTTCCCATTGTAAATTCTGTAGCCTTGTGATTCGAATGGTTCTTCTGTAGTATTTCTCATTTTCTGGAGTCCTGCTACTAAAATTTTCTGTTTATCTAATTCATCCGTCAAATTCATTAGTTTTCCTGCTTCAAGTAGAGAATTAATATTATGAGTTGCAATGTAGTTGATCATGTTTGATCCTTTTCTTATGAACTGGCGTAAGTATGGGTGATTGCCAATGCTCTGACTCATTGACACCTTCTAGGTGGCTATCCACCAAATCCGATGTAGCTATCTCCTGCACACTTGGACAGGATGGTGGAAATTTTTTCCTAAAAGACCTTTCCATGGTTGACTTTCGAAGGTAGTTAACCTTGGGTGGAGCAAGCTCCGATTTATTCTTTGCTTAAGTGATGCATCAAAAATGTGGAAAAAAATTTTACTTAAAAATTGCTGCAGTAATATTTTAATAATTTGCTAGATATGTTGTTAACTCCAGTAGAGTCTTTCCTTTTCAATGATTTAATGAGTTTTTTTTTTAATTTCCGGAATAGTAACTTGTTACTTTGATCTGTTGTACTGTGCTAGGTACACTGGCTTGCAGAATATTAATGGCTTAATTTATTGAGCCTTGTGATCTAATTTGTTCTGTCGCTGTTGAAAAATGTGTTGAAAACATCACAAATTGTTTTTGGATCACCAACAAAATGATTCTCATGTTTTATTTTTATATTTTCTCTGCAAACTGAATGTCCTTTTCCCTCTTTCCTCCTTTACAAAACTCCAGATAGTTTTTGCTTTGTTAATTGAGTTATCAATTTCTTTCTTCAAGAACATGATGTTTCATGCCTGTATGGTTTTGTTAAGAATTTTATTGTACAATTTGTAATACCTAACATTATTTGGAGCATCTGATCTCTTGGCTGCTGCATAAACCTCTCTTTTCATTCTACAAGAAATTTTGATGCCCTTAGTAGTCCAGCAATGCCCTGTTTTGTTTTCTTCCTCATAGATGGTTTTCACAGAGATAGGAAGGTTTTATTTCTGTCTTATTCGCTTATGTGTGGAATTATACTATAGACTATATAATGTGTATTTGCTATAAGACTAAACAAGGCTTAAGTCAGAGGGGGGGGGGGGGGGGGGAGGAGAGGAGGTGAACGGAGTGGTGGGAGGAAATGGACATAGAGAGCAGAAAGGAGGAGATTGACAGAGGGAAGGAACAGGAAGAGATGCAGAGAGAGGGGGGGAGGAGAAGATAGACAGAGAAATGGGGAAGGAGGAGGAGATGACAAAGAGAGGGAGAAGAAGTGTGGACAGTGATGGGAGGGAGAAGGAGATTAGGATGTATATCCAGTTCTCATATGTATTAGAAATGTGTGCTTTCTCTTTTGTTTGTTTTCCTTGACCAGACTGAGTCACAGCATTGTGAAATTATACACACATTTATTGTCTTCCAATAATAACTAAGGACATAAAATAATAATCAAAAATGAAAGGACACATAATATTTGTTTTGTTATTTTTAAATTATTCTCTTACTGAAGGTCATTTGCAAACTTTCAAGTGATCTACTATCATTTCAGATTAGAAATTCAGAACACACAAGGTGATACTGGACACAGTTCTTTTTTAATATTATTGCAATTATGTCATTACTCATGTGTACAAGCAGAAATTTGTTTCACGTCATTTATTAGCCTGTATTGTATAGTATTCCATATATATGATACGTGTAGTGTAATATAATGACGTTAAAACACTGTCATGGTGATTTCTTTGATATCTGCAGAAAGAAAACATTTTACACCTAAGGAACAGAGCTAGTCACTATTAATTTTCTTTGTTCAGACCTGAATTTTATTAATAACATTAAGAAATTTCTGGTATGAGTCCATGATTATCATGAATATTTGATGAATAAAGCTTTATAGATCACTAAATAAAATGTCTTCATTTATTATGATATTATGAGTTCATGAGATATCTGCAGTTAAGACAAAAATAACATAAAGAGTGACAGGTGTTTGTTATATAACATTAAGATTGTTATTAAGTGAACTTTCAAAATATATTTTTAACTTTTTAATTTTTTGTAGTGGGGTGTTAGGTAACAAATGCCTCCTCTCTTTATGTTCCTTTTATCTTAACTGTTGTATCTGATTATGGGAGTTGCTGTAACATCCTAATGAATAAAGACATTTTCTTTACTGATTTGCATGATTTTATTCATAAAAAAACATTAATTTTAATTCAGTGGGACTGCAGTTCAACAGAGAGTGTGCATGTAATACCATCGTTATGGATGCTCCTATGCACCACAGACTGAGTAATACTTAAGAAGTGCACTCATGCATCAGGAACATATGCACATGCACATTTGTACAATTTGGTGTAGACTTACAGATATGCACCAGCAATCTACAATGTGAAATACAGTTATTGTGATGGCCAAATGATTGTCAGCCAAAATATTGTGGCAAGATGTTGATGTCCTCTGGTTGCAATCCAGACACCTCATGGAATGACTATCACTATACATATTAAATAAGTAATTGTGTCAGTATTATGAAAAGGAAAGTTGCTAATCACCATATAGCAAAGGTGCTAAGTCACAGAAAGGCACAACAAAAAGATTGTCACAATACAAGCTTTTGGCCATCAAGGCCTTTTTCGAAAAAAAATGACACACACACACACACACACACACACACACACACACACACACACATGATTGCAGCCTCTGGCAGCTGAAGCAGTGTGGCCATGTCTAAAGAAATATTCTTGAAATTATCTATAAAGAGATTTGCAACAGTTGGAGCTAAGGGGGTTCCCATTGCAATGCCATCCATCTGATCATTATACTGACTATTGTACAGCAGAAAAGATGACCTGAGAGTGAGCCTAAACAGCTCAAGCTCATCACTTTCAACAAACTGGGATACTGTGTCCAAAGAATCTTTTATAGGCACATTTGTAAATGGCACCACAACATCAAAACTGATCATAATATCACCATTCAGTAAGTCAACAGTTAATCTGGCTGATGAAATTGGCAGAGTTCTTAATACAATATTCACAGTGGCCTACATACAGAGTGAGATTGGCCAAGTACTTAACCAACTTGAATATCAGTGAACCAGTTGTGGTTATGAAGAGGGAGCTTGGATATCAGTGAACCAATTGTGGTTATGAGGCGGCAGAAGGGTGTCATCCTTGTAGATGTTCAGTAGAGCATAAACAAGTGGTCTAGGTGCCTGAGGAAGAGGATTTGTGACCTTGCTATTTTCCAGTGCAGAATTCTTAAGAAGCTCATATGGCTTTTTTCTTGTTGTTGATGTTGGGCTGCTTCTGGTAGGTACCATATTTGTGTGAATATATGTCATATGCAAATATAGGCTGCACCTAAACTTTTGACATGAAATTATGGTTAATAGGAAATCTCAAATATAGGCCGCACTGCTAAATTTACCTCTGATTACAAGGTACTACATGATGCAGACTCTAAATTAAGTTGGCAACCCTACGTAACAATTGAGCAACTTCAAATTATCAGCTATGTATCTTGCAAAGGAATGCAGAAAATGGGAAGGTGGAAATACATTTCATGTAGATAAATTCAAGAACAGCTACTGTATTTGCGAGTGATGTATACATTTTTTCTGCTATTTTCTTCTTAAACTGTTGATGGTATGCAAAGGTAACTGCAGTAACTTGTAGTGGTACTAATTTAAGCCCGCAAGAAACATGTACATGTCATTTTTAAATGATGATTGATGATCTGAGGGAAAAATATCTCAATTATAGGCTGTGCCATGATTTTTCAAGCTAAACTTCACGGAAAAAATTGTGGCCTATATCTGTGCAAATATGGTGTCTCTGTGCAGTGGTATGCAAATCTTTGTACCATAATCTGTGTATTTCATAATTACAGCTGAGTTACCCTTGTCAGCAGGAAGAACTACAATGCTTTCATCACTGCATAGTGCGTGCAAGCCATTGCGCTCAACCCTCATCATGTTGGATTATAGTAGCTTAACTTTTGTGAGAATATGTCAAAAATTGGCTGTAGTTCACATCTGTGATGATATTTGCTGGGAAAATGTAACCACATCAACCCAATCCCAGCCCACAAGTGCTTCAGTGAAACAGTGGACAAAATACAGTATGGAACAAGCTGTATTCCCATGAAAGTAAAGCCACGAGCACCCAGTGTTACATGACATCCAGCCCAGAAGCATACTGTTTTACAATCATTGGTACATTATGCAAGAATAATATCTGACACATTAATCTGCCACATGAACTGAGCTACATACACAAGGGCTTCAGAAACAATGGCTAGAGCATTATCAAATCTCTGTCATGGCACACTAGTGGCCTCTGGGACTGTGTAATTAAAGATGCCATCAACATAAGAATCATTGATGACATGCTAATAGAGACAGTGATCTACAGCTCAGTCAGAATCAGAATCAGAATTTTTATTATCTCATAACGTACAAAGTCAAATCACAGATCTGATGTACTGAGGACTCGTCAACATTACATTTACATTACAATTTCAATTTGTATATTCAGTTTTACAAAAACAACATATCAACACTCCAGTTTACATGTATCACAAAGTAATATAGAACAGCAGTGTTTATGTAGTAAACATATTTTTTAAATCATTTATTTTACACAAAACTGCTAAGCTTAATTTACAGGTGATGTTTCCTTGCTCAGACTTCCACATCATCATTCATAAATTCTTCTATGGAGTAATAACATTTCTCCACTAGTAACTTGTGCAGGTTTGGTTTCAGTTGCCCTAGCTCCATGCTGTTTATTTGTTTCTTTTTTAGCATGTTGTAGATTTTCATGCCCATATATTCTGGGGTTTGTGCATATAACTTTAATCTATGAGTAGGAAGCATGAAGTTTGTCTTATTTCTAGTGCTGTATTGATGCTTAAAATTGTTGTCTGTGAATAACGTAGGGTTACTGTACACAAAAATAATCAGTTCATAGATGTACAAACAGGGGGCACTTAATATTTTTAGATTTCTTAATAGTGGGCGGCAAGATTCTTTTGGTCTTGCATTACACATACTTCTAACAATTGATTTTTGTAATTTTAATATTCTAATGATTTTGCTTGTATTACCCCAAAAGATAATGCCATACCTTATAACAGCTTCAAAATAGCTGTGATAAACTACTTTTCTTATCTCAATGCTAGTTGAGTATGACAAAATCTTCATAGCAAAGGTCAGGCTGTTTAACTTGTTTGCCAAGTATTCTATATGTGAAGACCAGGATAAATTTTGGTCCAAATATATTCCTAAGAATTTAACACAATCTGATTCTTTCAGTTCCTGGTTTCTGCAGGCAATATGAATTTCATTTATTTTACAGTTTTTAGTTTTAAACTGTAGTAAATGTGTTTTTCCAATATTCAATTTTAACCCGTTTAGTTGGAACCAGTTTTCTAAACTGTCTAGTAGATTTGTGACAGTTGAGGGAATTTGTTCTGAGTGATTGCTTTCGATGAGGGCAGACGTATCATCAGCGAATAAAACTGAGTGTGATGCATGGGATCCATTTATTGCAAGGGTGAATCAAGATCAGTTAACATCAAGTCAACATACGCCAGATATGGTGATACTGAGAGCACAGGTGACATCACAACTGACAGCTCGCATATTAAGGGTATACTTGCAGTACACTGGCTGTCGTACCACTTGGCAATGGCTAAGGAGTGCTTGGTCGAAAGCATGTGGCATTTTAACTACTTGACATAGCTGGAAACAGAAGAATATTTTATTCAATTAATAGTGTGTTTTGCACCGGAATATTTTAAATTATTTCTTTTGATAATTGGCTTCTGGGCAGCAACATGGTCCTGAATACTTGGGCCCAACACCAGTCTACTGGTCATCCAGCCTTTAATCTCTGTTGCTGACCTGGATTGGAGTTCATCTGCAGTAGTTACCAAAGATGCCTACTAACTGTTTGACAGTATGTTTTAGAATTCAGTGATCCTTATCAGTTAATTTCTTATAACTTCCAGAGTGGAAGTTTTTTTAGAGCTTTGCTTGTGTTTCACATTTAAAGGAGATCTTCACCACAACTTGTTATTTAGAGTTGCATAATGTAAAAACTGATATTCTACATGTAGTTGATCAAAATAATTGAATGATGTGGCCCCTTTACATATTTCTGTTAACTTATCAGCTGAGCAAGCACCTTGAGGTTTCTTGTAGTTATTGGACTAGTATATTGGATGATCATGTTCTGATTATTATGACTTAATTTAGTCTAAATAAATTTTAATATGGTAGTATAGATCACTGCAAATCAAGTGTGACACAAATTTCAGCCCTCTCCATGCTGTGAATTGGAATACATGGTCAACTCAGTGCAAACAATTTTGTTTTAGTAGGTTACTGTAGCTACCAGCATCAGCACCAAATGGTACATGTGCATCAGAAGTACAGTAGCCATTTGTTCTGTTATAAAGAAAAGAAATGGCAGTTTTCCATTGTGAGACATGGTGTTGCACAGGGAGAGAAGTGTGAAGCTTGTGAAGATAGCTTCACAATTATTCTTCCAAGCATATGAGTAACCATACCATGTTTTCTACCATCCACAAAAAATTATCTTGCAGTATCTGTTTGTTACAAATGTTGCAACACAAATCACAATTCATTGACCGAGCATCAGCTGTCTTGTATTTTTACAGAGTAGCTAAACTTTGTAATATTTGTCAAGGAAGTATCTGTATTTATGTTATGAAAGTAGCAATATACTGGCAAAATAGATTGTGTTTTCCAATGCTATGCTAAATGGTGCTTTGTTAAGTGCATATGAAGTATGTTTCACTAAGGTGTGCAAATTTAACTCATCTGTCTTCATGACCTAACAGAAAACATATCTGTGAAGATTCATCCATTGTGCCTGGGTTCTTATATACACTTGATACCCTCAAATGCATAACATGATGCCAGAAAGTACATCTTGTGCATGATGTCTGCAGACTTTCATCAAATATATCACCATCCCTCTCCATGCAACCTTTCCTTGCATGTTTTCTGTCTTTCTTTATCTATCATTTTATTCTACATTCTGTGATTTCTTTTGAGTTATCTCCAATCTTTGGGCTAATGAGACCAGCAGTTTCTTATTAGTGTTCGGACTATGAATTTTTGCTGTTTGTGTTCTCTACCTTAAAATCTCAGTGATTACCCTGGTTCAGGATATGGACTACATTCCTATCACTTTCTCCTGGTTAAGTAGCTGGCTTCATATTTCCAAAGATTATACTTTCAGCCTTTGTTTCTTATGTGGCTTTTATCTGCCATGTTTCAGTTGTTCCTGTGTTAGACTGTAGTAAGCTGATGTAATCAATGGTAAACATTTTCTGAATTCCAGGGCAATTGTCAGATTTCATCGAAACATTGGTTACATTTGCAAAGAAGGGTCTGTGTCAGGGAAGGGGAAGGTGAATTACAGCATTTTTGTTGCACAATGAACCTGATTTAATGACAATGTTTTGTAACTGACATGCTATTAATCTTATTTTGAGTGACTTGAAGACAAAGGTATTGCTTTTTTCCCTCTCTTTCTGAGGAATAGTAACTGTATGTTTAACTGTGGCAAAATTTTGGAGAATTAAATGAGGAATAAAATATTTCCTCTTCTTTCAAGCTGTCATCAAAGTTCAAATGAGGACAGCTTGTTTTGTTTTACCACAAGATAGAGGAGAGAGAGTCATTGATATGATAAGCAAGTTGGGATGGTAGTCATTAATACAAAGGTATTTATTGCTGTGGTGAGATCTTTCCATGAAATTTCAATTTTGTCGACTCTCACCTACATAGGGAGAAATGACCCTCAAGATAAAAAAGAGCCATCAGAGATCATAAAATCTTCTCTACAGCTATTTATAAAGGACCAGAAGGCCTGACACTGAGCATAAATAAATTATGAACTCTCAGCTAGCTATATTATGGTCTATAAACTTACCATGTTCAAATGGCTCTGAGCACTATGGGACTCAACTGCTGTGGTCATCAGTCCCCTAGAACTTAGAACTACTTAAACCTAACTAACCTAAGGACATCACACACATCCATGCCCGAGGCAGGATTCGAACCTGTGACTGTAGCAGTCGCACGGTTTCGGACTGTACGCCCAGAACCGCGAGACCACCGAGGCCAGATACCATGTTCCTGTCATCAGTTATGAGTGGTGGGGAAATAATAAGCAAGGAAATAAAATTGGAAATGTCATATCTCTATCAAAAATACCAACACATAAAATTTGGGGGAGGTTCCTGTGAGTAAAATTTCTCGTCACATGGTTAATGATTTGTCACACAAATAAAGGTGCACATATCAATACGGATTTAATCCTGTATGACTTTTCTATTTCTTGTAGCTGGTGGGGGAAAAAGAGAGAAGAGAAGGCTTGTATACAATCTTTCATAAATTTTGGAATTTGTTTATTTTTCTCCTTACCTTGTAACAAGAATTTATATAAAATAAAGGAAAGGCTATCACTCATTAGCAGGTGAGTGATGGGTGGCACAAAAACACACTCAACAGAAAACAGTACTTATACTAGCTTTTGAGCACTTAGTAGAAGTACACACATAAGTGCACATAACCACACAGACACCCAGATGCAGATGCCTATGACCACAGAGAGAATTTCTATGGCCACATGTGTATGCATTTGTTTGCTTTTGTGTGGCTGTGTGCATGAATGTGTGTACTTCTACTAGAAAAAGAGCAAATGCTTGAAAGCTAGTATGAACATTACTTTTTGTAGAGAGTGTCGATACACCACACATCAGATAGCTATAAGTCAGTTTTTGCCTTTCCTTTATTTTACATGTTATCTCATACAAAAATTCCCATTATTGTTAATTACAGGATACTATAATTAAAAAATTTGTAAAACAGCATATAATTACATTGAATAATTTCTAAAATAGACTATTTTAATCACCTTCTGCAATCATAACACACGTGTGTAATAGGTTATATATGCAGCTAGTCAACAGCTAAGAATCTGATTACCTTATTGAGACATTTGAGTATAAATAAGTCAAAGGGAAGGTTGCCATATTTGAATATGTGCCATGTATGACACCTGAATGTTGTAGCTAGATGTGGCATATGGCACAAATGTAGACATGATATTTAAACATTCTACTACAAACAGTTGTGCACTGAATAAGACACCACATTGTGAGTTAACCTACTTTGAACATGAGATGATAAACAGTGCACAGTGCATGGGTCATATCATATTGGAGACTACATAAGAATTCTGGTTTCTGAGGTCATGTATGGAAGGTGGATCTGTAGTATCTCAGCAACAGTATTTCAAGTCATGTTAATTGCATCACAGGATGGCCACAAGCGTTTGACAAATGGATGCAGAGATCCATGGGGCAATCAGTTGTCTACTGTGAGTCAGATCACTGCCAGTTTGAATGTGGGCCATCAGAAAGTCATTTATCAAGACTGTATGAAGACAAACAGACTGCATGTGCTCCACCAAATTACAATCTACTTTTGTCCTTTTGCTCACACCTGAATGCAAAACTCAGCAAATATCTTGGGTCAGCCAACATCATCTGTGGACCATGGAACACTAGGAGCATATAGTACAGTCTCTGACGAACACTAGTTTCAATGGTATCAAGCTGGTGGGTGCAAGAGTGTGGCATTTGCCCTATGAAGCTATGGGTCATGTGCGTCAGCAATGTTGTGTCCAGGCAGGAGGTGGCTGAGTTATGGTCTGGGCTGTATTCACATAATCACATTTAGGCCCCATCATCCAGCTGCAAGGACCAGTGACAAATGCATATTAATGAAGGCTCTCGCAGACCATCTGTATCCCTTTCTAACATTATAATACCCTGACGAAGATGCTATATTTCAACAGAACAGTGCAACATGTCACACTGTTTGGTTGCATGTAGTGATGAACACACTGAAAAATTCAAAGCCAAGGCTTTATTTTCACATCTCAATATTAGAGTCATTTTTAAGATGATCTGTGCCTTCTCTTATTTACAGACACTTGCTTGCTGTTCTGTATCGTGATATTCCAGAAATTTACCTGTCCTTTAAAGCCAAAAAGAACTGATTTATCTGAGTTTAAGCTAGTGTGTGCACCTGTCTCAGATAACACTTCAAAACCAATTTTCACCCTCTTCCACATTAAACAAATAATTTATGATAATTGATTCATGTACCTGTTGGTAAAATTACTTTATTTCTCATTACTAATGCCTCACATCTTTACACATATATAAATAAAAACACTCTACTTATTTGGACACTTTGTTCAAACTAAAGTGCTCCTTGTCAGCATGATAAAATTTATTCTCGCCACAATTATTTTTGCCACTTGTGCAAGTTTTGCCAGTTTTTTCATCAGTCCAGTAATTGTTGTTTTTCTAGTTCTGTAGGATGGTCAAGCTATGTTATAGTTATGATTATTCATCTTAAAAGTGCTGTCAGTCCAGACTAGATTAATGCACCTCTACATGCTAGTGCTAGCCTATCCTCTACAAGTCTCTTCCTCTCTGAATAAGTACTGCAACATGTGTTGATTTCAACCTGCTTGTTGTATTCATCCCTTGATCTCCCTCAGTGTACACATTGAATAACATCAGACTACAAACCTGCCTCACTCCATTTTCAACTACCGCTCCTTTTCATGTCTTTCGACTCTTATAACTGCAGTCTGGTTTCTGTACAAGCTGTATATAATCTATTGCTCCTGTTTCTTATCTCTAAATCTCATCTCATCTCTCTTATCTCTAAATCTCATAAAGTATGTTAAAGTCAACATTGGCAAAAGTTTTCTCGGAGTCTACAAACACCATAGGTATAGCTTGACTTTCTTTAATCTAACATCTAAGATAAGTTGTGGGCTTGGTATTGCCTTGCATGTTCCTACATTTCCCCAGGAGGCAGACTAATCATCCCAGAGATTAGCTTTTATAAATTTTTGTACATACCTGTACATGAGTGAAACTTTACATTTTTATGGATGATTAATTCCTCTTCTTATACTGAATATATCTAACCTAACATTAAAGCTCTTTCATTCTAAACTGTAGTGTTTCTCTGCCTTTACTAATTAATAGACAATATCAACAGCAGTTTTCTTAACTGATGTCAATCAGACACTCAAGAGCCAAAGAAACTGGTACACCTGCCTAATAACGTGAGGTGCCCCACGAGCAAGCAGAAGTGCCACAACACATTGTGGCATGGGCTCGACTAATGTCTGAAGTAGTGCTGGAAGGAACTGACTCCATGAATCCTACAGATCTGTTCACAAATCCATAAGAGTGCAAGTGGGTGGAGATCTCTTCTGAATGGCAAGTTACAAGGCATCCCAGATATGCTCAATAATGTTCATGTCTGGGGTGTTTGGTGACCAGCAGAAGTGTTTAAACTCAGAAGAGTGTTCCTGGAGCCACTCTGTAGCAATTCTGGACGTGTGGGGTGTCGCATTGTCCTGCTGGAATTGTTAAGTCCATCAGAATGTACAGTGGACATGAATGGATGCAGGTCATCAGATAGAATGTTTATGTACATGTCACCTGTCAAAGTGTATCAGAGGTCCCATTTCAGTCCAGCAGCACACACCCCACACCATCACAGAGTCTCCACTGCCCTGAACAGTCCCTGCTGACATTTAGGGTCCATACCCATACACATCCACCCACTCAATACAATTTTGAACAAGACTCATCAAACCAGGCAACATGTTTGCAGTCATCCACAGTCCAAAGTTGGTGTTGACGGGTCCAGGCAAGGCATAATGCTTTGTGTCATGCAGTCATCAAGGGTATACAAGTGGGCTTTCAGCTCCAAAAGCCCATATGGATGATGTTTCGCTGAATAGTTGCATGCTGACACTTGTTGATGGCCCATCATCAAAATCTGCAACAATTTGCGGAAGGGTTGCACTTTTGTCACATTGAATGATTCTCTTCAGTCATCATTGGTCCCTATTCTTGCAGCATCTTTTTCCAGTCACAGTGATGTCAGAGATTTGATGTTTTACCAGATTCCTGATATTTGTGGTACACTCGTGAAATGGTCATACCATCACTACTTGGAGATGATGTGCCCCATCGATCAGCATCAACTATCAATACTACATTTAAACTCACTTAAATCTTGATAACCTGCCATTATAGCAGCAGTAACTGATCTAACAACTGCTTCTGACACTTGTTGTCTTATATAGGCTTTGCCAACCACAGCACCATATTTTGCCTATTTACACATCTCTGAATTTAATAGTTTCTTTGGCGCTTAAGTGTATAACAGCTGTTCCCTCCAATGCACACCAGATAAACATGGAATACAGATACATCCTAACACATTACTTTCTTCAACTTCATTTCTCAATAGAACACTTGCACACATATACTGTTTTCCCAGCACATATAAATTTCAGATTAATATTGCTTAGAAATATTTAAAAATTTCTTGTACAGTAACAATAATATCTTTCACAATATTAATGCTTTAGTGGTTTATAAATGAGTATCCTTACTCCAGTATGTATAAATTTGCCTCTTATCAACCACCTGATTGTAAGTAATGTTGACTTGTTACATTTCTGCGCCAATTTCTTCCACTTTTTGTGTGCTCTTCATCTATTATGTCTGTTGTATGTTAGTGCTCATTTATGAGACAAATTTATATTTTTAATGTTTTTATTACTTAAAAATCAACAATTAGGGGGTTGAACATAGTGAAAAAACCTGGTTAATGTAATCATGTCTAGCCTTCTATATTTTTGATTACTTTCCAAAATGGCAGCTAGATCAATATAGTTAGGTATTGGCATCACTTGTGCTTGCAGAATGGTGTTGACAGTGAAAAGAGGATAAAATATGAATCATAGAATAAATCTATTGTTAAAAAATTTCATTTAGAAGCCAACACTACATAAAAATAGTATATTTCTTTCTTTCTTTCTTTCCTTCTTTCTTTCTTTCTTTTCTTTCTTCTCGTCTCTCTTAGTTCAAAATATAATGATGGAACATGCTACTTTTCTTTTTCTTAAGAGACTCATTTTTCTAGGAAGATTTGAGTAGTTAAAATAAAAATAATAAACATACCAGTGAGCAGTGTTATTCATATTTACATGATGGTCCTCCCAGTTATGAATTAAGCATTTTGTTACTGAGTTGCCTCATCTTGTAGTGCAGTTATCTCATCTTGAAGTGCCTATATTCCATCCTGCTCCATGTCTTGTGTTTAATTAATGTTCTCAGCAAATCAGTATTCTGTTGATGACTCAGTAAAACACTGAGTGTAATGAAAATAATGGATGGAATATAAATATTCACTTACCATGTAGGCACTGAGCAGTCAACAAGTACACAAACAAGATTGAATTTGTTGCTAAGCTTTCCTACTGTTTTCTTCCTTGGAGCTCAAAAGCATATATATACTCATGCGTAGCTAAATTGTCTCAACAAGGCTTTTCGATTATTTAAATCTTGTTTATATGTCTGCCTGCCACTCAGGGTCTCAACAACATTGTGAGTATTTTACTTACCACCTTTTTGCCTCCTGAAGAATTATCTGCAAGTTTATACTTCTCATATTTAATATGAACTGTGGTACTGTGTCTCAACACAACTTAAAATTTCAGTGAATACAGCAGTTTTGTGTTCCTTTAAGATAGTTTATTGTATCTGCAGTTACATCAGCTTAATCCTAAAATGTAATATGTTAGCAAACCTGAAAATACTGTATGGGAACTACAAACCTCTATTTTACATTATTAAATGTAAGACCAAATACAAACCTTGCAGACCTTCCTGAAAATTTGGTGTGCATTTCAGAATTGTATTCCATTGTAAAACTTCCTTTTTGATGTAATAGTGGGAATATGCAACAGTGAAATGAGAAATTGTGGCAGAGAATATTCATAGTATTTAATGCATAAAATTCTAATCTAAACTAGAAAATAAAATTTGATTTTGTTTTAACATTAAATCCAATGAAAAGAATCTTCTCTACAGCAGTACTTCATAATGATTGCCATCAAAACTATCACATAAAATCATTATGAAATAATAATTCCAAGTTACAATACATTATAAAATTCTTTTAAAATAGTGTACATTCATGATTTTCCTCCAGAGCATTTCAAATGCTTGAAAAACTATAAAGTGAATGGATATTTACATTCATGCTCTTCATCGTGTGATGCAGTACTCAATTTTAAAACAAAAATAGACATAGTCAGAATGTTATATAATCTGTGATTTTCAAAAAAGATGATGAAGCATGCAGTTTAAGAGCACTGTAATCCTGCAAACCATTTACTATAAAGAAAAATTATGAGGAAAGTAGTACAGAAAATCTCATTGTAAATTACTAAATTTATTCATGTTTGACACTAAAACTCTTGTTAAACGTGGTGTAACTGATACGCCACCACATTTTAAGCTATGTAGATATGTAAGATGGCTTTACAAAAGCAGTCATCCCCTCCCCCAAATCCCCCAAAGGAGTTTGGTAAAACATTCTACAGTTGTTTTACATACCATTTGTCCAGGAAAAGCTTCAGCACAGTTAGCCATTGACTCAAAACACAAATATTTACACAGCAATTTCAGCTTCATTGTTCCGTGACATATTTTATTGACATGACCAGATAAAAATAATTGATCATGTTTGTCTTTCCCATTGAAATAATTACAGGGGCCCACAGTAAAGCAGATACAGGCACAACTGTGCTGCACATGGTGTGCTTTTATAAAAGATTAGTTACTTTCACTTCATCCTATAAACATCTAGCATGATTCAGTGAATATCCATATATAAAAATGCTTTTTGAGAGTGTATTGGCCTCACGGAAGCTGCCTGACAGCTTTTTACATTAAGTTATCCAGGGTTATGACAAAACCACTGACCACAAAGTCTTTTATGAATTTGTGAAACCAGCCAACTGGCTACCGATGAGCACATTAGTATGGGACATCATCAAAGTGTTCAAACAGCTACAAATGAAGATCCCCTACTTTTCGATGTGCTGTACATGAAACTTCTGGTTCGCAATATGGCAAACAAGACTTTATGTAGGATCCTATGTATCATTATCTATGATGTTTTGAAATACAAGAATCTTTATAATATTATTATAATACTAGGCTACAAAGCTTACATGCAAAAGACTGCCATAATACTACCATAATATCAGGAATTTTGCTGCTGGTTATTACTGTAATAACTACAATTACTGTAATAACTACACATGATGATAATAATAATAATAATAATAATGAGCGTATGGCACTGGTGGCCGGGAGACCCCTCGCGGGGCGGTTCGGCTGCCGCTCCACAAGTTCTTTAACGCCACTACGGCGACTTGCGAGTGAATGAGGATGAAATGATGATGAAAGACACACAACACCCAGTCATCTCAAGGCAGAGAAAATCCCTGACCCCACCAGCAATCAAAACCGGGACCCCATGCGCGGGAAGCGAGAACGCTACCGCAAGACCACGAGCCGCAGTCTTTTTCCTGATGAAGCTACATTGTACAGAGAAAATATTGTGAACATTCAAAACATCCATCTCTAGACATAAGAAATCCCACATTGTTAGATATGATGGTTCATTAGTTTTTGGGTTAACCTTTTAAGCAACACAACAGATTCCAAAGTAACAACATAAATCACTGTACTCTGGAAAGATATCATTCCTCCCCTTTTGGTATACCTCTAAGCATTTTTCAACACAAATGGATAAAATTGGATTGTATGCTGATGGGTAATTTTCCTGCTGTATGTATTTATATGAGGGGATTTTTTGATCCTGCTTGGTATCTAGTTAGGTCTCCCAATTTGAACTGCATGAATTTCTCCCTGTGGATCTAGCTGACTTTAGTACAGTTTAGTATCCAATGGGACACTGTGTTTGACTGGATAGCATTTCTTCCTGCAGCCATAACTACATTTGGAGTGGACATATTGAGTAATATATCCTTTAATATGAACCAGCATTCAGAAACATTCATTGTTGGTTTTTAACAAAATGAAATGATATTGAATTTTGTGTTCTTGGGAGGGGCAAGTACAACTGTTGGAATTCACAGCCTTTAGTGATTTAACTACTCAGCCACACAGTGAAATCATGTGTTTGTGATTTTTTCATGTATAGAACAGTGTGGACTATGCAACATGTCTAGCACACATTTGAAAGGACACTAGTGCAGGGAGTGTTATATTTAGGTTTACGACTACAATGTTATCAAATTCAGGTTCCTTGAACTGTCCTGTTGTGTTAATCTTTTAACATGCTTTGAAATAAAGTAATAAATGTGTTAGAATTTATTTATATCAAAATATCTACACTTTTAAATACATCTGTTTTATTCAAATTACAAATTCACTGGTAAGATATACATTACTTTTTTTTTGCAACTTAAAATCTATTGAAACACTTATCCCCAGACACCTTATATATTTTTCACAACCAAATACATAACTATAAGGTGTAATGATTGCACTTTTTCTAGTTATCTACGAAGAATCTTCTCCCTGTTGATAACATGGTACAGAGCTTCATTTCAGTGGCGATAATTTGAAACCAACCTACCACCTATACGTAGGTTATTAGAGACTTTTGCACTGAAAGTGTGCCCTGATGTTGGCATGTGGATTACACTTAATCTGAAAATTATTCTTTTAGCCAATCACAAATGTCATGAAGGAGCAAAGTACTGGCCTCTGGATATGAAGATGCCAATATTCTTGAAAAGCCCTTTGTTATGTATCAGTCAACCTCACACAATATTCTTATTGCTTACATTTGCACAACAAATACTCGATTGGTGTTTAGTGAATTGGGGTAATAGCCTAATGATCTGGGGTTAAGTCAGAGATGGTTGTTAGACCTCCTTTTTACAATTAAAATAACTTTTATGTCTGCCATATATTAACACTAAAAATGCCAAACCTCACCAAGGCTCAAATTTCGCTTTAAATTTTAAGCTCCTCGTGATTAGCTAACTGGGGTGGTTTACTGGTGAGGGGAAAGCAAACACATTACATCCAAAAGGTCCTATGTGAATGTAATAACATGGTGTTCTCAGCAAATTGTCAGTGTAATGTCTGCATTATGCACTTTTACCCAGAACTTATTTCGTAACATGGCATCAAGATAAAAGTATAGTTTGCAGCTCAACAACAATGGAGAACACCGTAAACTGTAAAACAAGTGGAAATATCTATATTTTTGTAACTTTTTAGACAAAAATGGCTGCTTAACAAAATATTTCTTTGTGGATAAATGAAACACTGGAAAATGCATGAATGACTCATAGGACAACAGTTTGTGGTATCTTTTGAGTACCTTTGTGCATTGTGATGTCAATAATTATTTAATTTTTTTAATTGGATAAGGCGGTACTGAACCTTGTAACATTCAGGTTTCTTAAAATGACAGTGCACATACAGAACTTTTCTGGCCTCTTAAGAGTTTATATTTTTGCACACTGAGCACAGTAATGTTTAAACTTTACACTATTGATATAACTGTGCAATGTAATCTGTACCAAAGAATGTATCACAGAAAAAAATCCAGTGGTTCATGAAGGCCTGCAAGGTTAGCAAATATTTTAGTGACATTCTTTTTAAAATTAAGGTTACATTTTGTTCTCTAGCAACACAGAAGACAGCACTGGCGGAAAACTGCCTGCTGCGCTCTCTGTTTTCCTGCTCCCATTCCTTTCTTGGCTCCTTCTGGGTTCCTTTTCACTAACAATGTCATTTCTTTTGCTATCTATTGCTATTCTTCTTTATTTAGATGCTTAGCTGTATTGGTTTTGTAAAACTTTGACTGTTGCATTTTAACAATGCAGGATAATTGCAATTGAATATAGGCCACATTCATCACATTCCAAAAGCATTATGCTACTAGCTCATAAGCATGATTTCTGTTGTAGATGAATGCAGACTATTTCCAATTATTACCAAAAGTATGAATTGATTTCATATGTTGTAACTGAGGAGTAGGGATGTTTGAGTATTACTGGATCAATCAGCTAATAAATTTTTTTGATGATTTGATAAATGGGTCAAATTTTTGTTAAATATATTACATTGTGCAAAATTGTAACAGCCTTTTTCCTCTGTTTGTCAGCATTTGTATATTTGTTTCTTTTTTATGTTTGTACTTTTATACTTGGGCAGTTACTAAAAATATTTATAATTTTGATGACTCTTTATGTAATATGTTGTTGGATGAACAGAGAGATAAGACACATTTGTTTGTGCTGAAATGGAAAATAAACAGCACTCATAGACTATGCACCCTATGCTATGCCATATACATTTTAGAAGACTTGGTCATTCATAGCATTTGTAGAGGAATGTGAATGACTCCTAGACTGATATTGGCGTATGCAGACTTCCATTTTGTAAAAGAATGAAGAATTTGAGAGGAGTCCAATGTGGACTCAAGAACTGTTTATAAAGGAGTCCAATGTACACTCAGGAACTGTTTCACAACAATGCAATCAACATGGAGTAGAGATCATTTGTATAGCAGCTGATAGAAGGAAAGAGAGCCAGATTCAAATTGCGGTTAATGTTAGCAACAAGATATCTTATTACTGGGCATGCAAAATTGCACCATTAACTCTTCTCCTGGGAAAGAACAAAAAATCCTTATATGTTTCAGTTATCATAGAAGCCACTTAAATTTGTCTTCAGATGTCTTTCATGAATGATATGTAGATATTTGGAAAATATGTTTTGATTGCAAAAACTACTTTTATTGTGAGAGTCCACTTATACAAATTGCATTTTTTTTATTTTTAAATTGCTTCCCCCCCACCCACCCACACACACACACACACACACACACACTTTTTAACTTTCTTATATTAACAGACTGTGACTGGTGTTATAAATATACAAATTAACTTATGGAATTTAAAAAAATACTTTGCTCTAGAAAACAATTAACACTATGCAGTTTTTAACAGTTTAAAATATTAGATCCTGCATTCAAATAATCAAAATGAGCTAATAACAAAAGATAACTGTAACACATCATATGACAGAAAAGTCTTTGAGTCAACTAGAAAAACTATGTTAGAGGAAGTTATAGCACATATAGAAAGGTATAAATAGTAATTCAAGCTCGCCTAAACAGTTATGATAGATTACTCCAGTTCTGTGAACTGGCCCTGACAAGCCATTCAGTACCTTTCTGCTAGTGTCAACTGCAACCGATGGTGGCATTTGGATGCAGTATGCAGGGACATAGTGTCAGTGCATCGCTCTCCCAACTGTCATCAGTTTCCCAGCTCTTGAGGTTGCTACTTCTCAATCAAGTAGCTCCTTGATTACAACAAAAATCTGAATTCACCCCAATCCAGTCTTCTGACCAAGGGAATATCTGTGGCAGTATCAGAAATTGAACCCAGGTTCTCCACAAAGCTGTCACACATGCTGGCCTGTGGTGTCACAAAAAATAATTCATTCAAACTTGTGACAGACAGCCTCCAAAAATCACCTTGTATATATTTTCCACCTGCTTTTTGCAGAGTATTACATACATATATCTACATCAACCAGACAAGGAAAATAGATAAAAATCTTTAACTTTGATAATGAAATGCCCTCTTTTTCTGTTGTGTACTCCATAAACTGATTATTCATCAGTAAAAAAATATAAAAACCATTTATGATGTTTGTTAACATAATATACTGGGCTTTTACCTAAAAAATACATTACCATAATTACACTGATACAGAAACTCTTCAGTTGTAAATCCAGCCTAATAAGATTCCCTTAGGCTATGAAGAATTTTTTCTCGGATTAAGTGGTCCTATGTTAGTGAAACTTGTGGATCAAATAACAAGAATGTTGCCACATTTTTCCTGAGAAAATGTTTTATAATTGTAAAATTGGTTGATTCCACATTATAGCAGTAGGTCACTATTATGATCCATGTAACATGAAACTACATAATTCTTTATTTGTATTTGACCATACTGATGTCAATTTAATGATGGCAAACCTGGCCCACTACATAATTCCAGGAAGAGATTTGTTGACATTGTTCCCCACAATTCAGTACCACAGCATAATTGCCCACTTCAGATCTATGGACCTAAGTTGTATGGAACCATCATTATATACCATTGTCCACAACCTTTATAAATATTGGGCTCTGGTGTCCAATCTTTCTTTGATGCATTTACATTACTTTGTTGATAACAATTTTCCAATGTAAGGTTCTATTGCTGCTTTTATTATGTTTTGTTTCATCACATCATCATGCCAAGAATGCAGGCTGTGTAATAACTCTATTGTTGCACAGTCTAAAGTGACATACTTTTTGCTTTGTTAAATGTATGAATGTCCTGCATCTCATTTTATTCAGACAATTATTTCCATTTGTAAACTGTTTCTTCTTTAGTAGCCAGAAAAAGTCATCTAGAATTACACATTAACCAAAATTAAGTCTGATTTATTATCTATTTGTATTTTAACTCTTTCCTTAAATGTACTAAATCAAATAACACAAGAAAATTCACAGTTCTGATTGACTTCGATTTTACTTGTAAGTGTAAACTGTTTGATTATGTGCATTTATAGCTATGAAAGAAATCTTCATTTTTTTCCCTGTTGTAGTTGAGTCAAAGAATTATTGCGACCATATGTTACGGTATCTTTTCCTTTAATTTTTCACATTTTTATGTGGACATTTCTGAGTAACGATGCTATAAAGGCAGCATGTCAGTAGTATATTATTTGAGGTTCAAAAATATTTTTATGATGAAGATGTTTATCTCATTTCTGAATGATACCATTAGCAGTTGCTGAATTCTTCCATGCTTTGACTGCCAACATATTTCAGGCTAACAGGCTTTATTATAAACTCTTTTGAGATCTTGCAAAACAGTACATACAAATGAACTAAGATCATAAAAAGTAGCACACAACATTTTTACATCAGGACATGTAGAACTACATACTTGAAGAATTTTATAGTTACAAGAGTATGTTACCTTTAATAGTATTTTGATGTCCAAACAGGGCTACTTTGAGGCCCAAGCAACATAAGCAGCCACTTGAGGCACGAAACTGCTAGGGGTACCAGACACATCCCTAGTGCAAAATGTGTACACTGGGTGTATCACAATTAGCGGAGAGAAAAACTCATTTCCACACTCACTACATTTAAATTCATTTTTGAAGGTCTTACCAAGAAGGCTGCCAAATAATATGGCACTTACATGGACAAATGGAAGGGGTCACCAAATGCTTTGTCACTTGTATGGAAAAATGTTTTCAAACTGATTCTGTGTCCAGGCACTATTAATATAGGGAAATGGGAGACAGGATGGCCCTGTACTGACCTATTAAGTGATCTCAGTACTTTAATTCACTAAATAATATATGAACATACACAAAGCAAAGGTACTGTTTTTGATGCAGGCTCAGAACTACAAAACCAGACATACAAGATGTGTAATGTCCAGTATTTGATGAATAATTATTAACAATTCAGTAGCAAATACCAGATAAGAGAAAAAATGGAGCAATGTGACTTCCTTTGGATGTACTTGCTGCTTGCTGTGTAGACCAAGAAATTGCAACTTCATTTTTTTGTCCCATCATGCTACACATGTCAGCACTGTGTAACAACTGCAGCATAGCTTTAAAACTACTTTTGCTTCAAGCTCACATGTAGCAGCATACTGAAATTAAAACAAAAAGCATTTTATGTAATATGTGTCTTAGATGCACTAAGTACTGTTCATTTTTGCACTGACATCAGTAGTTTTATATACATTAAAAGGAAATGCACTCATTATGGACCAGATTGCCTACCTGTATGTTCCTTTTTCCATTTCCATTTCGCTCTCCACCCTCACCTTGGATCACAGGGAGCGTGATGCAAGACTGTCAGAGCTGAAGGAAAAATACGAAAAAGAAAAGGAACAATGGAATAAGCTGAAAGAAGAAATGCAGCAGGAAATAAATGTTCTGAGTCAAAGGTGAGTTTCTAGCTTATAAAATAAGTTTATTATTAGTATAATGTTCTCATGGATTATTATTGTTAATAGTAGTATGCCACCAGAGGCTTCCCTGTTCAGGATTTGATTGACCAGTGAACAGACCTTTTTATATGCAGTATTCCTTTGCTGATACCTCATCAGCTTTCCATTCATCCTGGAGTCTGAGTGACATGTCACTTTTTCTCAACTTATCATTATTTCCTCCCTCATGAAAGAACTAACAGCTCGAAATGTAAGGAATAGATTTTTTTTTCCCCTCTAAGTACCGAAATTCCACCTCCTGACCAGCCATTGTGTCTCCTCACAGTTTTATAATTGTACAAATAATCGGGCAGTGGACACAGTAAGTTCTGTTCACAACTGGCATAGTCAGCATCAGTGGGAGTGATAGTATTATTACAAAACTGTTTAATTTGGAAAATCATTTGGTCAGTTTAGAGTGTTACTCATCAGCTTGTGCCCTTTACCAGGTGTGATTGATAGTGGAGATACAGAAAATCAAAAGAAGAGTCACACATTTCTTCAGAGATATGTCTAATAAACATAATAGCACCAACCAGCTACTAATGCTACTTCAATGCTGCGAGGCAATACAAGACACTTTGCATCACTAGGAAGTTTCCTGGAAACAAATTATGAGAGCACACATCCCAAGAAAATACTGTAGCATCTTACTTTGTCCCACATGTATCTTGGAAATGGTCATGATGGTAAAACTAAAGGATTAGAGCTGATATGGGGTTTATCAACATTTTCACAAGCCATTTGCAAATGAAACAGGAAATGTGGGAAGTGATAGTGGTACCTGAAGTACTCTACCACAGTCCATAAGGTGACTTGCAGAGTATGAATGCACATACAGAAGCAACAAATGGCTGGTGACATTATAGAGAAAAATGTTCTTATCTTACGTGTTTCAGTTAGACCCTAAAAATGCGTCTTGCGGTAGAAGTTTATGTCCAATATGTGTAGCACATGTTGAAGCAGACTCTGCTGCCAAAACCTCAAATGGAAGTCAAATTAACCACAAGGATAAGCAATATTTAAAGAGGAGATCATGTAAGAAAGCTCTTTTAAATTTTAACTTTATTTCTTCCACAGTGCATATTGATTTTGATGATAGCAAAAACTAATTGACTTTTGAGTTATGAACTTATAGTGAAAGAAAATAAATACATTAAGGAAAATCACTGGCTCACAGTCTTTTTCACAGCTGTCTTAACGTTCATGCAAAATTTTAACATTTCTGTGAAATAATGACATAAAGGTCTACACAAATTCTGAAGTGTGTGACTAAAGTAAACAAAACCAGTAATTTAGCAGATTAGTTAACATTCCTTTCCCATGAAGAGAAAGTGATGAAAGGTTTTCCTGTCAGGTCCTATTGAAGATAAGACATGTATTCAGTGAATGAAAGCCAAAACAACCAATTAAGGTTGAATTTGAAGCAATAACTTAATCAAAGAACCTGCAGTAAATAATTTTTAATAACAATTTAGTTCCCCAAAGAAGCACACTACTGGAGGATTTCATGAAGAGAAAAATTGCTTTAAAACAGTTCGTGAAGTATTTTGGCCATACTACTCATGGTCCACACAACTTTCCCACTGACTTTCAAGTGTTTTCAAACTAAAATAATGGTGTGTGTATGACCAATTCCATAGTTGTCAGGAGTTACTTGGGATTGGCTTCTGTCAGTCTAAGCATAGCAGATTTTTTGACATATGTTTATAATGAATAAATTGAACTATACAGAGTTTCTTTAACAACTTATTTATTAGATCAAAGCTGAAACATTTTTACCATGCATATGTTACGTGTCCTAAAGTAGAATCTCATCATAAAATTGAAAAACTCTGTCACAAATCATAGCAATCTTTGCTTGTGTCAAACAAAGAATTTTATCATAGAATTGCAAAACTCCAGTAAATATGATGACTATGTAATCTTGAACACACATACTTTTGAGTATGTAGTTTTTCACAGTGACATTCTGGAGAAGATTTGTATTCAATCTCAGCCTTTTGATGACTTCCTCCAGTGTCACCATCAGGCAATAGGGAGTTGGACACTTTATTTAATTGGGCAAATTATGTCACAGAGATGTTACATAGTCACAGAACTTCCATATGCCACTGGAGATAATATCAGTGTCTGTGACTCAAAAACATGTAATCGCAGTTACACTGGTCAGTCAGCATGAATGATTTCAGAAAACTGAGTGGACTCTTCATTCAATATCAAAATTTCAACAATATGCTATTGCAAAACAAAGCCTTATAAACAAATGCATGATTATGTTTGATGAAACAGAAATATTATCCCGTGCATCTACTACAGCAATTCTGTCATTAAAGAAGTCATTTAAATCAAGATGGGTAACACCTATAGCCAGAACAATGGCCACACCTTCAGTGGTGCACAGAAACTGGTACTTAATACTGAAAGGCAAAGAAATCAGCTGAGTCATCAACAATCTAACGAAAGCACCTATGCTACTAATGTTCTTCAGACATAGACATAGACATTATCTGACAGCATATGGAAGTTCCGTAACTTTGCGATGTTTTCATAACTTAATTTGTCCAACAGAATTACATACCTAACAGCCTATTGAAATATCTTGGCTAATAATAATGGAAGAAGTTGTTGGAAGCTCAAGAGTGAATACAAATCTGATGCAGCAAGAACTGCATGAAGCATTAATCATCGGGTTTGGGAGAAATATAGGAACATGTGAGGCAGTACTGACCTTATGACTTATCTTAGAAAATGAACAGAAGATATTTATAGACAAAGATATAAAATGCAAACTGACAACAGCAAAAAATTGAAAACGACAAATATGTTCACATTGCATATAAACTTAACTTCGGGTGGTCTTTTCTGAAGGTACTTGTATGGAATGTAAGTCGTATAAGGAAGTAAAACATGGTGATTAACAGTTCAAATAAGAAATATGCTGAAAATTAAATGAATAGATCATATAATTAATGGGAAGAAACTGAACTGATACAAAAATAAATAAATTTATGGCACTGTTTTTATTAAATGTGGTGATCAGGTGGTAGGACATATCATGAGACATGGAGGCATTGTCAGATTGGTAATGAAGGGAGGAGATGGTTGTAAAAAGTGTAGAGGGAGACTAAGGCTATTCTACAGTTAGCAAGCACACATGGATGTAAGTAGCAGTATTCACGCAAGAGACTTGTGCAGGACAGACTAGTTAAGAGAGCTGTGTCACACCAGTCTTGGAACTGAAGACCACAATAACAACAACACTTGATGAAAATCTATTGGGTTTCAAGCTAGGTGGTAGCATTAAGATAAAATACATGGTATCTTAACACTACTACATTGCTGGAAACCAGAGAGCTTCTCATCAGAAGTAAATTCTGGGAGAGTTTGCATTCAAACAACAAAAGCCCATGTCAGAAAATACATTATGATTCTGTACCATGTAATATTGTCACACTAGAAGTATGAACTCTTTCAGAGAAGTTCAGCTGATCTCCTGATTTGAGAATACAGTTACAGCATACTTTAATTTTTGTGGTTCACAAACTGTGTAGAAATTTTATGAAGGGCAATATGAAGGAAAGTGACCAAATTGTGAGAGTAGTTGTTACTTATTATTTTTATGATAAATTATATCAGAAACATAAACATTGTTGCCTTTTGATCAAAATATTAAAATATTTTCAGATAACTGTATCATCTGTGTGTGCCATGGATAGTTATAAATTGATGTAATGGTAATTTTATTTGCTGTGTTAATGAAACAGCTGAATTTCACTGCCCATTTGAGTTAAAGGACTCCAATTTTTAAATTCTTTTCACAGGCTCCACACATCCACAGATTTGCGGAAACAGCCTATTCATGAAGAACATGAAGAAGTGATAGCAGATCTCAAGAAAGTTCTTGCAGAGCGTGATAATGAATTGAGGTTATTGACAGAGGAAAAAAGATACTATCAATTGCATTTCATGAAAATGCTCAAAGACCAAAAAGTAATATGTAGTCCTCAAAGCGTGACAGGCATTTTAGATCCACAGCAAGAACAGTGCTGCCGTAAAGGAGGAGGCAGTCCTGAACTCAATAGTGGCATGCCCACCAATGTATTGCACTCTTCTTCATTACCTCTTGTTTCTGAGCACTATGGTCAATTTACAAATCGGTCAGCATCTACAGATGCTCTGACTGATGTTATTACTCCAATGAAAGGTAGTTGACAAGTTTTATTTGTCAACCATTTTGATATATATTCTTGCAAGTGCACTTACAGTACTATATTGTGAGAATGCCAGTGCAATTTTATGTCAACAGTATGGCATCTTCAGTGTGTTACAATGTTTTGGAGGAACATTTCTTGTAATATTCCTGTACTTAATTTTTCAGAACTATGTTCTCTGAAGAACATCCCTTTGGTGACTGTTATGTCTTAGTTCATTATGACAAGAATGGTAACATCACTGAAGATTTTTTGAAAAACTCTGATTTGTATACATGTTATCAATATATGTCAAAAGTGTTGTGAGAGCAGCAGACAATAAAATATGTCATGAAAATAAAATGGTTGTTAAATAATAATGATTAACAAAAAATAAAGCATTTGAAAACATATTTTACTATGAATGTGATGAAAACAAGAAAGTACCTTTTCTTCTTTTTCTTCACCCTTTTCCTCCTTTTCCTTCTTCTCCTCTTCATTTTTTTATGAAGAGAAAAGAAAATGACAGCACAGAAATGTTCTTTGGCATAAAACAGCATAATGAAATGTCACCATAGAAATAATCTCAACAAATGTCTCTTCTGTAAAAAATGTATTCACTTTACTGTGGATTTAAAAACAGAAAAAACATTATATGACAATTTCAGGGCCCTTGGTATAGGCAAAAAGTTTGTGTCTGACATAAAAATTCTTCCTTGTGCACTCTCTACGACTAGATAAGATAGAAAATATGAATTACTTGTTCCAGAAAGAAGTGAAATTAATTGTTTATATCTTTTCTTTGATGCAGGGTACAATTGCTTGGTCTCTTTCTAGCACAGCTTCCTGTCAAGCACATCCTACATTTTGAGGCCTGTTGCTTACATGTCTTCTTTGACTTTGTCTCACCATCATTTCTTGGGACAACCAGGAGATCAATTTCCTTCTTATTCATAATGAAGATCAGTTTTTCCATGAAGTCTTTGTTGCTTCTGGTGATGTGGCCATATCATCAATGGCAGGTTTCTCTCAATTTGTTGCTGATTGCTGTCATCCACATCCATTCACTAACATATACATAACATCCAACATTGTGACTGTCATGGACTATATAATGTTTTCAATTCCATTCCACACATATTTTGTTGTTAGTTCAATCTTACCACATTACTGCTGAAATAATTCACACATATCAGGATCCAGTTCTTGAGATATTTATGGGTTCGATCAGTGAGAACATAATTACACCACCACCTCCAAATAGAATGCCTGAAAAGATCTACTGTCATTGTATTCTTACACAATTTAAATTATGAGAGAACAGACCTTTGTTGCACACCAACATTGATTGGAAAATGAGGTTGAATTTCAACTGAACTTCAAACATTGCAGTTGCATCTGAATACATTGAGCTTACTCTTCGAAAAATGATGTTCACAGTGATGGGCTCATGAGGGACCAAGCTTTCTTGGGATCCGTGTGCTACATATAATGACTGATTTTTTTTTCTTTTTTAATATATAGCAGGCTGGGTGATTTATTGCATCTATTTTACTGGTTCCATGATATTGAAACAGTACATAAATTATGTCAATATGGACAAAGAACTATTCAAATATGAATTTGCGTACATTTTCATCAAATTAAAAAAAAACACCATTAAGCCTTTGTATTAACATTTAGACAATACAGAAGATGGTGCTTCCATATATTTGAAGATGCATTTAATTCTCAAGGGCCAATTGCTACCCCAAGGGGTCCTAATATATCAGTTTTTCATCCATGCCATTTCATATTTTACTAGGTAACAGAGAATGCACAGAGAAGATCTTTCACATCATACCAAAACCTATTGGCCCCCCTGAACTTTTATCATCATCTCTTGGTTTCTGAAATAGTATTTCTCACTTAGATATTCAAGTGTGGTATATGTCCTACCACACAACTTAATTTTTCCCTTCATCTTTTTCACTTGTGTGTGGAATTAGGAATAACTGGAATATGGGTACAGAAAAAAGGAAAATAAGTAAAATAAAACTATAAAAATATGTAGTTGTACTTTATTGTAAATTATTCTGCAGTGAGAGACTCAGATGTAACAGGATGTTACTGAATTGTTTCTGTGAAGCAAAATAAAAATATATGAATCTCATTGTACCTTTCCAAACAGCATGTAATGTGAGCACACAAACCTCCAACTAGACTACTTTAGATTCCTGCCTCTTTTATTGTACTGTTTTATATAACACAAAGGTTCATAGATAAATTTGTGGAATGTCAATCTGTAGGATGAAAAATGTATCAAAATGTATCTCAGAAGATGTTAAGGACTGTAGTACAGTTATTAATTTGTGGCAACAATTCATTCCATGACACACATTATTGCACTGAGACAAAGACTTCGCTTTTATTGACAAGAGGCTGCACCTAATTTGCTACATTATAAAGAGCATTTTAACAGTTTAGTGTTGCAATAATGGGTCTGACAGACAGAGCCATATTTGAATTGACATTGGGCTTACAGTTTTAATTTGTTGGGATGATTTACAGTGGGTGGAAAAAATATGAAAACACCACAAACACAGCCAATTATTGTGCCTAATACAGTGTAGGAAACCCATTGGTATTAAAAACAGCTTAGAATCCTCTTGGAATGGATAAATTCAGGTCCTGTATGGTTTCCAAGGAAATATTAAATGGTTCAAATGACTCTGAGCACTATGCGACTTAACTTCTGAGGTCAACAGTCACCTAGAACTTAGAACTAATTAAACCTAACTAACCTAAGGACATCACACACATCCATGCCCGAGGCAGGATTCGTACCTGTGACCGTAGCGGTCGCTCGGCTCCAGACTGTAGTGCCTAGAACCATACGGACACTCCGGCCGGCAATGAAATATTATACCATTCTTTTTGTAAAATAGTGGCAAATGCAGGTAACAATGATGAAGGTCAATAGCACGAATGCACCCTTCTTTTTAAAGTAGACCACAAATGCTCATAATATTGAGATCTGGTGACTGTGGTGGTGCCCTCATGTTAACAAAATCAGTGCTGGATGATGTGAGCTGTGTGGACAGGGGCCTTGCCCTTTTTTAAAACTGCATCAGAGTTGGAGAACAGATATTGTACCATAGGATAGACCTGATCAGACAAACTGCTCATGTAGTCCTTGGCACTAATGTGACCTTGGAGAGTAACCATGGAGGCCATGGGTACCACAGTATGGCTGCCCAAGTCAGCACCAAACCATCACCAAGTTTCACTCTGATAATATAAACTCGGCCAGTGGCTGGGAAAAGTGTGAAACAAGACTCATGTGACCAAATAACATTGTTCCATTGCTCCATACACCAGTTTTTATGGCTTTAGCACCACATTTTCCTGTTAAAGGCATTTTCTTTACTAGTTTTCCCTGCGGTTCTGTGCTTCTGATGCTCCTTTCATATTGTGTTGGTGCAGACAGGATTTGAAAGAGTGACATTCAGTTCTGCAGTGACTTTTGCAGCTATCATCCTCTTGTTGTTGCGGTCTTCAGACCTGAGACTGGTTTGATGCAGCTCTCCATGCTACTCTATTTAGTACCTACTGCAACCTACATCCTTTTGAATCTGCTTAGTGTATTCATCTTTTGGTCTCCCTCTACGATTTTTACCCTCCACACTACCCTACAATGCTAAATTGGTGATCCCCTGATGCCTCAGAACATGTTCTACCAATGCATCCCTTTTTCTAGTTAAGTTGTGCCACAAATTTCTCTTCTCCCCAATTCTATTCAATACCTCCTCATTAGTTATGTGATCTACCCATCTAATCTTCAGCTTTCTTCTGTAGCATCACATTTCGAAAGCTTCTATTCTCTTCTTGTCTAAACTATTTATCATCTACGTTTCACTTCCATACATGGCTACACTCCATACAAATACTTTCAGAAACGACTTCCTGACACTTAAATCTATACATGATGTTAACAAACTTCTCTTCCTCAAAAACAATTTCGTTGCCAGTGCTTTGTACATTTTATATCCTCTCTACTTTGACTATCATCAGTTATTTTGCTCCCCAAATAGCAAAACTCATTTACTACCCATTTTATATCCTCTCTACTTTGACTATCATCAGTTATTTTGCTCCCCAAATAGCAAAACTCATTTACTACTTTAAGCGTCTCATTTCCTAAATTAATTCCCTCAGCACCACTTGATTTAATTCGACTACATTCCATTATCCTCGTTTTGCTTTTTTTGATGTTTTTTGATGTTCATCTTATATCCTCCTTTCAAGATACTGTCCTTTGTGTTCAGCTGCTCTTCCAGGTACTTTGCTCTCTCTGACAGAATTACAATGTCATTGGCAAACCTCAAAGTTTTTATTTCTTCTCCATGGATTTTAATTCCTACTCCAAATTTTGCTTTTGTTTCCTTTATTGCTTGCTCAATATACAAATTGAATAACATCAGGGATAGGCTATAACCCCGTCTCACTCCCTTCCCAACCACTGCTTCCCTTTCATGTCCCTCGACTCTTATAACTGCCATCTGGTTTCTGTACAAATTATAAATAGCCTTTTGTTCCCTGTAGTTTACCCCTGCCACCTTCAGAATTTGAAAGAGAGTATTCCAATCAACATTGTCAAAAACTTTCTCTAAGTCTACAAATACTAGAAACGTAGGTTTGCCTTTCCTTAATCTTTCTTCTAAGATAAGTCGTAGGGTCAGTATTGCCTCACGTGTTCCAGCATTTCTACGGAATTCAAACTGATCTTCCCTGAGGTTGGCTTCTACCAGTTTTCCCATTCATCTGTAAAGAATTCATGTTAGCATTTTGCAGCCGTGGCTTATTAAACTGATAGTTTGGTAATTTTCATATGTGTCAACCCCTGCTTTATTTGGGATTGGAATTATTATATTGTACTTGAAGTCTGAGGGTATTTCACCTCTCTCATACACCTTGCTCACTGGATGGCAGAGTTTTGTCAGGACTGGCTCCACCAGGGCTATCAGTGGTTCTAACAGAATGTTGTCTACTCCCGGAGCCCTGTTTCAACTTAGGTCTTTCAGTGCTCTGTCAAACACTTCATGTAGAATCATATCTCCCATTTCATCTTCTTCTACCTCTTTTTCCATTTCCATAATATTATTCTCAAGAACATGACCCTTGTATAGACCCTCTATATACTACTTCCACCTTTCTGCTTTCCCTTCTTTGCTTAGAATTGGGTTTCCATCTGAGCTCTTGATATTTATGTAAATGGTTCTTTTTTCTCCAAAGGTCTCTTTAATTTTCCTGTAGGTGTTATCTATCTTACCCCTAGTTATATGCACCTATACATCCTTACATTTGTCCTCTAGCCAACCCTGCTTAGTCATTTTGCACTTCCTGTCTATCTCATTTTTGAGACGTTTGTATTCCTTTTTGCTTGCTTTATTTACTGCATTTTTGTATTTTCTCCTTTCATCAATTAAATTCAATATCTCTTCTATTACCCAAGGATTTCTATTAGCCCTCGTCTTTTTATCTACTTGATCCTCTGCTGCTTTCACTATTTCATCTCTCAAAGCTACCCATTCTTCTTCTACTATATTTCTTTCCCCCATTCTTATCAATAGTCCCCTAATGCTCTCCCTGAAACTCTCTACAACCTCTGTTTCTTTAAATTTATCCAGGTCCCATCTCCTTAAACTCCCACCTTTTTGCAGTTTCTTCAGTTTTAATCTACAGTTCATAACCAATAGATTATGGTCAGAGTCCACATCTGCCCCTGGAATATGTTACAATTTAAAACCTGGTTCCTAAATCTCTGTCTTACCATTATATAATATATCTGACACCTTCCAGTATCTCCAGGCTTCTTCCATGTATACAACCTTCTTTTATGATTCTTGAACCAAGTGTTAGCTATGATTAAGTTATGCTCTGTGCAAAATTCTTCCAGGCGGCTTCCTCTTTCATTCCTTAACCCCATTCCATATTCACCTACTACGTTTCCTTCTCTTCCTTTTCCTACTATCGAGTTCCAGTCATCCCTGACTACTAATTAATTTCTTTCATCTCATCATACATTTCATCAATCTCTTTGTCATCTACAGAGCTAGTGGCATATAAACTTGTACTACTGTGGTAGGCATGGGTTTCGTATCTATCTTGGCCACAATAATGCATTCACTATGCTGTTTGTAGTAGCTTACCCTCATTCCTACTGTTTTATTCATTATTAAACTTTCTCCTGCATTACCCCTATTTGATTTTGCATTTATAACCCTGTATTCACCTGACCAGAAGTCTTGTTCATCCTCTCACTGAACTTCACTAATTCCCACTATATCTGACTTTAACCTATCCATTTCCCTTTTTAAATTTTCTAACCTACCTGTCCGATTAAGGGATCTGACATTCCACACTCCGACCCGTAGAACACCAGTTTTCTTTCTCCTGATAACAACATCCTCCTGAGTAGTCCCCACCCAGAGATCCAAATGGGGGACTATTTTACCTCTGGAATATTTTACCCAAGAGGATACCATCATCATTTAACCATACAGTAAAGGTGCATACCCTCCTCTTATTTTCTGTTGAAATCATCTTCAACGACTGTCTGCCACAATCAGGCAATGCACATTTTTGTCTGTGTTGTCACTTAGTGGATGACATTTTTTCGCTTTCCCTGTATGCAGTATAAATCTTTGATATGGTTCCCCTTGAAACACAAAACATTTTGGCTGGCTTGGTTATGAAAGCACCTACCATAAAGACACCAACAGTTTGCCCATGTTTGAATTCACTTACCTCTGATATAATGCACTCACAACTACAAAGAATACTGTTCTGACCATGACTTGTACCTGCAACATATTGAGGACACTGCACAGGTGCCGTTCATGATCAAATGCAGCAGCACAACCTGCATTCTTGTCTAGCAATCTGCATTTATGTTCAAGCATGCACTTTTTGCAGTGTTTCCATAGTTTTGTCTAACCCTTGTATATTATTACATGTACTACTGCTACATTCAGTGAACATTTGTTATGAATCCTGCATTCTGTCCTTTTTCTATAGAAGCAGTTGTCAGAAACTGTCAAATAAACTGAATTATGACTTGGATACCATACCACAATTCAGTAGTAGAGTGCTGTTTTGAGTCACCTTTGTTTGAGTAAGAGAGGGGTTTAAAAAAAAAAGTGCATGAGGCTGTCAGATGTATCCCAGCTGGGCATGACTGCAGCAACTGCAAATGAGTGAAATGCAGTGTTTTTCTCTGTGAAATGTCAATGATTTTTCATAACTACTTTGTGAAATTTGTTGAAAGAAATGTTAATATGAACCTAAAGGCCTTTATTTTCCAAATAATTGTCACCAACCAAGGCTTTGCCCTCAACAGAATGATTTTCACCTTCCTTTGTGGCATATATGCTATAGGGGTAGAATTAAAGCTCCCTGTTCCATCAGCTGTGATATAACAGTCCAGTAATTAATTTGGATTTCACAGTAAATTTTGAATACATCACTGCAAAACAGGTTCATGATTCTATTCTGTGTTAACTGTGAACTATTCCAGCACCCATCATCTTACAGCTTTGTAGCATCCAGATGTTCAAGCAGCATATAAAATACTCATTTAATTAAATTGTTAGTCCTTACCTTACACCAGACCTTCACTGTGCTTATTCATTGTAACACTATTACCTTTACTTAACATCTCCATAGATATAACTTCCAGTGAGTGTTCCAGATGCTCAAGGTACATATGCATTAGCCGACAGATCAAAACACACTAGCGGTGGAGTTTAACACAAATACAGATAACATTTGCAACTTTCTTCCATTTCCCCAATCAATTTATTCCCTATTAATAGCATTAAAAAAAAATTTTCTGTTTTAGCACAGAAACACACACTTGTTTACATGGTATAAACAAACCTTTAACTTAATAGCAAACTGAATATTTACAAACAGACAAAGTGAATTAAAAAATCAAAATCACAAAAAATATTAAATACAGTTTGTGCGCTGATATGAAACTCCGCTGCAGAGTGAAAATCTCATTCTGGAAACATCCCCCAGGCTGTGGCTAAGCCATGTCTCCGCTATATCCTTTCTTTCAGGAGTGCTAGTTCTGCAAGGTTCGCAGAAGAGCTTCTGTAAAGTTTGGAAGGTAGGAGACGAGATACTGGCAGAAGTAAAGCTGTGAGTACCGGGCGTGAGTTGTGCTTCGGTAGCTCAGTTGGTAGAGTACTTGCCCGCAAAAGGCAAAGGTCCCGAGTTCGAGTCTCGGTCGGGCACACAGTTTTAATCTGCCAGGAAGTTTCATAATATGTGGTGCTCACAAGTGGTGATCTTGTAGGCATCAGTCTACAGAGTTACATATTTTGACTACTGCTTCACAGTAAATTCATTCCCTCAAGAAGTTTGTTGCAAATAATCCACTGCAGTTCAAAAGGAGCAATGACGAACATAATTATGGTACCAGAAGAAAAGAATGACATTCATTACCCCATTTTAAGGGTGTCTTTAGTACCAAAAAGGGGTACACAATGGTGGTATCCTACCCCATTGTATAGCAGTCTAATCAACAGCGAAGTTAAATTTGAAAACAAACTGAAGAAGCTTCTCCTTGACAACCCCTATTGCATAAAAGAATATATATTTTTGTAATGTGTAAAAGGTGATGGATAGGAATTTGGAACTCACATCTGTCTATACTGTTGTGACACTACCATTTGGGATAGGAAAAGTCAGTTTTGGTGCAATATTTCTGAGCATAGAAGTTATAGCCAGGTGCGGACCTGTTTACAGTGATTTACCCTCACCAGCAGTTACAAAGTAAAATGGAGGCCACAGGAGCATAGAACCACCGGAAAAAGTACACGCAGTGGTTTGCATGGCACAAGTCACAGGCAGAAGAGGGCTACTGGCCGACCTAAGTGTTATGAGTATGTGACATATAGCAGCACATTTAGCAAAATGCATATAAATAGGTGCCGGTTCACTAACAAAGCATTCAAGTGTGGCAGCTCTCCTGGATGGCATGGTGTCTCACATCACCGGCTACACATGGTAGCAGATGGGGTGCCAACGTTCCACTCCACAGCGGGTCGCTGGTTCGACCCTCTGAGGCCGACGTGGGGTCCATAGCCAGCCAGCGGAGGGCAACTCCATGGCTCAATACCATGGGCAGTTGTCTTGGCTCCCAACATGCACTGGAGATATTGAGGGCAACGGGCACAGATTCAGCTGCCGGATCGCAGGCACTTGATATCATGGCGACCCAAGCCATGCATGCGGGGACGCATGGCATGCGCCACCTCTCAGTTGTCAGTGGGCGGCGCTGTGGCAGCACAGGATGAAGGCTGCTGAGTCGGCTGCCAGAACAGCCCTGATGGCATCGTATGAGCATGGCCTTACAAGGCCGAAACATTAGCAGAGCACTTGATGGGTAGCTGAGGTGATGTCCTCAGCATTGTGGAACCTGGCGAAACAGACCGAGGGGAATACAGTACTGTAGTTGGAAACAATAAATCACTTGGAAAGCTCACACGAGTCTTAATACTGTGCCTTATACCTGTTCCCTGCTACATTTGGTGTTGCTGTTACGTTCGATGTCAGACGATGCCGCTACATTTGGTGTCAGAATAGCGGACGTCATCTGTACGGGACAATGTTAGAATCCCCCGTGTGCATTACAGTCACCAGATGTGGTGAGTTTTGACCAGTTTTCTTTTGAGTGTTGGACATTTTCTTTCTTTTTTTTTTTTTTTTGTTTTTTAGTATGGCTCATGGCAGGCCATTGTAGATATTTTGCGTGGGCATAGTATTTTTTGTTGTCAGGGTAAGTGTATTTGGGGTGGTAAATTTTTTTTTTCGTGGTATTTAGTTACTGATGTATTGGCTTGAGTATGATGTTACTGAGTATGATAATACTGAGGTATAGGGAGTCAGGTTATTTTTGTACTTAATTATTTTGTTTTGGGATTAACAGGGAACAAAAGCAACCAACGGCAGAGTCAGGAATGTGAGGTGTCAGAACCAGAAATAGTACAGATTTTGTTGGAAAAGGTAGCACATTTGACAGCGGACAATATGCAGTTGAGGAGTGAGCAGGAAACCACATCGGATCAGTCATTGTTGCCTAGGGTGCCACAGCAGGTGATTGATCCAGCTACTGCGAGTTTGATTATTCCATTTTCTAGTGAGGCATCTGAGGATGTGTGTCCATTTGTGGAGGACTTGGAAACTTAAGCTGTGATGAATGGTTGGTTGGATGAACAGTTCTTACATGTAGCCAAGATTAGATTAATGGGTGAAGCGAAGGCATACGTAAGGTGTTCTGAGGCCTTAAAGAAGGCAGGATAGTTTAAGCAGAATAGCACTTGGTACTTTAGGGAGAGGTTGAGTACAATGATGAAGAGACAGGGAGAGATGATAGAGAAATTACTCAACAACAAAGAGGGAGATGCTTAGCACAATATATGGAATCACGTATTTTAAATGTTATTTATATGGGAGAAGATTTTGGGTAGTGACAGATCATGCTGGGTTGAAGTGGTTGTTGAGGTTGAAAGATCTGCCCATTAGACTTGCTAGCTAGGCTGTGAGGCTTAGTGCATTCAACTATGAGGTGGTGCACAAGCCTGCGAAGAAGCATGGTAATGTGAATGCACTAAGTAGAAAGGTGGCAAAAGTAGAAGTCATAGGTTATGACCTAGCGGTATGGCAAGAATGAGAGGACACAGACAATGATTGTAAATTGTATTGGACACAGCCATAATTTAATATCTACGATGGTCTTCCGTGCAGGGAAATGAAGTTAGGGTCAATGGTGGTAGTGGCAGTGAAGCTGAGAGATGAGGTTTTAAAGGAAGCACATGATCACATGTTATCTGGTCATGGTGGGTATAGAGCGACGAATAGGAGAGTGTTGGAGAGTTATTGGTGGAGAGGTAGGAAAGTAGATGTGGATCAGTATGTCAAGAATTGTATACTACGTGTGCAGAGAGCAGATTTGGGTCAGAAACAGATACAGCTACAACAACTGCTGGAAGTGACATGCCCTACTCTTTGGGAATTGGTGTCTTAGGACCTTTCAGACAAACACTATTGGGGAACAGATTTGTTATGACAATAATAGACCATTTTTCGAGGTATGTGGAGATGGTGGCTATGCCAAATCAACAGGCAGCAGTGGTCACGCAAGTAAATAAAGGGATTTTGAAGTTTGGTGTACCTGAGACAATAATTACTGACCAAGGGATCAACTTCATGTCAGATTTAATGAAGGAACTGCGTAAATTGTTAAATGTAAAGAAGTTGAGGCTGAGCACATTGCATCCACAGGTGAACGGAAGGACAGAATGGGTACACAGAATAATTGAGAAGATGCTGAGTTTTTATGTGGATTCTCATCACCATCAGTGGGATGAGTTGTTGTTGTTGTTGTGGTCTTCAGTCCTGAGACTGGTTTGATGCAGCTCTCCATGCTACTCTATCCTGTGCAAGCCTCTTCATCTCCCAATACCGACTGCAACCTACATCCTTCTGAATCTGCATAGTGTAGTCATCTCTTGGTCTCACTCTACGATTTTTACCCTCCACGCTGCCCTCCAATACTAAATTGGTGATCCCCTGATGCCTCAGAATATGTCCTACCAACCAATCCCTTCTTCTGGTCAAGTTGTGCCACAAACTTCTCTTCTCCCCAATCCTATTCAGTACTTCCTTATTAGTTATGTGATCTACCCATCTAATTTTCAGCATTCTTCTGTAGCACCACATTTCGAAAGTTTCTATTCTCTTCTTGTCCAAACTATTTATCGTCCATGTTTCACTTCCATACATGGCTACACTCCATACAAATACTTTCAGAAATGACTTCCTGACACTTAGATCTATACTCGATGTTAAAAAATTTCTCTTCTTGAGAAACAATTTCCTTGGCAGTGCCAGTCTACATTTTATATCCTCTCTACTTTGACCATCATCAGTTATTTTGCTCCCCAAATAGCAAAACTCCTTTACTACTTTAAGTGTCTCATTTCCTAATCTAATACCCTCAACATCACCCGACTTAATTCGACTACATTCCATTACCCTAGTTTTGCTTTTGTTGATGTTCATCTTATATCCTCCTTTCAAGACACTATCCATTTTGTTCAACTGCTCTTCCAAGTCCTTTGCTGTCTCTGACAGAATTACAATGTCATCAACGAACCTCAAAGTTTTTAATTCTTCTCCACGTATTTTAATTCCTACTCCGAATTTTCCTTTTGTTTCCATTACTGCTTGCTCAATATACAGATTGAATAACATCGGGGATAGGCTACAACCCTGTCTCACTCCCTTTCCAACGACTGCTTCCTTTTCATACCCCTCGACTCTTATAACTGCCATCTGGTTTCTGTATAAATTGTAAATAGCCTTTTGCTCCCTGTATTTTACCCCTGCCACCTTCAGAATTTGAAAGAGAGTATTCCAGTCAACATTGTCAAAAGCTTTCTCTAAGTCTACAAATGCTAGAAACGTAGGTTTGCCCTTCCTTAATCTTGGATGGGATGGGATGAGTATTTGATGCATATTGTATGCGCATATAATGCAAAAATCCGTACAAATACCGCTTTGTCTGCGTATGAGGTAGTGCACAGGTGAAAAATGCCATCACTGTTTGATTTAGTGAAACTATGGAAAGGAAAGACCGGTGAATCTGTACATCAATTTGCGAGAACAATTTGGGATGTTTGGAAACAGGTACAAAAGGCAAATATGAAGGCTTTCAAAAGGCAGGAAGATGAAGTGAAGTGGAAAGGAAGTTTATCGCAGTATAGAGTGGGGCAGTAGGTAATGCTATCCAGCCCCTATATGCAAAAAGTGAAAACGAAGAAGCTCTTCATGAGGTTTCAAGGGTCGTGCCAAATTTTTGAAATCACATCCCCCGTTAATGTTTAAGCTTCAGCTGCCAACTAGAACAATGATAGTACACATTGGGCAGTTATGCCCTTTTAATGGTTGTCCAGATGTGATTCCAGGCATGTCACAGGAAAGAAAGAGGAAGAAAGAGGGAGTGAAGAGAGGTGCTAAGAACAGAGAAAACCAGGAAGGTAGAGTACAGCATGAAGTACCATATGATTTGCGATCCAGAAAGAAGTGGAATATTTATAGTTTTTTTGTTTTCTTGTTATGTATCATTGTGTTTGCATAGATTAATTAGGCATTGTATTTTCGTATATGTATCTTTGAGTATAACCTACTGCGGACAGCAGTCTTTTTGAAGAAGGAGGAAGGGTGATGGTAATCACTGCCCTCAGGTCACTGCAAAGGGGAGCATTGAGAAAGTTTGTAGAAGTAAAAACTGAGAATGTATTGCTGATCTCAGCAATTAACAGCCAGTACACTGAGATGACAAGGGAGGAATTACAAAGCTGCCATAGAGGGAAGGTAATGGTATGTCCAGCCAGGGTGATAAGCACCAATCCGGATACGTGCACGGTGCAGTTATTTTTAGCGAGGAGGAAACAAATAGACTCTCCAAAGAACATCATGGAGCCAAAAGTGAACTTGCAACAGGTTGGGATGCACTGGATCTTCTCCACCTATGAAAAATTAAGAGTAGTAGCAAGTTGTTTTGAGCGGGGAGTATTTGTAGAAGCGAAATGTATAGAGCTCGAGGAAAGCGGAATTTTAATCAATGGAACTGCAAGTAACATAATAGGACCAACCTTTCATCTGCTAGTGTCAATTTCAGAAGTCACACAATTGAATGTTACACAGTCACAGCTGTACTGGCCGGAAGCCACTTTAGAGTTTTTGCCAAGGCAGAATCTGACCTCGTTAAATCACACTCTGGAGCCAGGTCTGTTGAGATCTGTAAACTAGTTTATTTTAAAGCAAGAGGGGCCCATATCAGCCAAACAGCTTGTTTAACATGTCGCTCAGTATAGGTAAAGGCAATGGCAAATAGCAATCATTTTGAGCATCTCTGTGCCAAGTGTCTTCGCAGCCTTAAATTTGTTATGTGTTGTATTCATTCTGATCAGGTGGAGAGCCAGTTCCAAGAAGGAACCAAGGGTAGTCCAGGTTCCAGTGCATTGGATACCAAGGTTGTGAGATGAGTAGTTAAGGGGTTGATCAAGCAGTGGTCATCCAGTAAGGAATTTTTATGTTTTGTTTCATGTCATGTGTTTTACGGGCACTAGGCACATTTAGCAAAACAGAGGTCCACAGCTGCATATAAATAGGTGCCAGTTCACTAACAAAGCATTCAAGTGTGGCAGCTCTCCTGGACAGCGAGACATGTCACACCACCGGATACACAAGGCAGCAGATGGGGTGCCTGCGTTCCAGTTCATAGCAGGTCGCTGGTTCAACTGACACAACCCTGATGGCAACATATAACCATGGCCAGACAAGGCCGACACATTAGCACAGCGCTTGACAGATCGCTGGGGTGGTGTCCTCAGCATTTCGGGACCTGGTGATGCAGTCCAAGGGGAACACAGCACTGTACTTGGAAACGATAAATCCCTTGGAAAGCTCGGGCGAGTCTTAATATGATGCCTTCTACCTCTTCCCGCTACATTTTGTGTTGCCGTTACATTCAGAGTCAGAAGTTGCCACTACAATATAAAAAGCTTGTAAATAGTCATCATCTATCTGTCTTTAAACATTAATGTGTTATGTAAATGCAAAACGATTCATTCCACACCATTACAATTAATTTTACAAATACCATTTTAGTTGCTGCATTCTGAAAATGCTGACGAGACACAGTAATTAGTGAACGGTTGTACAAATGATCCACAAAACGTGAAACTAACCAAGTAAGAGTGCTTAATTTTATCAGTCATCACAGATCTGACTCGTGGGAAGCTTGGCGTCATGTCAGTTATTTATGAATTGAAATAATGTATCTTATGTACAAGTTACTGACCAAGTTACAATATTACTTAGATAAATAACATGATGATTGTGCAGGTCAGTATTGTCATTGCAAATGCAAATCTGTTTCATCTGCTTGTCAGGTGTCGTAGTGTGCATTTTAAAACAAAGGCACCTTTTTTCCACAAAAGCATCCACAAGAATTTGACCAATTTATAGATGTAACATGTATTTCAACTACCTTTGCAAAATAATGACTTGTCTCATTTTTTACACTGTATCTTACCCACAGATCTTCCATTTTAAGACATACATATATCATATTGAATATTTGATTTCAGAGCTTGGTTTATGACTTCAAGGTTTGTCCTGATATGGACTATTGCAGTAATATAAGTATGTAAATGAATATGAACCAGCAGAATTTCAACTAAAGGATGTAGAGTACAGTGTGACATTTTCCCTTTTGGTCTTTAACATTCTATTGACAATGAGGTCATTTGAGATTGAGTTTATTTGTGGTAAAGGAAATGGCATGTGTCCTTTTCAAAGGAATCACCCCAGAATTTGCTTTACTTAAATTAGGGAAACCTTAGAAAACCTAAATCTGGATGGTCAGTTGGGGATTTGAAATACTGCTCTCCTGAATGTGAGCCCAGTGGCTTAACCACTGTACCATCTCTCTCACTCTTCCTCTTTTGAGCAGAAGTAATTGTAATTACGCTGAGATAAATATGTCCCTTTGCATCTCACACACAGCTGAGAAAATCAGCCCTATAAATCAGCATCAACTACAGCTGAGAAAATTAGCTCTATAACTGAGCACCGTATTTTGCAGTCTGTATGTTGAAACACCATTTTCAGCATTTCAGCAGATCAAATGACAGATGAGGAACAGAATTACTGATCGTCTATTACCCCAATAATTTGAAACTTGCTATGTCACGAACGTAAGTGTATCTTTCAGGTAAGTGCAGTTACATCAAATGTGTTATAACGTCAAGTTGAGCACATATATTTCAAAAATGACACAACACTTGTAAGTCACAGAGCAAGTTGACAAAGCAAGACATGTGAACACGGTAACATTCAAATCAGCACTGAGTCCAAGTCTAGCGGCCACTGGCTGGCTGGCTGGTTAGGTGGCGCAGCTGCTGCATGGCTGGCAGACAGTGCCGCATGTAGCAGACGCGCGTAACAGCACAGCGGCACTTTGAAAGATCAGCGAGTCACAACACTTTTGCCCCCTTTGAATTTTTTGCATTGGTTTTGATGGAGGTGGCCTGCAGATTGCTAACGTCCATAGGTGTTGTTTGACTGGCTGTAAAGTTTCAAGAAGGAGGCTTCCCGTACTGACGGAAGTGTCCCCAATGATAATGGGTAGAGATGACAGGAGACGTGGGGGTTGAATCTGCTGGAGCCCTGTGCACCAATCTGCCCATTGCGGCAAGTCCGGTTGTTATAACAGGAGACATGGGCAATGTGTCGGCGTCCGTAGAAGGAGGTGAGTAGAGTTGCTCCGACAGATGATGGTCATCCGGTTCCTGCATTGGCATGTCTCCTGGTGGCGTCCGTTATTGAGCTGGCACCGAGATGATGGTGAGAGGGCTGCGTTGTGAGTAATGAGAGATGCCAAGATCCTGAGTGTAAGGTAGAGCCAGAGGTGGTGTGGCAGCATTCGGAACAGGTGTTGCCGGCGTGCAAGGCCGAAGCTGGTCCGAATGACGCACTGCAACACCCGTGTCCATCTGGATTTCATACAGGTGCCAGCCACGGTGGCATAAGATGCAGTCAGTCATTTTGGCTGACTGCCAAATCCCCGTACCCATACAAGGTCGCCGGCTGTGAACCAGCCAAGTGAAGGCACATGCAGCCGAGAGGTGGAAGGCCGCAGAAGATGAAGTAGCGTGCGGGGCTGTCGGCCATTAAGAGCTCAGCCGGGCTATGATCGCCCATGGGGGTGAAATGGTAAGAAGTCAGAAATTGGAGAAGCGCATAATCAGCAGGAGAAGAAGTCAGGAGTTATCTCATCTGAGCCTAAAATGTGCGGACCAGTCGTTCAGCCTCACTGTTTGACTGTGGATGGAATGGAGGGGCCGTGACATGCATGATGCCATGACGGGCACAAAAGTCCGCAAATTTGGAAGAGGCAAATTGCGGACCATTATCAATAACAAGATTAGAGGGAAGGCCTTCCAAAGAGGAAATGCGAGCTAGAGCATTTGTGGTTGCTGCAGTGGTAGGCGACACACAACGGACAATGAAAGGAAAGTTAGAGTAGGTGTCAATGACAAGAAGCCAATAAGTATCTAAAAGAGGTCCCATGAAGTCAGCATGAATACACTCCCAGGGATTCTCAGGTGAAGGCCACGGTGACAAAGAGGACTTCAGTGTGGCGGCCTGTGGCGCACAAGGGCCGCAGGCAGTGACCATGTGTGTGATTTCAGAGTCAATGCCGGGCCAGTACACATGACGGCACATCAGAGATTTTGTGCGAGAGACACCCCAGTGCCCTTGGTGAAGGAGGCTCAAGACCGAAGCACGCAAAGACGCAGGTACCACAACACGCGGCGAAGCATTGTAGGTGGAAAGGAGGATAACACCATCCCTAGCTGTGAGGCGGTAGCGCAAAGCGTAGTAATTCCGCAACGGATCAGAAGTCTTAGTGGATGGACAATCTGGCCAACCCTTCTGAATACAGCATAAAACCCAGGAGAGGGTAGGATCAGAACCCATAGCAGCCGCCAGCGGGTCCCCGGTGATGGGGAACCCGTCCACAACCCGCTGCTCGGCAACATCCAGGTGGAAACACAAAAGTTCGTCCCTATCGAATACCAGATCAGGACCCATGGGAAGGCAAGACAGTGCATCAGCATTCACATGTTGAGCCGTTGGCTGGAAATGAATCTCATAATTGAAACAAGACAAATAAAGAGCCCAACGCTGGAGGCGGTGTGCAGCCTTGTCGGGAAGCAACGTAGATGAAGGAAACAAGGAAACAAGTGGTTTGTGGTGCATAACAAGATGAAATTTGGATCCATAAAGAAAAACACCAATCTTATGAAGAGCATAAATAATGGCCAAAGCTTCTTTTTTAATTTGAGAATATTTTCATTGGGCATCCGTGAGTGTTTTGGAGGCATAAGCAATGGGTTGTTCAGAACCGTCAGAAAAACTGTGCGCAAGGACTGCGCCAACCCCATATTGAGAGGCATCTGTGGCAAGAACAAGATGTTGGCCAGGTCAAAAAGTAGCCAGGCATGGGACCTGTTTCAGCATAGTCTTCCATTTCTGGAAAGTTGCATCGCATGACACAGACCAGTGAAAGGGCACGTTTTTATGCAACAGCTGATGGCATCGCCTGAGTCACCGAAGCCACAGATGGTAAAAACCTGTGATAGTATGCTATTTTCCCCAAGAAGGCCTGCAGTTCCTTAACAGATGTAGGGTGAGGAAGGGCATCAATCGCAGTGACAGTTTGCTGAAACAGACGAATACCATCCCGAGAGAGTTGGAACCACAAGTACGTGATAGACGCCTGAAGAAATTTTGATATCTGAAGATTACACTTATGACCAGCAGTCTGTAAGACATGAAAGAATGTGTGGAGATTCTGAAGATGTTCTTCAGTGGTGGAGCCAGTGACAACAATGTCATCCGCGTAATTGATACACCCAGGGACAGGGAGCAATAATTGTTCCAAGAATAGCTGAAAGAGAGCAGGGGCGTTGGCAAACCCGAATGGCAATCGTTGGTATTGATAGAGGCAAGGCCGAAAGGCATATTAAGGACCAGAAACTGCCAGGAAGCAGCGTCGAGAGGAAGTTGATGATAAGCTTCTGACAGGTCAATTGTAGAAAAATACTGGCCTCCAGCAAATTTAGTGAACAATTTTTCAGTTCGGGGCATAGGGTAAGTGTCCATGAGGCATTGAGCATTTACAGTGGCTTTGAAATCGCCACAGAGACGAATATCACCATTGGGCTTAGCAGTGACAATGACAGGAGAGGACCACTCACTTGAAGTGACAGGAAGCAAGACCCCTGAAGCAGTGAGACGATCCAGCTTCCGTTTTACCCGATCACGAAGGGCCACAGGACTGGGTCGAACCCGAAAAAACTTAGGCTGAGCAGTGGGTTTAAGTGTGATATGAGCTTCAAAGTTGTTTGCACGGCCTAACCCAGGAGAAAAAAGGGATGAACATATTGTCGACAAGAAATCCAATTCAGCATAAGGAATGGCTTCAGAGATGATATTGACAGAGTCATCTATGGAGAACCCAAAAACGCGTTACTATGGTCAACCACAAATATGGTAACACAGCGAATGATGAATTTGTAAGATACCTCAGCATTTAATTGTCCCAAGAAAGAAATCTTCTGTTTATTGTATGTCCGTAATTGCCGAGTGACAGGTGATAGGATTGGAGAACCCAACCGAAGATAAGTCTGAGAATTGATGATAGTGGCAGCAGAATCAGTATCCACCTGCATGCGAACATCTCGACCAAGTATTTGGACAGTGAGGAATAACTTCCCTGAAAGGGAAGAAGTACAATTGACAGACAACACAGAATTAGAATCAGCGTCATGGTCATGAACATCAGGTATGCGGTCAGATTTGCAAACAGATGAACATGATTCTTCTTTTTGCAATTGTGACACACGGCCCAACGTTGGGGCCAATCCTCCAGTGAATGTTTTGTAAAACACAGCGGACATGTAGGAAGTTGCCGGGGGTTTTGCTGCAGTTTCTTAGAGGTCTGTTACGGGTAGGCCGAGGCTGCGCTTGGGAGTGTACTGAAGCCATGTCGGCCGGCGGGGACACACTGCACACGTCGTCAACAGTGCACAGAGGTTGTATTCCCCTGACTCTCCCCTCTATTTGCACTCCAGTGCCATGAGAAATTTCGAATGACTGCGCGATGGATAGGACTTCATCTAGAGTCAGATTTGCCAACTGAAGGGCACATTGCCTAACTTCTTTGGCGGGCACCGACCAGATAATAGCATCCCGTTCCATGGAATCGGTGTAGGATTCTTTGTAAACTTCAGTAACAAATTGACACTTTCTACTGAGGCCGTGAAGTTCAGCAGCCCAAGCACAATAAGATTGATTTGGGTGTTTTTGATAGCAGTTCAAACAACAGTGGTGGAGTCTTTGTCTGCAGGCAGTATAATAAGGTCAGGATCAGTTTTTACATGGTGGATTGCAGTTCTTTCTCAAGATGTGAGGTTAGTTTGCATGTTGAAGGGTTTGGGGAATAATGGTGAGTCAAGGTTCAAGGCTAGGAAATTCTGGAAAGTTAACAGGGGGTGATATGTGGGCAGTGGGGGTGGACTATGGTTGGATGGAGGAGTGAACTGAGTTAGGCAGGGTTCAAGATTGTTCTTTGGTTGAGCCTGATTGGTAGGATTGGTGGTGAAAAATGAGTTTCCACTGTAAGGACCAGGTGTAGGAGAGAATGTCTTTAACAAGTCAAGCATGACTGAATTTGGGAGTGAGGCAAAAGGTGAGGCCTTTGGAAGGGACTGATATTTCTGTGGGGCTAAGGCTTCTGGAGCATAGGTTCGTGACTTTGTTACAAGTCTGTTTAGATTCTTGATTCTGTGTGTTGGTGTGAGGGAGTTTTGGAGGATGAGGTAAGTATAATATGTCTGCAAGACAGGGTTTTGTTAGCTATGAGGGGACGTGGGGGAGATTTTGAGGTTGTTGTAGAGGCGATGGACAGTGGTACTCCTAGGCGGGAGTAGGAAGTGAGCAGAGCAGAGAGCTTTTTGAGGTGGTGCTGTGCATGTTGCTCTAGTTCCAGGAGGGCAAGAGATTCTATGTGTTTTATGGGTTTGAGGAATTTGGGATTTCATAGCAGGAGAATTTTGCAGCTCGAGAGAAGGTACTGAAAGGAGGTTTGGGCTTGATTGATAAAGTTTTGCAAGAGTGTGTTGGTGAGGGCTAAGAATTGGCAGAATCTGAACAGATGGAAGACAGTGTGGAAGGAAGAGTGGCAGCTGGAGATGGGCAATTTGTTGGTAAGGCCATCTGGGGGGATTTCATGAACCAAGCAACAATGCAGGAAAAGTATATGGGACAGGGTTCTAGCCAGGGATAAGGAAGCATTACTGTATTGACACAGATGGAAAAGCAAGGATCCATGATGGTGGAAAAAATGAGAAAAATTCTGTAAATAACGTAGAATTATGTCTGAAAAAATTCGCAAAAATAGGCCCAAATACATGTGAAAACTCACGAGAAGGATGAAATGGATGCAGAAGGGGAGAACAAGATGAAATATGAGGGAGTCAACAATAGCGAAAGACGAAAACTCACTAAAATTGGCAGGAAGTCACAATGAGATCAAATATATACTTTGGGTAGCAGGTCTGAGGGTGGATAAGTATAAAAAAGGGGACATCAGGTGTGACCAGATGAGGTGGAATTAGTGGGTGCGAGCTAGGATAGGACAGAGAAAGAGTGGGGGGAGGGGACGGGTTCATAGGGTGAGATACAAGATCATATGGCACCAGAAAGCAGTGGGAACTAACATGCAAAAATACGGGAGAGTGACGCAGGGACAGTGGTCAGTTTGAACGTATAGGATTAATGATACCAGAGGGAGTAATGTGTGACATAAGATGCTACACCAACAATCAGCATGTCTTGTAACTGTCTGCCATGTGCAGCCTAGATGGTTGATAAAGTGTGGCTTGTAAGAAGAGCGTGCAGTTCTGTTTGTAAGGTGACAAGAGAAACACAGGGAAGAAGAGAAAGAAGGAAAGACATTGAGTATAAAGATGCATTAGAAAGTGTAACAAAGGAAACAGCACTCAGTTAGGTTTGAAGAAAAGCCGCCAGGGAAAAATCAAACAGTGGAAAATCCAGGGTGGAATGTAACAATATTATCAAAAGGAAAGTTGTTACTCACCATTTAGTAGAGATGCTGAGTCACAGACATGTACAACAAAATACTGTCACAAATAAAGCTTTCAGGCAATAAGGCCTTCGCAAAAATAGATGAAAGATAGGCACTCACACGCGCGCGCGCGCACACACACACACACACACACACACACACACACACACACACACACACACACACACACACACACACGCGCGCGCGCAAACACAACTCACACATACATGACTGTTGTCTCAGGCCAGACTACAAGCAGCAGCACCAGTGCTTGCTGGGAGTGGTAACTGGGTAGGGGTAAAGAGGAGGCTGGGGCAGGGACGGGGGAGAGATAGTAGCACCAACAATCAGCATGGTCTTCTAGCCATCTCCAGCTGCCACACTGCTTTCCACAATGACCTCCACCTGTTCAGATTCCACCAATCCTTAGCCCTCACCAACATAGTCCTGAAAAACCATACCAATCAAGCCAAAACCTCCTTGTGGTACCTTCTCTCCACCCACAAAATTTTTCTGCTACAAAATCCAAAATTCCTGTTACCCATAACACACATTGAATCTCCTGCCCATCAGAAGCTACAACAACATACACAACACTGCATCAAAAAGCACTCCACTCTGCTCACTTCCTACTCCCGGCTTGGAGTACCACTGTCCACCACCTCTACAACAACGTCCAAACCAGTCCCATGTCCCCTCATAGCTGACAAACCCTGTCACACCAACCTGTTACACTTAACCCATCCTCCAAAACTCCCTCCAACCACCACACAGAGTCCAGAACCTAAACAGACTTGTAACACAGTCATAAAGTTTTCTTCAAGAAGCCTTAGCCCCACAGAAATATCAGTCCCTTCCAATGACCTCACCTTCTGCACCACTCCCAAATTCAGTCATGCAGGACTTACTGAAGATCTTCTCTCCTTTTCCCAGTCCCTAGAGTGGAAACACTTTTTCGCCACCAACACTACCAATCAGACTCAACCAAAGACCAATGTTGAACCCTGCATAACTCAGCTTACACCTCCATCAAACTGTGATCCATTCCCACTCCCCTAGGTACCCCCTGTTAACATTCCAGAATTTCTTAACCTCAGATCTTACCTCATCAGCAATCCCCTAATCCCTCAACATGCAAACTAACCTTACATATGCAGAAAGAACCACAGTCTACCATCTAAAAACTGATCCTGACCTTATTATCTTACCTGCAGACAAAGGCCCCACCACTGTTGTTTTGAACCACGAGGATTACTTGGTGGAAGGTCTCCGCCAGCTGTCTGATACTTCCACCTGCAAACCTTGTCACAGTGACCCCATTCCAGAAATCCAGTAAGATCTCCAGTCCCTTCTCAAATCCTTTAGCTGATTCCAGAACATCTGTCCAAAGTCCATCTCTCTGCTCACCTCTACCATTCCCTGCACTCCTACATTCTACATGCTTACTAATGTCCATAAACCACTTACTGTGCCCCCACCAAGAGTGTCTCTGCTCTCTTAGGCCAACACCTTCAACTTATTACCCAGAATCTACCCTCCTATATAAAAGATATCAACCATTTCCTTCACCGGCTCTCCACAGTTCCTGTCCCTTTACCACATGGTGCCCTGCTCGCCACTATTGATGCCACCTCCCTTTACATTAACATCTCTAATTGCCATGGCCTTATTGCTATTGAACTCTACCTTTCCCAATGCCCGACAAATTTCAAACCAACAACCTCCTTCCTAGTCGCCATGACCAACTACATCCTCACACATGACTACTTCTCCTTTGAAGGTATTAACTATAAACAAATCCAGGGTTTTGCTATGGGCACCTACATGGCACTGTCCTATGCCAACCTATACATGGGCCATCTAGAGAAATCCTTCCCAAACACCCAGAATCGTAAACTCCTCATCTGGTTCAGATTCACTGATATCTTTCCAATCTGGATTGAGGGTGAGGACACCCTATCCACATTCCTCCAGAATCTCAACAACTTCTCCCCCATTGGCTTCATCTGGTCCTTCTCAACCCAACAAGTCACCTTCCTAGATGTTGACCTCCACCTTAAAGATGGCTACAGCAGTACCTCCATCGATATCAAATCCACTAACCACCAGCAACACCTCCACTTTGACAGCTGCCACCCATTCCATACTGAAAAGTCCTCCATTCCATGCTGAACAGTCCATTCCATACAGCTTAGCTACTCATGTTTGTCACATTTGCAGTGATGAGTGGTCCCTCTTGAAATATACTGAGGGTTTCACTGAAGCCTTCATAGACTGCAATTATCACCCCAACCTTGTACAGAAAAAAATCTCCTGCACCTTTTCTTTTCCACTCTCCCAACACCTCCCAAAGTCCCACCATCTGCCCATGGAAGAGCATTCTCCTTGTAACTCATTACCACACAGGAGTGGAGCAACTGAATTACATTATCTGCCAGGTGTTCGATTACCTCTCGTCATGCCTTGAAATGAGAAATGTCCTGCCCACTATCCTTTCCACCCCTCCCACAGTGGTATTCCGCCATCCAATGAACCTACACAATATACTCATCCATCCCTACTACACCTCCTGCTCCCAAACCCTTATCTCATGTCTCATGCCCCTGTAATAGACCTAGATGTAAGACCTGTCTCATACATCCTCCCACCATCATCATCTACTCCAGTCTGATCACGAAGATCACCTATCCCATCAAAGGCAGGGCTACCTGTGAAACCAGTCATGTGATCTATTAGCTAAGCTCCAACCACTGTGCTGCATTCGATGTGAGCATGGTATGAATGGCCACCGATAAACGGTGTCAAAGAAACAAGTGAATCACCCTATTGCTGAACATGCTGCCAAATATGACATCCTTCATTCCAATGACTGCTTCACAGCCTGTGTGATATGGATCCTTTGCACCAACACCAGCTTTTCTGAATTGCTCAGGTGGGAACTTTCCCTGCCATATATCTTACATTCCTATAACCCTCTTGGCCTCAGCCTTCACAAGTCATTGTCCTCACCTATCCAGCACCTTCCCTGTCCCCATTTCAGCACTACAAACGTCTCATTTCACCATCGCATCCAGTCTTTTTACTTCTCTCCTTTTCTGCTATTCCGCTATCCCCCTTCCTCCCCACTTTTCACCAGCCCTCCATCTAACCTGCAGCACTTCACTGTCTACCACCACTACCCTACTATCCCTCCCCCTCCAAGCCCCAGCCTCCTCCTTACCCTCACCCAGTTGCCACTCCCATCATGCACTGGTGCTGCTGCTCGCAGTGTGGCCTCAGTTGCTAGGGACTACAGGCTCTGTGTTTGTGTGTGTGTGTGTGTGTGTGTGTGTGTGTGTGTGTGTGTGTGTGTGAGAGAGATCTAGTTTTGATGAAGGCTTTACTGGCCAAAAGCTTTATTTGTGACTGTCTTTTTGTTGTGCCTATCTATGACTCAGCATCTCTGCTATGAGGTAAGTACCAACTACTAGTCCTGAATATTAGAATCTGCTCACATTGTCACTGTTACTAAGCACCCTGGATTGAATCACCTGTGGTCCATTAGAGTTGCTTTTCTGGGTGTAAATATTCAAGGCAACACCTATTGTTGACATAGTTTCTTTATAAAAATAAATACACATAATATTTATGTAATACAGCAAGCACCATATTATCCAAGTATAGATTATTCAGTTTTTAGATTATTTATTCATAGTTCTACAATTTAAAAAAAAGAAGTAAAATAGAATAGAATAAAATAAATAAAAAAGTATGAAGTATTCTGTTATAATCAAAATAAATCTTTACATTTAGAATAGACCGTTTATTCATTTATTTTCTGTCCATATAACAAAAAGTTTTCGGACATTGTCAGGAAAATTTAGATTATATTAGACATATACAGTAAAATATTTACATTCTTTCATAACAACATATGGATCAGACACATGTATGTACACATTATTTGCCAAAAGGGCACTACAAGTACATTCCTCTATAGTGTAACTCAATTTATCTTATATTTATAATAGTACAGTACACATAATACAGTGTATAATTACGTTCTTTCATACCACTAATAGATCGGAGACATTGTCTATATACACTGTTTTCCAAGATGGCACTACAACTTAAAGTCCTCTATAGAGTAACAACACTTCTCTATTAATAACTGCTTCAGTCTACTCTTTAGCATATTTAGATTTACTTTCTTGAGTTCATAGGGTAGTGCATTGTAGAAAATTGCTCCCATTCTGTGTGGGCTGTTATGTATGTCACTAATTTTTTTCTGCTGGAAGATGATGTGGGCCCCAATCACATTGTCTAACATTTCTGAAATATTTTTCCATTATTCCCCTTTCCAATTTTTGCAACATCTCCACGACTGATTTCCTGTCTACATGTTGGCTGAGCTCTTTTGCTAGGAATTGAAGGTTGATAATTTGCAGCTAACTTAAAGTCAACAGTAAAAAATGTAATTCAGAATCTTGCTGAATGTTGATCTGAAATGAAAGCGAGCTGTTAGCATTGTCATGAGGAATGAATTGTTGATTGTGATGTTCTAGCTGCAGACAGACCTCAATAAAAGTGTATCCTCTAAAATGGATCATTGATAGCGAATATTAAACTATATCACATTTCTTGTTGTTTACATGGTTTACATGTGCCAGGAAGATACTAAACCAGAAGCTATAGATAAGTAGGGTGAAACTGCAGTAAAAGTTTTTCAGAATTATACAAACAGTGAGAGGCTTAAATGATAATAAAAGGAAGTTATTAAATATTTGAATGAAAGCTGAAAGCCAAGCTGGACTGGCAATGTTTAACTACCTGAAAACTTAAATGAAGCACTGCACCTGTAGTTCAAACAGAAAAAAGCAGGAGTTCTTCCCATATGAGATATGATGTTAACAGGGAAAGGAGGAAAGTTCTGAGATCCTCTGAAGAGTGAAGTAAAATTTAATGTTTCATCAAGATGGCTGCCTCAATCTAGACATTGACATGGAATCTGAGGAACTGCTGTTCAGGGCAAGAAACTTATTGCTGACAAATACACAGCTGAACCTTTTGCCATGACTTCTGCAATTGCATTAACCCAAACAATTTTCTCGTGGACAGGTTTACAATACTCTCATGTTTTTAGGTTATTCAAGCAGTCCTGTTTCCACATTAACCTGGATTTTCAGGAGCTTGCTGTTGTTGTAGAAGGGACCAGAAAACAATGTCTTGGTTCACCATTGGCCATATTTATGGTAAATATGTATCATGGTTAAGTAACAGCAATACAAAAAGTTTCAGTCAATTGTATACCTTCATTGTGATGCCATGGGAGAAAATGGAAACCTGCATTAACATCATAAGGAGTAAAATTTAAGCACAAGAATAAAATAAGTGTTGAAAATGACCTGTATCATGATACCAAAAAATCTCTGGGTTAGAAAAAGGTGTTATATCAGGTTTTCTCACCCTGGATGCAATTTCCTTACAGCTCTTCTTTCCTGTATTTCCTTTCTTTCCAGTGGCAGGATAATCTGTTCTGCAAGTTCTTTACTTGTAAAGTACAAAAATTCAGAGATTTTTTTTATAATTCTGGTATCAGAGGAACAGACTTTGGTTGCTGATAAGCAGAAACATTACTACATATTTGCCTTAGAATATTTTATTGTTATTATTATTATTATTATTATTATTATTATATATGACAAGCAGTTATTTTGAAAAAATCATTTCACTTCCTGTTACATTACTCATCATCTATTTTTGTGGATGTTTACTGTGATTCTACAGAACAATATCATCTACATATTTATGGAAAAAGTTAGAGAGCCTATATAATATTATATTAGTGTTAACCAGAATTTAGAAGACAGAATTGAACTTAGCCAATAAAATTGAATCATCTGTGTGTACAGATCAGTCACACCAACTGACATGGCACAGTTGCAGACTGGAAAAAGAATATAACTTTCTGTTATTGCATCAGCTGTAAGTTTTGTTCTTATTATGACAACAGATACATTATAACTATTATTGCTATACCAAGGGAGTGCCATTAGTCATACAGTGTAATCTAGAGTTTCTCCATTTATTACAGATCCGGTGCAACAACTAGCCAATCTATATAATTCTCACACTCTAAATGTAATACAAAGAATTTCCAACATACAGAATTGTTCAGAAGAAGTGCAGGGTGGGGAAAATAAAAGTGGCCTGGACAAGTGAATATGATTGTATGTGGTTGTATGCATATAACCACACCCTGTGACATGCACACCATGTGTACACCCACCACATGATCCACATCAGTTCCTTGGAGCACATTTATACAATCTTTATGCCAGACAGAGTTGTTAGCAGAGGTCAGTGTGGTTGCAGCCCTTGCTGGCCACATAGGTCACCTGCTTTGCCAGTGTGTGGTTACTTTGTGTGGGGAGTTCTTAAGACTAAGGTGTATCACAACAACCTTTGTAGTCTTCAAGAACTGCAACAGAGCACTTCAGATGGGACTGCAGCAATTCCAGCAGTCCAGCTTAGATCTGCTGTCAGTAACTTGGTGGCTAGGGCCCAGAAGTGTCAAGAGATGAATGGTGGTCACTTTCAACATCTGCTATAGTCAGCTTAGTACTGTATTTCCTTTCCCCTGCTGTATTTCCTTGCACCCTGGAACTCTGTTCTCCAGTCTACTTTTATTTTCTCCACTTTGTATGTATCTGTACCACAACATCTGAAATGCTTTGATTCTCTTTTTTTACTGGTTTTCCCACAGCCTGTGATTCACTTCCATACAACACTCTCCTCCAAAAGTACATTATCAGAAATTTCTTCCTCAAATTAAGGCTTATGTTTGATACTGGGCAGGAATGTGCTCTTTGCCTGTGCTAGTCTACTTTTTGTGCTCTTCTTGCTCTGTCCATCATGTCATGCTTCCAAGATAACAAAATTACACAGTTCTGAAAAACACATATACAGGGTGTTACAAAAAGGTACGGCCAACTTTCAGGAAACATTCCTCACACACAAAGAAAGAAAATATGTTATGTGGACATGTGTCCGGAAACGCTTACTTTCCATGTTAGAGCTCATTTTATTACTTCTCTTCAAATCACATTAATCATGGAATGAAAACACACAGCAACAGAATGTGCCGAGCATGACTTCAAGCAATTTGTTACAGGAAATGTTCAAAATGTCCTCCGTTAGCAAAGATACATGCATCCACCCTCTGACGCATGGAATACCTGATGTGCTGATGCAGTCCTGGAGAATGGCATATTGTATCACAGCCATCCACGATACGAGCACAAAAGAGTCTCTACATTTGGTACCGGGGTTGCGTAGACGAGCTTTCAAATGCCCCCATAAATGAAAGTCAAGAGGGTTGATGTCAGGAAAGCATGGAGACCATGGAATTGGTCCACCTCTACCAATTAATTGGTCACCGAATTTGTTGTTGAGAAGCGTAGAAACACTTCGACTGAAATGTGCAGGAGCTCCATCATGCATGAACCACATGTTAGGTCGTACTTGTAAAGGCACATGTTCTAGCAGCACAAGTAGAGTATCGCGTATGAAATCATGATAATGTGCTCCATTGAGTGTAGGTGAAAGAACATGGGGCCCAATCAAGACATCACCAATAATGCCTGCCCAAATGTTCACAGAAAATCTGTGTTGATGACATGACTGCACAATTGCGTGCGGATTCTCGTCAGCCCACACATGTTGATTGTGAAAATTTACGATTTGATCACGTTGAAATCGAGCCACATCCGTAAAGAGAACATTTGCACTGAAATGAGGATTGACACATTGTTGGATGAACCATTCACAGAAGTGTACCCGTGGAGGCCAATCAGCTGCTGGTAGTGTCTGCACATGCTGTACATGGTACGGAAACAACTGGTTCTCCCATAGCACTCTCCATACAGTGACGTGGTCAATGTTACCTTGTACAGCAGCAACTTCTCTGATGCTGACATTAGGGTTATCGTCAACTGCACGAAGAATTGCCTCGTCCATTGCAGGTGTCCTTGTTGTTCTAGGTGTTCCCCAGTCGCGAGTCATGGGCTGGAATGTTCCGTGCTCCCTAAGACGCCGATCAATTGCTTCGAACGTCTTCCTGTTGGGACACCTTCGTTCTGGAAATCTGTCTCAATACAAATGTACCGCGCCACGGCTATTGCCCTGTGCTAATCCATACATCAAATGGGCATCTACCAACCCCGCATTTGTAAACGTTGCACTGACTGCAAAACCACATTTGTGATGAACACTAACCTGTTGATGTTACGTACTGATGTGCTTGATACTAGCACTGTAGAGCAATGAGTTGCATGTCAACACATGCACCGAAGTCAACATTACCTTCCTTCAATTGGGCCAACTGGTGGTGAATCGAGGAAGTACAGTACATACTGACGAAACTAAAATGAGCTCTGACATGGAAATTAAGCATTTCCGGACAAATGTCCATCTAACAATTTTTCTTTATTTGTGTGTGAGGAATGTTTCCTGAAAGTTTGTCCGTACCTTTTTGTAACACCCTGTATACATTAAATGGAACTGAAAGAGGACGCTGATAGGAGAGGAATATTACCATCAGCCTTGGCATTGTACACACCTATGTGTAAGTATGCTCCACTTCTCAGAGGCTTCAGATACACAGTCAAGTTTAAGGTGTTTGGCAGGATCTTAACAATTTTGTGGGGACATATTTGTTAGTTTATTGGAGATCACAGTTGAGGGTTCTATACCTGGTTTTCAACTAGCTATACATTCCAGCACAAAAAGAGGAAACTTTTTGGTATGCATTATTTTGAAGATGTATACAAGACTATTCACACAATCTTACAAAGAATTAGTCACTGGATGTTATAGGACAATCTAAAATGTGAATCTATACACAAAAACTACATTGCAAATAGTGTAATTTCTTTCTTTCTTATGCATATTCCACTGAACCACAAATGTACTTCACAATTTCTTTAGCAGATGTTCACTCACATTCTGAGTTCAGGAGTGCCAGTGCTACTTGCTTTTTAAATGAATGAAGATGGATGACCACACTGCTTTCTTGTAAGAATGTTGGCAGCAGTTTCTTGCGAAATGGAAAAAAAATATAACTTGCTGTTTTCATTAAAAATGCCTTCACAATGGCATCAGTAAGTGAGAAAAAGATCCATTCGCAGTTCTAAAAATATAATTCCAACATCATACCATTCTCACTTTCGATCAAAGAGATGCATACCTTGCATTGTACTGTTGTATTAATTTATGGCACTTGGACAAGCTGTGCTACATATGGAACCATCTCTGCTTTCACTAGAAACAGTTGTTACATCCTTGCAGACATTACTGATGCTAGAACTGTTACAGTTCTTGTGTTTTCTCACTTTATCACAATGACAGAATCTTTAACCAACATACCAAACTCATCTCACTATAATTTGTCTCTCTTCTTCTTCATTCCCTGAAAATCTTCCAAGACAAAATCTGACAGGATCAACAGAATGTATTCCACTTTAAGTGGTTTTTTTAGGGAGTATGAAGTGAAGTACAGTAGAGTCCCATTAAACCGAACTAAATGGGACAGAACCTTGTTCGGATTACCGATTTGTTCAGATTAGCTGGAATTACAGTGATGAATTTGTAGAATGAAATATACCAAGCAGATAAGTAGGTACACCATGGTAACAAATGGGAACAAGTGTGGGAACAATGGCTCACTCTCACTCCCTGCTCTTGTTGTTGTGCACTGTTGAGACCTTTTTAGTGTCTGAGGTCAGTGCACTGTCAGTTGGCTTGCAAAGCACTTGGTTATGTTAGTTATTGATTGCTGGCACACATAACAGTTGTATTGTATCTGTTCATGAGTAGTGGTGTATGTATTTTCGTCATGAGTAAACCGAAACATACAACATTAACTCTCGAAGAAAAACTGAATGCTCTGAAGCGGATAGACAATGGTGAGAATGTATCTAAACTGGCAATGAAACTGGGTGTTGATAAGGCAATCATTGGTGATTGGAAGAAGAGCCGAATGAAGCTTGAACAGTCCTGTGCAATGTCTTTGGGAAAAACACTCAAAATTCAGCAGACTTTGAAATGGACCCAGTATGAAAAAGTGGATGAAATTCTTTTCCTTTGGTTCAAGCAGGAAAGAGAAAGGGGAACTCCTTTGAGTGAAGCACTAGTTCAGGAGAAGGCTGTTTACCTGAACAAGTTAATGAATTTTAATGAGTCTTTTAGTGCCAGTACAGGTTTGTTGGACAGATTCAAAAAATGTCATGGAATCTGTCAGCTAACAATTACTGCAGAGAAGCTTTCTTCTGGCCATGATGCAGAGAGGGAATACTTGGGTGAGTTTGAAAAAATGATGAGAGGGGGAAAGTATTCTCCTCAACAAATTTATAAAGCTGATGAGACTGTCCTTAATTTTAGGGCATTGCCAACAAAAAGCTTGGCATCAAAAGCAGAATGCTGCTGGTAATCACAAGCTGCCTTTAATGCTGATTGGCAAGTCTGCTAGGACCAGAGCTTTCAGAAACTGCAACATGAAGTCACTGCCCGTATATTATCGTAACCAGAAAAAAGCATAGATGGATGGTAAGCTATTCAAAGAATGGTTTCATGGCCAGTTTGTTCCCTCTGTTTGACAGTTTTCTAAGGAAAATCATTTGTCTCCCCATGCAGTCCTTTTGATTGATAATGTGCCATCTCACCCCAGAACTGAGGAATTATGTGATGCAGAAATTGTGGTGAAGTTTTTGCCACCGAATGTTACATCAGTTCTACAGCCAATGAAACAGAGCATACTGCAAACATTAAAACTGATTTACAGAAAGCAATTTTTAAGAATTCTGATCCAAGATGATAGCATTCCTTTAGTGGACAAAACAAAAAAGACCAATGTGAAGGATATTGTTTATTGGGCTGCTAAGGCAAGGCAGAATATTCCAGAAAATACTCTGAGAAAATCGTGGAGAAAAAATTGGACATCTCTTGAATTTCAGTACAACTTAGTTGAAAATGAAGAGGAAAAATCTACTACAAATGATACAGACAGTCCCTGGATGTGAAGAAGCTAGTGAAGGGATGTAGATGAATGGATTGCAGCAGAAGGGTCATGTGTGGAGAACCTTACTGATGATGATTTAGTTGCTGCTGTGACTCAAGACCAGGAAGAAGTGGACTGCTGTGACAAAAGTGACAATGAGCCTGAAAGCGACAAAGGAGAGCCAGTGCCACACAGTGACACAGCAGAAGCCCATGACTTCACGCTACGTTATTTGGAGCAACAACCCACAACACCTGCTGATTTGATTTTTATAAGATGATGGTGCAACTATGCATCATATAACAGACTGTCTTCATAATGCCAAAAACCAATGACTGAGTTTTTGTCACCTAAAAAGTAGGGATAAAATGTCCACTGTATTTTAGTACATTTTACAGCTTTCCTTTCATTGTTATGCATTGTTCAGACCTAATTTTTTTCTTGCCAACTGTTCTAATACATATTTACTGTAATGTGTACAATAAAAAAGGGTGTATATACAGCAGTTTACAGCACAGTTTTTCGTACTTAGACTAACATTTTTCATGTTCGGATTAACCGAACATTTGGACTGCAGGGGTTCAGATTAGTGGGAATCTGCTGTAGTTGCCAAATGAAACAACATACTTTCTGTTTTACCATAGCACACGTAAGTTAAATACAACCCTTTCGCTAAGATGAAGTATGGTCTTCCAGTTTTTTTTCCAGTAGACTGGGAACTTTAGTAGATAGCTTCCCTTAGCATCAGGTAGGCACCTACCTCATACCCTCTTTTTTGGCTCGTACTGTTTTATGCTCAATTTATCCTTTGAAATAACTTTGTCAATGAATTATCTGCCTGAGTAGCAATCTAAGTTTACAGCCAGGAAACCCCTTCCTCATCACGTCTGCATTCATGCTGAGATGAAGTTTCCTGAACTGTGTTTAACCTTTTAGAGTCATCACTGCCAACACAAATTTGTCATATGAAACATGATCCTAACTCTTGTAATTTGATAAATGTTGTAGCTTATGGGTGCATGTAATGTATAGGGGGTCTGGTCCTAGACTCCTAGAGTCATCAGGAAAGAGCTGGGAGGGATGCAGTGGTGCAGTCCTAGTCACGAGAGCACCAAGGAAACATCATTGACAATAAAACACATATTAGACAACAACACAGGCTCAACTCTCAAAACACTGTGCCACAACTGGGCTGGCGAAGTAGCACTTTGTCAGTGGTGGAAGACCAGCTTGTGCTCATCTTGCACTATGGCCAGCACACTGAGGCACTGGGTGGCAGCTGCTAAATCACAGGCAGTCATTTACAAAATAGGAACTGGCAGCACCGGCATCTGCCACTGGAATGGGATGAATAACGCCAGTGACCACCCTCTCAAAGGTGAATGATGGACAGAGTTCAGGTCATGCAGGTCAAGCCTCCAGCAGACCACCAGAGTTATGGTGGCCTCCATGCCCCATCAGCATAACCTAAAAAGATTTCAGTGCAGCAAGCAGCAGCAAACTTGTGTTTCCATAGATGATCAGACAGATCGGCCTCCAAAGCCTCCCCTCTTACTGGATGGTTGCAACTGACACAAGAGCTGAGATTATGCACTGGACACTTGGCAATCAACATTCAGCAATCTGAATGACTTTTTTCAGAAGGGAGGAGTATTTATGTAGATGCCTTCTGTGGGCTTTGCAGTGCTGGGGATTGCTACTGCATCATGTGTCCTGGTTTTTTCCTTGCTGTCTGCTCTCCTAGTGGCTTCAGACTTTTGCTACTTCACCTTTCAGAGGCTGTTTTCTGCTGGCTTGGCACCTGAGTACTTAAAGTTGCATTGTAGCTATCCTCCCTTTGGAAACTCTGCTTTGTCACTATATGAGAGTATCACTTGGCTTCCATGATGTCATTATACTTTTCTTGCAGACTAGGGCACGTGGTCATTCTCCCATGGTGCGATAGATCCCATGTTTGCCACAGCTTGCTCAGCATTTCCCCCTAGCTGGCAGTCTGCTGGTCATGGACACAGGTGCTGGGAGCTGCCAGAGTACACCCTGCATAAATTTTTAGTGTCTGCCAGGGATACTGTCCTGGGGCATGACATCTCCCCCTCTCTTCAGAAAATTCATCTTGAATTTTTTGGTTTATGATATCTGTAATCAATTCATCCTACATATTCTGCAACAGCAGTTACACATTATACAATTCTAGTTGTTCTTCCATTACCATACAGCTAATTTACATGATTTTCAACAGCTGATATATTGAAGCAATAATGTAGGTCTCTGCAGAAGTTATTTCTCATATACTAATATAGTTATTCATATATTTATAGGTTCATCTATTAGTTTTCATGTAATTCCCCTATAATGTCTGAGCTTTATTTACGAAGCAGTCAACAGGTATTTGGTGCACAGGTAAATCTGAGTGGTGCACTGACTTTCATATAAAACAGAAGTAGATCACACAAATAACAATCAGAACCATTACAGAACTGGTAGATATCAGGTTTATAGTTGTGATACAATGATGTTGTCTATCACGGTATTCCCGTATGTGCTGGAACATTTGTTCGGCTGTAATTCTCCCCGTCTGATGATGTCTTGCAAGTTGTCAGGCACTCATCTAGCCAGCTCTAGATAATAGTTTTCTTTAGCCATCACATAGTGCAGCTTAATCAAAATGGAAATATCTAATAATCCTTAGATCACATCACAATGAAGTTTGCACCGGTCAGTCTTACTTAAAAGACTGCACACATAAATGTCATATTCCCCCTTCTTTCTTATCTTAATCAATAATCACAATTCTGGGACATAACAAACCAGAAATGAATGAGGTCAGTGAGATAACATATCACTGCCACATCTCAGTTTGAAAAGGGAGACCAAAAGTTGGCTACAGTAAGTAGGTTCAGAGGGATGTAGGTTGTAGTGATTCTTCAAAGATGGATAGGCTTACACACGATAGACAAGTAAGGAGAGCTGTATCAAACCAGTGTTCACACTGAAAACTATTCTTCTTCTTTTTCATCTACATTTTTTTAATCAATGCAAATGGATTTGTGCACAATGAGTTTAGTTCTTTCTAACTCACTGTTCTTCATTTTGCATCTTCCTAGCCTGTAGTCATTATAAATCATTAACTGGTTTGAGACAAACGTTAAGCAAGATTTTTTTATCAGCACACAATCTCATTTTTAATTTCTTTTGGCTCTTTCTATTTCCATTTCCAGCACAGTTTTCTTGAAGAATATATTTAAGACACACCTGTCTTGCCCCAAAGGCTACTTATCCAAGCCTCATAATGCATGTTTTGTATGTTGTGCGTTGTATATGTTGGGCTAATGATTTCACTGTATTACCTTGAGAAACCCTACATCATTGTGAGATGATCCTTGGATGAATAAAGAAATAAATAAAACAAATAAATGGTTGTCCTCGATGAATTCCACAAGCACATCTTCTCTATTATTCCTAATACTGAACCCAAAGTTTTCTACTGAAGTTCATTCTTCAACTTTTGCATTTAAGTCACTCATTATCATCTTATAGAGTGAATTATGTTCGTTTAACAGTTCTTGCAACTCCTCAAACAGATGTTTCACTTGTCTATTAGTATCCGACTAAAGATTCGCCTTTAGCTTTGGCCAAAAATCCCACCTTAGGCTAAACCTTGGCTTTGGCCAAAATATGCCAAAGTTTTGACCAAATCTGAAGGTTTCTAGCAAGCACCAAAATTGAACTAACAGTTAGTTAGCATACTTGGTGCGGACTGTAGTAACTGTGTTGCGTTAGTTGGCCTCCATGACCAGTAAGTATAAGTTTGTATGTGAATTAAATTATCTGCTTTGATGTTTTATCATATGACTGCAGAAAATTTTTATCTGACTGGAGAGAAGAGTAGATTGAGTTTGTGGAAAGCACTTTAAAAAGCTAAAAAAATGTAAGTATTGTTTTTATAATATTTAGTAAGTTATTTATATCTCAGTAGTAGCATTATTAACATTTTAATATCTGTTCTTAACATTATGGTTTTAGAGACAAGTATCACTGTATCTTGTAAAGTTATTCTGGTTCCCTGATCTCCCTCAGTTCTTCTCAGATCTTGTTGGCAGAATCCGGAATGTTCCATAGCTCTAGGCACTGCTACCAATGAACACAATTTGCAGTGTGCGACACTGTAATGAATGAACATTCAGTGTGCAGCGGACATGTGGGTATTGTGATTGACTTGTTAATGATTATATCCACTCTGAGTATTAAAATGATTATTTACATGATTTTCGGTGCCTCACTCATTGAGTAATTGTGTCTCAGCAGGATTTACTTAGTTTATATTTCATAAAATATGTACTTCTTATGGTTAACGCCTTCACAAAAAATTGTAATTTTTTGTGTGCTATTTGCACCACAGCAAAAGAAGACTTCGAAGTGCAAATGGCGCTTGTGTTGGCAGTCCTGCGAGGAAGCCATTCTCTTGCTACACAGCGGCCTTTGTTTCTGCTACCCCAGGCCAGGTATCCCCTCACCCCCGGGAATTAGAAAAACTTTACAAACCATTTTTGTTAGGTTTATGAGTGTGTGATATATCTCAAAGCTGGATATGTGGATTTTGGTTGTTTCAAATTGCTTCATATTTGCTTGTTACTCTCAACAGTGACAAAGAAGAAACAATATTTGAAAGACTTTGTGCATATCCTTTTAGGAATTTTTTCAAAACAAATCTCAAAAAAGTACCCTATTGAACCTTTAACAGAAAAACTACATATTAGTATTTATACTGTTATGGTCTTTTACATGGCTGGCACTCATTCCCCGCACTGGGATAAGATTAGATTATGCAAGTATTTTACACAACATTTTTGTTTTTAATTTTCAATCAAACTAATCTCAAAAATGATGCTTATGAATCTCTACCAGAAAATTTACAGATAAGTATTCTAAATGCTATGACTTTTGCTTAGCTGGCACTCATTGTTCGCAGTCAATATTCATTGGTCTTCGAGATATATCATAAGCAGAGGGGCATGCACTGAGACACAAGAACACTATAATTACTAATTTTTATTTACGCTTCCTTTGATACTTGTCTCTCAAAATGAGGTTAAAGATATTTATGTCTTTCTGTTGGTCCTGACACTAAAGAAACAACAATTAGTGCAGCTTTTTGGAACCATAATTTTTGATTTATTGCAACAAATGTTCATCACTATTCTGCAATCATCAGTAGGCACTATACTCTATTTAATTTCTGAAAATAAATGCATTTTTATGTATGGACTGCTCAAAATATTCTTCATGTGTCCCTCTACATTTATGTATTGGAAGGTTAGGATCTTACGTTATTGTTCTAGTTAGGAATGAAGAGTTGTCTGCTTTGGAGGTCATCAGTCCCATTGCATGAGGGAAGTATTGGGGAAGGAAGTTGACTGAGCCCTTTCAGAGGAAGTGATTTAGGGAAATCATGGGAAATTCAAATCAGGATGGCCGGGCGTGGGTTTGAACTGCCGTCCTCCCAAATGCAAGTTCAGTGTGCTAACAACTGTGACACCTCGCTTGGTTAATTTTAAACCAAAGCGCATTTATTTGGATAGAAGAGTGCTTGTATCCAACAAATACCTCTCATGTTGAATATTCTACTAATCAATATACATAAAGAACCAAACCAAAATACTAAGTTCTGTTTTTCTTGATCTTTAGATACTTACACATTAAAGTCAGTACATTACCTGATATTACACTTTTTTTTCAGTCAGATCATTTGAGTAGTATGTGAAATGGTGTATTTGTTCACTTCACATATTTTCTTTCTGAAAAAAAAGTATTTTGTTTCAACATTGTTGGATGCTGTTTGTGAGAATTTCAGGATGAACAATAAATTTGCAAAACATATAGGCACCTCCTGGCACAATGGGCAGTCCGGAAAAGTAATAATAATAAAAATGGTATTAGTAATAATAACAAGTTCAGTTTTCAAATTTGTAATGTTAGGGAAGTTGAAACAGAGCACCAGATTTTCTCCTTTTTGTTCTAGTAAGAATAACTTCACCGCTGTGAATTGCTTTGCCTTTATTAATCTGTATTTTGGTGTAAAACTTACTAAAACTATAGTTGTGGAATATCCATTTTGTAGAGCACATTCACTTATGGGAAGCGAATTTAAGGAAAACCCCTGTAATCAACCGATACAGCTGAATGCGCTGTGACCACCCAATCATTCAATGATATCGGTCAATGTCTATCAAAAATAATCTAACGGCTAATGATGGTTGTACAGTGACTGCGCCGTTGCGTGTGAATGGATTGCCTTTTTAATTAGTTCATATTCACAGCTTCCCTGGTCTAGTAGTTTGCATTCTGAACTACTAAGCCAAGGGGATGCAGATTCGAATCCCATGGGTAAATGTGGGTGTGATGAGCACGAGCACTTACACCAATAGCACGGATTTTTCTATGTATTTAAGTATGTTTATTATACTGTCTAGGTGCTATAGTACAAGTTTTGGTTTCGTTTGAGGCTAGAGATGGTTGGATGACTCAAAAGAGTTTTTTTTTTTTTTTTTCTCTTTTATTTCAGGTACATAATGGCTTCTGTGAGATTATATCCCAACTGGGAATATTTAAAAAAAAATTATAAAGCAACCAAGAACATAGTAAATCACTGTCTCTTGGTAGTGCCTTACCAAAAAACAGACCATTACAAATATTAAAAATCATTTGTCAAAACTTCATAAAAGAGACTGGGCAGCTTATTGTACAATCAATAAAAAACACCAGGTTTGATCAATAAAGAACCAGAGTCATTTAAACTCTTCAGAACACAAAAAGTAGTCAAACAATTTACTTTACCAGATGGATAAAGGTATTATGAAGCTCACTATCTTCGACGTGCTGCCATACAATGTTGTAGAAGGAGATACAATTCGTAGACTCAATTTGGCTGACCCTGACACTCCATCCAGTTACCGGAAAAAGTCTGATAAATACTTTAGGACAACTTTAATGCCAGTGACATATGAAAAAGTAAAATCTGTACTTCTTTTAGAAAAGGCTGAATGTGTCAGCTTTACCACTGACATATGGAGTAATCCACCAAAGATGTGCATGTTGCTGAGTTGCACAGCCCACTTCATTACACACCCCAAAAAGGAAAAGGCTATAGTGGCAGCCAAAACATTGGCACCAGTGGAACCGTATCACACAAGGCAGCATATTTCAGAGAATCTTAACCAATTATTGCCAAATTTAATTTAACAAATAAACTCCACTTGGGTATCTGTGACAATGCTTTCAATATGCAAGCAGCCATGTGTTGTGGAAACATGACTAATATTGGATGCATAGCTCATACACTGTAACTAGTTATTCATGATGTTCTGCTCTAATATGCTGCTTTTTAAATAGATACAATAAAAAAAGGTCACAAAACTATAGGATATTTTTTTAAAAAGTAAACATGCTTTCCGATATTTAAACAAGTTTCAAGAAACATGCGACTTTACCCAAACATGTTTTGATTCTTGATATCAAAACCCACTGGAACAGCATTTATCTAATGTTGGAAACACTTACTGAACAAAAACCTGCAACCAATTTATACATGGCAGAATGCAGTGGGATAATAGTCCCAACTACAGAACAATGGGTAGAAATTAGCTACTGTATAACAGTACTTAAGTGCTTTCATCAAGCAACACTTGATATTTCAAGTGACTTTTTATCAGTATCCTTAATAATGCCATTGAGGATCATGCTTAATTCAACACTGACCACAAAAGCTGAAGATCCTGAAAATGTAAAACGGTTCAAGACCCAGTTGTACGAGTCTGTTAATAGGAGACTTTCTTATGCAAGAAATACTCTGCATATATCTAATGATACTCTAATAGATCCCCATTTTAAAACAAAGTATTTAAATAGTGATGAAATGGAAGACACAAAGACTGAAATATTATCATTTCTATTAGGGAATGAGTCTCGGTCAAGTCAAATAGCTCGTATGGACATAGATATTGATGAGCCTAGACCTTCCTGTTCAATGCCAGATGCAGATATTGGAAATGTATCCTCAATATATGATGATGATTTATGAGATTCAAATGATAAACTTGCATTACCTGTCAAAAGTGGTAACGAGTTGTATTTGGTACATCACTATCCTCCTTTTGAAGAACATCTAACATTATTTTTTTTTTTTTTTTTTTTTAAAGAACCTTTACTTTTGAGGAATGCTGACACACATTAATTTTGGGCTTCTAGTCCATATGCTTAACTAAGCCCAAATGCACTTAAATATTTATCTGCTCCTCCTATCCGTGTTCCTAGTGAACAATTGTTCAGTGAAGCAGGACAGATATTTGCGGACTGGTGATCTTACTTGATTGGTGAAAATGTGGACAATTATTATACAACATAAGACTTTTTAACTTTGATTATTAATTATTTTTAATTGACAGATATCAAAATACTAATGGAAATTTAAGATCATTTGGCTATTATTATGTTTTTTCTCCCCAACTGTAATTGTTCAGGTACTTCTTTTAAGTAAATAAATGCTGGTATTATAATTGACTTTACTTCAGTGTTGTTATTTCTAACACATTGAAAGATAATTTTAATCATCTCGTTAAATTGTGTCTTATGTTTTAAAAAAATCACTAGTTTATTCACATTTTGCCAGTTTTGAACAGAATTTCTTAGCACTGTTCAGCCAGAGATTAGGGTGATAGCAGATTAATCAGCTTCAGCCAGAAATTGACCTTCGGTTGGACACTACTTATATTATCCCCAGTGCATAGCTTTTATTTATTTTTAATACTATTCATCTACATCTACATATATTTTCCACAGCCACCGAATAGCGCATGGCGAAGGTACTATGTAGCAGTAATAATCATTTCCCTTCCTGTTCCAGTCACAAATAAAGCAAGGAGAAAACAACCACCAGTAAACCTACATATAAGTGCTAATTACTCACATCTTATCTTCATTGTCCTTACGTAATATGCATCTTGGTGGTGGCAGTAGATTCATTCTACAGTTTGCCTCAAAAGTTGGTTCTCTGAATTTCCTCAATATTGCCTTGCAAAAAGAACATTATCTTCCATCCATGGATTCACATTTGAGTTCACGAAGCAGCTCTATAATTCTTGCATGCCAAACCTACCGGTGATTACAGCACAACTCTGAACTTCTTCAATTTACTCTTTTAACCTGACCCGATGGTGATGCTAAACAGTCGAGCAGTACTTTAGAATGGGTCACACTAGTGTTAGGATTGTTTTTCTTACACTTGACTTACATTTTTCTACATTTACTGCCATTCATCACACCAACTAGAAATTCTGTCTAAGTCATCTTGTATTCACCTACACTCAGTGAACGTTGCAAGAACATAACAAGGATTTTGTCAAAAAGAGGGCAGTCCAATTTGTTAAAGAGTTCCTTAAATAGACTAATTTTTCTTGTTTTATTCTGAAAATAAATTTATTTATTTATTCTATGTATTCAATTTTCTTTTGGGAAGTATTCGTACAAATACCATTTGGTCCACAGAATTAAAGCAAGAAAAACTTTTTTCAGAAAAGTATAACATATGTTCTCGAAATACCCAAATGCACAATTAATTATTTCTTTATTACAATTCTTTGTTAACAAAACGCAGAACAGTCTTCTAATGTAAGTTTCACTATAGCAGAGCAGAATAATCTTGAAATTGGGTTGAATAACTTAGAAAGTTAAATGGATGTTAATTTCCTTTTACAACAGCTGTCTTTCTAACACTGCAATCCAGTACTTAAATTTGTGTCTTACCTGAGACAAAGTCAGAATTTCTTCAGTACGTCAAAACATCCCACACTCTTCAATTCAAACTCAAATTTTATTGAAGTGTCTTTCATTTCTTAAAATTCTTCAACTTTTTTTATTGACCAAGGGCTTTTTTAAAATTATTGTTTCAACAGACAACTTGATGCTACAGCAACTAATTTTTTTATAAAACAAAACTGAACACGCAGTTCTGAGATCTTAAGATTGATTCAGACAATAATTTAAATTAGACTTCTATTGTATGAGACATCATAAATGAGTTTGTATTTACCCTGATAATATGGTTATACAGTTATTGTTGCCAATAAACTCTTCTTTGATGTAAAACATACACTGTCATTAATGTGACATTTACAAATACATTAGATTTGTAATGGCTGGACTCATTGTTCCAAGGATATTACAAATAAGACATTTCACAGCACAACATCATTCCTGTAGTAAAACTTGAAGACATGACATCCAATGACCTGACAAAAATTATAGGACACCTAATATTGTCAGATTTGTTTTTGCCAACCGTAGTGCAGCAACTCCATGTGGCAACAAGCCATCGGAAGTCCCAAGTAGAAATATTGAGCCATGCTGCCTCCACATTCATCTAAAATTGTGAAAGTATTGCATCTGCAGGATTACGTGCACAAACTGAACTCTCGATTATATCTCATAAATCTTCAATGTGATTCACAACGGGCGAACTCAGTGGCCAAATCGTTCACTCGAATTGTCCAGAATATTCTTCAAACCAATCGAACTATGGCTGGTGACATGGCGCAATATCACCCATAAAAATTCCATCGTTTTTTGGAAACAATGTCTGTAAATGGTCTACAGGTAGCCCATCATAACCAATTCTCGTCAGTTATCGGTTCAGTTGGACCAGAAGACCCAGTCCAGTCCATGTAACCACCAGCTTGCACAGTGCCTTGTTGACAACATGGATCCATGGCTTCATGGGCTCTGTGCCACACTTGAACCCTGCACTTGCTCTAACCAACTGAAGCTGGGACTCATCTGACCAGACATGTATATCTGTCTAGACATGTATATTTGTTATACATCCCCATTGATTTCTCTAGTGTAGCTTGTCTCTTTGCACTGACAACTCTATGCATATACCACTGCTCTTGGTTGTTAAGAGAAGGCCATCATCCACTACTATGTTGTTCGTGGTGAGAGGTAATACCTGAAATTTGGTAGTCTCAACACACACTTGACACTTTGGCTCGGAATATTGAATGCCCTAATGATATTTGAAATGAAATGTCTCACGTGTCTAGCTCCAACTACTTTTCCGATTTCAAAGTCTGTTAATTCCTGTTGGGAAACCCTAATCACATCGGAAACCTTTTCACATGAGACACCTGATTACAAATGACTGTTCCCACGAATGTACTGCCCTTTGTACCTTGCATAAGTGATACTACCACCATCTATATATGTGCATATTGCTATCCCATGACTTGTCACCTCAGTGTATATCACCATTCAACAAGTGAGCAGTTTTTACACAGAGATGCAAAGTACAAAACGGTGATCGTTACCCAACTTCCAGTGTAAATACGGCTTTTAGTTCTGGGAATCTCTGAAGAGATGTTCGGCATGCCTTTGATACAGTTTTTTTCATTTAAGCAGAAATGTTCCATCTTTAAAGGAACTGGAATCTGCCAGGAAAGACAGGAATTCAGAAGCAACTGGCTGTGGCCTGTAGTACAGAACCAACTCCAGATTTGCCTAAATTGAAAATGGGAAACCACATAAAACCTTCAGTGCAGCCAGCAGATGGATTCAAACCACCTCATCTCCTGAATTCGGGGATTGCTATATCATCAAGTACCCCCATTAATCAAGAATTCAGAAAAATGGTTGTTGTACATTGATTAAAATAAAATGTATGACAACACAAGATGGAATTCTGATATTGCTTGTTTTTCCTTTAATTCTGAATGTTTTGTCATTTGAGAGTGCATGAATAAATGCATATTTTATGATTTAATTGTGCATGCAATTCATGGCTCCAGTCCTGCTCTCCACAATCCCCTCTCCACCATTCCATATTGGAACTGGCTTCAAAGTTGAGTACTGCTGGGTGACCAGATCTGGCAAGGTTTTGCCATTTGGGTTAATAATGATGGAATTTTGAGCAATTTTTTGAAGAAATGCAACCATCATTAGGGTGATATTTTCGTTGATCAAAGCAATTTTTTTGGCGACATTGACAAATCCAAGAATATTTTCATGCACTGTTCGTAATTTAATGTTATTTAAAATGATCCTTACCACTCCACTGCCTTTGAAACATTGTAACTACAAAGTTACATTCATCTCAGGATAACAACCCTAGTGCTAAAATTAAACTGCTGTATGTTTGTAATTAGACTATTACAATAGTTCATAGATATTTTTAGCTTGCTATAATACTAGTGGACGAATTAAAGTCAGTTTTCCACTTCTTTCTTGGAACGACTGAAAATTGTAATATAGGGGCTGATCAAAAAGTTTCCTTTTAAAATCTGTACAGTCTAGAATTGATATGCCACTTGGGCAGAATCACTGTGGACACTGAGGCAAATGTCCCACCAAAGTCCCTGGTTGAAGATACCCATCTCATAAAACACTGCTCTGCTACATAAGAAAGTCTAACTACCTACTACACATCCTCATTTAACAGGAATCATCGACCCTTCAAGGCCTTTTTCAAGGGATCAAAGGCGAGATAATTGTATGAGAGGTCAGGACTATGGGGAAAGTTCTAGAGTGTTTCCCACTTAAGTTGGCATAACTTCTGAATAATGGCATTTGCAATGTGGGGGACATGCACCATGAAGCAGAGGCATTGCTTGTTCCACCATTCCACAACGGCAGTTTTCGACATACATGCTACCTCATACATTCTTCATTCTCCAACCTGTGTCTAATGGTGTTTGCCCTTTGGCAGCCAAGAAAAAAGTAACAGCACCTTGGTCCTATTTGGATGCATTTGATAAGAACTTCACCACAGTTAACATTTCCACATTTACAAGCACTCCATAAAGACATAAATGCCACACTAATCCTTTGCCTTCATTTTGGTGCTTACCTATCTGCATCAGAGTTGCACTACATTGCATATACTCTTCAGCAACACCCTCAAAGGGAAAGTTTTGAATGCAGCTAGGTCATGCGCAATTTCATTTAGGTTATTGGGAGAGGGGCTGGGGGATCCAGATACAGTATTTTTTAAATGTTTATTGTATCATGATGAAGATAAAAAGTGACTTCAGTATAGTGCCTAAAATCTGATGTAAATTGTACATAACTGAATTTACAATTTCTGCCCTTTCACAGAATTGGTTATGGTATTTAGCCTTACACATAATAATATTTCTAGAACAGCTTTTTGTCAGGTAGGAAGTAGACTTTGCTCTCACATCCACTCACTCAAAGTTGCTCTACTGTGAAGATGAGTACCATGATAAATTAGCTCCTGTTTATGCTACAGAACCAGATGAGTCAAGATGTCCAGTGTTATCAGTTTACACTGAGAAATTCAGCCTCTGGCTGGCTTCTTCCATATATCTCAATGGAGCACTAAATGCATTTCTTTTTCATTGGTGTCTAAAGGTGATGCGAAAAGGTAGAGAAAACTTCAACCTTCCAGTTTCCTACAGCTTTTCTAATTCTCCCTTTCTAATGGGTACTGCTGCTGGTTAATGAACCGGTAAAGTCAGCTTTAGACATTTTCTTCTCCAGTACTTGGTATTGCAGTGCTCTTCATGTAAAAGCTGCAGGGCTTAAAACATTAAGATTATCTGTAACATGATTTCGAGTTCAAGTTCTTAACACACACTGAAAAATTTGTAATTTCCTTACTTTCCTAAATAATTGGTATCATTTTGCAACCATGACTTATTAAACTGATGGTTTGGTGATATTCACGTAGGCTCCTGTCATCTTTGGAACAGGATATATTCCTTTTTCTTACTGTCAGAGGGCAGTTTTCCTATCTTGTATATTATATTGTGTGTAAGTTTTGTCATGGCAGACTTTCCAAAGAACCTCAACAATTCTGAGGGAAAGTCATTTACTCCAGTTTAATTGCTTCAAATTTAGGCCTTTCTGAGCTCTGTCAAAATCCTCTTGCATTATTGTATGCCTCTTACCACCTTCATCTACTTCCTGTTCTCTTTTTAGAATGTCTACAAGTTTGTCAACCTTATATAGACTACGTATACTTTGCGTCTTTCAGCCTTCCATTCATTGGAGTTCACAGAACTGGTATTTATGACTGCAGAATAATAAGAGAAATTAGGGCTCAGAGACATATAGAATGTCAATTTTTCCTTGCTTGATTTGTAAGTAACAGGAGTGGGAATGATTAACAATGGTACAAGATCCACCACCACCACCACCACCACCACCACCACCCACTACATAGTGGCTTGCAGACTGTTAGTGCAGATGTATTTACCCAAGTACATTGAGATTTTTCAAAGAAATATCATGCACATGTATTTTATTACTCATTTGCAGGCACAATGTAAGCAGGACTACTGTACTGAAGGTAATAAAGTTTAAAATGACAACAGTTTATTTTTTTTAAGTACACAGAGGCTTTAATCTAACCCCCCTGAGTTACCCACCTCGGTCCCTTCTTTAATCAGTGTTTGTTTTAAAGGAAAAGAAGACTAAGTTCAGTTCAGTACCAAAATGTTTAAATATATGTTTAATTTTTGTCTACAATATGGCTGCTGCTGCTGCAAATTATAATGAATTCTGGAGATGCATTCAAGGACAAAGGAAACACTTGTGAGTTATACTTGGGGAGGGGGGAGATAACAGAAATGTGAAATTTCATACAGATGAATACTGGAGGAGATACCAGACATGTGCAATTGTCATTTAAGGATCCTTGGAATGCTGATATATGATTTACGAGTGTGATGCACAGTGGAGTGGTCATGAGCATACCATGCACAAAAAATGTTGGCTGAAATTTGAATGGCATGCAGTTTTTCACTGAAGCCAATCACACTAAAGTGTGTACAGTACTGCTTACAAGAGAAAAGGACATCCCTAATTGTGAGTAATTGAGGTAGTTGCACCTTTCTGAAACTGCCCAAGACACACATCTAAAATCACAAAGAAAATCTGCTCCCAGTCAATCCTCAGATTCCAGGTGTGGAAAAGTCACTTTAAACATGGGGTGGAGTCAAGGGTAGAACAGTAATTAATGCCCAAATATCACAGCACTTAGTACAGTGACTTCACAGTTTTGTGGCATAGTCAACAGACCAATAAGCAATTGCAGGTGGCAGTGTTCAGACAATCCCATTTTTGGCCCTTGTTACTAGTTTCTGTGGTTTAATTTGTTTGATCTACACAAGCCAAAAAATTAACAGAATGAACTTAAGAAGTCACAGCATTTGGTTTCTTTGCCACTTAATACCCTACTCAAAGCCTTCCACTTCATAGATGATCTGCAGCCTACCAACTATGTGACATTTTACAGGTCATAAAATGATTCTTAGGACAGGTTTATGCCATTTTCTCACTGTCCCTTTTGTCTTCACCCATACATTTTTGATGGGGCTGAGGTTTGGTGCAGGAAAGAGCTGTTCACGGAGAGAAATCTCATTCAGTCCGGAAAACCACTCCTGTACTGTAACTGATACATTTATTGGCGACCAAGAATTCTGGAAACAGATTAAGCCCTCAGAATATAGTTGTTGCACTGATGGAAACAGTGTTATCCATAATATGAGTATCTAGGTAACATCAAGTCTGATCTGCGAAGCTTCCCAAACAAATGGGAACATATTCTGGCCCAAAACTGACACAGATGACTAAGGTATTTGAGGTCAACAGGTGTAAAGTCCACAGAGAGACACTTTACTATCAACTGCTGTGAAAAATACTAATTCGTCAGAAAATATTACATGCTGCTAGTCAGTTTCTTCAAGCAAACACTGAAAAATAGTCTATGATTATAGTGAAGCTTCCCCTTAATGGTCACATATCTGCTTTGCAGTCAACCTCATGAATGCATTGCTGTACTGTGTCCACCAGCCTCAGGAACTCAGTAGTATATTTCAACAACATTGCATGATGTGTTTCCAGTCATTATCCTGGACTGGTGTCACATGCCAGCACCCAGTTCCTATATGCCTAATTGGATTCTCTAGTTATCATGGCACAGTTTAATATCCTGATGTGCAGTGCACTTAAACTTCATACCATACCCCTGTCTTCGACACCATCAAATTCTCTTCCTCCCAAAGAGCAATGCTAGCATCTATTATTTAGACATTTATCTGTTATTGAGACATGACACATGAATAAAGTAGCTACTACACTCCAACTGATTTGGGTACATCTAACCATGTCTTGTCATTGTCTATTATAGAACAAATGGTGTGACAACAGACCTAACTTGCTATGTTAGACTGTCTTTCAATGCAACTTAGTACTGTTACCACATCAAGGATAACATCTAAATTACTGCAGAATTATGTGCCTGTTGGACAAGAGGATCCTACCAGTAAGTTAAGCAAAGAAGTCTTGATGCAGCAGTTACTGACTTACCAAAGTTTTGTAGGTTCAAATCCATCTGCTCACATTCTATTTTTCTTCATGGATAGAAGTACTTAATAAAACTTAAGGTAAACTACTTAGTGCAAAAAATTACACAATAATACAGATTATCAGAACATCACATTATTACCACGCAGGCAGTCTTTTTACCAGTAACTAATTATTCACAATGCATTTTATGAATATAATCCAAGTTTCTTTTATGGTGACTATTGGGCAAAATAAATGGACATACACCAAATTGTGCCTTATTCAATATGCATTGTATAGACTGCATTTATCCTGTAATAGACTGTAAACACAAAGTTAAGGAAGGAAGTAATGGAATAATATTATGAAACTTATGACTATATCCCCCTCCCCTTCCCTTCAAAAACAAGGTTTTCCTTTTAACTTGTCACCAGTCAGTGCATCAAAATCAATGGACCATTGGTGTAACATCCCACTTAACCCCCAAAAATTCCAGAACAAGTACTTTCAGCAATCAAGTTTAATTTAATACAGCTGGCTGTGCAGGATACATGTTCAATGTAATTAACAGCAAACATAGTATGGATGTGCAGTACATTTTCTTCACAAAGGGTTAAACATGCAGCGAGAATGAGAAACCCATACAAAATCATGGGCTTTGACACATTCTTGGGTTAAGGACAAGTGCTTTGCTCATTTGAATTAGGATTAAATGATATTCACACATCATTAAATTTTACATAATTTTCTCTTGGCATTTCCTCTTCCTTCCAATAAGGTTTAACTTTTTACTGGAAATTCATCCTTAAAAGGATAGTGCTTGTGATCATTCACACTGAAAGAAACAAAAAAGTATAAAAAAGTATGAACCACTATCAAATAACAGACATATACTATGCCAAAAATATAAACACAGAATGTACATACTCATTCAGATGACAGAACCTTCCCTTGCAGTCAAATGTATCTATGTATGCCATATCATCAGCTGAGAGCTCAAAGTCAAATATTTTGAAATTTTCTGCAATCCGCGATTTTGTCACAGATTTTGGTATGGTTATGTTGCCACGCTGAACCTGAAATTCAAATTTCCTTGAATAAGAGAAGATTAACTGCATGGTAGCATCATTAAACATGTCCCCTAATGGGACAATATAAAGCATAAAAGAAACCAGTTCCCTCATGCAATGAAAAGTAGGCAGGCATATAAAAAATATTGGCTGAAAGTTAGCTAAGAATTCAATATTGTGACGTGCCTGTATACTACAAAACTACAAGTACTCCTTCCAGGACTTTGAAATGTTGAATATATAATTAAGCTTACTTTGTTTGTTTAGTGATTTTTTGGAGAATTTTATTACCAGAGTAAAATTTCAACTACCATTAGCCACATTCTTCACTTTGTATATCCGTATCTGCGATGACACCTTATGATAAATGTGCATGCAGTATTATACATTATCAAATAACTGACCTGGTATCTCAATAATATCTGTGCAGTAGACTTTCCATATTTTGAAGCAACTTTCTTTAACTTGGGATCATCCATGAGCTGCGGATCTGTAGGTTTCGCCCATGGACGATCTGGCGATCCAAGGGGGCTGTAGGCTGTAATGACAATTCCTTTTGATTTGCAATACTCCATTAGCTTTTTCTGGTTGAGGTATGGATGGCATTCGACCTGCAAATAGAGGACCAGTTTTTTGTGAAAGGTGACACCTGTGAAATTAAGTGTTTCCTGAACACATGTAGACCATTCCTCTCACTGTTTTTGTAAAAATGCTTGTTACATAAATATTTTTAAAAAGATTTCATGACATTCAACATATTTTACAGACATTTATTTACAATATGAGTAACACAAATCAACTTATATTAATTATCAGTTTTCAGTTCATAAATAATATTAATGCAGTAGGTAACATTAAAAACTGATTTGTGTGTGTGTGTGTGTGTGTGTGTGTGTGTGTGTGTGTGTTGGATACATATATCTCCTAACTTACCTGATTTGTAACAGGTTTTATTTCAGCAATAGCCAGTATACGATCGGTTTGTTCCTCAGTGAAATTTGAAATACCAATTGATTTAGTAAGACCCAGTTTCACAGCCTTCTCCATTTCCTTCCATGTGTCAACATAATCAGCATCACTGTATAACATTTTTCCATCTTTCTTAGGAAACAGTTCATCTCCTTCCTGAAATTCATTATGAAGGAAAGTAAATGAATGAAATAACATGTTTATAAAGTTAAAATATGCACGATAAGTGGACTGTAAGGAAGCAAACTGTGGACAATAGAAGCTTTTAAAATGTCGTGATCACAGAAGAATGCACGTAACTAATGAGGATGTACTGAATAGAGCTGGGGAGAAAAATCTGTGATACCATTTGACTGAAAGAAGGGGTCAGCTGATAGAACACATTATTAGACAATTTAGGATTGGAGGGAAGTGTGGAGAGAAAAAACTCCAGAGGGAGAACAAGAGATGAATATGGTAAGCAGGTTCAATATTATCTAGGTTACAGTAGTTTTCAGAGAGTAAGAGCCTGACAAGATAGGCTAGCATGAAGAGCTGCATCAAACTAGTCTTCAGACTGAGGATGACCACCACCACCACCACCACGGACCCATAAGTTAGACACTTTCAGTTCTCAACGTAGTCTCCATTTAAATTTATAAGACATTGTAGTATCTAAACCAGATTCAGCCCAATTGCTAGCACCATCAATTGTTCAACCAAAGGGATTGCCAAATAACTAAGCCACTTTCCTTCAGCCACTTACAGGCAAAATAGACACTAGTCAATTTATCTAAAAATTAAAATCCTTCAGGCTGAAACCAAGTGATGTGCTCAGTTTTCATGTTTTATTACAGTGTATTATGCTCCTCTAATGAGATTAAGTATTTTCACAAAGGATATACTAGATCTCTAAATATTGTCTCACTTTAACTTGTTTTGAATGGGACAACAAATTTTATGAGCAAATTGATGGCTTGGCTATGGGGAACCCACTCATTGGAGTTGGGAGTTTTTATACAGAAAATCTAGAAGCAGCAGCCTTTCAGATGGCAAAGAAGAAACCCTCATGTTGGTTTTGGTATGTGATTGATACTTTCATCACACGGACTGAGAAAAATAGCTCCGTGAATAATCTCATAATTAAATGTTTCTCTGAGACAAAGCAGAAGAAATGAATTGAAATTTTTGCTGTGTCCTGAACTCAAACCCAGGTCTTCTTGCTTGCTAGGATGAAATGCCAACCTTTACACCACCGCAGGACAATGGTCAACACTGCTGCACAAATTACCCAGGTAGAGTGCCCACCCCAACATAAACTTTAGCTCGTATCATCTCCTTATTTTCCCTTACATTGTCACTACTGCCAGGGCTCTGACATTCTAATAGCACCCCAGTGTTCAGATGTCAGAGCCCTGGCAATAGTGACAATGTAAGGGAAAATAAGCAGAAGATATGAACTGAAGTTTGTGTTGGGGAGGGCACTCAACTTGGGTACTTCGTGCAGCAATGTTAACCATTGTCATGTGGTGGTGTAATGGTTAGCATTTCTGCCTAAGAAGCAATAATACCTGGGTTTCAGTCCCAGCCACAACACAAATTTTAATTCAGTTCTTCTGTTTTAATCACTTCTGAATAATATTAAAGTTCTCTATGGAGAAAAAAAGAGAAACTCATTTTGATTTTTGGGTGCACGGGTATTTCGAAAACATTATGGAATGTTATGCCATGAAATCAACAAGAAGCTCAGTCACATGGTTTGATACCTTCACAGAAAATAATCATCCCAAGCTGAAAGGAAGAGTGATAAAAACACTGGAGAAGTGGGCTAAAAGAAACTTAACCACTGCATATGGAAGATGCGTTTGGTCAGTTAAGAAGGCCTCCAGAAGAAACAAATATTCTAACAAATAGATAAATAGAAAGAACCAACTACAGGGAAAGGTTTTGTTCCATTTGTAAATACTGCCACAGGTCACATCAGCAAATTGCTAAGAACACACAATATTGATACAGTGTTTCCAACAACAAGAAAGGTGCACAAAAATTTATATACTACAAAGAAGCTATGCCTGCAGTTTGCAACAGTAAGAGTGTGTAAAATCTGTTGCTTGGAGTGAAGTGCACATAGGAACTAGAAAAAGATGCATTTAACTGCCTTAAGGAATGTAATAACAATAGTCACTTGGGAATACAAATTTCAGCAATATCACAAATGTTAGCCGTGACAGCCTTAATTTTATAAATCTTAACACTTTCACCACCTTTATTCTGATCTCATTCATGTAAAAGGTAATATGTAGTGCCTTTGATGCACATATTAATGAACAACTTGTTTGTATCAAAACAAAAATTCACTTGAGCAAACTATAAAATTACAAGACAGTTGGTGGCCATGAACTACCTTCAGGAGGCAAAATGCTTAGTACTGTCAAACATATGAAGTACACAGCACTAGCATAGCCTTCATAACTTAGTTCTTTCCTTGAGGAGGGAATACATACAGTTTGGGGAAGGTTAAAATCATTTTCCACTAGTATTGCTATGAGCTATAGCTCTCAACAAAACAATCCATCAATGGTGGCAAGTTACATCACTGGTGACATCAGAGTCACTAATTCACTGGAATTCATTTGCAAATCACAATTCAGTATGGATTAAATAATGAACTTACTGGTGATGTTCGTAGAAAGCAACTCTTTAAAGACTGTCCCAGATACCGATTCTGGAACAGTCTTCTTCTTCTTCTGACTAATCTGTACTGTACCAATGTAAACCTTATTTTGAACATCAACAGTTTGCTTGTGAGATGGTGAAGAATAAAGAATTTGTCAAGACAATATATGAGTACATTCTCCATTCTGTGGTTCTATTTATGGCCCTAATGAAAATCCCAAATTTTCCAATTTAGCCTGATTTTCAAATTTTTAATCTACCTGAATGCACCAATAACAATAACATCCTCATTTAAATTTCCTACATAGGTCAGACATATCCAGAGTGAAAAATGTGTTACTGAGGTCATAACAGCACCACTGGTCTACACCATCAGGTGTCTTCCTTCAATACTTAATATATGTGTTACAATGCTTCAAAATAATTATTTTGATGTTCAAAGTTCTGAAATTATGTTTAGTTGGAAATCAAGAGTCACTGCTATGAGAAACTGAGTGCAGATCTGAGATAGATATATATATCTATCTATCTAACACAGCTTTAAAAATAATGAAACGCTTATGCTGTTTACAGTAGGCCCAACAAAATTAGCTAATGACTGACCTACACATTCATATGTGAGGTGATAAAAAGCTTCGCTTATTTAACCAGTGCATCAGCAACTCCTATACACAGTCACACACAGCACTTAAAATTGTTAAAGCACACAACACATACCCACCTTTCCAGCAGTATTACACAAAAAAGGGCTGAAAGTTACACAACGTCCACATATATTTCTTTTAAAGAAATTTCAGCTCTACCTGCCAGATCACATGTTTTTTGCCCTGATACTTTATAGACAAAGCCAGCACTATTCAGTTTAGTTAACTATTGATATATTCTACCTACCTTGTAGCCCATTGGCCAGTGGATGAGATAAAGATCCAAATAGTCCAAGCCGAGATTTTTAAGCGTGTTTTTCAGAGCAGGGATAACACAGTCTGGGCGATGGCATGTATTCCACAGCTGAAAGATTTTCCAATGACTTTTAGATTATGTTTAATTTTACCAGATAATTGTATAATTTTAAGTTACGACTTTTGGTATAACAAATTCTTTTATGCCCACCTTACTGGTAATGTAGATATCTTCTCGCTTTACAGTGCCATCGGCTATCTTGGCTTTTATTGCCGCTCCTACTTCAGGTTCATTCTGATAAATAAAAGCACAGTCTATGTGCCTGTATCCAACATCAAATGCATGTTTAACAGCGTCTGTTACTTCACCAGGTTTTGACTATAAACATAAAGGCAAATAGTTTGATTAAATTAGGAACACTTTCAAACAGTTGCCACTATGCATTTGTCACCAATACAAACTGAAATACAATTCCGTGGGATTTAGTGAATACACAAACTTGGTGCAAAAATTCACTTCATATTTTAAAAATAGGTTGTCAAATCGTAGGCTCACACGCGGGGCATATACTAATGCATTATAATCTTACACCGCTCTTTTACTGCGAAACAGCAAGTAAACACAGACATGCGGTACCTCACTTGACAGCACTATTGTGGTAAAACTAACAATAATATCTGGTTCGAGCAGCGGTATTACTCACTTTCCAGGTGCCTAGGCCGAAAATAGGGAACTCTTGTCCGTTGTTGAACTTCACTTTCGGTACTGCCATTGCCGGTGCGTCTTTCCTTTCGTGATATGGCTGGGATACTGAACTTCTGACCAGCACCGAGCAGTTCCACAAGCGACAGCTAACCGGCACGTCACGCGCGCAACCATTTATAAACGCGCAACTTCTCTGCAGGCCTGCGCGCCACGTTACCCCCACTGCGCACCACATCGCCGGACGTTGTCAGCTATTGGTTCGCAGCAGCTTCGGCTTCAGGCAGGTGCTGCCAGCGGACTCAAGAAATTATTAGCAGGCTGTGTACTTTATGTTAATGAATGACGTTATCGCTGTTTTCATTGGCGCTGAATTTTACAGTTTTTGATGAGGTGGATTTACAGTTTGTCAGATTTCATGTTCAGTATTCTCTTACTGCCGTCATTTTAATAGCCAATACATAAAAAATCTTGCACTTTCACGTCGAAAGATAACTTAGCACTCTGCAGATTGGCAACCTCGTTAACAGATGTTGTAATACTACTCTCGTCTTCTCTTCAGTAGCTCACCGCTGAGAGAGCAACGTATTTTTTTATTATTATTATTTACACAAAAAACACAGCCGACTTTACAACGTTATGAAGACGGCCGACCACCGATACCGATGTGCTCTGCATACGGCTTATTTTTGTGTATTGTAGTACTGACTTTGTCAAGAGAAATAGAAATTGGTAACGTTTTGACTTCGATTGTTGTGAGATGTGCAGCTGTGGTAAAGTGCTTCCCTAGATGTCAAAAGACCCGCTGATCCGTCTATAAGCGAGCTCTCTTGCTAATTTGTTATTTTAGAACCGATAGTTACAGAGAGCGTGATTGTGTGAAGTCACGTAATAGGCTAAACTGTATAGACTACACGTTCTAGTAAAAAGTAGAGTGTATGTGCATTATTATTAAATACACAACATGTTCCAAATGCGAGACCAATACTATGCTCCAGGATGGGTAACCAGTAATCGCAACAGTGGTGTTACGACCTACATCACGGTATTCCGGTTCCGAATAGATGCAAACACGAACAGGGAAATTCTGAGGAAAGCCTGGATAATTTCCAAGAGATCTGCCGTCTATTCAAAACATTTTGAATCAGGGCACATACAGGTAATAACAATTGATCCTTTCAAAGATTTACGAGGAAATTGCCAGAGACACCCACGAACTCGATCATATTTACTTGAGGTCAAGTCCAAGAATTTTCTCCAGTCCACCACATTATTTAAGTAAATCTACTGTATATGAGTCTGGGAAAGACTAAAATAAAAGAAGAACCGCGAGAAGAAGATATTCGTAAGAGAAATGAAGAGTGAATTGCAGAAAATGCGTTTAAAAAATTAACAGATGTGTGTGGTAATATAGACACACAATCCAAGTTGACACTGCACGACAGCTGATTGGGAGCGGCAGTAAGTGGTAAAATAGCTCCTGTGCTAAATTTTACTCTCAATCAGTTTTGCCAGCATGCCAACACCTAAGTATATTTTAATTTGTTTGAATGTTCCATTCTTTATGTATTTTAACAACTTCGTCCTTACATTGTAGAACAAGGACAACTATGGGAAAATTTGTTCGCTCCTAATTGGCCTTCTAATGACAGTTGATTAAAGTATCGTAACGAAGAAACATACGCATCTTCCGTGGAAGAATCGGAGAGCTTTGATTTTTTAAAATTTTGCTGCACTCTCGCTTGCATGTTGTGCATAGAATATTATTTTTCTTCTCGACATCTTCCTGCATAACATGTGGCTCGGGAGACACAACACCTCTACCATTTCGGTAATTTCTAGTGCTGTTTTGTTTTTAGTGTTACGTACCTCAATTGGCAAAAATGGAGCCTTTATAGGATCACTTTACTGTCTGTCCGTCGGTCTGTCTGCCCTACTGTCAGAACCCTTTTTATCAGGAACGGATAGACTCATCAAGCTGAAATTCATATCACATACTAAGGTCTACAGCCTCTTGACAGTATAAAAAATTGAAGCTTTTAAGTGAATACATTCAAAAGCTACGACTTTGGTGTCACATATTTTGATACTCGAAAACTCACTGTTCAAAACCTATACAGTAGTTTCTGTTGACTTAGAATCATGAAATTTATCAAGAAACAAGGATTCACAGTACAATCAAAGGAAAAAAATCCTAAAATTGTGAATCTGTAATTATGTCACATGAAAAAGAACTTGTCACTTCTTACCTGTCTGACTATCTGTTAAGCCTCTTTTTTCTCAGGGGTGGGTAGAAGTATCAAGTTGAAATTAATGTCACTTACTGACATCTGTGGTCCTTTGCTGGAGTAGCAAAAAATGGTTCGAATGGCTCTGAGCACTATGGGACTTAACATCTTAGGTCATCAGTCCCCTAGAACTTAGAACTACTTAAACCTAACTAACCTAAGTACAGCACACACATTCATGCCCGAGACAGGATTCGAACCTGCAACTGTAGCAGTAACGTGGTTCTGGACTGAAGCGCCTAGAAGCAAATTTATCCTTCTAAGCCAATGAAATCGAAAGATACCGTCACTTATGTCACAAATTTTGATACTCGAAAACTCACTCATTAAAATCTGTAGGGTGCTTCCTGTTGACACAAAATCATGAAATTAGGCAAGAAGCAAAGTTTCAAAGTACAAGCTGTAAAAAATCTGAAAATTTTTAGTTTGTAATTATATCACACAAAAAAAACATTTCTCATGTCATTGGTATCTGTTGTTAAAACTGAAATTAAAACATTCACTAAAGTCATGGAATCCCAGGGACCAATATCTTGCTAGTACCAATGTCGATAAAAAGGAAAAGTCATAGAGATTACTGATACCAGCAGTGGATGCACTGTATATACATAATGAACTTTGTATGGGACCCTTAGTGAGCGAGTTCTACTCGCACCTGAACAATTTTTAGCCTTGATCATAACTTCCATGGTTGTGGAAATCCAGTGTGCAATGAGGAAAATTGTAATAAAATTCTTTTTCGCTGAACACCAACTCCAACAGCATCCTCCTTCATGTCAAATCTACCATCAATGAAACTTGCTTTCACACACACTATTTGTGTCCATGGACAAAGGTTTGACCAACCTAGTGAAATATGTCAAATTGTTTGGGAAGAAACTGCAAAAAGGTGGGAATTTAAGGAGATTGGACCTGGATAAACTGAAAGAACCAGAGGCTGTGCAGAGTTTCAGGGAGAGCATAAGGGAACAATTGACAGGAATGGGGGTAAGAAAGACAGTAGAAGAAGAATGGGTAGCTTTGAGGGATGAAGTAGTGAAGGCAGCAGAGGATCAAGTAGGTAAAAAGACGAGGGCAAGTAGAAATCCTTGGGTAACAGAAGAAATATTGAATTTAATTGATGAAAGGAGAAAATATAAAAATGCAGTAAACGAAGCAGGCAAAAAGGAATACAAACGTCTCAAAAATGAGATCGACAGGAAGTGCAAAATGGATAAGCAGGGATGGCTAGAGGACAAATGTAAGGATGTAGAGGCTTATCTCACTAAGGGTAAGATAGATAGTGCCTACAGGAAAATTAAAGAGACCTTTGGAGAAAAGTGAACCACTTGTATGAATATCAAGAGCTCAGATGGAAACCCAGTTCTAAGCAAAGAGAGGAAAGCAGAAAGGTGGAAGGAGTACATAGAGGGTCTATACAAGGGCGATGTACTTGAGCACAATATTATGGAAATGGAACAGGATGTAGATGAAGATGAAATGGGAGATACGATACAGCGTGAAGAGTTTGACAGAGCACTGAAGGACCTGAGTCGAAACAAGGCCCCCTGGAGTAGACAACATTCCATTGGAACTACTGACGGCCTTGGGAGAGCCAGTCCTGACAAAACTCTACTATCTGGTGAGCAAGATGTATGAGACAGGCGAAATAACCTCAGACTTCAAGAAGAATTTAATAATTCCAATCCCAAAGAAAGCAGGTGTTGACAGATGTGAAAATTACCGAACAATCAGTTTAATAAGCCTCAGCAGCAAAATACTAACACAAATTCTTTACAGACGAATGGAAAAACTAGTAGAAGCCGACCTCGGGGAAGATCAGTTTGGATTCCGTAGAAATACTGGAACACATGAAGAAATACTGACCCTACGACTTATCTTAGAAAAAGATTAAGGAAGGGCAAACCTACGTTTCTAGCGTTTGTAGACTTGGAGAGAGCTTTTGACAATGTTGACTGGAATACTCTCTTTCAAATTCTAAAAGTAGCAGGGGTAAAATACAGGGAGCGTAAGGCTATTTACAATTTGTACAGAAACTAGATGGCAGCTATCAGAGTCGAGGGACATGAAAGGGAAGCAGTGGTTGGGAAGGGAGTAAGACAGGGTTGTAGCATCTCCCCGATGTTATTCAATCTGTATATTGAGCAAGCAGTAAAGGAAACAAAAGAAAAATTCGGAGCAGGTATCAAAATCCATGGAGAAGAAATAAAAACTTTGAGGTTCGCCGATGACATTGTAATTCTGTCAGAGACAGCAAAGGACTTGGAAGAGCAGTTGAATGGAATGGACAGTGTCTTGAAAGGAGATTATAAGATGAACATCAACAAAAGCAAAACGAGGTTAGTGGAATGTAGTCGAATGAAGTCGGGTGATGCTGAGGGAATTAGATTAGGAAATGAGACACTTAAAGTAGTAAAGGAGTTTTGCTATTTGGGGAGCACAATAACTGATGATGGTCGAAGTAGAGAAGATATAAAATGTAGACTGGCAATGGCAAGGAAAGCGTTTCTGAAGAAGAGAAATTTGTTAACATCGAGTATAGATTTAAGTGTCAGGAAATCATTTCTGAAAGTATTTGTATGGAGTGTAGCCATGTATGGAAGTGAAACATGGACGGTAAATAGTTTGGACAAGAAGAGAATAGAAGCTTGCGAAATGTGGTACTACAGAAGAATGCTGAAGATTAGATGGGTAGATCACATAACTAATGAGAAAGTATTGAATAGGATTGGGGAGGAGAGAATTTTGTGGCACAACTTGACTAGAAGAAGGGATCTGTTGGTAGGACATGTTCTGAGGCATCAGGGGATCATCAGTTTAGTATTGGAGGGCAGCCTGGAGGGTAAAAATCGTAGAGGGAGACCAAGAGATGAATACAGTAAGCAGATTCAGAAGGATGTAGGTTGCAGTAGGTACTGGGAGATGAAGAAGCTTGCACAGGATAGAGTAGCATGGATAGCTGCATCAAACCAGTCTCAGGACTGAAGACAACAACAACAATGTGTGGAGGCTCTAAGGCCATCATAAAGGATAAATATGTTTGTCAATTTGTTTTTGGTCAAACAACTTTCGATGAGCAAAAATATTTCACACACACACACACACACACACACACACACACACACACACACACACACTCCCTCACACACACCACTTTCTTAGTCTCTATGACGAAAATTATTTTTTGTCCGAAAATGCACACGATATTATCGATTACGTAAAAATAAATCTCTTCACTCCTTAGTTAATACTGTTCTTTTTTACCTTTTTGTTGTTTGAAGTGAAGGTCGGTAGACTTCTGGCGTGCTGAAAAACGTTTAATTTTGGTTTCTATAATCTCAGGGAAATTACTGTCTTCTTGTCTTGCGAGAATATTCAGAATAGTTTCATTTCGTGTGTATCACATTGGCAACGTAAGGAAAATATCTAATAAAGCAAAATCTGTAACATTTATAAAATGGGGAATGATGATCGTTAATGTGAAATAAAGCAAAAATGCCATATTAAACAATTCTTATTTAACGAAAGAAGCTTTTTATACAGACATCTCGCATCTCATGCATTAATCTCACAGTTCTGAACAAAACAAAGAAGTTTTTGCCATATTCCGGTGAAATACTTAGAAATTACAATGATCTTAGCCTGACTCTGGAGCAAAAGAAAAAGTATTCATAGTAAAGTCATTTAAGTAATCGCAGTTGTAGATAATAATGGCACAATTAAACAAATTCCTAACAGGAATACAATTTTAGTTCTTTTGAACAAAATAGAAAAAAATAAATCTGACAACATAAGATGCTGTAGGAAAGGCGTGCGACTAAAGAAGAAGAGAGAGAAAAGACGAGCACGCATTCTTATATAGAACAAAATACAGATGATAATGTTACAACGCTCTCATTATCCTGGGCGTACATATTCACTGACTTTCTGCGCAGTTCATTGACTCAGTGATTCAATTATATCTTTAATTCTTGATATTTCTATAGGGAAGGAAAATAGTATGTTATTACTTGGCGGGCAGGTCAAAGTATTACACACTATCGGGAATAGCTACAAATACAGATAAAGCATTGCTAACATTGATTGGCACTATATTTATAGTAGAAGAAGAATACTAGACGTGGGCCCAGGGAATGGTTTAAAATGAAAGGGAAGTATACACAATTAAACTTGTTGAAAGAATGGCTGCAGTCAGAATCTGATGATTACACCAATTTCCTGGGAATGCACAGCGAAAATTTTAACAACTTACTTCCAACGTTGGAACTGACATGGCCAATCTGAACGTAATAACAGTTTTAGAAACAGTGTCAAGGGAATGTGGAATGCTTAGGCAAGATACAGGAAAAACATCTTTCACCTTTTAGTTTAAACTTTTTATTTAAAGAACACCCAAAATTTTTAAATAAGAAAACATTTCCAGTATTTTAATAAATTTCATAACAGGATTTAAAGAATTTGAATAAAATAACTTGTAGTGTAATTACATGTTTGCTCAAGCACTTGAGAAGGGTTTATAATTGCAAAGTTTGAGAGGTTCCATGCATTTGTGGGTTAAATTATTATTATTATTTTAGTGGTAGGAGTGGACTAGTACAATTTTTGTGTCAAGTGTTATATGGGGTTTTCGCTGTTATATTTTTGTTGTCGTTGATGTTCCGTGAATGAATTTTCTCTCGTAGCAGGGCGCGACTGCTGTCGAACGCATCTCAAATAAATAGACTGCACACAATGGAGCAGGATCAGGGTAGTAACAGGGTTGAACCAGATGAAGAACTGTTGAGTTTTCCTATGGGATGGGAGGTGTGGAACACAGACGTTAGAGGCGAATCGGAGGCAGACGGAGAACAGGAGGATCTGAACGGTGAAATCAGTGAGAAAGAAGGGGAGGTAAAACTGAATAGGCGTGTGGCGACTCTTGTTTATATAAATAAGAACACAGATGAGAACATACCGAGGAAAATTCGGCCTCAACAGTATAACAGTGCTCAAGTGTCTAGAGTAACATCAGCAATTGCTGAAGACGGGCTAGCCATCCTAGCACCTTGGAAGTTCTTAAAGGAAGTGTTAACCGCATAAGAGGAAAAAAAAAAAAACAATTTAAGAGACTCTCTAAAAATCTGTTTTCAAATCCTTTAAATCTGCCAATGAGTTCAGAATGTTTAGCGATGAACAAGCAACAGGACATTTTTTTAAATGTATGAACTATTTAAGAAAATCAGTCATTTAAGGGAAACCATCAACAAGTTTCCAAGGCAAGCTTCCTATTGTGTATAATTATTTTAAAATATTAAAGTATCAGTGATTCCACCACACTTAATAAAATCTTACAATCTCTTTCAATTAAGCAAACAAGAAAATTTTTAAGGTATTAACCATATTAAAAAAACCTTTGAGAGACACTCCCATATGTACAATTGTTTTAAAACATTAATGTCTCAGCGATAACACCACACTTATTAAAAGCTTACGATTTCTTTCATTTAAACAAACAGGAATATTATTTAGGTATTAACGATCAAAGAGAAAAAACAACCATTTGAGAGACAATTTTGCAAATATACATCAAATGCTTTACATAACTCTTGATTCAGTGAGCCGCTGTGGAGCTATAATCCTTGAATTGTCGCAAGCCTGAGCGTCTTTCCACACCTCAGACCGGCGTCATCGTCTACAAGGCATGACCTCACCACAGCAAAACTAAAACACACTAAGGCGTGTGTATGACTGGTTTATACTACTCGTCCAGAAGTTGTTTTAATAAATACGTGGTGCGGGGGGGGGGGGGGCGTGTTAATATAAGTCCAGTGCAAAATAGCGGTCAGTTCTGGAGAAGACAATAACTTGCAGAGTTCAAGCATGGAGTTTAGGGATACACACCAATTACCTCGGAGATCCCAGGAAATACACTCCTGGAAACTGAAATAAGAACACCGCGAATTCATTGTCCCAGGAAGGGGAAACTTTATTGACACACTCCTGGGGTCAGATACATCACATGATCACACTGACAGAACCACAGGCACATAGACACAGGCAACAGAGCATGCACAATGTCGGAACTAGTACAGTGTATATCCACCTTTCGCAGCAATGCACGCTGCTATTCTCCCATGGAGACTATCGTAGAGATGCTGGATGTAGTCCTGTGGAACGGCTTGCCATGCCATTTCCACCTGGCGCCTCAGTTGGACCAGTGTTCGTGCTGGACGTGCAGACCGCGTGAGACGACGCTTCATCCAGTCCCAAACATGCTCAATGGGGGACAGATCCGGAGATCTTGCTGGACAGGGTAGTTGACTTACACCTTCTAGAGCACGTTGGGTGGCACGGGATACATGCGGTCGTGCATTGTCCTGTTGGAACAGCAAGTTCCCTTGCCGGTCTAGGAATGGTAGAACGATGGGTTCGATGACGGTTTGGATGTACCGTGCACTATTCAGTGTCCCCTCGACGATCACCAGAGGTGTACGGCCAGTGTAGGAGATCGCTCCCCACACCATGATTCCGGGTGTTGGCCCTGTGTGCCTCGGTCGTATGCAGTCCTGATTGTGGCGCTCACCTGAACGGCGCCAAACACTCATACGACCATCATTGGCACCAAGGCAGAAGCGACTCTCATCGCTGAAGACGACACGTCTCCATTCGTCCCTCCATTCACGCCTGTCGCGACACCACTGGAGGCGGGCTGCACGATGTTGGGGCGTGAGCGGAAGACGGCCTAACGGTGTGCGGGACCATAGCCCAGTTTCATTGAGACGGTTGCGAATGGTCCTCGCCGATACCCCAGGAGCAACAGTGTCCCTAATTTGCTGGGAAGTGGCGGTGCGGTCCCCTACGGCACTGCGTAGGATCCTACGGTCTTGGCGTGCATCCGTGCGTTGCTGCGGTCCGGTTACAGGTCGACGGGCACGTGCACCTTCCGCCGACCACTGGCGACATCATCGATGTACTGTGGAGACCTCACGCCCCACGTGTTGAGCAATTCGGCGGTACGTCCACCCGGCCTCCCGCATGCCCACTATACGCCCTCGCTCAAAGTCTGTCAGCTGCACATACGGTTCACGTCCACGCTGTCGCGGCATGCTACCAGTGTTAAAGACTGCGATGGAGCTCCGTATGCCACGGCAAACTGGCTGACACTGACGGCGGCGGTGCACAAATGCTGCGCAGCTAGCGCCATTCGACGGCCAACACCGCGGTTCCTGGTGTGTCCGCTGTGCCGTGCGTGTGATCATTGCTTGTACAGCCCTCTCGCAGTGTCCGGAGCAAGTATGGTGGGTCTGACACACCGGTGTCAATGTGTTCTTTTTTCCATTTCCAGGAGTGTATCAAGAAAAGAACACCAGGTGGGTCTTCTGATTAAGTGAATAGATATGAAACAACTGCCACCCCACAAAGTGGACACTGTCTAGGCTCCTTCTTTTGGGAATTCAGCTAAGCTGTCAGTCAGAGTTTTATAACTGGGATCAAAATTTATGTCTGGGATCACAGCACTATAGTTACTCCATGGAATACCAGAAATTGAACAAGATCACTAAGTAGTGGAAAAACGACAGGGATGGATGATGATCCCCCAAACACCTGTGGGCCTCTCATTCTGAAAACCAGTGAGGCATCCTGCTGTCCATTCTGGCAGTTGAATGCTAACTCTCACTGCCACTTCAGTCCGGCCAGAGCCACTCCACCCGACTGCTCCATCCGCTGTACTGCCAACTGCGCCTTTTTGAAGCCCACCATCGCTGAAATCGAGCTGCCGCTGTGAGTCCATCAACTTCACCAGAAAAAGAGTAAACAAAGGACATACAGACCACAGCAATTTGAAGGAAGCTGAGCCACATGGCTCAGAACATATATATTGTCAGTGAAAGTATTGAAGAGCTTTGATTTTTTAAATTTTTTGTTGTGCAAACAATTTTGATTTTCTTCTTAACGTCTTCCTGTATAAAGGGTGATTAGCTTCCTGTACAGATGAGAAAGACATGATACCCTTACCATTTGATAAATACCAGTGCTATTTTGTTTTTATCTTTGATCATAATTTCTCTGATAGTGGAACATCCTGATACAATGAGATAAATTGCAATAAAACTATTTTTCATTAAGCAAGTGAAGCAAAAATCGATACAAACAACATTCACCATCTTGTTAACTTTCACACCCACCAAAATTTCTGGCAGACGTGTCAAACATGCTCTTTGCTTGACAAACACTTCAAGGAACAAAGTATTCAGTCAACATATTTGGCATACCAGAATAGAGTAAAATTTGAGAACTTGTTCGATCGTTTATGGAGGCCTTAAAAGACTAAACATGTTTGTCAGATTTGATCTTTTGTAGACACAGTTCTGTGAAATGAGGCCATAAACGTAAATACCAAGAAAGTTTGTCAATTTAACCTCACTTTTGAAGTCGATGCTTTCAAGTGTACTGTGTTTCTGCACTAGTGAGATTGGCTACAACTTAGATAAAGCATTTCTGACAGTGACTCTGGAACTGTGTTTAAAGAAGAAGAAAAAGAAAAGAAGACGTTAATCAAGGAATGGTTTAAAATGAGGGAGAAATATACACATGAAAACCTGTTAAAGGAAATTTTACACTTGGAACGTTATGACTACATCAACTTTCTGCAAAGTGACAGAGAAACTTTAGATAACTTGTTTAGAGTTATTTACTTCCACACTGAAGAAGAAGACACAAGTATGCGAAATTTATACTCTGATTGGTCCTCTAATGACAGTTCATTAAAATACCACAATGTGGGAAAATATAGCATACATTGTCCATGGAAGAAATGGATAACTTTGATTTTTTTACTCCTACTTGTATGATGTGCATCGAATATTGATTGTTTTCTTATCTTCTTCCTGCACAATATATGGTTGGGAGAGATGTGACACCCCTACCATTTTGTAAATTGCCAGTCGTATTTTGTTTTTATCCTTGATCATAGTTTCCTTATTTGTGGAAACTCATCACACAGTGTGACAAATTGTAATAAATCTGTTTCTCACTAAACATATATTGCAAAACAACAACACAAACAACATTCACCATCTTGTCAAATGTTCTGTCAGTCAAAATTTCTGTCAAACACACCATATACACTCTATGTTTGACAAACACATCAAACATCCCCATCCATAGCGAAATATTTGGAAATATAATAAAATTGGACAAACTGTTTGATCGTTTATGGAGACTTTTAGATTGTGCGAATGTAGGAGTGTGGGAAGTATCGAGTGGTACCATGCTGTAATAAACGATTCATTATGCTTTTGGAAGTTAGCAATAGAATGAATTAAAAATTCAAACAAGTATAAAGACTGACAGTTATAAACGTATTGCTTCTTACAAATTTCAGCTGAAAACAAGTCAAATAAATCTTGTCCCCTACTGTATGTGTCTCCACATGGAGGACAGTGGAAAGTTCTCTTTAGATTCACAATGTAGGAGGGAAAGAAAATCAAAATCGAACACATACATCAAAATCCAAAAGTGGCTGCCACAGTTTGGATGGCCTTTGAGCGGTCTCAGCTCCACAGGCTAGGGCAGCTGAGAAAAATCTTCAGGCCAAACAACTATGGTTGTAAACCAGTGGCTTGAACAGTAAAGGTCACTGCATACATGACATTTTCAATCATGGAAGAATGTGATGTGAAAGAAATTAATGCTTGAGGACAATCCACTGCACCAAACGTTTCTAAACTAGGACTCAAAATCTTCCCCAAAAACAAAATCCGAACCAACAATTCCAAAAGCAGAAAATAGGCTCAGAGAAGATAATGAACTCCAAGGAGTTTCTCTGTGGAACTGAGGACACCAAAAACTGTGATGAAATAAAAGAAAGCCTAATAACTAAAACCGAACAATTAGCTCCCACAACCGAACCAAACAAACCACGCACGGTGGACGAAAGAATGTGATAGAAACTAGGAAGAAGAGTAGTGGCAATCACAGAAAAATGAACATAACAGACCAAAACTCGTAAGTGTAAGAAAATTAGTGAGCAGAAATCTCAAAAAGAATGAAAGACGTCGAAGAAGAACAATTCCTCTATCAAATCAATGAAAATTTCGTTAGAAACAACACAAGGAACATTTATGTGCGAGTTAAACAAAAAAAAAAAATCAAATTCAGTCAACTGACCCCACAAATTCAGCCAACCGACTCTACAACTCCAAGACAAAACCTGAAATATTGCTCACAACAACAGAGATAACTGCAGAATATTGGCAGAATAATTCAGATACCTCCTCAGCTGAGAAGAATACATAGGAAATATGGACTTCAGCAATTCAATAAGAAACAGTCCTAACACTGAACCACCCAATGCCAAGGGACTACAGTCATTTAAAACCTAAAATGCTGTAAGGCCTCGAGAGACAACCAAATCACATGTCCATTATGATTATCCGGGCTGTTATGCCGTGGTTGGTTGATGAATTTTGTCTCAATTCCCAACGTTTCGTCCCTGTCTGGGGGAGACATCTTCAATGGGGTCTGTAGCTCGATGGAAGGTCCAACACACTTGGACAAATTCATCAACCGACCACGGCATAACAGCCCGGATAATCATAATGGACATGACATTTCTGGCCGTGAAAGTCTACATTATAGAACCAAATCACAACCGAACTTTGGGAAAATGAAAAAAAAGGGTGCCATACAATCTCTTCAAAACATCTTTGAAGAAATCTGGTGAACGAAAGAATCCCAGATGGACGGCATACGGCCCTCATCCACCCACACCATAAGAAAGAGTTCAAAACAGATCCCCAAAACTACTACTCATTGACGTAACATACAAGATATATCCTGAGGTCGCGTCCTACGTAAGCGACAGAAGAGACCGACAGCACGCGACAGCTTCAGACGACGAAACTCCCAGTAACGGAAGTATGCTACGTGGGAGACGTCCGAGGCGTTGCCTGTTATCTGCTACAACTACCCACATTTGAATTCAAACGTGTCTGAATCTCGTCACTGCAACGCGCGCGGAAGTGGTAGCGACAGCTGCGAGTCTTCTCGGCAAAGCAGTGGAGAGAACGCGCCGGCAGCTATGATTAGATTAGATTAGATTAGATTAGATTAATACTTGTTCCATAGATCATGAATACGACACTTCGTAATGATGTGGAATGTGTCAGGTTAATAAAAGATGTCTGTACAAGAAATTACATTACACAAAATATTGCATGACACTAATGATTAAGTTTTTTTTTTTATATATATATACTTACTTTATATCTAAAAATTCAGCCAATGAGTAGAAGGAGTTGTCATCTAGAAATTCTTTTAATGTATTTTTAAATGTTAGTTGGCTATCTGTCAGGCTTTTGATGCTGTTAGGTAGGTGCCCAAAGACTTTTGTGGCAGCATAATTTACCCCTTTCTGTGCCAAAGTCAGATTTAACCCTGCATAGTGAAGATCATCCTTTCTCCTGGTGTTATAGGTATGCACACTGCTATTACTTTTGAATTGGGTTGGATTATTATCAACAAATTTCATAAGGGAATATATATACTGTGAGGTTACTGTGAGGATCCCTAGATCCTTAAATAGATGTCTGCAGGATGACCGTGGGTGGGCTCCAGCAATTATTCTGATTACACGTTTTTGTGCAATGAATACTTTTCTACTCAACGATGAATTACCCCAGAATATGATGCCATACGAAAGCAGTGAATGAAAGTAGGCATAGTAAGCTAATTTACTGAGATTCTTATCACCAAAATTTGCAATAACCCTAATAGCATACGTAGCTGAACTCAGACGTTTCAGCAGACCATCAATGTGTTGCTTCCAGTTTAACCTCTCATCAATGGACACACCTAAAAATTTTGAAAATTCTACCTTAGCTACAGACTTCTGTTCAAATTCTATATTTATTACTGGAGTTGTGCCATTTACTGTACGGAACTGTATATACTGTGTTTTATCAAAATTTAAAGAGAGTCCGTTTGCTGAGAACCACTTAATAATTTTGTGAAAAACATCATTTACAATTACATCACTTAGTTCTTGGTTTTTGGATGTTATTACTATACTTGTATCATCAGCAAAAAGAACTAACTTTGCATCTTCATCAATGTGGAATGGTAAGTCATTAATGTATATCAAGAACAGTAAAGGACCTAAGACCGAACCCTGTGGGACCCCGTGCTTGATAGCACCCCAGTTTGAGGAATCAGCTGTTTTAACATTACACGAACCACTTATTTCAACTTTCTGCATTCTTCCAGTTAAGTATGAATTAAACCATTTGTGCACTGCCCCACTCAAACCATAATGATTTAGCTTATCTAAAAGAATTCCATGATTTACACAATCAAAGGCCTTTGAGAGATCACAAAAAATACCAATGGGTGATGTCCGGTTATTCAGAGCATTTAATATTTGATCAGTGAAAGCATATATAGCATGAAATATTTATCATCCGATTGTACGAAAACTGTTCGGTGAAAAAATTTGGTTCTTCCGCATGTTACAGCTTGATATCTTTGCTCTATAAAGGTCTGAATTTATTTTCGTTATTCGTTATAGTTACTGTGCTGCACGAAACTGAGTACATGGTGCACGAAATTTGAGTCTGCAGAGGTAAAATCACATTTCGTAGACATTTCGTATAGTTCATTTAAGGCCATGCATTATTGCGTATGAAATGTAATCAATATATCTTGAGATATCGGTTGTTAAATCCGCGGACGGGTCGCTCGCGGCGCTGTGCTTCGGAATCAAGTGGTCGTAAAAATCGGCTTGAGAAGCGGTTGAAGACATCGAAAAGTCGTTTTTTTTTGTTTTTTTATGACAGCCCGAAGAAAGGACTATTTTGTCGTGTGATTAACACCCGATACGTTTTTGTAAAGGCGTGGACGGAGTGAAAACAAGACTCCCTATAAATTACACCATGAGATATTGTCAGAATATTCATAGTCAAAGAAAAAGCAACAGCAAACCGGGTATCAAAGTGACCAGCATGAGGTCTAGTTTTGCGTGAAAATATTTAACAGCTTGAAAGTATTCAGGGTAATTAAAGAAAACTTAATTAATGAGCCGTGGAAAAATTGGAATATTACACGAAAAGCTGCTGCCGTGCTATGTAAATGAAATGTCAAAAAGTTCATCTGTTCAAGGCCTAGTTATTTAGTACATAAAAAGAAACATTGGTGTGGTGTTTAAATGTCGAAAAGGCTTCCTTTGAATCAAGTAACAAAGTCAGGAATTTCCAGTACATAAGACATTGGGAAGGTAAACGAGGAGTCAGTAATGTCATGCTTGTGTTGGCGATTGCTGCGCAAACAAGTTCTCCACGTACGTGTACACCACCATTACTCTACCACGCAAACGTAGGGGTTACACTTGTCTGGTGTGAGACGTTGCCTGGAGGTCCACCGGGGGCCGAACCGCACAATAACCCTGGATTCGGTGTGGGGCGGCGGAGGGGTGAGGTGGACTGCGGTAGTCGTCGTGGGGTTGTGGACCACTGCGGCTGCGGCGGGGACGGAGCCTCTCCGTCGTTTCTAGGTCCCCGGTTAACATACGATACAATACAACACAAGATCATGCTTTCTGGATAAAACTTGAAAATAAAAAATGAAAAAATCGGTCAAATATTTTGTGAAATGATTTGTGTAAAACAAATAAATAGATCAGAGAAACGTTCTACGTATCTTTGAATGACGCTCTAATCCCTGAACAGAAAATAAGGTGCACCAAACATTTCCCTAATATTTTTTATTTCATACTTTTAAACAAATCATTTCAGAAAACGTTTGATATTCTTTTCAAAAACTTTGTACGCTTTACTTTTACAGACTATTACGTTTGGTCTTAACACTGAATGCTGCTGAATTATGTTCACATCAAATATCTGTAAAATTTCATGGTTGTTCATTGCAATTTATTATACACGATGCAGTGTAAAAAGTGTACGTAAGACTTAGTATACAGAATTGTAGTTGTGTGAGTTAAAATACCGGAAGTAGCTGGGATCTAACCAAGGACCTTTTCGTAGATTACTCTCAAACCGGGAGCGTTACCGTTACACTACAGATAGCCCTTCCTTGTAGCTTATTCACTTGCATTCGAAGAATTTGTCTGGTAATCTTCGTAGTTGATGATGTAAATTATGAAATTCTCCATGAAGATATCTCCCTTTGGAAATTCCATGCAGAAGCTAATTTTGTAGCCTTACTCTCCAGCTACAGTATTCTATAGTTTAGGGGCACCGTTTTATAGAAACAGCTGGTCGGCTCTAAGTAGCCATCTTGTAGCGCGAGATGGTCGCTCGCACGCAGGACACCCAAGCTTTTCGCCCGATGCTGCTGCTTGTCGCTGGGATGTCGTGTAAACAGACGTAGCTCGCTGTCGGTCGCTTCTGACGCTTACGTAGGACACGGCCTAAAGTCCTACTAAACTGAACAGAACCCCAATTAGATCGACAATTTGGAGAATACCAAGAGGGTTTCAGGAAAGCAAGATCCTGCCTCATAGTAAATGCTGCCCCTGAAAAATCTGACGGCCTACAAAACATTAAGAAAAAGAAAGCATATGTTATCATTTTCAATGACTTCCAAAGAGCATACGACTCAACAGACTGGGGACCGAGCGAGGTGGCGCAGTGGTTAGACACTGGACTCGCATTCGGGAGGACGACGGTTCAATCCCGTGTCCGGCCATCCTGATTTAGGTTTTCCGTGATTTCCCTAAAACGCTCCAGGCAAATGCCGGGATGGTTCCTCTGAAAGGGAACGGCCGACTTCCTTCCCCATCCTTTCCTAATCCGATGAGACCGATGACCACGCTGTCTGTTCTCCTTCCCCAACCAACCAACCAACCAATAGACTGGGATACATCACCTCTTTACTAAAAGAATTAAACCTAGTCAGGAAAACCACAAACTTAATCAAAGAAACCCTTACCATCACATACACCAAAGTCAAATTCATGGTAGAATTCTAAAATCGTTTTGAGATAAAAACTGGTACACGACAGTGAGATGACCTTTTCCCTCTGCTACTAAACCACGCCCTAGAAAAAGTAGTCAGGGAATGGAACACGAATATCCATAGTGGAATCCAACTAGGAACAAAAAGCAATGGCATCAAAAGCCAATTTTCTCGCCTTTGCAGAAGATATGGCCCCATTACCCAACACCTGAGAAGAAATCAAAGAACACCCTCCTGAACTATAAAAACGAACAGAAAAGATAGGTCTCAAAATCTCCTTCAGGAAGGACAAGATAATGACAAATACAAAAAAAACCCTGTAAAAGTATTTAAATCAGGAGAAGTCAAAGAATTCAAATATCTTGGCGAATGAATCAGCTAGAACATTCTCGAACAAAAGGCAATGAACTAGTCTAGAAGAAGTAAAGTTCAACTGGCCTTTCAACTCACATAAACACACACAGTGTGGCCACAAACAATCTGAAAAGCTTGTAAGTGTGCTGCAAAGGAGGCTGCGCTGAGAAATAACTGTTAAGAAAAAAATCGATACGTTGCGAAATTTCCAAGTTATTTAGTATTGAAGTTATGCAATCAGGTCGTTGCACAAATTCAGGCACTTGCACGTGCTAAAATGTGGTAAAGCGCATACATGTGTGGCTCTGAGTTACCACTTGTTCAAACTCTCATTACCAGTTACAATGTGCCTTCTTCGGCAGTAATAAATTTAAGCTACGTAAATTTGTTCTGCCTGAGGAAACCAATCGAAGAACAAATCTGGCGACACTGTCTCTGGCAGGCTGCTTGGATTTGCGCATGTGACGACCAGTGGGCGAAGTTCAACGCTAAATAACTCGGGAACGTTAAAATGAATCGACTTTCATTCTTAACAGTTAGTGCTCTCCTCTGCAATACCTTTACAAGCTCTTAAGACTATTTCTGACCACCATGCATGACAAAATATCGCTGCATGGAATGCTAAATGTAGACATTATAACACAGTAATCAAAGCGGAAGACCTGTATGCGTCTGAAATACTGTCCATCACCAAACGTGGCCCAGTTGAAAGACTGGAAAACAAAGAAAGAAAGATATTTAGAAAAATCCTTGGGCCCAGATTCCATAACAACAAACTATTTCACATCTGAAATGAAACCCTTTATGAAACTACAGAAAAACTTTAAGCCACAATGCGGAAAGGAAGAATTGATTTTTATGGCCATATCCTCAAGATGAACCCAGATAGATTAACCGAAACCTTTCTTACTACTGATGCAGCGAAAACACCAAACCAAGTTGTTTTAAGGGAATGGAGAAGCACTGAAAGAACTCCAAATCACAGGAAACATGCGCATAGATAAAACTGAAGGGGGAGAAAGAGAGAGGTACCAAGTCAAAATGAAAACCGAACGAATGATTGAAATCACTGAAGAAGAAAGGAAAACATAATACCGGGCTAATAGACAGCACAGAACATTAAATAGTGTTTGATTTTCAGTATCCCAAAGCTAGGTGAAATGAAAGACGAAGAGGTAACCCATATCCAAATAATCTCATAAGTTTCTCTTGTGATCCTAGTTCTTATGTGTTGGTTTTACTGATTACGAAACTGGTCTGATAAAAAGTAGAGTGCAGTAAAGTATATAACGAACCAATTTCAAACAATACCACGAAAAACGTTATTCCAGTGCAAAACTTTTAAAACAGTTATTTAAAGGGAATTCACACTGCGCATTTTTCTCGGGTTCCTTAATTTTTGAGATTTCTTTCTGAGGGCTCAGGAATGAATCTATCTAGCTCATCAGAAGTGTATCTACACTCCTGGAAATGGAAAAAAGAACACATTGACACCGGTGTGTCAGACCCACCATACTTGCTCCTGACACTGCGAGAGGGCTGTAAAAGCAATGATCACACGCACGGCACAGCGGACACACCAGGAACCGCGGTGTTGGCCGTCGAATGGCGCTAGCTGCGCAGCATTTGTGCACCGCCGCCGTCAGTGTCAGCCAGTTTGCCGTGGCATACGGAGCTCTATCGCAGTCTTTAACACTGGTAGCATGCCGCGACAGCGTGGACGTGAAACGTATGTGCAGTTGACGGACTTTGAGCGAGGGCGTATAGTGGGCATGCGGGAGGCCGGGTGGACGTACCGCCGAATTGCTCAACACGTGGGGCGTGAGGTCTCCACAGTACATCGATGTTGTCGCTAGTGGTCGGCGGAAGGTGTACGTGCCTGTCGACCTGGGACCGGACCGCAGCAACGCACGGATGCACGCCAAGACCGTATGATCCTACGCAGTGCCGTAGGGGACCGCACCGCCACTTCCCAGCAAATTAGGGACACTGTTGCTCCTGGGGTATCGGCGAGGACCATTCGCAACAGTCTCCATGAAGCTGGGCTACGGTCCCGCACACCGTTAGGCCGTCTTCCACTCACGCCCCAACATCGTGCAGCCCGCCTCCAGTGGTGTCGCGACAGGCGTGAATGGAGTGACGAATGGAGACGTGTCGTCTTCAGCGATGAGAGTCGCTTCTGCCTTGGTGCCAATGATGGTCGTATGCGTGTTTGGCGCCGTGCAGGTGAGCGCCACAATCAGGACTGCATACGACCGAGGCACACAGGGCCAACACCCGGCATCATGGTGTGGGGAGCGATCTCCTACACTGGCCGTACACCTCTGGTGATCGTCGAGGGGACACTGAATAGTGCACGGTACATCCAAACCGTCATCGAACCCATCGTTCTACCATTCCTAGACCGGCAAGGGAACTTGCTGTCCCAACAGGACAATGCACGTCCGCATGTATCCCGTGCCACCCAACGTGCTCTAGAAGGTGTAAGTCAACTACCCTGGCCAGCAAGATCTCCGGATCTGTCCCCCATTGAGCATGTTTGGGACTGGATGAAGCGTCGTCTCACGCAGTCTGCACGTCCAGCACGAACGCTGGTCCAACTGAGGTGCCAGGTGGAAATGGCATGGCAAGCCGTTCCACAGGACTACATCCAGCATCTCTACGATCGTCTCCATGGGAGAATAGCAGCCTGCATTGCTGCGAAAGGTGGATATACACTGTACTAGTGCCGACATTGTGCATGCTCTGTTGCCTGTGTCTATGTGCCTGTGGTTCTGTCAGTGTGATCATGTGATGCATCTGACCCCAGGAATGTGTCAATAAAGTTTCCCCTTCCTGGGACAATGAATTCACAGTGTTCTTATTTCAATTTCCAGGAGTGTATGTAAGCATGTGTTTTCGATGCTAAATAGAGTAAAAACTGTGGAGGCCAATAAAACAAAGCGAAATGAAACAAGTGCATTGTTTGTTGAACCAGTCATCTAAATACGTTACTGGTTACACTAAGGAAACTGATAGTATGTAGTGAGATTCCTTTGAATTAAACGGTTATACAATAATGTTACAAGCCAGTTGGTGTGTATTACTTTTAATGCGTGACAGAATGTTGTCATTATCTTTCACATTTGTTGATATGAAATTTAGAAAAAATACACACTATTTGTGTGCACGTAGTACACATTATACTCCACTTGATAGCACACAAAGTTTTTTTTTCGTGTACTTGTACAACAGTTTTCAACAACTGTTGCAACTTGGGACATTTAAACATGAATGGTATTGCTGATTCGATCCTTTATGCAGCTGTTAACTGTAGCACTGCACTTATCTAATGTACGTACTTGTTTTCTTGTATAGCCTATTGGTGCTCGACTTCCGCTGACTGTTCTGTTTTCCTATTCCATAACTTTTGAAACTTGTTAGAATTCCATTTTGGTCATTTAAATGAATTCCCCATGAACCATGGACCTTGCCATTGGTGGGGAGGCTTGCGTGCCTCAGCGATACAGATGGCCCTACCGCAGGTATAACCACAACGGAGGGGATCTGTTGAGAGGCCAGACAAATGTGTGGTTCCTGAAGAGGGGCAGCAGCCTTTTCAGCAGTTGCATGGGCAACAGTCTGGAAGATTGACTGACCTGGCCTTGCAACATTAACCAAAACGGCCTTGCTGTGCTGGTACTGCGAACGGCTGAAAGCAATGGGAAACTACGGCCGTAATTTTTCCCGAGGGCATGCGGCTTTACTGTATGGATAAATGATAATAGCTTCCTCTTGGGTAAAATATTCCGGAGGTAAAATAGTCCCCCATTCGGATCTCCAGGCGGGGACTACTCAAGAGGACGTCGTTATCAGGAAAAAGAAAACTGGCGTTCTACAAATCGGACCGTGGAACGTCAGATACCTTAACCGGGCAGGTAGATTAGAAAATTTAAAAAGGGAAATGGATAGGTTAAAGTTAGATATAGTGGAAATTAGCGATGTTCGGTGGCAGGAGGAACAAGACTTTAGGTCAGGTGAATACAGGGTTATAAACACAAAATCAAATAGGGGTAATGCAGGAGTAGGATTAATAACGAGTAGGAAAATAGGAATGCAGGTAAACTACTACAAATGGCATAGTGAACGCATTATTGTGGCCAAGATAGACACGAAGACCACGCCTACTACAGTAGTAGAAGTTTATATACCATCTAGCTATGCAGATGACGAAGAAATTGAGGAAATGTATGATGAGATAAAAGAAATTATTCAGATAGTGAAGGGAGACGAAAATTTGATAGTCATGGGTGACTGGAATTCAAGAGTAGGAAAAGGGAGAGAATGAAACATAGTAGGTGGATATGGATTGGGGTTAAGAAATGAAAGAAGAAGTCGCCTGGTAGAGTTTTGCACAGAGCATAATTTAATCATAGCTAACACTTGGTTCAAGAATCATGAAAGAAGGTTGTGTACATGGAAGAATCCTGGAGATACTAGAAGGTATCAGATAGATTATGTAATGGTAAGACAGAGATTTAGGAACCAGGTTTTAAAATGTAAGCATTTCCAAGGGCAGATGTGGACTCTGACCACAATCTATTGGTTATGACCTGTAGATTAAAACTGAAGAAACTGCAAAAAGGTGGGAAATTAAGGAGATGGGACCTGGATGAACTGAAAGACCCAGAGGTTGTACAGAGTTTCAGGGAGAGCTTAAGGGAACAATTGACAGGAATGGGGGAAAGAAATACAGTAGAAGAAGGATGGGTAGCTCTGAGGGATGAAGTAGTGAAGGCAGCAGAGGATCAAGTAGGTAAAAAGACGAGAGCTAGTAGAACTCCTTGGGTAACAGAAGAAATATTGAATTTAATTGATGAAAGGAGAAAATATAAAAATGTAGTAAATGAAGCAGGCAAAAAGGAATATAGACGTCTCAAAAATGAGATAGGCAGGAAGTGCAAAACGGCTAAGCAGGGATGGCTGGAGGACAAATGTAAGAATGTAGAGGATTATCTCACTAGGGGTAAGATAGATACTGCCTACAGGAAAATTAAAGAGACCATTGGAGAAAAGAGAGCCCCATGTATGAATATCAAGAGCTCAGATGGAAACCCAGTTCTAAGCAAAGAAGGGAAAGCAAAAAGGTGGAAGGAGTATTTAGAGGGTCTATACAAGGGAGATATACTTGAGGACAATATTATGGAATTGGAAGAGGATGTAGATGAAGATGAAATGGGAGATACGATACTGCGTGTAGAGTTTGACAGAGCACTGAAAGACCTGAGTCGAAACAAGGCCCCCGGAGTAGACAACATTCCATTGGAACTACTGACGGCCTCGGGAGAGCCAGTCCTTAAAAAACTCTACCATCTGGTGAGCAAGATGTATGAGACAGGCGAAATACCCTCAGACTTCAAGAAGAATATAATAATTCCAATCCCAAAGAAAGCAGGTGTTGACAGATGTGAAAATTACCGATCTATCAGTTTAATAAATCACAGCTGCTAAATACTTACTCGAATTCTTTACAGACGAATGGAAAAACTGGTGGAAGCCGACCTCGGGGAAGATCAGTTTGGATTCCGTTAGAAATGTTGGAACACGTGAGGCAATACTGACCCTACGACTTATCTTATAAAAAGATTAAGGAAGGGCAAACCTACGTTTCTAGCGTTTGTAGACTTGGAGAAAGCTTTTGACAATGTTGACTGGAATACTCTCTTTCAAATTCTAAAGGTGGCAGGGGTAAAATACAGGGAGCGAAAGGCTATTTACAATTTGTACAGAAACCAGATGGCAGTTATAAGAGTCGTTTCCAAGAACTTAGTAGTCGCAAAGAAATGGATCTCATTTGTCTGTCTGAACACCACAGAATCACAGAGTGGAAAATGTTAATGTAAGTGGTTAGATCTTAGCTACATATCTATGCAGATCCAACATGGAAAAGAAAATGGGATTTAAATGTAAAAATAAGTAAATTCGTCATAAATCAAGATATAAAAAGCATTTGTTTGTGACTTACTATTGGGAAGTGTAATATCTGTTATTGATACAGTATACAGGTCTCCACTGGTTATTTGGGAAATTTTAATGAATTGTTGCATTTTCTGCCAAACAGAAGGAAGGGCTTATTAATTATTGCTGGATGTATTCCAATCTCTGTCTTCTCCTATAGTTTTTACACTTCACAGTTTCCTCTAGTATCATGGAGTTATTCCCTCCTCTCTTGACACATCCTATTATCATGTTCCTCCTTCTTGACAGTGTTTTCCATATGTTTCTTTCTTGGGCGATTGTGCAGATAAGCTCCTCATTCCTTATCTTATTAGACCACACGATTTTCAACATTTTTCTGTAGCACATCTCAAACGCTGCGTTTCTCTTGTGTTCCGGTGTTCCCACAGTCCATGTCTCACTACCATACAATTCTGTGCTCCGTCTCAGAAATTTCATCCTCAAATATAGCCCTATGTTTGACACTAGTAGATTTCCCTTGTCCAAAAATGCCCTCTTTGCTCGTGCTAGTAAGATTTTTATTTCCTTCTATCTTCGTCTATAATGGGTTATTTTGTTTCTAAGGTTGAAGAATTCCTGAACTTCATCTACTTTTTGGTCACTAATTTTGATGTTGAGTTTCTCTCTATTCTCATTTATGCTACTTACATTACTTTTGTCTCCTTGCGATTTTCTTCTCAGCCAATATTCTATACTTCTTGACTATTAATTCCATTTAACAGATCTTGTAATTTTCCTTCACTTTCAATGAGGACAGGAATGTCATCAGCAAATCGTATTACATATATCCTTTGATCTTAAATTTTTATTTCATCTCTTAGATTTTCTATTGTAAATCGAATACTAGGGACGAAAGACTGCGTCTCTGTCTTATATCCTATTTAATCCGAACACCTTGTTCTTGGTATTCCACTTTAATTGTTCCCTCTTGGTTCTTGGAAATAATGTACATCATCCATCTTTTCCTGTGGATTACTCCTATCTTGCACTGTCTCACCATTGTGAAACGCTTTTTCTTGGTCGACAGATCGTATGAGTGAGTCTTGATTTTTCTTCAGTCTTGCTTCCATCATCAAGTGCTTCTAGTATCTTTACCTTTCCTAAAGCCAAACCGATCGTCAGCTAGCAGCTCCTCAATTTCCGTTTCCATTCTTTCTTATATTGTTCTTGTCAGCAGCTTGGATGTACGAGGTACAAAGCTGATTCTACGATGGTTTGCCCACTTATCTGTCCTAGCTATTTCTGGGATTGTGTTGATGATAATTTTCTCAAAAGTTAGATGATATGTCGTCTGTTTCGTAGATTCTCAACACCAACTTGAGTAGCCGTTGGTTGCTACTTTCCAAAGTGATTTTAGAAATTCTAATGGAATGTTATGTATTACTTCTGCCTTTTTTGATCTCAAGTCTTCCAGTGCTAATTTAAATTCTGACTCTGATACTGTATCCCCTAAGTCTTTCTTATCGGCTCTAATTTCTTCTTCTAACAAGTCATCAGGCAAATCTTCTCCTCCATAGAAGCCCACTATTTTTTTTAATTTTGCCGATGGTAGTTTTGGCTTTTATGTATGACGAATTAGTCCATTTGACGATAATTTCTTTTTCAGTTTCTTCACATTTTCCCTGCAGCCATTTCCCCTCGACTGCCCTGCGCTTCCTATTTATTTCGTTCCTATGTGGTTTATATTTCCGAATTTTTGAAGTTCCTTCTTTTCGTCTGTCAGCTGAAGTATTTCTTCTGTTACCCATGGTTTCTTCGCAATTATCTTCCTTGTACCTATGTACGAATGTCAAACATCTGTGACTGCCTTTTTAGTGATGTCTCTTCAGGTGAATTGCATACTGTGATATTCCTTACTGCAGTATCCACAGTCTTACGAACTTCAGACACATCTCATCATTTTTCAGTTTTTCAATATCCTACTTTCTTCCACACTGATTCTTCTGGATGATTCTCTTAAACTTCTGTCTACTTTTCATCATTAGTGAATTGTGAGTTAAGTCTATATCTACTTCTGTGTATCTGATTTTGGAATCTCTGCTTGTCTGTGATACAATTCAGTTAGAATCTTTCTGTTTCCTGGTCTTTTCCGAGCATATATACCTCTTCCTCTTGCCATTCTCGAACAGAGAATCCGCTATTACATCTGAAATCTACTGTAGGACTCAATTAGACCTTCTCCTCTCTGATTCGTACTGCGAAGTCCATATTCTCACGTAATCCTTTTTTCTATCCCTTCTACCACAACTGCGCTCCAATCCTCCATGATAATTAGATTTTCATTGCCCTTTATATAGTGATTTACCCGTTCAGTATCCTCATATACTTCCCCAATTTTTTAATCTTATGCTTGCAACATAGGCGTGTTTACCCGAACCTGTCATCAGCTTTGGTTTGTTGTCGAATATGATGAGAACACCCGTACATTAAACTGTTCTCATGTATTTGATTCAACATTATACATGTTGCATTTTTTGGTTAAGAAACTGTGGTGATGAAACAAAATGAAGTAAAGAATGTACTAATTTCAATCAACACTGTGCAAAACGTTATCCTACCACAAAATATTTAAAACAGATACATAGAGAGTAATTTTGTTCATATTGGCATTTTGGCCTGCATTCTCTAATTTTAGACATTTCCCTATGAGTAACTGGCTCTCAATACACAGACATTAGGAATCAATCTATCAAAATAGCACATCAGAAATATGTTGTTTGTCGAATCAAACATCTCACTATGTCTTATTTTTTACACTGAGGAAACTGACAACATAAGTCTATTTTGCCATTTGTTAAAATTTCATTAGCATTGTGCTTATGAATGTGTATATGAGACATACTGCAATTTATTTGACTTCTGCACAATATTACATTTTCATGTTCCATAATTGTTTACACTTCTTAACATTACTTTTGTGACTATTTAAAAGAGGAGATGTATCAAAACTGGACACGTATGTTACATGGAGTTATCTGCAGTTTTTATTTATGCAAAATAGTTTTATTTTCTGTATATCTATTGCTATTTTTATTTCAGAGTGACTGGTTTTGGGCGATGTTGCCTATCTTTAGATCTGCTACACAATAAAAGTAAATTGTAGTTGAATTGTAATCCTGTGTTTACAAAGCTCAGTGTTTTTTTTAATCTCATTACAATACAACAATTTTTATAATGTACAAGGCACATTCGGGAAGTAAGTGTACTAAATTTTTGTATATTTTTAGAAAAAAGGGTATTTGAAAAAAAAATTCCACATAATCGCCATCCCATTCAATGTATGTGATGAGTTGTGGCACAAGTTTAATAATGCCTTCCTTGATGAACTCTCCTGCCAGATCCTTCCCCACCTCAGAACCTCTTTCTACATCTGCTTGTCGGTTGAAAGTTTAATTCCATTCATGTGTGCCTTCTGGGAGGTGAAAAGATGATAATCTGAAGGTTGACGTGCGAAAATCGGAAAGGGGGGGGGGAGGTTTACAGCATACCAACCAAATAAGTGCGCATTTGTGACTGAGGTTATGTGAAAGTCATGCAACAGGCACACTCTTCTTATCAGCAATCACTGCCTTTTGTTTTAAATATCGTTGTGCATTGATGGTCTCCTCTTTGAGCCTGAAATTCGACCAAGATGAAACCTTTCCGGTCCCAAAACAATGAGACCATGAATTTTTGTCCAAAATTGTGGTTTTGAATTTTTTGACATATGGGGAATTGGTGTGATGCCACGGCGACGATTGTCTTTTTGTCACATGCGTGTAATGTTTCATCTCCAGTTATAACAGAGCTCAGAGAATCCTCGTCCACCAATTTAAGTCGCTCGAGAATCTCACATGTCCTATTAACATGATTTTTCTTGCGCTGCCCTTTTAGCTGTTTTGAGACCCATCTCGCCCACAATTTCTGGTGTCCCAGTGCTTCTGTGGATGTGCCATATAAGAGAGTTCAGAAACGTTATGGGAACATCGCAGTAATTTCATCCACTGTCAATTTGCGGCCTTTACGAACTGTTTCCTCGATTTTGTGCACTAACTTATCAGTCAAAATGGAAGGTATTCCACTCTTCTGTTCGTCATGAACATTTTTATCCTTCACTAAACTTCCTACATCACTTAAACATACTCGTTCTGTTCATAATTCGCCATAAACAGCTTTGATTCGCGACAAAAATTCGATAGGCGTAATTCCGTTTGTGAGCAGGAATCGGATAGCAGCACGTGGCTCGCACTTGGCGGGACTTCTTACTGACGTCTTTCATGCTACTCGAGGCTACATTTGTTTACGTATTACTGGTCAGGGGATCCCTCTCCATCACTCAGTCTTGCAAACCCTCAAAAAAAAAAACGGGAACTATAAAGCCTGTTATTGCCACAGTAAACTTTCTTTCTGAACAGGCCTTGTAACATACCTTATAGTTACATGTCCTAACGGAACTATCAGCTCACGGTCCTAGGCGAAAATCATAACTACACTCCAACATCGCAGAAATTTCATTCACTGCCAAAGGGCGATCTTCAAGACCAGTTTCCTCGATTTTTTGCACCAACTCATGAGTTACATCAAAATTTAAAAAAAAATTGTTAGTTCAAAACACCCGAAGTGTTGAAAAGTGCCCTTCACATGTACTTAAATTATTTGTACATAAAACTTTCCAAAGTATTGTAGACAGAACGTTAAAGAGGAGTTCTTACTAAAAGCAAAACTCGAAAAACTGTTTAAAAATATATTGTCTCTGATTTCCATTAGACGACTGCCGAGGTAACTGTATAAGTACCAGGTTGAGAGTAGCACCACACTGAAGTTTCCTCTCTTGAGTCAAATTCGCGATTTCGTAGACACAGGATTAGACCACAACTGCAATTTATTTTTACTGTTTAACAGATCGGAAGATGGGCAGGATTGTCGAAAACCAATCATTTTGAAAAAAAGTAGTAATTGACAGATAGGAAATAAGCCTATTTTGCATAAAAGAGAAGACATCAGTGTTTTGTCCTTGTGTGCATGTGTTAAACGTACAACTTCGTATATTAGAGATTAAAACAACATTCTTATTAACATCCAATGAGACATGCATTCTTAAATTATCGTCATCTATTTGACAGTTATGTCGTGTTGTCATATTGAAAGTCCTGGCTAGTGTAGAGTATAGGCTATGCTTCTACATTTTAATAGCCATTCAGCCATATTCCTCACTTGAAATATTCTCAAAAGGAACTGTAAAACAGTTACAGTACTGCAATTATGGATCATGTGAGTTTGAACATATCACCAAAACACACATAAATTCTTCCAGAACAAACAAAATAAGCGAAAATAAAGCAATTTACTTTATTTAGCTAATTTTGTAGCTGTATCTGTAAAAAAAATAATTCATTTAGTAGTTTAGTTCAGTATATCAGTGAATATATCAGGCCAGTGAACCTAATTCTTGTCTTAGTATATTTTTCATGTTTAACAATTCCCTAACACTACCACCAATTTAATCAGGCAGTTTCTCTTTTCTGTGTCTGATGTGACATAGAAATTTTTTTCAGTTCTTGATTAAGACTTTACTGGACTGTGTGAAGCGAAATTTCACTATTTAAGTAATGTCATAGAATCGTAGTTAGAAGCTAAGTATTTCACAAGAACAGGTTGAGGCATTAATTTATTTTACAGAAGATTCGCCAACATTGTAATATACTAAATTCTAGTTTTAGAGTATTTTGGTGTTGACAATGTAACTATAGTACATGATGAATAACACACACCATATGAAAACTGCATTGTTGGTAAAGCATTTCTCTGTAGCCTTACATATTTTAATTCATTTTGCAGAATCCTCCTCAAATTACAGTATTATCATTCATAAATTTCTCTAGTGAATAATGCCACTTCTGGATTAGCATCTTGTATATATTTCTCTTTGGTAAATTACTCTCAATCTTACTTATATTTTTGCATTTTAAGTTATTATAAATATCCTTGCCTCTGTACTGTGGAGTTTGGGCAAAGTACTCATGGTGGATAGGAAGCACAAATTTCTCTTTCTGAAGTCACTGAAAGCTACATCATTTATGAGAATGTTTTCACTCTGTCTCCAGGATTGAGTGAGTTCATAATTATTCAGCTTTTCAGTTATATATGAAACACAACTAGGGTTGCCAACTTTTTGAGAGTAAAATAACGTATTTTATTTCAAGGAGAGCCAGATAAAAAGTATATTACTAGAAATGATGTATTTTCTAAATTTATATACTGATGTTGGGAAGCAATAAAGCACCAGAAGAGGAAATGATCTATGCAGAAATGTTGAACTATGGAGGAATTGTACTACAGATTGAGCTGTGCAAACTTATTCAACTTATTTGGAAGACTGAGGCATTGCCAGAGAGCTGAATAAACAAGTAAGGAAGCAAAATGGATTACTCCAACTACTTGGGAATCAATTTCCATAATAGGGCATGCATAAATCTTTCTACAAATATTTTTGAAAAGCTACAACCATTTAGATAAAATACGATGGGAGGATATCAGCCTGGATTCCATACATACTGTGCAATTATTGACAGTGTGCTTGCTCTTTAGCAATTTCTTAAGAAATTTTAGAAAAAAGGATAGGAAAACCCAGATGCTGTTAATAGATTTTTGCAGGGCTTATGATAGTATTCATTGAGACAGCCTCTATAAAACTTTGAACCAGTTCCAAATCTCTAAAAAACTCATTGAAATGATTAGAATATGTATAAGTGAAACAAGAGCAATAGTAAGAATTGAAAGAGTGTATTTCCCTGTAAAAAATGGATTTAGACGGGGAGGTGCACTGTCATTCTTAGTGTTTTAATCCCACTCTTGAGAAAGTCGTAAGCAATATAGAAGACGACAGGTTTCAGACATTTGCTTAGAGTGAGAGTGATCAGATTTTGGAGAGATGCACAAAAGAGTCGCCATTGCAGCAAGTAAAGCAGGACTAGACATCAAAAAACAAAAAACAGAATGTATAATAGTAGATACAACTAAATATGCACAGGAACATTTAACTATTGACAGAGGCATGTTCATCCCTGAACGTGAGAAGTTGGTACAGTTATTATAATCAAAAACCCACAGGTGCAAATGAAAGAATTTATGATGGCTCTAGATGACTATACACCCTCAGAGATATGTTCAAGTCTAAAACCATATCACATGCTGCGATAATGAATATTTAAATGACAGTATATGCCACATTGTCCTCTATGGTTCAGAAAGCTGGACACTAATTAAAAGGGACATGAAAAAGCTCCTAACTTGTGAAGGAAAGGCTGTGAGAAGAATCTGGGACCCAGTGAGCCACGGAGATAGTTGGAGAGGAAGAAAGAATAATGAAATTGAGAGATTTTAAACCACGCCAATCTTTTTAAATATAAAAAAAATAGATGATTCCAAGGGGCAGGTCATGTAATCTGTTTGTCAGAGACCCGACTTCCTGAGCAACTACCCAACTTGGTTGGGCCAAGAAAGAGATGGGAAGATGACGTAAAGAAAGATGCATGAGCCTTAAAAATGGCAAATTGGGAGGAAATAGCAATAGAGAGAATTCAGTGGAAGCTGATTGTTGACACAGTTCCTAGGATAAGGTCAGTGACTGCAGGATAAGTAAGTAAGTAAGTTTCATTTCTTTACTTGCGTACCAATTTTCGCACATCTGGCATTAAATATGGTTTTAGGTTGGTTTTAGAGGGTTAATAACACAGAAAGCAAATAACATACAGTTTTTAAAATAGTTTTTTGACTTCCTTGCTTTTTAAGCATATACAGTCACTTATTGAAATCATTTTCTGGCGAGAAAATATGTATCATGATTCATCAATTTTCTTTGATTTTTTAATTAACATGGTTTCAGAATATAAATCACCTTAAAACTGAATTTAACGTGAGGATCACTTTTTATTCATGCCCCCACACCTTTCCCCCCCAGGCTCAGGTTTTTACCATGAGCGATACATCAGCTCAATTAGTTATGTGATAATTCTGTCTGAAAGAATTTAAACACAGTAATAATTAGTTTTATATCATAAAACTACTGTTTTCACTCAGAAGAGTGTCTGGTTAGCTCAGTCAACTAAATTACTTAAAAAGTGGTTTCAGCTGAAACAAACAACATGTAGTTCAACCAACAAAAGAAACTACAGACTGGTTTTACCTGCGTTCTGGGTGGAAAAATCATGAAAACTTACTTTTGAAATACAGTCCATTTCCATATATCAATTAATTTCTGTTTTCTTAATTACTTCCAAAGAAGTTCCACTGAATTCAATGACAGTGTACATTTACTGTATGAGCATCTACAGGTGCACTATAATGGCCAAATCGTGAGGGGTTGCCACATAAAAGATAAAAATCGTCTAAGTCTGAATAGCTTTAAGCTTTGTAATTTAGGCAGAGACGCACAGCGCAAGCAACTTTTGCCTGACCATTAACACTTCATATGAATTGAGAAACCACTGATGTAGCACTCACTGACTGCGAATTGGAGGTAAAAAGCGGCGGAGTTACGCATCATTTAGAACCAAACAGCCCCAAACGTCATATATATATATATATATATATATATATATATATATATATATATATATAGGGGCGGTTAGTAGACCCGCAACCGAGCGCCTCCCCAGGTGGCGGATAGTGGAATGCCTCCTAGATATGGGTGGTACCGAGGAAATGAAATACTCAGGGCGGACCAAAACTACTAGTAGCGTCTGTTCCCACAGTGGGCGACTGCAAAAGGCGTCTGCTCCACATGTCAGTGGCGGCCTCAACCAGCCTCCTGATCTGGAAAGTCAGGCTGTACTCGGCAGCATTCCATACATCCAACTACTAAACGTCATGATGGTAGAACGAGAAAAATCTCACTACCCCGGGCCCCAGTCAATAGACTGGGATTGTCGTGAACATCGGATTCCGGGAGCTCACGGACATCATGAGAAGAATCGGAGCTTCTCAAACTCCCTCAAGACCAAATGCAAACACTACATCGGCACACTCAACGTGAACACACTGATGATGTCAGGAAAGATGAAACAACTGACAGACACTCTCAAAAAAAAAAAAAAAAAAAAAAATGGTTCAAATGGCTCAGAGCACTATGGGACTCAACTGCTGTGGTCATTAGTCACCTAGAACTTAGAACTACTTAAACCTAACTAACCTAAGGACATCACACACATCCATGCCCGAGGCATGATTCGAACCTGCGACTGTAGCAGTCGCACGGTTCCGGACTGCGCGCCTAGAACCGCGAGACCACCGCGGCCGGCACAGACACTTTCGAAAAATTTCAAATCAAAATATGTGCAGTGCAAGAAACACGATTCACAGACGAAGACCATTTCAACACGGAGAATTTCAGAATATACAAAGGAAAACCATCGAGGCAACTGAAAAACCTAAAACTTTTTGGCACAGGATTTGCAGTACACAGGTCCATCACGGAGAACATAATCGACTTTTCGTCACCAAACGAAAGAATCAGCACCATCACAGTGAAATCAGCCAATAAATCCTACACAATAATCAACGCACATGCACCGACTAATGACTACAACAGGAAAAACCCGGACGAAATTGATGACTTCTGGATGACAATGGAAGAAACTATCAGAAAAATTCCTGCACATAGAGTCAAAATAATACTGGGAGACTTCAATGCTAAACTCGGAAAAGAAAAGATATACAGACATATCACAGTAAAACATACTCCACACAAGGACACCAAGAAAAACGGAAAACATCTGATAGACTTTTGCAAAAGCCACGCCCTCATCATTACGTCAACAAAATTCAAGGAACCAACATGAAAACTTACCACATGGAAATTCCCCAGCGGAAAGCAAGAACTACAAATCGACCACGTAATAGTCCAGAAAGACTCACAAAAAGAAATTTTGAACATAGACACCCGTAAAGGCTACTTCGACTCAGACCACCACCTACTACAGATCAGGATTCGTTTTTTGCCCAAGAAAAAGCTCCAGAAGAACAAAATTGTTAGACCAGATCCAGAATACGTTACTTTAAACCAGACACAAATATTACACAAAATTAAAATGGAGAAAACGACAGACTGGAGACAACTTTCACGAAGAATCCGAGAGGCCATGAAACTAGCAAAAGCACCACGCACACGGAAACGCCGTTGGTGGAACCACACATGTGACCAAGCTATTGACCAACGAATCAGTGCATGGAAAAAATTTAGTAGCCATAAATCCCAAGAGAATTGGATGAACTTCTTGAAAACACTGAAGCAATCAAGCAAAATCATTCGCAGTGAAAAACGACAGTATGATAAACGGCGACTATCGGAGATCGAATCGGACTTCATGAAGAACAATACAAGAATCTTCTACAGAACGTTCAGAGAAAATATGACTGGATATCAACCACCCAACTTGTGCTTCAGAAGACCGGATGGAACCCTAGAAACCAATACCACAAACAATTGCGACATTCTGGCAAAGTACTTTGAAAAACTGCTCAAAAGAAGAAATGATGACAGAAACGAGCACCTACAATCCAGATAGTGAACCTCCAACTCTAGAAATAATCAAGTCACTCAAGAATCGTAGAGCACCAGGAGAAGATGGCATCATCGCGAAAATCTGGAAGTTACAAGACTCAGAACTCACCAAAGACATCCACAGGATCTTGGAAGATATCTGGAAGACCATCAAAATTCCTGACGACTGGAAAACTGACCTAATACACGCACTACACAAAAAAGGTGACAAGACTGACCCGAACAACTACAGAGGATTATCCATACTACCGGTCACATACAAGATCCTCTCTAAAGCTTTACTGAACAGACTAGAATGCCAGACCGACCACTTGATTGGGGAATACAAAGCAGGCTTCCGTAAAGGGCGGTCTTGTGCGGAACAAATTTGGAACCTGAAAATGTTTTTACAACACCAACAGAACCTGATCATTACCTTTGTCGACTTCAAAAAGGCGTAAGACTCTAACGACCGGAAAACTCTCTTCAAAATTCTAGCAGAATACAAAGTAGACAACAAAACACGGGCTATCATAGAGCCAACTTTAACCAACACGACCTCCAAAGTAAAGCTCTGTGGGGAACTATCAGAGCCCTTTGAAATTCGCACAGGTGTCCTCCTTTTCAATCTGGTGTTAGATAAAGTCATAAAAGAATGGGAAACATCACAACAGGGGATAACCTTAGGAAACCTCCAGATTAAATGCCTGGCTTTTGCAGACGATTTGGCGATTGTCACGTTAGGTATAAAGGAAACAAAAGACGCTATTGAAAAACTGCACGAAATCGCTTCCAAAACTGGACTACAGATCTCTTACGAAAAGACACAGTTTATGAGCACAAAGAAACTCATCTCTGAACACAAAGTATGGCACGACTTACAAAACGGCAAACTTCAAATACCTCGGTGAAACACTACAAATGAGTGGACATAACAGAGACTGAAACGAAGAAAGAAAGACTAAACCGGACAAGGCACACAAAATAGTATGGACTCATTACAACGAGAAGTCTTATCTCACAAAAAGCCAAATTACGCCATTACGACACGGTGGTGCTCCCCGAGGCACTATATGCAGCAGAGACCACACTAATCCTAGGGCATACACGTGTCAGACAATTAGAAAAACTAGAACGTAAAATACTTAGGAAAATATTTGGCGCAACTAACAACAATGGAATATGTATCAAGAAACCTACAGAGGAACTGTACAAACATACGGAGACAATCACAGAAAAGATTAGAAAACGGAGACTACAATTCTATGGACATCTATACAGAATGCCATCACACAGGCTGACCAAACAGATCTTTGACTGGGTAACCACTAGACGCAACAAATGGGTGGCAGAGGTACAAAACGACCTTAACCAACTCAACATAACAGCAGTCACAATAAACGACAGAATAAAATTCAGAAACATCATTAAGAAAAGTAAACTATATGAGATACAATGTGACAGACGAACAGGCATACAATGGACCGAAGAACGCAAGCAAGATCACAGCCAGAAGATGAAAGAAATATGGGCAACCAAAAATGCAACCAAGATGAAGCCCAAGAAACAAAGCCGAAAAAAGCATGGACAGAGGACCGGAAACAGAAACACCGCAGCAAAAGGAACTGGCCATGTAGTTTAGTCCAAATGCACTCTTTAAGGGCAAAACACCAAATATATATATATATATATATATATATATATATATATATATATATATATATATCAAACGCCAAGCAAGGCACAGTTTGGCAGAGTTGGCGTTCAAGGGTTGGAGAATTCCAGTGAACGGAATATATTCAGCGACAGTAGCCTTGAACGAACGAGCCTACAGCAAATATGATGTGACTGACCATTTAAACTCTATTAGTCCTGTACGCCAAGAAAGAGTAACAAAAGCTTGGTTGTTCGAACCTCAGGGCTGGGGTTATGTTATGTTAACCAGGGACCTAGAAACGACCGAGATGCTCCGCCCCCGCCGCAGCCGCAGTGGTCCTCAACCCCACGACGACTACCGCCGTCCACTTCATCCCTCCGCCGCCCTACACCGAACCCAGGTTATTGCGCGGTTCGGCACCCGGTGGACCCCCCCAGGGAACGTCTCACACCAGACGAGTGTAACCCCTATGTTTGCGTGGTAGAGTAATGGTGGTGTACGAGTACGTGGAGAAATTGTTTGCGCAGCTATCGCCGACATAGTGTAGCTGAGGCGGAATAAGGGAAACCAGCCCGAATTTGCCGAGGCAGATGGAAAACCGCCTAAAAATCATCCACAGACTGGCCCGCTCGCCGGACCTCGACACAAATCCGCCGGGCGGAATCGTGCCGGGGACCGGCGCTCCTTCCCGCCCGGAAAGCTGTGCGTTAGACCGCACGGCCAACCGGGCGGGGATAGGGCTAGAGTTAGTGGTTTTCATCTTACGTTTGTCTATATGTACCTATGTCTCTGCGTCACTTTCATTACGACACGTTCTTGAGCCTAAGGGTTCAATGAGAACTTCAATGGTTCGTTATCAGTAGCGCCATATACTGTAGCATTTAACAAAGTTCTAGATCGGGATGACCATTTGTTATAGTAAGCCCCATCTGAGTAAAAGCAAAGCAGCAAGCCAACTCAGACTCTCATTTCACGATCATCACCACATCTACATCCTTTAGCCCGACATACAAGTCTTTCTCTACTGTCTCCACCCACACAGACGTGAAAAATTCTCAGCTTGACTTTGTCGCTATTTCATTGCTGCATCAGCCGCTCATGTACCGTGAAACGGATTACAAAGAGTCCCACGCCACCACTGAACTGAGAGTGAGCTTCTAAAGTAAGTATGTTGCAAACGATGTCAGTTTACAACAATACATTCAGGTTGGATATCTTAGCATAACCCTAACTAACAAAACTGAATGTTTGTCCTCCTATTGGTACACTATTCTTATATACTCTATAATTTGGTCTTTTGTGATTCTTCTCGGACGACACCTTTCAACAACTGTGTTGTGTTGGAAATTTCATAACGTTCTTGCTGTAATATAAAAGCATCTCTGGGTGTTGTGTGATGTCTTAGGTTAGTTAGGTTTAAGTAGTTCTAAGTTCCAGGGGACTGATGACCATAGATGTTAAGTCCCATACAGCTCAGAGCCATAAAAGCATCTGCTGGTGAACTCTAACTGTAACATGCCTCCCACGGAGCACTTCAATCGAAATGGTTTTTAACAATACATTAATAACTTTCATGTTTGTTCATTTATATATGATGACAAGGGTACAGAAGACTTCGCAACTCTCACTTATACTGTTATAACCGTTAACGATGCAAAAATTCTGTGCGTTGCATATGCCACTCTGTATAAATTAATGAGTATGTTACTGTTTCTTAAATAATTCCAACACAAACACCAAATATTACAAAAAGAATGAATTACGAGGGTTGGAACTTTCATAGCGGCAACTATTTATTTACAGCTCGTACCAAATAGATGCGTGTTTCAAAGTTTTACTGACCTTCAAAGTAGTCACAGCTTTGTGTACAACTCGTTCCCAGCGATGTGGAAGTCGTAGGACACTCTCAGCAGTGCCAGTTCTGTTGGCAGTTCGATTGGCGCGGTCTATGGCCTGACGAATTTGTAGCAGTTCCGAATCGAATGCCGTGAAGTGTTTCCTTCAGTTTAGAAATCGAGTTGAATTTACGAGGGCTTTAAGTCAGGGAAGTGCAGTAGGTGGTACAGCACTTAGCAGTCCTGTCGACAGCTTGCACTGTAAGTGCTTGAGCATTGTCCTGCAATATGATTGTACGATTCTGCAGAATTTGTCATCACTTCTGTCTTTATGCTGTTCATTTTTGGAACATACTCTACGACTAGCTTAGAGACAGAAGTGGCGCTACCAACAAAAGCTGAAACTTTAACTTCACCACACAATTTTGATACTACAACTGCTAGGTCGCTAGCGCTTACGGAAATGAAAAAACGGGAAAGTCGACATGAGGTGTTCCAGACAAATCCGATATGTGACGAAGCCGAACGGGCGACCCATCGGTCACCTTTTATTGTGCCACTTAACCGGGAGTTGACATTGTTAGCAAAGTGGTTATCGCCAAACGTAAGCATGCATCGTTTTCCTTTCAGTTCTTGCTATAAGGGGGACAAGCAGGCTACTAGCTTGTTTATATACAGAATATCTAGTAATAAATCAAAACTTAAATATACAGCTCTAAAACTGGAAGTATATTTTAGTATGCAGTCGATATATATATATATATATATATATATATATATATATATATATATATATATATATATATATATATATATATATTTTTTTTTTGGACGATAGGTCGATATTTTTTCCGTCGATATATCGGTATTAATTTTGATATATCGTTGCCCAAAAATGATTTTTTTTAAATATCTGATATTCTTAAAAATATGTCCTATTTGTTACTTCTAGAAATAATTTACAATACCAGATTTCTATATAATAGCTGAACACGAAAACGTTTGTCAAAGATATTAGGTTCTCACTTCAACGAACTTTACCCAGTTGTGAAAAATAGGTTTTACATCTACTTTCATGAACATTTCAAAACCTGCTATGCTTCACCACATTCTCAGGACGAACACTAGATTTCACTGATGTTTAACTGCTGAAATTTGATTAGTCACAGTAAAAAAAGATGTTTCAGAAGCCATAATCTCCAAACATTTCTCCCCCTTTTTTTCTTGCAAACACTATATCTAAAGAATAACACCTACATCAGGCGACTGCTCTACCACATCTTCATTAGACTGAGTGGACACTCGTAACAACAAATTATGAAATTTGATATGGTTGAGGGTGAACGAGAAAATTAGCTCATTTCAAGCCACATCAGATACGAGTAATCATCTGTCCTTAGTACGCAATGTTGAATCGGTGTTTAGAAATGGGACTCAACACTGGGAAGTTCCTGAATGTGCTTCATATATCATGCTATTTTATGAGACTATAGGAAAATACTTCAGACTGTTTGCTAACTGGAGTTTTAGTTAGAATACTGGTGTTCTTACATTATTTCCCATACTCATAAGGCATTGCTATTAACCAAGTCTACTACGTTAAGAAATGCGCCAAGGTAAATAGTACTGTAAGAGATACAGTTTTTGAGCACAAATGTGTATGTTGTATTAATAATAGACTAACACTGCAGTGTGATGTACTTCTTGTACTTACGGTACACATGTTACGTTTAATGCAGCACAATTAACTGCAAAAATGCTATTTGGGAAAAGGATACTTTCTCACTTGTGTTAAGTAGCTACTATTTTTCTTCTACTACTAGGGTAATATTTTCATGACGCCACTGTATTTACGAAAAATAACAGTTGTCTGCATTTGCAACACTAGTGAACTATTTATGTTACCACCTGTTAAGACACCGACAGGAGTCTTCAGTCCTCCAGTATACTTCGTCAGATAGTTCTGGGACATTTATATTGCCAGACAAAGTGAGCACACAATAATTGCGTTTGGCTACTTAATTGCTAAAACATTGTAGCAAACACAGATTCATCCTTAAAAAATGTTTTGCCGCAATCAAATAAATTGTAGAGGCAGTGGGGTAGAAATATTTTTAATTTCCATTTAAATTTGTAGAATTCCTACTTTCTCGTTTCATATCTGCTGACCTCATATAATACCACACTAGAATTCAGAATCCCACCCTGAGGTCTAGACGAACAGGCGAAGTCGAAATTAAAGTTTTTATATGGTTTGTACTGAGGGTGTGTAAATAACAGCTTGCAGTAGATATTCTTTGTTAACAACAAAGTTAATAAAGGTTGTGGTCTGACGGTTGCTATTGTCGGCATTGCAACTTGCCCGCTAAATTTGAACAGTTTAGTGTACATGGTATCTGTACTGTTCAAACAGTTACGTTCGATAATTAATTTTGACAACCAAGCAATTACTCGGTTACCGTTCTCAGCGTTTACACGCGAGGGGGGGGGGGGGGGGGGGGGGGGAATTACGCCGTGGAGGCAATTGGCAAGCCCGTCGCCCCTCTATAGAAAGTGACAAGCCCTCAGGAGGAGAACCAAGGATGATCCATGAAACTCTGCACGGCCACAAGCTATACAGGTAACCTTCAGGCGACCTTGTGGCTATCGAAATGACAAACGCTGATAACGCGAGTGGCATCATACATAAATAACATCATCAACAAACTTTTAATCCCAAATCAGTTACAAAATCGATAATGTTCATACCATTTCGCTATTTAGATCTCCAAAGTGTCTTTAACTACTTACGAGATGTGAGTTGAAAGAGTGAAAGAATTTCGATGAACAACAGTAAAGTTCCAGAATGAGATTTTCACTCTGCAGCGGAGTGTGCGCTGATATGAAACTTCCTGGCAGATCAAAACTGTGTGCTGCACCGAGACTCGAACTCCCGAAGCCTCGGTCCGCCACACAGTTTTGTTCTGCCAGGAAGTTCCTCTGCAGAGTAAAATCTCATTCTGTAAACGTCCCCCAGGCTGTGGCTAAGCCATGTCTCTGCAGTATCCTTTCTTCCAGGAGTGCTAGTTCTCCAAGGTATGCAAGAGGGCTTCTGTGGAGTTTGGAGGGTAGGAGACGAGGTACTGGCGGAATTAAAGCAGTGACGACGGGTGGTGAGTCGAGCTTGGGTAGCTCAGTTGGTAAGCACTTGCCCGCGAAAGACAAATTCCCGAGTTCGAGTTTCGGTCCGGCACACAGTTTTGATCTGCCAGGAAGTTTCAACAGTGAAGTTAATCATATTTGTAGTCCCTTTAGCAGGGAAGAACAGCTGGGATCGCACTCTACACACTCCTTCACTACATGAAAACCTACAGTACGAGGGGGAATTAAAGCAGTGACGACGGGTGGTGAGTCGAGCTTGGGTAGCTCAGTTGGTAGAGCACTTGCCCGCGATGGACAAATTCCCGAGTTCGAGTCTCGGTCCGGCACACAGTTCTGATCTGCCAGGAAGTTTCAACAGTGAAGTTAATCATATTTGAAGTCCCTTTAGCAGGGAAGAGCAGCTGGGACCGCACTCTACACACTTCTTCACTACATGAAAACCTACAGTATGATGGGTTAAGATCTAGTCCGTGACTCAAAAAATTTATTAAGTTATTTTCGGATCAGTCTGAGCATTTGGCATTTGATATATTCCGACCAATCTACTGCTTAAGGATTTCAAATTGGTGTCACATATTTGGCTAACATTGTGTGTAATTGTACAGTTGATGAACAAATTACCAGTATTTAGTCAAACTGTTTGCGGTACACCCCCCCCCCCCCCCCCCCCCTCCCTGTGTTTACAAGTTCTCGACTGTTACTTGTAGAGCAGATCCAGTGAACCAAGTACATTAACTTTTATAGTATACAGATCTCCCAGTAAGAAGCGGACAAAACGTAAGGGGTTGCGACGACCCATCGTCGTTCAGTTGAGGATCACATCAGAGTCCAGCAGTGTAAAGGTTGCGCTTACGACGTGTAGTTATGCTTGCAATTCTAATATATTTCACGAGGTCTCCTCAGAACTTATAATTATTCATACTTTTCGACTTTGCTGACAAATGCTTAATTAATGTACAGTATACCGGAATACAATTCAAAAACGACCATAACTATTTATTTCTCTTTCTACTAGGTGACTCTTATTTCTTCCAAGTGACATAATATGAGAGTCCGTGTGATTAAGTTTGCTGTGAACTAGCTGAAAACACGTTCTGCTTTCACCTGTGGTGTGTCTGGTGCGGTTATGTTTAAGCTCTTCATTGGTACATTGATAGCCTTATCTAGCGAGCAACACCGCACTTCGAAGCGTTCCGGGAAATCCAGATAGATGCACTCAAGTGCCGCAGCTCTTTTCTTTAACGAGCACTTTTTTAGTTTACGAGCAAGATTATGTGACAGAGCTGCAAACGAGACTATATCACAGAGGGAGCTAAAACCTTAGTTGGTTTAAAGAAGCAGATAAGAGCCTAAGCCACGTAACGACCGACATTAACACGTACACTGGAGGGGGTGGGGACGGAGGGGAGGGGAGGGATACAAGGTTTGATGTATGGTATTATCATATCGAATTTTGTCGTCGTGTTGTAACATAAATAGCCCAAGATCTTGCCTCATCATCCGTTTTGAACAGATAAAGGAAAGGAGACACGAGGAAAGGTATTAGGTGAGTTACTAGACAATCTGAAACACAAGAGCAATGTGTCAGTATTACAGGCGTGGTCGTTCAGCGTTCATGAAATAATGTATTTTTTTAAGTTAACTTTGACAGGTGCGTAGCTGCTAAACTTTTCAGTTGCTAAAATTTCTTTAAAATGCTCGCATGGGAGAGAATGGTAGAAAGTGAAGTGTATTATGAAGCTACACGAAGCACTGAACGAAGATAGGCTCTTCTTTTGCAAAATATCATACGTCTCTATCGATACGACGTATTACTATTCAGCATGTATTGTTACAACACTTTTCGAGAAGATACTGCTAAAATACCCGCTTCATATCACAAGTAAGTTCTCAGTTACATTCTTAGGATGAAGCTTGAATTCCAGTGCTTGTTTTGCGACTTTTTCAGCGTCTAACCACTGTGCAGAAAGACAACGGTAGCCTTATGTTATTAGCAAACATTACAATTTTCGGAGTGGCCTTTAAAGTCACTGAAAGGTTGCTTAAGCGCTTTAGGAACTGGAGAGGACTCACAGTTGAATCTGTCGAATTGCATACGTAATGCCAAATGCGAATGTTCCACTAATTCCTAGGATCGATGTACTAGTGCACGCTACTCAGTTGGATTTCATTTGAACAATGTGGATATTCCGTAGAATAACAAAGTACCTTACACAGTTACTGTGTAAGTTTGATAATGGCTCTGATCTCACAAAGTCTCTGTCCAGAAAATCAGTCCTTTCTTTTCGCGATTCTCTTACGTTTTGCCTGTTGTATAACAGCAGTTACGTGGCTAAGAGGACTGAACGTTGTACAAATCACTGGGGTGTTGTGGATGAGTATTTGAACGAAGAGCTAACATGAAATATCTTGCAAATCTTACAGCGTATTTTCTTGTAACGAAACCGCCAGTTTTAATTCTCGTATTCTCCGCGTTAGTTAGCGCCAAAAGTACACCATGTCTAGATGTCACTGTATGAAAGACTTCAGAGAACTCTTAAATTTTACTCAAGATGTTGTAATGTAGCAGCCAGTTTTACTCGAAAACTGTACATTACCTCTCTTGCGACGTCACCGAATACTGATTAAGAACACCACAAGTTCACCGGTGCAATTGGTCAAGTGTTCAATTTAATCAACGATTTAGCGTTATTTGATCACAAAGGTTCGTTTCTGATGTTGAACTATTGACGCCAAGACGCCACGGTGAATTAAAGTATTACAATAGAGGCACGAACATGTTATATAATTCGCCCTGTTTAGCATTAACAGAGACAAAGTTTCGCAGCTCTTGTCGCGGATGAAAAGCGTGTAGTATTGAAAAGAAAAATCCCAGAAAGCCTCGGTAGCAGTACTCACATAGAACCCATATCGATCCAAGTTCTATCTCCTGTTTAAGGCCACAATCAATATGGCCAATCTTGTCAGTTACTGCGTATTTGACACTTCAGTGTTATCTTTATTAATTCATTACACCGGTATCTGAGCCAGTGTTGTTCTGCAGACGGATCACAGTGGCAGATTTCAGAAGAGGAAACATGTGATACGAAGGAAAGGAGATAAGAGTTTTAATGTCTCGCGGACAGCAAGGTCATTACGGATAAAACTATCAGATCAGGCAGGGAAAGATGGGGAAATGAATCGCGGTCGTAGCCTTATTGAAGAAACCATGCGGGCTTTCACCTACAGTAATGTAACATTCCGAATGGCAGAACGGGAATTTCAATTCTGCTCTCCCTTACGCATTATCTGCAGCACCCCTTCACTCAGAGGGCGACAGGAGTCGGAGAGTAAGCAAACGAAGGTATACGTGTAGCAGTGTCATGATAAAAGATTTGGGTATAATCTGCAGCTTATTATTGTTTATGCATTGCCTTGTTTTTCGTTGTCAGGGCCTCCACTGCAACAAACAAAACCATTTAATAGTCAATAATTTGTTTCTCTTAATAGCAGCTATATTACTACGTTTAAAATGTAGCACATTTGACAGTAAAACACAGAAATAGCGGCTAAGAGAATATGCAGTGTCTTTTATTAAAAGTGTTACCAAAATTCAAATAGGAAGTAATGTCAGAAAATGTTAGATACCGAAATAATCGACCCCTGGATACAAAATCAGCTAAAATCTCTCAAGAGAGGAAAGGTGACTGGACATAATGGGACAGCTATACAAACCTACAAAGGGCATGTGAAAGGAATTGCTTTACTTCTAGCCGGAGGTCGCTGGAGAAACATTCATAATAGTTGGAAAATTCGCAGTTCATTCCTTATTTCAAGAATAGTCATTGAACAGATGCACACAGCTGTAGGAATTGACGTGGAGACCGTAACTCTCACTTCCCTTGTTTGTATGCAGACATAGTACTGGATGTGGCTTCACTGGTGCTCATTCTGTCACCGTACAAGACAATGTTGCCTTCACACATCTATACGTTTGTGGGGTCCATGACTAGCTTGCAATGTTTCATTCCTACAAACAAGGACTGGAAAAGGGAAATACGATGGCACATGTTGGCACTACTGTGTCTGGTCACCTCTGGACAGCGCGTGTGTAGCGAGCAACACCGCACTTCGAAGCGTTCCGGGAAATCCAGATAGATGCACTCAAGTGCCGCAGCTCTTTTCTTTAACGAGCACTTTTTTAGTTTACAAGCAAGATTATGTGACAGAGCTGCAAACGAGACTATATCACAGAGGGAGCTAAAACCTTAGTTGGTTTAAAGAAGCAGATAAGAGCCTAAGCCACGTAACGACCGACATTAACACGTACACTGGAGGGGGTGGGGACGGAAGGGAGGGGAGGGATACAAGGTTTGATGTATGGTATTATCATATCGAATTTTGTCGTCGTGTTGTAACATAAATAGCCCAAGATCTTGCCTCATCATCCGTTTTGAACAGATAAAGGAAAGGAGACACGAGGAAAGGTATTAGGTGAGTTGCTAGACAATCGGAAACACAAGAGCAATGTGTCAGTATTACAGGCGTGGTCGTTCAGCGTTCATGAAATAATGTATTTTTTTAAGTTAACTTTGACAGCTGCGTAGAGAATGGTAGAAAGTGAAGTGTATTATGAAGCAACACGAAGCACTGAACGAAGATATGCTCTTCTTTTGCAAAATATCATTCGTCTCTATTGATACGATATATTACTATTCAGCATGTGTTGTTTCAACACTTTTCGAGAAGATACAGCTAAAATACCTGCTTCATATCACAAGTAAGTTCTCAGTTACATTCTTAGGATGAAGCTTGAATTCCAGTGCTTGTTTTGTGACTTTTTCAGCGTCTAACCACTGTGCAGAAAGACAACGATAGCCATGTAACATATCCAGTCGTGGTCACATGTCGCTCTGTGTTGCCTAAGCAAAGACTTCATGTATCTTGAGAATAGGGAAAACTACATTTGCTTGTCCAAGGCATTATCGTACCAGTTTCTCAACGTGTTTCGGCTCCCCCCGTCGGAGGTTCGATTCCTCCCTTGGGTATGGGTGTGTGTGTTGTCCATAGCGTAAGTTAGTTTAAGTTAGATTAAGTAGTGTGTTGGCTTAGGGACCGATGACCTCAGCAGTTTGGTCCCATAAGATCTTACCCCAAATTTCCAATTTCTCAACGTGTTTATCTAGCAAGACCAATAATGCGAGAATAACCTCGTGTCATTGCTATAGGTGCTACCAGTTTCGACAACAGTGGCGCAATGTGATGGAACTTGGCAATGACCGTGTTATATCATCTCTGAATCTAATATTTCGTATGTGAAGACCTGAAATTCATTATGCTCCTAGGATACAGCTGCGAACGAGTAGAAATAACAGTAAGCGACTGGGAATGAGAGTCATGTACTTCTTACTCGCCATTTACAAACAATACAAATAATATTCCTTTACTAAGAAGTTACAGGTGTTGATGTACGAAAATTTTCAAATCAGTCAGTGATGAAACACAGTTAGCAAATAAGATAACGACATTGAGTATAACACTAATGTATTTTACGAGAGACCTGTAAATTTCTATGGCAGATCAGTTTATGGGAAACTAATGGCTTGTGCGTGGTAGCTTATTCGCGCAGTTGCGAGACTGTTAAAATTACGATTGTTATTATTAGTTTCAACCTGTTATCGATTTACAACGATGTGCAATTTAACAAAATCTAAAATCTAATACGCTATTCAAATATTAGACTACAGTAACACAAATTTGCTGTCATAAATGCGTGTAATTACGATGAATACCTAATAACCTAATCACATCACCTATCAAATTATTACTGAAACGTCCCCTTAGAAAAATTTATACACGACTGTGCTTAAACTGACACACAATATTTTTAGCGCAACGCAATCTGACTTCCAAAAATCCCTACGAAAGAATGGCCCTGATTAACATAAACCTATACGTTTCACAAATCACTTACCTCACAAAAATCTTCGTTACTCAAGCTACTGCAATACAGCGAGCGCCACTACTGCCAGCTAAATAAAAGATTCAAACTACTGAAGGCACTAACTACTGATAGGCATAGTTAACGAATGAAAGATTTTAATAGAGTACAAACAATGTATTTACCTTAATAGTCATAATATATATATCAGTTCATGACACCAATTCTTACAAATTTCAAAACTCCGCCATCTCTCTCCCCACGTCCACCACTGCTGGCGGCTCACCTCCAACTGCGCAACGCTACGCGCTGTAAGCATCCAGCTGCCTCTGCTCAACACTACAATGGCAGACAACAATGCAAACTAAACACGCACTGCGCACAGCACAGCCAGTGATTTTTCATACCGAGCACTAAGCGGCGTTACCAATAAGAAAACCTAAACAGCCTACTTACATAGCCCCCATGCTCCCCACAAAAAATTTTTACAAATTGTTTTGGGCAGTGGCCAATAATGATTTGATGAAATTTTTCATAATTACTATAACAAAGATATCAAATGCACACACTTATTGATACAATGTTGGTCAAAAGCTAAAATTTTCTCACAGTCCATATAGACAGTCCTGATCATTCATCACAGTAAAATAGTAGTGTTTTTCTCAAAGACTGAGCAATAAAAGAAAATGCACACGGAAGTAGTGGATTTCCATGCAGTCTTGAAGAAGTAGTCTTGTCCTTCCAACGAAAGACAGTGCTGACTCTTGATATGCAGACAGGTAATGGGCCACAACAGAGTTAGTTGACGTTGAAGACTATCGGTAGGTAGGTCATCACAGAGCAGACCCACTGTAGTCCTGGTAGAGATTACGGTATTGGTGGGCCACCAGAGATGCAGACCCATTGCAGTCCTTGTAGAAATAATGGTATTCGTGGGTCATCAAAGGTGTGGACCCACTGTAGTCCTTGTAGGGATGGCCAGCAGCCATCTGTTTGACTGTGCAGGCGCACAATCACCATTGAAGAGTCTTGCGGATAATATAACAAGTCCATAACCACCACTTGTGCACTCAGAAAAATTGTTTTTGAAATGTCCTTAGAACCAGCAATGCTGTTATCCAGTCCCTTACTGAATTATTAACACACGTGCAAACACTATCAGTCCCTACTTCTCACATATTGTCCATATACTATGACCAACAGAAACGTGTGCAGTGAAATGTAATTTACAAGTTACTTAATTTGATGATATGGTGTCATTTACAATTTTATAACATAAGAATACAATAACAAAGGTACAAAATACATCTTTAAAGAACATAACAATACAGATAACATTTGCAGTAGTACAGGCTTTACAAAAGAATCGAAATAGCAAATACATCAGTGTTACAAAAATTATAAGTACATACATAAAAGATCAGAATAACTTTTGAAACATCAACTTCACACATGAGCATCAGAACAAAACAGAATAAATAATGTGTAAACATCTTTACAAAGTAAATAACATGTTATTAATGCAAATTATATTTGAGGATAACAGTATTCCTCATCATAGTGAATGTAGCTTAGTATTATAAGAGAAAAAAAAATCTATGAAACAGTACACAGAGACAGAAAGAAAACAAATACACAAGGGTACACAAACACATAGTGGGATAACACAAAGAAAGGACAGGGTTTGTTTTACTGCAGTATTTTGCAAACAAAACTTTCTTTACATCTCAGAGATCTCCCATCATTCTTCATTATTTCCAAAAAGTCCTATCTATACCTGCTTTCTGTACTTTTCTCATATAACCTCTCAGTGCATTTCTTCAAATTCATCGCAACTCATTCTCTTATATAGGCTACCCCTCTTAAGCTAACTTAAATCTACTGAGCTCAGATGCTTAACTAAGGGACAAGGCAGCAGCAGCACAAAACAATTAATACAAACAGCAATGACAAAAAAATGGAAATTGGCAAAAAAAAGGCAGCAATATTACAACTAATATAAGGCAATGTGCACCAAACAAGAAAAATAAATCAGTGTTAAAATTGGCTTAACCTAGTAATACAAAGTGACATTCAGTAGCACTATGAATGTCAAACAGCCGCAGCAAATGCTATAACTTATACCTAAACATGACAAAGCTCAACCAGAAAAAAATGTACACTAAAGACAACAATGCAGATACGGACAATGTCCATTCACATCTTAAAGTCTATGTAATTAAAGTGGTGCACCACAAAAACTAATGCTACAACAAATTACCAAGTACTTGAAAAGAAAATTATATACACAGTTACTGTTATTAGTCGCTTCTTATTGCTCTTTCCATTCCAAGAGCTCCTTTTTCGCAGAATGTGGATCATAAAATAATTATTTAATAGATCTGTCGACAGAAAGTGTTCACATTAGCAAATGCATTTAATTTTATAAAACCAATGCTGCAACACAGCTGGAAAACAGATATCAAATGAAATAAGCAACTATGGACAAAGCATAAAAATATCATTCAATAGTCATGTGACATTTCATAAGTTAGTAGAATTCTCTCAACTGTCGTAGGAAGACGTTTGTTATAATCAGGTGTCAGATGTAAGTATCTTTCTCAGTAATGAGCGTGTCGTATTTGCGGTGCTTTCTACAAAGGAATGTCAATAGAGAGGATAATGGCCCTTTTTTTTTTTTTTACCTCTGCCTCTGAAAGGCACACACTAATGGCTCTCTTTTGTCAGGTGGTTGTCGCACAGCTGGGTGCCCACGACGCATTACGTGCAGGTGGTCACTTACCTTTCTTACCGAAAAATTTACGACAGCAGTGTCCGCTACTGTGACATTCTCATATAAAAATATTTTCACAGGTTGAAAATTTGCGTTAGAAATCTGTAGAAAACTTTTCACCAGCATAGTGATACATTCACGCATATACACACATTTCATAACTCTTAAAGTACCATTCTCGGTTTCCACCATCCTTTTTCACAAATCAGAGTCCCTAACCACTACTCTTTATTCCTTACCTTATTCGTCGACACTTCTTCAATATTTCATCATAACAGATACATAGCATAGTCAAATAATTCATATAGCATCAGCTTATTGACCATAAACGTACCACAACAGCATAATACACATAGTCATCGTAATAATATCATAACATCTCAGTCAATTCTCAAAAACGTTGTAGCTTCCTCCAATAATTTAATAACCTAAAAAAAATTCTCTGCTCATGTCAAGTGTCATCTGCCTCAAATGTACTTTAAAAATCATGATCCCATACCAAATACATCATTCAAACCTCTCATAGTATAACAATGGTTCTGAAAAAATATGAACATTTCACAAAGTACAGACAAAATAGAATTTCTTAAGTGTGAAGTTATCCAACTGCGTAATTGCTTAAACATGTGTCACTGACGTAGTAAAAAGATGTTTGTTTCTCTGTCAAATAATCAGATAGCTGTGTAATTCTGTATTAGAGAAATATGGTACCGATGTGTAAAGTTGTATAAACAAATACCATATTAGCTAGGGCTCCTTGTGCTTGCCAAACACATGGTACACAAAGTAAGCGTGTACCCCCCTGAGGAATAATGTAATTATATCCTCAGGTGTTACAGATTACAGCAATGGAATGAAATGTATCACGGAAAACTTTCTTTGTAATTCAAATATGTTGAAAAATAAATAGTTTAATGCGTGTCCTATAGCGCTAAATGTGCGTCTTGCTGTAAGTCAATCTCTGTAGAAGTGTCGTAGTTATTGTCCTCCGAAAGCTAAGTTCTGCAGAACTCAATGTACTTACCTCATGATAAACGAAATTGAAATGCTTTGCGTATAGATATCTTAGTTATTACGCTTATTGCCATGATGAAGAAAGTACTGTGCTCTAACGTATTGTTGTGCTACAGAAAAGGCTGTCTCATTGTAGCTATACCACAAACGTTACTACTAAAACATGTTTTACTTTCCAGAAAAATTCATAAAAACTGTGCAGATATAAAACAGATAAACTGCAAAAGCAACATTGTAAATTGTCACTCATTAGTTGCGTCGTGATAAAATCGTGTAGCTGTCACATAAACTAACCACTGTATCATCTGGTATCTCACAGAAAGTACTTTAAATCTAGAATGTATTTTCAAGTAAACCAAAATGTTGCATTAAAATCTCATTAGCAATACTGGTAAATGTTCTAAGTATGTGAGCCTTATAGTCGTTACGTAATCGTGCAACTAACAAGCAACAATGTACACACGCAATAACACAGTGATGTCTGCTCACTATAACAATGCACTCGTAAATATTGTCTAAATATGTTCCGTAGGTTCTAGACTGGAAAGTAAACTTTAAACATTGTTGCATGTTAACAGTTTCTCAGTGTGACAAAGCATACTAGAAATGTGAAGTGAAATGTTTTATGGCAAAGACAAAGTTAAAAAGCAGATTATCTTTCAATAATCGGTTTTATATGTGAAATGTGATGCAAGCCGTTACTCTTCCTAGTACGCAGAGTTCCAGTTTCAACGCAATTATCATGTGGTTACGTCGGTAAGGAATACTGGAGTTTTTCTCAAGGTTATTTTTCTCTGAGCCAGCCGGCGCACGTGGCTGCCTGCGGTGCGAGTCATTGTCTGCTATCTCTTTGTTGGCGTGCGTCGTTATTGGGATTAGGAGACCTAACTTTTACAAATTCACTATGCCGAGAGGGCCCAGCTCTGTTTGAATCCCGCCAGTTCTGGTGAAATTCAGGTCTGTCGTTTTGTCGGTAGTTTACATAGTTTCTTGTTTGTCGGTCATGTGGTGGAGAATTTCTCCCTGAATCGTAACTGCGCGCTGGACCGTTGCGTCTGACGTTATTCTGTCTCCCTTGATAATAATAGTTCTGGTTCCCATATTGTCTGTTTCTCTGATTGTCTCTGTGATAGTCATTACTACGGAAATGCGATCTTTCTCTGTAACTATTACTCTGCCAGTGGTTGTCATATGGATGGTGTCTGTTTTGGTCACGATTTGTATTGTGAGAATAGCCTTGTCGTGTCCAGTTATTATTTCTTTCATTGCGGAATTGCGACGGATGTGACCTGTAATTGTTGTGTTCCTGTTTTCGCATTCCGCGATTGTCAGTGTCAATTTCTAATTCTTGTAACAGTCCCTGAAAAGCTTCAATGTAGTCTTTGCATCGTCCTGCCAAAATAATACGCCGTAAATGTTCAGGCAATTTGATTAAGCAAATGCGGATGATTTCTGACGGGCTGTATGGGTTTGACAGGTACTGATTCTTGTGCAACATGTCTTCAAAATATTTCACAAGACTGGAAAATTCAGATTGTTCGAAATGTTTCATCATCATGATGCCATGTTTTACTCGGTCTGTGTGGCTTGGGACCAATATGCTGAGAGGAAGGCATGGTAAAATTCTCCTTCACTGTGGCAATCGTGAATGACCGATCGCGTTCTTACAGCTGGTTCATTCTCTAAATAGCCACACATAAATTCTAATCTCTGCTCTAGTGACCAGTTGGGAGGAAAACAATGAGAGAATTGATGGAGCCACGCTTGTGGATGAATGTCGTTGCCAGAATTCTTAAATGTTTTGAATTTACGTGTAGTAATGAACAGCTTATAGTCAAAATCATCATGTCGGCGAGTCGCATGTCGGTCATTGTTACGTCGTTTCGGCGGTTCCATCTCAAAATTCGGTGTACCTTGCCAATTTCTTTCATAATCTCCAAAGTGCCCTGTGTTGTTATTTTGTGGCAGTTCCGTATTTTTATGTCCCTCTTCCCGTATTGGAGTGCGAGTGTCCTCTGAAATACGTAATTCTTGTATTACCTGTGTCAGCTGATCTTGTACTTCCCGGATTTCTCTTCGGTGTTGCGTATTAATTTGATTCTGATTTTGTTTGAATTTCCTAATTTGTTCGAACTCTTCTGTTTCATTAAAGACTACCGGTTTTGTGTCATTCAGATTATCATCTACCTTCGTAGATAAATTATTTAGCTGATCCGAAAGTTCAACTACTTTTTCTGATAATGAATTAATGTCCTCCATGTGTCTTTCTGAACCAATTTTCAGAGTATCTACTGTGTCCTTTAAGTTCGCTTGAGTTTTTGCAAGTTGCGTAACCGAATCGGTAGATGCAACTGAGTCAATTTTAGCTTGCAAGGTCTCATGATTTTCATGAACAATAGTTTGCAGTTCTTTTATGGCTGCTTCGTGATTCTGTAATGCATTTTCATGCCGCGAAAAAATAGGTTGGAAATGCTCACAAATTTGTGTTTTTACGTCATTACAGACTTTTTGACATTTCAATTCGATTTTATGTAATTCAGTAGTTAAATCTTCACGTGTTTGTTCAAGCGTATGTTCCACTGAGTCTAACTTTTGAAGCTTTTGCTCCATTGCGTCTAACTTTTGCTGTGTTTGTCTCTGATTTTGTTCCATTGTGTCTAACTTTTGAAGATTTTGTTCCATTGTGTCTAACTTTAGAAGCTTTTGCTGTGTTTGTCTCTGATTTTGTTCCATTGTGTCTAACTTTTGAAGATTTTGTTCCATTGTGTCTAACTTTAGAAGCTTTTGCTGTGTTTGTCTCTGATTTTGTTCCATTGTGTCTAACTTTTGAAGCTTTTGTCCCATTTGTTGCATTAATTGTAATAACAATGCACTGGTGTCTGAAACATGTTCCTTAGAGCTATTCGGCAATGCAATTGAACCGGCAATATTCGCAGTTTGAAAAACAGAAAATGTGTCTTGACTTATTTGAGAAACCGGTGAGGACGCAAAACCTGAATCTACAGTATTTGCAAGAATGTGTCCTGTCATTTCGGAATCCTGAGGCGAGCTGTTGCCGACTGATCGATCGATAATTGTTCCCTGTTCACTACTTATTTCACTGTCTACACCATTGTTTGCAGCCCGCTCAATTTCCCTATGTACAATTACCAAATTACTACTTTGAACATTAGTTAATTCATTACTCGGTGGCGCTAACACACTGCTTTCGTCTTCACTGTCATTTCTCAGTTTACTTTGGAGCCTAGTATTACGTTTTTCACACGCCATTATTGTCACAATATTTCACACGATAACACATAAAAGCACAATTTGAAGAGCAATAATAAGAGAACACATTAACATAGCACTGAAAATAATATCTAGTTAATTGCAAGCGAAGCTGTGAAATACTTTGTGCGAATCTACATGCATGCCACAACTGTTTTACTGTACAACAATGAAAGACTGCAACTACAAAGGAAATTCTCTCTATAATTACGCGCTAGCAATAAACAAAATAAACTGACACACAATATTTTTAGCGCAACGCAATCTGACTTCCAAAAATCCCTACGAAAGAATGGCCCTGATTAACATAAACCTATACGTTTCACAAATCATTTACCTCACAAAAATCTTCGTTACTCAAGCTACTGTAATACAGTGAGCGCCACTACTGCCAGCTAAATAAAAGATTCAAACTACTGAAGGCACTAACTACTGATAGGCATAGTTAACGAATGAAAGATTTTAATAGAGTACAAACAATGTATTTTCCTTAATAGTCATAATATATATATCAGTACATGACACCAATTCTTACAAATTTCAAAACTCCGCCATCTCTCTCCCCACGTCCACCACTGCTGGCGGCTCACCTCCAACTGCGCAACGCTACGCGCTGTAAGCATCCAGCTGCCTCTGCTCAACACTACAATGGCAGACAACAATGCAAACTAAACACACACTACGCACAGAACAGTCAGTGATTTTTCATACCGAGCGCTAAGCGGCGTTACCAATAAGAAAACCTAAACAGTCTACTTACACTACTACAGTCGTATTTACATACAGTCATCTCCACTTAATCCACTTTACTTACATCACTTTATACTCGTTACTATTCTTCCTTCATAAGGCTCACTTCTGCTAGTTGATAAGTTGTGGAAGTACTGAACAGAAAAAAAGCAGAACAAAACTGTGGTAGAAATAACAATAACTAATACCAAACTAACGATCCGCCATGGCTTCGCATGCGTAGCACTAAATATCTATGGCTGGAAGTCTTGTAAATCATATACACAAACCTTTCTCTTGAATCAGTCTCTATATTCGTAAAAACTGTATCAAAATCCGTACAGAAGTGATAGTGATAGAGATGACATTCTGGTCAAACTTCGCTGCTCTCTGGAGTCGCGGCAACTGTTTACTTCTTTTCCCGCCAGATACCATCCCCTTTGTAGCTAACCAGCTCTCGTCACTGCCAAGACAGGCCACTTTAAACACCAGTAAAAGGTAGAACAGGTAATAATACATATATTGCGCACTCATCGTTATTATAACTATAAATTCAACACACAAACCTTCCTGGTGAATCAGTCTACCTAAAGGTGTAAACCGTATCTAAATCCCAACAGTAGTTCCTGAGATTAGCCCTCACATACAGACAATAAATAAATAAATAAATAAAGTCCGCAGCTCGTGGACGTGCGGTAGCGTTCTCGCTTCTCGCGCCCGGGTTCCCGGGTTCGTTTCCCGGCGGGGTCAGGGATTTTCTCTGCCTCGTGATGACTGGGTGTTGTGTGATGTCCTTAGGTTAGTTAGGTTTAAGCAGTTCTAAGTTCTAGGGGACTGATGACCATAGATGTTAAGTCCCATAATGCTCAGAGCCATTTTTTTATAAATAAATAAATAAAACAAAATAAAAACGTCGATGGCAGTCGAGGTCAGAACAATGTTCTGGGTAGTTGCGAGTGCGTTATGTCGGAGCTCAGCGAATTCGAATTCGGGCAGACTTTTGATGCTGGTATGGTAACCAAGGTAGCTAAAATGTTTGATATTTCAGGAGACACCATTTCGAAGATTTATTCTGAGGAAAAATATCAGCCGCTAAGCCACAAATAAAGAGGACGACATCTTCAAAAGACACGGCAAAATTGAATGTCGCACTTGCGAATTCTGTCAGCAGCAAAAAAAACATGAAGCAAGTTACATAATCAGCGAATTGCGGGGTGAGTGGAATTCGAAAATCTCTAATCACCGTTGCAAACATTTTTTTTATTATTAAAAACAGTCTTGATCACGATTTATTTATCAAGGTGACCGGTTTCGACCACTACTGTGGTCATCTTCAGACCATTGAGTAGGAACCTCTCTCTGTTGGAGAATTCAGTTGTGATTCTCCAACAGAAAGAGGTTCCTACTCAATGGTCTGAAGATGACCACAGTAGTGGTCGAAACCAGTCACCTTGATAAATAAATCGTGATCAAGGCTGTTTTTAATAGTAAATGTTTGTAAGACATTGATCACTGCCTTTCCCATAATGTATTCAAAACTAACTGTTGCAAACGCCTGTAACAAGAAAATGTGAAGTAATGGAAGAAAGTCATTTGATCGGGTGAGTCCCGCTGCTCACTGTTCCAACATCTGGTCGAGTTTTAGTCCCAGGAGTGAAACATGGCGGGAATTCGATGATGAATTGGGCAGCCATATCGTGCTATTCCATGGGCCCTACGGGTGCTCAGCAAGTCGCATTACTGCCAAAGAATTACGTGACCATTTTAGCTGATCAGGTCCATCCCATGGTACAATGTTTGTTCCCCAATGGTGACGCTGAGTTCCGAGACAACCTGGCCTCTGTTCACACAGCTCGCGTCGCCCGGAACTGGTTTTGTCATCACGAGGATGAATTGTCGTATTTCCCCTGGTCAACAAAATCACCAAGTCCCGATATTATTGAGCCTTAGTGGTCTACTTTGGAGAGAAGGCTGAGCGATTGCTATCCAGCTCCATCACCTGAAGTTGCCACTATTTTGCAAGAAGAACAGCCTAAGACTCCCTTGATAACCATATAGGATCTGTATATATCCATTTCGAGACGACTGGAAGTAGTTTTGAATGCCAAAGGTTTTCCTACAGCGCAACTGGCATGTGACACCCCTGCCAAATCCATTTCATTTCCATTACAGGCATATGTATTTTTTCCACTCCAGTCTATTCCCTAAAACGTAAGTTTCATTTTCTTTCTCTTCTAGTGATCCGTATCCCCATTGATAACCGAGCAACACTTAGATTTGAATAATTTTCGAACTGAAATTTGGTAGTCGGTACCTCATAGTCTTAAGATAGAGCTAGTAGCATACAGTATCTGTAAACGTTCTTTCATTTACATGGGAAACGTAATATTAAAAATCCTATTTATTTCACCAAAAATAAAAAATCACTTCATACCCGTTTTACAACTACCACTGTCACGCATTGGCAGAAGGTCTTACCGGGAACCCGTGAAAATTCTGGTCCTACGTAAAATCGCTAAGCGTTTCGAAAGCTTCTATTCTGTCACCCGCTGACCAGTCTGGCTTGGCAATAGAAGACAGCAAAAGGAAAGCTAAAGTTTTAAATTTCTTGTTTAACAAATCGCTTACGCAGGAGCATCGTGCAAACATACCCTTGTTTGACCATCGCACATACTCCTGTATGGGGGAAATAGTAACAGCCATCTCTGGCGTATGTAAGTAATGGAAAGAGTTGAAAACAAATAAGTCGCCAGGTCCGAATGGAATCCCTATAACTTTTATTGATCTGAAGATGGCTCGTTAACGTGCTGAAATTAGTGATCAATAAAGTAATTTTAGCGATCTTGACCTAGGGCTTTTATCCACACATTTTAGCATCACAAATCGCCTGTCTTCAGATTTGACAATGTCAAGTAACAATGTCGATTTGGTCCGCTAATTGGCTTGTATTCATCGTGAATCTCTCGCCAGTGCAAAGTCCCATGCGACTGGATTAAAGCGCAGCTGGCTCCAATATTAAGGATGGGAAGAGAAACGACCTGCAGAATTACAGACCAATTTTCTTAACATCGGTTTCCTGTTAAATCCTTAACATCTTTTCAGTTTGATTATAATAAATTTCCTTGAGATGGAAAAGCTTCTATCCACAGATCAGCACGATTTTAGAAAGCATCGCTCATGCGAAACTCAGCTTGCAGTTCTCTCACATGATATCTTGCGAACTATGGAGGGAGAGCAATGGGCAGATTCCATATTTCTAGATTTTCAAAAAAATTTTCTGGAGGAAAGGCGATGTTCTTTACGATGTACACTACTGAGAAAATTGAGAGAACCGTCATTTGGAGCTGTCTGCTGAACGATTCTGCTGCCGCGAACGTACATTTCGCGTAGGGACCACGAAGATATAGAAATCAGGGCTCTTGCGGAGGTGTGTAGATAACCACTTTTCCCTCGTTCTTTTTTCAAATGGAAAAGGAGAGGAGCTGACAAGTAGCGGTGCAAGGTACCATACAATGGCTTAGCGAGTATGTATGCCAACTAGTTAGTTTCACATTCCATGGATCATTCGCACGATAGATCGTAATAATGTGGAGCGAGTCTCTTTACATACACATCGCAAGTTAGTTTTTAAATATGTCTACATTCTGAACATTTATAATGTTTTTCATTGTTGTTGTTGTTGTTGTCTTCAGTCCTGAGACTGGTTTGATGCAGCTCTCCACGCTACTCTATCCTGTGCAAGCTTCTTCATCTCCCAGTACTTACTGCAACCTACATCCTTCTGAATCTGCTTAGTGTATTCACCTCTTGGTCTCCCTCTACGATTTTTACCCTCCACGCTGCCCTTCAATACTAAATTTGTGATCCCTTTATGCCTCAGAACATGTCCTACCAACCGGTCCCTTCTTCTTGTCAAGTTGTGCCACAAATTCCTCTTCTCCCCAATTCCATTCAATACCTCCTCATTAGTTATATGATCTACCCATCTAATCTTCAGCATTCTTCTGTAGCACCACATTTCCAAAGCTTCTATTCTCTTCTTGTCCAAACTATTTATCGTCCAAGTTTCACTTCCATACATGGCTACACTCCATACAAATACTTTCAGAAACGACTTCCTGACACTTCAATCTATACTCGATGTTAACAAATTTCTCTTCTTCAGAATCGCTTTCCTTGCCATTGCCAGTCTACATTTTATATCCTCTCTACTTCGAACAACATTTATTTGTGAGTTAGCGATTCCTACCCACCAGGAGGCGACGTCTCGACAGGTGGGGCTCGCCTCAGTGCGTGGCGGAGGCCAGCGCGAGGACACCAGAGTCCCGGGTTCGATTCCCGGCAGGGGACTGTGTGTTGCGTGTGTGTCCTCCATCATCATTTCACCGGCACGGTATCTCAGCGTGTTCGTCAGAGAGGCGGTTGGTCTCTGTAATAAAAAAACTGAATGGACGGATCAACAAACGAACTTATACGAAAGTCATGTGACGTCCGCAACGACCGAACACAGTGATCATAAAGAAAAGTGCGCAGAGGATACGGTGGCCGATGCGCAATGATCAATTTTCGCTCATAGCGCAGGGCGAGTTCGTTCGTTTGTTCAGGAGGGAAGGCCGCTAGTGTTTGCCACCGACAACGCGGCAGTCGGTTGCCACTTGACAATAGCTGAGGAGTACTAGACTGAGAGCTTGTGGATGTAATTATAACCTCTTCACGTGGCTGAAAGTAAGTTGACAAACAAATTATCTGAAAACACCGCCGGCCAGTGTGGCCGAGCGGTTCTAGGCGCTTCAGTCTGAAACCGCGCGACCGCTCCGGTCGCAGGTTCGAATCCTGCCTCGGGAATGGATGTGTGTGATCTCCTTATGTTAGTTACGTTTAAGTAGTTCAAAGTTCTGGGGCACTGATGGCCTCAGCAGTTAAGTCCCATAGTGCTCAGAGCCATTTGAACCATTTTGAAAACACCATCAACAAACACGGCGATTTTCAGCCGAGCAGACGTAGAACCCGACCACCACAAGGTTAAAGCGGATAAGAGAGATGTGTGAAGACAACATTGTCTTATACGGTGACTGAATGAGCACCAGTGATGCTGCATCCAGCTCTACGCCTGCATACAGAAAGCGGAAGTCAGAGTTCTGAAGATAGTAAGTGAACGCTACTATTCATTCATCTCAAAGATGCCCACCAGCAGAAAACTGCAGTAGTTCATTTAAGGCAGACATTCCACCCGTGCTACTTGGCATTGTTTGATAGGCTGCCCCATAACAGAATTATGGCAACAAAATAAGAAATGACAAACAATATTTATTAAGGGTATGTTGCAAAATGGCGCTCAACTTTGGTATATTTGTGGCACTTTATATTCTAACTTAGTGCAGTGATATCACTGAAGTTAAGAGCTGTCGGACTGAGCTAGGACTTGGATGGGTGACCATACGGCCTGCCGAGCGCTGTTGGCAGCGGGCTGCTCTCAGCCATCGTGAGGCAAACTGAGGAGTACTTGAGTGAGAAGTAGCGGCTCCGGTCTCGCGAACTGACATAAGGCCAGGAAAGCGGTGTGCCGATCACCTGCCCCTCCATATCCGCATCCAGTGATGCCTGTGGGCTGAGGATGACATGGCGGCCGGTCAGCACGTTCGGCCTTCATGGCCTGTTCGGGCAGATTTAAACTTCTTAGTCTCTTGGCAGTCTATGATATTGTGAGTATCAGATATAATTATGTTTGCAGGTGGTCACCTTCATATGACTGTACTTATCTGACTGCAGGCACTGAGCTGAACTGTCTGGCTGCTGGTTCATTACTGGGTGTCCAGGATACATTGTGTTTTGGTGCGTGTTGGCGGAAGGATTCCCATGTCAAGCAGAAGCAATGTAGCTCCCGGCTGACATCATTGCCTGTTGGCTGTACACGACGCACCAAAGGAAGTGGCGCAAAGGCAGAAAGAGGTCTGGGTATGTGAGCGTCCTCTGGATGCCGCTTTACTGAGAGATGCCAGGCAAGTGATTGTGCCTGTGTGGTGGCGGTCACCACTTGACAATAGCCAAGGAACATTTGGCGCAATACTAATGGATCTACAACTACTTCATGGCGCTGGAAGCCGTACAAGATTTTATCCAGTATATTCAGAATTTTGTCATGAATCAAATCCAAGATGCTTTTTGTTCAGTACTACTTTCATTTGCTCTGACACACTGACAGAAGTCGTTATGCGCACTAATGAAAAGTGAGAGATGATCACACTCTAGTGTACTGCTGCGCTAATATTACTCTTAGTCATAGAAAGGGGGAATTTTGTTAAAATTCAGTAAAGGCGTGGTTGGGCGATGGACTCTGGGCCTGCTGGTAGTGCGTGGTAATAACCGGCAGCCAGTAGGCCAGACAGGGTAAACTTGGTGCGGAGCCGTAGCGGTGTATTGCATGTACGGTTGTTGGAGCGGAGCAACAGTGGCAGGGATCTGCAGCATTGCTTTAAGTGATTGCGATGTATGAGCTGAGGCACTAGGCAAGAGCCAAGAGAGCGATGTGTAAATGGCTGATGTATGGGAATTAACCCCTGCCATTATTTCGGTCTCTCTCTGACATTACGTCAGAAGTGAGGGGAAAAGCACTGTAAATAGTCAGGCACTTTTAGCTAGAGACAAGTGTGTGCCAGGTGAGCCGAGAGTTCGGTCGGGACTGTGCTGGTCTTCGCTTATAGGGGCCAGTCTGGCAGAGACCTTGTAAATATTCTTTGTAAATCTGTACATTGTTTCTATGTACTTGTTTGGGACGTATTACACCTCTGGGGGCACAACACTGGGGCAGGAGGGAACGGCTGCTGGGTACGTGGAGATTACAGGGTCTCCCTGAAGGAGGGCAGTGGCAGCGGTCTGCAGCGGGCACAGGATGGGCAACGTTCGCTTCCCACCTGGCATACTGGGGTCTGGGCAAGGAACACACTGCAGGGGGCGCGGCAGCCGTGCAGCAGCGCCAGAAGCGGTGGCAGGTGTTGCCATCTGGCAAGCACCTCTAGTGGCAAGTTGTGGCACAGCATTCAGGAGGGCGCGAGTTCGAGTCCAGTCCTGTCCTGGTAGCAGCAGCAGCTGAGGGCCACAGGTGACCGGGTGGGCACGGCTGACTCCCAGCTGAGCAGCCTTGATGACGGAGCAGCGGTGTCGGCATACCAGGAGTTGCTCAGCCGGCTGGACTCGCAGAACAGCGCTGCGGTCGGCACGCCGCCAATGCGCTGCATCCATCACAGTACTGTAAATTATGTGTATAAAGCAATGCTACCGAATATCGCTGTATCAGTCTGCACAGCTCCTTGACGCTATTGAACTTGATCGGCCTCTTAACGAGAAGCGGCGCAGTGGGCTCCAGCTTCAGCTCTGCCAACTGGAGTCCCGTGTCAGACCTTCGACACCCCTGAAACAGTACACAACATACTTAAATATCTGTAATTACTGGTTAACTGGATGTAATATTGCATGTGGCATCAACAGTTAACTGCAGAAATACAGTCTGGTACATCTATTGAAAAGAATGAGAATGTACTTTTTTATTTTATTTATTCGTATAACAGACTTAGCAGTGCAGGGTAGCCGAAAGTTCTGAGGTGCTTTGTCATGGATGGTGCGGTTCCCCATGTCGGAAGTTTGAGTCATCCCTCAGACATGGGTGTGTGTGTTGTCCTTACCGTAAATTAGTTTATGTTAGATTTAGTTATTTGAAATGTTAGGGACCTATGACCTCAGCAGTTTGGTCCCATAGAACATAGCCCAAATTTCCAATAACACATTTGGATTTATTAATAAGCGACGGAAATTTTCGGTACCATGAATAGTTTATGGATAAAACTGTCTAGATCACTAAATAAAATGTCTTTATTTACCATTACATTTCGGTATCCGGAACACAGGTGTGGTCAAGTCATCCTCGAAGGCTACTCCATATCTATGAGACACAGAATCTTGAAGTAATCTTTGGATGACGACAAAATTGAGAAAGAGTTTTGGACAATTATGTAAATAGGTAGTGGAAATGGGTACAGAAATTGTGATATCATCAAGATGCCAGAGACTAAGGCCAATTGTTGGCCTCAGTCCCTGGCATGATGTACATGCAAATTATGCAGATATTTTATTCTGTGACTCCTGTTACAATTTTATGTTGACAAGAGCCCGTATCTGTGGGCATTCACTACTGAGAATTCATTCTGAAATACACTAAATGTAATCTAGCTGCTATCTAAAGCCATGGCTTTGCTTGCTTTGACAATTTTATGTATGACAAGATGCGCTCGGCTTCATATAATCTAATGTACCATCACTCCTTCTGAAGAAGATATGTTTAGAAATATCGAAACCTAGGTCAAGAGCTAGAGAAACTTTGTTTTCCAACTGGCTGGTTTATTTTTTACCTCTTCTTACATAAACACTACTTCAGTGAAGGCAGCGAGTGAATTTATAGTTAATTTCGTCGTTCTCCGAATACTCAATACTTGTGCTTACCCTTTATTATCACCCAGAAATAATGGCCAGAATGAATCCACATTCAGAGTAAGTACAAAACAGCAATGAGAGGCTTCATAGAGATGGCACACACATAGCCTCACCATCATCCTCTTGTGTGGCTGTAAAATGTTAGCATTACACAAAACTCATTCAATGAAGAACAATCAAAAGAGGCGAGAATTTCCACTCCAGCGTTAAAGAATATATTATGAGCAAAACTTATTTCTGTAACGGCACAAAACAAGCCAACAGCTCGTTGCCATAATCATACCATTTGCCATAACCCACTGATTAAGTCTTATGTCACATTACCCACATAGGAGCCACAGCACAGCTGTCCGGTCAATAACTCATAAAGTTGCTGTAATCTACGTAGAATGCTTTTGCAGCGCTGCAGTAAGTGGCATACATGACATCTGTGGTGACCACTGAACAAAACCCGACCCTGTCACGTACGAATATAAATACTGGCTGCCAAGTCAGATGGGACTCATATCAACAAGTTACCAAATTGGCAGTTCATCGCGTCAGTATACCCTGGAGAGCGGGTTTCTGGAGTGAGGCCATTGTTACAGAACCGTCCACCTTACGGGGTCACTTGCGTACTATAAGGCTGATGGTTGAAATGAGGCTCTCCTTGCCACCAACCCATGGGTACGCGCCAACGCCAGATGCCACCAGCCAGATATGAAGGCTGGGGTTTGCACCCCAGATCTGTTCTTCCATGACTCACCACGGTTGGGCAGGGCCCCCAGTCGCATTGTTAGCAGTATAGCTAGGCCAGATTACTGTGGCAAAGCCTGACGCTGTGCAGATGACACTGTCCAGGAATGTGTACACCACAAGGAGGTTCCTCTCATGAACTGCAACTGGAGCACCATCCAAAGGTGTCTTCATGGTTATACATTAGGCAACATGGTTTATAAATTTGATATCCATCATCATGCTCCCACCTGATGTGAGTACAAGTGAAACTGTAATAAAGTATGGGGAAATAAATCAATGTTTCAACTGTATTCGAACTACTCATGACTTACCCTGCCCACGTACCTCAACTAGAGAACTCTCTCATCCAGAAAATGATATCAGAAGTACTGGTAGAGGCTAGGCTACAATGGTAGCTGCTGTCTGCATCGATGAGGGGCAACAATGAAAGTCGCAGACGAGCAGTTGTGTACCAAAGAGATACAAGCTGTGCAGAAATGTCCTATTCCTAGTCCAGAAAAAGAAGTATTTCTCTTTAGGGTTGGTTACTTACTATGCGAAATTTGCTGCAAAACTTGCGGAACTACACTATGTGATAAAAAGTATCCGGACACCTGGCTGAGAATAACTTGCACGTTCGTGGCGCACTTCATCGGTAATTCTGCAATTCAATATGGTGTTGGCTCACCCTTAGCCTTGATGACAGCTTCCACTCTCGAAAGTATACATTCAATCGGGAGCTGGATGCTTTCTTGGGGAATGGCAGCCCATTCTTCACGGAGTGCTGTAGTGAGGAGAGGTATCGATGTCGGTCAGTGAGGCCTAGCACAAAGTCGGCCTTCCAAAGCATCGCAAAGGTGTTGTATAGGATTCAGGTCAGGACTCTGTGCAGACTAGTCCATTACAGGGATATTATGGTCGTGTAACCACACCGCCACAGGCCGTGCATTATGAACAGGTGCTCGATCATGTTGAAAGATGTAGTCGCCATCCCATAATTGCTCTTCAGCAGTGGGAATCAGGAAGGTGCTTCAAACATTAATGTAGGTCTGTGCTGTGATAGTGCCACGCAAAACAACATGATGTGCGAGCCCCCTCCATAAAAAACACGACCATAGCAAAACACCACCGCCTCCGAATTTTACCGTTGGCACTACACACGTTGGCAGATGAGTTCACCGGGCATTCGCCATACCCACGCCCTGCCACCGGATCGCCACATTGTGTATCGTGATTCGTCACTCCACACAACGTTTTTCCACTGTTCAATCGTCCAATGTTTACGCTCCTTACACAAAAAGCGGCATCGTTTGACATTTACCGGCGTGATATTTGGCTTATGAGCAGCCGCTCTACCATGAAATCCAAGTTCTCACCTCCCGCCTAACTGTCATAGTACTTGCAGTGGCTCCTGGTGCAGTTTGGAATTCCTTGTGATGGTCTGGATAGATGTCTGCTTATTACACATTATGACCCTCTTCAACTGTCGGCAGTCTCTGTCAGTCACCAGATGAGGTAGGTGTGTACGTTGTTGTGCTGCACGTGTCCCTTCAAGTTTGCACTTCACTATCAAATCGGAAACAGTGGACCTCGGGGTGTTTAGGAACGTGTAAATTTCGCGTACAGATGTATGACGCAAGTGACACCCAATCACCCGACCACGTTCGAAGTCCGGGAGTTCTGCAGAGCGCCCCATTCTGCTCTGTTACAATATCTGACGACTACTGAGGTCTCTGATACGGAGTACCTGGAAGTAGATGGCAGCACAAGAATAAGGAATTTCTTTCCCCTGTTTTAGGAAAGTAAACTGTTTTCAAAGGTAAGTCACTACTCTAGCACGACTATTGAAATCTGAATCCGTCCTGTTGGGTCAACACGAAACATGTTGTTTCGATACAGAGTACTTTAAGACAAGAAACCAAATATCGGTAGCGTTAAGTCCAGGCATAACGTATTTAGTGAATGAATCTGTCTCTAACCAGTCAGTGTAAGTCCATTTGTCACCTGTACCCTTCCGACCAATACAGAGTAGATTCGTTCAGTAAGCCTCCAGATAATCAACTAATTTAACATTATTACTTGGAATCAATAACTAGAGTAAAACTTGCACGGGTTTATATAAATTGGACTGTTATGAACACATTGTTATATTCTCTGAAAATTTAGTAAGAGCACTTGAAGAAGTAATACTGGTAATGTTGTTGAATTTTTAATATCTTTTGCAAAAACCAAATATTGAAAAGTTGCAAAATAAAATACTCATGCTTGGGTTAATCTATGGGTTATACACATAAGGTGATATGTCTGCATAAGCAGAAGATACTAACGATCAAAGTCTGAAGACAATTTATTGGACTGTTCAGTTAACCAAAACAAATTCTCCAAGTATAACACCAACACAAAACAGTGATCAGACTTAGAATCACAACTACATACAAGAATCATATAGAAAACAATTGAAATAATTTCCTGCTAGTCTCCACAAGAGAATTCTCCGATATACCAAGCCTAATCCAGAGACCAGCGATAAATCCAAGACGGCCTGCCGGTGTGGCAGCTATCCACGTCTCCTGGCGGTCGATGCGCTGCCAATGTGTTGCTTTTTTTTCTTTATTGTTATTTTTATCACCTTATAAAAAGGCGGGCTGTCAGCAGCAGAGTACGCCGCTCTTCAGCCTTGAGTTTGACAATAAGTATTTACATAAAGGAGGCACAGAGAAGACAATCATAACGGAGGGCAAAAAATGAAGACACTAAAAAACAAAAAACATGGAGCCGTTCACGCTGGACGAGAAACATCACGAACACTAGTCGACACTGTGCACATAACACGGATGACGGCGACAGTACACGTGAACAGTGGTGGCGTGACGGCGATAGAAAACCAAACACATCGAAGGCACACACACGAGACACTGATGGCGATGATGTCCGGCGCGCGAATGTTCACTGAGCATGTGCGAGTCTGGGGACCTGCTGAGGGAGGGGGAGGAGGAAGGGGAGTGGGACATGGAGAGGGGAGGGCAGATGCCATGGGCAAGGGAGATAGGGGGAGAAGAGGAAAAAGGGGGGAGCCCAGGGGAATAGGGGTGGAGGAAGGGGACGGGGGAAAAGTAAAGAGAAGGGAGGGAGGGCGCCAAGAGGAGAGGACACGGGAAGTGGGGGTGGGGAGGATGAAAGTTGATAGGAGGGGTAGATGGAGGGGAGGAGGACATCATTAGGGAGGAGGAGCTGGCGGAAGCCACCTTGGGAGAGGGTAAGGAGGGTGGAGAGATGGAGACCGGGTGGGACATGGGAATACAGGCACGGCAGTGGGAAAGGAGATGAGTGAGGTGAAGGAGAAGGTCGTCGGAAGAGAAGGATGGCCGAAAACCACACTGGGTAATGGGAAGGAGGCGGTGCTGGCGGAGATGCTGGTGGATGCGTCGGCTGAGGATAGATTCCAGGACCTTGCTGAAGACCGAGGTAAGGCAGATGGGATGGTAGGAAGAGACGGCCGACGGCGGTTTGCCAGGTTTAAGGAACATCAGGATACGAGAGGTTTTCCACAGGTCGCCAATGAGCGGCCGAGGGCCAACCTTTATAGCGTTTCGTCGGATGAGTACCTTGGAACTATTTTCCATCACGTGGTTTGACATGTGAAAATAGTTCCAGGATCTGCAGCGACCTCTTCCTTATATTTATGTGGGCCGGTAAAGGCCCCTGGTGGCCGCTGGTGTCTTTGCTGCTGCTTTTGTTGTTGTTGTTGTTGTGGCCGTTCATCAATATTGCCTGTCGATTGTGTAGTGCTTCGGTGCGCCTGCGAAGCAGCTGCAGGCTGTCAGTTTGGTTGCTGATACTCTAGGCTCCATGATGTCTGGTGGAGAAGTCCACAGCATAAGGTAACCAATTAAGAGTGATAAACTGTAAATGGTATATAAATCGACTGACGAAATTATAATGAAAAGAAGCGATGACATCAATACAGTGGTCATATCAGTATACATTCGTGCTTTGGAAAGTATGATCTCTGAGACAGCAGGAGAAACACGAAGATAGAACACAAAGAATATCTTAGCCCCAGTAGTCCAGAGAAAACGTGAATTAACCATAGAAAATATTAGGATATCTAAAACTTGGAGGTCAGTGAAAAGTTGTCCGATATTATAAGAAAAAGACATGTTAGATTCTTTGGCTGCGCAAAGTACAACTTACTGTAGGACCATATTCTATGATTCCAGTCATCCTGACATTAGACACATAGAAATATATTGTTTCGAAAGTATAAGAAAGGGTATAACAGAAATGGTATTAGAAAAAATATATTAAAGAATAAAAGCATATTTAGAAATTTGATGCAAATGGAAAGAAATAGACAGCTTATAAATAAAGCAAAGTAGAATAAATGGTTCAAAAGAGTGAATAACAATTGGAAGAAATAAATTGGTTAAAAGACGAAAATTAATTAACTGAGCTGTTTTATGTGAAAGATGGAGGGTCGAAACTGAAAAATCTGAAGCCCGATGTACATTTAATAGAAAAAAATCTAACACTGCTTTAAATACTGAAGTTAAAGATTATTGAGGCAGACCACAACCAACTACAAATCTTTTAAAAAACGTTTTGTTTTATTGTCTCGGCCAGTTTCGGTCCATTGTGTTACACTTATTTTGTTACGCTGTCTCACCCATATACTGTATTCTGTCGTAGTCATGGAACAGAAATAAAGAGTTTTAAAAGTATCTGTGAATGCCTGCGATCTCTCTCCAAAATGAATAACATTTATGTTCAACAAAATGTCACAGAAAATAACATTATACAGGATTTAAATTATTTTTCAGTGACTTAAGAATCTCTTCTAGTGTTTGTAAGCCATGGCAGTGCTTTTCAGTGTTGTAGTATGTATGCAAATTATGACTTACTTTGTTATCTTGGACTAGATACCACGCCGTGGTGTTGTCAGTACTGGTAAAAAGAATTAATTTGTGAAAAACTGTTACGTTAGCGCTATAGAATCCGATTAAAACTCTTCAAAGAATTGAGAATTTTAATGTTGGTATGTCTTCTTTGTATATCTTGTTACATTATCATTTACGAGATACAGTGCTTGCGTATTTGTTTGAGTGTGGGTTTTGTTTCTTTGACAGTCACTTATTGATAACCGATTAAATGTTGTCATACCTCAAAATAGCCTTGAAAAATTGTCAGTGATAAGAGTGTGACTCTACGTTCTGGGGAACGATATGTAATACTTTACCTAGCGATGGCCGAGTATATGTTGTTGACCACTCTGATGTGTAAAGTCCCTCAAACTGATCTTCTTGCTAATAGTTTGTCTGATAGTATAAGAAATGGGGAACAATCTGTGACTGACTCGTTCGTTGTAGCGAAGGAAGTAAGCTTAAGAGTTTATCGTTGCAGCAGTGCCTGAAGTAATGCGCCATCTGATTTACTATAGCACCAATAAAGTGACTGGGTTGAGGAAAGTAATGTGATTATTGTGTTAGCTGAATTTGCATCCTTTCGCAGCCTTGCAGGTCATCCTATACTCTGTGAACTACAGAGAACGATGTACTCTTATGTATGGTTATGTATGCACGGCATTTCTGTAATCAGGCGATATGGTACAAATGAAAGAACAAAAAGGAAAAATGTGTGGAAAGAAGGTAATTTTACCGTCAAGTCGAGGTCAATGGAGACGGAAGGAGCACTTCCTAAGATGGTGACGGAACTATGTAGTGGCGTGATTAAGGGAAACCACCGGCAGTCGACTTCAGTGGTTTATAAAAGGACAGGAAACGTTATTGTATTTGACCACTGTCTCACTAGAATAATAATCCATCGTTTCAAAAACAGCTCGCGTTAAACTGGGAAGTAACATACAAACTATTACAACTAATAGCAAAGGTTGTAAGTAGGCTGTTTAGATTTTCTTATTAGTAACGCCACATAGCGCTCTGTATGAAAAATCACTGGCTGTGCTGTGCGCAGTCTGTGGCTAGTTTGCATTGTTGTCTGCCATTGTAGTGTCGGGCAGCGGCAGCTGGATGCTAACAGCGCGTAGCGTTGCGCAGTTGGAGGTGAGCCACCAGCAGTGGTGGACGTGGAGAGAGACATGGCGGAGTTTTGAAATTTGTTAGAATTGATGTCATGAACTGATATATATATTATGACTATAAAGGTAAATACATTGTTTGTTCTCTATTAAAATCTTTCAATTGCTAACTGTGCCTATCAGTAGTTAGTGACTTCCGTAGTTTGAACCTTTTAGTTAGCTGGCAGTAGTGGCTCTCGCTGTATTGCAGTAGTTCGAGTAACGAAGATTTTTGTGAGGTAAGTGATTTGTGAAACATATAGGTTAATGTTAGTCAGGGCCATTCTCTTGTAGGGATTATTGAAAGTCAGATTGCGTTGCGCTAAAAACTATTGTGTGTCAGTTTAAGCACAGTCTTATATAATTTTTCAAAGGGGACGTTTCATATGACGACCCTGCCACGAATTTTTAGATGGAACCACCGACACGACGTAACAATGACCGATATGCTACCCGCCGACACGATGATTTTGACTATAAGCTGTTCATTACTGCAGTAAATTCAAAACATTTAAGAATTCTGGCAACGACATTCATCCACAAGTGTGGCTTCATCAATTCTCTCATTGTTTTCCTCCCAACTGGTCATTAGAACACAGATTAGAATTTATGTGTGGCTACTTGGAGAATGGACCAGCTGTAAGAATGCAATCGGTCATTCACGATTGCCACAGTGAAGGAGAATTTTATCATGCCTTCCTCTCAGCATATTGGTCTCAAGCTACACAAGACCGAGTAAAACATGGCATCATTTCGAACAATCTGAATTTTCCAGTCTTGTGAAATATTTTGGAAACATATTGCACAAGAATCAGTACCTTTCAAACTCATACAGCCCCTCAGAACTCATCCGCTTTTGCTTAATCAAATTACCTGAACATTTGCGACAGATTGTTTCAGCAGGACGATGCAAAGACGACATTGAAGCTTTTCAGGGACTGTTACAAGAACTAGAAATTGACATTGACAATCGCTGAACGCGAAAACAGAAACACAACAATTACAGGTCACATCCGTTGCAATTCCGTGATGAACGGAATAATAACTGGAGACGACAAGGATATTCTCACAACACAAATTGTGACCAAAATAGACACCTCCCATATGACAACCACTGGAAGAGTAATAACAGTTACAGAGAAAGATCGCATTTCCGTAGTAATGAATATGACAGAGATAACCATAGAAACAGACCATATGGGAACCAAAATAATTATTATCAATGGAGACAGAATAACTTCAGACACAACGGTCCACCACGCAGTTACGATTACGAAAGAAATTCTCCACCACATGACCCACAAAACAAGAAACTATGTAAACTACCGGCAAAACGACAGACCTGATTTCCATCAGAACTGGCGAGCTTCAAACAGGGCAGGGCCTTCTCGTCAAGGTGAATTTGTGGGAGTTAGGTCTCCTAATCCCAATAACGGCGCGCGCCAACAAAGAGACAGACAAAATAACATAGACGCTAACCTTGAGAAAAATTGTAGTATTCTTTACCGACGTAAACCGCATGATAATTGCGTTCAAGTTAACTCTGAGCACTAGGAAGAGTAAAAGATTGCACCACATTTCACATGTAAAACCGTTTATTGAAATATAATCTGCTTTTTAACTTTGTCTTTGCCATAAAACATTTCACTTCACATTTCTAGTATGCTTTGTCACACTGAGAAACTGTTAACATGCAACAATGTTTTGAAGTTAACTATCCAGTCTAGAACCTAGGGAACATTTTTAAACAGAAATTACAAATGCATTGTTATAGTGAACAGACGACACATTCTTGTTATTTGTACATTCTTGCTTGTTAGTTGCACGATTACATACTTAGAACATATACTTTTAATGAGATTTTAATGCAACATTTTGGTTCAGTTGAAAAGACATTCTTTATTTGAAGTACTTTCTGTGAGATTAAAGATGACTTAGCGTTTGGTTTCTTTGATAGCTACACGATTATATCACGACGCTACTAATGTGTGACACAATTTACATTGTGCTTTTGCGTTGTATCTGTTTTATATCTCCACAGTTTTTCTGAATTCTTCTGGAAAGGAAAACATGTTTTAGTAGTAACTTTGTGGTATAGCTGCAATGAGACAGCCTTTTCTGTAGCACAACAATAGGTTACAGTACAGAACTTACTTCATCACGGCAATAAGCGTAGTAACTACGATATCTATACGCAAAGGATTTCACTTTTGCTTATCATGAGGTAAGTACATTGACTTCTGCAGAACTTAGCTTTCGGAGGACGATAACTACGACACTTCCACAGAGATTATCTTACAACAAGACGCACAGTTTAGCTCTACAGCACACGTATTTGAGTGATTAATTTTGTACTTAAAACATTTATTTTTAAAGATATTTGAAGTACAATGATACAAAGGTTTTCCGTGATACATTTCATTCCATTGCTGTAATCTGCAACACCTGGGGATATAATTACATTAATCTTCAGGGGGGTACACGCCTACTTTGTGTTCCATGTGTTTGGCAAGCACAAGGTGCCCTAGCTAATATGGTATTTGCTTATACAACTTTACACATCGGTATCATATTTCTCTAACACATAAATTACACAGCTATCTGGTTATTTAACTGAGAAAGACAAACATCTATTTTACTACATCAGTGACAGATGTTTACATAATTGCACCGTTGGATAACTTCACACTTATGAAATTGTATTTTGTCTGTACTTTGTGAACAGTTCATATTTTTTCGGAACCATTGTGATATTATGAGAGCTTTGAATGATGTATTTGGTATGGGATCATGATTTTTAAAGTATGTTTGAGGTAGATGACACTTTTGACATGAGCAGAGAATTTTTTTACGTTTTGAAATTAGTGGAGGAAGCTACGACGATTTTGAGAATTTGACTGAGGTGTTATGATGTTGTTTTTACGATGACTATGTGTATTATGCTGTTGCGGTATGTTTATGATCAATAAGCTGATGCTATATGAGTTATTTTATTATGCTACGTATCTGTTATGATGAAATATTGAAGAAGTGTCGACGAATAAGGTAAGGAGTAATGAGTAGTGGTTAGGGACTCTGGTTTGTGAAAAAGGTTGTTGAAAACCAAGAATCGTACTTTAAGAGTTATGAAATGTATGTAAATGCTTGAATGTATTACAATGCCGACGAAAACTTTTTGGACACTGTTATATTAATAGAATTTTGTTTCTACAGACGTGTAACGTAAATTCTTGACCTGTGAAATTTTTTATATGAAACTGCCACTGTAGCGGAAACTGGTGTCGTAAATATTTCGGTAAGAAATTTAAGTGACCACCTGCACGTAATGCGTCGTGGGCACCCAACTGGGCGACAGCCACCTGGAAACAAGCCATTAGTGTATGCCTTTCAGAGGCACAGGTGGAAAAAAAATAAAGAGGCCATTATCCTCGCTATTGACATTCCTTAGTAGAAAGCATCGCAAAAACGACACGCTCATTACTTGGAAAGATATTTTCTTACATCTGCACACCTGACAATGACAAGCATCTTTCTACGAGAGTTGAGAGAATTTGTACTAACTTATGAAATGTCACATGACTATTGAATGATATTTTTATGCTTTGCCTTTCATAGTTGCTTGTTTCATTTGATATCTGTTTTCCAGCTGTGTTACAGCATTGGTTTTATAAAATAAAATTAAATGCATTTGCTAATGTGAACACTTTCTGTCCACAGATCTATTAAATAGTAATTTTATGATCCACATTCTTCAAAAAAAGGAGCACTTGGAAAGGAAAGAACAATAGGAAGGGACTAGTAACAGGAACTGCATACATAATTTTCTTTTCAAGTACTTGGTAATTAATTTCATAGCATAAGTTGTGGTGCACCACTTTAATTACATAGACATTAATATGTGAATATACATTTCCCTTATCTGCATTGTTGTCTTTAGTATACTATTTTTTCTGCTTGTGGGTCTGTCATGTTTAGATATAAGTTATTACATTTACTGCTGCTTGCTTTGCAAATCTGCATTTTTTTGGGTCATTGCTGTTTGTGTTAATTTGTTTTGTGCTGCTGCATTGCATCGCCCCTTAGTTTAGCATCTGAGCTCAGTAGGTTTAAGTTAGCTTAATAGGGGGTAGACTATATAAGAAGCTAACTATGATGAATTGAAAGAAAAGCATTGAGAAGCTATAAGAAAATGGTTTGGCCAAAAAAAGTAGTGTACAGTGGATAAAAACTATTTTTGAAATAGGATGTGAACAAAATACAGAAAGCATGCTTGGATAGGATATTTTTGGTGGAAACAAATGTTGAGATATAGCGAAAGATCTACAGAATGAAGTTTTGGGTTGGACTGCAGTACCAAATGTTACACTGAAAACAAACCCTGCCCTTTTCTCTTGTGTTATCCCACTATGCGTTTTTGTACTCTCGTGTATTCACTATGATGAGGAATCCTGTTATCCTCAAATATATTTGCATTAATAACATGTTATTTACTTAGTAAAGATGTTTACACATTATTTATTCTGTTTTGTTCTAATGCTCATGTGTGAAGTTGATGTTTCAAAAGTTATTCTGATCATTTATGTATGTACTTATGTCATAATTTTTGTAACACTGATGTATTTGCTATTTCGATTCTTTTGTAAAGCCTGTACTACTGCAAATGTTATCTGTATTGTTCTGTTCTATAAAGATGTATTTTGTACCTTTGTTATTGTATTCTTATGTTATAAAATTGTAATTGACACCAGTTCATCAAATTAAGTAACTTGTAAATTACATTTCACTGCACACGTTTCTGTTGGTCATAGTATATGGACAACATGTGAGAAGTAGGGACTGATAGTGTTTGCACGTGTATTAATAATTCAGTAAGGGACTGGATAACAGCATTGCTGGTTCTAAGGACATTTCAAAAACAATTTTTGTGAGTGCACAAGTGGTGGTTGATGGACATGCTATATTCTCCGCAAGACTCTTAGATGGTGATTGTGCACCTGCACAGTCGCAACAGATGGCTGCTGGCTATCTCTACAAGGACTGAAGTGGGTCTACGCGTTTGATGACTCACCAATACCATTATTTCTACAAGGACTGCAGTGGGTCTGCACCTCTGGTGGCCCACCAATAGTAATCTCTACCAGGACTACAGTGGGTCTGCTCTGTGATGACCTATCTACCGATAGTCTTCAATGTCGACTGACTCTGCTGTGGCCCATTACCTGTCTGCATGTCAAGAGTCAGCACTGTCTTTCGTTGGAAGGACAACACTACTTCTTCAAGACTGCTTAGAAATCCACTACTTCCAAGTGCAATTTCTTTTATTGCTCAGACTTTGAAAAAAACACTGCAATTTTACGGTGATGAACGATCAGGACTGTCTTTATGGACTGTGAGAAAATTTTAGCTTCTGACCAACATTGTATCAATAAGTATGTGCATTTGATATCTTTGTTATAGTAATTATGAAAAATTTTATCAAATCATTATTGGCCACTGCCCAAAACAATTTGTAAAATTTTTTGTGGGGAGCATGGGGGCTATATAAGTAGGCTGTTTAGATTTTCTTATTGGTAACACCACATAGCGCTCTGTATGAAAAATCACTGGCTGTGCTGTGCGCAGTCTGTGGCTAGTTTGCGTTGTTGTCTGCCATTGTAGTGTCGGGCAGCGGCAGCTGGATGCTAACAGTGCGTAGCGTTGCGCAGTTGGAGTTGAGCCGCCAGCAGTGGTGGACGTGGGGAGAGAGATGGCGGAGTTTTGAAATTTGTTAGAATTGATGTCATGAACTGCTATATATATTATGACTATAAAGGTAAATACATTGTTTGTTCTCTATTAAAATCTTTCATTTGCTAACTGTGCCTATCAGTAGTTAGTGACTTCCGTAGTTTGAATCTCTTAGTTAGCTGGCAGTAGTGGTGCTCGCTGTATTGCAGTAGTTCGAGTAACGAAGATTTTTGTGAGGTAAGTGATTTGTGAAACATATAGGTTAATGTTAGTCAGGGCCATTCTCTTGTAGGGATTATTGAAAGTCAGATTGCGTTGCGCTAAAAACTATTGTGTGTCAGTTTAAGCACAGTCTTGTATAATTTTTCAAAGGGGACGTTTCAAGGTATTCGGAAAAGTGTGAGTATACATTTGGGACAATGGTTCTCAGTTGTCAGAATAACATTAGGATGTTATTGAATAGTGGTGTTATAATGTTTATTTTAGCTACTGTTGTAGTCACAAGCACAGAACGTTGGTCGATTTGTCCGATGCACCACAATTTAAGCATGGGAAACAGTGGAGAGGTATGCCGACGCTGCAGCGTTGCAGAGCGCTTTTATTTTGGTGTCTTCAGCCTGTGGAAGAGTTTGGAGTTAATGCAGAATGATGCCTCGCCGAGTTACATATACAGGGTGATATTTTTTCCACCGTGTGCAAACTCTAATGACTTACTGATGAGAGGGTACGAAACAAAAAAAACGCTAATTAACTTATATACAGAATCTCCATATCTGGAATGGGCTCTGCATCACGATACTTTTGAGATGGCCCCATAACCAGAAATCACACTGGTTTGGGATCCAGTTAACGAGCAGGCCACGCAGCTGGACCCCCTTGTACACTCCATCGACCAAGAAAGACTCGATTGAGATACGTCCAGACGTTAACGGCGAAGTGGCCTGGAACACCATCATGTAGCAGCCACATAACGCTTCGAATCATCAGTAGCACTTCTTACAGTAGGGGAGGCAAAGTCACCTGTAAGAAACGCCGATGCTTCCGGAAGGAAGACTGGTCCCAAAACACGGTTACCAATGATCCCGGCCCACGCATTCCGACTGCACCAATGCTGATGATTCGCTGTCACCATACTGTGGTGGTTCTGCGTACTATCACACAGATGGCTGTTATGAAAATTGAAGATACCACTCCGCGTAAGGGTGCCGACATCTGTGATTAGGATGGATGACACAAATGCCAGAATCGTGGTTGACTGGTGAAGAAACGAGTGACAAAAATGCTCCCGATGTGGAAAGTCTGTCGCTAGTAAACCTGCACATACTGTAAGTGAAAAGGATAGTAACAATTGTCATGGAATATGTTTGACACGGTCGTCTAGCTTACCATGTACTGGCGGGCCAACTGCCTGGAACTGAGATGGCGGTCGCTTTCCACGGTGTTAATCACATTTTCCCCTGGTGTCCGAACATTTCGGGTACGTCCTTCATGATTTGTGCTTGCTAAAATGACCCTGTCTCAGGAAAATGGCGAAACACTGTTACAAACATTGAATGCAGTGGTTTTGTCGCCTGGGATAGGTCTCCTGACACAATCTTGCCGCCCATTGCCCATTGCCATTTCCCTTTCTGTAGGTAAACACCATGTCAAGAAGTTCTCGATTCGAGAACGGAACTATTGTGTCCAACGCTGTATCACGTCCACTACAAGGTTAGTCAGCAACAAAAGTGAATCGGACACAGCATTACCAATTACTCTGGCAGGAGAGGCCATTTGGGCATGACATATGAGGAACAGTACCAGCCCCTAGGAGGAAACTATTCATACTGTAACTGTGGCTGCATGGCACAGCGCGTATTAGACTGAGGTCTCTGTAACAATGTACGATTGAATAAATGGTGTCTTGCATGGAAACTATGCATTTCCGGACACAAGTTCATTAGACCTTTTTTGTTCCGTATCCTCTCATCAATCAATCCTTAGAGTTTGTACACGGTAGAAAAAATAACCCTGTATATGGCTTAGGACAATACAGATAAGAACTGAAGTACTCCAGATTAAATTAAGCGATTAAGCAGCATCTTAAAAGTGAAAATTGTAGGAAATAGACGAAAGAAGCAATGCAAACAGCATAAGATAATCCAAGAATGAGAAAGGCAGATGGAAAGAAACACATCAAAGTGTAGGAGACTACTATGAAAGTTGAGGCGAGAGTCTCAGGGAAAGAATAATAAGACTATGAAAGAATATGTTGAATCTCACAGAACTATTAAGAAATGTTTTCAAGAGCATGTTAAATGCCTAATGAGTATAGGGTACGAGAAAAAATTGAAAGTACGAGTAGCAAGAGTATGGTGGTTGACGGATCAAGAAAATGCTTTGTTTGGTTCGAAGAGATAAGAGATGGAACCGAGCGGATGGGGAACGAAACAAGCTAGAGCAACATGTATTTGTATGGTTCTAGACGGTAAGCATGAAGAAATGTGGATGAGAAATTTATCCGGTAGTTGATGTCACTAGGCTCATAATGATGATGATACTTATATTTGTGGGTTATCTTAATATTATGAGATTGACATAATCTGTACAGTAATAACTGATCCATGCATCCATACACATTATAAAAGTGGATGTGTGCATGCATCTCTTCCAAGACACCTGGATCGATATCAACCAAACGTGGTATACATATCACTTACTATCTGGGAGAAACTGCTTTGGTGGTAAGAGCCACCAAGCTCGCGAACAGGTGGGAGTGGGGCTGAAAAAGAAGTGGAGCTCATGACATGCAAATAGCTAGACTATATTTTTTATTTATTTATTTCATTTGCTCGTCTAGCTCCGTAGGACGAATTTGAGGAGCAAAAATCCAAGGTCTTGGAATGTGTCAGTACATGAAATTACAACATAAAAATAATAACAGACAAAATAAGATGTTTATGAACCCAAAAAAATCAAGCCATAAGTTTAAGTAAACGCAATCATCAATATAACATAGAAATCAGCTGAATTTTTCAAGGAACTCCTCGACAGAATAGGAGGAGTGGCCCATGAGGGTACTCTGCAGTTTAGATTTGAAAGTGCGTGGATTATGGCCAAGATTTTTGAATTCTTGTGGTAGCTTATTGAATATGAGTGGTGCAGTATACTGTACACCTTTCTGCATAAGAATTAAGGAAGTGCGATCAGCATGCAGATTGAATTTCTGCCTAGTATTAACTGAGTGAAAGCTGCTAATTCTTGGGAATTTAACAAGACATATTGTCAGAATACCCAGATTAATGAACAGGGGTTGACAAGAGGTTCACGACCTTACATCACTTATTGCCCGGACTGCCCATTTCCGTGCCAAAAATATCCTTTGAGAGTGGGAAGAGTTACTCCAAAATAAAATACCATTTGAAATAAGCGAATGAAAATAAGCAAAGTAGACAAATTTTCCTGTCGAACGATCACTTACTTCAGATACTGTTCAAATAGTGAAAGTGGCAACGTTAAGTCTTTGAACTAGATCCTCAACGTGGGCTTTCCGTGGCAGTTTACTGTGTATCTGAACACCTAGAAATTTGAACTGCTCAGTTTCACTAATCATATGCATTCATTCAGCTTTTGAGAATGACAGTACTTAGTGACTTGCAGTCTACTTTACACATAATTTCAAACTTTTACACAACTTTTTCTCGCTGAAACCCCTCACAAAAGACGAAAGGAAAAAAGGTTATCAATACAGTTTCATTTTCCACACAGTAAAACTGCAGGATCAGGAATGACCTTTTAACTTATTACTACTTTACTATTAAGTTTATTTGTAACAAATTTTTCAGACAGTATTCACACATACCACTGCGTATACCTGCAAAAATATATCATTGTAATACATGTAGTTCGGGGAGATATATCGTCATAATCATTGAGTTGTGCGAAAACGAAACTGCAGAGATGCACGTGAAATATGTATACAAATACATGCGAAATAAAAAAACTGGCAGAAGTAAAGCTGTGAGTACCGGGCGTGAGTCGTGCTTCGGTAGCTCAGTTGGTAGAGCACTTGCCCGCGAAAGGCAAAGGTCCCGAGTTCGAGTCTCGGTCGGGCACACAGTTTTAATCTGCCAGGAAGTTTCACATCAGCGCACACTCCGCTGCAGAGTGAAAATCTCATTCTGGATACATGCGAAATAAGTTAAATATGTGTAGATATGTGTGAAATGTGCGTACGTGTGCAAAGTTACGGGTAAAAAGCTCTTCCTAAACCTCTGAATTGATTTCAACCAAACTTACTCATTGGAAAGAAATACTGTGTTGATAAGAACCAGCAACCTCCTATTCGAGTGGGGTTGATAATGTGGAGAGGGGACTGGGAAGAAGAGATGGACAGACAGAAGGGGGTGGAGGAGGAGATGGACAGGGAGAGGGGAGGGGTGCTGGACGCTAAGCAATTTTCTGAACATAAATAACGTATTAACACAAAAAAGTTGGTAAAATGTCTGAAATTTAAGAGATAGCTATATTCAACTCATCTTTACATCTATTTCCTCGTCTGATTTCTCTGCTTTCAGTTTCATTTCGTGTTTATTTATTTATTTATCGTATGGCAACAACAGCAAACACTGACAGGTACATGAAGTTTGATTTTACATGTATATCTAGTTAAGTATTTACATATAGTACAAATTTTATACACATTTGTAAATTATGAAAATCACCAACTTAATATTACTGATTACTTTAACTGATATAATTGCAAGTTAAAAAAAGAAAGATACATTTAATCATAGTTCAAAATCTAATGATTGAAGCCAACTAACATTACAGGAAGTAGCATTAACAAAGTCACCATATGGCCTAAGATACTTCCTCTGAGGGTAGTCTCTAACAATATGTTGAACAGTTTGTTCTAGGGCCCCACTATCACAGGCTGCAGAATCTCAGAGTCCCCACTTGCGCATTACAGCGTTGCACCAGTCGTGGCCATTTCTTATTCTGTTCAGCCTTGTCCACTCCCGTCTCTGCAGATGAAATCCTGGAAGGCTGGCGCGTGGGTCTTGGACACCTTGATGTGTTATTCTTGCAGCATTCCACCTCTAGCGCTACTCTTCTTTAATGTCGAACTTCTTATCGTTCCTTCCATTATGCCACAGTGAATTGCGAGATTTTAAGCGGTCTGGGGGAGGGCTGTGTAGGACTGTATGAATTGGGAGGTCTTGTGGATAGTCGGGTTGGTGTAGTTTCCTCCATTCTCGATTGAGTGCTTCTTGGCGTCGTCATTCAGGTGATGGGATGTCGCTGATGGTTTTCAGCCAGGAGATCGGGGTGTATTTTAATGTTCCTGTAATAATCTTCATTAACTCGTTCAGGTGTATGTCTAGCTTCCTCGTGTGGGCATTATGTTGCCACAGTGGAGCACACGTTTCGGCAACTGGGTACACAAGCGTAAGTACTGTATTACTAGAGTCTATGTGTCGGCACCCCATGTTGTAGCAGCTAGTTTCTTAATGATGTTGTTTCGGGTCTTTCTTTTCGGCTTGTTTTTTCCAAGTGTTTTTTATACGTCAGAGACCGATCTAGTGTGGCACCAAGGTATTTAGGCTGGAAATTATGTCTAACCTTTTGCTGGCAGAGCCTCACATTGAACTTCTGGTTTGCAATTCTATTGTTTAGATGGTATGCACAGACTTCTATCTTTGCTGTATTTGGATCGAGTCTCCATGCTTTGTAGTATGTGTTGAAAGTTTCTAAGACTCTAGATTACATAGCTTCTGCTTCCTCAAGTGTACGTTGTACGGCTATGCCAAGGTCGTCGGCATAGCAAAACTTTTCGCTAGAAGTGTTTGGCATGTCACTGGTGTACAGATTGAAAAATAGGGGTGCTAGGACGGACTCTTGGGGGGGAGCCCATTTTTCAAGGTAAATGACTGGCTCTGTTTTTGCCCAACGCTAACTTTGCAGTAACGGTTGGTTAACATATTTCTCAAAGGTGACGTCAGTTTCTGACTTGGAACATGCTTTTTTAAATTTAACAGGCGTCCATCTAGACACACAGTGTCTGACAGATCAACAAAGGCCACTGTTGTCTTTAGTCTCTTTTGTAATCCAGCCTCACTAAAGGATGTCAAGGCTGGGACCTGCTCACAGCAGCTCTTCTTGCTTCTGAACCCAGCCTGATATGCTGGGGTTACTTTCTTTATCATTCCTTGTATTCTGTTTTGGATGAGTCGTTCCAGTAGTTTGAAGCACACGCTCAGCAGTGCAATTGTCCGGTAACTTTAGGGGTTGTGTATTGGCCTTCCAGCTTTGAGGATTGAAAATTTGTGTGCGATCTTGACCTGTTGATGCACCCTACCGGTCTTGAGTATATCATTGTAGAACTTCTTCAGCCAAGTTCTCCCATGGTCCCCTATGTATTTTACAAATTCAGGGAACATGCCACCCAATCCTGCGGCTTTTGTTATTTTCAGTGTTTTGATGGCCTCATTTATATCTCTTTCAGGAAAGGGGTATGGTAGTGTGGTGTTATCATGGAGGTGCTTATTGACTTTGTTCAGTTCGTTCTTTACTTTTTCTTTCCTTGTTGTGTGTACAGGGACCTTCTCAGCTCTTGATTTTATGTGCATTGCCAGTACTGATAGCGTTATCTTCGGTTGATGACTGTAGACGATGTTTGGAGTGCCAAGTTTTCTTATTAATCCTCATGCCTTTCTGCTTGAGGAGTGGAATTTAAAATAGACGTTAGGCTCAAACATTTCTGCTTTCTTGCTTCATTTAGATGTTCTAGTGTTATTTTACCAGTATCAGGGTTTTCAGTTTGTTAGTATTCTGCATACAAGTTTTGTATTGTTTCCTGAGCCCTCGAGGTATATTACGTCTGGCTGCACCACTATGACTCCCACGAATCTTCTGTAGTTTTCTGCTTTTGGGGCTACCCAGCTTAGGTTGCTGTCAACTTCTCGTGTATACTGGTCCCAGTTAGCTTTCTTGAAATTCCATCTTGGTTTGTTTATAGAGTTTATTATGGGTATCTCCAGTCCTGTTTTGGTTATTGTTGGGTGGTGTTGGCTTCTTGGGAAGCCCTTTAGGACTTTCCTTGTATGACTGATGAGGAGTGTGTTTTCATCAGTGGCGAGCAAACACAGGTCAGGATTAGTGTCAGCGTGCCTCCTAACAGAGCGAAAGATTTTCGGTTCTTTGGCATCGTAGCTAAAATATAGTTTTTCTCCTTCTTCCCATTCCACTAATTCGTGTGATGTCGCTAATCGTTCTTATATTCATCAAAGTGTTTTTTTTTAGATTCTTATATTTCGAAGGAATGTTGTCTTATCTTAGTCTTACTTCATTTTTTATTGCTGTTTGTAACCTTGAGGTTGAGGACGTTTATTACGCAAGCAAATTTTAGTTTTTCAGTCCAACCATACTTTTAACTTATGAAAAAAATTAATAACTAATTTATGAATCACATTTTCTTAAAGTACAGTTTTTAGTGTATGGCTTAAGTGAACAAACCTTGCACCTCTCGCCCTCCTGTTAATACTTATGGGTTCATCACAGGTGTTTTCTGCTATTTTTATGGCTACTTTCATTATTTTACTGCTTACCTTTCACAGCAAAATTTTTACCAAAATTTTTCTTCTGAATTCTATCATAATCCAATAAGATATTAAGTCGCTATGTGATGGTCTTGTAAACCAAAAATGGAGAAAAGAAATAAATATTATGGAACTTTCAATGTGGAGCACATTAACGTGTGAGACCTGGAGGTAAGCTAGGGGAGCTCTTTTGCGTTGTCCAGAAAAACTGGCAATTACCAGTACCTAAAACTGCCCCTTGCACTAATCCGAATTGTATCCATTCACCGGTGTAACGACTGTTGATACCTCGCACAACGCACAGAAGACAATATTTTGGAGGTATCACACAACTGTCTGGTCATAAATCTTGGCCCTAAAAACGGAACACAAAAACACTTGGAATAAAACATGAAACATTTCTCCAACGATTAGGACTGCGCGACTTTCATCACTTTGGATATGTGATGTTTTTGTGGCGATACGAAACACGTTCGGCCTTAAAATAAAATACATAATACATCACATTATTGGTTCATGCCATGGTAGTAGGAATGGTAAAACAAAACCTTACAAGTTCACATTTCTGTTTTGAAATGCGAAACTGTTCTGCTAAGTAGTGACGCAGAAATATGTCAGTGTCATGTAGCGTTGTAAGAATCCCCAAGATTTCAGAAAGCAAGCCATTACCAAGTTACGAAGGAAAGTTTGAAAGTGGAATGGAATGGACAGATTACACAGTGGAAAAGATTTTTACAACAATGTTGCGGAAAGGTAAGAGAAAGTCGATGAAGACAAAGTGGAAGGTACGATATAGCTAAGAGAATTTGACACTGTATGAGACTACAGATGCGTGCTCATCATACCCCTATGATGCTAGTAAGACTCGTACCTGGTGACCCAATCACCAACAGATCGCCTTACACACATCATGTGAAGTTAACTAATAAAACGTCGCACCATAGAAACTACTGCAGTTTGAAATGACATAGCATTCGAGAACATTGATCCATATCCTACATACATATATTGAAGAAGGGTTTCATCTAGCTACTGTATAAAACTAAAGATCCCACCCAAGTTAAATTTATTATGAAATGCAAAGGCCAGTTAACAAACAAAGACTGAATTTACAGTCAGCCTGAAATGCTAACTGATTCAATGAGATTCACAAAAGGACCTGAGTAAGTGGAAACACGACAGTGAATCAAATTATTAAAATTCCACATGTAAAAGCCAGTGATCGCGAATGCATCCAATCAATGGAATTAAAGAGCATTTCAGAAACAAAAGACCCAGGAAGCTTCCAAAGCCTATTTTTTGTTTTTCCACCACGTAGGTCGGTATCTGTGTACATAGCATCCCTAAGACTCTGGGCAACCCCGAACTTTTACAGCCTACTAGTCTCTTCAGGACACTCCTGTTGTTATGGCCCCTGGACGGTTTTGGCATCCTTCGCCCCCTAGCTGTGGTAACTTCCTCTTTGCTTAGGGATTTCAGAAAAAAAAGCATTTACGACGCCATATCAAGTCGTTGCAGTGAAATATCTCTTGATAGCTCACCTAACTCCCAATACCCACTCACATTATTTGCAGCCAATGTATTGGCTGTGGCTTAGTTTATGGCAAATACATCAAAGAAATTTTTGTAATTGGGCTATGTGTGCTAATTTTTTGTTTTGCATTATTTCAGTGAGTATCGTTGCTATAGCCATTGCAAAGGGTTTACGGTGTTTTAGGGTGCAGGGTGCATTGATGCCTAGGCCACTAGATTATTTAAATATACACCGCCATTAAAGTGAAGCTTCCACACATCCATACAATTTGCTGGTGTTAAAACGAAAGAGTACCAGCTCTTAATTAGTCAGATGCACTATACAGATAGGAAAGTGGCCTCCTAATGAACCTACCTCTCATTCTTGGATGGCTTCCTGAACCAAAAGTATTCATACAGGAAACAGTACACAGGGTACTTTGTCAACATTTGATCATATTAAAACATAATCGTAATTTCTTCAGTCTTCTGGATTCGACATATATTCACTTGAGATGAGATTTATAAATTCGATGTTAACACATATGCTCAAAGCATAGGTGTTGCTGTACAAAGAAAAAGTAAACATCTATTGATATTAATGGGTGCATGTGATAACTTAATTATAATAGACATGATGTTGACACTTTAACACACTTAGGTGAACATAGTGAAACAAATGATAAGATATTCAAAGAATTGCAATATTGTACAAACTATAACACTACTCATGTCAAACCTCAAGGTTATTTGATCTGTTAATCATCTTTCTCAAGGGTTATTCTCATAGACTTACAGGTCAGTCCCAGATAGTACATTGACTGACACAAGTACACATTCATATAAAGAAATCTAGATTAGATTAGATTAGATTTACTTTCATTCTGATTGATCTGTAGTGAGGAGGCCCTCCAGGATGTAGAACATGTCAGGAAAACAGTAATGCATTACAAATATTTACAACTGAAACAAATAAGCTAATGTACCTTCCACAGGTCCCAAGTGGAATGAATGTCATTTTTTATTGAACACTATATGAACGATACATTTTACAAACACTAATGCACTGAATTTAAAATTAAAAAAAGTTTTTTTTTTATTTGTTAGGTAATAAACATGTAATAGAGCTACTATAAAACTTATTTACAATGAACACATTACTACACTGAAATGGTGCAGAAGTTGTATTGTACTTAACACACACACACACACACACACACACACACACACACACACACACACACACACTTATTTACAATGAACACATTATTGCACTGAAATTGTGCAGAAGTTATAATACGCAAATCAGTTGGTTCTACTGAGAAATTCACCAATGGAGTAGAAGTAGTTGGCCACTAATAAATCATTTAGACTTCTCTTAAACTGAATTTCGTTGGTCGTTAAGCTTTTTGTGGCTGCTGGCAAGTTATTGAAAATGTTTGTTCCTGAATAATGCACACCTTTTTGTACAAGAGTAAGTGGCTTTAAATCCTTGTGAAGATTATTCTTATTTCTAGTATTGATTCCATGAATTGAGCTGTTGGTTTGAAAAACTGATATGTTTTTAATGACAAATTTCATTAAGGAATAAATATATTGGGAAGCAGTAATTAGTATCCCTAGTTCCCTAACCAGGCTTCTGCACGATGTTCTTGAGTTCACACCACATATAACTCTTACTGCATGTTTCTGTGCCTGGAAAACTTTAGCGTGGCTTGATGAATTACCCCAAAAAATAATCCCAAATGACATTATGGAATGAAAGTAAGCATAGTATGCCAACTTGTTCATTTTCATATCCCCTATGTCTGACGCAATTCGCATTGCAAATAGAGATTAGTTAAGACGCTTCAGCAGTTCTGTGGTGTGCTCCTTCCAGTTGAATTTATTATCAAGCTGTAATCCCAGGAATTTAACACTGTCCACTTCTTCTATCTGCTTGTCATCGTATGTTGGGCATATACTTGTGGGACATCCCTTACAAGTTCTGAACTGCATATAGTGTGTTTTTTCAAAGTTTAGTGACAAAGAATTGGTTAGGAACCAGTGACTAATCTCCACAAATATTTTATTAGCCGATCTTCCTAAGACTACACTTTATTTGCTACTTATTGCAATGTTTGTATAATCGGCAAACAAAACGAACTTGGCTTCCAGTAATGGTACTGATGAAAGGTCATTTATATACACAAGAAAAAGTAAGGGCCCTAAAATGGAACCTTGTGGGACACCACATGTAATTAGCTCCCAGTTGGATGATGCCTGATAGCTTAATACATGTCTCTTTCCTAATAACAACCTTTGTTTCCTACCAGAGATATAAGATTTGAACCATTTTGCAGCATTTCCTGTTACACCACAATATTCCAATTTACTTAAAAGTATATTGTGATTTACACAGTCAAATGCCTTTGACAGATCACAAACTATACCAGTTGCTTGCAATTTTTTGTCTAATGAATTAAGCACATTTTCACTGTAACTGTAGATAGCCTTCTCAATATAAGAACCCTTTAAAAATCCGAACTGCGACTTTGATAGTATGTTATTTGAGATAAGATGGTTATAAATCCGATTGTACATTACCTTCTCTAGAATTTTTGAGAATGCTCGCAAAAGTGAAATTGGATGGAAATTTTATGCTATTTCTTTATCTTCCTTCTCAACAATTCAGGAAATATTTCTCTAATAAACGACTGGTTACACATGTAGCTCAATGTTACTTAACTCAGAATCATATTCTTTAATTAACTTTCTTGATATTTCATCATACCCACTAGATGTTTTTGATTTTAAAGATATTATGATGGTCATTATTTCTGCTGGGGTAGTGAGGGTCAAATTCATATTATGGAAGTTACTTGAAATGTCGTCCCTGAAAGTGCGTAATACAGAAATACGAAATAATATAATAGAGTGAAGTGTTTGGGGTTGTGTGCATAATGTATCACACATATGATCTTTCTTATATGGTCTGACACAAGAAACGTCGTGAAGTCGTACGGTTTCATGTTCGAACAGTCTTATGACTGAGTTCGCGGAAGCATGGGCTGATTCATGAATTTGCAGAAGAAATAGTTTGTTCATGGTATTGGCCATTCATTCATATATCTGGTTGTAAGGGCTAGTAATGTTTCTAGCATGCCCGTTACACCAAAAACAGGTCAATCTTCTAATCACTGCACAAAAATATTCTTATGTCGATCATGACTACAGATTGCTCATGGAGCATTGTTTTATCTGCTAACAGTTATTTGATGTGACTGCACAGGGATACTTCAGACAGTTGTCCCACAGTGTCTTTCCTGACGTACAAGCACGTGAAATGAATCGCAGGTGTCTGTTCACAAGATGCAATTCTGCTATTACATCATGACCGTTCACAGTGTCCACTGAAAAGGTGTTTCAGATGAATAAGTAATATCCTTAATTTTATATACAATGCATCATTGGCACAGGGAATTTTGACAGACAGGTAAAATACGCAATTCGTAAAGCACTTTATAAGAAGGGTGAAAGGACAGTCTAGTTTTCTTACTGACATATATGACTGACAGAACCAGATTAATGCAGAAACAGAAGGACAGCTTCAGACAGCCAAGATCCCTATTGTACAGCACTTATTGCGATGACCAGTTTCAACAAACTACATTGCCACCATCTGGACTCTTGGAAGCAAATGAATTAACCTCCTGGTATATTTTGCATATTCGCAATCAATAACGTCCTAAGGAATTTCCTTAGGTAACTCATTACTTTGAAAGACAGTACTGATTGCACAAAAGCAAGCAGTACGAACGAAGTTTGGTGTTCACCTATAGACGTCACATAGGTTTCACTTCAAGGAGCTAGGCATTTTAAGTGTGCTGTCACGATACACAGGCTGTCTAATGAAATTTGTTATAAATAATACAATTTGAGAAGAAGAGTGAGATCCTTACACACTATAGAGAAAAATGACCCTTACCACTCATTATAAAAGCTGTCAGTAGATCGGAAAAGAGTTCGATAACGAGGAACATAAATTTTTGATCGTTTGTTCAATGACATAAGACGTCTGACTGGTAACAAAAGTTTTAAATATATTTAAAACCATTTCTCCTGGACATCTCCTTCTGTTCTATTGTCAAATTTCTGCTCAAAATCTGGCAACAAATTTAAAAAAAGGATGTAGTTGCATAAGTAGGATTGAAAATAATAATGTCTTCATTAATGTTAACACTAATCATATGTACATATACCTTAAACTGACTCGTTCCACAGCATTTCGATAAAATAATCCTTAAAATAATGTATGTAACATGTAACTAACCAACAAATGCAAGAGTTCAGTGATTGTAGCACATATTCTTGAACACTGCATTGCAGTGGCGAATCATATGTGCAGTACAGTAATGAAGTCGGTAGTAGTCAGTACCGACCCCACACTAACGCTCCCAGAGCGACTTTAGGCCTGCTTGATCCTTGTAGCTGCAGTGAAACGGTCACACATTGCGTTGCTCATTGATTTGTCATCATCTCTCGGGCGATGGGCGGGCGATGGCCGGTGCTCTGTAGTCGTTATGAGTGCAGTTGACTGAAGCTGACGGCGTTAGCCTTGTGCATTTCTGTTGTCTCTAACCGCAGTATTTTCCAGTGAAGCTGAGCTGTAAGCTATCCCAGGCCATGACGCCCCGCTACATCAAGTGTGAGAGTGGTGTCCTCTTTCTGTGTTTCTGAAGAGATTATTAGTGGCTAGGTCCCCAGAAGAACTGGTCTCTGGCCTGCTGCAGTCACAGTGGTTGCGATTCCAAGTCACCCTCCAACAGCTGTCTCTCTGTCAGGATGGGTCTCACAGACACTCGTCTCCTTCCAACAAGTGTTTTACCCTAAAAACATTGTTGCAAACATGACTTCAGAAAACCAGAAAAACAAAAAACAAATATTTCATCAATAGCTATGCTGGCCCATTATGTGTGTTGTTTCTTACACCGAATAAAGTTAACTTGACTATCTCTTATGCACTAGACCAGTCAAAAACAAAAACAAAGTTAACATTAATTACTGCTAATTGCACGAACTTTCATTTCTAGTTCATAACCAATTTAAATGTCAGCAAGATCTTTCATGACACATTATTAAAAAAGAATCAACTTTTGGTTCCTTGGGCATATCTGATAAGTGACGAATTTACACAGCTCTTTACTCCACGCAATTTGTAAAAATGAATTAAACTGCCAACGACGAACATAGTGGTACGTATGCAGTACTTAAGTCTACACTGGAAGTTCTGTGTGTGTGTGTGTGGGGGGGGGGGGGGGGAAGTGGAATGTCATTTTGTGTATTGGTTAGTAGTCATGCAGTTAATTTCTTATCATGCAATTTACTTCCGTTGACTCCCGATATTTTCCGTCGATACGGAACAGGTCCCTTCAGTTACCATTTTCATGCAAACTAGGTTATTTGGTTGCGCTCCACAATACGAAGTATTGCCCATTCAGTGTGTGTGTCTAGCTATACTTAATTCCTACAGGCCTGACTCCCATCATTTATCCTCATCATCATTTCGTTTAGTGGACTGTGTAAGTCTCATGTTAGGTAATTCCTGCAGGCCAGATTCTCAGCATACATTCAGTTATCCTCATCACAATTTCCTTTTGTGCACTGCATATGATTCGTATCAACTACAACTGATGGCTGAGCTTCTCTGGAAATCATAAAATCTCCACACAATAGGTGACAGACAAGACAAAATAATACACATTATAAAGATCGTCACTTGATGAATTACAAACGAATAAGTATTATTCCATACCTCGAGATAAGCATATTACCTTTTGCTTCAAATTCAGTTAAGAATTTCTAATTAGTGACTTGTTTCCTTACTTGACGTTTATGATCAAAATTTTCGTATATGTATATCCTGCAGCTGTTGATTGTATTACCTGTGGACAAAGTAACCAGAACACAAAGCTATTTCGTGTGCTAGGTACTTTGAATGTGCGTGCTTTTCCATAGTTTAGTGCTTCGGTCCTTTGGTAATAAAATTCTCTGATCTACATCTACATCTACATCCATACTCCGCAAGCCACCTGACGGTGTGTGGCGGAGGGTACCCTGAGTACCTCTATCGGTTCTCCCTTCTATGCCAGTCTCGTATTGTACGTGTAAAGAAGGATTGTCGGTATGCTTCTGTGTGGGCTCTAATCTCTCTGATTTTATCCTCATGGTCTCTTCGCGAGATATACGTAGGAGGGAGCAATATACTGCTTGACTCTTCGGTGAAGGTATGTTCTCGAAACTTTAACAAAAGCCCGTACCGAGCTACTGAGCGTCTCTCCTGCAGAGTCTTCCACTGGAGTTTATCTATCATCTCCGTAACGCTTTCGCAATTACTAAATGATCCTGTGACGAAGCGCGCTGATCTCCGTTGGATCTTCTCTATCTCTTCTATCAACCCTACCTGGTACGGATCCCACACTGCTGAGCAATATTCAAGCATTGGGCGAACAAGCGTACTGTAACCTACTTCCTTTGTTGTCGGATTGCATTTCCTTAGGATTCTTCCAATAAATCTCAGTCTGGCATCTGCTTTACCGACGATCAACTTTATATGATCATTCCATTTTAAATCACTCCTAATGAGTACTCCCAGATAATTTATGGAATTAACTGCTTCCAGTTGCTGACCTGCTATTTTGTAGCTAAATGATAAGGGACCTATCTTTCTATGTATTCGCATCACATTACACTTGTCTACATTGAGATTCAATTGCCATTCCATGCACCATGCGTCAATTCGCTGCAGATCCTCCTGCATTTCAGTACAATTTTCCATTGTTGCAACCTCTCGATACACCACAGCATCATCTGCAAAAAGCCTCAGTGAACTCCAGATGTCATCCACCAGGTCATTTATGTATATTGTGAATAGCAACGGTCCTATGACACTCCCCTGCGGCACACCTGAAATCACTCTTACTTCGGAAGACTTCTCTCCATTGAGAATGACATGCTGCGTTCTGTTATCTAGGAACTCCTCAATCCAATCACACAATTGATCTGATAGTCCGTATGCTCTTATTTTTTTCATTAAACGACTGTGGGGAACTGTGTCAAACGCCTTGCGGAAGTCAAGAAACACGGCATCTACCTGTGAACCCATGTCTAAGGCCCTCTGAGTCTCGTGGACGAATAGCGCGAGCTGGGTTTCACACGACCGTCTTTTTCGAAACCCATGCTGATTCCTACAGAGTAGATTTCTAGTCTCCAGAAAAGACATTATACTCAAACATAATACGTGTTCCAAAATTCTACAACTGATCGACGTTTGAGATATAGGTCTATAGTTCTGCACATCTGTTCGACGTCCCTTCTTGAAAACGGGGATGACCTGTGCCCTTTTCCAATCCTTTGGAACGCTTCGCTCTTCTAGAGATCTACGGTACACCGCTGCAAGAAGGGGGGCAAGTTCCTTCGCGTACTCTGTGTAAAATCGAACTGGTATTCCATCAGGACCAGCGGCCTTTCCTCTTTTGAGCGATTTTAATTGTTTCGCTATCCCTCTGTCGTCTATTTCGATATCTACCATTTTGTCAACTGTGCGACAATCTAGAGAAGGAAGCACAGTGCAGTCTTCCTCTGTGAAACAGCTTTGGAAGAAGACATTTAGTAATTCGGTCTTTAGTCTGTTATCCTCTGTTTCAGTACCATTTTGGTCACAGAGTGTCTGGACATTTTGTTTTGATCCACCTACCGCTTTGACATAGGACCAAAATTTCTTAGGATTTTCTGCCAAGTCAGTACACAGAACTTTACTTTCGAATTCATTGAAAGCCTCTCGCATAGCCCTCCTCACACTGCATTTCGCTTCGCGTAATTTTTGTTTGTCTGCAAGGCTTTGGCTATGTTTATGTTTGCTGTGAAGTTCCCTTTGCTTCAGCAGCAGTTTTCTAACTCGGTTGTTGTACCACGGTGGCTCTTTCCCGATCTTGCTTGGCACATACTCATCTAAAGCATATTGTACCATGGTTTTGAACTTTGTCCACTGATCCTCAACGCTATCTGCACTTGAGACAAAACTTTTGCGTTGAGCCGTCAGGTACTCTGTAATCTGCTTTTTGTCACTTTTGCTAAACAGAAAAATCTTCCTACCTTTTTTAATATTTCTATTTACGGCTGAAATCATCGATGCAGTAACCGCTTTATGATCGCTGATTCCCTGTTCTGCATTAACTGATTCAAATAGTTCGGGTCTGTTTGTCACCAGAAGGTCTAATATGTTATCGCCACGAGTCGGTTTTCTGTTTAACTGCTCAAGGTAGTTTTCAGATAAAGCACTTAAAAATATTTCACTGGATTCTTTGTCCCTGCCACCCGTTATGAACGTTTGAGTTTCCCAGTCTATATCCGGCAAATTAAAATCTCCACCCAGAACTATAACATGGTGGGGAAATCTACTCGAAATATTTTCCAAATTATTCTTCAGGTGCTGAGCCACAACAGCTGCTGAGCCCGGGGGCCTATAGAGACATCCAATTACCATGTCTGAGCCTGCTTTAACCGTGACCTTCACCCAAATCATTTCACAATTTGAATCTCCGTCAATTTCCTTCGATAGTATTGCACTTCTTATCGCTATAAACACGCCTCCCCCTTCACTGTCCAGCCTATCTCTGCGGTATACATTCCAATCCGAGTTTAGGATTTCATTACTGTTTACGTCTGGTTTCAGCCAACTTTCTGTTCCTAGTACGATATGGGCGTTGTGACCGTTTATTAATGAGAACAGTTCTGGGACCTTTCTATAGACGCTCCTGCAGTTTACTATTAGCACATTAATATTGTTATTCCTTGTTGCATTTTGCCTACTCCTGCCTTGCCGCGTCTCAGGAGGCGTCTTGTAGGGCCTAGGGAGGGAATTCTCTAACCTAAAAAAACCCCATGTGCACTCCACACGTACTCCGCTACCCTCGTAGCCGCTTCCGGCGTGTAGTGCACGCCTGACCTATTCAGGGGGACCCTACATTTCTCCACCCGATAGCGGAGGTCGAGAAATTTGCACCCCAGCTCTCCGCAGAATCGTCTGAGCCTCTGGTTTAAGCCTTCCACTCGGCTCCAAACCAGAGGACCGCGATCGGTTCTGGGAACGATACTACAAATAGTTAGCTCTGATTCCACCCCGCGAGCGAGGCTTTCCGCCTTCACCAACTCCGCCAACCGCCTGTACGAACTGAGGATGACCTCTGAACCCGGACGGCAGGAGTCATTGGTGCCGACATGAGCAACAATTTGCAGTCGGGTGCACCCAGTGCTCTCTATCGCAGCCGGTAGGGCCTCCTCCACATCTCGGATGAGACCCCCCGGCAAGCAGACAGAGTGAACACTGGCCTTCTTCCCCGACCTTTCCGCTATTTCCCTAAGGGGCTCCATCACCCGCCTAACGTTGGAGCTCCCAATAACTAATAAACCCTCCCCCCGTGTGCCTGCTCGGACCTTGCTGAAGGAGCAGCCACATGTCCACTCACAGGCAGAGCGGGCCATGCCACACGACCAGCCTCCACATTGACCCTCCGCCTCGTGCGCCAGGATCGCCGCTGGATCCGCCACCCCTTGGGGAGAGGGTGGCCCAACCGCGCCCGGTACCCGCGAAGATGTCTCGACAGCAGGGACAGTGGGTGAAGCATGTAACACCTGGGGTGTACCTTGCGACGCACCAGACTCCCCACTGCCGCTACACTCCGAGGCAGCAGCCTGAAGACAGCTGACCGCGGCCATCAACACGCTCAGCTGTTCGCGAAGAGTGGCCAACTCCTCCTGCGTCCGTACACTCGAAGCAACATCGGGTCTATAAAATTCATACAATAACCAATCTTTCTTTACATAGCAAGTTGCGTGATTGCCACCTGCAACTACTTTTCCCCTTCCTTAACAGCACAGAGCGACCTTACTTCTTGCATCTTCCTTTAATATGCAAATATGGCTCTCCCTCGTGCCCAGCAACACGACTCAAAATTGTATTGCTCAGTGCGACTTCTGCACTATCTTAATTTTCTGCGGTTTGCTAACATATAAGAGTTGTGGGGCTCTCTCAAATCGTCCAACATTTCCTCTCTTAAATCACCAGTGGAACAACTACGTATCTCACTATGCCCAAATATAATGTCGTCCACATTTATGGGCCAAATCATTGCTCACCTCTTCACAAAATCGTGTATGCTTTCTAAATCCCACTATTTTATCCATTTCAAATGACACACACACACGCACACACACACGCACACACACACACACACACACACACACACACACACACACAACTTGCTAGTTTAAGTACACACACTTATTTTACTCTTTACTTATAATTTTCATTTGGGTAATAACCTTACTTCTTAACACTAAAACGTCCTTCACTTAATGTAGATATGCGCTTCAGATGCACTCCCAACATTTACACAAGGGGAGGCCACGGCGTTGGGATCACAAATTTCCTTCAAACTTTGTTCAACTTTAGGAGGCTATTAAAACAACATAACGTACAAGTGGTAAGATGTACTACACTTACAATTCCGAGCAAATCGCAAGAGAAGTTTTACGCAGCTATTATGTATCTCTGCTAAGGTGCCAGCTGTAATAAATCGTTGTAATTAAGGGAAGCCGGCACGGTAACTCCGGTCAGAGCGCTGGTTGGCCTCAGTAATAAAAAACTGAGTGGAACGTACAACAAACGAACTTAAATGGATGTCACGTGACGTCTGCAACACCCAAACCCAACGATCAACAAAAATAGGGGGGAAAAGGGGGAGTTATCGTTCGTGCTTTGCAAGTGGGTTTTGGGTGAGCCGACTGTTTCGAATCACGCTATCGCTTATTTTTTAATCTATAGTTTTTTTTCCATCACTGGTGCATTATTTAATTTATATGACGTTTGAGAGGTGATAAAATGAGAAAAACCCACGTGCATATTCATGAAGTTGGAGTGAGTATCATACGTTGTTTGACTATTTACTATTTGCAATTAAATTTTCAGGGATGAAGGACTGGCTTGAAAAACCCAGATCAAATCTCAATCAATAATGATGCGAATGATATTGTTCACAAACAATAATAAAATAAGTCACAATGTGCCAGACCACAAAAGTAATGGACAATTACTCGACGATTGTGCTCTCGACATCACATGCTGGACGATGGCTTTTGTCATACAGACATGGAAAATATAAACTGAAACTACATGCAAATATTTCAAGCTAAATACGTGCTTTTACATTATATTACCTCTCAAATGTCTTGCAAATTAAATAATATGACCAGCGACGAAAAAATAGATCGACTAAGTCTGAGCGAGAGTTAAATTATCGCTGCATACGCGTTCACATTACGAAGCTCGAACGCTAATCACTTGACCACTACGAACTCTAACGGCTGGCACTTACGCATAGATACATATGACACGTGATAGATGCTTAAAAATTCTCTTGCGATTTTCTTGAGATTCCCAGAGTAGTGCACCTTACTACTAGGTCATTATGTTGTTTTAATGGCCTACTAAAGGTGTACAAAGTTTGAAGTAAATCTTTGATCCCAACGTTGAGGCCTCCCGTTGTTAGTAATGTAGGCACAGCAAGTCCTCTTTACTTGTATTATGCCCGTCTACAATGACTATCAGTAATTCTTTAAACTTGACCCCACCATACACCCCTCATCTGGCCAAGGTTATCTCTTTCTTTATTCTTTAAGGCAGCTTCACGAAATAAATCTATATGATGTACCTTGCTGAACTGGGTTCATCTAACACATTGTTTTTCATCGTTATATCCATAAAATATGCTACTGAACTCAGCGTTCAAGTGCTTCAGAACCGTCAGAATTTTCTTCTTCTGGTGCTCCCGTTGCACCTGTGACCAGTATTGCTTCAAAAGTTGGCTTCAAAAATCTATGTATATGTTGCATATCTTCGATCGAATTTGCATGTTTGTGGCCAGTTCTCCTCATAGATGTAAGGCCAAAGGACTCACTTTATCGAGGCGGTGTCCAAGACAGCGGTAGAACACTATCAAATTGGCTGATCTACAGTTTTGGGTGGTTGTCACCTCTCTCATCAAAAAACATTGTGACTCTCTGTACTTCCTCCGCATCGTGTCTTCCTCCACAACGGATCCCTGCACATGTGAAGTGCGACAAATACTATCAATATTATGACTCTTCTCATGTGCACTTTCCCTGCTAGCCTCTTTCATTTCTTTAACAGTCCTTGTGCATTCTCCTTCAATATTTCCAAATCTGTGTGAACTTTATTCTACCCTATAAGCATGTTTCTAACTTTGCTACATAACTCAGCAGTGATACACTGGTGTCCATACATGTTCGCTTCCGATGCAGCTTCCTTCCTTTTCATCTGTTCATATAGTTTCACTATGACTTCTTCTTCGGCTGACATAACTCAGTGCTCTTCTTTTCTAGTTCACTAATATTTTCTTCAAATTTCCTGTCACTTTCTTTCAACGCTCTGTAGGTTTTCGTGACTATCTACATGGCCTATGCTACAGATTTGGCACCTCAGTTCCTACGCAATACTCTATTTCCCTCATGCAGCTTTCCATTTCTTCTGTTCATTAAACATTCCATTAATTCTGCGAATGTGTGTCTTGCCTTGTGCCTTCAGTTTCGACCAAGCCTCTTCATTTTTAGTCATGTAGGTCTTCGTGACCTGCTCCATGGCCTATGCTACAGGTTTGGCACTTCGGTTCCTACGCAATACTCTATTTCGCTCATGCAGACTTCAATTTCTTCTGTTCATAAAACATTCCATTAATTCTGCGAATGTGTGTCTTGCCTTGTGCCTTCCGTTTCGACGAAGCCTCTTCATTTTTAGTCATGTACGTCTTCGTGACCTGCTCCATGGCCTTTGCTACAGGTTTGGCACTTCGGTTCCTATGCAATGCTCTATTTCGCTCAGGCAGCTTTCCATTTCTCCTGTTCATTAAACATTCCATTAATTCTGCGAATGTGTGTCTTGCCTTATGTCTTCAGTTTCGACCATGCATCTTCATTTTTTGTCATGTTTCCGAGATTTGTTTCAAGCTGGTCCTACACTCTCCACTATAACGTCTTGCACAATAGTTTTGGTCCCTGAATTCGTTTGTAAAATTATATTCGCTTGTGTTTCTGGTAAAATATCGGCAATACCTTTCTGATGACGTTCTTATTCCGTTGGTGTTCGAAAACGTTTTTGCACAGTCTTCTTGTTTTTCTGTTTTCCCACATTTGTTCGTTTTGAACAGTTGATCATGTTTTTCGGACTTCTCTGTTTTTTGGTTAAGTTTCCTGTCTGTTGTTTACTTCCCATCTTCCTTAGTTACTCTTGACCTTCCTTTGAATGCTACACTACACGTCTCTCATACAAGGAGTGTTAGCCATCGATATTCCATTCCGTTTTCTTCTGACAATCGCGGTTTGGCTGTTTCACCTCTCCTTTTGTTTCTGCCACTACTTTATGTACCAAAACTCTCTTCACGTGTCAAATGTTGCGTTAGGTACACTCCTCCCTGACATCATAAATAGAAAAACAACAACGACACATAGCCAAAGATTCCAACGTTGCACACGATGTGCAGAATCACAAATCTGAGTAAGAATACATCTATTAAAATATTGTCTCCTCTTAATTCAAACCCAAGCGCTGGCTTCACTATACTTCAAACACAATACAAATCACCATAAAGACTCTTATCCATTACAAAAAATTTTGTTAATCATTATCTTTTGTCAGTACTCATTCATGGTCTACTTCTCCCCTATGCATTTCTCAGTCCTCTGTCTTTTTATTCCTTCTTAAACATAAATAAGCACACCTCTCACATTCACATGCAGAGTGCCCACACTGGCTGCATGTTGCACAAAATTTCAGTTTTGCTCAATTACATGGCGTGCTGTGCCCAGTCAAATGATGCTGAACTACCTAGTAGGATACAGGGTATCTGCTCCTTATGAGTTCTTCTTGAATTGGCTCAAATCCATTAAAACAGTCTCCTGTACCAACCTCACTCACAATACTGTATATTGTGACACACACCTGTTGTTAATAGACACATATGTCTGAAAACTAGCCCCAAAACAATCCTACAACTGTTAGCTGGTCACCTATATCTCCACTTCCCTATTCTCTCTGTCTTTTCATCTCTTCATTCCTCTCCCTCTCTCCATTTCCTCCGCCCCTTCTCTCTGACGTTATCTTCCTCCCTCTCCCTCTGACCATATCCTCCTTCCCTGTTCTCTTTCCATCTCCACCTCCCCCTCATCCTTTTTCACCTGTCTACTAGTATTCTACACCTTCCACCTGCCTCATGCGTTTCCTCCTTTCCCATCTCTCTGCCTGTTTGTACCTGCACAATACTCTGTCCATCCTCTTTTCCATCCATCTCAATCTGTCCCCAGCCCTGCTCATCGTCATGTCTAGCCCCTGAAATACAGTTAAATAAACTAGCCTGATATTACTCCAAAACGACACATCTGTCATGTATAGCAGCCTACATGTCAGGGCCAGGAAAACCATTACTTGCCACTGACAAGTAGGCTGCTCTGCAAAGCATATTGATTTGGTAAGCTGATACTGTTCCCATACAACATGATTATCATGCAGAGTTGCCTAGACACCAGGGGCAGAAAAACACTTTTTTCCCCAATATCTTGCTCCTATGGAAGCTAGGAGGTTATAACCCCCACAGTGCTGATACCCATGAGACTGCTGTTTCTGTGCCACATTCAGCTGAAATCAATCCAGAGGTTTGGGAGGAGATCCCAGCCATGGACATATACACACTGCCTTATATATATATATATATATATATATATATATATATATATATATATATATATAAAACAGTGTGTATATGTGCATGTCTGGGATGTATATATGACAGATTAAAGTGAATAATATAATTTTCTGGTCCAAAGTATAAGAAAAAATGGTTGAAATGACTGAAATTGTAGATGAGATTTTCACAGAGAACAGAAAATCCTGAAAAATGTTCAAAAACATCTTATCTGAGGAATTAGTTGACCTATACATTAACTGTGCAAATCAGAAGGTTGTGGGATTTTGTAAATTAATCCTGGACAGGAGTTGTCAAAATCTTATGTGAGACTGTGGTTGAGTGCTCAGCCTGCCTCTATGATGCTATTACGACGTATAACTGGTGATCTAGTCAGAAAACGAATCGTCCTACCCATGAAATCAAGCGAAGTTAATTAACTAAATGTCACACAACAGAAACTACTGCAGGATGGAGTGAGAACAGGGGTGATACTAACAAACATGACTCCATAGCTCACACAGGTATATTAAAGAATAATTTCATCTAGCTACTGAATGTAACTAAAGGTCACACTTAAGCTAAATTTCGCATGTTGCTGGGTATGATTTGATATTTGGTGATAAATATCTTGGCTGGAAAAATTCTTATTTACCCCCAAGTTAAATATATTATAAAAATTGAAGAGGTTTGTTAATGAACATTGATTGAATTTACAGTCAGCATAGAATACATAGTGATTCAATGAGATTCACAGAAGGACATCTTATGATTTTAACATTAATGGGTGGAAACAGGATAGTGAATAAAGTGCTTAAAAGTCCCCATATAACTGCAAATGATTGCGAATGCAACTAATCAATGGAACTGAGACGAGACCAGAAATAAAAGACCCCAAAAGTTGTATGTAAGCACCAGTTGCCTCGCCTAAGAGCATAGTCGTCCAAATAAACTACCAGAGTGCGTTTCTTTAAGCCAAACCAAACTTGTAACAGCAAATTCGTAGTCCCTAGTCTCTCGTTAGAATGTTTGCAGTTCCTGCACTTTCCCACCACACTCACATAGTTCTGCCACTGCAGATGACTGAAACTATGGTTGCTGACTCTGAGTCTGGCCATGGCATACGTGTCCAATTTGCAACAGAGTACAGACTCTGCACGACAGAGGTGAAGATGGCTGCTGAGCTTAAGAAGGCAATGAGTTCTCAGTGCTTTCCTAACATGACGTGTTCTCTGCTCGCAGTTGCAGTTATAAAAACAGTGTGGTTCTACCAGTGTCAGAAACTCTCTAGCTCACTACAGTAAATATTATGAGCTTCATCCAACGAAAAATTCAGAAATATTTTTAAAAATCCCTTCTCTTACGTATTTGCAAATGATATGAACTGCCTCTAAAAGTGGGGAAGAAGTTCTCAGTTCGCTTCCACCAAGTACATGATTTGTCATCCTGGGCAATGACAGGGAAGGCAAGTATACACATGCCCTTTCTGTGGCTATTTAAATAATTTTTGTGAACCATCAGTGTGGGGAAGAAGTTCTGAGTTCACTCCCACCAAGTACATGATTTTTCATCCTGAGCATTGGTAGAAAAGGCAAGTATACACATGCAAGCCCTTTCTCTGGCTATCTAAATAATTTTTGTGAACCATCAGTTTATCTTACAACTTTCATTAAGAACAACTCTCTGCCTCTTTTCTGGCTATGGGGTCTTTTTTCGCTTTCATAGCATGTTGTGTGTTTTTCACCCCATAGATCCATAGCAGTCTAAAAAGCATTCCTAAGAGTCCATATGTTCCTGAAGTTAATAGTCTCTTAATTTCTCCAGGATGTCTCCCGTTGTTATGGTCTCTGGATGGTTCCAGCACCCCTCAGCCCCCAGATACAGCGACTGTCTCTTCGCTCGCTCAGGCCTTTCAGAAAGAAACTCGTTATAAAAACACATTTATCACTCCCATATCATCCCCGTGTGGATATATCCCATGGCAGCTCGCCTAATTTGCTAGAGGAAAGATAGGACTCCAGAGCGTAAAAAAAATCAAAATAAAAATAAAAAACAGCTAAATGGATTTGGAACCATTGTGATAACTCGTAATTGCGAGTAAACTCAAGTGTGCTACCTATATTGAACTTCAAGGGGTCTCCTATTGTAAATAAACGAATGATGATTAGGTTACAGGTCAGTTTGGGAAAAACTGTCACGTAACAATTGCATTAAAGAACCTAAACTAAAACAACCCATGTGGAATAGACGATATACCCTAGTAATTATTGAAATCCCTGGGAGAACCAAACACGATAAAACTATTTCATCTAGTTTGCAATATACATGAGACTTTAAAAAAAGAATACTAAAGAAGGCATATGTAAACAGTTGCGTAGATATTACAGAATTATCAGTTTAATGGGTATTAGTTGCAAAGCATTAGCACACGTTATTTACAGCTGAGTAGAAAGACTAAAAAAGAATAATAGAAGCCGACCTCAGGGAAGATCAGTTTACGTTCTGGAATAATGTGAGCAACACCTACCCTACTACTTATCTTGGTAGACGAGGTGAAGGGGGTGCCTATGTTTCTAGCATGATTTGGAGAACATTTTGACAAAGTTAATCCTTAAGTGCAACTCTGTGACAGAACGGTTGGCACAGGAAGTCGTTGCCGGCCGTGGGAAATGAAAAAAATAATAACATGGACAGAAAATAGATCCCATTTAGAAGTGTTGAAAGATATGAAAGGGGAGTGGTAGTTGAGAAGGAATGAGACATAGTTGTATCCTATCCCCTAGGTCATTGCATCTGTACGACTGGCAATTGACAAGCAGCAAAGGATCCCAAAGAAAAATCTTGAAAGGGAATTACAGTTCAGGGGGAAAAAATAAAAACTTTAAGGTTTACCTGTGACGCTATAATTCTGTCAGAGTTGAGAGAGGACTTAAATCAGTTCTTTGAGAACAGTTTATAAGATGAACATCTGCATATAAAAAGGAGGGTATGTGGCCGAATTAAAATCTATCATGCTGAAGGAAATAAATAAGGAAATGAGAGACTGAACGTAGTAAATGCGTTTTGCTATTTGAGCGATAAAATAACTGACGATGGTCGAGGTAGATAAAACCGCAGGCTTGAAATAACAACCAAAACGTTTGTAAAGAAAGAGAAATATTTTAACATTGAATATAAAGTTAAGTGTTATGAGGTCTTTTCTGAAGCTATTAGTCTGGAGTGTAGCCTCGTAAGAAGTGGAAAGTGGACACAAAACGTATAGATAAGATGATAGCACAATCTTTTGGAATGTGGTGATACAGAGGGATGCTGAAGAATAGATGGTTTTATCGTTAATTAATGAAGAAGCAACCAACCCCCGACTAAAATCAGGGGTTGGTTCACAGGACATATCCTGAGACGCCGACAAATAGTTAATTTGGTAATGGAGGGAATTGTAAGGGAGTAACAATTGTAGATGAAGACGAGGACTTGAGTATAGTAAGCGAGTGCAGCTGGATGTGGGTTTTAATAGTTATGCAGTGGTGAAGTTTGCACACGATAGACTAGTTTGGACAGTCATATCAGACCATTCTTTGTGCTGGACGACAACAGCAACAATCTTGTTACTGCATAAATATAGCTGCATGGTTAATATTCCCTATCGAATCGCAGACATGGACTGAACGTTTTGTATCCGTAGATTTGCAGAGCTATGCTGATACTGACATCGTCACAGACACGTTAGTAATGGCCAGTAACATCTCAGTCATAATTTTCGATAAACACTGTCGGCCTGACAGCAGTGTGTGAACAAGTGGGCTGTTTCGACTGCAATTTGCAACTTGTTTTCTTACGTAACCACGCAGCGAGATTGGCTTCTGGTCAGATAGGAGCAGTACGTTATCACCCTGACCTACAGCAACGAAGGGAAACAGGCTGAGCGAGACAACTCGCATGTGATTGTAGCCTAGACTCAGAGACCGCTACTACAATTCATACATGGGCAGCAACGGTGCCTGACAGTTATGATGTAACATAGTTGGTAGAGGTAAATCACATAGAGGAAACCGGTTCACCACAGACGGCAGGAGTAGCGACTAAATGTTGGTTTTATTCGAAAACAGCTTATAACCTATGTCAATGCACTCGAAGTACACCCTGTCATTTCCATACGCTGCCGTGTTCTCTTTTACGACTTGATTTCAAATTAAGTTTATGTTTCCATTAGGCTCTTACGAAATATTTCAATAAAACAGATGTTTGGTTTTAGTAAAATGACGAACTACGCCATGAATTTCTCGACAGGTCTTTTTTTCTTTTTAATTTGCTGTAATGTCGTAGCCCATCTTCACACGGATGACGGCGGGCTGGAAGCTGTCGAACATGCTGCTGTTCAGACACTGATTTTTCGAATTGAAACATAGGTTTTTCTTCTGAAAAGACGAAGAAAGCAGTAATGGTGAAATGTTTGATAGGTTGTTGGTCAAGTGTGTTGTTTCATGACATAAGCACTCCTGGTAACTGCGTGATAGGAATTCTGCATGGTATAGGATATATTTTATTTATTTATTTTTATTTATTTAACCTGGCAAGATTAGGGCCATCTCTTACATCTAACCAGGCATTCTACTTATTTTGCTTTCATATGTTTTAGTAGGCATGTTAAACTACATCTAGTACAAAAAGTGAAATAAACAGTTACAAAGGTACACTTAGAAAAATACATACACCTACAGTTTATATTCATAGATGATAAGTAGTACTATAACTAGACATTATGATAGAGGGAGATTTTAGATAGGACTGCTAGCAGCAGGGGGTATGAGGGAGACTGATGGTGAAGGGAGAAGAAGAACAGAGATATGATGAAACACAGTTAAGGAAATATAAAGAAAAAGAAGATTTCGTGGGTAATGGAGGTAGATAAAGAGGAAGGAGAGAAACGAACAAGATCGGAGACACTGTTGTTGTTGTGGTCTTCAGTCCAGAGACTGGTTTGATGCAGCTATCCATGCTACTCTATCCTGTGCAAGCTTCTTCATCTCCCAATACCAACTGCAACCTACATCCTTCAAATCTGTTTAGTGTATTCATCTCTTGGTCTCCCTCTACGATTTTTACCCTCCAGGCTGCCCTCCAATGCTAAATTGGTGATCCCTCGATGCCTCAGAATAAGCCCTACCAACCGATCCCTTCTTCTAGTCAAGTTGTGCCACAAATTTCTCTTCTCTCCAATTCTATTCAATACCTCCTCAGTAGTTATGTGATCTACCCATCTAATCTTCAGCATTATTCTGTAGCGCCACATTTCGAAAGCTTCTATTCTTTTCTTGTCTAAACTGTTTATCGTCCATGTTTCACTTCCATACATGGCTATACTCCATACAAATACTTTCAGAAACGACTTCCTGACACTTAAATCTATACTCAATGTTAACAAATTTCTCTTCTTCAGAAACACTTTCCTTCCCACTGCCAGTCTATATTTTATATTCTCTCTACTTCGACCATCATCAGTTATTTTGCTCCCCAAATAGCAAAACTAATTTACTACTTTAAGTGTCTCATTTCCTAATCTAATTCCCTCAGCATAAGCCTAGTTAACTCGACTACATTCCATTACCCTCGTTTTGCTTTTGTTGATGTTCATCTTATATCCTCCTTTCAAGACACTGTCCATTCCGTTCAGCTGCTCTTCCAGGTCCTTTGCTGTCTTTGACAGAATTACAATGTCATCGGCGAACCACAAAGTTTTTATTTCTTCACCGTGGATTTCAATTCCTACTCCGAAGTTTTCTTTTGTTTCCATTACTGCTTGCTCAATGTACAGATCGAATAACTTCGGGGATAGGCTAAAACCCTGTCTCACTCCCTTTCCAACCACTGCTTCCCTTCCATGCCCCTCGACTGTTATAACTGCCATCTGGTTTCTGTACAAATTGTAAATAGCCTTTAGATCTCTGTATTTTACCACTGCTACCTTCAGAATTTGAAAGAGAGTATTCCAGTCAACACTGTCAAAAGCTTTCTCTAAGTCTACAAATGCTAGAAATGTAGGTTTGCCTTTCCTTTTCTATTTGCTAAGATAATTCATAGAGTCAGTATTGCCTCACGTGTTCCAACTTTTCTACAGAATCCAAACTGATCTTCCCAGAGGTCGGCTTCTTCCAGTTTTTCCATTCGTCTGTAAAGAATTCGTGTCAGTATTTTGCAGCTGTGGCTTATTAAACTGATAGTTCGGCAATTTTCACATCTGTCAACACCTGCTTTCTTTGGGATTGGAATTATTATATTCTTCTTGAAGTCTGCGGGTATTTGGCCTGTCTCATACATCTTGCTCACTAGATGGTAGAGTTTTGTTAGGCCTGGTTCTCCCAAGGCTGTCAGTAGTTCTAATGGAATGTTGTCTACTCCCGTGGCCTTGTTTCGTCTTAGGTCTTTCAGTGCCCTGTCAAACTCTTCATTACATCTTCATCTACATCCTCTTCCATTTCCATAATATCGTCCTCAAGTACATCGCCGTTGTATTGACCCTCTATATACTCCTTCCACATTTCTGCTTTCCCTTCTTTGCTAAGAACTGGGTATCCATTCTGAGCTCTTGATATTCATGCAAGTCGTTCTCTTTTCTCCAGAAGTCTCTTTGATTTTCCTGTGGGCAGTATTTATCTTAACCCTAGTGATATGCGCCTCTATATCCTTACATTTGCCCTTTAGCCATCCCTGCTTAGCCATTTCGCACTTCCTGTCGATCTCATTTTTGAGATGTTTGTATTCCTTTTTGGCTGCTTCATTTACTGCATTTTTATAATTTCTCCTTTCATCAATTAAATTCAATATATCTTCTGTTACCCAAGGATTTCTATTAGCCCTCGTGTTTTTACGTACTTGATCCTCTGCTGCCTTCACTATTTCGTCTCTCCAAGCTACCCATTCTTCTTCTACTGTATTTGTTTCCCCCATTGCTGTCAATCGTTCCCTAATGATCTCCCTGAAGCTCTCTCCAACCTCTGGTTCTTTCAGTTTATCCAGGTCCCATCTCCTTAAATTCCCACCTTTTTGCATTTTCTTCAGTTTTAATCTCCAGTTCATAACCAATAGATTGTGGTCAGAGTCCACATCTGCCCCTGGAAATGTCTTACAGTTTAAAACCTGGTTCCTAAATCTCTGTATTACCATTATATAATCTGTCTGAGACCTTCTAATATCTCCAGGATTCTTCCATGTATACAACCTTCTTTTATGATTCTTGAACCAAGTGTTAGCTATGATTAAGTTATGCTCTGTGCAAAATTCTACCAGGCAGCTTCCTCTTTCATTCCTTGCTCCCATTCTATATTCACCTAATACGTTTCCTTCTCTTCCTTTTCCCACTATCGAATTCCAGTCAGCCATGTCTATTAAATTTTGGCCTCTCTTCACTATCTGAATAATTTCTTTTATCTCACTATACATTTTATCAATCTCTTCGTCATCTGCGGAGCTAGTTGGCATATAAACATGTACTACTGTGGTAGGCGTGGGCATCGTATCTATTTTGTCGACAATAATGCGTTCAGTATGCTGTTTGTAGTAGCTTACCCACACACCTATTTTTTTATTCATTATTAAACCTACTCCTGGATTACTCCTATTTGATTTTGTATTTATAACCCTGTATTCACCTGACCAGAAGTCTTATTCCTCCTGCCACCAAATTTCACTAATTCTCACTATATCTAACTTTAACCTATCCATTTCCTTTTTTAAATTTTCTAACCTACCTTCCCCAATTAAGGGATCTGACATTCCACACTCCGATCGGTAGAACGCCAGTTTTCTTTCTCCTGGTAACAACGTCTTCCTGAGTAGTGCCTGCCTGGAGATCTGAATGGGGGACTATTTTATCACCGGAATATTTTAGCCAAGAGGACGCCATCATCATTTAACCATACATTAAAGCTGCATGCCCTTGGGAAAAATTACTGCCGTAGTTTCCCCTTGCTTTCAGCCGTTCGCAGTACCAGTCCAGTAACGCCGTTTTGGTTAGTGTTACAAGGCCAGATCAGTCAATCATCCAGACTGTTGTACCTGCAACTACCGAAAAGGCTGCTGCCCCTCTTGAGGAACCACACGTTTGTCTGGCCTCTCAACAGATACCCCTCCATTGTGGTTGCACCTACGGTACGGCCATCTGTATCGCTGAGGCACAAGCTTTCCCACCAACGACAGGGTCCATGGTTCATGGTGGGGGGGGGGGGGGGGGGGGAGGAGGAGGAGACACGAGATTTGCTATTTGACAGAGGGGAGGATTGGCCTTGTACACTAATATTGTAGAAAACTTTATGAGGGCGATAGTAGGAAATGCTTCAACTTCTTCTTAAAAGCAGCAGGGTATTGAATTTTGCGCAAGTTAAGGGGCAGTTTGTTCCAGAGACGGACTGCGCAACAGAGAAGGAGTTTGCAAATGTTTTTGTTTTGTGAGTGGGCGCGGTTAGGATACCAAATAACAGTGACCTCGTGTTTCGATTTTGATGGCATGGAAGGTGTTTAATCTCTGAAGCAAGATACTGGGATGCTTGTTCGACGAGGAGCCGGTGAAGTAGACAGAGTGTGGTAGTCACGCAATTTGTCCGGTCGCAGCCACTATAGCTGGGAGTATGAAGCACTAACATGATCATATCGGCGAATGTTGCAGGTGTAAAGCACACAGGCATTCATGGTTAGTTCTAACCGTCTTTTGTTTTCACTCTTCATACCTTGTTGAATTACATCACAATAGTGGAGGTTAGGTAGAACGAGTGCTTGCACTAGCTGGTGTTTCACTTCTTGTGGAAATACGTTCCGAAACTTTTTGAGAGCATAGAGACAAACGGACGTCTTCCGACACACTGCGACTGTATTCCCTGCACACTTGAGATGCTCATCCAAAATTACAGCCAAGTTCTTAACTATTTTCTGGTATGGCATTGGAATACCGTCGAGCAGAACAGGAGGCAGCCGTTCATGGAAATCTGAACTTATTAATTTCTGATGAGCTATTAAGATTACTTGTGTCTTCTTTGCATTTAGTTTAAGCCCCAGGTTTTTGCACATGTCACCACTGAATACAGATCATCATTCATTTGAGCGATTGCAGTGTTTATATCTTCAGGTCTGGCGCTTAGGTAAAGCTGGAGGTCGTCGGCATAGAAATAATATTTACAGGAGGAGAGAACCGACGAAATATCTTTGACATATAAAGAAAACAAAAGTGGTTCTAAGACTGATCCTTGTGGCACTCCTGAAAAGACATGTTTCCAGGGAGAATTTTCATTTACACAGACAACACATTGCTGTCTGTCTTTTAAGTAGTTTTCAAACCACCTCATAGCACTATCTGTGAAATTAAGGTGCCGCATTTTTCTGAGCAATATGTTAAAGATAGCAGTGTCAAAAGCTTTGCTGAAGTCTAGTGGCGTCAATATTGTTGCTTTTCGGCTGTCGATGACATATTTCAAGTCATCCGTTACTTTAATTAGAGCAGTGTTTGTGCTTTGGTGTTTACAGAAGCTGTATTGAAATTTGTCATATAGGTTGAATTCGTGCAGCTGTTGAGTGATTTGACCATGAACAATAAATTCAAGTGCTTTGGAAACAGCAGGAAGTATGTAAATTGGTCAGTAATCACTAGGCGGTGTCAGGTTTTCGATCTTAGGGATGGGTCCAATTCTGCTTCTTTTCCATGCAGAGGGGTATATTCCGTTCACGAGGGAAAAAGTAAATATGTCAGTTAAGACAGGTACTAAGATATCCGCAACATTCTTAATCATGTTTATACTGATACTGTCATTGTCTCTCGCATCAGAAGAGATTCTCAGAATTGATTTCCTTGCAGTATTTATTGTTACGTGTTTTAGATGGAGGTATCGTGGTTAGTTTTTCAGTTAGGGGGATTCTTGTGGATGGTAATTATCAGACGTATGGGTATTCAGAGATGCAGAGAAGAATTCAATTATTTCGTTAGCTGAGACATGAAAAGCAGTTTCCGATGTTGCCTTTCCGACCTTACTAGCCACAGAATTTCTTCCACAGAGTCGTGGGTGTCAGATCGCCGCATACAAGGGAGCGAGCGTGCTTGATTTTAGCATTGCGACTGCATTGTTTCATCTGTTCCGTAGCTTTCTATATTCTTGGAAACGCTCCGGTTTCGGATCCACCTTGAAACGCCTGTGGGCAGTATCCCTATTATTCATCATTTGACGTAACTCAGTTGTCAGCCATGGAGCAGGAGATTTTCTTACACGGATTGTGCGTACAGATGCTTGTTTGTCATAGAGGGCAGTGAGTTTATCACCAAGTTCATTAATTTTGCCATCGATTGTAGGTTCTCTGATTATTTGATGCCATGAGATTTCTGAGCAATCGGCTGTTAGAGCGTCAAGATCAATACGTTTCGTGTTCCTACAAGTTATGTAATGCGATTTGATCTTTGGGGGCTGCACAGAGTAGGCCAGAAATATTACATCATGTGCTGAGAGGCCTGGGGCCGAGGTTTGACCAACATCGCTTAGTTTGTCAGTCTGTTTCGTTGCGATTATGTCTATAAGATATGACTGTGCACCGTATGATGTGTAGGTCGTAATGGGAGAATGTTCATGTTATTCCAGGTAAACAGTCTTCTTAGGTTTATTTCGAATGGGGTGTCTCTTAGCAGGTCTATGTTCATGTCTCCCATTACGATGACATGTTCGTATTGACACTGAAGTGGATGTGATTCCGGCTGAAAGGAGCTCATTGATTTTATTTTTGAAGACTTGTAGACGACACCAGTCAAGCACTTCCGACTTTGTATATTTATTTCAGTGAAATGAATTTAGCCTCTTTATCTTAAGCAGGGTTTGACGTACATAAGACTTTCGCTTTGAGATCTGTTCGTATATACGCGCCGCCACTGCCACCTCGCTTTTTTATCAGCCTACAGTAAGAAATGTGTACCCTGGGAGATGAATGGACGCAGAGGATATGTATGGTTTTAACCACGTTTCGGATAAGAGGATTACGTGGTAGTTTAGTTGATTGAAGAGGAGGCTAAGTTCTTCGTAATGTGCAGATAAAGACTGAATGTTGCAGTGCGCTACTAAAAGCTCAGACGCGGTCCGCTGAGCAGCCGGAAGTAGGGTGGTAGACTGGTTTGTCGCTTTGTTAGGCACTACCTGCCGAGAGGGGCACTGACCGCTGCTCCCGCGATTTGACATTCCACAGGGGTGTCCGAGATTTTTCGCGCCCTGTTTGCGACTCCGCGAATGCAGAAAGAAAGGTGATCGCAAGACATTTCCTGAGGTTGCAGGGCTGTATAAAATGAGGTAGCAGTAGTCGGTGCGAGTGGAATATGACCGAAACAGTGACGGCTGTGTGTGACTTTGTATCCTCTGTCGTAAAAGATAAAATGTAATTAGTATATTTGAAACAGCTTAGAGTGGAAAGAAAAAAAAGGGGGAGTGATTTAGAAGGCCGATGCTGCCAGCAGTGAGAAGTAGGCTTAATAACTAATAGATTATCGTAGGAAGCTAAAATTAAATTGAAATTTACTAAAGTAACACTGATAGTGATTTTTGTTATGGATGAGATGGGTCATTAATGAAGGAGAGACTTATAATTGCAATGGTACTATTACAGAATGGAAGAGAATAACCTGAGCAAATAAAAATAGTATTAGAATAACTAAAATTAAGTAAACATTACAGCTACAGGTACGAAAAAGAAAAACGGTTATAATGGCTCTGAGCACTATGGGACTTAACTTCTAAAGTCATCAGTCCCCTGAAACTTAGAACTACTTAAACCTAACTAACCTAAGGACATCACATACATCCATGCCCAAGGCAGGATTCGAACCTGCGACTGTAGCGGTCGCGCGGTTCCAGACTGTAGCGCCTAGAACCTCTCGGCCAACTCGGCCGGTTACAAAATAATACAAGGTTAATATAATTACAAAAACAGTTAGTAGAAGGTACAAATAAGGGGATAGTTAAAAAGTTAATACAATTACAAGACAGTATATCTGAGTGTAGGGGATGTTACAGTTTGTTAGTACTTAAACGAGGCAAATGGTGTTAAGTTTGCACTTTTGGCTCGAGTAGATTCACTTAATACTATTCAGTTCTGTCATGTTTGTGACTGTCTTCTTTCCAGCTGCTGTCTTGATGATTACTCTGCCATCCTGTGTTTACACATTCTGAAGACCGAAATGGGATATGGCACTGTTTAAAATCTTCAGCCGTTCGCGTGTCAGATCTTCCCTTATAGTAAGCTCTGTCCTTACTAATCTCTTTTTCTGGGTAAAGATCTCTGCCCTTTTTCGGTATGAGACGAATTTAACTATTATTGAACTAGGTTTGGTAGCACCTGTTAGTTTTCATTCCACCTGGTGGCTCCTGTCAATGTCTGCCTTAGTCACTTCAACGCCTAATTTTTGGAGGAGATTTTGAATGAGGAAAAACCCAAATGGATGGAGTAATGGTGGCTCACTGCCAGATTGTGAGTAGGATTGTGGTTGAATAGTGGTGGAGATTGGGATCTTATTAGAGAGAAGGATACGATAGACAGGAGGAGCGAGTTCCATATATGAACAGAAGGAAGGTATTGTTGCGTCATGAGAGCTGGGACAATATTTTAGTATTCGTGATCCAATTTTAAGTCGTTATTTTCACCGTTCGCCCTCTCCACTCCTTTCTTGAGGACTTGGAAAAGGCTGGATGTTTGACGGTACACTGTGACGAAGTAAGTAATGTTTTCAACTCGGGAATGTGGACAGAGGGAATTGTTGGAACGGACTGAGCTGTCAGTTGAGTGCAAGGTGGATGGTGTGTACATATTTTGTTGGGGTTGTGTTTGCTTTCTACTTTTGTACTTGTATAGGATGAGGTACTTTGTAGGAAGTCACTAGGAAGATGGTGGAACTCGCAGTGAGGACTGGAGGGTGGTTCCAACTTTATCGCGCTGGAGTTAAATAAATGCTCTGTTTTGGATGAAGGGTTGGATGGAGGAAGGACATTTGGTAAACTGGTGGACAATTACTGCAAATGTAGATACTGATACGGGTATCAAGGCCGGGATTGAAATCTATTTCTCACACGACATCTTGAACCAACTTTTTGGTACCAACTTTCTTGACTACAGCATTGAGGGCTGGCGGGTAGGATGGAAATAGGCGACTGAGTGAGTTTTGAATTAGTAAGATGGAAGACTATTGTGTGGAGGCGGGAATCCGAAGAGTTTATAAGAACAGAATGTGGGGAATAATCGGAGGATTTGGTGGCTAGTTGGATCTTTTTTGGACTCCATGAATCAATGTTTTTGGATTTAGGAATTTTCGATCACTTCGAGAGAGTTGATAAACCTTTTCGACGGGGGGCGGGGGCTTTGCTGAGAAGTGTGGATTGGTGTGCTGTGTAGGATAAGTTGAGCAGACTAGATGGTATCCATATGTTAGGTGAAGCCGTTTGTACTTTGATTTCATTTGTGTGTTTATTGGGGTCTTGATCAGTGGAAATTCTTTTATGATGCGGAACATACAGTATAAGCAGCCTGAGGTGATGTCAGTGTCCTGGTGATGGTACATCATGCCTCATCGATACATTGGGCAGTCCGCCTTGATACACCGACAAATAGGGGAAGCTTCATTCATGGTGAGGCCAAGGTTAAGCGCTAACACATTAGCTCTTCCCTGCTGTTCTGTCACGTCTACATCTTACAGTGCTGATTCTACACAGCCCACTTTATTGACATTAGTTAAGTCAGAGTGACATGGCAACATGCTACACCATCTGCAGAGCTACAAAGCGACCAGAGTGTTCTTCTAAGAGGGAGATTACTGTCTGGTCCAGTAAGCTTAGTTCGCCAGAGTACTTCATTGCAATGTTCATAAACGTTAGTGCATAGTACACTTCAAAGTAAGCAATTAAACGAAACTGTAGCTGCACGCAATACTTTAACAAAGTAGTCGCCATTGGTAAAACATTTTCACACTGAGCTGGTAAGTAAGGTACATAATGTATACACGTTTAGAGTTGAAAGACGCTGGGAGACAAACGTGGGAGTGTTACGGACTTTCTCTTTGGCGTACCGAAATGGCAAACAACAGCGTTTATTGCGCAGCGCCAGAAGTGTCCACACGTGTAATGTGAATTACGTCATACACGCAGTAGAAGGAAGTAACTGCCGTTGATAATACCGTTCAAAAAGTTTCCTTGAAGTCGCTGAAAACGCCAACAGTCGTCCTCGTACTCCAGCTCTACTCTTTTCAGAATAGACTCAACACACTGCAGTCGTTCCTGGAGATATTCCGACTGTAAATTTAAGGGTACTATAAGAAAATAACGTTATTTGATCCTCGAGTGGTACATACTTACACGATCTGAATATCTCATTTGGTAAGGAGGGATTGTTTTAACACTTGTGGCAAGTGTACTAAAGAGAAACGTATTGGGATATTTAGAGCGTATTCCAGAATATGATAATTTAAAGCGTTTGCCAAAGATTATACTCGTATCATTAGTTTCAGAGCACGGCACGAAGCGATATTCTTTTGCAAAGGGAAATTTACAATTGAGTGTAGATCGAATGGGATGATGGAGAATTAGAACTGCGTAATTAAACTTTAATGAAAAAGGAGTTGACCACATTTAAGGTTCACTGTAAGTAAGAATATCGTACTTAATGGTAAACATACAACAAGAAAGGCTGGCTAGCAGCGGCAGACGAATCTTTCTGCTACTTTTTACCCCTGTTCTTATAGACAGTACACCGCGCCTGGTACACGCGGCGCTCGGAGACCACAGCACAGCTACGACACCAAGTATGGGCTTGTAACAGTCCGAAACCGGTCGTGTGAAAATAAAATAATTTACAACTGAAGCGGTATTTTCAACCTCTACTGTGAACTGTGTAGGAGGTGAGACAGTACAATTTTTACATCTCCCAGAATGAAACAGGATATATGCGAATTTATACAAGTTCTTAGTACCTGACTGCACATTTAGACAACCTTTTTCTCCCTGCATTAGGATGTATTAGCGAAGCCGAGGTTGGAGAATCTACGACCCCATGCGATACCAGATCAAACAATGTCCATCAGAAATTGTCATATTAAGTTTTTAAGTCTTATATACTACAGTGATGAAAGTAATGATACACAAGAAAAATTTAGCAGTAGCACGAAACCTAATTTACTCTAATGACAACTATAGGTATATGTGGGTATGGGTCGTCTTTGTAATTTACTTGCCGTGAAGCGGCGGCATTTTCAGCGCGTTTGACGTATGACCTAAGTACTGTGTCCGGCGCTGCACGGGAACCAGTACACCAGTGCCATGCACGCTGTTATCGCGGCGTATGGTCCGGACCGTTGCTCGGACGCTATGGGATGTGGCGTACAGGATTTAGCCAAACACTAAACAAGACGCGTTATGAATCACCTTGAAGAGAAATTCGAGAAAATCGTTCCTTGTTATTTCTTTGATACTAACTCTATTCGGAACACACTTTGCAAACAGTATCTACACTCCTGGAAATTGAAATAAGAACACCATGAATCATTGTCCCAGGAAGGGGAAACTTTATTGACACATTCCTGGGGTCAGATACATCACATGATCACACTGACAGAACCACAGGCACATACACACAGGCAACAGAGCATGCACAATGTCGGCACTAGTACAGTGTATATCCACCTTTCACAGCAATGCAGGCTGCTATTCTCCCATGGAGACGATCGTAGAGATGCTGGATGTATTCCTGTGGAACGGCTTGCCATGCCATTTCCACCTGGCGCCTCAGTTGGACCAGCGTTCGTGCTGGACATGCAGACCGCGTGAGACGACGCTTCATCTAGTCCCAAACATGCTCAATGGGGGACAGATCCGGTGATCTTGCTGGCCAGGGTAGTTGACTTACACCTTCTAGAGCACGTTGGGTGGCACGGGATACATGCGGACGTGCATTGTCCTGTTGGAACAGCAAGATCCCTTGCTGGTCTAGGAAAGGTAGAACGATGGGTTCGATGACGGTTTGGATGTACCGTGCACTATTCAGTGTCCCCTCGACGATCACCAGAGGTGTACGGCCAGTGTAGGAGATCGCTCCCTACACCATGATGCCGGGTGTTGGCCCTGTGTGCCTCGGTCGTATGCAGTCCTGATTGTGGCGCTCACCTGCACGGCGCCAAACACGCATACGACCATCATTGGCACCAAGGCAGAAGCGACTCTCATCGCTGAAGACGACATTCACGCCTGTCGCGACACCACTGGAGGCGGGCTGCACGATGTTGGGGCGTGAGGGGAAGACGGCCTAACGGTGTGCGGGACCGTAGCCCAGCTTCATAGAGACGGTTGCGAATGGTCTCGCCGGTACCCCAGGAGCAACAATGTCCCTAATTTGCTGGGAAATGGCGTGCGGTCCCCTACGGCACTGCGTAGGATCCTACGGTCTTGGCGTGCATCCGTGCGTCGCTGCGGCCCGGTCCCAGGTCGACGGGCACGTGCACCTTCCGCCGACCACTGGCGACAACATCGATGTACTGTGGAGACCTCACGCCCCACGTGTTGAGCAATTCGGCTGTACGTCCACCCGGCCTCCCGCATGCCCACTATACGCCCTCGCTCAAAGTCCGTCAACTGCACATACGGTTCACATCCACGCTGTCGCGGCATGCTACCAGTGTTAAAGACTGCGATGGAGCTCCGTATCCCACGGCAAACTGGCTGACACTGACGGCGGCGGTGCACAAATGCTGCGCAGCTAGCGCCATTCGACGACCACACCGCGGTTCCTGGTGTGTCCGCTGTGCCGTGCGTGTGATCATTGCTTGTACAGCCCTCTCGCAGTGTCCGGAGCAAGTATGGTGGGTCTGACACACCGGTGTCAATGTTTTCTTTTTTCTATTTCCAGGAGTGTACATACGCCACCTTTACAAAATCGTATTGTAGACAAGCGAAGCAGCTGAGCCTGGCGTACAAACACTGTCTGAGATCGTTTCACATCGAGTCATTTGCATAATTTCAATGATGTTTACAATAATACATGGAAATGAAGTTTTTTCCATACTACACTACAAACATTTTTTTTTCTTTTCTAACAGAAAATTGACAAAATGAAGACCTAGGAAATCCTGGGTTTGTCAACTAGTATTTTACATTACATCACATTACATTACATTAATACTTGTTCCGCAGATCATGAATACGACATTTCGTAATGACGTGGAACGTGCCACTTTATCATTAACCGTTGGTTGGCAATCTGTTAGACTTTTCTAATGAAGAGCTGGATCCTATTTTCTCTACAACACTTAAAACTGATTACTGAAAATATTTTCTACTTCTGACTTCTTGTTAACAAATTTTCATTGAGTCTGATAGAAATACAGCCTTCCTGTGCTCTCAGTTGACTTGATTCCCTTTTAACAATATTAAAGATTGTTTTAATTTTGTTCTCACAGTTGCTAATCACAGAATACTTCTGAATTTTTAATAACTTTTCTTAATATAGTGAGGCAGTTTTTATAATGTTTGACTGTTTCTGGAGCATTACTATGTCTAGCTATGATACATTTCCATTTTCTGTTTACAAGATATTTTTACCCCTTCAGTAAGCCATGGCTTTTTTCCTTACAATTGTATTTCATTGTTTTCTTAGGGAAACTGGTTTCAAATATTCTCGAAAAGGTATCATGAAATAGGTTAAATTTTAAATTAGCATCAGGCTGCCTGTATACCTCATCCCAATTTGACTGCAAGCTTTCCCTAAAATTTGCAATTGTTAAATCGTTAATTGAACGCCCTATTTTGGAGGACTGTTTTGCATTATTCCATGGAGTTGTGTCACATACTGTAACTAGCAGTGCCTCATGATCAGACAGACCATTCTTAACAGGGAAAGTTTTTATGTGATTAAATTTATCTTGGTCTATAAGAAACATTATCTGTCTGTGTGCTGCTTTCCTGTAAACAACAACAGCTCATAATATTATTTTATCCATGTTGAATCTTGTGAAATCCGTGGCCGTTAATGATTGTTGGTGAATAACGCAACCAGCCATAATTACATTTAAAATGATTTATTTTAATGCATAATACTGGACAACACAGTGGTGTCATAGGTATGAACATGTCCAACATTGATCAGTTCTGGGTATTGCGCAATAATATTGACCGCCAGATTTCAGTACTGACAGTTTGCACAATATGTCGAAGACGACTGCAGGGCTATAAAAATATTGACGCCCACTGAATATATTATGCAGTATAGTGTATCGTATAAGGCTGGTACCACAAGAAACACGGCGATTCGTGCTATGGCCGAGAGAAACTGAATGCACCCAGCGCGAATTTCCTCAAAGAAACGAAAAAAGTAAATGTAAAATCAGAAACGAGGCTGGAAGATGAGTATGAAAGCACCATGAAGCACTCAGCGAAATGAAAGATCTGATTTATCGGGAAACGCCGGATTCCTCGTTGTACTGGAGGTCATCGTGTGATGACAGTAACAGGAAATGCTTATTCGGCTTGTAGCAGTTCTCGCAATTGACAAATTAGATCGGGTCAGCTGTGCTGTGAGCGTAGATGTTTGCTTTTCTTGCAAACAGCTGCCACACCATGGACATAACACCACATAACCTTCTAACTAGTAATCAGTGAATAATTCTGCATTTGAGAAACAACAAAAACGGTGTTTATTTTCTTCAATGCACGACCTACTTCGAGAAAGCGAGTAGAATCTTCAGATGTTCACATATCAACATGTTTCGAAAATTACTCACATTCATGCATAAAAACATAACAGCGCTACTTATAAACTATTTGGTACTAGTTATCAGATCTACATGCTATAAGATCAAAATCAAATTCTTGTGCATAAGTGTAACTCTATATGAAATTAGAGTTACTAATAGTCACAGACCAACGAACAATGTTTGATATTGTAAATGTATTAGTGTCATTATATGTCGATGATAATCAGATTACATTTAAATTGACCATTTTGCGGTCAGAATGTTTGATTCACGGTGTCAGTATTGAAAAATCACAAACGAAATATTAATACATTAATATTTTTTGCCTTATGTGTACTAAATGTCGTCATGTAATGTTTGCAAGACTTAAGCTCAAGAACTTTAATTTTGATCTTATAACCCGTAAAATTGGAAAGTTATAAGATATATTAGACGAGTAATGCCGTTATGTTGTTATGCGTGCCTGTAATGTTCTGAAGATAGGATAGGCAATCCCAAAATCGATCATACATCGAAGAAAATAGATGCCAGTTTGCCGTCAGTAGCTATTTATTTATGTCATACGGCAGCATTCCTACTATCCACTACGCTCGAAAGTCAAAACAATAAATAATTGTTTTATTTCATTTTCAACAGTTGATGCACTGGAGAAATTCTTGGGTGTGCTGAAAAGTAATTCCGCCAAAATTTTTATGTTAGAACTGTCAAAGTTTTTTTTTTAAGCCACTTTATTATCATTCTACATCTTTATTCTTCATGTCTAGATATTTGTAAGTAGGCTGTTTACGTTTTCTTATTGGTAACGCCACATAGCGCTCTGTATGAAAAATCACTGGCTGTGCCGTGTGCAGTCTGTGGCTGGTTTGTATTGTTGTCTGCCATTGTAGTGTTGGGCAGTGGCAGCTGGATGCTAACAGCGCGTAGCGTTGCGCAGCTGGAGGTGAGCCGCCAACAGTGGTGGACGTTGGGAGAGAGATGGTGGAGTTTTGAAATTTGTAAGAATTGGTGTCATGAACTGCTATATATATTATGACTATAAAGGTAAATAGATTGTTTGTTCTCTATTAAAATCTTTCATTTGCTAACTGTGCCTGTCAGTAGTTAGTGACTTCCGTAGTTTGAATCTTTTAGTTAGCTGGCAGTAGTGGCGCTCGCTGTATTGCAGTAGTTCGAGTAACGAAGATTTTTGTGAGGTAAGTGATTTGTGAAACATGTAGATTAATGTTAGTCAGGGCCATTCTCTTGTAGGGATTACTGAAAGTCAGATTGCGTTGCGCAAAAAAAAAATATTGTGTGTCAGTTTAAGCACAGTCATGTATAATTTTTCTAAGGGGACGTTTCATATGTCGACCCTTAGCCGAGGATACCTCACTGGAATCTTCTGATTTTTTCTTGTAGTCTGTGTAGTTAGTGTATATTTTGTTTATTGCTAGCGCGTAATTGTAGAGAGAATTTCCTTTGTACTTGTAGTCTTTCATTGTTGTACTGTAAAACAGTTGTGGCATGCATGTGGATTTGCACCAAGTATTTCGCAGCTGCGCTTGCAATTAACTAAATATTATTTGCTATGTTAATGTGTTCTCTTATTTTTGCTCTTCAAATTGTGCTTTTCTGTGTTATTGTGTGGCACAATTACGTAACGACTATAAGGCTTACATTCTTAGAACATATACTGTTAATGAGATTTTAACGGAACATTTTGGTTTAGTTGAAAAGACATCCTTTATTTGAAGTACTTTCTTTGAGATTAAAGATGACTTAGCATTTGGTTTCTTTGACAGCTTCACGATTATATCACGACGCTACTAGTGTGTGACACAATTTACATTGTGCTTTTGCGGTTTATCTGTTTTATATCTGCACAGTTTTTCTGAATTCTTCTGGAAAGGAAAACATGTTTTAGTAGTAACTTTGTGGTATAGCTATAATGAGACAGCCTTTTCTGTACCACAACAATACATTACAGTACAGTACTTACTTCATCACAGCAATAAGCGTAGTAACTACGATATCTATACGAAAAGCATTTCACTTTTGTTTATCAAGAGGTAAGTACATTGACTTCTGCAGAACTTAGCTTTTGGAGGACGATAACTACGACACTTCCACAGAGATTATCTTACAACACGACGCACAGTTTAGCGCTAGAATACACGTAGTTGAGTGATTAATTTTGTACTTAAAACATTTATTTTTTAAAGATATTTGAAGTACAACGATACAAAGGTTTTCCGTGATACATTTCATTCCATTGCTGTAATCTGCAACACCTGAGGATATAATTACATTAATCCTCAGGGGGGTACACGTCTACTTTGTGTACCATGTGTTTGGCAAGCACAAGGAGCCCTAGCTAATATGGTATTTGTTTATACAACTTTACACATCGGTATCATATTTCTCTAACACATAAATTACACAGCTATCTGGTTATTTAACTGAGAGAGACAAAGATTTATTTTACTACATCAGTGACAGATATTTACGTAATTGCACCGTTGGATAACTTCACACTTATGAAATTGTATTTTGTCTGTACTTTGTGAACAGTTCATATTTTTTCGGAACCATTGTGATATAATGAGAGCTTTGAATGATGTATTTGGTATGGGATCATGATTTTTAAAGTACGTTTGAGGTAGATGACACTTTTGACATGATCAGAGAATTTTTTTTTAGGTTTTGAAATTATTGGAGGAAGCTACGACGATTTTGAGAGTTGACTGAGGTGTTATGATGTTATTATTACGATGACTATGTGTATTATGCTGCTGAGGTTTGTTTATGATCAATAAGCTGATGCTATATGAGGAATTTGATTATGCTACTTATTTATTATGATGAAATATTGAAGATGTGTCTACGAATATGTACATGTGTAATAAAGCAAGGAATAATGAGTAGTGGTTAGGGACTCTGGTTTATGAAACAGGATGTTGGAAACCGAGAATCGTACTTTAAGTGTTATGAAACGTGTGTATATGCGTGAATGTATCACTATGCTGGTGAAAATTTTTTGGACACTATTATATTTAAATGATTTTATTTCTACAGATTTTTAACGCAAATTCTTGACCTGTGAATTTTTTTTATATGAGACTGCCACTAGAGCGGAAACTGGTGTCGTAAATATTTCGATAAGACAATTAAGTGACCACCTGCACGTAATGCGTCATGGGCACCCAGCTGCGCGACAACCACCTGACAAAAAAAAAGCCATTAGTGTGTGCCTTTCAGAGGCACAGGTGGATAAAAAAAAGATACCATTAACCTCGCTATTGACATTCCTTTGTAGAAAGCATCGCAAATGTGACACGCTCATTACTTGAAAACATATGATTACTTGTACTTTGTGCTACTTACTGAAATGATTATGAATTGATGGGAAATATTCGTAATCTGCACACCTGATTATGACAAGTGTCTTTCTACGAGAATTGAGAGAATTTCTGCTAACTTATGAAATGCCTCATGACTACTGAATGACTATTTTGTGCTTTACTTTGTACATCGTTGCTTATTTTATTTGATATCTGTTTTCCTGGTGTGTTGCATCATTGCTTTTATAAAATAAAATTAAATGCATTTGCTAATGTGAACACTTTCTGTCAACAGATCTGTTAGATAATAATTTTATGATCCACATTCTTCAAAAAAACAAAAAAAAGGAGCACTTGGAAAGGAAAGAACAGTAAGAAGGGACTAATAACAGTAACTGCTTACATAATTTCCTTTTCAAGTACATGGTAATTTTTATGGTAGAGTAAGTTGTGGTGCACCACTTTAATTACATAGACTTTAAGATGTGAATGGACATTGTCCGTATCTGCATTGTTGTCTTTAGTGTACATTTTTTTCTGGTTGAGCTTTGTCATGTTTAGGTATAAGTTATAGCATTTGCTGCGGCTGTTTGACATTCATAGTGCTACTGAATGTCACTTTGTATTACTAGGTTAAGCCAATTTTATTACTGATTTATTTTTCTTGTTTGGTGCGCATTGCCTTATATTAGTTGTAATATTGCTGCCTTTTTTTGCCAATTTCCATTTTTTTGTCATTGCTGTTTGTATTAATTGTTTTGTGCTGCTGCTGCCTTGTCCCTTAGTTAAGCATCTGAGCTCAGTAGATTTAAGTTAGCTTAAGAGGGGTAGCCTATATAAGAGAATGAGTTGTGATGAATTTGAAGAAATGCACTGAGAGGTTATATGAGAAAAGTACAGGAAGCAGTTATAGATAGGACTTTTTGGAAATAATGAAGAACAAAGGGAGATCTCCGAGAAGTAAAGAAAGTTTTGTTTGCAAAATACTGCAGTAAAACAAACCCTGTCCTTTCCTTTTGTGTAACCCACTATGTGTTTGTGTACCCTTGTGTATTTATTTTCTTCCTGCCTCTGTGTACTGTTTCATAGAATTTTTTCTCTTCTAATACTAAGCTACATTCACTATGAAGAGGAACAATGTTATCCTCAAATATAATTTGCATTTAATAACATGTTATTTACTTGGTAAATATGTTTACACATTATTTATTCTGTTCTGTTTTAATGCTCATGTGTGAAGTTGATGTTTCGAAATTTATTCTGATTTTTTATGTATGTGCTCCTGTCACAATTCCTGTAACACTGATGTATATGTTATTTCGATTCTTTTGTAAAGCCTGTATTACTGCAAATGTTATCTGTACTATTATGTTCTTCAATGATATATTTTGTAGCTTTGTTATTGTATTCTCATGTTATAAAATTGTAATTGACACCTGTTCATCAAATTAAGTAACTTGTAAGTTACATTTCACTGCACACATTTCTGTTGGTCATAGTATATGGACAATATGTGAGAAGTAGGGACTGATTGTGTTTGCACGTGTGTTAATAATTCAGTAAGGGACTGGATAACAGCATTGCTGGTTCTAAGGACATTTCAAAAACAATTTTTGTGAGTGCACAAGTGGTGGTTATGGACTTGCTATATTATCCGCAAGACTCTTCAATGGTGATTGTGCGCCTGCACAGTCGCAACAGATGGCTGCTGGCCATCTCTACAAGGACTACAGTGGGTCTACACCTTTGATGACCCACCAATACCATTATTTCTACAAGGTCTACAGTGGGTCTGCATCTCTGGTGGCCCACCAATACCGTAATCTCTACCAGGACTACAAGGGGTCTACTCTGTGATGACCTACCTACCAATATTCTTCAAAACTTCGACTGACTCTGCTGTGGGTTTGCTCTGTTATGGCCCATTACCTGTCTGCATTCAAGAGTCAGCACTGTCTTTCGTTGGAAGGACAACACTACTTTTTCAAGACTGCTTAGAAATCCACTACTTCCAAGTGCAATTTCTTTTATTGCTCAGACTTTGAAAAAAAAAACACTGCAATTTTACTATGATGAACGGTCAGGACTGTCTATATGGACTGTGAGAAAATTTTAGCTTTTGACCAACATTGTATCAATAAGTGTGTGCATTAGATATCTTTGTTATAGTAATTATGAAAAATTTTATCAAATCATTATTGGCCACTGCCCAAAACAATTTGTAAAATTTTTTTGTGGGGAGCATGGGGGCTATGTAAGTAGGCTGTTTAGGTTTTCTTATTGATAACGCCACATAGCGCTCTGTATGAAAAATCACTGGCTGTGCCGTGTGCAGTCTGTGGCTGGTTTGCATTGTTGTCTGCCAATGTAGTGTTGGGCAGCGGCAGCTGGATGCTAACAGCTCGTAGCGTTGCGCAGTTGGAGGTGAGCCACCAGCAGTGGTGGACGTGGGGAGAGAGATGGTGGAGTTTTGAAATTTGTAAGAATCGGTGTCATGAACTGCTATATATATTATGACTATTAAGGTAAATACATTGTTTGTTCTCTATTAAAATCTTTCATTTGCTAACTGTGCCTATCAGTAGTTAGTGACTTCCGTAGTTTGAATCTTTTAGTTAGCTGGCAGTAGTGGCGCTCGCTGTATTGCAGTAGTTCGAGTAACGAAGATTTTTGTGAGGTAAGTGATTTGTGAAACATGTAGATTAATGTTAGTCAGGGCCATTCTCTTGTAGGGATTACTGAAAGTCAGATTGCGTTGCGAAAAAAAAAAAAAATATTGTGTGTCAGTTTAAGCACAGGCCTGTATAATTTTTCTAAGGGGACGTTTCATATTTATTTATCAACATAGTAATCCTGGCGACGAAACACATTCTCCCAACGCGAGGCCAGTTTGTTTACACCGTCAGTGTAGAATGTTTGACTTCGTTGACTGAACCACAACCTCTCTGCTTGCATCGCTTGATCACTACCAAAATGAAGTCCTAGAACGCGTTCTTTAAGTTTTGGAAACAGACGAAAATCGGATGGGGCTAACTGGGAATGTATGGAGGATGATAGATGACAGTGAATCCAAGGCGTCAGATTATTGCACATGTCTCGGCGCTCGTGTGTGGTCTGGCGCGGTCATGCTGAGGGCGATTGCAGAATTTATGGTGGTGCCTTTAGGCATGAATTGTAAATTCACCACATCTTGAACACCCCAGAACACTTTGAGCATGACTTTGCTGCTGATGGCATGGTCTTGAACTTTTTTTCACTACGGCGATCCTCTGTGACGGAACTCCATTGATGCTCTCTTGTTTTCGAGGTTCAAGTGGGGAAGGCAGCTGCTATCACCTGTCGCAGTGTTGTTCAGGAACCCATCACCATCACGCTCAGAATGCAAAAGACGTTGTTGACAGAGGTCCTGTCTCCTCCGTTTCATGTCATTCGAGGCACCCCGATGAGTCTCGTCGGTTGCCATACACAGTCGTCCACTCCGAGCTCCGTCACACATGTTGAGGTTCGCTCCACCGTCTCCGTCTGTACGAGAACGAACACCCCAACGACGCTCATTACTGATGTTGGTACAATCTTCAACGTCCACAGCTTTCATTTTTCTAGGAATTTCAATTGGAAGAACGTTTTCTGCCTTTAGAACTCGACCACATCACGCCCTTTCTCACGCGCCGACATAGTTGCGTTAAAATGGTTCAAATGGCTCTGAGCACTATGGGACTTAACTTCTGAGGTCATCAGTCCCCTAGAACTTAGAACTACTTAAACATAAGTAACCTAAGGACATCACACACATCCATTCCAGAGGCAGGTTTCGAACCTGCGACCGTAGCGGTCGCGCGGTTCTAGATTATAGCGCCTAGAACCGCTCGGCCACTCCGGCCGGCATAGTTGCGTTACACGCCCCCATGTTACCCACTAAAATTCGAAGCCGTCAAATGGCAGAGGGCTACAAGTTTCTTCAGCGAAATGGGAAAGTTGAATAGATAATATGCATTCCTGCGCTATATATGGACACATTGTTATTCGTCTGTCCTTGGTGTCAATGTTGTTCTGTCTAGAAATCCTGTTACTCGGTTCGCTAGACAAACGAACAACTCGCATTAATGATACGTGAATCGATAATGAGAACAGAGTAAAAAATTCGGGAGCATGCCTTTTCAGCATCCTCTCCTACATACAAAATAGTACTTGTACATGATAAATTACACATTTCACTTGTCTAATTTGTAATTAGCTGTCGGCCGGTGTGGTCGTGCCGTTCCAGGTGCTCCAGTCTGGAACCGCGTGACCGCTGCGGTCGCAGGTTCGAATCCTGCCTCGAACATGGATGTGTGTGATGTCCTTAGGTTAGTTAGGTTTAAGTAGTTCTAAGTTTTAGGGGACACATGACCACAGATGTTAAGTCCCATAGTGCTCAGAGCCATTTGAACCATTTTTGTAATTAGCTGTTGTTGTTGCTTACAAACCTATGCTGCCTTGATTGAGCCCGTGCTCCATTGAAACGTTCACTAGAAGCTTCACGGACTTGCTTCGCCGGTTATGCACAATTTATGTTTGTGTTCTACAAGAAAAGCAACTTAGTCGCAATACATTGGAGTTTTACATCGTCGACATCTTCGCTAGGAAGGCAGGGTTCGCTTCCGAGATATAAATATTACGCAATATTATTGTGACGTTCTTGGCCTCGCATTCCTGCGCTATATATGGACACATTGTTATTCGTCTATCCTTGGTGTCAATGTTGTTCTGTCTAGAAATCCTGTTACTCGCTTCGCTAGACAAACGAACAACTCGCATTAGTGATTTTTATCACAATAAGAAAATTACCGTACTTAACTTTGGCAATTACATAGATGTTTCGCGAGCAAAGTGTGACATACGAGATAATCAGTCTTTGCAGCGACTGCTGATCTCTAACTGACAAAAGTCTGTGCTGAGCTGCTAAGTGCCTAACGTTGACGCTGCTATCCAAGTGGGCCGCCAACAGTCGGGCACGGTGCTTATGTGCTCTTCGCCTAGGGGACGCTGCTATCGAGTTGTCGTCCTGGAAGGCGATCAGTCAGCGTGCGATTGGCTGACTTGTCCTCTTTGTCGTTCCCAACTGGCATCCCGGGCTCACTTCACGCTGTAACACACAATATTATTGTATCAATAATATTGAGGGTGTGAAGGCCGCTTAGAGTGTTACAAATTTGCTACCGTAATGGTTTCCAGTCTATTGATCGGTTTTCATTATCCCGCCAGTCTGTTTCGTTAACGGTCAGGTGTGTCTGGACCGGCTAACTGACCAGACTTTTATCAGCCGGCATGCTCTGACGTCACGCCAGCTGTTGGCACGAGGTCCCTGGACACGGCAATACAGTACTGCGTCGTGTGTCCATGTTACACCTCCCACTCACGTGTTAAAACGACTCGGAAAACGGGTGCTAGGATTTTGCACCATTTTGAACTGCCTAGTTCAATACACGAGTACCAATCCTCAGTCGCATCGATAGATGTAACCGTGCATTTCCTTCTTTCAGCGCGCAGCGAGTGAAGTAACGCCATTTGCTACAACAATGGAGTTCCATTTAACGAAGGAAAAAAACCGACCCGTTAAAACTGATACCGGAATTTAGTTCTGAATAACCGGTATTTTTTGTATGTTTCACCTCCGTTAGAACATATGCTTTTATATTTTTGCTAATAACCGAGTAAAAAATATACGAAGTATCGATTAGCCGCAGCAGCAGTCCTAAATTGCTTCGTTTTTAAATAAACTTTTTTAAAAATGTGTTTTTTATTCATAAAATTTGCACTGGTTTGAAATATTGCATTATTATGGAAAATTGGAAAAGCGATCGGTGCTATTTTAATGACGAACGAGTAGCATATACCTGACATAAGGATGGGTACAGCTTTGTTTAGATAATAACGTCCTTGTTGCCAAGCGTCGTGGCTTAAGGTACACGTATCTGTGCAGACTTATCCCTACATGATTTATACAGTAGTTTCTCGCTGTCGTCGCCGGACATCTGTTGTTTTAGGGAAGTGACTCAGCAGTTAGGTGCAATACTTCATTTGCTTTAAAATATTAAAGATTTACATACTAAGATGGTATCTGTTCTTTCGGACATGTCGAACCCGGGATCTCCTGCTTACATGGCAGACGCTCTATCCATCTGAGCCACCGAGGACACAGAGGATAGCGCGACTGCAAGGAGTTATCTCTGACACGCCTCCCGCGAAACCTACACGTATTGTTCCGCACTACATTCGTAGTGCCCCCTCCCATTATACTCATTACTCGCGGCTCGTTGCCGATTCCCGTAAAAGTTCGGTCACTGTTTGTGCATTCGCACAGAAGAAGAAGATGGTCAAGTGGCCGGTGAGCCTTAACTATATACACACTAAGATGGTATCTGTTCTTTCGGACATGTCCGAAAGAACAGATACCATCAGTGACCATGCAGCTCGTTAGAATGAAATTACAAAGAAATGAACACCCTTAGCTGCTTACAGGCGTTGAATAGTCAACGGGGACAGATGAAAATGTGTGCCCCGACCGGGACTCGAATAAAAGAGAAAGGATATTATGGTAACAGTAATAAATCAAAAATTTAATAACATTTCATTCGTAGTATACAATATAAATAGAAAGTAGTTGATCTGCAGTCTGTGAATACGTAATATGTCTCCATCTCTTTGTAGTCCTTGAAAATGAACAAATTAACACGAAAAATAAAGTTCTTCTACTTCGGTTTTCACCCTTTACCACTGACTATTCGTAAATCCCAAATGGTGGTATGATCCCAGATTACAACATGATTCTTGACCAAAGTCGAAGGATTCTGGTGATTTTTTGTTTTATTCAACCGTTTATCACTTTTCCAGAAAATCAGAGAACGTTGGGCGGACTTAATTTGCTTTCAGTTGCCTGTTAAATGTATTTTTTTTAAATTCTCTATGTCTTGAAAATGGATGAATACTTTTGAACCTGTGTTCGATTTCTACGTTTATCACAGGAAATAATTCAAATAAAAAAACGAAAGTTGGTTGTTTCAAAAACTCGTTATTTTGGGCGGTTTTAACGGTCAGTTTAAACTGGTGTGAAAAGAAAACTATACATCTGAAAACCGGTTGTTTCAGCGATAGCCATCGGCCCTTGTTCCACATGGCCGCTCTGGCTAAGGCTTTCTGCGATTTACTTAAATATTTTTGAGCACTGCATGGTTAATCATTACAATAAAAGTAACAGACATCTGCTTCCTATCTTTCCGTCCATCTCTTTAAGTTGGAATTCCATCGTTCCAGCGACAGGCGACACGTTGCCGCAAGTAGCACGCTACGTGTATCTGCAGGATGCACCTCAAGTCCACTGGCAAAATTTATGATGTAATCCAGAGAAATTTCCTAGTGTTTTCTCAGAAGTGACTCGTGGGTTCCAGTGACTCGTTAGAGAGTAAGCGCATTTCCTTTCATTTATTACACTCTTTATCTTTGTATTGCACTAAAATATTTACTTAATAGAGCAAATGTAGACGGTATGTCCTGTGTGTCTTATTTGCAAACAGATTTGTTCCATTCCTTCACGGTACTTGCTTTTGGCGCCAGTAATGTCCATTGTACTTTCCGCTCTCAAGTCTGCATTTAGCCCTGCTCGGTTTCGTCGTAGGTTTGTGTTTCCAGCAGTTTTAGCTGTGTATTTACAGTAATTAACACAACACTAGGAACAGGATTAAGAGTAAAAAGGGGATTCCAACATTAACTGCAGAAGAGAGAGCAGATAAGTGGAAAGAGTACATCGAAGGCCTCTATAACGGGGAGGACTTGCCCAATGACATAACGGAAGTAGAAACAGGAGTCGGTAGAGAAGAGATAGGGGATCCAGTGTTAGAATCAGAATTTAAAAAACTTTTGAAGACTTAAGATTAAATAAGCCATAAGAGATAGATAATACTTCATCGAAATTTCTAAAATCACTGGGGTAAGTGACAATAAAACGACTTTCACGTCGTGTGTGGAATGTATGAGACTGGTAAATTACAATCAGACTTCCGGAAAAACATCATCCACATGATTCCGTGTAGCAACAGCCGCAAAGTGCGAGAATTATCGCACAATTAGTTTTACAGTTTATGCGTCCACGTTGCTAACAAGAATAATATACAGAAAAATGGAAAATAAAACTGAGGAACTGTTAGACTCGCAACAGTTGTTCAGAGTGGCGTCCTGTACCTTCTACGCAGTCAATTCATCGTCAGACAAAATTTTGAAGTTTGCGTTCAAACAACCTCAGTGTTCAGCCATTAAATTTTGGGAGTGCAGTCGCTAAAACTTTATTTCTTATTTTTCCAATATTTCGGCCGTACGTCTACGGGCCAGGTACTGTAGTACAACTGATCCCATAAAAAGAAGAGAATTAAATACAAAAAAGTTTTGCTGTTTTAATATTCTTTCGTATCTCGATTATTCGGAAGCCTGGATGCGTCACAGTGACCATCACAAGAATCAAGTATGTAACTCAGAGTTGAAATGCTGATGCGTTACGGTTTCTACTGCGAATGGTCTACCGGCAATCAGATGCAGATCCGTTGTTGACGAGCAGATACGTTTGGTGCCTTCGGACCGTGTTTGTATTAAGCGTAATGCAACACATGATTTGACATTAGGTGAAGCAAATTTCGATCGCGAATGTTCGGATTTTCTGAGGTGTGCAATTGCACACATAATGACGCCTGATTGGCGGTCAAATCGATACGTCACCTATTGATCTCCTTCCAACTTCAATTACTCTGAAAAAGAAAAATGTGTTATCATTATTGTCCAGGCTTATCACAAAGGTTTAGATTACAATTATGATTACCCAACTAATTAAATATTCGTACACGGAAGCTTACATGCTAAGCGGCTGCGAGCAGGTAGCCTAACGAAGAACTGGTAACAAAAGATAGGAGTCGAATCGTCCCCCATCTTACTTACAAAAGAATGCCGTAATTCACATCAGCTGTAGCCATGGCTTTTAATAGTACTAAAAATCTTGGTAGAGAGAGTGAACTTGGTAGCTACGTAAAGGGCAGCCGTTAAAAAGTTATCTTCCCATGGAAAACAAAGCAATGATAATGCCTATGGACTTGTAATACCGTTATCAATATTACATATATTTGCCTTATCAGACTCCTTTGTCCGTTTTTACTTCATATGACTTCAGTATCACCAAGCTCTTTGATACAACATCTTTGTAAGTGTTTTAGCTGTTATTTATGTTAATGTAATTAATCGATGGAAGTAATTTTAATAATAATGTTCTGTAAAAGACTGGAAGCTTTAAAACTTTATTTCCAATACTGGTTCTTGCACACGGAAAGTAGGTTTGTAATCTTGTAGAACTTGGAAAGAAGTCCCTCAGCAGCTAAACTGGCTTGGCGGGAATACAAAAGGTGGATTTGGCTTTAGAACGGCAAGGCTCCTTTGTGGCAACAGTTAGTGGATAGCAGGCAAAATATTCGCATCTTGTGATATGAACGAGGTAAGAGGAACAGCAAGATTATAGCCTCGGATGTGGAAAAATAATTTGGCTTATTATTAACGGTATACTTTCGTTAGCTCTGTTCTACGAAAATTCGACGCTAAGAAGAGAATTTTCAGAACTCGTTAAACAGCAAGAGCCATGGATACTTTTGCCGCCTTTTTCGAATAGCCACAGGAGATGGACACTGCCACCACCCTCATCTCAAATTATCAGTTGAGTTTATATAATTCCGTGGACCAGTTAAGCGGTTTCTTTTTCAATAATAAGTTTTTGTTCTTAAAAGCTTGTGTTGAGCACCTGAAATTTATCCTTAGTCGTTTATCTAGATATGGGCCTGTCCCAAGTGCTACGATATTTCCAATTATCCTATTTTATTAAGCTGAAAAGTGATTTCAGCAAAGTTTCACTGTAGATAATAAACTTTGTGGAGTAGTAAATTTCATACTTATCGAATGAGCGTAAGTTTTCTAGTAATCCACGTATTTTTCATAAAAGGATGCTTCAAGTTTTACTGAAGTACAATTACCAAAAAAAGATTTCAAGTATTCAGCTTAAGGATTGTTCTTATTGACATCTCAGTAGAGTATTAGAGTTATCTGCAAAAACTGTGATAATTGATAGTAGTTACTGGCTAGAAAACTTGAAGGACCAGCTTAAGGATTAATTAGTGTGAAGGCCTGAAAGTAACAGTGTTTATTATTTCATGTGTGTATAATTAATAGTATGTCTCATATTATGCGTTGTGAATAAAATGTTCAGTCTAGCTCTGAGTCTACTGATAAATTAGATTCTGTGCCCCATGCTAACTGTTGAGCCAGATTTCAACTTCATATTATAAACACAGCATTAATGAAGTGCAGTTGCCAGTTTTGTAACATTTTTGTACTATTATCATTAAAGAGCTACAACTATTCAAACTGTGCCAGATCCAGGTATCACATGTCCCATTTGAGCCATACGGGATAAGTAAGTGAATGGTTCCTTGAGAATACAAATAATAATCGGTAAAAACAACATAATTATTCGAGAACCATTTCAATGACAGTATTTTCCAATAATTCTACTAATAAAAGAACAACAGGTCCAGGTTAGTATTGTTCCACTATAAGTAATCTTTAGCGTGTAATGTTCATCACTTTGCTGCTTCATTATTGAGAGCCTGTTGTTGTCAAAACATATTAATAATCCTCCTGTGTAGTTCATGTCAAACCACTGGTACATTACTTGCTAAATTGCGCTGCTGCCAAGGATCTTATTTACCAAACAGAATTTCAGTACCAACTAAAGTCAGTCTTAACATGATCTATCCTTCGTGGGCAACACAGTCATATAGAATTTCTTGAAAGAAATTTCCGCTATTTGACTGTTAATTGTTGATTTTTGTATACAATCATGACTGGTTAACTTTATCTTTGTTCGTTGGAACCGAAGAACATCTCCATGTGCACGGCTTAGGAAGCAGTAAATGATATTTCCTTCATCGGGGACCACAGTCACACAGAATTTTTTTGAAAGAGATTTCCGCCATTTGACTGTTAATTGTTCATCTATTATACATGATCCTGAATACGACAAGTGGCCTATAAGACCAGAAATTTGTATTTTCGACGATGACATGTCACAGACAGGTCATACATATTTTAACATGTAAGTAATGTTTGCCAATACTTAGTAACCGATTGTTTCTGCGCCCTACACTGTATGATACGTAGGCTTTATAAATTTTCATTTCAACGTGCCCTTGAGAATAGCTATAAACCCGAAATCATGATCGTGTACAACAAATGAACAATTAACAGTCAAATGCCGGAAATTTGTTTAAAAAAATTAATCTTAATAGTTAACTTCATTTATGAACAGTGGTAGAACTTGGCACAACTCTGCCAATTAGGCTAGCGACTGTATCCTTTTACGTGATTATACTCATTTAATTACTAATAGAATCTTGTTTCGGTTTCCCTTTCTTCTGCCACTGCTTCTTTCCAACAGATATATTTCGAGAAGCGAAAATAGTCCGATATATTAACCATTGTATGTACAATCACGCTCAAATTAAAATCCTTTTAGAAGAATAACATCGTTGTATTGCTAATTTAGTAGTAGTCGGTAGTGTTATGGACAGAACAAGTAGGCTAACGGTGCTTCCGAACTACACTCATGCTCATAAACTAAGGATAATTGCAGAATGTGGTGCCACACAACGTGGCACTACACATAACTGGCGCTAATAGCGTAGGCGCCTAAGGAACACACACGGCACGGATCTGTAAGTCCATGTTATTGGTGATAGGTTGAGAAAACCTCCCCGAAACACATGTGCTACAAAACGCCGCTGTTTCCTGCGCATGTACCCCGACATCAATATGGGATATGATCACCATGCACACGTACACAGGCCGCACAACGGGTTGGCATACTCTGGAACAGGTGGTCGAGCATCTGCTGGGGTATAGCCTACCATTTTTGCACCAGTGGCTGTCTCAACTCCTGAAATGTCCTAGGGGTATGAAGACGTGCAGCGATCGTCGACCGAGAGCATCCCAGACGTGCTCCATGGGGTTTAGGTCCGGAGAACAGGCAGGCCACTCCATTAGCCCGATACGCCTGATATCTTCTGTTTCAAGGTACTCCTCCACTATGGTAGCTCGGTGGGGCCGTTCGTTATCATTCATCAGGAGGAAGGTGGGATCCACTGCACCCCTGAAAAGGCGGACATACTGGTGCAAAATGACGTCCCTATACACCTAACCTGTTACAGGTCTGTGCAGGGGTACACGTGCACCAATCATAATCCCACCCCACACAATCAAACCACGACCTCCATACAGGAGCCTTTCAAGGACATTAAGGGGTTGGTATCTAGTTCCTGGTTCACGCCAGATGAAAACCTGGCGAGAATCACTGTTCAGACTATACCTGGGCTCGTCCTTTAACATAACCTGGGACCACTGTTCCAATGACCATGTACTGTGTTCTTGACACCAGGCTTTACGGGCTCTCCTGTGACCAGGGGTCAGTGGAATGCACCTTCCAAGTCTCGGAGCGAATAAACCATGTCTGTTCAGTCGTCCATAGACCGTCTGTCTGGAGACAACTGTTCCAGTGGCTGCGGTAAGTTGCTGAGCAAGACTACCTGCAGCACTCCGTGGCCGTCTGCGGGCACTGATAGTGAGATATCGGTCTTCTTGTGGTGCTGTTCACTGTGAACGTCCCGTACTGTAGCGCCTGGACACGTTCCCTGTCTGCTGGAATCGTTGACATAATCTTGAGATCACACTTTGTGGCACACGGATGCCCCGTGCTACGACTTGCTGTGTTTGACCAGCCTCCAGTCACCCTAGTATTCTACCCCTCATAACGTCATCAATATGTTTTCTTTGAGCCATTTTCAACACACAGTCACCATTAGCACGTCTGAAAACTTTTGCACACTTACTCGCTGCACCGCACTCTGACATTCACCAACACACCTCTGCGTATGTGGACTACTGCCAGCGCCATCGTGGACGACCGCAGGTCAAATGCACCGCATGGTCATATCCCGAGCTGATTTAAGCCCGCATACCACCCATCAGAGCGTTGTTCCGCCATGTATCAGCGTTATCCTTAATTTATGACCATGAGTGTAAATGGTCAGTCTACTAGGCGGCAAAACGTGCTTAGGCAGTGAAACAAATACGCATCTTTAAAAAATATATATTAGTTGTTCCAACACAGGAAGCTCTGAAATTAGATCTCTATCATCAGAACTAACACTCAAAGCCGAAAACCACTTCAAAATCTCTGAGGCCGTGTGTTTCAGTTGTATGATACCTCCACCTAGTTATTTCGGAAATTTACGCAAAAATACTTAATAACATCAAAATAAGTGCAGCAGGAACAGTGACATTGGCACAGTGATGTCGTGGCAGTGACGTGTGATGTGATACCTCAAACTAACCGAAAACTAACGTTAGTAATAGACGAGGTAAACTGGAGAAGCTTTTTATAGATTTCTACTGGGATAATAATCGTGTTGTTTGTAATCACGGTTGATTAATAAATTACCGTGCGTCTGGAAGACACATGTGGAGACTCAAATCAAAAAAATAATTCATGTACTGAAATAATGTTACCATTTTGACAAGTATCACATTCAATAGCTCGGTTTAAAATCGAACACAGAACCAATTTTTATGAGATAGCTAAGCAGAACGTCACGGACGTCAACTCGGGAACTTCGTCCCATTGAGAAAATTCACATAAATTAAGGCTTAGCTGTACATAAAAGAAGGCAGACGCTGTGGATACTGTTCGCAAGGGAATTCGATGGGCAGTGACGAAACTGAGAACTTCCCGAAGTTTCAGAAGTCCTCCGTCAAGTCTAGTCATGTTATCTTTCGTTCAAAGTGGCCAATCTGGAGGCAGGGGCAGTAGCAGGTGAGTACTGCACTATAACGTCTTGCTCAAACTTACTTGATTTCCCAAAAACAAAAAGTCTAAGTTGCTAAATTGAAATATTATCTTTTTCATATGGATAACACACAATTACGACGTGTTAGGAGAATTTACGAGATCATCACCATCATCATTATCTTGAAGGACTATGCCTTTTCACCTGTTCCGCCTCAAACGTTGAAAACGTTGAAAAGGATAAGTGGCAATGGGTGGCCTTGTTTAGGTCCTTTAGTTTTTGTTCCATTCCTTACACTTCGGATCTTTAGTTTACAGTTTTTGTATTTTGATTGAACTGCCGTAAGCAGGTGTGCTGTCACTCTTATTTCCTCTTGACTCCTATGGCATTCTCCGAATAACATTGTCAAACGTCTCTACATAATCAATAAAAACATAATATTGGAAATCTGAATTATATTCTTTTTGCAGTTGCTTGCACCACGGTGAAACTGACCGTTCAGAACCTCAACTACCTTTTATAAAACCATGTTGTGCCTTCAACAAATGTGCTTCCACTACCTGTATTAATCTCTTATCTGTAAGTTAAACATACAGTTTGTAACAGGAGTTTACCAGATTTTATCCTCGGTAGTCTGTGCATTATGATGTATCTCCTTTCATGTAAATAGGGCACATTAAAGCATCATTCCATTTGTCTGGCACATATCCGCTCAACCAAGAAACATTCATAAAATTTAAAATACTGTATTTTAGCTAATAAGACAACTATTTAATTTACTACGTGTTTACATTATCAGTGCCCAGTGACGTTTTGATTTTTGACTCTTGGATCACTTGCTGTAGTTCTGCCATTGTAATCAGATCTACAAGTAATTGATGTAGGTGTTTTTTCTGGTTTCTTTTCATTATCAGTGGATAAACTTTTAAAGTTTTTTAACCATTCCGATATTATATTTATTTATTGAGTGTCTCGATCTTGTTACGAGAGTTAACTATAGAGAACTAACAAAACACGAGGATTATAAGTAGTCAAGAAAGTACAGCAATAATAATAATAATAATAATAATAATAATAAAACGTTAATAATGATCGGCTCTCGGCAATCATGAAAAGACGCTGTGGCCGCTTTCCTGCTAATTTTATTTCTACGTCCATAAATTTATATAATTTTAACGAAAACTAAGAACTGAAATTGCCTGGAAACGCTAAAGATACTCCGAGGGTGTTTGAGAGGCTGTCTCACATATGATGTGCTGTGGAATTTTTGAAAGTGAAAAAAAAGAAAAAATACGATCATAACTGAGTCTGAACACATGCAGTTGTGCACGTAAGATTTGTTTGCAAGGAGTCAGAAATTCCATTTCTCTTCATAAAAGTGCATGGAGCCACACGAATTAGGATAACGCATTCATGAAATGCGGTTACAGATGTTATCTTTTTTATGCTCTTCCCGACTGTTTTTCATTCATTTAAAATACCCCACAAATATACTCTGTAACTTCCACTTTCACAGGGTATACTCTCTTTAGAAAACTAAAAAGCATGCGTTTCATAATACATTTTTAATTTCCTATGTAAGATGTGATCTCGCTTCCGTATCATGGTCATTATTTCACACCTCAAAAGCACCGTTTTAGCTCTTTCACATTTTATTCTGGTGGCTCCTTAAATATAAGAGTTTGTACTGCATTCACGAATAACTGGGAACTTTTGAAAAAACTTAAAGGAGTGGTCTAGCCATAAGAGCCACGAGGAGAAGTCAATTGTGAGACATTCAAATAATATTTTGAATGTTGACGTGTGACTATCAAATTTCGCGACTACGTATATACTGCCACAATTGAGCGTCATATCTTGGGAACTACACAGTCTAGTAGGCTGTGCATTGCTTTATTTGTGCCTACTGCTACGTCTCGGATTAAGAATAAACAAATCATTCCTTTCTTTCCGATACTATTTATGTTGAAAGTAGTGTGGTCATCGGCTATTTTTATAGTAAGCTAACTTCTATTGCTTTTTATGCGTAAGTAAAATGGCTAAGCGTAAAAGTAACACCAAGAAATGCAAATTTGCGGGTAACAGATATTTGAAACCTGCATATTCTTCTGAAGTACTTCAAAACACGTGTGCTAGCAGTGAAGGAAACCACCTTAATTTTTCTGAAGTGACCACGCCCCCTAGTGCATCGAAAAGGAAAATAGCTTTAGAAACGACTGGCATAGGTAAAAGTAATAGTATTATGGACAGTAATGGAGGCAATCAAACCTATTTATAATGATTTGGCAAATCCCGAGTTACTAAAGAAGTGTTTACATGGGAAGATCCAGAATGTGAATGAGTCCTTCAATAAAGTTTTGTGGTGCCGTATGCTTAAAAATGTATTTGTTGGCCATATGACTTTAAAGTTAGCAGTGTCTGATGCTGTAATAACTTGGGTGGGAACTGTGAAAGACATAATGTTCTGAAGAAGTTAACGGCAAGACTTGCCCAGAACACAGCTAAAGGACTGCGGGAACTGGATGAGCTTCGTATTTGTCAAGCAGAGTTAGGTGCTCAGCACATGTCAAAAGAAGGAAAAAAGAAAAGGAGGAGGCAAACACTGGGCTGTTGTGACACTGAAGAAGACACAGACTTTGGGGCAGGGCAATTCGAATGCATAAAAGTCGTAGAAATGTAAGTATGTATAATAATTTGTAATTAAAAAAGTCTTAAACCTCACTATCTCTGAACTAATTTTTTTTACCAAATGACCTGTTTTCTAAAAAAGTATTGATGGTAGAGACATGAAATTTTCACAGCATGCCAAGTGTGAGATTCAACTGATATGGAACTAGAATAATTAAAATATCCTGAGTTGTTTTGGTTTTATGTTCATTTTTTACAAAATTCTGTCAAAAAAGATAACATGACCCACAATACAAGTTTAGTAATAATTCTAGTTAAGTGTATCTAGAAAGGTGCATTCAATAATTAGGGAAAATTGAAAGCTGATGTATTAAAAAGTTTCCTAGATAATGGGTCACAAAATCCGATAATTTAACATTGGCAGCATAGGACATACAATGTCACCTTAAACATAATATCATTTTTCCATTGGACAGTAAAAGGGCATAATATCGGTGTCTCGGACTGTTTTGAGTTTTCTATCTCCATTATGCATCGTAATCCAGGTCCAGATTGTATCTCAGCCATTTATGATGACGGCTGTTGCTGTCATATGACCTGTTTATGCAAGAGCGGAAACAGCCTGATTGTTAGTCACTCGACTCATTTGCCGTCCGCGCCAGATGATCCACAAATAGATCGTGTCGTTCATCTGCCGATGGATATTAAGGCGTTGCTATATCGACCAGAGGACGTTGCGAGCCTCAGCGAGAGTTAATCGCCCACTATCTAATTAATCTATAAGCGTAGCTTCATCGATGCCTCATATTTTCCGTTCTCATCATACTTGGAGGTGGATTAACATTATTGTTGGACTTTCGAGTGCTGATAGAGCACTTTCGTGACACAGGACGTGTCACGAATAGCTGTCATCAATCCAGTACTTGATAAAGACGTAGGGAGAGACGGCGAGAGAAAGACAGAGGGCGGCAGGGGTGGAGAGGGAGAGAGAAAGAGAGAGAGAGAGAGAGAGGGGGGGGGGGGGGGAGGGCGAGACAGGGAGAGTTATGACAACGCCATCGTCTCTGCCAAAACGTTTCAAAACACCAAGTCCACGGACTCACCGATTTCATGCAGTAAGAACGCCTCCTAAATTTCTAAATTTGCTGCCACCTGTGTAACCAGTAGAGCGCCTTTTCAAGTGCCAGTCTCTCACAAACAGAGGTTTTCAATGGGTGATGGATCTGGAGAACGTGGAAAGTACCGGTCTGGCCAACAGTTCACAACAGTCCACTTACACACTTTTTTCTTTCATTTAGCGTTGTAACACTCGTTTCAAATATAAAGCTAGTAAAATACAACAAACTTGCTGAGTGATTGGAGAAGAGAGATACATGGGAAAAAGTCGTTTTATTAATAATTTTTGGAAAAAATGTTTCATGTAAGTGGCAAAGAATGTCGAATACCATCACCCAGCTTCGAGCACCTGGGACTGCAGTACCCAGAGGTGTGTGATATACGCGGTGAGGAGCGGAACAGTGGACTAAGAGGCACGGAATCCACAACCCACCATTGTGTCTATAGAGGAATTCTATTAGTTATAGCATCCTTCGCCCCGAATACTGATATGATTAAACTATATCTAGTAGGGGCCAAAGACCATAATTAACATGTCGCAAGCAGACTGTTTTTTATCGCTACCCGATTTCAGCTATTTTCAACGCTTATCTGTTTTCTCCTCTCGGCAGCGCACTGCGAGTTCAAGGTAATCTCTCTCCCCTTTTGTAGCTGAGATAGCATATAGACGTGCAATCGTGGCCGTCCTTAGTTTAGATATTAAATGATATTTCCACAGTACTTGACTGTAAAATCGGCCATGTATACCAGATTCTGTTTAAAGATTGACATTTGCACTATGGGAGAGTAAATTTTTCTTTAAAAAATGAAAGGTAAGTTTCAACGTGTAAGTCTTTCCATTACAGACATTACTGGGCGTTCTTTACTGATCATTTATGTATTCCTTCTGTTATGTGATCCTACAATTAAGAAAAGCTATAAGTTGAACCTGCATTTGTGATATGATGGGGCCGGCCGCGGTGGTCTCGCGGTTCTAGGCGCGTAGTCCAGAACCGTGCGTCTGCTACGGTCGCAGGTTCGAATCCTGCCTCGGGCATGGATGTGTGTGATGTTCTTAGGTTAGTTAGGCTTAAGTAGTTCTAGGTTCTAGGGGACTGATGACCTCAGAAGTTAAGTCCCATAGTGCTCACAGCCATTTTGTCACTTCGTTATGCGCTGTTTACTGCATGAATGTCGAAGCCTGCGGCCAACGGAGAAGAAACCAGTCTGGACGACGGCTACGAGACATCATTACAAGGCAAGAGGCAAGCAAGTTGCCACCAATAGTGCTAGGGAAAGGGAGCACGGATGTTATTTACTGAAATCCATCGCGTTTATTGCTCCTGTCAGATTTTTTGGTGGCAAGTGTTACATCCAGTAATCCACTATGTAGTGTTTTGACGGTTCCGTTAATAGGATTTATCAGGCCTGGTTAAAACATTACAGATTGCATAGATTTTTGTATTTATGTTCGTGTGTGCATCTGTTATTTTTCTGCACCATCACTGTAAGTGCAGTTTTCACTCTTTGCAGGAGTTGCACATCTTGCGTAGCGCAGATTTTCTTTCTAGCTGTTACACAAATCTGCTGGTTCCTCGGCCGTGATCACTGAGCTGGGCTAATATCCTGGAATATTGATGCCTTCTTATGGCATCTGACTGAAAGATTCATTTTGCAGGATTATCTTACAAAAATTTGGTCCGTGACACCAATAACTACCGTGCTGTGGGCGTAACTATTTTTCAGCAATTCAGACAGAAAATAAAATCATGCACTTAGTTCAGGTGCAGGTTAACTGTTCGCATGTATCTTGTGATAGAGACACTAAGTATATCACTGGTCTCCATGCAGAAAAAAGTCATATAACTTACCCTCCCACACTGCAGGAGTAATTGGTTGCTAATCTATATAGTACCTTTCTGTGCTGTGAGCTTGTATTAAAAGATATCGCACGTCTTGAAAGGTGGCAGAAGCCCCCTCTCATATTTCTGTCTTACTCTGAGTAATTCGATTTTCCTCTCTAATTGCATGAGGTGAAAATTTGCTATTCCTTCACATGCGGACTTCCCACGCAGTGTCTCTCGTCACCCGGGTCGTCCGGTCACAGACGGGCTCTGCTGATCTTGAAAGGGTTAAGCCGACGGGTGTGAGGGAGTCGAGTGAATGCTTTCCAGACGCCGACATTGTGAGAGAGCAGCGGAGACAAGCCCGCAGGGGCCTGAAGGAGCGGCTGGGCTAGAGATTCCGTTACTTCGCAGAACTTAGCGAAAACACTTTCTGGCGGGCTACCAGCGAGGCGTGGGAATGACTTGTGTCCCCAGGCAGTCTTGGCGGGCAAATTCCCGCGTTTTCTGCCAAATCGTAACTGTGATTGGCTTGCTCAGGACATAGCTCCGTGACGTAGCAAAATCGGCGCAGAAATTGGCGCCAAGAATCTCCATTGGTGGAATGGTAGTGCTTTGGCAATAGAGTGGAATTTTCCGCCGGTTTTCGAGTTGCTGATTGAAACGCTTGACCACGGCCACTGTCGTGGGGGCGGGAATGTTCTGTGTTCGGTTTGTACGGGTGCTCTTGTGGGTCGGCTCTCGCCTTTCGGTCGGAGTAGGTCACAAGACTGAGCTCTCGCTGCTCTGGACAGCCGGCCTTCTGTTGTCTGTCTAATATACTTTAATTTAATTGTAACTGTTTGACGAAGTTGCTGAAGTTTCGACTTCAACGTAACTTTCCGAGTACAGTTGGCAATTGAGCGTTCTGCGTACAAGCGGCCCATGTTGTCTGTCTTGAGCAGTTTTGGCTAAAGTTGACATTATCGGAGTTACTGTGTGACTTCGCTTGTTAAAATCAATCACCGTATCGTCAGTGATTGTGTGGCGAGCCTTTTTTCGTCTCCTTCAGAAGCGCATTTCTATTGCTAGGAAGTCTTTAGTCTGGAACAACCAGACCAGGATAATTTGTTTCGGGCTATACTCGCGACATTATCATGACCACGACGGGACGCCGAAGCAACCAGCCATCGCACCGGTACGCCAGATCGTGTTCTTGCAGTTAAGAAGACGGTTTGGTAATGCATGTCCGCAGCACCGGCAGATAGGGATTTTCCTAGGTGATAATCAGAGCTCTTGTTCTGTCTTGGGTGTTCATTGTCTGAGTTCTCGCTACTGTAGCAGCAATTAATGTTGGGTTGGCTGTGTGTTTCTCTTAAGATCTGAGTTGCAAGGAATTGGCTCCACATACCACTTCGTCATAAATGTCACAATCTAGTTTAGGGACAACTTCACCTTCACAGCATTTTTTTGAGTATCCAATTTGATGTATTGTAAATGTTTCATGTGTTTTGTTTATTATTTTGATTTTAGTCATAATAAATCTTGTTGTTATTTTGGACAGAACTTTCATTCTGTTAATGAAACTTTCCTTTATTTAACTTCTTTATCAAATTAAATTATTGCAGGTGTCAAACTCTTTTCTACTCCACTTGCAGGGTCGATTACAGTCAGTTCGCCTTTCTTTTTAATCCATGTGCAACAGCAAAAGTCGGAGTTAGAATAAGGGGGGGGGGGGGGGCTTAGAGCATCATTTATATATGAAGATTCTAGAAGAATTTAGTGTTAAATACGCTGCTAGCCCCGGCACCTCGCAGCCTCTAGCCTCCTGCAAGTCTACAATGCACGACAGTTAGACTCCATCTATATTTTCAGTATCCATGTCTCCTCTTGCTTTGTAAGACCAGCAACGCATCGTGAGTCAACCTCAGACCGTCACGAAGTTTCGTAAAAATTTCTTGTGTTTTATATGTTGCTGGACGTGAGAGACAAGAAACTGTAATCGGTGAAGCGTAGTGGCGACCCGTACCTGTCACCATGCCACACTGGCAAGATGAAGTAACACCGATTCATCTCCAGAAAGGTCTCGCCACGCAACACATGGCTTCATATTCATAATGAGGACGAAACTCACCCGCCCGACCATTTTAGACTACAGTGCCTGTGCTGAACATATCATTACACGCCGCGTCTGAACAGGTCGCATTTTATACTGTTACGAGAGAGCAGAAGCAAATGTAAGTGGGATTTGGCCTCCATTTCAGCTGATAACGAATGTGGTAAAGCTTTTAGAATTTTATGTAATGTCTGGACTCCAGTCTACGCTTTTAGGCTGGAGATTTTAGTGTGTTTAAGAGCAATTTCCTGATGTCTTTTATTCCAGCAATAAGCCAGCTGCATTATCTTAAAATTTTCCGATAAATTTTTCTTCTTTATTGTAAGTTTTAGAACAGACTAAATCAAGATTTTTATATTTCTGCGTGCTTGTGAGTGTGAGTGTGAGTGTGTGTGTGTGTGTGTGTGTGTGTGTGTGTGTGTGTGTGTGTGTTTTGTTACAGTTTTATTATTCTGTGTGTGTTTTGTTACAATTTTATTATTCTACCGCTTTTATCCATACTGATCTCATACCATTTCAGTATGTGTGCAGAATACTTTGCTGTCGTGCTCTCAACATTATGATCATTACCATTATCATCATCATGATCACCTTGTAATGAACGAGTCTTAATATTACTAAATCATAAATTTCTATAATGCTGAGTTCCATTTTATATTCTGTCTTGTCTAGTCATCACGTTGAGATTCTTTAGTTGTAAGTATTGTGCCTATAAGACAGATATTGTAAAATAATCTTAAGCGAGTGTTCAAACACTTTCTGTTGAGGTTTATTGGCATGTATACGTTTTCTATATTTCAGTCACGGCGGAGGTTCGAGTCCTCCCTCGGACATGGGTGTGTGTGTTTGTTCAAATGGCTCTGAGCACTATGGGACTTAACATCTTAGGTCATCAGTCCCCTAGAACTTAGAACTACTTAAACCTAACTAACCTAAAGACATCACACACATCCATGCCCGAGGCAGGAATCGAACCTGCAACCGTAGCAGTCCCGCGGTTCCGGACTGCAGCGCCTAGAACCGCACGACCACGGCAGCCGGCCGTGTGAGTTTGTCCTTAGGATACTTTAGGTTAAGTAGTGTTTAAGCTTAGGGACTGATGACCTTGGCAGTTAAGTCCCATAAGATTTCACACACATTTGAACTTTTTGATATAATGGCATCTTTGCGAGAAAGACCACTGGACGACATCTTCGATATACTTCTCCATGTAGCTATGCGACCTTTCGGCCCCATGAGACATCCGTTAGGCCAAGAAAAAGACATGAGTAGAAAACATTTTGTAGTCGCGCGAGTGAACCAGAATTGTCGCAACTGGAAAAATATGATCTAAAAATTATGTCTACTTTATGTCATATATGTGATATAAAGTTATTAAGAAATTGCAAATTTAAATCTGAAATGTCTGCAACCCTTAAGAAGTCGTGGTGCAGCTAATTTTGTACAATTTTTAAATTACAAGATAGTTCTACCATTGATAGGTGCGAAAAAACTCTGCGCATTGCTCGCTTTCCAAGGTCTCGTTGTCTGCTGCACGCCTTTACTTTCACTCTTTCAGCTGCACAACGTAGTCCATCGCTTGACGCGTTTTACCTGTTGTTATCACTTCCTGGTAATACCTATTCGTGAAGTATCTTATCGCTGCGATAACTCATTTGTTTCAAGCGAATCAGGAAACCAGGAAATGTTCATCGAGAAATATAGCCGCAAAAAATAAAATGACAACTGATTCGAATCTCACGGCGGTCAACAAGTGATTAGAACATGTAATACAAATTTATGGAATAAGTACATTGATAACTACAATGGCCGGCCGCGGTGGTCTCGCGGTTCTAGGCGCTTCAGTCCGGAACCGTGCGACTGCTACGGTCGTAGGTTCGAATCTAGCCTCGGGCATGGATGTGTGTGATGTCCTTAGGTTAGTTAGGTTTAAGTAGTTCTAAGTTCTATGGGACTGATGACCACAGCAGTTGAGTCCCTTAGTGCTCAGAGCCATTTGAACCATTTGATAACTACAATGAAAACTGGTTTGAACATTATAATCTATACATTTCTGATAATGTACGTTTGGAAGAGAGCATTATATGGTGCTGAATCATTACGTGTGGGAAAACCGGAACAGCATTTTGGATGTTGTGTGGCAGAAGGACATTGAAAATTAGTGGTACTGATAAGCAATGAAGAGGTTCTCTGCAGAACCGCCGAAGAAAGGAACATATGGAAGCTGTGACAAGAAGAAGGTACAGGGTGGTAGGAAATCTGTTAAGACACCAGGGAACAACTTCCCTGGTGCTAGATAGAGCTGCACAGGGCAAAAGACGCAGGGAAGGCAGAGACTAGAATATGTCCAACAAATAATCGAAGACGTAGAGTGCAATTCTGACAGGCTGCGTTACACTAGTCAGAAGACTGATGACACAACAAAAATAGTAGAAAACATTGGTAGATCCTTCCCATCTTGCACTGACTAGTTAAGATGGAGTCGCACAGGATGCTAATAAATCCCATCAAATAGCGTTGTTTCACACCAGGCGTAATGTCACCGTCACGTAATATTGTATTTCTTGGAAATGAGCCTTCAGAGTGAGATTATGAACAAACCTCTTCCACAATGAAAGCAGGCGTTTTTTATCAGAATTAAAGAACTATCAGCAGTAGTAGCTGCTTTTATTAAGGAAAAGCAAAATTCATGAAGATGTTTTTGGAAAATATGCTATAGGTATTTCAGAGCACTACAAAGACCTGACTGCACAGGAAATGTGTCTTAGAGACAATGTAAAGATATCTAACTATCAACTTTTAAGTGTTCTATAAAAATCTATAGATGTAGAGAACAGCAATATTTGGAAGGCATATCACAAGGCCTTTTGGTCTTGCCCTTTTTGTTTTATAAGTAAAATAAAGTGAAAAAAAGCTCCGAAACAAGAAACGAAGCCTTCTCAGTGCACTTGCCTTTCTGAAAAGGTGCCGTGACATCCGCATTTTGCCAGCTATTCCCAAGATCATACATCACGTCCAAGTACCGGCAGCGAACCGAATTACCAGAAGACCAGCCTCTGGCTCTAGTCCGAACGGATCAGAGACACACGCCGCCAGCTTGGCTCCATAGGACGCAAACTCTTTGTTTTACGTCTAGAATTGGCGTTTTTGCTCGCCTCCATTATGAGGTAGTGTGTTGAATGGTTATCCTGGGTGCAAGAAGAGCGGCTACAACGAAATGAGTCTATGAAACAGTGTTTAAAATTCAGTCGATTAGCGTCGAAACAGCCAAAACAACACGAATCGTAATGAATCGGAAGACGATTGAACTTCTTTGAAGTACTTTTACAAAAGAGACAGTAAAGAAACTTTGGCCATGTTCTGCCGCACTACCTAGGCTCTACGAGCTTCCGAAGGTACTCAGAGCGGGCACACCTCTGAGACCAGTAGTGAGAACAATAGGCTGGCCGGTGTGACCGAGCGGTTCTAGGCGCTACAGCCTGAAAACGCGCGGCCGCTACGGTCGCAGGTTCGAATCCTGCCTCGGGCATGGATGTGTGTGATGTCCTTAGGTTAGTTAGGTTTAAGTAGTTCTAAGTTCTAGGGACCTGATGACCTCAGAAGTTAAGTTCCATAGTGCTCAGAGCCATTTGAACCATTTGAGTACAATAGGAGTGGCAACATGCCAGCTTGCTAAACACTTGATGTTAATTTTGAGTCCGCTGGTTGACAAATGTGAGCACGACATCAGGAAATCAGTACAGTTCGTGGAACGGCTATGGGTAGTCCTCTGTCAGCGGCGGTGGCCAATAGGTACATGGAAGACTTTGAGGACAAGTCAGTAGACTCAGCACTATTAAAACCGAAAGTCTTTTGCAGATACGTTGACAATACGTTCGTCATTTGGCCTCAAGAGAAAACTGAGCTTAAGTTTTCTTGTAACACCTGAACTCTATCCACAATCAAATTCAGTTCACCATGGAGGTGGAACAAAACAGTCAGCTGCCATTCTTGGATGTTCTGGAACGAAAAAAACAAGATGAAGCACTGGACACAGCGTTTACCGGATGAAAACCCACACGGACCAGTGCATTCTAGTTGTGGTCATCCGTCACAAAGGGTAACAGTGTAAACACTCTGGTCCACATAGCTCTTGTGATATCCGAAGAAGAAAGCCTAAAACCTAAACTGAATCACCTCAAGGATGTGTTCCAGAAAAACGGCTATATCAGCCGCCGAATTTGACGCACGTTCAACCAAAAGACCACAGCATAGTCAACGCCCAACGAACGCCAACCGAAAAAGATGGGCTACATTCCATACGCAGGCAACGAGTCTGCAAAAAACTACAGAATTTTACGACGACAAAATATGAAATGTGTGTATCGTCCACTGGCGAATACCAAATCCATTTTAGGAACAGTGAAAGACGACTTGGTACTCTGGAAATCTGGAGAGGATTACGGAGTAATTACGCCATTGCGGGAATGCATATGTCGGACAAACGATTCGCACAATTGAAGAAGGGTGCACGAAACACACACGGCACATTGACCAGCAGCCCACACAATCAGTAATTGTTGAAAAATTGCCTTGAAACTAAATACAAAATGAAATACGAAGATACAAAAGTTCTTCAAAATACATTTCACTATTGGGACTGTGTATACAAGGAGGTCACCGTAATCCTGCTAAATGAGAATCTCGTCAAGAAGGACAATGGATTTCAACTCAATCAAATGTGGTCTCCGACACCGAAAATTTTCCAAGCGCAACGGAAACAGAACACCGAGCACGGGGAAACGGAGGGCAGAATGAAGACCGCCACTCGATTCCCGAGCGCGAAGTACCCCCACCACCGCGGCCGGCACATCGCGCGATTCACATACGGGTCAGTGGAGGAGGGAAGCGGACACCCACTGGAGTAGGAGCAGGAGTGACCTGATGACGTTACATTCTTTCTACAACATTCAATCAATCCATCCGCATGCCCGAAAGACTTCCAAGCAGTATGTTCGAGGCTCTTCAGTCTGGAACCGCGCGATCGCTACGGTCGCAGGTTCGAATCCTGCCACAGTCATAGATGTGTGATATGCTTAGGTTAGTAAGGTTTAAGTAGTTATAAGTTGTAGGGGATTGATGTCCCATAGTGGTCAGAGCCATTTTAACCATTTCATTCTTCTACAGATGCGTAATTATTTTTACTGTTGAGGCAATACTAACCGCGCTGCCGCTACGGTCGCAGGTTCAAATCCTGCCTCGGGCATGGATGTGTGTGATGTCCTTGGGTTAGTTAGGTTTGAGTAGTTCTAAGTTCTAGGGGACTGATGACCTCAGATGTTAAGTCCCATAATGCTCAGAGCCATTTGAACCATTTGAGGCAATACTCATGAAAAAAATCTCCGTAAGCTGTGTATCTTGTTGTTAGAGCTCAGTGCAAATTTTGTCTTTGTCCGTTAATGTCCCTTTCACATACTGCTTTTCTTTTGCTGGAAAATGCTAGTAGATTAGATACAAACGCCTCCTTCAACAATCGTAATTGTACCAAATAATAAATCAAGTTCGTGAGTTTAGCTTCTTCTTATTTAACCCCAGATCGTAACAGAAAAGCATGCTGCGCTGGATCATACAATAACATCACACCACCGTACCATTAAGGCCATTGTCTCATTGCTATTGCTATTGCTATGGCTTAAACAATGGTTACTGTGAGCGCCGCCGTTTGAATTTTTTGATAAGGCGTTCCGTGACGTCACGTCCCGACCAGTGCGAGTCTACTTTAATCCCTCTCATCTAAATGGTTATGGTGTTTTTCATTCACATGTTTTCCGGATTTCAACGCCGTGTCAAGTAAATACGTAGATAAAAGTAGAGTGATCACTGTAGCAATGCGCGATATAATCTGCATATTTACGATCGTAACATCAGATGACTTGTTTCTCTAGACAGAAATACTGAATATCTTCGTTTCATCAGAATTGCATCTTAGTCAACAAACCGTATCATTTCTCACATGCTGTGCTAGTGAACTCTTTTCAAGGTAAATGACATCGATTCCAATTAAATCTTATTTACGAGAACTGATTGCTGGTTCCGTCAAAGTACTGTACTCTCTTGAATTTAGTACTAAAACACACTGTAGATGTGGATTTTCTTCTGAACTACTTCAGCCCGGCACGTCGTCATCTTACTCTCGACTGTTTCTACAGCCATACACTCTTTCTTTCAGTACCTTGCTAACAATGCGACGTAAATTGCAGTAGCTTGTTTCGAAGGCATTTATCTGACAGTAATGTTAGCTTTTACGCTTTCTGAAATAACGTCCGTGACTTCTCGCATATTGTAGGCTTTGTGGTAGTTACATTGTGAAATTCGTTTTTTATTATCTGTTGTTCTGGAAGCTAATTTTCGCAGGAAGTAGCTCAGTCGTAACCCGTGTACTTACCTTTTACATGCAACAAGGGAAACGTGTAAAAATATAGAAAATCTAAATGGTATATCAATTTGGCTTGACTGAAAGATTGATCTCGAGTATGGAAATCGTTTGCTTTTGATAATGTGCCATCACATCTGGAAAAGTGTGTATACCGATAAAACTAAAGATTTACCGGTAAGCGAGCACTTTACCAACCGACTGCAACTGTAGACGCTAGTGGTAAGAATTTTGATATAATCCGTTTTTTTAACGTCTGCATGTCAAAGAACGAACTATTTGACGCAAAGGCTCATAGTTGCACATTCTTCACTCTATCAAAAACCATTTGGAGATACTCGGTGTCCATTTCGGAAAGACCACACTACCGCCCAGTTGCAAGTCTTATTTCATGTGCCGCCACATTGGGCGATTTGCGCGTCGGTCGATCATCCCCGCAAGGCGAATAATGCCACACAACTTCATTACACTAGCGTTTAACTTGTCAAGGTTTGTGCGCGTCGGTGATGATGAGATTATAGCGAGAACAGCGCAACACGCAGTCCACGAGCGGAGAACATCGAACCCGGGCCCGCTGCATTCTAGCAAACTCGTTACCACTCAGCTAAGCAAGCGGACGCTAATATAATATTTAAAAACGAGGAGACCTTAATCTCTGTATGGTTTGCGGTACGCTAACCACGAGAATCCTTGTCAGTCACCGAAGGAGAGTTGTGTAACTGACCGGTGGCATTTATAACTGTGCGCCCACTCGACTGATCTAAAATTTTCTACGAGCGTATATTGTATCACGATAAATTCTGTAGATTTGGAAGTGACAGTACTTGTGCACGAGTGTCCAGACCTTTACTTTCCATGTACTTTCCTCATATGAATGTAGTCCGTCTTTGTTTCAACGTGGAAGAACCAAGCATTCCGACACAGTTCGTTACGTTTAATAGCGAAACTCGCGAATTATATGATGGGAAACCCCTTTCAGCGTAGAGTATACTTTCTTGCTACTTATCGCTTGAAGCTTCAGTGCAGAACGCCACATCTGTGTTACTACCAGCAAGTATTTCTCTTCTGTTCCAGCGGAGCTCCTACCTGTCTGCATTACGCTGTTAACGTGACTCAAGAAATCTGCACCTATTATTACTCAGAAACTTCGTTACACTACAGGTTATTGTCATATTTGACGAAGAACCACGACCAACTCCAAACAAAAGGCGTTTGTAGAACCGGCCAGGGACACAAGATCCACACAGAACACTGAAGTCGCCGTACAGAGATGGGATGTAGGGCGGTTGTAATGAGAGGCAAGGAACGCTTCAAACGACAATAATACTAGCGTTCCAACAGGAAGTTGTGGATGACACGGGAGGGCCCGTCAACGACTGACCGAGCGGACGTTCCGAGGAACAAATGTTCAGTTTGAAGTAAGAACCAGAGTTGACTTAATCTGAAACGTAGCACGTTGTAACACCTCCACCTGATTTGACATCAATCCAAATAGAAATACTGTTGCGTAGTATGTGTCCGCCATGTTCAAATTATTAGACTAAAGACATTGTTTCCAAACATTACTTTTATTACACGTTTATATCCACATAGTGATTACATTTGTACATTCAATACTTTGATGCATGCCTTTGTTCTTAATCAACATTTTTATCCTGTTTGGCATAGTTTTTATTAACTTTTCACATGACATTTTAATATCATTGCCATGGTACCACATTTCCTCTAGTTTCTTCATAATATCTTGTTTGGTGGTTATTGTAAATTTCCTTATCCTCTGTTTCACAATAGTCCATAAATTTTCAGTTGTCTTCATATCAGGGCTATTCCCTGCCCAGGGCAACACTTTCAGTTGCTTTTCTTCCAAGTACTTGGAAACACTTTTGGCTTTGTGGCAAGGTACCCCATAATGCATAAAAATGGCATCTTTATTGGGAAACCACTCATTTATTCGGAGGAAAAGTTCCTTTTCAAGGATTTCTTTACATTGTTCTTGCCTACTGTCCCTTGAACAATGAGTAATTCGCAGGACCTTTCACGGACATCACACTCCAGACCATAACGGAAGTTGGATGCTTCACACATTGCTGCACATACTCAGCTTTGAACTGTTCTCCAGGTCTGCGATGAACATATTGGCTGCTTTCTTCCATCACAGTAAATACAGATTCATCCCTGAAGAATACATGAAGCATGTGTACAAAACTGCAAGTTAGAAAAGTTGGGAGCAATAGCATAGCAGACCTCAACAGTCCCAAAATTCTAATGTACATTTCTCCAGTATCAATAAAACATCATAATTTCAAGCCAAAACTCTCAAAACTCCTAACTTTAGAAATTAGACCCACTTAATTTACCATATCATTGGACATAGCCCAGTCTTCACTTGTCTCCTCCTGAAGTTTTTTGGCCCACTGTAATCTTTTAGTTTTCATGGCAGGTGTGATTTTCTGTTTTTTTTCCTTGGTCGGCGTGCCTTTAAACCATATTCAAACAGCCTCCTCCTGATTCTCATAGGTGAAATTTCAACACCCATACCTTTCAGCTGATAGCTTATGTACAAGTAAGTTTACCGGTTCATTGTTGCCATGAGTCTTCTCATTGTCCTAAGAATGAATTTTCTTTTACGTCCTGATTTTCCTTTCCTGTTTGGCTTGTATTCACCCCTTTCTGCACTGAAAGTGTTCTGCTGACAGTTTTCTGTGATATTCTCATTCCATCAACAATTTCTTGCTGTGTATAACGATTTTCAGCAAGAAGTGCTGCCACAGCCGAAACTTTCCGAGGTGAAACATCATTTGTCTTCCCCGTAACCTCACTTTCTTTCGAAACTCCACAATTTATTCCTATAGTTAAAATCATGCAAGTTCACAAGCTATATAATGTCTTGTTAATGTAGCAAGAAGTTGATGGAATAAATAACAAGCTGAAGTACAACACAGAAACATAAAATATTACTGTACACACAGTTTCCAAGCATGTACACAGACAACTAACACCAACACGATTGGGAGGGAAAATGACAAATGTGACCAACTGTGAAAAAATCAGTGCTTGGAAGGGGAATTTCGTGGCATCAATCAATCCACTAAAACAAATCAGTTACTGCACTTTTGTCCCCTATTTTTACACCAGAAAACTGAAGAGTATCAAAAATAGTCGTTTAGTCTAATAGTTTGAACACACCTGTATGTAGCCGCGTGCTCAGCACGACTGACTGCCTTAGGGGCACCCAGGTTCGATTGCTGGTACTGCCTGATATTTTCTCCATGGTGCGGCTTGCACTCGGCCTCTTCAGGTTATTTGACTGATGAGTAGCGGCTCCAAGGACAGGAAGCCCGACAAGTCTTTTGCAGTATGTACAAGATTTATACAAATTTTGTGATACCCTGTATCTTTACAATATTTATAGTTCAGAATATGAGTGAGACTTCTCTCAAGTTAATAACATAATTTATGTACAAAGAAATATTTTTAACGAAATATTTAGAAGTTAAGGTTCATTCAAACCATGCACACTTTAAAAATCCGACCCCGCTAGTAAGTATTTGTCTTAGGATTTTCATACCTTTTTTGGAAGCCCTATTTCTCTAGAATGTTTGTCTTCTCTCGTAATGTTGTAAATCAGGAAATATTACTATTCAAAAATGCTGATATAATTATTAAAAATTGAATATGTAAGCCTTTCAAAGAGACAATGTTACTATCTTGTAGCACTAACATTTCTGTAAGCAAAAATGTGTAAATTTATTAGAAACACTTGTTAATGAATGACAAATTTCAAAGATAAAATTTTTGTTTTCGGCTATTTTTGGCGGGCTATACTAGTAAGCGGAGAGAAAAACATGTGCGCGTAAAACTCCTTCCCTGAAAATAGGTCATAATATTAATGTCTTTTACAGAATATACAGCCTATAGTTACTTGAAACAACTTCTTTGAAAGACTTTTATCGACTGATCCATCTAGACCTGGCTCACGACTGCCCTTCAAATTTGCTTGTATTAAATCGCCTGATTGTATTCAGGCGCCTGATGGTGGTTCAGGTTCATATATCTTAGCTGGTAAGGCCATTGCCTGTGAAAAGCAGGGAACGAGGATCTAAATAAGAAAAGAAGCAAGTTTAGGGTACAACGTACTATAGACATGTGGATCGTTAGAAAAAAGACCACAAACTCGAAATGGACTAGGATATGATGGGAAACCGACCGCAGCTTTTTCATCCCAGCATTCATCTTACGTGGTTTGCGTAAACTACGGGAAACCTAGATCAGGATGGCCAGTCCGGGGTTCGAATGACAGTTTTAATCTCTCACCACACCGCACATTGCGCTGACAAGTGACATGATCTCTGTTCAGTATTAATTTCTACAGAGCGAGGTAGAACCCTGGATAATATAGTTGACGACATGGGTATTTTAAACCCTAAACTTCCTTAATTTGTTTTTCCTCTAACAAATGAAACGATAACTACTGATTCCAACACTGCTAGCGACAGAACTCAGACTCAGACCAAGTCTTTACATAACGTTCAGAAAATAGTATTATGAAACGCAATTTCAGAGTTTTTTTAAAGTAACTCTGTCCGTTTGAATTTCATTTCTTGTGTTGACGTCTAAGCCACGAAAAAGGCAAATTTTATCTCCTCACTCGTTGCTTTGAAAGACGTTGGATCTTGTTATCTTACACACTTGTTGGGTGACGTTAATAAGCAGACATGGAAGCTCGATGAGAGTAGCTATTTCAGGAAGCAGATTGTGACGAACTTGATAAAACGTTTGTAAACGTTTCATGTAGTACTTTGCGCTATCTAACAACTTTGCGTAGTTTCTTCATCACGTGTAAACCACGGGGATTTGCGCCCACTTTGTTCATGAACGTCACGTTATATGTGAGTAAATCGAATCTGTAATTCTTTTTTTACGTATACTGTACTCATACTTCAATAGATAACCATATTCTCAAACTCTCTCTTTCCTAGCGATTTTCCCGTTTCTGTGGTCCCAACATAGCGGGAAGGAGCCCACCAACTATTTTCTGAATGATAACATTTTTCAGCACTGGTTGTCATTTGTTGGATTTAAAAAAAAAGGCCCTTTCCTACATTCACTGTCGCACAGCTTCGGCTATGGAGTCATTCTCAGGTGATTGTATAGAGTAACTCATCAAATGGACATACTGGGGTTACACATCAGTGAGACAGACTGGTACCATTCTACACCTGCGTTATCGGGTGGAGATTTGAAGGACACCCCTTGATAGGTCAGGGGTGCATTACACAAAGGAAGCAGCTACTCAGGTGGGAGAGTGTTTGTGGAGTGCACATGAAGGTTTTTTTTTTTTTTTTTTTTTTTGCTCTAGGCAGTAGTTCGAGGGGCTCTGATGAATATTCGCCAGTCGATATACAGCAAGAGAAGTCAAACGGGGGTCAGAATAGACAAGTCGGCTGTAACAGTGTTATCAATAAACTGTCGAAGTATTCATAACAAAGTTCCCAAATTTACTGCCCTCCGGGAAAGTTCTCACGCTCAGATTATTCTTGGGACCGAGAGCAGGCTGAAACCCGAAGCGGAAAGCTCTGAGGTGTTTAGCGAGTCGTGAAACGTATGTCGCAAAGACAGTTTAGAGGCCATAGGAAGGAGAGTGTTCATAGCAGTTGACAAAAAAATTATCTCTATTGAGGTCGAAGTTGAGTGTTGCAGTGCAGTTATCTGGTCGCGTATAACAGGTGTAGGTGAAACCAACTTAATTGTTAGGTGTTTTTAACGGCCATCCCGTTCTGCTGTGATAGTACTAGAGGCATTCAAAGAAAGCCTACGATCAATAGCGCGTAAACACACAAATCATGCGATACTTGTTGGAGGCAACTTTAACCTGCGGACTCTAGACTGGGATCTCTATGGATTCATTGCGGGGGTACAGACATACAATCATGATAAATACTTTTGAACACATTTTATGAAAATTGTATTGAGCTGCTAACTCTGTAGCCCACACGCAATGGAAGTATCTTAGACCTTGTGGCTAGAAATAGGCGGCACTTTATCGACAAAGTCAGTATAGAAACGGTATTAGAGATCATGATGTAATAGCAACTATGATTCCGAAAGTTAATAAATCAGTCAAGAAGGCTAAGTGAGTGTTTCTGCTAGATAGAGCGGATAAGCAATTATTAACATTTAACTTAAACAGTGAATTGGCATCACTTAGCTCCTGTAAGATGGATGCAGAGGAATTATGAGCGAAGTTTAAGCAGATTGTAAATCGTGGTCTGGAGAGTTATGTGCCTAGTAAGGGGATAACGGATGGAAAGACCCTTCGTGTTTTAATAACGGAATTCGGCGGATGCTGAAGAACCAGAGGCTGTCGCACTCTCTATTCAAAAGGGAACGGATAAATGACCACAAGCGAAGGTTAGTAGAGACTCATGCGTCTGTGAAAAGATCTATGCGCGAAGCATACAGTAACTATCATCGTCACACTTTAGCAAAAAAAAAAAAATGGTTCAAATGTCTCTGAGCACTATGGGACTTAACTTCTGAGGTCATCAGTCCCCTAGAACTTAGAACTACTTAAACCTAACTAACCTAAGGACATCACAAACATCCATGTCCGAGGCAGGATTCGAACCTGCGACCGTAGCGATCGCGCGGTTCCAGACTGTAGCGCCTAGAACCGCTCGGCCACCCCGGCCGGCCCCTTAGCAAAAGATCTGGTAGAGAACCCGAGAAAATGTTGGTCGTATGTAAAATCACTAAGCGTGTTTAAAGCTTCCATTCAGTCCCTTGTTGACCAGTCTGGTGTGGCAGGTGAAGTTAGCAAAACGAAAGCCGAAGTTTTAAATTTCTCGTTCAAGAAATCGTTCAAACAGGAGAATCGTACAAACATACCGTCTTTTGACCATTGAACCTGCAAATTTCAGACCAATATCCCTAACATCAGATTGCACCAGAAACCTTGAACATATTCTCAATTCGAATACAACAAACTTTCTTGAGACTGAGGAGCTTATGTCCACGAATCAGCATTGTTTTAGAAAGCATCGCTCCTGCGCAACTCAACTTGCCATTTTCTCACACGATATACTGACAGCTATGGCTGAAGGGCAACAGGCGGAGCCCAAATTTCTAGATTTCCGGAAAGCATTTAACACGGCGCCCCATTGTGCATATAGGATGCTGGTGCGACCTATTCTTGAATACTGCTCGTGTGTTTGGGATCCGTAACAGGTCGGATTGAAGGAAACCATCGAAGCAATTCAGAGGTGGCTGCTAGATTTGTTATCGGTAGTTTCGAACAACACGTAAGTGCTACGGAGATGCTTTGGGAACACAAATGAGAATCCGTGAATGGAAGGCGACGTTCTTTCTGGGAAACGCTATTGAGAAAATTTAGAGAACCGACATTTGAAGCTGACTACCGAACGATTCTGCTGCCAACAAGAAGCACTGCGCGAAAGGAGTACGAAGATAAGATTCGAGAAATTGGGTTCAAAAAATGGTTCAAATGGCTCTGAGCACTATGGGACTTAACATCTGAGGTCTTCAGTCCACTAGAACTTAGAACTACTTAAACCTAACTAACCTAAGGACATCACACACATCCATGGCCGTGGCAGGATCCAAACTGCGACCGTAGCAGTGGCGCGGTTCCAGACTGAAGCGCCTAGAACCGCACGGCCACCGCGGCCGGCGAGAAATTAGGGCCCATACAGAGACATACAGACAGTCGTTTTTCCCTCGCTCTATTTGCGAGTGGAACTGGAAAGGAAATTACAAGTAGTGGTACAGGGTAACCTCCGCCACGCACCATACTGTGTCTTGCGGAGTACCGATGTAGATGTAAACGTTCAAACTTTCTGCTAACTGTGGATAGTATCCAGTTAAAAACAATGGTTGCCCATCATGGATTTGACAACTATTTCCTGTAGCCGAATGTCACTTCTGTCACCAAATCTTTGGAAGGTAAGGACATTGTGCGAGTGGTATGCTAATAGTATGAATTGTTAATAAACGCATTTTGCGTTTTAAACGTTTTTGTTATTGAGACAGAGATGGAGATGCAGTGCGGCATTTTCTAATATGTTCGGGAAATCGACTAAAGAACTCTTTCAGATTGACCGATGTACCTACCAGAACAACGGCCTCATTCTGATGTAGGAATTCTGCCTGGTTCTGGCTCTGTCCATCATTTCTCTATCTAGCGCACTACGTTTAAAACTTGAGGGCAAGGAATCTGCCAAAAGAGTAGAATACAGTATTATTCAAAATGCATTTGGCTCTTTCTACATAAGTTTAACGACTTTGACATAAAACGTGTAACATAATTATGTTTGTAAACTGTGGGAGTCATTTGTTCAACCCAAAACAACGAATACATAAAAATTAAATCATAGGCAAACATTCCTGGACAGTGTTGAATGTTTTCGCAGACTTAAAAGACACGTTGATGAGTTTCCCGGAAGTATGCACGCTAAGTGCATTTCGATCTTCGGGTAGTGATTATTTAGGAAGGATGTTGTCATTAATAAAAATACATTTGACGCTCTACGAATAAAAGCGTGGAATGACATATTCCTGAATCGGGTAGACAGATTAGAGAATTTCAAGAGAGAAATTTATTGCTTGAAGTTAGATGTAGTGGGAACAATTTTATGGGTTCTTTTTCCTAGAACTATTTCATGTTTGAGGTTGAAAAATAAACTGCGTTTTGTTCTACTAATATTTATTTAGCCCGCCCGGCTAGCCGCGCGATCTAACGCGCTGCTTTCCGAGCGGGAAAGCGTGACGGTCCTCGGCACGAAACCGCCCGGCGAATTAGTGTCGAGGTCCGGTGTGCCGGCCAGCCTGTGGATGGTTTTTAAGGCGGTTTTCCATCTACAAATACCTTGGCGAATGTGGGCTGGTTCCCCTTATTCCGCCTCGGTTACACTGTGTCGGCGATTGCTGCGCAAACACTGCCTCCACATACGCGTACACCATAATTATTCTACCACACAAACATTTGGGGTTACACTATTCTGGTATGACAGGGTGGGGAAGGCGAGGAGGGGGGGGGGGGGGTGTCCACTAGGGGCCGAACCGCACAATAATCCTGGATTCTGTGTGGGGAAGCGGTGGGGTGGAAGGACAGTTGTGGCCTGTTGTGGGGTTGAGAACCACCGAGGGCTACGGCGGCACGAAGCCTCTCCGTCGTCTCTATGTCCCCGGTTCTATACACAATATCTATTTATTTCGAACCAGTTTAACTTCAATGGCACATGTCAGGAAACAACTAAAAGCCTTCACATGAGATACTAGCATGTAAGAAATCAAAAATTAGAGACAATGAAACAATGAAGACACACAGAACATGTGGTCATGGCATTAGACGAGGAATCTCAACTAGTTTCATTCATTTTATACATTAAATTACAATTAACAAGGAGGACAATATCAAACACAGTTCGTAGCAAAAACATACAATATTTAGGAACACGAACTGTGTGAATATAATAGGAGAGAAAGTTATACCTGTAGCACAGTGTACCTAGAAACACATGATGTTTCTTCGTGATCATTGTTTCAATCTAGTGACAGATGTTTGCAATCACATGAACAAATAAAACCGGCGTAAGAGGTTTCCAGCTACTTCCACTGCTGTTGATGTCGTGAGATATGAAGCTGTTTTTTGTGCAGCGTTTGCGAATATTATGAGTTCTGCTTACTTATGTGGCGTATAATACGAGGGGAGTTCAATAAGTAACGCAACCCTTTTTTTTTTACCGCAGGTTGGTTTTATTCTGGATTCCTATGCACCATTTATTCCCCATGCTTTGGCAAGTAAAACCCTATTTTTCAACATAATCTCCGTTCAACGCGACAGTCTTACGCCGTCTTTGCGCGGGGCCTATATCCTCGCATGGTACCATTGTATCAATCGACGTCGGTGCCAACGTGTAGCGGCATCAATAAATAACCTCCCCATTACCCACATACTGCTTCAAGCGGAGTGCATCCTTCACTGGGCCAAACAGATGGAATTCGGAAGATTTGAGATCCGGGATGTAGGGTGGATGAGGGAGAACAGTCCGCTGAAGTTTTGTGAGCTCCTCTCGGGTGCGCAGGCTCGTGTGAAGCCTTATGTTATCATGAATGGGGAAAAATTTGTGACACCGAACAGGCTGAAACCCTGCGTTACAGGAGTCACAGCAGTATGTGACAGGCTGGCATGCGGGAGATCAGACAGGTTTTCCGCGATCTTTTTGTGATGATGACGGAAGCTTCGCCCAACGACTCACCGTGCTTTTGTTTACTGTCAGGTCTCCATAGATATTCTACAAGCCCCTGTGAATATCTGCGATACTCCGGTTTTCCGTCAAAATAAACTCAGTGACACCTCTAGACGTGGAACACACCTCCGTTACAAACGACATTTCGAAGGCTATATATAACGCCGCCAGTATCGAAACTTCATAAGAGTATAGGGGCTGAAACGGGAATACTTCACGATGTCTCATAACAAATTCCGCATTTTTTCAAGGGAAATTGATGAGAAAAAAGTGTGTTGCATTGCTTATTGAACTCCCCTCTATATTAAAGCTATTAGGAGGACATTATTAATTCTTCATATAACACAGTTTTATGGCGAGTTAAATTCTGTATATTTTTCAAACTAGTTACACTAAGTGTGGATGGTTAAGCCATACTTCGACGGTACAGAACCATCTCGTACGTTGAAAGTCTTTTACCATGGAACACGATATATTTGCAAATGAACTGAATATTTTTAATGGTTTTTCCTGTCTGCTGATAAGATCCGACAGAACACCTGTGCGCCTTCTGAGATAAAACTTCTTTCGTCCGTGTTAAATAAATTTGGACGCTCTGGACAGATTAAAGCCACAAAATTCAATATATGCAAAGAATTTCAAAATCGAGCTAAGTGCGGCAATAGCATAATGTTGACCTTTTACATCAACCCCTGAACCAAGTTTTAGCAAAAGTCGAATATTTCTGTGTGTCTGAACAACTGAGGACTCCAAATCACAAGGTTTTAGAACAAAGTATTATTCTCTAGTGTCTCGGCTCTCTTTCTGCTGCAAGCATTTGACAATAATGGAGTATACTAGTTGATTTAAGAGATATTACTCATTGTTGTAACAATATTTACTGTGGGGAAAATCGGGTTTATGATATAGTGAAGGAAGATAATCGAAGTGTCATTAGATTTGTTCTGCAGGGCAGCAGAACCAGCCTATTCCGAAACTATCAATCAGTGTGCTAAACAAGCACGGTTATACCATCTGTGCATCATGACCCATACTAGGAGGCAAAAAAAGGAAAGCATCATTTTCTACAAGTGGTTGGGGACAGAATCTTCAAGAGGATGCAGTCAAATTACTCTGACCTTGCTGGTATTTCCTTCTGACTTAATAAAAAACAACCACGTGAGAGCATCAGTACTATACATCTATTCTCAGATTCTTGCAGCACCAAAAATAAAAATAGTTGTATGTCAGCGATACTTACAGCGTTCTTGGAAAAGAGCACAAAATTCAGTAATATTCGTCACTTTTTTCCTTTTCATAGACATCGCTACGTGCCTCCAGACCGATTGTTTGGTGGAATTGAGAAGACTTACAGAAAAAAAGAAAGCTTCTTGTCGCCTAAAGAATATTATGATAGAAGAGTTTGGTACTCTCAGAGTTATAACACAGACTGGACAGTTAAAAATCTGAATGATAGTATGCATAAAGTACAAAATTCAAGCTACAATTCAAAACGAACAGCCAGCATGTCACCTAATACATGAAAGCAAGGAAAATAGTTAATGTGTCAGTAAGTGATACATATTCTCGAGGCAAGTACAAGTTGACATCCTGAGACGAAAGAAACCATGCCATCCAACAGTACTAACATCCATCCTTTTACCATACATGTTAAGCAAAGAAAGGGCGAAAGATGTGTCTGCCTTGCTTAAGTATTTTGAAATTCCAGATGATGCAAAGGAGTTTTAGAAAGATATCCTATACGAGTAATGTACAGCTGTAAGAGAGAAAATTTGACACTAACAGCGTGATTCTGACATGAAATACTTTTTGTGTTATTAATTTCATATTTCATGTAGTATTGATAATAAAGATATAAACTGAACAATAATGTTAAAACAGATATCATTGCTATTATGGTACTATGCCATTGTGTTTCTATTATTATTGTTTGTCTTCTCAATAAAGTAAAAAACTATAAACTTAAAAAATGCTGTATACAAAAATGTATGCAAAAAGATGTATTTTACAACAATGCAGCCATATAATTTGCACTACAGCACATAAAAACACAGGGTGTTACAAAAAGGTACGGCCAAACTTACAGGAAACATTCCTCACACACAAAGTAAGAAAATATGTTATGTGGACATGTGTCCGGAAACGCTTACTTTTCATGTTAGAGCTCATTTTATTACTTCTCTTCAAATCACATTAATCATGGAATGGAAACACAGCAACAGAATGTATCAGCGTGACTTCAAACACTTTGTTACAGGAAATGTTCAAAATGTCCTCCGTTAGCGAGGATACATGCATCCACCCTCCGTCGAATGGAATCCCTGATGCGCTGATGCAGCCCTGGAGAATGGCGTATATCACAGCCGTCCACAATACGAGCACGAAGTGTCTCTACGTTTGGTACCGGGGTTGCGTAGACAAGAGCTTTCAAATGCCCCCATAAATGAAAGTCAAGAGGGTTGAGGTCAGGAGAGCGTGGAGGCCATGGAATTGGTCCGCCTCTACCAATCCATCGGCCACCGAATCTGTTGTTGAGAAGCGTACGAACACTTCGACTGAAATGTGCAGGAGCTCCATCGTGCATGAACCACATGTTATGTCGTACTTGCAAAGGCACATGTTCTAGCATCACAGGTAGAGTATCCCGTATGAAATCATGATAACGTGCTCCATTGAGCATAGGTGGAAGAACATGGGGCCCACTCAAGACACCACCAACAATGCCTGCCCAAACGTTCACAGAAAATCTGTGTTGATGACGTGATTGCACAATTGCGTGCGGATTCTCGTCAGCCCACACATGTTGAATGAGAAAATTTACAATTTGATCACGTTGGAATGAAGCCTCATCCGTAAAGAGAACATTTGCACTGAAATGAGGATTGACACATCGTTGGATGAACCATTCGCAGAAGTGTACCCGTGGAGGCCAATCAGCTGCTGATAGTGCCTGCACACGCTGTACATGGTACGGAAACAACTGGTTCTCCCGTAGCACTCTCCATACAGTGACGTGGTCAACGTTACCTCGTACAGCAGCAACTTCTCTTACGCTGACATTAGGGTTATCGTCAACTGCACGAAGAGTTGCCTCGTCCATTGCAGGCGTCCTCGTCGTTCTAGGTCTTCCCCAGTCGCGAGTCATAGGCTGGAATGTTCCGTGCTCCCTAAGACGCCGATACATTGCTTCGAACGTCTTCCTGTCGAGACACCTTCGTTCTGGAAATCTGTCTCGATACAAACGTACCGCGCCACGGCTATTGCCCCGTGCTAATCCATACACCAAATGGGCATCTGCCAACTCCGCATTTGTAAACATTTCACTGACTGCAAAACCACGTTCGTGATGAACACTAACCTGTTGATGCTACGTACTGATGTGCTTGATTCTAGTACTGTAGGGCAATGAGTAGCATGTCCACACAAGCACCGAAGTCAACATTACCTTCCTTCAATTGGGCCAACTGGCGGTGAATCGAGGAAGTACAGTACATACTGACGAAACTAAAATGAGCTCTGACATGGAAATTAAGCGTTTCCGGACTCATGTCCACGTAACATCTTTTCTTTATTTGTGTGTGAGGAATGTTTCCTGAAATTTTTGTCGTACCTTTTTGTAACACCCTGTACAAGAAGTGAAAAAAATAAACGGGAATTAAAGAAGGCAACATAATTGATACTAGCAATTATTATAAGCATTTATCGACTTTTGAAAGAAACTGGAAAAATCACACCTTGACAGACTTACAAAAATTAAATTTTAATATGTACTGAAGCGCCAAAGAAAATGGTGCAGGCATGCGTATTCAAATACAGAGATACGTAAACAGGAAGAATACGGCACTGCGATCGGCAGCGCCTATATAAGACAAGTGTCTGGTGCAGCTGTTAGATCGGTTACTGCTGCTACAGTGGCAGGTTATCAAGATTTAAGTGAGTCTGAACGTGGTGTTATAGTCTGCGCACTAGCGATCGGACACAGCGTTTCCGAGATAGCGATGAAGTGGGGATTTTCCCGTACGACCATTTCACGAGTGTGCCGTGAATATCAGGAAACCGATAAAACATCAAAGCCCCGACATCCCTGTGGCCGGAAGATCCTGCAAGAACGGGAACAACGACGACTGAAGAGAATCATTCAACGTGACAGAAGTGCAAGCTTTCCGCAAGATGCTGCAGATTTCAATGCTGAGCCATCAACAAAAGTCAGCGTGCGAACCATTCAATGATACATCATCGATGTGGGCTTTTGGAGCCGAAGGTCCACTCGTGTACCCTTGATGACTGCACGACACAAAACTTTACGACTCGCCTGGGTCCGTCAACACCGTCATTGGACTGCTGATGACTGAAACATGTTGCCTGGTCGGACAAGTCTCGTTTCAAATTGTATGGAGCGGATGGACGTGTACGGATATGGAGACAACCCCATGAATCTATGGACCCTGGATGTCAGCAGGGGACTGTTCAAGCTGGTGGAGGCTATGTAATGGTGTGGGGCATGTGCGGTTGGAGTGGTATGGCACCCCTGATACATCTACCTACGACTCTGACAGGTGACATGCACGTAAGCATCCTGTCTGATCACCTGCATCCATTCATGTGCATTGTGCATTCCGAGCAATTCCAGCAGGACAATGCGTCACCCCACACGTCCATAATTGCTATAGAATGGCTCCAAGAACAATCTTCTGAGTTTAAACACTTCCACTGGCCACCAAACTTCCAAGATATGAACATTTTTGAGCATATCCGGGATGCCTTGCAATGTGCTATTCAGAAATGATCTCCACTCCCTTGTACTCTTACGGATTTATGGACAGCCCTGCGGAATTCATTGTGTCTGTTTCCTCCAGCACTACATCACACATTAGTCGAGTCCTTGCCACGAGGCGTTACGGCACTTCTTGCTTGCTCACGGGGGCCCTTCACGATATTAGGCAGGTGTTCCAGTTTCTTTGGCTCTTCAGTGTAGTCATTACAACACTTCATTAATGTCAGTGAGATCTTGTAGTGACGTAAAAATTCAAACGCTCAAATACACCTATCTAAATGAAAATAGCAAAACTCATATTATGAAATTCTATATCTGTTGCATTTACCGAGTTTGGAAAAAATGTTCCCCATATTAGATAGGAACACAAATGTGGATGTCCTTCCTTTAATCTGTCAGGGCTCTCAGTTCAGAGCACACACTGCTACAATGCCGACTCAAAGGAAGTCGAAGCTACTGGCAGTAAAACTCTAAGCCTCTTTCCTCTGCGCAGTAAAGGTTTTATTCCGCTCCTAACCCGTGGGCTCTGAATAACAATGCACAGAAAAAGTCACAAGACTCAGATGAGGTATAAACAAGTGGCAAGATTCTCCGCTTGCTTGGCGGGACAATGGGAAACTGCAGTTTCCCTGAGAAAGGCATTAAGAAACAAACATTTGTGTCACCTGTATTGGAATACTGCGTAGTACACAATCATGCTGGATACAGTGTACAGTCAACAGCAATGCGAATAGTAACAGGTTTGTTCCAGTCATAATAATTAAAAGAACGGTTTTTTAAGGTTTGTTTCGAAAATATGGTTCAGCCCCCTACACACCACTCACTTAAGTGTCGTGAAGGCATTCGACTAACGGCGGCTAGCGTAGCTACATATTTGCAATAATTTTTGCCAAGTTTCATACCTGAATCTAACGAGAAAAACACAGGATGCCTCTACGGTCTATGCAGACGAGTGCAGAAACTCCAATTATTAAACAGAAGAACTATGAGAAAAATTTAAGGTCTAATAAGAAGCACAGAAGACCGGAATGACGATGTCAAATAAAATATAGAAAAAAACAACAAAAAAACAAAGGAAAAGAAAAGTGTGATATCTCAAGTTTTTTAGCGTGCTTTATTAATAACGTATTTTCTAGAGTTCATCCGACGAATTGAAACAGTTTTTCTACATGATATTTCGACAACCGGCCGAAACATTTTCTTCAGGTGCTGCGAATTGTGTTATTTCTACTTGCTTCCTGAGCCCCAACAAGACTGTGGAGTATTAATCGTATCACGCCGATGTTTTTAGCCGAGATCGATTTCCAGCTCTATCTACGTCACTTTAGTGCTTTTTTTGTAGCGTGCAACGTTATTCTGCTACTGTTTTACAGTTCTGATGGATAAGGGTAATGGAATGTAGTCGAATTAAGTCGGGTGATGCTGAGGGAATTAGATTAGGAAATGAGACACTTAAAGTAGTAAAGGAGTTTTGCTATTTGGGGAGCAAAATAACTGATGATGGTCGAAGTAGAGAGGATATAAAATGTAGAGTGGCAATGGCAAGGAAAGCGTTTCTGAAGAAGAGAAATTTGTTAACATCGAGTATAGATTTAAGTGTCAGGAAGTCATTTCTGAAAGTATTTGTATGGAGTGTAGCCATGTATGGAAGTGAAACATGGACGATAAATAGTTTGGACAAGAAGAGAATAGAAGCTTTCGAAATGTGGTGCTACAGAAGAATGCTGAAAATTAGATGGGTAGATCACATAACTAATGAGGAGGTATTGAATAGAATTGGAGAGGAGATTGTGGCACAACTTGAAAAGAAGAAGGGATCGCTTGGTAAGGCATGTTCTGAGGCATCAAGGGATCACCAATTTAGTGCTGGAGGGCAAAGTGGAGGGTAAAAGTCGTATAGAGAGACCAAGAGATGAATACACTAAGCTGATTCAGAAGGATGTAGGCTGCAGCAGGTACTGAGAGATGAAGAAGCTTGCACAGGATAGAGTAGCATGGAGAGCTGCATCAAACCAGTCTCAGGACTGAAGACCACAACAACAGCAACATGGATGAAATGATCGGATATAATATGAGTGCAGAGTTCCCAGTCTTGCTTAAATTGAAAATTGCGTAGCAGGTATCAGGAGTCGAACTGGGCTGTAAACAGCAAAACGACACCAATAACACTTCACAATCTGGTGGAGTTCAGGCAGCGAATACACCTGGCATCGCTGCAAATCAATATATCGTGCAGAAAAATGGAATCAATGACACAGCTAAACACCAGAAAGAACATCAATAATAAAAATGACTGACTGGGACATGTATACAGAAAGAACGGCAATAGGCTAACAAAACAGTTCTTAATTCTAGGACAAGAAACTAACAGAAAGGTGTTGTTGTGGTCTTTAGACCGAAGTCTGGCTTGAGGAGAGAACTCCACGCTAGTCTATCGCGTGCAAGCCTCGCCATATCTGCATAGCTACTACAACGTACATCCGCTCGATCCTTCCTACCGGATTCAGGCCTCGGTCTCTCTCTACAGTTTTCTCCGTGTTCCCCTTCCGCCGCACCTCCTCCCATTACCAAATTGACGACTCCTTGATACCTCAAACTTATTCTATCAACCGATCCCTTTTTGTAACAAAGTTGTGCCGCAAATTTCATTTTTTCCCAACTCGATCTACTTGTGTCATCTACAGCATTCTTGTGTAGCACCACCTTACACAAGCTTCTATTCCCTTCTTGTCTGAATTGGTTATTGTCCGGATTTCATTCCTGTACAAGGCTACAATCCACACAAATAATTTCAGAAAACACTTCTTGCCAGGCAAATTTCTGTTAGCTGTTTGCAATATTCCCCTTCATAAGAAATGCTTTACTTGCTGCTGTCAGCCTATATATTATATAGTCTCTGCTTTGGCTATCATTAGTTACATTCTAAGGCATAAAAAAAGAAACGACGCACCACGGATTAATTATCCGAATGGGACGGAAATCGGTAGATGTGATGTGCATGTACAGAAAAACAAATGATTACAATTTCATAAAAATTGAATGATTAATTCAAGAGAAAGAACTTCAAAAAATAAGCAAGTCAATAACACGTTGGTCCTTCTTTGGCCTGTAGACAAGCAATTTTTCGGCTTGGCATTGATTTACAGAGTTACTGGATGTCTTTCTGAGAGATTCGTGCCAAATTCTGTCCAATTGATGCGTTAGATCGTCAAATGCCGAGCTGATTTGAGGGCCCTGCCAATAATGCTCCAAATGTTCTCAGTTTGGAGAGAGATGCGGTGACACTGCTGGCCAAGGTACAGTTGACAAGCATGAAGGCAAGCAGTAGAAGCTCTCGCAGTGTGCTGGCGGGCATTATCGCGCTGAAATGTAAGCCCAGGACGGCTGTCCATGGAGAGCAACAAACGGGGTGGAGGGGGGGGGGGGGGGGTAGAATATCGTCGACGTACCGCTGTGCTGTATGGATGCTGTGAATGACAACCAAAGTGTTCCTACTATGAAATGAAATCACCCCTGACCTTTACCACTGCTTGTCGGGCGTTACGGCAGGCGACTGACAGGTCGGTACCACCACTCTCTGGGGCATCTCCAGACATTTCTTCACTGGTCATCGGGGCTTAATTTGAAGAGGGGCTTATCACTGAAGAAAACTGTACTCCAGTCAATGAGATTCCAGCCAAAGACGTGTCTGGAGAAGCCCCAACAGTGGTGGGATACAAACCTGACGGTCGCCCTTGATATAGCCTGACATCTGGGAGTGACAGTCCGGGGAGCCATTTCATAGCAGATGCCCTTCGTTGTCATCCACGACAACTTAACAGAACAGCGGTGCATCGACGATTTTCTACGCCCTGTTTTGTTGCCTTTCATGGCAAGCCATCGTCGGCTTACATTTGAGCTAAGTAATGCACGCCCGCACATGGCGAGAGTTTCTGCTGCTTTTCTTCGTGCTTGCCTAACCTTACCTTGGCCAGCAAGATCTCCGAATCTCTCCACAATTGAAAACATTTGGAGCGCTGTGGACAAAATTCTCCATCCAGCTAGGGATTTTAACGACCTAACGCGCCTGTAGGACAGACTTTGGCATGATATCCGTCAGGACAACATCCAACAACTCTGTCAATCAATGTCAAACCGAAAATTTACTGACCTACTTTATTTGTGATGCTCTTTCTCTTGCACGTATCATCTAATTTTTCTGAAATTGTAATCATTTGATTATCTATACATCTACTTCACATCTACTGATTTCCGTCCCATAGGGATAATTCCTTTTTTTCCTTAGTGTGTATTTTGCTGCTCTGCTCAGATAGCAAAACTCATTGATTATTTTTAGTATCTCATTTCCTAATCTCAATCCCTCAGCAGCGCCTGATTTATTTTGCCTACACTCCATTACCCTTCTTTTACTTCCGTTGATATTCATCTTATAACTTGTTTCCAAGACACTATCCATTCCGTTCTGTTGCTCTTCCAATCCTTTATCATCTATGACAGAATTACATCATCAGACAACCTCAGAATTTTAATACCTTCCACTTAACTTTAATTAATTTGCTCAGTTCTCCTTAGTTTCTTTTACTACATGTTGAATGTACTTATTAAGTAACGACAGGGAAAGGCTTCAGCTCTGTCTCAATCCCTTGTCGACAACTGCTTCCCTTTGATTTCCCGCCAATCTTACAACTGCAGTTTGGTTTCCGTACAAATTGTGGATAACTTTTTGCTTTCTGTATATTTGATCCTTTCTATATTCAGAAATTCATTGGCTATATATTCCAGTTAAAATTGTCAAAAAAAAATGGTTTAAATGGCTCTGAGCACTATGGGACTTAACATCTATGGTCATCAGTCCCCTAGAACTACTTAAACCTAACTAACCTAAGGACATCACACAACACCCAGTCATCACGAGGCAGAGAATAAAATTGTCAAAAACTTTGTTTAAACTTACAAACTCTATAAGTATAGGTTCGCCTTCCTTCAGTCTAAGATAAGTAGCAAAGATAGTATTGTCTCGCATACTGATATATTTCTCCAGGACGCAAAATGTTATTCTCGAGATAGACTCTTACTAATTATTCCATTCTTCTGTAAATATTTCGTGTCAGTTTGTTGCAGCCAGGACTCATTAAACAGACGGTTGTGTAATATCCAAACTAACAAGCACCTGCCTTTCTTGGAATTGAAATTATTAAAATCCTCTTGAAGTCTGAGAGTATTTCCCCTATCTCATACATCTTGCTCTCCATGTGGAATAGTTATGTCGTGAGTGGCTCTTTCATATACCTCAATAGTTATGAGGAAATGTCGTCTACATAGGGTCTTTGTTTCTACTTACAGTATGTGATCAAAAGTATCCGGGCACCCCCAAAAACGTAAGTTTTTCATATTAGGTGCATTGTGCTGCAGTCTACTGCCAGGTACTCCATATCAGCGACCTCAGTAGTCATTAGGTATCGTGACAGAGCAAAATAGGGCGCTCCGCGGAACTCACGGTCTTCGAACTTGGTGAGGTGATTGGGTTTCACTTGTGTCAAACGTCTGTACTTGATATTTCCTCACTCCTAAACATCCCTAGAGCCACTGTTTCCGATGTGATACTGAAGTGGAAGCGTGAAGGGACTCGTACAGCACGAAAGTGTACAGGCCTACCTTGTCTGTTGACTGACAGAGACCGCCGACAGTTGAAGAGGGTCGTAGAGTGTAATAAGCAGACATCTATCCACACCGTCGCACAGGAATTCCAAACTGCATCAGGATCCAATGCAAGTACTATGACAATTAGGTGGGAGGTGAGAAAACGGAGATTTCATGGTCGAGCGGCTGCTCATAAGCCACACATCACGTCGGTAAATGCCAAACGTCGCCTCGCTTGGTGTAAGGAGCGGAAACATTGGACAATTGAACAGTGTAAAAACGTGTGGAGTGACGAATTACGGTGCACAGTGTGGCGATCCGGCGGCAGGGTGTGGGTATGGCGGATGCCCAGTAAACGTCATCTGCCAGCATGTGTAGTGCCAACAGTAATATTCGGAGGCGGTGGTGTTATGGTGTGGTCGCGCTTTTTTTTTTTTTGTTTTTCTTGAAAGACCTCTTTAATTTTCCTACGGGCGGTGTCTATCCTCTCGGAAGTCATGCATGCTTCTACAGCCTTACATTTTTCGTGGAGCCATTCCTGATTTGCCAGTTTGTCCTACTATCACTTTCACTTTTCGACGCCTGTATTCCATTTTTGACTGCTTCATTTGTTGCAGTTTTGCAATTTCTCCTTCTGTCAACGAGATTCAGTGTATCGTGTGTTATCCAAGGATTTCTACTGGGCGTTCTTTTCTTCCAGTTTGATTCCTTGTTACTCTCACTATTTCGTCTCTTAAAGCTACCCATTAGTCTTTATTGCATTCCTTTACCCCGTTACAATCAATAGTTGTCTAAAACTACCTCTGAAATTCGCAACAACCGCTGATTCTTTAAATTTTCCCCAGGTCCTATCTTAATTTTCTAGCTTTCTGCAAATTCGTTAATTTTAATCTGTAGTTTATAACCAACAAATTACCGTTAGTGTTCACATCTGTCCCCGAAAACATTTTGTAGTTTAAAATCAGGTTTGGAAATCACTGTCTTATCATTATGTGATGTATCTGAAATCCTCATGGTGTCCCAAGTTTCTTCCACGTATAGAAGCTTCCCTCGTGATTCTTACACCAAGTATTAACAATGATTAAATTGTGCTCTGTGTAATATTCCATCAGTTGGCTTGCCGTTTCAGTCCTCTCTCAAAATCGCCATTATCCTATTATGTTTCCCTTCCTTCCTTTCCCTGCTATTGGATTCTAGCCCCAAATCGCAATTAAGTTTTCATCTGCCTTAACCATGTAAATAATTTGTTCACCTCATTACACATTCTTTCACAGTCTTCGTCATCTTCGAAGGTATTTGGCGTATAAAGTTGTACTACTACAATAGATGTTAGCTTCGTGTGTATGTTGGCCACCATGATGCATTTACTATGCTGTTCATAGTAGCCTCCCACACTCATTTTTTCTTATTAATTATTAGACCTACACTTACATTGCTCTTGTTTGATTTTGTGTTGATAACTCTTTAGTGACCTAACCTTCTGTCTTCTTCCTGCTATCGCACTTCGCTGATTCCGACTGTACCTATCCTCAAACTATTCATCTCTCTTTTTAAATTCTCTGCCTTCGAAAATTGCTCATCACAAATTACCACTTTTAACTTTTACTATTTTCCGTGTTTTCTAATTCGTGATCACACTGCTAATATATTCTGTGCTCATTAATCGATGTCTGAAGTGAGGACAGGTTTTGGATAACCATGAAGGAAAGTCTGGGACATGTCTTTTGGCGAACAGTCTTGGTCAATGAGGGCTCAGTACAGCCTCACGTCGGTGACCCGTGGATAGCGTTCAGGCAGGACAAAAGTAGACGAGAGAGAGACTTGCTTGTCGTTCCTGTTCGGTGTTGGGTGAATGGCTCTGTGTGTACAGCTCTGTGTCACACGCTCTTAGTGGAGAAAATTGATGTGAAAACTTGTCCTGAGATTGTTTTCTCCATACTCTTGTTACATGCTGTGAATCACTGTGAGGTAAAGCTTGCCGTTGCAGTGCTTAGTGTTTTAACTCACTGCAGAAATAGGTTCGTCAATGGTATATCCGAATCGTAGACGAGCAAAATAGATTGCATTCTCATTGATTTAACTTTATTGATATTTTCGTAGGGCTCTTGATTAACAAGTGAATAAATTCTGTATTATATGCTGATACAGAATGCCATGCAGTTAGTATATGAATAATTGTATTCTTCTTTGTACTACAATCTGTTCCTTGAGTTGAAAAAATTATTAAGTTTAATACAAACTCTCTGAATTTATTTAAATTTCATTGTCACTGTTTAACTCTCAGTTGGAACATAACGATCCTAATCAAAATTCCATGCGTTCGTGCACTTCGCAAATAAGTGCACTAGACGTTCTGCTACCATTACTCATATTCATGCGCACTGTGTATTTGTTCAGCTACACTATTAGCTCTAGATTCTCAGCATACACTTTCAGTTTATTGAAGGTAAGCTGGGCCGATATCTTCGATGCAGCCAACGTTGTATTGGGTCCAATTTAGTGTTTCTTCTGATACATTGTAATTTCAGGCTTTGTGTCGAGACGTGTTGAGATAGCAGACTAAACCACGTTGCTCATTATTTCACATCGCTGTTTCTATAAGCTAGGGCAATGACATGCTTCATAAGTCAAGTCATGAGCCTGCCGATAGGAAATTTTGTCGTTAAATTTCATTTACGTCCATATAGCAACACGTTGCGCAAAGTAAGCCTTCCCCTTGAGAATTTTTTCCTAGGCCATAGACTTTCATGTTACAACAGACCATTTCAAACAGGGCAACTATGTCTCGACATTCTTTCATGTATGTAGAATTTACCAACATAAGGGAAGCTTACAATTTACCTACCTGGTTAAAGGATCTAACATTTCAGGTTCCGACCTCTAGAATCCCAATTTTTTTTTCTCCTTATAACAAAATTCACCCGAGTAGTCTCTTCTGGTGGCCGTGGTGTTACTGAAAAGGCTGCTGCCCCTCCTCGCGAATCTTATGTTTGTTTGCTGGCCTTTCCACAGGTACCCATGTGATTTGGTTCCACCTATGGTATTTGTATTTGTATCGCAGAGACTCGCTAACCGCCGGACCTCGGCTAAGTGCTTTTTTGTTTGAGGTTCGGGGGGCGGGGGGGGGGGGGGGGGGGGGGAGGAGGAGAGTTGGGTACGAGAAGTTAAAGATGATTTAGAAACACACAACATAAAAAAGAAGACGCAGCGAAAGAAAATGTTTTCAGAGGGAAAGTAAGAGAAACGAGACATCATAGTGAAGGGATGAAATAGTGTTGGAGGATAGGAAACCAGCAGTGGAGGAGAAAATGAAACTGATACGTGGACTCTGCTTGGCCATAACGTGAAGAAAACAAAATTCGTCCAGTACAATCCTTAGATGTAGAACGTGAGTGCTCTGAGAAGAGATAACGAATATCAGATATTTGAATCTGGAGACCAAAATATTTAGAGAAGATCTAAAGAGCCACACACCTTTTAAACAACAATGGTTTTCTTTTCTTTTACACCACTGACATGGTGAGAATCCATTTAGTTCCTTATTTTGTTCTCTTAACGTCACACCCTCTCTCTCTCTCTCTCTCTCTCTCTCTCTCTCTCTCTCTCTCTCTCTCTTTCAGAGGTACAAGTCCAGAAATATAGCCCAGAGATCCATTGGCAGATTAAATATACGTGTCCAGCAATTCGGTTTGACTCTCGATCTGAAATTCAGTTTCAGTGTAAGAGGAAGGTTCGACAAGAAAACCTCGACAGAGGGATTACGTAACAACTGATACTGCTAGCTGTAACAAGCTCTATCGGGGATCGGATTATATAACGACTAACGGCTATGTACAATCTGTATGTCAGGATAAGTACAACACATTTCAAAAATATTCCTCCAATTGCAAAAGGCTATATCTTCCACAGGAATTAAAATAGAAACTAGGGATAGTTTGTAACTTACAAGAACGGCTACAAAGTTTTTATATTCAAGAGAATCATCACATTTACAAGGGTATAGATTTTACACGACCGCACAGACAATCTTCGTATACTTTTTACAGTAACGTTTAAGATCAAAGTTTTAATTTACTTTTCACAATGTTCAAAGCGACCTCCATCAGACGCACGTGGGACTTGTTCCACATTTTTAAGAGCATTTCGGCAGTTACTGCATCCACTGCAGATCACGCTAAGTTGTTGGAGATAAAGTAGAAGGAGTCATTCATAAACTGGGAATTTTTCACACGGGATTACCATTTGTCTCAATGGGAATTTCCCACACGATCCTTGGTCGATACATGGGCACTGGAGCAATCTCAACTTCTTGCTGAAACAACATTGTGACTGGAAACGAACGTCAGATTTCCCACATCTCGTGGTTCTTTTTCTGTAGCTGCCAAGGCTTTCCCTCTACCCACAACAACAAAATCCCGCTGCAGGAACAATATTGTATCTTTTGCGTCGTGTGCAGTGAACTCTGAATGTCAGATTCTAACTATATGAACTTGCCGACCGAAGATCCTCGCCCTGACTGTCATCTTGTGATTAGGCAACAAATAAAGCGTGCTCGTAGATCACAGCTGTCATTAGAACTCAAATAAAAAAAGTACTTCCGATCCTGCGCCCATATGAGCCAACTGCATCAGATTACTGCAGAAGATATGAAGTACTGTTTCAAAATTAGTGCAAAAACGGTTATGATGGCGCTGTATTCTTTAGAAGACTCGAAAGGAACCCATGATGGGCACATCAACAAGATAATTGGAGAACCGGTCTGTGTACTGTGTTCCAAAAAGCCGCGAGTGATAATTAATTTTTTCAGGGGGTCATAACTCGGGTTCTGTTGATCACAGAGACAGGGGCTTAAGTGTCTTCGATATCAAATGGCTCTGAGCACTATGGGACTTAACAGCTGTGGTCATCAGTCCGCTAGAACTTAGAACTACTTAAACCTAACTAACCTAAGGACATCACACACATCCATGCCCGAGGCAGGATTCGAGCCTGCGACCGCAGCAGTCGCACGGTTCCCGACTGCGCGCCTAGAACCGCGAGACCACCGCGGCCGGCCTTCGATATCCCATGGCCTGACGATCATTTGTGTGGCTATCGGAAGAACGGACATACTGTAGCTATACTACAGCACAGGATCAACATTTAAGCATTACACACTACCTCCAGCCCAGGAAAATTGAGCAAATCGGTTTCTTCTTTTGAATTAGGTGTGGTCTACGGTGTACCTTAGGTGGCTTATAAAAGCACCGTGTATTCGTAGATGATTCATGAAGAAAAAAGACAATTTTTGGTTACAAAAAGTAAGAATTGTGGGGATGGCCGCTTCTGTAATTGCTATTCATGATAGATCGTCGAAATTTTAAACATATATTCTTAAGATGCTGCTCTAGAGGAAATTCCAGCCTTTTTTAAATATCAATATCCGTTACCAAAATCCAGAGGTTCAAAGTTACCGTAGTTATGCAGAAAACCGTAAAGACAGTCTTTGCACCGTGGGTCTCAGTCACATAAATAAGTAATGATAGCAAATTGCTCAAATTTTAACTGTGCATTCTTTACACACTCACCTACGAATGCCGTTTTTCCGTTTTCGAATATCTCTATCTGTTGTCAAGATACACCCGAAAAACCATGATTTTTGGGTCAAAAAAGTACCAACTGTGAAATGGACACTTTTATAATTACTACTCATAACAAATCGTCGAAATTTTTATCTTATGTTCTTAAGATGATGACCTCGGGGAATGTTGAAACCCTTTTCGATATCATTATCACCGGCCGGTGTGGCCGAGCGGTTCTAGTCGCTTCAGTCTGGTACCGCGCGACCGCTACGGTCGCAGGTTCTAAATCCTACCTCGGGCATGGATGTGTGTGATGTCCTTAGATTAGTTAGGTTTAAGTAGTTCTAAGTTCTAGGTGACTGATGACCTCAGATGTTAAGTCCCATAGTGCTCAGAGCAATTTGAACCATTTGATATCATTATCCGTTACTGAGATCCGGTGGTTAAGAGATCTGTGCCTGTAAGGTATGCACATAACATCCGGTCTGAGGCATAGATCTAGTTCTCACTGACATAATGAACACATGGCAAAGAATCTAGGGTCATCGCAAGGGTCACCAAACTGTGTTTTTATTCGGCATTTTTTCACCAACAAGACTTTATGACACACTGTGTCTGTATAATGGGCACTTCAGGCCTGTACAAATATACATAGTGGTACTGCAGTGACAAAAAATGGGCTATAGAAGGTTTTAACACGCCTGAAAATAACTTAAAATGAGTGGCAAAAATTTTGTAAAGCTGAAAAGACTGCAAATCCAATAAAATATTTCTAATAACATTTTTACTCGTTTGAGATACAAATCATAAGCCTGGAGTTTTCTATCAATTGCGATCTATGAGCAAAATATCCAGAAAAAATGTAAAGCTGATATTTATGTGTTAACCTTATATTATGCACCCTTATTTATTGTTTATATGTGTCAAAGTATGTAATTGTATCGAAGTATATAGGATAAATAAATTGTCAAAAATTTAGTGTCTTATAGAATTGGTTTGGTGTCGCGGGGAAAATAGGGAACCAGCGACAAAACTCTCCTGTCGGAGGCGGTATGTTCTTCTTTAAAAGACACTGAAAGAAACATGGAGGTGACTGATGACCTCAGAAGTTAAGTCCCTTAGTGCTCAGAGCCAAATATGGAGAACTAGCTTCGTCAGCGCTTATTCCGCTTTTGTCACCAAAAATTTTGGCTTGCGAACATATTCGAGCTTTTTGTGCTGAAAGGGAGTAGCGGATAGACAATGACGACGGAAAAGAGACAAGAGAGTGTACTGGTAGAGAAACAGAGAGGAGACAGTAATGGTGGGACAGAGAAAGTGCCAGTGAAAGAGAGATGGATGAGGTCAGTAGCAGTGGATCGAGACGTGATATTTATGTCATTGAGAGACAGTGGTCTTAAAAGAGAAAGAGAGGTGGGTGAAGACAGAAGCAGTGGGAGCAAAAGAGGGAGGAGACAGTGGAAATGAAAAATACGGATGAGTGGAGACAATAAATGGGTTATGGGGGAGTCTGGGCTCTTCCAGGCCCACAAACTTTAACACGTAGGTACAGGGGAAAATATAATTTGTATGCCCCCTCCCCCAAAAAAATTTCTCTTTTTTTTTGAGCTGCTGAAGTGTGGTGAGGACAGTGTTAGTGGGAAAGAAATACAAAAGGAGAGAGTGCAAGTGAGATCTGACAAAGTGGCAGTAGGAAATCGATTGCAGAAAAAGGAGACAGTGGGAGAGAGACATATCAGACAGTTACAGAGAGAAGGAGTTGCTGAGTATGAACGCTTGACTACAAAGAGAGATTCGGTGAAAGGGTTTAGAATGTTCTGTGTTAAAAGAGCCTGAAGAAGATCACATGCCAAAATTTCTGTTGAGGAAGGCGGACTGGGGAGTGAGGCAGCTGGTTCCGCATTTTTCTGTCAGAGTCTTTTAAAGAGGAACATATTCGCCTTTTTGTGCCCTCACAGGAGCAGTTTTCAGCTGGTTTGCTCTTATTCATCTAACGAAGTAGAAATCTGTTGCTATTAGTATAGAAAATCAGGTAATTCGTACATGATTCAGATGCCTCTTCCACGAAGTGACATATCACTTCTTTTGCTTCCGAGACCAGTGCATGTCGCTGATAATAAAACTTAATTATGAATGAACTGTACAAGTTCTTCTTAAGTACTTAATGGTATTAAATAGAAATTCATATTATCTCACACTTATGCGAAATACATGTATCCCTAATTGGAATCTGAAGTGGTTCATCACATTAGAGAAAATTAAAAATCTTAGCTTACATTAAAGGAGGAGTCCTTCTCGGTATGTGAGGGGAAGGGTCATATAACGAATGCTCTTCTGATACACCCACACTTCAGATTACTTTTGCATTTAACTTACAGTTTATAAGCAGAACTAAATAAAGAAATGCAGATATTGGACTCATCTCGGTCGTGTTGCACGAGAATCGATCGAGGCGAAACACAGATTATAACAGCTGCAGAAATTATTGGTAAGAGAGCAATGTAAGTTTGGTAACTAAACAAATTGGTAATAATGAAAATAAAAAACACGTTTTCCAAACGTGTTTATATTTAAAAACGAACTCCAAAGGCCCTGGTCGTTTTACTCCTATAGTCACTACATTCTGACTATACTTGATAACACAGTAATTAAAAAGAAACAGATCAACTGATCTAGGTACAACCACAACAAAGAGGTAGAAACAAACGTTGTTGTGTTCACTTACATTCTAAGATGAGAGTCGGAAAAGAAATTAGCATTTTTAATTACCCCTAATCACTCGCTGGATCGAAGATCTCTGTGTAACTGCAGTAAGGCAGATGGTGTAGAAGATAGGAACCATTAAGAATCGGGAGTCCTAACGTCCAATCACAGAGTGCTCCATTTGTGTAGTACAAAGTAGCATCATTGTGTTCAATTTACTCAGTTTGCCAGTTACATGACACTAGCCAACACAGTCGCTGCACCAAGTTTGTAAATGAACAAACATTGTCTGGATAACAATTTCTTATATTAATCTGCTGCTAGTTTCTGACTGCCATGTAGATCATCTTCAGCTCAAAGCTGGAAAAGGAAAAAGAGGAGACAAAATAAACATTACAAAAGTGTAACATTAAAAACAATATTATCTAAGGTAGCACAAGAAACATCAAAACATCATGAAATCCACACGTATATGACATCTCAAGGTGCAATTTGTCAACAGTGGTATGAATGACATAAAGTTAACGTAAAAATACAAAGGATGTAAAGGAAACAATTGTACAATCAGCCACAGGACGTATGTACAAGTAATTGTCTACTATACTGATCGACATCTACATCTACATCCATACTCCGCAAGCCACCTGACGGTGTGTGGCGGAGGGTACCTTGAGTACCTCTTTCGCTTCTCCCTTCTACTCCAATCTCGTATTGTTTGTGGAAAGAAAGATTGTCGATATGCCTCTGTGTGGGCCCTAAAAAAGCATAAAGGAGATTATTCCTAATAAAAAATAAGTAAGTATTAAGATAAAAAATTTAGAAAATGTTAACCTAATACATGTCAGAAAATATGGTGTGCTATACAGTAAGAAAACTACAAATGTAGAAAACAACCCCTCAGAGTATTGCACATTGCTCATCCTCATTCTTTTTCTATATTTCATAAGATTATGCAAAATTAACAAACACATCTAATCTGCTTTATTTGCCTTCTTCATCTGTACAAAACAACTGTGTGAGAAAAGGTATTGGGTTACAAAATAACTATAACTTCAAGGGAACTGTACTACTGCACATTAAGAAAAGTGTTGCATGATAGTAGTGTCAGAAAACGAAGTGGCCATTAGATAGCACAGCCAACCATAGCATTTTGAGTGAGAGCACTGCATTGGTGCGTTTGTGCATGTCACAGGCTGTCCACTGCATTGACTGCCTTCCGTCTATAGCCAACTAACATGTAACAGTTGTAGGGCTCAGAGAGTAGGGGCGCAGTCTGCATTGCTGCTAGATTTCCCCCATGATGTAATGTGCTGTCACCAGATTTCTGTGATAAGCAGTACGTGAACGACGAGGAAGTACACACATCGAAAAAAGTTTTGCATCACCTCAGGTCCAAGAGTTCCAGAACCTGTACAGAAAATTGGAATGGAGATCAACTTAAACATCATTTTCCCCCTTTTCATTGCTTATGAAAACCACACTTTGTATGTTATACCACCATATAGCGAGACCTTCAGAGGTGGTGGTCCAGATGGCTGTACAGAACGGTATGTCTAATATCCAGTAGCACGTCCTCTTGCATTGATGCATGCCTGTATTCGTCGTGGCATATCATCCACAAGTCCATCAAGGCACTGTTGGTCCAGATTCTCCCACTCCTCAACCTAGATTCGGGGAAGATTCATCAGATTGGTTGGTGGGGTCATGTCATCCATAAACAGCCCTTTTCAATCTATCCCAAGCATTTTCGATAGGGTTCATGTCTGGAGAACATGCTGGCGACTCTAGTCGAGTGATATCGTTAGCCTGAAGGAAGTCTTTCACAAGATGTGCACTATGGGCTATCAGGGATAATAGGATACATATTGAGAAACACCGAGTAGGAACTGTCTCTTGCCCACCAAATAAAACGCGAGCATTATTGGGAAGTGTCAAAGACGATCTCGGTTTGCAGAGGGTCGGCATATACCAGATTACGTGTCAATGTGGGAAGACTTATATTGGACAGACAGTGCACACCTTTGAAGATCACTGCCGAGAACATCAGAGGCACACTCGACTTGGGTACTCCAACAAGTCAGCAGTCGCAGAGCACTGTTTGTCCGAAAATCACGAAATACACTGCCAACATACCAAGGTCTTGGCACAGACATCTAAATACTGGGACAGTGTCGTTAGAGAGGGCATCGAAATTCGTACCAGGGACGGTCTCAGCAACAGAGATTGCGGCTACAGTCTCAGCAGGGCATGGGAACCAGCACTGAGTCTAATTAAAAAGACGCTCACCAAAGGAAACGAACGGGCGATTTGGGCGGATGAAGCAATTACACCAACGCCACCACATATGCCGACGCCAGCGTCTCACAGACCGCTGACGCGCGGAGAGAGCGCCTGAGGGGAGGGGATTTAAGACGGCCGCCTGCCCTCAGGAGCTCAGTTCGTCAGCGCACATGACGATGGCAACATGTCTGATCGCCGAAATATTGTGCCCGTTGGACACTAGGGACTGGCAGTACACCCGTGGACTGTTCAAATGTATAGAAGTAATTTGTTACATCGCTATTGTATGTAGTAGTCAATCACAGCATCTAACACAGAAGGATATATAATCAGCAAGATCATTTGTCTTATGTAATGGGATACATACCGCAAAAGACAAAAGTATTGAAAGCATACATCTGACAACAATTACGAGACATAATGAGACCAGGCAACTGAGGCAATTGTGCCACAATTAAGTCACTACAAGCTATGCCCATGCTTGACCAACCATTCATTCCACGTGATATTGTAGAATAGACGAAATCTACACAAGGGAAAAATTGCCAAGAAATCTTGCAATGTGTCCTGCTGTGATAAAACGATCGTATGGCTAATATTAATTCACAAGTCTGAACATTAAATACACATATGTATATTTACCCCCCATGAACCATGGACCTTGCCGTTGGTGGGGAGGCTTGCGTGCCTCAGCGATACAGATGGCCGTACCGTAGGTGCAACCACAACGGAGGGGTATCTGTTGAGAGGCCAGACAAACGTGTGGTTCCTGAAGAGGGGCAGCAGCCTTTTCAGTAGTTGCAGGGGCAACAGTCTGGATGATTGACTGATCTGGCCTTGCAACATTAACCAAAACGGCCTTGCTGTGCTGGTACTGCGAACGGCTGAAAGCAAGGGGAAACTACAGCCGTAATTTTTCCCGAGGACATGCAGCTTTACTGTATGATTAAATGATGATGGCATCCTCTTGGGTAAAATATTCCGGAGGTAAAATAGTCCCCCATTCGGATCTCCGGGCGGGGACTACTCAGGAGGATGTCGTTGTCAGGAGAAAGAAAACTGGCGTTCTACGGATCGGAGCGTGGAATGTCAGATCCCTTAATCGGGCAGGTAGGTTAGAAAATTTAAAAAGGGAAATGGATAGGTTAAAGTTAGATATAGTGGGAATTAGTGAAGTTCGGTGGCAGGAGGAACAAGACTTCTGGTCAGGTGACTACAGGGTTATAAACACAAAATCAAATAGGGGTAATGCAGGAGTAGGTTTAATAATGAATAGGAAAATAGGAATGCGGGTAAGCTACTACAAACAGCATAGTGAACGCATTATTGTGGCCAAGATAGATACGAAGCCCACACCTACTACAGTAGTACAAGTTTATATGCCAACTAGCTCTGCAGATGATGAAGAAATTGAAGAAATGTACGATGAAATAAAAGAAATTATTCAGATAGTGAAGGGAGACGAAAATTTAATAGTAATGGGTGACTGGAATTCGAGTGTAGGAAAAGGGAGAGAAGGAAACATAGTAGGTGAATATGGATTGGGGCTAAGAAATGAAAGAGGAAGCCGCCTAGTAGAATTTTGCACAGAGCACAACTTAATCATAGCTAACACTTGGTTTAAGAATCATGAAAGAAGGTTGTATACGTGGAAGAACCCTGGAGATACTAAAAGGTATCAGATAGATTATATAATGGTAAGACAGAGATTTAGGAACCAGGTTTTAAGTTGTAAGACATTTCCAGGGGCAGATGTGGACTCTGACCACAATCTATTGGTTATAACCTGTAGATTAAAACTGAAGAAACTGCAAAAATGTGGGAAATTAAGGAGATGGGACCTGGATAAACTGAAAGAACCAGAGGTTGTACAGAGTTTCAGAGAGAGCATAAGGGAACAATTGAGAGGAATAGGGGAAAGAAATACAGTAGAAGAAGAATGGGTAGCTCTGAGGGATGTAGTAGTGAAGGCAGCAGAGGATAAAGTAGGTACAAAGACGAGGGCTGCTAGAAATCCTTGGGTAACAGAAGAAATATTGAATTTAATTGATGAAAGGAGAAAATATAAAAATGCAGTAAATGAAGCAGGCAAAAAGGAATACAAACGTCTCAAAAATGAGATCGACAGGAAGTGCAAAATGGCTAAACAGGGATGGCTAGAGGACAAATGTAAGGATGTAGAAGCTTATCTCACTAGGGGTAAGATAGATACTGCCTACAGGAAAATTAAAGAGACCTTTGGAGAGAAGAGAACCACGTGTATGAATATCAAGAGCTCAGATGGCAGCCCAGTTCTAAACAAAGAAGGGAAGGCAGAAAGGTGGAAGGAGTATATAGAAGGTTTATACAAGGGCGATGTACTTGAGGACAATATTATGGAAATAGAAGAGGATGTAGATGAAGACGAAATGGGAGATACGATACTGCGTGAAGAGTTTGACAGAGCACTGAAAGACCTGAGTCGAAACAAGGCCCCCGGAGTAGACAACATTCCATTAGAACTACTGACGGCCTTGGGAGAGCCAGTCATGACAAAACTCTACCAGCTGGTGAGCAAGATGTATGAGACAGGCGAAATACCCTCAGACTTCAAGAAGAATATAATAATTCCAATCCCAAAGAAAGCAGGTGCTGACAGATGTGAAAATTACCGAACTATCAGTTTAATAAGCCACGGCTGCAAAATACTAACGCGAATTCTTTACAGACGAATGGAAAAACTGGTAGATGCAGACCTCGGGGAGGATCAGTTTGGATTCCGTCGAAATGTTGGAACACGTGAGGCAGTACTGACCTTACGACTTATCTTAGAAGAAAGATTAAGAAAAGGCAAACCTACGTTTCTAGCATTTGTAGACTTAGAGAAAGCTTTTGACAATGTTGATTGGAATACTCTTTTTCAAATTCTAAAGGTGGCAGGGGTAAAATACAGGGAGCGAAAGGCTATTTATAATTTGTACAGAAACCAGATGGCAGTAATAAGAGTCGAGGGGCATGAAAGGGAAGCAGTGGTTGGGAAAGGAGTGAGACAGGGTTGTAGCCTCTCCCCGATGTTATTCAATCTGTATATTGAGCAAGCAGTAAAGGAAACAAAAGAAAAATTTGGAGTAGGTATTAAAATTCATGGAGACGAAGTAAAAACTTTGAGGTTCGCCGATGACATTGTAATTCTGTCAGAGACGGCAAAGGACTTGGAAGAGCAGTTGAACGGAATGGACAGTGTCTTGAAAGGAGGATATAAGATGAACATTAACAAAAGCAAAACGAGGATAATGGAATGTAGTCAAATTAAATCGGGTGATGCTGAGGGAATTAGATTAGGAAATGAGACACTTAAAGTAGTAAAGGAGTTTTGCTATTTAGGAAGTAAAATAACTGATGATGGTCGAAGTAGAGAGGATATAAAATGTAGACTGGCAATGGCAAGGAAAGCGTTTCTGAAGAAGAGAAATTTGTTAACATCGAATATAGATTTATGTATCAGGAAGTCGTTTCTGAAAGTATTTGTTTGGAGTGTAGCCATGTATGGAAGTGAAACATGGACGATAACTAGTTTGGACAAGAAGAGAATAGAAGCTTTCGAAATGTGGTGCTACAGAAGAATACTGAAGATAAGGTGGATAGATCACGTAACTAATGAGGAGGTATTGAATAGGATTGGGGAGAAGAGAAGTTTGTGGCACAACTTGACTAGAAGAAGGGATCGGTTGGTAGGACATGTTTTGAGGCACCAAGGGATCACAAATTTAGCATTGGAGGGCAGCGTGGAGGGTAAAAATCGTAGAGGGAGACCGAGAGATGAGTACACTAAGCAGATTCAGAAGGATGTAGGTTGCAGTAGGTACTGGGAGATGAAGCAGCTTGCACAGGATAGAGTAGCATGGAGAGCTGCATCAAACCAGTCTCAGGACTGAAGACAACAACAACAACAACATGTATATTTAATCATTTTATGGCACAAACTTACATGAAATAAACTCATATAATAACCTGATGATAAGTGTATCAAGCACAGCAAGGTTCCATATGAAATGCACCACATACTTTTACTACATTCCGAAAAAAGAATCTCAAAACGCACTGTACTCTCGTGTAGGACTGATGCACTACTTACTTGCTAACATAACATTGCTACATTTGCCTGGTAATCCATTCTGTCACTAGAGGGAATGAACGTAATATAGAAACACAAGAAACGAAACAGGACCTACATAGTCCACAATAACAGCGGCTAGATGGCGTCACTATCAATTTTTAACAAAGATATTATCTTGCTCAAATATAGTCACAAACTGAACACTGGTATGCAAACCTTAACATTGCTATACATTGTTTACAGCTTTAAAATTAGATAGCACAATAGTCAATAAGGTATGATAACAAAGAAACGATGTTTCGTCTCAATACAGTATCATAACAAGCAAATATTCTTGTATACACGTTACAAAACGCCAATCCCATGCTTTCTATTAAGATGTCATTTGTTACAGTCTTCCACACAGACAATTACAAAACAAATTAAAATCCTATTTACTAGATATAATGAATGTGTATCACTGCGAAATAACACATCCAGGCCTTTATGCTTGTGATATATATATATATATATATATATATATATATATATATATATATATATATATATATATATATATACTCCTAAAAAAGAACACATTGAAACCGGTGTGTCAGACCCACCATACATGCTCCGGACACTGCAATGATCACACGCACGGCACAGCGGACACACCAGGAACAGCGGTGTTGGCCGTCGAATGGCGCTAGTTGCGCAGCATTTGTGCACCGCCGCCGTCAGTGTCAGCCAGTTTGCCGTGGCATACGGAGCTCCATCGCAGTCTTTACCACTGGTAGCATGCCGCAACAGCGTGGACGTGAACCGTATGTGCAGTTGACGGACTTTGAGCGAGGGCGTATAGTGGGCATGCGGGAGGCCGGGTGGATGTACCGCCGAATAGCTCAACATGTGGGGCGTGAGGTCTCCACAGTACATCGATGTTGTCGCCAGTGGTCGGCGGAAGGTGCACGTGCCCGTCGACCTGGGACCGGTCCGCAGCGACGCACGGATGCACACCAAGACCGTAGGATCCTACGCAGTGCTGTAGGGGACCGCACCGCCACTTCCCAGCAAATTAGGGACACTGTTGCTCCTGGGGTATCGGCGAGAACCATTCGCAACCGTCTCCATGAAGCTGGGCTACGGTCCCGCACACCGATAGGCCGTCTTCCGCTCACGCCCCAACATCGTGCAGCCCGCTTCCAGTGGTGTCGCGACAGGCGTGAATGGAGGGACGAATGGAGACGTGTCGTCTTCAACGATGAGAGTCGCTTCTGCCTTGGTGCCAATGATGGTCGTATGCGTGTTTGGCGCCGTGCAGGTGAGCGCCACAATCAGGACTGCATACGACCGAGGCACACATGGCCAACACCCGGCATCATGGTGTGGGGAGCGATCTCCTACACTGGCTGTACACCTCTGGTGACTGTCGAGGGGACACTGAATAGTGCAAGGTACATCCAAACCGTCATCGAACCCATCGTTCTACCATTCCTAGACTGGCAAGGGAACTTGCTGTTCCAACCGGACAATGCACGTCCGCATGTATCCCGTGCCACCCAACGTCCTCTAGAAGGTGTAAGTCAACTACCCTGGCCAGCAAGATCTCCGGATCTGTCCCCTATTGAGCATGTTTGGGATTCGATGAAGCGTCGTCTCACGCGGTCTGCACGTCCAGCACGAACGCTGGTCCAACTGAGGCGCCAGGTGTAAATGGCATGGCAAGCCGTTCCACAGGACTACATCCAGCATCTCTACGATCGTCTCCATGGGAGAATAGCAGCCTGCATTGCTGCGAAAGGTGGATATACACTGTACTAGTGCCGACATTGTGCATGCTCTTTTGCCTGTGTCTATGTGCCTGTGGTTCTGTCAGTGTGATCATGTGATGCATCTGACCCCAGGAATGTGTCAATAAAGTTTCCCCTTCCTGGGACAATGAATTCACGATGTTCTTATTTCAATTTCCAGGAGTGTATATATATCACAAGCATAAAGGCCTGGATGTGTTATATATTTAATGAGGGGTGGGAGGGATGAATGGGGGAAAGATGTATTTCTTACAAGTACCAATGCATGAGAGGACAGTAACAGTGGACAACAACTATATCATAATTACAACAAAACTGAAACTATATTCTAGATACTACATTTCATCAAACTTAAGTAATGATTAAAAAACCATATGATAATAAGTACAGAGTGTATACAAGATATTAAGTAACACAATAGATACACATAAAAGTAATTTATCACATTGCTATTTTTTTGTAGTAGTCAATCACAGCATCTAACACAGCAGCGTATATAATCTGCAAGATCATTTATCTTATGTAATGGGATAAATACTGCAAAAAAACAAAAGTATTGAAAGCAACTAAAGTCCATGCTATTACACAATTGCAAAGTACATTTAGTATCTAGCTGTGCCATACTGATATAAAAACAACCTGTTTCTAAATATACAGGGTAAGCAACTTAAATATTTTATATTAGCCCAGTACATGTACCCACCTACGACTATATAATGTTAAGGACATAAAAAGTGGTAAACTAACCACTGTTTAAATCAGGCTATTTACCCTCTTTAATTTACCCAAAATGGAGACATTTCATTAACCATTTCCTAAGGTAAAGTAAATTAGTGATTAATAGATATTGCTATATAACTTCATCATAAGCAGTAAAAAATTTCTTGTATTTGAAAACAAGCTGCACATTTAAAATTTTATCAGGTTCTTTTTTGTGGAAACTTTATATATAAATATTCTCTAGTTAGTCTAGACTATAACCCTTTTTTCCCTAAGTAATAAACCCATATTGTGCCTGATGTCACCCACTGTGTGTTTAGTACCTTATTAAATGCAGCACAAAGGCAGTGTTGTTTTTTCCATACATATCCTCTCTAAATCTAGTTTTAAATGTTCTACCCATGTTTCTTATATACACTGAATTGCAGTCTGAACATTACAATTTATATACTGCTTACTTATCATACTTGTCTCCATTACTGCGAATATTACATCTTAACTTGTGTTTTAATAAATTATCTGTGTTGAAAGCTATTTTGATGTTATACTTTGTAAACTGCCTATCAATTTTCTCAGAAATCTTGCCTCTGTAGGTCATTGAAACGTAAGAACTTTTCTCTTTCTCATTCTGTTTATTCTCCTCTTTCTTTTTACTTTCAATTAAACCATTATTTTTATTATATATTTTATCTACAAAATCTATTTCATATCCATTATCATTGGCAAACTGTTTCAAAATTTGTAATTCTTTTTTAATCTCTATTTCTGGAAGTGATGTTCTAAATAACCTGTAAGTCATAGAATTAAAAAATCTTGTTTTGTAATTTTCAAGGTAACAGGATGTTCCATTTATAGTTACACCACCATTTGTTGGTTTCCTGTAGATGCTGTACAAATGGGAATCACCTTTATTAAAAGTAAGGTAACTCTAGAGTAAAATGCATATTTTGTGCATCTTATTAATACTGCCTTTCACACTTACCATGTCATGCTCTGCATCATTCATCTATGTATCTTTTATAGTACTCTACTTTCTGTGCTATTTCTTTATGTTGCCCAAAAATGTATTTTCCACATGATTTACAAAAAAATCTGCAAATGCTCCAGCTAGAGAGTTACCCATTCTAACCCATCTTTTTGATGATAAATTTTCTTATTAAATTGAAAATAATTATACTGTCATGACATTTGTAGATGTTCAGTTAAATCAATAATGTCCCAAGATACTGGTTTCTTATATTTAACAAGATTTTCCATAATAATTTCAGCTGTCTCTGCAATTGAAATGCTAGTATATAAATTGTTAATATCCAGTCAGGCTAGACACATCTCCTGAGAAATTTTAATACTGTTCAAAACTTGTATTGATCCTAAACTATTTTTCACATTAGTAGGATATTGCATGGTACACAACTCTTTTCATTTTTTATTCAATTTTTATTTAACCTATAGTTTGGTGACATCATATTGTTCAAAATTGGCCTGATTGTTTTGTTTAATTTATGTGGTTTAACCTGTGGTCTTAACTTAGGGAGTAACACGTTTATCATCCTCATGTATTTTTTGTTACTACCAGTAAAAAGGCAAGATGTGCTATCAGTTTTCTTTTTAAGTTTATTAAATTATTTACTTATTAGATGCATCTTTGACAGCTTCTACAATGTTATTACTTGAAAAGAATTTTCTGTTTTTTAATGTATTCATCATCACTACTCAAAACAATCATGTTGCTTTTGTCTGCCTTAGGTGCTAATATTTTATTTTCATAAACCTTTTTGTTAACAGTTTTTACAACCTTTTCTTCTGTATTTCTATTACTTTCAGCTAACTTTACACCAGTATTAGTTGTTTTAAGATTATTCAATTTAGTCATTTCTGTTGCTATTCTTACCTCTACAAATAAATTTCTCTTTGATACTGTTTCTGTCCAGCTTTTTCAGTATTTTATATTGTAAACCTTTATTACGTAACTTGAACTCTTCTTCCGTAAAACTAATGTCAGTTAGGTTAATCACCCAATCTTCAAACTTACATTTATCTGCCTGCTCTATTTCATGCATATTGTTATTTACTTACAACAAAGACTTAATTTTGTTATCATGTCTTTCCTGTATTGGTCTAAGAGGCTTATTCACTTTTGTGCTATAACCTATTGTACTGCAATGAAATGTTCTTTTGATAAGATAATTTTTTAAAATATTTTTACATTTATTGACTTTCTTTGTTGAAAAACTGTTCTCTTTATAAAATTCTCTTATCTTGGCAATTTTACCCTGGTGCAGGTTTTATCTATCCTTCATTAAGACATGTAATGAATAGTTGGGCAAGCATAGGCATAACTTGTAGTGATTTGGTTGTGCCACCATTGCCTCAGTTGCTGATCTCATCATTTCTCATAATTTTTCTCAGATATGTGTTCATAATTCCCATTATATATTCTCCAAATGATGATTTTCATTTGAAAATGACAATGTACTTAATTGAATCTGGTAATGTAACCCCCTTTTTTAAGAAAAATTTTATGTACTGTGACTATGGCTTCACTTCTGTAGTATCAAATAAACATACTTAAAATTAATTATGTTAACCTGTGCCACCTTCACATATTCTATCACTATATGAGTATGCATATGTGTACTGCACTGCACATGCAACTTATCCATCTCCGTAGCTGTGTCACCAATGTGTATGATCACTCTTGCAACAAACTCAGACACAGCCTATACTCAACCTCTTGAGGCCAACTAAATAGCTATAAGTTTGAAGAGGAAACAGTGCCTCTGCTTTTATAATCCACTATGTAACGATTAAGAAGTCAATGTACAAACCAGAACCTTTCTAATAAGTATATAAATTTACCTCTTGTACAGAAGATGAAGCACATTGTAGCCCCTTTTTGAAATACAAAAGTTGTGCATCCTTGTGACATTATAGAATCCCCATACTTGCTATTTTTTTTATTCTTCCTTTGAGCGCTGGTTGATGAGAATGGAAAAATTCTTTGCCCATAAATGTATTTTCTTTATATAACTATTAAATTTCACGATTCATGTCATATTTATTTATCAACTGCTGATCATGTACATATGTAGGTTTTGTATAATACATAACACAATAAACAGAGATATCAAGGGAATAAAAAATAGGAGACACTATACGATCTGCACTAATATACAGATTCCCAGTTATCTTAACACTCATTCAATTCATTACATTTGTACAATGGTTTTAATTGCTACATTTGTTACATTTCATTTGCAATATCTTTCACAGTAAAATAACATTTTTTTTGAGGAGATGGGCTTCAACAGTTTCTGAAAAGCTGTTCATTCCATATTTTTCTTTGATGTCTTAAGGTAATTTATTATATAGTTTTAATCCCTGGCATTCAGTACTGTTTTGAGCTCTCACTTTGTGTTTTATTTCTAGATGCAGGAATTGACTGGTTGTTGCACACACCTAGTCGAATATGGGAAACCACCTAGAAACCACATCCAGGCTGGCCAGCACACCGACCCCTCTTCATTAATATGCGCGGTGGATTCGTTTTCGATCCGGGGTCAGTGCGCCTCCCTGAATCCCGAAAAAGGCGTGCTAATGTGTCTGACTGTTCAGGTAGGTTTTTGCACATGAAATTAGTAGCTGCAAATAAGTGACATTCAGAGTTTCTAAGATATGGATATGTGGCTTCGTTTCCTGCAAACACACTCTAACTCGCCATTAAACATTAATATCAGAAACAAACATAGTTAAATTTGCTTTCATTTAAAGGTACTTATAAATACATTATTTCTTGCTAAAGTAATCGCATCATTAATCGTTTTCCATAACAACCGTCTAAAAATCAAATTTTTCGTTTTAAAAGCCACGATGCAAGACTGCCAATGATCATACTAATCAAGCAATAAAATTAAAAGCAGAATTTAGTAGCGTTTTTGAACATTTTAGTTCGCTTAACACGGTTAATTTTTCGTCGAAAGTTGCAAGGTGAAACTGAGTGTCCTAACCCATAAGTGCAGTTTTCAGTCCTAGTGAACCTATATAGTGTAAGCAGTGTTGACAAGTTCTTCCCACACAATTAATGTTGTTGATCGGACCATTGAAACTATAGCATCCATTGAACTGTGGTGCGAACAGTGTTACTGACAATTGGCATCAAACTGTGTAACTTCTTTTCTGCTAGCAGAAATGAATATTAGATTAGATTTACTTTCATTCCAACTGATCCGTGGTGAGGAGGTCCTTCAGGATGTAGAACAAGTCAGAAAAACAATAATACATAACAAATATTTTCAACTCAAACAAATACGCTTATATGCCATTTCACAGGTCCCAAGTGGAATGATCGTCATTTTTTTAATGAACACTATATGAAAGAATCATTTTACAAGCACTAATGCCCTGAATTTAAAATAAAAAAGTTTTATTTATTGATAAGGTAATAAACAATACTTATTTACAATGAACACATTAGTGCACTGAAATGGTGTAGAAGTTATATTGTACATTGTACTTCGACACACACACACACAGAGAGAGAGAGAGAGAGAGAGAGAGAGAGAGAGAGAGAGAGAGAGACAGACAGACAGACACACACTATTTCTTTCATTTTTTCTTTCCTTCCCTCAGCAGAAGTCTGGTGAAAAACGTCAATCACGGAGAAGGGGTGAAGAGAGAGAAACGGAGTGAAACTTAAGGTTTGAGAGGATATGTGATGTTTTTCACTGATTACTAAATCAAGTCAAATTTACAAAGAACCTGACACTATGAGCCCACTTAGCAGTATTGCGTTGCATCTCCGTCTCTTTCCTGGCCGGGACGCAAGACTGGTTCGCTTAGGAAAGGTACCCCAAAGTCTTTTTGTCCTCTCCTGAGGCAAGCTGACCCACAACTATTGTAGGTGGTCTTTGATATCCTGGATAGTGGTGCTGGGACAGAACTGATGTTCGAGCTGACCCCACGCTGGTTCTGTTGGGGACAAATCTGGGGATGTTGCTGGGCACAGGAGTGCCTCATCAACACGCAGGCAGTTCATAGAGATACGTGCCAAGTGTGGGCGAGCATTGTCGTGTTGCAAAATGACAACACGGTGCTACCATGGAAGAGAACATATGAGAGTGGAGGATGTCCATGATGAACTGTCATGGTCTCACAGTTTCCTCAATCACTAGCAGCCGCGACCTGAAGACACACCCGATGGCTCCCCACAACACGGCACCACTAATAACACCGCTGTGCTTCTTCTAAACTGTGACCCCCACGCAGGTCGACACCGCAATCGCCGACGATGGTCCCCCGGGAAATACAGAAATGCGATTCATCGATGCACAAAATGGGACGCCGTTCATTAGTTGCCTGTGCATCCTGGTCACGACACCGCTGGAACAGTATTTCCCTAGTTTGACTGCTGCTGGTCTGCGACCAACGGCGCGGGATCGCATAGAATGTTGCAGGAAGTCCAGTACTTGTTCTCGTATGGGAGGCGCAGATGTGAAGGGGTCAATGTTGCACATGGTGCACAATACTGCCATTCTCCCTTGTGGTGATTGGGTGTGGTCTACCAGAACTTCGCCAACTGGTATACCTGTCATGTGCTCTTGCAGTCCAATATCGGGCCGCTGCCACATCCGAATGCCGCAAATATCAGAATACTGCACTATTCGAAAAGCCAGTCAATTACAGACCCATAATGAGGCCCCTTTGAAACTCTGTCAGGCGCTGATAACACTGCGATTTCTCATACAAGTACGCAGCATCTCTATTTATTTACAGTGATCGCTCAACATCTGACTCAATACGCGCTCCTTGAGTACCCGACGAGGCATAGTACAACACTAAACACAGGTGATACAGAAGGTCTCTTGTAGCCCCTCTAGCAGTCAAGGAGCATTGCAACGCTAAACATACCTGCCGAGAGTGAGCACGTGTACGAAGTCACATTGACATCTGCCCACGTCTTCTGTGTATTAAACTTTTTTTGTCAGTCAGTATTTTTGTCTTCCTTCTTTCTTCTCTCAGGAACATAATAAACAGAAACAAAGTAGCATTACCCCATTGAAACACCTTTCTATGATCAAGATATTAAAAAGCGAAACTCACGAAAACACTTTAAACCTGTCGAAATATAATGTTGCCTTAAAATCTATGAGGAAATTACAGTCTGTGTTAGTGTGGCAGAAATGCTTGTGGCCTGTAGGAAATCTTGCAACAAGTTAAGTTTCTAATTTACTGACAGGCAGGCTTTCGCTGTCAACACACCTTCTTTGTAGAGGTAGGCGTGTCGACATTCACGAGCACAACGTTTTATAACTCGCTCTTCCTGTCGTAATGCCGACTTATCATCAGATAACTATAGCAGCACCATCTCAGACGACTGACGCGTGTCGAGAAGAGATAGCAGCAGCAGGGTCAAGGTGGAGTATGAATGGCGTCAGAGATTATACAAAAGCCAGATAAAAAATGGTTCAAATGGCTCTGAGCACTATGGGACTTAACATCTGAGGTCATCAGTCCCCTAGACTTAGAACTACTTAAACCTAACTAACCTAAGGACATCACACAAATCCATGCCCGAGGCAGGATTCGAACCTGCGACCGTAGCAGTCGCGCGGTTCCGGACTGCGCGCCCAGAACCGCTAGACCACCGCGGCCCAAAAGCCAGATACCCACTAGCACAATCCACTGGCCAGATTATGTCTTCGATGGTTTTGTGGATTTTCTTTATAATGCAGTACTGCTCTATAGCAAAGTAGTTTATGCGTATATTACCTCTTCGAATATCGTTCCCGTGTTAATTAGCACATTAGCACATCAGATACTACGAAAATAACGATACAGCTTGTCAAAACAACGAAATGTAGTGATGTACATAAATACCAGGAATCTATGAACGGCAGCATGGTTTGTGTTCCTGAATAAGAGCTGTTATTAATACAGCACCAGTAGCCAGAATACTGGAAGAAAAACTTCAAAACCAGGATGTAGTGTATGTAAGATATTAATGAGTAATTTATTTATTGCTTAATTATTTCTGTATATGTATCGGACTAACTGGCAGACATAAAACGAATTTTGTTACCAAAAATAGACATGATGGACAAAAGAGGATGCCATTCTTAACAACAGCATAGAAATATGCTAGGCGTATTTTTGTGAAATCATCTGAAAATTAAACAGTTCCTACTAAGCTATTTATACGTTGGCCTCTAGTCCTATTTGAATAATGGGCAGATAATGGACAGTATAGTAAAAAAAGGAGAATTCACCAAAATTGATTAAGTCTTACACTTCTAAAATTATACAGAAAGAACTGCGAATACATTGTTTGTACCTTTCTTTGTAGTTCTTTTAGCTGACCGATGTTAAAAACGATAAGCATTGAATTAATATAGGGTATTCCGCAGAAATTGCGTTTATTGTACCCGCTACATGTGTACTAATTATATTCTACGTCACTCAACTGTTAAAATCAGTACCAGATTTCAGGTGAAAATGAGTCTGGCCCTCAGCTCCACTTCGCACTGTGTGAACCGACGAGGTCTCAGTCTTATTCCATCCGTTACGTGACTTTGGTATTGGTTCCAAAGCTCAGCAAGGCAGAGACACGAGCATAAGTGGTCTTTATGTATCTATATTCTAAAGAGATCTTTATGTATCTATATTCCAAAGAGATGTCATCGGATATGAATCGATGAGCCGAGCGGATTGCAGCGCTGCTGGTTTGACCGTGATTATTTCACGTAGTATTACTGTGGTAACTCACTACACTTAATATCCACATCAGCTGTGTTTCTGCAAGGCTATTGTTATTTTTATGATTTATACCTAATTTATGGAAACCAGTGATGGCCTCAGAATTCACCTATATTCTCAGACTGCCGTTTCCTAAAATACGCCTCTCGAAAATTACCTCTAACGTAAAGAATTAACGTTGTGCGTCATTGCATGTTAGTTTAAATAATTATCCGACTAACACTGTGCATCTAATTTTAATTCTTTTCTCAGTTACGAATTACATTATCAGTTTACCTGAATTATTCACTACGCATTTCGAACCTTGAAAGTTAAGCCACAATCAGTCATACATTTAGAAAATAGAGAACTTAAGTAATGCTCAAACTACAGAGGAGTCCAGAAAAATGTAGACACTGATTGATAGTCATTATGAATGGAACAAGATGACACAAAGTTACAATTCTAGCACGGGGGGGAAGATTATTTTGTGTGTTCAAAGTAACCCCCTTAGCATCCAAACAACGTCAATGCTGCTGAACTGTTGACTGAACTACGGCTGCTAGTGTTGCCGGTGTGATAGCCATGAAGGCAAACTCGATGGTTTCTCGTAGCTAGTTCAGTGTAGTTTGCCTCTGTTGATAAACACCATCTTTCAAGGATCGCCATAAGAAGAAGTCAAGAGGAGTAACGTCTGGAGATCGTGGCAAGTACTCAACAGCTCCTTTTCGACCTATCCATCATCCAGTTAGGTTTTCATCCAAGTGGGCTCTGACATCTATGTGGTAGTGAGGCGGAGCGCCATCTTGTTGGACGTAGAATCTTTCATCTCCGAACACCTCTCGGATGGCAGATCAAATCGATATTTGATTTCAAGTGCAGCCTACTTCGCAGATTTTTGAAGTGACCTAGTAAAATGTTGCAACACAGCAGTGCTGGAAGCTGGACTTTTTGTTTTTCCTCGGCCAGACCTTTCTGTATGCACATCCGGAACTCTACCGTCAGCTTCAAATTTATCCTGAGTAAATAAATGGCTGTGAGTGTTGGTGGCTCAGTCAGCCCCGTACACATTACGCCATTACCGCTGTAGCTCAATCATATTTTCGTATTTCCAGTACCACTTCAGTACGGTCTTGCTTTGCTCAAACGACAGTCTTTCTCCATTCATTGCTGCACTGTTATCGTCTTGAAAACGTGCGTCATGATCTGTTGACAAAACAATGGACTACGCTACCGAGAGAAATTGCAACGATGTGTCATTTGTTTCCAAAGATATTAACTATATCAAAAAGTGTCTACTTTTTCAGGACCTTTCGTTATTTTAGTTCTTTGTATTGTAACAGATGAGCTCCCAACCATTTCAAATGTAAGGGGGTTAATCATCTAAATGGAATAATTTAGGTGATGGATAGCTCCGAAATGAATTAAAATTACATTTACAAACACAGGCACCGTGCAGTAAAGAAACTAGTAAAGTATTTGTTAATTTGTCTGCCTCTATTTAAACATGATTTTTTTTTTATAATAACTCCATCACAAAACTTCTAGCATTTTTCATTCGCGTTTTTACACCAGACATTAGGGCAAGTATGAGCCATCTTTAATGGGTCTCCCATTATTTCTTCAAGTGCATAACGTAAGACTTAGGTTTAGATGGGTGGTATGTTGTGGTGTATTTTGTGGGTTGACACAATGATATGTTTTTTTTTTTCCTGTATTGAGCTTGCTTTGTGTGTAATTTGATGTATTTGTAAACACAGAGCCACGCAGAGTGGCAGCACGGTTTAACTCTTTGAAGGGCAGGCAAAACTGTAACTAACCACATACTTACACGGTTTCAATGGGCGGTGGTCACTGTGGCTAACCACATAATATTTTCTCCCATTACGGCTCAGGGGACAGTAGTCTCTCCGCCAACCACCTAATTGTTGTCTAAAATGCCGCTAGAGGGAAGTGCAGGTCTTTTGCGCTAATTTTTGCTGCGTATTCAGAACAATAGTTGATACTTCATCATTGTTAGCACTGTTCTCGGAAGCGGCGTGCAGTATTCTCTGTAGCTCTTCTTTATACGACTCTTTTTCATAAGTAATTGCTTATATTTATGTGTTGAACACATATAAGTCTACGTGTAATGTAACTTTAAATTGAAATAGAATTTTCCATTTTTTACACACAAATTTCTGTGTGGTTAGTGCTGCTAACCACCGCCCTTGTGCTCCACCCAATATATTTTCTTCGTCTCCATCGAATATGTCTAGCCGTAAAGGAATAACTGAGGACGAATGTTACCGAATTTTATTTGAAGAAATATCTAGTGACAGCAGTGTTGACAGTGATGGCAGTGATGGAAATGACACCACATTCAGGACAAGCTGTGCAAGTTCCAGCCTTGTGTGCAGTCGTGTGGTTCTAAATTTAAGCAGCTGTCTTCATGGAAAGAATCATATTATTATCATGGACAATTATTTTACATCATATGATCTGTTCAAGGACCTGAAATCCAATGGTGTGTACGCTTGTGGAACAATTAATCCCAGAAGGAAAAACATACCCAAACTCAAGGAGGAAAAGGAACTGGAAAGAGGGGAATTCGAATACAAAATAAGCAATGATGGCACAGTAATCTATAGATGAAAAGATAACAGGGCAGTCAACTTGATTTCATCATGTCATTCACCATCAGATGTGTCCACAGTAACTCGAAAAATGAAAGATGGAACAATAACCAAAATCACTTGTCCAATTGTATTGAAAGACTGCAATTCCAGTATGAACTATGTGGATAATTTTGATCGACTAAAGTCAGACTATGCTATTGACATGAAAAGCAAGAAATGGTGGATGAGATTGTTTCTTCACTTTTTAGACTGCAGTGTGAGAAACGCGTTCATTATGCACAAAGAAATCGGAATGGAGCAGTTCTCCAATAAAGACTTCCGTCGAGAGGTGTGCAAAATCTTGTTCGCTCCAAAAATAGTTTCAGTGGCGGCTAATTTTTCTTCTGTATCCCAAAGTAGTATAGCAACCCAGATCAAATACACAAACCATACATAGACGAAAGTATTCACCACGAAAGCAGTAAACAACAACCAATTCACTCATCATCTACAAGATGCACAGTTTGCAGTTCAAAGAAAAATCCAGTGTGAACAGTGTGGATGTGTTCAGTGTACAAAGTACCTTTGTGTCTGAGAGCAGGCAAGAACTGTTTCAAGAGATACCAAGAAAATTAAAAACTAGTTATTTCACAGTTCAACCACCAAATATCGAATTTGAATACTGTAATGGGGTGGTGGTTACCTGCAGTGACCACATTTAATGTTAATATTTTGTTGTTGTTTAAGTGAATTTTTACAAACTCAGTGTATAAAACAAATGTGTTACAAGTAAAAGAAATTTGAAAATTGCAAATAATTTTTCTTGCCCCACTAGGGTAAATTTTAGTGGTGTTTACCGGTCCCTCAAAGAGTTAAGGCATCATGTCACGGATTGCGCGGCCACTCCCGCCGGAGGTTCGACTCCTCCCTCGGGCATGGGTGTGGGTTGGTATACTTTAGTTTAAGTAATGTGTAAGTCTAGGGAGCGATGACCTCAGCAGTTTGGTCCCTTAGGAATTCACACACTTTTTTTCCGTAAACACTGCTTTCGTAGCACCCCCTAACAACTTCACTGTTACCTCGTTTCGTCTGTCTGCAGTAAAAGAGCAAATGGAGAGACATTAGACGAGGTACTCTGAGAGAGTTAGTACAACAGGACGATTTCTTCTACACGTTGTTATCTTAACAGCACACAGGGTTATTTCTTGCTTACAACACAACCACGAAACAAACAAGATGTTAGCCATAGTGCTTCCAGTAACGTTGATGTAATGTTTGATGAAGCTTCCTGTTTATTTATGCTATTCTGCTCTTTTCATTGCTCAGCTGTTATCAGAAGGTGTGTTTCACTTTCCTGGTATTATGCGGCTCGTAATACCCTACATGATAACATCGGCCCTATAGGTGTTTATACGATCCAGCCGTTTGTTACTGAGAGCACTGGATTACAGCAGCCGACAGTTTATACCTCTAGCAAAACTACCATTCTATACAGGACGACAGAAGTGACACTTTTCTAGATTCCAAGAACACACAAGTTTCTCTGAAAAAGTTACCCCAGTTTATGGTTTAGATCCGGGAAACGCTGCTTACGCATTGAAATCAATTTAAAAATTAAGAACTCTGAAGCCTATATGCAAAACAGAATAAGGGCAGCCTCCATGCGTTTTTTTTTTCTTTTTTTCGTTCTGCCAGCACGCATTGTAGAAAGGATGAATATGAGGGCGAATTTCGCTGTCGATGAGGCAAAGGTTACGTTGGGAGATGAGTGTATAAATGTGGAGTAGGTGGAAAGTGTCGGTACTGGCTTGACAGCGTGCTCAGATCGGTAGCTAGGGAGAAAGCGATAATTTTGGCGGAGTCAAGTTTGTGTGATACACGGAATTGTCATTGTGAACCAGGAGCGAGAGGGAATCTTACGAGTTGCTAAGGGATTCGAGTAGGAAAGGGTAATTGGATTGGGTAAGCGAAACGGACTGCATGACTTTCAAGGATTTCTGATAAGTGAAATCCTGTTTGATTTTATGTTAGTTGCGTGGAGTGTCTTACGGTAGTAAAATAACATTTCGTGGGACTAATGCATATCTTCCGACTTTAATGCTTAACAGTTTATTTACACTAATCTTAGCGATACTTATCACGAACTTAATTTTCTTACAATGTTCCTGTTATGGAGCCGTTGTTTTCAGAATGAGAGATGGGCGATAATCCAACAAGAATTTTGTGGTATCAAAGCAGAACGTTGGTAGCAGCGTTCTGCACTGTTGAAGCAACGCCAATAGCAACCGGCTGCACAAACAGTTCGATTTGATATCAGCAGCGATGCGAAGTAGAGAGATACAGGGTATTAATACAAACAGTCAGCACCTTATCGATTCTCTGTAAACTAATTAGCTTTCCGGGACGTGTGATTTTGCACAGGACGTTATCATGTTTTTGCCCGCGTGCGGTAATGACTTTCACTATCTACAAAAAGTAGCTCGTGCCGGTTATGAAGATAAGTACATCGGTTGAGCAATAATTCCACAACGGTTGAGCTTGTCCAGCACGTGTTATTACTCTTTCAAATACGTATTCTGCCGGAAACGGTAGGCAGATTGGAATCCAGTGGCAGTAATGGGGAAAGAAGGTATTAAGATAATCACACACGCATAAAACTTATGAAACTAATATATGGAAGTTTGATAAGGCGTTCATTTATTATCCACATAAATATGGAACTGTTTTTATTACAAAATTTACAGCAACAAACTTTTTTTTGCTATTCATTCTCTGGGTAGTGTAAGCTGTTCGATTAAATGATGTATAAGGTTTCAGGTAATGGGAAGGAGGGAGTTCCAATTGGAGATATTTAGGGGGCGAGGGGTCCCAGTTCGTTCATTTCCCTCACTACCAAGAGAAACTTACCGAAAACGTTCATCAGAACCAGGGGCGGGAACTACTTTTACTTCGATTCTAGGAAACTGCGGACCAGACAAAAAATGGCTGCCAAGTATATGAGGAAGAGAATATGTTTATAGACGTAGAGAGCAAACTTATATTTTACGAGACAAAATCTCTGGCTAGTACATACCTTGAGGTAGGGAACTGTCTAGCACTGTCGACAGACACCTACCTGCCTTTCATATTGGGACAAGTGCGACCTGCTCTTCGTTATGTCCCACCCACTGTTTCACTGCCTTCTCTCTGAGAAAGAAATTAATAGTTCGAATAGCTATGATAATGTCATTATTTTTATTTTTACGTACATCTATCGGCAGTACTAAACATTTAACCGTCGCTGTATCACTGTACCACACAAGCGGCTTGTGGTGAAATTGTATGCTTATGGAATATCGTCTCAGTTATGTGACAGGATTTGTGAATTCCTCTCAGAGAGGTCATAGTTGGTAGTAATTGATAGAAAGTCATCGAGTAAAACATAAGTGATTTCTGGCGTTCCCCAAGGTGGTGTTATTGGCCCTTTGCTGTTCCTTATCTATATAAACGATTTGGGAGACAATCTCAGCAGCTGTCTTAGGTTGTTTGCAGATGACGCTGTCGTTTATCGACTAATAAAATCATCAGAAGATCAAAACAAATTGCAAAACGATATAGGAACGATATCTGAATGGTGCGAAAATTGGCAGTTGACCCTAAATAACGAAAAATGTGAGATCATCCACATGAGTGCTAAAAGGAATTCGTTAAACTTCGGCTACACGATAAATCAGTCTAATCTAAAAGCCGTAAATTCAACTAAATACCTAGGTATTACAATTACGAACAACTTAAACTGGTACGGACATATAGAAAATGTTGTGGGGGGGGGGGGGGCTAACCAAAGACTGGGTTTTATTGGCAAGACACTCAGAAAATGTAACAGATCTACTAAGGAGAATGCCTACATTACGCTTGTCCGTCCTCTTTTAGAATACTGCTGCGCGGTGTGGGATCCTTACCAGATAGGACTGACGGAGTACATCGAAAAAGTTCAAAGAAAGGCAGCACGTTTTGTATTACCGCGAAATATGGGAGAGAGTGTCACAGTAATGGTACAGGATTTGGGCTGGAAATCATTAAAAGAAAGGCGTTTTTCGTTGGGACGGAATCTTCTCACGAAATTCCAATCAACTGCCAAACGCTCATTTCCATTTTCCTCCGAGTGTGAAAATATTTTGTTGACACCGACCTACATAGGGAGAAAAGATCGCCACGATAAAATAAGGGGAATCAGAGCTCGTACGGAAAGATATGGGTGTTCGTTCTTTCCGCGCGCTGTACGAGATTCGAATAATACAGAATTGTGAAGGTGGTTCGATTAACCCTCTGCCAGGTGCTTAAATGTGATTTGCAGAGTATCCATGTAGATGTAGAAGATAAACACTATGCAGCAATCTTGTCTCACGATTTATTACTTTTCTCAACTGACTTTTCCTGACATACCAATTAAGTTCGATGATCTGGTCAACACATGCAGTATTACGATCTCGATATCTCTCTAAGAGGGTGCACTTTCTGATTCGATTATCAGCCATCTAAAGTTCTTACAGAACTATACATTTATAAATCAAACTTCCCTACCGCGTTTTCTGCCTGTATGTTTGCACTTATTTCAGGAAATATTGTTGGCATTTTGATAGACTGAATCACAAGGAAGAATTGTTTTTACAATTTATAAATATTTCGTGGAAACTGGCTGAACTGTGATGAATTTAAGTCCAAGCCCCGTTACCGTGAAAACGATGTCTTTGCCATATACAGATGAATGGCAAAAATCATTGGACTCATCCCCACATATTATATCCCAACACGTTTTTCTGTCTATATGTGAAGGGTAATCTTAGAAACTATTGAATGGTATCTGGTACGTTATCGACTAAAAAAAATGGACTAATTCATGAGGAAAGTTTACAGTCCCAAGAGAGCGTCATAAGTGAGCCCGATTGCAAAACCGGTCCAGTACGAAATACCACTGCTGGGAGTATCGCGAGAGCTACTGCCGACTTCCTACACAATCTGTGGTGCAGGACATGTCAGACATGGAGCGGATAAGAACAGATTTCTTTGGTGCAAAGTTAATGTTTAAGAGGAGTGAAGGGAAACGTTCTCGCGAAAGTGTAGCTCAAGCCAGACTGGCGCTGGCGTCGGGCATACAGGGCTGTGGCCGGCCCGTGTGGCCGAGCGGTTCTAGGCGCTTGAGTCTGGAGCCGCGCGACCGCTACAGTCGCAGGTTCGAATCCTGCCTCGGGCATGGATGTGTCTGACGTCCTTAGGTTAGTTAGGTTTAAGTAGTTGTAAGTTCTAGGGGACTGATGACCTCAGATGTTAAGTCCCATAGTGCTCAGAGCCATTTGAACCAACAGGGCTGCGTGGTAGCTCGTGACCAACTCCGTTGCCGGTTGCTGTGAGACGCGCTGCTTAGTACTGGCACTGCTGTCGGGTGGCCGGTAAGTGGCCGAAGCTCGCACCAAGCTGGCGCTGCAGTCGCACAATCTGTGTGGCACTGCAGCTCTCAGCTCAAATTATTGCTGTCCACATGTCACTCGAAACGCCAATTACATATGAAACAGATATATTCGTGCCCCCTGAGACTTTTCCTAGCATGCATTGCTTAGATCGCTTCAGTTGTATGAAAGTTATGGTATTCTCTTACTTAATACACTCCTGGAAATTAAAATAAGAACACCGTGAATTCATTGTCCCAGGAAGGGGAAACTTTATTCACACATTCCTGGGGTCAGATACATCACATGATCACACTGACAGAACCACAGGCACATAGACACAGGCAACAGAGCATGCACAATGTCGGCACTAGTACAGTGTATATCCACCTTTCGCAGCAATGCAGGCTGCTATTCTCCCATGGAGACGATCGTAGAGATGCTGGATGTAGTCCTGTGGAACGGCTTGCCATGCCATTTCCACCTGGCGCCTCAGTTGGACCAGCGTTCGTGCTGCACGTGCAGACCGCGTGAGACGACGCTTCATCCAGTCCCAAACATGCTCAATGGGGGACAGATCCGGAGATCTTGCAGGCCAGGGTAGTTGACTTACACCTTCTAGAGCACGTTGGGTGGCACGGGATACATGCGGACGTGCATTGTGCTGTTGAAACAGCAAGTTCCCTTGCCGGTCTAGGAATGGTAGAACGATGGGTTCGATGACGGTTTGGATGTACCGTGCACTATTCAGTGTCCCCTCGACGATCACCAGAGGTGTACGGCCAGTGTAGGAGATCGCTCCCCACACCATGATGCCGGTTGTTGGTCCTGTGTGCCTCGGTCGTATGCAGTCCTGATTGTGGCGCTCACCTGCACGGCGCCAAACACGCATACGACCATCATTGGCACCAAGGCAGAAGCGACTCTCATCGCTGAAGACGACACGTCTCCATTCGTCCCTCCATTCACGCCTGTCGCGAAACCACTGGAGGCGGGCTGCACGATGTTGGGGCGTGAGCGGAAGACGGCCTAACGGTGTGCGGGACCGTAGCCCAGCTTCATGGAGACGGTTGCGAATGGTCCTCGCCGATACCCCAGGAGCAACAGTGTCCCTAATTTGCTGGGAAGTGGCGGTGCGGTCCCCTACGGCACTGCGTAGGATCCTACGGTCTTGGCGTGCATCCGTGCGTCGCTGCGGTCCGGTCCCAGGTCGACGGGCACGTGCACCTTCCGCCGACCACCGGCGACAACATCGATGTACTGTGGAGACCTCACGCCCCACGTGTTGAGCAATTCAGCGGTACGTCCACCCGGCCTCCCGCATGCCCACTATACGCCCTCGCTCCAAGTCCGTCAACTGCACATACGGTTCACTTCCACGCTGTCGCGGCATGCTACCAGTGTTAAAGACTGCGATGGAGCTCCGTATGCCACGGCAAACTGGCTGACACTAACTGCGGCGGTGCACAAATGCTGCGCAGCTAGCGCCATTCGACGGCCAACACCGCTGTTCCTGGTGTGTCCGCTGTGCCGTGCGTGTGATCATTGCTTGTACAGCCCTCTCGCAGTGTCCGGAGCAAGTATGGTGGGTCTGACACACCGGTGTCAATGTGTTCTTTTCTGCATTTCCAGGAGTGTATTATTATCTAGTTTTAATCACAGCTCTACGCAGTGGCGCACTGACAAAATTATCGCTATGGCAGACAAGTCGTCCAGCTGTAGATACTTACTGCTACATGTGTAGTGCTGTGGCAGCTCGCTAGTCTATAGCAAAGCTGGCGAAAGAAGGTCCCTGACGCAAGCAGGTAACAAAACTTATCTATAGAGCTGCAACAACAATGAAGCATTCCAATAGAGACGTATACAAAATCGTGTCACGTGACTGGTTGAGGTAGACACACGAAGCAGCCATACCAGGCCGTCTCAGTTCCACTGGAGTTAACACTCCAGATTTGCTCTGACACACTGACACCACATACAAACATGCCAAACACACATTCAAAAAGAAACTTCGCTCGAAATTTTTAATTTTTTCTGTAACAATTATAAGATTGTCGCAGAAATAAATTAGAATAGTCCCAACCTGCGGTTTTGATTACGGTCTTTGGGAGGCGAATGCCGAAACTGTCCACTCACATAAATATCGTTAAGAACCCATTATTAGAATGAATAATCTGACATAATAATCGAGGAATTGAAACAACTAACAACCACTTACATTTTCTAATTTATTTCATTGACAATTGCCATCTTCAGTGTTTTCATAGCCATCTACCGGCCGCTGTGGCAGAACGGTTTTAGGCGCTTCAGTCTGGAACCGCGCGACCGCTACGGTCGCAGGTTCGAATCCTGCCTCGGGCATGGATGTGTGTGATGTCCTTAGATTAGTTAGGTTTAAGTAGTTCTAAGTTCTAGGGGACTGATGGCATCAGATGTTAAGTATTATAGTGCTCAGAGCCATTTGAACCATAGCGATCTACAGTAGGTGCACCATCTCACCTTCACACCCCAAGTGGTGGCTCGTGTCACTTGTGCCTGAAACCACCTCTGCCTGCACATCACATACAGGGTGAATCATCTATAACTTGCCCTGCAAATATTGCGGAAATGGAAATTACTATTGATGTGCGGTTTTCACAGAACGGATTGGTAGTCAGTGGCTCGTATTGTTAGCCAATCAACCGATAGTAATAATACTTAGAAAGTATATTTTTGTCCAAACATACACTTTTTTAAGCGCATCTGTGCTTATTGACATTAAAAAACTAATCAGAATGTCAGTGGTGTTTGCTGCACGATTCTAGTGCGAGTCGCTTAAGAGAGATCGTATTTTGAAAAGTTCCCACACAACACTTGTACAATACCTGTGGTAGTACGCACTAAAGAACGATACAGGTGCATAAATTAGTTATGTGGATTCTGACAGTAACGAAACAACTGACCATCACAGATTGTGTTCAAAATGACCACCGGCAGCGGCAGTACACGCTTCCAGTCTGGTATGAAACGACTGCTGCACACACAATTTCACCGAATGTGTCCAATCAGTCTGCAGTAATACATTGTTGCGTATCATCAGGTGTACTTGGTATGCCGTTCTAGGCAGCGTCTTTCAGCTTTCCCCACAGAAAAAATTCTACAGGAGTCAAATCCAAGGATCGGAGTGGCCGCGGTACTGATCCACTGTCTCCAATCTAATGATTTGGAAACAATTCGTGAAGACATGCTGTAATACTTCGTGTAATGTGGGCTGGACAGCCATCATGTTGGTACCACAGGTTCCTTCTAAGGTGTAGAGAAAAGTCTTCTTGCATCCGTGGTAGGTGGTCTGTGAGGAGGCTGCGATATTTGTGTGCATTCAGTGTTCCGTCTACGAAAAACGAGCTATGAGGTGATGGTTCACTGTCCCATACCAGATGTCTACATGAACGTTGACGCTCCACCTGACGATGTTAACGAGCATTGTCAACAGACTAATAGAGCATGTTTCGGCGGTTTACCAGACCATGATTGGTAAATGCGGCTTGATTACTAAACGAGATACACGATACATCTGGAATATCCTGTAGTAATGCCCATTTACAGAAGTTAACACGATAAGGAGAGTGATGTAATAGGGATGGAGCATGGGTCGATGGAGAATACATAGGACACTTGCCTGACTCATGCCACTTTCTCGTGCGATTGCGCGGTAGCTAACGTGCGGATCTACTACAGAAGCAGCACCCTAGAAAATTACTTTCCTCCTCTTCCATCGTTACTTGTTTTCGTTTGTAAGCTTGTATAGGTGTTACACTACCGCTTTCACATAACTGGTTGAGGAAGTTGATAAATAAGTGCCGAGGTAGTTGGCGTTTATCGGGATATCTTGTCGTATACACCATATTTTTATAAGAACAAACTACATTATTCTTACACTCTCCATACACCATTAGCATGTCGGCTTTACCCGTATTGGTAAACCCCGTCGCCCTCACGACCCACTGCTTGAACTGTCACACACTAACTGGTTAACACACATCGTAAGCAAACGTAACAACATCGTACCTAGCAACAATGCAGGTTCAATGGCACAAACAAGTGTCAGTGTGACAACTTTTCCAAATCGATATCTCGTAAACAACTCGCACTAAATCCTCCAACAAACACCATACTTTTTGTTTGTTAATGTCAATAGGTATTGTTTCATTTAAAATAGTGTATGTTAGCACAGAACTACACTTTCTAAGTATTATTACATTCCGTTTATTGGCTAACAATTCGAGGCCCTGACTATCAATCCATTCTGTGAAACCGCACATCAATAGCACTATCTTTTTCCGCAATATTTGCGATACAAGTTTTAGATGATAACCCTTTATAAGAGCCCATGAGTTAACTTACATCTTATCAATATGCAACGAAACTGTAACAGAATCTAGACAATACGCAGATTGTACTATCGACATACGTGTATCAAATAATTAAACAATTCATTAGTGCAGTGTATGTATTTGATAGTGTCTGTAAAGTTCGATGCAATGTTCCTTCGGATATGCGTGCGTGTCTGAAGGAACAATGCATGGAACTTTACAGACACTGTCAAACACATACACTGCATTAATGTACTGTATGCCAAAGCCGAGGCAATCTGACGAGAAAACTAAGTAAATTGCTTCCTAAGCGGGAATCACATAATTGTGCGAGCGGATAGCTAAAGCGGTTAAGGCGATTGCTCGTGTAAAGTGGGAAGTCGGTGTTCGAGTCCCAATCTGGCTAAAATTTTCATTAGTTTCCAGTAAATTTTGTAGCCTTCGGTGGTACCGTATTAGCAAATTGTGAATACATTTCATGAGTCGAATATTTTTATTACCATTGAAACAAATGAGCCCTCGGCCACAATTATTTTTGTCTTAATTGACTAGGTTTCAACACTTCTAAGAGTGCCTTCATCAGAATTAAACCAATTAAAATGGCCTATAACATAGTCACAGATTTATAGGAAAGACATTTTTATATAAAAGTGTAAGTACTGATTAACAATAAAAGACAGAGGCAGTACTTACACGTCACATATAAAATAATTAACAGTCCAGAAGGGCTTTAGTCATAAAAGATATAAAAAGGAATGCGTGAAAGGGAGCCACTATGGGTTACTCGTATCTGGACAGCCACAGGTTGCAACGGACTGAGGCGCCCTCATTAACAAGTGCGGGCAGGTGAACATGACATTGCATCGAGAGTGCCATCTAATAGCCGCAGGTACAACTTGGCTACTTAACATTCAAGTGTAGACAGACGAAAATTATAATGAATATTGTTCAGTACATAGTGTAAAAGGTAATACTTCGTTTAACAGCGACAGATAAAGCAACATTTTGTCTGCATCAGAGCTTAGCAGTACAGTTTGAAGCATGAAAACGTCATTATAGAAAAAAAACAGGAAGGGCAGAATGACACAGTTTGTAGAAAGCGATATAACATGAAATACAGTCAATAAACCATTTAATAAATGAAAATTATGGATTAACTTAGATGGAAGAACATTTCGGTAAACTGCCCAAGGAGACCCGAAATTAAATGTGAATAACGGCTTTATATCGTTGAAGAATTTTTTATTACGCAACTGCAGCTGTTGTGATAAGCTGCACTTTCACTTCCTCTGGATATGTTGTGTTGCCATCTCCACCTGACAAGTTTCAATAATGTTAGTCACACGCTACAGCTACGATGTACTCACAAAATTCTTCTGTACCGTAAATACTCAGTCGGCCGTTGTGGCTGAGCAGTTCTAGGCGCTTCAGTCCGGAACCGCGCTGCTGCTGCTGTCGCAGGTTCGAATCCTGCCTAGGGCATGGCGTGGATGTGTGTGATGTCCTTAGGTTAGTTAGGTTTAAGTAGTTCTAAGTCTAGGGGACTGATGACCTCAGATGTTGAGTCCCATAGAGCTTAGAGCCATTTGAACCATTTTGTAAATACTCAAGATAAGCTTGTACAAGGCCGAAATTTTATTCAGCATATCCCATAGGCATGGAAATACGAGAGCATCAATTTGGGAGCTATCGGTCAAGGTGTTTATTGTGTAACACTTTCCATTTATGTCAGTGTATTAGATGTGCAACCTCGCTGAGAAACGGTAATATTCCGTTCTTTTCCACTTCCTGATTCAACAGTCACACTTGACAACCGATAAAGGAAGTAGTTATCTATGTAGGCTTGGTAACATTTCAAATTCGCAAATTATATATGCGAGTATCTATCTCTACCTAAAAAAAAAATCTGCCGTTGAAGTGATGAAAGATATTACCTGGAAATATTTTTTGTTTCTGTGATGGCATTTTAGACTTGAAAGGGGCAAGAGCGACAACGGGATGAGAATGACAGAAGCCGAATACAACACTGCATTAAGGAAAGAGTGTTTCCTAGAAAAAGCTAGTCATGGTTGGTTCTTTCTTCTTTATATCTGTCGCTGTCGAGAAAATACCTCCAGGTTTCATGACATAAGAATATGACACAAAACCATTGCTTAGGACGAAACGGAAAGTGGAATGTTAGAAGTTTGAATGTAATAGGAAATTACAAAAGGCGGGGAGATAAATTCGAGAGGATGTAAGAAAACAAAGAAGATTTCTGTTAGCTCAGAAGCAACACGAATGCATAGTTAATTTATGAATGCAAATGGATCACGGTGTGCATTATCACGACAGCCGCACAGCTTTTAGGGACTAAGTCCTTTGGAAAAAATCATTGCACGTTGCTGGTCTTTCCTCTCTTGAAAAGTGGCACTCCTATAATTAATAAAAGAGTGTTAATGGTCCGAAGGAGTTCAATACTTTGCAAAGGAAGCTATGCAGATCAGTAGCAACAGGCAACCTCTAATTTCAATATCTCAACATCACTACGCATTTCAGAGGGAACTGTTACATGGATGCATACAGCTGCACGTTTATTAAAGGATCTTCTACAAAATCCTAAACGACGCTTTTCTGCTGGTGGCGTGCGTCACTTTTATCTCTAACACTGAACGACGGTTTATGTCAGCACTAATTTGTTCCACTCTTCAGGGTTATCGTTCAGTATTATGTAACGAGCCATTTTCAACGTATTTAAACGCTGAATGTTAACGTCAGCTAGAAGTTAAACAAGTTTCAAATTATTAGAGGGGCTGTCGTAATGGACATTTTCAGAAAAGTCCTCTGTTATGTAACATAACTCTTCGGAATCTGATGCGAGAAACCTTGTTGCTCGACTTCCGTTCACCCACTTATCCTCGTCGCACGACGTGGCCACTAAAGAAATTAGGGCTAAGTGGTTGGGGAGTATTTACGAGCGTCGATGGTATAAACTCTGAGGAGTAGTATGTTGGAAAGGCCAACGACGATGTGTCGTAGCTCTGCATGTCGATACGTCTGTTCGGATTAGCGTTTAAAAGATGAACAGCTATAACTCCGTTATCAGCTACGGTTCTTGAATCTCATAAGCCATCTAATGACCGATGAAAGTTGTAGTATCTCAGAATCCTAACTCCTCCACCTGTGTACATATATTCCATCGTGGGATTCGTTGTTGACACAGTTAACTCATTCAGAAAAATGTGCAGCAGTAATCCAGCGAATACTGTACGTAAAAGTATATGCCCTCGAATAGCACTTCCTTACACATTGTACAGAAAGGTTTGCACTATTCAACAGGTTTCATTTTCGGCAGGGTTCCAGCAGAACTAAAAAACAAAAAAGAGTGATAAACCCCAACTATTCAAATCCAAGTTGGTAGGTTTCCTTGTGGCACGCTCTTTCTGTTCTGTACAGGATTTCCTCGCGCTAACTCACACCTTTTCTCTGTAATGTGCTATTTATTCGCATACTCTCTCACAGTTATTTGTCTTTCATGAATTCCTTATTTCTTCTGTTTCTTTTCATTACCACGGAGCTCGCGTGGTGCCACGGAACATGATGAATAAATAATAAAAAAAATTGTATGAGACTCTTCCTTTCATCTCATTTAGTACCCACATATGTTAAGGTTACCCGAGAACGTAATGGGCCTAACAAGTAGTTCCGCATGCTTACTGCTTTCGCACGTTCCCTCGGAAAACAATATATGGACTAATTTTCTCGCTCAGGCTTCTGGATCTTGCTGGACATTCTGCAGTCCACACCGACAGCCCCAGTATTGCAGCAATATCCCCACAGCAGAGTGAGTTCGGCAGTTTCGGACTGCAGGGGCGCACATCAAGTTGCCCAATAAAACATGCTGTCAGAACCAGCTACGATAAAGGTGGTCCTCACTGCTAAGCTGCGAATCAACCCGCAGGGGTAATCGCCGACAGGTCGACTCTCGACAGTTGCCTCGACGATCAGTCTATACCCATGAAGTCAGGAATTTTGTATCCTCACCTCAAGGTACTCCAATGACGTCCGAAAATCGGTAAACAGACTGCAGTCGACGTTTCCACTGTGAACAGCACTTTGCGGCTGCGGTGTCAGAAGACTGTGTCGTGGGACGCACTATTCGCCTTCGTCTATGTGCTCTGATTGACATCACAGCTTAGTTAACTACCGCCATGCTAATGCTAATATCTTGCATCACTTGTCATTGGACCTGGAAGAGGTTCGTTTATGATCTGTTTCCATTTTGACTTTGAGGTTTTTTTGTGGGCTTGTGCATTGCTTAGAGTAATATGACGGTGCATTGCTTAAAGTAATATGACTGTGTTGCCTACGTGCGTACATCAGATGGTGCTAACCAAAAGGTGAGCACAGTAGAGATCGAGATTGACATATTGTAAGCTAGGCCCATCAGGAAGTTGGACTATGAGGAAAGATGGCGATCTCCAAGCCTCCCAGGATTTAGTAGAAAAGCAGTAGCTTAAAGAAGTAGCCGATAATAGGATTAATCCCGAATCTGGTATAGGTGAACATTCTCGGCTGTTTCACTGAAAGAATTTCATTTGATTTTGTATATGATGTATTAAATTTCAGACTAAAATGTATAAAAAGAAATTAATTTGTTACACTCTGATTGTGCGATTAAAATTATTCTTCTTTTAGAAATACACTCCTGGAAATGGAAAAAAGAACACATTGACACCGGTGTGTCAGACCCACCATACTTGCTCCGGACACTGCGAGAGGGCTGTACAAGCAATGATCACACGCACGGCACAGCGGACACACCAGGAACAGCGGTGTTGGCCGTCGAATGGCGCTAGCTGCGCAGCATTTGTGCACCGCCGCCGTCAGTGTCAGCCAGTTTGCCGTGGCATACGGAGCTCCATCGCAGTCTTTAACACTGGTAGCATGCCGCGAAAGCGTGGACGTGAACCGTAGGTACAGCTGACGGACTTTGAGCGAGGGCGTATATAGGGGATGCGGGAGGCCGGGTGGACGTACCGCCGAATTGCTCAACACGTGGAGCGTGAGGTCTCCACAGTACTTCGATGTTGTCGCCAGTGGTCGGCGGAAGGTGCACGTGCCCGTCGACCTGGGACCGGACCGCAGCGACGCATGGATGCACGCCAAGACCGTAGGATCCTACGCAATGCCGTAGGGGACCGCACCGCCACTTCCCAGCAAATTAGGGACACTGTTGCTCCTGGGGTATCGGCGAGGACCATTCGCAACCGTCTCCATAAAGCTGGGCTACGGTCCCGCACACCGTTAGGCCGTCTTCCGCTCACGCCCCAACATCGTGAAGCCCGCCTCCAGTGGTGTCGCGACAGGCGTGAATGGAGGGACGAATGGAGACGTGTCGTCTTCAGCGATGAGAGTCGCTTCTGCCTTGGTGCCAATGATGGTCGTATGCGTGTTTGGCGCCGTGCAGGTGAGCGCTACAATCAGGACTGCATACGACCGAGGCACACAGGGCCAACACCCGGCGTCACGGTGTGGGGAGCGATCTCCTACACTGGCCGTACACCTCTGGTGATCGTCGAGGGGACACTGAATAGTGCACGGTACATCCAAACCGTCATAGAACCCATCGTTCTACCATTCCTAGACCGGCAAGGGAACTTGCTGTTCCAACAGGACAATGCACGTCCGCATGTATCCCGTGCCACCCAACGTGCTCTACAAGGTGTAAGTCAACTACCCTGGCCAGCAAGATCTCCGGATCTGTCCCCCATTGAGCATGTTTGGGACTGGATGAAGCGTCGTCTCACGCGGTCTGCGCGTCCAGCACGAACGCTGGTCCAACTGAGGCGCCAGGTGGAAATGGCATGGCAAGCCGTTCCACAGGACTACATCCAGCATCTCTACGATCGTCTCCATGGGAGAATAGCAGCCTGCATAGCTGCGAAAGGTGGATATACACTGTACTAGTGCCGACATTGTGCATGCTCTGTTGCCTGTGTCTATGTGCCTGTGGTTCTGTCAGTGTGATCATGTGATGTATCTGACCCCAGGAATGTGTGAATAAAGTTTCCCCTTCCTGGGACAATGAATTCACGGTGTTCTTATTTCAATTTCCAGGAGTGTATTTGAATCTACAAAATGTCTGGCATACATAAAATTCATCTTATTAATTGCACAATCTAACGTTAATTATTAAATTTATTTCTGGATTCATTTATAAAATAATGTTATATCTTAGTGATGATTCTTCTTTGGTCAAGAAATTTTGTAAACTCTTTTGCTTTGTAAACTGTTTGGAATGTTGTGAGTACTGCAGATTGGAAAGAGTACTGGACATGCCTCTGATGGAATCAGTCATGTTTTTGATTGTGTCACTAATAATGTAATTTGTGGTGTGATAGAAGTGGAAATTGTAAAGACGGTGTGATATTGAAAAATGTGACAAAGAATAAAATTCAAGAATAATACAGGCAGATCTTCATCAGTTATTTAGTCATCAGGAACCCACAACGTCATAAATCAAAATTTCAGCCGCAAGAATGTACCCCTAGACGCAACAACTACAGCTAAAAACAAGAAGAGAAAATAAGTAAAAAGTTTTTCTTTTGTATATCAGAGCCACTCGAAGCTTTTGAAAATAATGAAGAGACTAAGAGGTATTTAATGGTGATGTGTGGGAGGGTAAGATTACAATAGGACGGCGTATGATCTGATACACATTACCAGCAACATATCTTGACCATTTGTGACAACAGGTGAAAGTAAGGTGTGGCACTATCTTAACAGATTAGATCTGCCACTACGTGACTGCTAATATGCGCGATTGCAGAAATGCAATACAAGAAACAGAAACTGTTGTTTTATTACAACCAACAGGGTATACAGTATATTGTAACACCCCACCCGTCACTTATCTGGTTTTGGCATGTGTTCACCCCAGCTAATTGACTAACAGATCAACAGAGAGTGCAAAACTGCCGCAATATCGGATAACGCAAAGAAAGTAATAAGGCCCTGTGACTCCTGATTGAACTGCGGTGGCAGTGTTAACATTAATTGATTCAGAATTGATCACTTTTAATTAAAAAGGGGTGCACATTGATGTTATATGCAGCTATTGAACACCAGATACAAATATTGAACATAAAATTAATTAAGAAAGTGACTTGGGATTTCAACTACTTGATTGAAAACAGATGCAGTCGATTATCACAAATTTATTTTAACTCACGACCTTCAATCATCACATTGCATGACTCTCCTACCAGGCAGTGGTAATAAATTGCGTTTGCGTGGAGTAAACCTCGATAACTCAAAAGTAATTCCTATCGACTGACCCAGGCGTAATGCGAAGTGTGAGAAGAATTCTACAGTACACGGCCCATGAAACCCTCGTGGGTGATCCAACAAATTAATCAGTGGCCGGATACAGCGTGGCGGAGCGGCGTCGTTGTGTGGACGTCGGCCGACCTCATGGTGCTGCAAGGCTGCGCTCGTCTATTCACTCCTAGCTATCTTGATCATTACATAGCTGAACCAAAACTTTCTATCTCCAAGCTCAATCGTTCCATTTGCTAAGTCCTAAACTGGAGAGATGCTCACTCTTTCTTGGGCAAGCTGAGTAAAGAACGCCATGTCCACACTCTAGGCAGGCTGGGAACGGAAGACCTCCACTGAGACTTCTGCCAGTCAGCTCTTCGCCTTGGTTTCCCCTCCAGCAAAATCACTTAAGCCCATTGCAGTGCAAGTCACATTAATTATGCGTCGCTTCCCAGCGCCGACCAATGCCTGCTCTGAGAAGTGAACAAATTCCCACAAAATTTCCCTTCCTCTCAACTTCTTCTATTTAGCTCCCCCCAGGCCACCCATTGAGGTTAGCGTCTGCACAGACACCAAGTTTTCTGGAACTGTGACTCCCAGAAGAGTACTTCAGATTCCTTGGTCCTATGTTCCCATCGGAGGCCAATGTATTTCATGCTGTCGCTCTTCACCTGATTTACTTCAGGCTCTGCGGACCGTGAATTCAGCGTGAAGTTGCTATAGTCACGAACACGCATATTTTGACCTCTGTTGACCGCTCCAATGTAGCTTGCGCAGCTTTGTCGCATGTTTCACAGAAAATGGGATGACGGACATCTATCACCAGGCGTACAAGTTCTCCGTCTGTTTCCTGGTACACCAGCATCGAGTTGGGGTCAACAACCCACTCACTGTCACTCATCTTAAGACAGCTGGAAGCCGTGCACCGTTACCGATTTCTCAGAGCTTGAGCCGCCCTAAGCTGCCTAGTGTCGCTTCCCTTAGCCGCTCCCTCGACCAGCCACAGTCAAATACTTCCCTGGGGTAAACTAGCGTTCAGTAAAGCGACAAAGTTTTCACGTTGTGTGAATTACTTTAAAACCATCACCTGACATTAATTATTCCACTACGTCCATACTATACCCTCTACAAGATGCATTTTGCCTTTTCAGTCATTTTGTTCAGCCCTACTGTTCGCTCAACGTGAGTTAGGTGATCTTTACTGACTTCATGTAAGGGGCATAGTTCTTGCCATCTTACAATATGAATAAAACTGCGTGAAGTATTAACCCCTCAGGGCGTTAATTTATCATTTTTCGTTAATGTATATCCAGTTATTTTTTTGTAGATAATGGAAAATACTAGTTGCGAACAAGAATTTTAATGTCGACACTGGGAAAAAATGAAGGAAAAGGAAAATAGAATGATCAAATTGCCTTCAGGTTGATATTCATACAACAAATGGTACACTCTCAAAATGATGGCTCGTAAGTTGCGCTAATGACTATCACATATAATGTATAAAAGGAGTTCAGTATCACAAACACTTCGAGTGTAAATTAACATTCAATATTTCTAGGATTCTTCTTCCCTCTTCGTCAGGAGTTAAATGAGTACTGCTCTTGTCTCACAGGTATTGGGATGATTCAGGGGTGGGTCCTGGGGGACTCACAGCTTTTTACTTTCGCCTCCTCCCCCCCCCCCTCATCCACCCCCAAATATTATTTGTTGTCCCTTCCATCGTTAACACACCATAATAATAAAAATAACAATAGTATAGCAATTGTTAATAATACCTTGCTTGCATTAATGTGGAGTACATCACTTTAACACAACTTATAAGAATCATAATTTACACGAAATAAAATCAGAATATGCACTCATGATTATCAGCATTTCACTTCACGCTCCGATTGTGAACACAGATGCGCAAACCATCGCTACACGAGCTTGGGGTAAATAAGAGGAATGCTTTTTTTCTTTTTTCAGAAGTTTCCGTCTACACTCAGAAAAGTCGATGTTTCTGTTTCTTCTTTTTCCGTATTACAAGTCCTATCCCTTTCGTTCTTGCCTTAAGTGGCTTCCTCTGGTTTGCCGGATCTACATTTGGACTCAACAACTGTATTGGATTTGTCGTTGACAGCCGGTACAACCAACTTTTAACGGATCCCTCTTCTTAGTTCGAATATTCTCTACAGCCGGTCAGTCTGCAGGTACATGTATGTGGGACAGCTCACAAGAAAGTAACCGAAAAGCGTCCGGTGCTCAGTATCGATTGTAATTCTGGATTTTCTTGACCGTTTTAGACGGTTTTCATGCAACTTTATCTTCCGGAAATTATCTAGGAAACTTAGAAAATTATGTACACTGAGGTGACAAAAATCGTGAAATAGCAATATGTAAATATACAGATGGCGGTAGTATCGCGTGCACAAATTATGAAAGGGCAGTACATTCGCGTAGCTGTTATTTGTACTCAGGTGATTCATGTGAAACAGTTTCCGACGTGATTATGACCAAACGACAAGAATTAACGGACTTTGAACGCGGAATGGTAGTTGTAACTAGACACATGGGATATTCCATTTCGGAAATGGCTAGGGAATTAAATACTCAGAGATACAGAGCAAGAGTGTGTCGAGAATACCAAATTTCAGGCGTTACCTCTCACTACGGACAATGTAGTGGCCTTCACTTAACGACCGAAAGCAGTTGTAAGTGCCAACAGACAAGCAACATTGCTTGAAATAACTGCGGAAATCAACGTGTGACATATGATGAACGTATCCGCTAGGACAGCGCGGCGAAATTTGGCGTTAAAAGGCTGTGGCTGCAGATGACTGACACGAGTGCCTTTGCTAACAGCACAAGATCGTCTGCAGCACCTCTTCTGAGCACATGATCATATATCTTGGATCCTAGACTATTGGAAAACCTTGGCCTGGTCAGATGAGTCCAGATTTCAGTTGGTAAGAGCTGTTGATAAGGTTCGGGTGTGGTGCAGACCCCATAAAGCCATGGATCCAGGTTCTCAACAACGCATTGTGCAAGCTGGTGGTGGTTCCTCTGGGACCTCTGGTCCAACTGAACCGATCTTTGACTGGAAATGGTTGTGTTCAGCTACATGAAGACCATTTGCAGCCATTCATGGAATTCGTGTTTCCAAACAACGACTGAATTTTTAAGGATGACAGTGTACCATGTCACCAACTCACAATTGCTTGCACTTGGTTTGAAGAATATCCTGGACAATTTGAGCGAATGATTTGGCCACCCAGATCACCCAACATGAATACCATCAAACATATATGGGACATAACTGAAAGGACTATTCATGCACAAAATTTTGCACTCACAACACTTTTGCAGTTATGGATGCCTATAGAGGCATAACGGTTCAGTATTTCTACAGGGGACTTCTAACGCCTTTTTCAGTTCATGACATGTGTAGTTGCTGCACTACGTGAGGTAAAAGGAGGTCCAACACCATAGCAGGAGGTATCCCATGACTTTCGTCACCTCAGTATAGAGCTCCCTCTCCCCCCCCTCTCTTCCACCCTCCCTTGGCTCTGTGCCTGGCTTGCTAGAGGTCAGGCACTGTAATGTGACAGTCAGCCGTGATCATAAAAAAACGAGAACTTAGATCACCTGAGGAGGTGTACCGGAGTGTCGGACCAACTCCGGCCTCCCTCCCTCAGGACTGCCAGCCTATGTTCGTGTTCCGTACTCCTGCAAGAGCAGAGCTCACGTAATGGACATACGAAGCGCCAATCTCTTCTGGTGTTGTGAGGGTCGAACTCGAATCCTGTCATAATCCAATATTAGTCTCTCCACACATCTATATTAATAATAAAACTGAAAAACCGATGTATCTTTCTGCTTGTGTGTTTGAACACGATAATCTCCAAAATTACTGGGCCAATTCAAAATGGTTCAAATGGCTCTGAGCACTATGGGACTTAACATCTGAAGTCATCAGTCCAGAACTTAGAAGTACTTAAACTTAACTAACCTAAGGACATCACACACATGCACGCCCGAGGCAGGATGCGAACCTGCGACCGTGGCAGCCACGTGGTTCCAGACTGAAGCGCCTAGAACCGCTCGTCCACTCCGGCCGGCACTGGGCCAATTTTCATGCGGTTTTCACAGGTAACTTGACCATAGCCTGGGGCCACATCTACACTTTATCTCACCAAAATCGGATCAGAGGGAAGAAAAGGTGTCGTAGTTAAAATTTTATCCATACTGATAGTATAAATTCAGATCTAATACTGTCTGTTAGGTTTCCACAGCTAAACTACTGAATTTGATTTCTATGACATTTGGTGCTGAGGTAGGTTGAACCCTGGGAAAGAACACTGGTTTCTTTAAAAAGTACAAAAGGAAAGTCGACACGCAAGAAGGTGAAGTAGCGAATTGGAACATATTTATTTACATCAACAAACAGAAACCACGTCAAAAATTATTAAATTTGTCAGATAATGCATTCTTACGACTATTTCATTAGCACGAAGTATAGCTACTTCAATAGCGAGATTCATTGATGGCCGTCGGTAAGGAGGGGGGAAGGGAAGGCGTGGTGGACGGGCGCTTCAGCAGACACGTTATTGCACGTACAATAGCTTACCCACTAACCATCACTCATCGTAGCAAAACTGTTGTTTAGTGAGCGCAGCCATAGTTAACAGCTAGTTTCAGAATAAGAAAACAACTAGCAATGCACAACACGAAGGGAAGCGGAGTACACGAAGCATTCAGTTACAGCTACAGCGCAATTGTTTACCAAGATGGCAGTGTAAACATGATAGTTGGGGCCCGACCTCTAGGGTCCGACCTCTATCAGTGTTTTACGCAATCATAATTATAAATATCTCCCCTTCTCCCCCCCCCCCCCCACCCTCCCCAGCTAGAACTGCCACCTCAAAGTGTCCACGTAATAAGCAAAATGTTGAACTTGGACAAAACAGTCTTGAAGGCGCGGACAAATTTTGATCTTTTGGAAGTAGAATGAAAAATGATGGAAGATATAATAGCAATGATTGCTGCTAAACACACTGCAGAGAGGAGTGTAGTTTCCGATTAAAGTTTTGGCGTTTGGATTTGAAAATGAAAAGTCACTCCGACGGAAAGCCCCCCACGCACTCGCTGTGACAGGAGGAACACGGTCACAGCGGACGTAGTCAGTGGCAGCCGACCGTTCGCCGCTCACGCTGGAGACCACACTCGCGCGAGGCGGCGCAGCGCTTCGCCTGACAACGAGAAGTGCGTTGCGCTGTCCGGCCACGGCCAGCCTTGCCACCGCTGACCTTGGCGCAGTCGGGCCACGGTCGCTATCGCCGCAGCCGCGCTCCGCTGACCTTTCTCGCCGCAAAACAGCGGCATTCTCCACACACAGATAAACAGTCTCGGCCGTTTCCGTTGTAAGCGCCACAGCTTCACTATACTGCCCGGCTATTGACACCGTTCCTTGGAAAACACACTGAACAACGAATGGGAAACGCGAAATTCTTGACTGAACTTCTTTCTCTGCGCATAAAAAAAAAGTAAAAAGTGCCCTCAGTGCAAGATTCGATCAGAAGTTCAGGATATGGTGAAAAATTCTCGGTTTGTATGTTAAAGAGAGTACTTTCTAGAAAAGAAGCAGCAAAAAAACTGGCCAGCTATGAGCAGGACTGAGGTTCCCGTGCGGACTTAATTATCTATACAGATAATTCACCCATTCCGGGAAACGAGAATCTCGACGATTTTTGCCTGCATCTTTTGACTGCATTGACTTAGGCCGGCCGGTGTGACCGAGTGGATCTAGGCGCTTCAGTCTGGAACCGCGCGACCGCTACGGACGCAGGTTCGAATCCTGCCTCGGGCATGGATGTGTGTAATGTCCTTAGGTTAGTTAGGTTTAAGTAGTTCTAAGTTCTAGGGGACTGATGATCTCAGAAGTCAAGTCGCATAGTGCTCAGAGCCATTTGAACCATTTGAACGTTAGTATTTCAAATAAATTTCAACTTGATACTTTTGCCCGTTCCTGAGAATAATGGGTCTTTAAAAGATTGACACACAGACAGATCGTTGGATGACAAATCACCAAAAAAATTTGTTTCGTATGTTATAATTACAAATTAATGACTTTCGGATTTTTTTTCCTTTGTTTGTATTGTGAAACTCTGCTTCTTGTCAAAGTTCATCATTCTAGGTCAACGGGAAGTACCCTACAGGTTTTGACGAGTGAGTTTGCCAGCATCAAAATATATGGTATAAGAGGTCGTATCTTTTGATTGGATTGACTTAGAAGCTTACATTTTTTTACGCCACCAGAGGACCGCAGACCTTAGTAAGTGACATAAATTTCAACTTGATACGTTTACCCGTTGCTGAGACAAAGAGTTTTAGACATCCAACCAGCCAGACAGTCAGACTGACGGAACGCCAGAAAAGTGATCCCATAAGGTTTATGTTTTTACCGATTGAGGTACGAAACACTAAAAAGAAATAAAATCATTTTATTTTTGACGTTTTCCACTTTTAAGAGGATGTTTTTCCAGTAAGTTAATTTCATTCCTCAACTGCGATTATGTAATCTCCGCAAAATAACTATCTCCTGTCGTCTAGCTAATTAGCCCTAGGGTTGGTTACACGCATTCCTCCTTTTCTAAGAAAGTCTGTCACAATCCTATTAGTTATTACTATACTTGCAAATCTAGATTTCGGCTATAAATTGCCATCTTCAGTGCATTTTCGATACAGCTCAACAGACTTGCGGCAGTTCATGCCACCGTATGTTCTTATAGGTATAAAGGCAGAAGGACACTGAAATTTAGATTTGCAAATGTTCCGTCGTCGAATATGGGGTACCTAGGAAACCTGCTTCTCGGATCGCTAGACAGCAATTCAAGCAAATCGTATTAATGAAGTTTATTACAAAAGGTAGTGATTACAACACTTAACTTTGTGAGATACAGACATGTCGCGAGCAAAGGGCGACAGAGAAACTTAAGCGATCTCTTCAGTATATACAATTCGTAATACGAGTGAAATAACACAGCTCGTAGAACGGCTAGTCTTCAACTGGGCTGCGGCCAGGTGGGTGCATCGCGTATGTCCTCTACGCTTAGAGGACGCTGCTGTCCCGGTGTCGTCCTAGAGACGGATCGGTCAGCGTGCTGTTGGCTGACGTCGTCTCACAGCCCCCTCTGCTCTACCGTTCTTGACCGGCGCGCCGTCCCGTCGCTTGACGTTACGCCGAAACAATCCTCCCCCCCCCCCCCCCCGCACACCACCAAGCTACAGACCGTCGTCGTATATGGAGCTCGACAACGGCGGGGGAGGTTGAAGTGTGGACGCTGCGCTCGACCGGAAGCAGTGGCTGCAACGGACGTGAGACTTCCAGTCGTTCCCCGCCATCCGGCCTCCACTCTGGGGGAAAAGTCCCCCAGAAGGGTAAGCGTCCACCTCCTGAGGCTCGCAGCAAGATGAAGAAGGCGTCGCCTGCTGCAGTGCGGGCGGGTCCAGCTCCATCCGTAGGATGAGAGAGAGGTGGAGGAGGCGGTGGCTCCGTCTCTGAGGGGGCGTCCCGCGGTGTCGTGATGACAATCACTGGCGTGATGACAATCACCTCGGGATCCGTGAATCTGGGGGGAAAGACACAGAAGGATCACCGTGCACGTGATAGTGGCGAATATAATTGAGATGTCGGCGCTGCAATCCGTCTGGGCCTGAAGTGAGATACATGCATGCCCCAAGTTGACGAAGGATCTCGCCTCGCGCCCACCGTCTGCTGCCGCTAAAAGCCCTGTAAAACACAGTATCATGCAGCAAGAAGCGATTCTTGCGACCTTCCTTTGCCACCAGATGCTGGGGAGGGTGGAGCTGGTGGAGCAGTGTCCAATGGCGGCGACCGTGAAACAATTCTGCCAGCGCTGGTCCATCGCGTGGATGCGGCAATAGGAGACGAGAAACTGTTGCAAAGCTTGATCACTGCTGTATGCAGTGCGAAGTTTGGCCTTCTGCCTCTTGAATGATCTGACAAACTGTTCCACCTCACCGTCTGACTGTAGATAGAATGATGCACTAGTTAGATGCTGTATGCCATTGCGTTCACAGAAGGTTTTAGATTCATTTGACATGAACTGAGGGCCGTTGCCTGACACTATGACTTCAGGCAAACCTTTGAGACAAAAAATACAGAACAATGCCTGAATTGTGATACATGACGTAGTCGAATTCATTGGCACAGCAAAAGGAAACTTGCTATAGGAGTCTACCACAACCAACCAACGAGTGTTCCAAAAAGATCCTGCAAAGTCTATGTGCACACGTTGCCATGGTGATTGCCACTTAGGCCAAGCAGAGAATATTTGTGGTGGAGCGGGCTGATTTTCCACACGTGCGTGAGACTGTGAAGTCATCTGTTCTATTTAGGTTTCCATACCCTGTCAAGTACAGTTTCGACGCACTAACTGTTTTGTACAAACAATCTCCCACTGTCCTTGGTTTCACTTGTTAATCATAATAGTTAGAGAGTCTACAGCCAGATCATATGGAAGTTCACTCGGAGTGACGTTAGGAAATAGTTTCTGGAAGAGTGTAAATACTGCATTCCCAACTGTGGGCAAAAAATACGGCAGTTTCACAGTACCTGGTATGTTATGAGCAAGCAAATGGGCTTCAAACTGTTGCATCTACTCGAGCCATTCCGCTTGTTGTTCATTAAAACTGGTGAAAAAGCGGTATAGCAGTTGAAGCTAACATAGGTGTTGCTTGTGCTGCTAGAAGCTGCTGTACCGTGTTTAGCAGTGAGGAAATTTGTTGCTTCTGAAACTGAAACATCTGCATTAGCTACATTGCATCTAACACTTGCAGCTGTGGCGCCTGAGCAGGATGTGAGTTGCTCATTGTGGGAGAGCCAAATGCGATAAACACACAAGGCAAGCAATAACAATAAGTACAACACTGAAGAAAATTTCTGCAACACCCACCTGAAAACAGGTATGCACTCAGGGGCAAACCTATTGCTCTCCTTTGGTTGACAGGTATTTAACCTATTGTCCTCCTTTGATTGACAGATACTTAACCTATTATTCTGTTAAGTGCTTTTCCATGTTACCCCCATTTCCTTTTGATTGACTGGCACTTAACCTATTGTCCCCCCCACCCCTTCCCCCAACCCCCTCCCCCTCATTGCTACAGAAAGGTTTAGGTGTTCATTTTCCCGCACGGTGTTCGGGAGTGGAATGGTAGGGACATAGTATGATTGTGGTTCGATGAACCCTCTGCCAAGCACTTAAATGTGAATTGCAGAGTAATCATGTAGATGTAGATGTAGATGTACACTTTCAGATCTGAGTTACTGAAATAGGCCTCCATCTCACTCTTATCAATTTCGTTGAGTATTTAATTAAACTGATCAATTAATTAACCTCTCTGATGGTAAAGTGCCATGTGCCATGACACGCCCCTCTGGTGGGAACTTCAAATTCCATCAGGACAATGCAACCTCTACTAACCTAAGGAAATGGTGGGAATATAGGTCACTTGGGCTACCTCCACTAACCTAAGTCATATGACCGCCACCTCTTCAAGGGATTGGCGCAAAGTTTGAATTTTGGAGCCGGACGGAGTGGCTGAGCGGATCTAGACGCTACGGTCACAGGTTCGAATCTAGCCTCGGGCATGGATGTGTGTGATGTCCTTAGGTTAGTTAGCTTTAAGTAGTTCTAAGTTCTAGGGGACTGATGACCACAGCAGTTAAGTCCCATAGTGCTCAGAGCCATTTGAACCATTTTTTTGAATTTAGGAGGGAAGATAGGTCAATCGTACTATCTCTACTAACCTAAGAAAATGGCAGGTAAGAAAGGGCACATAGGCTACCTCCACTAACTTAAGTCACCTGACTGCCACTTCTTGCTAGGGACTGGCGGGAAAAGGACTTGACCTGTGCCGGAAATAAATCTTTATTTTGCATGCACTATTTACTTAAAAAATTAGAGGCAATACCACCATCTAGTGTGTTCGCCACAAGGTCCAGACTCCAACTGACCTAGTACACAGTACCACCAACAGAGGGCACTGTCATACATGATGTAATCCAAGATGGCAGTCATGACAGCAGCCAATGACACAAGTACCATTATCCAAGATGGCGGGAAACTGTGTTTGCCATGAGATCCGGGTCTAGTACATGGTACCACCACCAGGGAGCACTGTCATCTGCTCTGTGATGTAACCCAAGATGGTGGGGGAAAATGACAGGAAACAGTGTAGTACCCGCAAGGTCTAGACCTAGTACACAGTACTGTCACCAGAGGCACTGTTGTCTGTTCCGTGACATAACCCAAGATGACTGTCTTGAGGAGAAAATGACTCAGCCTGCACTTGTCTGCTGGAGATGGGAAGGAGTGTACTTTATTTTAGAACAATTTATTTAGGGTTGCATTTTGGAAGATAGTATATTTATCACACCAATGCAAAACACTTGCTCTGACATGCTTGGGATCATGCCACACAGCCCACAGACCTGTAAACTACTCCTAAATAATGCACTGCAGACACGCAAACAATTCCTAAACTGCCGAAATAATTTCAGAAGAGACATGCAAACTCCTCCTAAATAAAGCAGTACACTGATGTGCAGACACGAAATCAACTCATAAACTGTCCAAATAACGCACAGCACAGCCTACAGACCTGCTAGCAAAATAATGCAACAGACACGCAAACAACGTGCACAGCAGAGATACCGCCCTCGAACCCCTCTCCACTGGGTTGCACAGGAGCCTACTGCACACGAAGTGGGGATGCACTGGCCCCTCGCACCCCCCTACCCCCCCCCCCCCCCGTGAAGTGACACACAGGTGCCTGTTCAGGTCTCACAAGCATGAGGTGGTGACATCCCTTTCACACTTCGTACCAGAGAAATTCCTCAAGAAATATGTGTCCAACTGGGCACTGTTGCTGATGCAACCGGATGGAAGCAAAGACCTATTTGCCTATCACAGTAACTTTACACTGCAATATACATAGATTTTTCACAAACAGTGCAGTTATCTTTTATATCTGTACAGCACCCAAAAAAAGTATGGTATGCCTACACTAACACTGGCTATATGTCTCGATTCTCCTCAGTCCTAGGGAATTATCTGACGAAGTCTTACAATCAGGGCTTCTGGAAGGTGCTGCATCCTGACAAGATTCTCTCAAGCAAGTCTTATGAAGGATAGGCGTCTGGCCCTATGTGTTATAATGAATACCGCACATCTGGACATAATGCTTGGAAAGACATCAACGATGTGGGTTAGTGTACTGTTATCATCATCACTATAGACAGAACAACAAGGATAATGCGAATGCATTTTTCCTCGCTGTTCTAACGTGGCACCCCGTCCATCACTGTTATCCTTGCTGCTTTCAACATACGCAAACATTCTCACTGTTATGCAGAGACTCCTATATCCTGGCACAAAGGATGTCTTGTGAATTAATAGAACATTATGATTGTATTTTGTATAGATCACCATATCGCACCGACAATTAAGCCCTGCAAAGTGCCCCTACATATCGTCAAATATGGGAAGACTCTTACTCAATTACACTGCTCTCCCACTAAGGACAGGAGCTTCACTATTAGCGCGCAATACCCATCACCAATCGTGTCAATGAAGTAAACATACAATTCATATCCTGCGCCATACAAAATCATCCCTTTTACATCATTCGTACGTATACCATATATACCATATATGCTCCTCGTACCACTAGATATTTCCATGTGAGGTTTGGTGGTCATCCACTCCCGACGGGTGACTACAGCACCCTCAACGGACTGAAGTCACTCTCAGAACTGTTCTACAAGTTCGGACTTGTTCCCCTCGGCACAAACGCGTTACTGTTTCTGGTCCGGACCTGCTTGCTTGATTGCTTTTCTACATCCATCTCCAGACTCTGGGAGTACAAGAACACATGTATTTTCGCATGGTTTTCCATGATGTTATACCATTTTCGCGGTACTTCTCGATATCAAGCACACAGCGGTGACCTACCAATCGCTCACGCAACATAATTCCGAAGATATAGATTGGAAATTACTTCTCTAGAATCCCGAAATTTTAGCTCTTATTCCGTATAAGAAGACCTTTATGTGAAATTCGAAACAAATAGAGGAAACTGATATTTCTACTCGCGAATACCGACATCAGTGATGTAGCAGATTCCAAATCATCAAATTTACAAAGTCAACTTGTGTGTTTCTCATGTCTAGAGAACTAGCAAACGTGTCTTTCACCTGCTAGATGCACACACCACAGTCCATGTTCTCTCGACGTACTGTTGAATGCTGCTTCAACTGAAGAAAAAGTGACTGTTTCCCTGCTTTCGTTTGCTTCCGTGTAGACGTTTTCCCGGATTTCTTTTGCTGTCGCATACAAAGTAAGGAACGATCGGTCGTAAAATGGAAACCACAATGAAAATCAAAATTGTTTTATTTGCAGCATTTAGTCACAAATTCCAACTACTTCTCTACATAGTTACCGCTCGGACTTAGACATCTGTCGCGGTATTGTACCAATTTTCCAATACCCTTGACGTAGACGACAGTCTCCTCTGCTTTCCGATGATTTTCTATGGTGGACTGCAGTTAGTTGTCTGTGCCAATAGTCTTGTCTTCATAGCCAACGGCTCATTTGAGCAGAGATGAAAATCAGAGGGAGCCAAGGGTAGGCTCTATGACGGGCGATCAAACACTTTCCATCGAAAACGCCGTGGGAGAATCTTCGTTGCCCCTGCAGCGTGCAGACGAGAACTGTAACGAAGAAAGACATGCATGACAGTTGCGTGATGTGGGGTTTCATGAAACAAGACGAAAAATCTCTGCAGGCACCCATCTTGGCGGAAGACACTGTTGTTCTAGGCATCTTTACCGGCTCACTGGGCCCTCTGAACTGAGACGGGTAGGGAGACGCTATCTAGAGACACTGCCCAACACATATGTCCAAAGCTTCATCGAATTTTCAGTTCTCTCCATTTCGCGAGCGACCCCTCCTTACTTTGCGAACAGCCCTGGTGCTGGGACCCTCTTCCTACTTTCGAAAACCGTGCAACCGTCAGAAATATTCTCCCGGACTAACAGCCAATACGGAAATAGCTGCACAAACCGTGCGTGAGTGGAAAAGTTTACAATGGGGCCGCAAAAGCTTAACTGACGATAACCGCTCCGTTCGGTAGCAGCACCCATCTCGGCGTTGCAGGCTCGTATCCATCCACTCATCCAAAAAAAAAGAAAAAAAAGAAAAAGGGCTCAGTTGAACAAATTCGTGAAAAATATCTATTAAGTGTTGGCACAACTCAGTCCATGATTCAAAACAAATTGATGTATTGTAAGACTGCTGCAAGGAGAGTTTCAAGAGAACCTACTATTGATCACAAAAAACAGAGATTTTGAATTTGCAGTGTTCAAAAATCGTTTCAATAGCAGAGATATTGCATTTTTGGGCACTATGTTAACATGGCATGAAGCTTGAATATACTATTTTGAGCTGGGGTCCAAGAATCAAAGCATTTAGAGGAAACACACTGAATGGCCTGTCTTTAAGAAATATAATACGCAATCATCGGCTGGTAACGTTACGTTAACCATTATTTATAGTGTCCATGATTAAATTTTCTGAGGTTTTTACAATTCATACATGACAAACGGTTCAAATGGGTCTGAGCACTATGGGACTTAACATCTATGGTCATCAGTCCCTTAGAACTTGGAACTACTTAAACCTAACTAACCTAAGAACGTCACACAGCACCCAGTCATCACGAGGCCATTCATAACAGGAAGCAAAGTCAAGTCCGCGCCAACAGGAAATGTGGGACGGCAGGACACACTGCCGACCTCTGCTGTGATAAGCTTAATTCCTTTTAAAACGGTCTCACCTTCTGTTTCCGCATTTGCTTTTAGTCATTGTATCACATACACCAACACCTATCTTGTACAGACGAAACTCATAATTCTCTACATAAGATGTCTGACGATGATTCTTTTTACGTGTCTGTGGCATCAAATATTTCATGTATCTTTCAATGCTCATCATGCAATGCTGTATTTTTAACTTTACTGTCTGTTTCCTCTGTGGCTGCAGTTGTGGAATGCCCTTCAACTGGATTGCGCTAGAGAGAAGTATAGGCACCAGTTTCTGAATGTTGAAAAGACGGAGCACAATATTTACAAACCTTCACAGGTTTCTGCTGGCAGTGAACTATCGAAAACAAAGAGTTTTATGGAGCATACTATCAATCCCCCCCATGAACCATGGACCTTGCCGTTGGTGGGGAGGCTTGCGTGCCTCAGCGATACAGATGGCCGTACCGTAGGTGCAACCACAACGGAGGGGTATCTGTTGAGAGGCCAGACAAACGTGTGGTTCCTGAAGAGGGGCAGCAGCCTTTTCAGTAGTTGCAGGGGCAACAGTCTGGATGATTGACTGATCTGGCCTTGCAACATTAACCAAAACGGCCTTGCTGTGCTGGTACTGCGAACGGCTGAAAGCAAGGGGAAACTACAGCCGTAATTTTTCCCGAGGACATGCCGCTTTACTGTATGATTAAATGATGATGGCATCCTCTTGGGTAAAATATTCCGGAGGTAAAATAGTCCCCCATTCGGATCTCCGGGCGGGGACTACTCAGGAGGATGTCGTTATCAGGAGAAAGAAAACTGGCGTTCTACGGATCGGAGCGTGGAATGTCAGATCCCTTAATCGGGCAGGTAGGTTAGAAAATTTAAAAAGGGAAATGGATAGGTTAAAGTTAGATATAGTGGGAATTAGTGAAGTTCGGTGGCAGGAGGAACAAGACTTCTGGTCAGGTGACTACAGGGTTATAAACACAAAATCAAATAGGGGTAATGCAGGAGTAGGTTTAATAATGAATAGGAAAATAGGAATGCGGGTAAGCTACTACAAACAGCATAGTGAACGCATTATTGTGGCCAAGATAGATACGAAGCCCACACCTACTACAGTAGTACAAGTTTATATGCCAACTAGCTCTGCAGATGATGAAGAAATTGAAGAAATGTACGATGAAATAAAAGAAATTATTCAGATAGTGAAGGGAGACGAAAATTTAATAGTAATGGGTGACTGGAATTCGAGTGTAGGAAAAGGGAGAGAAGGAAACATAGTAGGTGAATATGGATTGGGGCTAAGAAATGAAAGAGGAAGCCGCCTAGTAGAATTTTGCACAGAGCACAACTTAATCATAGCTAACACTTGGTTTAAGAATCATGAAAGAAGGTTGTATACGTGGAAGAACCCTGGAGATACTAGAAGGTATCAGATAGACTATATAATGGTAAGACAGAGATTTAGGAACCAAGTTTTAAGTTGTAAGACATTTCCAGGGGCAGATGTGAACTCTGACCACAATCTATTGGTTATGACCTGTAGATTAAAACTGAAGAAACTGCAAAAATGTGGGAAATTAAGGAGATGGGACCTGGATAAACTGAAAGAACCAGAGTTTGTACAGAGTTTCAGAGAGAGCATAAGGGAACAATTGACAGGAATAGGGGAAAGAAATACAGTAGAAGAAGAATGGGTAGCTCTGAGGGATGTAGTAGTGAAGGCAGCAGAGGATAAAGTAGGTACAAAGACGAGGGCTGCTAGAAATCCTTGGGTAACAGAAGAAATATTGAATTTAATTGATGAAAGGAGAAAATATAAAAATGCAGTAAATAAAGCAGGCAAAAAGGAATACAAACGTCTCAAAAATGAGATCGACAGGAAGTGCAAAATGGCTAAACAGGGATGGCTAGAGGACAAATGTAAGGATGTAGAAGCTTATCTCACTAGGGGTGAGATAGATACTGCCTACAGGAAAATGAAAGAGACCTTTGGAGAGAAGAGAACCACGTGTATGAATATCAAGAGCTCAGATGGCAGCCCAGTCCTAAGCAAAGAAGGGAAGGCAGAAAGGTGGAAGGAGTATATAGAAGGTTTATACAAGGGCGATGTACTTGAGGACAATATTATGGAAATAGAAGAGGATGTAGATGAAGACGAAATGGGAGATACGATACTGCGTGAAGAGTTTGACAGAGCACTGAAAGACCTGAGTCGAAACAAGGCCCCTGGAGTAGACAACATTCCATTAGAACTACTGACGGCCTTGGGAGAGCCAGTCATGACAAAACTCTACCAGCTGGTGAGCAAGATGTATGAGACAGGCGAAATACCCTCAGACTTCAAGAAGAATATAATAATTCCAATCCCAAAGAAAGCAGGTGCTGACAGATGTGAAAATTACCGAACTATCAGTTTAATAAGCCACGGCTGCAAAATACTAACGCGAATTCTTTACAGACGAATGGAAAAACTGGTAGATGCAGACCTCGGGGAGGATCAGTTTGGATTCCGTCGAAATGTTGGAACACGTGAGGCAATACTGACCTTACGACTTATCTTAGAAGAAAGATTAAGAAAAGGCAAACCTACGTTTCTAGCATTTGTAGACTTAGAGAAAGCTTTTGACAATGTTGACTGGAATACTCTTTTTCAAATTCTAAAGGGGGCAGGGGTAAAATACAGGGCGCGAAAGGCTATTTATAATTTGTACAGAAACCAGATGGCAGTAATAAGAGTCGAGGGGCATGAAAGGGAAGCAGTGGTTGGGAAAGGAGTGAGACAGGGTTGTAGCCTCTCCCCGATGTTATTCAATCTGTATATTGAGCAAGCAGTAAAGGAAACAAAAGAAAAATTTGGAGTAGGTATTAAAATTCATGGAGACGAAGTAAAAACTTTGAGGTTCGCCGATGACATTGTAATTCTGTCAGAGACGGCAAAGGACTTGGAAGAGCAGTTGAACGGAATGGACAGTGTCTTGAAAGGAGGATATAAGATGAACATTAACAAAAGCAAAACGAGGATAATGGAATGTAGTCAAATTAAATCGGGTGATGCTGAGGGAATTAGATTAGGAAATAAGACACTTAAAGTAGTAAAGGAGTTTTGCTATTTAGGAAGTAAAATAACTGATGATGGTCGAAGTAGAGAGGATATAAAATGTAGACTGGCAATGGCAAGGAAAGCGTTTCTGAAGAAGAGATATTTGTTAACATCGAATATAGATTTATGTATCAGGAAGTCGTTTCTGAAAGTATTTGTTTGGAGTGTAGCCATGTATGGAAGTGAAACATGGACGATAACTAGTTTGGACAAGAAGAGAATAGAAGCTTTCGAAATGTGGTGCTACAGAAGAATACTGAAGATAAGGTGGATAGATCACGTAACTAATGAGGAGGTATTGAATAGTATTAGGGAGAAGAGAAGTTTGTGGCACAACTTGACTAGAAGAAGGGATCGGTTGGTAGGACATGTTTTGAGGCATCAAGGGATCACAAATTTAGCATTGGAGGGCAGCGTGGAGGGTAAAAATCGTAGAGGGAGACCGAGAGATGAGTACACTAAGCAGATTCAGAAGGATGTAGATTGCAGTAGGTACTGGGAGATGAAGCAGCTTGCACAGGATAGAGTAGCATGGAGAGCTGCATCAAACCAGTCTCAGGACTGAAGACAACAACACAACTATCAATCAAGTTTTAAAATCAATGCTGTAACTACGCCTTGACGACCTTAATCCGCAATTTTAATAAAAAAATAACTTTAGTTAGTTTAACTGAAATGTTTAAGTATTCGGTGTAAAAAAAGGGATACGAGATAATCTCAGGAGAGTAAAAGAGTAAGAATACTGTAGATCAGAATTACTTTGTTTGTATTAATCTATAAGTAATAGAGACAATAATATCTCCCTCTCACTATTTTCAGACCTGTTCTGTACGAACCTTGTCCGTTAGCGCTAATCGCTCCAATGTTGGGGTAATTGTGAGTTGGAAGTTGAAATAATATATCAGTATTATTGAAACTGTGTTTTACCCGATTTATTCTAAAAAGCGAATACGCCATATGATTGGCATATATTCCAAAGATGAAGAATTTTTCCGAAGGGTCTTAAATCACTTAAAGAGATAGAAAACCTTAGTTTCGGAGACAATTAACGAGACTGAAATTATTAACAGATAAAGACTGTTGACAGCGAACAGCATCCAAGTGATAATGCTTGATATTCATTTACTGAAATTTTACAGTGGCGAACATTAAGCTGAGCGATAGTCCAATGTTCAATAATCGGTCAATTTTAACTATCAGTCTAGCGTCTCTAGTCGCTGTAGAGCAAGCATTGAAATCATTTTTTCTACCTACAAGTATTTTTAGAATATAAGCAAAGTGCATTTCAGTTTGTTAAGCCCAAGACTATAAAACCAGATAACGGAAGACATTTTTTAGCGATGATTAATTTCTACCAGCGAAGTAAATCAACGACGTTTGGTTCACGATAAAAGTAAACTGTATTTAACCTGCATCCTGGAGAGTTTTGTCTTCTTCCACGACGTCTGCTTCATCATAAAATGTACTGCTAGAACTTAAGAAAAAAGAAGCAATGTTAGCACACCGAACTTTTAATACGACCATCAAAACAAAACAAACAAAAAAAAAAATAGCAAGGAGAACACCAGATTAAATACGCTGGCACATTGAACCATGAGGTTCGACATCAGGAACCTTCGGAACTAAAAAAAGGTTTTGAAAATCCAACAATAAGACGGAGAAAACTTTGATCTCAATCTTACCAACGCAGTAGAATCGGAATTCGACCCTGTAGAGGGAAAGAAGAATTCAACAAAATAACGGAGAAGAATTCGGAGTTTAGGCCGTACCGAAATCTGCAATTAATGTAAAACAACCAGGACTAAAGCAACAAACCACATATTTGGTAACTATCATTTGTTTGAAGGCTTTATTAGTTGTAAAATCAAAGAACAATTTGTGAAGAGTATTTATTTTATTGCATGTATTGTAAATTTTATTGTAGCTAATCTGTGATTATTTATGTTTCACGCTCCTGTCATGTAATAATTCATGATTTCGACGTAACTCCACTAAGAGAATATTTTATCGGTGAAGGTTTAACTGAATTCTGAATTACAGCTGGTGAAACTGCACGCGACTACGAAAGGTAAATACACTGGTATTTGAAAACTTGCCTTTTTCTAGCATCTTCATCTTTGTGAGTAGTGGTGTAGTAATGCAGACAAGCAATTAAAGGCAAGATTTTTGTAGTTATTACTGAGTAGTCAGAACAGTGTGAATTTCCTCAATTCCCCAATTAGGTGTGTGATAACATCAATAGGGAATAGATTTGTTGAGAGAGTTTATTGAGATTTTTGGCGATAGTACATTATAATTACCAAGATAGTGTCTAAGGCTTTCGTTCATATGGCAACGGTTAAGACCAGAAGAAAATGGAGCCGATCACGAGAAAATTTAGCAGATCTTGATGTCAATGAAACAGAAAGCATACCAATGCCAGCAGTTAGAAGAGTTAATAATCATCGAACCCAGATCCCTCTGCCTCGTTTATTGAATATTGTGAACCTGATTCGGAAATAGTTTTACCCGATAGTATTGAAAAACACACAGAATCAGGAGTTGTAAAATGACGCGAAGTACCCAACTGGCAGATGTCTACAGTGTGAAGAAGTCTATTCCGCAGATCAAGTTGATGCCTGGTAGTGTGCTTTACAGGGTGGTACATTGATAGTGACCGGGCCAAATATCTCACGAAATAAGCGTCAAACGAAAAAACTACAAAGAACGAAACTTGTCTAGCTTGAAGGGGGAAACCAGATGGGGCTATGGTTGGCCCGCTAGATTGCGCTGTCATAGGTCAAATGGATATCAACTACGCGTTTTTAAATAGGAACCCCCATTTTTATTACATATTCGTGTAGTACGTAAAGAAATATGAATGTTTTAGTTGGACCACTTTTTTCGCTTTGTGATAGATCGCGCTGTAATAGTCACAAACATACGGCTCACAGTTTTAGACGAACAGGTAGGTTTTTTTAATTAAAATACAGAACGTAGGTACGTTTGAACATTTGATTTCGGTTGTTCCAATGTGATACATGCACCTTTGTGAACTTATCATTTCTGAGAACGCATGCTGTTACAGCGTGATTACCTGTAAATACCACATTAATGCAATAAATGCTCAAAATGATGTCCGTGAACCTCGATGCATTTGGCAATACGTGTAACGACATTCCTCTCAACAGCGAGTAGTTCGCCTTTCGTAATGTTCGCACATGCATTGACAATGCGCTGACGCATGTTGTCAGGCGTTGTCGGTGGGTCACGATAGCAAATATCCTTCAACTTTCCCATAGAAAGAAATCCGGGGACGTCAGATACGGTGAACGTGGGAGCCATGGTATGGTGCTTCGACGACCAATCCATCTGTCATGAAATATGCTATTCAATACCGCTTCAACCGCACGCGAGCTATGTGCCGCACATCCATCATGTTGGAAGTACATCGCCATTCTGTCATGCAGTGAAACATCTTGTAGTAACATCGGTAGAACATTATGTAGGAAATCAGCATACATTGCACCATTTAGATTGCCATCGGTAAAATGGGGGGCAGTTATCCTTCCTCCCATAATGCCGCACCATACATAAACCCGCCAAGGTCGCTGATGTTCCACTTGTCGCAGCCATCGTGGATTTTCCGTTGCCCAATAGTGCATATTATGCAGGTTTACGTTACCGCTGTTGGTGAATGACCCTGCGTCGCTAAATAGAACGCGTGCAGTAATTTCTCTTGGGCCCAGTGGCAGAACTGTACACGACGTTCAAAGTCGTCGCCATGCAATTTCTAGTGCATAGAAATATGGTACGGGTACAATCGATTCTCAATACCGACGTTTTTGAGATTCCCGATTCTCACTCAATTTGTCTGCTTCTGATGTGCGGATTAGCCACGACGGCAGCTAAAACACCTACTTGGGCATCATCATTTGCTGCAGGTCGTGGGTGACGTTTCACATGTGGCTGAACACTTCCTGTTTCCTTAAATAACGTAACTATCCGGCGAACGGTCCAGACACTTGGATGATGTCATCCACGGTACCGAGCAGCATACGTAGCACACGCCCGTTGGGCATTTTGATCACAATAGCCATACATCAACACGATATCGACCTTTTCTGCTATTGGTAAACAGTCCATTTAAACACGGGTAATGAATCACGAAGCAAATACCGTCCGCACTGGCGGAATGTTACGTGATACCACGTAGTTATATGTTTGTGACTATTAAGGCGCCATCTGTCACAAAGCAAAAAGAGTGGTCCAACTAAAACATTCATATTTATTCTAGTACTACACAGATGTGTAATAAAAAATGGGTGTTCCTATCTAATAAAAAACGCAGTTGATATCCGTTTGACCTACGGCAGCGCCATCTAGCGGGCCAACCAGAGCGCCATCTGGTTTCCCATTTCAAGCTAGACAAGTTTCGTTCTTTGTAGTTTTTTCGTTTGATGCTTATTTCGTGAGATATTTGGCCTGGTCACTATCAATGGACCACCCTGTATATAAACGATGTAGTGGAAAAAGTCGAAAATTCCTTGCGGTTGTCTTTTTCTCTGTGATGTTCTGGATGGATTAAACAAAAGATTTCGAACGCTAGGTTTTTTTTTATGTAAGTAAGACGTTTGATTATGTTGGTCGCAAAATATTGCTCCGCAAATTGAACCATTATGGAATACGGGGAGTACCTCGAAACTGGTTCACCTCTTACTTCAAGAAAAGACAGCAAAAAGTCAGGGATCAGTGCTGGGGTCACTCCTCTTCCTTATTTATATAAATGATATGTCTTCTAGGATTACAGGTGGTCCTAAAATATTTCTGTTTGCTGATGGCGCTAGCTTGGTAGTAAAGGATGCTGTGTGCAGCGTTGGCGTAGTCCGGAACCGTGCGATTGCTACGGTCGCAGGTTCGAATCCTGCCTCGGGCATGGATGTGTGTGATGTCCTTAGGTTAGTTAGGTTTAAGTAGTTCTAAGTTCTAGGGGACTAATGACCACAGCAGTTGAGTCCCATAGTGCTCAGAGCCATTTGAACCATTTTTTTTTTTTTTTTTTTTGTGCAGCGTTGGCAGTTTCAAAAAGCGCAGTTCAAGATATAAGCTCAAAGCTTGTAGAAAATAAACTATCGGTAAATCACAGTAAGTGACCCACTGAAACGTCCCCTTTGAACAATTTATACAAGCCTGTGCTTAAACTGACACACAATAGTTTTAGCGCAACGCAATCTGACTTCCAAAAGTCCCTACGAAAGAATGGCCCTGACTAGCATTAAGCTATACCTTTCACAAATCACTTACCTCACAAAAATCTTCGTTACTCAAGCTACTGCAATACAGCGAGCACCACTACTGCCAGCTAAATAAAAGATTCAAACTACTGAAGGCACTAACTACTGATAGGCATAGTTAGCAAATGAAAGATTTTAATAGAGAACAAACAATGTATTTACCTCACTAGTCATAATATATATAGCAGTTCATGACACCAATTCTTACAAATTTCAAAACTCCGCCATCTCTCTCCCCACGTCCACCACTGCTGGCGGCTCACCTCCAACTGCGCAACGCTACGCGCTGTTAGCATGCAGCTGCCGCTGCCCAACACTACAATGGCAGACAACAATGCAAACCAGCCACAGACTGCGCACAGCACAGCCAGTGATTTTTCATACAGAGCGCTACGTAGCGTTACCAATAAGAAAATGTAAACAGCCTACTTACACCACAATACAATAAAACCCGACATTTTAAGTACATAAATTTGCATATGATCAGTAAACTGAACAAGTCAAATTTCTATGTTGTCAAATAGATAGTAAACTGTCGTGAAAATTCCATGTTCAGGATCTTGTTCAAAGACATAATGCTGCCATTTTTCTATAAAGCAGTATCTAAAGTAAGTGATACTTCGACAGGAAAAGTAGTTTACTGTACTTATTTTTATTCGCTAATGACGCACGGTACTATATTTTGGGATAACTCTTCCCATTCCCAAAGGTTGTTTTTGACGCAGAAACGGGTTGTTTGGGCAATAAGTGGCGTACGTTCGGGAACCACTTGTCGGGCCCTGTTCATTTGTCTGAGTACTCTGACACTGGCCTCTCAATATACACTAAGGGTCATTAACATTGCTACACCAAGAAGAAATGCAGATGATAAACAGGTATTCATTGGACAAATATATTATACTAGAACTGACATGTGTTTACATTTTCACGCAATTTGGGTGCACAGATCCTGAGAAATCAGTACCCAGAACAACCACCTCTGGCCGTAATAACGGCCTTGATAGCCTGAGCATTGAGTCAAACAGAGCTTGGATGGCGTGTACAGGTACAGCTGCCCATGCAGCTTCAACACGATACCACAGTTCATCAGGAATAGTGACTGGCGAATTGTGAGGAGGCAGTTGCTCGGCCACCATTGACCAGACGTTTTCAATTGGTGAAAGATCTGGAGAATGTGCTGGCCAGGGCAGAAGTCGAACATTTTTTGTATCCAGAAAGGCCTGTACAGGACATGCAACACGCGGTCGTGCATTATCCTGCTGAAATGTAGGGTTTCGGAGGGATCGAATGAAGGGTAGAGCCACGGGTCGTAACACGTCTGAAACGTAACGACCACTGTTCAAAGTGCCGTCAATGCGAACAAGAGGTGAACGAGACGCGTAACCAATGGCACCCCATACCATCACGCCGGGTGATACCCCAGTATGGCGATGACGAATACACGCTTCCAATATGCGTTCACCACGATGTCGCCAAACACGGATGCGACCATCATGATGCTGTAAACAGAACCTGGATTCATCCGAAAAAATGACGTTTTGCCATTCGTGCATCCAGGTTCGTCGTTGAGTACACCATCGCAGGTGCTCCTATCTGTGGCGCAGCGTCAAGGCACAGCCATGGTTTCCGAGCTGATAGTCCATGCTGCTGCAAACGTCGTCGAACTGTTCGTGCAGATGGTTTTTGTCTTGCAAATGTCCCATCTGTTGCCTCAGAGATCGAGACGTGCACGATCGGTTAGAGCCATGCGGATAAGATGCCTGCCATCTCGACTGCTAATGATACGAGGCCGTTGGGATCCAGCATGGCGTTCCGTATTACCTTCCTGAGCCCACCGATTCCATATTCTGCTAACAGTCATTCGATCTCGACTAATGCCAGCAGCAATGTCGCGATACGATAAACCGCAATCCCCATCACAACAACGTTTCACCAGGCAACGCCCGTCAACTGCTGTTTGTGTATGAGAAATAGGTTGGAAACTGTCCTCGCGTCAGCACGTTGTAGGTGTCGCCACCGGCGCCAACCTTGTGTGAATGCTCTAAAAAGCTAATCATTTGCATACCACAGCATCTTCTTCCTGTCAGTTAAATTTCGAGTCTGTAGCACGTTATCTTCGTGGTGTAGCAATTTTAATGGCCAGTAGTGTACATATTCTTTAATATCGTTTCTTGTTAACAATATCAGCTTATTCCCAAAAATTAACAGCTTTCACTCAGTTAATACGAGGGAGGAATCCAGTCTGCATTTGGATCACCCCTCCTTGACTCGCGTGCAGAAAGGCTCGCAGTATTCTGCTGCATTCACTTTCAGTAAGCTAACACAAGAATTCGAAAAATCTCAGCAGTAATCCATGCGCTTTGAAATGTAAACTAATGAGTTTCCTCATGTGTCACCCCTTCTATCCTGTCAAGGAGTTCCTTGAAAAATTAAGTTGATTCCAGTGTTATGTTGTTGATTGCGTTTATATAAACTTGTAGCTTGTCTTTTTGGGATTCATATACATTTAAGGGTATTTGTTATTACTTTTTTGTTGTACTGTCATGTACTTGTACGTTCCATGACAATGGAGATTTGCTCCTCAGTTTGGTCCAGCGGAACCTAACGTGTAAAATGAAGAAATGAAATGTTGTTTTTTATAGAGCATATTTTTTTTCTCTGCCTTGTATGCTATTCTCACTCAGAAAACAGATGCTGTGTCAAACGACAGGATTCCCACATACCAGGACGAAATCATTACTTGGCGCAGCAGAAATGCTGCCTCTCCACCAACGCAGCTGTCTTATATCAATACTGTCAATTAAACACGACTAGAAAAGCAACAGCCTCACATAACATCCTGCACATTCCTTCCGAAGAAAACCCTTACCAGCCAAAGGTCTCTGGCCACATATATCCGAGGAGCGAAGCTCGAAGCTCAAAACAGAAAATTTCATTCATGTTTTTCGCGATTTTTATAACTTTAGGCAAATGTCAGAATGGATTCTCCAAAATAACCACCAACGAATTTTTCCTCATCCTTATGTAATAGGAACTTGTTCTCCATTCATAATTATCTCAAAGCTGATATGATACATTACTTCTAACCTGTAACCACTTCATGTGTCTGTAAAAATTAGATCTGTAGTTGTAGTGTAGCCCTTGTAAATTCTCACTCGTTTCTTCATTATTTTGACCTTTGTACAGAGTAGAAATATTTCGTCCCGCGGTGGTTTTCAAGACCTCATTTCATGTAGTTTGGTATGTTTGGCTCGTTCATTGACATGCTGTCTGGTTCTGCTATAACAGAACTCTATCCTGCAAGTTTGTATATGTTCCAGGACGACAGTTCAGTACCGAAGAACACGCAGTATACAGTCACTAAATCGATATTCAGGATTTAAGCTATCGTAACAGCTGTAATTTAGGATGCGACTATGAAGTTTGAGCGTGGAAGTACATTCTGAAGCCAGAGCATCTTTTGTCAAATCTGGTTCACAGTAAAACCTCCAAACGTCGTGTATTTACCTACAGTTATTATAGCGATAAGATTTTCCCTACTTGAAATAAAAACTTTTTATTGGAATGCTTTGAGCTTGGCTGAAGTCCAAAGCAGATTAAAAAGACTAGATTACAACGATTTTCTGGCGGCCGTGATAATTGTGAGTACTTACAATGTGTCAGATAGTGGTATCTTCAAATATTATGCAACTGAGTAAACATTCAGTTGGCAGTTACGAAGGACAGAGTTTGTAATATTACATAATAAACGAAAACGTATCAGCATAAACAAAGAGCATCAGTTTCTACGACTTGGTTAGAAAAAAAGAGGGTCAACTGTAATTCAGTTATAATTGTTACATTGGACTTAACTAGACAATGAAATGTTACGCCATTAAATCTCAAGGTTGGTAGATAACTTTACAGGCAAAGATTGTTGTCACAGCACTTTTCATTTCTGCGCCTCCAATACACCAATCACTTTTTTATTATATTATGTATGACGGTAGTATCTGTTCCCGAAAGAGCAGTTACCGTTGATGACCATTCAGGTTTGTTAGAATGAAATGATAATTAAATGGACACCCTAGCTGCAAACAGGCGTTGAGTATGATGGGCAAACATCTATTAGGCGCACTACGAATGTAGTGGTGTGGACATGTTGGGAATGTGGGTCTCACGGGGAGCGTGCAAGGGATAAGTCCCTGCAGGTGTACTATCCTCTGTGCCCTCGGTGGCTCAGATGGCTGGGGAGCCGGCACAGTAACTCAGCGTTTTCGGTCAGAGGGTTAGCTGCTCTCTGTTATAAAAAAAAAAAAAAACTGAGTTAATGGATCAACGATGAATTGAAACAGGTGTCTTGCGACGTCCGCCCCGAGCAGATACAAAGAACGAAGACGAGCAAAATGAGATTTAAAAAAATATGGATAGAGAGTCTGCCATGTAAGCAGGAGATCCCGGGTTCCAGTCGCGGTCGAGGCACACATTTTCAACATGTCCCCAATGAAGCATATCAACGCCTGTTTGCAGCTAGGGTGTCCATTTAATTATCATTTCACTTTTTTATTCTTTGAAATCAATTGTCAAGCTATCATTTACAGCTCATGAGATTATTCGTTATTTTAAGTGTACAGTGTTATGCCAAGGATAAAATAACATTATAATTTTGTATAATACGCGTAAATTTCAGCGAAGAGGGTACTGTGACTCTTTTATTTTTATTTTTTTCATCACTTCAATGCCTTCGTCATTGCTTTTTACTGTGGGATGTGAACAGCTTTCACCAGCCTTCTTATAAGCAAACTGATGTAGTCTCAATCGATAAGGCTTACCCGTCGGAAAACATACTGCACAGTTACTTTTGTAATACAGTTGCTCCGTTTCGCCGGTTTATATTCGTATCTGACGAAAAAATCTGTCTTTCAACCTACCATTAACAAATGCAGGCCCATATTAAAAAACTCCTCACACCCTACTCTTCACATTGCGATGCTATTCTCGGGTTGATGCATTCTTAAGTAACGTTTCCAGCTTTTTTGTTTTGTGCAAATGGCTGATAAAGTAACTGTTTCTTTCCTTTCTGTCTTGAGTTTTCTAGTTTTGCTATACTTGAAGAGACTTTGTTTGGAAAGACTGGAGAGCCTATTGATCATAGAGAACAGATTGTTGGCAGTAGACATCATTGTACTGACTTACTAACATTCTAAAATCTAAAAGGAGAAAAGGTAAGTTTCAAGTCTAAGAAAGTAAATCCCATCATTAGTTCAGTTACTGTTCGTGTTTGCAGTTTCGGTATTGTACGAGGGTTCACTGAAAACTAAAGCCTTCACCTTCGTACGTTTTCAACAGTTGGTAGCATTGGTATGCGGCAGGTACTGGCTTGCTCCGTAGTCTCTTCTCTACAGCTCCAGTTGTCGGGAAGTCTTAGCATTGGACGGTTGTGCTGTTACAGTGTAAAGTATGAAACTCTGCGCAGACGCTCGGTCAATGCGATTTAAGCAACGTGCAGTCATTGATTTCTTGACAGCAGAAGGTGTCACTCCAAAGGAGATCATCAGAGAATGAAAGCAGTTTATGGTGATATTGTTGATGTGAGTACTGTGCGTCGTTGGGCGAGTAAGTTTAAAGATGTTGAGGCGCGAACATCTGACCTGCTTGACAAACAAAGAGTAGGACGTCCTGTGACAGCAACCACCGTGTTTCACAAGCAAAATGTTGATATATTGATTCAGGACGATCGTCCTATCACTCAGACAGAAATTGCAAGCTCAATCGACGGCTAACAAGGGTATAAAAGGAAAAGGGAAATGTTTTCCTGCAGCATGACAATGCCAAACCATACACTTCATGTGCCACCACAGGAGACCTTCAGAGACTGAATCTCAACACCGTACGGCATCCTCCATACTGTCCAGATTTAGCACTGTCTGACCTCCATCTGTTCTCGATAATGAAAGACAATCTTCCGGGACATCGTTATGCTTTTGATGAAGACGTTGAGAGAACTGCGAGACTGTGGTTGCGGAAACAGAGTGTCGACTTCTTTCGTGACGGCTTCAGAAAACTTGTTCAACTTTGACAGAAATGTATCCAATTTCCTGGTGATTATGTGGAAAAGTGAATATTGGTAATTCAAGATTCTAAGGATTATTTCTGCATTTGATTTATTAAAATATTCCCATCCAAACCCAGTTAACGAAGGTGGAGGCATTACTTTTCATTCAACCCTCGTAATAGTTTGGCCCCATGCACAGTGCCAAAATGCAACAGCTGGGACCATGCTTTGAGTAACTCAATGTTACTTCCACGAATCCGATTTACAGAATGCACACTGAGACTTAAATCTTTAGAACAGTAAATTCCTATAGGTTTTTTATATGATTTGGCCAACGGCCTTGCAGTAGTATAACGCTGGTTGCTATCATATCACTGCAGTTAAGCGCTGTCGGGCTGGCTGGTAATTGGATGGGGGGCTGTCTGGCTCTGCCAAGTTCTGTTGGCAACTGGGATGCACTCGGCTCTTTGAGGCCAATTGAGGAACTACCTGACGGAGAAGTAGCAGCTCCGGTCAAGAAAACACAACGGCCGGAAGTGCGCTGTGCTGACCACATGTTCTTCCATATCCACATTCAGTGACGCCTAACGGCTATGGATGACACGACGATCGGTCGGTACAGTTGGGACTTCCGACGACAGCATAGACGGAGAGTTTATTTTGTGATTGGAGGGCAGAATTAATTTATAGAACTTCGAGCTGGGCTGGTTACTACTATCGAACTACAATGAGGTGACAAAAAGGCATGGGACAGCAATACACATGTATACAAATGGAGTTAGTATTGCTTACACGACGTATAAAAGGGCAGTCTTCGGCCGAGCTGTCATTTGTACTCAGGTGATTCATGTGAGAAGGTTTCAGACGTTATTATAACTGCACGGCGGGAATTAGCAGACTTTGTACGCAGAATGGTAGTTACCACTAGACGGTTGGGACATTCCATTCCAGAAATCGTTAGGAAATTCAGGACTTGAGATCCACAACCTCAAGAATGTGCCGAGAATACCAAATTTCATGCTTTACCTCTCACAACTCAGTGGGCGACCGACGGCCTTCACTTAACAACCTAGAGCAGCAGCATTTGCGTAGAGTTGTCAGTACTAACAGACAACCAACACTGCGTCAAAGAACCGCACAAATCAATGTGAAAAGTATGACGAGCGTATCCGTTAGGACAGCGGCCAGATTTGGAATTAATAGCTATGGCTGCAGACACACATGTGCCTTTGATAACAACACAATTTGGTCTGTAATGCCTCTCCTGGGCTCGTGATCATATTGGGTAGACCTTAGAGAACTGTAAAACTGTTGCCTTGTCAGATGAGTCCCGATTTCAGTTGGTACGAGCTGATGGTAGGGCTGGAGTGTGGTGCAGACCCCACGAAGCCATGGACCCAAGTTGTCAACAAGGCACTGTGCATGCAAGTGCTGGGTCCATAATGGTGCGGGCTGTGTTTACATGAAATGCATGGGTCCTTTGAATGTTCAGCTACTTGGAGACCATTTGCAGCCCTTCTTTGACTTCACATTCCCAAACAACGACCGATTTTTTTACGGATGATAATCCGCCATGTCAGCGGGCCACTGTTGTTTGCAGTTGGTTTGAAGAACGTTCTGGACATTTCTGGCGAGTGGTTTGGCGACCTAGATCTCCTGACATGAAATCTATCCAACATTTATGGACATAATCGAGAGGTCAGTTCATGCACTAAATGCAGCACTAGCATCGCCTTGGCAGTTATGGATGTCTATAGAGGCAGCGTGGCTCCTTATTTCTGATAAGAACTTCCAAAGACTTGTTGAGTTCATGTCATGCTGAGTTTGCTGCATTACACTGGGCAAAAGGAGGTCTGACACAATACTAGGAGGTAGCGCATGACTTTTCTCACCTCAGTGTAAAAGATGAACATCCCTTGAATTACCGGTACATGTTTTATCAGGTATATGTCATGTTCAACTCTCTTAATAAAACACTCATTGAAAATAAAATGAGCGATAGAGTGTTTGAATATTGCTACTGACAAATAACCAAAGAAAATTTTGTTATTATAGTATGCCACGAATTGGTAATTCATGGTCCAGTCGTCTTCCCACCTTGCGTGGCTGTTGGACCCACACCGTTATTGCCTTCCACTGCAGCAGTCCGTGCTTGCAATAGAAAATCGATTCACAGCACCAGGGCGATGCATGAAAATGCGTGCTGTCACAGTGAAGAGCCGTCTAAGATATGACAATGAAATGGCAACACCAACTTGCAGCCAGCGCCAATGGTTGTTGACAGAGACAGACAACCTTTTTTGTGTTCAGCACTGGGTCGATGCATGGTGCGCCGACCTACTTGTTTACGTACCAGCATGACTGGCCTAGGGTGCAGCCTGTGATAGCTCTAAATCGTTCAAACAACTCTAAGCACAATGGGACTTAACATCTGAGGCCATCAGTCCCCTAGACTTAGAACTATGTAAACCTAACTAAGCTATGGACATCACATATATCCATGTCCGACGCAGGACTCGAACTTTCGACCGTGGCAGCAGCGCGGTTCCAGATGAAGAGCCTAGAACCGCTCATCCATAGCGGCCGGCCTGTGATAGCAACCCCAAGTATGTGATACGGGATGGCTGCTGCCACCATCAGAGCAGAGCCTCAAGGCAGTCAGAAGATGGTAGACGACCAGCAAGATCACAACTTGTATGGAGATCGGATGGTTGAACGTCCTGTGACGTAACGTGTTTATTGTCGAAGCGCCGTCAGAGATGCAGTGAGTTATTGACTTTTGAAAACCGCGGCGCGAAAAACGGACAGAAGAAGAACACTTTTACACATTCTTTTGATGGACGAGATATGCCGCCGTATTATTATCGTTAAAAATAATATTATTTTAGTGTAAAGTAAAAGTGCAATACTAAAAGTGCAATACTACATAGCAGTAGATATATTGTGCGACGTGTATGTGAAAACGTCAAAGGAATTATTTTTATTACGAGAAGAGAAGTGCCAGTCAAAACGGCATCTATGTTAAATCTTTCATTGCAATGTAAGTTCATCTATTAATTGCCATTGCCATTGCCATAAATTCAGATTTAAATGGAATTGGTGTATGGACTATATATTTAATATAGAATCTATGTCTCACTCCTTCATGAAGTTATTTAATTTTCTTTATGTTTCTGCCAAATAGAGAGTTCACAGTCACGAATTCTTTCGCCGAAATCGGACGGAAGTTGTATGCGGCAAAATGTTTTCTCCGCGCCATATTCTACTGGTAAACTATGGTCCCTTAGGAAATTCTTGTTGAGCTATCCAAAAATAATTATATTTTGAATAGGCATTTACTCCCCTCTGCAATGCAACTTCCGACTGATCAGACGATCCAACAAGAAACAGCCGCACACGGTCGGCGTTCACAAATATATTTCCACCGCTGATTATAGCTAAATGTTACAACACAAAAGTAAACATATTGTTACAATTAGCGACTACGAACGGGGACATTTATAACTGTAAGTTTATGTATACACATTACGTAAACATATCGTTATAAACTGTGTGCAGAATTTGAGAATACTTTGCCAGTGTTAAAGGCAGCACGCTGAGGAAGTGCTTTTCTTTGAAAGTAAGCGTTTGAAAGTCTTTGTATTGTTTTTGTGATCTTCAGCCCAGAGACTGGTCTGATCCAGCTCTCCATGCTACTCTATCCTGTGCAAGCCTATTCATCTCCGATAACTACTGCAATCTACACAGGTATATCATTCTGAATCTGCTGAGTATATTAATCTCTTTGTCTCCCTCTACGAGTTTTACCCTCCACGCCTCCCTCCAATACTACATCTTATATATACGTCGATTAAAATAACTTTTGCTTGATGTTACAGTCAGTCGAGTGGCAGTGGCCAAACGCCACCCAATTGTTGTTTCTCGAGTGCCGCGCGCTCACTGTACAGCCTATTATGGAGGGGCATGCGGAGTGTCTGGCTGAGTGCCGGAAACACTGATACCGCCGTTGCAATCTGTCAATCACTAGGTTAGTTTGTTGCAGCTGCAGTGTTGTAATTTGTCTCTTACATTTGTATTTTCATACTTTGTTTTCACAAGATTTTAAAAATCAGAGACATAAATGATGTTATCTAATATGTGGGAAACCTTTCGGGAATGGATAGAGCACTTAAAAAGAAGCAAAATAGTTCATATACATATGTGGTCAATTTTGTTTACCTGCTTAGCTACAGACACATGTTTGCATCGTTTCTGTCTTTTCGTTTTCAAATTTTCAGTGTGATTCTAGAGGTAGCTTTTCTTTTCAAATGTTATTTGTTTTGGGAGAACATAAACTCAAAGCTGTCTTATGTTTAACTTAGTTGCGATAGTACTAGTAAATACACAAAACTATTTAGTATTAACAACACGACCAACACTGGAAGCTTACACTGCTGTTCTTATTGGACTAGTGTTTAGTGTGTACTGAACATTCTTCTTCAACCAGATACTGAATCGGCTATTTCCGATAGAGTCGCCACCAACAATCGTGTGTTAGCGATCTCAGTTAGAAAGGGAAGTGCTATGTTTGACTTTCAGGGACAAGTGTGACGCTAGCTTGGCCGTATTCTTATTAAACTAGTGCGGGCTTGCAAATTGCAATGTGCCGGAAGCTAGACAATTGTATACTGAAAGATTTTGTGACCGATATTTACCGAACAGTGAGAGATTCCAAAGAATACATGAACGTCTTGTGGAGATAAGCTCTTTTGAGTAAATATCATTTCATTATGGAAGACCCAGTAAAGAGAACACCTGATTTAGAAGCTCCAGTACTTCTTCATGTTGAGGACAATAATGGCAACACTATTAAAGAAATAGCAGAAACTGGGAATGTGAGTCAAGTGTGTGTTGGGAGAGCAGCTCCTATATCCTTACCCTCTTCAGAGGAAACTTTTTTATACGTGGTTACTAGGAATGTGTGCTTAGGACCAACACTTCCTATCTGCCGTAGTTTCAATGATGAAACAAAGTTTACAATGAATTATGGGCAGAATTTTCGCAAAACTCATGTATGAGCAGATTAGAATTCTTTCGTAGTTTTAGAAGCTGGGCATCATCAACAGGTTAGCATCAATGTATGGACAGGCTTGAATTGGAGATAGATCAACTGGGCCTTTCTATTCCATGGTACACTGACTGAAGCATTATGCAGTGAATTTTTAATGGAATATTACGATGTTTTGGTGGAAGACGTTCCACTATACTTACGTCAGAACAGTGCTTAATGCACCATGGGGCTCCACCTCATTTTACTTAGCAAGCAAGAACAATTTTAAATCAGGGTTTCCAAAATGAATAAACAGGTCTTGGGGGAGCAACATCTTGACCTACTCGATGTCCTGACCTCAATCCATTTGAGTTTTTTTTGAGGTTTTTAAAGGGAATAGCGTTTTCAAGAAGCATTACGAATGTCGACTTTTTTGCAAGTCTGTTCAAGAAAAATTTCAGCAAATACAGCAGACACTTGGAACATGGTAGCGATTAAGAAAATCCAGAATGGGGCGTTCAGAAGCTTGCGTTAAAGCTAATGATACACATTTCGAGCATTTCACTTAGCCATTAGAAGACAATATTTGAAAAGAAAAAGTAGCTGCAGAACTGACCTGGAAATTTGAAAATGGAAAGACTCGAACATCTAACAACAAAACGTACATGTAACCATGAAAATAAGAAGGTGTTAACTGAATCTTTCATCAGTTCCTGGTGGAACAACAGTATAACAAATGAAAAGCACTAGTTTGCTTCTGTTCTACAGTAATAATTTATTGTGTTAACAGGTTTTCGGTTTACAAGGCCATCATCATCAGACGTTTACTGACTATTGTCGTCAACCTAACACAACACATTAATGGTTAGAACAAAAGCAAACTAGCGCTTTTCATTTATTAAAATAAGTAAAATTGACCATACGTACACACAAACCTTGTTTGTTTCTTTTTAAGTCCTCTATCCATTCCTCATAGGTTTCTCATATATCAGTTAACACGCTGTACCTTTATTCAATATTCTTGTGGTCTGCAGTCCGAAGACTGAACTGATGTAGCTCCCCACATTAGAGTCTAATGTGCAAACCTGTTCTTCTGTGCATTATTACTGCAAACTATATCCATCTGAAGTAGTCTATTGTAGTTACGCTTTGGTCTCATCTACAGTTCTCCCTTGCCCCCCCCCCCCTTTTCAGAAAGACTTCCTAATATTTAAATTATATTCGAAGTTAGCAAATTGTTTTCCACAAATGCTTTTCTTTCTATTACCAGTCTGCATTTTATAGCCTCTCTATTTTGTCCATTATGAGTTATTTTGGCCCCCAAACAGCAAAATTCATAGACTATTTTTAGTGTCTCATTTCCTAATCTAATTCCCGCAGCATCACCTAATTTAATTTGACTTAATGCCATTACCCTTATTTTGCTTTTATGATTTTCATTTTATATCCCCCCTTCAAGACACTGTCCATTATATTCTCTTGCTCTTCTAAGTCCTTTGTTGTCCCTGTCAGAATTGCAGTATCATCGGCGTACCTCAGATTTTCTTCGACTACCTCCCATTACACATATTTCACTTTGTTGGTGTTCATATTGCGAGTATAACCGTATCTTAAGATACCGTGCAATCCATTTAATTGGTATGCCAAGTCTTTTTTCGTATCTGAAGAATTACAGTGTCATAAAAAAACCTTCAAAGTTTCTTCTTCTGGAACTTTAATTTTCTTTCCAAATCTCTCCCAGGCCTCCTTTACAGTCTACTCAGTGTACACTGCTTCCCTTCCGTGTCCGACTGTTAAAGAGTCCGCGCAGGATACGGTGGCCGATGCGCACTGACCGATTTTCGTTCAAAGCACTGCGGGAAGGGAGGCCGACATAGTTTGCCCATTTTCAGCTGGTCGGCTACGCGCTGCGGTGACAGAACTGAGGCGCTCGCCCTGCACCCTTTCTCAACGGATTTTACATAAACAACTCGGCAAAAAAGTAAAAACAAAAAATTTTAAAAAATGCGTTGAAAAATCCTAGCAGATTAAAACTGTGTGCCGGACCAAGACTCTACACAAGCACAGCACAGAATCCCTCCTCACAGCTTTACTTCCACCATTACCTAGTATCCTACCTTTCCAAACATCGCTGAAGAACTCATGCGAACCTTGAAGAACTAGCTTTCCTTGAAGGAAGAATGTCCTGTAGGATGTTTCCAGAATTATGGCATATTTGCGTGACTTATAGCTTTATATGACAGGTTCATGATAACATGCCCATCATTTCGAAAATAGTCATAGTTACTGTGATATTTGGGTTTAAGTACGACACTGCATCAAATTCGAAAAAGTTTGCAATGAAAAATAGGAGTTTCTATGGTTTTGCGTTTGGTGCATATTACACAGTACGTTGCTGTGTATGAAATTTAGCTAGCATTTTGATTCTTTTATTTTTTATTTTTTTTTTAGACTTGGGTAGAGGTCTCCTCTCCATCTATTATCAATATCGAGAAAATTGATCTGATGTAGCACACTCGTTTGCGATCGTGCACGCAAGCAGTAAAGCTAAAATGAAATATCCAAACATTCTTCCTCATATTTCATAAAATGTTTGAGATACAGAAATATGATTTTGGCAAATTATAGCACACTGTGTTATTCTATTAACTACAGACCTTTTCGAAGAATAAATGTGATTTTTAAGGGTCATCGACAGCTAGTTAAAGGAGAAAGCTGTGGGTTTTGGAACAGCATAAGTGAAGACATTATACGTTTATTTTTGTACTGAGGATGTGCTTTTTCATAAGCTGTCTACTTTACTTTTCCTCTGTTGCTCACTTAAGAAACTTAATAAATCACAGTTTCAGAATTCTCACGCAGCTACGTCTGCACAATATTTTAGTGACGTGACATTGTGCAAACTTTGCGGTTTGTTAGCAAAATAAGAAAATTTTAACAAGGCAACAAGGGATATGTAGGTTTTACTCAAAATCCGCCACTTATGACGCTTTGCTGAAAGCTACAAGTAATTAATAAGCTAGGCGGAAATAAATCGCTGCTTTTGTTGCGTTTTCAGCGGAATTCTTTCTAGAAACTAACCTAGGGTGTCCATTCATCCCGTTTTTCCCGGGACAGTCCCGTTTTTTAGCGAAAGTTTTTTTGGGGACGCTCATATGTCCCGTTTTTTTTATGATTCCGCTTGGCCAGAGTATTTTACGCTACTGGTTATTTGACTTGCTATTAACTGCGCAATTATTTACGCTAGGAAGCGTGTGATGACTTTCAGCATACCCCAAATATGTACCGAACTGTCAAAAATCGCAAGTAATTTTAAACGCACTATAGGTTACGAATAACAACGAAGATTCTTCTCTCCTAAATCGATCCACTGAATCCGTCCTTTCTGTCCAGAGATACTCTACACGACTGATACTTGCTCTCTGGCTTTCGTCACCACACTGTTAATGTTTTGCACTCTACAATCACTGTTTCATTTTGCCAAAACGAAAGTATAATTTTAACAGCAATATAAAAAGCGAGTTTCCTTTTGTCATTGGTAGTGGACAAACTGTAGAATGTACGTTGTGCAGATCAAAATTTGGTATTGGTCATGGTGGAAGGTCTGACATTGTGAATCACATTAAGACGAAGAAACATCGCATGAGTGATCAAACGAAAAGACCAAATAAATGCGTGAGTGACTACTATGTAAACTTAAAATCAGTAACAGAAATGGATAGGCGGTTGGCAGCACAAGAAGCTACGTTTGCATAACCATAGCTTTAAGTCAATGGACTGTACTACAGCAGTTGGTAAAAAACTTTTCAATCGTAAATTCACATGTGGACACACAAAATGTAATGCAATCATTTAAAATGTTATTGCACGGTATGCAGCTCAGGTATTTTCACCCTTAAAATGGCATCACGATGAAAGTGCTCGAATTGGTTAATCTAAGTGGAGAAACTTCAGATTTACTTCAGAATTATGTGCTGGAGGTTTTAAAGAAATATGATCTTGAGGGAAAGGTGATTGCAGTTTCTGCAGACAACACTAACACCAATTTTCGTGGTAAGCGGAGGAGAGGAAAAAACAATTTGTTCTGTAAACTGCAACAGAACACAGTGAATAATATAGTAGGTGTGGCTGTCCAACACATGTGGTGCACAATTCCATACAAACTGGCTCAGATTGCCTACTCATCGACTGCCAATTAATTGTAAACGTAATCTACCAGCATTTCCACATGTATACAGTAAGGTTTGAATCTCTGAAGTCATTCTGTAAGTTTACTGAAACTGAATACAAAACTGTACTTGGGCACAGCAAGACAAGGTGGCTATCTCTACTACCAGTATTGGAAGGCACTGTAGAGATATTTCCTGCTTTGAAATCATATTTCATTTCCCTTGATAAGTGCCCTGTTATCCTTAAACAATTATTTGATAACCCTGTGTCTATTGTTGTTCTAGATTTTCTTGTTACCCAGCTAAAACCTTTTTCCACAACAATTAAATGTATTAAGAAACAAGAATCCACAATAGTGGAAGTTTACTAAGAAATAAACAAATTATTGGGCAAATTACAATGTAGAAAATAGGAAAGATTTCTCAAATCCTTTGTACATGAGACTCTAAGAAACCTGGAAGAAGAGGGTGAAATTACTGCAGAACAATTTCATATTTATGCTGACATCTTCTTTGACTCTTGAATTTAATATATTAAAGAATGGTGTTTACCATTTCTCACACCTTTTAAAGCAAAAGTGTTAGTGCAACTTGGCGTAACATATTTGCTTATTTCAAAAGTAAAAACATTAACATGAAAAACATGATTTATTTGGTGGAGTTTTGTCTGGCAATTCCTGGCTCAAATGCTGCTGTGGAGCGTGTGTTTCCGTTAGTGAACTCTTTGTGGTCAGATGAAAAAAACAGAATGAAAGTTGAAACAGTGAGGGGCTTGCTCATTGTCAAAACACACTTTAATGGTGTATCGTGTACTGACTTTTATGATACAATTTCAAACGAAACTGCACTTCGTGATAAAGTACATAAAAGTGAAGAGTACAGTGGTAGTGTGGCAGAATAATTGTAAAAAGTGATTTGGGATCATCTGAGAGCACGTTGTAAAGGTAAACTTGTATGAGTATTAATTTTAGTCATTACAATACTTATGTCTCGTTTTTTTCTTCATTGTCCCAGGTTTTTCTCTAATTTATTTTAAATGTCCCCTTTTTCAATGAAAATGAAATGGACACTCTATACTAACCAAAGCAGAAGTGAGAGTGGATCTTTTTGAATGTTTAGAACGGCACTTCCCTTCGAGCGCATGGCAATACCTCTACAGCGCTTGCCTGCAACCCCCACCACTACCGCTCTCCCAACGCTTGCCCTGCCATTTGCGCATCTACCGGCCATGTTACTCAGACACACTCTACAACTGTGATCTGGTTTCTCTACAAGTTGTAGATAGCTTCTCGCTCCCTTATTTTATCCCTGCTAGCCTCAGAATTACAAAGAATCTAAATATAAAAGTTTCGATCAGTTTATAACTGATAATAAAAACGAAGTCGACTATTATGTTTGAACTAGCGATTTCTTGGGCAGAATGACGTGGTAAAGTGACATACTACAAGTTACACAATGACCACTGACAAAAAAGTGTTACAACCACTGAAATATTATTTCCGATTTTACACTGACTTGAAAGTGCATGGCAAATAGTAAGTACCCTGGATACGTGTATTTTACCTACTGTGCAGAAACACGCAGTGTGTTCGCTCAGACATGAAAGAACCAAGTGGGCACCATCACAATTGTTGGGTTAGGACAGGGTATCGTGTTAGTGTGTCGCATGAGTACCACAGTGCTGTTTGTCTCTATAATTTTGATTTTTTTTTCTTCTGAAAAACGGGATTAATGAGCTGGATGACGGGCCTTCATTATAAGAGCGTTGTCTATCGCTCAAGAAAGCGAATGATTGGTATGTGATGTATTCCTGAAAAGACTCAAACGTTTTAAACAGGTTGCGATGCCTAGCAAAGATAGTAAATTTTTACTCATAGCTGATGGTCAAGCAAGTCATGAAAGTCTCAATATTTTGAAATGTGCCAAAGGTAAAGGCAGAATAATAATAACAATACCAATATGTTTGCCTCCATACTGACCCCTCGACGTTAGACCCTGTACATCTATGAAAGAATACAAAGTGGCTAAAGACATATCCCAGGATGCTTGGCACCACACCATCAGATAGTATCATTGTTTGCAGCAGCCACGAAATACAAATCCCTCTGACAATGGCGGAAAACTGCCGTATTATCTTGCATTTAATGATTTACCTCTCACTGCAGTCGCGGACCCCTGCAACAAGGCGAACGGAGAGTAAACAATGTGCTGTACAATTAATCAGTTTACCATATTTGGAAGCAGCAAAAAAAAAGAAAGGAAGAAGCAAGAAAATCATTAAGACAATTCCGTAAAATACCTAACATTTTCCAAAAACATGCAGATTTCCATCCGACCAAACAACGTTGATGTTTGCAGGGAAGGAGGACAGATCATCTGAATTCAGAATACTTACCTCCTTGTACTGTGTTTCATAATTTCATCGAATGTGTTTCTGTTAATCCTAAAAAAATTATGCTGAAATTTAAGTTAAAGATCCATTAATGGTCCAGGTAAAACGACGTGTCATATGTAATTTTATCCTCATATGTCCAAAAAGTCACACTTTAAAATATCCCCTATGAAGCACTCAGTAATCATTTCTGCATTGCACGTTAAAAAGTAATACTTTCACGTATTCAATAGCAATCAACAAAATTGAGATAAACTGTTTAAACAGTTAATATATTCACAGTTCTTCCAAAATAAAGTATGTAACAATTTCCACTATTACGAAAGTGACAGAAGGGCAAATTAAACGTTATTTTTTATTCATGTACAAAACGCAGCTAAGACTATATTCACAGCCAAAAATGAGACCCCGTACGCTCCGTTATGTGTCTGGTACAATGAATATTCTGAAATTACGAAGAATGTCAGTCGAAGAAAATATGACGCATATTGGGAAAGCTTCTGGAATGAATCCTCAATACGCAGCACCTATAGCAACGCGTATCTTTCCAGAAAACAGATATAGTGATTGGTGACTTGTTCAGAATATTTAGCGTAGATTTGGTGCACCCTATACACAAGAAGGAATGAGCTGTCACTGATCTCGAAATATATGAGGTTCTGCAATAATTTGTCCACTTGTCTTGTACTGCAGAAACATAAACTACTCTTTCTCGTGCCTAAGGAATCCCAATGCATTGCACCCGTAACTCGCTACCACGACAGGTCAATGGTGACACTGATAGATGAGTGTACCGATGCCATTACATCCCAAGCCTTTACACATCGATTGACGCAGTAGTTGATAGCTGTTTGCCTTTATGCCTCAATAACTGCAGGATATACTGTAGGTAATGACCAGAAAATGGATAATAATCGAGTTAAGTGGATGGCTCTTTTTGTTTGTGGTGTGTTAATAGCAACGCCGTTTGTCAAACAAGGAGAAGAAATTGAGCAAAACGAGAAGAATTAACAGTAAAAGCGCTGAAGTATGCTTAACTCAGACGTAAGTCTAAGGGCTTCTGATGATAAAAACAAAGAGTTCGATTTAGAAGTACTTGTTATTAAGCACCAAAGACGAAGCTTTCATCAATTGGCTGAAAATGCTTCATAGTAATGTTTCCAGGTGAAGGGAAAGACTGTTTAAGTTCATACTATATTATGAACACGTAGACACCTTCGTTCGGTTCGTAGAAAAGAGAAACTTCATTGTTTCCCAAACACCAACTTACCAACATATAGGTTAGAGTGCTAAAATATTAGTACGACACGCTGTTTTTCCTGTGTGTCACCACAAAGCTAAACATGTCACATTTTGTGTTATTCACTCTGAAAACGAAGGGACAGGAAATTAATAACGCTACTAAGTAGAAAATTGTATCACAAAATTTTTACATCACATTTACGTACAATGAATACAGTTAATAATATAGTTAATATCGTAAGATCACGGGATAAGAACAGTTTGCTAGGACCTCCCTTGGACATCATCTGGAGGGATGAGGGCGGGGGAGGCAGCCCTTTGACTTACTGAACAGGTTAGCCTGCTACACGTTGTTGCGGTTCTGGTCTGTTGTGAACTGTCATTAATAATGGACTCCGCTCTGTTGGAAATAAAGTACTTTTGCGACGAATAAATATTTTCACGAACCAGACACGCTTTCGAAACGGCGAATGGTTGATGTAATAATCTTGGAGCTCTACTTGTTGTACGCTGTGTTACCCACAGCTCTTCTATTACAGTACCTTTTACTATGTCGCCAAACTGTGAGAAACGCAAGATTTCTCTGGAAGAAGACGAAGAAGAAGAAGAACTGAACGGGAAGGGATATGCTACTTCTGAGAATGTGTTACATTTTACACGAGTTTTTGAAAATGTGTGCTGCACAGTTTCTCTTATTCATAATCTTGCAAAAAAGATTCAGTAGAATACGGCTACCTAAAACAATTCCTTGAAGATGCTCAAACACCCTTGAAAAAACCGGGGGAATAACTGATACACACAAGCAACTTGCTGTAAAAGTCTAGGCTAAGGACGCAAATTACCACGCACTCATGCGCTACCATTTCGTAGCATTGTCCTCCAGGAAAGACGTTTACGGCAGTTGCACATAAAAAGAAAATGTGTAGCTTTTCAACATCGTTGACTGGCGTTTTTTTTAATGACAGAACTAAAATGTGGTATGCAACAGATGTTCTACAGCCAACAACTGTTGTTGGTATTGTACTGGATGTATGATACTTCACAACATAGGCCTATCACACACTCTATGTAGTATACTGAATTGACTGATCATAATTAAGTAGTTTAGCTCTGTGTGGACACACGCATTTGGTAGCGTATTTTCATAATACCATTATAGTGCATTGTGCAGAGCAATGAAAGAAATGCGCCTAAAGCTTTAATTACAGACGACTTTGACTACCACTTAAGGAAAAGCAGATTTTAGTTGGAAGGAGATGGTGAGAGTTGTAGTTATACCAATGAAAGAAACACAGTATTGTGGGTAGCTCTTTGACATAGTTAAAATGGCTCTGAGCACTATGGGACTTAACACCTGAGGTCATCAGTCCCCTCGAACTTAGAACTACTTAAAACTAGCTAACCTAAGGGCCTCACACGCATCCATGCCCGAGGCAGGATTCGAACCTGCGACGACAGCAGTCGCGCTGTTCCGGACTGAAGCGCCTAGAACCGCTTGGCCACCACGGCCAGCGCTTTGTGACATCATATGTATACAAAGTACAATTGTCTGTTGTGAATTACTTTCAATATTATGGTCGCCTATCATCACAATTTTATGATGCTTGCTTAAAATTATTCTACAGCTGTTATTTCAAATTCTTCAGCTATTCTTTGACAAAATTTTGTGCATGCCTATCAGGCAGCAACTCAATCGGCTTATCTTCCACTGTTTTCCTCACAATAGGCCTTCACTCTTCGAAACATACAGAATGACTAATTTGCATTAGCAGGTACACTGAGAGCACTCTGGTGCATTGTTGTCAGATTCCTAATGATGTCATACACCGCTGTCAGAGTTCCCCCACTCTCCTCTCCCTCTGGCATAGTCCAGTTGCCGTACATATACATTGACAGAAAATTCAAATTTGTGGGAAATTCACACTTGGTGGGAAATTAAAGAATATCTCATTCTGCCAGTGGAATCCTCCTCCCCCCCCTCTCCCACACCCACCCACCCACACACACACACACACACACACACATCTAGACATCACTGTGGAAGTACAGGTATTGTCCTAGGTATACATTAGTGGTAAATGCAAGATGGTGAACTTTCCTGCTGGAATTAAAGATTGCTCACCTGAAATACTGCCACAGTGTACATTGTTGCCAGATTTCCTATGTTTTCCACTTTTGACACTCATCTGAGACAAAAGTATGTTTGTTTCTCCTACAGCTCCATGACTGCCTGTTAGACAAACGATGCCAGTCTAAAGCAGTTAATTGCATAAACATGTTTTTCATCCTACAGGTAGTAACCAGCTTGGACTTGCGTGCTGATCTATTTTAAGCGACATGAAAAACCGTTTAACGTGTTTTCTGCATGTTATCAGGGACTTCCAGAGCAATTTTTTTAAGCAGTCTGTTCATTTGGTCTAAGTATAGAACTCAAGACTGCCACTAGGTTTTCCCCTGATGTCACACATACAGATTCTACTAGTTATTTTATTAATGCTATGTTTAAACAATTCTAATCTAACAGCAATTCAGCTCCAACTAAATTCAATTGAAAAATCAGGAGCCCACAAGTCATTATTTTAAAAATGTCGCTAGCCCAGCTGCCCAAAGTTTAAACAATTGTCCCTCTGATGTCACAATTTAACCCACCCCAATTACCTTAAATTCGAAACCCAACATCTCACTTTTCCCAAGTTTTAAATGGTGGGAAAATTTTAAAAAATTGCTTGTTCTACGTTAATAGTGGTGAGAAATATACTTACCCTAAGTTCAAAATGATGAAGAGCCCTCTGGTTGTCGGGACTAGACCACTTGTCCTAACCTTCATATGGTATAGCCTTCTGGTGCAACATCTATAGTTGTCAACCTCTTGTCACTATCAAGTGTAGTTGGATAAGATTGGGAAAGGTTGCACTTACTTCTTTGTTTAAGCGCCATACTGCACCCTGACAGAAGATTGTAGAACTTGCACCACAACACGTCACATCCGTCGGCTGCCTCATCTGCACATGGCCTTCACCACGCAGAGTAAGAGCCTACGGAATATCAGGCCAGCTGTGTGGCTGGATTGAAGAGTTTTTAGCAAACAGAACACAGAATGTTGTTATCAATGGAGAGACGTCTACAGACGTTAAAGTAACCTCTGGCGTGCCACAGGGGAGTGTTATGGGACCATTGCTTTTCACAATATATATAAATGACCTAGTAGATAATGTCGGAAGTTCCATGCGGCTTTTCGCGGATGATGCTGTAGTATACAGAGAAGTTGCAGCATTAGAAAATTGTAGCGAAATGCAGGAAGATCTGCAGCGGATAGGCACTTGGTGCAGGGAGTGGCAACTGACCCTTAACATAGACAAATGTAATGTATTGCGAATACATAGAAAGAAGGATCCTTTATTGTATGATTATATGATAGCGGAACAAACACTGGTAGCAGTTACTTCTGTAAAATATCTGGGAGTATGCGTGCGGAACGATTTGAAGTGGAATGATCATATAAAATTAATTGTTGGTAAGGCGGGTACCAGGTTGAGATTCATTGGGAGAGTCCTTAGAAAATGTAGTCCATCAACAAAGGAGGTGGCTTACAAAACACTCGTTCGACCTATACTTGAGTATTGCTCATCAGTGTGGGATCCGTACCAGATCGGGTTGACGGAGGAGATAGAGAAGATCCAAAGAAGAGCGGCGCGTTTCGTCACACGGTTATTTGGTAACCGTGACAGCGTTACGGAGATATTTAACAATCTCAAGTGGCAAACTCTGCAAGAGAGGCGCTCTGCATCGCGGTGTAGCTTGCTCGACAGGTTTCGAGAGAGTGCGTTTCTGGATGAGGTATCGAATATATTGCTTCCCCCTACTTATACCTCCCGAGGAGATCACGGATGTAAAATTAGAGAGATTAGAGCGCGCACGGAGGCTTTCAGACAGTTGTTCTTCCCGCGAACCATACGAGATTGGAACAGGAAAGAGAGGTAATGACAGTGGCACGTAAAGTGCCCTCCGCCACACACCGTTGGGTGGCTTGCGGAGTATAAATGTAGATGTAGATGTAGCGACCCTGCCACACAGGTAACTGAACACTGCACAGACTGGTGGACAACTGCACGCCAAGGAGCATACTACAGAACAAGGACAGCGGTACAACTGCAGGCAATGTACTGCATGGCGTCAGAAGGTGTTTGCATGCCTACCCAACAGGCCAGAGTCCACCTGCACTTCATTGTCTATATCTGGAGTTTGAAACGTAGGTAAATATCTACTGTTCTGTGTATGCTGAATACCATGCCACTGTAAACTACAATACTTCCAACTTAGAAAAACGCTAATTTTAAAACTAGATGGTTTCTGGTCACTTTTTCTCTGTAATATAGCGGTTTCAGGTGTATTTCTAAAGCCTTAACCAGTTTTAGAAGTACCGTGCAAACTGACACATCCATTACAGCTGCACATCACAGTCCTGCAGTCAAAGAGCTTCAGCTTTCAATTGAATCATGCATGCGAGTTCCATAATCATGTCAGTTAGGCGATCCACATCACCCACCCAAGCACACATCATAACGCAGCGACAGCACATGCAATCTCTCCATCTGAAAACAGTGCTATTAATAGTATTATTCATAATTCTGTATGACACAAACCTTTGACAAGTTTCTTGGGGGGGGGGGGGGCATATCTCACTATGTCTCTACGAAATTTCCGTCAGATTCTCGTTCAGTACTTCTAATTTTTTCAACCTTTCAGACAGAATTCATAAGAGTCTCAAAAAGTTCAACAATGGATGTAAACGAAATGTTTAGTACCCCACCAGTGGACACTGCAATGGAAGTAGATGAGCTGGCAGATGGGCAGACCTGCTAATGGACATGTTAACCTGTAGGTGGCAGTAAGCCAGATGGGCCAGTGCTTACAAGTGCAACTACTGTGAATTGTGTCTTGCACATCCTGTTGCGTGTTGTTGCCCCAAGTGCTCAGCTGACAGACATGTTGCCACCCATTTGCTGAATTATCCCTGTGTATGTCCCTATGAGGTTTTAGACTCCCTGCATTTCACAGATTGACTCACACAGTGAGTTTTCATTCTCTATCATGGGGTTCGGTTCCACAGGTATTATCGAGTCACCACCAGCCTGTGAAGTACCCACGCCAACTGTGTAGATTAACAGCATAGTCACATCAGTGCAAATACTAAAGTGGCGACTAAGGACGTTATTACACCTGTCACACACCTGTTTTTTTTTCGCGTCACCTAGGGTAAATTTTGGGCAACCGTGGACATTATTTCCGCAATCATGGCAGGAACAGTTGCGCCTACAAAAGGAAAAGCAGCAGGTGGAGCAAGAGAAGATGCAGCTGCTTGCCATAAGCACCTTGGGCTTTCATATGTGACCTGGAACACTGATTTGCAGTGTCTCTGGAGCAAGAGTAGTTTTGAGTATTCCAAATGTCCTACCTCTTATGTAGACACAGTAGTTGGGGACATGGTTGTCTTATTAGCACTTGGTCTTAAGGTTCAGACTAGGGCATTGACCTTATCTACCCTTCTTTATCCAATGTTACCCAGATTGCGGAATGACATGAGCTAACAACTGTGGTAAGGGATGTCCTTTCTGATAATTTTTTTCTCAGCGATGTCACAGTGCTGCATGTCTTTGTCGACACCAATCTCAGTAGGTTCGTGTTGGTCACAGTGATGTAATTTCCACTCATGGCGATTTTCTCATACCGCTCATTGGGTAAGCCAGTGGTCCTGCCCCAAATGTCATTTGTTGAATTTTCATCAAGACTGCCCATACATGGCAACTGTGAGTGTGGTACGCCACCATATAAACCATTTGGTGATTGTTTGTGGCAGTCGTTGAGTCAATAAGTGGATGGCCCTGTGTTTACAGTCTTGCATGGGCCTCTGCAGCATATTTTGGTGACATAGTTTGTGGAGGGAAGGCCAGTCGAGTGTCAAGTCAACATGGGAGCGATGGTGAGCATCATTAATCAAGATAAACACAGGCTCTTGGGGTGTCTGGAATTGCAACAGCTGCTATATCAGATTGTTTCTTATAGTGAACAGTGCTTTCCTTAAAAGGGGGCAGTTCTCTGTCTCTGCGAATTATAAGAATGTGGAACAGCAATTTATATTGTTAGTAGTCAATTCACCATTGGCATAAAATATTTTTGGGGTAGATACCTTTTCTGTTTTCCGTTTCCTGCACATTTAGTGTGTCGATCCATTCTTTTTCATGATTTGGACTCCTTATTGGAGTCATACTGCCCACTGCTTCAAAATACTTTGGAGCTGGGCATAAATCTTTGAGGCACACATTCCTCTTAAGTCATCAGTGGTACCTAAATTCTGTGGGCTTCGCCCCATTCCCTTCGCCATGTGTGACAAAGTGAAGGCCGAGTTGCAGCACTGGCTAGATTAAGCTGTCGTTCCTCCTATTTCATCAAGTCAATGGACCACCACTTTTGTTGTGATTCAATTCCTGATGGGGCTATATGTCTTTGCAGCGATTTTGAACAGACAGTCAATGCAAAATTTTGTCATGGATTCATATGCAGTTCCATAGCTGGCAGTTATTGGCAAAGCTTTCAGGAGGGGGTGGGGGTGTGGGGGAGAGGAGAGGGCAGTAGGCATCGACTTGAACAATGCCTACCTGCAGCTGCCACTGGATGCAGTCTCTCAGACTTTCTTGGTCTTCAGTACCAGTGTAATCACTTGCCTTTCAAAATCTCATCTGTGACAGGAATTTATTACTAGTATTTGGAGCAGTTGATTCAGGACATTCCCTGTTGCACCTTGATGACATCTGGGAAATGGTTCCTACGAGAGAGGAACATTTGTGATACCTTCAGTTTCCTATGCCGTCTGGAGAATTCCTTTGTTGAAAGCGGGAAAAGTGCAGTTTTTCCTCCCCAGAGGTTAATTTTTTTGGGAAATGTGCTGAGCAAAGATGGTATCTTTCCAATGACTGAGCGAGGTGGCGTAGCTAGTGCTCCATTTCTAATGATCTTGATGTCTTCCTTCCTTCCTTCCTCCCAATGGATGACCATGTCAAAACCATCACCAACCTGCTAGTGCCCAAGAACCTACCTTCATTCCCTGAGCCATGCAAATCTGCCATCCTCTCAACTGGCTTCAACAGAACGGTATCAAGTCTGTCTGATCAGTGGATTGTCAACAGACTTATCAGTCTCTCAATCAGTGTTTGTGCTCTGCTCCATGCGTGGCTTCTTTTACTCCTGAAAAATCTGTTTAATCATGGTCTGTGATGCATCTAGTATGGCAATGAAGCAGTCCTGTCTCACTGGAACCTGGATGGCACAGAACAGTCGTTCACTTACGCAACAAGGACGCTTTCTGCTGCATGACACAATTATTCACAGGTTAAAAAGGAGATGATAGCCATAATTACAGATGTCACCCAGCATACCAATGCTGATGTAATATTGCAGCTACCGGTCGGGCCCAATCCAGAGTTCAGTTGGCAGGAGGCTCTCATGTTCACATTCAATGAGGTCCTGCAGCAAACCCTGTCGGATTTTCCACTGACAGCACGACTGGCACCGCTGCTGGTCCAACTATTCCAGAAAACATGTTTTGGTGGTCACGATACATTGGCTGAAAAGTATGTCTTCTGGTGCAAATCCAATGGGGCATACATTTTTTGCTCTATGTGAGTGACTCAGTGTTGTTTAGGGGTTCCTCATGTGTGTCACAGAGGAGCAAGTCTGTCCAGTGACCATTGCCCCAACATTGCTCCTTGAGTACTACAATTGCTGTATGCATTGCATTGGTGTATAACTCATATGAAGGCATTGGCGTGACACATAGGTCTGGTGAAGACTTGCAGGGGCTGTGCACTGAACTAGGCTGCACATCTGCGCCAATTTTCTCTTTGGCCAGTCCCAGAGTACCCTTGAGGCAGGGTGCACATCAATTTTACAGCTCTGTTTTAGGACAGCATGTGGTTGTTGATGTCTATTTACCAATGTGTACCCATGGTGTCTTCCACATCATCGACTGCCACTGTTCATGAATTGTCAGTTTTTTTTTCATTGAGGGATTCCCCCAGGAGCCTTGTGTCTGATAACAGCAGACAATTTGTTCATGGGAGCTTGATGATTTTTGCATTTGTAATGGTATCTGGCATCTGACTACCACCCCATTTCACCAAGGTTCTAACTTGGAAGTGGAGCACTTTGTGCATATCTTGACGATCCAAATAAAGAAGTCAGTGTCTGCTTCACACCATGACAATGCGTTATCGAATTTTCTAGCTACATGTGGTCGATGACAGTCAGTTTGTGCAGTCCAGTGGAACGTTTGCTTGTGCACCAGCCAAAGTGTCTCCTGGATTGGTTACACCTTGTCCTCCTGGGGCAGCAGTTTGGACCCGATCCCTTCTCTGGTGACTGCTGGGTATCATTGTGGCTGCGAAGGTCAGCATTGTTTGTGGTGGATATTGGTAAGTCGCATTTGACTTCCCAAGTAAACCAGCTGTGCCTGCACCCTGTTGTGACTTCTTTGCCTTGGCCTTCTGGTCAGTCAAGTTGTTCCGGGTGTGGTCTTCCACTTGTGCAGTGTGCTTCCTCATTGCTAGCCTTCACTGTATTCTTGTTATCTCTAGCATTGGGCCCCAGGATATCTCGCATCTGCACCTACCATATATTTGATCTGCCCTCCACTGGTCCCCCCTCCCCCCTGCCTGACCAACGGAGGTGGCTTCGCCCCCACTGTTGCCGAGGGACTCTCACATTGTGTAAGACCCTGTGCCAGTGGCATCACCATTGCCTCCTTTGGTGGTCAATCCTCTGTAGGGTTCTCCTGCAGCCTCCCCAGTTCTATGTCAGAGATCATGACCCAAACCTGGCAATTTTTGGTCCTTTAGGATTTAATATTCTCACCAGCAGACAGCGCAGTGCAGGCAGATAAGCTGATGTGGGTGGCACTGCAGATTAATGTGGAAACCTGTCTTGTGGGATGCACATGGTGTGTAGCATGGGCAGATCCAGTGACAGCAGTTTTTACCTGCAAGTGACAGTAAGCCAAATGGGCTGCAATGACGAAGGTATCATTCCTAATTTCGCCAGATTTGTTCATTTTATTAGTAGTAAGAGAGCTAATAGGATTAAGGAACGTGCAAGCCTAGCACTTATAAGAGAACGCATTCGTTTTACCCGCAGACAGCTGGATATTGTTTCCAAAGATTTATTTTACTTACATTTGAACTTGTCGTCGCAGTTTTCAAGTGATGTTTGGCAGTGGGTTGATGATTCCACATGGGCGATTTCGGATTGGGCTCATAAGAGCGCCGTTACCAGACAATCTTCGAAATTTGAACGGCTTCTTTCTCGTTCTACAGCATCAGAAGGGGATAAACGTCGGCGCGCTGTGGTTAATCTTTCTAACAAGGCGTTGGATGGGCCCACAGTGGCGGTGTTGGAGAAAGGCTTAAATTTTTCGCCCACTCCCAAGAGTCTTCCTGTCACAGAGTTCATATGCTCTGTAGAACAAGCAGTACACAGCCTACCCGAGGACCAAGCAGAAGAAATAAGGCAAGAAGTGTCCCACACTTTACGTCGGGCTCGGCCACCGCGGGATAACATCTCTTCCGCAGAGAGAGCAGCCATTCGTTCCCTTAGGAATGATGATGAAGTAGTAGTTTTACCAGCTGACAAGGGGAATGCCACGGTTGTAATGACGCGGGATGATTACGTCCTAAAAATGGATTTATTACTCAACGACCCGGCATACAGAAAACTATCTAGTGACCCCACAGAAAGGATTAAACGCAAGACACTTTCACTGTTGAAAAAGAGTTCGTTGTCCGACGATTTATGTAAGAAACTTCATCCTGGTGCTGCCGTTCCGCCTAGGTTGTATGGTCTGCCTAAGGTTCATAAAGAAGGGGTTCCTCTACGCCCAATTGTTAGTAATTTGGGTGCACCCACTTATAACCTGGCGAAGTATTTATCATCTGTTCTCCGTCCATATGTTGGCAAGTGTGAACACCATATTTCCAATTCGGTGGATTTTATTAGTCGATTGAAATCTTTGAAGTTGAGTCCTTCAGATCTATTAGTGAGTTTTGATGTGGTATCTCTGTTTACGCAAGTTCCTCTAGAAGAGTCGCTTAATTTGATTAGTGAAAAACTGGATGAAGAGTTGGTGAAGCTTTGTCGTCATGTGCTGACATCCACATATTTTTTATTCAACGGCAACTTTTTTGAACAGAATGAGTGGCTATGGGTAGTCCTTTATCACCTATAGTCGCCAATTTATTTATGGAGGACTTCGAGGATATGGCACTAAAGACTTCAGATTTGCAACCAACGTGCTTCTGGAGATACGTGGATGATACGTTTTTCGTTTGGCCGCATGGACGTGACTCTCTTAATAGATTTTTGGACCATTTCAACTGTCTTCATCCCCGCATCAAATTTACCATGGAGGTCGAAAGTGATGGGATGCTTCCATTTTTAGACGTTATGGTTTATAAAAAACCAGATGGTACTTTGGGACACAGTGTTCACCGAAAGCCGACGCACACAGATCGGTATCTGCATTCTACAAGTTGTCATCCACCCTACCAACGCAGTGGCGTCCTCAGGACTTTGGTACAGAGAGCATATGCCATTTCCGACGCGGACAGCTTAACCCAAGAACTTGCGCATTTGACGGCTGTTTTTAAGGATAATGGATACTCCGAGAAGCAGATTCGTCGGGCTATGGAGTTTGGACCATCTCTGGAGGTGCATGAAGAGGAACATGGATCGGTGGCCTTTCTTCCCTATGCAGGAGGTATATCGTTTAAGATTGGACGAATTTTAAGGAATTTTAACATCAAAAGTGTGTTCCGACCGCTTTCTAAGATTAGGGCACTACTTGGCTCTGTAAAAGATGATCTGGGGCTTAAGAAACCCGGTGTATACAAAATTCCGTGTCAGTGTGGGAAAACTTACATTGGTCGTTCGATTCGCACAGTTCATGACAGGTGTGTGAAACACCGACGCCATACGAGGCTACAACAGCCGGAAAAATCGGCAGTAGCAGAACACTGTTTAAATGAGGGACACGGCATGAAATATGACGAAACGGTGGTAGTTGCCAACATTTCCAGTTTTTGGAATAGTGTTTATAAAGAGGCAATTGAAATTAGGTTGGCGGATAATTTAATCAATAGAGACAATGGGTTTCCTCTTAGCAGGACGTGGAATCCGGTACTATCCCGCATCAAAATTGAACGTTCTTCGGTGCGACCATGAGTGCGATATATCGTTGCCACAAATTTCTACCAGGGGCGGCGCCCCTTCCCTGTCTTGGAGGGCAGCAACTGTGACGGGCGGCGCACGCGCCGTGTACTGCACGGTGGGCTATATAGGACGTCGTTTTGCAGCCAGGCGTTAGTTCTCAGCGGGACTCATCAGCAAGCAGCATTCTCCTGAAGATGGCGACCAGTTGGATCGCTGAAATATCGAGTCAAGTTGATTTTAGGATCCGGTAGCAAACCCGAAGAGATTTTCAAGACTTATTACGCCGGGAAAGCCTACGAAGTCACAAATGGGCCATTGCTTACACTGAGTTCAACTACCACAGACCTCAGCTTGCACATTGTGTCGAGTGTTGTAGCCATGTGCTCAGTTGATAGCCACCTATGCCATCCACATGCACATCGCTACAAGGTTTTGAAGTCTCTGCTTTCTGTACATTGATTTGCATGGCGAGTTTTCATTTCACCTCATGGAGTTCTGTTACCAAGCTATTATCGAGCGGCCGGCCGGGGCGGCCGAGCGGTTCTAGGTGCTACAGTCTGGAACCGCGCAACCACTACGGTCCCAGCTTCGAATCCTGCCTCAGGCATGGATGTGTGTGATGTCCTTACGTTAGTTAGGTTTAAGTACTTCTAAGTTCCAGGGGACTGATGACCTTAGAAGTTAAGTCCCATAGTGGTCAGAGCCATTTGAACCATTTTTTATTATTGAGCCGCTGTCCACCTCAGAAGTACTTGTGTTGGCTGTGTAGTGTAGTGGTGTTGTCACAACAATGCAGATAGTGTTTCTTGAAGAGAAACGAAGGTACCAGAACAGGTGGAAATTAGTAGATGTAGTTCTAACAAGTAGCAATGTTTTTACAACGTTAAAGTGTTCCTATTTCTGCTACAGACTGAAAACCGCAACAACTAGGAAACTGAGAGTTCTATACATATTCTTGATAACACTGGCGTTGGTAAAGACATCAGATGTTTCCACAGGGTAACTAAATAATTTCTGACAAATTTGGATGTGTTTCCCTCAACAAGGGCGATTGTGTGGAGTATATAGCAGCTATAGCTTTGGTAAAATTTGAAAGTGGTGCAGTCATATAATGACTTTTTAATGTTTCTGCAATGGTAGCAGCCGTATTTGAAATCAGATTCTATAAAAGTACAGAAAAATTTAAAAAACAAAAAACACTCTGAGTTCTGTCTCATTAGACAATCCCCTTAGAGGCTCTAACTGAAACTAAATAGTCTTTGTTCTTTACATCAATGTTACAAAGACCCCAATTCACATACACTTGGATCATAAAAGAAACTCTGAAAATAACAGAATATACAAGATAACGTAAACTTCTGTACTGCCTTTAAATTAAAAAGTTAGCATTAGTAAATCAACAACTACCGTTAAGCAGGTAGATACCCATAATAACGCTACTGAAATGCAATATTAATTAACACACCGCTCAATTCAGTACAGATTCTAAAACACACACACAGAAAATAAACTAAATTTATATAACTTAAGTGGCAAATGGGCCCACGCAACCCACAAGCGCTTTAGCACAGAAGTAATTTACAGAAACGAACTGCAACACACACACCCTTTTAACCTTAAGTGACAAAAAAATTAGGAGGTATCTGAAGTAAAAACATGGCATGCATTAGTAGCGCACGCTAATTTTTATAGACGAATGTAAATGGACAGAATTTTTAAAAAAATACAGAACTTAAAGTAATACATGCATCAAACTTGGGCAAGTTCCTCTTACTAGAATGGTGAGCCGTGTAAAAAGCATAAACCAAATATGGCTATCAGAATAAAACAGGACAGCTTACAGCAAGAACGTCAAACAAAATTAACTGACACAGCCCTTGGGGGTTTTCACAAACCATGGTGAACATTTACCTGCATCAGGCTCGGGACATAATGGGCAGTGTATGAGGCTACATCCACCACCCAAGGCAGCAGAGACAGGGCTAGTCGAACTCGAGTATAGCTTGGCACTGCACAGACTGAGGGAAGGGCCTCTCTCCAAGAGTTGTACACATTTCATTTAACATAAACATACACCAAGCAAATTCAGCAAGTTGACGCCTTGTAGCCCAGGCCACGAAACAATGACGCTGCATCACAGTTATTTGATCCCCAGCAGACAGACCAAATGTGAACTGCATGTGCACTTAAACCCTACTCCAGGTGCCACAAAAATGACACCTCGTCACATGCTCGAGAAACCTAGTCAAGCAACGAAACCCAAAGAGGTTAAGAAAATATAGATCTCGCAACACGCCCACAGTTCAAAATGGTTTGGATTGTACTAGCGTCTTCTATGCTGTTTTTCTTTTACAGCACATGGCATTTTACGAGAGCTATTCCAACAAATTTAAGTCTTCCATCTGCTTCTCCTGCGCTTCTAAGGGTTCCTGCTTCACTGTGTGTTGCACATTAATCGTCAGATTCTCCATAGGATGTCTAAATGGCCGCATCTGATATACATACAGCAAATCATTGAATTTTCACGACAATTTTGTGCTGAAATAAATGAATGTACCAGCGGAATCAATGAAATTGCGCACCTAAACAGACGAATTTCGGGTCATAACTGGCCTAGTTCGAGATCTCTTGTCAAGCACTGCAAACACTCCTCTAGTACAGATCATATTACCTTTGTATATCCCATTTTCCAATACAGCTGCAAACAGTCCTCTAGTACCGATCATATTAGCTTTGTATATCCCATTTTCCAATACAGTATATGGCACTTTCTGAAAATCATTTTAAAAAATATGGTTTCCATCAGCTTCTCCATACTTCATTATGTCGAAGAACGATTCTACTTAAGCTGCGAAACGTTTTCATGATCAAAATCGTAATGAGTTTATATGCTCCATACAATTTCACAAGTTTAGCGTTACTATATCTCTCAAGTATTTAATGTTTAGCTGCTAACACAGTGTTTCACAGTAGGACATTCCCTGCAATTCATCTATACATAACTGCAACACGCTGCACCAAACAACAAACAGTTAACATAGCAGGTTGTAGAAGTGTCGTGACTATACAGGGTGTCTCATCTAACACTGTCACCTCAAATATCTCTGGAACAACAATAGATATTCAAAAACGGTTTTCACCAGCATGAACGTACGGCAGGCCTTAGGAAACCAAATACTATGCGAAATTTTAAAACATATACAAATACTATTTTCAACACAAACTTGTGTATTTTTAAATGGACACCCCCTATTATTTCATATGCAATCAATAGCATGAAAAATCACAAAAATAATGGCGTTGGTCGCATCGCAAAAAGTCAATTAGATGCCGAGAAACTGTTAAGCGAAGTTGATATTTGAAATAAATGAAGCGCACAGTTAATGCACGTCCTGAGACTCAAGTGTGCACCTCACACTGCCGGTAATCGTGACGTGATTGACGTACTACATCAGTGGAGTGTTAATGTATGGTGTGGTATTGTATGACAACACATTATTGGTCCCTATTTCATTGATGTCACTCCTAAAGGGGGATAGCTGGCCGTTGTGGCCGAGCGGTTCTAGGTGCTTCACTCCGGAACCGTGCTGCTGCTACGGCCGCAGGATCGAATCCTGCCTCAGGAAGGGATGTGTCTGATGTCTTTAGGTTAGTTAGGTTTAAGTAGTTCTAAGTCTAGGCGACTGATGACCTCAGACGTTAAGTCCCATAGTGCTCAGAGCGCCCTTTGAACCTAAAGGGGGATAGGTTAGCTCCTTCTTGAGCTGTACCTTACTTGAACAGATCTCGCTCTTGTAATGTGTCAAATAATGCGATATCAGAATGATTGATGTCCTGTGCATAATGTTTATTGTTGCGAAATGACAACTAGATGTTGTTGGTTTCACGCTTCTAAACCTCGTAAGTTCTGAAATTTGTGGCCTGTAAAGTATAGCAACGGCATCACAGTTTCTTACGTAATGCATCGCATGTAGTACTGCGCTCAGAGCAGGGGTTGCCTGCACTGGCGCCTGTATCCTGCCGTAAACACACCAATATCACCACGGCACGCTCTATCTTCAGTGTACAAATCTTTCCTAATCTGGTTTGCTGTACTGCTCTCATACTGTAACATAATTCACAAACGTTGCCACATTAAACCTATTTTCTTGTGGCTTGTTACATTTTCTGTCATCTAGTCGATATGCCGGCCTTCACTAATGAAGAAAAACTAAATATTATTTTAATTTGTGGCAAATATCGCAGAAATGCAACCACAGCTGTGACACTGTATGCTGAACGCTACCCAGATCAGTGGTGTCCGTCACGTCGAACCATTGGCAACATCTGCAAGACACTCACGGAAACAGGAGGCTGGGCTCCCACAAAACGTCGACGTACAATGTCAGTGACTGGCAATGGAAACGAAATTGCTATTCTGGCCGCTGTAGCACACAATCCTCAGGTCGGTGTACAAGAAATTGCACGAGGTGTAGAAATAAGCCACAGTAGTGTGTGCAGAATCTTGCAATGGCATCGGTTTCATCCGTTCCATATCACACTGCACCAAGAACTGTATGGGAATGACTTTGAATCCTGCATTGCATTCTGTCGTTTTGCACTTTAGCAGTTGCAAAGTAATCCAGTATTCCTAAGCAATATGTTGTTTACGGATGAGGCTTCGTTTAGAATCATGGTAATGTGAATTTGCGGAACATGCACTACTGGTCCATGCAAAATCCCCACTGGATTCGCCACGTTGCACATCAATGACAATCGAGTGTCAATGTTTGGTGCGGTATAATTGCTAATTGTATTGTAGGTCCTTATTTTACATTGAATTGATTGCGATATGCATCATTTCTTCAACACACACTAGCGCTCCTCATGGGAAATCTAGGATTGGAAACTCGTCTGTCAATGTGGTTCCAACATGATGGATCTCCCACACACAATGCAAAAGTTTCCAGAGACGTTCTAGATGCGACATTTCCAAATGTGTGGATGGAGCTGGGAGGTACTGTGCGATGACCAGCATGATCCTCGCACTTGACACCATTAGACTTCTCTCTCTGGGGGAAGTGAGAGACAGAGTGTTTCAAGAATGATAGTAGAGGATATGCAGCATCATATTACTCCGGCGTGTGCACCAATATCTGTAGAAACTCTACAATTTGCGCAACACTCTCTCTTTACCCATCTGCAAACGTGTATTGATGCAGACAGAGGGCACTTCGAACATATGTTGACTTGACACAGTTTCAGTGGTCAAGATGTGGGTCATTTTCTACGCTCGATGTAATGCACAACAATACAGTTTCTGTGCGTGACAAGGCACTAGTAAATGTGTTTAGCAAAGTGAAGTCAAGTGTGTTATCTCTAATTGTAGCTCCAGTTGTCACTTCACTAGAATAAACATATATTACAATTTGAAAAACGTAACTTTGCGTTGGACGTGTTAATTGTTTATTTTTGTGGATTGTGCATACCTTCCCATTGTGAGTACCCTGACAGAGGCAGCATGAGATGCCCGCCTGAGGATCAGGACGTGCTCTTCATTTTTTTCAAGCATCAACTTCGCTTCGCAATTATTTATGTGATTTTTCATGCTATTGATTGCATACGAAATAATATGGGGTGTCCATTTAAAAATACGCTAGTTTGTGTTGAAAATAGTGTTTATTTACGTTTTAAAATTTCGCATAGTATTTGGTTTCCTAAGCCCCTGTCATACATTCATGCTGGTGAAAAACGTTTTTGAATATGTATTGTTGTTCCAGAGATATTTGAGGTGGAGGAGTTAGTTGATACACCCTGTAATTAGACTACCACCACTGTGACCTACGTACACCTGCAAATCAAAGAAGCGCAATTCAGCCCTTATATCATAGACATCTATCCTGAAGACGTACAGTGATTTAATTGTTAGACATATACATCACGTTTCCACAGGATTTCCAAATCATTTCTGATGAATGCAGATTTGCTTCCTTCAACAACGTACTTGTGTTGGATGTCTTTTACTGGTGAAGGTTGCAGGTGGTACTGACAATGAGATCTGCTGTTAGAACTTGTACTACATTCTACACACGGGCTTACAGTTATTGGCAGATCTTACAAGCAGATGTGAGTTGTACAGTGGTTTCTTCTGGAGCTTTCTGACATTGTTCTTCTACACACAACACCTGTAAATTGGGTCCCATTCATATCAGACTAAGTTTATGGCTAAGACATCAATCATAATGCTCCTCAATCCATGTGCCACGATTTAGTCTTATAACACAGTCAATTACATGAATGTCTGTGCATGAAAATGCGCTACAGTCATTCTTAAAAATTTGTGGACGATGTGGCTTAGTTGGTTGAGTACTACACTCCTGGAAATTGAAATAAGAACACCGTGAATTCATTGTCCCAGGAAGAGTAAACTTTATTGACACATCCCTGGGGTCAGATACATCACATGATCACACTGACAGAACCACAGGCAACAGAGCATGCACAATGTCGGCACTAGTACAGTGTATATCCACCTTTCGCAGCAATGCAGGCTGCTATTCTCCCATGGAGACGATCGTAGAGATGCTGGATGTAGTCCTATGGAACGGCTTGCCATGCCATTTCCACCTGGCGCCTCAGTAGGACCAGCGTTCGTGCTGGACGTGCAGACTGCGTGAGACCACGCTTCATCCAGTCCCAAACATGCTCAATGGGGGACAGATCCGGAGATCTTGCTGGCCAGGGTAGTTGACTTACACCTTCTAGAGCACGTTGGGTGGCACGGGATACATGCGGACGTGCATTGTCCTGTTGGAACAGCAAGTTCCCTTGCCGGTCTAGGAATGGTAGAACGATGGGTTCGATGACAGTTTGGATGTACCGTGCACTATTCAGTGTCCCCTCGACGATCACCAGAGGTGTACGGCCAGTGTAGGAGATTGCTCCCCACACCATGATGCCGGGTGTTGGCCCTGTGTGCCTCGGTCGTATGCAGTCATGATAGTGGCGCTCACCTGCACGGCGCCAAACACGCATACGACCATCATTGGCACCAAGGCAGAAGCGACTCTCATCGCTGAAGACGACACGTCTCCATTCGTCCCTCCATTCACGCCTGTCGCGACACCACTGGAGGCGGGCTGCACGATGTTGGGGCGTGAGCGGAAGACGGCCTAACGGTGTGCGGGACCGTAGCCCAGCTTCATAGAGACTGTTGCGAATGGTCCTCGCCGATACCCCAGGAGCAACAGTGTCCCTAATTTGCTGGGAAGTGGCGGTGCGGTCCCCTACGGCACTGCGTAGGATCCTACGGTCTTGGCGTGCATCCATGCGTCGCTGCAGTCCGGTCCCAGGTCGACGGGCACTTGCACCTTCCGCCGACCACTGGCGACAACATCGATGTACTGTGAAGACCTCACGCCCCACGTGTTGAGCAATTCGGCGGTACGTCCACCCGGCCTCCCGCATGCCCACTATAGGCCCTCGCTCAAAGTCCGTCAACTGCACATACGGTTCACGTCCACGCTGTCGCGGCATGCTACCAGTGTTAAAGACTGCAATGGAGCTCCGTATCCCACGGCAAACTGGCTGACACTGACGGCGGCGGTGCACAAATGCTGCGTAGCTAGCGCCATTCGACGGCCAACACCGCGGTTCCTGGTGTGTCCGCTGTGCCGTGCGTGTGATCATTGCTTGTACAGCCCTCTCACAGTGTCCGGAGCAAGTATGGTGGGTCTGACACACCGGTGTCAATGTGTTCTTTTTTCCATTTCCAGGAGTGTATTAGCACATTCATTCCTTATATTCAGATACCATGGCATAAGGTATTGTCAGTAGATTCATACTATAGATACGGTACCGATTGCTTCCAAATAGCTGTAGAAGTAGTACACTCGTAACCACAGATTCTCAGTTAGTTTACTACAGTAACCATAAACTCTTTTGATTGGTAACAATGTTATTATTTAACTAACACTGATTTTCACTGTAAGTTTGTTTTGGTGTGATGGAAATTTGATACTGACGAAGACAAAACATAAACGCCGATCATCCTTCCAATAAACAGAAACTGAACTAATGCCCAGGCCAGCATTGCATTTTTCAGCGATTTTTGGACGATTCCTCGTGTAAATCGTTAGTGTTTTGCGTTATACGAAAGGCTTCTAACATGTCCGGCAGATTTCTGAATGGCGATGGCTGAGAAATCTGAATATGTGAGCGATTTGTGAAACATGCTCATAATCGACTGGTGGGGTAGTGGGATTTCTATCAGCAAACTTCCATACTTCCATAGGCATTCTAAATAATTTTCCAATAAATGTCCATATGATTCTCCCACAGCAAGGGCGCGTGCTTGTGCAGGACGTGTAAAGATAGCAGATGTCAGGGGCTGGATGTGAAATGGCCATATGTGCAGTTTTCGGCGACAATTGTACAAGCTTGCTAGTTTGTAAGACATTGAAATACGTTCGACTGTAGTGAAAATAGTTACAGCAATTGTTGAACTTAAGGGTTATTCAAGGTCATGAGGAGCGTGATTTTATAAAGGCTATCCCGAAATACTTCAGACGGAGTTCACACTCGGAATATTTTATGTGAAGCAGAACTGAACAATTATTGCACTGTTCAGTGCAGACTACATAACACTTTACGTCAAAACTATAACAACTTACTATCAAACTGTAACAAAGTGCCCCCGTATCAGCAGTAAATCGCCTCCCACATTGTAACAAATTGCCCCAAAACTGTAAACAAGATGAATGACATCGCAGCCTGCATGGTAAGCGGTCCAACATGACAGGCCTGACAGTATGTCCATCTGCATGGTTCTAAGTTAACAACTCCAAGATAGCGATGCAAGATGATCATCCATGATGTCATCAATGAAGTCGGCATTCAAGATGAAGGATCTGGAGATACAAATCAGTTCAAAATAGTTGTTCAAATTTCTGTAGCTCTGTGGTCGCTTACTCCCACCATAAACTTGCCAGGCAAAAGCCGATTGATCGGTACACGCCAGTGAAATGTTGATAATCATGAAGCATCATCAGAGATCTACCGTCTCCAGATAGAAATATCTAACACATGAAACTGTATCAACCCCATCTCAGCGTCTTTAATATTGGGAAGGTATTTTTTTTTCAACACAACAGCTCCCAGACATAACCAACGCAGTGCCTGATATATCTGAGCACCAGAATAAATCAAGTCAACGCGCAGATATGTTCCCTGATATTTTGTAGTAGACAGAATTGTTTCCCGACTTCTGAATTTCCAATACATCGAAATTATACACCGAGTGTCAAGCCACCAGCATTGCACAGCGAATCTGAACGCGAAACTGTTGTGTCCCCAATACAAGAAAAATTAATTAACATATCAGATGAAGATATGGATGCATTCTTACCTGCAATAAACAACATAAATGTGATTTATGAAGAAGTGAGGGCTGTACTGAGCGCATGATCTTCACAGTCTAACAACACTCGTTCATACGGCCACAATAATTGGCGTTCTGAGCACTCTGGAAACTACTGCCACTGCAGACAGCGGCGAGGATCAAATAATTGTTAGTCACCGTCTGCAGTGTAAAGAACATAATGAAAAATAGCATTTCTTTAAATTTTTTATTTATTTATTTGGTCCTGTTGATTACATATTATACAGTCAGTGCACAAGTAATATAGGACAAGTCAATTGATGCAATTACAGTAGTACATTAACATTTATACATCACATTGTACAGACATTGGTTTATTTTACAAGAATAATTACTTGCGTGCAGTATTAAAGCCTGCATTATGCCAAAAACAGTTTAACTGATTGTTTAAAATAGTAGAATAAGTGACTGCATATTTTTATGCTACTGGCATATATAAGGAAGTAAATTTTCTTCATGGTCATGGTTTGAATGAATACAAGTTTTAACTGCATTCCTTAAGAAGAGGTTTTAGTGAATGCTCAAGAGAGTGGGATTCACAGATAAATTTACATTTTATCACCACAATTTTAGTTTAACTACAAGGTTTCCCCCACTCTTGTACATCATAACTCTAAGTATTCATTCATTTTATAGAAAGTTTGTTTGATGAGAAATAATTTTAGTTTCCTTTTGAAAACCTGTACATTATTTATTTCCTTTTTATATGATGGGGAGCTTATTGAAGACCTTTATACCTGACTCAGTAACTCCCCTATGTAATTTAGTGAGATATGCAGAGCCTTGATGAAAATTTTTCACCTGTCTTGTGTCATGGTTGTGGATGTCACAATTTTTCTGCAACAGTTCCCTGTTTTTGGCTACAAATAACATCAGTGAGTATATACACTGACCTGTGATGGTAAGTATCCTGAGAGATTTGAAGAGACCTCTGCAAGTTGTCCCATTAGGGACCCCACATATTAGCCTCACTGCTCGTTTTTGTATTCTGAAGACTTTTTCAACACCTGCACCATTTCCCCAGAAGATTATGCCGTAGGAGAGAACAGAATGGAAATATGCAAAGTATGAAAACAACATTATTTCTCTGTCTACTAACTGATGGAGAGCTCTTAGTGCAATGCACAATGAGCTAAGTTTCTTGAACAGCTGATCAATTGGTTCTTTCAATCTTAGGTGACTGTCTATCTGGATACCTAAGAATTTTGTATGTGTGGTTTCATTAATTTTGTGATTGATAACATGTATATCAGGAGCTTTAATTTTTTGTCAGAAGGCAATCGTGACCAAAACAAAATTATCACCAACTGAACCTCTGGTTGCAAAACAGATGCAGTAGCAGACGTAAGCACCTGTCTATAAGTCATGAGCAAGGGGTAACCATCATTGAGGTTCATTCCTATGTCACTCAAAATAAATTAGCAAACTAAATGAGACCGGAATGTGCCCTGCTGTGCCAGCCTGTAGGACCGTGCAGAATTACAAGCATCTGAAGAGATACGACATTGGTGTGAACATGAGAGACTTGTGCCTGGAGCACACAGAGTGTAATAAGCACAGGAACACCATATGCAATTTTCTGTAAAAACCACCGTTAATGGAGTAGCTATTATGGTAATTCTTCACATTTGAGCACAGTTAAGTGCTGCATTTGCTGGTCTATTCAAATGTACCACTGAGCAACAACATGTAAGGACATTATTATACATTTAGGAATGTTTCTACTCACTTACATAGATTCAATGACATTAGCGACAGATAGTGCCACAAAGGGTGTTCAAAAAGTTTTGCACAATTGTGTCTAATTTTTTTATTCTTTGCAGGTGGAGAATGAAATTTTTTGTTAACATACTTGGGACATTTAGCTATAAGTTGGTACCAGTAGACGAAAGTATTTTCTTTTATTTACTGGTGAGCCATAATAGACTGTGAAGTAGACTGTGCAAAAGTTTATGAGTGCCCTTTGTACAATCATTTGACTCTCGATATTTCTTGGAGAATTTAGTGTGAGCTGTCCATTACTGGAATGAATTTAGAGACACTGTGACACTCAGCACATGCACTACGTTCAATTTGCACAGTGAAGTGTGAATAGTGTATGCAATGTTTTTATAATGTATTTTGCAACTGTGATAATAGTGCCATATTGCAGAGTGGTTGGTACGAAGCCTAACTGGTGTTCACTGCTATAAATGGATGAAGCCACTGCGAGGCCCACTCTAGAAAGTGGACACATACAGGCACGAGCAAGAAATCTCTCTGTTCATGAGGCAAGAACGTTATTTTCGGCCTGATCACCTCTGATTTAAAAGCGAACTAAACAAAAGATGCCATTAGCCAGGCCACATTTTTCCGCGTTTGAATGTCATGATAGTTGATTGCACCTATTAGTACATATGTTAATGTGCTATTAATGCACATGTTAATGTGTATGTGAAATATATTGTGTTTTTTCGTTTTGTGCATCTCTACTGAATAAGAATGAACTGATCATGAAATTTCTTTAAAGAAGAACAGTACATTTTATTGGTCTAATCCTTGTTGTAAGGTGTTTTCGTTCATGTTCCAAACATTACGGTATTGCTGCCCGCAAGTTGTGCCTCAATTCTGCCACTCCCTAGTTGGCCATGTTCTGGCTGATTGGCAAGATTTTTTTCAACCTAGCAACTACGTACCAGAAATATGTAAACACTAGATGTTATAGTTATGGATGTTCATGTGTGTAGCCATTCAGATAGGCACATATACTTCTTGCAGTGCTGTATGTCTGTTTAAATTCATCAATTTGCCTATAGAACAGATGGTGTAAATAAATACTATCACTGTGAAGTCTGTGTAGTTGTTTTTATATCTAATTATTCAGCTAATGACACTGTAACTACATGAACTTGCTATTTATCTGTGTAAACTTGTGAATTTATCTGTAGGACAGATTGATGTAAAAATTAACACTATGGTTCCAGTGTGAATGTGGCTAGTTTGAAGCTGCTTACAATTCACTGTTGTTTAACAAAGAACCTTATTCACTGCCACCTCTAAAGCAATAGATAATCATTCTCTACTGAGTATTTAATGTTTGGAGTAATACAATATAAACTGATGGAATTGAGGAGAGGAAAAGAATGGTTAAATGATGTTAATTGTCTCTTTTCATTACACTACATAAAAATGCGCATGAGGTGCAGAAATGTATCTAGACCATATTTCACCATTTTTTTCTTCACGTAACTACATTTCTATTCAGTTATTGATTCTTGAAGCACATAAGCTAATAAATCATTTTATACCTCATCAATGACAATTTCATTTATCATTTGTCTACCTCAAATAACAAGATTGCAGTCTTCTGTCTTTACTCAGTCTGGCACTGGCACTGCAAAGAGCTGGAAGCTATTCTTGAACAGTCTCAATAATTGCACATTATATGCCTGAGAGCTTCAAATTAGTGGTGTGTGATGCCCAGGAACACCAAGATTAAACTAAGGTAAAAGGAACAACAGGCATTTCTCATTTTTACTTAGAAACCTGTATGTTACTCATTGTTCACTAATTATGTGTATTGTCTGTTTGAAAGATTATCTATACATATTCTGCAGCATTTCCCATAATCAACCAAGCAACTGTGCGAACTAATAGGTAAAGGAAATTAGTGAGACACTTTATACTCACAGCCTGTGTTGAATGTATGTGACTGACTGAATCTGCTAAAGAAGCACGGTCTCAAAAGTCTGATTATATATCATTAAAAATGAATTAACTAACCGATACAGGGAATACTCTCAGTTAACAACACTGTTCTCATATGTCACACATTACCAAGAATTGCCACTGACTAAAATTTGACAACAGTAATATACATGACAAATGGTGTGGTATGTTATAGGACATATTTCACATGTCGTCATATTAACTGACACACAGGTCACTACTGTAGAAGTTCATACTATGCCACTGGTGATGGGCTATAAAATCAAAAACAGGTTTTGGCAAATAAAACATTTCTAGTGAATTTCAAGGTGTATAAAAGTCATCTTTTAATACACATATGAAGCTGTGGAGCAACAAGCATTCAAGATTTTTATTTATTACTTCTTCAATTACTCTTCTTTGGATTGGTGATAAATGTAACACCAAAAATGAGGACCACAGAGGAGACAAAGTGAAGAAATTCTTCTGTCTTTGAGGCAAAGCAACACTTGACAGATAGAGAAAGGAGAACATAAAAAAAGAGTATCACTGGCAAAGTGGGCATTCCTTGCCAAAATCAGTCTACTACCCTTAAACAATGGCCTTAATTTGATTAATAAATTCCTGAGAATGTATTTCTGGAGTGCAGCATTATATGGTGGTGAATCATGGACAGGTGGGAAACTGGAACAGAAAAGAATCAAAATGTTTGAGACATGGTACCCTAGAAGAATGTTAAAAGATTGGGGGACTGATAATATAAGAAATGAGGAGGCTCCCTGCAGAATCAGCGAAGCAGGGACCATATGGAAAACACTGACAAAATGAGATAGGATGATAGGACACATGTTAAGACGTCAGGGAATAACTTCCATGGTGCTAAAGGGAGCTGTGGAAGATAAAAGCTCTATGGGGAGACAGAGATTGTAACACATCCAACAAAATAATGGAGGACATAGGGTGCAAACGCCACTCTGAAATAAAGAGGTTGTCACGAGAGAAGAATATGTAGCTGGGAAGACATCTAACCTGTCAGATGAGTGATAATGCAAAAAATTCTCCAGTAAACACAATTTTTATCAGCATAGTGTGATTCTATGATCACCTGAAATTTGGAAGTGGCTAAGAATGGGTACATCTTGTACAATTTCTTTATTTTATAACATGTACTAAATTACGATTTTAGTTCCATTTGGTCCTTGCCACATCATCATTTTCTGTTTGGTTTCCTTTATAATAATCTGTTAAGGAGAAATATGTTAGTCTTCTTGGAAGTTTCTACTATCGTTTCTGCAGCAATAACTGAAATTTCCCACTGAAGAATCATTCTTAAGTTTTTATCTTACTTTTATAATGTCACATTATTACCTTGTAATGGGATCTGCTTCCAACTACCACCTTTTGCAACAGTTTGTATCTTGTCATCAGAATGTCACTACATTGTTGCAAAGGTTTTGAATAACTACAATGAAAAATCTTCATATTCTGAAAGTCAATACTTTTAATATTGTTTTTAATTTTCTGGTTCAAAATAAAACTTACAACTTTAATTTTCTCATTGATCTATTTCTGTAAATAAAGCACATTGCCTGTTTTTCCTTCTATATGGTCTTTATTTATTTTTCACAGTTCTGATAGCCCTTTTACACCTTACTAACTCCTTTAACGTACTTTCGGATCCTGGAGTTCTGCAATTTATTGTCCGATTCAGTTGGGTATATAAGGTCCACATTAAAGTGTCCGCACCTGACATGAGAGCATAACCTGTGAACAAAACCAGAAACTCAATGTTTAAATCAGGGTCAATATTCGAATAGCAGCTAGGCAAGATTTAATGGAATTCATGCATCTGAGCTGCAATGACTGCCTTAATCCATAACCATAAGTACCACAGACCTTGTGACATGATTTATGCACCTCTGGTGGCACTCCTTAACCATAGCTGCAAAGCCTCAGATCTGCTATCAATATCCTCCACTGGCAGGAATATTAAACACATTAGTGTCTGTTTTAATAAACTTTGTGCAGAATATGTGGGCATTAAAACAGTTTGAAGTGACTCATGTCTGGAATCCATTCCCTGAGTTAACTCAGTCCACTATTCCTAAAAGTATTAAACCAAGGCTAGAATACTGACATTCCTGGAACTTGCACGACGATATGGTCTCAAACACCTTTACTTGTCCCACATAAGCTTTCCAGGCTTACAAAAGTTTTGTGTGATAAGTGCTAAACCTCTACAGAACTACACTCACATCATACAATACATCTGGTTGAGGAGTTGCATATTCTGAGTCACCAGGTCGCTTTTAAAGTGTACTGGTGAGTAGCCCATTCATAATTGTGATAAAGATTGCACTTCATGGGTATGAATGTTTGAATCATACATTCGGATTTGTTATTACAAGCTCTCCTCCAGTTCTTAGTGGTTATCTTTTGCAGCCTTGCTTTTCGAATCTGCAGATTGTCATCTCAACTTTCAGATTTACACATACTTTCATAACCACATCTCACCAGTAGGTATATGTTTAAAAGGCCATTTACACACTGTTTTTGTGTATGAATGCATAGTTATCCTATTCAAGAATTATTCTATGGTACAGAAGAAGTTATTAAGGAGAAATTTCTTTAACTTCCATTTGAAAATACTTTTGCTATCTGCAATTTATTTCCACCAGTAGATTGTCAAACAGTTTTTATAACTATGTACTTCACAACTATATCACACATTAAAGGATAATGCAAGTCATTTTCTCCTATGAATATCTCGATCATTCTCAAACTAAGCTGAATTATTGATAAATTTCGTAAATGTACTGTGAGGCTGCAGTTAACATGACTGCAAAATGTAAGTTTGTGAACTGCGCCCATAATTTTAATTACTTTTTATGCCTAAATGACTAAGTTAGAAGTTACCTCAGACTATTAAGGTAGTCATCAGTGGATGAAAATGTGCAAAATATGTCAACTCACTAAATTCTTTACCTGCAAAGTTGGCAGTTATTCTTATGGTGAAAGTAGCCAAACCAAAACATTGTAGAACATCTACTGCATCATTTTTCCAGTTTAAGTTTTCATCAGTAGGAATAGCTATAAACTTAGACCTCTCCACCCTGTTAATTATTTCTTGTCGATAAACAGTATACCATGACTACTTAAGAATTTGTGTTAAATTGGACAAACTTTTTTTTAATCATTAAGAGAAACTATACTGGATATTATTTATGCCAAGCTCATGTATGGAAAGATGTTGGACAATGCTTAAAAATGCACAAAATAAAGTTTTGTGCAACATAGAAAAAAGAGTTTAGTCTTGAAACAATAGACGCTCTGGATTTTCAGGATGCATTTGGAGCTACTACCATGGGTGCTGCTCCTCACCGGCTTGATGGAGATGAAGAAGGCTACGTCAACCAAATCTTGAGTGCAGATGGAATAATGGACCAAGAAGAAGGAGCTTCCAGTGAAGAAGAGGAAGTCAATCACAACAATGTATGTACATAAAAACAAGTTTTTACATTTCAAAGTGAATTTGTACGTATTTACCAACTTTATTCACATCAATCTATATTAATAAAGATATTACCTTACACTAAAAGAATATAACAACAAATGATAAAAAAGTCCACAAGAGTTTTAGACAAAAGTAAATACTGGGGATGAAGTTGTTGAGGCAGCAACATCGCATAAGTCCCTATTTGGCTGCGGTGGAACATATCATTGTACTTCCAGATGACAGCACCAAATAACTAGTAATGTATGTTCCATTTTACAGTAAATGTAGCATATTAATTTCCAGTTCAGTGCCGATTTTAAATACATACAGCAATGTATGTGTGCATTAGTGCCTACATCAAGCCTTTTTATGTGACTGTGGAAAACGTATTGTAAGTTTAATCCCACAGTTTATTAAAATATAATATTTATTTAATCACTACATACACTCTGCATTATATTCCTAATTATAGCTTCAAAATATATTTAAAAAATCAACTTTTGAAAATATAATTTAACGGTGTAGATAAAAGATCGACTCACCAGGCAGCGGCAGTAGGACACACATATAAAGATGAAGGAAATTTGCAAGCTTTTGGAGCAAGTGGCTCCTTCTGGCAGAAAGGTTGAAGGGAAAGGAGGAGGGATGACGAAAAAGGGAAGAGTTTGCAAAACCTGCCTAGAACCCTAGGTCATGGGAGACTTTACCGGACAGGATGAGAAGGGAAAACTGATTGTTGCAGACTGTACTGTGAGTGATTTGAAAACTTCAGAGCTTATAGGTAGAAGACAAGAAAAATAAGTCAGACAGAGGTTACTGACAAGATATCATGCAACAGTTAATAAGAGATGAAAGCTAAGTACATTGTATGCTGAAGATGTTGGGTGCAGAGAAAATAGACAGGTCAGAAAATAAAAGATAAATAACTAAAAGGGAATAAAGAAAGGAAAGTAAGAAGGTGGGGGTGCATAGTTTGTGTGGGTTAAGAAGTCCTTGTGAGAGGCCTGACGGGAGACTATGACTTCCTAAAATCAAGCCCTGAAATAAAGCCCAGCCTGTCCAACATTTTGGCCATCACACCTAGAGTAGCTTTGCATCCCTCCCAATCTCTGCAATATTGTGATCAGACCCTATGTGCCTTCTGTACCCATTCCCCTACCTTACAGCTCTCCCAAGGAGATCACGAATGTAATATTAGAGAGATTCAAGAGCACACGGAGACTTTCCAGCAGTCGTTCTTCCCGTGAACCATACGCGACTGGAACAGGAAAGGGAGGTAATGACAGTGGCACGCCAAGTACCCTCCGCCACACACCGTTGGGTGGCTTGCGGAGTATAAATGTAGATGTAGACACCCTCCCGGCTGTAAGACTTGCCATATGCATACTCCTCCTATCACCACCTATACCAGCCCTGTAACTGGTAAAACATACTACCAAGGGCAAAGCCACCTGTAAAATGACATGTTGTGTATCAACTGTCAAGTAAAAATTCTTTGAGCTTTTACATTGGTATGACTACCACCAAGTTATTAGTCAGGATGAATGAGTATAGACAGAGTGTACACTGGAAACACAATATCTTGTAACAGAGTATGATCTGCAACATCACAGTCATGACCTCAGTTGCTGTTTCAACAAATATGACATCTGGATTCTCCCCCACACCAGCTTTTTACAACTCAGCAGGTGGGAACTGGCATTACAAGATGTCCTTGGTTCTCAACAACCACTTAATTCATGTTAATTTCTTCAGTCTCTGCATTTCTTCTCAGCAGCAATTATTTCTTTCTCCCATCCCTTTTGCTTTTCTATAACTTTTATTTTCTGACCTGTCTATTAAACCCAACATCCCACCTCTACCACATATACTGCACTTAGCTTTCCACTCTTATGAACTCTTGTTTGACATTTTGTCAGTGTCTTGCTTCTTACCTGTCTTCCATCTTTAAGCTCTCAGGTTTTCAAATCTCGCCCAGTGCAGTCTTCTCGTCCCATCAAGTAAGCTTCCCCTGAGCCAGGCTCCATGTGACTTTTCAAAACTCTTCCCATTTCCTACACCTCGCCAGTCCTTTTCCTTCTCATCCCATTGAGTAAGTCTCCCCAGAGTCATGTTCCACGTGACTTTTCCCAACTCTTCCCATTTCATAAACCTCACCAGTTCTTTTCCTTCTTATCCTGTCGAGTATGTCTCCCCTGTTGCATGATATCTTGCCAGTAACCTCTGTCTGGCTTATTTTTCTTGTCTTCTACCTTTAAGCTCTGAAGTTTTCAAATCAAATGACTTTTCCAAACTCAAGTACATCTCCCCTGAGCAAGGGTCCACGTGACTTTTCCAAACTCTTCCCATTTCCTAAACTTTGCCAGTCCTTTCCCTTCATCCCTCTTCACTTCCCTTCATCCATTCTGCTAGAAGAAAGGGCCTCTGGCTCTGAAAGCTTGCAAATTTTCTCAACTTTTATGTGAGTGTTTCCCTCTGCTGCTTTGGTGAATAGTCTTTACTTATGGCTTCACATAACTGGACGCCTATGTTACACACAAAGGCAAAAATTCTTACCTGCTCTGTGATGCATGAACACCATGCCATTAAAGTCATGCAGATAAAAATTTAGACTCATCTGAAAAGACTGTTGTGTTCCCCATCTCCTGCATCCATGTCACATGTTCTTTTGTCCATTTTGACTGCTGTTGATGCATTGTTTTTTGCCAATAAAGGCTTCTTTCTAGGTCAACGGGCAGAGAATCCAGCTTCCAGCAGTCTGTTCCTAACAGTTCTGTTGGTTACTGAGACATCACAAATTTCTTCCAAGTCTCACTTTAATTCAGTTGATGACAGGCAACAACCCATGAGAGAAAGTCTTTTCAGTATCCTATCTTGTTTCATCTACATCTACATACATTTTTTGTATGCCACCGTATGATGCCTGGTGGAGGGTACCCTGTACAACCACTAGTCATTGCCTTACCTGTTAAACAGGCAAATTGAGCAAGCAAAAATATGACCGACTATATGACTCCACATGAGCCCTAATTTCTTCTATCTTATCACTGTGGTCCTTAAGCGAAATGTACATCGGCAGTAGTCATTCTGCAGTCACCTTCAAATGACAGTTCTCCAAATTTTCTCAATAGCGTTCCAAGAAAAAAAATGTAGCCTTCCCTCCAGGGATTCCCATTTTAGTTCCCAAAGCATCTATGTAATACTTGCACATTGCAGCAGTACTCAAGTACAGACTGCACTAGCATCCTATATGCAGTTTCCTTCGCAGATGAGCCAGTTTCCTGAATTCAACCAATAAACTGATGTCCGACATTCACCTTCCCTACCATAATCCTCATATGCTCATTTCACTTCATATTGCTTTCTAACGTTATGCCCAGATTCTTAAATGACATGACTGTGTCAAACAGAACTCTACTAATGCTGTATCTAAAAATTACACTTTTGTTTTTCCTACTGATATGTATTAACTTACTTTCCTTCTGTCCTCCTACAGTCAGTCACCTTCAACATCTTACCATCTGCCACAGCATCATCAGCAAACAACTGTAGATTGTTGCCCATTCTATCTGCCAGATCATTTATGTATACTCCTAATATGGCCCTATCACATTTCCCTGAGGCTCTCCTGACAATACCCTCTTCTCTGATGAACACTTGCTGTCAAAGATAACATACTGGGTTTTGTTATGTAAGAAGTCTCCAAGCCACTCACATATCCGGGAACCTATTCCATACGCTCTGACCTTCGTTAACAGTCTGCAGTGGAATAGTGTGTCATATGCTTTTTGGAAATCTATAAATATGGAATATGCCAGTTGCCCCTTATCCATAGATTTCAGTATAAAGGCAAGCTGAGTTTCGCATATGCAAAACTTTCAAAAATCGTACTGGTTCATGGAAATAAGCTTTTCAATCTCTCGTAAATTTATAATATTCGAACTCGGAATATGTTCGAAAATTCTGCAGTAAATCAATGTTGGGAATGTTTGGCTGTAGTTTTGCAGGTTCATCTTTTATGCTTCTTATAAATAGGCATCACCTGCACTTTTTTCCAGTGTCTGCGACATTGTGCAGGGTGATATATTCGTGATGAATGCAGTTAAGAGGCCAATGCTGTAGAGTACTCCTGTAAAGCCGAATTGGGATTTCATCCAGACATGTCTACTTATCAGTTTTCAACTCTTTCAGTTCTTTCTCAACACCAGGGATGCTTATTACTATGTCATCTATATGGATGGTCAAATGATGGCATGTTTGTATGATTCTCCTGCGATGAGAAATTCTTAAGTGCACAATTTATTCTACTGCCATACCAGACTGATAAACGAGTGACTGGATCTACTTCGTGATTTTTCATAGGACCGGAATTTTCCTGGGTTCTCGGCAAGATCTTTTGCTGTGTGGTGTTGGTAGTTGTATCCTTTGTGCATAGAACTTTTCACAGACACATGAATCTCTACTAACCTTTTCCTGTCGTCCTTTGCGTTCTCTCTTTTGAACTGAGATTTGCTTCCTCAACTTTTCCAAATTTCATTGTTAAACCATGATGGGTCTTTTCCACCCTTAATCAACTTACTAGGCACATACTTTTCCAGAGCACCATTTACAATCTTTTTAAACTTAGCCCAAAAACTTTGTCCATTATACTGGAACTAAATGATATCAACTCATTGTCTAAGTGAGATGCTAACATCTGTGTTCCTGCTCTTTCTAGGAGAAATATTATCCTAGCCTTCTTGATTGATTTATTAACTTTTGAAAGCACAGTAAGTATGATGACATCATGATCACTAATCCCTTACCTATACTAATCCCATTGGTAAGGTCTAGCCTGTTTGTAACTACAAGGATTTCCGTTGTGTGTGGAAAGCCGAGGTAGCTACTCAAGACAGTTTTCGGAGCATATGTTCAAAAGTACTTTGCAAGACTGTCTGCATGTATCCCTTGCAATAAATACATAGACGACCAAGTCTATATTCATAGGTTAAAGTTGCCTACAACTAATATTGAATTAGCTGGGTACTTATGTGCTACTGACCCTAGACTTTCTTTGAATGACCATAGAATTGTCACAGTGCCTACAACTAATATTGCATTATCTGGATATTTATGTGGTACTGACCCTAGACTTTCTTTGAATGACCATAGAATTGTCACAGTGTAATGAGGTGGCCAGTAAAGACATCCAACAATTAACATGGTTTCAGCGAGACTTGTTACATGTGACCGTATAACTGTAACACTCAGTTTCAACCACAATCATGACAATATTTTTGTCAACTGTAATGAACATTTCCCCTTCTGTCTTTCCAATACGCATTAAGTATCTCAGAACTTACTACTGCAGATTTCAGTCAGCTCTCAGCCCCAATAGTAATTTGAGCATGAGATCTTTTTTCTGGATGAGAACTTTCCTGGAGGACAGTAAATGTGGGAACTTTGCTATGAATACTTTTGACAGTTTACTGATAAAATTTTTACAATTGAAGTATCTTTACTCTGAACATGGTCTGATTTTGCTATTTGCGTATTGACTGGCGAATGTTTATTAGAATACCTTGAAATTATTGCTTAGCCTAAAAAACCCTCACGTGGACTACATGTTTTCTGCTACCCGAATAAGTGCTTCCTTTGTTTAGTGCAGCACTGACCTACCAAAGGGATTCCTACAATTACCCGCCCCCCCTCCCCCCTCCACCTGATAACACAGGTACAGAAATCTGCAGCTAATATCTTGACAGAGTCAATAAAGGCCTTGGTTGAGACCCTACACTTCGTTCCAAACCAAACAACCCAGATCAACTCTGGGAACAATACTGCAAATTGCTAGCTCTCCTTGCACCCCGTGCATGCCAAGGGCCTTCATCACCTCTGCCAGCCAAATTTATAAACTGAGGATGGCCTGAGAAACCATGTGACAAGTGTTGTTAGAGCTTCAGATAACTAGCAGGTTGGAGCCAGCTGAAGGGTAGCCACATTGGCCCTCTGCCTTGGTGACACTAATGCACTACCATCTGCCATTCACTCAGCTGTGAGGGTGGACTCACAGCATCCGGCATACTACACAGTGCCTCGGCAACTGAGTCCTTGGGGGAAACAAGCGACACCTGAGATGTCCTATGCGAGGCGCCAGATTCTCCACTATCACTACATCCTGAGGAAGCACCTGAAGGTGGCTGATCATCACCAAAGTACATTCAATTATTCACAAACTGTGGCCAGCTCCTCCTGCATTCACACACAGCATGCATGCATTCTACCCATCCTTAAAAGGTTAACTGAATAAATGAACGACAAAAGGCGACAGAAACCTAAGTATGCCACTTACTACCCTCCGGACATGGTCACCAATGGATATTAATGCCTTAATGAGCTGTGTAGCTGGCTATTCAGAAGAAATTCCAGCTTACCAATAAAAATGTAAGATGGAACCTGTTAAATACAAAGACAAGCACAAAATTTAACATATACACTACTAAAAAACCCATGAAAAATTAAATACATAACTTGCCAGTGCGGAGGCGTCTGCAGTAGATGCCCTTGTTCTACCTCTTCCTTTCTCATGGTAACCATTCCCTTTCTTCCTGGATTCCCCCCCCCCCCCCCCCCCCCTACAACTATCTTGAAATTGTAGACTGATATCTCTCTTGGTCTGAGACTGATGACAAAAAAGCAAGTACAGCTGCTCTCTTCCTTGATGTTAATTCCACTGGCCTGCCCATTTTTTCACTTCAATACATCAACACAAAATGACTGTATGAAGACTGCTTCATTTGAGATGTTGACAATGGCAACAAGGAGTTGGATAATGTTGGAAAAATGTGACAGGAAATGAGATAGTAAAGGCAAGAACACGTAACTGACAATTTAACAATGGACTGGCATAACCTGAAGCAAACAGCCACCAAAGACGAACTTAGAAGTAATTTTTTATGGCCTTCATTGAACCACTAGTCAGTGATACAAAGGTTTGCACTATAATACAACATAGTTCATAATAATTGCATAAGACAATTCAATAGTGCAAGTGTTTTACAGGATTATTATAATTTATTTTTATATGAAGGGTGTTCTGCTCTTCTGTCAGCGCAATACTTCTTCACCCTTTTAGACATTTCCTTTCTTTGTCTGAGATCACTCTTCCACTGATACACCTGCCTAATATTGTGTAGGACCCCCACAAGCACATGGAAGTGCCGCAACACGATGTGCTGTGGACTCGACTAATATCTGAAGTAGTGCTGGAGGGAATTAACACTGTGAATCCTGCAGGGCTGTCCATAAATCCGTAAGAGTATGAGGGGCTGGAGGTCTCTTCTGAACACCGCATTTCAAGGCATCCCAGATATGCTCAACAGTGTTCATTGTCTGGGGAGTTTGGTGGCCAGTGGAAATGTTTAAACCCAGAAGAGTATTCCTGAAGCCACTCAGTAGCAATCCTGGGCATGTGGGGTGTCGCATTGTCCTGCTGGAACTGCACAAGTCCATTGGAATGCACAATGGACATGAATGGATACAGGTGATCAGACAGGATGCTTACTTAGGTGTCATCTGTCAGATGTATCTAGATGTATCAGGAATCCTATATCACTCCAATTGCACATGCCCCACACCATTACAGAGCCTCCACCAGCTTGTAAAGCTCCTGCTGACATGCAGGGTCCTTGGATTCATGAGGTTGCCTCTATACCCCTACATGTCCATCCGCTCGATATAATTTGAAACGAGACTCGTCCGACTGGCAACATGCTTCCAGTCATCAACAGATCAATGTTGATGTTGATGGACCCAGGCGAGGCATAAAGCTTTATGTCTTGCAGTCATCAAGGGTGCAAGAGCAGGCCTTCAGCTCCGAAAGCCCATATGAATGATGTTTTATTGAATGGTTTGCACACTGACACTTCTTGATGGCCCAGCATTGAAATCTGCAGCAATTGGGGAAGGGTTGCATTTCTGTCATGTTGAATAGTTCTCTTCAGTCATTGATGGTCGCATTCTTGCAGAATTTTTTTCCGGCTGCAGTGACTTGATGTTTTACTGGATTCCTAATATTCACAGTACACTCGTGAAATGGTTGTGTGGGAAAATCCCCACTTTTCTTATTACTGGCTATATTTTCTTGTACACTGTTTCTTTTGAAGCTATTCTCCAATGCCCATTTACTTGATATTGTTTATTTATGCATGTCCTAATTATTCATCTTTCTATATTCCTAATATTTTGTCAATTTCTGCTGTGTTTGTTGTCTTTAAGATGGTTTCAACTGCGTATGTTAGTTCTGGTTGTGTAACTGATTTATAATGTTTTAATTTTGCATCTGTAGATATCCTTTTTCGTTGTATGTGTTTTTGGTAATATTATTTTGTTTGTTCAGTTATTTTTTTTTTTCAATGATGGTTTCTCATTTAGATTTTAAGTTATGATTTCACCTAAACATTTAAATTTATCAACAATTTTGATTTCTTGTTCTCCTACTGTAATTTTCTTTGCAAGTAGTGGGTCAGTTAGCACAATAATCTCTGTTTCTTCAAATGATATTCTGAGGCTAATTTGAACTGAAATGAGACTAGGCTACCAAGTAAATAAAATGAATTAAATATTTCCAATATGAATAACCAGCCGGAGCACATACTGACAAAACACAAGTTTTTGCAAAAAAATTACACTTTCTACATGGAAGGAATACTAACAGACTAGTTTGCTAAGGACACTCCTCAGCTGCCCTTTTCTTTGCTACAACTTCACTGTACCTACCATGTGCATTTCAGAAGCTGTGTATTAACTGCTTTGTGATGGATACAGGTGCAACACCCTAACGATCTGCACTGCATTGTGAATGGTGCGAATTGCTATGAAAGAAGCTTTAGTCAAATATTTAGTCAGATGGAGGAGTTGTCAGAGAAACCTTTAAGGCTGGCACTGGCGTGAGAGATAACAAGCAAGCTTCATAAATCTCTTGAAAATTTCATGCCCCTTCTTAACCCAAATGACCATCATCCAGAATTTACGGTTGCAATCATGAACCCCATCAACTTCTTTGTGAGCTTCCTTCACTGATCTGGTTTTTAACACATTTTGGAACTGACAGGCAATGTCATCAGCCTCATGACCACCAAAAGCAATTAAAGGTATGCAGATGTGTCAGTGTTATACCTGCACCTACAGCCATGCCTGTTAAAGTGCCACTTCCACACTGAGGAGGCATACCAGCTCTGGATCGAATCCAACCAATGGGGTAATGATGAGGGTCATAGTGCCAGGCACCCCAGATTTGTTTTTTGGAAGGTTTCCCAAACCCCACTAAGAGAATACTGGGCTGGAACCCAAGTCACACTCAGTTACATGACCTGCAAACATTTAGAAAACTTTCTGTCCCGTAACACTACACACAGACAGTTGGAGTACACGTTCTGTCCCGGGAGGGGTAATGGTTGGCAACACCCAGTCAGCCCTTAATTAACCATTTCAAATCCATTCATAACCATTACAACCTTGTGCCGATGTAGGGCAACAGCACAAGAGAAAGAAGAAAAAAAAGAGAGGATGTGTCAATGTTGCGCCTAACACTGTCTCTGCAAGGTTGGCAATAATTGCCACTTATGGCTCTAAAAATGTGATGTTCTTCGTAAAGGAATATACCATGGGCGAGTTATCCAGAATTTGGAATACCGTAATCTTCAGAAATGTATGGCACTCATTCCAGAATGCAAAGATATCTTTTTCTGATATTTCACACTGAGCAAGAGCTTTTTTTGGTTTCATACCCAATGTCCACTTCCTGAAATCATAATAACTTTATGTTGTCACTCAGATCCATTTTGGAGATAGTCTATTTCTCCAAAACTTTTGGGTTGACTGATTTTTTCATTCTGTTTCTGACCATAGATTAGAGGGGAGTGCAGAGGAGCAGAGCTACGGGAGATCTGACTGAGATTTAGTCAGAAACAGGTCAACTTAAGCAGTCATAGTCTCAAAAAAGGCAAGGTAAGTCAACAGCATATTACCAAAGACTCATGTACTACTTGGTGACTATAACTTCTAATGATTTTATGACACGAGAAGTGGTACAAAACTGGACTGCATTCAAAATTCACACCTCCCTCTCATCAGTTGACTTACTTGATGTGTCTGGCCGATCCTCTTCTCTGGATAATCAGCTAGCTCGATCTTCCAAAACTTCTTCTCCGAAGACTCTCACTGGTTATAGGAATTTAAAAGACTACTTTTGGAATCATTGGTTACTCGCCAAATGCTTTCAGTTTAATCACAATATATTTACAACCATCACAAGAAACAGCTTTGCCATTTCTCTTAATCATTTAAACTTGTGCAAGTCAAATTAGGCATCAAGCATTAGAATTCATTAAACACAGTTTAGTGTCCAAATCATTTTTGAACATATGTCTTGCTTCGTTCACAGCTAAGACATGAAGTAAGTAAAAGTCTATGGTCAATTGTTCATTTGTCCTTTTTACAATAATCACAGTACCAAAAACCACAGAATATCACACAAACACTCCTTGTCTTTTTAATACAGCTTCCACAGCGCAACTGGCAAACACTTGTCAGTGCCGCTGGTCAGATGCAGCTCCTGTCTTCCCACGATAAATGTCAATCCTGCACACACAGACATGTGTAGTGCAGTAAATATAGGCTCTCTCTCACACTTATCTTTAAAATATCGTGTGTTCTAGGTGGCAGAAGGTCAAGTGGTTCCAGAATTTACATGTAAATTGTCAAAGCACCACATATTCCCCTCCTCAGATCGAACATACGGCATTTTATACTTAACTATTGTGTACATTAATATCGTACCTAGTAACAATCCACATTTAAAAAGTAATCATTTACTACATAAGTTTATTTACACAATCCCCCCCCCATAAATCCTTGTACTCTATAGAGCAGCCTGCCGATTGTTGTCTTTCCACAAATTATTTACTCTACTTTGTTTTTAGAACATAAGCCTCTATTTATGATTTCATTCCACATTACTCTTACTTGTAAATGGTGAAGACTCTTACTTCAGCTCCAATTGTAAATTCCAAGTGTCATGGACACTTAAATATTTCATCCTTTATACTAATTTTTTTGTACTATTTTTTCCTCAGTACTGACTAGTATCATTATTTATCGCTGTCTGCAATCTGGAGGGACTCAGGGAAAAACGAACGTGCTCTTTCCGACATTCATAAAACTTAATAACATGAGTGGTATATACACTCCTGGAAATGGAAAAAAGAACACATTGACACCGGTGTGTCAGACCCACCATACTTGCTCCGGACACTGCGAGAGGGCTGTACAAGCAATGATCACACGCATGGCACAGCGGACACACCAGGAACCGCGGCGGTGTTGGCCGTCGAATGGCGCTAGCTGCGCAGCATTTGTGCACCGCCGCTGTCAGTGTCAGCCAGTTTGCCGTGGCATACGGAGCTCCATCGCAGTCTTTAACACTGGTAGCATGCCACGACAGCGTGGACGTGAACCGTATGTGCAGTTGACGAACTTTGAGCGAGGGCGTATAGTGGGCATGCGGGAGGCCGGGTGGACGTACCGCCGAATTGCTCAACACGTGGGGCGTGAGGTCTCCACAGTACATCGATGTTGTCGCCAGTGGTCGGCGGAAGGTGCACGTGCCCGTCGACCTGGGACCGGACCGCAGCGACGCACGGATGCACGCCAAGACCGTAGGATCCTACGCAGTGCCGTAGGGGACCGCACCGCCACTTCCCAGCAAATTAGGGACACTGTTGCTCCTGGGGTATCGGCGAGGACCATTCGCAACCGTCTCCATGAAGCTGGGCTACGGTCCCGCACACCGTTAGGCCGTCTTCCGCTCACGCCCCAACATCGTGCAGCCCGCCTCCAGTGGTGTCACGACAGGCGTGAATGGAGGGACGAATGGAGACGTGTCTTCTTCAGCGATGAGTCGCTTCTGCCTTGGTGCCAATGATGGTCGTATGCGTGTTTGGCGCCGTGCAGGTGAGCGCCACAATCAGGACTGCATACGACCGAGGCACACAGGGCCAACACCCGGCATCATGGTGTGGGGAGCGATCTCCTACACTGGCCGCACACCTCTGGTGATCGTCGAGGGGACACTGAATAGTGCACGGTACATCCAAACCGTCATCGAACCCATCGTTCTACCATTCCTAGACCGGCAAGGGAACTTGCTGTTCCAACAGGACAATGCACGTCCGCATGTATCCCGTGCCACCCAACGTGCTCTAGAAGGTGTAAGTCAACTATCCTGGCCAGCAGGATCTCCGGATCTGTCCCCCATTGAGCATGTTTGGGACTGGATGAAGCGTCGTCTCACGCGGTCTGCATGTCCAGCACGAACGCTGGTCCAACTGAGGCGCCAGGTGGAAATGGCATGGCAAGCCGTTCCACAGGACTACATCCAGCATCTCTACAATCGTCTCCATGGGAGAATAGCAGCCTGCATTGCTGCGAAAGGTGGATATACACTGTACTAGTGCTGACATTGTGCATGCTCTGTTGCCTGTGTCTATGTGCCTGTGGTTCTGTCAGTGTGATCATGTGATGTATCTGACCCCAGGAATGTGTCAATAAAGTTTCCCCTTGCTGGGACAATGAATTCACGGTGTTCTTATTTCAATTTCCAGGAGTGTAGAATCCAAACTTACTAGAATAATTCCTACAAAATGTGTGACTTCTGTCACAGAACTGTCCTTTTCCCCTCAGATAAGTATCTTTACCAAACATATGGATTGACCCTATGAGTGCACTCCCTCCTTCCATTTTGGTAGGTATGCTCCACTTGATTCTTATTCTCCTGTGGTACAGGTCAATCCCTTTCTTGGTACCCTGTCCGAACAGTATAGGTCAGCCTTTCTTAGGTCTGCCTATCTACCTTTTATAGTTAATAAATGGTGGGTGCAACCCCCTTATACTTAATGAGTAGGCCTCATGGTTCCTTGCCCTAGTATCCATCTTTATGTACACTGTAATTAAATATTCTCTGGTAAAATTAAAAATCCACTTCACAAGTTACACTCGCTTCTTCATACTTCGTTTCATACCATGGAGTCTTCCTTTACTCAACAACTTCTAATCAAGCCTATATACTCTATTCAATATATTTTACTCAAGCTATAAGAGTCCCACTATAATCCTACAATTCAAATTCATCAGAATATTTGTTAGACTGACCTCTGTCTTACATTCTCTTTCCTTACTCATGCTTTGTAGAACCATTACAGTAAACGACAATGTGTGCATATCTTGTAAAGTGTTCTTACATAACAATGTGTGTATATCTTGTAAAGTGTTCTTACATAACAATGTGTGCGATGTAGAACCATCATAGTAAACGACAATGTGTGCATAGATAATTTGCTATCTCAATCTTCCAAAACTTCTCCGAAGACTCTCGCTGGTTATAGGAATTTAAAAGACACTACTTTTGGAATAATTGATTACTCACCAAATACTTTCAGTTCAATCACAATATATTTTCAACCATTAAAAAAAAAACAACTTTGCCATTTCTCATATAATCATTTCAACTTGTGCAAGTCAAAGTAGGCATCAAACATTAGAATTCATTAAACACAGTTTAGTGTCAAATCGTTTTTGTACATGACATACGTCTCGCTTCATTTAGAGCTAAGACATGACGTAAGTAAAAGTCTAAGGTCAATTGATTGTTTGTCTTCTTTACAATAATCACAGTACCAAAAACCACGGAATATTACAGACACTCCTTGTCCTTTTAATACAACTTCCAAGGCACGACTCGCAAACACTTGTCAGTGCCACTGGTCTGACGCAGCTTGTCTTCCCACGATCAACGTCAATCCTGCACACACAGAGCATGTGTTACGCATTAGACTCTCTCTCACACTTATCTTTAAAATATCGTGTGTTCTAGGGGGCAGAAGGTCGAGTGGTTCCAGAATTTATGTGTAAATTCTCGAAGCACTACAGACTACAGACCTCTGGTACTGGTTTTACTGGCTTCTGTTCTTCTTTACCCTTTCTACTTCCTTCACACACTTTTTAGTAGCCATTAACATATGTTGAACTCTGTCTGCCACCATTTTATTTTCCATCCACTGAATGGTGCAAAACTTCCCATTTTATTTTCCACTACTGAATGGTGCAAAACTTCCATCAGGAAAGCACAGGTATCCTTAATATTGGTGAAATTGGCTTAGTGGGAGGAAACATTTTTAAATGACTAAATAAATAAATACAGATCAAGATTGCAGCCAGTAGCATTAAACTCGTTCTTAAAGGCACCATGAGTTTATGAAGAGCGACATCCTTGAAGTCCAAAATCAAAGGATGCTCTTGAGTTTTAAGTCTGCTTCACAGGTTTCTTAGGAATGTGTTATTAACATGAAGGCCATCCATGGACTCTTTACTACATGTGCAAAAAAGATTGGTTGTTTGCAATTTTGGGAAATATATGTTGCTACAAGACTCAAAACGGGTCAGATATAGGGATCTTAAAATTTAGTTACCTTAATTAGATCAAAATGGCTTGTAATAGCTGGAACACATGCAGCTTCTATTTATATACTTCTTATTACTAAACTTATGCTTAAAGGGGCGGCCATAAGTGAAAATTCTTAGGCAGCCAGTTTGCAGTCTTAAATCTAAAGGATGCATACTACATGCCGTGAAAAATGTCCTGAACTAGAAGCTGTAACATCTGCAGTTGCTAGTTATTTCATAGATCCACAAAGAGGTATGTTTAAAAAATTCTGGAATTCTGTCAAAAAAAATTTCTACACTTACCTTTTACAGACTGTGCATGGTCTCCTTCAATATACTTTCCTCCACAATTGATACACTGCTCCCAAAGCCATTTCTACTTCCAGAAGCAGTCTTGGTATGTCTTTTGCTGGATTATGCGAAGCACAATCTGCTAATTTTCATTTTACCTGGTCTGTCATTGCAAATATTGGTCCTTTAAATGGTATTTCCAATTTTGGAAATAAAGAAGAGTCCATAGGGGTTAGGTCTGACGAGTATGGAGGTTGAAGCAGCACAGTGATTTCATTTTTTGTGCAATAGTCACACACCAACAGGGATGAATGTGCAGGTAGTTATCGTAATGCATAAGCCCTGAAGTGTCTTGCCAAATTTCAGGCTATTTTCTTCTCATATTTTCTCGCAGGCGCTGAAACATGTCCAAATAGTACAATCAATTAACAGTTAGTTCGTGTAGCAAGAATTCATGATGAACTAATCCTGAAAAGTACGTCTCAACATCAAAAATGTAGACCCCGTCTTCTCACCAGCTATGACTCTCTTTAGGCATCTCATTCTTATTTGCACGATACAAAAGCTCTTCAAAGACTGTGAGGCAAAGGTCTTTCCATTCTTGATTCATGAGCCACGGGACGAACTTTGGTGGCAACACGACGCATTTCAAATTGCTGTGTCAGGATTTTATGACCTAATCTAACTGAAATACTATATTTGTCTGCAATCACTCGGACAGTCAGTCTTTGATTAGCATGCACAACGTTGTTGATGTTCCTGACGAGCACCATCGATAGACGTCGAAGGGCATCCTGAAACCATGTGAACCATTCATAACACCAAGTACGGCTTAAGCACTCATCACCATAGGCTTCCTGCATCATTTGGTGTGTGTCTGTAAAGGTTTCCTTGAATTTCATGCAAAATTCAATGCAGATGCGTTGCTCCTCTAACGCTGCCAACTCTACGTTCGCAAACTGTGTGACGCAACGTTCTACTCAATATAGCACTGAACAATAACTAACAGACATATAATGATGAAACTTCCGGAAGTTACAGCGTGCAGGGATGCCAACTGTATTTCGCTCCAACACACCATTGGTGCTAAATTACATAGTTCCAGAATTTTTTGAACAGACCTCATATCCAATGGATCCACACTGACTGACACTTTCAATATGAAACAAACTGTGCATTGGCTGCCATTTTAAATATTTTGCTATCAGGAAAAAAGTATACTTTCGGCAGAAAAGTTTTAATTAAATATACATGATGAACAAAAGATGATAAATAATATGAGGCTTGGTAATTAGTAAATTGCAAACAAGTAAAAATCTTATTTTCACTGCTGTAAATATTATTCAAACATAATTTATTGATAATAATAGTGCAGCTACATAGGCAATTATATCGTGTGTCTCTCTCTCTGCAATAACACTTATTTATTCAGCAATGAGTATTACACTTTTAAGCAAACCACACCCTTTATTGAGCTAGCTGTGTTACTGACAACATAGGTGAATTGTTACAACTCAACCTATTATTCAAAACCTAATTTACTGATAATAATAATGCAGCTATGTAGGTGATTATATTGTGTCTCCTTCTGCAACAATATTTATTTATTAGGAATTGACTATTATGGCTTTAGACAAACCACATGTTTTTGAACTAGCCACGACAAGGTAAGTAAATTGTTACAACCCAACCTAGTATCTTTACTCAGCATTATTTGCCTGAGTAGCAACATTGATGATTGTTAGTGTACATTTTAAGACACTATTGTGATTATGCAAAATATATGCAACAGCACAACTTACAAATATTTTTATCCACAATTCCTAAAGTATCAAACAGATGCCTTGTACGAAGAGAAAGAAAGAGAGAGAGAGAGAGAGAGAGAGAGAGAGAGAGAGAGATATCATAATGGCCTGCCATACTCTCAGTATGGTTGGCAAATGGAAGGAATTGAGTTAAATTTTGAATGATGTTAGCTTACACTCTGAATTAATACACAGGCTACTTTTAAAAGTGTGTAACACAAGAAATTTATTAATTTGAAGAATATAACACCAAATATGGAACAATAATTACTCTTAGAAAAACTATTTACTCTTCAGACCTTTGAACTGAATAGTATTTGTGGGAATGCTTTCATTGTTTAATATGTCCTATGTAATATGATTAAACATACTGAATACAATGCTTATACAACTCTAAAAGTGTTTAATCCATACGAGCCTGTTGTATTTTAGTCCCTTAGCAACAGGCATATATTACAGCTACTGAGACACTTGAAGGCTTGAAAGAACAGTGCTATTTAAATACTGTATGACACAGAAACATCGTGCACTGACGTGCAGAATGTGGTAGGCTTTTAGCGAGGCTGGATTTGATTATGATATGCCGAGTGTATCCACTGGTAACAGGCACATGAGGGCAGATGATGTTGTTGTAAATACAAATATAAAATCTGCACTGTACTGAACTAGAAATTACTTACTTTTCTTCTTCATCAAGTTAGTAAGTTTGTGACTCCTTCATGCTGAAGCTGCTGGACAGACTTGGATGAACTTTAGAACAGAGATATCACTCTTTCCATTGGATGATCAATGCAATTAGTGTTCCTATGAGTTGGGTAACATGACGAAGTCATCAATGAAAGTTAACTATCAAATGAGTGCATTAAGTTTAGCTTAGAGATACTGGCATCAACAAATGAATTGGTGGGAAACATTACTTTAAAACAATAATAATAACAAATAAAAGAAAACTGATCAACTACCTTGCACGCTGACCACCTACCCATCAACTGGTACAGAGATGAAGAGAGTTTCCAAACTCATTACAGCTGTCGGGGGAGCTGATTCATCCACAAATTGGAACTGAAGGTGGGTGTATCTGTCATACTGTTGTGTAATCTGGGTGCACCAAGATTGTGCAATGGCACCAGGATATGCATCATGAAGCTGAGAAGCCATATCCTGCAGGCCACCATCATCGCCAGGATGAGGAGAGATGGTATTGATAATCTGAATTCCTATCAGACCAAAAATCTTGTCTTCCCAGTTCAGATGCTTGCAGTTCCCTTTGACAGCAGCCTTCTCTATCATTATACGAGTCAAGGACAAATGTTAAAAGTGCCAAGTATTATTCTGGGTAACACATTGGCTGCTCACTAGTATCTAGAGATATATTACAGTACATTTCTGGCTTTCCATACACAACAAGACAATTACGATTTTTTTCTGTTCCATGTATGTTGCACACAGTCATGAAATTATTTAGTCCCTTTCCTGGTACGTTTTGTAATTTGCTACTCAGTTATGCAAAAATTTTCTCCCTAAGAAAACGAGTGTGTTCTGTCAGCTTCTCCCACCATCTCAAAATTTGGTTTGTATCCCCACCTGATGCCACGCAGCTTGCTGGTTCACCAGTGGCTCTTGCCTCAGTACCTTCAAGAGATAACTTCTGTGATGGCATACAAGTGTGGAGACAGAGTTCTGGCATTAACATTTCTTTTTTAATAACTGTTCAACCCTGGGCAACACCACAGAGCGCAGCTAGTATATATGTTAAGGTGACTGCCACTGAAAAATGTCCAGTCTTACTTCTCATCAAAATAGCTTACAGACTTCAGCAGATGAAAATTTAGGATAGGCACAAGCCTTTTGTAATTCCTGATGGATCAGTATTAGCATCATCACTCATTTCAAAATACAAGAAGAAAATGAGCAACGTGCAACACAAAGCTTTTGATAATGGTTATTGCACAACTGTTTTCTGAGTTTTGGCAGTTTCATAAATGAAATAGTTCAGGTTGCACCTCTACTGATTTTAGATGCAACCACAGTTCCAACACCAACCACCTAAATAAAATGGACATGTTAAAAGTGTCCATGTTTACCAACTTTTGACTGCAGCTAGCACAAGAACATACGCATTTCTTTGATATAAGATGCCTGGTCCCATGGCTGACCACTACATTACAATACTGTGGCATGTTTCTTACACAGACCATTCGACTACCCAAAACTGGCATGGAACTAGAGCATACCACGCACCAATACACTGTTGCATTAGTGCACTTTTTATTTTACAAACATGGTATTACAAACATTATCATTACTGGGCTTCGTTACATGATGTACAACACCAGTAATCATAAATACGTTACATTTTCAATACGCTGAAAATAAAGCAATTCCGAACTAGCTCTGATAAAATATTTTACCTGGATTCAATATGATATGAAATAATATTTGTTAAGTGAACTTGTGTTCTCGCATTTTGAGCCGTAATTCGCTCTATGTTTGTATTTTCTGCAAATGCAAATTTTTCAGGTCCTTAGGTTCATCATGCACTTCCTTCTGTAGATATAAAAATCTGAACTTCACGTTTTTTTCAAGTATCTGTTTTTGGGCCCATCTTCCTAATAGAGGGAAACATTCCACTTGAGAAAAAAAATATTTAAAAACAAAGATGCTTAACTTACCAAACGAAAGCATTGGCAAGTTGATAGGAGACAATAAAAAACACACACACAAATTTCAAGCTTTCGCAACCCAAGGTTGCTTCATCGGGAATCTTGGGTTGCGAAAGCTTGAAATTTGTGTGTGTGTTTGTGTGTTTTTTATTGTCTCCTATCAACATACTAACGCTTTTGTTTGGTAAGTTACAGCATCTCTGTTTTTGTATATTTCAAGAAAATATTGCTAGAGATATGCCTCAAAGTTGTCCAAATCTGGTGGGTACACTACTGAAAGCTGTACTATGGGGTCAAATAACTGTATCCGCAAGCATTGCATTGGTGATTATAAAACTTTCTCTATGTTTATTGAAAACATGTGAATGCTCACAGAAAATTTTACAAAATCGCCAAAACAAGAAAGTTCACTCAGCTTCACACATTTTCCATGATGATGGACACCCTGTTATTGCTTTTTGTTTCATATTTACAATGTCTTCTTTATCCATACTGTATCTACACAAATATGGAGCCTTCTTCACTTTATACTGCAATTTCTAATGCCTCTCTGAAAGCAACATTCTCTCTCTGCTTTTTGTTTGCACTAGCTAAAAATAATGCAATAATGCATCAGCAGACGACATGCCGAAGATGACGTTCAAAACTAAGCTACAACGTCTTGTACCAACTGCTGCGCTGTTTTGTAAGATTAGAACATAGAATGGCAGAGCAAGATAAAGCTAGCATTGACAGAAAGGTCAAGAATGATGGTCAGGAGGTGGTTGACATGGATTTTATAAGAGAGAACTAAGCAGACTATGCAATACTGCTGGTTTCATTCCAGATACGCATTCAACAAAGGTTTTACTGGCTGATGAAAGTGAAGTAGAGTTAAGTAGTGGGGTGTTACCGGAGACAGAATGGAAAGAAGGGGTGACAGTAAACCTGAGTGATTCAAGCCCCTTGGGGATTAAGGCTACTCAAAGTAAATCAGAGTCTGTGGTGAATCATATGATTGCCACAATGCCAGGAGCAGAGAAAAAGTCTTCTTGTTGTCACTGATTGCAACATAACGGAATTTTGGGAGGAAATCAGTTAGGATATTAAACAAAGTAATGATCAACTCAGCACCCACATTAAACTGAAAGTGGCCCTTTTGCGCAAGGGAGTAAAGTGAGATATCATGTAGGAGTTTGTTAAGTATAAGTTACAATTTGAACAGTGAGTAGATACCAAAATACAAGTAAGATAAATTGGATACTGATCTGGATAAAGTGAGTAAGGCCTGTGCTGCAGGACAGAATGGGGCATTAGGTCAAATCACTATGGAACTGGAAGTTCATGCTACTGTTTTTCATGACTTTACTACGGAGGTGGAGGTGAAACAGGGAAATTTTGAGATGAAAATAATAAGTTGCATGTGAGTGAGATGACTTAGGTGTTGGCTGTTAGTAGAGCAAAGTGTGACACATTTGAGAAAGAGCAAGAGACCTATAATTAGCAGGTGGATGCATGACTGGGCAGAAGGGCAGCCAGGTTACGTTGAGCACATAAGCAGAAGCAGCATTTATCTGCTGTTGGAAATTTAGTAATTTTGACGCACAATGTGACGTGCATCCTAAATTGATTATTTAGGAATTTGATGATTTAATACCAGTGAATTGGACAGAACAAGAACAAGTCTCCTACCTAATAGTGCACTTAAATAGAGATGTTTTTAGGTAGGCTAACAAGGTGTCAACTAATGCACAAATATTTAGCAGATTTTAAGAGAAGGTTTTTAGAGGAATACTGGACTGGTCTTTAGAGATTCTGCAGGAACTATTAGTGGACTTTTGAGGAGGAAATAAATATAATGAAGAGCATAGCACCACCAATGGTGGTGGTGGCACATAGGGACAGTTATGGCAGCTGAGTCATTCGCAGCAGGAATAGAACAGATGTAGCTATTCCATATTGCAAAGGAATTGGGCTTAGTGCTGTGGGACAACTACAAATAGCATGTCAGTTTTTTGGAAATAATTGTGAGCTTGCATATGCATGACAGTAATCATATGTAAGGACCGCAAAGGAGGGATGAAACAAGGGTGGTGAGACTTGTAAGGACTGGGAGCAATGCTGAGAAAGCAAGTAATAGTGGTAGGAGTGGGGTGCACTGTGAGGGAAAAGCAGTCCTTTGTTTGTGGTCCCAAAGAAGCATGGTAGTGTAAGACCTGTCTTGGACGCAAGGAAGTAGACTGAGATCATGAAACAAGAGAGACAGACAGGCCCCTGTCAATAGACAAGCTACTGCAAAAGTTTCATGGAACAAAATTGCGATCATCCATGGGCATGGCTTGTTGATAATGGAATATTTGGTTAGCACACCCCTCAAGGAAATACAAGGTTTTCCCATATAAAGGGCTCCATTATCAATTTTGTGTTTTCCCATTTGGTCTTAACATTCCTGTGTGTGTATTTGTAAGAGCAATGTAAAGGGTGTTACGGCCTGAGCTGATCAACCAACCAACAGTGTGTGTAGATGATGTGTTAATAGCTATAGACACACAGACAGAACACTATGAATTGTTGGAGAAAGTGTCAGTTGGAATTGGTGCAGAAAGGGGTACGAAACTTAAATTTAGTAAGATGGAATGGGTTAATGAAAGGATTAAATTTTTGGGTCACATGATGGATAGCAAGGGTATTCAACTGCAAGTTGGGAAGCTTAGGGACATTGAGGACAGCTGTGTTTGGAATATTTGGGTTCTACAGGATGTTTGTGTTGTCACAACCCTTCAATAGTCCAGCACTGAATCAGTTATCAAAAAAGAATGTGTGCTGGAAGCACTTGGACAAATGCAGGGTGGCTTTCCAAAAACTGAAAGCACGACACTTGGGCAACAAAATTCTATGCCATCTGGACTTCAGTAGGTCATTTTACATGTCATTGGTTGCCTGTAGCTACAGAATTGGGGTAGATATATTTCAGGAGAGTAAAAAGGAGGACTAATCCTGGCACAAAACCGTAGTGTCCACTAGTAGAACACTTACTGCAGGTAAAAAAACTACTGTGTCACAGACCAGGAAGCACGTGCCATTTTGTTGTTGTGGTCTTCAGTTCAAAGACTGGTTTGATGCACCTCTCCATACTGCCCTGTCCTGTGCAAGCCTCTTCATCTCCGAATAAGTACTGCAGCTTACATTCTCCTGAATCTGTTTCATCTCTTGGTCTCCCACTAAAATTTTTATCCCCCCACTCTTCACACCATACTAAACAGGTGATCCCTTGATGTCTCAGAGTGTGTCCTATCACCTTATTCCTTCTTCTAGTCAGGCTGTGCCACAAGTTTCAAATGCCCCCAGTTTTATTCAGTAATTCCTCATTAGTTATGTGATCTGCCCATTTTCAGCATTGTTCTGTAGCACCACATGTCAAAAGCTTCTTGTTTTAACTGTTTACTGTCCCTGGTTCAGTTCCGTGCATGGCTTTACTCCATAGAAATACTTTCAGAAAATACTTCTTAACACATAAATCCATATCTGATGTTAACAAATTTCTGTTTTCAGGTAAGTTTTTCTTATACTTCATACCCTTCGGCCATCATAAGGTATTTGCTACTCAAATAACAAAACTCACCTATTATTTTAAGAGTCTAATTTCCAAATCTTATTCCCTCAGCATCACCTGATTTAATTCAACCACATTCCATTATCCCGGTTTTCTGTTTGTTGATGTTCATCTGTTATCCTCCTTTCAAGATGCTGTCCATTCAGTTCCATGAACTGCTCTATTAAGTCCTTTGCAGTCTCTGACAGAATTACAATGTCATCAACAAACCTCAAAAGTTTTTATTCCTTCTCTCTGAACTTTACTTCCTACTCTAAATTTTTCTTTTGTCTCCTTTACTGCTTGCTCACTGTGCAGATTGAACAACGGTGAAAGGCCGCAAACCTATCTTTCTCCCTACTCAACCACTGCTTCCATTTCATGCCTCCTCAGCTCGTAAGTACTGTCTGGTTTCTTTACAAGTTGTGAACAGCCTTTTGCTCTCTGTATTTCACCCCTGCTGCCTTGAGAATTTCACACACAGCATTCCAGTCAAATTGTCAAAAGCGTTTTCTAGGTCTAGAAATGCAATAAATGGAGGTTTGCCTTTCCTTAACCTATCTTCTAAGATAAATTATAGGCTAGTTTCTACATTTCTCTGGAAACCAAACTTATGTTCTGCAGGGTCGGCTTCTACCAATTTCTCCATTCTCCTGTACAGAATTAGTGTTAGTATTTTGCAACCATGACTTATTAGTTCAGTAATTTCCACATCTATCAGCTTCTTTTGGAATTGAGATTATTACATTCTTCTTGAAGTCTGAGAGCATTTCCTTTCTGCTTCATTTGCCGCAGTTTTATATTTTCTCCTTTCATCAGTTAAATTCAGTATCTGCTACATTATCCAAGGATTTCTAGTTGGCCTTGTAATTTTACCTATGTGAACCTATGCTGTCTTTGCTATTTCATCTCTTAAAGCTATTCACTCATTTTCTACTGTATCCCTTTCCAGCAACTTAGTAAATCGTTGTCTAATGCTCCTTCTGAAACTCTTAAAAACCTCTTGTTCTTTCAACTTATCCAGGTTTAATCTCCTTAATTTCCAACCATTTTACAATATCTTAAGTTTTAATCTGCCAGTTCATAACCAACAAATTGTGGTCAGAGTTCTCATCCGTCCCTGAAAAAATCATACAATTTAAATGAAATCTGTCTTACCATTATACAATCAATCTGAAATGTTCTAATGTCTCCAGGTCTGTGTTGGGGTGGGACACTATGAATGTAGTGTGTGGTCATACAAGGTGAGAATATGGGTCTGGCGGGAGTTGTGCATGAGATAGTCCCTGCAGTCGCACTATCCTCTGTGCCCTCAGTGTCTTAGATGGATAGAGCGTCTGCCATATAAGCAGGGGATCCCGGGTTCGAGTCCTGGTCGGGGCACACATTTTCACATGTCCCCATTGATATATATCAATGCCCGTCAGCAGCTGAAGGTATAAATATAATTCTAATTTTGTTTGTATTAATATAATTCTAATTTTATTCTAGACAGCTGCAGACACCATATCCATATAAGTATAAACCAACGTATGTCACTGGGGGAAAAGTTGTTTTCCTGGGAGCAGAGTTCTCACAAAAGATGAAACAGACAGGCTGGCCAGAGAGGATGTTGTGATGGGCAGCTGAAAATAAGAAAAGAAATGATACAAGAGCCAAGCAAGGTTTTAAATCAGAGGATTTGATATCAGTGAAAACAAAAGATAGATCAAAGAAAGTAACTAAAGAAATTAAGACTTTTTTGTTAGTGTACAATGGCCTGTTTCTGGCAGAGTTCTCCAAGTGCCTATCAAGTCATCTATGCCATCTGAAAGAGAGTACCTGGACTAAGGAATGAACAAGATTGAAAAGATGCATACATGGAGAGAGTGAAAAACATTTGTATTTACTTCACCAGTCTGAAGCAGTTCTTTCTTTCTCTGCATCAGTCTCTTCCAGGTACTTTGGTCTACTGGAAGTTCTTCCAGAGGCTAGTGAGAAGGTCACGAGACGAAATGTAGAAATACAGGTGAGCAAGAAGAAGTAGTTCAGGGAGGCATTGCAAGTGGTAGACAGGAGAGCATTAATTACTCAGAGGTAAGGTAAAAGAATGAAATAGTCGTAAACAGAGGAATCAAATATTAAAGTGACTGGTCTTACAGAGAAGCAAGGCCAAGGTCATATAACACATGTAAAGTGCCGCTCAACTGTGACACAAAATGGAAGCAGAGACCAATAATAAGATATAGGATTGTGATATTGAATAAAAGTAAACACATAGTAAATTAAGTAATTTTTAAGGTTAAGTTTCTGTATTAGTTTATAAGGCAGAAGTGCTGAGCTGAAGCTCAAGAGTAGAAAATACAAAGAGTTTGGGTAATATGGAAGGTGTGTCATGGAGTGAGCTGCCACAAGTGAAGGTAATGTATTAAACTAATTATATAAATATAGTAAGCAAAATCGACCTGATTAGAATTAAGACCAGAAGGGAGTAAAAGAGTGAAAAGCGTACAAAAGAAATAAGTAAGAACAAAGCATACCAACACGAGGGTGTACCATATAATATGAGTGAGAGGATAAAGAAACAGCAAGAGCAGAGTAAGATGTGGTGTAGATGACAGCCAGAACCTAAATAACTAAGGACTTTAGCTCACAGTTTATTTACAAGAAAAAAGTGGGAACAAAAAGGTATAAATTGCAATGGGAGGACACTGTGTGTAAACCATGTAATATCAACATTATATGAAGGGCTTATTTCAATAGTGGTACAAGTCCATTTTTGTTCATATTGAGATAGAGTCCTAAAGTTGAGTGAGTGCTAAAAAAATCTGCAGCTGAGATACCAGAAATATTCAAGCATATGGGTTCTTACTAGAGATGAACCTTTCTTTCTGTTTTTTGGCTCATTAATTTCAGAAACATTATAGACAGAAAAGTGGAGGTAATGGACTTGTACCACTATTGAAACAAGCCCTCCACATGTGCCCAGTAAATTAAGAATAAATAGAAAGACAGTGGTAAGATGAGAAATTAGTCTGAGGAAAATGTGTGATCTTGCAAAAATAATTTAAGAAGTAGTAAGAAGCTCAATTGTCACAGGAAGTTAAAATGTGCCAACAGGGGAATAGAAAGGAGAGGCAGCTGGAGGAGAGTATGCCTTGCAACAGTGTTATTGGGCAAATGACCACACTCTGATTTAGTACTCATTTAATCTGAAATGTCTGTAAATAAGATTAATCAATTATTGAAGAAGCAAACGCGGTTGCATTGCTGTACGAGCTATGAAACAGAAGTCACAGCAAGTTTAATTAAAAAGGGCAAATCAGTTTGATATAGGACTCAAGACAAGCCGGCATAAATTGTTTGGTTGCACAGCTGAAGACTTCCAGAGTGAGGTGAGTTGGATGTTGGCACGGGGTCACAGTGACTTGCACAAGCAAGAAGGTGGAGGAACAAGCCATGGTAGAAGTGAACAAAAAGTAAAATGCAGCATCTATTGGTTGGAATCCTTTCGCACTGGGAAAGGTGGACTGGGTCTACCAGTACCCTCCAGCAAAGAGAAAATAGTTATGTCATTAAACAATTAAGGTAAAACAGTCAGGAGTGGCAAAAATGAATTAAAAGTATAATTCTTTAATTTGAGTACTAGAGAGTCTATAAGGGTGAGTTGAACTTAAGCATATTCAATTTTACGAAAAATATGGTGTCTGATGCCACAGTGGTGCAGAGGAGAGAGAAAAGGCAGAAACGCAACTGTTAGTACTTCTGACAGCGAACAGGATGGAATGATGACAGCATCGCTAGCCCGAATCTTGTACTGAAGTTTTGCATTTTGCTCAAACAGCCAGAATATGAGCAGTCACTTGCATATAGGTTGTGCAATTTTATAATAGTGATTTAAAGTTTGATTTGGACTATGACAATGGCAGATGCACAGAGGAACGTAGTTGACTTAGCAAATCTTGTTCTGCACAACATGGTGCTGCCAGACATGGTATGTCAGCTGCTGTGCTTGCTCCTACACTTCTCTTTTGTGGTCAACCAACAACTGATGATAATATGTTGGTTATGTTCATTACCAATTTGAATTGTGGAACTTTAGTGGGGCAGAATGGTGTAGTTCCATAATGTTCCTTTGGAAAAGATCAGGCAATGTGAAGACCCACATGGCAAAATGAGTCTTATACTCATGTGAACACAATTGGGATTAGCCTCATTGTGACAACATTTACTACAACTTTGAGCCGGATGAAGGTTACACCAGTGGCATAAGCACTACACAAGTGGCATAACCGCACAGCCACTACCATACTGGATTGTGAGTCATGTAGTATGGAGGTGCTGTTGTTTGTAAAAGTTTGTAAGAAGGTATTACACAGGTCAACATCCCTAAAGAATATACCTAATTTTTAACAGAGCTTTGTTACTTTCTTTTACAGTGGCAAACCTTCATTTCACCATATTAACCTTGTGATTTGGTAGAGGTACTGAATTCACAGGATAGTGAACAACACACGAATGGCTGCACTGCAGATAAAATCAGATAGGTTATAGGTCGAGAAAGTGCAGTCTGACAATGCTGCTAATGTGCTGGTAAGTCATAAATGTGACCTGCCACACCCTGCTGTAAAGCTATCACTTACCGTAACCATCAGTCAAGGTGATCGAGGCAAGTTTTTGCACACAAATTGACATTCATTCCTTTTGCTGTTGGGATGTTCATATTAGTTCTTATAAGGCAACCAGGAGGAGTAGAGTTTCTCCTTCAGCAAGCAGGCCATGATGGGATGTTACCACTCTGAAGTCTGTTTTCATACTGGACTGTAACCAACCTGTGTTTCTTGAAGCTGTAAAAAGCCACGAATGCTAGAAGGAACAAGTGTCTTTCAATTAACAAAAAAAGTTCGTTATTGAAGCTGTGGAGAGTAGAAATTTACCATCTACAGTGTCAATGTTTCCAAGAAATGACAATCATGTCCTGGAAATATCTCACTGTGTCAAGGAGAATTTTCCCATCTTGTTAGAGATGTTTGCCCAAGAGGCTAAATCAGTATGGGGGACAAAACATTCCCACGGGCAGTTTCAAGGTGAAGGAAAAAGCCAAGTCTTTTTCTCGGTCTCTAGGGACTGAAAATTTTGCATATGTGAGAGGTGGCACTCAAAATTTTCAAAAAATGACATGTTAAAAAAATATCCGTTGAGAGAGTGCCAGGGTACTGAATGGATTGACGAACTTCCCCCTGATCGCACCACAGCGTTCAACAATGAGAGATGTCATGGAGGAAAACCGTGCATGTACAAAATAACAGTCCTTATAGCCAGTAACATGGATGGATTTCAGAAGCTGAAACCACTCATAGTACGGAAATCTGAGAAACCACACTGTTTGGAGGGAATACAAACGCTTTCCACAATTTACCAGTCATAAATAAAAAATCATGGCAAATGTTAGAATTATTTAATGAGTAGCTGATCTCGGTTAATAATGATATGAAAGAGGAGAAACACAAAATTCTACTGTTTTTGGAAAACAGCACTGTACATAACAACGCACCACATCAAGATTGCAACCACTGGACTCGACCATTATACAAAATTGGAAACTCTCTACCACAGAGAAATTGTTTTGCTTGTGCTGGATATCACTGAAAACGGTGAGAAGGGAAACATAATGGTGTTGGACTATTATAATCATGACTGATAATGCATGACTGATAATGCCAGGAAAAATGTCTGCTCTACTACTCTTTAGAACTGTTTCATAAAGTGTGGGTTTGTAACACTAAGAGAAAATACAGATCGTCCCTCATAGTCATGAGAATTAATGAATTCAATCCCTCCACACTCAGGTTGAGAACTTTGAGGAATTTGTTCATGTTAGTGATGACATCAGTGCCCATGGTGTTCTAACTGCAGAATTATTGGCCTGTCAGGATGAGGATGAGAAAGAAAATGGAGAACAACTGCTAACTCCAATCAAAATGTCATATGTCCCTACCGTATGCACTTGGAACGGAAACAAGAGATGATTTCTTCTCAGCTCTCATCACCACCAAAAATTTGTTGCACAATGCTAGACGAAAGGCACTATCTCAAAGGAAAATAACTGACAATTTTTGACAATGATGTGTAACTGTTACTTGCACGTTTTTCATACACTGTACTTATGTACAATACATATCTATTCATGTATTATTTTGCACAGCGGGAAAGCGCCGGCAGACAGGCACAATGAACAAAACACACACACAGAATTACTAGTTTTCGCCGCCGATGGTTGCTTCTTCAGGAAAGAGGGAAGGAGAGGGAAAGACGAAAGGATGTGGGTTTTAAGGGAGAGGGTAAGGAGTCATTCCAATCCCGGGAGCGGAAAGACTTCCCTTAGGGGGAAAAAAGGATGATGTCTGCTTGTGTCTGTGTATGTGCGGATGGATATGTGTGTGTAGAAAGAAACTTCCACATGGGTAAAATATATTAAAAACAAAGATTCCAAGACTTAGCAAGCGGGAAAGCACCGGTAGACAGGCACAATAAAATAACACACAAACACACACACAAAATTTCTAGCTTTCGTAACCAACGGTTGCTTCTTCCGGAAAGAGGGAAGGAGAGGGAAAGATGAAAGGATGTGGGTTTTAAGGGAGAGGGTAAGGAGTCATTCCAATCCCGGGAGCGGAAAGACTTACCGTAGGGGGAAAAAAAGGACAGGTGTACACTCACATACACACACATATCCATCCACAAAAATTTTTCCTGAGTCCTTGAGTTCCAAATTATCGATGACTGACTGTAATTGTTACTGAGTGCATCACTGGTACAAACAGACCTGTTGTGAGTGCAGTGTTGTAAGTACTGTGGTTCTTATAGATGCCACTAAATTATTTAAATTATGAGTACTGAAACAATATGAGCGACAGCAAAAATAAGTGGGGCCTGTGTAAGCAATTATTTCTATGTTATCAAATATCTAATTAAAAAGAAAAAAAGTGTAATTCCAGAACATTTTACTGCATTACCCAATCGGATCCAGGACCAGCATGCTTTTTTGAAGGGGATGTTGTAAGAGATCTATACTACAAAGAAAACGGTTCTCATACTGTAAAAAATCTCTGTAGGAAAACAGGAGAACAATTATTCAAAGAGCGAATTGCTTACATAATTATATTTTGCTACAATTCCATATTTTCATCTCAATAACAGGTAAATGTATCTGTACAAAGAAGAAACTTAACCAAATGAGTAAGAACAAATCCTTAAAGTAATGTCACACAAAATATACGATGATGATCTGTTCTTGCTCTAAGAAATCTGGCATAAACCACAAAATTTCACTCTAATTGTTTGAATTTTTGCATAGGCTGATTTACTAGTTTCTCAAGTATTTCTCGATTCTTGGCGATGGAAGGTAAGGCTGGCAATGGCACATCTTTGGGAAGCTTTTTCACCACGTAGGTTGTCTGACCAATCTTAACTTTTCCTGCTCGTTGGTTCACCTTCTGACTCTGAACAATAGTCTGTTGTGACTGTTGTTCTGTAATTGAATGAGCATGTGTGTAGTCTGAATATACTTCACATTTCATACGCTCTTTATTTTCTTGAGCAACACTTGGGGTGGTGTTGCCCTCGTAAAAGAGTTCACAATTAATTATTTCATTTTCCAACTGCTGTGAGGTGCTACTTGGATCATTTGGTGAAGATTCTACATGTTCAGTAATGTAGTGCACAGCATTCATCAGTTCCTCATTGATGGCAACATCTTCGATGAATTGGGAAGCTTGTGATTCAGACTGACATTCTTGCTGTTGTAAAGACTCATTTTGTGTCATAATGTGTTCTCCAGAAGATGTGCTAGGAATCAATGGGATTTCAGTTGGTTTCTGGGATGTTGACTCGTTGCGTTGCTCATCGGATAAATTAGCAAAAGCCAATTTTCTTGAGTCACCGAATACAGAAAGTACATTTTTGCGTAACTCTTGGGCATATAAAACATTGTCAATAGCTCTTACCACATTCGCTTCACAAAGATCTGAAACCAAAGGGAAACATTCGATCAAAATCGGTGAAAGACATTATGTCAAACAAATATGTCAACTTAGGTCGTACGTATACCTGCTAAAATTACTTTAAAATAAATCGGGGTTCCAATCCCACCTTTTTTAGAAACCAAAATCTTCTTTAAGAGGGTACATATATTATACACCCCTGGAAATTAAAATAAGAACACCGTGAATTCATTGTCCCAGCAAGGGGAAACTTTATTGACACATTCCTGGGGTCAGATACATCACATGATCACACTGACAGAACCACAGGCACATAGACACAGGCAACAGAGCATGCACAATGTCGGCACTAGTACAGTGTATATCCACCTTTCGCAGCAATGCAGGCTGCTATTCTCCCATGGAGACGATCGTAGAGATGCTGGATGTAGTCCTGTGGAACGGCTTGCCATGCCATTTCCACCTGGCGCCTCAGTTGGACCAGCGTTCGTTCTGGACGTGCAGACCGCGTGAGACGATGTTTCATCCAGTCCCAAACATACTCAATGGGGGACAGATTCGGAGATCTTCACGGTTCACGGTTCATGTACACGCTGTCGCGGCATGCTACCAGTGTTAAAGACTGCGATGGAGCTCCGTATGCCACGGCAAACTGGCTGACACTGACGGCGGCGGTGCACAAATGCTGCGCAGCTAGCGCCATTCGACGGCCAACACCGCGGTTCCTGGTGTGTCTGCTGTGCCGTGCGTGTGATCATTGCTTGTACAGCCCTCTCGCAGTGTCCGGAGCAAGTATGGTGGGTCTGACACACCGGTGTCAATGTGTTCTTTTTTCCATTTCCAGGAGTGTATTTCAATACACTTAATAGTTACTGAGGCAGTATTTTAGTTATTACTACATAAAGCTTTATTGAAGCACTAGTTACTTAATGTTTGGCATTAAAAATATACTTGCTAACAATAAATGAAATTTTTCTTTAAGCATAAACCACACCACTTGTATGCTTTGATGCTAGCTACAGGAAACTGAAGTGCATACAGCCGGTCGAAGTGGCCGAGCGGTTCTAGGTGCTACAGTCTGGAACTGCTACTGCTACAGTCGCAGGTTCGAATCCTGCCTTGGGCATGGATGTGCATGATGTCCTTAGGTTAGTTAGGTTTAAGTAATTCTAAGTTCTAGGGGTCTGATGACCTCAGAAATTAAGTCCCATAGTGTTCAGAGCCATTCGAACAATGCACCATTGGTGGATGTGTAAATGATTAAGAGCTGCAATTCTCTGCGACAAGTAGAACAGGCACTGAAATACATTACTGTTGTTGGCTGACTTGGTGGGGTATATAAAGGGTGTCGACAGTGTCAAATGTTGCATGATTACAGTTAAGGACATAGAAATGACGCATATGCATGTGAGACAGTTAATTTCAGCACATGGCAGAGTTTGAAAGGGCACTCGCTGTGGGTCTCCATTTGACCTGTTGGTCAAATCATGGAATATCCAAATTTGTTTGGCTTTCGGATGTGACAGTGGCCCAGTGTTGGACTTCATGGGAACAAGAAGGCAGGCATACATTTTGTCAAGGTTCTGGTCGACCATGTCTGACTGACAAGGAGGAGGACACCGTACGCCTTCACATTTGCACCTGCCATCCAAGAACAAGTAATCGCCTCCCTGCAGCATTCTGTGTCATTCAACAACACTAGTGGAGTCTAGTAGTAGCTGGACTAGGGAATTAAAGTCCCTTGATTAGGTTACCACTTGCACCACAATAAAAACGACTGTGTTTGGAGTGATGCTGATACTGGGAAGCATGATCTGCTGATGAGTGGCATTATATTGTGTTCTGCCATTAACCCCTGCGTCTGAAAAATGCTGATAGTGGGAAGCTTTATCTGCTGACCAATGGAATCGCATTGTGTTCCACAATTACTCCTTTGTCTGTATGATGTTGAGATGGGAAGCATGGTCCATTGATGAATGGTGCCACATTTTATTCTACATTACCCCGGACAACCATGCTGGTGGCCTGGATGACGTCCAGTTCTTTCAATGTTTTTGAGAGGCACAGCCATGTTACTCCTGGTGTCATGGTGTGGGAAGCCTCTTTGGCTGTTGTGGACCAGATGACAGTTCAGACTTTCATATTTGGAAACATACAGTAAAATGAGGGTGGTTTGAAAAGTTCTCGGAATCACCACGAGAGAACAGCACTAGCGCAACGAGTTGTTCACGTGATATTAATTGGACTGTTGCCTGTAAACACCCGCCGCATCAATGCTCTTGGAAGAGAGCTGTGGCGGTGACGTAGCTCTGTTGTTCCTACATAGTGATTTGTGGAGATGGAAAAAAATTGAGAATCAAGCAGTGATTAAATACTTAGTAAAGAAAGGTATGAAAGAAAAGGACACTAATACCGATTTGCAGAATACACTGGGGGACTCTGTTCCTTCACATTCAACTGTTACCAAGTGGACAAATTAATTTAAATTTAGTCAGGAATGCTTAGATGATTATCCACGCTGTGGTCAGCCAATAAGTGTCACTACTCCAGAAATCATTGAAAAAATGCACAAAATGGTCACGCAGGATTGTCAATTGAAAGTGCGTGAAATTCTTCACACTTGCCAGATGACCTCTGAAAGGGTATATCAAATTTTAACTGAAGAATTAGAAATGAGGAAAGTATCTGCAAGATGGGTGCCAAGACTCTTGATGTGCGCCCACACATACGTGCTGTCGCCATAGCAAAATTAAATCAACTAAGGCATGAACTGTTGCCACACCTGCCTTATTCAACTGATATGGCTCTGTAAGACTTCCATCTCTTCCCAAAACTGAAAATATTTCTTGGTGGACAAAGATTCACTTCAAATGAAGAATTGATAGCCGGGGTTGTCAACTAATTTGCAGGCCTGGAGGAAACTCATTTTCATAATGGGATCAAGGCACTGGAACATCGGTGGACCAAGTGCATTAATCTACAAGGAGACTACACTGAAAAGTAAAAAAAAAAAATTCGGTGATGAAGTACTTTTTTTCCCTATTCTGTTCCAAGAACTTTTCTAACCACCCTCATATGAATGCACATTATGCATACATCAAGCTCTATTGTAACCTTCAAATATGTATTTTAGCTTTGTTTAATCCTACTGATCCTTTTTGCAAAATTATTACATTGGTTACATCTAAATTAAATATGCTGTGCAGTTATTTCACATAATATTGCAGTTCATTTATATTTTATTTATTCACTACATATAGAGGGTGTTTCAAAAAGTATTTACAACTTTGAAAATTCATACAATGTAATTCATGGCACCTACCAAGTTGATTGTACTGTCAATTTGTAGCAAAATACATGCAGTTTGCTAGTGCCAAATCGTACAATAAGGAGCGCTAGCGGCAGTTACGTTAAAGATGGCTGCCTTTACTGGACCCGAGGATGTGTTATGGTTCGGAGAATCGACATCAGTGACAACATTTCAGCATAATTTCCGTACAGACATGCTAAAGATCCTCCTAGTAGGCATACAGTTTGTGAGTGGCATAAATGTTTTGTAGAAACAGGGTGCTCGGTAAGACATGGGAAATCATCAGGTTGTCCAAGCACATCTGATGACGATCTTGAGCGAATGAGACAACATTTTGTCAAAAGCCCTATGAAATTGACCCAGCATCATCTCATGAACTGCAAATCCCACATACGACTGTCTGGTGCTTGTAGAGAAACTGTCTGCATTGGAAACTGTACAGATTGATGGTTGTATAAGCAATAAAAGGCATTGATAAAATTGCTCGCAAGAACTTCTATGTGGATATGTTAAATTGATTATATGGGGATGAACATTTCTTTGACAAAATAATCTTTTCTGATGAGTTGACTTTTCACTTAAGTGGCAAAGTTAACATACATAACTGTAGGATTTGGGACACATACATAACTGTTGGATTTGGGGCAGTGAAAATCCACTTCAAACATTCCAACATGTTCATGATAGCCCTAAATTCAACTGAGCAAGAACAAAGCGTATGACCCACTTTTTTGTGAGAGAACCAAGAACCATCAACGGGATAATATAAATGGATGTGTTGCAACAGTTTTTGATACCACAGATCCATGAGGAGGATCAAGAACAAAATGTTTACTTCATGCAGGATGTTGCCCACCCCACTACCTGGCTGACAGCTGGGATTTTCTTAGTGACTGCTTTCCAGGTCAATGGACTGGCCATGATGCACTAATTGCATGGCCCCCACGTCCCAAAGACCTGACACCACTCTATTTTTTAAAATGGGGGTTCATCAAGGGTATTGGGTTTGTACCTCGTGTATGGCTTCTCTACCTGAAATTCGAGCAAGAATTTACACTGCCATTGAGCAAGTTACACCTGCAATGCTACAGCAAGTTTGGGAGGAAATTGACTTCTGATGAGATGTGTGCAGATAATCAACAGAAGCCACATACAACATCTTTAGTTTAACATTTTAAGCTCTATATCTTCTGTGAATAAATTTATATGAATTTTTAATGTCATAAAGTCCTTTTTGAAACACCCTGTTTGTATGTTATATTCCTAATTTTAACTTCCAATAACTAATGAAGAAAATAGTTCTATACTTCAGACTGGAAATCACTCAATTAGTCCAATCACTCAATTAGTCCAAATTAGTGAGGTTCCATTGTATTATTTGTAAATCAAGTGTAATCTATTATGCAACACAAACATAGTTACATTTTTCTGTCAACTCATTAACATTATAACAAAACGTCAATCAAAGCTCTTTCACACATTTACTTTCACAATTACATACAAGCCACCATTTCATCCAACCGGAAAATCACAAATAACTAATAAAGGGTTCTATATTTATTAGTGCAGTCACATTGGTCATAGTCCCTATAAAATCTTCTTCTTACGACTTCAGCTGTCAGGTTGGTTGAGGGGGGAGGGGGCTCACCATGCACTTCCACCTTCGGGCTTCTTCTTGTCCGTGTACTGTGCCTTCAATGATACTTTTAATGACACCATCATGTCTCATCAGGTGGACACATTATGTGTCCCTTATGCATTGGATAAGCTTCCAAAGACATGGCTTCTCTTCCTCTACTCTGAGGAAGCACCTCCTCATTTCATACCTTGTCTATCCACACTATCTTTAACGTTCTGCAGAAGCATCACATGCCAGAGATGTTTATCTATGCAGCTGGATGTGGTAAGTTTTTCTTCTGTTGTTAAAAAAGACTTTTGTCAGGTAGATTTGGCTTGTAACATCCTTCTTTTTACTCCCTAGGTAAAGAAAGCATAAAAGACTTTCGTCAGGTAGATTTGGCTTGCAATATCCTTCTTTTTACTCCCTAGGTAAAGAAAGCATTCAACAGTCTACAGTCACTCATTGTTAATTGAGCACTAAGCAAAAGTATTCTGCCTACTCACTACTATGATTTTTGTTTCAGCTTTATAAATTTTCATGTTAAGATGAGCTAAGGGTAATTTCCATCTGGCCAGCATCACTTCTAAATGTTCTGCATCTTCACATTACATTGCAATATCATCAGCAACTCTAAACATGTCTATTTTCTTACAATGGACTTTTAATTACTCCTGTAGTTCCTACTTTCTTTATGACTTCACCTATTACCCACTGAATGTATCTGTTGAACAAGACTGAAGGTAGTAAGTACCTCTGCCACACCCAGCTTAACAGTAGCTTCTTCTTGATGTTCTCCACATCTTACCACAGCCACCTCTTCACTATACAGTCTCTGCAATACTCTTCTCTCCTTATACTTAATTCCACTTTCAGCATATCAAAAAGCTGTCACCAGTCTACCCTATCAAAAGGTTTTTTTACATCTTGAGCTTCTCTAGTCTTTTCTCAAGAATTTATCAGAAACTGAGTATTGCTTCTCATGTGTACACACCTCTTCTAGAGCACAATTGGTTCTTTGTAATCAATGAAACTATCCTGACTTCGATCCTCCTAAAATGTTAGTGGTCTTTAAGGTCTTGGGGGCAAACTATGGGTCTTATAGTGTTCAAACCTGTTTTCAGATGCTTTCTTTGGTATTGGCAACTTTAAAAACTGTTGGGAGCTTTTGTGTTTGTATGAAATAGAACGGTTCATCACATAGATGTTTTTCAGTAGCCCTACAAAAATAAATGGAGATGCAATATCAAGCTTTCATGACCACATGATAGCTGACTGACTGATGTCACTCATCATCAGAAGTGGTACGAAGGCGCATGGGGCCAGCACAACACACTCCCGGCCATTGTCAATGTTCCGTCCTTGGAGTCTTACCTTGTATCAGCCATTACCTCTCACTGAGGTAGCTTCTCAATTGGCATCACATGGCTGAGTGCACCATGGTCCAGCCCTCTCAACAAGGAAAAATTCTTGCCAGTACTGGGAGTCAAATAGGGCCCCTCCATTAAAATCTGTCACGTTAACCACTCTGCTATGAATATATTTCGTCTTTTAGCAACTGGAAATGCATCTGAGTAACTAACAATTCATTATAAATGGCAACCACAATCAAACTTACAAGCAACTAGACAGAGAATGAAAATGAGGTTATATTACCATTCACCTTCATAAAGAAGAAGTGAATAGTGGCTGTGAATAGTGTAACTGGTGATATCAGAATCAATATTTAGAAAGGATAAAAATAAATAAATCAACTAATAACAAAATGTTATGAATATATAAAATGACAAATAGGGAAGGGTGGGGTTGTATGAGATCTATGACATTAACAGATGCAAGAAACGTGAGGGCAGGAACGAAATACAGGGAGATGAATCGATTGAGGGCAAAGTAAACAATGAGATTATATCATTTGTGTGGGCTCTAACTGTCAAAGGATCACAACCGGAAGTAAATATTTTTAGTTCCTCCCTGAGGTACAGCACCGTAGCTTCTTTATATAATTTATTGAAATTAAAAACTTTGGTTCTTACACTATCTGATTGGTGCAACAACTGATTTTTTCAAGCAGTACAAATCTGTTCATCAAAACAAATTTGTTTCACTCAAACAATTAAGTTCAGTTACTTTCAAATGAAGAGCATATTACTCCAATGACTTCAGGAAGTGTTGAAGCGGCAAGAAGAGGATCCCCATCTAGCCTAGTTGCAGTTCCTCAAATTACAACTACAAAAATTACAGCAGAAATCCCATCACACTACAAGTCAACTCGCCCAACACAAAACAGGAAAGAACCACAACGTTTTCTATGGCAAGTGATTCCAGAGAAATGATTTCATCTTCTAAAACATCGCTCTGGAAAGAAAACTTCCATTGTAAAAGTTTTAAAAATGATATGTCATGTGCAGCTGTCGAACATAAGGTAGGCCAAAACAACCTAGTAAATAAGTCATCGTCGAAATTTATGCTCCTGCACCTTTTGGTACAATCCTTATCAAATAAAGTTAGTGAGATAGAAATATTGTTATCAGATGAACTAAAAGAAGTGTCAGTTATATGTGTTAGTGAGCACTGGTTATCAGAAACTACTTTACATCACACAAGGATACAGGGCTTTACCCTTTCATCTTTTTTTTTTTTTTTTTGTAGGAAAACCTCCATGCATGGAGGAACATGCCTATATTTTAGAGAGGACGTCAAACATAATAATTTGAAGTTCACTAACCAGTTAGGGGAAGAGCAAAACTTCGAAATTTCTGCTACACAACTGACAAATTTAAATATAATTGTTATTTGCATATATAGAAGCTCATATGGAAACGTAACTACTTTCATTGAAAATCTTGAGAAGGCACTTAACAGTATAAAAATAGTTAGTAAAACAACCATCATATGCGGTGAATTTAATATAGATTTCAAAAAGAACTCAAAAGACAGATTAAACTTTGAGGCCTTATTAAAAAAACCTACAATATACATACAACTATCAAATCCCCCACCAGAGTCACCAAATCGTCAAGCAGTGCTATAGATCAGATACTAATAAATACAGATAAATATTTATACAAATCTGGAAATATGAATACAGGTTTCAGTGATCATTATGGACAGTTTATTGAAGTTCCAGTAGAGACTGCAGGAAATACTGAACAACAAATGACGAGAAAAGGTAGAAATTTTAGCAAGCACAGCCTAGAATACTTCTGGCAGTTACTAAAAAAAGAAACATGGAATGATATAGACAACTATGAGGACACATGTAAAACGTTTGACATGTTCATGGAAATATTCTCCCATTATTTCAATATTCCATTTCCAGTTAAAAACCAAACATTAAAAGCTAGAAAAAGAAATGTTACATGGCTGACGAAAGGCATTAAAATATCATGTGCTGAAAAGAGGAGACTATATGAAATCTCAAAAACACAAAATGTTACAGAAGAATTTCTTATGTATTTCAAGAATTATAAGAGAGTGCTTCACAAAGTCATAAAAGAAGCTAAAAAAACAACAACAACAAATGATCACCATATAAAAATGGCCAGGAACAAAATGAAAGCCATGTGGAAGATAGTCAGAGAACAAGTAGGAAATGAGACCTCCCAAAATGTAAATCTCCAGGTAATCCAAGATGGCAAAAAAAATTACAAATCCAGAAGTAGCCAATGCTTTAAATACATACTTTGCAAATTAGTGAAAAATTACTCTCTGACATAAAATCTTCAAATAAAAATCCTGCTACAACACCACCAAATCAAAATAGAAACTGCAACTCCCTATTTCTTACTCCAACCAACCCTAAGGAAATTATACTATCAATTAGAGAGTTAAAAACAAAATTTTCAACAGATGTGGATGAGATTCCAGATCATGTCATTAAAAATATGGGTGACCTCATTGCAATACCATTAGCCCACATTTTCAACAGTTCATTAACAAATGGAGTCTCTCTTTCTGCTTAAAGACAGTGAAACTGAAACCACTGTTCAAAAAGGGTAAAAAGAAGGCATAGCCAATTATAAACCTATTGTCTTGCTATCTACATTTTCGAAAACACTAAAAAAAATTTTTCATAAGAGGATGCTAGATTTTGTTGAAAAGTGCAAAATATTATCAACAGAAATAGCAATATATATGAATTTCTTGGTGAAGTGGGCAAAAAGTAACTGGCATATGCCTTGATCTGTCTAAGGCTTTTGACATCATAAACCACACCCTACTGCTGCAGAAGCTTGAAAGAATTGGTACCAGAGGTATGCCTAACAACTGGCTTAGATCATATCTTACTGACCGCAAGCAAGTAGTAGAAATACATTTTCAACAAGACACTATTCTGATTATAAAGTAGTAAAATATGGAGTACCGCAGGGCTCGGTACTGGGCCCCAGACTATTTTTGATATACATCAATGACATAACATCAACCAACCAGTACCATAGCACTATCCAGTTTGCAGACTACACAAGCATATAAGTCAGTGGGAAGACTGCAGAGATACTACAGACAAGACTGTCTGAGGCATTAACAAATGTTGTAAACTGGTTCAACCAAAACAAATTAATAATAAATAAAAGTAAAACAGTAGCATTAAATTTTCACAATGTCAAAAGAAACACTGAAGAGGATATAAGAATTCAGATGTCAGACACAGATATTGCAAGTGTGCCTAATACAAAATTTATGGGGGTCGAGTCCAAGTGATGATTATGCAAATACTGTAACCATTAATACTGGCCTATAAATACATTCAGATGTAATTCTTAAGTTTCTAATGGAGTTGAAGTATAAGTTGTATACTGACTTGTCCAGTATATGAAGTAAAATTCTGTGAATGTAATTCTCTAGTGTAAATGTCAATTCATAGTGTAGAAGAGTCCCTGAAAAATCCTCAGAGCTTAAGTGAGGATCATGAAAATACTGTAATTGTTAATTTTGGCTTATACATGTATTCAGTTGTAAACTTCAAGTTTCTAATGTGGTGTAATTATAACTTACACATTGACTTGCCCAGTATATGAAGTGCTGTAAAATTTTGTGAACATAATTTTCTAGTTTTTTTATTGTAAGATATACTTTGACCTGTCCAATATCTGATGTGCTGTACTGTACATGTAAGATTTACTGGACCAATAAATACAATACAATACGTATACTTGCTAATCTTGGAAACAAATGTATCAGCCTCCTGACGTATCTTTCATATTTCCACTCAATAATAATCTAACCAGTAATTATCCGGGGTAACTCATCACTTAGAAAGAAAGTATTGATTGCATAAAAGAATCAGTAAGAATAATATGTTGTGTTCATCCACAGATTTCATGTAGGTACCTCTTCGAGGAGCTACACATTTTAGCTGTGCCGTCACAAGACATATTGTCACCAAGAAATCATAAATAATCCATCACAATTTGAGAAGAACAGTGGCATGTGTGTCTACAACACTTAGAGGGGAAAATGAATATTCATTACCCATTGTTAAAACTGTCAGTGTCTCCATTGTCAGTGTTTCTCAGAGGAGCTCATTATGTAGCAATAAGAATTTTTAATCACTTGTCCAATAACATGAAATGTCAGACAGGTAGCAAAGCAAGCTTTAAATCTATTTTAAAATCATTTCTCCTGAACAACCTCCTCAAATCTATTTTAAAATCATTTCTCCTGGACAACTTCCTCTATTCCACTGGCAAATTTTTGCTTAAAAACTGATAGTAAAAGTAAAAAAAAGTATACATGTCCTGTAAACTGACTCATTACATATCATTTAAATAGAATAGTTATTCAAATTATATATGGAACATGTAACTAATTAGCTTAACTCTAAGTTCCAAGCAGTTTTCAAAAATGGCTTTTAGAACTATGAAAAAAGGAACTACTTAGCTTAACGCTACATTCCAAGCAGTTTTCAAATATGGCTTTTAGAACAATTTTAAAGGTCTTTTTACATCATTTATGAAACTACTTTTTTCACTCTCTTGTTGGTTTGTTAATACCACCAGCAACTAGAACATAAATAATCAAAAATTTCATCTACATAAGTCTGATGGTAGCAAAACTATCGTTAGTAAGTGTCAAACTTATTTTAATTCTCACTCTTGTCCACAAGAAGTCACACGGGTATTCAATTTTTGCCTTGTAAAACGCTGTATGATCTACCGTGACATGTAAATTATTCTCATTTCTAGCTAACTGCCACTTGAAACACACTTTGATTTGTCACAAAGACCTCACTAATGTCAATATCTGCAGCTAGTACAGTATGAGTACTGACAAACAGACAATACTGACAAATAGATAAATAAAAAAATCTACTCACCAAGTGGCAGCAGAAAATATAAAAAAAGAAGGTAATGATTAGGCAAGCTTTTGGAGCCAGTGGCTTCTTCTTCAGGCAGAATGATTGAAGGGGAAGGAAGAGGAGTGAAGGAAGAGTACTGGGGAGGTCTAGGAAAAGGGGTAGATTTTGGGGTCAGGGAAGACTTACCGCGTGCGATGAGAAGAAAAGACTGATTGTTGGGGACAGCACTGGACGAGATTTGAAAACCTGAGAGCTTAAAAGTGGAAGGCAGGGTAATATGCATGACAGAGATTACTGCTTAAACATCAAGCATGAGATAATAAGAGTGAAATGCTAAGTGCATTGCACGTAACAGAGGTGGGAGGCAGAGAGGGAAAAACAGATGTGTGAGAAAATTAAAGATGTATAAAACTAGATTGGAGTGACGAAAAGAGTAGTTACTGTGAAGAAATGGTGAGACAGAAGAAATTAACATAAATGAAGGACAGGTGTAGGCAAGATCCAAGGACATGTAGTGCTAGTTCCCACCTGTGGAGTTCTGAGAAACTGGTGTCTGGGGGATGAATCCAGATGCCACATGTGGTGAAACAGGCTCGGAGGTCACGACTGTCATGTTGTACAGCATGCTCTACAACATGACATTGTGTGTTGTCTGTATACACCCACTGCCTATGCCCTTTTCATTCTGACTGATAATTTTATGGTAGGCATGCCAATGTAAAAGGCTGAACGGTGTTTACATAACAGCTGGTATACGACATGTGTGATTTCACAGGTGGCTCTCTCTTTGATAGTATCTGTTTTGCCAGTTACAGGGCTGCTATAGGTGGTGGAAGGAGAGTGCATAGGGCAAGTCTTGCATTGGGGACAGTCACAGGGGTAGGAGCCATAGGGTAGGGAGATGGGTGCAGAAGGTGCATAGGGTCTGACAAGATTGCGAGGGTGATGAAAAACTATTCTAGGTGTGGTGGGTAGATTCAGACAGAACTAATCTCATTTAAGAGCATGATTTAGGGAAGTCATGCCCTGTCAAAGTAGCTGATTATGTTCCAGACCAGTATAGTACTGAGTAACCAGTGGTGTGCTCCAAAACTGTTTTAGGAGGGGTCAGCAGTATCAGGAATGGATGTGATAGTGAAGGTCTATACCAACTGTCTGACAATTCTACATATGGTGTCTGCCATCAAGATCCCATTACTGTGATTCAAACTGACCTACAGTCCCTCCTTAATACCTCATGCCCCTTACAAGAACTAACACCCCAATCCATAGAACTTCTCACCCCACCCAAACCACCCACACCCACCCTTTCCCTTCTTCCTAAGTTTCACAAAACCCAATCACCCTGGCCATCCTATAGTTGCTGTCTTCCAAAGCACCCACCAAACGTGTATCAGCTTTAGCTGATCAGCACCTGCAAATCATAGTACAAAGACTCTCCTCCTGTATCAAAGATACCAACCATTTCCTATATCATCTGATATTTGTGCCCATCTCACTCCCATGAGCCACTTTACTTTTCACTACTTCTCACCATTGATGCCACCTCCCTGTATACTAACATCCCCCACGTACATGGTCTGCTGCTGCTGAACTTTCCTCAGTCAACAACCACCTGATTCTAAACCTATGACATCCTTGCTACTCACCTTAATCACCTCTGAGGGGCTGACATACAAACAGATCAGGGGTATGACCATGGGAACAAGGATGGCTCCTTCCTATGCCAACCTTTTCACGGGTCGCTTGGAGGGGGCTTTCTTGGGATCCACGAGTCTTCAGCCCCTGGTTTGGTTCAGATACATTGATGACTTCTTTACCATATGGACTCATGGTGAGGCTGACCTGTTAAAATTCCTGGAATCTCTGAATACCTTCTCCCAATTACATTTCAGATAGTCATATTCCAATCCCGTGCCACTTTCCTCGATGTTGATTTCGTACTCATCAAAGGATAGCTACAGACTTCTGTCCACATTAAACCTACCATCAAACAACAGTATTTACATTTTGACAGTTGACATCCTTTCCATGTCAAACATTCCCTCTCATACAGCTTTGGCATTTGAGGCAAACACATTTGTTCATATGAAGATTCTTTACAGCAATGTACCGCCATTTTCATCTTGGCCTTCACTGTACATAATTACCCCATCAGCCTGGTTCAAAAGCAGATTTCCCAGGCCATCACATCCAATCCTGGTACTCCTGATCCCTCCTAAAAACAACTTCGGAGCACACCACTGGTAACTCAGCATTATACTGGCCTGGAATGTATTAATCAGCTACTTCGACAGGCCCATGGCTTCCTAAAACCATGCCCTGAAATGAGACCCATTCTGTCTGAAATTCCACATCCAAAATAGTTATACATCGCCTTCCCAATCTCTGTAATATTCTTGTCAAACCCTATGCTCCTTCTGCACCCATATCCCTACCCTATGGCTCCTACCACTGTGACTGTCCCCACTGCAAGACTTGCCCTATGCACCACCCTACCACCAACTATAGCAGCCCTGTAACTGGAAAAACATAAACTATCAAATCGAGAGCCACCTGTGAAACGATACGTCATGCACCAACTGTATATAAACACTGTTTGGCCTTTTACATCGGCACAACTACCACCGATTTATCAATTAGGATGAATGGGCATAGGCAGAGGGTGTATATAGGCAACACGCGATATCCCTTTGCACAGCACACTCTACACCATGACAACTGTCATCTCGGTTCCTGTTTCACCACATGTGCAATCTGGATTCTTTCCCCAGACACCAGTTTCTCAGAACTCTGCTGGTGGGAACTAGCACTACAACATGTCCTTGGTTCTTGCCACCCACCTGGCCTCATTTACATTAATTTCTTCCCTCGCAGCATTTCTTCACGGTAACTATTCTTTTCTTAGCTTAGTTTATTTTTCTATATCTTTCATTGTCTCACCTGTCTGTTTTTCACCATTCCCCTCCCACCTCTGTTACGTACAATATACTTAGCTTTTCACTCTTATTAATTCATACATGGTGTTTGAGCAGTGATCTCTGTCTTATACCTAAATCTCTCAGGTTTACAAATCTCATCCAACACAGCCCCCAACAGTCTTTCCTACTGTGGTTTTGGGTGACCTTCCCGAAATCTACCCCTTTTTCTGGACCTCTCTCCAGTCCTTTTCCTTCACCCCTCTTCCTTCCCCCTCAACTCTTCTGCCTCGAGATTCACTGGCTCCAAAAGCTCGTCTAATCATAACCTAACCTTCTTTCGCGTGTATGTTCTGCTGCCACTTGGTGAGTAGATTTTTTTATTTATCTATTCAATTAAATTATTTTGTAAAAATATCTGCATACTGAGTATTATGCATGTCCTCGAACTGTTATATATTGTTTCCAATTCAACATGTAGGCATACTGGACACGTATTCAAGGAGAAAGAAGTTCAAATTCTCACCTAATCATTGTGATTTAGTTTTTCCTTGTAGTACTGGACAAAAATGATAAGATGGTTCCTTTGAAAGGAGTACAAACAATTTCTTTCTCCCATCTTTGTTTAATTTGAATACATGACCCAGCTTTGAGACCTCTGTTTTGTCTGGTCCTTAAACCCTAATCTTCCTTCTGCAAGTGTTTCTAGAGTTAGACTACTACATCCAAATGTTCATATCATTTACGAATGTACATTAACCTCCAATGTGAGTCATTTGTCGTATATATATATATATATATATATATATATATATATATATATATATATATATATATATATATATATATATATATATATATGCTTGTGTGTATGTATGGATATGTGTGTGTGTGTGTACGTGCGAGCATATACCTATCCTTTTTCCCCCTAAGGTAGGTCTTTCCGCTCCCAGAATTGGAATGACTCCTTACCCTCTCCCTTAAAACCCACATCCTTTCATCTTTCCTTTTCCTTCCCTCTTTTCTGACGAAGCAGCCGCCGGTTGCGAAAGCTCAAATACTGTGTGTGTGTTTGTGTTTTATTCATTGTGCCTATCTACCGGCACTTTCCCGCTTGGTAAGTCCCAAGCGGAAAAGCGCCGGTAGACAGGCACAATAAATAAAAAACACAAACACACACACAGAATTTCTAGCTTTCGCAACCGATGGCTGCTTCTTCAGGAAAGAGGGAAGGAGAGGGAAAGACGAAAGGATGTGGGTTTTAAGGGAGAGGGTGAGGAGTCATTCCAATCCCGGGAGCGGAAAGACTTACCTTAGGGGGAAAAAAGGACAGGTGTACACTGGCACACACATACACACACACACACACACACACACATCCATCCGCACATACGCAGACACAAGCAGACATTTGTAAAGGCAAAGAGTTCGGGCAGAGATGTCAGTCGAGGCGGAAGTACAGAGGCAAAGAAGTTGTTGAAAAGCAGGTGAGGTATGAGCGGCGGCAACTTGAAATTAGCGGAGGTTGAGGCCTGGCGGATATCGAGAAGAGAGTATATACTGAAGGGCAAGTTCCCATCTCTGGAGTTCGGATAGGTTGGTGTTGGTGGGAAGTATCCAGATAACCCCGACGGTGTAACACTGTGCCAAGATGTGCTGGCCGTGCACCAAGGCATGTTTAGCCACAGGGTGATCCTCATTACCAACAAACACTGTCTGCCTGTGTACATTCATGCGAATGGACAGTTTGTTGTTGGTCATTCCCACATAGAAAGCATCACAGTGTAGGCAGGTCAGTTGGTAAATCACGTGGGTGCTTTCATACGTGGCTCTGCCTTTAATCGTGTACACCTTCCGGGTTACAGGACTGGAGTACGTGGTGGTGGGAGGGTGCATAGGACAGGTTTTACACCGGGGGCGGTTACAAGGGTAGGAGCCAGAGGGTAGGGAAGGTGGTTGGGGATTTCATAGGGATGAACCAAGAGGTTACAAAGGTTAGGTGGACGGCGGAAAGACACTCTTGGTGGAGTGGGGAGGATTTCATGAAGGATGGATCTCATTTCGGGGCAGGATTTTAGGAAGTCGTATCCCTGCTGGAGAGCCACATTCAGAGTCTGATCCAGTCCGGGGGAAGTATCTTGTCACAAGTGGGGCACTTTTAGGGTTCTTCTGTGAGAGCTTCTGGGCTTGAGGGGATGATGAAGTGGCTCTGGTTATTTGCTTCTGTACCCGGTCGGGAGGGTAGTTGCAGGAAGCAAAAGCTGTTTTCAGGTTGTTGGTGTAATGGTTCAGGGATTCAGGACTGGAGCAGATTCGTTTGCCACGAAGGCCTAGGCTGTAGAGAAGGGACCGTTTGATATGTAATGGGTGTCAGCTGTCATAATGGAGGTACTGTTGCTTGTTGGTGGGTTTGATGTGGACGGATGTGTGAAGCTGGCCATTGGACAGATGGAGGTCAACGTCAAGGAAAGTCGCATGTGATTTGGAGTAGGACCAGGTGAATCTGATGGAACCAAAGGAGTTGAGGTTGGAGAGGAAATTCAGGAGTTGTTCTTCACTGTGAGTCCAGATCATGAAGATGTCGTCAATAAATCTGTACCAAACTTTGGGTTGGCAGGCTTGGGAAACCAAGAAGGCTTCCTCTAAGCGACCCATAAATAGGTTGGCATACAAGGGGGCCATCGGTCAGCTGACGCAGCGGGACCCACCTCCTCTTCCTCAAAATCACCCCCTCCAAACCTTGCAGGAATTTCTCACTTCCAGCCTTGCCTCTCAATCTTTCTTAAAAAACCTTAATCCTACTCCCAACATCACCACAGCCGAAGCCCACGCTATCCATGATCTGAAGGTTGACCGATCCATCGTCATTCTTCCGGCAGACAAGGGTTCCACGACCATGGTACTTGATCGTCGGGAGTATGTGGCTGAGGGACTGCGTCAGCTTTCAGACAACACCACATACAAAGTTTGCCAAGGTAATCCCATTCCTGATGTCCAGGCGGAGCTTCAAAGAACCCTCGGAACCTTAGGCCCCCTACAAAACCTTTCACCTGACTCCATCAAACTCCTGACCCCAACGACACCCCGCACCCCTACCTTCTACCTTCTTCCTAGAATTCACTAACCCAATCATCCCGACTGCCCCATTGTAGCTGGTTACCAAGCTCCCACAGAACGTATCTCTGCCTACGTATATCAACACCTTCAACCCATTACATGCAGTCTCCCATCCTTCATCAAAGACACCAACCACTTTCTCGAACACCTGGAATCCTTACCCAGTCTGTTACCCCCGGAAACCATCCTTGTAACCATTGATGCCACTTCCCTATACACAAATACCCCGCACATCCAGGGCCTCGCTGCAATGGAGCACTTCCTTTCACGCCGATCACCTGCCACCCTACCTAAAACCTCTTTCCTCGTCACCTTAGCCAGGTTCATCCTGACCCACAACTTCTTCACTTTTGAAGGCCATACATACCAACAATTAAAGGGAACAGCCATGGGTACCAGGATGGCCCCCTTGTATGCTAACCTATTTATGGGTCGCTTGGAGGAAGCCTTCTTGGTTACCCAAGCCTGCCAACCCAAAGTTTGGTACAGATTTATTGACGACATCTTCATGATCTGGACTGACAGTGAAGAACAACTCCTGAATTTCCTCTCCAACCTCAACTCCTTTGGTTCCATCAGATTCACCTGGTCCTACTCCAAATCACATGCGACTTTCCTTGACGTTGACCTCCATCTGTCCAATGGCCAGCTTCACACATCCGTCCACATCAAACCCACCAACAAGCAACAGTACCTCCATTATGACAGCTGACACCCATTACATATCAAACGGTCCCTTCTCTACAGCCTAGGCCTTCGTGGCAAACGAATCTGCTCCAGTCCTGAATCCCTGAACCATTACACCAACAACCTGAAAACAGCTTTTGCTTCCTGCAACTACCCTCCCGACCGGGTACAGAAGCAAATAACCAGAGCCACTTCATCATCCCCTCAAGCCCAGAAGCTCTCACAGAAGAACCCTAAAAGTGCCCCACTTGTGACAAGATACTTCCCCCGGACTGGATCAGACTCTGAATGTGGCTCTCCAGCAGGGATACGACTTCCTAAAATCCTGCCCCGAAATGAGATCCATCCTTCATGAAATCCTCCCCACTCCACCAAGAGTGTCTTTCCGCCGTCCACCTAACCTTTGTAACCTCTTGGTTCATCCCTATGAAATCCCCAACCACCTTCCCTACCCTCTGGCTCCTACCCTTGTAACCGCCCCCGGTGTAAAACCTGTCCTATGCACCCTCCCACCACCACGTACTCCAGTCCTGTAACCCGGAAGGTGTAAACGATCAAAGGCAGAGCCACGCCACGTGATTTACCAACTGACCTGCCTACACCGTGACACTTTCTATGTGTGAATGACCAGCAACAAACTGTCCATTCGCATTTGAATTGACACATGCAGACAGCGTTTGTTGGTAATGAGTATCACCCTGTGGCTAAACATGCCTTGGTGCACGGCCAGCACATCTTGGCACAGTGTTACACTGTCCGAGTTATCTGGATACTTCCCACCAACACCAACCTATCCGAACTCCGGAGATGGGAACTTGCCCTTCAATATATCCTCTCTTCTTGTTATCCACCAGGCCTCAACCTCCGCTAATTTCAAGTTGCTGCCACTCATACCTGACCTGTCATTCAACATCATCTTTGCCTCCACACTTCAGCCTTGACTTACATCTCTGCCCATACTCTTTGCCTTTAAATATGTCTGCTTGTGTCTGATCTGTGTATGTATGGATGGATATATGTGTGTGTGTGTGTGTGTGCGTGTGTGTGTGCGTGTGTGCGCGCGCGCGCGCGCGAATATATTCCTATCCTTTTTCCCCCCTAAGGTAAGTCTTTCCACTCCCAGGATTGGAATGACTCCTTACCCTCTCCCTTAAAACCCACATCCTTTCGTCTTTCCCTCTCCTTCCCTCTTTCCTGAAGAAGCAGCCATCGGTTGCGAAAGCTAGAAATTCTGTGTGTGTGTGTGTGGTGTGTGTGTGTGTGTTTGTGTGTTTTATTTATTGTGCCTATCTACAGGCGCTTTCCTGCTTGGTAAGTCTTGGAATCTTTGTTGATATATATATATATATATATATATATATATATATATATATATATATATATATAGGGTGATTCAAAAAGAATACCACAACTTTAAAAATGCGTATTTAATGAAAGAAACATAATATAACCTTCTGTTATACATCATTACAAAGAGTATTTAGAAAGGGTTGTTTTCACTCAAAAACAAGTTCAGAGATGTTCAATATGGCCCCCGATACTCCAACTCGTTCCACACTCTCTGTAGCATATCAGGCGCATATCAGGCGTAACAGTTTGGATAGCTGCTGTTATTTCTTGTTTCAAATCACCAATGGTGTCTGGGAGAGGTGGCCGAAACACCATATCCTTAACATACCCCCATAAGAAAAAATCGCAGTGGATAAGATCAGGGCTTCTTGGAGGCCAGTGATGAAGTGCTCTGTTACGGGCTGCCTGGCGGCCGATCCATCGCCTCGGGTAGTTGACGTTCAGGTAGTTACGGACAGATAAGTGCCAATGTGGTGGCGCTCCATCCTGCTGAAATATGAATTGTGCTTTTTGTTTGAGCTGAGGGAACAGCCAATTCTCTAACATCTCCAGATACTGTAGTCCAGTTACAGTAGCACCTTCGAAGAAAAAGGGACCAAAAACTTTATTGGCTGAAATGGCACAGAAAACGTTCACCTTAGGCGAGTCACGTTCATACTGAGTTGTTTCCCGCGGATTCTCAGTGCCCCATATACAGACGTTGTGACGGTTGACTTTCCCGTTAGTGTGGAAAGTTGCTTCATCACTAAACACAATCTTTGAAACGATAGATTCATCTGTTTCCATTTGAGCAAGGATAAAATCACAGAAATCGATTCTTTTAATCTTATCAGCTGCACACAGTGCTTGAACCAATTTCAGACGATAAGGTTTCATAACTAACCTTTTTCGTACAACTCTCCATACAGTTGATTGTGGAATTTGCAGCTCTCTGCTAGCTCTGCGAGTCGATTTTCCTGGGCTGCGAACAAATGCTTGCTGGATCGTGCTACATTTTCATCACTCGTTCTCGGCCGTCCAGAACTTTTCCCTTTGCACAAACACCCATTCTCTGTAAACTGTTTATACCAACGTTTAATACACCACCTATCAGGATGTTTAACACCATACTTCGTTCGAAATGCACACTGAACAACTGTCATCGATTCACTTCTGCCGTAGTCAATAGCACAAAAAGCTTTCTGTTGAGCGGTCGCCATCTTAGCATCAACTGACGCTGACGCCTAGTCAACAGCGCCTCAAGCGAACAAATGTACAACTAAATGAAACTTTATAACTCCCTTAATTTGCCGACAGATAGTGCTTAGCTCTGCCTTTTGTCGTTGAAGAGTTTTAAATTCCTAAAGTTGTGGTATTCTTTTTGAATCACCCTGTACACACACACACACACACACACACACACACACACACACACACACACACACACACACTTCCATTACAGTCCCAATTAGGTTATGACTTCCACTCTCTGATCAATTGGTTGATTTCATTTTCTTTCCCGATAATCCTTAGATGAGTGTCTCTCTTAAAAAGCCCTCGGTTTTGCATTATGAATTCACATTTCACTGATATCAGTCAAATCCTGGTAATGCACACTGATTGTAAGGTCTGTTTTTATTTGTTAGTGTTGGGAAGCAACCTATATAGTTCGCTTAAGCATTCTCGGCCTTTTCAAATTTTCAGTTTATTTCTCTACCTCTTCAAGCAGCCATGGTCTTCAACTGCCATAAATATAAAAATTCATAAACAAGTCCAGTGACTTAAATATTAATTAGTACTACTTTATTTTTGTATGTCTGTGGTTAATAACTGTAGTCTTTCGGAACTACTTTCAAAGTTTTTCTGCTGAATTCTTTCGTTTGTGGGAGTAACAAGTCAATAGTAGACAGGACACTGAAACATTCTCTTAGCGAGTGAGGTTCTTTGGAGGAAACAACCAGTGTTCGTTTCCCGCGTGAACGTATGTATGTATTGTGTTTGTGCGGTACAATAAAAGTGGTTATTCACAGTATAAAACGCACACAAGCATTTTTCTTTATGTAGTGGAGTTACTCCCACATAAGTGGTGACCCCGTAACTAAACGGTGTGACAGTAGACAAGTTTCTTTAGATATTTTCCGCGACATCTCGTATCGACATGTCGTCTGCACATAACCTTTTCCGCGACATCGACGGCGTCATCCAGAATATCAAGAAGCTCGACACGATGCAGCAAACCCCTCAGTTCACAATGCCACAGATTCCTACATCTCATACCAACTTTGTCCACGACCTTACATTTCCAACCGCACTGCGTGTGCCAGCGGTACCCGTGCCGCCACCACAGGATAGTGCCTCGTAGAACCAGCCCGCAGGACATGCTGATATCAGACCAAATGTGCTCGTGTTTCCATCACCTGTGTCGGGTGCCGCTCCCACGAGTTTCACACTATCCGTTCGCCAGTTATCATGGCCCACCCGCATCGCAGTTACAAATTCGGCCCCCATCTTTGGTTCCCGAACGTCCGGAAATTTGGTTTGCTATTATGGAGAACATTTTCGTGCAGCAACAAATAGTCGATGATTTCGAACAGTTCACGCTAGTGATATGCAACCTGGACCAACATGCGTTGTCAGTGGTATCATATATAATTATGCAACCCCCACCACAAGAAGCCTACGCCACCCTCAAGACGGCATTAATTTCGCGTTGCACAAAACCTGTGGAACAGCGGATAACACAGCTCCTGTACCACTAGGTCACCTTTAGACTTTTACCGGCATTTACGTACTATGGTGGACATTTCCGTGTTCTGAGACACATTACTTGTGCACATCTTGCGACAGCAGTTATCCTCGCAGGTGTGCTTAATCTTAATTGCTTACGAGGGCTGGCCATTAAGCGAGTTGCTGCAAGTGGCCGCCACCGCAACCACCTCGGGCAACGACACCAACCGAGCACGGCCAGAGCCGATCGACGCGGCACCTCCAGCTTGTGCTGCCATGACCGCACGAGCGCTGGATGTGACTGAAGATTTTCGATCTCTCCGCGCTGCCATCGATCAGCTGACTGCCCAGCTGCAGCGGCTAGAGCCACATGACGTGTGGCGGCTGACACACACACGGGTTGTCACCAGCCAACACGCACGCCGCGTCACGCAAACAATGGCACCGGTTATTTCTGGTTCCACCAGCATTTCAGTGCACAAGCGACGAAGTGTAAGGTGCCGTGCTTGCACCCAAACGCATCCCACGGCCTGCTTTAGGCGCAGCCGACCGTGACAACAAGCAACTGCTCCCAAACTCACAGACACATGGGAGGAGAACACCCCCCTTTCACCACGAGCCTAAGTTATGCGGATCGACTCCTCCCACAGCTGTAAGGTACACAGCTTCACAAAGACTTTTCGTTCCTGATCAATCTACAGGATGAATGTTTTTGGTTGATATCGGCTCAGATGTCAGCACTCTGCCAGTAAATTTCTTCCCTTCAGACAAATGTGCTGAAGAGACCACTTTGAAAGCAGTCAACGATTCAGTCATCCACACATATGGGCAGAAAACACTGGCAGTGGACATTGGGCTACCAGAAAAATGCAACTGTACCTTCGTTACAGCCGATATCAACCAACCTATACGAGGTGCTGATTTCCTGGCAAAACATGCATTGTCCGTGGATTTACGCAAGTCACAACTCGTCCATTCTGCCAATGGATGGGTTATCCCGGGAATACAAGGATGTCCGAGATCTCATGCATGCCCAAGGGTAGATAACCTCAGTGCACCCACCTGGGAGGACACCATGGCGACGAAGGAATCTGAACTGCAGATGACTCAAATGACATCAAAACAGTTGATGGCACAACAACAGGGTCCTGCTGTTTCAACCGCGAAGGTGACACCCAAGCCACAACATAGAACAAGAAAGAACAGGGTGAAACATTGAGACGGTGCACCACATCCATACAACTTCAGGCCCACCAATCTCCTCACGCATTTGCAGGCTTGCACCTGATCGTTTGCGGGAAACGAAGACCATTTTCAACGAGATGCTACAAGAAGGAACTATACAGCCATCCAACAGTCCATGGTCCTCTCCTCTGCACCTCGCCCGTAAAAAGAATGGGTCATGGCACCCGTGTGGAGATTATCGAGCTTTGAATCCCTGAACTGTTCCGGACAGATACTCTGTGCCACATATACAGGATTTCACCCATTCACTGGCCGGGGCGACCATATTCAGTGTTTTAGATTACTATAAGGCTGATAATCAGATCCCAATGGCAGAGCAGGACATACCAAAGACTGCAGTGGCAACCCCATTTGGGCTGTTTGAATTTTTGGTGATGCCATTTGGGCTGAAAAATGCTGCCCAAACATGGCAACGGTTTCTAGACAGCATGCTTAGAGAGCTACCATATTGTTTCGCCTATTTAGACGATATTCTGGTGTTTTCGGGGAATGTTTCTGACCATCAGAAACACATGAATGAAGTGCAAAGCAGGCTTAGTGCTCATGGAATAACACTTAACAAGGACATGTGCGTGTTTGGGGAAGCCGTGGTGACCTTTCTGGATTATAAAGTGCCAGCCCAAGGCATTTCCCACTGCCAGAGAAGCTGGAGTTGTTGCGTACCCTACCACGGCCTTAAAACTATCATGATCTCCGACGATTCCTAGGAATGATAAATTTCTATCGTCACCACTTCCCCAGAACAGCAGTAATCCAGATGCCACTGAACAATACCTTGGTTGGACACAACAAAATTGGCAAGCGCCGCCTCCCATGGACACTCGAGATGGACTCTGCTTTCAAGACACTGCAAAACAGCCTTCACAACGCAGTGGGGCTTGCACACCCTGCACCAGGAGCTCAGCTAGCCCTAGTAGTGGACACAAGCCAAGATGCAATGCAATCGGTGCAGCACTGCACCAGAGAGTGAAAGGTCATTGGCAGCCACTAAGTTTTTTTCTCACAAAACCTACAGATGAGTCAAATTCGTTGGAGTGTAAACGACAGGGAACTCCTAGCAATGTATGAAAGTGTCAGGCACTTCCGCCCTTTCATTGAGGGCAGGCAATTCGCTATATACACGGACCATAAACCTCTCGTGGCAGCTTTCTACAAAATCAGCGATTCATGTTCGCCCCGCCAGGCCCGCCATATCGAGTTTATATGCCAGTTTTCGACACATGTGCATCACATCCATGGTGCCGACAACATTGTGGCAGACTATTTCTCGCGCATTAACGGGATAAGTCCAATGTTGGATTATTCTCAATTGGCAAGGGCATAGGCTTCAGATGCACAGCTGAATTCCTTGTTGGTGGACGCGTCCACTGGCCTACGTTTACAGCTTGTGGATGCCCCCAGCAGCCCAGTTAAGGTATGGTGCGACACCTCCATGGTTAGACCACGCCCGTACATCACCCCCCCAGTTCCGACGAAAGGTATTTGACAGCATTCACAACCTGGCACACCCAGGAACCAATGCCTCAGTGAAGTTAGCGACGGACCGTTTGTGTGGCCTTCAATCAAGAAAAATACACGGGAGTGGGCCCGCAGCTGCTATCAGTGTCAACATAGCAAAGTGGGACACCATGTTCACGCTCCAAACAGCATGTTTTGGGCATGTACACATTGACTTGGTTGGACCCCTTCACCCTTCAGAAGGTTACAGGTACTTTATGACAGTGGATCGTTGCTCACGGTGGGCAGAGGCTACACCAATCAGGGACATTTCTGCATAGACTACTCCACGGGCATTCTTCGAAACTTGAGTAGCTAATTTTGGGTGCCCATTTTTTGTTACCACCTACCAAGGACGCCAATTCGAGTCGACACTGTTCCAACAACTGTCGAAACTCTGCGGCTTACAACAAAACCGGACAACTAGCTACCACCTCGCCAGCAATGGTTTGGTGGAAAGGTGGTACCAGACTTTAAAGGCTGCCCTGATGTGCCCCAAGGACTCATGGAACCTAGAGTTGCCATTGGTTTTGCTGGGGTTACGGACCACATTAAAAACAGACATCATTTGTTCCTCTGCAGATTGGTATATGGAGAACCACTACGTGTTCCAGCAGAATTCCTTGCACCAGTTCCTCTCCCAGATGAGACACAACTACCCCACCTCACTTACAACAAATGAGGAAGCAGGCAGAGATGCTACGTGCAGCCCCGACGATACTACGAGCAGCCCCGACGTCTCAGCATGGCACGCACCCAGTGTTCATATACAAGTCCCTCGCTACTTGTTCCCACATCATGCTCTGCACAGACCTGGTATGTCATTCGTTACAGCCACCATACACTGGACCATATCAAGTGCTAGGACGGGGCACACACACAATGGATATCCTCCTCCAGGGAAAGCACCCACAGACGCACTCAGGCAGGCCGAGAGGTGAAGTTTACGTACCCCACCATACAGGGTGCTCCACACTTAAGGGGGGGGGGGGGGGGGGCTGTGTGGGCGTGACAAGTCGATAGTCTACAGGACACTGAAACATTCTCTTTGCGAGTGAGGTTCTTTGGAGGAAACAACCAGTGTTCATTTCCCGCCTGAATGTATGTTATTTATTGCGTTTGTGCGGTACAATAAAAGTGGTTATTCACAGTATAAAGCCCATGCAAGCATTTTCCTTTATGTAGTGGAGTTACTCCTACACATTAATGAGGCAAATACTACAGTATCATCTGAAAACTATTGCCACTTCAAATATGTATTTGTTCTTCATTTTTGCTGTTCAAAGATCTGAAAAATTCTTTTATGATTACTGATAATAGGTCTGGTAAGAATACGGTATCCCTTATTAAGACTGCTGTTTCAATTCTGAATTCGTCACTATCCACATGAAGTTTTAACAGATGCTACACCACTGATGCATGTACTTGTATTTTTCAGTATAGGATCAATACCTTGTTCCTTAATTGTTGTTAGTATATCGTACATGGGCAGGGAAGGGGGAAGAAGGTTGTGGCACCTGGCTTATCATGACAATGTACAGGAGATCAAGCGGTCAGGACTTGGAAGTGGGCATCCACGGCTGCCGTTAAATGACAGAACAGGAAACTAGGTAAAATAAGCAAATATATTTCATTGTATGGTACACAAGGGTTGTGCCAAGGGTTGGAAGTTACCAGGTTTAGGCCAGTGTAAGACGTTGAACATCTATGTGGGCAACTGAAGGGTAGACAGTTCATGTTAACTGATGTCAATGGCCAGTTGTGAAACACAGAACCAGAGGCTCTGCTTCCCAAGAAAGATGTCTGTTCTGCTTGAGGTCTGGATCACAAGGGGGAGAATCAAATGTGTTCTGCACTGTAAAACACTCCAGTGTCCACACAGGTGACCTGTATCTCACACAAGCTATTGGCTAAAAACTATGGTGTGAATTTGCTAGAAATTTCAGCAGAGGGCTTGAGACATCTCTTGTCAGCAGCTTTAACTGGACAGAACTGCCTTGGTTCTCAAAGGTAGCCAACTTGTGTCGCATATGCACAGCAGAAGTTGATCTAGGACAGAACTGGTAAAGATTTGACTGGGACTTAGAAATAAATTTTTTAACCCAATTCCCTTATATATTCCTTGATTGTCTGCCACCTTGCACATTCCTCCCCCCCTCCAGAGGAGTGGTGACTCATATTCTTTACAAATGGGTGTCTGTCACTCCCCAAAAAATGGTTTACAGGCATCCCCATAAATATATATTTGTTTGTATTGTCTGACCACCTGGCTTGGGTTAGAATTGGACTAGGCACATTTGAAAAGAGTGGTAACAAATGTAAAACCTTAGTACATCCTCCATGTATTAGCTACAGGTAATGGTTATATATAGTTTCACAGGCTACAACATATTACAACAATTTCAGTAAAATGTAGAACGCGGCTATCAAGTTGAAGAGATGATGTACCATAAATCACACGAAAACATTTAACCACATTAACACATGTTAAAATACAAAGTACAAAACTTTTTCTTATACCGATAAAATACTGGAATTATGGATTAAGTCAGGGGATAGCAAAGGCTACACATCGAAACCCATGAATTTCTAATCTTAAAATGTTACCTTCTCACTTTAGAATAAATTATATCACCTTGTAGAGTAATAGTCCTCCAAAAATGGCATATTGAAATACTTCAGATAGAGTAAGGGAAGGAATCCAGTGATTTTTTCCATCTGTTCACAAAATACAAAAAGGTTCAGGGCTAGAAAGTGGCTCTGTGCGACAGCAACACACAGACTGATTGTAAGCAAACTTCTGACTTATAGAAGAGCACGTGGCTAGTCCGTCGGGGAAGGAGAGATATGCATGTGTGACATCGACAACTTTATGGCGCTTCTCTCTAGTAGGGTGATGGAGGGGATATTATCTGTGGCATAATGCATATCTTGCAAGAGGGGCAAGGATGGAGAGGTAGGCACAAGGAAGAATAAAAGGTGAGAGGGGTGGGGGGCGGTGGCACTTTCAGCACTCGGCAAAGCACACACATGCTTGCTGAAGCAATCGTGAAGAAAACGGTTTTTGAAGCACAACTGGTGGCATGTACCAGTAGTATAACACTAAGAATGTGCAAAAACAGATAAAGATAACAGATTGTCAAACACCAAGTACAGAGTGACACCAAATTTGTACATGAAAAGATTTTAACTTTTGTATGACAAAAGTTAGTACAGTACTAGTTTTAAATTTAAAACAGAAATAGGATGACATAGTGCATCTCTGGGTTAAATTTCAGCAAACATAAAATTCAGGAAATGCTGGCCATCTGTTTTAAGAATTTGCTGTCTGCATAAAAATTACAACAGAGTTGTCTCAACACAACTCCGAAATGTAACGGGCGGTAGGTGTGATAAAGAGTACTGCATGGCTTAATATACCATGAAAAATATGTAGGTAAGAAAAAAGTAAGTGTTAATTTCACTGGACACAGGACAGGAAAGTTTTGTAAAGGGAGATTGAAGGGAAGCAGTCAATTCAGCGGATATGAGAGTTAAAACCATGCAATCATTTTGCAGCTTGAAAGAAAACAGGGAAATAAATGCTTCTAAACTGACAGTGGAACTAGCTCATCTGCAGAACAGTGGAACTTTAGTTGCAAATATTAGATGAAAATTTGAAGTATCACAATCCATTGAACAATAAAAGACAAATAGAACAGACACCACAAAGAGTGGCTCCACATTCTTGGTTTGGCCACAAAACGAAACATTCAACAAAGCTGTAGCACTGTAGAAAAACTTTAGTGAGGTGAACCTGATGCATTATTTTGAAAGACAAAACAAAATCCTTGTCAATAAAAGAGACCTACAAATGAAATGCAGTACAACACCAAAATTCTACAATAAAGCTAAATTACAGCAAATTCCTTAATTTGTCACATGACAAAGACCTATACAGTTGTTGGGAGGGGTACTTTTAAACACCTCAAAATCTTCAAAATACCCACATTTTCCAAGTAATACGAATAAATATGTACCTGGGCAATCCTTCTCACAAAAAAATATTAACAGTTACCTGTAACTACTTAATATTTATACTCTATATACTACTCTCAGTATACAGCCCTCAAAACCTGTGCAATAAATGACTTATAAATCAAATGGAAATTACACTTAATTTATGTCACACAAGACAAAGAAGAGGGAGAGAACTGATAGCATGTGGGTATGTGTCTGGCTTATCGCAAGATGACAGCTGTGCCAGTCTACGTGTCTGCACCATGTGGCCTATGCTTCTAGTGTTTACTGGTGACACAGGCTGCAATTTAAACAACTCTAAATGCATTGCCTCAACTGGAAACTCACTGCATGGTAAAATGAATCACAGTTAACTGTTCTACTCTGACCTCTGGGGGTGACAGCATAAAACAGATCATTTAACATGACTGAATCATCTTCTCTCATGCAATTAGCAACATAATTAGCATACAACAGAAATAAAAATCACCTAAAATAACTGGCACAAGAACTCTTTCCTGTACATAATTACCTTGAACCACACAAATGACGGGACATCTTGCCTGCTCACAAATAACCTCAATAAAACAACCTCATCCACATCTTCACCGGAAGTTGTCATGTCCTCACTTAACAAATAACAGGGTGCAACAGATAAATTCTCCATCATCATTCATCACAACTCTTGTTATGGTACATCAGTTACTACATTGTAGATTCTTGCATTGAGTTAACCAGTTCAGCAACTACCACTTACGAAACACAGAAGGCATGGACAGAAAAAAAATACAAGGTCAGGAAAAAGGATGTAGAGAGGTGCTGAAAGAAGAGAAAGAGAAGGCAGAAAAAGTTCATTCCTTTTGTTCTGCAATCTGGCATGCCACACAGCGTCCTACCAATTTTGGCAACACAACTACTAATCGTAAATTACAACTGTGCATGCGCTTGGGGCCTCAAGTTGCCTAGTACCAATAGTAAACTATGGACAATACCAGGATCGTCAAAAGCTAATCGTTTGTCGCTTTTCTTACCAGGCCTAGAAGCAGATTTTGCATCTGTGCCTGGTCTAACTCCCATCAAGATAAAGAGATTTAGTGCACCAATGGTTTTGGAAACTTTGTAGATGTGGGGCAAGGTTCAATTCATTCTAGGTAAAGACACCTCCAAAAACCAGGCAATAACTGCATAAGATGCCAAATTTAACTGTGTACTGTAACTTACTGATCTTATATGGGTGCAAGTGCCTCACTACATATCAACACTTACAGTACAGTCATTCTGTCGTGATGCACAGAATGCGGTGGCTGAAGGCCGTACCTGCGAGGCATCGGGGCGGCTGGCTGCATGGTGGTGAAAGTATGCATCCTGCGTGTTGAGGCCAGGACCCTGACAGAGATAGCAGCAGGGAGTTGACCAGCGATGAACGTGGGCAGCACCGCTGGGCAGCGTGGCAGCAGATGGGCCGTGCAGCTGGGAGACAACAGCTGAGACTGCAACGCGGACATCTAGTCCCCTGTGTGGCAGCAAGGCCTGCCACACTGCACCCAGCGGACTGGTGGCATCAGTGGGCAACGCAAGCAGCAGGAAAGTCACGCCGACTGTGAATAGGGTGCACATGTGCTCCGTGAGCCACAGCACCGGCACGGGGCATGGATGCCGTGCATTTTCTTCACATCTCAGCACCCAGCTCAAAGTTAGGAGGTGTCGACTGAGAAGCTGGTCTGGCTGCGACTGTCAAACGGGGCTGGCGCGCATGCAGCACACAGCTCAGTTTACTCAGTGTGCATGCCTTGATGTGCTGCACTGCATGCAGCCCTGAGCAATGGTGTGTGTGGACACAGCATCTGACATGGTATCATAGCACCCAGGCTTGGCTCACAGAGTAGCAGTGGCGAATACTGTCCGACCACGCAATGTTAAACATGAACCAAAAGTAAACAGCCACCCTATGGAACGAATGATGGGAATGAATCCCACTCCTGACACCAATGTACATGGATAGGGAAGGAGGTAGAAGGTTGTGGCATCCGGCTTATAACGACAATGTACAGGAGGTTGAGCAGTCAGGGTTTGTAAGTGGGCATCCAGGGCTGCCATTAAATGACAGAACAGGCCAACCATCACATAAATAATGCTATATATCACAACATCTCTACCTCTTTCAGATTTGCTGTGGCTTGATTTTCATATCTGGATTGTATTACATTGGAGACTACCACTAGCAGTAGCACAACAATAAAACTGACAATAATTAACTCACTTACCAAGCAATATGTGAGCAGACTGATAATTAATGTCTGGGAAAATATCCATGAGGCGACTTCGATGCAGTGCTAAGACATTAGGATTTACAGTTCCAGGAAATGATGAATCACCAGAGAAGCCACCCTAAGACAAACACAGAAAAGATATTATCAGAAACTGGATCACCACGAATCCAATACAGGTGCAGCGAATTTTATTAAAAATTGTATTTAATATTTTCATTAAGTAGTTCACAGTAACTTGCATACAACACGCAGCTAAACAGTCTAGTAAACACTTAATTTAAAAAGCATGTAAGTTTATATACTTTTTATTGGGTTTGTGAATTCTTCACCACACTGTTCCAGTGTCTTCTTGACTATAATTAATGCTCCAACATATCTTTTGTTCAGCAAGTGACATGCTCACTAACTCAGAAGTAGCTCTTTTCTATGTGATCATGCAGACATTTTATCAAGTTACATCCATTAATGTGTTCATCACAGATATGTAATCATTTCTTTCATTATCTTTGGCTCTTATGAGTGTAATTAGCCCAGTAGTGATAAATTTAAAAATTGACATTATTGCCTGTGGCACTATGTTTGAAGCTCTGTTTACTTACCTTCACACTATAATGGAAGCTGGAAATTGTGAAGGACTGGTCTATGAGTGAGAAAAGAAAATCACTCTGGAAGTAGACAAGTGTTAGAAGACTGAAGTCAATAAAAACAAGTAGGGAAAAATGAACACATCAATTATACTATGTACATATTCATTAATTGTGGAATACTTCATCTTAAAATTGCATCAAAATTCAGATGCTCCAAGAATTCATCCAGTATTTTTAATAACTCCTCCCTGATCAATCACAAGGGAGTGCACTATGCCGACAGCAATGTTGTCATCCTCTGTCCTTTGGGGGACACTGCTGTTTGGTATCACTCAGTGCCACACAGTCAGCATAACTACTCTTCCAGCCATTATCAGCTTTCCATATCTTGGAGCCGCTATTTCTCATTCAAGCAAGCCAGTGGGCATCATGGGGCTCAGTAACCTAATTCCAGTCCTCCCAACTCTGCATGGCAACTTCCTTTTCAGTCCCGTATTATGTACTATCTGGGTACTAAATAATAATAGCAATAATAACTATTATTATTTAGTACCCAGATAGTACATAATATCAGACAGGTTGTTAGATCCTCCATCGGGTGCCTCCCCAGGTGGTGAATAGGGGAAAGCCACCCAGATATGGGTGGTACCAGGGAAATTAAAATACCCAGGGTGGACCAAATACTAACAAGAACCCAAGAAATCCAGACACGTTTGTTTGAAAATCACCCGTACTCTGGTCAGTGTCTGTCAGCTCAGTGAGCTCGGCTGAAAACAATATGAATGAACCAGGCCAAACAACTGAAATACAAGTGAACATGAACTGTGCACGCAATCACAACTTTACCCCAGGTGGTACCCAATCCACCCGCCAAGAGATGGCAACTGGATTTTTGGATTCTGGGGAGTCGAGGCAAGCACAGTGGTGAATGTCAGAATGCTTGGTAAACTTCCCTACAGACAGTAAACATTCATAAGAACACTGAACATCAACACACTCACCCAAACAGAAAAACTACACAACCTCACTCAAGAAACCGACTAACAATGAATCCTCCTCCTTGCTCTTCACGAAAGACAACTGACCGACAATGAAACCATAGACTATGGAAATTACCACATCTTCCAGAGCAAAACACAACATAAAGTTGCGAAAGGTACACCAATCTTTGGCATGGCTTTGTTTGTGCATAGATCTATCATCACCTCTATCAAGGAAATCTCATCCTAAACAATCAACTTATGACAATATGACAGTAAGAAGAATCCCAAAACCATCGAAAAATTCTGGAACCAACTTGAAAAGACCATGAGCAAAACGCGCGATGTGAAAATACTAATGGGAGACTTCAAAATTCAACAGGGCAAGGAAAATATCTATTGAAAAATCAGTGGCAAGAATTTTGCACACAAAAATTCAAACATGAATGGCACACAACTGGTTGATATCTGCCAACAATTTTACCTCAACATTATGTCTACCCACTTCAGAAAACCCACACACAAACAGAAGACGTGGCGTTAAACAATACACCAACTCGGTGAATACTAGGTCAATCACGTAGCAATCTCCCACGCCGACTACAGAACCATTCATGATGTCCAAGTCTGACGGGGTGCGAACATCAATTCCGACCACAACCTTAGACGAATGAAAGTAAAATTTTCTCCAAAGAGAGTTCACCCCAAAAAAGCCCACATCCAGAAGTTTGATGAATCGAAGATTCAGGAAACAAAAACTCCAGAAGAATGGCCAAAGAACTGATCCCACTGCAAAGGAAGGTAAAACACCCCTGGTGGAATTCTGACTGTGATCAAGCCATCATTAACTACCGACTCGTCTTCCAAACATACAACAGCCACAAATCATCAGAAATCCAACAGAACTTCCTCAACATCAGCAAGCAAACAAACAGAACACTCAGGAAAACAATACACAGCATCATCACTCAAAACTCAAATCAATACAGAATAACTTCAGGAACTTCGACAGTGGAAATTTATGAAAGACCTTCGCAAGCAAAATTAAAGGTTCCTCACCACAAAATCTGACTTTCAGAAAACGAGATGGAAAACTTGCACCCACCAACCAAAAAAACTGTGAAGAACTGGCACGGTTGTTTTTCGACCTCCTCAACTGCCCCAAACCACCCGAACATTTAACAACTAGTCCCAGAGCACACAAAACCTAATGCAGAACGACCAACACAAGAAGAAAACCAGCACAACATCGAGAAACTCGAGAACAGAAAGACATCAGGAGAAGATGAAATCATCGCAGAATTACCAAAAAATCTGAGGCCCACGATAACTTCAGGAAATCACACAGATCATGCAAGAAATCGGATAAAGTGAAAGACTCCCACACGACTGGAAATGTGCACTCCTCCATCCACTCCACAAAAAAGGAAACAAATCTAATGTAAATAGCTAGAGAGGAATCTCCCTCCTCTCCTCTCCTCCCTTACAAAATACTCTCCGCCTGCCTTCAACAATGTGAGGATTTAGAGAACACAGATCATGCACTGAACAAATTGTCAACCTGAAATCCACATTAAAAATTCAAGCCACACGAAATCTCCCAACAATTTGCACATTCGTCGACTTCAAGAAAGCCTACGACTCCATCAATTGACAATTCCTCTTTAATATACTATAAGAAAGCAATCTTGACCCAAAAACACGACAACTGATCCAACAAACCCTAACGACACAACTTCCGAAGTCAAGTTCAGCGGAGAAATCTCCCAACCTTTCCTCATCAAAACCAGTATCCGACAGGGTGATGGACTCTCCCCCAACTACACTTCAACATTGTTCTCGATGATATCATCAAAGCATGGGACACAGGATAACATCAATGTCACATGTTTAGCCTTCACTGACGATCACACAATCTTCTCGGAGGATGAACAAACATCAATTTGTCAGATCGAAGTACTCAAAGAATGTGCTGAAAAAGTTGGGCTTCAAATCTCTTCCATAAAAACTGAATTTATGACCACAAAACATGGCAAAACAGAAAATTTGTTCACACAATACAGCAGAATAAACAGAGTCAATCACTTTAAATACATGGGTGAAATCATCAAACCACTGGAACAGACAGATTAGCCCAAAAAGCATGAGAAGTCAAAATGCGAAAAGCATACGGGAAAATTGTGAACACCTGCAGCAAAAGGGGCATGAATATACAGGGTGTTTCAAAAATGACCGGTATATTTGAAACGGCAATACAAACTAAACGAACAGCGATAGAAATACACCGTTTGTTGCAATATGCTTGGGACAACAGTACATTTTCAGGCAGACAAACTTTCGAAATTACAGTAGTTACAATTGTCAACAACAGATGGCGCTGCAGTCTGGGAAACTCTATAGTACGATATTTTCCACATATCCACCATGCGTAGCAATAATATGGCGTAGTCTCTGAATGAAATTACCCGAAACCTTTGACAACGTGCCTGGCAGAATGGCTTCACATGCAGATGAGATGTACTGCTTCAGCTGTTCAATTGTTTCTGGATTCTGGCGGTACACCTGGTCTTTCAAGTGTCCCCACAGAAAGAAGTCACAGGGGTTCATGTCTGACGAATAGGGAGGCCAATCCACGCCGCCTCCTGTATGTTTCTGATAGCCCAAAGCAATCACATGATCATCGAAATATTCATTCAGGAAATTAAAGACGTCGGCTGTGCGATGTGGCCGGGCACCATCTTGCATAAACCACGAGGTGTTTGCAGTGTCGTCTAAGGCAGTTTGTACCGCCACAAATTCACGAAGAATGTCCAGATAGCGTGATGCAGTAATCGTTTCGGATCTGAAAAATGAGCCTATGATTCCTTTGGAAGAAATGGCGGGTCAGACCAGCACTTTTTGAGGATGCAGGGACGATGGGACTGCAACATGGGGCTTTTCGGTTCCCCATATGCGCCAGTTCTGTTTATTGACGAAGCCGTCCAGGTAAAAATAAGCTTCGTCAGTAAACCAAATGCTGCCCACATGCAGATCGCCATCATCAATCCTGTGCACTATATCGTTAGCGAATGTCTCTCGTGCAGCAATGGTAGCGGCGCTGAGAGGTTGCCGTGTTTGAATTTTGTATGGATAGAGATGTAAACTCTGGCGCATGAGACGATACGTGGACGTTGGCGTCATTTGGACCGCAGCTCCAACACGGCGAACGGAAACCTGAGGCCGCTGTTGGATCACCTGCTGCACTAGCTGCGCGTTGCCCTCTGTGATTGCCGTACGCGGTCGCCCTACCTTTCCAGCACGTTCATCCGTCACGTTCCCAGTCCGTTGAAATTTTTCAAACAGATCCTTTATTGTATCGCTTTTCGGTCCTTTGGTTACATTAAACCTCCGTTGAAAACTTCGTCTTGTTGTAACAACACTGTGTTCCAGGCGGTGGAATTCCAACACCAGAAAAATCCTCTGTTCTAAGGAATAAACCATCTTGTCCACAGCACACTTGCACGTTGTGAACAGCACACGCTTACAGCAGAAAGACGACGTACAGAATGGCGCACCCACAGACTGCGTTGTCTTCTATATCTTTCACATCACTTGCAGTGCCATCTGTTGTTGAAAATTGTAACTACTGTAATTTCGAAAGTTTGTCCGCCTGAAAATGTACTGTTGTCCCAAGCATATTGCAACAAACGGTGTATTTCTATCACTGCTCGTTTAGTTTTTATTGCCGTTTCAAATATACCAGTCATTTTTGAAACACCCTGTATATACACACATGAAAAATGTTTTGCATCACCTCGGTTCTGCGAGTTCCAGAACCTGTACAGAAAATTGGAATACAGATTAATATAAACATCATTTCTGCCATTTTTATTGCTTATGAAAACCACACATTGCATGTTGTACCACCATGCAGTGAGACCTTCAAAGGAGGTGGTCCAGATAGCTGTACACACCATACCTCTAATACCCAGCAGCACGTCCCCTTGCACTGATGCATGCCTGTACTCTTCATGGCATACTATCCACAAGTTCATCAAGGCACTGTTGGTCCGTATTGTCCCATTCCTCAATGTCATTTCGGCATTGATCAATCAAGAGAGGTTGGTGGGTCATGTCGTCCACAAACAGTTCTTTTCAATCTATCCTAGGCATGTTCGATGGTTTCATGTTGGAAGAACATGCTGGCCACTCTAGTCGAGCGATGTTCTTATCTTGAAGGAAGTCCTTCACAAGATGTGCACGATGGGGACACGAATTGTCATTCATGAACACGGATGCCTCGCCAATATGGTTGCACTATAGATCGGAGGATGGCATTCACATATCGTACAGCTGTTACGGCACCTTCCATGATCACCAGTGGCATACGTTGGCCCCACATAATGCCGCCTCAAAGCAGCAGGGAACCTCCTCCTTGCTGCACTCACTGGACAGTGTGTCTAAGGCATTCAGCCTAACCAGTTTGCCTACAAACATGTCTCCGATGATTGTCTGGATGCAGAGACGCACCTCGCCAAGGACATCAGGAGTGAAGTTGCACATCATGCAGCCTATTGTACACAGTCTGAGTCATAACACGACATCCTGTGGGTGCACGAAAAGCATTATTCAACATGGTGGCATTGCTGTCAGGGATCCTCCGAGCCATAATCCCTAGGTAGTCGTCATCCACTGCAGTAGTTGTCCTTGGGCGGCCTGAGCAAGCCATGTTATCAACAGTTCCTGTATCTCCTCCAAGTCCGAACAACATTGCTTTCGTTCACTCTGAGCCACCTGGGCACTTCCCTTGTTGAGAGCCCTTTCTGGCACACAAGTACCAATGTGATGTGATCGAACTGCAATATTGACCGTCTACGTATGGTTGAACTACAGACAACATGAGACGTGTACATCTTTCCTAGTGGAATGACTAGAACTGATCAGTTGTCAGACCACCTCCGTCTAATAGGTTACATTTTTGGGCAGGTTTAGTGACATCTCTGAACAGTCAAAGGGACTGTGTCTGTGATACAATATCTGGAGTTCTGGGAACTGGGGCGATGCAAAACATTTTTTGATTTTGTGTGTGTGTGTGTGTGTGTGTGTCTATATAAATGACCCTAAACCTCAATTACAAAGGGGATCTTGACAAAATAAAAAAAGTTGAAAGGAAAATCATTCACAAAATCCTGTGTCCAAAGGTCACTGACAAAGGATATCAGCTACATTCAAAAACAGCAGTAAAAAAATACTCCAACATTGAAACAGACTTCCACAAACGACGACTGAAATCCTATGGACACATTATGAGACTCGATGACAGCAGATTAACAAAGTAAATTCTAATGTACTCCGAGAAAATAAAATTGACAACAGTCTGGATCAAATTCAAACTGATCTCAAAAATGCCAACATCACATCCACAGACATCACAGATCAAAAAATCTTCCGGCAGAAGATCCACTAATGGGAAGTTCCGTCAGGAGAAAAACCCAGAAGATCTACGGGAAAATTGATGGAAGAACATCAAGCTAAACATAGCAAGAGGATGAAACAATTCTGGAAGGACAAGAAAAATAGCAACCACAGATCGTAGTTTGCTTTGTGTGATCCTCTATGAGTCTAAACAATTTAAATAAAAAAATAATAATACTTTATTCAACAGTGAATGACTCATTGCATATGTATCAAAGCAGGTTACAATTCTCCATACATAGCACAATAATACATTCTTCTGAAGATGTCACTGATTAACAAAATGATCAAATTACAAATAAAATGGTTTGCTTAACACTGTGAATGAGCGTATGGTTTTGTTGGCCAGGAGGCCCCATCTAGAAAGTTCGGCGACTGAGTGCAAGTCTTACTGCAGTTGACGTCACATTGGGTGACTTGCATGCGGTGACGAGGATGAAATGACAAGAACAACACAACACCCAGTCCATGAATGGAGAAAATCTCCATCCTGGCTGGGAATTGAATATGGGCCCACTGCAAGGGAGCCACAGGCGTTACCACTCAGCTAAGCAGGCGGACTGCTTAACACTATTTACATTTTTATTTTTTCACAGCACTTCTTATTCTGCAAATAAGTATGGTTTTAATGTGTAAAATGGATTTGTAACAGGAATTTCTTTAGCTGAAATCTAAGCTTTGTTGTGGGTAGTGTATTAACTTTACTGGACAGTGCATTGGCTAACTTTAAACCCACATACTGTGGACCCTTTTCATAAAGTGCTCATCTGTCGCTGCTAATGTAACTTTTTTCTTTATTTCTGGTATTGTACTGATACAAATTGGAACAAATGTTGGGCTGCAGTCTTTTAACAAATAAAACGGCCTTTAGAATGTACATGTTTACTACGGTTAGTACATCAGTTCTTGGGAACAAGCCACGGCATTATTCCTTATATTTTGCTCCACAGATGAGTCTTCTGAAGCAGCAATAGCTTATTTAGATTTGCCTTGGTTGTTGCTCCTAATATTTCCATACAATTTAAAAATATGTATCCAGTCACAATCTTTTAATCAGGTCTATGTGCTCAGAAAAGAAACGATTTTATTGTGTTCTGTAAAACTCCCTTGGACAATACAGAAATGCTGAAATGACAAATTATAGCAACAGAAAGAAATTACAATTTCATGTATCGAACTGCAGAATAGTAGCTCTAGGAAACAAGCAAGAAATTACTTTTCAGCCCAGTGTAGGCATTTCAGCTTTTGCAGAGGCAAATAGCATTTGGCGTACGAGGACTGTTGCTTCAACATTAACATGTAGTGACACTTCTGCAAAATAATGTCTTCCGTTAGAACTTGACGTCCATGTAATGTGATAGCACAATATCTTTGATACAGATTTTGTGGCATAGAATGTCAAAGTATTAGAAGTTGTATGACCAGCAACTGTCTCCGTCATAAAACCATTGCTGTCCATGCCTTTAAATAAAGTTATTAGCGTACTTAAAGACATTAAGAACATTTATTACTTTTGTGGTGGTTCAGCCGTTCAATATAAGAATTTCAAAAATTTCAATTTGATCTGTCCAAGACAAAATTTTAGAACTGTTTAACCAAAAATGGAACTGACTCTGCAGAACTTTTGTTTTGAAAATTTACTGTGTTGTTTATTGTACTTGTTTTTAGGGCATGTGTTACATAAATGTTTGGAACTGATTTACATACTGGAATAAAAAAAATTAATTATGGTATTTAAAGAGCAAAAATTTCACTTTTCAGTCTTCTCGAAGTGCTAAAATAATAACTTTTGAAACGTATTCTTACTCATCATAATGCAAGATCCAGAAATTAAACAGTATAGCTTTGAAACCCCCCATGAACCACGGACCTTGCCGTTGGTGGGAGGGCTTGCGTGCCTCAGCGATACAGATAGCTGTACCGTAGGTACAACCACAACAGAGGGGTATCTGTTGAGAGGCCAGACAAACATGTGGTTCCTGAAGAGGGGCAGCAGCCTTTTCAGTAGTTGCAAGGGCAACAGTCTGGATGATTGACTGATCTGGCCTTGTAATAATAACCAAAACGTCCTTGCTGTTGTGGTACTGCGAACGGCTGAAAGCAAGTGGAAACTAGGGCCGTAATTTTTCCCGAGGCCATGCAGCTTTACTGTATGATTAAATGATGATGGCATCCTCTTGGGTAAAATATTCTGGAGGTAAAATAGTCCCCCATTCGGATCTCCAGGCGGGTACTACTCAAGAGGATGTCGTTATCAGGAGAAAGAAAACTGGCGTTCTACGGATCGGAGCGTGGAATGTCAGATCCCTTAATCAGGCAGGTAGGTTAGAAAATTTAAAAGGGGAAATGGATAGGTTAAAGTTAGATATAGTGGGAATTAGTGAAGTTTGGTGGCAGGAGGAACAAGACTTTTGGTCAGGTGACTACAGGGTTATAAACACAAAATCAAATAGGGGTAATGCAGGAGTAGGTTTAATAATGAACAGAAAAATAGGAATGCGGGTAAGCTACTACAAACAGCATAGTGAACGCATTCTTGTGGCCAAGATAGATACGAAGCCCACGCCTACTACAGTAGTACAAGTTTATATGCCAACTAGCTCTGCAGACGACAAAGAAATTGAAGAAATGTATGATGAAATACAAGAAATTATTCAGATAGTGAAGGGAGACGAAAATTTAATAGTCATGGGTGACTGGAATTCGGTAGTAGGAAAAGGGAGAGAAGGAAACGTAGTAGGTGAATATGGACTGGGGCAAAGAAATGAAAGAGGAAGCCGCCTGGTAGAATTTTGTACAGAGCACAACTTAATCATAGCTAACACTTGGTTCAAGAATCATGAAAGAAGGTTGTATACATGGAAGAACCCTGGAGATACTAAAAGGTATCAGATAGATTATATAATGGTAAGACAGAGATTTAGGAACCAGGTTTTAAATTGTAAGACATTTCCAGGGACAGATGTGGACTCTGACCACAATCTATTGGTTATGACCTGTAGATTAAAACTGAAGAAACTGCAGAAAGATGGGAATTTAAGGAGATGGGACCTGGATAAACTGAAAGAACCAGAGGTTGTACAGAGTTTCAGGGAGAGCATAAGGGAGCAATTGACAGGAATGGGGGAAAGAAATACAGTAGAAGAAGAATGGGTAGCGTTGAGGGATGTAGTAGTGAAGGCAGCAGAGGATGAAGTAGGTAAAAAGATGAGGGCTAGTAGAAATCCTTGGGTGACAGAAGAAATATTGAATTTAATTGATGAAAGGAGGAAATATAAAAATGCAGTAAATGAAGCAAGCAAAAAGGAATACAGACGTCTCAACAGGAAGTGCAAGATGGCTAAGCAGGGATGGCTAGAGGACAAATGTAAGGATGTAGAGGCTTATCTCACTAGGGGTAAGATAGATACTGCCTACAGAAAAATTAAAGAGACCTTTGGAGATAAGAGAACCACTTGTATGATGAACATCAAGAGCTCAGATGGAAATCCAGTTCTAAGCAAAGAAGGGAAAGCAGAAAGGTGGAAGGAGTATATAGAGGGTCTATATAAGGGCGATATACTTGAGGACAATATTATTGATAATGGAAGAGGATGTAGATGAAGATGAAATGGGAGATATGATATTGTGTGAAGAGTTTGACAGAGCTCTGAAAGACCTGAGTCGAAACAAGGACCCCGGAGTAGACAACATTCCATTGGAACTACTGAAAGCCTTGGGAGAGCCAGTCCTGACAAAACTCTACCATCTGGTGAGCAAGATGTATGAAACAGGCGAAATACCCTCAGACTTCAAGTACAATATAGTAATTCCAATCCCGAAGAAAGCAGGTGCTGACAGATGTGAAAATTACCGAACTATCAGTTTAATAAATCACAGCTGCAAAATACTAACATGAATTCTTTACAGACGAATGGAAAAACTAGTAGAAGCTGACGTCGGGGAAGATCAGTTTGGATTCTGTAGAGACACTGGAACACGTGAGGCAATACTGACCTTACGACTTATCTTAGAAGAAAGATTAAGGAAAGGCAAACCTACGTTCCTAGTATTTGTAGACTTAGAGAAAGCTTTTGACAATGTTGACTGGAATACTCTCTTTCAAATTCTAAAGGTGGCAGGGGTAAAAAAAAGTGAGCGAAAGGCTATTTACAATTTGTACAGAAACCAGATGGCAGATATAAGGGTCAAGGGACATGAAAGGGAAGCAGTGGTTGGGAAAGGAGTGAGACAGGGTTGTAGCCTCTCCCCGATGTTATTCAATCTGTATATTGAGCAAGACGTAAAGGAAACAAAAGAAAAATTCGGAGTAGGTATTAAAATCCATGGAGAAGAAATAAAAACTTTGAGGTTCGCTGATGATATTGTAATTCTGTCAGAGACAGCAGAGGACTTGGAAGAGCAGTTGAATGGAATGGACCGTCTCTTGAAAGGAGGATATAAGATGAACATCAACAAAACCAAAACGAGGATAATGGAATGTAGTCGAATTAAGTCGGGTGATGCTGAGGGAATTAGATTAGGAAATGAGACACTTAATGTAGTAAAGGAGTTTTACTATTTGGGGAGCAAAATAACTGATGATGGTTGAAGTAGAGAGGATATAAAATGTAGACTGGCAATGGCAAGGAAAGTGTTTCTGAAGAAGAGAAATTTGTTAACATCGAGTATTGATTTAAGTGTCAGGAGGTCATTTCTGAAAGTATTTGTATGGAGTGTAGCCATGTATGGAAGTGAAACATGGACGATAAATAGTTTGGACAGGAAGAGAATAGAGGCTTTCGAAATGTGGTGCTACAGAAGAATGCTGAAGATTAGATGGGTAGATCACATAACTAATGAGGAAGTATTGAATAGGATTGGGGAGAAGAGAAATTTGTGGCACAACTTGACTAGAAGAAGGGATCGGTTGGTAGGACATGTTCTGAGGCATCAAGGGATCACCAATTTAGTATTGAAGGGCAGCGTGGAGGGCAAAAATCGTAGAGGTAGACCAAGAGATGAATGCAATAAGCAGATTCAGAAGGATGTAGGTTGCAGTAGGTACTGGGAGATGAAGAAAAAAAAAATGGCTCTGAGCACTATGGGACTCAACTGCTATGGTCATCAGTCCCCTAGAACTTAGAACTACTTAAACCTAACTAACCTAGGGACATCACACACATCCATGCCCGAGGCAGGATTCAAACCTGCGACCGTAGCAGTCGCACGGTTCCGGACTGCACGCCTAGAACCGCGAGACCACCGCGGCCGGCGGGAGATGAAGAAGCTTGCACAGGATAGAGTAGCACGGAGAGTTGCATCAAACCAGTCTCAGGACTGAAGACCACAACAACAACAACAGTTTTGAAAGCTTAAAGCAGCTCTTTCCAGCTTGGTAAGAAAAAAAGAATTGAACAAGACACAGTTGAGATATTGCTCCCCCCCCCCCCCCCCACCCCCCAAATAACCTAAAATTTGCAGGTAGAAAATTTTGGCCAACTTTGCAGATGTGTATCTTTTCGTCTAGGCATCCAGTGTTAATTAAATTTGATTCATATATAGGCATCATCGGTAGGAATAACCCTCTGAAGTTTTGATGTGATTGGTTCATATGCAAAGTAGCAGTGGTCGGTCAAACCTTGGCTCTCAGAATAGCGTGACAAATTTTTTAGCCACTTTACAATTTAGAGGCTTTTATCTATATTTAGGTGTGGCTGCATCCCTAAATTCTGCCACTGTGTGATTCAGCATGATAAGGTGCCTATGTATATTAAAGCAAATGACCAAATGTCTGCCAGAACTTTTAAAAAACCTAGCAAACATGGCACATTTGCAGCTTTGTATGTGATGCGAAGGTGATTTTGGAAATGGTCAAGTGGGGACCTGTGCAATGAACCAATAGTATAGCAGAATGGTTCACATACAATAAGTTAAACATAAATGAAGGAAAAACTGTAGCACTCAACTTCCATAATGCCAGGGAAACATATTCAAAAAAATATAAATATCCAGCTGTCAAACAAAGATGCAAATAGGGTTGACCTGACAGTTTCTTGGGTTCAGGATCCAGGCAAATGACAGGTGGAGAACTCATACTGATAATATCAGCAAAAAATTGAACACATCCTGCTATGTGATGAGGGCCCTTGAAAGCTGCTGTAACAAAGTTTGTCTAGAAAGTGGGTACTATGCATGTGTCTAACCAATTCTGAAGTATGGAGTCATTTTCTGGAGAGCTTCTCCAAACACCACCAAACTATTTAGAATCCAAAAATGTATCGTAGAAGGTCAGAAAATCTTGCAAGCCACTCTTCAGAAAACTACAAATCCTCCCACTTTCATACAGTTATATCTATGAAACCATAATATTTATACAGCAATATGTGACTGAAAATCCTGCACTCTTCCTCAAAAATGAAGATGTACACACTCAAAACACAAGGCAAAAGATGCATCTCCACATGCACCATATAAAAAGTAAGCTCTGTCAAAATGGATATTCAGAAAACTACCAAGTAACATACAATCGATAAATAACACAGCTGGGTTCAAAGCTGCAGTAAAGGCATAAGATAAGAGCACATATGGTTGACATGTCACCCTAAAGTTGACATACAGTTTTAAAATGTTTGAAATAAGGAAATGAAGTAATATAGAAGGCTGTGCCTTTAACATACATTGTTTAACCATGGTATCTACAAAGTTACGGAGAAAGCATCATGGTTTTCGGAGGGAAAAGCCACATTTGTTATAACCTGCACTACAGACAGAAGCAAGAAGCAAACCTTAAGGAAATTGCAAGCAGGTAAGTTTCATTCAGTGTGTCGCAACTTTTTTCTGTATATGTTAGATTAATTTTAATTCTTTTGGGTTACTGAAAAGACTTTATTATTGCCTTTGTTTTGTTAAGTGTGGGATAATATTATTACTTTAAGCTTTCACATGTATGTCAACTATTGCAACTATTAGCATAATCTTAAATATGACAGGGGTGTCAACATAAGGTTTCCTATTACAACCTGAGTTGTAGAATGTATCTGAAAGTATCTTCAATGCTGTTCATAATGATATTAGTTTTATTAAGCTATGTCACTTACAACCCACAATTGACATAGGGTGTCAGCTTTACGTATTCAAGTGTCTAATTTGGGAGTGTTACCCGATAATTTTAAATCTTTTATTTTCTAACATCATCAGTATTCTAAATAATTGTTATTTTTAACTGTTTTTTCCTGAAACAAGGGTCCAAAGAAGTATCAGCAATACTCGCAAGAGTCTTTGATAGTGGCCATTGATGCAGTGAACCACGGAATGAGCTATTCTATTACAAATGGAAATGGGAGATTCTACAGCATTTTCAGCAGATCAGGAAAATTTGCTAGCTGAATGGGTAATAAATACGGAGAAAAGAGGGTTTCCAGTTTCGAAATATACATTATTGTATTCTGCTAGAATATTGGCTGAAAAATTAAAGCTTAAATTGAGTCTTTTCCCAGTAAGAAATGGTACAATGGCTTTATGCAACAACATCACAATTTAAGCTCAAGAATTTTGCAAAATTTAACTACAAACCAAAGAAATGTCACTCAAGATAATATAAAATTTTGGTTTAAGAGGAGGTTCATAGTTATTTTGGGGAGAGGGGGCTAATTTCAGTGTTTGAGGACCCAAGTAGAGTTTTTAATGGGGACGAAACTTCCTTCTTCCTCAATCCAAAGGGTGGAAAGGTTCTGGTGAATGAGGATCGAAGACAGTGTATCAAGGAACTGAAAATGATGAAATGGAGAACATCACAAGACTCATTATGGGAAATGCTGTTGGGGAACTTGTTCCACCAATGATTGTATTTAGGTAAATAGTTTCACCTGTTTAGAAATTTTTGTATTTGTATTCTCTAGCAAGCCTAGTTTACATTCTGAACATTTTCTTTCAGGTACACCAGAATACCAGCGACTTTAGCCACAGCAGTACCAAAGGAATGGGCCAATGGGCGTTCAGAAAGTGGGTGGATGAACCACGAAAACTTCTATGAGTATACTGCCAACATTTTCTACCCATGGTTGGTAAAGAAAGGATATCAGTTCCCAATTGTTGGATGGTCATACATCACACGTCACTGCCCCGGAGTCAGTTTTGTGCAGAGAAGGGCATTGAAATAATGGCCTTACATCCAAATGCAACACACATTTTCCAACCTATGGATGTTGCAGTGTTCTGTACTCTAAAAATGTCTTGGAAGCAAAAAGTGCAAGAATCGCACATGGAGCATGGACACTTAAATAAACAAAACTTCGCACACATGCTCAGTTAGTTCTAGATGGTATATTGCCCGAGATCCTTCAGAATGGGTTCCATAAATATGGATAATTTCCCTGTAATGCAGAAGCTGTTGTAGTTCCAGAATTAGATGTAAATGAGCCACAAGTGGCAACAACAACAACAACAGCAATCCCAAAGTCCCAGTTGAAAAAGCACGTAGCTTGGCTCGAAGATCAAATTGGACCAGAGAGACTACGAACTTTTGTGGAAAATAAGGGAGACTGGGCAGGTTGTGCAGAAGATTTGTACCTTTACAACCCTTGGAAGAAAGTAAGTCAATAAGCTATACATGACTTGTCTCAGCAAGCAACATCACCAGCACCAACATCTGCACCACAGGATGCCTTGCCGAGCTTGCCTCAGTTTTCATCAGCAGAACAACCTCAACTTCCAGAAGTGGGAAATACAACACAGTCACAAAAATGAGCCAAAACTATCATATAGTGTAGGATTTGTACCATCGCCCTTTAAAAGAGCTTTTGTTTTGGTCTAGTCATACTGCTTCAACTAAAGTAAAGAGAAAGAGAGAAAAAAATTCCAGCTGTTGTCACATCTCCTCAAATGATAGAGTACTTCCGTAAAAAGGAGGAAATGAAACTAGAAATGGAGAAACAAGAAAGGAAGAAGGATAGAGAGGACAAGAAAATTATTCAACAAAAGAAGAGGGAAGAAAGACTAGCCAAGAAAGGGAAAAATAAAGTGGTGGTGTCCGATTCAGACACTTCTGATGAGAGTGAAGTTCCATTAATGAACAGTGACTCAGAATTGTATGAACAAGATTCTGACGAAATGTCATTAGAAACTACCAGTGAAAAGAATGTGAAAGAAGGGGATTTTATCATTGCAAAATTTGTTGGAGGAAAAAAAAAAAAAATTATGTCGTCAATCTTCAGTTACCTTTGCGTTGCTCCAGAGGTGTCAATATATCTGATAAAAGTTATAGGGCTGAAAAGTATTGATATAAGTAAGACTGAGTTTTTAGCAAATGAAACTGATATTTCCTTTATCTCACACCATCAATTGATTTTGTAGAGGTGCATCTACTATTAGTGATGGGGGAAAGGATCCAATATGTTTTCAAAAAGTTGCTTAATGTAAAAGAAAAGTAGGTCATACATTGGTTTCTGACATTCTTTTGTAAACATCAATTTTAAGCAGTAAGCTCCATTTTGCATTTTCAGTTACTTTTACTCGTCTGTTGAAAGATAATCAATAATTTGGTAAGGAATGTTAATTTTTGAGGACTATTTTTACATGTATTTCATAAGATTTACACCTACTGCAAATGTTTGCAGTTAAACTTAAATAATAAAAAAATATTTGGTGTGACTAGCATTGCAGTTTTCTGTCCATCCTTGTCTAATTTTGGGGATATGGGAGTTATGTCAACTACAGGTGCCAAAATTGTCAACTTTAGGAACACAGTCATTTTACAATTTCATTTTTACAAGACATGATATTTTTGGTGAAAGCTGAGACTCTGAAGTTCCAGAAAATAATTTTAGAACCCATAACTATTTAATAGCATTGCTGTAATATTAAAAAGTAGGAAAAAATTCTCTTAATGTGTCGACTACAGGTGCTCTTACCATATCTAATTGATCATTGCTTCTACGGTATGAAAGAGTATTTTTATAAATAATATTGTGCCAATATGAATAATAATGCACCAGTTTCATCCACTGAAACCATAGTAACATTGTAACCACTGAACAAATACAAATAATTTACCAACAATAACTAGTGTCATCACAAGAGAGTACTGATGTTAAAATGACAGAAACAATGTTGTGTTAAATGAAGTCCCACACCTTATGTACATTCTATATACCAACAAAGTCTCATGGACAAATAAATAAATACCCACGTACCAAATATGACTAAATTCCGAAAGTGGTTACCTTAGGATCCACCAAAGTATTTGTGACCCATACTTGAAATGCCAGAAATGAGGTACATTTCTTTGATTAACTAGAACTACAGTACTGACAGTAATTTTACAAGTGTATAATGCCAACGTTATCATCAGGTACAGAGGTACATGCTGTTGGTTGCAAAACGGGACACTGGCATGGCAAGGCACAGTATATACAGTTCTGTATAGTTAATGGCACAACACCATTGATAATTATAGAGTAACGGAAGTCTGTAGCTGTAGCAGAATACTCCAAATTTTTGTGTATGTGTAGTGACAAGAGATCCACTGGAGTTATAACATTTTAGGGTAATTAATCAATAAGGAAATAAAGTAATCATTGCATAAAGCATGTAAGCTGAATAATAGTAAAGCAGCAGCAATGTGCACAGGTTCAACACTAGGAGAAAGATTGAATCTTCACGGCCTTCAATTGAATCTAACTTTGACACAGAAAGGGGTGAATTATGCAGCCACAAAAATCGTTTATCTCTTACCAAATAGCATCAAAAGTCTGACAGAGAGCCAACCAACATGTAAAAGCAAATTAAAATAATTTCTGAATGACAGCTCGTTATTCAATAGATGCATTTTTAGATACAAATCAGTAATCGTACAAACACAAAAACTAACTAACTTGAATTAAGGCATGTAAAGAAAACTTTTGTTAAACTGACGTGTTACATATCATTTTGAAGTCGTCATATTCATGACCTTTGGTACAATTATTAATCTGATCTGAACATGTTAATACGGGTGAAGTCACGAAGTCTTGGAGAGCCAGTAAAATGGACAGCACAATAAGGTCATTTGTCACTGCAATAATAAACTGTTCCTGGACAATAAAAACAATTCTTAAAGTAACACGAGTAATGCCCTATCTAACTGCATAAAACTGGAAAAGACCAATCAGGCAGATGCGAACAGGGAGTGATCAGTGTGTTCGATCTTTTTCTGTTATTATGCCCACGAAAATGTCATCAGGAGCTACAACACTGCAGAGGAATTCCTTTTAAGTGCTTAACGAAACCGTGATTCCTAGGCAACAATAAGGAACACTGGAATTAAGGTAACATGACCATAGCAGCAAAATTAACTGAGATTTCAAGCACTTCTCACATTGCCTCACTTACGTTTTCAGACATATAATACGACTGTCGTTAACTAATACATTAAAATACATAACGTTGGTTCTATTTATCTACAATTTTATGGGGCAAATTATTTACTTAATGAGAAACAACAAGGCTTCATTTAGAAAATTAACAATTCCACAAGAGTGAAATGAGTAGAGTGGGCAGTAAAGTAATAGCTCACAAATCTCAAACGCATGTAGACAACTATATCTAACATTTACATCATTAAATCTTTCATGCCTTGCTGTACTTCTATTTTACACTACAAACACAAGCACTACGTAATCCAAATTCAACAATCGTTTGTTAAAGAATCCTGGTAGGTTGCTTTTTGTTTGCTGATAACATCGCAACCAATGTACATGTAAAATTGACAATTAGTATGGTGCCGGTGTTTAACGAGTCTGCAACAAAAAGCTTTCGAAAATTCCATTCATGAAATCTGAAAGTGTACTACAGTAAACTTTTACTACGGCAGCTAGCTTGAACTTAATCAGCACTAATACTGCTAGCAATTATGAATGCTGATTAAAATTTCCTTTTATTGATATAAGAAGTACTGATGGGATTGCTGGATGTATTTTGAAACTGAATAGCAGTTCATAGATAGTTTTGATGCCATGTTTGTTCCAGTTACCTTGTTTTCGTAAAATGCTTCGCGCACTGAGTTACAATACGAAATAAAAATAACTTCGGTACGATTACTGTCGTCTGCTATATTTTCAATAATAATTGAAAAAATAATGCAACAGTTCATCCTTGGTCCGCATCAGAGAAATAAACCAACAAAACTATCTACAGTTGTAGGAAAATGACACCACCACTAAAACTTCGTAAAACAAATTCACAGACATGTAAGAAAATGTGTGTAACAATTTCAAAAGGCGCAACATTCGCAGTTAAATATTTAACTGTTTTTTTTTTTTATTATTCCTCTGACTTAATTTCAAAGTTATATCAGTAACTTACTCGGCGACCTCCTCTTGTCTTGACTCTCCTCATAGCCATACTTCGCCAATTGGCAACAATTTCCTAACTCTGTCCCGCTTCGCTTTCAACAATGTATATTTGCGCAATAAAGTCAACAGAACTACTGTGACCTTCAAACAACTTCATCTCAAACGATCAGCGTTGCCAACCGTACGCTCTGTTTCGGATACCCACGATAATTGATGATGGTACACGAACATACTATCCACCCTTCGGATCGTGCGTTTATTGTACGATCTTTCGAAAAGCTTACTATTTTTAATATTCCAGCTTTTTTATTATTTTAATTTTATGGTTTATTTAATTTTTGACCATTTATTTCACAGATATGATTTTGAGCAGCCTACATGTCAGTCTGTCCAGTCGTGGGATTTTCCTATTTCATTACGCTGCAAATTGCAAAAAGTCAATGTAGGCTATTGCCCGAGATGAATCTCTCCTCTCCACCCAGGAAATTCACCGCAGTGACTGCATTACATCCTGCAGTATGCTCATGCATTGTTGGCTCAGGTGAGGACAGTGAGCAATTTGTAAGGTATTACGTAGTTCAAAATTGTGTCAGCGGAAACACAAGACTGTGACAGTGGCCCTAGTACTCCCATGGAATCTACTGCAGGTATGTTTAAACGTAACAAGCGAAAACAAAATTATAGAAAAGTCTGTGAAACTAATTCTGAATTAAAGGTTGGTTGTGCTCTGACGAATGGAACTCTGAAAGGGGCAGATGTAGAATCTCTAACGTTAATTTGTGTCTGAATTTAGACGTGTTAAAAAACATTCAGAAGGTGAAAGTCTTGTCAAAAAAGTGAAGGTGGTCTCATATAAAAGCCAGACAATTTTTACTTCATTTGTGAAATCAGTTACAACTGATGCATAGTTAAATAGTTAGGCTCAAACTGCTGAAATTAAATTGGTATGATTCATGACAGAACATTACGTTCCTTTCAGTGTTGTAGGACACCTGGAGGACGTAGCTAAAAATTGATTTTCTGATTCTAAAATCACCGAGGCTATGCGTTTACGGCGCTCTAAATGTTCCCAGATCACAAATAACGTGATAAGAGAATGCCATAAGAACGAACTTGCAGAAAAACTGAGATATTCGAAATTCAATCTTCTTACTGATAAGTCAGCATATATAGGATCTGTTAAAACGTACTGTGTTGTGGTTGGATACTTTGATAAGGACACAAATAAAACTAAAAGTAAAATTTGGAATAGAAACCTTCATTCTTATCTAATGCTTACGTTTTCTGAGTGCGTTTTTTCTGAAAACAGTTTTATAGGATTTGCTTCTGAGGGCTGTAGTTCTATGATGGCGTCAAGAAACTCTTTTGCTACTCGATTATCTGAAAAATGTACTGAACTAATTATTCTCAACTGCATATGGCACTCGCTTCACATATGTGCCAGTGAAGCTTGTAAATGTTTTCCCAGACGTTGTGATGCCCTAACTAGCAACGTTCACACCCATTTTAAGGCCAGTGCTAAGAGACAGACGCAGCTGCAAGAATTTCGAAAGTTCTTGGATCTCAAAATTCATAAATTGTTGCATCCATCACAGACGAGATGGCTATCTTTCCCAGGTGCTGTAGTGAGAGTTTTAGAACAGAGGAATACTTTGTATCTCTATTGTGATTCTAAATGCCTGGATGAGGCTGGTTGTGGCAGAAGAAATGCACCTAACTCTCAATGACAATGTTTTAAAATTATTTTAAATATTTTTGTCTATATTTTAACGAAATTCACAGATTTAAATAAGTATTTGCAGATTGGTAAAATTGTTATTATTGACTTACATGACTAAGTGGTAGAAGGATACCAGAAAATGTTGTTTGCTACAAGGACCAGGAGTATGCCATAACCAATAAATTGACTGACATTGACCCAACAATGGTCGAAATTTCCTCCTGACAGTCAGAATTATATAATGAACTGGATGCTGTGAAAGACGTTTACCGGAGTTGGAGGGATTTCATGCAGATAGGAGGCTCAGAATTGAAAAAGAGATAAACTTTCATGATGATTTATTGCCATTACTTGCAGTTTTCACACCTAAAACGGCTCTTTCAAACAAGGAAGAAAAAACTCCCTCTCTTATACCTTTATTGCCATGAATAGCCTGTCTAGGTGATGACAAGCATTTACAATAAATCAGTGATGAATGAAGGAAATTTCTTATCATAAAAATGGACGAAAATATTAAGAACTGTACAGAAGCGGACAGAGTTTGAGGGATGTATTCAACATAAAAACATTATTTGGCAAGAAAGAGTTCCCAGCTGTGCCAGAAATTTGCACTGTCGTGTTTATCCCTGCCACATATAAATGCTGCCTGAAAAAGAGTTTTTAGTAAGATGAACCTCATAGAAGTGGAAAATAGGAATAGGTTCATTACTTTCACCGTGAATGGATGTTTACTTGCCTGCTGTGTGTGACAAGCAGCAGCTCATGCAAAAATTTTGTTGTGCTGAAAATATGCCCAGCAACATGAAGAACACACAGTTACGTTCATCCTATTCCAATTCTTCTGTTCCTGACCCTCCAGATGGGGAAGGTATGGTGATGATGATGATGATGCATCCCATTTAGAAGTCTTCTTCCAAGTTAAGTAAATAACGAAGTAATCTTTTTATAATTTAATGATCATATTTAATTTTTATAAATTATTTTCTAGTAAAAATTTGTGAATAGCATTCGTGACAAAGAAGTAAAATAATGTCATGGTATATGCTGAAGTTTGACCACACAAACAGCGAAAATGTAGTAAGCGATAAACTTTTTTTCCTTCCATAATTTTTTGAGGACTGCCAGCGTTTCCTAAAGATTTGAAGGTCTACATGAAGTTTGCTGGTAGTCGCTAAGTGTGGTACCAGTATAAAACTCTGACAGAGGCCAGCCACAGATTCTTCCCAATTCACTGCAACAATCATAATAGCGATCTAATTCTATTATTCTTCACTTGAACTAAGTGCCATACAATGATATAATTTTTCAGATGCATTTAGCGATATACGTAGATACTGTCTGCAAAGTGTGTTGTGAATAGCATTCGTGACAAAGAAGTAAAATAATGTCATGGTATGTGCTGAGGTTTGACCACACAAACAGCGAAAATGTAGTAAGCGATAAACTTTTTTTCCTTCCATAATTTTTTGAGGACTGCCAGCGTTTCCTAAAGATTTGAAGGTCTACATGAAGTTTGCTGGTAGTCGCTAAGTGTGGTACCAGTATAAAACTCTGACAGAGGCCAGCCACAGATTCTTCCCAATTCACTGCAACAATCATAATAGCGATCTAATTCTATTATTCTTCACTTGAACTAAGTGCCATACAATGATATAATTTTTCAGATGCATTTAGCGATATACGTAGATACTGTCTGCAAAGTGTGTTGTGAATAGCATTCGTGACAAAGAAGTAAACTAATGTCATGGTATGTGCTGAGATTTGACCAGACAAACAGCGAAAATGTAGTAAGCGATAAACTTTTTTTCCTTCCATAATTTTTTGAGGACTGCCAGCGTTTCCTAAAGATTTGAAGGTCTACATGAAGTTTGCTGGTAGTCGCTAAGTGTGGTACCAGTATAAAACTCTGACAGAGGCCAGCCACAGATTCTTCCCAATTCACTGCAACAATCATAATAGCGCTCTAATTCTATTATTCTTCACGATAAGTATGTAAGTGAGAAACAGTTTCGAAAAGGAATTACACTTAAAGTTTTTGGGTGTCACTGACTGCTTACATTATTAAGTACTAGATGATTACAGGATAGGTAATTTGCGCTATATTTTAAGCAGAAGCATGATTTTCACACATCTCATTATTTCTGACATCATATCTCCTGAACTGTTTGCTGTATAGTGATATTGTGTTGTAGGTGCATTCAGTGATATATGTATATGCAGATTAGTAGTAAACGTCAGGCTTGATGCAGTTTTAATGCTTGCCAATGTATGCAGAAGCTTGTTTTGGGACGTCTAAGTGTCTATCATGTCCTACCCCTTGAACTAAGTGCCATACAATGATATAATTTTTCAGATGCATTTAGCGATATACGTAGATACTGTCTGCAAAGTGTGTTGTGAATAGCATTCGTGACAAAGAAGTAAAATAATGTCATGGTATATGCTGAGGTTTGACCACACAAACAGCGAAAATGTAGTAAGCGATAAACTTTTTTTTCCTTCCATAATTTTTTGAGGACTGCCAGCATTTCCTAAAGATTTGAAGGTTTACGTGAAGTTTGCTGGTAGTCGCTAAGTGTTATCATTTTCGAGTAATGGATGAACAAAGTTGGAATATTTGAGTGCCATCAGCTCCAAGACAGAGACTTAATTTCTAACTGTAATATTTATCATGTTAAACCGAACTTACTCTTAAAGAGAGGATTATGATGGCATGTTTAATTTTCAAATTCAGCCAATAATTATGCAAAATATTGAAAATTAGTTTTTTCTTGCTTCTGAAAGCCATTAGATTAGCCACCTGCAACAAAAGGTCCAGGACAGACACCCAAAAACGGATTCAATATTGTAGATTGTGGATCTGTACGATTACTTATCGAAATGAACGATAACTATGATGCAGTTATCGATTCCGTAATTCTCAAAGCTTGGCACCAATGCTAACGGTAGCATACAGTAGTCAAAGTGATTGGAGATTCATCGTGAAGATACAGTTGTACATCTTATACGTGTTTCGTGTCAATCAGTGACATAATTATACAATTTTCTATGAACACAAAACATGATGTTAATAGCTTGAAATTTTGATGTTAAAAGTCGCTATCGCAAAGAATTTATCGTGTGGGCATTCCACATTGTAAAACTTGAGGCCTGAACATATTATAATTATTGATGAAGTTTTCATATTTCTGTGCTACACAGTACATCGTTCTCTTCAAGAATTTTCTTCATACAATGTACAGCCATTAATAAAATGTATATCTGATCTGTTAACCATTTCTCTATCCCACAGTGCATCGGTTTTAAAACTAGCCATCTCAGATCACCATGCAGTACAGCTTAAATTGGAGCTCCATGAGGCCCCACTGTCACTACAAAGCAACAGTTTGTAACTAAAAGAATAATGTATAATGACAGCATAAATAGACTAAACTGCATGCTAGCACAACTAAAATGGTTTGAAAATAATAGCTTTTCATATGATACCTTTGCTGCTGAATTCTATTACTGCCTTGATACCACATGCCCAGTTCTAATCACAAAAATGAAACAAACCAAAAATATAAACAAAAATATTTGGGTAAATAGTAATGTCAATGAAGTGAGGGAAAAATTAAAACTACTCCACAATGCAGTGCTTAATAATAGAGAGATTCCTGAGGTAAAGGAAGCCTTCAAAATATATCAAGCACACTATAAGGACTTACTCTCACAGACCCAGAGCAACTATGTTGCAAATAAGCTTCAAATCTCACACAACGTAACTGCTGGCATCTGGGCAGTCATAAACAGTTTTAGAACCTGCAATGACATATCCTGTATGGACTTTACTATTAACCACAATGGTATGCTCATAAAAGACCAACTGGAAATTGCAAATATTTATATGAATATTTTTCTTCCATAGGGGAAGCCATAAATGACAAACATATGCACTACAGTTTTAAACGTAATACATGTGACCATAGTATATATCTAGCCCCCACAAACTGTGCAGAAATAATGGGCATCATTAGCTCTCTAAAACCCTCTAATTCAGCTGGGCATGATGGCCTAAATACTAATGTTTTAAAAGCCTGTAGCCAAAATGTCTCTGTACCTCTGTCTGCAGCAGTCAACAATATAATAGAATCAGGCACCTTTCCAGACAGACTCAAAATAGCACAGGTAACACCCATTTTTAAGAAAGGTGACAACAACAAAATACAAAACTACAGACCAGTCTCAATCCTTCCTGTCTTTTCCAAAATAGTTGAGAAAGTTATATACAACAGGATTATAAAATTTCTTAACAAACACAACCTGATGTTCGAAAATCAAAATGGATTCCTAAAAGGTAAATCAACTAGCACTGCAGCTGCTCAACTAATTGAAGAGGTGATAGGGGGTATCGAAAGCAAGGAACATGTGGCAGGTGTATACGTAGACCTGGAAAAAGCCTTTGATTGTGTGAATGTTGACATCCTATTAGACAAGCTATGGAAAATGGGCATTAGAGGCGCTGCTTATGACCTAATAAAGTGTTATATGAGCAATAGAAAACAATTTGTTCTACTTAAAATGGAAAGTGGTGTCTACAAATCAGAGATCACGTGCATAAAATATGGTGTGCCCCAGGGCTCGGTGTTGGGCCCTCTTCTGTTCTTGATCTATGTAAATGATATTAAATACTGTACTATACATTCCAAAACTGTTCTGTATGCCGATGACACATCCATTGTATGTAAAAAGGAATCATGAAATGAACTAGAGGCTGAGTGCAATAATGTGACAAAAGAAATTGTTCAGTTTTTTAATGAAATCCATTTAAATGTAAGCACCAGTAAAACATGTCTGATGGAGTTCAACAAAAGTAGTTTGAATACTGAAATTAAATTATACATGGGCAACGAATTGGTAAAGAAAGAGTCTAGTGTAAAATTCCTTGGCATAACAATCCAAAGCAACCTGAAATGGGACACACATATTGACTCCCTAGCAACTAAGTTGTCAAAAAATATATTTACAATCAGTACTGTTAGCAAGTTCTGTAGAGACACCGTGGTTCTAAAGACTGCATACTATGCTCTTTTCTCCTCTCACTTGAACTACGGTTTTGAAATTTGGGGGGCAACAACCAAAGCTAATCTAGATAAGCTACTCATTTTTCAAAAAAGGGGTGTGAGAAGAATCTGTGGAGCGAAATATAGGGAATCTTGTCGCAACTTGTTTCCAAAAACTGAGGTGTTAACTGTTATAAACACATACATTCTAAAAGCCATATTGCTTGTGAAAAGACTGCGCCCAAACACTTATTCAGATTTCCACCAGTACAATACCAGAAATAAAAAAAGATATTACATTGGCAGCCACAGAGCAGCACTCAACGAAAGGGGGCCTCAGTATGCAGGTATAAAATTAGCTAATGCACTGCCTTGTGCAGTCATGGCTCTTCCTACGATTAAACTGAAACATCAACTTAAGAAATTTTTAGTAAAACACCCTTTCAACTCATTAGAAGAGTACCATACTTATATGAAGAACAACAAATGCTTTGTGAAATTATGTGAATAGAAATCAGTAAACATCTTATTGTAATTTTGTTGTAAATTAATGACGTATTCAGAAGAATGTGTCTTGCGTATTTTACAAATAACTTTAATCATTACTGTTTCTTTGTACATGTGCAGTGTACCATTCGATGTTGAATAAAGCTATTATTATTATTATAAAATTAAGGTACATTGCCTGACAAAGAAGATGAACCACCCAGAAGAAAGGGTCAGCTGTCAATGCGACTTTGTACAAATACATAGAGTGATAGTTTATAGCTAAATTTAGTGGGGTACTGATTCAGGAAATGTTTAGCCTTTGTTTTAAAATTATGTACAAACAAACAAATATTTGCAAAAGAAAATTTGCTCAACAAGTTGATAAAAACCCTAAAAGAGCAAAATCAGTTTTTTACTTACATTAATCTAAACTGTTACAGTTCAAGCTTGATCCACTAATTTAAAAATGAAATCCTAGGGCCTATTGTCCATGAATATGATGCACACATCGCATGCTCTATTGAATATATGAGTCGTTAAGTCACAGCTATTCTTTAGAAGGCCATCTGCAGTATTTAAATCACAATATAATGGCTATTTCACAGTCTGTATTTTCTTTTCATTGAGCCAACAGCTAATGTTTTGCTGAATGAGAGTTGGTGCTCCTGCATAGCCGCTTCCTTGTAGCAGTTCTTGATACAGATAAGCAAGGCACTGTGGTAGTCTCGACTCCTATTTGGTTGTTTCTGATGTCACACCAAGCTCGCATGAAATGTGCCTGGATAGATACAAGCATGATGCAATAGCAGAACTGCAGCAGCACATTTTATCCTCTGATATCCTGAATTCAGATTACATTCGTAAGATAGATGACTGCATCATGTTTAATGTGTCTAAATAATATTTTAGCTGTCAGTTTCGCAAAATGAGTGATTTTAATAGTGATGTTACAATAACTACTTTTTTAATAAACTTTCCCACTCAAGGCCATTCAGTGGAAAGCTGGAACTTCTTCTGAATGATCGCCTACCCCCTGTCTCAGCAATTTCAAGACAGAGAACAGAAACAGAGAACAAAACCAGAAATTTCATACCAGCATTTAATCATGATATTTATAACAAAACAGTTTGGTAATGCAGTAGTGACACATTATGTAAATTCTTCTGATTGTTGCTCAGAAAGGACAAATCGCCTTGGAACAGCAAAGATCGTCCTTATTTGGACCTTAATAATCTGCACATTGTAATTTAGACGCACGAAAAATCTGAATCTCACATCCATACACGAATAGACCTGGGTCCATTTGATACCTGTATGATTGATTTGCAGTTAGATTAACAGAAACGTGTAAGCATTGAGAAACAGATTGGAGCAGTGGAACAGATTGACGAAATTCTGACGGAATTGACAGAATCCATTTGATCATTAGGACAGCAGGAATTATCATTTCTAGAACATTTCCAACAGTCAAGGCAATTATGTGGAGGTAATTCATTTTGTTAGCTGAATTTGGCGGAGAATTGAGATCTAACTCATCTGGCTTTGTATTCACTACATGATATCATCTTATTCAATATGATTTAATCTGAAGCGTACATGGTAGTATGCGCTGCAATAAAACTAAGATGAAAGAAGTGTCGTTTGTTGCTCTTTTACTAGATGAAACATCAGATGTCAAATCTTTCGCAATCTTGAACTGTTTTCTGATATATAAGATTAATAGACTGTCTTTAAGAATTTGTATACAAAAATAAGTTGGTCATGCTGATTATGATGGGGCTGCCATCATGGCATGATGTTCGAATATTGTGTGAACAAAATTTGGAGAAGTAAGTCCAAATGCCATATTTATGCCTGTTATGCCCACAAATTGAATTTGGTTTTATCACTGGCAGTATTGTACATGAGAGCGTATAGGGTGATTTCTTTTCTTCTGATCTTAGTGGTTTTGTAACATTTTTGCCCATTCCTCGAAAAGAACAAACTTATTAGATACAGTTGTGAAGAGTCTTCCGCAACTTGTGTGAACAAGGTGAAGTTTTTCAAAGCATTTGACACAAACTGTGTCCAATCAGAGGGTTGAAGTGGAGATCTGTACAAGTAAAATTTGGAAAATTAAAAAAAAACTGGGTCACAACTGCTGTTAATTAAGCACATGGATTTCTCACAATGGTATGGGATTTCCAATTTAACTCCATTTTGGGTCTCTTTGAAGAACTGCTTTTACTGAGAAACGTTGCATTTAACATTGTGCAGCCCAGTTCCTTGGAGATTACAATTTGCAGCAAAGAAGTGGAAGGCTAGGCTTGAAAGAAAAGCTGCACAATAAAAGATACAATGGCTTTTGGGAAAATGTGGTACAAAGTTGAAAGCATATGTCATACTCCAAGGAAGGGAGGAAAAGAAAAATGGACAGAAACATATGTAAAGGATGACTATAGGAGGGTGCAGTTAAATGCCAGATTTATCACATACACAACATATACACTTATATACAAGTGATAAGTTTCATATTGCATGTCTTAGCAAAATTTTTAGGACATGCCACTGTGAAATCCATTGTTCTTTTAATGTAGACGAGAAGAACAGTAATTTTCTTCTTGATCTGTGGATGACAACTGAGGAAATTTTTCTCTATTGAAAGTGCTGCAACTGCATTTAGTTTCTCATAATTCATACTGCTTCTTAGAAAAGATTTTATTCTTTTTGGTGTTGAAAAGCAACATGTTGCCTCTTATGTAATCATGAGAACTGTTAATATGATTTTTATCGGTACAAGTATCGTAATTGCACTAGAGAGATTATCTAGATTATTTTTCAAGATACGTTTCAGCAGTTCCGTTAATTTGCAATATTCATGAACATCAGACCTGCAAAAGAATAAGTCCAGTTCACTTTCCAGCTGCTCTATGTCAGTAATGGAATATGCTGCAGTGGTCAGTACTATCTATTTTGCAGTATTTCGTTCTTAAAGGTAGTGCAGCATTTTTATATGAGAATTTAGCAGCTACTAAGTGTTTGGTAGGAGAATATTTGTTGATTATTTCAATGAATATACAGTTGCACACTTTCTTAGGTTCTTCAATGGTGTCTTCAAAACATTCACTTAGCAGTTTAAATTTCTTAATTTAAAAGTACCAGTTTTGAGAGTTGTTACATATTCATTAAATTCAAACACACTAATTTCTTGGGACTGCATTTGGTTGTACGTCATTTCAGCATGAGGCATAATCTAATGAAACAACTCTAATCAAAACCTGAAATTATCATCATTCAGGTACCTAAAAATTCTTTTGCTTCTGTGTTGAGTTTACCTGAACTTGAAGTTCACTGAATTTCAGTAAGGCACTCCTTTTGAGGTTGCAAATTTTCATGAACTCTATTGAAGTTCCACTTTGTAGAAGATGGGCATGAAATGCCAATGTCTGTATTCTTCTAGAGAACTGACACGCTGCAGTGATTTTGAGAATAATATTGGAATAACCAGAATGTTAGGGAAAAACATACTTGCATTTTGCAGAATACTTGCAGCATTTCTCATTATTAAATTGATGTGCAAAACAGTTGTGGTTACAACAGTGCCATCAATATCGCAGACCAAACAGACACATTCCTGATGTGTGGTATCTGTGAGAGAGAGTGAAAGACAATTAAGTTCCGAGCTTTGTATCGAGTAGATGAGTTGCATGATTCTTTCTCATAATAAAGTGTTGTTAACTCATAACGGTGTGTATAGTGGAGACATATCACATTGGTGACCCATGGCTACAGCGACAATGATACTGGAATGGAAATTCATTCACTTTGTTCTACTTTGGCCTAACAGTGCAGGCATCTTCTGCTATCCTAGTCACATAAACCATGCTAACAATGCAGGCATCTTGTGCTGCGCCATGTGCATCAACTGCTCCATGTGATGATACCACCTGGAACTTGGATTCTGCCACTGCATGTGGCCATCAGTGCAGCGAGTGCTTTAATTGATAAACAGCTATGGAACTGGAGTTATGTTCATATATGCAAACGATGCAGCCTCAAGCTCTCGCAACTGCCACGACACAGCAATGAGCGCCATTGCCAAATTTAAAATCGTTAGACTTCACACAATATCCAACACCACACATGTTGCTTCTGGGACTTGATTCTCGATGGTCAAGCATTCCAATCAATTCCAAGACAATTGTGTCAACTGCGCCAGCTGCACTCTCAATTTAAGTCATGCAGCTGCCATATTAGACAATGTATGACACCAGCATTCTCATCTACCAGATGTCGGATGTGCTCTACATCCACACTGTGAGTGCTACAAGATACTCCCACAATCATTCTGCTTTAAACGTTTCATGGAAAATCACTACTGGACATCAAGCCTGCCGTCCAGTGACTCTCTAACAAACCTAAACTGCCTCCACTGCACCATTAGCAATCCGCCCTATAGGTTTACACCTGCAGAATGTGTCTTCACATCACAGGCAACACTGGATGATGATATCAAATTTATCACATTAATCTGATACCTGGCTGAATACGCCATCATCATTAGCAATGTCATAATAAATACATTACAGCGAAATGTTCCTTACTACAATGACTGCCACATACCTCAGAAAAACAGTCGTGAAAGGCCATATATGATGGACAGTTGGAAGATAAAACTCAATCACAGCTATGGCCTGACTGCAAACTTTGATAGACACAAACCTCAGCCCACGCAATATGTTTTGGACTCTCTGAATACTCAGACTTCCTCAGCAACTGCAACTAGCAGAGCCGCTAGACTGAAAGTTTGACATAGCAGATAGATTTTTATGGTCCTAAAACGTCAGTATTACATAAACTTCAGAGGCACCACATTATCACAGCATGTCACAGAACTGCAATCCACAACATGTGCTGAGCTGTTCCAAACGGAACCAAGAATAATTGACAGTGACATCACCACTGCGACCCTAGACATGGCCTGACTGTCTGCCCAGAGCACTACTCCTGCAGCTCACTACTCTATCACGTCTGTTACATGGCTGTACTCGTACCATGCGCAATTCAGCAACACCATGTGCAAGTGCTGGCTTTCATTCATGTTCACAAACTTCAAGCATGGACTGGAGTAGGTGCATTGGCCTGCGAGCAGATGGCAAGCTGCCTTTGCACGTACCAAATCGGATGTCATCCCCAATGACAGATAAGCTATCAAAGGCGACGTTCTAACATTCTGCGTGGTGTCTGTTTGTTCTAAGTCGTGTCTCCCTACCACTTTCGTGCAACGACGCTCTGAGCGTGTTTTTTACGGAATTGACTAGTTTGAACCTGGGACCTGTTGCTGGTAAGGAGACGCCAGACCACACATGACATGTAGAGTTCAGAAGAGTTCAGTGAGACTAGCGATTATATAATCAAATACTTAATGATTTCAGCGTCAGCTCCACTGCACTGCCTGTAAAAGAATCTTAATACTAATTAAATTTAGTGGAAGGGGTTCAAGGCTTTCCTGTTTAAGTTAGCTGGTAAAATAACGTAGAAAAAGCAGTTAAGTTTACCATTGGAAATTTTATTCTACTCACAAAACATTGTTTATAAATTGCGCTATTGATAAAAGGAAATATTTTAATAGAGAATGATAAAAACCAACGGCGTTCAACAAAAGTGTGAACGAATATTCCCTGAATGGGTTTCCAAGTTCTACAGTGGATCGAAGGATGACCTGTGCCAGATCACATCTATAATCTAGATTGATGTTAAGTTTCATAAAAGAGATAACTATCAAAATGGTCTACAGTGACCCTAAATTATCTTTAATTACTTAACCAACTTGTCGTAAATTACAGTGGCTGATGTGGCTTCTCAATAACTATATAACAGAAAAATCATCGCATTTCAGATTTTTACTTCAAGTAGCAACTATGAATGCCATGAGCTTTAATTGACGATCGACATTAGTATTATGCAAAAAGGGTTGTAACAGATGAGTCTTCTGCAGTTCTGAGTGAAGTTTATGCCCTGTTATGCAGCATCGCATGCGTTCATTACCTTGTCGTTGGTTAGGCAGTGTCAGGGGGCGGCGGGCGGCGCAGCTCCACACCTCACCGTCTCGGAAGCAACTCTCTCCTAACGTCTCCTTACTAGAATTTACCAAAGTTGGTTTTAGAAAAGCTATCTGGCTGTGTTTTCAACTGACCAATCAGGGTCTCAATGTTAACCTTAAGTTCCGCCTACAAAACTTCTGTCTATCCAATGAGAAACGTTATACTTTTCGTGGTGGGGCAATGTTTTTAATGTTTGCTACGTCACAGAGATGTGAAAAAATCTCACGCTAAAACTTGTAGCTGGTGTGGCCCTTTTAGTGTTATCGTAAGATCGATACTGTTCTTCTGGAGGGCTCTATCTTTTAACATGGGCTGGGGTGTGGTTTTGGCGGTCGGCTGGCGACGTGGGTGTCCGTCCCTTATCGTGGGGACTCCTAGCTTACACGATTCTGCTCTCGGCTTCTGTTCTCGTTTCTCCCCTCAGAACTGAGTCTGTTTCACGGTGTGAAGGTATGACATCCATTTGCTCATTCGTTGATCGTATTACTTTGCTTAATTTAATGTCAGGATTTATTCGGAACTATGTGACATACTGTCGGATCTGCTATCATGTCAGGGTTTTCTTGGAAGGTGTTGGATTTGCCTGACACCTTACAAAGTGTATTCCCTTGATCCACAATTCAGGCACATACTCCCTCAGGGATACTGGTTCCAATGTAAGTACAGTCCCTAAAGACATGTTCACAATGTTTAAAGACATATAATCCAATCAGTGATCTCGCCCTGTCAAAGAAACTGGACAATGGCATACCAGGTGCAAAGTAAAGAGCTAGTAGAATTCTGGCACTGAACTCTTCAGACAACACTCATATGCTCCACAACATCTCAATGGCCCTTAAGGAAGACCTACCGGTCTCTTTGCCAGGAATACTGCACATGGAAACCTTTCCCTTCCTGCAGTCTTTGTCCTACCAGGTCTAGTACAGCAAGTGAAAAAACAGGCTAACAATTAACAAATTCCATCCCCTGATGGCACACATTACATGCAAAACATTTCTTCACAAATTGTTGTTGGAACGTGAATACGTGATGGTTCGTGATGACACCATTTGTTCATCATTACAGCCTCTGTAAGGGACCATTCCGGGTTGCGAGTGAGGACTGTCGGTCTTCGATACATCCTCAAAGGTAAAGTGACTATCGTGTCCCTCCACAGACTTATGCCAGCGTTGATACTCTGGGATTCCGCCGATACAGATGAAGAGAATGCAGACACACCCCACTTGACAGTGATGACCAACATCACTGTGACACAAACACAACCTCTAGACCACTTTACACATCAGCAGTCATTATTTCTGACGTTCACAACCCCCTGTGTGGAGACCTCAGCGTTAAAATTATTGATGATGACCTTCCATGCACACCCACCACTCTATCCATCCAACTATTCCCACAAGCCTGTTGGCTACACTTTCAAGTCGATTGAGTGGCTCTATCATCGCACCTATCCTTGGATGGCATCCTCACCATGACTGACCAACTTAGATTCTCAGTCAGCTGTCAACATTCATGGCACCAACGACTCCAATACCTTCAACGACAGCACCATCAACAACACATCAATAACCATCGTCAGCACTGTGTACTTCAAATGTCAATCTAATTTTAATGTGGTTCGCTAAGTCTTTAAATACCCCTGGATTTATTGAGTCACCTTTTTCATCACGTCTGTGTAAGAGATTTCAAAGTTCCCCAAAAGAAAATACAGTCTTATTATTTCAGACAAAACATCATGATCTTTTTTACTTTATGCTCATTGTTTGAAACTCTATATACCTCGCTTTCTCCTTAATACTTATGGTTCCTAAAAGTGACAGTGAAATTACATTATCAACTTGCTCCTGTGACTTCCCGTGCTTTTCAATTCTTTGTTTCATTTTGTTTATATTTTGAAAGCCTTCATTTGTCCACATTACATTACCTCCAAAGAGTAAACACTTCGCAACCACAAACACAAATTTTCTATTGGAACCATGCAAAAAAGAAAAACTACTGTAAGGGTTACAGGTTACGTTCAAGAAAATGGTACACATTTTTTAAGTGCAATACACATGGAGTAAAAAAACGAATCCTACCTTCCACCAGCGCACTGGTATTGGCGCTACTGGCACTATTGGCACTATTGGCACTCTATACTTGCAGTTTCCTATTTGAACACTACAGCCAAATACTACGTTGATGGAACTATGAAGCACACAGTTCATGCAAAGAAATGATTTAGGGGAAAGGAGTGCACTCGCAAAATAGCAAAAGCATTGAGCTGCCGGCTCGAAGAGAGGCAGGAGGTATACTGGCTAGGGGTGCAGAAGGGAGGGGTGGAAAGGGCCAGGCTTGTGATATACAGCCAGTGAAATGCTGGCACGATGAGGAAGACGTGGAGGCGTGGATTGGGAGTAGGTGACAGGATAGAGAGTGTGGAAACTGTTAGACAGAGGGTGTAGGGACAGTGAGTCAGCAGAGATTGAGAGGCCAGGCAGATTACTGGAGCAAAGTGTGTCTTGTAAGGATAACTCCCATCTAAATAATTTCGAGAGGCTAGTGCTGAAGGGTAGGATCAAGATGGCATGAATTGCCAAGCACTCATTGAACATAAGCAAATTCTGCTCAGCTGCTTCTTGTCGCACTGGGTGGTTAACTTTGTTTCTGGCCACAATTTGGCGGTTGCCATTCATTCTAGTGGACAGCTGGCTGGTTGTCATGCTGACATAAACAGCCGTGCAGTGACTCCAGCAGAGTTGGTATATGATATACCTACTTTCAGAGGTCGCCCTGCCTTTGATGGAACAGGTTAAGCCTGGGATAGAACTGGAGTAGAAAGTGATGGGAGCATAAATCCGGCCTTCCACAGGCATATGAGTCTTGTTTCTAGGGGTTGGGAGTAGAAACAGCGTTGGGATGGACTAAAATGTTGTATTGGTTGGATGGGCGATTGAATACCACTTCAGGACGAGTGAGAAGGTTTTTTGGTAGGATGTCTTCATTTAGAGGCATGATGATGGCTAATCAAAGCCCTGGTGCAAGAGATGGTTCAGTTGCTCCAATACAGGGCGATAATGGGCGACTGTCTGATGAGAAGGAGTGGGCACTCTTTTATTGCATTGTAGCTCATTCTTGCTGATGGTTGGAGGATTAGAGATATGTAAGGATAAGGCACAGGAAATCTGTTTGCAGACTAGGTTTTCTGGGGGAGAGGGAGATGACTGTCTATCTGTCAAGACCCTCGTGTGACCTTCAGCACACTGGGAAAGGGAATTCTCGTTATTGCAGGTATGCCATGTGTGGATGGGCAGGCTGGATGGGAGTAATTTTTTGATGTGGTAAGTGTGACAGCCGTCAAAATGCAGGTACCCTTGGTGATTTTAATGATTGGTTGGTTTAATGATTAAAGGGACGAAAGTAAGAGGTCATCAATTCCTCCAATGTGGAACAGGCAAATCAACAAAGCTGCTCACCCATGAAGGGCCTGACCCATGAAATCGAAGGAAAGAAACTCCCAAGGTCTTATGAAGGTCAAAAAGGCCTAGAGGAAGGAACAAGAAAGAAGAAAAGGGGGGAGGAAGAAAGGTGGGTGAGGTGCCTCATCCAAGGAACAGCCAGAGACTCCCAGAGGAAGAATGTGCAATGGTTGTCATACACCTGTCCATTTACCAGAGGCACCCCATCCAACAACACCCAGAAAAGACTAGCGACGTGGACAGGGCGAGAGAAGCACGGGAAAACAGAGGGAGAACACAAAGTTTGAGAAGGGGAAAGAAGGGCAAGAGAGAAGGGTAGGGCGAGGACTGGGGTGGTTCAAATGGTTCAAATGGCTCTGAGCACTATGGGACTCAACTGCTGTAGTCATTAGTCCCCTAGAACTTAGAACTACTTAAACCTAACTAACCTAAGGACATCACACACATCCATGCCCGAGGCAGGATTCGAACCTGCGACCGTAGCAGTCGCACGGTTCCGGACTGCGCGCCTAGAACCGCGAGACCACCGCGGCCGGCGGACTGGGGTGGAGCACGAAGTCCAGACAGTTGCTGTCTGTTTGGGACAGAGGAGATAACAGGGTATCCTGCCAACACCTCAATGGGCCAGCAAACCTGAGATGCCCTCCCTTATAGAAAGTGGTAAAAACCCTCTTCACAAATAAACAGTAAAACCAGATCAACCACTGAGGCATAATCCAATATCATTAGGGGTAGCGAGTCAGGAAGATGAAGGCTGCACTGCAGGTCAGCTAGATAAAGAAAGTCCAGCAAAATGTCGACCACTGTCAAACGGGCACAACAGACATTGGAGGGGGGAGGGGGATCCTCCTGATGGATGGGATTACCCTGAGTATGGCCAATGCAAAGCTATCAAAGGACAATGGAGTCTTTGTGGGAGACCCATATGGAAGACCTCCACAAATTCATGGTCTCCTTTATTGCCATTAGTTGGTTCAGTAAAGTCAGAGTATTCAATACTGTATTCCAAATCATTAGAGCTTGTCGGTATCAAACTGATTGAAGGTCTGATTCCAGAATAACGATCTCAAGGGACAGCTTGCTGGCAGCCAATTTGGCCAGTTTGTCGGTGAGTTCATTCCATGTGATACCAACATGACCCAGGGTCCAGCCAAATGCTACTGAGGGCACACGACATTGTTTGAGGGAAGAAAGGGAATCCTCAATAGTCAGGACCAAAAATCAGCGAGGGTACCATTGGTCAAAAGCTTTTAAACTGCTCAAAGAGTCGTTATGTGTGAGGAAGGACTCACTGGTGCAGGGGTAGATATGCTTAAGAGCATTAGAGATGGCTACCAACTCCTCAGTGGAAACACTGCAGCTGTCCAGCAAGGAACAGAGTTCATTCCATCCTGTATGAAGGTAAGCAAAGCCAATGTAACTGGAAACCATCGAGCCATCAGTGTAGACTAGATATGGACCCCAAAATGCGCCGAGAATGGAGAACTGTTGGGGGAGGGCTTCAGGACTAGCTGAGTCTTTTGGACCTTATGATAGTTCAAGACAGAGATGTGGCGAGGTATGTGCCATGGAGCTGTACATGAGTAGGTCCAGAGACGAGGTAGTAAATGGGAAAGCTACAGTTCAGAAAAATGGAACAAGATGTGGATGGCGATCATAATTCCAGATCTGGGCTGACGTTGCAGGAGGTGGTTACACGTATCTAGAGAGAGGAGACGGTAGTTTGGGTGCTCTGGGGAGCAGCACATGCATAATGCATAACCTATCAACTGCTATTGGTGCAGAGACTGCAATGGTGGAACCTCTGCCATTCATTAGGAGGCTGATCACAGGGCTATTGCGAGAGGCACAAGCATCTTTAATCTAGAAGGTGATGCTGAGATGTTTGCAAGACTCTCGAAATTAAGATGGGACTGGACTATTGTTGTGTAGAGCCATATCAGCGTAGAGGAGTCTATTCCCCAGTTCGTGTTGTTGTGGCACTGAAGAGCATTAAGGTGTGACCAACATGTCTACTTCAGTTGATGAATATGGGGAAGCCAAGTCAACTGAGTATCAAAGATCAGTTCCAGAAAAAGAGTCCACTACATTGAGGAATGGGCCATGAAAGTATAAATACAGATGGGAAGGATTGTACAATGATGAGAGACATGCATAATATAAGTCTTGGCAGCTGAAAAATCGAATCCTTGAGAGAGAGCTCAAGATTGCATTCAGTGTTTTGCTCCCTGCAGTCTGCATTCAGCAACATCCATTGCGAATGAAAAAAAAGAAATGAAAAATCATCAGCATACAAAGAGGGGGACATTGTAGGCCCCACCGCCACCATAAGACCAGTGATAGCCACTAAAAAGAGAGGGACACTGAAAACAGAAACATGCAGAACCCCATTCTCCTGCAGATAGGAGGTGCTACACGATGTGCCAATTTTTATCTGGAAAGAGCGACAGGAAAGGAAGTTCTGGATAAAAATCGGGAGCAGGCCACAAAGGCCCCATTCATATAAGGTGGCCGGGATGTGGTGCGGTATCATAATCTTTATGCAGATGGAAGTAGATTGCAACAAGGTACTGATACTTCGCACAAGCCATTCAGATAGCTAATTCCAGGTAGACTAAATTATCTGCAGTAGAGTAGCCTCGGCGAAAACCACCCCGGGTTGAAGCCAAAATGTCCTGAGTTTGAAGGATACAATACAGTCTTCCACTCACCATGCTGAATTAAGTTGCAGAGGACATTTGTTAAACTGACTGGACAATAGCTGTCCCTCTGAAGCTGCAGTTTACCAGATTTCAAAACTGAAATAACGACACTTTCTCGCCATTGGGAATGGAATTCGGTCTCACTACAGAGACAGTTAAAAAGGGCAAGTATATGGTGTTCCCTAGCCTGATAAGTGTTGAAGCATTTGGTTGTGTACCTGGTCCGGTCCAGGAGCTGTGTCGTGACAGAGAGACAGGGCACTGGCGAATTCCCTTTCACTAAACAGGGTGTTATAAGGCTCTAGGTGAGAGGGTGGGGGGGGGGGAGGAGGGAATGATAGATAAATGGAGTCATTCCAGATGGCGTTTGAGAAGATGGAATGCAGGCAGATAAAGGACTGATACTGAGGCGTGGATGAAATGCCAAGCAAAACGCTCAGCAATAGAATCTCGGCTGGTGAGGATAATACCATTCAGGGAAACTTCCCAGGACATCTGTATGAGGGTAGTGGCCAGAAATGCACCTGATGTTTACCCATACCTGCGAGGAGAGAGTATGCAGCCTTATGGAAGTGACATATCGTTCCCAACAAAACCATGTCTGTCGTTTAAGAAGATAATGAGCCCAGACACGAAGCTGTTTAAAGCTCAGAAGGAGGTCAAGAGATAGATGGCGTTTGTAGCATTGGAGGGCATGATGGCTGTCTGATAGCTGCAGCAGTTTCGGCGATCCACCAAGAAACAGTCGTCCACCAGCGAGAACCTGAGGAAGAAGGAATTGTCGAATCCATTGCGAAAAGGATGGCATCGGACAAACTCTGTACAGACTCTTTAGTGTAATCGTGTGGTGAAGTGGCTGAAATAGCAGACAAGGAAAAGGCATTCGAATCAGGATTAGTAAAGGCCCACCTGAGAGTTATCCAAATGAGTGGCGCTGGAGAAAAGGTAAGATGATCAGAAATGATTGCTGTCACACAAATCGTCATGAACTCTTCGTTGAACAGGGGGCAGTAATCTAGGGCTACATATGGAAAGATCAGTGGGCGAGAAAATGCAGTGTGCCACACTAAAGTGTATGGGGACTCCAGTGTTTAGGAGTTAAAGATCAAGCCTTGGCAGCAGGTCTTCAAAAGTCTGCCCAATCAGTGATCTCAGAGGATTATGGACATTAAAATCCTCAAGGAGAAGGAAGGGGAAGAGGCGCTGAGGAAGATGGGCAAGAAAGACAGGACGCATAGGAGGCCAGTCTTGGGGGAGATAAAGATTGCATTTCGTTACTGCAGAGTCTAAATTGATCCAAATGGCCACAATTTCCAGTGAAGTATGAAGAGGAACTCAGGAATTGGCAATGTCTGTGCAGACTGACATAAAGACATGACCAGACGCTCGCAGAGCACCAACCTGGTTCTGACAGAAGGCTTGGAAACCATGAAGAGTTGACAAATGAGTACCCACAAAATGAGATTTCGGTAATACAACACAAGCTACAGAATAGAGAGAAAGAAGATACTGGAATTCTGGGAGGTGACATTCTACTGGAGGGAAATAGTACAGGAGGACAGATGGACATTGAGTGTCTCAGAATTGGTCGTTGTACTGTGTCAGTGTCCATTGCCAGTAAGGATGAAGTGATGTTCATTAATGTGAGATCAGACCCTCTTTGAGACGGAGAGGCTGGGATGTTGGGTGGGCCTCGTCCCGAGAGTTACACATAATCTTCTTCTCCTTCAGACGGCGAGAGGAGGTGTGGTTAGGAAGAGAGAAAGTTGCAGCAGTATCAGGATATGAATGATGATGGTGGCCATGACGCCTACAGAGCGTGATTCACGCATCTGACTCGAAGTAACAGTCTTTTTGTCCTGGAGACAGTGGATTCCTAGATGGCGCCTCATCCCCAGTGGATGTCAGACGAGAAGATGGTTTATTCTCGAACTGAGGAGAAGGAGTTGTTCCGTGACAGGAGGGAAATGGAACTGCCAGGGAGGAGGAAAGGGAAGGGGGACGGGACAGAGGTAAGGAAGAAGGAGGAGGAAGAAAGGGCATAATGAAAGTAAAGGCAGACCTTAAAGATACTGGGTGGAGACAGTTGAATGTCTGCCATACCTCAGAATATCATACACGATTTTGAATTCCTGAAACTTTCTGTCCTTTTTATAGATCGGGCAATCCAGCAAGCGAGGAGAATACGGGCAGGAGCAGTTCATGCACTTAGGTGGTGGGATGCCATATCTCACCACATGGAGAGAAAAGCTGCAGTCGCTGCAAATAGGATTCACCTCACATCGCGAAGACATGTGACAAAATGGAGACACCGGAAATAGCGCATGGGAGGTGAAATATAGGGCTTCATGTCTCAATGATAAACCATAACTTTGATTTTTCCGCAAGAGTATGACCCTCAAAATCCAGAATGAAAGTACTGGTATCAACAAGATTATTCTTAGGACCTCTCTGAACTCTCTGGACGAAATGAACGCTCTGCCATGTCATATTAGTTTCGAACTCCTCGTCAGATTGAAGTAGGAGGTCCCTGAGGAAGATAATGCCCTGGGTCATATTTAAGGACTAGTGAGCAGTGATGCTCACTGGGATATTTCTTAAGAGTTCGCAAGCACAAAGGAAAGCCTATTGACTGGCAGAAGAGGTATTAATCAATAGGGTACCAGATTGCATCTTAGTGAGTCTACTTCACCAAACTTATTTTCGATATGTTCTACAAAGACTGTTGTGGAAGGAAAGTAAGTTCGAGCCACCGTTAGTGATACCAGCAAAGTTTACAGAGGGGATTTCAAAGCAAGCACACGATGACGTGTTATGTGGTCATGGAGTGTTTGGAGCAGAAAACCATAGAGTAACTGAGAGGTGCTGGTGGAGAGAGAGGAAAGCGGATAGGGATCAGTATGTGAGGAACTGCACACAGTGTGCAGAATCTCACTTGAATCGTAAACGAGTACCGTAGTAAAGGCACCCGAAGCATCAAAACAGTTTTAAATGCTTGAGATTGATTTATTAAAACCATTAAGTCGTACATCAGAGGGAAACCGGTTTTTGTTGACAATAATAGATCACTTTTCTTGGTACAAGGAGTTGGGTACTATGCCAAACCAGCAGGTAGTGACAGTCGCGCAAGCAATTGTTAACAACTGGATATTGAAGTTTGGAGTACCAGATACAGTAATTATGGACCGGGATACGAATGTCATGACAGACCTATTGAAGGAGTTATGTTGGTTACTGCATCTGAAGAAGTTTAGAACTAGCCCTGTTGATCCACAGGTCAATGGTAGAAAAGAACAGGTGCACAGAACAATAGGGAAAATGTTACGTTACTATGTTAATACACATATTATGGACTGGGATGCATATTTGAGGCATGTCGTGTCAGTGCATAATTCAAAAGACACATGAACACCTGTTTGTCCCCGTATGAGATGGACTGTGATCAGAAAATGTCATCACCATTCTACTTAATAAAGGTGAAGGAAGGTAAAGCTGGAGATACGCTTCATGAGTTAGCAAGTAGCACGAGACATATGGAAATGAGTACAGAAGGCGAATATGAATGCGTTAGAGAAGCAGGAGGAATCAGCGAGACACGATTAGTTTACCACATTATGAGGTGGGATAATGAGTGATGTTATCCAATCCTTACACACGGAAAGGGAAGACAAAAAGTAGTTCATCACAAGGCATCAAGAACCTTTTCAAGTTCAAATGGCTCTGAGCACTATGGGACTTTAACTGCTGAGTTCACCAGCCCCCTAGAACATAGAACTACTTAAACCTAACTAACCTAAGGACTTCACACACATCCATATCCGAGGCAGGATTCGAACCTGCGACCGTGGTGGTCACGCGGTTCCGGACTGTAGCGCCTAGAACCGCTCGGACACTCCGGCCGGACCTTATCAGGTAGTGGAGACTAGTTGGCCACAAGAGCAACAAAAAGTACAAGTTGGGCGTCTAAGATCTTTTCAAGGTAGTCCAGAGCCAATTCCAGGAGCGTCAAAGAGGAGCCGTAGAAGAATGCAATGAGAAGGAGTTGGAGTACAAGACAAGAAGATGTGGTTGATCCTGTTCACGAAGTACCGAATGCATTAAGGTCAAGACGATGAGGTGTGTTGTTAATGATTTCTTTGGTTTATATGTTTGCATATGTATGGGATTGTAGTGAATATGTTTCGTTAGTACGGAAATTTTTTTCTTTTATTCTGTTGCTTGTGAGTAATCTCGCTAGTGGCTGCAGCCTTCTGAGGAAGGATAAATAGTGATGGTTGTCCATGTCCTCAGTTTACAGTACACTGAGTGCAAGAATGGAAGGTATACAAGTTATGATATTATCGCATTTTGTCAGCCGGATCGGGATGGAAGTGTTGCAAAAGCGGTACCCGGAAGGAGGAATGCTGCTCCCAAAGCAAGAGGATGTGATAGTCACCAACAATCAGTGGATATTGAAAGTGGTTTTTAACGCATGGGAGGTACGAAACGTGGTGAGGAGGTTGGAAGGAACATTCAGCAAGGAAGTTACAGAAAGCAAGGAGCAAGCTTATGCTTGAGTTCAGTCAATTTATGGAACCCAGCAGACAAAACCTACCCTTCTACTACCACATAGCATCAGCAGATGTGAAAACTGGCCAACCACGATTGTATACTCTACTTCGATTCCCGTTGAGATGCAGACATGAAAAATTTAACTGCTATGCCATTCACACGTACCCAGTTAAGTAGGGACTTCTTGGAAAATCCATGCAGGATGCGTGGTTTGTTATTTACTTCGGGAGATGGTATTTGTGACGGCCAAACGGTTAGTGCTGTGTGGTTGCTCTTCTAAACAGCAGTCCACACGAGCAAACCAGCTGCTACGTTACCTGCGGTTACTCGAACTACAGGTACTGGGGCTATGCACAGCTCTGTTGAAAGAGAATGGTACGATGTAGTGACAGGACCGAGCTGCGCACGGCTACTTTCATGCCCCGCAGCTAATTCGCTGAAAATAATAACCTGTAGCTGTGATTCTGCAGTCAAATAGCCCATGTATTGGCTAGAACTGCGAGTTAATAAAATATACAGAAACACAAAATGAAGGTTAAATGAATAATTTAATAATAATGATTCTATTCTAGTGGGTGTAATTGATGTGCTCCTCAGATAATTATGTTGAATAATCTTTGTTCAAGAAAGGACATCTTAGAAAAACGGAAAGTGATCCTACGTTTCTCAGTGAAAATACAGAGATATCTACATCTACATCTACATCCATGCTCCGCTAGCCACCTGACGGTGTGTGGCGGAGGGTACTTTGAGTACCTCTATCGGTAAGAAAGCACGGAGCTTTGTAAAGTTACGCTGAGAGCGTTAAGAAAACTGTAGCAAAATCGCCAAACTAAATAGTCATCAAAGACTCGCGAAAACTAAGCCCATTTCGTGATGACAGTATATGAAATATCTACCAGCTCAAAACAATTCCGAATTCAACATGATGATTCACAAACTGACACATGCGATACAAAGAACAGTAACTCATACTTCCTCTGTCCCCAGTTCCGTAAATCAAGTGGCAAAAGTTAGTCCTACTATGGATCACATTTAGATCTCTCGAAATATAAAATCCCTTCAGAAGCTAAAGTATGGTAGCGGCCATTCACCGCTCAGACTCAAGCACATAGCCAACGGAATCGCACGCGCTACTCTAGATAGGTATGCCTTCATCCTGAAGTCGCCAAAAATTGTCCAGAATCGCTCCGTTGAGCGCCACACTCGGAAGTCCGAGTCCCATTTGACTGCAGCAATGTCCGCCACAGTCCAAGGCTCATTGGTTGAATATACCGTTCACAAGCCCTAAAGACATGGTTTCACTCAAAGTGACAAGTTCTCGGACTAAACTAGTGTTACAATAATATTTAAATAAAGAAATATCATGAACACTCGGTTACATTCAAATTATTCGCAATGATTAACAAATAAACGACACTTTTGAGCAAGTGCGCTTACGTTAAATGACAACAGACTGTCACTGAAAACTGCTTAAACAATTATTTATGCCTGCTTGACAGAAGCGTCTTCTGGTCCTCTTTTCAGTTGTGGCGTCCGCTAACACATGCAACTGACCACTTTTAACTAGCTTAGTTTCTTATATCACTTACAATCAGCATTTAAAATTATTGGCACAATAGTAAACTATTCATTAAATAAAAACACAAAGATGATAAAATATGCTGCATTCATTTGCTGTGTAAATGTGGAGAATACGATGTTCTGATAAACATTTGCACATTGAAAAAGATAAAAAAGACGTCATAAATCAGTAAATAAAATGGATATAGATACGTAGCTTTCAGGGATGATAGCTACAGGTCAACGCTATCATCTGAGATACCGTTTGTTGAAATCGCATGATGTGATTGAAAGTTGTTAATTCAGACGTTCGCTGTGTAAATGTTTATTCACTGTGAAACATTAACTTCTGCAGTTTTAAAGATACTGAAATATTGTTATGTCTTTAGCCGCAGTGTAAATGAATTAAGTCCTGCAGCTCCGCCATGCCGTTAGTAAAACATCTACACTACGTGCCAAAACGCCCGCTAGATGTGCTGTCAGCTGACGGGAGAACAGCCAGATCTCGTGTTGCGTTGTTTTGCAGGAGCTGTTGGCGTAGCCGGTGCGGGTGACCGGGTAGCTTCTGTTGCCTCAGTCGGTGCTGGAACGGGCGACTCGTAGAAAACGTAGACCGGCTTGACTATGTCGATAGTCACAGTGGTACGTTTCCTGTTCAGGAGAATGTCCAGATGTCGTCTCCTCTACTGACGACCTGGTCTCTCTATATCTCTAACGTCGATCAGTTGTAGAATTTTGGAACACGAATTATGATCGAGTATAATGACTTTTCTGGAGACTAGAAATCTACTCCTTAGGAATCAGCACGGGTTTAGAAAAAGACGATCGTGTTAAACCCAGCTCGCGCTATTTGTTCACGAGACACGTAGGGCCTTAGACACGGGTTCCCAGGTAGATGCCGTGTTTCTTGACTTCCGCAAGGCGTTCGATACGTATCCCCACAATCGTTTAATGAACAAAGTAAGAGCATATGGACTCAGACCAATTGTGTGACTGGATTGAAGAGTTCCTAGACAACAGAACGCAGCATGTCATTCACAATGGAGAGAAGTCTTCCGAAGTAAGAGTGATTTCAGGTGTGCCGCAGGGGATTGTCGTAGGATCGTTGCTATTCACAATATACATAAATGACCTTGTGGATGACACCGGAAGTTCACTGAGGCTTTTTGCAGATGATGCTGTGGTATATCGAGAGGTTCTAACAATGGAAAATTGTACTAAAATGCAGGAGGATCTGCAGCGAATTGACGCATGGTGCAGGGAATGGCAAATGAATCTCAATGAAGACAAGTGTAATGTGCTGCGAATACATAGAAAGAAAGATCCCTTATCATTTAGCTACAATATAGCAGCTCAGCAACTGGAAGAAGTAAATTCCATAAATTATCAGGGAGTACGCATTAGGAGCGATTTAAAATGGAATGATCACATAAAGTTGATCGTCGGTAAGGCGGATGCCAGACTGAGATTCATTGGAAGAATCCTAAGGAAATGCAATCCGAAAACAAATGAAGTAGGTTACAGTACGCTTGTTCGCCCACTGCTTGAATACTGCTCAGCAGTGTGGGATCCGTACCAGGTGAGGTTGGTAGAAGAGATAGAGAAGATCCAACGGAGAGCAGCGCGCTTCGTTACAGGATCATTTAGTAATCGTGAAAGCGTTACGGAGATGATAGATAAACTCCAGGGGAAGACTCTGCAGGAGAGACGCTCAGTAGCTCGGTACGGGCTTTTGTTGAAGTTTCGAGAACATACCTTCGCCGAGGAGTCAAGTAGTATATTGCTCCCTCCTACGTATATCTCGCGGAGAGACCATGAGGATAAAAGCAGAGAGATTACAGCCCACACAGAGGCATACCGACAATCCTTCTTTCCGCGAACAATACGAGACTAGAATAGAAGGGAGAACCGATAGAGGTACTCAAGGTACCCTCCGCCACACACCGCCAGTTTTATTGTGGAGTTTGGATGTAGATGTAGATGGTGTGTACCAGTGTGTGTAGGGCAGTCGGAGAGCTAGTTGGATCTCGCCACTACGTAGCATCACGTCAGAGCACGAACTCTGGTCCTTGAGCACGAACAGCGGGCCGCTGCCGTGCCTGGTTGGCTGCGGGGGGGGGGGGGGGGGGGGGGGAGGCGTATCTTCTGGATGTCCTATCTGAGACGTACAACGAGCGTAGAAGGATCCACTTCTTGTTTTGGAGCTGCTTCTACGAAATCACAGGGTAGTCTCAGCGCTTCCCCATATACTAGCTCGGCCGAGGAACTGCTCAAGTCGGGTCTGTATGTGTTTCGAAGTCCGAGTAGGACGACTGTTAAAGCCCCAGTCCACCTAGTCGCATGGCACATCAGGGCTACTTTTAGGGTGCGATGGCATCGTTCCACCATTCCATTGCTTGCCGGGTGGTATCTAGTTGTGGGAAGGTGGTTCATGCCGCAAGGTACTGATAGTTTTGCGAATTGTCTGCCTCTGTCGTTGGTGACGTGGAGCGAGCAGCCAAACCGCGATATCCAATGCGACACAAAGGCATGCGCCAAGTTTTCGGCCGAGATATTATCTATTGGTACAGCTTCCGGCTAACGAGTGATCTGTCGAAGAGGGTGATCTGGTAGCGTTGGCCGTTTGAAGGCGGCAGCGGTCCGACGACGTCAACGTGAACGTGAATGAATCGCACTGTGACGTTGAGGAAATTTCCTAATGGCGCATGTACGTGTCTGCCGATTTTTATGCGTTGGCACTGGGGACAACACTTCGACCACTCTCTACAACCCTTCTTTGTCCCCAGCCACACGAAGTGATCTAGAAACAGACGGAGCGTAGATCTCGTACCTGAGTGGCTCAGATTGTGTAGGGATTCGAATGTTTGCCACCGGAGGCAGGTGTGGACGTGGCTTGGCCGTGGACCATCGTAATACAGTTTCACGCCGGCGCCAGGAATGTCTACGGGTTGTAGTTGGAATGAAGTTCGTGCATCTTGTAACAGGTCCTGCAGATCTTGGTCTGACCCCTGTGCTTCTGCGAGTGCCGCGTAGTCCAGCGTAGATACCTACCGACGCGAGAGAGACAGTCCACCACGATGCTGTCGATCCCGACCACTCTCTACAACCCTTCTTTGTCCCCAGCCACACGAAGTGATCTAGAAGCAGACGGAGCGTAGATCTCGTACCTGAGTGGCTCAGATTGTGTAGGGATTCGAATGTTTGCCACCGGAGGAAGGTGTGGACGTGGCTTGGCCGTGGACCATCGTAATACAGTTTCACGCCGGCGCCAGGAATGTCTACGGGTTGTAGTTGGAATGAAGTTCGTGCATCTTGTAACAGGTCCTGCAGATCTTGGTCTGACCCCTGTGCTTCTGCGAGTGCCGCGTAGTCCAGCGTAGATACCTACCGACGCGAGAGAGACAGTCCACCACGATGCTGTCGATCCCGACCACTCTCTACAACCCTTCTTTGTCCCCAGCCACACGAAGTGATCTAGAAGCAGACGGAGCGTAGATCTCGTACCTGAGTGGCTCAGATTGTGTAGGGATTCGAATGTTTGCCACCGGAGGAAGGTGTGGACGTGGCTTGGCCGTGGACCATCGTAATACAGTTTCACGCCGGCGCCAGGAATGTCTACGGGTTGTAGTTGGAATGAAGTTCGTGCATCTTGTAACAGGTCCTGCAGATCTTGGTCTGACCCCTGTGCTTCTGCGAGTGCCGCGTAGTCCAGCGTAGATACCTACCGACGCGAGAGAGACAGTCCACCACGATGCTGTCGATCCCGACCACTCTCTACAACCCTTCTTTGTCCCCAGCCACACGAAGTGATCTAGAAGCAGACGGAGCGTAGATCTCGTACCTGAGTGGCTCAGATTGTGTAGGGATTCGAATGTTTGCCACCGGAGGAAGGTGTGGACGTGGCTTGGCCGTGGACCATCGTAATACAGTTTCACGCCGGCGCCAGGAATGTCTACGGGTTGTAGTTGGAATGAAGTTCGTGCATCTTGTAACAGGTCCTGCAGATCTTGGTCTGACCCCTGTGCTTCTGCGAGTGCCGCGTAGTCCAGCGTAGATACCTACCGACGCGAGAGAGACAGTCCACCACGATGCTGTCGATCCCGAAAATGTGTTGAACGTCCTTGGTGAATTGGGCAATGTACAGCAGTTGATTGTGTTGCCTCGGCGAGCAGTTCAGATTATTTTTCCGGAAGGTGAATGCCAGCAGCTTGTGATCTGTAAATATTGTGAAGGAGCGAGCATCGAAGTGAGAATGAGAGTATTCAACAGCCTCGTACAACGCCAGCAGTTCGCGATCGTACGCGCTCCATTTCTTCTGCGAGGTGGTCAGCATTTTAGAGAAGAAAGCTAGCGGCTGCCAAGCCTCATCAACGCGTTGTTGAAGCACTTCGCCTGTTGCTGTCTGGCTCGCATCTACAACCACAGCTAACAGTGCATTCGGCTCGGGATGTGCCAACAATCCCGCGTCCGCTATCCCTGACTCTGATTTCTAAAATTCTGACATTAATTTGAACTCGTCGCGTAACTGTGTTGCGTTTTCTGAGCATTGTTTAGCGACTGCACTGATTTCATCTCTAAGTAATTTTGTTGTGGCTGCATGGGTATTACGTATTTCTTGTGGAGCGGATCTAATTTCTTCACTACTATTCCTAACACAAGCCTTAATTTTCTCACGTAACTGTTCTTTGGTATCATGACATTGCACGGCAACGGCTGTAATCTGTTCATTAAGTTGTTTGTAACTGTTGTCGTGTTTTTCATTAAGTTGTCTATAATTGTATTGTTTTTCATTCGACTGTTAAAAATACTTGTCTTGTTTTTCATTAAGTTGTTTGTAATTGTTGTCGTGTTTTTCATTAAGTTGAAGCAATAATGCCACAACTTGATCCATGCCAAAATTAGTCACTCTATTCTCTGTGCTATGTGATAGTGTATCTGCATTTGTCACGTTTTTTTGTAACCATTTGATCATTGCTTGATTCATGAAAAGGTATGCTACTTGGATGTGCACTGTTGGTCAATACATCGGAATTAAATAAATCTGACGTATTTTGAGTACATTGTTCATATTCGCTAGAAACATTTATCTGTTCACTGTGTAAATTTTGCAAATCAGGTGTGTCAAACTGGGCAGCATTCATTGTGGCGGAACGCACCGCGTCTTCAATTATCGTTACATTTACTGTGGACATAATTGAATTTGTTTGCTCATCATTTAGATTAGAATCATTACTGGTGGCCGGCACGCACAGATTATCTGAAATTGGGAGGATTATCATAATGACACTGCATGTCGCTAGTATTATCAGTCAAATTATTAAAGTCTGCTTCTTCACTCATTACGACTCGCGATGTACTGTTGGCAGTTTTTCGTGGAATTTTCACAAGTAAAAAGTAGTCACAAAATCAAACAAAGACAAAGCAAAAATGGAACAAATACAATAACAACAAGGAGCAATAAATAGCCGATGATCTGTGAAAGAAGAAGTGACAAATTAGTAAATCTGTTGCGCCAGATGCAAAGTACATTTAACATTAGGTAAATAAGAGCAGATAAATAACTGAATACTTCTCAGAAATTCACAAAAAATACGATCCTGGCAGGCTGTCGACAAGTGTAACTTCCCAACTCATTAATCCCATAACCTCGCAATAGAAAGGTGACTAACTTTCCAATAAAAAGTGACTCATAAATGACCTTTCAACAGAAATCTCGTAATGTAACCTTTCAATAATTAACTGACTGTGAATCGAAATTGGTAAATCTGGACGTCAGCAGTGCTGCGTCATGGTCCTGAAAAATCATTCTCAATAAACTAAAAAATTCTTACCTCAATGGTGTCGCCGGATAACGCGTATATATCTGCTCTTATAAGAAATTTTTCTGGCACAGCTCAGTGCAAAGCTGGCCACTAGATTTTGTTGTGTATGAAAAACAACTGATTTTCTTTACGATACACTGAAGCGCCAAAAAAAAAACTGGTAAAGGCATGCTTATTCAAATACAGAGATATGAAAACAGGCAGATACGACGCCTGTATAACTTTAGGAACGAAGAGATGGACATGTCTACAGTGCTGACGGTCACACTTTGGAAATTTTACAGGAAGATGAGCTGTATGGAATAAATTCGGACCTTAAGCTTAAGCAAGCTGTCGCCTTAACTGCATTAACCTGCTTTACATGAAATTGTGAAACACTTCGACAGAGCAGGAAAGTTATCAATGAAGGAATTGTTAGCAGAGTTGGAGTACCTGTTCAATTCTCGAGAACTTTTGGCAGCGACCCCACTGAGACAGCATAGTATCCAAACTGGAAATGAACTGTCTGCATATCATAAACTGTACAGAATTCCGCGTCATCTCCATAAAAAGAGATGGAACAAAAGTATATCAGTTTTGTTGCGATTACAGATATCTCAGTAGTTGTTCAGTCACAGATGCTTTTGCGATTCAAATATAATCGAAACTTTGGGTGATCTAGGACGGTGCAGGTCTTTCTCCACCATGGATCTAAGGAGCCGATATTAGTAATTAGAAATAGTACTGAAGGATCGGCCAGAAACAGCATTTATGGTTCGTTCAGGACACTATTAATATCGCCAGGTCGTTTGTTAAATGGAGTTTTGCAAGGATGGAAAACGAGTGTGTGGTAAATTCGGATGTCATAATTGTCTTTGTAGAGGATATGGAAAAACATGTACTATGCCTAAGGGAGAGGTTGTGCACACGTCACCTGACACACATGAAGAAGTCTGGACAGATCCTAGATTAGTAAAAGCTGAACAAGATTTTCTGAAAATGCATATAGAAAAGGAGTTACAATGTCTTTATGCCTAGAAAATTATTGTAGGAAGTCTGTACGGGCATTTGCAGAGATACTGTGACCCGTCATCACCTGTTGAAAAAGGGAATAAAGTTTCATTTGATATCAATGCGCATACATGGGTTTGGTAAATTAAAAGAACTGTTTAAGACTAGTGCAATGTTGCTTTTTCGAAATTACTAGAAGGAAATCTTATCGTCATGAGAGACAAACTGTCATGTGCCTTGGCTGTGCATTGAATCAAGTAGAAGACTGCTCAGAGCCTCACGGCAGCTGAATAAAGTGGGAAGTAAGTACTCTACGACAGAGGAGGAAATGCTGAGCCTCATACTGGGTGTTCGTGTTTAACATACAATCATATAAAGTGTAATAACTTGTGAGTTGGTTGAGATATTTATTGACGGTACGTTTCTACAAGTAAGATAACTCAAAATATTTTTTTAGACACCTAATATACTTTGATACGCACACCATTAGTGGTACGACAGACATCTAATCTGTATTTCACTTCTCTCCAAGTGTTTTGTAGCATTCCAGGCGGGACATTTGCGATGGCTGCAGGAATGTATTTGTACATGTCTGGTAGATAACGAACTGGTGTCTGGTGAACTTGGTTCTTGATAAACGTCACAGAAAAAAATTCAAGTGCTGTGATGTCTAGACTTATAGGGGGCCAAGCAATCGATGGCCTAGCTCTCTCAGTCCAGTGATTACGTCAATAAAGCAATCATGCACAAGTGCACGTGGTAGCAATAGCCGCAAGCAAACACAGAAAACATTTAGAGTTACATACTTGTAAAAGCAAACCGCCAATAACTATCTCGATTACGTGCCAAGTTATTACATTTTAAAAAATGGAAAATTTATGATAGAATAAAAACAATGTTATGAAAAACATAGATTGCTACTCACTATGCCGGCCGGAGTGGCCGAGCGGTTCTAGGCGCTGCAGTCTGGAACCACGCGACCGCTACGGTCGCAGGTTCGAATCCTGCCTCGGGCATGGATGTGTGTGATGTCCTTAGGTTAGTTAGGTTTAAGTAGTTCTAAGTTCTAGAGGACTTATGACCTCAGCAGTTGAGTCCCATAGCGCTCAGAGCCATTTGAACCATTTGAACTCACCATATACAGGAGATGTTGTGTAGCAGACAGGCACAACAAAAACGCTGCTATAAATGTGCGCTTTCGGCCAAGAAGCCTTCTTTTAAATGTAGAAAAGACACTCACACACACACACATTCATGCATGCTCTTTTCACATAGGAATACACACAACCACTAAGTCTGGCCATTGAGGCCAGACTGAGAGCAACTGTCACTGACGGGAGACATATGTGTAACATGGACACATTGTATATAGCGTAACATGCTTTAGATGTTATCTGAACTGGCTGACCTAGGAGGAATGGGCAGTATTCAACAATATGATAGGGACGCTCATTTCAAACAAGGAACTTCATATGGACATATACCCTATCACGAATGCTTCCTGCGATAGCACACATTTAATGTACATTTATGTTTGAGCTAATGGGGCACACATATGTTCTTACCTCTTTGACGTTTTATTCTAGCCCAATCTACCTCGCTGCTTTCAACCTCTTTGCTCTGGACGTCTTTTTGCCATTATACTAGTCCATTGAGCGCACATGTATGTTGATGTGTAGTTACAAAAGGAGTGAGAGGTACTGAGAGTCTATCAGACAGAAGCACAGGTTAGCTATGATTATCAACACACTGGCTAAAATTCCACACGTCTTCCCTAATGAAGAATATGCAGATGTGGTGTATGTTTACGGCTTCTGCAATGTTAGTGCTTCAGCACCGTAGGCGCTCTCCGACATGTCGCTTTCCTGAGCGTAGAATGTTCACCAGACTTTTTAGCACAATGCGCGAAACAGGTATTGTCCAAGTTCCCATTTTTCTTCTGAACGTGTAATTTATGCAGGAATGAAACACAATGTTTAATTGTGCAGCGTAGACTTACTACCAGCCCAAGGCGACTTTCTGCCTGTATCAGTGTCCTATGAACACATGGACATGGGCTTCGTTTCATATCTTCCACAGATTAATGATTAACCTAAGTGTTCATTGGTGACTAGTAAACAACATATCCGGTTGCGAGAAAGGAACGCACCTGCCTCCAACAGTTGAATGCGAACTTCATATGTTACTCCTCCATTGATTCTGTGCAGTCACATCAAGATAATCGCATCCCATCTGGTTGCTCCTGGTGATCCGTCACCTACGCAAAGGCACTTCCACCATCCCTTCCCTTCTTCAAAATCTCGTACATATAAATAGTAAGAAATAATACACGACCATTAGAGAACTACACTAAAGCGCTAAAGGAACTGGTATAGGCGTGGGCTGTTCCATTCGCTCCAAAGCTTTGGTATTGGCTCGTTCTACCGACTGCCATACTTCCTATATTCTTTTAGCAAATTTCTTAACTGATTCACAGACTGGTCTAAATTTAGGAATCAAGATTTCAAAGTGGAGCGACATTTTCTTACTATACATCACCTAGAAATTCGAAAGGACTGTATTGGTATGCACTTTAGAGTTACACACACAAACTATATATTGTAAATATGTATCCCCGTCCGCATGAATGTTGCGAACCTAATAACCCAACATTTGAGAGATTATTTTTTGTACTTGTTCTGTTCTGCAAGTAATCTGTGAATGGAGCCGGCTTGTTTGTAATTCCCGAATATGTAGTACATGACATAACTGTTTCATCAAAGTCAACTCAGTGTATCGTGACGTCGCTGCTGCAGGTCAGTGCCTAAGTTGCGTGCTATGCTGGTGACGGTGGTGGGCGAGGTAAGCGCGGCTCGCAGGATGTAATACAGTGGCGCAGACCGGCTAGTACCTCAGCACTCTCCAAGAACACCCCGCCATGCGCTTAGGTGGAGTCCGCCGAATATGGTCCGGTATGTCAGTTGTCGTGGAGATAGGTCTGGTCATCCACATACATCGACCAAGACTGCAGCAGATGTTCACAATTAGATCATCAGGCTACGTGGATGTGCCTCGCTTGGTCAGTGCGAGAATGCCCGTTTATAGATCAGCTGCGATGACTCAGTGGCAGAGAAGGACTGGCTGCTCACCAGTCTTCTCATCTGCAATGGCCTAGTAGGCAGCAATGGGAAGCCACGGCTGTGGTGTGCATCATGTTTGGGTGCAACTAGGTCAGCAACTAGGTAGTAGATTGATCATCATCGAATAGATATTCGTGATTTTATTGAAACTCATTAGATGGTCATTCTCGCTGCTTCTAACAACGTGCGCAGAATGGCAGCACAACAGAATGTGTCTTGAGCTTCGAAAGCTGCGTTATTTATATGACTTTCGGCCAACGTGCAGCGGCTCTGAGTCCAAAAGCGTATTAGTTCCCATTTATTGGACTATCAGCACTCCTTGCCTCGCTGTGGTAACTTCACTAATGATTTTAGGTTGTCGAGCTCTGCCTTTCTGTCAATGATTTCTTAGTGGTGCTCAGTCACGGAGTTACATAGTGTTACCTCACAGTTCCGTGCTAAGTACGATAGTGTTTTCATTTCTACCTGTTCTCAATGCCTACTGCATTGATGGTATGCCATGTTGAAGTAACGATTGGTACATCACTTCAGCTCTAACCTACCCTGTTCTGAGCTCGTTTGATGGAACCTTAACAAAAATAATAAGTCTGCACAATAAAATTATTCTGCTGTGCAACAATACATATTTTTAAATTGATACTTTTTACCCCCCATGTTTGCTAACTCATGTTTACTAACTGCTGTGGATGTGTAAACCTGACAATGTACTGAAAAATACAGAAAATAAATAACAATGGACATTAAATGTGTTTTACCTTGTGTTCAGAATAGCGCATGTGTCCATATGACGTTCTCTGCTTCAAATAATCTTTCCAGTCATATCCCTGAATACTTACCCTTCCCCTGGGACATAATGTATGGTCAAAGTAATAACTGATCATGCAACATTAAAGCTGCTATTAAGGTTGGAATATCCACCAATCAGGTTAAATTATTTGGCATTAAAACTGATTGAGTTCAGTTCTGAGTTAATCCATCACCCAGGCAGAACACAGGAATGCAAATAGCCTCAGTCAAGAGATTTGTGAACACAAGAAGTGGGTCACACCACTATGGAATGCCTGATTGTGAAAGCTCATGGCATAAGGTACTGCAACACAGCCACAGTTTACTGTGCGGAGCACTCTGTTATATAAGCAAACAAAACTAGGAGCTCATGTTGTGTTTGTTGGCCATGGGGATCGAAGAACCATGGAATGATATGTAGCTGAACATTGAAGGTGGTGAACATCTATGCAGGATGTAGAACAATATGTAAAGATCTGTGTGTCATGTAAACAACAGGTTGAATTGAGCCAGCAGCATAGTCCACCATAAACATCACCAGGTGATAGTAAATGATTTAAAATGATTGGAATGGACATCTTAGGTCCTTTTGGTCGGAAATCACTATGTACTGCCAATAGATCACTACTTGGGAGAAGTAGCTACCCTGAATCAGCAGAATGACATTGCTCAGAACCAATCGTGAGGCTTTATGAAACAATTTTGTCAGTTATTACATATTCATATTTTAAAGACAATCATGTTACAACTATTAAGAAATGGAATAATAGGGAGAGTTAATGTAACAAGAAGGCTAATGCAAAAAACAGCCATCATAATGATTATGATATACTGTTACGATATGCCAGGCACTTAACGGTTAACTGCGGAGTAGTACTGCAGATGTATGTGTACATTAATGTAACTCCGGCTTGGGCTCAGGAGTAATGGACAGCAGCTGGTCGATGAAATGTAGTAATACTGTACCTGCATCAGTTTTTTTACTATTATTTTGTCAGGAAACTGGTTTCGACGTTCAATTACATCTTCATACGTGTCACATGAATGAAACTAAGTGCCTCTCATGCATGTATAAGACAACATGTATAAGACAACGCATCAATATCTGTATCTGGTTTCGTAGATATACAAACTTCATAGGCTCTTCACACATGTAACAGGAGTCGTGTCTGCGAACGAAAATTAAAACCATGTTTATCAAGTTGTGACTCATTCTTTGTGGATGGAATGTTTAAGAGTTGGAACAAATACTTGTATGTTCTTCACATCGATCTTAGAAGTTATTGGGAGGTAACAATCAATATTCAGGCAGTCTACGCTTTGTTACCAGTTGAAAAGCGAAAAATCATATGATCTTCTTATTTAACTATTGAAAACAACGTGTCTGGATGGAACGTTGCTTCTCTTATGATGGCCTTAGAAACTGCTATTTTCCAATCAGCCAGAAGTTTGTTTCCTGAAACAGAGATTATGGGCTGAAGTCATCAAAAAAATGGTTCAAATGGCTCTGAGCACTATGGGACTTAACTTCTGAGGTCATCAGTCCCCTCAAAACTTAGAACTACTTAAACCTAACTAACTTAAGGACATCACACACATCCATACCCGAGGCAGGATTCGAAGAACCTGCGACCGTAGCGGTCGCGCGGTTCCAGACTGTAGTGCCTACAACCGCTCGGCCACTCCGGCCGGCCTGAAGTTTTCATTTAATCAATGTTTGTCGAAGAAGTTCAGTGTTGCGGCCATGTTCCTCCCTATCAGGAAAACGAAGAAATACATTGTTATTAGGTTGATGCATAAGTTCGTAGCGTTTTTCTTTTGCATCTTGGTATTCCGGTTGCTATAGGTTTATTTTCATTTTTTATTTGTAGTTTATTGTTGATATCGGAGTTTACATGTTCCCATTATGTCTTTTGAAGATAGTGAATGGAGCTGTGCACGCTAGAATATGGAGCGCGAAGTGGAGACATCGGACTAGTTCAGACGTATTCTGTTTGAGTTCAATACAGGGGTTACATCAGTGGAGGCAGCCAGAAATATTTGCGTCGTGTGTGGGGAGAAAGCCATTGGACAGAGCACGGTAAGAAAATGAGTTTCTCGTTTTAAGCAGGATTATTTTGGCATTAGCGACTCTCCACGCTCAGGAAGACCTTCAGGATTCGATGTAAATCGTTTAAACGCATTAATCCACAATGATACACGTCAGTGCACTCAAGAACTGGCAAAATTCGGATGTGTGGGTACTGCAACCTCTAAGTAAAAATCTCCTAAAATCAGCGACTGGTGAAATGTGCATCTCTGTTTGCTCGTCATCAATTGGCTCATGAACGGTGCCAAACATTCCTATCCTGTATAGTTACTGGTTACAGGAATTGGTGTCTTTATCCTAACATAAGGAAAAGAAAGGAATGATGAAGTCCCCACAAATCACCAACGCCACGTACAAAGACTTGCGCGTACCTGCAAAAGACGATGTTATGCAACTGGTGGAACAGCGACGGTGTGCTGTACTAGGAATTAATTCCTCGATGTGTATCCATCATTGCTGACGTTCATTGTCGACAAGTGAGGCGTCTTGCAGACGTAATCCAAGAACATCGAACAGGAAGAGTGCGTGGAGTGATGCTACCCCACGATAACATCCACCCGCATTGTTAGACTGACAAAACATTATACCACTGTTGCGTAAGTCATCCCCCACCCAACTTATTAATTTGATTTTACTCCCTCAGATTTTCACTTTTTCCTCTCTCTATCGAAAAACCTTCAAGAAAATCCCTTTCCGTGTGAAAATGCGTTCCGAACATGGCTCGGCGAGTTCTTCGCCTCAAAACCAGTAGCGGAATAGAAAAATTACCGCGGCCTTGGAAGACTGTTGTAAATAGTGAAGGAGAATGTATTATTGATGACTAAGTGTCTGTTACGTAGCATCTGTTTCGTTTATTAAACTTGTAAGTAGGCTGTTTAGGTTTTTATATTTGTAACGCCACGTAGCGCTCTGTATGAAAATCACCGACTGTGCTGTGTGCAGTCTGTGGCTGGTTTGCATTGTTGGAATTTGCTATTGTAGTGTTGGCAGTTGGCTGTTAACAGCGCGTAGCGCTGCACAGTTGGAGGTGAGCCGCCAGCAGTGGTGGATGTGGGGAGAGACATGGCGGAGTTTTGAGAGCGGATGATCTGGACGTGTGTCCATCAGAGACAGTAAATTTGTAAGACTGGATGTCATGAACTGATATATATATATATATATATATATATATATATATATATATATATATATATATATATATATATATATATATATATATATATATATATAATGACTTTTGAACACTATTAAGGCAAATACATTGTTTGTTCTTTATCAAAATCTTTCAATTGCTAACTATGCCTATCAGTAGTCAGTGCCTTCAGTAGTTAGACTCTTTTACTTAGCTGGCAGTAGTGGCGGTCGCTGTGTTGCAGTAGTTCGAGTAACGAAGATTTTTATGAGGGAAGTGATTCGTGAAAGGTATAGGTTATTGTTAGTCAGGGCCATTCTTTTGTGGGGATTATTGAAAGTCAGATTGCGTTGCGCTAAAAATATTGTGTGTCAGTTTAGTGTTGATCAGAATAGGTAAAGAGCGAAATGTCTGAGTACGTTCAGTTCTGCTCAGCTGTTTGAAAATAAAATAATGTAAGAGGTTTATCAGCACAGTCATTCATAAATTTTTCTTAGGGGACGTTTCAAACTTGTGGACCAACCCAATAGATAAAGATGTGGTAGTGTGGTATCCCAATGAGAAATTTTAAACATTTCAGCTCTGAGCACGAGAAACTCTGACTAAAGTTCAGGGAGTAGTTTATCAAGAACGGGCTATACATGTAAACGTCGTAACATAGGTGCAGTATGTGAAAATTTCCTCTTGGGAGAAGGCAGTCCGAGACCGTGTAGACGTAGATTCGATGACGAATATCTTCAAAAGCAGTTATCTCGGTGTACAGAGGAAAGTCTCGGTCTCTCGACGTGAATTCCATAGAAGCACGTTCTAAGCTGAAGTTCTCCGCCTTCGCTTTTGCCTAGCTGAGAAGCAATGCCAAGAGAAAATTAGGGACTGCGTACCACGCTGACAAGTTGTATCATAATTTTAACCTAACTTCTGTATTATCTTCTCATGCTCCATTCTTTCCTTAGTGTTACATGACCTGATAAAAGGAAATGATACCAACAGATTTATTATAAAACAAAGTATGAAACTAAGTATTTACTACTGAAAGAATACAGCTGATTCCTTCAGTCGGAAATAACATCCTAGAATCATGGAAGATTTAATAAAGAGTCATTGCAGAACTCTTACGATATTGTAACAATATTTTTGAGATGATAGAATATATGTAGGACAAAATTTTAGTAGCTTATGCTGTTCAAAAACAGTGCATGAGCAATTACCACACCTGCTTGGAAAAAAGAGTCCTTCGTGGTAACTGTCAGCTACAGTTCTCTCGCTAAAGGAGTGTCACACAACGCTGGTACTGGACTGAACTGACATCTGGAGAGCTACGTCGGTAGCTGTTGTCGAAGTGGTAAAAGACGAAACACAGACGTATCTGCTGTTAACATGTTATCGTCAAACTGCGTCCTTGATGCCTATGACCACATGTGCGGTTTTTGTCTTTCTTCAGTGTGTCAATAGAACACGTAAATGATGCCCGCCGTAATTCTAAATGATAAAAAACTGATGTAGATAAGATCTTTCTCGCTTGCCGTTTGCCGGTCTTTTGTGTGTTATACGTATAATCTGAAAGACCCTGAATCTGATAAAACGCGATAATCTGCAGATAGAATTGTTGGGGTAACCCGCGAAAAATACTGTTCGTACTGATGAAAATGCTACAGTTTTCCCACGAGAGTAGAACAGTATTTACCTAGCGGGAGAACATAAGGACCTACAACTTAAGATATTTTTTCCCATAGTGGGTAATTCCAGCTTACTTAAACAAATGAGCCAGCCTTACTGTGCAAAAAGCGTTGCTTTCTTTGACCTCTGTTGGAAGATAGGACGCACACTTTATAATTAAGAATCATTTGAAAAAGTTATGTTTCATAGCTTATCTTACGCAATGAATATATTTACCTGACGTTATGGTTACTTGAAAAATACTTACAGAAGTCTAGCATGTTTCACACACACTGCTAAAAGGGAAAATGGAAAAAAATGAGGAAAAAAATTGTCTTGGTTTTCCATATGAAATGGACAATAATTGATATGGCAAAACCATGCTGGAAATCATAGCTAGTATTTTTTCTTCAATGTTTCCTTACTTACTTGGAATGAAGACCACGAGTTTATATTTTGTTTCGAACTTGTCTGAAATTTATGTCGTGAGTTTGCTGTTAACGAGCGGATAACTGAAGCACCATGAAAGCTATCTACTGCACTGTGTAATCCGACATTCACTGTAAATGTGGACTGGGAGCAGTCGCTGCCACATTTATTTGTACATCTACGTGTTCTCAAAATTTGACTGTGTATGGATAATTTACTGTTTCTTATGCTGATGCGTAACACTTGAAGAGAGCAACCAGCTGTTTGCTTTGGACGGGTGCCAGTGAGAGTGGCTTGCTATTCGCGGGAAGTGGAGGATGTCTCACAGCTCGCATAGGTGTTAGATCTTTGCTTGATCACTTTCTATGCCACCTGCCCCCTATGTTAATTTATGTACTTCAGAATTATTCCTCTCTGAGTTTACTTCTAGATGAAGCTGACGCTGTCTGTGAGAACGTCGTTCTTCTAGCCACGGCAAGGGATCACGAACTGTGGTTTAGAAGAAATGCTGTGTCTCGCGTCCTTGAACAGTCATTTAATAATGCTTTCCAACGAGCAACATTCTAGGTGTTTCTCAGTTATTATATCTGCCGTTGCATATATCTGTGTTTTCTCGTAAATTGATTGCATAGGACGCACACTTTATAATTAATGGATTGACAGATATAGATGTACGCAACTCAGTTGCTGTAAGCATGCGTAGGTAGGTTTTTTCAAATAAAGTTTCCAAAAATACTACGTGCCATATCTTATGATAACGTATAGCCATTTAAGCATCAATTCCAGAACTGGTTGAGATTTGGTGATTTCCAAAATGTAAGTAGACCCTTTTGTTGCTTGCACTATTCGCTGCTTTTATAAAGACTGTTCAGTGACTGCGTGTGGTTGTCAAAAGCTTTAATCCATAAAATTCTTTGTGTGTCTATGACCGTTCAGTGCACTGTGTATATCCTGTTTGCTATTCAAAGGGAAATCTCAACAAAAGTAATTTCAGTAACTAATATCCAAATCACTAACTAATATCCAATTTTCACAAATATATATTTTCAAATTAATGTTCCTAATTAGGCTGGCGACCGTTCATTTTTTGATTCACTTATAATTTTACCACTTCTGTTAACTCCCAAGGTTAAGGCCCGTTTGGTTTACTGTCAACTTAACAAAGTTCGAAATTATAGTCCGATACCCTTTTCCATTACACACACGTACCATCAAAGTTTGAAATCCTCTCATAGGGTAACATTATATATGGCAATCGTGACAGGACATTTGTTAAAGTCTCACTCACTAAACTACATATTGTAACATAAATATTGGGTGTAAAATAACTGTAAGACGAGCATTGAATGTCCAGCGGCGCGAACTTGCAATAGATCGGGCAAAATAATTAACAGAAAACTTTACAGGCCTTTAAAAGATAAAATATAAAGTGTTAATAAAATTAAAATGGATATAAAGAGGGCAATAGGTCAGAACGAGCGAAACGAAAAAGTACCTAGTGTACCAGGTGGCAGTAGTTCACTAGACAAGAGCACAGATGACGCCATGGGACGGCAACAGGCTTATGTTGAGTACCATACGCACGTCAATGGTCGTGGCAGTCAGCGTCAGCGCGGAGTTCGCGATGCCGAGGAGCTCGCGGCCAACACAGCCGCCTCCGACGCGCCGGAGTCAGCCGCTGGTCGGTTGGGCCAGGCCCGCCGGACGCTCCAGCGGCCGCTCCACACAGGACGGATCCCAGGTTGACGACCCAGGCTACGGCACCGGTTCATGACAGGATAGAACGTCAAGAACGACGATCGACAGGCGCTATTCGACCGCAGAAGACTACACACCATACGACGAAACCGTATTCGGACGTCGGCCATACGTCACATCACGACGGACGCAGCAATGAAGACGACCGCCAGGACTACGCCAGAAGACCCGATATATGTCGGGAGGAGGACAAAGAAACGCTGAAGGACACACAACGCCTTATCCGCTATTCACGAGAAACGCAAGAGCAGGATAGCGACACCTGTCTGGCATCTCCAGCTATGGACTCAGATGTCGAATCACAGCACTCCCACCAAACGGCCGACGACGCGGAGATGGCAGCGGCCTTTCCAGCAGAAAACGACAACGACTCCCCACACACAGAGGGGGACTTTACGCTCGTACACAACAAACGGCGCAGAAGCAACGCAATAGCCAAGGACTTAGCCAACTCGGCTAAGAGACGAACAGAGACCATCCCCACAACGAACCGATTCGCCCACTGACACCGCAAGCTGCGCCTCCATCACCCACCAACAAGCCACAGGCACAAACTTCTAATGCCGCAGAAGTGGTGGACAGAGACAAGAATGTGCTTCGCAAAGTGCCCCCAGTCACTATTTATTGCACAAACGATTACGTTCACCTCAATGAAACGTTCAACGGACTTCTAGAGGGCAACCTTAAAGCTATATACCAAAAGGACCGCATCAAATACCATTTTGAGTCCTTCGAAGACCAAAGACGTGCAATAAAATTCTTTACGTACCACAGCTTCTCCTATTTTACGCATCACGCACCAGGCAACAGGGAACTGAAAGTAGTTGTCAAACGCCTTCCGGCGGAAGTTACCGAAGAACAACTTTACTATGCCCTCAAGGAAAAAGGCTTCAAAGTGATACAAGTCTACCAACTTAAGGAACGCGACGAGAGGACGAAACAACTGATACCGCAACCTGTGTATCGAGTCACCTTCCCATCCGGAAAAGACAGTGACAAGATATATGATGTCAAGTACCTGCTCTACACACGAGTGATAATAAAAACCTATAATAGTAAAGAAGGACCAGTCCAGTGCCGACATTGCCAACGTTTCGAGCATACAGCGAACTACTGCAGCGTCCGCTGCGGTGGCTCCCACAAATTATCGAATTGTACCTATCCTAGGACGGCGCCCCCAAAGTGCGCCAATTGTGAACAAGAACATCCAACGACGTACCGTGGCTGCCCCAAATTTCAAGAACTCCTACGGAAATATACTAGAAGGACACCAAAGAAGTCGACCCCACAACGGCCTATAATTGTTAAGAACTCGGTCATGGCAGCGATTCCGACCACCCAGCAACAAGCGGCACCTCTCCCTGTGGAAACAATCGCTTCTTGACCACAACCGGGTGACTCTACGACAGACAAGGCAACAGCGCTCTTACTCCAAAGCACTACACGCCCATCCACCGACGCCAACACCAGCGGAGACGTCATCTGCCTGGTCGACCGCCTGAGACATCATCTGCCTGGTCGACCACCTTTACATTAGCGTTAACAGATATTCTTCAACTACTCTTCGCCCTCCAGCAGAAGCTGACGTCTATCCTCTCGCCTGTAGAAAGCGTACTGGCAGCTTTTCAAACACCCTAAATGGATAGACGGCATCACACGAGGAATCTTAACTTCTGCATCTGAAATTCCAACGGCCTGAAACTGAAGAAAATGGAATTCTCGGACTTCTTACATCGCCACAGGATAGACGTAGCATTTGTCTCCGAAACACATCTCCGTGAGTCAACCGACCTCCGCTTGAGGAACATGCACATCTACCGGACAGACAGACGGGACCAACGGGGTGGAGAGACCGCACTTCTGATCAAAAAAATGCATTTGTCAGCACCAAGAACATTTACCCCAACTCCAGACTTTAGAGGCCACGGCAGTAACAATCCACACGACGCTTGGAAACATTAGCTGTAGTGCGGCTTACTTTAGCCCAAAGACGCCTCTCCACCCAGAAGATTTTTATGCCGTTACAGAGTGTTACATCAAGATCCTCCATAGAAGGGATCTTAATAGTAAACATGTTGCCTGGAATTCCCGTAAGACTAACCCAAAAGGACATATGTTGTTTGCACTGGATGAGGATTTACATGTTTCCGTCCACGACCCACGGGAACCGACGAGGGTACCTTACGTCCAGACACAAGACCCTCATGTTATAGACATCGCCATAATCAAGAACATCAACCCGAATCTCCATCTGCGGACGCAGGATGATCTTTCGTCGGACCACAGACCGGTGTTAGGACTCATAGAGACAGCTACTTTGCAACTCCCACTGCCGACGACAAGAACTTACGACTGGCAGCAGTTCCAAACGTACCTCAGCAACAATGTGCGACGAACCCAGGTTGTTACTACCAGAGAAGCGATTGATGTGGCAGTCGCAGTACTCACGGAGAAGATTAACAGTGCGAAACAACGAGCACTCACGGAGCGCCTGCAACCAGAAGTCAATTATGACGAGTTTCCACCACCACTGCAGGAACTTAAGACAAGGGGCAATCGATTTCGGAAACGATGGGTCCGTTACCGCCATCCGGATGATAGGCGGGAGACTCACAGACTAACCCGAAAACTCCGGCGGTAGGTTTAGGACTGGAAGCAACACATGTGGGAACTCCGAATGGACAACTTTCTATTACGCACCAAAGATGAATGGCGACTAGTTAAAAGTCTCAGACAGCAGCAGTCCCCCCCCCCCCCCCAAAAAAAGGCAATTCGAGGACCCCATGGTCTCTTGTACGACTCACTGGCGCAGGCGGAGCTGTATGCGGATACATACCAACAACAGATGACTACGCCCCCCATGGAGGATGGAGATGATGCACTCCACCGTGCAGAGGAGGACACAGCGGCGGAATATTACGTCAGTCGTTCTTCATTCAAAATGTTAAGTGGAAAACGCAGATATTAAGTAAGAGTGCGAGAATATAATAATAGAAACTTGATACCTTCTGCTGCATTACACAAAACTATATGGAAATGTCTCGGCAACAGAGAAGCTAAAATGGAAAGTAAGCAAGAAAAACGATTTAATACAATATCAAGTATGCAGAAAATAGAACTGAAACTATAGTTAACAGATACCACATTTCGCCAGTTTCAGATGACAGAGGAAATAGTCTGAGTAGTCCAAGATCGCTTTAAATGTTTAATGTAGTAAAGAGATCAGTTGGATACACGGTTAACTGTTAAAGAAAATGATATTACAGAGGTAGTGGAAGTGTAAAAAGCCATGACTCTAAGAAGTAAAGAAAGGCAGAGGGAAATGGTAGTGTTTGAATAGAAATGTTTAAAGTTGGAGCTGACTTATACAGAAGAAATTTGCAAAAATAGGTACTGAATAACTGCGTAGCAAGACAATTTCTCGCATCCGGTACAGTATTCTACTTCACAACAGGACAGGAAACAGCCAAAATAAAATGTCAGTATCCATGCCGCAATCATATACACTCCTGGAAACTGAAATAAGAACACCGTGAATTCATTGTCCCAGGAAGGGGAAACTTTATTGATACATTCCTGGAGTCAGATACATCACATGATCACACCGACAGAACCACAGGCACATAGACACAGGCAACAGAGCATGCACAATGTCGGCACTAGTACAGTGTATATCCACATTTCGCAGCAATGCAGGCTGCTATTCTCCCATGGAGACGATCGTAGGGATGCTGGATGTAGTCCTGTGGAACGGCTTGCCATGCCATTTCCACCTGGCGCCTCAGTTGGACCAGCGTTCGTACTGGACGTGCAGACCGCGTGAGACGACGCTTCATCCAGTCCCAAACATGCCCAATGGGGGACAGATCCGGAGATCTTGCTGGCCAGGGTAGTTGACTTACACCTTAAAGAGCACGTTGGGTGGCACGGGATACATGCGGACGTGCATTGTCCTGTTGGAACAGCACGTTCCCTTGCCGGTCGAGGAATGGTAGAACGATGAGTTCGATGACGGTTTGGATGTACCGTGCACTATTCAGTGTCCCCTCGACGATCACCAGAGGTGTACGGCCAGTGTAGGTGATCGCTCCCCACACCATGATGCCGAGTGTTGGCCCTGTGTGCCTCGGTCGTATGCAGTCCTGATTGTGGCGCTCACCTGCACGGCGCCAAACACGCATACGACCATCATTGGCACCAAGGCAGAAGCGACTCTCATCGCTGAAGACGACACGTCTCCATTCGACCCTCCATTCACGCCTGTCGCGACACCACTGGAGGCGGGCTGCACGATGTTGGGGCGTGAGCGGAAGACGGCCTAACGGTGTGCGGGACCGTAGCCCAGCTTCATGGAGACGGTTGCGAATGGTCCTCGCCGATACCCCAGGAGCAACAGTGTCCCTAATTTGCTGGGAAGTGGCGGTGCGGTCCCCTACGGCACTGCGTAGGATCCTACGGTCTTGGCGTGCATCCGTGCGTCGCTGCGGTCCGGTCCCAGGTCGACGGGCACGTGCACCTTCCGCCGACCACTGGCGACAACATCGATGTACTGTGGAGACCTCACGCCCCACGTGTTGAGCAATTCGGCGGTACGTCCACCCGGCCTCCCGCATGCCCACTATAGGCCCTCGCTCAAAGTCCGTCAACTGCACATACGGTTCACGTCCACGCTGTCGCGGCATGCTACCAGTGTTATAGACTGCGATGGAGCTCCGTATGCCACGACAAACTGGCTGACACTGACGGCGGCGGTGCACAAATGCTGCGCAGCTAGCGCCATTCGACGGCCAACACCGCGGTTCCTGGTGTGTCCGCTGTGCCGTGCGTGTGATCATTGCTTGTACAGCCCTCTCGCAGTGTCCGGAGCAAGTATGGTGGGTCTGACACACCGGTGTCAATGTGTTCTTTTTTCCATTTCCAAGAGTGTAGAAATATACAGGGTGGTGGTATCTGGAACAGTGTGAAAGTCATCCTACATTTCCATACTCTGTGTTGTTTACCGATGAAACAATGTTCGGGCGTGATGGAGTCTTCAACATGCACAATTCGCATGAAGTGATGATAACCCATATGCCACAGTTACTATCACCCATCAAGTGCGGTTTTTCGTTAATGTGTGGATCGGTGTTGTTGGGGACTGTTTAATTGGGCCGTATCTGCGATCTAGGCCATTAAATGGTAGGTACTATTACAATTTTCTCGCCAGAGCATTGCCAGAATTGCGGGAAGACGTGCCGCTCCCTACAAGACAACGAAAGTGGTTCCAACATGACGGGGCGCCGGCACATTTCAGTCGTCGTGTGCGTCGATTCCTGGACCGACGGTTCACAGAAACGTGGATTGGCAGTGGTGATCCTGTACCATGGTCTGCTCGATCCCCAGATATGTCCCCTCTAGACTTTTTTGTGTGGGCAGAGATGTGCAACCTTGTTTACGCAACTCCTGTTGCATCAGAAGACGATCTGGTTGCCAGGATAGTACCAGCAGCAGGAACAATTTAGGATACTCCTGGGGTTTTTTCCCGTGACAGACAGAACATGATCCGACGGTGTAACCTTTGTTTATGTGTCAATGGGCGCATTTTTGAAAATCTACTGTAACTGAAATTGGTTTGTGTTAATGTATTGTGTCTTGGTCATAAAAAAATGGAAAAGCGTTTGTTGGTTTAATTAATTTGCCTCCAGAGAAATCTTCCTCTACGGGTTTAAATACTCCTCATAGGAAAAAATGATATTAGGGAAAAATATTTGTTTTGATGTCCCCTACAACCTCCCAGAGTTTGTCGGTTTAAATACTTTTCACCCTGTATATGTATAACCACTGCATGAAAGAGGAAAAGTACCAATCAAAAATGTACCCATAGAACCATTTTATGAGATTTTACAATAAGGGTAGTGGAAAACAGCTGACAATGCCTTAAAAACTATCGTTCAGATGCGTCTGAAAGGAAAGTCTAGAACGAAAGTATATCACTAATTTAGACATACCGCAGTGAGGCACGCACCATAACGGACAACTGTTCAAAAACGGAGGGTTTCCGGGCGATTAGCGGAAAAAAGAAAGAAAAAAATAGTAAACAAATAAATGGATCATGAGACAGTCTGAAGTAGAATATACAATTGTGGATCTAAGAAATTCTTTGCTATATTTCTGTAGATAAAAAGAGAAGGAGACGGCAGTCTAATGCGAGATGCGGAAATGAAATTACAAAATGTGCAGGAGGAATATATGTGAAGACCATGTTGCTTGAAAAAGTCTAGAGGAGGCGACATTCAATCGTCGTTACAAAATGTCTGATGATGATGATGATGACGATAAAGATGATGATGACGCGAAGATAAAAGCAAGGGTGATAAAAGGCTTGAAACGAGTCAGACTGACAGTTATACTTCCCCTCGTCCATAATGACAATGGGTCCAAGAAATTTATTACGTATTACTCTGTGTACACTTGCCGTATTTCTAGAATTAGGCAACTGAAGATGTCCGCGTTACTTACTGTAACTTATTGCCTGTACAAAAAACAGTCAGTTATATCTAATGGTGAGCGTAGGACTCCAGCAGTCTCATTTCATATCGAAAAGAAAGTAGCACAAAGTAACAATGAAGTCATAGAACCAGTTTATGACTTTTGCATTTAGGGCAGATGACGATAAAATATGGAAATGACGTAGTGGATAACGTCGGAACTCCATGAGACTTGGGTTGATGCTGTTGTACACAAAGAAGGCAAGGCTAGAAATTGTAACGAAATGCACGTAAACCTGCAGAGGACCGATACATGATACAAGGAAAAGCAGTTGATACTCAGTACAAACAAATACAACATAAATAGGCCCAGTGATCTATAATTATGATTACAAGATTGCCACTACGCAATGGAAGCAGTCACATCCAGACATGGGAGTGTGTATATGAAGCAGTTTAAAGTGGAAGTACCACACAAAACTAACCTTAGAAAAGACAGATGCCAGATAGGCTCATTGGGATAATTCTGAGGTATTGTAGTCCAACCAGCAAAGTCTTGCTAGAGTGATGATTAAATATCGCTTGTGTGGATCTCGAACATGTTTGGGACTGACAGTAGAAATAGAGAACATTCACAGAAGAACAGCGCTTTTTCACAAGTTCGTTTAACAACCACCAAAAAGTCATGGTGACTCCAGAAAAGAGCGGCTCTGCCAAACACGTTGTGCGTTAGGTATAAAATTCCGTGAGCCTACATTCCTGGAAGAGTCAACCTATGTATTTCTTCTTTCTACAAACATGAAGGAAAAGAAACCGCAACAACAAAAAATAATTAATGTAGAGTAATCACCTTTTGGGAATACATTTGTCTAGGTAAGGTATTGAAGTGATTAACACTGCAACAGCACAGGTTAATCTAAGCGCGAGATATGACACAACAAATGTTACATGCTGGTTCGTTAATAACGTTGTAACCACCAGAATGTTGAATGCAAGCATGCAGCAGTGCACACATTGTGTTGTACAGGCGCCGGAAATCAGTTTTTGGGATGGAGTTCCATGCCTGTTGCAATTGGTCGGTCAATACAGGGACAGTTACTGTTGGCTGCGGATGACGCCGGAGTTCTAGTCCTATGATGTCATATATGTGGTCGAATGCAAACAGATCTGGGGAGCGAGCATGCCAAGGCAATATCTCGACACTCTGTAGAGCATGTTGGATTAGAACAGCGGTATTTGGGCGAGCGTTATCCTGTTGGGAAACACCACCTTGAGTACTGTTAATGAATGGCAGCACAGCAAAGCGAATCACCAGACTTATGATCAAATTTGCTGTCAGAGAGTGAGAGATAACCACGAGAGTGCTCCTGTTGTCGTACGAAATCGCAGCCCAGACCATAATTGCAGGTGTAGGTCCAATGTGTATAGTAAGCAGGCTGGTTTATTGCAGACCCCCAACTGGCCTCCATCTAACCAAAACACGGCCATCGCTGTCGCCGAGGCAGAATCAGCTTTCATCAGAAAACAGAACAGACACCACCTTGTCCTCCATTGAGCTCTCGCTTGACACCACTGAGGTCGCAAACGGCGGTCGTTTGGGGATCAGTCGAGTGCACGCCACAGGGAATGCACGCTAGAGGGTGTCCGGCTCGGAGTTGTCCTCGAAGTAAACGATTTGCAACAGTTCGATGTGTAACTGCGGCACCAAATGCTGCTCAAATTGGTGCTGCAGATGCAGCCAGAGCACAACGGTCTTCCCTCTCGGTACTGCCACGTGGCCTTCCGGATTTTCTCGCTATCTTACATTCTCGTGACAACTGCTGCCAGCAATGATGTACAGCAGCTACATTCCTACCAAGTCTTTGTGCAATACTTCAAGAGGAACATCTAGCTTCTCGCAGCCCTGTTACACAACGTCGTTCAAACTTGTGAGGTGTTCATAATAGCGTCTTTGTCGCCTTAAAGGCATTTTTGACTAAATTCAACCCACGACATCCAATCCCAAAGGTAACTAACACTCACGAATGTTATTGGGTGTATTTAAAAGAAACTTGATTTGCATCCTCTCTTCCAGTGCCACTCCTATGCGACTGGCTCGAAATTGGAACAGACGTAATCTTTCTGATATGAAAACATGCCTAGCAACTTTCGTTTATTTCGCACGAATCCTTCTTGGTGAGGTGGATTTTTTTTCCTTCAGTGTAAATCTCGCGAAAAATCCTCCCCCTTACTATCCCCGACCGGAACAAGAAATGGTGGGGAGTGACGGTGATACACAGAGTACTCCCCACTGTTCACCGTAAGGAAACTCGTGGAGTATAGACGTAAACGCACATGTAAATAATGAGTGGATGGACGTGTGTAAAAGAAAAACACTGAAGACTAAGCTTAACTGGAGTTTCAAAAGTAGGTGTACAATGAGCAGTGTATTAACAGTGCAAAGGCACAGCGACGTTTGACAGAAAATGAAAAAGTTTACTTTGAGGGACGAGGTGCGGCGCTGTACCCGCAAGAGGAGTGACAACGTCAGAGGGGGGAGGGGGGGGAGCACCGCGTACATTGTTGCAGTCAGGAGGCCCCCTTATATCACGGCGAGTGCCCAGTATCAGACACCTTTTTGCAAATCGCTTGAAGAAGCTACTTCCGTAAGTCGATTAGGCATGGAAACACACACAACAGTGTGGCTTCCGCACGTTTCGTCATGTAGAAGTAGCTTCCGCAAGTTAAACAGTTCCTAGTTCCTTGGAGCTTGCTGAATCACCTGCTGAGCTTGCCGGTTGCTGCACGTTTTTGTGCAACGTGCAGAAGTGTTGTGTGGACAGTGCAAAACGAAAGTATTGAAATACGTGTGGACCAGTGAAAAAATCAGCGGTTATTTCAGAGTCCAGTGCTTTCCTGTGTTGCGGGTGAAACATATCACGCACCGTCTGGTCGTTAGGATAAGTATGAAATGAACTGTCGACTCCAGCTGTCAGGCTGCCACATATACAGGCTTATACAAACTTTATAACATTCTTGTTTCATTTATCTCATCATTTACAGGCTCAATTTATTAAACTGTTATTAATTCCGTTACATCTCTGCTCTGGTTCGACTGTTACTAATCGACACTTGAACCTAAAACATAAGCAATTGTCATTTTGTAATTCCAGAATCCCTTTCACAAGAAGTGAAACTAGCTTTCCGTTAATATTTATGTGAAGAACACATCTACACGTTAGGAATGTTTTCCGACTAACAGGCTTCATGCAATAAGCAACTTTACACAACCCATTGTTGATGAACTGATTTTACGAAGTTCAATACTAAAAGCCAAAAGCCATAAAAAAACTATGTTGCGATGTGAGAGGAATGAATTAATACGTGATTCCGTGATGTCAGTCTGTACACACCAGCAAGTTTTTGACTGTAGTCAGCAAAATCCTCTGACGTAACCAGTGGTTCTTAAAACAATACACAAGTAGTCGCTAATCAGCCACCAGTGTCTCAGTTTTCCGATAGACTTTGTGAGCCGCTTTTGTTAGAATTTTGTAACCGTATTAAGGAATGAACGTACAATTCTGAAAGAGATACTTCTTGTCAACCTGAATTTCTTGAAATTTCTCTTGGCGTTACTAGATCATTAGCTACGCTGTCAAGAAATCATAAATTTTAGTCAAGCGAATACTCGCAAATTCTTTCACAGCCACTGCAGTATCGATGGTCGCCGAGAAACGAAGATGAATATTTACTATTTAACTGATACGCCTGTGGTCTTTCATGGGCCGCATAACGCGTGGTTTTCAAAAATAATTTAAAGAAGTAGTAAGTACTGGAGATTGAAACTACAGATGCGAAAATACCTAACCAAATTCAAAATTTGTAGACTCGGTACGGTCATAAAATTAAGAAAGCGAGAAAACGGAGAAAGTCGACAAAGTGTAGATGACTTGCACGGAAATTAATGAGAGTTCTTTTGACTCCATGAAATTTATGTTTACCACTCACAGCACCAATAATGTTTGGAAAATCCTATCTATTTGGAAACTATTGGTGATTTGTAGTAATTCTTTTTCTGTAGAAGACATCTAAAATTTTTAAGGACAAAACTATACCTGAAATTTATTCCTTTGAAGATAAACTACGTTATGGTATTTATTTTAGGTATCAGAATTCTTCTGGCAGGAAATTGAGGGTGAGAAAAATTCTGTTCTGGAAAACATAATGATACAGAAGAAAAAAGAACTACTTTGAAAAGAGATGAAATAAGTGAGAGAAATGCCGACGCTATTCTTAACAGGGCGATCGAAACAATGCGCAAGCCTGTTGAGTATCACATGTTCGGAGATTAAGCGTCATATGAGATGCGTTGTTTATCAGACCTTAAGAGAAAAAAAAATTGAGACGGGTGATCCAATATGCAGTACTGTAAGTTTCTACAGAGGATGCCTATATAAACTGCTACGTGAACGCCGGTGAAGTACATTTCACACGCACACCGCCCGAAGGAGTTGTTTTTTCGGCCTACTGCCGAAATACATCATCCACGAGATAACTGATTTATAAATATTCTGTTTAAACGAATTATTTGCGTGAGTTATGAAATATTAACATTCTAACAATCAAATATCCTCTTTTCATAGATTCATGTAGAGCCACACAGCAGTCTAGAGCAGTTCGACAGATTGTGCACATCGGGAATCGGGAAAAATACATAAACGAGTGGAAATTATCCCCTAAAAATAAAAAGAATATTTCATTTGATTGGTGTAAAAGTATAGTTTGGGACAATAAACATTACTTTTATTCGATATTTAAGCGTTTCATTGAGTTTAAAAAACGATTCAAATGGCTCTGAGAACTATGGGACTTAACTTCTGAGGTCATCAGTCCCCTAGAACTTCGAACTACTTAAACGTAACTAACCTAGGGACATCACACACGAGGACATCATGCCCGAGGCAGGATTCGACCCTGCGACCGTAGCGGTCACGCGGTTCCAGACTGCAGCGCCTAGAACCCCTCGGCCAACCCGGCCGGCTTCATTGTCTCACCTGTGGCTAATAACCGAAGAGTAAATAGACGACGATGTCTTGGTGATGTAGCTAGCAGCACTTTTGTATCCTGCTTTCGAAACCATGAGCCTACAATCCACAAGTGATGTTCAAAATTTGCTTATAAGATTATCAGAAAGTTTTTAATCTGGTCGAAGTTCTTTAATTTTAGTTTATTTAATAGCGTTTCTTGAAAACGTAAACACATAGGCCTCTATATCCAGTCATTCACCCAAGAACATCTTTTTTCACCAAGTTATTGTTTTTCGTCACGCTTTTTCCCCAGCAGTAACAATACAAGAATGGTGGCGGTTACCTCTCGTTCCTGCGCACAAAATTGTAACTGCAAGTGGCCATGTGACTCCAGATGGTTTCTTTTCCGCAATTTTGGGAAAAAATATTTTGTTGAGAAAAATTTTGGAGAAACGGAAACCTTGGAGAAATTTCTGAAGAAGAAAATTTCGTTACCAAGGAAATTGCGGGAGCATTTTATCTGCCTAGCTTTACTGCTAATGCCATCTCTGATATTTTAGTTCAAACAACGCCTTCGTTGTCTTATTAGATCTCTCTCTCTCTCTCTCTCTCTCTCTCTCTCTCTGTCTCTTTTCAAATCGATAGATACACTTCCATTTGTCGTCTCTGGTGGAAGCTTCATATTAATGGCTGCAAGATATCAATACAAGGGTCACACATATCGACATTTCGAACTTTGGTAGCCGAAACTGTGTTAAGGCGTTCAAGATCAATACAGGCAAGAGAACAAATATAGAACGTTTATTGAACAGAAAATTATGACTTGAGTAAATGACAAATCCTTTATTTGGATATAATCGTACACACGATCGGGGCTTCGGAGTGTAAATTCATCTTCAAGCGCTACAATAAATGTTGAAGAAGATTATACTAACGAACATTTTACATGTCTGCAAATGTTTGTACAAATGTTAGTCACAAACAAAGTGAAACATTCTTTTACGATTTTCTTTCTGTTTTTCGGCCTTTATCCCGCGCCAACGCTGGGTCGGCTGTGTTATTACGGATTTGGCGGTGTTAGTTGCTTAGGGTGGCCGGATGCTCTTTCTGACGCCACCCCGAAACTCCTGGGACGTAAGCAGTGTACCCCAGCTGTCGACTTCTGGTGTAAGCCATGAAATAATGCGCATGTCTTCAGATGTCTGCGAGTAGTGTAACTGAGGTGGAACGTGGGGACCAGCCCCGTATTCTCCTAACGGGCTGTGGAAAACCGCCTAAAAACTACATCCAGGCTGGCTGGCTTACCGACCCACGTCGTTGATCCGCCGGGCGGATTCGATCTGGGGATGGCGCGCCTACCCGAGTCCAGGAGGCAGCGCATTAGCGCTCTCGGCTATGCTGGTGGGTCAAAACATTCTTTTATGATGTGCTGTTAAAATACCGTTGTCATACAAATGCACACCCAGACTATTGAATACGCTGCAAGGTTACTTGGTATCATGGATTTGGCTATAAGTTGTAAGTAGGATGTTTAGGTTTTTTTTATTGGTAACGCCGCCGCCACATAGCGCTCTGTATGAAAATCACTGGCTGTGCCTTGTGCAGTCTGTGGCTGGTTTGCATTGTTGTCTGCCATTGTAGTGTTGGGCAGCGGCAGCTGGATGCTAACAGCGTGTAGCGTTGCGCAGTTGGAGGTGAGCCGCCAGCAGTGGTGGACGTGGGGAGAGAGATGGTGGAGTTTTGAAATTTGTAAGACTGGATGTCATGAACTGCTATATATATTATGACTATTAAGGTAAATACATTGTTTGTTCTCTATCAAAATCTTTCATTTGCTAACTATGCCTATCAGTAGTTAGTGCCTTCTGTAGTTTTAATCTTTTATTTAGCTGGCAGTAGTGGCGCTCGCTGTATTGCAGTAGTTCGAGTAACGAAGATTTTTGTGAGGTAAGTGATATGTGAAACGTATAGGTTAAAGTTAGTCAGGGCCATTCTTTTGTAGGGATTATTGAAAGTGAGACTGCGTTGCGCTAAAAATATTGTGTGTCAGTTTAAGCACAGTCATGTAAAATTTTTGAAGGGGATGTTCCATATGGCGACCCTGCCAGGATCATATGGAACGTCCCCTTCAAAAATTTTACATGACTGTGCTTAAACTGACACACAATATTTTTAGCGCAACGCAGTCTCACTTTCAATAATCCCTACAAAAGAATGGCCCTGACTAACTTTAACCTATACGTTTCACATATCACTTACCTCACAAAAATCTTCGTTACTCGAACTACTGCAATACAGCGAGCGCCACTACTGCCAGCTAAATAAAAGATTCAAACTACGGAAGGCACTAACTACTGATAGGCATAGTTAGCAAATGAAAGATTTTGATAGAGAACAAACAATGTATTTACCTTAATAGTCATAATATATATAGCAGTTCATGACATCCAGTCTTACAAATTTCAAAACTCCACCATCTCTCTCCCCACGTCCACCACTGCTGGCGGCTCACCTCCAACTGCGCAGCGCTACGCGCTGTTAGCATCCAGCTGCCGCTGCCCAACACTACAATGGCAGACAACAATGCAAACCAGCCACAGACTGCACATGGCACAGCCAGTGATTTTCATACAGAGCGCTACGTGGCGGCGGCGTTACCAATAAAAAAACCTAAACATCCTACTTACAAAGTGACAAAGTATTTACTAAAATTTAGCATACACTGACGCCTAAGTAAGTAGAAGTAATTCGAGGCAACACTAGTCGACGCCCATTGAACTGAGCCTGTATTCTACTGAGGTGTTAATCGCAACATGAGCTTCGTAACTGTCCAGTGTAATAACATCTTCATGAATTTTGGCTACACAATTGTAAAATAAAAATAAAAAAAACCGAATCGCGTAAATACCAATGGCTGCAGCACTCATGACTACCGTCACAACTCTCCTAATGGAGGTATACAATGACATCATTTGTTCCCTTTTCTACCTACAGCACTTTCTCGCCTTATCTCTCTTCATGTAACTGCTCTCCCTAAGAGGAGGAGTAAATGGAAGATTCAGTCTCAGGTGTCACTATTTTCTCTTACCCGATCACTACAAAACTTGTTTTACACGCGTAAGAAACAGTTTCAAGAACTGACGTGTGATGAGAATACTTTAAAGAACTTGAGGAAGTAGTGAAGAACTTTATTTAAAATATGCATGTCCTTTCATTCATCACATTTTTCGCCACTTTAATATTGCCACGTAATTATGTGCAAAAGTATTTTAACATGAAGGGAAGAATGGTAATTTTCAGAGAAGTTTTGTTTTAATGGTTTCAGGCTTTTATATCAAATATTCAAAATTCTGGGTTGTAGGAAACAGAGAAATAACTAAGATTGTCTCATACGATGTAAAATCGGACAAATGATCAAACTTACTGTAAAATCAATATGTCACGAACGGAATAAGCGTTCTAGACATATTTTCTGCAGCTGATAGGAATAACTATCGGATAGAGGTAGAATGCTTAAATCAAAAGCTAAGTTAATCACTGAACACAGCGAAATACAGTTACTCATGTATCAACATAGTACGTTCATTAGAGGGCTCCATAGAAGCACTGAATAATGTCTTCGTTCGTCTGGGGTTCCATGCGGTATCCGGAGATAAGTGCGAAGTGTCTCCCATCTCGGAGTGTTAGGGCTGGGTGCGTCGGCCACAGCGTTCTTTAAGTCTGCATACTCGCAGAAATACAAGTATCCCTTCTCCTGGTCCGTGGCCTTCCAGGATGTCCAGCTGATATTGCTGCATACGTCTGTGCAGACGTAGTAGTCAGTGCCAGGGTTCTCAATGTACGGAGTGTTTACGCCCACGAACACCACAGCTGCCCTAGTGTTAGTGTCGTACACGATCTTCCAGAAGATCTTTGGAACTGGAATGTACTTGCTGCCGTCAGCATAAAGATACAACTCCGTCTCGACATTGTTCACGTCCGGCAGCGTCGTGATGCCGTGCGTACCCGTGTAGATTTCCAGCTCTATCTCGTTGTTCGAAACATAGGAACGTACATTATTTTCCAAGGTGTTCCAGTTGCCACCGTTGAACGTTTGCCACTGCGGCGCAGCATTCACATACAAAAATGAGGCATACTCCAGCGCGCGGAGAATGAAATCGGCCTTAGCACTGAGGTGTCCCCTGGAAAGGAAGTAGTCGCTGGTTTCAAAAATGTACTTGGACCCCAGTTGACTGGACCCCAGCAGCGTGCCGACCGTCTGAATCTGCGTGGCACGTTTGTACTGGTTATCCAAGTCGATGTCGCCGAAGAAGCCGCCGTCCAACCAATCGCGCCGGTCAAAACCGCTCTGCCTTTCCCCCATTTCGGCGATCATCGTAGAGTGGTCGTACACCGTGCTGTAGGAACGATCGTCGAAGCAGGCGTCGATCAGCGTGTAGAAGTCGGCGCCGACCTGGAAGCCTAGCTGGATCACTTGGTACTGACCGCTGCTTCCGCAAGAGCTGCCCGTTTTCTGGCCTGACGGCTTCAGCTGGGATCGGCATCTGAGATCAGCGAAGTCGTACGATCGCCCGTTGATGGAGAAGGTGGAGCCCGAGACGCAGAAGGCCGTTGCTTGGGACTGCCCGGTGGCCTGGAGGCTGTTGTCGGGGCACGCGAGTACGATCTGCTCGTTCCGGCTGAGCGAGATCACCCCCGAGGAGTCCGGCGTGACGAAGCCGTGCACGTCTTTGCTGCCACCGGGTTTCAGCAGCAGCGGCTGCGGGTCGCGCATCTTGGATCCACCGAGCAACCTGCCAATTTGAATACACAGTTCATACTGGTCACACCCATAGGGTTAGTTTCGCAACAGGCTACAAAAAAGATTACAAAAAAAACTCTGGAAAAGCATTTCCACACAGTAAATCGTAAGTTGAAAATTTTACGACCGAATCGTATTAGTTTGCTTCAGTTAAGTATTAAAGTCAGAGAAAGAGTCTGATGTTGCTTAATCTACAATTACAGAAACTGACTACTGTAGCCTATGCAAGAGAAAGCGAAATAATCCTCAGAATTTCACGAAGAATCTAATACACTACTGACCTTGCTAAAAACTTTATAAAGTCAAGATCGTATAATTGTTTCTTTATTTAACACTCGGTTTCGACAGACATTGCTGTCATCCTGAGATCCTGAAAAAACTTTGTTATGAAACGTGTTCATTTTAAGTTGAACCTCTCACCAAGTTGTCATGTGGATAAAAAAACCAGCACATTACAAAAGGTTTATCATAATTAAAATATCTAAAAACATAAAGCACAAACACATCGCGGACGAAGACCGAAAGCACACAACTTTACTACTATGCGGCCCATGATTTGCACATGCGCAAATCATGGGCCGCAACTCAAGAGTTGCATAGGGTTACATCAAACAGAGAGCATCCCAGGGTGCCCCCGAGAGCTACAACACCAACAAGAGCTTCTCGGCTTTTGGCAAGATAAATAGGTAGGTTTTGTTCTAGGTCACACTTTATTGATGAAAATATACAGTCATATCACAAACAAAAAGGGTAAGCACTAATAATTTGCTGTGGATGTCATATATCATTCATTCAACTGTTTATGGATTTTAAAATTAAAAAGAAAAATTACTTTCAAGCTAATTCGTACTTGGATCGTAGCAACCATTTCATTACTGCATGCTTTGAGCACAGTACTCTTTACATCAAGTTTTATTTTGTAAATGTTTCTACTCACAATATTTAAGAACCCTTTAGTAAGTAGCTCTTGTTACTGGTGATCGAGTATGTGCAGCAATCACGGCACACATTTCTTACAATCGCTACACATATCAAGTGTCGGTATCAATTTTAGTTTCGTTGTTACTGAAAACTTAATTTTCATGTTATACACTGGTTTTGTGTGAAACAAGCGTTGTGCTACGCAGTGATGTAGTATTTTCCTTATGTATTTTTAAGTATGTGAGCATCAGCGTCACTCAAGTACCGAATACTCTCAAATCGCTTCTGGAGTCCATAACCATAAGTGAGTATACAGACATTCGAAGATCAAATCCCTGTGCATGATGACGGGAACTAGGAGAGGCACTTTGATAACATAATACCCGTGAAACAATTGTTTGAACTAGCAAGCGTTAAATCACGTCCATAATCAGTATCAAGTACGGACGCCGGTGCAACCCATCATATTTACGTCCGACAAAAATTCATTTTCGGGAGAATATCATCAACACCGAAATAATGGAGGCGATGTAAAATACATAGTACTGTCTTGCTTGAAGCAGAACCACACATTATTTCAAAAGCCATAGCTGTTTTCCCACGCGTACTACGTTGCTATATCATTATTTTCCCAATCACAATATGGTTGACGTAGGTCGTTACAAAATTTTAGAATCGTAATTGACGAACTAGTTTATGTAGGTAGGAGAAACTGGATTTTTTAATAGTATCTATTACGGGACACTGTAAATAACGTGAATTAAGAAATGTTAAATTTGAATTGTGCCAGTGGCCTTTCCTGTGATTTTCCTCTATGCTCAATTTAAGATTTTAGAACTTGACTTTGAGATCTGTATAAAAGGATATAAACCGTACCTTCTGAATCCGTGTGTAACGCTGACTGATATTCATACATATGCCCACGTCGTAGCGAGACTCATACATTTTCGTCGAACATGTTTAGTTTCAGCATAATGTACTGAAGACGGACTAATACGCATTAAGTTCGTAATGGGATAAGAGATGGTTGCAGCTTAACATTATGGTATCGTTTCTGCGTCGAAGAAGCTATGAAGGGAGCTCAAATCAGATTAGCCAGTGATATAAAACTGCACACGGCGGAGGTACCACAGCTGAAGATCATAGACGTTTTAGTCTTTCATCCCAAACCACTTTGGACAGAATGTGGGTTAGGTATAAAGAAAGCTAAGACGTTCGCGGTACTGAGAAGTAGAAAGAACAGCCGCTTGTTTAACAACATAATTTATTAATTACGACAATAGAAGAAGGTACTGGATTCACCTATGTATGAAGATATCAAAAGTAGATTGGAATAAGCGGAGAAGGCTTGTGTAAATAAAAGAGACCTTTTGATGTCACGTATCGATATGGAACAGAAGGGAACTTTGATAAAGCTGAGTAGTGAGTGAAAACCAAATGTGGATTAAGGGAAAAAGCAGGCATTAGAAATGTGTAGCTGTCGTAGAATGTTACAGATAGTGAAGAACTACAAAAAAGGACAAGTGAAGACAACGAAGAAAGATGACTACTGACGACCCTTATCAAACAAGGCACAGGTTAATCGGACGGCACTGCGGCGTACAGGAATAATAAATGAGGTCCTGGAAGAAGTGGGAAAAAATTTTGAATCTGTAATTCACGTACTGTTTCTTTGTCTTAATCTGTATCAATGATGCACTTAAGAAAAACAGCCGAGTTAGATTACCAAATCAACAAGTAAACAACCATCTAAAGCATTTGATTTTATGATGTTGCTCTCACATGTCTCGTACAAACTATTACGCACGTAAAAATACGTCTAAGGAAGAACTTCAGTGATGAGGATAATTAGAGGGAGCAGCCATCACCTGTAAGAGCGCTGCACTAACCTTTGTGGATTCACGTTAAGTCTAATGCGTCATCAGATAGTTCTATAAAATTGGTGTTCAAGACAAGAGTTAATAATTAAATATGGGAAGTGGTATATGGTTTCTGTAGCGAAATAATAAAAAAATGTAGGAAAAATCGAATAATAAAGGTGTAATGTACGATGTGACGATCTATAATCACTTTATAACTGCAATTGACTATAGATTCTTGTTGCACAGTGTAAACGTAGGTGCAAAGGTAGAAAGAAACGTTCAGCAAACCAAATATCCACATTGCGAAAAAAATTTTGAGCGTAGGAGAGAATACCAGATCAAATTAAGCAACGAGTTAGATATATTATAAACTGAAGGATGTATTAACTGAGGAATGGGGAAACTATTTACCTAGAAACAGCAAAGACGTTGGAATTGCGAAGGAAGTAAAACAAAAGAAAATCTTAAATGCAAAGACGTAGCTATTAAAGATGGGCGAGAGGGCTGGGCCCGAGAATACAATAAGAGGAACTTTATACCATTTGCTGAATTAAATAGAACTATTTGGAAATGTCTCGGTGAGATAGAAGATAAAATGAAAATTTAATGACAGAAACATCAGAAGGCAATCTGAAGTGTGAAGGCAATACGAAATATGAAGAAAATGAAACAGAAACTTAGGTTAACAGACACCACATTTTATCAGTTAAGATGGCAGGAAAATAGTAACAGCTTTACAAGATTACTTTAAATGTTTACGTAACTCAGGAGATGAATTAGATACACAGAAACTATTAATGAAAGTAATGACATTCCAGAGGTAACGCAAGCTCAGGTGTGCAAAATCGTTCAGTCAATGAAGCCAGAGAAGGCGGTGAGAAATGATAGTGTTTCAATAGAATTGTTTGTAGCTGAAGCCAATTTTGCCAAGGAATTGGCAAAACTAGATACTGAACATCTGTGTTAAAAAATAATCCTGACTGTTACAGGTAAGAGTAATAGATATGAGCATCCATTCCGTAAAGAGGAAGGAATCTGCATAACACTATATCTAAGAGAAAGTAGTACAGATTAATAATTTTTCATAGAACCAGTTTTTGAGATTTTCGCTTCAGGGCACTTGAGACAATGGATGGGTAAAAAAATGAAGATTTTCGATATATCAAGACTAATCTTTAAAACGAAGCTTCCGATATATCCTCAAAGGGGAGTTTACAATGAGAGTGTATTGCTACTTTTGATTTACAGCAGTGAGCCACACACGATGAAGGAAAACTGTTCAAAACTAATTACGTCTCAGCTATCGTCTAAAACTTAATTATCAAGTAGAAGAAGAATGGGAAAACAAACGGATCATCGAACAGACTGAAATGAAAGAGATAATTGTGGACCTACGAAAATGTTTGTTGGATCCCAAAACATCCTGGAGGAACATGGAAGCGTTTATGTGAAGACCATGAATCATGGAAAAGTCTAGAGGAAGCCTTTGTCTATCTATTCTAAGTAAATGGATGATGATGATGATGATGATGATGACGAGAATATTAACACACGGTTGGTAAATGATAGTACCAAACCAGACAGACAATTAGTTGTTCCTTCACTGGCCAATAATGGCAGTGGGTCCAAGAAACTTAGTATGTCTTATTCTATGTTGAAGTATCATGTGTGTAGGATTAGGTCACTGGAGATGTCTGCATTACGTAACTTACTGCATGCACAAGAAAAGTCACCCACGCAGGCTGATGCCATATCAAAAACGAAATAATACAAAGTCATCGAAGCAGTTTATGACCTCTGTATTTAGGCCAATTGACGATAACATATGCAAATGATCTCGTGGATAACGTCGGAAGCTCCAGGAGACATCGCGGATGATCTTGTAGACAGAGAAGACGCAACGCTAGAATATTGTATAGAAATGCAAGCAGACCTGCAGACGATTTGGCAGTTAATTCTCAATATAAACGAATGTAACGTATTGCGTCTAAATAGGCGTAATGACCTTTTATTATATGATTACAAGGTTGCCGAACATGCACTGGAAGTGGTCCACCAAAGCAGTATCTGGGAGTGCATACACGAAGCAGTTTAAAGTGGGACTATCACATAAAGCTAATCGTAGGAAAGGCAAACACAATACCGATTCATTGGTAGAATATTGTAATTCCGCCAGAAAGGAGGTAACATACACGATCCCTGTTAGAAGCTTTAATATTGTTCGTCAGTCTGGGATTTATTGTAGGTGTCCCAGAAATGCCATGCCAGACATAGAGAGGTTGTAGAGGTTACCTTGAGGAACGAATCGAACATAGGAATCTGTCACCCAAGGACGCTAGAGACTGTCGAAGTTACAGGCACCGGCACCAGCTATTAGCCGGCCGTCGTGGTCGAGCGATTCTAGCCGCTTCAGTCCGGAACCGCGCTGCTGCTACTGTCGCAGGTTCGAATACTGCCTCGGGCATGGATGTGGTTCAAATGGCTCTGAGCACTATGGGACTCAACTGCTGTGGTCATTAGTCCCCTAGAACTTAGAACTACTTAAACCTAACTAACCTAAGGACATCACACACATCCACGCCCGAGGCAGGATTCAAACCTGCGCGCCTAGAACCGCGAGACCACCGCGGCCGGCGGGCATGGATGTGAGTGATGTCCTTAGGTTAGGTAGGTTTAAATAGTTCTAACTCTAGGGGACTAATGACCTCAGATGTTAAGGCCGATAGTGCTCAGAGCCATTTGAACCAGCTATTAGATCGTTCCGTCAGCAGCAAATGTGACTTTGTACGCTGACGTATCGAAGGCAGAAAGACTGGCAATGTTGTTTGTTATTCACTGATAGTGACTGTTTGCCATGATCGCCAGTGGAGGAGATGGAATTAGTTGTTACGTAGAAACTCCTCAGCTCCTACAAATGCGATGCTCTGTTGAGTCGGTGAATGACGGTTTCGGACAATGATTTTCATTCGCAATTTGTTTTTCTCCTGCAACCGTTTAAAATCTCCAGTGTTTGACGGTACACAAGAGAAAAATAAGCTGCAAATGGAAACTATACAGGACAAAAAGTAAACTGCAAATGGAAACCCGTGTCGGAAACAATCGCCCACCGTGACAACACAGGGTCCCATTCATAAGAGATGAGGCCTTTATACACAGCAGCTAGCTCCATATTGTCTACTGGCGACATTTCCAGTCAGTCGTGATCATTGAATAACAAAAGTAACGTTTTCTGCCGAAGGAGTGGCCGAGTGGCAGGCGCTGGCGCCTTAACGTCTGCCCTCTGCAACGTCGTTCGACAACGCTTCAACCATGGCTTTGTCAAGCAGAGTATGGGTTACAGTTAAAATTCCGTGCGCATACTGTCCTGGAAAGGTCAACCAATATATTGATTCGTCCTACGCATATTTCGCGCAAAGGTGCTGAAGATGAAAGTGGAGAGTGTAAAGCTGACGCGGAAGCTTAACGAACAACCGTTCCTCCCGCGTACTATCGCTGTTGGAATCTGAAAGGAGAGAAATGGCAGTGTTACATACATTGCGGTGACAAAAGTCATGGGATAGCATAGGCACATATACAGATGACGATAGTACTGGGTGCAGCTGTCATTTGTACTCAGGTGATTCATATGAAAAGGTTTCTGACATCCTTATGACAGCGCGATGGGAACTGACATACTTCGAATGCGGAATGGTATTTTGAGTTAGACGCATGGGACATTTCATTTTGGAGATCGTTAGGAAATTCAATATTCTGATACCCACAGTGTCAAGACTGTACCGAGAATATCAAAATTCAGGCACTACCTCTCATCATAGGCAACGTAATGGCAGACGGCCTTCAATTAACGGTCGAGGGCAGTGGTATTTGCGTACAATTGTCAGTGCTAATAAACAAGCGACAACGTGTGAAACAATAGCTAGCATCAATGTAGAGCCGGTCGCGGTGGCCGCGCCGTTGTAGGCGCTTCAGTCCGGAACCGCGTGACTGCTACGGTCGCAGTTTCGAATACTGCCTCAGGCATGGATGTGTGTGATGTCCTTAGGTTAGTTAGGTTTAAGTAGTTCTAAGTTCTAGGGGACTGATGACCGCAGATGTTAAGGCCTATAGTGCTCAGAGCCATTTGAACCATCAGTGTAGGACGTACGTCATACCTATCCCTTAGGACACAGTGGCGAAATTTAGCGTTAATGCGCTGTGGCGACAGATGACGGACGCGAATGCGTTTGCTTACAGCAAGACATCGCCTGTAGCGCCTCCCCTGGGGTCGTGACCATATCGGTTGGAGCGTAGACGACTGGAAAGAGTGACTTGGTCACAGTCCAGGTTTCAATTGGTAAGAGCTCAAAAATGGTTCAAATGACTCTGATCACTATGGGACTTAACATCTGAGGTCATCAGTCCCCTAGAACTTAGTCTACTTAAATCTAACTAACCTAAGGACAACACACACATCCATGCCCGAGGCAGGATTCGAACCTGCGACCATAGCAGCAGCGCGGATCCAGACTGAAGCGCCTAGAACCGCTCGGCCACAACGGCCGGCTGGTAAGAGCTGACGATAGGGGTCGGGTGTGGTAAAGACCACACTAAGCTGTGTACCAAAGTTTTCACCAAAGCACTGTGCAAGCTGGTGGTGGTTCTATACTAATGTGGGCTGTATTTGCATGGAATGGACTGGGTCTTCTGGTCTACCTGAAACGATCATTGACTGTAAATGCTTACGTTCGACGTCTTGGAGACCATTTGCAACCAAACAACTACGGAATTTTCATGCATAAAAATACGCCACGTCACCGGACTACAGTTGTTCGCGATTGATTTGAAGAACATTCTTGACAGTTCGAGCGAATGATATGCCCACTCAGATCGCCGTACACGAACACCATCGAACGTGTACAGCACTTAACCGAGAGGTCAGTTCTTGCACAAAATCCTGCACCTGAAACAATTTCGCATTTTGAACGGCTATAGAGGCAGCAACTTCCAACGACTTGTTGAGTCTATGCCACGTCGAGCTGCTGGTATACGGCGGGTAAAAGCAGGTCCGACACGATACTAGTACCTATCCCATGACTTTTCTCATCTCATTGTAAGGTATCCTCCACGATACACCATCAGGTGGCTTTGCGGATTACAGACGTAGGCAGGCAGACAGAAAACGAAGACTATGCTAAACCTGGTTTTCAAGTTTATGATGAGCATGTACTACCAGTTTTATGGCGAAGAGGCCTGGGTGTTTAATGAGAAGTGCTGCAGTTTGGTTCGAGGGACGAGGCGTCGTACCTGCACGAGGCAGCGGTGAGGCGTGGCCAGCCGTGGCCAGCAGCAGAGCCAGCAGCAGCGGCAGCGGCAGGGGGGCCATCGTGTTCACACTGAGGGGAGTGTGGTCGCCGCCCGCTTATATTACGTGCGCTGATACTCTCGCTCTATTTTAAGCTCGTTAGTGGCTGCACGTGTCATAAGAGGACCAACGGGAGGCGAAAGGTTCAACTACCATTCTGAAAGAGAAACATCTTGTCAACCTTAATTTCTTGAAATTTCTCTTGGCATTACCAGATCATTAGCTACACTCTCAAGAAATCATTTGGGTTAAACCCCTTAAGAGATATCTGCTGAAGCTGTGATGGGGTTAGAATTTATGGTCTCGGCGACATTGACTGACTGAAGGCGGAGATCTATAGTTCGATATAACGTAGCTAATAGGCTGGCCATCCTCTGTGACCGAGCGGTTCTAGGCGTTTCAGTCCGGAACTGCGCTGCTGCTACGGTCGCAGGTTCGAATCCTCGGGCATAGCTGTGTGTGAAGTCCTTAAGTTAGTTAGCTTCAAGTAGTTCTCTAAGTCTAGGGGACTGATGACCCCATATGTTAAGTTCCATAGTGCTTAGAGCCATTTGAACCATCACACCCGTAAGAGCTGTTCTTGTCATGTCGGCTACAACTGGATTGTCAATTCCAAAGCATTGTGCTTGCCACTCCTCAGTTAGCCTTGCAATAGGATATTCCTGTAACGTTTAGTCTCGCGTGCGTTTCAGTGTAAAATGAAAGTCCGAAGCTCGTGGTCGTGCGGTAGCGTTCTCGCTTCCCGCGCCCGGGTTCCCGGGTTCGATTCCCGGCGGGGTCACGGATTTTCTCTGCCTCGTGATGACTGGGTGTTGTGTGATGTCCTTAGGTTAGTTAGGTTTAAGTAGTTCTAAGTTCTAGGGGACTGATGACCTAAGATGTTAAGTCCCATAGTGCTCAGAGCCATTTGAACCATTTTGTAAAATGAAAATAGTTGAAAGAGAGGCATAACGGAGACACTATAGCGATCTACACCATAAATCAATTTCAGAATGTGATCGCATTTTTGTAGGAGATACAGGCTTTGAACTTTATACTTGTTACGAGTCAATTATTGACAAAACTGCCATAAAAAAGGAAATCGTCGAAGTTTATACATATTAAATGCAAAGCGATTAACTAATCAGAAAAGATCCATTGCGAAACGAGTTCTTTTGTAATCAACAACAAAAGGTATTTCTGTGAGCTCTACAGTTTTCGAGATACGGAGTTATAAAAATAACTCTGGCCCAAAGTAAAACTAAGAGAAATTTTTCGACAAGCACAGAAATAATACAGAGATTTTTACCACACGTTTACGTGATTTTCCCAAAAGATAAACTTTACAGCGATTTTCAGTGGCCGCGGAGAGCACAGTGCTGTAGTGCTGCGACAGCTGCCTTCAACTGCGTCGCTGCTTTGGAACCTACAACTCAGATGCCACCTAATTTAACAGTGTAGTTCATTGAAAAAGTTTTAGGGAGATGGGGGCAACGAAACCCTATTTGGGGAATCACATTGGCATACCCCTATAATATGTTAGGGAGACGTGGAACACGAAAAATCTGGTTTGTTGTGCAGTGATCGGGACCCTGCTCCATCTGAATGCGAAGCTTTTGCCCCTCCAAATCCGCTACATGTCTCGCTACCTCGTGAGTAGTACGGTGCAAAAAAGCAGCGTTTTCGTCTTTCCACGTTTCTGTAGATATTGAACTTTTCGGATTGTGGTGAGCTGTCAGTACAAATGCCTCAGCTGTAACTAAAATGAAAGTAATGGGATACATATTATAAATGCTTTTAGGCATACCATCACTACTATAGAAGTCGGCAGAGCGCATCCCATGTCAACCACGATGTTGTTATAACTGACTGTATCAGAATTGTTCAAGCAGCCTAAGAAGATGTGATTGGCATCTTCTTTGCTGCTGAAGGTCGGCCGTCGCTGTAGCTTCATCAGATTGTACAAGGTGTTAGTTGTATAAGTGCAGATACTTCTGTTGATGAGTGAGGATCGTGTACTGAGCAACATTACATTAGCTTTTAAATCATTAGCACACTAGTAATTCTAGTTTTTAGGTTGCTACGAGTAGCACATGCAAGCCATTAATGTATATTTTCCCCTGGGAACAGGTCACGTATTCAAGTATGGACATAAAGCAGACAGTCTTCACGGGGAAGGTAACGACTGCGCAGAAAACATAAGGTGGTAAGTAATGTAAGGGGTTTTCGAGAAGACTGTTAGACAAAGTGAAAAAACACTGTACCAATTACCAACATATCTGCACCTATACCCTTAACGCCCTGTATAGTCACTAGAGTCTTGCCTGACTCATTTCTTAAACATGTTACCGGTTATTGTCTTCTGGAAACCTAAAAATTCGGCGCCTAACTTAAGCTTGAGATTTCACTAACGTGCACTAAATATTTTTCAAAAGCAATGAGAAATCAATTCAACTGACTGGAAGAAGAAGCACGTTTTAGTCTTTACATAATTTAAGCACAGCGCGAGGGTGACCAATGTATATGTCACTTGATTTACTTAAGACGTTTTCAGGATGGTTCCTTGCCGAAGGCCATGGCCGGTTCCTTTTCTCATGGTGACCCAAATGAATGTTTTGTAATGGAATTCAAAGTCCATATATTCTTTGTTAACATCTTCTTCTTCAGGAACGAAATTTACAGAAGTTTTTGAAGTTTAAAATTAAATGTATGGCTTCTTCATAGCACCGATTGTCTATGGAATCCGGTACGGTAGCTCAGCCTTTAATAAAAGAAGTGAGAGAGATATTAATCGATGAACTTGAAGGAGTGTCTTATGACGTCTGCCCAGAACAAATAATGAAAACAATTACGAAGAAATGGAAAAGAAAGGGTAGCGTCTTTGAATAGTAATTAAAACGGCTTCGAGCCTCGCCACTGCTTAAATTTTGAATAAAAATGATCAAAAATGCCGGTCGAAAGGTCATAAGGAGTCACCGTCGTTCTACCAACCGCCTTGTCATAGAGGGCAGAGGAGCGGACAGAGGTTAAGGACACTCTCTTGTCTTTGGGCTGAGAAACTGCCCATAAAAGACGAAAAAAATCAGCAATGATCAACGGAACGAGGGTGTAGAAGGCAATGAAAACCACTGCGTTACAGATACACAATGTGTATCCACAGAACATGTGGCCTGTAATTGAAAAAACGTCGTGGTGTTCCCTCCATTGGCAAAAGATTCCCCTATTCGGATCTGCGTGAGGCGACTGCCAAGTGCGAGGTGACTATGAAAAGAAGACTGAATAACCAAAGAAACGGTAACGGTCTACGAATCGGGTCGTGAAATGTCAGACGTTTGAACGTCGTAGGTAAGATAGAAAATTTGAAAAGGGAAATGCTAAGGCTCAATCTAGATACAGTAGGGAAGAAGACAAGGTTTTCTGTACAAATGAGTATAGAGTAAAACCAACAGCAGCAGAAAATGATATAGTGGGAGCAGGATTCGTTATGAATAGGAAGTTAGGGCAGAGAGTGTATTACTGTGAACAGTTCAGTGATAGGTTTGTTCTTATCAGCATCGATAGTAGACAAACACCGACAGTAACAGTTCATGGGGGGACTGGGTTCCAGTTGTAGGGGAGGAAGTAAAAGGAAAGGTTACATTAGAACGTGCACTGTTGAAGAAACAGAAAAGGAGGCGGTATACTTGGAAAGGACCAGTTGGACTGCATCGTGGTTAATTAGAGATTCCGAAATCAGATTATGGATTGTAAAGCGTACCCAGGAGCAGATATAGACTCAGATCACAATTTAGTACTGATGAAGGGTGCACTGAAGTTTAAGACACTAGATAGGAAGAATCAGTGCGGAAAGAAGTGGGATATGGAAGTACAGTGGAATAAAGAGGTACTCTTGAAATTCTTTGAGGCTATAGATACTGCGATTATGAGTAGCTCAGTAGGCAGTTCAGTTCAGGAGGCATGAACAACTCTGAAAAGGGTAATCAAGTTGAAAAGGAAAACATAGGTACAAGGAAAGTACCTGCGAGGAAACCATGGATAAACAAGAAATACTGTAGTTGATCGACAAAAGAAGGAAGTACAAAAATGTGCAGGGGAATTCAGGAACACAGGAATACACCTATAAACGAAATTAATAGGAAATGAAGGGAATCTGTGGCGAAATGGCTGCATGAAAAACGTGAAGAAATAGTAAAAGAAATGATTGTCGAAAGGACTTACCGGCATATAGGTACGGCGAAACAACCTTCGGTGAAATTAAGCAAGGGCGGTAGCGTGAAGAGTGCAATAGTAATTCCACTGTTAAATGCGGAGGAGAGAGCGAATACGTGGAAAGAATACACTGAGGGCCCGTATGAGGGGAAGAACTTGTGTGGTGACGTGATGGAAGAACAAACAGGAGTCTAAGAGATAGGGGATGCAGTATCAGAATCATAATTTGAAAGAGCAGTAGGTATAGATAACATTCCATCAGAGTTTCTAAAATCACGGGGATAGTGGCAACAAAACGACTAATCATGTTGGTGATTAGAATGTTTGAAACTGGCGATATACCATCTGACTTTCGTAAAAGAAAACATCATCCACACACTTTCAAAGATTGCAAGACCGAGAAGTGCGAGAACAGTCACACAGTCAACTTTACAGCTCAGTCATCCAAGTTGCTGACAAAAATAATGTACAGAAGAATGAAAAAGAAAATTGAGAATCTGGTAGGTGACGATCAGTTTGGCCTTAGGAAAGGTAAAGGCACCTGAGAGGCAGTTCTGACGTTGTGGCTGATAATGGACGCTAGACTAAAGAAAAATAAAGATGCGCTCCTAGGATTTGTCGACGTGGAAAAAGCGTTCTTCAGGGTAAAATGGAACAATATGTTCGAAATTATGAGAAAAGTAGGGGTAAGCTATAGGGAGAGTCGGGTAATACACAGTATGTACAAAAGCCAAGAGGAAATAGTAAGAGCGGATGGCCAAGAACAAAGTGCTCGGATTAAAAAGGATGTAAGACAGGTATGTAGTCTTTCGTCACTATTATTCAATCTGTACATCGAAGAAGCAGCGACAGAAATAAAGGAAAGGTTCAATAGTTGGATTGAAGTTTAAGGTGAAAGGATATAAATGATTTCTCTGATGGCATTGCTACCCTCTGTGAAAGTGACGAATTTTTACAGGATCTGTTGAATGAGATGAACGGTCTAATGAGTGCAGAACGTGGATTGACAGTAAATCTGAAAAAGGGGAAAGGAATTAGAAACAGCAGAAATGAGAACAGCGAGAAACCTAAAATCAGAAATGGGGATCATCACGATGTAGACGCAGATAGGGAAGTCAGCTACCGAACCGGCAAAATAACCAGTGACGGACGGAACCAGGAGGAAATCAGACGCAGACAAGGACTGGCAAAAAGAGCATTCCTGGCCAAGAGAAGTCTACTAGAATCAAACATTGGTCTTAATTTGAGGCATACATTTCTAAGAATGTACGTTTGGAGCGAAGCATTGTATAGTAGCGTAATATAAGCTATGGGAAACAGGAACAGAAGAGAACGGAAAAATTTGAGATGTGGTATTGCAGAAGAATGTTGAAAATTAGGTGGACTGATAAGGTAAGGAATGAGGAGTTTTTCCGCAGAATAGGCGATAAAAGTAATATATTGAAAACAGTGAGAAGAATGGACCGGCTGGTAGGACGTTTGTTAAGACATCACGAAATGACTTCTATTTCTCTAGAGGGGCTGTAGAGGGTGGCCTAGTGGGAGGCGCTGGCGCCTGTAACTTTGACAATCTGTATCGTTGTTGGATGACGTTTCCAGACACGGGTTCCTATAATTACAGTATATGGCGCGTATAGAATTATTTTTCATCACAAAGTATCCGGGGAATTCCTTAAAAGTTTTTCAAGCAGTTTCTGACTACCCTGTAGTTATATCTTGACTAATTTTATAACTAAACGTCAGTTCATGGCAGTTCCCCACATATCATCGCCTTGACAAGGTAGTCCTTGTTCGATCTCTCCTATACTTTGAAGCTGCGCCGACTGGAGTTTCTAATATTATGTGAGTGGCATTCCGAATCACATGGTTTAGTCTACTAGGGTGTCTTAGTGTGCTTCATGAACCTATGCGTGGCATTATGCGCATTAGGACCTGAGCCTGCAGCAACATGCAAAAGGGTGATGTGATAGTCTAAGGCCTCACGAAGGTTATACAGGATGTTACAAAAAGGTACGGCCAAACTTTCAGGAAATATTCCTTACACACAAAGAAAGAAAATACGTTATGTGGACATGTGTCCGGAAACGCTTACTTTCCATGTTAGAGCTCTCTTTATTACTTCTCTTCAAATCAAATTAATCATGGAATGGAAACACATAGCAACAGAACGTACCAGCGTGACTTCAAACACTTTGTTACAGGAAATGTTCAAAATGTCATCCGTTAGCGAGGATACATGCATCCACCCTCCATCGCATGGAATCCCTGATGTGCTGATGCAGCCCTGGAGAATGGCGTATTGTATCACATGCGTCCACAATACGAGCGCGAAGAGTGTCTACATTTGGTACCAGGGTTGCATTGACAAGAGCTTCCAAGTGCCCCCATAAATGAAAGTCAAGAGGGTTGCGGTCAGGTGAGCGTGGAGGCCATGGAATTGGTCCGCCTCTACCAATCCATCGGTCACCGAATCTGTTGTTGAGAAGCGTACGAACACTTCAACTGAAATGTGCAGTAGCTCAATCGTGCATGAACCACATGTTGTGTCGTACTTGTAAAGGCACATGTTTTAGCAGCACAGGTAGAGTGTCCCGCATGAAATCATGATAACTTGCTCCATTGAGGGTAGGTGGAAGAACATGGGGCCCAATCAAGATATCACCAACAATGCCTGCCCAAAAGTTCAAAGAAAATCTGTGTTGATGACGTGATTGCACCGAAGTCAACATTACCTTCCTTCAATTGGGCCAACTGGCGGTGAATCGAGGAAGTACAGTACATCCTGACGAAACTAAAATCAGCTCTAACATGGAAATTAAGCGTTTCCGGACACATGTCCACATAACATTTTTTCTTTATTTGTGTGTGAGGAATGTTTCCTGAAAGTTTGGTCGTACCTTTCTGTAACAACCTGTATGTATCCCAGACGAACAGGTATATACGAGTTTACGTCGCTTCGTATCGGCGACCGGAAGAAGCAGTTGCAATGGGCGTGCCCAAGTTGTACATTGGACTGCAGGTGAATGATGGTTTACCTGGCTAACCGACCGAAATTTTTTTATCTTCGGCCAGACCAAATAGATAGCAGCTGGTATCGAACTGAAACCAGTACCTCGTTCAGCTACCGAGTGGATACTGGTTTCCGGAATTTACGGAGTAAACGTTATACTCGTGTTTTCTGTAAAGAGTTCTTGATTGTAACTGTGAAGCAAAATTCAGAATTTGAGTGGGTACTGGGAAATGTGTGAAAGGAAGCGGTATTTCGTTCCACAACAGCGGTTGCCACATTCTGTTGTAAGGTCGCCATTGAATTGTATTTACTGAAAACGGAATCAATAGTCAGAATACAAGAAGAAACTGCATGAGCAGAACCTGATTATGTACTTACAGATATTAGTTACAGAATTTTGTTAGTTTCATTTGAGAATCAGTGCAGAAAGCGGGGATTTATGTAAGTCCTCAGCTACTAAGTTAACTGGTAGAACATTAGGTCAAGGCAATCAGTGTTAAGAAAGACTGCTCACAAAAGACTTGTGCGGTCCATTCTAGCATGTTGCTGAAGTGAGTGCAACATGTACCAAATAAGGCGTACAGGGAACATTGAACATATACACGGGAGGACAGAGCGAAAGTTCACTTATTTGTCAGGCCCATATGAAAGAGTCACGAAATGCTAATGAAACTGCACTGATAGACACTTGATGATTAACGTAAGCCGGTCATGGTGGCCGAGCGGTTCTAGGCGCTACAGTCTCGAACCGCGCGACCGCTACGGTCGCAAGTTCGAATTCTGCCTCGGGCATGGATGTGTGTGTTGTCCTTAGGTTAGTTAGGTTTAAGTAGTTCTAAGTTCTAGGGGACTGATTATCTCAGAAGTTAAGTGCCATAGTGCTCAGAGCCATCTGAACCATTTGATTAACGCAATCCTGTGGAAGTTTACGAAGTTTCAAGAGAGAAATATAGGAATAATCCCGTAGGTCCGCGGAACAAGACAAAATGACGTCAATTGTAGCTCACGGGGCTGTCATCCTTCTCCCGCTCCAAACTCGAATGCAACGGTTAGAAATCCTTCTAACTGGTACAATGCGAAGTACCCTCTACGACGCGCTTCACAGAAGCTGTAGGGTACAGATATAACCCTACAAAGATGGAACAGAGAGTCGTGGAAAGCATGAAATTTTAGTGGTTTTCTCAGTTCTAAAACAGAGCGAGAGTGACTATCAGACTGCTGACAGGGTTAGTGCTTCCTGGTAAACTGCCCATCCCCAAAGGAATGTCAAATGATGTACGCTCTACACTGATCTGACATGTGCGAGCTGCGTCAATAGGTTGTACGTTGTTATTGAAGCAGTAAGAGAGGAAATACAGAAGTGACTAATGCTATCACATTGCCGCATCATGACTAAATGTGCGCTTTTTTTCTCCTCGGTGTGTCAGTAACATACCGTAATTCGGGATGATAAAAGCTGATGTAGATAAAATTGTATTTCATTTGCCATCTACTGAACGTTTGTGAATCATCCGTATAATTCGAAACATTCTGACAGAAAGTAATAATCTGCAGACTCTAATGTTGGAGTAATCCGCGGCAGATACCGTTCACATTGATGAATGTGCCAGTTTTCCTACTACAGTACCAGGCACGATGTGTACCTAGCAGCTGCACGTGCGACCGACAGCCTTACATTTTTCCCCATACTAAGGAATTTCTGCTCATATAACAGACTTACAGGAGTAAACGTTGCTTTCTTTGTTCCAAGATAAATATAATGATTACTATTTTAATGTCATGTCTAATAAACACTTGGAAAGGTTATCTTCATCCTATGTTATAAATATTATTACCTGACATTGCGGTTACTTGAAGAATAGTTACAGAAGTCTAACAAGCTCCACACACGGAAAGGAAAAAAAATAGGGAAATTTTCTGTCTTGCTGTTCCCCTGGTTGCTTACACTTACAACTTAAATATCTTCAGTATTCCCTTCGTTGCTTATACTTAAGACTACATTTTTATATACACTGAGGCGACGAAAGTCATGGGATAGTGATATGCACACGTATAAATGGCGATAGTATCGGGCACACAAGATATAAAAGGGCTCTGCGTTGGCGGAATTGTCATTTGTACTCAGGTGTCTCATGTGAAAAGATTTCCGATGGGATTATGACCGCATGACGGGAATTAACAGACTTTGAAGGCCAGAATCGTAGTTCTAGCTAGACGCATGAGACACTCCATTTCGGAAATAGTTAGGGAATTCAGTGTTTTGGGATTCAAAGCGTCAAAAGTGTGCTGAATACATTTCAGACACAACCTCTCTGCACGAACAATGCAGCGGCCTTTACTTAACGACCGAGAGCAGCGGCGTTTGCGCAGATCTGTCAGTGCCAACAGACGAGCAACATTGCGTGAGATAACCGCAGAAATTAGTGAGGGACGTACGACGAAGCGTATTCGTTAGGACATTGCAGCGAAATTCAGCGTTAATAGGCTATGGCAATAGACAGCAGACGCGAGTGTCTTTGCTAACAGCTCGGTATCACCTACAGTTCCTCTCGTGACCATACCGGTTGGACCCTAGACGACTGGAGACCTGGTCTGGTCATATGAGCCCAGATTTAAGTTGGTAAGAGCTGATGACAGAGTTCGACTGTGGAGCTGACACCACAATGCCATGGATCCTAGATGTCAACAAGGCACTGTGCGAGACAGTGGTGGTTTCATAATGGTGAGGGCTATGTTAACATGAAATGGACTGGGTCCTCTGGTGCAAATGAACCGATCATTGATTCGAACGTCGCTGCTCTCGGTCGTTAAGTGAAGGCCGTCGACCGCTGCGTTATGTGTGGTGAGAGGTAAAGCGTGAAATTTGTTATTATCAACACACTCTTGACATTGTGGATCACGAAATAACGAATTCTCTAACTTTTTCCGAAATTAAATGTCTATGCGTCTAGCTCCAACTAACATTCCGTCCGTTAATTTGCGTCATGCGACCATAATCACATCGGAAACGTTTTCACAATCATCCCCTGAGTATAAATGAGAGCTCCGCTAATGCACTGCCTTTTAATACCATGCGTACGCGATACTACCTCCATCTGTACATTTGCATATCGCTATCCCATGCCTTTAGTCACCTCTGTGTATAAAAAATCACAACAACGGAGCGAAAAGGATTAGTAACACAAGGAACACAATGCTCTACCTACTTACTATGAAGAGGAGAGACTATGTGTATTATGGTATTAGAGGGACTAAACACCTTGATTATGAGTCCCTGTTCACTGGAAATAACGTGACAAGAGACTGGATTAGTCACAGTGCGGCCGAGCTGTTCTAGGCGCTTCAGTCCGGAACCGCGCTGCTGCTACGGTCGCAGGTTCAAATTCTGCATGGAGCATGGATGTGTGTGATGTCCTTAGGTTAGTTAGGTCTAAGTAGTCGGCACGCGGGATTAGCCGAGCGGTCTCGGTCGCTGTAGTCATGGACTGTGCGGCCGGTCCCGGCGGAGGTTCGAGTCCTCCCTCGGGCATGGCTGTGTGTCTTTGTCCTTAGGATAATTTAGGTTAAGTAGTGTGTAAGCTTAGGGGCTGATGACCTTAGTAGTTAAGTCCCTTAAGATTTCACACACATTTGAACATTTTTTAAGTAGTTCTAAGTCTAGGGGACTGATGATCTCAGATGTTAAGACCCATAGTGCTTTGAACCATTTGAAACAGTCACAGTGAAACACGAGCACGTCTTCAATTAGAATCAATCTTAATGACACGGTGCTTAAGGCACGGACTCGCTTTTTGGAAGATCAGAGTTCAAATTGCCGATTAGGCTTGCAGATTAAGTTCTCCATGGTTTAATAAATAAATGTGAATAACAGGATGTTTCCTATGAAAACCCCACGTCCGATTTCTTCGTCATAATTTTGTTTTCTGATCTGGTGCCCACCTCTGACATCATCGCTAGACCTAGTCTTCCTCCTACCTTACTTTCAACCGAGAAGTTTTATTTAGGCCAGCTATGGACCCCGTTTGATAGTATTTTTACATTCATCCTTTCGCTGATTTCTGGACTTTGTTCTTCTGCGTAAATTCTTATTTACTGGAACTTCCTCCAGTCCCCTGAAATCCCTTGGACGTGTTCACTCGTTGTATAGATCTGCTTCTTATGCAGCATAAGCTCTTTTCTTAATATGGCGAAATCAGTAGTTACTTGCTGAAATCATTCTGAGTAACGATTACTCTTGTCGTTCATTCTTAACAACTGTTAGTAAAACTGTGGCCTCGTTTCCCATTAGTGTAACCATTCATTCCGTCTTCTGGTACAATTATTTATTAGACCTAAGAATCCTCGTTTCACCTCTCATCTTTAGTCCAAAATGTTTTCAAGCATTTATCTGTCTACTTTTTCTAACTCCAGTCTTCTCTTTTGTGTAATATGGAGTGAATACCAGAGCGTAGATGTGACAACAGTACCCAAATGCTTTAATTTCGATGTATATGGTAACATCTTATCGTTAGTTCGTAACTGATTTTCCCTACAACTCCTCAGTAGTAACGCTCACCCACCAGTTGTTATGTATTATTCTCCCAAGAGCTTAAAACTCTACTCTTTTCCATCTACTAAATCCAAAATGTGTAAGATATCCCTGGTGTTCACCATTAAGCCAATTTCATTGCGGACTAAAACCTTGATACGAAATCGAGAGTGTTCTTGAGGGTGTTGTTTCTCAAGACAAGTGGAACTCGTGTACCCATCGGCGTTCTTCGAAATGCAGGTATTTTTCTGTGCTCCATCTACACTGAAAAATGTTGTACTGGAAACGGAATGACAGCACAGCCAGCAGCGGCGCAGCAGTAGGTACAATGGCGGCCCCGATCGTAACGGAAGCAGACGCCACGGTTCCCGGGATATCCGAACTGGTACGCTTCGAGGTACGTGCGGCGCTTCATGAAAAAGACGCTCTCTATCGGATTGCTGGCGCTATATCAGATGCAGTAACTCCAGCAACCAGACTAAGTCGAGAAACTACTGAGAATAATACTGCTGAAATTACCGCTTAAAAAAATCTGAGTACGAGAGAAAAACATGAGATCTGGATGAAAAACTGGCGTAGCAGAAGATATGGCGGGAGCTACAGCCGACTTGCTTATACAGGGTGCATTGCAATATTAGGCACTGCATTAAGTAATGCCGGAATTGACAGGAGCCATCGGGTCCACGAAGAACCGCGTCCAATTAGTGTGAAGTCGGGGCACACCCAAAAAGGGCGGAGATTGCATGCTTTCAAATAACTACGCACACTCCGACTCAGAGTTGAAATATTAAAAGTTTTAGCTGGTTTCGTTGTATAGGGGCTCGGATACATATTTGCCTCATTAGAAGCTGACTCTACAGTATACAGTATGAGTAGACACATGAATCGAATGGTCGACGGTACCTATCACTCGGCAATTGCGAATTTTGAACGTAACATAGACGCTTACACTACTGGCCATTAAAATTGCTACACAACGAAGATGACGTGCTACAGACGCGAAATTTAACCGACAGGAAGAAGATGCTGTGATATGCAACTGATTAGCATTTCACAGCATCCACACAAGGTTCCGCCGGTGGCGACACCTACAACGTGCTGACATGAGGATTGCTTCCAACCGATTTCTCATACACAAACAGCAGTTGACCGGCTTTGCCTGGTGAAACGTTGTTGTGATGCCTCGTGTAAGGAGGAGAAATGCGTACCATCACGTTTCCGATTTTGATAAAGGTCGGATTGTAGCCTATCGCGATTGCGGTTTATCGTATCGCGACATTTCTGCTAGCATTGGTCGAGATCCAATGACTGTTAGCAGAATATGGAATCGGTGGGTTCAGGAGGGTATTACGGAACGCCGTGCTGGATCCCAATGGCGTCCTATCACCAGCAGTCGAGATGACAGGCGTCTTATCCGCATGGCTGTAACGTTTGCAAGACAACAACCATCTCCACGAACAGTTCGACGACGTTTGCAGCAACGTGGACTATCAGCTCGGAGAGCATGGCTGCGGTTACCCTTGGTGCTGCATCATAGACAGGAGCGCCTGCGATGGTGTACTGAACGACGAACCTGGGTGCACGTATGGCAAAACGTCATTTTTTCCGGATGAATCCAGGTTCTGTTTACAACATCATGATGGTCGCATCCGTGTTTGGCGACATCGCGGTGAACGCTCATTGGAAGCGTGTATTCGTTATCGTCATAATGGCGTATCGCCGGTCGTGATGGTATGGGGTGCCATTGGTTAAAATACGTCTTGGTCACCTCTTGTTCGCATTGACGACACTTTGAACAGTGAACGTTATATTTCAAGATGTATTACTATCCGTGGCACTACCCTTCATTCGATCCCTGCGAAACCCTACATTTCAGCAGGATAATGCACGACCGCATATTGCAGGTCCTGTACGGGCCTTTGTGGATACAGAAAATTTTCGACTGCTGCCCTGGCCAGCACATTCTCCAGATCTCTCACCAATTGAAAGCGTCTGATCAATCGTGGCCGAGCAACTGGCTCGTCACAATACGCCAGTCACTACTCTTGATGAACTGTAGTATCGTGTTGAAGCTGCATGGGCAGCTGTACCTGTACACGCCATCCAAGCTCTCTTTGACTCAATGCCCAGGCGTATAAAGGCCGTTATTACGGCCAGAGGTGGTTGTTCTGGGTAGTGATTTCTCAGTATCTATTCACTTAAATTGCCTGAAATAATTATCACATGTCAGTTCTAGAATAATATATTTGTGCACTGAATACCCGTTTATCATCTGCATTTGTTCTTGGTGTAGCAATTTTGATGGCCAGTAGTGTAATTAAAATCTGCAGGTACTATCTTAACGACTTTAAATTATGGGTACGATACTTGAAGTACTTTTGAGAATGCGGTATATTTCTAGAAAAAACTTATTGGTGTCGATGGACCAGCAATTAAACTAAATGCTATTTGAATTACAGGGAAACAACAGATTCGTACTTCACGTAATTAGTTGTGAGCAACAACATAGTTCGCGAGATATTTACTTCTAAACACATACTAAGTCTTCACTGTAGAAGCCACGGAAATCACAGAAGAGCACAAGCCGGCACTACGAAATATCTCTGTCTCGTCTGAGCACGCGCAAACTGCTCCAAGTCTTTCCCGCGACTCCGCCTCCGTCGCGCCGTCGCGTCCAGCTCTTCCCGTGTCGTGTGCCGTACTCCCCTTCACTCCCGCACTGCTCATAACTACCTCGTGTCCTCTCCGGAGACGATCGCTGCGACTGACTAGAGCACTCCCGCCCTGTCTTCAAGCCAACACCCACTCACAAACATAATGAAACATACGAAATACTGGAGTTGCATTTAAATACCTGAAATTAATTAAATATTCATAGCGGCTGGACCATAAACACGCTCTAACACACATTATTAAATACATAAGCATTTAAATAAACATATATAAAAAGAGAAGCAGCACTAGGTAGGCCTGTAGCCTAATGTCTCTGTGCTTTCTAAAACACAGTAAATATTTCACCAATTTCTTCATGAGTAGTATATGTCGGATATAAACAAAGACATAGACGAATAAATATATGTATAAGCATGCTGCTACAGTTTTCTCGTGTAACTGTGCAGAACTTATGGGCTGACGCGATCGATGGTAATCGGGCACCTTGACCTCCAATAACTCGTGTACTATTTAAGTTACAACGCCTGTAATTCATACCAATTTAGGTTTACACTAACAGTTTTTTAAAGACACGGCGATCGACAAAATCGGATGAAGCGTTTATAATTTGGAAATTTGTTGCTGGGTGTTACTTGTATAATTTACCGTCAGATACTAAACTTTAAACTAATAAAGATATTGAAAATCCGATTACACCATCAGAATCGTCGTGCAAATAATGGTAATGCGCATGTTTCTTTTTGATTAATCTGGCTACTATTAATTTCTATACGAACTGTGAAATGTCTGCTATTATGGTTTCCGAAGTCCGCTATCTTTGGTAATCACGCAATAGACATTTCCTTCAGCGGCACAAGGCACCGTCCTCGTTACAGCGGAATTGCCAGCCACGCGGTCGGGCAGGACCCCTCTTGTTTCGGCCAACGTTCGACACCAGGTGTTTGCTGCCGGGCCGCGGCTTTGACGAGCGTCCTGTGCGACCGCCCCAACTCCCAACATATAATATTTCCAGGGCGCCACAACTCGCCCGTTACCTCACAAGATCTTTAGTCACAAGAAAAAATTAGCAAGAACAACGCTTATAATAAGAGAAGATGTTACACTGTAAGACTAATGATTTTGAAAGATGTTATATTCCATTTCGGCCTTCATAGTGTGTGGTCTCAGATCCTTAATGGAACATGAGTGAAATAAATAGCATTAAATGAAAGAATGAGAGCCAAAATGAAAACTTAAACACCTCTTGCCTTGGTTTAATTCTAGCCAATTGTAATATCCCCTGTACTGTAAATACTATCTGGAAATTGTATTAATTCTGTAAATATCTTTTATCTTTTCCATCCTACGGTCGCAGGTTCGAATCCTGCCTCGGGCATGGATGTGTGTGATGTCCTTAGGTTAGTTAGGCTTAAGTAGTTCTAAATTCTAGGGGACTGATGACCACAGCAGTTGAGTCCCATAGTGCTCAGAGCCATTTGACCCTTTTTTTTCTTTTCCATCCCTTATTGTTCTTGTAACGGTAACCCTGTCTCCTCGTAGTTTTGAAGATTCTGAAGTATTTTGCTAGTACCTCACAATTTCCTTTGTTGTTGGTAATCTGGTCGCCTGTTGAATCTTTGAAGTGAAGACTCACCGGCTGGTACCCTGTTATTTCTTCTTTGAAAACTTCGTAGAGGTCCAAATGTTGTCCTGTCTGAAAGTTGCATATATACACCTTCACTTACCGCTCTTATATTACCCTTGACACTTAATTTTAGTTATTACTAACACAAAGTATTTTTCTGAGTTTTCTCTACTTTGTGCGTAATAGTAGCAATGTAATTATTATTCTTTTCCTGATTACTTTACTGACTCACCTTCTTGGTTTAAACTACCAAGGACACAATCACAATTAATATTATTTTAGTAATGTCTAATATAATTGTTAACTTTGTATGTTAATCTTGTAGTTATCCACCCTATGTTTTATATACTGGCAGCGTCGGCCTTGTAAAGAAGCCCCTTTCTTCTCCCGACTGAACAAACCACTAACTACTTTTCAAAATTTAATACAAATTGTTTTTACAGTCGTCACGATTCTCAACTATATTTCCTCATAACGAATACCCTCTGTTTCCCAGTCCTCTGCATTCGCGCCGAATGTCTTTAATTGCAGCCGGAGATGTGTTCAAGAATTTTCTAAACAATGGTCCTCCCTAATCAAAATTCAGACGTATGCGTCCTTGCTCAAACCTTACACTCTTGGGCCAACTCATTATACAGCAGACAAACCTCTACCGATATATTCGTAACCAAGTCTCTAGAGTTATTCACACTGAACAAGCCTCGGCACTTGGCTTGCATGCTCGTGATGTGGTAATCATGACTTATTCGTTGCAGTTTCCAAAGGAAAAACCGCAAATGGAAACTCTCAGAGATTTTCAGCGTTTCAATACATCTGCGTTGACAGCCGACGCCTGTTGAGACCTTCGATCACAGATGTAACATCCCACGAAGGGGTCAACTCCTATTCCTAATTTACTTCCAACCACAACATGATGGTAAACATTGCACAGAAAAGTACTCCAGGAGGTAAACAAGTCTTCATCACTGGAAACAGTGCTGCAATAAGGCCATCGGATTCTGGAAAGCGTAGAACATCATGCAAAGAAGTGTCGGAGCTTCCTACAACTTCTTGCATACGGTCTAAGAAAAACATTTGCTAGGCTCACTAAACATCGACACTTTCCTAAAGACTAGATGTATTAAAGACGGATGTATTAAACAGATGTAGAATATTCATACTAGCACTTCGGGAAACCAGATACCGAGGTGGGAACACATTTGAATAAGAGGGTAACAGAATTTATAAGAGGAAACAGGTCATAAAGAATACACAGAAAGTCACTGTGCTTGGAATAGCTTTCATGGTCAAACGGAGTCTATTGTAAACCATAACAAATTTTGTGACCCCCATCGGAGTGAATATAACTTGTAGATCAGCAAACAAGGGTCATACCATCATAAATGCACATGCACCTACCAATAACGACAACAGAAAAAATAGTGGAAAGTCGGGTAATCTTGGGAAACAATAGAAAACGAGACATCAAAGTACAAAAGCACTACATAAAACAACTTGTAGGAGACTTAGACATATAGGTCGGCAGAAAAGAGAAATTTTTCTGCGCAATAACGCACCAATAAGAACGAATTAATGCTCATTCGAATTAAAACTAATGTCAGCCATTTACAGAAAATTCCCAAAGAGAAAAAAACCTGGTATTCTCCTAATACACATTTAGGATCAAATCACCACAGAGAAATCAAGAACATACGGGCCAGAAGAGGACTAGGCACAGATTCGGACCAGTTTCCAACAGAAATCAAAACCAAATTGGCACAGATTCGGACCACTTTCATCCAGAAAAATCTACTCCAATACTTTAAAAATCCGCAGAATCGACACAAAATTGTTGTCATACAATAAGAACGTATTCGTTAAAAAACTTTACACAAAGAAAATAGGTAATTGGGATGAGATCAGAGACGCATTGATAGAAACGATGAAAGAACTAGGACAACCACGAAGGAGAAAGAAACATAGGTGGTGAAATAAGATATGTGACGAATCGTTAGAGCGAAAAATGGAACTCCTGTAAAAGGAAAGGCCGGCCGGTGTGGCCGTGCGATTGTAGGCGCTTCAGTCTACAACCGCGTGACCGCTACGGTCGCAGGTTCGTATCCTACCTCGGGCATGGATGTGTGTGATGTCCTTAGGTTAGTTAGGTTTAAGTAGTTCTAATTTCTAGGGGACTGATGACCACAGATGTTAAGTCCCATAGTGCTCAGAGCCATTTGAACCATTTTTTAAAAGGAAAGAGATCAGAAAACAGATATCAACAATTATTCTAACAGAGAAACGAAAATATTACAAAAAAACACTTTCAGACAGGACAGCATTTGGACCTCTACGAAGTTTTCAAAGAAGAAATAACAGGGTACCAGCCGGTGAGTCTTCACTTCAAAGATTCAACAGGCGACCAGATTACCAACAACAAAGGAAATTGTGAGGTACTAGCAAAATACTTCAAAATCTTCAAAACTACGAGGAAACAACACAAAGACTAATTTTCAGTCACCTTCAGAACCACTCTCATTGAATCAAACTGAACTATACATTGACCATTTGAAAAAGGACGTGTAGCCAGGAGAAGACTGGACGTTAGCGAATATATGGACACTGGGCAGCTGCAACCATTTATGAGGTTATTTAAGATTTCTGGGAGAAAAGATGAATAGCCGACGACTGGAAACAAGCCATAATCCATCCGCCACATAAGAAGGGTCACAGGACTGACATAAACCATTAGCGAGGCATAACTCTACTTCCAGTCATCTAGAGAATTACATGCACAGCTCGTTGAATAAGATAGAAGATCAAGCAGAACACAGGACTGATGAATACCAATCGGGGTTCAAAAGAAAAAGAACTTGAAAACTGTCTTCAGGATCAGATCAGTGCGAAACCTTAACACGGTCGTTACACTAACTTAAAAAAGCCCACGTTTCTGTTGACACAGACAGACAGTATTCTAACACTGGAAGAATTAGGTATCTACGAAAACACCAGACAATTAGTCGAACATATACCCACAGACACAACTCAAAAGCTAAATTCCTAGGAGAAGTTTCTGAACCATTCATAATTAACGCGGGTGTTCGGCAGCGCGATGGGATCCAACCGATTCCCTTCAGTTTGGTCTTAGACAATGTATTGTGAGAGTGGGACAAAGAACTACAAGAGAAAAACAGCGAAAGAATGCATCTAGCACAAGGAAGAAGAAGACTTGATGAAATGTCTCGTTTTTGCTCACGGTATTGTAATAATTTTTAGGACAAGACAGATGTACAGATAATGAGAGAAACATTTCACGAAATTCCAACTAAAACCGGATTACAAATACCGTATGAGAAAATGGAGTACATTGAACATAAACGCAAAAAGGAAAAATATATACAAACACAACAAAAATGGTTCAAATGCCTCTGAGCACTATGGGACTTAACATCTTTGGTCATCAGTCCCCTAGAACTTAGAACTACTTAAACCTAACTAAACTAAGGACATCACACAACACCCAGCCATCACAAGGCAGAGAAAATCCCTGACCCCGCCGGGAATCGATCCCGGGAACCCGGGCGTGGGAAGCGAGAACGCTACCGCACGACCACGAGATGCGGGCTACAAACACAACAAAAAAAATATATACAACACAACACGGAAACATCGAAGGAGTTGATAAAATGTGGACATTTTGGAAAATGGATACAATCAAATAAATTAAAAGAAAGATCGAAGAAAATGGAATTAGCATACCAGCTCAGCCAAAATCGATATAGTAAAAAGTCATTACATACTAGGCAAAAATTAAACACTGTGCAATAGTAATTAAAGCGGAAGCACTTAACGGAACTGAAAGCCTAATACTGAATAAAAAAAGGTGAACCAAAAGAACTGGAGAAGAACGAAAGAAAAATACTCAGAAAAATTTTAGGACCGCAAAAGAATAAAGACAAAAATTAGATGAAGAGGAGTAATGAAAATCTATGCAGACGCAATAAGAAAGAGGAGTTTAAAGTTTTACGGTCGTATGTACAGAATGAATGATAGTAGGCGAATGAAGAAAATTTTCAATTTCATTTACAAGTTAGAAACATCACGGGATGGCTGGAAAGACAAGAAGCGATATGAGTAAACTTCATACGTACAGCATTTGTAAAGCATTCGCCCGAAGTTAGAGAACTATATGTGTCAAGTACCTGAATTACGAACTACAATGACAGCAAACTGTCACGACTTTGACGTCATATTTCACAGAATGTGAAATCGCAGTGTGTACTCATTATCATAGGAGTGTATCTGAGAACTCAGGTTCACTCACCATGGGTATTCAATTGTGTAAATGGGAATGCCCTCTCTTTTAGTCGTTTCTTCTTGCGCTCAGAAAAGGCAGTCTTATTTTTTTATTAGTGCAAGATAATTCATTTTCTGTCTTGAACTTGGTTTGTCGTTATAGCTGTTGTGTCACAAACCGTGGTCTCACCCCTATAGCTTCCCGTGATTTCGTGATTTTCCTTATTACAATATGATGATCGTTTCTAGTTATATATGTCGGCGTCAACAAAATATTTTAACCTTCAGAGGAGAAAGTTGGTGATTGAAATTTCGTGAGAAGATCCCGCCGCAACAAGAAACGGCTTTGTTTTAGTGACGTCCATCGCAAATCCTGTATAATGTCCGTGACACTCTCTCCCTTATTTTTCGACAATACAAAACATGCTGGCCCTGTTTAAACTTTCTCGATGTATCCCGTTACTCCTGTTGGTAACAATCCCACACCGCGCAACAGTACTCCAAAAGAGGACGGATAAACATAGTGCAGGCAGTCTCTTTAGTAGATTTGTTGCCTCTTCTAAGTATCCTGCCATTAAAACGCAGTCTTTGATTTGGCTTCCCCCACAACATTTTCTATGTGTTCTTTCCAATTTAAGTTTTTCGTAATTGTAATTCTTCTGTATTTAGGTGTCACTGATTTTCCGTGCAACCGAAGTTTAATGCATTCCATTTAGCATTCATGTGGATGGCGTCATACATTTCATTATTTATGATCAACTGCCAATTTTCGCATCATATAGACATCTTATCTAAATCGTTTAGCGATTGGTTTTGACCTTTTAATGACTTTACTATACGATAAATGGCAGCGTGATCTGCAAATAACCTAAGACGGCTGCTCGGATTATCTCTTAAATCGTTTATATAAATAAGGAAAAGTAGGGGGCCTATAACTTTACCTTGGGGAACGCCAAAAATCACTTCTTTTTTTTACTCGACGACTTTCCGTCAATTACTACGAATTGTGCCCTCTCTGACAGGAAATCTCGAATCCGGTCACATAACTGAGACGATATTCCATAAGCACGCAATTTTATTACAAGCCACTTGTGAGATACGGTGTCAAAAGCCTTCAGGAAGTCTAGAAATACGGAATCAATTTGAAATCCCTTTTCGAAAGCACTCAAAACTTTGTGTGCGTAAAGAGCTAGTTGTGTTTCACAATAACGTTTTTTTCTAAATTCGGATTGATTATATCAATAGACCTTCTCTTCAAGGTAATTCATAATTTCCGAACACAATGCATGTTCCAAAATCCTACTGCATATCGACGTTAATGATGTGAGCCTGTAAGTTAGTGGTTTACTTCTACTGCGTTCCTTGGATATTGGAGTGACCTGTGAAAGTTTGCAATCTTTGGGTACAGATCTTTCGTCGTGCGAGCGTTTGTATAAGAGTGTTAAGTATGGGGCTATTGCATCAGCTACTCTGAAAGGAAGCTAAGTATACAGTCTGGATGGGAAGGCTTGCTTTTATTAAGTGACTGAAGTTGTTTCGCCACTCCGAGGTTAACTATGCTAAGTTACTCGTGTTCTTGATTCGATTGGTGAAGAAATTTTGGAAGGCTGTGATTAGTAACTCTGATTTAGTAGAATTGTCATCGATAGTATTTCCATTGGTATCGAGCAGAGAAGGTATTGAGTGTGTCTAGCCGCTAGCATAATTTACGTACGACAAGAATTTCTTTAGATTTTCTGCTAGGTTTCGACACAAAGTTACGCTGTGAAAACTATTTTCGGGATTCTGTGAAAGATAGCCAATCTTGGGTGTTTTGCATTCGTTTTAAGTTGACATGCTTTATTGCGTTCTTCTGACCTGTTTTGTGTACCATGGGGGGTCACCTCCATTTTCATGTCACTTTATTCTCTGAAAGGTAGCTGAGAAATTTGTAAATATTATTTTTGTAGGTGCGTCATGACCCCCTTGAGACCATCCCCTCCCCTCCCCTCACCAGTTCTTGGATCCGCGTATAACAGAGCGCGGGAACGATTTATTTATTTATTTCGGATCTCCGTACGCAAATGGAACGGGAAGAGACATTAACAACTGATACAGCAGGAATTACTTGCATAAAATTCACAGTGGGTTTCAGACTGTGTATATGGATGTAGATGTAGGTGCCCAAAAGTACCTGTCACGAACATCTGCAATATGAAGTGTACAATATGCTCAAAGTGAAACAAAATCTAAAGTATGTTTACTGAAAAGGACTTCAGCAGAACCTATTGAAAATGATTCGTAAATGCAGTGCCAGAATGTTTATCGATGCACAGGAAAATCAATTACAGGAACTTTGGGGCAAGAGCAGAATACGGGAATGAGTTTTATAATATCTTTTCGCTTTCAATAGACACTTTGTTTCTTTAGTATTTGCGACGACTATTTGTTTACTGGCGACAGGTATCTTTAAAAAAGTTTATGTCTATATCTCCGTGATTACTCTGGAATTCACAATCAAGCGTTTAGCACAAGATTCATAGAACTACTATCAGGCTATTTCTCTGGCGCTGCACTCCCGAAGAGCACGTGGAAAAATGGAAACCTAAATTTTCTCGAGGGAGCTCTAAGTTCTCTTATTTCATCACTAAGTCATTTCTTCCTAGATAACTGAGAATCAACAAAATATTTCCCCATTCGGAGGATAAACATAGCGATTATAATTCGCGAAAAGATGCCGCCACAATGAAAATGCCTTTGTTTTAACGATTACCACCCAAACTCGCTTATGATATCATTAACACCCTCTCTCCTGTTTTGTGATACTACAAAACGAAGTGCCCTTCTTTGGACTTTCTCGACGTCCTCCGTCAGTCCTATCTGGTAACGATCCAACACCGCGCTGCGACTCTGCAGAAGATCAGTTCAAAAGGCTTCGTCCGTGATACTGGAAGTAAAGAGGAAAGTCATAGGAACTCGTAATAAAGATGAATGTGATAGAGACTTTTGAGCCCTGGTCCTCTTGAACGCGAAGCCATTATTTTAGCTAGCTTATCGCCTCACTGTCCACTCCCGGTAGCTGAGTGGTCAGCGTAACGGATTGTCAATCGCCTGGACCCGGGTTCAATTCCCAGGTGGGTCGGGGAATTTTCTCTGCCCAGGGACTGGGTGTTGTACTGTGTTCATCATCATCCTCTCATCCATCGCAGGTCGCCGCAGTGGCGTCAAATTGAAACACCGGCACCCAGTGAACGGTCTGCCCGACGGGGGCCCTAGCCATACGATTAAATAAATAAAAAAAAAAGAAATCGCCTCATTGGATTGCTTAATACAGGTATATAATGAATTTATATCTAGGGACAGATCACGGCGGAACGCTGCACTAATAGTTGGCAAAACATATGGAAAACGGAAATGGACTCGTTGTGAAAGGTTTGACAATCGTTTCTTCTCAAAGGAAACGTTATGTAGCGTGTATTGACAGTCTGGCAGAACTCCATATAAATGCAATCCTTATAACGGCTACTTGCCAAAACACGACGAAAAAACATGTTTCATTGCTGAAAAAGCGGTGTCGCCCTAAGAAACATGGAAAATACACTCCTGGAAATTGAAATAAGAACACCGTGAATTCATTGTCCCAGGAAGGGGAAACTTTATTGACACATTCCTGGGGTCAGATACATCACATGATCACACTGACAGAACCACAGGCACATAGACACAGGCAACAGAGCATGCACAATGTTGACACTAGTACAGTGTATATCCACCTTTCGCAGCAATGCAGGCTGCTATTCTCCCATGGAGACGATCGTAGAGATGCTGGATGTAGTCCTGTGGAACGGCTTGCCATGCCATTTCCACCTGGCGCCTAAGTTGGACCAGCTTTCGTGCTGGACGTGCAGACCGCGTGAGACGACGCTTCATCCAGTCCCAAACATGCTCAATGGGGGACAGATCCGGAGATCTTGCTGGCCAGGGTAGTTGACTTACACCTTCTAGAGCACGTTGGGTGGCACGGGATACATGCGGACGTGCATTGTCCTGTTGGAACAGCAAGTTCCCTTGCCAGTCTAGGAATGGTAGAACGATGGGTTCGATGACGGTTTGGATGTACCGTGCACTATTCAGTGTCCCCTCGACGATCATCAGAGGTGTACGGCCAGTGTAGGAGATCGCTCCCCACACCATGAAGCCGGGTGTTGGCCCTGTGTGCCTCGGTCGTATGCAGTCCTGATTGTGGCGCTCACCTGCATGGCGCCAAACACGCATACGAACATCATTGGCACCAAGGCGGAAGCGACTCTCATCGCTGAAGACGACACGTCTCCATTCGTCCCTCCATTCACGCCTGTCGCGACACCACTGGAGGCGGGCTGCACGATGTTGGGGCGTGAGCGGAAGACGGCCTAACGGTGTGCGGGACCGTAGCCCAGCTTCATGGAGACGGTTTCGAATGGTCCTCGCCGATACCCCAGGAGCAACAGTGTCCCTAATTTGCTGGGAAGTGGCGGTGCGGTCCCCTACGGCACTGCGTAGGATCCTACAGTCTCGGTGTGCATCCGTGCGTCGCTGCGGTCCGGTCCCAGGTCGATGGGCACGTGCACCTTCCGCCGACCACTGGCGACAACATCGATGTACTGTGGAGACCTCACGCCCCACGTGTTGAGCAATTCGGCGGTACGTCCACCCGGCCTCCCGCATGCCCACTATACGCCCTCGCTAAAGGTCCGTCAACTGCACATACGGTTCACCATCACGCTGTCGCGGCATGCTACCAGTGTTAAAGACTGCGATGGAGCTCCGTATGCCACGGCAAACTGGCTGACACTGACGGCGGCGGTGTATAAATGCTGCGCAGCTAGCGCCATTCGACGGCCAACACCGCGGTTCCTGGTGTGTCCGCTGTGCCGTGCGTGTGATCATTGCTTGTACAGCCCTCTCGCAGTGTCCGGAGCAAGTATGGTGGGTCTGACACACCGGTGTCAATGTGTTCTTTTTTCCATTTCCAGGAGTGTATATGGGGACGTATATTACAGTAGCTGCATCATAATCAACAACTTTTTCGTAGACAACAGTTTTAATACAACTGCGTATCAGCACTTCTAAGAAAAGTAACTTCTATCAGAAGAAAAACTGCAGGTTAATATTGCTGCACTTATCTCTGTCACTCATCTGCGTTGTATTTAACTGAACCGAAGATAACGAAGGTTTAAATGTAATCCAGCGCATTATAGATGTCACTTTTCTGGAAAAAATCTCTTATTTCACAGAACAAGATATCTTAAACTGATGTGAATACTACATGAATTTTCTGGAAAAAATCTCTTATTTCACAGAACAAGATATCTTAAACTGATTCGAATACCTACATGAATCGCTGCCTCAGATGACACAGGTGACCCCGTCGCATTGTTTCCCTCTCTAATGTTAAAAACTTGAATCTTATGGTAAGCAGAAATTTATTTGTGCGTGTTCTTTGTATCACAAATCTCGAAATTAACTTTTAAATTTAAATTTTTGAGATGATAGTTATTACGATATTGCAATGCCCGTGTTGCTCCAAAGTACGATGGAGGCACTGCGGCGACTACAGCCTTTATGAGATACGTGAAATGTATTCGTATTTGTGAATATGGCCAACCGTCAGCTGTATAATGGCGTGACTAGAATGACAGTTTTTCTATATGCAATAATTTACCAACAGCCGTATGACTGGTCACCAAGAGCTGTTGCATAACGATTTGATTCACGGATCCAGCTATATGGCTCTTTCCGTGTATAGCGATTTTATCATTATGACTTGTGAGGCCCGAAGATGGCATCAATGTAATGCCGAAACTGGTAGCCCATAAGAAGTTCATGAAATAAATTTCTACAATACATACGGCTGTTGGTAAATTATTGCTTCAAGAAATACAAGCCAGCCGTTGTCCTATGGTCCATAATGGATCAACGAAGACAATGACAGTTGGTGCCGGGCCGGGACTCGAACCCAAATTTCTCGATTATAGCGAACTGTCGCCTTTAAATTTGGCTACCACGAGAACCGATCACGGACAGACCCAAACTTCGATATGTCTTCAACCATGTGTCAACAACCTGTACTCGTACATTCATTATCTATATTCCCTTACAGGGAAGAGATTTTAATTCGAAGTTGCTTTCCCAGCGTCGGCGGATTAATAAGATGTTGCATTAACTGTGTTGTTCATAAGTACGATGCAATGTTTCTTCGGACATGCATGCATGCCCGGTCCAGCACAAATTGTCATTGTCGTCATTCCATTACAGTTGTCCATTATCGGAACTGCGAATACATTTAGTGTATTTCATAATGGTTGTAGTCGCCACAGTTCCTGTTCCTTCGGACATTTATGCATGTCTGGAGGATATTGCCTCGTACTTTGAAACAAGACAGCACTGTAATACCTTATTTATCCGCCGACAACAGGCAAGCGACTTTCATTTAAAACGTCTCCCCTGTAATATACACTACTGGCCATTAACATTGCTACACCAAGAAGAAATGCAGATGATAAACGGGTATTCATTCGACAAATATATTATACTAGAACTGACATGTGATTACATTTTCACGCAGTTTGGGTCCATAGATCCTGAGAAATCAGTACCCAGAACAACCACCTCTGGCCGTAATAACGGCCTTGATATGCCTAGGCACTGAGACAAACAGAGCTTCGATGGCGTGTAGAGGTACGGCTGCCCATGCAGCTTCAACACGATACCACAGTTCATCAAGAGTAGTGACTGGCGTATTGTGACGAGCCAGTTGCTCGGCCACCACTGACCAGACGTTTTCAGTTGGTTAGAGATCTGGAGAATGTGCTGGCCAGGGCAGCAGTCGAACATTTTCTGTACACTGAAAGGCCCGTACAGGACCTGCAACATGCGGTCGTGTATTATCTTGTTGAAATGTAGGGTTTCGCAGGGATCGAATGAAGGTTAGAGCCACGGATCGTAATACATCTTGAATGTAACGTTCACTGTTCAAAGTGTCGTCAATGCGAACAAGAAGTGACCAATACGTATTTTAACCAATGGCACCCCATACCATCACACCCGGTGATACGCCAGTATGGCGGTGACGAATACACGCTTCCAATGTGCGTTCACCGCGATGTCGCCAAACACGGATACGACCATCATGATGCTGTAAACAAAACCTGGGTTCATCTGAAAAAATGACGTTTTGCCATTCGTGTACCCAGGTTCGTCGTTGAGTACACCATCGCAGGCGCTCCTGTCTGTGATGCAGCGTGAAGGGTAACCGCAGCCATGGTCTCCGAGCTGATAGTCCATGCTGCTGCAAACGTCGTCGAACTGTTCGTGGAGATGGTTGTTGTCTTGCAAACGTCCCCATCTGTTGACTCATGGATCGAGACGAGGCTGCACGATCCGTTTCAGCGATGCGGATAAAATACCTGTCATCTCGAGTGCTACTGATACAGCACGGCTTTCCGTATTACCCTCCTGAACCCACCGATTCCATATTCTGCTAACAGTCATTGGATCTCGACCAACGCGAGCAGCAATGTCGCGATACGATATACCGCAATCGCGATAGACTACAATCCGACCTTTATCAAAGTCGGAAACGTGATGGTAGGCATTTCTCCTCCTTACACGAGGCATCACAACAACGTTTCACCAGGCAAGACCGGTCAACTGCTGTTTGTGTATGAGAAATCGCTTGGAAACTTTCCTCATGCCAGCACGTTGTAGGTGTCGCCACCGGTGCCAACTTTGTGTGAATGCTCTGAAAAGCTAATAATTTGCATATCACAGCATCTTCTTCCTGTCGGTTAAATTTCGCGTCTGTAGCACGTCATCTTCGTTGTGTAGCAATTTTAATGGCCAGTAGTGTGCATAAAGGTTGTACGAGTACAGGTTTTAGACAGGTCGTTGATGACACAAAGAAGTTTGAGCCTAACCGGGAGTCGTGCTGGGATGGCCTAATGGAAAGACGAGCGGGGAATCCGGATAGTCCCAGGCCAGAACAGATTTTTACTGTCATCATTCCATTATAGAGGTGATGGTTGCGCATATTCGTAACTGGGAATGTATTTCGATAGTTATTGTGTGTATCTTACAAGAAAAAATATCCAACAATTTAAGAACGTCACTGGCAGCTCAAATTTAGGATTTTTCTACCATCTGATAACACTTTCTCTGCTATATTGGCCACAAAGATAATTATAACTATAATTATAATATATAACTACTTCCGTTTTGAGAGCGTTCTGCGCCATTGCGGGGGCTGTTAACAAGAAACTTACACGATGTGAACTACGGTACACTGTTTCGTTTACTTTGCAGATATCTGAGCATTCCGATGTGTCTGCTGAGGTCGACAAAGAGCGAACTCATTCTCGAAATTAAGTGAAAGATCATTTAACCTTAAAAAAATACTGCGCAGCTGTTAGAACTAAGGCCGAGCCAGTACAAATCTGCTGAAACCACGAAAAGAAGCCAGCCACTGACTCCAATGTGCATGTTACGTTAAACATTAAGATTTTGTGCTAAAGGAAGCTTTCGGATGCCGGTTGGCGATTTGTTCAAAGACATGTGGCAACAGCTTGCAGAGTTATCCTCAAGGCGTCGGTCTGCATTGCCTGACTGAAGAGAGAATTCATCAAAATACTACAGAAGGATACAGCGTTGTTTTTATCAAATATCACGTTTTCCTGCTATTTTAGGCGTGGTAGACTGTACCCACCCCCACCATATCTGTTGGTGACAAAAGTGCAGAAATATGTAGGAATCGTCACTGATGGTTTTCGTTAAATGAATTACCAATCTCGTACTCTAAGCTTAACCAGAGCGTATTTAAATGTGTAAATGCATCGTAAGTAATTTCAGGACGAAAATCTTTCCACGAAGACAGCCCAGAACCAACAGAAAATGAAGCTAACAGGAGTTTACAATGCAATGAGTGTGGAATTTGATAACAAAGTATTTACAAAAAAAAAGCTAACGTCTTTTCCTTGTTGGTCGTAGCAACTTTATCAGTTTTTTAAAATTCTATTGTGTCATTGTATTGGCTCAAAGCTATTTCCAGTAAAAAAAACTCTTTTTATGGGAAGACGTTCGAAGACGTTCTTTATCTGTTTACTTTCCTCCATATTCATAACACGACATTTTCGATTATAAGTACTATATATATACTATGTACTATTAATATATGCGTTCGATGCGTGATAATCGTGACGATAGCCGATTTCTGTGGTTTTGCCAAGCAAGTTAGTTTGTATCTTAGATCAACACTGAACCACTTTTGGCGGATCCAAGTTTAGTGTTATACAATGGAGTGGAGTCCTGAACAGAGTTCAATTTCTGAACAAACGTCAAAATTGATCTCCAATCAGCGGCCATTAATGACAGATCGTGGTCATTTTACTCACGACTGACGCCAAATGGCTGACTGTTGGCGCGCGAAACATAGCTGCCGTTTATGTCCGTGCTTTAGCAGCAGTAATCGAAACTTTATCGTCTTTCTTGTGGTTTGCATATTTCCAATTTATATTTCATGACATAAAATTATGTTTATCTTTTCAAATAACCCTGTATTTCTTGTTGCCCTTCGTACTGTTTTCAGCGACTTTCCGACTACTTATGAAAACTACACGAGAACTTTTGGTTATCCTCTTCATGAAGTATGCTATGGACCGGCCATTTGCCTGCATTTGCTCTCGTTATTCGCCCATAATATTACAAATACGATTCAGTCCTCCATTTGTAGTTACGTTCACTATCTCCATACAGTTACACCTCTGACAATTCTCGAAGAAACCCAATAGCGAAATGTCCTCACCAAGCAATTTTCGCCGCGCGGAATCAGCTGAGCGATCCGCCGGCACGGTAACTCAGCGTGTTCGGTCAGAGTGTTAGCTGCCCTCTGTAATAAAACAACTGAGTTAATAGATCAACCACGAACTGAATCGGGTGTCTTCCGACGTCCGCCCCGAGCAGATACAACGAACTAAAATGAACAAAATGAGATTTAAAAAAAAAAGAAGCGATCTAAGGCGCTGTAGTAATGGACTGTGCGGCTGGTCCCAGCGGAGGGTCGAGTACTCCCTCAGGCATGAGTGTGTGTGTTTGTCCTTAGGATAATTTAGGTTAAGTGGTGTGTAAGCTTAGGGACTGATGACCTTAGCAGTTAAGTCCCCTAAGATTTCACACACATTTGAACATTTTTTTGAAGCAATTTTCATAATAACACTGTGTGAGAAGCTACACTTGACCATGCAGGCACTATCTACTGGGACTCATTGCCATATAAACAACAGTTCCACTAGTGGGTTATTTTACTGCAGTCGTGAACATATACTCCATCAATATGTATATATCAATTTTTATTTTGGCAAGACGGGAAGTGAATCGTACTACAATTGTCACGTAGCATAATTATCAGTGATCAGCGATTTATGTCAAGTTTGGACATGTTGTCAAACGAGTCGTAGAGCAGTTATTCGTTGTTGGCCTAAGGTAATGAGATCATTTCTCATGAAACTATGATCTGAGAAAACGGAAATTGGAAATTTTGCATTTTCGCTTAGTTTAAATAGTTAGTTCTGCCTGTTGCTAATTAACGTCACTCAAGTAGATGCTACAGGGAAATAACAAAACTAAAAGATAAAAATTGATGGTGTATTTACGAAAAGTACTACATTGCCCTGATCCCCATTACGTCACTTGTGAAGAACAGCAGAGCAAAATCTCCGATGTCGTTGCCGGAAAGATGAAAGGGCTCTGATATATATCTACTGATATCTGATATTCTTATCTAAATGCGAATTAGAGCGATTACAGATGTGGAAAGTAAGCGATTCACACCTCGTTACACGGAGAGAACTCTTATCCATTATATGTTATCACATCACACCGCCGGAGATCCGGATGTGATAGGTGTATGTGCTTGAGCACTCAGGACAGAACGGGTTTTCCACTAGCGAGTCCACGTGTTGGTAACACTAAAAGAATAAAAAGAACAACAGAGGGATGTAGAGTGTACCGGAGGATGCCGTTTTCGGCGAGTACGTGCTCTGTGACCAGGCTGCTTCTGCAACAAAGGAGTTATCATTTTCTCTCCCGTTGGAATAAACGTTGCAAAGTCAGTCTTGACAGACTTGTTGATAACAGTTTTTGACCTGTTTTAAGACACACATTGTAAGTCGTCCATTCCAGGTGCAAAGACACACTATGCACGCGTTTCGTCTGTTATGATTGCCACGGTATTTGGCTGCATAACGAAGGTACACTGTACGCTAGCTGTCTGACCAGTATGGTGTCAATGTGGCAGAGTTTAAATCAGTGTACCTGAGTAGATGGCCAGAAAAATCAGGCTAATGTTTGGGATATCGACAGGACTAGATGCCTCCAGTAATTCGGAAACTGCGTCTCATATTTCACTTCGATGGGCACCTCTGTGCTGCAACATACGATACTTTATAGAGATATCATTGCTTCAAAGTGCACATTGGCGTAATATTTCATTCGAAGAGCTTTTATCTTCAGTAATCTAAACGCCGTAAACTGAAATAAATACCTAGAAATTACAATTACGAAGAAGTTAAACTGGAAAGAAATGTTGTGGGGAAGGCTAACCAAAGACTGCGTTTTATTGGCAGGACACTTAGAAAATTTAACAGATATAACAAAGGGACTGCCTACATTACGTTGTCCGTCCTCTTTTAGACTAGTGCTGCGCGGTATGGGACCCTTACCAGAATGGACTGACGGAGAACATTGAAAAATTTCAAAGAAGGGCAACATGTTTTGTATTATCGCGAAATAGAAGAGAGAAAGTCACGGACATGATACAGGATTTGCGTTGAACATCACTAAAACAAAGCCGTTTCTTGCTGCGGCGGGATCTTCTCACGAAATTTCAATTACCAACTTTCTCCTCAGAATGCGAAAATACTTTGCTGTCAACGATCTACATAGAGAGAAACGATCGACACGATAAAATAAGGGAAATTAGAGCTCTTACGGAAAGATACAGGTGTTCGTTCTTTCCCCGCTCTATAAGAGATTGGAATAATAGAGAATTATGAAGGTGGTTCGATGAACCCTCTGCCAGGCACTTAATTATGATTTGCAGAATATCCATGTAGATGTAGATGTAGCGTCTGATTGTAATCAGATCGCGTTATTATTCATTCATGGGTCAAATTTTGGAAAAAAGGGGAAATTTTTCAGGGGTTTTTCACTAAAGGTATACAAGTTTTGCATTCAGCTTGGTTAAAAGAAGGAGCAGGAGGCTTTCAAATTTGGTTTTTAAAAGCCCCCCTACATCATTTTCTTGAGTGGTCAGTATCAGTCTCCTGTTTCAAAATCCACAGTGTTGTTAGAGTGGGAAACGTAGTTTACTAGGAACTTCATGAACAGTCGAAGGATATGTAAAACCACCGACGAGGCCAGAGCGAGTGTACATTACTCTTTCAGGGTGCGTGACGACAGCAACGTGTCGCTGTTGCTGTTATTTGCCTGTTACACGCTATTGATGCTCGCACCTGTTACACACCACAGTGGAAAGAGTAACGGAATTATAATATTAGGTCTGAGAGGCATGTGCAACACTCGTGATAACATGAACGTATAATAACGACTCCGTGTTACGTATTTTGTTGTGCTCGGGAAAGAATAAATGCAAAATTGTTCCATTGCCGCATAACATCGCATGTGACGTCTGTTGGGGGGGGGACCTCTAGATGTTTAGAAGGAATTTTTAATTCTCTGTATACCATTAAGATACTTTTGATAGAGAACAGGCCATAGGAAAATGTTATTTTAAATTATCACAAATCTATGATAAACACCTAGAATAGCCGTATGTCATAATTACGTCCTTTAATTATGATTTACCTCCGTTTTTCCGAGAAGCACATAACTTAAAATTGAGAATAATCCAATGAATTAAACATGCTTTCAGCCACAATCCATGTGTTTCACAAATCATTCTCACTCATGAAAGATATATCTTATCCCTACGACATAGAGCAAGTACTTCTATTACAGAAAAAATTTGCCAGATGCGTTTAGGACCCGCGCACTGAGGTTTCGGTACAAACTTAATTATATACATATCTAGACAAGTTCACCCATTCCTCGACCGCTTTTCCCTGTTATTAATACTGGCAAGCTATCGGGCTCAGGGATTTCAAGATTTTCGAGATTGTTTTGAGTTCAATAACATAAACGTGAGATAGTCACCTGCAGGAAGTGCTTAAAAATAAAGCCAAGCTGCCCGGTGTAAATAAAACTTTTGTTACAGTTGCGAAAGACGGAATATTTCTCAATATTACATACGACACCTATGTGGTACTTAAATTAAATGAGATATTGTTATACAGTAAATTTTATTTTCATTCTCAACATTGTGGCAACTAAAATCGACCATACGGAAAGTATACTCTATGGACTTTTACCTCTGCAAACTCTTCAAAATTTCGTGCCATGGTTTACTACATTTAAAGCTGCATAATAACTGCGTAGAACATCGAAACAAAATTAAGTCATTTATGGGGGGAAGGTATCAGTCAAGAAGATGTGCAAAAATCTAATTTTTGGGCCAAATAGTTTTTGTGGAATCGAATAATAAGTGCGTCAAAGCAGTCGGATTACCATGTGTCAGCACAGGCCAGCAGTGCAGTGACAAAATCGCGCACAGCGCGGAATGCGGGAGCACGTCTCAGCGAAAGGGTTAATGCGGCCGTGGTGGCTTTTTAAACTGCGCGCTCCGCCCTAAACATAAGCTTGCGAACTATATGTTATACTATGGCGCTGCTTCTCTTGGCGCGTACGTCGTGTATAACTGGCAACGCAGCAGTCTCCCGCGTCTGGGCGGGCAAACGCGAGCCGCCAAGATATAAGAATTCAACTATAGACACGCGGTTCCAGACTGTAGCGCCTAGAATCGCTCGGCCACTCAGGCCGGCAATGTCATAAGTCAAACATCCGCTAAGGAATGACTTTATTGCTCATATGACGCATTTCGGAATTTATTCATCATCAGATACCCAGAAGCGATTAATGCACATATACATGGCGTTTCAAGTTGTATGTGAAACAAATACAGACTGGTCTGTCGTATCTATATACGGTAATCGCTTCTGCTATCTGATGATTCATAAATCCCGAAACACGTTATATGAGCAATAAAGTCATTCCTGGCCTGATGTTTGACTTTTATCAGTCTGAAAGCGGAATCACTGACTGTTTCAATTTCAAGTTTGAAGCTAGGATAACAAATGGTGAACGAAACATTTTTTTTTCGTATGATGTGATTACAAATTAACAATTTGCGACTTTTTCCTTTTCTTGCACTGTGAAACCTTACTTCTTGCCAATTTTCATCATTTTAATCAGCGGAAAGTATCCTATAGATTTTTGTCTTAAGTTTTGCGAGTATGAATGTAAGTGACATACACTATGTCATCAAAAGTATCCGGACATATGGCTGAAAGCGACTTCCAAGTTCCTGGCGCCCTCCATCGGTAATGCTAGAATTCATCATAGTGTTGGCCCACCCTTAGCCTTGATGACACCTTCCACTCTCACAGGCGTACGTTCAGTCAGGCGCTGGAAGGTTTCTTGGGGAATGGCAGCCCATTCTTCACGGAATACTGCACTGAGGAGAGGTGTCGATGTCGGTCGGTGAGGCCTGGCACGAAGTCGGCGTTCCGAAACATCCCAAAGGAGTAATGTAGGATTCAGGTCAGGACTCTGTGCAGGCCAGTCCATTACAGTTATGTTATTGTAGTGTAACCACTCCGTCATAGGCCGGGCGTTATGAACAAGTGCTCGATCGTGTTGAAAGATGCAGTCGCCATCCCAGAATTTGTCTTAAACAGTGGGAAGCAAGAAGGTGCTTTAAACATCAATGTAGTCCTGTGCTGTGATAGTGCAACGAAAAACAACAAGGGGAACAAGCCCCATCCATGAAAAACACGACCGCACCATAACACCACCGCCTCCGAATTTCACTGTTGGCACTACATACGCTGGAAGATGACGTTCGCCGCGCGGAGTGGCCGCGCGGTCTAGGGCACCATGTCACGGATTGCGCGGCTCCTCCCGCCGGAGGTTCGAGTCCTCCCTCGGGCATGGGTGTGTGTGTTGTTCTTAGCTTGTTAGTTTAACTAGTGTGTAAGTCTAGGGACCGATGACCTCAGCAGTTTGGTCCCTTAGGAATTCACACATATTTGAACATTAGATGAAGTTCACCGGGCATTCGCCATAGCCGGCCGGTGTGGCTAAGCGATCCTACGCGCTTCAATCTGGAGCAGAGAAGGCAGTGAAGAAACGGCCACCAATGGTGCGCGGAATCGGACCGCGCCGTTCCAGGCGCGCCCCCTGCACATAAACGCAGCTCCTGGTAGCCTCGGCGGCACAAAGTCGGCCCGAGTCTGCAACGTGATTAGTGCTACGCTGTCAGTATCAAGTGTTTCCTTGGACTCTGTGTATAAAAAGAACTGTACTGTTTTCACGTCGCATCTTGCTAGCGACATTTGCTGTAAAGAAGGTTAAGTATTGTCAATTTGCTTTCTGAAAATAAAACTACTATTGTTATTGGTTTGAAATTGTTGTATAGCATTCTGAGAACACAGTATCCCACAGGCACCATATTAGCGACGAGAACAGGTTTGTGCTTATGTCTAAGTAATTTGCGTGTGTACCGCTGAATGAGAAGGAGGTACTATCTATGAAAAATAACTGAAGTCAATGATTTTCACTTTTAGGGCTCCTTGCCTCAATCGGTAAAAAAAGGTGACCATTGTGAGAACGCTTTGTTGTCTGTCTTAAGTCCGACTGTTAAAAACCATTTTCCTCAGGACATCACACACATCCATGCCCGAGGCAGGATTTGATCCTGCGACCAAAGCGGTCGCGCGGCTGCGGACTGAGCACCTAGAACCGCCAGACCACCGCGCCCGGCGGACAAACGACAATCATATGATAAATGACAAGTCTTTTTTCGTGTGATTTCATTACAAATTTACCCTTTTTCAAATTTGTTAATTTGGTTGTAATGTAAAAGCCCTCTTTCTGCCAAATTTTATAATTCTAGGTCAAAGGTAAGTGCCCCACTCGTTTTGAGGATTGCGAATGTCAAAATACGTGACATAAATGGCCACATATTTTGACCATATTGACCAAGAAGCTTCAATACTGTACACTACCAAGGGACAATAGACCTTAGTATAAGGCATAAGTTATAACTTGATACGTCTAACCGTTCATAAGAAAAGTGAGTCTTTACAGACGAACGAACAGACTGACAGTCAGATGAGAAATGACAAAACAAATTTCGCATGATATAATAACAGATTTGCAGTCTTCAGACTTTTTCCTTTTTGAGAATTGTGATACCCCAATTTTTGCCAAATTTCAGGATTCTAGGCCAACAGGAATTACCCTACAGCTATTGATGAGCGAATTTGCGAGTATTAAAATCTGTGACATAAATGGCCGTATCTTTTGACTGCATTGACATAGAAGCTAATCGTAGACACATGAATTTCAACTTTATACGTCTACCCATTCCTGAGAAAAATGGTTTTTAACAGACAGACAAGCAGACAGACAAGCACAATTTTTCACACGATAACAGAGAAAAGCACAATTTGAAGAGCAAAAATAAGAAAACACATTAACATAGCACTGAAAATAATATCTACTTAATTGCAAGTGCAGCTGCGAAATACTTGGTGCAAACCTACATGCATGCCACAACTGTTTTACTGTACAACAATGAAAGACTGCAACTACAGAGGAAATTCTCTGTATAATTACGCTCTAGCAATAAACAAAGGCTACACTAAATACACAAACTACAAGAAAAAAAATCAGAAGATTCCAGTGAGGTATCCTCGGCTAAGGGTCGACATATGAAACGTCCCCTTAGAACAATTATACACGACTGTGCTTAAACTGACACACAACAATTTTTAGGGCAACGCAATCTGACTTTCAGTAATCGCTACAAAGAATGGCTCCGACTAACATTAACCTATACGTTTCACAAATCACTTACCTGACAAAAATCTTAGTTACTCGAACTACTGCAATACAGCGAGCGCCACTATTGCCAGGTAAATAAAAGATTCAAACTACGGAAGGAACTAACTACTGATAGGCATAGTTAGCAAATGAAAGATTTTAATAGAGAACAAACAATCTGTTTACCTTAATATCATCAAAAATCATAATATATATATATATATATATATATATATATATATATATATATATATATATATATATATATATATATATATAGCAGATCATAAAATCCAGACTTACAAGTTTCAAAACTCCGCCATCTCTCTCCCCACATCCACCACTGCTGGCGGCTCACCCCCACTGCGCAGCGCTACGCGCTGTTAACAGCCAACTGCCCAACACTACAATGGCAGACAACAATGCAAACCAGCCACAGACTGCACATGGCACAGCCAGTGATTTTCATACAGAGCGCTACGTGGCGGCGACGTTACCAATAAAAAAACCTAAACATCCTACTTACAACTACTCACCTGAAATCGATGAAACTGACGTTACTTCTCGACGTAAATGCCCTGCAGACGTACACATTTTTCACAACGCTGACGCCATGATTCCATGGCAGCGGCGAAGGCTTCTCTAGGAGTCTGTTTTGACCACTGGAAAATCGCTGAGGCAATAGCAGAAGGCTGGTGAAGGTGCGGCCACGGAGAGTGTCTTTCATTGTTGGAAAAAGCCAAAAGTCACTAGGAGCCAGGTCAGGTGAGTAGGGAGCATGAGGAATCACTTCAAAGTTGTTATCACGAAGAAACTGTTGCGTAACGTTAGCTCGATGTGCGGGTGCGTTGTCTTGGTGAAGCAGCACACACGCACCCCTTCCCGAACGTTTTTGTTGCAGTGCAGGATTTAATTTGTTCTTCAAAACATTTTCGTAGGATGCACCTACTACCGTAGTGCCCTTTGGAACGCAATGAGTAAGAATCACGCCCTCGCTGTCCCAGAACATGGACACCATCATTTTTTCAGCACTGGCGGTTAACCGAAATTTTTTTGGTGGCGGTGAATCTGTGTGCTTCCATTGAGCTGACTGGCGCTTTGTTTCTGGATTGAAAAATGGCATCCACGACTCATCCATTGTCACAACCGACGAAAAGAAAGTCCCATTCATGCTGTCGTTGCACATCAACATTGCTTGGCAACATGCCACACGGGCAGCCATGTGGTCGTCCGTCAGCATTCGTGGCACCCACCTGGATGACACTTTTCGCATTTTCAGGTCGTCATGCAGGATTGTGTGCACAGAACCCACAGAAATGCCAACTCTGGAGGCGATCTGTTCAACAGTCATTCGGCGATCCCCCAAAACAATTCTCTCCACTTTCTCGATCATGTCGTCAGACCGGCTTGTTTGAGTCCGAGGTTGTTTCGGTTTGTTGTCACACGATATCGCCAACTGTCGCGAACTGTCGCACCCACGAACGCACTTTCAACACATCCATAACTCCATCACCACATGTCTCCTTCAACTGTCGATGAATTTCAATTGATTTCGCACTACGCAAATTCAGAAAACGAATGATTGCACGCTGTTCAAGTAAGGAAAACGTCGCCATTTTAAGTATTTAAAACAGTTCTCATTCTCGCCGCTGGCGGTAAATTTCCATCTGCTCTACGGTGCTGCCATCTCTGGGACGTATTGACAATGAACGCGGCCTCATTTTAAAACAATGCGCATGTTTCTATCTCTTTCCAGTCCGGAGAAAAAAAATGGGAGGCCTTAGAACTTGAATGCACCTCGGATGTACATCCATCTAAAGATAGTAATCACACTGCACAGTTGATTTTCTTGTTCTTTCCAAAGTTGGGTTATTTGTATGCCTTTTCCAAACACTGTTGAAGTTAATTGTTTTTAATTGTGAGCTGAACTAAAAAAGTACGTAAACAGCTGAAATCATTATCCTCATCCCCGTAACATACATATCCAATCCTCAAATAAAGTAAATACATGCACTAAATCTATGAAGAGTGTGGATCATATGTAAATCCTTTTATTCATGTTTAACTGATGTTGTTGTGGTCTTCAGTCTAGAGACTGGTTTGATGCACCTCTCCATGCTACTCTATCCTGTGCAAGATTCTTCATCTCCCAGTACCTACTGCAACCTACATCCTTCTGAATCTGCTTAGTGTATTCATCTCTTGGTCTCCCTCTACGATTTTTACCCTCTACGCTGCCCTCCAATACTAAATTGGTGATCCCAAGATGACTCAGAATATGTCCTACCAACCGATCCCTTCTTCTAGTCAAGTTGTGCCACAAATTTCTCTTCTCTCCAATTCTATTCAGTACCTCCTCATCTACCCATCTAATCTCCAGCATTCTTCTATAGCACCACATTTCGAATGCTTCTATTCTCTTCTTGTCTAAACTATTTATCGTCCATGATTCACTTCCATTCACGGCTACACTCCACACAAATACTTTCAGAAACGACTTCCTGACACTTAAATCTCTACTCGGTGTTAACAAATTTCTCTTCTTCAGAAATGCTTTCCTTGCCATTGCCAGTCTACTTCGACCATCATCAGTTATTTTGCTCTCCAAATAGCAAAACTCATTTACTACTTTAAGCATCTCATTTTCTAATCTAATTCCTGCAGCATCACCAGATTTAATTCGACTACATTCCATTATTCTCGGTCTGCTTTTGTTGATGTTCATCTTATATCCTCCTTTCATGATCCTGCACATTCCATTCAGCTGCTCTTCCAAGTCCTTTGCTGTCTCTGACAGAATTCAATGTCATCGGCCAACCTCAATGTTTGAATAACATCTGGGAGAGGCTACCACCCTGCCTCACACCCTTCCCAACCACTGCTTCCCTTTCATACCACTCGACTCTTGTAACTACCATCTGGTTTCTGTACAAATTGTAAATAGCCTTTCGCTCCCTGTACTTTACCCCTGTCACATTCAGAATTTGAAAGAGAGTATTCCAGTCAACATTGTCAAAAACTTTTTCTAAGTCTAAAAATAATAGAAACGTAGGTTTGCCTTTCCTTAATCTATTTTCTAAGATAAGTCGTAGGGTCAGTATTGTCTCACATGTTCCAAAATTTCTACGGAATCCATACTGATCTTCCCCGAGTCTGCTTCTACCAGTTTTTCCATTCGTCCGTAAAGAATTCGTATTAGTATTTTGCCGCAGTGCCTCATTAAACTGATTGTTCGGTAATTTTCACATCTGTCAGCAGCTGCTTTCTTTGGGATTGGAATTATTATATTCTTCTTGAAGTCTGGGGGTATTTCGCCTGTCTCATACATCTTGCTCAACGGATGGTAGACTTTTGTTAGGCCTTTCTCTCCCAAGGGTATCAGTAGTTTTAATAGAATGTTGTCTACTCCCAGGGCCTTGTTTCGACTTAGGTCTTTCAGTGCTCTGTCAAACTCTTCACGCAGGATCAACTCTCCTATTTCATCGTCATCTACATTCTCTTCCATTTCTATAAAACTGTCCTCAAGAACAACGCCCTTGTATAGACCCTCTATATACTCCTTCTTTACTTAGAATTGGGTTTTCATCTGAGCTCTTGATATTCATGCCTGTGGTTCTCTTTTCTCCAAATGTCTCTTTAATTATGCTGTAGGCAGTATCTATCTTACCCGTAGTGAGAAATCCTCTACATCCTTACATTTGTCCTTTAGCCATTTTGCACTTCCTGTCAGTCTCATTTTTGAGACGTTTGTATTCCTTCTTGCCTGCTTCATTTACTGCATTTTTATACTTTCTCCTTTTATCAATTAAACTCAATATCTCTTCTGTTACTGAAGGATTTCTATTAGCCCTCGTCTTTTTTACTGATATGCAATTAGTATGCAACTTTCCTCAAGGACATTATGTATCCTATGTAATATATTCTCTCACGATGGTGAAGAAATGTACAAACACTAAACGCCTGTAATCTTTTGAGCTTTGTATTGAACATTCGATTCCATTTACACGGAGAAACAGCTGATATCATACAAATGTCTGCTGTAGGGGTTCATCCGTAAATTAAGACTCCAACAGCCAGCGGGGGCAATTTTGCTATTTCCTGCACATTAAGCGAGTAATATGTTCTGGCGTAGCTACCAACGCCGGAACGAAGATGCGAAACGAAAGAGCAGAGAAGGCAGTGAAGAAACGGCCACCAATGGTGCGCGGAATCGGACCGCGCCGTTCCAGGCGCGCCCCCTGCACATAAACGCAGCTCCTGGTAGCCTCGGCGGCACAAAGTCGGCCCGAGTCTGCAACGTGATTAGTGCTACGCTGTCAGTATCAAGTGTTTCCTTGGACTCTGTGTATAAAAAGAACTGTAAAGAAGGTTAAGTATTGTCAATTTGCTTCCTGAAAATAAAACTACTATTGTTATTGGTTTGAAATTGTTGTATAGCATTCTGAGAACACAGTATCCCACAGGCACCATATTAGTGACGAGATTACGCGTACTTTCGTCTTTGATGAATATCAAAGAACAGGTTTGTGCTTTTGTCTAAGTAATTTGCGTGTGTACCGCTGAATGAGAAGGAGGTACTATCTATGAAAAGTAACTGAAGTCAATGATTTTCACTTTTAGGGCTCCTTGCCTCAATCGGTAAAAATAGGTGATAGGGATACCTCACTGGAATCTTCCGATTCTTTTTCTTGTAGTTTGTGTAGTTAGTGTAGCCTTTGTTTATGGCTAGCGCGTAATTATAGAGAGAATTTCCTCTGTAGTTGCAGTCTTTCATTGTTGTACAGTAAAACAGTTGTGGCATGCATGTAGGTTTGCACCAAGTATTTCGTAGCTGCGCTTGCAATTAAGTAGATATTATTTTCAGTGCTATGTTAATGTGTTTTCTTATTTTTACTCTTCACAATAATGGCGTGTGAAAAACGTAATACTAGGCTCCAAAGTAAACTGAGAAATGACAGTGAAGACGAAAGCAGTGTGTTAGCGTCACCATGTAATGAATTAACTAATGTTCAAAGTAGTAATTTGGTAATAGTGCATAGGGAAATGGAGCGGGCTGCAAATAATGGTGTAGGCAGTGAAACAATTAGTGAACAGGGAAGCAATATCGATCGATCGGTCGGCAACAGCTCGCCTCAGGATTCCGAAATGACAGGACACAATCTTACAAATAGTGTAGATTCAGATTTTGCGTCCTCACCGTTTTCTCAAATAAATCAAGACACATTTTCTGCTTTACAAAATGCGAATATTGCCGGTTCAAATGCACTGCCGAAAAGTACTGAGGAACATGTTTCACACACCAGTGCATTGTTATTATAGTTAATGCAACAAATGGGACAAAGGCTACAAAAGTTAGACACAACGCTTGAACAAAATCAGAAACAAATGGGACAAAATCTTCAAAAGTTAGACACAATGGAACAAAATGAGAGACAAACACAGCAAAAGCTTGAAAAGTTAGACACCACACTTGAACAAACACGTGAAGATTTAACTAATGAGTTACATAACATTGAATCGAAATGCCAAAAAATCTGTAATGAGGTAAAAACATAAATTTGTGAGCATTTTCAATCTATTTTTTCGCGGCTTGAAAATGCATTACAGAATCATGAAGCAGCCATAAAAGAACTGCAAACTATTGTTCGAGAAAATCACGACACCTTGCAAGCTAAAATGGACTCAGTTGCATCCACCGATTCGGTTACGCAACTTGCAAGAACTCAGGAAAACTTAAAAGACACAGTAGATTCGATTTCAACACAAATGGACACTCTGAAACTTGGTTCAGAAAATCACAATGAGGAAATGTGTTCACTATCGGAGAAAGTAGCCGAACTTTCAGATCAGTTCACTAACTTATCTACAAAGGTAGATGATGATCTGAATGATACAGAAGAGTGCGAACAATTTAGGAAATTCAAACAAAATCAGAATAAAATTAATACGCAACACCAAAGAGAAATCCGGGAAGTACAAGATCAGCTGACACAGGTAATACAAGAATTACGTATTTCAGAGGACACTCGCATTCCAATACGGGATGAGGGACACAGAAATACGGAACAGCTACAAAATAATTACACACGGCATTTCGGAAATTATGAAAGCAATTGGCAAGGTGCACCGAATTTTGAGATGGTCTCTGCCGACACTATGTAATAATGACCGATATGCTACCCTCCGACACGATGATTTTGACTATAAGCTGTTCATTACTGCACGTTAATTCAAAACATTTAAGAATTCTGGCAACGACATTCATCCACAAACGTGGCTCCACCAATTCTCTCATTGTTTTCCTCCAAACTGGTCATTAGAGCACAGATTAGAATTTATGTGTGGCTACTTGGAGAATGAACCAGCTGTAAGAATGCGATCGGTCATTCACGATTGTCATAGTGAAGGAGAATTTTATAGTGCCTTTCTCTCAGCATATTGGTCTCAAGCTACACAAGACCGAGTAAAACATAGCATCATAATGATGAAACATTTCGAACAATCTGAATTTTCCAGTCTTGTCAAATATTTCGAAGACATGTAACATAAGAATCAGTATCTTTCAAACCCATACAGCCCCTCAGAACTCATCCGCATTTGCTTAATCAAATTACCTGAACATTTACGACATATTATTTTAGCAGGACGATGCAAAGACGAAATTGAAGCTTTTCAGGGACTGTTAGAAGAACTGGAAATTGACACTGACAATCGCGGAACGCGAAAACAGGAGCACAACAATTACAGGTCACACCTGTCACAATTCCGCGATGACAGAAATAATACACGACAAGGCTATTCGTACAACGTAAATCGTGACCAAAACAGACACCATCCGTATGACAACCGTTGGCAGAGTAGTAATTGTTACAGGGAAAGATCACCTCTCCGCGGTAATGACTATCACAGAGACAATCAGAGAAACAGACAATATGGAAACCAAAATAATTATTATCAAGCGGGACAGAATAACTTAAGACGCAACGGTCCAGCGCGCAGTTACGATTCAGGGAGAAATTCTCCACCACATGACCGACAAACAAGAAACTATGTAAACTACTGACAAAACGACAGACCTGAATTCCATCAGAACTGGCGAGCTTCAAACAGGGCAGGGCCTTCTCGTCAAGGTGAATTTGTAGACGTTAGGTCTCCTAATACCAATAACGGCGCGCGCCAACAGAGAAACAGTCAATGACTCGCACCGCAGGCAGCCACCTGCGCCTGCTAGCTCAGAGAAAAATAACAAGAGACACTAACCTTGAGAAAAGATTTAGCATTCCTTATCGACGTATAAAACTTGATAATTGCGTTGAAGTTGAAACTCTGCGTACTAGGAAGAGTAAAGGTTTACACCACATTTCACATGAAAAACCGTTTATTGAAATATAATCTGCTTTTTAACTTTGTCTTTGCCATAAAACATTTCACTTTACATTACTAGTATGCTTTGTCAGACTTAAGAAATCCTTAACATGCAACAATGTTTGAAGTTAAATATCCAGTCAAGAACCAAGAGAACTTATTTAAACAGAAATTGCGAATGCATTGTTATAGTGAACAGACGACACAGTGTTGTATTTGTACATTCTTGCTTGTTAGTTGCACGATTACATAACGACTATCAGGCTTACATACTTAGGACATATACTGGTACTGCTAATGAGATTTTAATGCAATATTTTGGTTTACTTGAAGATACATTCTGGATTTGAAGTACTATCTGTGAGATACCAGATGACACAGTGGTTAGTTTATGTGACAACTACACGCATTTATCACGACGCTACTAATGAGTGACAATTTACAATGTTGCTTTTGCGGCGTATCTGTTTTATATCTGCATAGTTTTTCTGAATTCTTCTGGAAAGGAAAACATGTTTTAGTAGTAACTTTGTGGTATAGCTACAATGAGACAGCCTTTTCTGTAGCATAACAATACGTTACAGTACAGTACTTACTTCATCACGCCAATAAGCGTAGTAACTACGATATCTATACGGAAAGCATTTCATTTTGGTTTATGATGAGGTAAGTACATTGACTTCAGCAGAACTTTACTTACAGAGGACGATAACTACGACAGTTCCACAGAATTATCTTACAGCAAAACGCACATTTAGCACTACAGGGCACGCATTTGAGTGATTAATTTGGTACTTAAACCATTTATTTTTCAAGATCGTTGAATTACAAAGAAAGTTTTTCGTGATACATTTCATTCCATTGCTGTAATCTGTAACACCTGAGGGTATAATTACATTAATCCTCAGGGGGGTACACTCTTACTTTGTGTACCATGTGTTTGGCAAGCATAAGGAGCCCTAGCTAATACGGTATTTGCTTATACAACTTTACACATCGGTACCATATTTCTCTAACACAGAATTACACAGCTATCTGATCATTTAACTGAGAGAGACAAATATTTATTTTAATACATCAGTGACAGATGTTTACATAATTACACAGTTGGATAAATTCACACTTATGAAATTGTATTTTGTCTGTACTTTGTGAAATTTTCTTATTTTTTCGGAACCATTGTGATACTATGAGAGCTTCGAATGATGTATTTGGTATGGGATCGTGATTTTTAAAGTACGTTTGAGGCAGATGACACTTTTGACATGAGCAGAGAATTTTTTTAGGTTTTGAAATTATTGGAGGAAGGTACGACGATTTTGAGAGTTGACTGAGGTGTTATGGTGTTATTATTACGATGACTATGTGTATTATGCTGCTGAGGTATGTTTATGATCAATAAGCTGATGCTATATGAGGAATTTGATTATGCTACGTATTTATTATGATGAAATATTGAAGAAGTGTCTACGAATATTTATATGTATAATAAGGTAAGGAATAATGAGTAGTGGTTAGGGACTCTGGTTTGTGAAAAAGGATGTTGGAAACCGAGAATCATACTTTAAGATTTATGAAATGTATGTAAATGCGTGAATGTATTACAATGCCGACAAAATTTTTTGGACACTATTATATTTATAGGATTTTATTTTCTACACATTTGTAACGCAAATTCTTGACCTGTGAAATTTTTTATATGAGATTGCCACTGTAGCGGCAACTGGCAACTGGTGTCGTAAATATTTCAGTAAGAAAGTTAAGTGACCACCTGCACGTAATGCGTCGTGGGCACCCAGCTGGGCGACAGCCACCTGGAAACAATCCATTAGTGTGTGCCTTTCAGAGGCACAGGTGGAGAAAAAATAAAGAAGCCACTATCCTCGCTATTGACATTCCTTTGTAGATAGCATCGCAAAAACGACACGCTCGTTACTTGGAAAGATACTTTCTTACATCTGCACATCTGATAATGACAAGCGTCTTTCTACGAGAGTTGTGAGAATTTGTACTAACTTATGAAATGTCACATGACTATTGAATGATATTTTTATGCTTTGCCTTTCATAGTTGCTTGTTTCATTTGATATCTGTTTTCCAGCTGTGTTACAGCAGTGGTTTTATAAAATAAAATTAAATCATTTGCTAATGTGAAAACTTTCAGTCAAGAGATATGTTAAATAATAATTTTATGATCCACATTATTCAAAAAAAGGAGCACTTGGAAAGGAAAGAACAATAAGAAGTGACTAGTAAGAGTAACTGCATATATAATTTTCTTTTCCAGTACTTGGTAATTTTTTTTAGAATTAGTTTTTGTAGTGCGCCACTTTAATTTCATAGACATTGAGATGTGAATATACATTTCCATTACCTGCATTGTTATCTTTAGTGTACTATTTTTTTCTGCTTGTGGGTTTGTCATGTTTAGATATAAGTTATTACATTTACTGCTGGTTGCTTTGCCAATTTCCTTTTTTTTGTTATTGCTGTTTGTATTAATTGTTTTGTGCTGCTCCATTGCCTCATCCCTTAGTTTAGCATCTGACTCAGTAGCTTTAAGTTAGCTTAAGATGGGGTAGGTTATAAAAGAGAACGAGTTGTGATGAATTGGAAGAAATGCATTGAGAAGCTATAAGAAATGATTTGGCCAAAAAAAGTAGTGTACAGTGGATAAAAACTATTTTTGAAAGAGGATGTGAACAAAATACAGAAAGCATGCTTGGATAGGATATTTTTGGTGGAAACAAATGTTGATATATGACGAAAGATCTACAGAATGAAGTTTTGGGTTGGACTGCAGTACCAAATGTTACACTGAAAACAAACCCTGTCCTTTCCTTCTGTTATCCCACTATGTGTTTGTGTACCCTTGTGTATTTATGTTCTACCAGTCTTTATATGTTTATCTGATAAGACTTATGTTGCAGAATTTTTCTAATACTAAGCTACATTCACTATGATGAGGAATACTGTTATCCTCAAATATAATTTGCATTAATAACATGTTATTTACTTTGTAAAGATGTTTACACATTATTTATTCTGTTTTGTTCTAATTCTCATGTGTGAAGTTGATGTTTCAAAAGTTATTCTGATCTTTTATGTATGTACTTATGTCGTAATTTTTGTAACACTGATGTATTTGCTATTTCGATTCTTTTGTAAAACCTGTACTACTGCAAATGTTATCTGTATTGTTATGTTCTTTAAAGATGTATTTTGTACCTTTGTTATTGCATTCTTGTGTTATAAAATTGTAATTGACACCAGTTCATCAAATTAAGTAACTTGTAAATTACATTTCACTGCACACATTTCTGTTGGTCATAGTATATGGACAATATGTGAGAAGTATGGACTGATAGTGTTTGCATGTGTGTTAATAATTCAGTAAGGGACTGGATAACAGCATTGCTGGTTCTAAGGACATTTCAAAAACAATTTTTGTGAGTGCATAAGTGGTGGTTATGGACTTGCTATATTATCCGCAAGACTCTTCAATGGTGATTGTGCGCCTGCACAGTCAAACAGATGGCTGCTGGCCATCTTTACAAGGATGACTCACCAATACCGTTACTTCTACAAGGACTGCAGTGGGTCTGCACCTCTGGTGGCCCACCAATACCGTAATCTCTACCAGGACTACAATGGGTCTACTCTGTGACGACCTAGCTACCAATATTCTTTAAAACTTCGACTGACTCTGCTGTGGGTTTGCTCTGTTGTGGCCCATTACTTGTCTGCATGTCAAGAGTCAGCACTGTCTTTCCGTTGGAAGGACAACACTACTTCTTCCAGACTGCATGGAAATCCACTACTTCTGTGTTCATTTTCTTTTACTACTCAGACTTTGATTAAGACACTGCAATTTTACTTTGATGAATGATCAGGACTGTCTTCATGGACTGTGAGAAAATATTAGCTTTTGACCAACATTGTATCGATAAGTGTGTGCATTTCATTTCTTTGTTATTGTAATTATGAAAGAATTTTTCAAATCTGTATTGGCCACTGCCCAAAACAATTTGTAAATTTTTTTGTGGGGAGCATGGGGGCTACGTAAGTAGGATGTTTAGTTTTTTTTATTGGTAACGCCGCCGCCACGTAGCGCTCTGTATGAAAATCACTGGCTGTGTCATGTGCAGTCTGTGGCTGGTTTGCATTGTTGTCTGCCATTGTAGTGTTGGGCAGCGGCAGCTGGATGCTAACAGCGCGTAGCGTTGCGCAGTGGAGGTGAGCCGCCAGCCGTGGTGGATGTGGGGAGAGAGATGGCGGAGTTTTGAAATTTGTAAGACTGGATGTCATGAACTGATATAAATATATTATGACTTTTGATGATATTAAGGTAAATACATTGTTTGTTCTCTATTAAAATCTTTCATTTGCTAACTATGCCTATCAGTAGTTAGTTCCTTCCGTAGTTTGAATCTTTTAGTTAGCTGGCAATAGTGGCGCTCGCTGTATTGCAGTAGTTCGAGTAACTAAGATTTTTGTGAGGTAAGTGATTTTTGAAACGTATAGGTTAATGTTAGTCAGGGCCATTCTTTGTAGCGATTACTGAAAGTCAGATTGCGTTGCGCTAAAAATTGTTGTGTGTCAGTTTAAGCACAGTCGTGTATAATTGTTCTAAGGGGACGTTTCATAGTTAATTAGAAAAAAAAATCGGAGGCCTTAGAACTTGAATGCACCTCGTAAAAACGTTTTTATTAATCTTTTTTCATGTAACAGTTAGCGAGCAAATTTCGTGATAGCGCGTCTTTACTTTTAAGGAGTCACTTTGTAGGTAAATAGCACTGTTTAAACTTTGTTAAGGTATTTGTACAGTTCAAACTGGAGCCGTTTTTGCTTGGCGCTGCATCACGTGGGACAGCGTTGCCGGTGGCAGCAGGAGTGAGAGAAAGAGCCGGAACACAGTGGCATGTTCCACAGGTATTCGTCTTGTGCCATCGACCTCAACCCTTTCAAGATTACGACGACCCGCGATTCTATATTGTACACGGGACGCAAAACGCACTACTTGCATCTCCGTCAGGAAAACTGCTACACGTTTAGTATTTTATCTTCCGTAGGAATCTTCATACGGTGATACATCTTCTGCCCCATGATACACATAGCAAGGTTAGTGTGTCTCAGTTAATCCATTGCCGTGCGTCGTGTTTGTTTGAGTCACTAAAGTTTGGCGTATTTTGTGTTGTGATTAATATTTTGGTACAGTAACAGAAACACCTGTTTATGTCCTCCTGCCTCAACGTCCAGTTATTCTCATAACGCCTTTATATTTAAGGTAGCTTGAACTTTCGAAATACAGTTTTCAATTTCAGTAATGTTCTTTGGTGGTCCACTCCGCTGGTTTACTCGTTTCAATTGCTTTTATATTGTAATATATTTTTCCTTGTAGGCTTATATTTCATTTACTTATTAGTACGACAACCGTTATCACACAAGAACATAATGAAAATTTATCCCTTATTTCACAGGGAGGATTCATGATTCGCGCTCGATTCATGTCACATGAAACATAGCATAATTACGAATTACGTATACGACCCGCAACTAAATCCAACCGCCTTTTAGAAGAGAACCTAGACTCTACTCAGTGGCCAGGCTTAGTTACCTGAACGCAAGCAAGAAATCTGTGTAGCACATTTCTTACAAACAAAGCGAAAATAGCTAATTCTACAACAAGAAGAAACATTGAGTTGAATAGATATGGAATCTATAGCAAAAGTATGGGCCCTAATAGTATCTTCATGGAGGACTGCTTCCAATTTGCGTGCAGGTGTTTATTGTGCTCAACAAAAGTGCTCATTCAAAATCACTTATTACTTACCTCCTATGTTCACTACTAAGAATGTATAAAATTTTATCCAGAGTGACGTCATTCATTGATCACGCATGCATAAAGGCGGTGTCACACCAGACTTGATCTAGTTCTGTTACTTTGTGTTTCAACACTACCAATTTTGTGTGTGTGTGTGTGTGTGTGTGTGTGTGTTTCCTATTTATCTGCCTTGCATAACCTACGTTTATTCTAACCTTTACTATGTACAGCCGTCATAAACTTAATCAAATTTCAGTAGAGTACTGTAGAAAGTTAGAAGTTTGGTTTAGTCCCCTTCAAGGAGAAAATTTTGTTTCAGTTCTACGTCTTACCACATCTCTGAAATAATTTGCCCCAAAACTTCTTTAGTAGCCTATAACTACAAAATGCTTATATTGCCCTAGCGTTATTTACTTGTATGTAAAGAAGAAACACGTAAAGTCACCTCGCATTTGTGCGTGTGTGTGTGTGCATGTGTGCGTGTGTGCGTGTGTGCGTGTGTGCGTCTGCAGTGGAGAATATACTCCTTACTAACAGATTATATTCATTGTTTCTTTCTTTCAACTTCACATTATTAATTTCACGCTAGCAAATCCACACTTCAGACTGAGTTATTGTGTAAGAGTTTGCTGGAATTGTACTTTGCATCATAATTTTCAGCCAACTTACAAAATCATACTTCAAGTAACAAAAATATATAGTCTCCTTCAATGTCATATACTGTCATTACTTTATGTAAGAATATAAGTAGTCACACCTCCGAGAGTAGATGAGAGACTCAATCTTCCTGAACGTTAGGGCTCCTCAATAATCAGTTAAAACATAATCTAATGAGTCGTTCGTTACCCCATATATAGGTCATAGCTCTTCGATTCACCAGACATGCCAGGATACCTTTGTGTATACTTCAATTGCATTGAGAAACAAAGCAACATTACTCGTCATATACTTTGTAGCTGTTACACATGTGTGCCTACTTACTTCACCAACCTCTGTAAACTTTCTTTACAGCTAGTCGTGTCCCTTGTGTTTTATATTGTTTTTCCCCATTTTGGCGTTCAGGAAGCATTATTTCCCTGTCTACTAAGGCGTTAAGCACTTGTGGTTTTTGGTTTGTTTACCTTTAAAGTCTTCCTTACTTCCAGCAAAACTGTCATGTAATTTGACAACATGGGTTTTTGGAAGTGTTCTCCTTGTACTTCTGTTTCCGTCCTAATATTTTTGTCACTGTTAGTTTAACATTACATTACATTTTTAAAAAACTCAAGGAAACCGTCACACTTTCAGAAAACGTCACCCGTGCAATACCGAAGATAGCAAGGGCAGATAACTGAGACAACTATTGCACAATAAACTTAACGGTTCAAACGTCCAAGATGCCAACAACAATAAACATACAGAAGAACAGAACATAAAACTGATGATCTATTACACGACAGTCAGCTTGACTATAGGAAAGGCAGATCTGTCGTTGCGACTAACAATGGAAGCAAGACTTAACAGAAGACATGTTCATAGGATTTATTGTTTTCGAAAAAACGTTCGACGGTATGAAATGGTATTAGGTGTTCGAAATTCAAAGGAAAAGAGGTGAAGTCTATAGATGAGTACGATTAATAAACAATATGCAGAAGAACCTCCCCCCATGAACCATGGACCTTGCCGTTGGTGGGGAGGCTTGCGTGCCTCAGCGATACAGATAGCCGTACCGTAGGTACAACCACAACGGAGGGGTATCTGTTGAGAGGCCAGACAAATGTGTGGTTCCTGAAGAGGGGCAGCAGCCTTTTCAGTAGTTGCAGGGGCAACAGTCTGGATGATTGACTGATCTGGCCTTGTAACAATAACCAAAACGGCCTTGCTGTGCTGGTACTGCGAATGGCTGAAAGCAAGGGGAAACTACGGCCGTAATTTTTCCCGAGGGCAGGCAGCTTTACTGTATGATTAAATTATGATGGCATCCTCTTGGATAAAATGTTCCGGAGGTAAAATAGTCCCCCATTCGGATCTCCAGGCGGGGACTACTCAAGAGGATGTCGTTATCAGGAGAAAGAAAACTGGCGTTCTACGGATGGAATGTCAGATCTCTTAATCGGGCAGGTAGGTTAGAAAATTTAAAAAGGGAAATGGATAGCGTAAAGTTAGATATAATGGGAATTAGTGAAGTTAGGCGGCAGGAGGAACAAGACTTCTGGTCAGGTGACTACAGGGTTATAAACACAAAATCAAATAGGGGTAATGCAGGAGTAGGTTTAATAATGAATAGGAAAATAGGAATGTGGATAAGCTACTACAAACAGCATAGTGAACGCATTATTGTGGCCAAGATAGATACGAAGCCCACACCTACTACAGTACTACAAGTTTATATGCCAACTAGCTCTGCAGATGATGAAGAAATTGAAGAAATGTATGATCAAATAAAAGAAATTATTCAGATAGTGAAGGGGGACGAAAATTTAATAGTTATGGGTGACTGGAATTCGGTAGTAGGAAAGGGGAGAGAAGGAAACGTAGTAGGTGAATATGGATTGGGGGTACGAAATGAAAGAGCAAGCCGCCTGGTAGAATTTTGCACAGAGCACAACTTAATTATAGCTAACACTTGGTTCAAGAACCATAAAAGAAGGCTGTATACATGGAAGAATCCTGGGGATACTGACAGGTTTCAGATAGATTATATAATGGTAAGACAGAGATTTAGGAACCAGGTTTTAAATTGTAAGACATTTCCAGGGGCACATGTGGACTCTGACCACAGTCTATTGGTTATGACCTGTAGATTAAAACTCAAGAAACTGCAAAAAGGTGGGAATTTAAGAAGATGGGACCTGGGTAAACTAAAAGAACCAGAGGTTGTACAGAATTTCAGGGAGAGCATAAGGGAGCAATTGACTGGAATGGGGGAAAGAAATACAGTAGAAGAAGAATGGGTAGCTTTAAGGGATGAAGTAGCGAAGGCAGCAGAGGATCAAGTAGGTAAAAAGACGAGGGCTAGTAGAAATCCTTGGGTAACAGAAGAAATATTGAAATTAATTGATGAAAGGAGAAAATATAAAAATGCAGTAAATGAAGCAGGCAAAAAAAATACAGACGTCTCAAAAATGAGATCGACAGGAAGTGCAAAATGGCTAAGCAAGCATGGCTAGAGGACAAATGTAAGGATGTAGAGGCTTATCTCACTAGGGGTAAGATAGATACTGCCTACAGGAAAATTAAAGAGACCTTTGGAGATAAGAGAACTACTTGTATGAACATCAAGAGCTCAAATGGAAACCCAGTTCTAAGCAAAGAAGGGAAAGCAGAAAGGTGGAAGGAGTATATAGAGGGTCTATACAAGGGCGATGTACTTGAGAACAATATTATGGAAATGATAGAGAATGGAGATGAGGATGAAATGGGAGATGCGATACTGCGTAAAGAGTTTGACAGAGCACTGAAGGACCTGAGTCGAAACAAGGCCCCCGGAGTAGACAACATTCCATTGGAACTACTGACGGCCTTGGGAGAGCCAGTCCTGACAAAACTCTACCATCTGGTGAGCAAGATGTATGAGACAGGCGAAATACCCTCAGACTTCAAGAAGAATATAATAATTCCAATCCCAAAGAAAGCAGGTGTTGACAGATGTGAATATTACCGAACTATCAGTTTAATAAGTCACAGCTGCAAAATACTAACGCGAATTCTGTACAGACGAATGGAAAAACTAGTAGAATCCGACCTCGGGGAAGATCAGTTTGGATTCCGTAGAAATGTTGGAACACGTGAGGCAATACTGACCCTACGACCTATCTTAGAAGCTAGATTAAGGAAGGGCAAACCTACGTTTCTAGCATTTGTAGACTTTGAGAAAGCTTTTGACAATGTTGACTGGAATACTCTCCTTCAAATTCTGAAGGTGGCAGGGGTAAAATACAGGGAGCGAAAGGCTATTTACAATTTGTACAGAAACCAGATGGCAGTTATAAGAGTCGAGGGGCATGAAAGGGAAGCAGTGGTTGGGAAGGGAGTGAGACGGGGTTGTAGTCTCTCCCCGATGTTATTCAATCTGTATATTGAGCAAGCAGTAAAGGAAACAAAAGAAAAATTTGGAGTAGGTATTAAAATCCATGGAGAAGAAATAAAAACTTTGAGGTTCGCCGATGACATTGTAATTCTGTCAGAGACAGCAAAGGACTTGGTAGAGCAGTTGAATGGAATGGACCGTCTCTTGAAAGGAGGATATAAGATGAACATCAACAAAACCAAAACGAGGATAATGGAATGTAGTCGAATTAAGTCGGGTGATGCTGAGGGAATTAGATTAGGAAATGAGACACTTAATGTAGTAAAGGAGTTTTACTATTTGGGGAGCAAAATAACTGATGATGGTTGAAGTAGAGAGGATATAAAATGTAGACTGGCAATGGCAAGGAAAGCGTTTCTCAAGAAGAGAAATTTGTTAACATCGAGTATAGATTTAAGTGTCAGGAAGTCATTTCTGAAAGTATTTGTATGGAGTGTAGCCATGTATGGAAGTGAAACATGGACGATAAATAGTTTGGACAAGAAGAGAATAGAAGATTTTGAAATGTGGTGCTACAGAAGAATGCTGAAGATTAGATGGGTGGATCACATAACTAATGAGGGAGTATTGAATAGGATTGGGGAGAAGAGAAGTTTGTGGCAAAACTTGACCAGAAGAAGGGATCGGTTGGTAGGACATGTTCTGAGGCATCAAGGGATCACCAATTTAGTATTGGAGGGCAGCGTGGAGGGTAAAAATCGTAGAGAGAGACCAAGAGATGAATACAGTAAGCAGATTCAGAAGGACATAAGTTGCAGTAGGTACTGGGAGATGAAGAAGCTTGCACAGGATAGAGTAGCATGGAGAGGTGCCTCAAACCAGTCTCAGGACCGAAAACCACACATGCAGAAGAAGGAAAAAACAAGAATAGAAGATCAAGAATGAAGAACTCTGATTAAAAAATGTGCAGAACAGGGATGCAGTCTTTTGCCCCAACTATTCAGTCTATATATCAAATAAGCAATGGCTGAAATAAAAGATATGATACCAACGATAATATTCACTGATGATGTTGAAATACTCAGTGAAAGCAAAGAAGAATTACAGGAACCATCAAATGTAATTAGGTACAGAATGTGGATTGAGAGTAAAACGAAGAAAGCGAAAGTAATGAGAGGTAGCAGAAAAGGAATTAGCAGTAAACTTACATCAGAAATGGTGTAAACGAAGTAGATGAAGTGCAGGAATTCTACTATAGTGGAAGCAAAATAACACAAATAAATGAAGTAAGAACGACGCAAAAAGTGGACCATTATAGGAAAAAAATGCATTCCTGGCCAAAAGAAGTCTGTTAGTATAATTTTTATTTCTTTATTGTAATTTCATTCCCCTGCCCCACATGGGCCAGTGGCACAACCCACCTCTCTTCAGCCAAATGGCTTTATAAAACACAGAAAGGGGGATTCGTACATAAAAAGGGGGATATAAAGGGGACATAAGAACACTGAAAATTGAGATGAAGGGAGTTAAAATATACACTAATAAGGGTACATGCACTGGGGGACAGTTAAAATTCGACACAGCTGGCAATATGAAGTGCATTTAAAAAAACACTCAAGGAAATCAACGTAAAAGGTGGCCACAGTATAAAAAGCATATGAACAAGGATGGACTATATACAGGTCGAGCACACAATTAAAACGACATCACTAGATGACACTGTATAACGACACACTTGATAATGAATAAAAACCTGGGAGAATCTGCCAGGGGGGGGGGGAGGGGGGAGAAGAGAAAAGGAATTGAGAAGGAGAAGAGAGAAAGAGGGACAAGGTGAGGGAAGTGCGCCAAAGGAGGGTTGGGGAGGGAAGGGATAGGAGAGGAAAACAGCTGAGAAGGGGGTGCAGCGATTCAGGGAGGGGAGGAGGAAAATTGCTCTGGAAGAAGGAGGGGAGAGCAAAAAGGGGGCCCTGGGGAGGGGGGAACAAGACCAGGCTACAGTTGGAAGGAGGGGTAGATGTCATGGCGAAGTTCAACATCTGAGAGGGGAGAGGTGCTGGAAATTGCCCTGACGAAGGAGCTGGAGGGTGTGGAGGTGAGAGAGGGAGGGATACAGCGATAGATGCACGACAACAGGCGGAGGGTGGAGAGGAAGGAGGAAACCAGGGGGTTGGGGGATCAAACCTGAAAAGAGTGTAAAGGATGCAGAGATGTTGGACGAAAAGGAGGAGGTGGAGGAATGGGATGAGGGGATGAGGTCATATAGGAGTCGTGTGGAGAGAGGAAGGTGGATACAGAAGGTAAGGTGGAGCATGTGGTGTCCAAGGATTTGGAGGGCCTTGTAGAAGTGGGTGGGTGGCAGAGATTCAGGCAATGCTGGCATAACAGAGGACAGGACTGATAAGGGATTTGTAAGTGTGGAAGATGGTGGAAGGATGCAATCCCCAAGTCCGGCCAGGCAGGAGATTCAGGAGGCAGTGGGAATGGGCTTCCTGCTGGGTGGTCAGTAGGTGAGGGGCCCAGGTGAGGTTCGAGGGTGAAGCCAATGTGTCTCAGGGTGGGGGTGAGCTGGATGGGACGACGATAATTAGTGAGGCAGAAATCGTGGAGATGGAAGGAGCGGATGGTGCGGCCTACAACGATTGCCTGGGTTTTGGAGGGGTTGATAGAAAGGAGCCACTGGTTACACCAAGTGGTGAACTGGTCAAGGTGGGTTTGAAGGGTGCGTTGGGACCGTTGAAAGGTACAATAGAGAGCCAGGAAGGCGGTGTCATGAGCATATTGGAGGAGGTGGACAGGGGATAGCAGCAGTGGGATAAAAGATACGGGAGTTGGTGTTGTGGAGGGTGACATAGGTAACACGGTATGAGAGGAAGGAAGCGACCAGATAGACAAAACTGCTCGGCAGGGCGTAAGTCTGGAGTTTAAAGAGGAGACCGGGATCCCATACATGATCATAGGTATTTTAGGGGGCGAGGGAAACAAAAATGGAAGAGCAACTGGAGTTAAGCTGGAGGGAAGGAAGGTGGACGAGTTAGTATCAAACACTGGCCGTAATTTGAGGAAATTCTAAGGGTGTACATTTCGAGCGCAACACTGAATGACAGTGAATCACTGAGTATGAGAAAACTGTAAAAAATCGGAATGATTAAGCTATGATACTATAGGAGAAGGATGAAAAATAGATAGAAGAATCAATGAAGAAAGAACATATGCAAAACGCTGACAAAATCGAGGAACAGGACGACAGGACATTTGTAAATACTTCAGGAAACCATACAGAGGCCGCTGTTATGCGCTGGATCTTTTTCCCCATTTTCGGCCGGCTAGTGACTTTTGAGGATTTAGTCCACAATGGGTCTTACTCTAAATGGTTAGTAGGTGGGGTTACAAATTAGCGTTTGATGGGGTGTTAGTCCAAGGTACTATTTGAATTAGACAAGTTGTGCGATTGCAAACTGTAACATAGTTCCGCATAAGTTGTAAAGTTAGGGTTGATATAATTATTGCCTGCATTTTAGCATGGTTGTTGGAGAAGTAATAGAACACCAGAATGATAAGAGTTTACGAGGGGCATTCACTAAGTAATGAACCATATTTTTTTCTGAAAGCAGATACGTTTTATCCAGGATTCCAATACACCATATTACTCCCTACTCTTTCGGCTGCAAAACCCTTTGTTCAACACAATCTCCGTTGAACGCGACAGCCTTAAGCCACCTTACTGGGAGGTTATGTATGCCCGCATGGTACCACTCTACTGGTCGAGGTCGGAGCCAACGTCGTGGTGCATCAATAACCTCATCATCATCATCATCATCCACGTACTGCTTCCACAGAGTGCATCCCTCATGGTACCGAACAGATGGAAGTCGTAAGATGCGAGATACGGGATGTACGGTGGACGAGGGAAAACAGCCCAGTGAAGTATTGTGAGGTCTCAGGTGGGCAGTCCACAGCTGGTGGTCTAGTGTCCAGCGTTGCTACCTCTGGATCACGGGATCCCAGGTTCGGTTTCTGGCCAGGTGGAAGATTTTCTCCACCCGCGGACTGGATGTTTGTGTTATCCTCATCGTTACATCATAATTTGGGAAAGTGGCGAGACTGGATAGTGAAGAGACAGGGAATCTGTATGGGCGCTGATAACCATGCAGTTGAGCGCTCCACAAATCAAATATCACCGTCATCGGGTCTGCAGACTTGTGTCAGGCCTTGCGCTATTGGAAGACATCAAGATGAATAACACTCTCCGAGTGCGAGAAGACCGTCACCATGAGTTTTTTCGGCTGAGAGTACGGCTTTTAACATTATTTTTCGGAGGACAGGTGTCGTGGCGCAACTCCATTGACTGCTGTTTTGTTTCTAGTTCTAAGTGATGAACCCATGTTTCATCGCCTGTGACGATGTGCGACAAAAAACTGTCACGTTCAGCCTTAAAGGCGCAAGCAACGCCACACCGATGATCCTCCGTTTCTCTTTACAGTCTTCTGTTAGACGGCGGGGAACCCAGCGGGTACACACCTTTGAGTACTCCATCTGGTGGACAGCGCTACCAAAACAGACGTTCATCTGTGCAGCGAGGTCTTTGGTTTTACCCCGTCGATCACCTCGAATGAGAGTGTCCAATATTGGAGGAATCACAGCCTTGGAGGGTCGGGCGACACGTGGGAGGTCGATTAAGTTTGCGACAATGTCAGACACCTCGCCCAATGAATCGCCGTGCTCTTGTTCAATGCCAGGTGGCCGTAGACATTCTGCAGGCACCTACAAATATCTGTAATGCTCTGGTTTTCAGCCAATAGAAACTCAATGACACCTCTCTGCTTGTAACGCAGCTCCGTTACAGACGCCATAGTGAATGAGAAATGTAGAGCCGCCACCCATCGGAACTTCATGAAAGTGTAGGAGCTGAAGCTCGAATATTTCACGATATCTCTCCACAAATTCAGCCTTTTTCAACCGATACTAACAGAGAAAAAAATTGTGTCTTATTTAACGCCACACGTATAGTAATGTCAGTGGATGGCAGTGCACCTACACATGATTTGCTTACCTTTTGATGACACTGTGAAGAATAATAATAATTATTCGAAATTACAGCGTAACTCACACTGAAATTATTATGTAACCTTCATCCATTTGAGGGTTCTTCGTATGATCCCAAATGGTAGAGGGATAGCGGCTCTGAGTAGTCATCAAAATGTCCTCAGTCCGTGTTCGAACACCCCCTCGGTCAAACTTTGAAGACTTCCGAGATAAGAAGTCAGCCTCATTCTGCCAACGGCCTTGTTAAAGAGGGCGGAGGAGTGGACAGAGGTTCAGGGCACTCTCTTGTCCTAGGGGTGGGAAACTGCCCCTAAAGGTGGAAGAATCAGCAATGATCAACGGGGTGAGGGTACAAAAGGCAGTGGAAACCACTGCATTAAAGACACAGAATGTATATTCACAGACCATGTGGCCTGTAATCGAAAAAGTGTCATGGTCATCATAAAACTAAAAAAAGGTGGTAACAGTAACAGTGCAATCCGAATTTCGCTGTTAAAGGCAGAGGAGAGAGGTGGAAAAATAGATTTATGGCCTCTATGTGGGAGAGGAATTGTCTGATGACGTTATAGAAGAAGAAGCGGAAGTCGATATAGAAGAGATAGGGGATCCAGTATTAGGATCAGAATTTAAAAGATTTCTGGAAGACTAAAAATCCAATAAGGCAGAAAGGTGACATTCCATCAGAGTTTCTAAAATCATTGGGGAATTGGCAACTACTCACGCTTGTATGTAGGATGTATCAGCCTGGCGATATACCATCCGACTTTCGAAAAAAAAAAAAAAAAAAAGTCATCCAACTATTCCGAAGGTTGCAAGAGACGACAAGTGCGAGAATTATCGCACGGTCAACTTAACAGCCCATGCATCCAGATTTTTGACAAGAATAGTATACAAAAGAATGGTAGAGGGAATTCAGCACGTGCTACATAAGAATCAGTTTGGTTTTAGGAAAGGTAGAGACACCAAAGAGGCAATCCTGATGTTGCGGTTGATAATGGAAGCAAGATTAAAGAAAAATCAAGACACGTTCATGAGTTATAGCTGCTCTAATCTTGGCAGTATGGCATTCCACTGACGTTACTAAGTTCTTAGGTTGCTGATATCGATTTGATTCGATCGTGTGTCGCGAGCTAAGGTCTTTGGTCGAGGTGTGTGTGCGGTTGATTTGGAGTTGGAGGGCCCTGCCGAGTCAGTTGGCTGTGGTGCACGTGGCTGGCAAGTTGTCGCTCTTGGGGGTCTCCGGCAGTCCGGAGCCGATCTCTAGAAGCGGTGTAAGGTTAAATCGGTCGGGGGCAAGCCTGGCCGGCTCGCTTAAGAACTGGCAGCCGCGGGCAGCCCAATGACAGACGGACATCACGTGCAATCTGGTTGGCAAGTGCCAAGCTTACTTTGCAAACATATGGTTTGCGGCACGTCGACGATCGCCTGTGTGGGTTGGAGGCAACGCACTGACTGGAATCCTGCGTGTCGTGGATCCTTCACACCTGAATGGAGTTTAGTGTTGTTTTCTTATTTTGAGTACATTGTGTTGTTAGGCCATGTCTGTTATAAAGAACCGGACCTGTTATATTAATGCGGCCGGCTGGTGTGGCCGAGCGGTTCTAAGCGCTTCAGTCTGGAGCCGTGTGACCGCTACAGTCGCAGGTTCGAATCCTGCCTCGGTCATGGATGTGTGTGATGGCCTTAGGTTAGTTAGGTTTAAGTAGTTCTAAGCTCAGAGCCATTTGAACCATATTAATGCGCCTACGAGAAATTACGACGCAAATACGCAGTAGCTTTTCCCTCTCTCTTTTCGCGAGAGGATTAGGAAAGGAAATAGTAATGTTCCAAGGTACCCTCTACCACACATCATACGGTGACTTGCGGACTACGTACGTAGGTGTAGTTGTTTCCTTTCAGAAGAATTGTACCGCAACAATATCGTAGGGTTGAATGACTATCTCTGACGAATAATATACACACTGATATAAGTATATATAATATTACATCTCTGATTTCGGTCAGGTGGTCACCACTCTGCAACAAACTGCATGGACGATTGTGAAGTACAGATGTAGATGTAGAAACGTGCATCAATATCACGGTGACTAGTGCAAGATGATGTTTTTAAACCATGTAAGATACCGTAGGCTAGAAATATTGATAGATAAAGCAAGCTTAACTGTAGCCACTTGGAATTTAGATTACGAGGGCTTTGCATAGGACGTGACATTTTCCTATGCTCCTGACATGTGTCACAATGACAGACTCGTATGATAATCGCTACTAACGAAGATAAGAGAGATTTGCAATAAGGACACTAGCGTCTGCCAAAGGAAAGGTTGAGGATGATCTGGAGCCGAGGTCGTGACGTGCAGCTGTGTGTCCTTGTGGTGGTGGCGCTGGCCGTCCTCCAGCAGGCAAAGGCGGCCGCCTTACTGCGATAAATAGGTAGAGGATCTCTTGGTACATCAAAGCTGACGAGATAACCTTCCTGCAACAGCTTATTGGCAACTGGTTTGATATTTCAACTTGTCACGCGTCATCTAGCACTGACACCACTATGCCACCGACAGCAGAGACTTGCATAGCGTACAGACAGTCAGCGGGAAATTTCGGTGGAATTCTGTGTTATAGCAATCTTCATGAACTGACACAGCGTGTGTTTCAGGAATGGCAAGCATTCCTCGATATGACATTCGGAGGCTGTTTCGTACCTTATATCGATGATGATAATAATGATTATGACGTAAAATAATTCCGAATTGAAACTTTTATCATTTATTACTCATTATGTAAGGAAGATGTCCTCATAGTTTGATAAATATCGGACTCTTTCTTCACGGTGTAACACTTTCCATTTCCATCAGTGTGTGAACTGAAAAAGGTTTACAGGATTTGGACTTCTGGAGGCCATAATGACAGTGATCAAAAGCAAGGGTGGAAACAATAAGAGTGCAGTGGGAATTCAATTGTTAAAAGCAGAGGAAAAGGCAGGCGGGTGAAAAGAGTAAACTGTAGGCCTTTGTCAGGGGAGGACTTGTATGGTGACGTGATAGAAGAAGAAATTGAACATGTAAGACATAGGGGATCCAGTATTAGTCAGAACTTAGTAGACTCTGGAAGACTTGGGATCAAACAAGACAAAATGGACAAATAACACTCCACTTGAATTTCTAAAACCCATGCGGGAAGTGGAAACCAAACGGCTATTTAGGGTGTCGTGTGGACTCTTTGAGACTGGGAACTACCATTAGCCTTTCGGAAAAATGCCATTTACAAAATTCGAAGACAATGATGACAGATAAGTGCAAGAACACAATCGGCTTAAAAGCCCATGCGTCCTAGCCGCTGACAAGAATGATATCCGTACGAATGGAAAAGAAAGTTAAGAATCTGTTAGGTGAAGATCACTCTGGCCTCAGGAAAGGTAAGGGCACAGTAGAGGCAGGTCTGACTTTTACGGTTAATAATGCAAACAAGGCTGAAGAAAAATCAAGACAAACTCATAGGATTTGTCGGAATAGAAGAAGTGTTCAGAGGCAACAATGAGATTGGAAGAACAAGAACGAAGCTCTCGGATTAAGAATGGTTTAAGAGAAGGATGTAGTCTTTCGCTCCTACTGTTCAATCTACACATCGAAGAGGCAATGACGAAAATAAATGAAAGGTTCAAGAATAGGACTAAAATTCAGGGTAAAGGGATGTCAATGATAAGATTCTGTTCATGACATTGCGGTCCTCGGTGAAAGAGAAAAAGAATTATGGGATATGCTGAATGGAATGAACAGTCTAATGAGCACAGAGTATGGTCTGGGAGTAACCCGAAATAATACAAAAGTAATGAGAAGTAGCAGAAATGAGAATAGAGAGAAAGTTAGCATCAAGATAGGTTATGACGAATTAGACTAAGTTAGGAGTTCTGCTACCGTGGAAGCGAAATAAACGATGACGAATGGAACAAGGACATCAAAAGCAGACTAACACTGGCAAAAGATGCATTCGTGGCCAAGAGAAGTCTACTAGTATCAAACATAGGCCTTAATTTGAGGCTGGCCAGCCGGCCAGAGTGGCCGAGTGGTTCTAGGCGCTACAGTCTGGAACCGCGCGACCGCTACGGTCGCAGGTTCGAATCCTGCATCGGGCATGGATGTGTGTGATGTCCTTAGGTTAGTTAGGTTTAATTAGTTCTAAGTTCTAGGGGACTGATAACCTCAGAATTTAAGTCCCATAGTGCTCAGAGCCATTTGAACCATTTTGAACCTTAATTTGAGGAAGAAATTTCTGTAAATGTACGTTTGGAGCACAGCATTGTATGGTAGTGAAACACGGGCTGTGGGAAAACCGGAACAACAGAGAGTCGAAGCATTTGAGATGTGGTGCTATAGAGAATGTTGAATATTAGGTGGATTGATAATGTGAGGAAGTTTTTGCACAGAATCAGAGAGGAAATGAATATGCGGAAAACACTGACAAGGAGAAGGGACAATATGATAGATCTGTTGAGACATCAGGGAATAATTTCCATGGTACCAGAAGGAGCTGCAGAAGACAAAATCTGTAGAGGAAGACAGAGACTGGAATACATCCAGCAAATAATCGAGAACGTAGGTTACAAGTGCTACTCTGGGATGAAGGAGAGGAATTCGTGGTGGGTGGCATCAAGTGAGTCAGATGAGTAAAAAAAAGTTTTGGTGAGGAAAACCATGAAATAACGATGAAGTGAGAAGGGCTCCATCTCCCAGTAAAGATGATAGCGCTCGTGTGTGTGTGTCTGTGTCTTTCTATATGTTCAAAATGTTCAAATGTGTGTGAATTCCTAAGGGACCAAAGTGCTGAGGCTAGAACCTTCGGCGGGAGGGGCCGCGCAGTCCGTGACACACCGCCTCAAACCGCGCGACCACTCCGCGCGGCTTATGTGTAGATACAAATACATTCAATAATTTTTTTTTTCTTTGTTGTATTTCGATTCCCCCCCAAGGGGACGGGCTGGCAGCAGCTTATTACGCTGCTCTGCAGCCTACAGACTGTTTAAAAACACATTCAATAAATAAATACACTATTAAAGTGCGGAGCGCGCGCGCGCGCGCGCGCGTGTGTGTGTGTGTGTGTGTGTGTGTGTGTGTGTGTGTGTGTGTAAGATATTTCTAAATGAATAAATATGCGAACATATTCCGACATGTAAATGTAACATTAAAGCGTGATGAATACCTAAAGGATCTTGGATTCAACAAAAATGATAAGATAGCCCTCTGGTATAGTGCTCAAATTCAGGATTAAAGCCTTAGACAGCAGTACCCGCTGCGGGCAGGAAGGCGATCGCTTCTACCTGCTGGAGGGCGGCCAGCGCCGCGGCCGCCAGCAGGGCCCACAGCTGCACGCCACGACCTCTGCTCCACATCATCCTCAACCTTTCCTGTCGCAGCCGCTGGTGTCCTTTATAGAAAATCTCTCTTATCTTCGTCAGCAGCGATTATCATACGAGTCTGTCACTGTGACACATATCAAGAGCATAGGAAAAATCACGTCCTATGCGAAGTCCTTGTAATCTAAATTCCAAGTGTCCACACCTAAGCTTCTTTTATCTATTAATACTTCAAGCCTACGATATCTTACGTAGTTTAAATACATCATCTTGCACTAGTCACCGTGATATTGACGAACGTTTCTACATCTACATCTGTACTTCACAACAGTCCATGCAGTTTGTTGCAGGATGGTGACCGCCTGACAAATCAGAGTAAAAGAGAATCCTTCTCCATCGATATATCAGAGATAAGCAGTAAATATCCAACGCCTTTGCAGTGAGCATGATTTTAAGTTAAAAATACACTTATTTGTAAAACAGATCAATGCAATTTCAGCCAAGGGTTTTTTTTCAGTTCTCATCTCACCCTCGTGGTCCGATTCTTTAAATAAAGTGCGTTTTTCAGTCACAAATTTCGTTGGCTGTGAATGTACGTGAATGTTAGACATGTCATATGAGCGAAATGGAGTAGATGTTGAAAAAGTACGTGCTATTTGGTGTGTTGTTCAGTTAGGAAGGGTACTGAATTTGCAATGTCGACCCATGCGCAAATTCTTCTTTCACAATTCCTCCCAAGTACTTGTGTATTTCTCGCCAGATAATTCTTTACGCCTCGCAAAAGGTATCAATAACAACAATTATGGCCGGCCAGAGTGGCCGAGCAGTTCTACGGTCTACGGTTCTACGGTAGCAGGTTCGAATTCTGCCTCGTGCTTGGATGTGTGTGTTGTCCTTAGGTTAGTTAGGTTTAAGTAGTTCTAAGTTCTAGGGGACTAATGACCAGAGAAGTTAAGTCCCATAGTGCTCAGAGCCATTTGAACCAACCAACAATTCTGTTTGCTTAGTATTAAGAAAAACAGTCTTAATCGCCTTTTATATTTATTTATTGCCAACCTGTTTCAGCCCATCACAGGGGTCATCTTCAGGGCGAACATATGGTCGATTGCTGGTGGCGTCACGTCTACCAAGGTGTGGTAGGAGACACATTGGTAGACGTAACGCCACCAACAGTTTCACCCTGAAGACGGCCCCTGCGATGGGCTGAAACCGGTTGGCGCTAAATAAATATAAAACGCGATTAAGACGGTTCTTCTTAATGCTAAGTTAATTTATATTAATCGCTGTCAATCCATAACCATGTTGTCCAATTCTTTTTGCGTTTCAGAAAACAATGACAGTAACATTTCCGACAGGCTTCGGCTTCTTTGGTGCAGGACCGGCGGTTTCCGGACACAAATTTGATTCCTGATTCATAACTGGCTTGTAGTTCATCCGCAGCAGCAAATTTATGCACAAAATCGGATGAATTTCTTTTCCATAAGTTTAGACATGGATGTCGAATTGGTTTCCGCATTCGTTTGGCCAGCGTTCAGTAAATTCACGCAACCTCTCGCAGGGGGTACACTGGAGAACCAAATCAAAATCACCACTTGGTTAGTAGCTTCTTCGAACACCTTTAAAACGTAATACTGCAACGATTCTGCATGACGGATTCGACAAGTTCTTGGAAATATTCCACAGATACACTGCTCTGAAAAACTTTAGAACGAAAGTACTTTTCGCATGATATATCACTGTCAAGTAACGTAGCTCGATGAAACTTTGATCATGCATAGGTAGAACTGCTACAACATAGTAGAGAAAGTAACTGAAAGAAGTACGTAATAAGAAGAACAGAAATGACACTTTTATTCAATCACAAAAACTACACTGAAGTCACCACAATTCGTGATGGTCGTCTGTACATTACACAGAGCGGGACATGATTCTTGATAGGGTGTATGATTACCACGTACGTCAGTACTCCACTGCGTCGTGCTCCCATGCTGACCACAAGTATGGCAACGAGTTCTTTTCGTAGGGCGTGCCATTCCTTCACTAGCGCCCATGACCTTGATGGTCGTCGGTGTACATGGACGGTGCTGCAGTAAGTCCCCCTAACGCATCCCATACGTGCTCGATGGCAGTTAATTCGGCGGAACAGGCAGTCCAATCCATTCGCCTTTTATCATATCGTCTAAGAATTCCTCAACCTGCTCTGATACGTCGCACATTGTCATCCGTAAAATTGAAGTCATGACCGAAGGCAACCGTTGAAAAAAACACAAACGAGAGGGAGGAGTATTATGTCATAAAAACGTTCAAAGATGATTGTACTGTATTCAGAGACTTGGAGGTCATAACGCCCATGCAACATTGTGTCTTCCCGCAACATAATACCTAGTCCACCAGAACAATACTTCTGGCTGTACTACGTGTTCCCACCTTCCATCGTATGAGAGTACGTTGAGCACTGTGGAACATTACTGTTTTGGTGGTCCAGGTTTTATGGTGTGTGTGTGTGGGGGGGGAGGTGTTATTTTGCATGGGCGTACTGACCTCCAAATCTTCGAACGTGGTACAGTCTCCAGTCAACACTCTTTCACCTTGTGCGTCTTTTCAGGGGTGTCCTGTTTTCATTCTTATAGATGACAATGCGCGACCACATACTACAGTGTAGATGAAGGAGCTCTTGCAACGAGAGGACATTTGGCGAATGGAATGGCTTGCCCATTGCTCCCTATTAAATCCCGTCGAGCAAGTGTGGGACTTCCCACCCAACGTTTATCAACCGCGCTGTTGAAGGAATGGAAAGCCCTACAGCAAGAACTTCTTACCAACCTTGTAGCCAGCGTGGGAGCACGTCACAGAGCGTGCACTACCGTCATGGTCACCACATACCCTATAAAGAACCATGTCTGCCTTTTTTTATGTCCAGAGAAAGTTCATGAATTGCTGTAACTTCAATGCAATTATCGCCTTTGAATAAAAGTGTCTTTCTGTTCGTCTCATTTCGTATTTCTTTCAGTTGCCTTCTGTACTGTACTGTACTGTACTCTACTATGCTACAACAGTCCTTTGTATGTATGGTCCATGTTTCTTCGAGCGCTGTCGTTTGGCAGCTACAGATCATGCGAAAGTTAGTTTAGTCGTAAAGTTTTCCACTCCACTGTATGAGGCACCAGGTGTCTACGCGTCAGTTGTGCAATGTCAGTGTTTTGAGGCCGCGGAAGCGACGCCCGATACCACTCCCGAAGTGCTCCATCTGGTTGAGATGGTGGCTAAGACATCAACATGAGTTGACTACCATGCTCCTCAAACCACTGTCGAACCATTCTGGCTTTGTGAACTGACTCATCCTGCTGGAAGACGCCGTCACCGTCGAGGACGACATCGAGCCTGATCAAGCTTGGAGTGATGCAGGCGGTCCGCATCAGTCTGTTGCCCTCGATTACTATCTCAGTCCTGACTGGAGCTTAAGTGAATAGTAAATATACATCGTAACATAATGCAGCCACTGCTGACCTGCGTTTGTAGGGCAGGGCGTGTTCGGAATAGCTGTTCGCCTGGATGTCGGCGTTTACCGACACGACCATCGATCTGGTGTCACAAGAAACGTGATTCGTCAGGCCTGGCGACGCCTTTCGATTGATCCACGGTCTGAGCATAATCATCCCGTAGCGACTGCAAACGCAATTGAAGATTTCGTTGAGTCAACTTGGGAACATGTACGAGTCGTCTGCTGCAGAGGTGAACAGCGTGCTCCGAACACTTGTTCGCATTAGCATTATACTCTGCTGTCATATCTGATTTAGGGAGCTAGCTAGCCTCTTTCTCCCAAGATCTGTGACGAGGCGTAGACCACTAATACATTGTAATCCGCTTTTCCTACACGTGCACGACAGTAGCAAGCGACCAACCGACCATCTTCCCCGCTTCCTGCAAGCTTGTTCTCAGGTGCCATCCCAAAACAGACTTCCCTTTGTCAGAATCGTTTATGTCAGTGGGTTCGCTCTTTTGCGACGCAAATTGTCGTTAGAATGTTTCTCCAGACGTATTCGCTCCGTTAATACTGGGTGAGCCAGCTAAGACAGGCCACCACAGATATATCCAGAATGTATAAACATATCGAAGTTCACCATGTTGCAGAGGACAATATGGCGATTTCCATGACATGAACAACTAATTTTTATCGTTGACAGTCGCCGCATGATGACGCTGACTTTGCTTTTTTCTCACGAAATTAAATATTTTCTTGTGTGGCATTTGAAAGAAGCTTCTAAGAGAACTTCAACGACATAACATGCATGGGACATTACCCAATACTATGAGATAACAACGTCGGAAACCACTGTCCCGTCGTCAGGAGAAGAGGTTCCACAAACGTCCGCTCTATTACACCAAATGTGAGCCACCACGAACAGTATTTATTGTTGCTATTGTGTTTATACCAAGTGCCCAAAATGTTGACCTTGAGCACTGTTACACACTACAAAGTTATTCTGGACGTCAAATTTTATCTGGAGTTAACGGCAGGGCAGACCCGTCTTATAGGGTATTTTATGCCTTCGGGAGTCGTCGGCATTTCCTAATAGGTCTCTTGTTTTAATTTTCGCCACAGATAAAAGTATAGAAGGGTTAAGTTTGGTGTGTGAGTGCACACACCATTTTACGTTTACTGAACGATTGTTCCAACGTTCTCCAAATGTTCTGTTAAGTGCGTCCGTCATTACATGGGAGCAATAATCCTTCATGCTGGTACCATACTAAATGCCTGCTCTTAGATTCCCGTCAACAAAACAGGGACCAATGATATGGGTCTTGAGAAACACACACCCAACATTCATAAGCCCATAGCGTTGTTTTTATCCACTTCTTAGAGTCAGCTTGGATTTTCAACTCACGATTATTGCACATTGCGAAGGTTTACTTGCGCTTGGTTTGTAAACAATTCTTCACCATTAAACAAAATTGTGTACGGATTTACGGCACCAATTTTCGTATGAGTAGATACCATACAGAGGATTGTAAGCAATTTTGGAGGTCACTGTCGTAAAGTTGTAGATGCAGCGAAATGTGAAGAGGATGGAATGCGAGGGAATGTAGTGCTCGCAGGGCACTTATTTGGTTGATCTCTTCCATACTTCCGAGATGGATTAGCCGAGCTGTCTAGGGCGCTGCAGTCCTGCACTGTGCGGCTGGTCCCGGCGGAGGTTCGAGTCCTCACTAGGACATGGGTGTGTGTGTTTGTCCTTAGGATAATTTATTTAGGTTAAGTAGTGTGTAAGCTTAGGGACTGATGACCTTAGCAGTTAAGTTCCATAAGATTTCACACACATTTGAACTTCCGAGATGCCGCTTAGTGACACAAATTATGTGTTACTGCTGCTAAAATGTTAGTTTCATTTTTTTTCGCCTGCGCTCGTCTTTTTCCTTGGCGTACTTTACTTTCCACTCTTACAGTTTCTAAATTTTTTATAACGTTTGCAAAGACAGATGGTGAGTGCTTGGCACGATTTGGGCACTCTTCAGCATACAACCGCATAGCTGTTCTAATACTGGGTGTTGCAAAATGAATATATGTGTTTAAGGTTTTGTACCATTTATTATATTCAAGTTACAATTATAAATAATACATCAAATGAAAGAACAGATGATGCCGTTTTGTTTGTGTGCGTAAAGGCAAGGACATAGATTGAGGAAGAGTGACTGAAGAAAGTGTTGAAGAAGCGAGAGTCTTTCGCGCGTAGCCCCAAGAAATCAGTTTGGAGGGCTGATCTTGAACTTGCAATTCCACTGATATCTCTGTGGAGACTTTCAAGGAGATCCTTACAACTACACGCTTATTGTTTACAGACTATGGTTTACACGCCAACTTTGCAGACGAAATATTCCTGCATGACGATGAATATTTCATGGACCGCGTGTTCTTCAGTGATGAATCGACATTTAACTTAAGCAGAAATATGAACACACATAATCTGTGCATCTGTGGATTAACAAATCCCTACGAGATGGTACAAAAGCAACGACTCTTCCCTAAATTGAATGTTTTTTGTGCCGTATCCAGCCGGAAAGTTTATGGGTCTTTCTCTTTTGGTGAAGCAACTCTAACTGGTGTTTCTTATGATGATGCGCTAGAGCTATGGCTGTTTCCTCAATTGGAATTAACTTTATTGGCAGCACGACGGTACACCGCCTGCCTGACATAACTCAGGACGCGATTGATCAAACGAGACTGTACCCGACACATGGATTGATCTCCAAGTTGACACACGACCTGACCCCATGTAATTTTTAGCTTGGGGGTTCATAAAGAATCACGTGAATGTGCTCCCGCTCCCGGCTATCTGCCCTACTTTACAAACAGCATCGTTGTAACAGTTACTCCAGACAAACTGAAATCCGCAGTAGTGATACGTATTATGTAAACTGAATTTGGAGGGGGAGAAAGGAAAGGAAAGGGATATTGGAATGAGTTTTACCAGGAAGAAGCTAAAGGCCAGCACAAGGGCTGTGGTGTGGAAGGGGAACCCAGAGGAAAGCAACGGCAACACCATTCACGGATAAAAATTTAAACAGAAAATTTATTTAACGATTTGCAAGCTTTGTTTGATACAGCAACCTCAACCAAATAGTTGTATTTATGATTATGAAATCTTAAGGAAACAATTTTTCTTTTTTTTAAAAAAAAAAGCTAGGACTCATCTTCATTAAGGCAATCAACATCTTGAACTACTCTAAACTCTCTGAATTCAAAAAAATTTAAGGCTAACAGATACAGACGTGAAGAAAATGTCCGACTGAATTTTTAAGATCAAGAATACCAAAATAACACATTAAGTAGAGTTAAATTGTCAAGTGGCAAGCAAATTAAGAGAGATACTTTAATAGAAACATTTAAACTTATTAACATTAACACAACACTTATGTACATAACTTAGTCCTTAATAATCCAAGGCCAAGGCCTCAACCTCTATTCCTTTGTCTTAGCAATATAACAAATTCGGTTACTGCATCGGGCAGTTTCCTTCCTCCAACAACTGACCAGCCTAGACCATATGGACCGTCTTGACTTGATACCCGAGGTCTAGGGGTGAAGCCGGCCTGGATACAAGCCAACAGGGCCGTTGAAGAGTCCTGCTTTCTTTTCTTTTTGTAGTGAGCTGTTTAAATCAAGACGGCGTTGGGAGCCATTTTTCCGTTTGGGTGCGTTGATGGCACCTTTAATTTCTGTACGTGGTTTTTAGCACATATAAAAAGATAAAAAGGTCGCAAAACAGCTGAAATTAAAATCAAAAATTTTAAAAATAAAAAAAGGAAATGTCTCATCCCGTGGACCATGTCCCCAGAAAAGGGAGGGTGGGAACATTGTGACCAGGCGTCGGGTTGTGAGCCCTGCCCACAGTGCCTCCACCAGCCCTTGAGCTGATCCCGAAGAAATACTAAAGCAGTGTCTTCGATAGGAAAAATACAAATAGAAAAGCGAAAAAATAAATTAAATAAAAAAGGGATAGCGTCTTTGATTGTCAAAGATGGTGGAGGAGCGGACAGAGATTCAGCGCATTATCATCTCCTTTGGGGTGGGAAACTGTCCCTAAAGCCCGAAGAATCAGCAATGGTCAACGGCCGGCATGAGGCTGCAGAAGGCAATGGAAACCACTACATTACAGATACATAACGTGTATCCACAGGACAAGTGGCCAGCAATTACACTTTCATTATGATCTCTTCATTGGCAAAAGATTCCGTAATAATTTCCCATTCAGATCTCCGAGAGGGGACTTCCAAGGGGGAGCTGATCATGAGAAAAAGATTGGATAACCGTCTACGAGTCGGGGCATGGAATGTCAGAAGCCTGAACGTTATAGGAATACTAGAAAATCTGGAAAGGAAAATACAAAGGCTCAATCTAGATACAGCAGGTGTCAGTGAAGTGAAGAGAAGAGAAGACAAATGAAAAGAAGACAAGGATTTCTGGTCAGGTGAGTGTAGGGTAATACCAACAGCAGCAGAAAATGGATAACGGGAGTAGGATTCGTTATGAATAGGAAGATAGGGCAAAGAGTGTGTTACTGTGAACAGTTCGGTGATAGGGTTGCTCTTATCAGAATCGACAGCAAACCAAAACCGAAAACGATGGTTCAGGTATATATGCCGACGTCTCAGGCTGAAGATGAAGAAATAGGGAAGTATACGAGGATATTTAAATGGTAATGCAGTACATAAACAGATGAAAACCTGATCGTCATGGGGGAGTGGAATCCAATTGTAGGGGAAGGAGTAGAAGAAAAAGTTATAGAAGAATATGGGCTCTGGCAAGGAATGAGAGAGAAAAGAGACTAATTGAGTTCTGTAATCAATTTAAGCTAGTAATAACGCATACGGTTCAAGAATCACAAAAGGAGGAGATGTACTTGGAAAAGGCCGGGTGAGACGGAAAGATTTCAATTACATCAAATCATGGTGAGACAGAGATTCCGAAATAGATACTGGATTTCAAGGCGTACCCAAGAGCAGATACAGCCTCATGTCAATGTACCAGTGATGAAGAGGAGGTTGAAGTTTAAGAGATTAGTCAGGAAAAATCAATACGCAAAGAAGTGGGATACAGTAATACTACGGAATGACGAGATACGCTTGAAGTTCTTTTAGGCTGTAGATACAGCAATAAGGAATAGCTCAGTAGCCAGTACAGTTGAAGAGGAGTGGACCTCTCTACAAAAGGGTAATCACAGACATTCGAACAAGAAAAACATAGGTACAAAGAAAGTAACTGCGAATAAACCATGGCTAACAGAAGAAATACTTCAGCTTATCGATAAAAGGAAGTACAAAAATTGTCAGGGTAATTCAGGAATACAGAAATACAAGTCGTTGAGAAGTGAAATAAATAGTAAGTGCACGGAAGGTAAGACGAAACGGCTGCAGGAAAAAAGTGAAGAAATAGAAAAAAAATGATTGTCGGAAAGACTGACTGAGCATATGGGAAAGCCTAAATAATCTTCGGTGAAATTAAAAGCAATGGTGGTAACATTAAGACTGCAACGGGAATTCCATTGTTAAATGCAGAGGAGAGAACGGACAGGTGGAAAGAGTGCATTGAAGTCCTCTACGAGGGGAAAATTTCCCTGATGTGATCGAAGAAGAAACAGGAGTCGATTTAGAGGAGACAGAGGATCCGGTATTAGAATCAGCTGTGAAGGACTTACGATCAAAGAAGGTAGAATGGATTAGTAATATTCCATCAGAATTTCTAAAATGACTGAGGAAAGGGGCAACAAAACGACTATTCACGTTGTTTTGTGGAATGAATGAGTCTGGCGACATACTATCTGGCTTTCGGAAAAATATCATCCACACAATTCCGAAGACTGCAAGTGCGAAAATTATCGCACAGTCAGCTTAACAGCTCATGCATCCAAGTTTCTAATTAGATTAATGTACAGGTGAAATGAAAAGAAAATTGAGGATGTGTTAGATGACGGTCACTTTGGCTTCAGGAAAGGTAAAAGCACCAAAGAAGCACTGTATCGTAGCGATTGATAATGGAAGCAAGAGTAAAGAAAAATCTGTACACGTTCTTAGGATTTGTCGACCTGGAAAAGATGTTCAAAATTCTGAGAAAAGTGGGTGCTAACTATAGGGAGAGACGGGCAGTATACTATACGTGTAAGAGCCAAGAGGGAATAATAAGAGTGGACGACCCCTTCTGGTCAATCTGTATATCGAAGAAGCAATGATGGAAATAAAAGAAACACTCAGGAGTGGAAATAAAATTGAAGGTGAAAGGATATCAATGATACGAACCGATCGGAAGTGAAGAAAAATTACATAATCTGCTGAATGGAATCAACATTTAATTGAGTACAGAGTACGGAATGACAGTAAATCGAAAAAAAAGCCGAAAGTAATGAGAAATAGTAGAAATGAGAACAGCGAAACATCAGGATTGATGGTCATGAAGTAGATGAAGTTAAGGAATTCTGCTACCTTGGCAGCAAAACAACTAATGATGAACGGAGCAAGGAAGACATATAAAGCAAACTAGTACTTAAAAAGTGCATTACTCGCCAAGAGAAGTCTGCTAGTATCAAACGTAGGCCTCAATCTGAGGAAAAAATTTGTGAATGTACGTTTGGAGCACAGCACTGTAAGGTACTGAAACATGGACAGTGGGAAAAGCGGAGCAGAAGAGAATCGAAACATTTGAGATGTGGTGCTACAGACGAATGTTGAAAATTAGGTGGATTGATGAGTTAAGAAATGAGGATGTTCTGCGCAGAATCGGACAGAAAATGAATGTGTGGTAAACACTAACAAGGAGAAAGAAAATGATAAGACATCTGTTAAGACATGAGGGAATGACTTCCATGGTACTAGAGGGAGCTGGAGAGGACAAAAACTGTAGAAGACAGAGATTGGAATACATCCAGCAAATAATTGAGGATGCAGGTTGCAAGTGCTACTCTAAGATGAAGAGGTTGCCAAAGGAGAGGAATTCGTGGCGGGCTGCATCAAACCAGGCTGAAGACTGATGACTCAAAGAAACAAAAACAAAAAAAAGACAACTTCTTGCCGAGGAATATGGAGGGGTGGGCGACCAATTACAGGAGCCGAGGATTAGTGAACTAAAACAGACTAAGCTTATAACAATTTTGAGCATGGACGATAATGCAGCAACCGTAGACGAAATTTGTAATATTACTTCAAAATACAGCTCTTCGGTTGCACAGGTAAAATATTTTTTCAAACCCTACTTAGGTTTCAACTGCTCTAAGGCAGCCTTCATCAGAAGTAAAAAAAAATTTACATTACTTTCGTCCAGAAAGGTGTTCACTGTTCAGTAACACATTTTTAATAACTTAACCGTAGCCATAAAATCTTTAAACCGCTAATAGAGTTCAGTTTAACAAATGCTTAAAGGATTTGCTGATGGACAGCTATTCCATTGACGAATTTTTAGTAGAACCAACTGAGTTGTGTCTTTCTAATTGAACATTTGATAATGTGCCACGGTTCAATTAGAAAGACAACTCAGTTGGTTCTACTAAAAATTCATTAATGGAATAGCTGTCCATCGGCAAATCCTTTAAGCATTTGTTAAACTGAACGCTATTAGCGGTTTAAAGATTTTATGGCTACGGTTAAGTTATTGAAAATCTGTTACTGAACAGTGAACACCTTTCTGGACAAAAGTAATGTTAATTTTTTTTTACTTCTGATGAACGCTGCCTTGGAGCAGTTGAAACTTAGGTAAAGTTTGAAAAATATTTTACCTGTGCAACCGAAGAGCTGTATTTTCAAGTAATATTATAAGCTTATAACATCACTAAAATGCCTGGGATAGCAGGACAGAGCTAATTAGGTTGTGGAAAGGGACCAAAATAAGTTGCTGTCAGTTGCACTCAACATACAAACTTCACTTATCAACACTCAGTATTACAACAAGGATGCAAAACTCTCAAAACTTTAATTGATCTCCTCTGATTAACTTTAGATCGGCTCTAGGCTACACTCAAAATCCAAGACACAAGGCCTAAGCAATAAATTGAAATAGAAGGTTCTTCTGGAGGTTTCACCCAAAAATATTTTCTTAATCTTCAATGTAAACAGGCTGATGGCCTTACCAATTTCATTTTCATGGAACTTGGCTGGAGGACACATATTCAGCAATAAGAAGAGTTTCAATCAAAAGGCAGAAGGCCATATCTTAAAACATTTCATGCAAAATTCGGCTGATGGCCCCATACAAACGCTTAACAATCTTATGCCTTTAGGGCAAGACAAGAACACTGATTTAAGATATATAAAAACTCGGCTTAAGGCCGCACATCAGCAAATAATTTAACAGCTTAAGCCCTAGAGAGAAGAGTTTCAATTTAAAAGGCAGAAGGCTTTATCTTAAAACATCTCATGTAAAATTCGGCTGAAGGCCCCACATAAAAGAATAACAATCTCACGCTGAAGGGCAAGACAAGGACATTAATTTAAGAGATATTGGTACCCGGCTGAAGGCCACACATCAACCAAATTACTAAAACCTAAAGAAGGCAATTACTATGTAACACACAAGGAACGGTGCTCAGAATTTTCCAAGGGTCGGGCCTGGGATTGTAACACTAACTCCCGTTTAGGTGAGACAGTCAGCCTGTCCAACGACTTTTTAACCTGAAGGAAACCCAACCGACAGATAGCCAACCGACCAATCAACAAGATCAGTTCCGCTCCACGCAACCAGCAAACGACCACTAGGTTTCAATACAACGACACACACAATATTGGCGCCCACAACGACCAACAACAGCTCAGCTGTGGAACTACATTTCGTGCTGGACCGCAACAACACGACGAGGAAAATACACTGCCGAAAATTACGTCAACGACCAGGGCAGGTAACTGGAACATCAACGGCCACAAGGCAAAAAATACCTCTGGTCAACTTCAATAACAGGGAATAATTTAAGTTAAACTCCACGGGAAGACGGCTGGAATCTTGGCCGACTTTAATACACACACATTGTTGCTCCCAAAAGCGACAACCAGGATCAAACGAAGAAATGTAAACAGCTGAGGGTCGATAGTAAGTTAAGTGAGGACTCAACTTTCATCTCCAAGACCGGTGGACGACGAACTTCAGAGCACTCACAAGCAGCGCCTCCCACTCCAACCATGCGTGGACACCGCCAGTGGCCCCGGCCAGAGGACTTCCTTGCTCCTCCACGCCAACTGACCGACTGCCCAGGTCCTGAAACGGTAAAAAAAGGACCAAGTATACGTCGGCCGATGAGACGACCAACCGAACGACCAGCCAACGTTCGTCCCGCTCCAATCTCCCTCCGTCGGACAGTTCACGTGTGTCGCCAGCGGTCGGCAAGCACTGGCTGTCCGCGCCTCGCCCGCGTTCCGTCCCCGACTGCACTGCTGGTCCGTCTCCAACTGACTGCCAGACACATGACGACCCGGAAATACTATCGGTCGCTCCAGAGATGGTACGATAGTGTACTTATTGATACGCGCTGCTACTGCCGCTCACTGAGCAAGTAAGGCAGGAAGTTAGTGACGCCAGTAAATGGAATAAGAAAACGAGGCGGCAGTGCTGTAATAGAAGACGACAAACAATAAATGGCATGAACACGAGCCGTGCACGGCTCAGTCACAAAGGAGCAATAGTTGGCCTCAACGAAAACTTATATTGCTTAAAAGGGCGCTTGACATATCAGCTTTGACACGAGGTTACATTTCGTTATCCGACAAGTATTAAACCTGAATGTACCAAGTTACTGTCAGTCTGCACTAATAATGATCAGTGTATATACAGTATTTATAGCAAGTATGACTAGGCATTTGAGCGTTTGCATTTGTAAATGTAATAGACTAGCACATGTAATTCACCTGACCAAGCTGCTCCTCAAAGTCGCGTGCAAACGTATCTTGAGCCTACTACACTTGTGACACTTTTAACCATAGTTAACAGTTTCAAACATTAAGCTCGATTCAGGAGAAACTTTCACAATCCACTTTTGATCAAACGCGCCGCTTTACAAACATTCGTTGTACTGAGATTTGTGCGAAGCGCAGCAAAGAACACTGTTTAAATCGCAAGAACTAGTCCCATCTACCTGACAGCTCCAGGAGCACCTCAGCGAAAGACAATCGTAGCCGAACAAGGCAGCAACAGCCGACTGACTCCCGGCCGGTGTCCGCACCAGGCGCGTGCCCACAGCACTCCTCCAAACTTCCTCTCGCGACCGCACGCTGAAAGGTGGCTACACAGCGCCAGAGATTGCGCCATTAGGTATTATTCATCAGCCGCCTCCACTGGCAGTTGCAGTTCAGAAGTTGCTGTGGGCGGTGGTAGTTCTGAGGCAGCCGTAGTTGCAGTACTAGTTGTGAGCATGTCGTGTGCAGTTGTTCTGATGGGCTGGACAGCCGATGCTGTTCGATTGGGGATGTTGTAATGATCAGAGTGCATTTTTCGTCAATATATATGAGGTAATAGAAAAAAAATTGTATTTCAAATTCCCTAAATAACAATGCCTCTTGGTCACAGGTTCAGTCAACAAAGCATCTGGCTCGTGTTCTTGTATTAGACTGTAATTCTGGTTTCTATATGCAATTATAGTATTTCTGTTTTTTTTATTACTTCAGTGTAAATGGGGTTTAAAATATCTTGTCTCATTGAGGATGAACCGCGCCAGATGTGTACGTTGAATCACACTTCCACACACAGAACAGTTACATTTGTGCTTTGTTGTTTCGTAGCTTTTATAGTTGCTGGGGACGTAATTAATTGTGTTAACTGAAATTTCCTTTCATTCTTTGTTGTTATTCTATGCAGTCACATTGCGTACTAATACTATTCAGGGCCAACCGTTTACAAGACTGCGTAACCGGACAAACAGCGACAAAAATTAAAATTATTTGCATTTTATTTAATTAAGCCCCCATGAACGTGGCCACCGCTGCTTCGGATCGTCCCTTGGAATTCTTTTGACAGAAAAAATAGCAAACAGTAGTATTGTTGTGGTAATTTGAAGTTTGGTAATTGTAGTCTATATTGCATGCGTAGATTTGGTAATTAACATTTGTAGTTGTCTTTCTTCTAATGGTATTTTTGCAGAATTTAATTTTTGATGTCTTGTATACGGGTTTGACAATTTTGTGCAATTATGAACATTTTAATAGTTAGTTAGGCGTGTTTGTCGGGAAGCATTTCGTGTGAATGGTATTGTTGGTGATAAAGTGTTATATTCTGTGTAATTTTCGTATTGTGACGAGTTTTGTATGTTTTGTATATGATTACGCGATCGATGAAAAAGGCAAAAATGATGGATAGTGAGAATGACGAAATTGTTAACATGGCGAACTCGCCAACACATGAGTACAGTATGATGAATAATGAAGTAGGAAACAATTTAATAAGTCGGGAAAATAGTCCGGAAACAATTCAAAATTTTTCACGATCAAAAAATTTTCAGAATTCGAGATTAACAACAGAAGATTCTGGAATAGTTTCGAACACAGATAGCTTTACTGCTATGACGAAGGAAGATAGTTTTACGGGAAATGTTAGGGGCGAAAAGAATTTCGAAGAAGTTAATATGGAGCAGTTGATGAGTGCAATATTAAATTTGGGATCACGGTTAGACTCACAAATAGGAACAATTAAAACTGATATGGGAACAATGGAAACACGGTTAGACTCACGAATAGGGATATGTTTCAAAAACATGAAAGATGAATTAAAGAAAGAAATTGGAGAAGTACAACCGATTTTGAATGCTCACAATAATAGATTAATTTCAATAGAAATCAGACAAAAGGAACAAGATAGAGAACAGGAAGAAAGAGATCGCGTGATAGTACAAAAATTTTCAGAGTTAAAATTTACAATGCGCACACGATAAGGAAGAAATATCTGAAAGAATCGAGGAATCTGTACCAAATGACAGAATAAATAACCTAACACAACAGTATGAACAGTTAACTACTAAATGTGTCAATACTGAAACCCGAGTGGCGACACTTACGGAAGACGTAAATAAACAGAAAGAAAAAAATAGGTGATTTATCGGAAAGAGTTGAGATTTCAGATAAATTGACAAATCATAGATTAAATGGGGACAGAGATTCAGATGATACGGCTCCATTGTCATTTGTAGAAACCGAATAGTACCAGAACATAATAAACATGTTGAAAATCAGGGAAAATTTAATGAACGCGTTAAAAGGGAATTTGAGGCATTACGAAAGCAAGTCAAACAAATAGAAGGCGAAATCGTAGGAAAAGACAGCAGAAGAAATTTAGAATCACAGATAGCAGAGAGCTTTGAAGAAAATAATTTATTTCATTTACGAGCCGGCCGCGGTGGTCTCGCGGTTCTAGGCGTGCAGTCCGGAACCGTGCGACTGCTACGGTCGCAGGTTCGAATACTGCCTCGGGCATGGATGTGTGTGATGTCCTTAGGTTAGTTAGGTTTAAGTAGTTCTAAGTTCTAGGGGACTGATGACCACAGCAGTTGAGTCCCAGAGCCATTTGAACCATTTCATTTACGAGATGCAACAAGAGAGCGCCAGGCGCGCGAACTTGACAATAATCGCCATTCGGACTGGGACAGACGCGGTAAGTCTTTGTCGCCACGAGGCGAAAACTTTGACTGTAAACACTTTTTAACTGTTCAGAAATTTAAGATCTTTCGCAATTCTAAGAATGACATACATCCATGTTCATGGTTAGATCAATTTATGTACGCACTTCCACCAAATTGGCCACTAAGTCACAAACTGGCATTTATGTGCGGCTATTTATGTCCTCAGGGGATTCGCTACACTAAGTGAATATGTGCCGTAGCGTGCACAGGGCCCCGAGCTGTAGTGTTGCTGTTTCCCTTTTAGTTTTGTGCAGCGCTGCCTACTCTTTTACTATTCTTTGTATCTATCAAAACAACTCTTCAACTATCAATCTATCTAGGGAGTCGGTAAAGAATAACCGGATATGACTATTTTACTCAAAAGTAATTTCGTAAATTATCGTTTGGACTTACTATATCTTCTGCAGCATTCATTCGTAGTTTAAACGAAATTTTACCTGTTGATTTTCGTGACAATATTACTTCATATGTTGACGATATTCTTATTGCTAAACGTTCTTGGAGCGAGCATAACAACATTTTGGATTCATTATTACGTATTTTTGCAAGAGTTGGCATTACAGTGAATTTGTAAAAATCTGAATTTGGTCATTCTCAGGTGAAATTTCTTGGTCATATTATTTCTACAGAAGGTATTCTTCCTGATCCAGAGAAACTAGACGCTGTTCGTAATTACGCTGTTCCTACTACAAAACGTGATTTCGTAGTTTCCTTGGTGTCTGTAATTTTCTTAGACGCTTTGTTAGATTGGATAATTTGGCCACACCTCGTTTGTGTGAACTATCTGGAAAGAATTCTAATTGGTGTTGGGATGAGGAAGCTCAATCAGAAGTTGAACAACTTCGTGATGCTTCAGTTGCTGCTCCACTTCTTTCACATCCGGATTTATCCAAAGATTTTTGTTTGGCGACGGACTCATCATACAAAGGCCTAGAGGCCTGGGTGCACACTTATTTCAAGAGATAGAAGAAAACGGCGTTGTAGTACAGAAAACTATTGCATTTGGAAGTCGTGTTCTCTCTAAATCAGAAAAGAATTATTCGATTACGGAACTTGAAGCCTTGGCTGTTGTTTGGGCTTTTACGAAATTTCGCATATTTTTGTATGGCAGACATACTAAGGTTTACACCGATCATCGAACTCTGGAATTTCTTATGTCAACAAAATTAACACATGGAAGATTGTCACGATGGGCGCTGTATCTACAGGAATTTGATTTTAGTATTGTTTACATACAGGGTTCTTCAAATATTATTTCTGATGCTTTATCACGTGCACCGGTGGGTTTGAAACAAAGTGCTGAGGAGGACTGCAAAGAAAACAATTATTGTTTGATGTATATTCAAGGTGTTGCGGTTGAAAATTTTATTTCGTCTTCGCTCCAGGACATCGCTAAGGAGCAAAACAAGGATCCAATCTGGAAGGGCATTAAGGAGAAGTGGAGGAGAAAGGAAAGCCTAGCGATTAGACAGTATTGTTTAGTTCACAATGATATTCTTTTTAAACGAAAATCCGTCAGGATCCAATCTGGAAGGACATTAAGGAGAAGTGGAGAAGAAAGGAAAGCGTAGCGATTAGACAGTATTATTTAGTTCGCAATGATATTCTTTTTAAACGAAAATCGGTCGACATCTCTGTTTGGTTAGTTTGCATTCCTGATGAGTGGGTTAATAAATTGATTTGGTATACACATTTCAGTTATGCGCACTTTGGTCCCAGAAAATGATTTCATAAATTACGAGAAAATTGCTACTTCAGTAATATGGAAAAACGTATTCGATCTGTTCTTGCCAAATGCAAATTATGTCAAAAGGCTAAGCCACCAACTATTTCTCAGAGAGCACCGTTGTTTCCTATCATTCCAGCGAAATTAAAGGACATGGCTGCAGTCGATTTGTTCGGTCCAGTGGTTCGTTCTACTAATGGTTTTGCGTACATCTTGGTAGCAGTGGAATGGACATCAAAATATGTGTGTTTTACACCTTTTCGCAAAGCAACAGCTCGTTCAGTATCTAATGCTTTCATCAAACATTTTCTTAAAGAAGTGGGACATGTAGATAAGGTTATATCAGATAATGGATCACAGTTTCGCTCTAAAATTTGGCTTCGTACTCTACGGCGTCGTAAGATTAAACAAATTTTCATTTCACTTTTTCACCCTCAATCTAACGCTTCAGAGAGATGGATCAGGTAAATCAATAAATTGTGTCGACTTCGTTGTCATCAGAATCACAGAACGTGGGATCAGTATCTTCATATTTTTCAAAACATTCTGAATGAACTCCCTAATGATTCAACTTCTTTACCGCCTATATTGATATTAAAAAATAAAGCACCGACAAATCGCATTTCTAAAATCGTTCCTTTTCCGCCTTCACGGAAACTGCGGCATTCTGAAGTTGTCAATCTGGCTCTACAAAATATTGGATCTGCGGCTGCTAGAAGAGAGAAATCAGCTAAACGTCCTGGTCGTTTAAAAACCTTGTCAGTTAGTCAAAAGGTGTTAATTAAGTCTCATCGTTTGTCTCACAAAGGAAAAGGCTTGTGTCGCAATTTTTTTCTGCTTTATAACGGTCCATATAGAATTCGCAAAATTATTCATAATAACACTGTCGAAGTAGAAACTCTTAAATCACGGCGCTCTAAGGGAATACATCATATATCGAACGTTAAAATTTTTGTGGAATGATATACTTTTGAGAAACTAACAGTTATACGTAAACACACGGAGAGTACAAGGATACCGCGCCGTGTTCTGGCGGCGGCACATACTCAAAGCAACAGTCAAGTCTGCGCGCCGCACAAGGCAGTCGTTGACCGCAAACAATTACTTCTTACGTCACGCGTACCTACAGCTGATCGAGCGCTCAGTGCGAATGCACTGTTAGCCGTAAACAAATACACAGTCTAATTTCTCCGAATAAATTCAGTATAAAGCTATAGTGACTTGATAAATTATGTTATTAACGTTCAGTATTTTTCAGGATACTGTTGTATAAAATATTTAACAACTTCAGGTAAATTCTGTGTGTGTCTGACGTTAAGAGGACTTGCCATTGAGAAAATTTCAGAAAGAATGTCATTTCGAAGAAGAAAGTAATAAACTAAAAAGGTAATTATTAATTGAGTTTATTTTTCAGGTAACATATTTCTACTTAGGTATGTACTTTAGACGTAATGTGCTGCTTGCAATCACGTGATTTATACTTTGTGTTAACTGATTTTGACAATGATTGATTAATGAACAGGGTTGTTACTTATGTATATTATGCATCGCTTGGCTGCACTGCTTTTTCACTGATGTCACATTTTTTTTATTATGTTCCTGCAGTGCTTATTTATTTAAGTTTGTGATTTATCGGCTTGCGCCTTCATGTTTACTTATTAAGATTACATATGAACATTTATTTTCTTGTGCTGATATGTTGTTAATGACCTGTTTATTATCTAAGATATATATTTGATCCTTTGAGTATGGATTGCATATTTACACATTTCTGTTTTGTTGTCATAACTACTCTTTAATTTGGTATATAGAAGCGCTGATATATGATGTACGAACGTGGAGTTTAGGTCACACTATGGTATTACTTATAGATTGTTCGCTTGGCAGAGCCTCGTTATAGAGATTGAGCTACATCCACTTGTTAACATTCTGTTCTCTACTGGTATATTTACTCGCAATTGCATGTTTTGCTTACGCTCAGTGCCTTATATTTTAAGATAAGAAAATGAACTGCTACAATTCTACGAACGACATTAGTACAAAAAACTTCACTGAAGTCACATGAGCTCGAGGTTTTATGGAAGCTGCATAAATCTATGCTAATAGGAAGGAAGCTAACGACATGACATACCAACATTTGGTTTAGACCATTGACAGTTATTATACTGCATTCTTCGTGAGCAATTGAAATAGCAAGTGACACTTGACACAAGAAATACACAACATGTTTGCTTCTGTTTTGCCATGATTCTTAAAGTGTTGTACACACTGTGAAATATTACGATCATTCACACTCCGTACTCGTACCTACTTACAGAAAGTTATTCAAACTAAAGGCTGTTGGAGGTCATGTATGCATTTCTTTTATTTAATGATGGACAAGGTAACCAAAATGTATTTGATAATTCATAGTGAGTAGAAGATTTGGGTCAGATGGATTACACCGAGGTTTTGCGTGGACATTGTGTCTTCGGATTGTATGGATGATGAATTGAAGTTTGCACTTGGGTTTTATCTGTACTTGTTAGAGGAGACTGACTAGAGGAAAGAGTTGTTATGGAAGTGAAATGATGTTGATAAGGTTTATATGTATCAACGTATTGAAGAGGTATTATTGAAGTATTGAGATTGTGTAATGTTGATGATTATTGGCGTTTTGGTGGATAAGAGGTAAAGTCAGTGAGGAGCATTTTTTTTTGTTGGTTTATATGGAACAAGGAGGATGAAGATGGCAGACTAGAACACTAGAAGACTGTCTACACACACACACACACACACACACACACACACACACAAAGTATTATTGAATGTTATACACTGTACCGCTACTACTTGATAACCATATTGAGCATCAAATTTTGACAGAATTGCATTTACACAGTTAACACCATTCAATTACACAGTAGTACTTAAATGTGGATCATAGATGAGCGAGTGTGTTTTGTGTGTTTTCCTTTCCTAATCCCAAATAATTGGTACCGACCTATCTCCTAAATATTATTTTCCTTGTTTTTTGTGGCTTGCACTGACACCCATAAATATTAAAGGTTTACTGACATTTGTGTATTGTAATAGTTAATATGACAATTATCTGATATCATTTGTGTGTGTGCTATAATTTGTATGTTTAGTGTAAGAGCATTGATAATAATTTTGTAAAAGCAATTGTGTGTGCATTCAAACTGTTGTTCGTGCTTGCACCTGTTCAAAATTGGTGGGTGCCACTTGGAAATGTTTAATTTCTGCTGATGAACTCTGATGAACTGTCTAATTAGTGATAGTGAGTATTATGGACTGTTACCTGCACTTGTTGAACATTGATGGGTGCCTCTTGGAAATGTTTAATTTCTGCTGATGAACTCTGATGAACTGTCTAATTAGTGATAGTGAGTATAATGGACTGTTACCTGCACGTGTTCAGCATGATGAGTGCCACTTGGAAATGTTTAATTTCTGCTGATAAACTCTGATGAACTGTCTGATTAGTGATAGTGAATATTGTGGACTGTTACCTGCACCTGTTCAACATTGCTGGGTGCTACTGATGGAACTGCTTCTACTGAAATGATGCCACTTGTTGGTGTCTGCACCTGTTCAACATTGCTGGGTGCCACTGATGGAACTGCTTCTACTGAGATGATGTCACTTGTTGCTGTCTGCACCTGTTTAACATTGCTGGGTGCCACTGATGGAAGTGCTTCTACTGAGATAATGTCACTTGTTGGTGTCTGCACCTATTCAACATTACAGGGTGCCACTGATGGAACTGCTTCTTCTGAAATGATGTCAGTTGTTGCTGTCTGTACCAGTTCAACATTGCTGGGTGCCACTGATGGAAGTGCTTCTACTGAGATAATGTCACTTGTTGGTGTCTGCGCCTGCTCGCCATTTCTGGGTGCCACTGTTGGAGCTGTTTAAATACTGCAGATGAAATGTTATGAGACTGCTATTTGCACCTGTTGACCATTGCTGGGTGCTGCTGCTGGAACTGTCAACTACTTTGATGAGTCCTACTTGTTTATTGAACTATTGAAAGGATTTTATGTGAATATTTGTATAAACTGATATTTTTGTGTATTTACTGTGTATGAATTGTTATGAGTCTCTTACCTACACCTATTCGTCATTGCTGGTGCCATTGATTGAATTATACTTGTGTAAACTATCGTATAAAATCACATGTATGAAAGCATTTGTATTCCTTACTGTATCTTATATATTAGGTTATTGAAGGGTCAGTGCAAAGCCAAAATTTTAGTTATGTGGTATTTACTTATTTAATATTATCTTACATTTTTGTCTGTATTTTTTTTTTGGACGAATTTGGTGGTATTTTCACCAGCAATGCTGGCAAAAATACCATCAAATTCTAGCCCGTGGAGGAGAGGCATATGAAAGGTGGCTACACTGAGTCCCAGCGCCAGAGATTGCACCAAAGAGTATTATTCAGCCGCCTCCACTGGCAGTTGAAGTTCAGAAGTTGCTGTGGGCAGTGGTAGTTCTGAGGTAGCCGTAGTTGCAGTACTAGTTGTGAGCATGTCGTGTGCAGTCGTTCTGATGGGCTAGACAGCCGATGCTGTTCAATTGGGGATGTTGTAATGATCAGAGTGCATTTTTCGTCAATATATATGAGGTAATAGAAAAAAAATTGTATTTCAAATTCCCTAAATAACAATGCCTCTGGGTCACAGGTTCAGTCAACAAAGCATCTGGCTCGTGTTCTTGTATTAGACTGTAATTCTGGTTTCTATATGCAATTATAGTATTTCTGTTTTTTTATTACTTCAGTGTAAATGGGGTTTAAAATATCTTGTCTCATTGAGGATGAACCGCACCAGATGTGTACGTTGAATCACACTTCCACACACAGAACAGTTACATTTGTGCTTTGTTGTTTCGTAGCTTTTATAGTTGCTGGGGACGTAATTAATTGTGTTAACTGAAATTTCCTTTCATTCTTTGTTGTTATTTTATGCAGTCAGATTGCGTACTAATACTAGTCAGGGCTAACCGTTTACGAGACTACGTAACCGGACAAACAGCGATAAAAATTAAAATTATATGCATTTTATTTAATTAAGCCCCCAAGCAACGCGTCTCCGCAATCGCCGAACTCTCGCCGCTGGTTTCTCTACTCGACCTCTCGATATTCTCGCAAAGATCTTCCTGCCGAAGGAAAGCGTCGCTTGCACTGATCACCGCGGCTCAGTAGAAACTATGGAAGTCAGCTGAGTCTAAGCTTTATGCGGTATCAGCGGTGACGGCTGAAAAAGTGCATCAAACAGTGACTCGAACCCGGCATCTCCTGCTTACTAGGCAGTTTGCGTTAACCACTGCTCCACCCGGACATAGTGTTTATCGCAACTGTGAGGTCTATCTCGGCATTTGCTACACCAAGAAGAAATGCAGATGATAAAAGGGTATTAATTCGACAAATATATTATACTAGAACTGACTTAAATTTTCACGCAATTTGGATGCATAGATCCTGAGAAATCAGTACCCAGAACAATCACCTCTGGCCATAATAACGGCCTTGATAAGCCTGGGCATTGAGTCAAACAGAGCTTGGATGTCGTGTACGGGTATAGCTGCCCATGCAGCTTCAACACGATACCAGAGTTCATCAAGACGAGTGACTGACGTATTGTGACGAGCCAGTTGCTCGGCCACCATTGACCAGATGTTTCCAATTGGTGAGAGATCTAGAGAATGTGCTGACCAGGGCAGCAGTCGAAAATTTTCTGTATCCAGAAAGAACCGTACAGGACCTGCAACATGCGGTCGTGCATTATCCTGCTGAAATGTAAGGTTTCGCAGGGATCGAATGAAGGGTAGAGCCACGGGTCGTAAACATCTGAAATGTAACATCCACTGTTCATCAAAGTGCAATCAATGCGAACAAGAGGTGACAGAGACGTGTAACCAACGGCACCCCATACCATCACGCCGGGTGATACGCCAGTATGGTGATGACGAATACACGCTTCCAATGTGCGTTCACCGCTATGTCGCCAAACACGGCTGCGACCATTATGATGCTGTAAACAGAACCTGGATTCATCCGAAAAAATGACGTTTTGCCATTCGTGCACCCAGGTTCGTCGTTGAGTACACCACTGCAGGCGCTCCTGTCTGTGATGCAGCGTCAAGGTCGTGCAGATGGTTGTTGTCTTGCAAACGTCCCTATCTGTTGACTCAAGGATCGAGACGTGCTGCACGATCCGTTACAGCCATGCGGATAAGCTGCCTGTCATCTCGACTGCTAGTGATACGAGGCCGTTGGGATCCAGCATGGCGTTCCGTATTACCCTCCTGAACCCACAGATTCCATATTCTGCTAACAGTCATTCGATCTCGACCAACGCGAGCACCAGTGTCGCGATACTATAAACCGCAATCGCGATATGCTACAATCCGACATTTATCAAAGTCGGAAACGTGATGGTACGCATTTCTCCTCCTTACACGAGGCATCACAACAACGTTTCACCAGGCAACGCCGGTCAACTGTTGTTTGTGTATGAGGAGTCGGTTGTAAACTTTCCTCATGTCAGCACGTTGTAGGTGTCGCCACCGGCGCTAACCTTGTGTGAATGCTCTGGAAAGCTTATCAGTTGCATATCACAGCATCTTCTTCCTGTCGGTTAAATTTCGCGTCTGTAGCATGTCATCTTCGTGGTGAAGCAATTTTAATGGCCAGTAGTGTATTAATTTATATGTTACTGATACTTTTAAGTACATCTTTTTAAATAAAGGATTACCAACTACTGTGAAGCAATAAATGACCTTCGGCAAACTCACCCTGCAGCTTTCTCCCGCCCGTTAAGTTGTTGTCATATCTCGGTAGCTGATGCTCTTTGTCCTCCTCTTAGAAGTTATTTCTTGCTGTTTATCTCGTATATTGAGTTTAACATACACTGAAGCACCATAAAAACTGGTATAGGCATGAGTATTCAAATACAAAGGTATGTGAACAGGCAGAATACGGCACTGCGGTTGGCAACGCCTTTACAAGACAAGTGTCTGGCACAGTTGTTGGACCGCTTACTGCTGCTACAATGGCAGGTTATCAAGATTTAAGTGAGTTTGAACGTGATATTATAGTCGGCGCAAGAGCGATGGGACACAAGGTCTCAGAGGTAGGGATGAAGTGCGGATTTTCCCGTACGACCATTTCACGAGTGTACCGTGAATAGCAGGAATCCGGTAATACATCAAAACTGCGATATTACTGGGGCCGGAAAAAGATCCTTCAAGAACAGTGCCAATGACAACTGAAGAAAATCGTTCAACGTGACAAAAGCGTAGCCCCTTTCGCAAATTGCTGCAGATTTCAATGCTGGGCCGGCCATCAACAAGTGCCATCGTGCGAATCATTCAACTAAATATCTTCGATATAGGCTTTCGGAGCCGCAGGCCCATTCGTGTACCCTTGATGACCGCACGACACACAGCTTTACGCCTCGTCTGGGCCCGTCAACACCGACATTGGACTGTTGATGGCTAGAAACATGTTGCTTGGTCGGACGAGTCTCGCTTCAAATTGTACCGAACGGATGGATGTATATGGGTATGGAGACAAACTCATGCATCCAGGGACCCTGCATGCCAACAGGGAACTGTTCAAGCCAGTGGAAGCACCGTAATGGTGTGGGGCGTTTAAAATTGGAGTGATATGGGACTCCTGATACGTGTAGATACGTCTCTGACAGATGACACGTACGTAAGCATCCTGTATGATCGCCTGTATCCATTCATATCCATTCAATCTCTGTTGGTCCATCACGGACAGAGGACATGTTTGACCATGTTTCTGGACTCCATGTGTGCTTAGTTTCCATCAAGTCTACGAATGAAGTACTAGTGTAACGACTGAATTAACATTATCCAGAGATTTATGGCTCAATGTGACATTTTAGATTATTCGGAGATGTGCATAGTGAAATGCTGAAACTGGTAGCCTTCAAAATCAAATAAAATAACATCGTAAGTTTCAGGGCTGTTGGGAACTGTATTGAAATTGACAGGTATTCATGTCCATTGTGCATTCCGATAGACTTGGGCAATTCCAGCAGGATAATGCGACACTCCACGCTTCCAGAATTGCTAGAGTGGCTCCAGGAACATTCTTCTCAGTTTAAGTACTTCCGATGGCCACCAAACTCCCAAGACATGAACACTGCCGAGCGGTCTAAGGTGCTGCACTCATGGACTGTGTGGCTGGTCCCGACGGAGGTTCGAGTCCTCCCTCGGAAATAGGTGCGTGTGTTCGATCTTAGAGTTCAGGTTAAGTAGTGTGTAAGCTTAGGGACTGATGACATTAGCAGTTAAATCCCATAAGATTTCACACACACATATGAACATTATTGAGCATATCTGGGATGCCTTGCAACGTGCTGTTCAGAAGCTCTTGCGGATTTATGCACAGCCCTGCAGGATTCGTGGTGTCAATTCCCTCCAGCTCTACTTCAGGCTTTAGTCGTGTCCATGCCATGTCGTGGTACGGCACTTTTGCGTGCTCGCGGGGGTTCCTATACGATATTAGGTGGTTGTACCAGTTTCTCTGGCTCTTCAGCGGATTATAATTATTTGTCATCTGGGTCGGCGTTATGGAGAAGAGGGCTTTTGTTGGTTTATCTTACCTCCGGCGAGAGAAACTGCAGTAGGCAGCAAGCAGATGACGAGAGCGGGTGATTCCCTGGGCTTGTGGCTCGATTACGCTCCTTCTGGTCCAGTCCGGTCGACATTATCGTGGGCACCATTGGCGAGGTAGGTGTTGCAGTTTCTACCTGTACTTCTCTCTAGCAGTAACTCGACCAAAATTTTAGCTTCCTTATAGACAGTAAACCCACCCGCAAATTAATTATAATGAATACAAGCTCGACGTTGCCATTGGAATAATTGTTTGGTTAATTTGGGAGGGGGGAGGGGTCTCCAGCTTGTCAGTCGCAGCAGGAGGCAGTTGTTAAGTAGCAGGTTGAGGTTCAGAAATTTATTAGTTTCAACTAGCATCTTAGGGTTGGATTTGTAAGTCATTGATAACCAGGTGGCAGTTTCGGCTCCATCCAGTTTAGATAAGGGGACTCGCCTTGGTAATTCCGCGGGAACAGAAGCTCATGTTTCCTCCACCTTCGCCAAATTGCCCAACTCAATTACGAATCAGCGGAAAGATGTATCGAAGCTGTCAATAGATCAGTTACTTCAGGTGGAGCGTGTATTGTGGTGAATTGTCCTTTTAGAAAGTCATGCCGACGCTCTTCAGGTATCTGTGCCTATGTCACTGTTGCTAAGAGTTCTCTGTCCCCTTTATTTGTGATAGTCTGAATCAGGAACGTGTTTGTGCATTGTTAGATTCCGGTGGCGCCTTTTCCCTTCGCAATTACAGTTGGTAATTAGAGCTCAAGAACATTTGCAAATTTGCTCCCATACACTCTTCTTCTCAGTGATGTTGTATAGCCAATAGCCAACAGTTACCTCTTATTGGAGAAGTAAAAGGGAAATTGACTATTTGTGGGCTTTTCGTCTTATTGCCTTTTTTCTTCCGAGGAGTTTGTCTATCGCGATAATCTTGAGGTGTGACTTAATACAACGGACTGGACTGGTGGTAGACCTAGATCTTGACATCTTGTATTTTAAAACTTCTTCTTTAGAAAAGATGGCGCTGTGCTCGTGCCCTTCTGTCAGTGATGTCAATTCTGTGGAGTTGCAAGACCCAGAATTTGACGTCAGTCATTTGGGAGTCAATGAGGGGGCGAGAATTGTTAAGCGTTTTGAGTGAATTTTCCGATTTCTTGACCGATAGACTCGGATCTACTAATCTCATCCAGTACAATGTCCATCTTACTGACTATGCCCTGGTACGACAAGCGCCTTACCGTCTCTCCCCACCCTTCGGGACAAGATAAACCAAAGGCTTCGCCAGGGCGTCAGTAGGCCACCCATTCCACTTATGCCTCCCCGGTCATTTTGGTTTCTAAGGAGCGAGACAATGATTACAAGCCAGTGATTGATTATCGGGCCATTAATAAGAAAGTAATTTTAGAGTCAGTGCCACTTCTTGATCTCCATGTCGCCTCTAGGTGGTTTTCGGGTGCCTATTATTTTACGGTACCTAGTTTATATCAGGGGTATTATGAGATATCTCTTACTGAAGATTCCATGCCGGCCACCGCCTTTGTACGATATGGTCATTTACAATCAGTCGTTCAACGAACGACTTGAACATGTTCGTCACGTTTTGGTTACATTATGTAAGGCTGGTGTGATTGTTAAACCATCGAAGGTCATTTTGGCCAGACGCCAAGTTTTCTTTTTGGGCAACCAGGTGTCCGCTAACGGAATTAGAGTTGATCACGAACACAGAGTTGGCAAAAGGAACTTTTCCCTCCGGTAAATAAGAAAAACGTTCTGAGGTTTATTGGCATGAAAATTTCTTTCTTAAGTTCATGCATAATTTTGCCAAATCGCTGCCACCCTTAAGAATCTGTGCAGGAAGGGGCAAGATTTTGTGTGGGGAAGAAGCCACCAGGCAATTAAAACCGCCTTAACTAATCCCCCAGTCTTATCCATTCCTAATTTTGATAAATAATTCATTGTCCACTCCGGTGCCTCCAGTGTTGGCGTTGCCGCGATATTGCTCCAGGAAGGTAGAGGAGAGAGGCGCTCCCTTGCCAGTCTCTAGTAGAGAGACCCGAACTTAAATATTCGTTTTATGTGTGTAAGGTGTTGGGTATGTTGTTCACTCTCGAGCAATTTAAATTATACTTGGAAAACGGGAAGTTCGATCGCGAGACTGACAACCAAGCTCTTAGCTGGGTCGTCGCTCGGCCTAGAAAGACAAGGACCGTGAGGTGGGCCATCCGTATCTCCGCTTTCCATTTTCAAGTGTTGCATATTAGAAATTCTGATAACTTGGTTGCTGACGCACTCAGTCTGATGATCGGAGAGGACAGTGAGCCACTTCCTCAACGTTCCCCGGCGACAGTAGTTCCTGTAGTAGTAGTGTTACTGAGGTTCCCCAGCTCTTTGCGATCTGAAGGGTAAACATTATCAAGACCCTGATCTAGCGCCTATTAATAAGCAGATTTTGGCCCCAGGTTACACCTTGCATTCTTTTCCGAGAAGTTGGTAGGCCTCTACAACTTAGAATTTGTTTGTTGATCGAGGCGTTCCATCGTTTTATCACTATTTTCATAGCTCATTACCAGGAGTCCACTTAGGCATCCACAAGACAAAGATTCGGCGACATGGCACCTGGCCAAACCGTCCAAGGATGTTCGCCGCTCAGTGAGGGAGTGTGACCTCTGTAAAATAGCTAAGCCTAATACCAACTGACACTAGAGCCTTCTTTGTTCGGATCGTAAAGAACATTCGATGGATAAGTTGTTTATTGATTACATGGGACCCCCACCCCGATATAAGTTTTGCAATTCCGGCCGTCGTGGGCGCCTTCTCCTGTTTCCGTTGGCTTGTTCCTACTCGGGCGGAGTCTGTAACTGTTCACCGCTTTATCAAAATATTTTCTCTGTTTGGTTCTCCTAGGGCGCTAGGAAGTGATAACGCGCCGGCCTTTGTTCCCAGGGGATTTAGGCGTTTCTCTTTTGGCAATGGCATCAAGCATATCACTACCACCCCTATTATCCGCAGTCCTCCTTTGCGGAAAGGGGAAATAGGAATCTGAAGGCCGCCCTTACAATTTACCACGCACGGTCTCAAACCATGTGGGACAGTTCTATTCCCTCGATCAACCTTGCTGTTAATTCCGCGCAGCATGAAGTCTCTGAAGCAGCTCCGATTACCCTAATTCCCTCTTGTCTAACCTTTGGAATATCCATGAGCTTTTACCTGAGATGATTGACTCAGATGTTATTAGGCAGAAACATTGAACCAGCCCACTGTTGGCTGAGGAAACGTTATAATCAGGGCAGGATGCCCCATCAGGTTAAGGCTGGGGAAAAGATCTTCGTGCGAAACTTTAACGCTGTCGGGAGTTCGCCAGGTGCTGGCTCTAATAAATAAATAAAAATAATAAAAAAATATGGCCATCCAGATTTAGGTTTTCCGTGATTTCCCTAAATCACTCCAAGCAAATTCCGAAATGGTACCTTTGAAAATACTGGCTAATTTCCTTCCCCTTCCTTTCGTAATTCGAACCTATACTCTAACTCTAATGACTAAGGTGTCGACGTAATGTTAAAGTCTTATTTTCCTCCTTCCTTCCTTTCGTCTCTGCTGCACCTACTCCTCACTAGAATGGGCTAACATTAAACTACAATACTGCTTTCGAGAAGAAAATGTAGAGATTTTGCCTTCGGTGTGGCTTACTTCAGTGGGGTTTTTCCCGACAGCGTACCAGAATGTTTGACTCGTCCTCAGAATTTTATCGCACGTTTCTGTCCACCTTCTTTTCTTCCTGTACCAACGGTCATCTTTCTCTGTTCTCCCTTCAGTTTACTGTAGGGTATTAGTCATATTGCTATTATAGTTATTCTTTTATATTTCCTACTGTTTAGGTATTTGAGTCTGAGGGTTAGGTATCATCCGTTCTTAAAGCCCTAAGCTTGCTGGTTGCAACAAAGGCACAAATAAATATTTGACCGAGTGAACCTGCCACATACTAATTAGAGTAGAAGAGTTAGTAGCAAAGCACGTTGTTTAAGGTACTGGAGTCGCATAAGGATGTAGTGACATCCAGATTTGCTTCTGTTCGCTATTTTGACATTAAAACCGAGAGTCTATCAATACATTCTCAAATCCACAACTCCTGTGAATATAATTACCCTGTGATCGTCGGTTTGTCCAACTTTGCATCCGTAACTTCACATAATGTTTCAGGCTCTGGAACCGTTTAGCGCTGGTTTCATCTTACTGGTGCATATCTGCACATGGAGATGAGCTCTTACACTCAAGGTAAGTTGACATACTGACGATACTTTGTACGTAACAAAGCCATTATTTACTAACCTGCATCAAACCGAGAAAATATCGCTATACCTTAGGAACATCAATATGTTGTGGTCTGTCGGTCACGTCAGAAACATACATAAAATTAATATCAGATTTCAGCACTTAACAACTAAAAATTATATAATTACTTTTAGCTTCAGTCTTAAATCTGTGCATTAATTGATAATACATCCCGTATCGCCATCCCTTGTGTGTGTATAATCACTTGCTGGCTTCTTTATGCTACCAAAGTCCATACGATGATAAAATATAATGTGGTAGTGTTCTCTTCATGCAAAGAGGTGTGAACCCCTTCACTTTCACATCTGGAGCAGATCTATTTCCATTTAAATATGTTCTACATATCTGTAGAGAGACACACAATCTCTTTATTTCTGGCAATGTATTCGTATAAAGCTGGTCTGTTTTTCTTCGCAAGAGACACTATGCAATGCGAACAATGCGGTAATTGTTATTAAATAAACTTGAAATGTCCCACTTATAATTTTATTGTTTCACCTTAAGAAACACTGCGTTGACACTCACTAGTAACTAATCGGAACTAGTAATTTTAAACTTACCTGGTTGTGTATCTATGATCAGCGCTCTGGAAAGTCTACTAAAAACAGTGACGAAAAAAAAAGGGAAGAGTGCCCCCAGAATTTTACAGTGCAAGTGCGATGATTGACTGAACATGAACAAAGGAAAACTTTAAGATTAGACATGTGATCACAAGAATCCCCCCCCCCCCCCCCTCCCCATGAACCATGGATCTTGCCGTTGGTGGGGAGGCTTGCATGCCTCAGCGATACAGATAGCCGTACCGTAGGTACAACCACAACGGAGGCGTATCTGTTGAGAGGCCAGACAAACGTGTGGTTCCTGAAGAGGGGCAGCAGCCTTTTCAGTAGTTGCAGGGGCAACAGTCTGGATGATTGACTGATCTGACCTCGTAACGTTGACTACAACGGCCTTGCTGTGCTGGTACTGCGAACGGCTGAAAGCAAGGGGAAACTACGGCCGTAATTTTTCCCGAGGGCATGCAGCTTTACTGTATGATTAAATGATGATGGCGTCCTCTTGGGTAAAATATTCCGGAGGTAAAATAGTCCCCCATTCGGATTCCCGGGCGGGAACTACTCAAGAGGATGTCGTTACCAGGAGAAAGAAAACTGGCGTTCTACGGATCGGAGCGTGGAATGTCAGATCCCATAATCGGGCAGGTAGGTTAGAAAATTTAAAAAGGGAAATAGATAGGTTAAAGTTAGATAAGTGGGAACAAGTGAAGTTCGGTGGCTGGAGGGACAAGACTTCTGGTCAGGTGACTACAGGGTTATAAACACAAAACCAAATAGGGGTAATGGAGGAGTAGATTTAGTAATGAATAGGAAGATAGGAATGCGGGTAAGCTACTATAAACAGCATAGTGAACGCATTATTGTGGCCAAGATAGATACGAAGCCCACACCTACTGCAGTAGTACAAGTTTATATGCCAACTAGCTCTGCAGATGAAGAGGAAATTTAAGAAATGTATGATGAAATAAAAGAAATTATTCAAATAGTGAAGGGAGACGAAAATTTAATAGTCATGGGTGACTGGAATTCGAGTGTAGGAAAAGGGAGAGAAGGAAACGTAGTAGGTGGATATGGATTGGGGCTAAGAAATGAAAGAGGAAGCCGCCTGGTAGAATTTTGCACAGAGCACAACTTAATCATAGCTAACACTTGGTTTAAGAATCATGAAAGAAGGTTGTATACATGGAAGAAACCTGGAGACAATAAAATGTATCAGACAGATTATATAATGGTAAGACAGAGATTTAGGAACCAGGTTTTAAATTGTAAGACATTTCCAGGGACAGATGTGGATTCTGACCACAATCTATTGGTTATGACCTGTAGATTAAAACTGAAGAAACTGCAAAAAAGGTGGGAATTTGAGGAGATGGGACCTGGACAAACTGAAAGAACCAGAGGTTGTACAGAGTTTCAGGGAGAGCATAAGGGAACACCTGACAGGAATGGGGGAAAGAAATACAGTAGAAGAAGAATGGGTAGCTCTGAGGGATGAAGTAGTGAAGGCCGCAGAGGATCAAGTAGGTAAAATGACGAGGGCTAGTAGAAATCCTTGGGTAACAGAAGAAATATTGAATTTATTTGATGAAAGGAGAAAATATAAAAATGCAATAAATGAAGCAGGCAAAAAGGAATACAAACATTTCAAAAATGAGATCGACAGGAGGTGCAAAATGGCTAAGCGGGGATGGCTAGAGGACAAATGTAAGGATGTAGAGGCTTATCTCACTAGGGGTAAGATAGACACTGCCTACAGGAAAATTAAAGAGACCTTTGGAGATAAGAGAACTACTTGTATGAACATCAAGACCCAGTTCTATGCAAAGAAGGGAAAGCAGAAAGGTGGAAGGAGTATATAGAGGTTCTATACAAGGACAATGTACTTCAGGGAAATGTTATGGAAATGGAAGAGGATGTAGATGAAGATGAAATGGGAGATACGATACTGCGTGAATAGTTTGACAGAGCACTGAAAAACCTGAGTCGGAACAAGCCCCTCGGAGTAGACAACATTCCATTGGAACTACTGACGGCCTTGGGAGAGCCAGTCCTGACAAAACTTTACCATCTGGTGAGCAAGATGTATGAGACAGGCGAAATACCCTCAGACTTCTAGAAGAATATAATAATTCCAATCCCAAAGAAAGTAGGTGTTGACAGATGTGAAAATTACATAACTATCAGTTTAATAAGCCACATCTGCAAAATACTAACACGAATTCTTTACAGATGAGTGGAAAAACTAGTAGAAGCCGACCTCGGGGAAGATCACTTTGGATTCCGTAGAAATACAGGAACACGTGAGGCAATACTGACTCTATGACTTATCTTAGCAAATAGATTAAGTAAAGGCTAACCTACATTTCTAGCATTTGTAGACTTAGAGAAAGCTTTTGATAATGTTGACTGGAATACTCTCTTTCAAATTCTGAAGGTAGCAGTGGTAAAATACAGAGATCTAAAGGCTATTTACAATTTGTACAGAAACCAGATGGCAGTTATAGCAGTCGAGGGGCATGGAAGGGAAGCAGTGGTTGGAAAGGGGGTGAGACAGGGTTGTAACCTCTCCCCGATGTTATTCAATCTGTATATTGAGCAAGCAGTAAAGGAAACAAAAGAAAAATTCGGAGTAGGTATTAAAATCCATGGAGAAGAAATAAAAACATTGAGGTTCGCCGATGACATTGTAATTCTGTCAGAGACAGCAAATGACTTGGAAGAGCAGTTGAATGGAATTGACAGTGTCTTGAAACGAGGATATGAGTTGAACATCAACAAAAGCAAAACGAGGATAATGGAATGTAGTCGAATTAAGTCGGATGATGCTGAGGGAATTAGATTAGGAGATGAGACACTTAAAGTAGTATAGGAGTTTCGCTATTTGGGGAGCGAAATAACTGATGATGGTCGAAGTAGAGAGGATATAAAATGTAGACTGGCAATGGCAAGAAAAGCGTTTCTGAAGAAGAGAAATTTGTTAACATCGAGTATAGATTTAAGTGTCAGGAAGTCGTTTCTGAAAGTATTTGTATGGAGTGTAGCCATGTATGGAAGTGAAACATGGACGATAAATAGTTTGGACAAGAAGAGAATAGAAGCTTTCGAAATGTGGTGCTATAGAAGAATGCTGAGGATTAGATGGGTATATCACATAACTAATGAGGAAGTATTGAATAGGATTGGGGAGAAGAGAAGTTTATGGCACAACTTGACCAGAAGAAGGGACCGGTTGGTAGGACATGTTCTGAGGCATCAAGGGATCACCAATTTAGTATTGGAGAGCAGCGTGTAGGGTAAAAATCGTAGAGGGAGACCAAGAGATAAATACACTAAGCAGATTCAGAAGGATGTAGGTTGCAGTAGTTACTGGGAGATGAAGAATCTTGCACAGGATAGAGTAGCATGGAGAGCTACATCAAACCAGTCTCAGGACTGAAGACCACAACAACAACATCACGAGAATGGCCGTCCACGGATTCCACCACTTTATTTGCAACAGCACGTCACATCATGAACCAAACGCAATGTGTGAATCTAAACTGTATCATCAGATATGTAACCACTGCCGTACAGAATTCTGTACCAAAAGGACACAGTCAATAAGTGGCTATGCAAACCACAATATGTAAAATTTCTGATTTCGTGTATTATTATATTGTACTTCGAACTTGTATGATTATTTGGTTGCGATGAACTTATTATTGTATCAATGTTTTATTTCGTGTTTCCGTGATTTCTGATCGTAGCCTCGTGATAAAGCAACTTAGTACAGAAACCCTACAAGCAATACCCCCTAATGACTCCTTTGCCAACGTGTCCAAAGACATGATATAAATCAGTGATCACCAATAATCACGCTTATATGGCATGACACATGGGGACAGACTTTTCGTCTTCAGTAAGACAAGCTCTGAAATGCATACCTTAAGAACCATGAGTACTTCTTCGTCTTACTGAAGACGAAAAGTCTGTCCCCATGCGTTCGGCTCGTTCTGTGTCCGTCCATTTAACTTTTTAAATCATATTTCTGCACCACATATCACATGCTTTCAATTTATACTCCTTCGGTTTTCCCATGGTCCATATTTCGCTTACATAGTGTGGCCTTACGGATATTAGAAATTTATTGGATATCTTTTATTCAAGAATGCTTTCATGGAATAGAATGTACTTCTCACGACCATCATTCTTGCTTTTGACATTCTATGTTAATTTTCTTTCCAACAAATCTTATTCTTTTGTTTCGTATAGTGTTTTCCCTATTTTTACGTTCACAGAGTGATTACTGCCCTGCATAATACTGCTAAGCACTTCCGGCTTTTTCTTGCCTTTACGGTCTTCCTTACTTTCAGCCAAAAAGCGTCGTCGTTCGACAACTGGATTGTAGAAGAGTTCACAATGTATTTCTATTTTAGTTCTACAATTTTTTTTTTACTTTACGTCTCTGCTGTTGTAAATGTTATATTTTAAAAACCTATTTGTAAAGCGATTAACTGTATTTTTATTTCTTAGCTTGTTTTATCTTTTATTTTTTACATTTTTAGCCACAGTTTGGTCTTTTTCTGTGATTTGTAAAATTCCTGCTACCTAGGCAACAATTTTGCTTATTTCTTTGCAGTGGGTGCAACGTTCGTATGCACCTACATAGCGCGACTGCTGAATGGTATGCAGCGTAATATGAGGTGGTATAAGGAATAGTCGAAAACGAGACAGGTCTAAAGAAAAGCAAGAAAACTGTTTGTTATTTCAGAAGTGCTCGCCATAAATGTTAATAAATTTACCTTAGTGTGAGACATGCCTTCACGGAAAAGTGGTTATGCTTGCCTACAGAAGAGTGATTGCATCGAGGCGTGCACCACCTCTTCGTCCGAAGGAAATCGACGCTCACGAATGTCTTTCTTCAGGGTTCCAAAAATATGGAAATCGCATGGGAAGAGTTGGGTGCGGTATGGAGAATGTGCGAGGTTTCCTAGCGAAACCTTCCACATGTCTCCAAAGTTGTTGCGAGTATGCTGCAGAGGTCACATCCTCCATACAGTCCCGATCTCTGTCCATGCGATTTCCATACTTTTGGAGTTCTCAAGAAAGATATTTGTGGCCATCGACTTGCTTCGAAGAGGTGTGTGCATACTAAGGCAACGGCAAACATTTTTCCACGAAGGCATTGGCCGTCCTATCTCACAGTGGGATAAATATATTAACAGTTACGGCGATTGCGTTTGAAGTAATAAACAATTTACTTACTTGTGCCTATCTGTATCGTTTTCGTTTGACTGCATCTTATACGTCAAGTAGAGATTCCAAGTAATTTTGTGCTTCCACGACCTCTTCCTTCAACAGTGTCAATGTTGACCTTCGTTTCGTCTACAACTCGTCTTTCATGTAAAGGCAATGGATACACGGGAATGTCCCTTAAACGCTCTTCATAACAGGAATCTGAGTCTGGCTAACACAATATCGAACGCCATCGCAAAATTCTTCCTAATGTGGCAGGATTCAAATGGATGAATGTTAGTGTTCAGCATTTCACCCTTGTCGAGAGCACTATCTTAGTTGTATGGCGTTAGGGGAACGCAATAGACAGTGACTTCGTTCAACGCCGGTATTGGTCTTTTAAAAGCAGAAAAACCACAGACTACCTCGCTTTCATTGGCTACGATCAGGTCCTTTCTTGGAAGACATGCACGGTTTGGACCAAAACGGAAACACTGTGAGAAATGTACGCTTCAAAACAGATGCAGATGCTAGCCAAGAGTGCAGGTTGCGCTGTTGTATTTCGCCACGAACAGCACCCGTGCGATGTCCTCAGTACGTGTCAGTCGTGGTGAGAACGGTGTTCTGTGTAGTTGTTAATGCCTTATGTTGGAGCTAAGTCAGTTCGAAAGTGAGCAAATTGCTGGTGCCCATATGGTAGGTACTTCCAATAAAGGTAACCAAAATATTTCGTGTTTCATGAGGTACTGTATCGAAAACTTATACCACACACAAGGAAAGAGAGAAAACATAATCTGCAAAGCCACAACACAGACGAAAGTGTCTATTGAGTGACCCTAACGCTAGGACATTGAAGAGGGTTGTGACGAAAAATAAGATGGTGGTAGCTGCAAATGTGACTGCAGAACTGAACGTCACAACGCAGGAAACCAATACGAAGGGAGCTCTATAAGCTGGGTATTTCAGGGCGATCTGCAAATCAAAACACAGACATCAGCGACGCAAATGTCCGTAACGGGAAGACGTGGTGCCGAAGTCCATCCCAGGAGTGAAACATGGATGAGATTCGGCTATGATTTTGGTAACCGTATCGTGGTATTCCATGACCCCATGGTTACTCAGCGAAGTCGCATTACTGCTAGGAATATTCGACCATTTGGGCTGATCAGATCCATCCTACGGTACAATGTTTATTCCCTATTTATGATGCTATATTCCAAGACAATAGTGCCCCTCTTCACACAGCTCACATAGTCCAGGACGAATGGCACGAGGACGAATTGGCCACCTCTCGTGGCCACTGCTGTCACCGACCTCAATATTATTCAGCCTTTTTTTGTCTGCTTTGGAGAGAAGAGTGTGTGATCGCTACCCACCTGCATCATTGTTACCTGAACTTACCACTAATTTGCAGAAAGTGTGGTACAAGGATACCTTGAAAACCACACAGTACTTGTGTTTATCCGTTCCGAGACGACTGGAAGCGTTTTGAGTGGCAACGAGTTTTCTACTCCGTATTAGAAATGGTAATATCCTGTATGTTTTGTATTTCCGTATTTTTGCGCATCCTCTGTGAGAGTTCACTGTATTACAAACACGCCATCCGTCTCGATTGTAAGATAAAATGCGAAAAGAGATTTCTGATGCTGCACTTGTTGCAAACCAGTTTCTTGGTGCAGTTTTTATATTTTTCAAAAGGAGTACAATGCGTATTAGTCACACGTCTCGTCCATCCCTCTCATTTTCTAATATTAAGACATAATATACGGTAGAAGAATACACTTCCTATACACTTGTCACAGTCAGTACGACAGGTGTACTCTGGTCCGCAGCTCGTGGTCGTGCGGTAGCGTTCTCGCTTCCCGCGCCCGGGTACCCGGGTTCGATTCCCGGCGGGGTCAGGGATTTTCTCTGCCTCTTGATTACTGGGTGTTGTGTGCTGTCCTTAGGTTCGTTAGGTTTAAGTAGTTCTAAGTTCTAGGGGACTGATGACCATAGATGTTAAGTCCTATAGTGCTCAGAGCCATTTGAACCACAGGTGTACTCATTCATAGTCCACAGAAAGACAATAGGATGCAGCCACTGCCAAAAGCAGCTCACCACTAGCTTTGGCCCCAAGGTTTCTCATCACCTATGGAATATTGAGAGGTTCCATGCCCTCTTTTGCACGTCTCCTCTCATTTTCATCAATTTTATTAATGTTCTATGTCATTGAACGGTGGTAACAGACCGAATAAGGTTATCGTAATCACAGTATTTGTACTGAGAGCTCAAAAAATACTTTTCACTTGATTCCTAAACATGCTGGGTTAGTTCCCTGGGTGGTCTGTGCTATGCAAGCATCGGAGGACGCGGCACGCTGCGGGTTTCCGGTTGGGGGCTGCTCTTCCCTGAATTCTGAGGAGTTTGTACAATAGGCTTAAGCGCCTGGCAGGACGACTGACGTTGGTCGAGTTTCGTCCGTTGTATGCAGGGCGAAACGACAACTCCGCCATTGCTGGTCCCAAGCCCAGGGCCCCATCTCGCAAGTCATGGGGAAGGAGAAGGGGGAGGAGTAACAACCTCGTAAAAAAACTGGGTCCATTTGTCTCCGGATGGTAGCACCCAGTAAGAGCTCCTACCTAGGGTTACAGGCGAAGCCCGGCCGACGGTCTCGAAGGAACATCGCTTCCCAACGGCAGAGAGAGCGGAAGAGCCACTGAAACATATCAGGTAGCGGCAGTACTCCATTTTAGGGGCGGCTACCAAAAGCGTCTGTGTCCCCACGTCAGGGGCGGCCTGAACACATCCACTGGACGGACATAAGCAGTCCCATCAAAAAAAATTTTAACTCATGGACCTCACTATGGAATCGAGATTACCCCTAGGGGGACAATCCCCCGTTGACCAAGGTCGACGTAAGCAGGCATTCGGATTCTGGGGGACCTGCCAAAAAGTGCATGAGGGAAGAGTCGGAGCTCCCAAGAACCTCAAAGAAGATTAAAACTAAAAAGACTTTCAAAATTGGAACCATAAATATACAGACAATGATTAAGACTGGTAAACTTAAACAGGTAAAACATGAGATGAAAGAGAGAAGCATTGGAATATTAGCAATGCAAGAAACAAGATACACTGACGAAGACAGAGTGGAGTCAGAAGGCTTCATAATACTGAAGGGGAAACCAGGGTTAAAGTGGGAAAGGAAAGACATGCACCTAGATGCTTTGATACAGGGTTCATAGTAGACAAGATATACGAGGATGGCATAACTGAAATGAAGAGCATATCAGAAAGGATATCAACACTGACTTTCCAAGCAGGGAACAAAAAGTATACAATAATAAATGGACATGCACCTACAAATGACAAGAACAGGAAAGACAAGAATGTTGCTGATAGTTTCTGGGAAGGGCTAGATGATACACTGAAAAACATACCATCTAGACATGTAAAGATACTCGTAGGAGATTATAATGCACAGATTGGAAGAGAGAAGCAACATAAAGGAGTAGTGGGCGAGTACCCTGCGCACCAGCGGACAAACAAAAATGGAGAAAGGCTAATTGAACTGTGTCGAGAACACCAAATGAGATTGATTACAACACACTTCAGGGCCAAACCGTGTAAGAAAAAGACATGGGCAAACCCATGCAGCCGCCTTGGGGAATTCCAAATTGACCACATAGCAATCAGCTGGACAAATGCTAAAGAGATCATGAACACAAAGGTCAGGAAGAACACAAGAATATACTCGGATCACTATCTTACAGAAATTAAATGCCTTTGGATTCCAAACAGGGACAGACTGCCACAGACGAACAGAAGAACAGAAAACATAGAGGTAGAAAGAATCAAATTAAGACACAATCGATCCAGATATGAGGAAGGAATTGAATCATTCAGTGAATGGGACGACATGGAGCGAAATATGGCGAAACAGACTGAACTATGGGGAAAGGAAGAAAAGAAACAGAAGCACTGATGGTGGAACAAGGAATGTGAGGAAGCGGTAGAGAGTCGCAGGAAAGCCTGGAGAGACTGGAACAGCAAGAAGGACCCAGAAAAATGGTAAGTTTTCTTAGGAGCAAGAAAGGAAGTAGCCTAAACAATAAGATGGACCAGAAGGCAGAAGATGAAGCAGGAACTGGACGAGATTGAGACCAACTTGCAATTGTAGTACCAATACACAAGAAGGGGGACAAGAGAGATGCAAACAACTACAGAGGAATATCGCTACTAGAGGTCGGATACAAGGTGCTGTAAAAACTATTGCTCAAGACAATAGAAGAACAGGTAGAAAGTACAGTTGGCGACTATCAAGCGGGATTCATGAAGGGAAGAGGTTGTGTAGAACAGATATTTATCCTGAAGCAACTGATAGAACAAAAAGACCATATTAACCTTCGTGGACTTCACAAAGGCCTCCTATGACTCCACGACAGACATTGTTAGGATCCTGAAGAACAGGGAACTTGATGTAACTACACAAGAACTCATAAAAGAAATTCTGACAGACACAAAAGCAAGGGTGAGATTCAGAGGAGCACTGTCAGAAGAATTTGAGGTCAAGACTGGTGTTAAACAGGGAGATGGATTGGCACCATTGTTGTTCAATATAGCACTGGACGAAGTGATCAGGCAGTGGAGAGCAATAAACGAGGAAATGGGAATACCAAAGACCCATGTGGGGGAGAAAAAGGACAACAGGGCTCAAGTGGACTGCCTAGCCTGTGCAGATGACGTATCAACAGTAAGTGAGACGGAAGAAGACGCAAAGACACAACTCGACAACTTAATTAAGGTATCCAGAAAGGTGGGACAGAGGATCGCCTATAACAAGAAAAAGACATTAAACATCACTGCAAACTGGGAAACACCGGAAGACACTGTGCAAATGGTGGAGAAATTTAAATACCTGGGAGAATTTATAACAGGAAGGAACAGGAGCAAGGAGGGAATAACAGAGAGGATAAAGAAGATGATGTCAGCCTTCTGCATGAAGAGAGAGATATATACAATAAAAAGAATATGTCCACAGAGGCAAAGATAAGCCACTACAAGGCAACAGTTAGGAATGCAGTATTATATGCTGCTGAGACGATGACGCTAGGAAGAAATGGGGCAGAACAACTAGAGAAAGAAGAGAGAAAAATACTGAGAAAAATACTAGGTCCCAAAAGAGGTGGAGTGAGGTGGATGCGAAGACCTAGGGAAGAATTTTACCGGGACATGAGAAAAATATCCGGGGAAATCAGAGTCAAAAGGGCAAGGTTTTCTGGGCATGGAGTTAGGATGAGTATGGACAGAATGACGAAGAGAGTGTGGGAAACAACAGGGAGGACAACGGGAAAGAAAGGAACCAGGTGGATTGTTGAACTTCGGAAGGACTAGTTGGAATTGGGGATCAAGGTCGAAGGAAAGGAAAATTGGAGGAACAAATAAACACTGACAAATATGCCGGAGATCAATGACAGAGAAGAACACAGGAACAGATTAGATTGTCACCAATGGAGCAGTCAGGAGAAACAGAAACTGAAGATATCGGAAGAAGAGCGGGAGAGGAGAAGAGAAAGAATAAAGAGGTTCTGGGAGAAGAAGAGGAAAATGCAGTCCATGAAGGGGCTACCCGTGGTCCTACAGAGGCCGTAACGCAAGAAGAAGAAGGGCGAAACGACCTGCGAGGCTGAGTGTCGCCGCAGTTTGTGTGTTTACTGTTCCGGCGCGTCAGGAACGAAGATTCCTGGTACCGACTGACTGCATTGTCCTCATGATTCAGAGAATATTTGTGGACTGTGCCCTGCTGGGTGCGACTGTCTGGCGCCGGATGGCTGGTGGTCTAGGCATGTTGTTTTCGTAGCCAGTCAAACGGCAAGTTCAGTGACCTCAGCTGAATAGCAGAGGCATGATTGGTCAACTCAAACTGAGGCTAGCTGATCTCATAAAGCACTTCTCGAAATTGGGGAGGAACAGTCGCTATTGGCGTGAAAGATGTCCTGAGACAGTGTGGGGGAATTCTGGAATCAGCACTGAATGCTGATTCGCGGTTTTCGAGAATAGTAGGGAGTTCAGGAATGTTGGCTTCGCTCTTGCGTTGTGCGAGCGCACGAATTTGGGATCTGATCTTCATCTGAGTCGGGCAGTCTTTCGACTTAGTCGAACTTTTTTGGCAGAACTTAGAATTCTCGGACAGCCTTCGAAGCCAGGGGTTGAAACAGTTACCGCACAGCAGAAGTCAGCGCCTACATAATCAGAACGCTGCCTACTGACGACGTGCTGCAGATTTCAGGTCTGGTACAATATTTTGCGGCTCCGGCATTGTAAGACTTTATCAATTTTATACTGAATCCCTCAGCAGCATGCGAGCTTGCTTTGCTACAAGTCCACCTTGCTTGCTTGATCCCATTTGAGCTCTCACTACTAATTGCAATACTGCTATATAGATGGGAGATTAACATTTGATTCATTAGGACCTCCAGTCATTATTGTAAATCTATTGCATCATAGAGAGTAGGTGCCCCTTGTTCTCGAGCCAACTCTTATAACATTTCAGAATACCTATCCTTTAACCTACTGTGTGTGTCGACAATTATGTGCATTTATGTTCTGATGTGAAATAAATCTCATTGTGCTATTTAATCCGCATATCATTTCGTAGATATATGCAGAATCCCATTTCCTGTTGTTTATTATGAAAAAGTTCTCTTTTTTCTGAGTAGATTACGATTTTGATTAAATTATTGTGAGTGTGCACTCCTTATTTTACCAACTATCAAGGTCCACCATCATTTTCTTCCGTTACCGTTGTGCGCATAATCAATTAGGTGGTAGATAAGGAGGGAGTCGAGTGCATGTCTCGTTTTCATGCAAAATTAGTCTGAATTAAAGAGATACAAACTCTTCTCCACCCCGGCACCTCGCAATATTATGTACTACATAATAATACAATTCTTAAATCTGAATTCTTTTTTAGGTAAATGCTATAAATTGTAGCAATGTCCATAAGTTATTCTAATATATTGAAACAAGTGGACAGCATTTGTGTTGAGACGTAGCAGATGACTTTTATTGTATTTAATGTACAGTATCGGTGGTAGAAAAAGAATCAAAAGTAATCGCAGAAAGTGAAGAATTTGGCAGTTTGTCGTAGCTACACAGATGAGGAGTGCAGATTATCCCCGCTGAGACTGTTAATTCTCCAGTGTAGTTGCTGAACTGTTAGCTCACGCGTTATCAGGTTTGTGACTAGAGAGTAGGCAGTGAGCTGACGCTGATTTCTGGCAGTACGGAGACGACCTTCTGGAACTCACTGACTTCACAGCAATAGCTGAAGCCTTTCTTCTGGTCGTTGGATTCCCAAGTGACCCAGCTGAGCTTGCTGCACACGTCGGGACACAGGTAGTAGTCGTCTCCTGGGTCGGACACATACGGATTGTTGATGCCGATCAGAGCCACGCCCGCGTCGTTGGCTGCGTCGTGCACCACCTTCCAGTACAGCTTCGGCACGGGGATCTGCTTGGTGTCAGCCACCAGGTACAGCTCTGTCTCCACGCCGTCCACATTGGGCAGCGTGGCGACGCCGTAGGTTCCAGTGTATACCGTGAGGTCGGCACCTTTCTTGCTCGCGTAGTAGCGTACGTTGCTCTCCACCGTTTCCCAGTTGGCACCATTGAAGGTCTGCCACTGAGGTGCCGCGTTGAGGAACCAGAAGGTGGCGGTCTGCTGCGAGCCGAACACCCAGTCGGCCTTGGCAGACAGGTGGCCCCTAGACAAGTAGTAGTCGCCAGACGTGACGTACTGGTCCCCCAGCTCGCTCGAACCGAGGATCTCCGAAATAGTCTCGCGCTGTTTGTTCTGTGTGTACGCCGTGTTTACGTCTATGTCGCCGAAGAAGTCGCCTTGCTGTGAACAAAAGAATTTTAAAATGGCTGGTTACAATGCCTGTGCTTTTACAGTGTTTGCATTTCACACCACAATGTCCTTCACACATGCATGTCTCAAGGAAGAGACAGTGTTCTGATCAGAACGGTGATAAATGTTGTGAAATGAATTCGCATTCCGTGAATCCGAATTGATGTCAGCTGTTTGCGACACAAGAAAATTTGTGTCATATCGAGACTCGAACCCAGATTTGCCGCTTGTCGCTAGCGGTCGCCTTAACCATTGCGGCTATCCGAACACGCCTCCAGGACCGATCCAATCGTCCAAATCTCACGTAGCAAAAATTCATGATTCGAGTCCCGGTCCGATACAAATTTTTATGTCTCACAAATAGCTGACGTCAGTTCGATCGGATTCACGATATACGAATCCGTTTCCTAATAGAATGAGATTTTTCACTCTGCAGCGGAGTGTGCGCTGATATGAAACAGCCTGGCAGATTAAAACTGTGTGCCAGACCGAGACTCGAACTTGGGACCTTTGCCTTTGGCGGACAAGTGCTCTATCATCTCAGATACCCAAGCACGACTCAAGCCCCGTCCTCACAGCTTTGCGTCTGCCAGTATCTCGTCTCCTACCTTTCAAACTTTACAGAAGCTCTCCTGCGATCCTTGCAGAGCTAGCACTCCTGAAAGAAAGGACATTGCGATGACATGGCTTAGCCAGCTTCTGTAAAGTTTGGAAGGTAGAAGACGAGATACTGGCGGAAGTAAAGTTGTGAGGACAGGGCGTGAGTCGTGCTTGGGTAGCTCAGATGGTAGAGCACTTGCCCGCGAAAGGCAAAGGTCCCGAGTTCGAGTCTCGGTCCGGCACACAGCTTTAATCCGCCAGGAAGTTTCGTTTCCTAATAGTTGAAAAGTTTTCTATGTTGAACTCGTTTGACTAGACAAAATGGCTCTGAGCACTATGGGACTTAACATCTATGGTCATCAGTCCACTTGAACTTAGAACTACTTAAACCTTACTAACCTAAGGACATCACACAACTCCCAGTCATTACAAGGCTGAGAGAATCCCTGACCCCACCGGGAATCGAATCCGGGAACCCATGTGCGGGAAGCAAGACCGCTACCTCACGACCACGAGCTGCAACTTTTTGATATGTTCTACCAGATCAGCCGCATCGGAGTCTCGCACCTTCTACTAAGGTGCTGTGTTCTTTAATTCCAGGTATATGGTAAACACTGCAATAACGAGTTTTTCCTCCATTCCCTTCGACAATGCCCTATCGATCATTGGGTCTGGTGTCTCGAGAAGGAAAACAAGTGGGATACGTCAAGTGTCTCCCTAACGACGGCAGTGGAGAGGATTCAGACTTCTATCTATTTTTCTAATTTCAAGTGCGGAAATATTTGTTTCTCTCACACATACAGGTTTCACTTCAGAAATGACTGAATACGCCGCACCTCTAAGGAATTATTCAAATAGGACGGAAATCGGTAGATGTGATATAAGTGTGCAGACAAACAGTTTCAGAAAAACTGGATCGTTTATTCAAGAGAAAGAGCTTTATAAACTGAGCGAGTCCATAACGCGTTGGTCCACCTCTGGCCCTCATGCAAACAGTTATTAGTCTTTGCATTCATTGACAGAGTTACTAGACGTCCTCCTGAGGGACATCGTGGCAATTTAGAGATAGACCAACGCGTTATGGACTCGCTCAGTTTGTAAAGCTCTCTTTCTTGAATAAATATTCAATTTTTCTCAAACTGTAACCCTTTGTTTGTTTGTACATGTACATCGCGTCGACCGATTTCCGTCCCATTCGGGTAATTCCTTTGTGGTGAGTACTGCTTTTGTCATGGAGTGTATCTTCCCACTCATGGCAAATGTCTACAGAAGATGACACGGAGATGAACGGCGTCTAAAACAGGTGAATAAGTTCGTGAATTCTACCGGAAGAACACGTGGCCAGGTTCTCGACATTGCCACCTGCTGGAGGAATAGGAGTTTAATTTCAGTCCTGACTTTCTAATTTAGGTATTTCACAGTTACTTTACATCACATTACGTTCGATCTAAGTGAGCTTTTTCGTCAAATCGAGTTCCGATTCTCTGTCCCAGATGTCCATTCCGAGCTAGGTGCAAGCCTTTTACGACCAAAAAATCGCTGGACTTTGAACATTAAGCATTCCGCTTTCCTTCCATTCAGACTCCAACAACACAGTAGCCAAGGGGCTACGCAGCTAAACCTCTCTATCCAAACTACCAGCTATCATCAGACGAAGCCATCTACATGCATACTTAGAAAGGATACAGGTGTAACTCGTTACCTCACTTGATTACTTACGTTTTGGGGAGTTTATTTTTGATATTGGTGCACCTGATGCTTAATGTTTTATCAGCTATGCCCCAAGTGCACTTTTTGCTGGCTGCGTTCAACAAATTACTCCCATCAAAGAGGCGAACCATATATGTTGGGGTAAGGAGTTATTCCTGTATCCAACTACATAAGTACATTTCTGTTATAACTTTCAATTTACGATTATAGCGGCTAGCATTAGCGTGAAATTAATAGGTGCAGACCAAGAGAGTGTTCTAAATATGTGAAAGAATGAGTTGGAAGCAGATAGCCAATATGACAACACTCAATTTGAAGATGATGTTGAAGTTCTCTCAGACCACGGAAGTGTTATTTCCTAGCGTCAATTGTTTGACATAAACAATATTAATGATGCTGTGGATCAGCAATATACATAGAAGAGCCAAAGAAACTGTACACCTGTCTAATATTGTGTATGGCCACCGGAAGCACGCAGAAGTGCCACGGCGTGGTATGGACTCGACTAATGCGTGAAGTAGTGCTGGAGGGAACTGACACCATGAATCCTGCGGGACTGTCCATAAATCCGTAATTGTACGAGGGTGTGAAGATCTCCTCTGAACAGCACGTCGCAAGCCATCCCAGATATGCTCAATAATGTTCGTGTCTGGGGAGTTTGGTGTCCAGTGGAAGCGTTTAAATTCAGAAGAGTGTTCCTAAAGCCACTATGGACGTGTGGGGTGTCGCATTGTCCTGCTGGAATTGCCCAAGTCCGTCGGAATGCACAATGGACATGAATATGATGAGCCAGGATGCTCACGTACGTGTCAACTATCAGAGTCGTATCTAGATGCAACAGGAGCCCATATCACTCTAACTTCAGACGCGCAACATCATTACAGAGCCAACACCAGCTTGAACAGTCCCCTGCTAACATGCAGGGCCCATGGATTCATGTGGGTGTCTCCATACCCGTACACGTCCAGCCGGCCGATACTATTTGAAACAAGACTCGTGCGGCCAGGCAATGTGTTTCCAGTAATCATCAGTTCAAATTATGTGTTTACCGTCCAGGCTAGGCGTAAAGCAAGTAGGACTTCGGCTCCGAAAGCACATATCGATGATGTTTCATTGAATGGCTCGCACGCTGACACTTGTTGATGGTCCAGCATAGAAATCTGCAGCAATTTGCGGAGGGGCTGCACATCTGTCACGTTGAACGATTCTCTTCAGTCGTCGTTGGTCCCGTTCTTGCAGGATCTTTTTCCGGACGCAGCGATGTCGGAGATTTAATGTTTTAGCGGTTTCCTGATATTCACGGTACACTCCTGAAATGGTCGTACGGGAAAATCCACACTTTATCGCTACCTCGGAGATACCATGTCCCATCGCTCGTGAGTGTTCAAACTCACTTAAATCTTGATAACCTGTCATTGTAGCAGCAGTAACCGATCTAAGAACTGCGCCAGACACTTGTTGTCTTATATAGGAGTTCCCGACCGCAGTGCCGTGTTCCGTCTGTTTACATATCTCTGTATGTGAATACGCATGCCTACACCAGCTTCTTTGGCCCTTCAGTATATATGTAAGAAGTATGTTTATGTGTCGTACGAAGGAACCTTCCAAAACTAGAACAATCACCAGAAACATAATAGTCAGAATTCCGAGTGTCAAGGAACGCCAAAGACTCTTTCTATACAGAGAAATTCTTAGAATGTACTGTTCGATGACGGTATCTTCCATCAAATTATAGCCCACACCAACCAAGAAATTGAGAGACATAAGTTGAAGTACAAACACGCTGGATATGTTGAAGCAACTGATAAGGAGGGAGTATGTTCCCTTATTTTAACTCTGTAAATCTCATGAGTACGAAAGGACTCCTATTTGTACATGAATGATATGTTTTCGAAATAAGGACCCAGAATGTACAAGTGTATCATGAGTGAGTCAAGATTTAGGTTTCTACCCAACTGTACAATGTTCGATGACAAGAAGCAAGTTTTGTCCAATTCCGTGGCTCTGGCAAACTTCTATACAGAATTGTACTACATGCTATACACTCTATCCCCACTGTACAGATGAAGAATAATTACTAGACTTTTGAAGTCACTGCCCTTTTCGGGTGTATATAGCTTCTAAACCAGGTAAGTGCGGGCTGAAAAAAGTATGCGTAACAGCAGAAACTTTTATATGATTAGTGAGTTCCATACAGTGGGAAAGAAGCAAGAGAACCTCAAGAGCCTATAACCGTTCATTTAGTAAAGTCATCGACTAGTTCATTTCACGGTACCAACCTTAATATAACGATGAGCAATTAGTTCATATCTATGCAGTTAGCAGAGGATATGCTGAAAAATCATAAAAACGCAGTTATGGGAACAGTCAGACACATCAAGAAAGAGATACCTCATTCCTCTTTGCGAACAGAAAGGAGGAATTGCTGCAATCGCAGTTTTGCTATCGCGAGAGGCTGATTCTTGTATCATTCACGACAGTAAATATCAGAAGCTGTTATTTTAGTTTCAAAAACACAATCAGGCAGCTCAATAAGTCAAGAGACCAAGAAACCGAATATATCGAAGTTTTATAACAGTAAATTGGTGGGTTAGATACTTTGGACCAAATGGCGTATTGCTACACAGTGCCACGCAAAATCAGGAGTTGGTCTCTGATGTTTTCTTACGTTATGTTGGATCAGGCGGGAATAAATGCAGTGGTACTGTTCATGGAAAGAAGCAATGACAGAAAAGATCACAAGAAGACAATATTTCTATCAACTTGGGCTTCAGATGTAGCAGGAACGTATGAGGAGAAGGGTGACGAGAAACATGCCTACTGAGCTTCGCTCAAACGTTCGAAAAGGACAGCTGAAGTGTCTAAAAAGATTAATAGAAGTGCTGCTGTCACTAGTTCTCAAGAGCAAAGGACAGAAAAACAAAAATTTTGTGCTCCAAGTGTAACAAGCCTGTGTGCCTACAGCACTGTGCAGATTATGTTCTTTCTGGAGACTAGAAATCTACTCTGTAGGAATCAGCATGGGTTTCGAAAAAGACAGTCGTGTGAAACTCAGCTTGCGCTATTCGTCCACGAGACTCAGAGGGCCATAGATCCCAGGTAGATGCCGTGTTTCTTGACTTCCGCAAGGCGTTTGACACAGTTCCCCACAGTCGTTTAATGAACAAAGTAAGAGCATACGGACTATCAGATCAATTGTGTGATTTGATTGATGAGTTCCGAGATAACAGAAATCAGCATGTCATTCTCAATGGAGAGAAGTCTTCCGAAGTAAGAGTGATTTCAGGTGTGCCGCAGGGGAGTGTCATAGGACCGTTGCTGTTCACAATATACATAAATGACCTGGTGGATGACATTGGAAGTTCACTGAGGCTTTTTGCAGATGATGCTGTGGTGTATCGAGAGGTTGCAACAATGAAAAATTGTACTGAAATGCAGGAGGATCTGCAGCGAATTGACGCATGGTGCACGGAATGGCAATTGAATCTCAATGTAGACAAGTGTAATGCGATGCGAATACATAGAAAGATAGGTCCCTTATCATTTAGCTAGAAAATAGCAGGTCAGCAACTGGAAGCAGTTAATTCCATAAATTATCTGGGAGTACGCATTAGAAGTGATTTAAAATGGAATGATCATATAAAGTTGATCGTCGGTAAAGCAGATACCAGACTGAGATTCATTGGAAGAATCCTAAGGAAATGCAATCCGAAAACAAAGGAAGTAGATTACAGTACGCTTGTTCGCCCACTGCTTGACTACTGCTCAGCAGTGTGGGATCTGTAGCAGATAGGGTTGATAGAAGAGATAGAGAAGATCCAACGGAGAGCAGCGCGCTTCGTTACAGGATCATTTAGTAATTGAAAGGAGAATATAAGATGAACATCAACAAAAGCAAAACGAGGATAATGGAATGTAGTCGAATAAAGTCGGATGATGCTGAGGGAATTAGATTAGGAAATGAGACAATTAAAGTAGTAAAGGAGTTTTGCTATTTGGGGAGCAAAATAACTGATGATGGTCGAAGTAGAGAGGATATAAAATGTAGACTGGCAATGGCAAGGAAAGCGTTTCTGAAGAAGAGAAATTTGTTAACATCGAGTATAGATTTAAGTGTCAGGAAGTCATTTCTGAAAGTATTTGTATGGAGTGTAGCAATGTATGGAAGTGAAACGTGGACGATAACTAGTTTGGACAAGAAGAGAATAGAAGCTTTCGAAATGTGGTGCTACAGAAGAATGCTGAAGATTAGATGGGTAGATCACATAACTAATGAGGAAGTATTGAATAGGATTGGAGAGAAGAGAAATTTGTGGCACAACTTGACCAGAAGAAGGGATCGGTTGGTAGGACATGTTCTGAGGCATCAAGGGATCACCAATTTAGTATTAGAGGGCAGCGTGGAGGGTAAAAATCGTAGAGGGAGACCAAGAGATGAATACGCTAAGCAGATTCAGAAGGATGTAGGTAGCAGTAGGTACTGGGATATGAAGAAGCTTGCACAAGATAGAGTAGCATGGAGAGCTGCATCAAACCAATCTCAGGACTGAAGACCACAACACATAGTAATCGCGAAAGCGTTACGGAGATGACAGATAAACTCCAGTGGAAGACTCTGCAGGAGAGACTCTCAGTAGCTCGGTACGGGCTTTTGTTAAAGTTTCGAGAACATACCTTCACCGAAGAGCCAAGCAGTATATTGCTCCCTCCTATGTATATCTCGGGAAGAGACCATGAGGATAAAATCAGAGAGACTAGAGCCCACACAGAAGCATACCGACAATTCTTCTTTCCACATACAATACGAGACTGGAATAGAAGGGAGAACCGATAGAGGTACTCAGGGTACCCTCCGCCACACACCGTCAGGTGGCTTGCGGAGTATGGATGTAGATGTAGATGTAGATATGTAAAAACACATAATTGTAAGCTGAGAGCAAGTGTTTAAGTGCTAAAACAAATAAATTACTGCATTGATTCAATTAATATATATTAAATACCATGTTGCAAGATATGAATCTTTTTCATAACTTATGTATTGAAAATAAGGATCTGTGTACCATTTCTATTATTCGGACATCACAGCCACAGAATCAAATTGTGTAAACAGTATTGTCGTGTAGCTCACCATCCAGTTGGGTCTAGGGAAGCCGCTTTGGTAGCCACCGATGCCAGCCACTATGGTCTCTTGCGCGTAGAGCGCCGTCAGTCGCGTGTCATCGAAGCAGATGTCGATGAGCTTGACAAAACCGGTGGAGAGCTCGAAGCCGATCTGCAGTAGCGGGTAGACGCCGGCAGAGGCGCCACAGGTCTGCTGCGTGTCACGTTGCGAGCTGTCGGGGAGGGAGCTGCACTTGAGGTCGCTCAGCGCGTAGCTGCGCCCGTCCACCGAGAACGTCGTGCCGGACACGCAAGTCGCTGTCGCCTGCACACACGCAATACAGTGGTCTCTTGAGAATAAATCTCGAATGGTTACCATCTTTTGTGAAAACAAGTATCAGATTCCTTTTTTCTGCGTTTTCTTGTCAGTTCAAAAACCGAAACGGACGGAAACATTTGACAGGCTAGGAGATGGAAGGGATAGGGGTGAATTGCCGTCATAATTCGAAATTATGTGCATAAAACCAGTAATTACTTCAGGTGACAACGAGAAGCATGAACAAACTATTAACAGGTTTCATTTGCGAGACACTGGTGGTCAGTATGTATACTACATATTAAAATGGAACGTGTGACAAATTACAGATCCGCACATGTCGGATTCAGTGCCCTAAATTCATCCAACATCATGGTCGATATTACGTCCAGCCTCGTTGTCAAGTATGTGGAGTCCAGGAATCTTGTGTACTCGGTTTGCTAGACAAACATTCAAACAAATCGTATTAATGAGTTTTATTACAAACAGTAAATTACAAAAAAAATGGTTCAAATGGCTCTGAGCACTATGGAACTTAACATCTGTAATCATTAGTCCCCTAGAACTTAGAACTACTGAAACGGAGGAGGAGGAGGAGGAGGAGATTAGTGTTTAACGTCCCGTCGACAACGAGGTCATTAGAGACGGAGCGCAAGCTCGGGTGAGAGAAGGATGGGAAAGGAAATCGGCCGTGCCCTTTCAAAGGAACCATCCCGGCATTTGCCTGAAGCGATTTAGGGAAATCACGGAAAACCTAAACCAGGATGGCCGGAGACGGGATTGAACCGTCGTCCTCCCGAATGCGAGTCCAGTGTGCTAACCACTGCGCCACCTCGCTCGGTCCTACTGAAACGTAACTAACTTAACGACATCACACACATCCATGCCCGAGGCAGGGATCAAACCTGCAACCGTAGTGGTCACGCGGTTCCAGACTGAAGCGCCTAGAATCGCACGGCCACACCGGCCGTCAGTAAATTACAATACTTAACTTTTTTAACTACACATATGAGTCAACTACACATATGAGTCTCAAGCAAAGGGCGGCATACGAAATAATGAATCTTTTTCAGTATCAACAACTCCAAGTCTGAACTTCATAGTAAGTACAAGCGGAGCAACTAGAGTTGACACTTCTATCCAAGTCGCTAATACTGAAGCTGCTTATTCAACCGGGCGTTACCAGTCGATCGAGGCCCTCTTCATATAGGGTCCGCTGCTGCCACGTTTTCGTCCTGGAGAGGGGCAGGTCAGCGTGCGATTGGCTGACGTCTTCTCGTAGCCATCTCTTCTCTGTAGTTCGCGACTGAGGTGCCAGTACTTGACTTTATGCCGTAACAGTCGATAGCCTTTCTGCAGAGTATTTGCCTTTTTCAGTATTTAGTAAAGCTCAGTTCGTAGTAATTGATGCAAATTAATCACGTAAAACAAAAGTAATATCTAATGTTCACCAAGGAAATCTGCTGATTGCTAATCTACGCAAACGACTTAAGACACAACCTGAGCAGCCCTCTTAGATAGTTTGCAGTTTATTCTGACATTCACAGTCTTGTAAAGTCGTCAGAAGACCAAAATAAATTGCAAAATGATCCAGATGAGATATATGTATGGCTTGAAAGTGGTAACTGACTGTGAAAATGAAAAGTGTGAAGTCATCCACTTCGGTGCTAAAAGGAATCAGCTAAATTCGATTACACGATAAATCATAACGATCTAATGGCTGTAAATCCAACTAAATACTGAGGCATTATAATTACAAATAACTTAATTTGGGACTTACACATGGATAATCTTGTTGGTAAAGCAAACGAAAGACTGCCAATTATTGCCTGAACGCTTAATAAATGCAACAGGTCTACTAAAGATACTTCTTGCACTGACACCTGACCGCTCGCTTCTGGAATACTGCTACGCGGTGTGGGTTCCACATCAGATAGGATTGATCGGTGGACACAGAAAAAGTTCAAAGAAGGACAACTCGTTTTGTATTATTATTAAATAGAGGACAGAGTGCCACGGATATGATACGCGAATTGCGGTGGCAATCCTTTTGTTGTGACAGCATTTTCTGATGAACTTTAAAACACCAGATTCCTCCTAAGAGTGTGAAAATATCTGTTTGATTCCCACCTACTTAGGGGTCATCATAATAAAATAAGAGAATTCAGAGATCGCACGGAAAGATTTAAGTGTTCGTTTTCCCCGTCCTCTTAAAGAGTGGAATGGTAGAGTAATAGCTTGAAGGTGGTTCGATGAACCCTCTCAGACACTTAATTCTGAATTTTGCAGAATAATCACATTGATGTAGATGTAGATGCCCGACAGCAGAAATAACTAGATCTGACAAATTAGAAATGTGTGAGTTTCTCATTAATCATTGACGACCTGCATGATCAGGGATTAATTTTCCCCAACACAAGCAAGGAAATTCGATGTGTCAGTCAACGCATTTCCTTGAGGTCAAAAACCAGGTCTGATGAAGGGATCGCCCATAATGGAACATTACGCACACTCTTCGAATTATATTTGAATCTGACTGCTGATACCTTGTTTCCAGCCGGCCGGAGTGACCGAGCGGTTCTAGGCGCTACAGTCTGGAGCCACACGGCCACGCGTCGCGGTCGCAGGTTCGAATCCTGCCTCAGGCATGGATGTGTGTGATGTTCTTAGGTTAGTTAGGTTTAAGTAGTTCTAAGTTCTAGGGGACTGATGACCACAGCAGTTAAGTCCCATAGTGCTCAGAGCCATTTGAACCATTTTTGAATCTTGTTTCCAGCTTCTCTAGCCCCTGCTGCAGGTTCTCTGTCCTTGACCTCTTGCATGTAACTAAGCAGTAGAAAGCACTTCTGGAACTCTTTCGCGAAATTTAGCATTGTTTGGACCTGAACCATGGAATATGAAAACATCAGCAAAGACGAGAATCAATGCGACTGAGATGTGATACTATAGAAGAACTTAAAGAATAAGGTACTGATAAAGTAAGTTGTGGTTTTCTGCAGAGTCGGCAAGAAAGGAGTGTCTGGAGAACAATAACAAGGAAAAGGGACAGGATGGTACTACGAGTGTTCAGATAACAGGGAATAACTTCTGTGGTTCGTGAGGGAGCTGCATGAGGTAAAAACTATAGCAGAAGACAAAGGTCAGGATATATCCAACAAATAAATGATATGTTGGATGAAAGTTGTGCTCTGAGGAAATTAGGTTGGCACAGCAGAGAAATTCGTGACTGGCCTCATCTGATCAGTCAGAAGACTAAAAACCCAAAATAAGAGAAAAAAAAAGACTAAAAATGACGCTCTCCATTCATCAACTAAAACTAAGATAAACGAATTTTTTGCTTGTTAGGACGAAGTGGTATAGCCTGATGTAATTGAAAAACCTACAATTGCTGTTTGAGTTCAACTTTGTTAGCTTACTTACATATTACATCCATCAACATATACGAGGGTTGACTGGAAAGCAACGCCTCCACCTTCGTAACTCTTCAACAGTTGGCAGCATTGGTATGCGGCAGGTACTGGCTTGCTCTGTAACCTCTTCTCTGCAGCTCCAGTTGGCGGGAAGCCCTAGCGTTGAACGGTTGTGTTGTAACAGTGTAAAGTAAGGAACCTTGCGCAGACGGTCGGTCAATGCGATTTAAGCAACGTGCAGTCATTGAATTCTTGCCAGCAGAAAGCGTCACCAGAAAGGAGATTCATCAAATCGCATTGACTGATCGTCTACGCAAGGTTCCATACTTTACACTGTAACAACACAATTGTCCAAATGGAGCTGTAGAGAAGAGGCTACAGAACAAGCCAGTACCTGCCACATACCAATGCTGCCAACTGTTGAAGAGTTGCTTTTCAGTCAACCCTAATATATTTTACTGAAAATACCCATTTCTCTATGACTAACAGCGCTATTGTACCAACTACATTGCTGTATTAATATTCGTTTACTCACTGAAAGAAGCCTTTTTCACTGAAGTCGATTCACACTTTTTGTAGAAATTATTCAGTTTGAACATCGTTACACAATAGATGAGAAGACAAATACAACTGTTACTGGAGCAATAGTTAAAAAATAAAAAGATACTTAGACCAAAACAAGTGGGAGAGCTAAGAGGATTCTAGCACAGTTATGACGCTTTATCTTTTGTGGCATTGATGTGTTACCTTAAATAGAAGTCATATCACTCTACGGTTCTCTTCTCTAACCGTTTGCTCCACGCTATACCCTCCACGTTACGTACCCCCTCCCCTATTCCTTTACCCTGCTGCCACCGCCAGACACTTCTCCATTTCCGCTCTCCCCAAAAAAAGAATTTTAAAAAACGTTAACTGATTCCAGTTAAGATCTGGCTTAATGGTATTTATGTTACATTAATGATTCATGCCCCTATACCCCTATTGTGTATAATTAAGCTAACTGGTCAGAATATTAATTATTCCCCTTAAAAGACAACATTGGCTGCTCTGGAGCGCTGTAGGTGGTGTGTAACTGGTGCTGTCAGTCACATGTCCCTCCACTGATGCAAGCCATGACAGTGAAGTGGTATGCGTCAGTCAGTTGTATGGAATCAGCGGGGTTAAATAGATTGATATAGAGTATCAGGGAGAAGATATATATTTGAAAATACCCATGACCACACTGTGAGTGAAGTGTTCAGGTTTATTGGTGTACCAACACTGACAGTCCAATGTGCCTACGAGGCATGGTGTACCATTCACAGCTAAGTAAAATGGTGTAATTACAGTGGCTGGAAAACAAAACCTAACTGATACAGTCTGGTTATGAGTGATATGCTTTGCCCATGAAACTGGTTTCAAATACAGCAGGAATTGGTGCTGTCAGTGAATGTAAGTCTTTCTCAACAAATTTTGAAGCAGATTTTGGGAAGCACACTACATACATTTGCCATCTGGACATAGTTATCACGAAAAAGGCGATTGTCCACAGCGACGCAAGTAAAGCCGCAAGTCTTAATTGGCCAAAAGGGCAAATAATGCAAAAACTAGACAATAGGTTAGTGGAATGTCATTCGTCGCAATTTTGCGTCTTTTCAAATGATGCAAGGCATGGAGTACACCGCCAACCAAATGAGGAATTTAACTGGCGATGTATGGTAGTGTAGGTCGGCCTGGAAGTAATTCTGCGAGGTTTTGGGAGGGCTTTTCTCTCAGTGACTCAGACCTACTCATTTGGGTTACTATTAGCTTGAACCAAGATAGTTTCGACATTCACAATGATGACACTGCCGTCATCCAAGACTCCAACAGCCACATTCGTAAGGAAGTACGAAAGTGTTCCTGATTTTACAGGTACACAGACATCCTACCGCACCTCACTTGATGCACCAAATCAGCCAGTCTTTATCCCGTTAAATTGTCTAGGGGTATGTGCAACTGTGGTTAAAAATCAGCAGTTAGCATACCCAAAATTTAGCAGCTTACCAATGAACGGCTTCAGCTGAGTATGTAATACCTGAAGAAGCTTGTGGAATTTCTTCTTCACTGAACAGGGTTCATTATTAAGGCTAGAGGCGATGTTACACGGTATCAGTTTGTTGTCTCCTGGTGTGACTAACTTTTTGTCCAGTGTGTCTATGCTGGTTTCAGGGAAGCGATAAAATTGTTTGACAGTCTTTCGCATGAATACATATTTCAAGATCACTAATTCCATCAATATATTACGTGGAACCAAGATGAAACGAAGATTCATTTAAAAAAGTAGTTTACGGTATGAAATATGTGTCAAATTCTGTTAAGATCAATGCTGTCTTTACTTCACTGAAATGAACTGCCGACATCTTGGTGCAGATTACATGATCAGTCATATAGACACATTATCTCATTGTCTGATAGGCCTGTTTCACTTGACGGTGATGGCTTCATAGTGGGAAGATTTCAGTTATATTGCATCATGGTCAGACAGAGACTCCGAAATCAGATACTGGATTGTAAGGCATACTCAGGAGCAGACAAACTCATATCACAATATAATAGTGATAAAGAGTAGGCTGAAGTTTAAGACGTTCGTCAGGAAGAATCAATACCCAAAGAAGTGGGATACGGAAGTACTACGCAATGACGACATACGGTTGAAGTCCTCTAACGCTATAGATACAGCAATAAGGAATAACTCAGTAGCCAGAACAGTTGAAGAGGAATGGACATCTCTAAAAACGGCCATCACAGAAGTTGGGAAGGCAAAAATAGGTACAAAAAAGGAACTGCAAAGAACCATCGGTAACAACAAATACTTCAGTTGGTCGCTGAAAGGAGGAAGTACAAAAATGTTCCGGGGAACTCAGGAATAAAGAAATACAAGTCGCTGAGGAATGAAATAAATAGGAAGTGCAGAGAAGCTAAGATGAAGTGGCTGCAGGAAAAATGTGAAGAAATTGAAAAAGAAATGATTGTCGGAAGGACGGACGCAGCATATAGGAAATCCAAAACAACCTTCGGTGATATTGAAAGAAAGGGTGATAACATTAAGAGTGGAACGGGAATTCCACTGTTAAATGCAGAGGAGAGAGCAGATAGGTGGAAGGAATACATTGAAAGCCACTATGAGGAGGAAGATTTGTCTGAATGTGATAGAAGAATGAACAGTATTCCATTTAGAAGAGATAGAGGATCCAGTACTAGAATGAAACAGAGCTTTGGAAGACTTAAGATCAAATAAAGCAGTGGGGATAGATAACATTCCATCAGAATTCCTAAAATCATTGGGGGAAGTGGCAACAAAACAACTATTCAAGTTGGTGTGTAGAACGTATGACTCTAACGACATACCATCTGACTTTCGAAAAAGCATCATCCACATAATTCCGAAGACGGCAAGAGCTGACAAGTGCGAGAATTATCGCACAATCAACTTAACAGCTCATGCATCCAAGTTGCTGTTAAGATCAATATACAGAAGAATGGAAAAGAAAATTGAGGATGCACAAGATGACGACCAGTTTTGCTTTAGGAAAAGTAAAGGCAGGAGGGAGGCAATTCTGACGTTACGGCTAATAATGGAAGCAAGACTAAAGAAAAATCAAGACACGTTCATAGGATTTGTCGACCTGGAAAAAGCCTTCGACAATGTAAAATGGTGCAAGATGTTCGAAATTCTGAGAAAAGTAGGGGTAAGCTATAGGGAGAGACGGGTCATATGCAATATGTACAACAGCCAATAGGGAATAATAAGAGTGGACGACAAAGTAAAAAGTGCTCGTATTAAAAACGGTATAAGACAAGGATGTAGCCTTTCGCCCTTGCTGTTCAGTCTGTACATCGAGGAATAAATAATGGAAATAAAAGAGAGGTTCAGGAGTGAAATTAAAATTCAAGGTGAAAGGCTGGCTCTGAGCACTATGGGACTCAACTGCTGTGGTCATTAGTCCCCTAGAACTTAGAACTACTTAAACCTAACTAACCTAAGGACATCACACACATCCATGCCCGAGGCAGGATTCGAACCTGCGACCGTAGCGGTCTCGCGGTTCCAGACTGCAGCGCCTAGAACCGCGAGACCACCGCGGCCGGCCTAGGTGAAAGGGTACAAATGATACGATTCGCTGATGACATTGCTATCTTGAGTGAAAGTGAAGAAGAATTACATGATCTGCTGAATGGAATAAACAGCCTAATGAGTACAGAGTATGGATTGAGGGTAAATCGAAGAAAGGCGAAGGTAATGGGTTTACGTGCGGCGAGTGTACCAGATGCTAAAAACTACATTGCTCCGATTCAGTTTCAAATTCCATCGAAATGGTATTGAGTCGGCACCTGAAACATAGGTTCCACATAAGACGATTTTGCAAACTCTTTGCCATGCTAATGGGGATATTGTGTTCTATGTTGCGCTGCATATGTTTCAACTGCGCTTGTGATTCTGTTGGTAGTGCATATTTGGCATGCTTACACGCCGCTACACCTACGTTGTACGAAATGTTATTATCGGCTCAGTTGTTATCAAAGTGCATATATCTGACAAAACACGAGAAAATATATGAAGAAGTAACCAGGGTACTTAAAACACGTATTTTATCCCGAATTTCGAGGGTACAATCTCAAACCATTGTCTGCCGTACTACGCTGCAGATGCCTTTGTTCTATCACTGTACTCCTTATTTATCGTGGTATTTCTTATCATGCGTAGATCTTAACATTATATATAGTTCCAAGATCCACTTCTTTTTGAATAAATCTTCTACACGATAATGATGTCAATGATAGGTTAGCTAATCCATCACATAATGTGTGATGTTTATTAGCTGCATGTAAACTATTAAAACACTTCGGCGACTTGTGCGCTGACGATGATAAATTGATGTTTAGGACAATACGATATCCATCCCAAAACTGGTAGAATATCCTACCTGTCCGGCAGTCGCACCCGGACCCCCTGCATGGTAGTCAACCGCGAATACTACTCAGCTACTCAGGTGGATGCAGTGAATCAGTTTAACTCTACTGGCCACGAGCCATATTAATACTGATGTTTGCACTGCCTCATTTAAGGTCATCACCCAGGAAGCCGGGCGGACAGCGAGAGTATCAACCGTCGGGTTTCCTCTCACAACTCAACCCCAAGAAGCGTGCCTCGTGAAAGATGCTAATTGAGGTGTGAATGGCGTGAAATTGTGTTTATTAACGAGAGCAGATATTCTTATAGTGACAACAACGCGCATATGAGTATGCAGCATAAACGAGAAAAATGGCAATCGCTGAAACGTTTGCGGAAAGGACACAATGGGGTAGGGGAGCCATAGTGCTAACTCATTGTTGATATAACACTCAACAATGGAGGTTACATTCAGAAAATCATTCGGCTCATTTCATTCACTTGATTGAAATGCCAAAGAAATGTCCTTTCCACAATGTAATTTCCAAATGTACACTTTTCCCCTTATCCAACGCGTTTCTAAGATAATTATAAGCTTCCACATCCAGAGTGATCATCAGACCTGTTCCCTAGTGTAGAGATATCTGATCTGATGGGACTGCGTCTGATCTGGTTTGCAATATCGTGAAAATTCACTGACCAGAAGAAACAACATATGCAAGTAATTTGCAAGGGTATCTCCTACATGAGACGTGACGCCTCTGTGATGATCTTGACGTAAGAGCACTGGAATGCCTAGCGGATTCTATAGAAGATACTGAAATCGTCGTCGAAGACTAGCTCTAAACAAAACTAAGATATTTCACTGTGGCTATTCGTGTTTTTCGACAGTAGAATTTTATAGCGTACATCTAGGACAATTTTTCAAAGCAAGTAAGGGATATCAATAACGTAAGAAAGGTGGACATCTAAAAGCTGAGAATAAATCATCAGTGAAAGCACAGAGCATATTTTACTCCTACCTCCAGTGACAACGAAAATAAAAATCTTTACCGCAGAAAGTAAAAAGAAACAACAAATGCTCAGAACCTTTCAGCATGATTTTCTAATAAAAGCGAAACTTGTCTTGTACACTTAGGACAGAAAAAATAAAGGTAATCACTTGTGCTGAAATGTATCCCAAATGTTTGTAAATATTAGAGTACTCTGCTTCTCTTTTCAAGACCCTATATTGTCGTTAATAAAAGGAATTATTCCATAATACAACAATAGGTGTTTCAAACTCTTGCCAGACTATTAATGACGCTGAAAAACTATCGCTTGTTGTTGTAGAGTATTAATGATGCTGAAAAACACTCGCTTCGTGTCGTACACTGCACACAGAATAACGTAGCCAGTAGATATACAGTCAGCACGTCACACGTTGGGTGAATGGTGGTTGTGGGGCTTGTGGACAGGCGCAGGAGGCGAAATGCCGAGCACTAGGGGGAAGGTGCCGCTCTAAACTGAAGCCTACACTGACATACTTTGTAAATATTAAGTGGAGCCCCTGCATGCCCTTAATCGTGTACTGACCGCATAAAAAAGATCTACTACCACCTCTGCTTTGGTTGGAATCTAAGAAGAATTTCGCCGGAAATGCAACAAAAGCAAGGATTTATTGTGGCCCAGCTTGTTAACCATTTTTAACTTTCAGAGAAGCGTCATGAGTGGCGAATTGTAACCTACGTTTCTCTTGTTGCCATGTTTAAGTCTGCTTCTTTTGCCAAAACAAAGCGGAGTTTACAGAATGTCACCCCACTGCGTGTTGTGCAGACGCAGAGAATTCTGAAACCGTGGTTTATTAAGTGAGGAACTGAGGAGAAGTAACATCAATAGCATATGATTAAGTACATCCTCGTCACCAAACTAAATGTGTAATATCATCACTTACTTTGTTCCAAAATCCACAGCATTTCTCATTTCACCACTTATTAATGGTCTTTATAAATTACATTCTTTCATAGAAAAAGTCTGTCGTTGGTGGAATGACACAGTAGTTAATGAAGTTCTGTATAATAAAACTCAATACGTCAGCTAAATTCCATGTGCAGCAACGTACACTACTGGCCATTAAAATTGCCACACCACGAAGATAACGTGCAACAGACGCGAAATTTCACCGACAGGAAGAAGATGCTGTGATATGCAAATTATTAGTTTTTCAGGGCATTCACACAAAGTTGGCGCCGGACCTACAACATGCTGGCATGAGGTAAGTTTCCAACCGATTTCTCATACACAAACAGTAGTTGACCGGCGTTGCCTGGTGAAACGTTGTTGTGATGCCTCGTGTAAGGGGGAGAAATGCTTACCATCACGTCTCCGACATTGATAAAGGTCGGATTGTAGCCTATCGCGATTGCGGTTTATCGTATCGCTACATTGCTGCTCGCGTTGGTCAAGATCCAATGACTGTTAGCAAAATATGGAATCGGTGGGTTCAGGGGGGTAATACGGAACGCCGTGCTGCATCCCAACAGACTCGTATCACTAGCAGTCGAGATGACAGGCATTTTATCCGCATGGCTGTAACGGATCGTGCAACCACGTCTCGATACCTGAGTCAACAGATGGGGACGTTTGCAAGACCAGAACTATCTGCACGAACACTTAGAAGACGTTTGCTGCAGCATGCACTATCAGCTAGGAGACCATGGCTGCGGTTCTCCTTGACGCTGCATCAAAGACAGGAGCGCCCGCGATGGTGTACTCAACGGCGAACCTGGGTGCACGAATGGCAAAACGTCATTTTTTCGGATGAATCCAGGTTCTCTTTACAGCATCATGATGGTCGCGTGACTGTTTGGCGACATCGCGGTGAATGCACATTGGAAGGGTGTATTCGTCATCACCGTACTGGCGTATCAACCGGCGTGATGGTATGGGGTGCCATTGGTTCCACGTCACAGTAACCTCTTGTTCGCACTGACAGCACTTAGAACAGTGGACGTTGCATTTCAGATGTGTTACAACCCGTGGCTCTACGCTTCATTCGATCTCTGCGAAACCCTACGTTTCAGCAGGATAATGCGCGACCGCATGTTGCAGGTCTTGTACGGGCGGCCTTTCTGGATACAGAAAAGGTTCGAATGCTGCCCTAGCCAGCACATTCTCCAGATCTCTCACCAATTAAAAACGTCTGGTCAATGGTTGCCGAGCAACTGGCTCGTCACAATACGCCAGTCACTACTCTTGATGAACTGTGGTATCGTGTTGAAGCTTCGTGGGCAGCTGTGCCTGTACACGCCAGCCAAGCTCTGTTTGACTCAATGCCCAGGCGTATCAAAGCCGTTATTACGGCCAAAGGTGGTTGTTCTAGGTACTGATTTCTCAGGATCTATGCACCCAAACTGCGTGAAAAAGTAATCACATGTCAGTTCCAGTATAAAATATTTGTCCAATGAATACCCGTTTATCATCTGCATTTCTTCTTGGTGTAGCAATATTAATGGCCAGTAGAGTATTGTGTAATACACATCAAACGCAAGACCACAGAGACCCCTATTTTTCATTGCAAACTTTTCGAATTTCGGGCAGTGTCTTACTTACGTTGAAATATTACAATAACTATGGCAGTTAACGAACTAACGGGCACGGCTTCGTGAGGCTGACATGTAAAACTGTAAGTGACCCAAAAATGTAACTTTCTTACTGAGTAATTTCCGTAAAATCGACAGAGGAAGATTGCAGGGTGGGTGCCTCGATTCTGCCGTCGTCGATCGGCCGAAAGCGGACAAACAATGTCGGCTTCCCCTTCTGAACAAACGAATGAACACGACCAGCGCTTCGGATGAAAATTGTTCACTGCGCCTCGATCACCGTATCCTGTGTGGACTCTACAGTTAGTTGCCGGAACCCTCGATGCTTAAACCGGGCACGTGATGTAGCGGGTGTGCACGCGGTGTAACTGGGTCGCTACGCGCTCGCCGCCTCACCTCTGCGACCCCCAGCACAGTGAGGACGTTGCCGGAGCCCGTGCAGGCGAGGTTCAGCTGGTCGCCCTCCTGCAACGTCAGCAGCTCGCTGGACACTTCCGGCTCCCAGAAACCCTTCGCGTCGGCACTGCCGCCCGGCAACAGGAACAACGGCTGCGGATCCGGGAACGCCGACTCGTCGTTGATGTCCACCGAGCAGCCTCCAGCTCGTCCTGGGGCATCGGCGGGGCGCGTCATTGAAAGGAAAAGGCAAAAAATCAAAAATCAAAAAGAAATTGATCCTACTTTTTAGGTTTCTGTACTCCAGTCGGTAAAACGGCACCCTAGTAAGATTAATTTGTTGTTTGTCCATTTGTCTGCTGTCTGTCTATCTGTGCAGCTGTTCCCTCTTTCCCAGAAAAGGATACAAAAAAAAAATGGCTCTGAGCACTATGGGACTTAACATCTGTGGTCATCAATCCCCTAGACTTAGAACTACTTAAACCTAACTAATCTAAGGACAGCACACACATCCATGCCTGAGGCAGGATTCGAACCTGCGACTGTAACAGTGAAGTGTCGTAGTGCTCAGAGCATTTTGAACCATTTTGTCAAGAGAATAACAGGATATAGACATATTTGTCACTTATACTATCTATATGTATGTGCGGCCCGGTGTGTGATTATACCGAGAAGTCTCGTGATAGAATCTCGATCGTACCACAGACTTTTCGTATTCGCTTTAATCTAGCCTTCACCTCTAAACGTTGTGAGGAGTCACCGGAAACAACAGGCGGTTCGGACTACGTGTTAAGTTGTAGGTACACACAAATTTCTTTCTTTATTTTTATTATATATATATATATATATATATATATATATATATATATATATATATATATATATTTGTGTATATATATATATATATATATATTTTTTTTTTGGAGGAGTTGAGAATCTTCACTCTCACTCAACCAATACATTGTTGCACATTTCTAATTTTATAAAGCCATTTTATTTGCTGACATTTTCGTCGTTTAAGTCATCATCGAACACCCAAAACACATACCAGGAAACAAATATAAACTTTAAATCTTTTTTAAAGAATATTCAGAGTTAGAAAACAATAGCATAGTGTGGAAATTTTTATCACATACGTAAGTTACGAGTAAACAAGTTGCATTATGACAAAACTTTGTCAAAACAGGTAAAAACCTATGTATAACCTAAATTTTGTATGTTATTTCTTTTATGTCTGCCTGGAGTGGCAAACATAAGTTGGAATTCCTAGCAGGACGTGACCGGGTTGTGACGCAAGATCTGATGGCCGAGAAAAGATTAGTCTCAAAGTAAGGCGCCAGCAATCAGGAAGATTACTTATCTTTATTCTCCACACTGAAGCAGGCACCGTCTATTGCAAGTTCTAAGCCCAATGTTGTCATATAAGATCTATACAATAACAAATGGTTCTAATGGCTCTGAACACTATGCTACTTAACTTCTGAGGTCATCAGTCGCCCAGAACTTAGAACTAATTAAACCTACCTAAGGGCATCACACACATCCATGCCCGAGGCAGGATTCGAACCTGCGACCGTAGCGGTCGCTCGGTTCAAGACTGTAGCGCCTAGAACCGGTTGACCACTCCGGCCGGCCTATACAATAACACTTCGATATTAACACAATTAGCGTCTTTAGCCTTCTATTAAAATAATCAAATACACAAAAATGTCGCAAGGACATGGTGATGTGATTGGTCTTGAGACTTGTAAGGAATATGGCGCTGCGGTCTTCAGAAGCATTTGCACGTAGTGGATGCATGCTCTGGTCATCAGCGGTATAGTCACTTTAGTAGCAGAAGACATCTGCCCAACAGCTACATGTTTCGTGTCTATAGCAGTTTTTGAAGCGTGGCAATGCAATAAAATCTTCATGGGTTTGTTGCCGCCTAACATCGCAGTGTGAGCGCTCACACCAAGGTTTTGTGCGGCAGCGAAGCTGTGAAGACTTTATTGCAGCTACAATATTTCTTTGAACTGTGTGCATAGGTCGATTTTTTCCACAGACTGGTTTATGAAATTTATATTTAAATTACGAATGCGGTGCAATATGTGCGGTGCAAAATGAATGAGACAAGCGAAATACTCTCATACTTCAAGGAGAAAGTAAGAATGCCAATGCCAAACAAAGCAAGTGCTGATAGATGTGAATATTATCGAACTATCAGTTTAAAAATTCATGGTTGCAAAATAACAACACGAATTCTATACAGAAGAATGCAGAAACCGGTACACGCTGATCTCGGGGAAGATCAGTTTGGATTCCAGAAGCATCTAAGAACACGCGATGCAGTACTGATCCTACGACTTATTTTAGAAGATAGGTTAGCGTTTTAGCATTTGTAGACTTGGAAAAGCCTTACCTTACAGTGTTGACTTGAATAATCTCTTTGAAATTCTGAAGATACTAGAGGTAAGATACAGATAGCAAAGGATATTTACAACTTGTACAGAAACCAGTTGGTAGTTATAAGGGTCGAGAGGCTTGAAAGGAAAGCAGTGAATGAGACAGGATTGCAGCGCATCTCCGACGTTATTTAATCTGTATATTGATTAAGGAGCAAAGGAAAACAAGGAAAATTTGGAGAAGGGAATTAAAATTCAGGACTTGAAGAGCACGTGAACAGAATGGACACTGTCTTGAAAGGAGGACATAACACGAAAATCAAAAAAATCAGAATAAAGGTTTTGGAATATAGTTGAATTAACTCAGGGGATACACAGGGAATCAGCCTAGGAAACGAAATGCTAAAAGTAGTAGATGAGTTTTGTTATTTGAGTAGCAAAATAACTGATGATGGCCGAAGCAGAGAGGATATAAAATATATACTTGCAATGACAACAAAGTCATTTCTTAAGAAGAGAAATTTGTTAACATCGAGTGCAGATTTAAGTGTTAGGAAGTATTTTCTGAAGATAATTGTCTGCAGTTATATGGAAGTGAAACGTGATTGATAAACATTTTAAACAAGAAGGGACCGGGAGCTTTTGAAATGTTGTGCTACAGAAACACGGTGAAGATGAGATGGGTAGAGCATGTAAATAGTGAGGAGTATTGAACAGAATTATGGAGAAAAGAAATTTATGGCACAACTGGAGTACAGAATGGATCAGTTGATAAGACACTCTCTGATACATCAATGAATCACCACTTTTGTAGTTGGGGGAGGGGGGGGCGGAGTGTGGAAGGTAAAAATTATAGAGGGAGACCAAGAGATGAATAATGAAGTTCAAAAAGATGTAGGTTGCAGTAGCTGTTCGGGGATAAAGAGGCTTGCACAGGATAGAGTAGCATCAAACCAGTCTTCGGACTGCACACCACGATAACAATAACAATGGAAAAACTGCCCTTATGTAAATAACTAAAGATAAAACATATAAATAATTTTCTTTTTAACAACATTTTCCTATTATTGTTGAATAAGCGTATGAGTTAGAGTTAAAATACTTGAAACGTATCTTAAATTTGATGATGATATGAGAAATATTGTGGGATAATTCTTAGGACGGATCAAGAAATGGACTGCAGACCTGTATAAAGATGCGATTGAAGAGAAGCAACGGAGGTGGTAAGAGGTGTATAATTCAGGGAAAGGGTGGATAGGATTCTTGATACGGAGAAAGAAAGAAGTAGGGTAGATTATTAAATAACAGCTGGCGTAGATGTCAAGAATGATCTCAGTGGGAATTTATGTTGAAATTACCCTGGAGTAAGGAAGGACGTGGTGACACAGGCGTACCAGCAAGACATGGTTCTCAAGGAGGTAGCATACAGTAGTACGTTGGGTTTCGATTTTTCGTAAAAAAAAATAGGACTACTGATGAAGGTATTCCACTTGCCTGACACAGGATAGAGGTGGGGAGCGGAAAGCAGGGGACATTGCAGGGCGCTCAAGGGTTTGGAGCAGATGGGAAAAGCTTAAGAGTGATATACACAAATGCAACACCTGCATAGCGCAGACACGATGGATGAGCTCATTGTAGGTGCGATAGTTCCTACATCTGGCTGGATAGTAGTTTTAGTCTACAGTCGGTTTTCTTTTGGAAGGTGGGGATTCTCAGTAACCTTTGGGTGGAGTATTAATTCAAGCTATTTCATTGTTTTAATTAGGTAAATTCGACGTTTGTAGACTGTAAGGTAGAGGTTTACAGGACAGAGAGTTTGGAAAGGTAACAACCCTAAAACGGATAAAAAATGGTTCAAATGGCTCTGAGCACTATGATACTTAACATCTGAGGTCATCAGTCTCATTGAACTTAGAACTACATAAACCTAACTAACATAAAGACATCACACACACTCAAGCCCCTAGGCACGATTCGAAACTGCTACCCCGGCCGGCAAAACGGATAAAAGTTATATAATCAAGTGAGTGGATGGTAGTGCACATGAGCATGATATGCTTAACTTTTGATAACATTTTGAAGAATAATAAGCAATAATCAATAATGCAATCGGTATATATAAAATATACCAAATAGCCTTGGAAGCAACACAGTACTTCATCCACTGCCATTATTATGAAACTTTCGCCCATTTTAGGGTTCTATATATGACCTTGTGTGCTTTCCACAACGCCTTGCCAAGATGGAACTTGTTTGTAACAATTCACGTAATATCAACTCCCACACTATTGTTTACAAACTTCGTAGATTTTTAAAGTTTGTAAATAATTATTTTTATTTTAGGTGTTTCAAGAAGATTTACTGGCCGAAGTCGCCAGTAACAGTAAATTATAGAAACTTACAAAGTCAGCCACGTAGTGAACAATCTTATCTTTCGATATTAATGACTTTTGTGTCTCACTGTAATGCCCTGCCATAGCAGAGATAATGAAGCCTATCTACATGCACATATAAAGGCGCGGAGCAAGTATATCTATCGCCGAGTAATAGTCTTGAGGCCGAAAGCTCTGTAAGAATATCACATAATACTTGATAAATACATAAATAAATGTCGTGTGACTAGGGCCTCCCGTCGGACAGACCGTTCGCCGGGTGCAGGTCTTTCGATGTGCCGCCACTGCGGCGACTCTTGCACGTCGATGGGGACGAAATGATGATGATTAGGACAGCACAACACCCTGTCCCTGAGCGGAGAAAATCTCCGACCCTCGGCAATCCAACCCGGGCCCTTAGGATTGACATTCTGTCACGCACACCACTCAGCTACTAGGGGCGGACAATACTGGATAGATCACAAGACTGTGAAGGTGAAGATGTTTTAATTACAATCACCAAGTTTTAGGTTAAGCCTATAGCTTCACAAATTAAATGAAAAGTAGAACAAATCGCCCAGAGTCATTACTATTACTTACTTATTCCACCTCGCATTTCGAGTGCTTTACTTAAGAAGTTGAATAGATGGAACAGAGTTTTCGTCAGGTATTTTTTCAGTCAGCACCAGAGCTTCACAGGAATGAACAGCCAGCTGTATGGGTAACTGTTGCTATAAATGTTTTGTGCATTAAAATTCCGAGAGCAAGATGAGCCAAGAAATGCGTTACCTCCTCCCACAATCTTCTTTCTCGGTGACCACTTCTGCAGAAAGAGGAGTCGGACTTACATGAAGATGCATCGCTAGTCGCTCTTCCGCATCGTCGAAAAGAAGTGGTCAAATGGTTCAAATGGCTCTGAGCACTATGGGACTAAACAGCTATGGTCATCAGTCCCCTAGAACTTAGAACTACTTAAACCTAACTAGCGTAAGGACATCACACAACACCCAGCCAACACGAGGCAGAGAAGTGGTCAGTGTGTGGAGATTAGAGCTGGTTAAGTTAAACACTGTATAGCGATTCCTATATTTCCAGAATATAAATGTACATATTAGGCAAGATTGCGAGAAATAAAGAAAGAAAGTCACGCAAGCATAAATATAAGCTTTTTTTTGAAAAAAGTTGATTATTCGCGAATGAGCATTTAACACAGAACTCAAGCGTAGATATGTACCTTTAATGTGTCATTACAGGATGTCGCCTGTGTAAGAGACTGTGCTTAAGTCCAAGGGCGAAACCGTTTAAGCACGCCAGTGACGTAGCCAATAAATTAAAAAATATTTATAGAATTCTACTCTGAAAGCTGGAAAAGAAAGCAAGAAAGCAAGGGAGGATGCAAGTGCAGACGGACTTTCCAATAAAGAGATTTGTAGAGCGATTTGTAAGAAAAAAAAAAAAAAAAAAAAATTGTAAAACTGTATCTATAAATGAAACGTTTCAGCGAATATAACGATAAAGGAAATGGCCGCATCGAATTAATATCAGAGAACCAAATTTGCTAGCAATTCAGAAATACACTGAAGGAACTGGAAAGTCTTACGCCACGGATACACTCGCTTAACACTACCAAACTGTTACACCAGAATTTCCATTTCTGTGAAATATGTTAATTACTTTTTCGTCCTTAGCTTATTTTCAGCATAGAAAAAAGTCCATGGTTACAGATGAAGAATGGTGAGTGTACGTGATGGCTGACAGGTGTGACTTAACGTCCCTGGAACTGCGCAGGTGGACGTCGCAACACAGCATGCTCATAGGACGCGATCGTGCAGTTTATCGCCACAGTTCAGACTTCCAGAAACGTCGAATCATTGGCGTGAAGAACACGGGTGCACCATACCGATAGACCGCACAGGGAGTCTGCTTCAGTGCAGCGAATGCACAACGACTGGTGACGAGGTGGCCTCAGGAGAACTTTGAGGCGATGAGAGTAGGTAGCGTATGTGTTCCTCCAGAACAGCTACACCACGAGGAGATCGTAGAACTGTTCGACTCGTTTGGGTGAATAGATGGATGACAACAGCTGGAATCAGGGCAGAGGTTACAGGCACTGTGCCCACCACTAACCGTCAGGAACAGATTGCTGGGAGCTGGTCTGAAATCTCCAGTTACCATCTGTCGTGTATGGCTGATTCCATACAGCACACAACAGACACCTCGTGGTGTACAGCCAGAGTCAGATGGAAGATTGCTTGACAACACAGAATGTTACTCAGTCTTGATTAACTGACATAACAGATGTATCAGGCATGGCAAGGAATTTGTCAAGATCACATTCGGAGACTGAGTGTGTACAGGGTGTTACAAAAAGGTACTGCCAAACTTTCAGGAAACATTCACCACACGCAAAGAAATAAAATATGTTATGTGGATATGTGTCCGGAAACGATTACTTTTCATGTTAGAGCTCATTTTATTATTTCTCTTAAAATCACATTAATCATGGAATAGAAACACACAGTAACAGAACGTACCAGCGTCACTTCACTTTCTTACAGGAAATGTTCAAAATGTCCTCCGTTAGCGAGGATACATGCATCCACCCTCCGTCGCATGGAATCCCTGATGCGCTGATGCAGCTCTGGAGAATGGCGCATTGTATCACAGCCGTCCACAATACGAGCACGAAGAGTCTCTACATTTGGTACCGGAGTTGCGTAGACAAGAGCTTTCAAATGCCCCCATAAATGAGAGTCAAGAGGGTTGAGGTCAGGAGAGCGTGGAGGCCATGGAATTGGTCCGCTTCTACCAATCCATCGGTCACCGAATCTGTTGTTGAGAAGCGTACGAACACTTCGACTGAAATGTGCAGGAGCTCCATTGTGCATGAACCACATATTGTGTCGTACTTGTAAAGGCACATGTTCTAGCACCACAGGTAGAGTATCCCGTATGAAATCATGGAGGTGAATCGAGGAAGTGCAGTACATACTGACGAAACTAAAATGAGCTCTAATATGGAAATTAAGCGTTTCCGGACACATGTCCACATAACATCTTTTCTTTATTTGTGTGTGAGGAATGTTTCCTGAAAGTTTGGCCGTACCTTTCTACAACACAGTGCATAAGAGTGTATCCATGCCTAGAAAGGATGGGTAGAGACGGTTCACATCTCGCACTGATGATGATGGAAATTAGTTTCGAATGGCATGAAAGTTTATTTTACACCTCTTATGTTTTGAACCAAAAAAAAAAAAAAAATGGTGAGGAGAGAGTAGGACGGTGTACTGTGAGGGTTATGTATATACACAGTACGTCCATCACAGAAGTCGACAATCTCGACAATTTTTGTTGTTATCGACATTAATACTGGCAGGGTATCGGTCCTGGGAATGCCTAGACTTCCCAGAATGTTTTAAGTTTTACGTGGGATAAATAACAACAAAAGAAACATTTTTTTTCTTTTTATTGCACTGTGAAACCCAGCTTCTTGCTAAATTTCATGGCTTTAGGTCAACGAGAATTACCCTCTAGGTTTTGATGAGTGAGTATGCGAGTATTAAAATATATCACATAAATGGCTTTGTTTTTCGATCGCGTTGACACAGAAGCTTAAATTTTTATACCGCCAAGGGGCATTAATTTAAACTTGATACGCTTACCCGTTCCTGGGTAAAAGGGGTCTCAAGACATGGACAGACAGAGAGTCGGACAACAAATGATAAAGAAATATTTTTTTCTTGCGATATAATTACAGATTAACTGTTCTCGAATTTTGTCTCCTTTACTGGTACTGGGAAACCTTGGTTCTTGCTAAGTTTCGTGGCTCTAGGCCAACGGAAAGTACCCTACAGTTTTTCATGAGTGAATTTGCAAGGATCGAAATACGTCACATAAATGGCCGTACCTTTTGATTGCATTGACTTAGCTTACAACAGCCGGCCGGGGTTGGCCGAGCGGTTCTACGCGCTACAGTCTGGAACAGCGAGACCGCTACGGTCGCAGGTTCGAATCCTGCCTCGAGCATGGATGTGTGTGATGTCCTTAGGTTAGTTAGGTTTAGGTAGTTCTAAGTTCTAGGGGACTGATGACCTTAGAAGTTAAGTACCATAGTGCTCAGAGCCATTTGAACCATTTGAAGTTAGCTTACATTCATTGCACCGCCAAGGGGCCATTCATGTAAGTAAGTGACATGAATTTCAGCTTGGTACGTCTACCCGTTCCTCGTGGAAAGGGAAATTCCATACACTTAGGTCAACGGGAAGTACATTAAGAAAAAAAAAATAAACTTTTGAAGGCCTTTATGACGGTGATAAAATTCATGCGACCGGAATACGGGATAGGTAATAAGAACAACACCTCACAGTGAGTTGGGTCCCATAGTGCTCAGAGCCATTTGAACCATTTTTGAACCTCACAGTGAATACAGTGACGACGTGTGGCTGATATATTTAAATGAATAACTACGGAAAATTTATAATATTACTTGAAAATACAGCTCTTCGGTTGCACAGGTAAAAAATTTTCAACTTTACCTAGGTTTCAACTGCTCTAAGGCAGCCTTCATCAGAAGTATAAAAAATTTACATTACATGGAGTAAATAGTTATGAAATGGTTTAGAGCAACATCTTTAACGTGAGCACTGTTGCTCTAAACCATTTCATAACTATTTACTCTTACTCTATGTAATGTAAAAATTTTTTACCTCTGATGAAGCTGCCTTAGAGCAGTTGAAACCTAGGTAAAGTTAAAAAATTTTTTACCTGTGCAACAGAAGAGCTGTATTTTCAAGTAATATTATAAATTTCGTCTACGGTGCTGCATTATCGGCCATGATCAAAATTGTAAGAATGGAAAATACTGAAACCAGAAAACATAACACCATAGCGCGATGAATAAGTACAGGATCTTAAACACCTCAAAGATGATGAGATAATCTTCTGGTTTAACGATCAAATTGAAGATTAAAACCTTAGAAAATAGTACCTGCTGTCGGCGGTAATGCGGCCGCCTCTGTTCGCTGGAGGGTGGCCAGCGCCACCACCACAAGGGCACACAGCTGGATGTCACGACCCCGGCTCCACATGATCTCAACCTACCCTTTGGCAGCCGCTAGTGTCCTTTATAGCAAATCTCTCTTATCTTCCACGGCAGCCGTTATCGTAGCAATTTGTTATTCTCATACTCCTCAAGTACATCGGAAAATCTTAATGTCACGTACGTATGCAAAGTCTCCGTAATCAAGATTTCAAGTGGCTGCACTTAAGCGTATTTAATTAAGCGGCACTGTACGAAATCTTGCGTTGTTTCGACATTTGTCCTTCGACTAGTAGGCATGATATTCTTGAGCGTTTCTAAGTCTGCATCTGTAAACCACTACATTCCATTGCCGGCCGGGGTGCCCTAGCGGTTCTAGGCGCTACAGTCTGGAACCGCGCGACTACTACGGTCGCACGTTCGAATCCTGCCTCGGGCATGGATGTGTGTGATGTACTTAGATTGGTTAGGTTTAAGTAGCTCTAAGTTCTAGGGGACTGATGATCCTAGAAGTTTAGTCCCATAGTGCTCAGAGCCATTTGAACCATTTTTGAACTACATTCCACTCAGTTGGTTGTAGAGCTCTGAGGTCCTGACAGTAATTAGAGAAAAAAAGAATCCTGTTAATCGGACGATTTACGCTTCTCCACCGAGATATCAGTGAGTTACGAGGATAAGTAGAGAGTATCTATACTTCGCTACTCATTTCTCTAGAAATGGTTCAACAGAGTTTCGGTCAACATTTTTTTCGTTGATTACATCTCATCCCGGGAGTTCGATTCTGGAATTCAAACACAGTACAGATTTACAATGTGTTTTCCACTCACCAGTTTCTTTAGCCGCAGAAGAACGTGAAAAGCAAAGGGTGTCAATTAAGATGAATAGAGTAGATGTTCCTAGAGCACGCGCTTCAGCCGGCCGGGGTGGACGAGCGATTCTACGCGCTACAGTCTGGAACCGCGCGACCGCTACGTCGCAGTTTCGAATTCTGCCTCGGGCATGGATGTGTGTGATGTCCTTATGTTATTTAGGTAAGTAGTTCTAAGTTCTAGGGGACTGATGACCTCATCCCATTGTGCTTAGAGCCATTTGAACCATTTTTTAAGTACGCGCTTCAAATACTTAAGGAATGCTAAAATGTTTTTGTGACCAAGTGCATTGGAGAGTAGACATTTATTTGCCAAATGCATCCTACTTTCACACGTTTTTTTAGGCAAGTTCTTTCGTAGTAAAAAAAAGGTAAAACTCCCCGTTCTGCCCTAGACGAGCGCATCGATCACAACAGCCGTGTCATCCTCTGCCAATGGCATTATTTGATGTGGTACGGAGGGGGCACGTGGTCTGCACGCAGCTCTCTCGCTCACTGTCGGGTTTAGTGACCTTGGAACCGCTAGTAATCGATCGAGTAGCGCCTGAATTCGCCTCACGAGGCTGAGTGCACGCCGCACCAGTCCTGCCACCAAGGAAAACTCTCTGGCAGTATCGGGGGACTCGAACCCGGGTCGTCGGCACGGCAGTCAACCGCCCTGATCAATCAGCTACGGAGGTGGACTCTTGGGTGGTAGTCAAGAACTCTTTGTTAACCCTTCTATAAAAAAAAAGAAATTTAAAAAAAAATGTTCAAATGGCTCTGAGCCCTATGGTACTTAACTTCTGAGGTCATCAGTCCCCTAGAAATTAGACCTACGTAAACCTAACTAACCTCAGGACATCACACACATTCCATGGCCGAGGGAGGATTCGAACCTGCGACTGCTCTCACAAGCGCTCGGCCTCCCCGGCCAGCTTACCCTTCTCAAGGGCATCAGTAAGTACACTACTCGCTTTTTTTTAACTGTAGGAAACACATGCCGTAACCTTTCAGACTTTGTCTTCTTTGATGCAGGACTGTCGATTTCCACACATTAATTTGATTTCTCCTTCATGGTGTGGGGTTCATTCACAGTAAAAAATTGCTGCATAAAGTCATATGAATTACTTTTAAATCATTTCAGACACTGAAGACGAATTGTTTTTTACATTTGTTTGTCCAGCATTCAACGAATAACCCCTAGATTTCTCGTTTTTTGCCTGAAGGAAGGACATACGCCGACGTGTATAAACAGTATGACCGTCTGCTCAGATCTCGTTGGTCCGCCTTTGGAACTCAGTACAGCATGGATTCGACATGTCGTCGCTAAGTCTATGGAGGTATGTGACGCCAGATGTTTACATACGGGCTGAGAAATTCTAATGGCTTGGTTCAAATGGCTCTGAGAACTATGGGACTTAACATCTGTGGTCATCAGTCCCCTAGAACTTAGAACTACTTAAACCTAACTAACCTAAGGACATCACACACATCCATGCCCGAGACAGGATTCGAACCTGCGACTGCAGCAGTCGCTCAGTTCCAGACTGTAGCACCTAGAACCGCTCGGCCACCTAGCCTGGCAGAGGAATTCTCTTAAGTTATGGGCTTGTGGTTTTTGGACGTGCAGCTGGGCCTCTCTAGCGTTCCAGCTGTTTTCATTTGGGTAATAGGTATTAATAGTGACGCTGAAAGTTGTTTTGCAATTTCTACGTGTTTTGACATTTGATGGTGGCAGTAGCCGAAACGGAGTAACAAATACAGAAATTTATTAAGCAATTTAGGCAGCCTCAATCATAAAATAATCACAATAATCGCAGACTCATACAGAAAAATTCATTTCCTTCGTCTTATGAGCATGAATTAAAACACATAAACAGGACTACACACAAAAAGAGGAATCGAACATGCTCAACAAAGGATCGTACCCCAGAATCCAGTCCTAAAATGTACACAAACAAAGCCATCAATTTCCTTACACTAGACAAGCACCAACATAAGTACACTCTGTTGGAAACAGTGCATAAAGGCAGTAAAACAGTGAAAGCGAAGCAGTAGCAGATAAAAGTTCTCACTAAACACGGTTGAACGAAACGTAACCTTTCCGACTGAATACGTCAGACCCAGCAGCGGTTTCACTGTATTTCACAAACTTACTGGCTGAAATAGGCGGGTCCTGACACAGCCGTCTGCACTACAGGGTAACACAGGTCACATTAAACCAGCGGTTCCCAACACTTCTGAGACGATTACCCCAAAGTGTAATCACATATTGGCTGGTACCCTCCGCTCCCCATCACCTCCTTCGCCTCATCAACATCAAAATAAGCTCCTTGCTAAACTTCTGAATGAAAAATAACTGTTTCTTAAACTCTTCTCTTCCAAAAAGATGAAAGATAAATAATTATTTAGCTTTTGTATGTGTTTTATTAGAACAAGAACTAGTGAGTCAATGAAATAACTGGCACTGCTTATTTCTAGCAACATTTTCTTATGGAAGACGAAGCAATTCTAAGTGGATTGTGAGTGCTACCTACGAGACTTTCTCAGAAAAGAAAGGTAACTACACTTCTGCCCATTAAAATTGCTACACCACGAAGATGACGTGCTACAGACGCGAAATTTAACCGACAGGAAGAAGATGCTGTGAAATGCAAATTATTAGCTTTTCAGAGCATTCACACAAGGTTGGCGCCGGTGGCGACACCTACAACGTGCTGACATGAGGAAAGTTTCCATCCGATTTCTCATACACAAACAGCAGTTGACCGACGCTGCCTGGTGAAACGTTGTTGTGATGCCTCTTGTAAGGAGGAGAAATGCGTACCATCAAGTTTCCGACTTTGATAGAGGTCGGATTGTAGCCTATCGCGATTGTGGTTTATCGTATCGCGACATTTCTGCTCGCGTTGGTCGAAATCCAATGACTGTTAGCAGAATATGGGATCGGTGGGTTCAGGAGGGTAACACGGAACGCCGCGCTGGCTCCCAACGGCCTCGTATCACTAGCTGTCGAAATGACAGGCACCTTATCCGCATGGCTGTAACGGATCGTGCAGCCACGTCTCGATCCCTGAGTCAACAGATGGGGACATTTGCAAGACAGCAACCATCTGCACGAACAGTTCGACGAAGTTTGCAGCAGCATGGACTGTCAACTCGGAGACCATGGCTCCAGTTACCCTTGACGGTGCAACACTGAGAGGAGCGCCTGCGATGATGTACTCAACGATGCACCTGAGTGCACGAATGGCTAAACGTCATTTTTTCGGATGAATCCAGGTTCTGTTTACAACATCATGATGGTGACATCCGTGTTTGGCAACATGGCGGTGAATGCACATTGGAAGCGTGTATTTGTCATCTCCATACTGGCTTATCACCCGACGTGATGGTATGGGGTGCCATTGTTCGCACTGACGGCACTTTGAACAGTGGACATTACATTTCAGATATGTGAGACCCGTGGCTCTACCCTTCATTCGATCCCTGCGCAAACCCTACATTTCAGCAGGGTAATGCACAACCGCATGTTGCAGGTCCTGTACGGGTCTTTCTGGATACAGAAAATTTTCGACTGCTGCCCTGGCCAGCACATTCTCCAGATCTCTCACCAATTGAAAACGTCTGGTCAATGGTGGCCGAGCAACTGGCTCGTCACAATACGCCAGTCACTACTCTTGAAGAACTTTGGCATCGTGTTGAAGATACATGGGCATTACACTCCATCCAAGCTCGGTTTGACTCAATGCCGAGGCGTATGAAGGCCGTTATTACGGCCAGAAGTGGTTGTTCTGGATAGTGATTTCTCAGGATCTAAGCACCGAAACTGCGTGAAAATGTAATCACATATCAGTTCTAGTGTAATATATTTGTCCAATGAATACCCGTTTATCATCTGCATTTCTTCTTGGTGTAGCAATTTTAATGGCCAGTAGTGTATCTACATTGACTCTAGAGTCTTGTTACGAAACATATTTCCTGTGCACCACTCCTCTCCCCAGCAACGTTTGCTTCACCGGCATCGAGCGTTCCCAAGGTACAACATACCGTTATTGTTTTTCCTTCGCTTGATTACTGGAACCCCTGCTTCTAAACTGACAGAAATTTGGAGACTTCAGGCTGTCATAGATTTGTGCCTGACCACTGCCACTAATGACAATAATAATAATAATAAGAAGAAGAAGAAGAAGAAGAAGAAGAAAAACAAGGACAAGAACAAGAATACAAGATAAGGTCTACAGCAGTGAAGTAGCCATTACATAGTTGCTGTTGTGCTGTCGGTTTGTTCGTTTGTCTGTAGCGAAGCGAATAATGAAGCAGTTTCTGGTAGAAATTAAAATAAGCATTTTCGTGAGATATTTAAGCATATGTAACGTACACGTATAAGTTATACTTTCATGTGAGTAGATGTATGGTACAAAGTAGGAAGTGTGCGTATAGTGGGCGCACTGTGGTGGAATATGTCGTTCATACATTTGTTTCGCAAGCTGTAACTTCCACCACACCGTGACACCCATTAATGCTAGTTTTCTTGTAGTTTATAGATTTAATAGTATTTTATATTTTATATGGTGACGCTTTACAACATCCAGAAGAATTTTAATCATATTGACACTGGCCGCGGAAGCCTACACTGTTATGTTAATGGTAGTATTTGAAAAAAAATTATTAGTAACTTATGTAATCAGTACTACAGTGTTATGGAATAGTAATTATATTCAATTTCGTGTATGAAATACTACAAGAAGCACCAAATACTGGACAATGCACTTGAAATACACAATGGATCATTATTTCCCTACGCACATTCAAATGCTTCATTTCATATTAACTGCAGTTTTCTTTAAATAGCCTGGCCTGGTGCAGCATATGAGCTTTACGTCTGTCAGCAAGTTTGACAATACAACAACTGACGGTTACAACATTTTTTTCATTTCTTGAATAACGGCAGTGTCGTCCTGATGGTCATTGGCGGCCAGTCTATTGTCGCACATGCTGGTGAGGACAGGTGCCTCTTTCCGTAGCGTTCCAGGCCATTGTGTGGCACTATGTTTTTCTTCGTGCAACAGGATCCGAAGTAACCAGCACAGGGTTAATCCGCCACTTATAGCCTGATTATGTTTTTCAGCTACATTTTTCTTTGCTTCTCCCTAGCCTTATTACTTGGTAGAGGAAATAAGGTGTATGAACGGTCGACATCGATAGACCGTTTACACCTTTCCAAACTCCTTCAGTCCCACCGAGGCTCTCTTCACTGATGACGATAGCGGCTGGCCCGTCCATCAACTACGTGGAGCTGTGCTGTCACCGCAAATTCCTAGCCCGTGCGTCAGCCACGCCAGTAACAAACAAGCTCATGTGGCGCGCCATGCCACGCACAGTACCGAAACCAAACTCTTGCCCGCCGCTGCCCATGGCTCCCCAATACCGGGTCAAGTTGTTCTCGAAACAGTTTTGGTCAACAGACTGCCCTCTGGTGTTGCACTTGGCCGCACTCCACCTCGGTGTTAGCGCTCTAAGCATGAGCGCCCTCAGCGACACAGCAACACAAGAGATGCTCTGAAGCTGACTGCTACTTGGGGCGAGAATTCGACTCTGCCGTCAATTGTTGATTCATGGACAGAGGTCAAGAAACGCTTTATTTCCATGTTCAGTCTCAGTTTCTACAACAATTCAACTCATTAACCATCGAAAACACACAGGAAAAGAATGCATCAGCACAGCACTGATGAACAGCAGAATAATTTCAGTGTGCATTTTTAACTTTTTTAAAAGTTCTAATAGGCGATCTCAGAACAGACTAGACTAACGCTAGCTGATGTGCCGAATGGTGTCGACTATGTACGGATCTCGGAGCGAATCAGGCGGAAACGTAATTATTGCTGTGCTACACAAGATACTGTGAGGTAATGCTACGTACCTTCACTACCCAAGTACCACTGCAAAATCAAATGAAGGCAGAGAGAACTGATCTCAGCTGCCCCAATGAGGCAAGAAGCACTGACGGTTCCGATAAATGAGGGCAAGTGCGCTCAGACAATCAGAGGTCTTAAGAGCTCGAGAACATGTTCTGTCATGCTGCCATTGCATCCGTATCACTAGAACCACAGAGAACGATAGTCTATTGCGTTTCAGTGAAACCACAACAAGCTGATCGATCTTGGAAAACTGCCACCTGCTTGCTGCCTTCAACACAGAGATGCAGCCAACCTGATGCATATCATAACCGTGACCTGCCGTTGCAGATTAGTGGGTCATCGTGAATCGGTGGACTGGTGTTCGGTAGCCCTCCTACAGTATCATATGCGAAGTCAGTTGATCTACAAGCTGCCAGCTTCACATCAACCAGGTGTGGTGCATCCACGCAGCATTCTGCCGACTCGTGAGCATCTGCTGCTGTCTTCGCCGATCCATGGTGGGTGACGAGGACCTAGTCTTCACGACAACCGAGATCCTGCACCACAACCGGCAGTCGCCACCTGAGCTCACGACAGTCTGTCTTCGAGAGCCCTGAGGTGGAAGCCGTACTGGGTCACCGCAGAGCGACTGACAGGGCAGCACCTTCCTCAAACCGCCGCCATCGCTAGCACAGCACGCTGCACTGGCACTGATCCGTCCCGGCGATTTCACGACTCGCTGACAAGGTATCAACACTCCTTCATGGCACTTGAACTTAAGCATCTCTGAAGACACTTTCAATTCTGTACACTTTACTCGATAAACAAATGTTATTACAAATGTCGCTGTCTCACTGACTCCTCCAGTTTTAAACTGAACCCTCACTCACACTCGACCACCTGTTAGCAGTGCGACCATAGCACTCATGTGGCAACAGTAAATATGTTCAAAATGCTTTCCGTTAACTGATAATGCCTACACACGTTGTTCATTATATGGACACAGCAGATTCTCATGTAGCACTCTCCAGACAGACTTGTGGTCAACATTACATGTCGCAGATAATTGTCTTACTCTGATTCTGGAGTTGCCGTCAACTGCACAAAGAAGTTCCTCTTCCAGCTGATGTGTCCTCGTCCGTCTAGGCCCAATCTGTAGCGAGTAGTAGGCGTAAAGTAGGAGAGATTTAATGGCAGATGTGGGTATGTGAAGGAGGAACGTGAGCCGTATCTAGTTAGATAATTGCCCATGAAAATCAGATTTCCAGCTTGTAGTCACACAACTAGATACAGTTTTAATCTGCCACGAAAATTCTCGTTGATAATAGTTGATAGCAGTTTCTTACCTGACCTAATGCCATATCTTCAAAGGATCGGCTTAGCATATTAATATATCGATTTGACGATGTTGTAGACGTAGCCGGATGCCCTTCCTGTCGCCTGCCATTCCCCCCCCCCACCTCCCTCCACCTGCCCCCCCTCCCCCCAGCCCTCACCTGCCTCGGGCATGGCTGTGTGTGATGTCCTTAGGTTAGTTAGGTTTAAATAGTTGTAAGTTCCAGGGGACTGATGGCCTCAGATGTTAAGTCCCATAGTGCTCAGAGCCGTTTGAACTAACCTACCCTCACCACCCCATCGCCTCGCCACATCGAGACGGAAGCTGCGTAATGCATAGGAATGGGAAAAATCCACCGATTAAAACAGGTAGCGATATTTTATTTCTGAATTATCGGTACTTTTCGGTATTTGTTTGGTCTCGGTTACAACAGATCTTTTTTTTTATTTTTTAAGTAATAAATGGGTAAATAAAACCGACGTGTCAATTTTCCATAGCACCAGTGATAACATTTTTGGCTTTAAAATAACAATTGTTTCCTAAAACGAGTAGTATTTATTCGTAAAATTTCCATTACTTTGAAACATTGCAAAAGTGACTAGTGATACTGTAATAACAATGCCGGTAGTTAGGAACTAGCAACAAAGTCATGACTTAAGAATCAGTATAACGTTGCAGAGAGAATACCGAACCTGTTGTTATACTGGGTGGCCTACTAGACGGTAGGTGTGTACTTGCAGTGTGCAAGACTTGGCCCCATCTAGTCTGTACAGTAGTTTCTCGTTGTCGGCCTCAGACATCGATTATACTGCAGTATGGCACCATACCTAGCAAGGAAGGATTTTATGAAGTGCAGTAATACTGAAGTGCAATTCTCTATTTGCTTTAAAAAATTAAAATCGAGTAGAGGCACAACACACTTGCAGCGTCATATAAGGAGGAGAGATTTATAATGTTTATTGAAAGACAAGGTAAATTTGATTGGCACAACTGTAGTTCTATTGACACGTTGTAAACTTGCGATAACAACTAAACCCTTAATTTTGTGGTTGCTTCAGGCCGAAAAATTGATAGATCCCAATGTAACGATGCAGGGAAGGCTACAGCTTGGGATCTTTCGCACTTTTCCGTCAGCTCCACCTTCGCCATCTTTTCTGGAGACAATGAGATGGATTTCTGGCATAGTCTCAACCCCAAATAGATCGAGATTTCATACTGCTTCACTTTAGAATGTTTCAATCCTTTTTTCGGAGTCTACGTTTACTTGGAAACAGTAGCTATAAAAAACCGAAGATCGGTTACTTCAGAAACCGGTTATTTTGAGCATTTTTAACAATCAGGTTAAACTGGAGACAAAAACTGGTATACAGAAAAAGGGTTGTTTCAGCGATAACCAACACCCCTACTAATCCATCTGTTTGCGTCTAACATCCTTGTGAAAGTGTGAGAACGTTTTGAAATGTTTGCGAATCGTGTAACTGAGGAGCCCGCTGTTGTCGCCGAACAGTTCTAGGCGCATCAGTCCAGAACCGCGCTGCTGCTACGGTCACAGATTCGAATCCTGCCTCGGACATGGATGTGTGTGATGTCCTTAGGTTAGTTAGGTTTAAGTAGTTCTGAGACTAGGGGACTGATGACCTGAAATGTTAAGTCCCATAGTGCTCAGAGTCATTTGAACCAATTTTGTAAGTGAGGCGGGTCGTGACTACCAGCCCAGTATTCACTTAGCCAGATGTGGACAACCGCCTAAAACAAAGCACATCCATCCGGCGGGTAGGCCGCCTCTCGTCGTTAATACGCTGAGCGGATTCTATCAAGGGCCGGTGCGGGTCCCCGCATCCCGGAAGCGGCGTTCTAAAGTGGGCGGCCATCCAAGCGGGTGGACATCCAGTGGCAGTGTGCTTTCTGTAAGCTTTCATAGTAAATGAAGCTCCGCCTCAGCGTCAGCGTTATAACTGCTCTTGAACTCGTGCCTTCGCTCAGCAGACTCTGTGGCTTCCACGAATCTGTCATAGTGCAGTTTATTACGATCGCATTACCGTTGTGGTACATTTCGCAGTCCATGCATCCTCATCAGCAACAAGGCATTGTACACGGTATAATGGTTCTGTAAAATGTCGGACGTTCTCGCAGTCCCCTGAGTGGTTCTCATAAAATTCTCAAATAGAATATATGATATTTAAACATTTTTTTTAAATATATTATTGCAGCTCATGTAACATAAACACTGCGAAATATTGCAATAAGAAAATTCATTTGCGCATGAAGTAAGGAACATGCTGTTTCGGTTTGATGACTGTTCATGAAAATAAAATAAAAAATCCGTCGGTTCTACGTTTGCTCAATGACAATCGAACAGGGCATTTACGTATAACAGATTTACTAGTACAGTTTCAAAATTGTTGAAACATGGATATCACCGATGTATTTGCCGAAAAATCTTCCTACACAACGGTAAATATTCAGTATGCAGCCATTTTGGCTGAAAGACGTGTACTTTATAGGGACTAAAACGTTATGAGACTTGTTGTTTTGCAAGTATTTGATTACGAAAACTATGTAAGCTGTTCACTTGATTTCAATCTTGAATTGAATGTGAATCATTACAGAATCTTACCGCCTCTTGTTCAACCTGCACAACATCAGTGGATGGGACAGAGATTGGTTAATGTACACCATGTACTCTCTATTACATCTTCTAACGTATCTTGCGCTCTATAAGAACAGAAGTAAATTATACAACGCGGTAGTTCGTTGAAAGTAAAACTAGAAGCGTAAGAAGGAGGACAATAACTCAGTGATTGTGTGCTATAAAGTCTTGGAAGACGACAAGAAATGGCGAAAAGCGTCGTAGCACCCTCACCGTAAAAGAAGACAAATGGGTGTGGCGTGCTGCACGAAGTTTCGCACGAATGAGGATATACTGCACGTCACGTCAGAAAGTGGCCTAATTTTTAGCTGGCCTACCGCACCCAGAGCCGCCAATCACAGGGCAGCCAGCAGAGTACGTCTGCCTCCGGTCGCACTTCAGTGAGCAGCGCAGCACCGCGACTTCGCCTCAAAACCGTGAAGTCGCCATCCTTCAGCGGCGATACTCTTCATCCATTATCGTTCTCACCAACGCTTTGATAAAGTCTGGCAACTTAGAAGGCGCTTCCTTTCTTCATGCATCTCCTCCCCCCCCCCCCCCCTCTCTCTCTCTCTGTCTTTCAGCGTCTACTGAGTCCAATTACAAAATATCCTGAGTCAGTGTGACAATCAAACAAGCATTTGTCTTATTATAAACAATTTGAAAAGAAGTCCGCACTGATTAATATTTAGCGATACAGTGTCAAGAGTATGCCGAGAATACCAAATTTCGGGCATTATCTCTCACCATAGATAATGCAGCGGCTGCGGCCTTCACGTAACGACATAAAACAGCGGCGTTTGCGGTGTCAGTGCTGACAGACAAGCAACACTGCGTGAAATAAGCGCAAAAATCAACATAGGACGCATGACAAACGTGGCGAAATATGGTGTTAGTGGGCTATGCCAGCAGACAACCGACATGAGTGCCTCTGCTAACAGCACGTCATCGCCTGCAGCGCCTCTCCTGGGCTCGTGACCATGTCGGTTGGACCATAGGCGACTGGAAAACCGTGGCCTCGTCAGATGAGTCCCCATTTCAGTTGATAAGAGCTGATGGTAGGTTCCGAGTGTGGCGCAGACCTCACGAAGCCATGGACGCAAGTTGTCAACAAGCCATTGTGCAAGCTGGTGGTGGTTCCATAATGGTGTGGGCTATGTTTACACGGAGTGCAATCAATTATTGATGGGAAATGTTTATGTTCGGCTACTTGGAGCCCTTCTGTAGCCATTCATGTTCCCAAACAAGGATGGAATTTTTATAGATGACAATGCGTCATGTCACTGGGCCACAGTTCCTCGTGATTCGTTTGAAGAACTTGCTCGACCATTCGAGCGAATGATACGGCCACACAGATCGCCCGATATGAATCCCACCCCACTTGTGGGACATAATCGAGAGGTCAGTTCGTGCAAAAATTCCTACATTGGCAATACTTTCGTAAATACGGACGACCACAGAGGTAGCATGGCTCAGTATTTTTGTAGGGACTTCCAACAATTTGTTGAGTCCTTGCCACGTCAACTTACTACACTAGGCCGGGAAAAAGAAGAGTCCGACACGACATAAGGAGGTATCCCCAGTCTTTTTCATCTAGTGTACAATGCCGCAAATCAACTAGAGATTTCCCGATAACATGTAACTGAAGCACACTGCTTTATTTCTTAAACACATACATTAAAAGAAATTCAATACTTTATCTAGTGTTTGAACGTGCTCATTGTACCTGAGATCCACCTTCTTATCAATTAGTGTATCGGTATTACTCTTTCTTCGTTGCCCATAATGCCTCTATTGATTTTACGGCAAAATAATTTGAAGTTTAACTGTCGAATGCTAGTATTCGCCTTTTGAGATGGGTCTCCAAATTCGTTTCTTGTGCGCAGGCCGAAGCCACCGTTTCCTGTGCCAACGAATATCGACTTCCCGAAATATACACCTTTGTGAAGTGGAACTGAAAGAGGAATTTCAACGTGCAATAAACCGCTTCGTTCATATCCGCTCTCAGTGGGCTAGAGTGCCCTCGTTCTATGTTATCTCTCAGGTGCAGACATTAGAGGGCTTATCCAGAGTCCAGAGTGCCTCATACGCGAACAGGTGCACCCACTACACAAACATTCCCAGGGACAATGAGCTCACCCGTTATCTCATACGCTTTAGATGTTGACGGATTATCCCCAGAAAAAGGGCATACCCATTCTCAATCGTCATCTTTCCAGAGAGTACCGGTGCAAACCTTTACTTATTGCTACATGGCTATTTAATTCAGATAACTATATTTATTACGTAAATCAAAAGTACATCAAAACTTATATAAATTTTCCCAAATTTCCTGGATCTCATTATTCTGAAAAAGTCACTCTCGAAATGCGGAACTCTTCTAACGATTATCGACAATCCGTAGTACGTCTGCTAAAAGTTTACATAGTGTCCTCTAATCGCATGGGAAGCTGCTTTCCAGCTATTAGATCATGTCTGGACTGTAATTTCGACCGTTTCGTCTTACGTTCTCGGACAACTCTTTTGGCCGGACAGCTTGGGAATATCTGATGTCCAAGACGACATAAAATTTCTAAATTTTAATCCAAAACCATTAGACAAATTAAACGCATGTACCATCAAAAACCATTAGAGGAAATTGATAATGATTTTAAAAGAAACAACATAAGAAACTGTTATAGGACATTTAGGGAAGAGCTAGCAACCTTTAAGCCACCCACTCTTTGTTTTCGGCGCCCTGATGGAACCCTTGAGACGAACACAAAGGCCAACTGTGAAATCCTGATACAGCATTTCGAGAAGTTACACAACTGTCAACCACCAGCAAACAAACTTGACTTCCATGTTGCGATCCCAAACCAGGATTCAGCTCCATCTACGCATGAGGAGATATGAAACATTGTATCACATTTGAAACACACAAAAAGCACCAGGGAAGACGCTGAAATTGACGAAATGCTCAATATTGAAGGTGAACTCTTGATTGACAGACTAAAAACTATTATTGCAAATATATGGGAAAGTGGAGTCATACCAGCAGGTTGGAAAACTGCTTTGATTCACCCTCTACATAAAAAGGGCGAAAAGACAATTCCCAACGGCTATCGAGGCATTTCACTCGTACCAGTCGCTTACAAAGCGCTCTCACGTGCTCTTCTCACTAGATTACAACAACAGACAGAACATATGTTCCGTGAATATCAGGCAGGTTTCCGCCCACATCGAACCCGCGCAGAACAGATCTGGAACCTGAAGATGATACTGCAACACCATCAGTCGAACCGCACAGTAGTCAGCTTCGTAGATTTCAAGAAAGCATACTACTCGATTCGTCTCACCAGCCCGTTCAATACACTTCGTGAATATGGTGTAGATAACGAAACTACTTCATTAATTGAGCAGACTTTAACGGACACAACCACAATTCATGGAATACGTTTCTGAACCTTTTCAAATTAGGACAGGAGTGAGACAGGGTGATGGGTTGTCCCCACTCCTCTGTAACTTGGTACTGGACAAGATTATCAAGACATGGGAGAAAGAAATACCTGGAATAAATATGGAAACAAAGGACAAACGAATAAACATAAAATACCTTGATTTTGCTGATGACCTAGCATAATTATGCGGACTCCCGAGGAAGCCAAACGTGCCATCGAGAAAGTTCATGAGGTTGCCCTCAAAACCGGACTCCAAATTTCTTACGAGAAAACACAATTCATGGACTCCAAAAGTTCAAATATGAAACCACTTGCAACAAAATATGCTGACATCAAACAAGTTAAGCACTTCAAGTACTTGGGTGAAATGAGCAGCTACACTGGCAACAAAAAAGTAGCTCGAAAAACACGGGCAGATAAATACAATGACATTGTAACACCGAAAATTCAGGATGCATGGCACCAGCTACCGATATATAACTTTTTTTAAATTGTATGTAAATATTTGTAATTTAAATGCTTCCTTTTAATAAGTAAGGACATTGCTTCACTGTGTGTGTACATTTAGGTAGAAGTCTGTTGACGTTTCATTGCATTTATCTGTGTTTTACTGTGAAACTTACAAACTGAGGGGAAAAGCCAAAGAAATTGTTATTTGCATCGACTAGCAACGATAATAGCAGTACTTGTGTGTTGTAAAATCTTTGGGTAGGAAGTTGTTGCGCAGACCGCGTGGAGAGAGAGAAGACGGGTTCCAGCGCTTTTAGGAGGAATGCGACCAGTGGACGGGCGGAAGAGGCTGTATTAATTACTATTGCCCGTTCCTATAATTAGTTGTGGCTCCACAATATGCTACCGTTTTCAACAATAGCAGGAGTTCCAGCAACACAGTTTCGTCGTCGGCTCCGAGTTTCGTCGTTTGCACCGCACTGAAGTAAGACTGTTAATTGGTAGACAGTATTAACGGCTAACCCAGTTGCACAACTGAATGTGATCTGATTGATAATATTTATTTAAATAGTAATCAGTTAAACTCAGAGCGATTGTGTCCTCATTGCCCCCAGACATTGTTACCAAGCAGGATCCTTGTTCCTTTTTTCCCCAATATGCTAACTGAGTATCATAAGAAAGAAACCGAATAGTTACAGCCAGTTTATTAATGAATAATTTCTCTTTTAAGAATTTTAGCCTCAGTCTACTTTCAGTTAACTGTTGTACAACAGAGGCTTCAGTATATGGCTAAAGTAAAGCAATTTCATATTTCAAATTTGAGAATCAATCACTGGAAAAAATCCAAATCTAAAGAAATGCACAAATTAAGAGTGGGGACGTTTTATTTATTATACATATAGCCTGGAGCACATGGCTGATTGGTTTGGTACGTATTCTAGTATTTAATTCTGTGCAAGTCAGTAAAAAAGACTCAGTTGTTCAGACAATAATATGAAATGCAATTTGCAAAATAAGTAACGGCAAAGTAAAGTGTGCTTGCTTTTTTTCTAAATTTCTTTAATGATGTTTGTTGAGGTCACTGAAAGTAATTGTTCACTTAACGAAGTACAATGCCAACATACAATTTAATTGTATATTTTCAAATCATTACTCGATTGCCTTTTTTCAAATTGTAATGCCAAACATAATGTAAGAGTGACTTCTCAGTTTTCTTTATCATTTCATACTCACTTACAATTAGTGTAAAAAGAAAAAAAAACGAGGCAACCTTTAGTTTCCACGTCAGTGTTTAATAATACATGTTTTTCTTTCCCATCATCTTCTACAGGAATTTGGATGTAAATTGCCCTAGTGGGCTGGCGACCGTTAATTACTTTCTTTTTGTTCATTAGTGTAACTTTTGGATTCATGATCAGTGGTACCCCTCTGCGTCCAGTGTTGTTCGTGATTGAATGCACAAAACAACTTCCATTTTTCAAATTATAGCCCTGTTCGGTTTAATTAGTTTTGTTTTTAGTGGACTTTCCTCCTACTTTTCGGTATCTCTTCTTCGGGAAAGATAGCCTTATACAACTAAAAAAAATCCATTAGGCATATACGCGATCCATGGTCATATTTTATATCGCAAGCGGGATTGGTCGATTACTAAGAAGGAGGTTAGAACCTGAAACACATACAATAATAAATCGCTATCCACCTAAGTCAAACTTCACCACTATCATACAGTCACGTTTCCAGAAGCGTTCTACGCAACTGAAAAATCATCATTAACCATCAACATCAAGGACATTGAGAAAATGGAAATGCAGATACTCAGGAAAATACTTGGACCCAAGATTCAAGGTAGTATCTGGATGCGCAAAAGCTCTGAAGAACTGTACTCTAGGACCAAACGTTTCGCGTCAGTTGCACGGGAAAGACGACTGAAATTCTAAGGACATTTAGCAAGATGGGCGCCTCTAGAATGACCAAGAAAATCTTCCTTATCATCAAGGGAACTCGCGAAACCAGGGCACGATGGTAACACAAACCCAAAATGACCTCACGAAACTCAGTATTGAGCCACTAGAAACCACAAGTACTGCGTACAGAGAGAAAATCAATTCTCATAAGTTCACAACGAAAAAGCGGACGGAAAAGAATCTGAAATTGAAAAACGCATGGACACAAGAAAGGAGACAGGCCCATAGTGAAAGGATGAGGACGTTTCGGGAAGAAAAACAAGAAAGTTAAGAGCAGTGCTAATTAATGGTTCCGCGCTACTTAGAAAGCGAAACGAATAAATAATGATAATAATTACTTGATTTCAAATAATGCTTTCTTGCGGTAACCTGCTTCGGGTACCATACTTTCTTTCGAATGTATCTGCCTCGTCTGTGAAACGTGTGGCAACATAATGGACATTACAGGACGCTTTAAGTGAGTAATTAGGCAGAGGTGTATCACTGTAGCACATGACGTCATACTACCTCCGCAGCCCTGTGTCTGTAATGCAGTGCATTTTAAGAGCAGCCGTTCGCCTAGGTGACGGCTTATCAGACGCCTCATTTGACCTGCTGTAATAAGAAAGCTTATTCATCCGACAAGGCGACAAGTTTTCTTGACCAACGGTCTAATCTCGATCATACTGTGCCCACTACAATCATAACTACTTCGTTGGACCGACATGGGAACAATTCTGCTGCAGAGCCTGAATTGTGTACTCAGGAACACTTGTGCTTGTATGAGAATTGTGCGCTGTTCTCAGATCTGTCACAAATCGCTGCCTATCCTGTTTTACAGAGTGGACACTTCCGAATCCTCCACGTTCTGTAATGAGGTTCAAAATGGTTCAAATGGCTCTAAGCACTATGGGACTTCTAACATCTTAGGTCGTCAGTCTGCTAGACTTAGAATTACTTAAACCTACCTAACCTAAGGACATCACACACACCCATGCCCTAGACAGGATTCGAACCTGCGACCGTAGCAGAAGTGCGGTTCCATACTGAAGCGCCTAGAACCGCTCGGCTACAACGGCCGGCTCTGTAGTGAGGCGTGTACGTTAAAAACCATGTGGTCTACTAGTGATTTCCCATTCTTCAACCACTTTCCATAGTTGGCCACAACAATAGCATGCGAACTGCCAACCACCTTCGCAGTTTCCGTAATGCAGCCTGCACCGTCGTTACAGTGATTCCTCATCCGTCTTTGATATGCTTATACACTTTCCTAATCGAGTCAACTGCCCGTTACGCCACCAATCCAGCGGCGATCATTCGTGTGCCTCCATCAATGACTAAGTATAATGCTCTCTATTTTTCACGTGACTGTATATTAATGTTACTACATGGCGGATTCCAATACCACTGGTCATGCAGCTTAATTAAATTTGATTTACGTCTCCAATTTTCCGGTTTCAAATTAGTAGAAATGGTTATTGTCATTTATCATTACACAGCGGAAGCGCTGCAACAAATGTGTCTGAAAAGGTGCACACAGATTCGTGGTTTGGTCTTCAATTCCTGTTTAAGTTAGGAACATTGGGTGAAAAGTATTTGGTTTATCCCGAGGATGAGGCAATTTGTATAGCTGTGCATACATCATGAACCGGACTAGCACCCAGGCAAACTGTGCGAATCGATTAATTCCTTTTTCAAAAGATATTAACTGGGCTGATATTAATGTGCTGCCAGCAGCACCGATTGTATGCGCACCGTTCGGATTTTACGTGCAAAAACAATCGTCCCTAAAAAACTCCGGATTAATCCCGAAACGCTTAACACGTTCTAATAAAAGAGTAAATTGAACATCTCATGACTTTATTGCGAATGTACAGCATTGGTTGCCAATTATTAACATAGTTTCATTCTGTATGTTGAAATAAAAAAAAAGTACAAAGACGCATTTCGCAATCACTATTTTCACGAAATTGGCATGCTAAATTATCACACTCCGAACGCATATTATCGTCTAGACGATGCACAACGTGTTTATTGGTACCTCTGTGACGTAAGCAAAGAAACCGAACACAACTGGAATGTCGGTACTTCACAAGATAACGGGGATAGCCGACCAGTCTGAGTCTGGTCGATGCAGGTTCACGTGAACTTTGAATTTCTATGTTAGGTCCGATTTCTACCATCCGACACTGCAAAACTTCTGTGAGGCCCTGCGTTGTCTTGGAGAAGGGGAAGTTCTTTTGTATTTTTGTCGTGAGGAACACGCTGAGTCCTTTCTTCAATTTCCTCGTGGTAGCACAAGACACTTCAGAGTTGATCGTTGCACAATGGGGCAGGACATAAGACAGTACATCGCCTTCAGGGTCCCAGAAGACGGTAGCAACAACTTTACGAGCTGAGGGTGCGGCTTTCAACTTTTTCTGCGGAGCAGAGAAGGTGTGACGTCACTCCATGGATTGCTGTTTGTTTTCCGGTTAGAAGTGATGAAGCCATGATTCATCGCCTGGGACGAATTTCGACAAAAAATTGTTACGATCAGATGTCCTTCGTTGCTCTTTATGGTCTTCTGTTAGACGGCGTGGGACCCAGTGGGCAGCAGGCTGGTGTGGCCGTGCGGTTCTAGGCGCTTCAGTCTGGGACCGCGTGACCGCTACGGTCTCAGGTTAGAATCCTGCCTCGGGCGTGGATGTGTGTGATGTCCTTAGGTTAGTTAGGTGTAAGTAGTTCTAAGCTATAGGGGACTGATGACCACAGATGTTAAGTCCCATAGTGCTCAGAGCCATTTGAACCCAGTGGTCACACACCTTTCAGTAACCCAACTGGAGGACGAGTGTGTCAGCACTAATAACAGAGACGTCCAATTGTGAGTTGAGGTGTTTGTGATCCGTCGATCATCTCAAATGAGAGTGTCCTCAGGTTCCAACATTGCGAGAGTCACTGCTGTGTCTGGCTGCACGGCACGCGGGAGATCGCGCAGCTTTGCGCGACCTTGTTGCAATGATGAAAAATGCCTTGCCCAACGACTCACCGTGCTTTTGTTCACTGCCAGGTCTCCATAGACATTTTGCTAGCATCTATGAATATCTGCGATGCTCTAGTTTTCCTCCATAAGAAACTCAGTGGTATCTGTTTTCTTGAAACGCAGCTCCGGTACGAACGCCATTTTGAAGTATGCTTATAGCTCCGTCACCTATGGCAATTAATGAATCTATAGCAGTAAAGTGGGAATATTCCACGATGTCCCACAACAATTTCCACATTTTTCATCCGAAACTGGCCGGAAAAAAAGTGTTGCGTTACTTATTCAACATACGTCGTAGATACAGAGTGAAGGGCGGCTGCGGTTAAGCACACGATTCGTATTCGGATGCAGGTTGTCTCGACTCACCGTGTTAGCGTCAAAATGTGCATTCTTCGAGGTTTTCCCTAAATTATTAACGACTAATCCCTGAATGCTTTCTCAATACTTTCGTTGCTGATTTGGCGCTAAGAGAGCGCGCACTTCGCACGGCGTGGCGCGACTCACGCCATAGCCGGCTGCGCAGTGTTGGCAGCTCCTGTTCATTCTCTACCACCAGGGTTGTCCACAGACAGGAGGTCACCTCTCTCTATGGACACCCTCTTCTTCGCCACCGTCATTTGTCTCACAACTGAAAGGCGAGTGCGGCAAACGCAAAGATCAGTTTTCTCTGCCCCGAGGACACGTGCAGCAAGAGCCACAGTAACGTCATCCAAAGACGAAGCAAACTTCATCCTCACTATCACTGTTCATAATTAACATTTCTACTTCCACGTGTCCGTTCTTGAACATTTTCTAAAAACTGTTTCATAACACTGAAATACCTCCAAAACGACCGAAAGACAATAAAGCTTCATCTACCGTGGTAACTAGCATTTATGTGAATATCAGTGCGACTACCAATTTCATGAAACGGTGTAGGTCAAGTTATGTATTCATGTAGGGTTATAATATCTCAACATTCATATCAGACATTCGCGCTTCTGTCGCTTTAGACTCCAGAGCATCTTTGAAACATAATCAGCAGTGATTCTGCGTGGTATGGGTTCCTCAAGTCCTTGCAAGGTTTCCGTGGGTATCTTGAATCAAGTGTCTATGCACTACCAGCTAGTGCTTGCTTTGCGGGTGCGGAGCTGGCGCCTGGTAAAGAGTCGTCCGTTGGGTTCAGATAAGGCGAATGCATTACCCAAGTTGGAACGTGCCGATGGTGCCTCGACAAAAAGGAGAACAGACCCGCACAAGAGGAAATGAAAATAACCGTGCGAGGCAATTTACAAAGAACCAGATTCCGTAACGGCGTAGAGACTTGCGAGGATAACATAACACACGAATAGCGCGAACTGCTTGCGGCTCAGAGCACAGAAACGGCATGCAGCTCGAGGTACAAGGCAGGGTCCACAGTGTTGAACTCAACATTAGAAATGTTGTTTTGTGCTGCACGTAAACACTTGAGATAGCGGGTACACCCGTGCCATGTGTCGCGTACACCCTCCCATCCCTCCCCCTCCGATATCAGTTGTCCCCAGTATTTCACTGCGATAACCGCGCCATCTTCTCTGCCTCGATTGCAACATTATCTGATGATGAGAGATAATAAATCCCTCCCCCTTGAAAGGTCAAAAATTGTCAGGTTCGTGGCGCTACCTCCAGTGCAGACGGAGAGAGCGTCGGAGACTAAGGCAGTGGACCGACCACCGAAGGAGACAATGCTAACAGTGCTGGCCGACAAGGCTGGCTTAGGGTGGCTCCGCTGTGGAGCAGAAATGTGCGCAGGGAGGGAACAGAGGAGGAGGAGCAGTGCAGACTAGAGTCCATAGAGTCAGCATCAGGTGGCATTGGAGCGAGCTTCACTGGAGTCTGAAACCACAGGCGAAGGGAGAGCGGCGCAAAGCGCGAAGAGGGTGCCAACAGGGAAGCACACTGCTGCGAGTTGAAGCCTGCATCTGGAGCAATGTCACAACCAACCCTGTCACCTGTACGTAATTACAACATGTTAATTACAACAAGGGCTGCATCCTGATTCTAAGATGTGGTGCACGACGCTACGTTAGGCTGACTGGAAGACTGGCTATATTGTCCCAACATCGTGCATGACATGCACCGCAAGCAACTAGTGACCACTGTGCCGCACCGTGATATCTGACACCCATACTGCTTCTGGCTAATGAGTGGGTCCAAACGGCTGTCTTGGGGGAAAACACCGTTGGCCTTAGTGGTCCAGGACATGTGACTCAGGATGCGACAAATCCATGCAAATAATCTACTGGACTGCACCCACTGCCTAGCATCATCTGGTTTGTAGGCCAGAAAACTCCACAACGCATCATCGCGAGAAGAGGCAGATATGGACTTTTTCGTTTTGTCACACAAGTGAAGCGGTGCACCTCTGAGTAAGAAGCAGGGTGAAACGGGGCGTTAGTCAGATGCTAGATATCGCTGCGAACTACAATTCAACCATCCGCCCGTCCACCACCAACGTCGGCAAAATACGCCGGTACGACCCGTGCGGGGCGTCGGAGACAACCCCACAGCTCAATGAAAACACTGGGGCATCCAATGACCGACTCGCGGCCCGCTGATTGTTGGAAACATTTGCCAAATGGCCTGCTCCACGGCCTCAAAGTGCGGCCAGTCGCTTCGAATGTGTATCGAAAGACAGGACCGCCGCTTCACACAATTACAGGAAGATATCGCTGGGGGCCGAAAAACGCCCCGGGTGGGAATTACGACGCGGCTATTGATGCTGAGCCGCCGAGCTCGACGCGGGTGACGTGCAGCGCTGCTACACCTTGCATCGTAATCGTGAACGGTGTCAACACCGGCGACTCAGTGGGAGGGAAGCCGCAATGGGGACCCTGGGGAAGGCACCGGGGACTGTTTATCATAACGCAATCTCCAAGTTGTCAGAAAGGACTCCACTTGACACCGCCGTCGGCTTATGGAATTCCAGAATCTGAGTGACGTCAGCTAAAGAAGCGTCGGACAAGGTCAACGCCCTAGTTTGGGTCTCAGAATACTAAACGAACAATCACGTCCCGAATTAGCGAGGTAGCACATTTCTACATCTACATCTACGTGGATACCCTGCAGACCATATTTAAGTGCCTGGCGGAGGGTTCATCGGACCACCTTCAAAATTCTCTATTATTCCAATCTCGTATAGCGCGGAAAGAACGAACACCTATATCTTTCCGTACGAGCTCTGATTTCCCTTATTTTATCGAGGTGATCGTTTTTCCCTATGCAGGTCGGTGTCAACAAAATATTTTCGCATTCGGAGAAGAAAGTTGGTGATAGGAATTTCGTGAGAATATTCAGTCGCAACGAAAAAAGCCTTTCTTTTAATTATGTCCAGCCCAAATCCTGTATCATTTCTGTGATACTCTCTCCCATATTTCCCGATAATACAAAACGTGCTGCCTTTCTTTGAACTTTTTCGATGTACTCCGTCAGTCCTATCTGGTAAGGATCCCACACCGTGCAGCAGTATTCCAAAAGGGAACGGACAATCATAGTGTAGGCAGTCTCCTTAGTAGGTCTCTTGCATTTTCTAAGTGTCCTGCCAATAAAACGAAGTCTTTGGTTAGCCTTCCCCACAACGTTTGCTATGTGTTCCTTCCAGTTTAAGTTGTTCGTAATTGTAAAACCTAGGTATTTAGTTGAATGTACGGCTTTTAGATTAGACTGATTTATCGTGTAACCGAAGTTTAACGAATTCCTTTTAGCACTCATGTGGATGACCTCACACTTTTAGTTATTCAGGGTCAACTACCAATTTTCACACCTTCAGATATATTTTCTAAATCATTTTGCAATTTGTTTTATCTTCTGATATCTTTATTAGTCGATAAACGACAGCGTCATCTGTAAACATCAGATTGTCTCCCAAATCGTTTCTATAGATAAGGAACAGCAAAGGGCCGATAACACAACCTTGGGGAACACCAGAAATCACTTCTGTTTTACTCGATGACATTCCGTCAATTACTACGAACTGTGACCTCTCTGACAGGAAATCACAAATCCAGCCACATAACTGCGACGATATTCCATAAGCACGCAATTTCACTACAAGCCACTTGTGTGTTACAGTGTCAAAAGCCTTCCGGAAGTCCAAAAATTCGGAATCGATCTGAAATCCCTTGTCAATAGCACTTAACACTTCATGTGAATAAATAGCTAATTATGTTTCACAGGAACAATGTTTTCTAACCCATGTTAACTGTGTGTGTGTCAATAGACAGTTTTCTTCGAGGTACTTCACAATGTTTGAACACAATACATGTTCCAAAATCCTGCTGCATATCGACGTTAACGAAGTGGGCCTGTAATTTAGTGGATTACTCCTACTGCCTTTCTTGAATATTGGTGTGACTTGTGCAACTTTTCAGTCTTTCGGTACGGTTCTTTCGTCGAGCGAACGGTTGTATATGATTGATTCATAAGTATGGAGCTAATGCATGAGCATACTCCGAAAGGAACCTAATTGGTATACAGTCTGGACCAGAAGACTTGCTTTTATTAAGTGATTTTAAGTTGCTTCACTACTTCGAGGATATTTACTTCTACGTTACTCATGTTGGGAGCTGTTCTCAATTCGAATTATGGAATATTTACTTCGTCTTCTTTTGGGACACTCAGGACGACATTTGCGTGAGAGACGGACAAATCGTCGATCAAGGCCGCATACGACTGCTCGAGGCACTTATGTTACTGGTTTAACAGCAAACGTGTCCTCACAACGGTGGCTTGTTGTCCAAAGTAGTGAGTACGCAACCGGCAAAATTCGTCGGAGGACTGTTTCTCTGCAAGCACCCTCCGATATGTTGCAGGCACCAACTCGCTGAGCAATCGTAGCTCTTCATTACCCAGTCGGTTGCTGTACAGTAAAAAAACAGTTTCACTTGTGGCATTTACTGTTTTTCTTCACGCATTACGATGAAAACGTTTCCCTTTCGTTGTCAATAGGGACTGAAGGCGGAAATCTGTAGGAGTATACTACTCTATTTACTGTGTAAATGGTGGGTGACTACTAAATTTACTACCATGCAGATAACTTCCCAACATTTTCTCATGTGTGTTGGAGACCACACCACGACATATCGGCGCCCTGATCAGAGCGAATAATTGGTCGACGCGGTAATCAATAGACGTCCCTAATTCAACTGGTCATGTGCGTAGTAGCATTCATTGAGCAAATGGGGGCTATGCTAATGCACACTGCGTCTGTGGTATTCGACAAGTGCCTGGGTCTCGTTGATAGTACAACGGAAAGAGGACCGAAAACACATATTATACCTGCACAGCTGTTTGCAGTTTCGCCATACTAACAAAAGTAAAACTTACATCGATTATATTTTTGGAAGGTACGTTTCCCCTCTTACTGCATAATTTCATCTTTTCAAGCCTGCAGGACTGTTCACCTAACAATTAGAATTTGTAATCATACTTGCTGCCGTTATGCGTAGAAAGCAAGTGTATGCAGTGCTGATTGTCTTCTGTATGGTCTCTCTGGCAGACATAATATGGCGTAATCATTTCGTTTCGTGTGTGCAAATTTTCCAGTCAAGCCAGTGTGCCAGGAGTGGATTATTAAGCGGCTAGCTTATCGCTCACTTTCGGGAGCCAAGTGGATAATTGCCAGATAGCCTAAATGTCATCTTTTATGAACCAACGTTGACGATAATAATTATGTTCGTTTTATCAGTGTTCTGCGTAGAAAATCACAAAGATGATTTAATTACAAATTTTCTCCTCCTTACCATCATTACAATCAAACAAAAAACTGGGCATCTTCTGCAAAGATTAAGGGCCACATTTTATCTACACTCCTGGGAATTGAAATAAGAACACCGTGAATTCATTGTCCCAGGAAGGGGAAACTTTATTGACACATTCCTGGGGTCAGATACATCACATGATCACACTGACAGAACCACAGGAACATAGACACAGGCAACAGAGCATGAACAGTGTCGGCACTAGTACAGTGTATATCCACCTTTCGCAGCAATGCAGGCTGCTATTCTCCCATGGAGACGATCGTAGAGATGCTGGATGTAGTCCTGTGGAACGGCTTACCATGCCATTTCCACCTGGCGCCTCAGTTGGACCAGCGTTCGTGCTGGACGTGCAGACAGCGTGAGACGACGCTTCATCCAGTCCCAAACATGCTCAATGGGGGACAGATCCGGAGATCTTGCTGGCCAGGGTAGTTGATTTACACCTTCTAGAGCACGTTGGGTGGCACGGGATACATGCGGACGTGCATTGTCCTATTGGAGCAGCAAGTTCCCTTACCGGTCTAGGAATGGTAGAACGATGGTTTGGATGTACCGTGCACTATTCCGTGTCCCCTCGACGATCACAAGAGGTGTACGGCCAGTGTAGGAGGTCGCTCCCCACACCATGATGCCCGGTGTTGGCCCTGTGTGCCTCGGTCGTATGCAGTCCTGATTGTGGCGCTCACCTGGACGGCGCCAAACACGCATACGACCATCATTGGCACCAAGGCAGAAGCGACACTCATCGCTGAAGACGACACGTCTCCATTCGTCCCTCCATTCACGCCTGTCGCGACACCACTGAAGGCGGGCTGCACGATGTTGGGGCGTGAGCGGAAGACGGCCTAACGGTGTGCGGGACCGTAGCCCAGCTTCATGGAGACGGTTGCGAATGGTCCCCGCCGATACCCCAGGAGCAACAGTGTCCCTAATTTTCTGGGAAGTGACGGTGCGGTCCCCTACGGCACTGCGTAGGATCCTACGGTCTTGGTGTGCAACCGTGCGTCGCTGCGGTCCGGTCCCAGGTCGACGGGCACGTGCACCTTCCGCCGACCACTGGTGACAACATCGATGTACTGTGGAGACCTCACGCCCCACGTGTTGAGCAATTCGGCGGTACGTCCACGCGGCCTCCCGCATGCCCACTATACGCCCTCGCTCAAAATCCGTCAACTGCACATAAGGTTCACGTCCACGCTGTCGCGGCATGCTACCAGTGTTAAAGACTGCGATGGAGCTCCGTATGCCACGGCAAACTGGCTGACACTGACGGCGGCGGTGCACAAATGCTGCTCAGCTAGCGCCATTCGACGGCCAACACCGCGGTTCCTGGTGTGTCCGCTGTGCCGTGCATGTGATCATTGCTTGTACAGCCCTCTCGCAGTGTCCGGAGCAAGTATGGTGGGTCTGACACACCGGTGTCAATGTGTTCTTTTTTCCATTTCCAGGAGTGTATAAGCGAGCTCTGCTTACTCCCTGGTGATTTAACAGCTAAATGAGATCGTAGAGAATCGTGGTTGCTAATAAGTCATTTAATAATCGAAGGCGTCTTTGGCAGATGGCCAACTTTAAAGTGAAACACGAAAGCTTCAGTAGTTGCAGGTATGTATTATAATATTTCCTGGGATAATGAAACACTTCGATACCATCAGAATGTTATTTAAATTCACTGTGAAACAACTGACAATTTTACTTCTGACAATGATGAACTACAGAAAACAATGATAGCTGCAGCAGGAAGTATTCGCGTTATATTACAATGAGCGACGAGACGCAATTCTCCATTTAATGAAGCATAGACCTATTCTTTTAGTATAATAAATATTGCTTTATTACGCGACTAGAGATGTAAAACACTAATTTTGAAGTTCAGTCAAAGTTTTTCTAATTTTATTATTCGTAACTGCTGATTCACAAAAGACTGGGGACACTTACAGACTGTTCATAATACGTACATTAAATTGAAATTTATTAAAGGTTGCCTAACTGGGGTTTGTGTAGATGGTTCTGACATTGGGATGTCCTTCCCAGCTGACTTAGCGACTAAGTCACAATCACTCCACGCTCTGAAAAAAAAGTTAAGAGTATAATTAACTCCTTCAAAAGAAAAAAACGCTCACGGAGTTGCTAACATCTCAAGAAATTAATAATCACCTGTTCTTCACATATATGTAATGAATTCAGTCACATGCACTGCCTTATTGTCACTGGGGCGGTTTCCAAACTGAAATATAATGTTATCATATCGCTTTACAAGAAAGGCAGTTACCTGCCTGCTCAAAGGTACCGGAAAAAAATGTGTACGCAATAACCATAACACACGTGTGTCAGTCACCACTTGAATATGAAAATGGTCTTTTCTTCACAATTTGAATAGGTGTGGAGGTTGGGTATGCCAGTCATTATAAGAGCCAAAGTTAGGTGGGTAATGCAAGTCCTCAGGGAAGTAAGTGCAAGACGGGAAAGAATGCCAGTTTGGATGACCCGTCTGTAATGTGCGAGGGTTTTTGCCGGCAGCTGTCAGGCGCAGTGAGTCACTCCATTTTTTTTTCTTTTTTTTTTTTGAGTCATCACTCTTCTGATTGGTTTGATGCGGCCCGCAACGAATTCCACCCCTGTGCCAATCTCTTCATCTCAGAGAAGCAGTTGCCACTTACGTCTTCAACTGTTTGCTGTAAGTATTCGAATCTCTGTCTTCCTCAGTTTTTGCACTCTACAGCTCCCTCTAGTACCATGGAAATCATTCACATCATTCCCTCATGTCGTAACAGATGTCCTATAATCCTGTCCGTTCTCCTTATCAGTGTTTTCTACATATTCCTTTCCTCTCCGATTCTGCGAAGAAGCTCCTCATTCCATACATCATCAATCCACCCAATTTTCAACATTGGTATGTAGCACCACGTCTCAAATGCTTCGATTCTCTTCTGTTTCGGTTTTCACACAGTCCATGTTTCACTACCATACAATTCTGTACTCCAGGCGTACAGTTTCAGAAATTTATTCCTCAAATTAAGGTCGATATTTGATATTAGTAGACTTCTCTTGGCCAGGAATGCCTTTTTGGCCATAGCTAGTCTGCTTTTTATGTCCTCCTTGTTCCGTCCGTCATTGGTTATTTTACCTCGTAGGTAGTAGAATTCCTTAACTTCAACTACTTCGTGACCAGTAATCATGGTGTTACGTTTCTTGCTGATCTCATTTGTGCTACTTGTCATTACTTACCTCTCTCTTCGATTTACTCTCAACCCGTACACTGTACTCATTAGACTGTTTATTCCGTTCAGCAGATCATGTAATTCTCCTTCATTTTCCCTGAGGATAGCAATGTCATCAGCAAATAGTATCATTGATATCTTTTCACCTTGCATTTTAATTTCACTCTTGAACCTTTCTTTTATTTCCATAATTGTTTCTTCGATGTATAAATTGAGAAGTGCTGGCGAACGGCTACAAGTCTGTCTTACACCGTTTTTAAACCGAACACTTCGTTCTTGGTCGTCCACTGTAATTATTCCCTCTAGACTCCTGTAGCTTACCCCTATTTTCCTCAGAATTTTAAACATTCTGCGCCATTACACTGTCGAACGCGTTGCCAGGTAGATATATCCTATGAATATGTCCTGATTTTGCTTCATTCTTGCTTCCCTTATCAACTGCTGCGTCAGAATTGCATATCTGGTGCTGTAGCTTCCCTAAACCCAAACTAATCGTCATCTAACACATCCAATTTTCTTTTCCATTCTTCTGTATATTGTTCTTGTCTGCAACTTGGCTGCACGAGATGTTAAGCTGATTGTGCGATAATTCTCGCACTTGTCGGCTCTTACAGTCTTCGGAATTGTGTGGACGATATTTTTCCGAAAGTCAGAAGATATGTCGCCATACTCAAACATTCTACACTCCAGCGTGAATAGTCGTTTCGTTCCCACTTATTTGATTTTAAGTCCTCCAAAGCTCTCTTAAATTCTGATTCTAATAGTGGATCCCTATCTCTTCTAAATCGACTCCTGTTTCTTCTTCTATCTCATAGAGGACTTCAATGTACTCTTTTCACGTATCTGTTCTCTTCCCTGCATTTAACAGTGGAATTCCCGTTGCACTCTTAATGTTATCACTCTTGCTTTTAATTTCACCGAAGATTATTTTGACTTTCCTATAAGCTGGCTCAGTCTTTCGGGCAATCATTTCTTTTTCGATTTCTTCACCTTTTTCATGCAGCCATTTCGTCTTAGCTTCCCTGAACTTCTTATACATTTTATTCTTCAGCGACTTGTATTTCTGTATTCCTGAATTTCCCTGAACATTTTTGTGCTTCCTTCTTTCACTGATCAACTGAAGTATTTCTGCTGCTACCCATGGTTTCTTTGCAGTTACCTTTTTTGTACCTATGTTTTTCTTTTGGGCTTCTGTGGTTGTCTTTTTTGGAGATATGTCTATAGCCTTAGAGAACTTCAAGTTTTTCTCTCGTTCTGTAGTATTTCTGCTCCCCACTTCTTCCTCACTTAAATTTTACCACTACATTGTGATTTGAGTCTATATCTGCTCCTAGGTACGCCTTACAATTCAGTATCTGACTTCCGAATCTGTGTATAAGCATGATGCATTCAAACTGAAATCTTCTCGTGTCGCCCGTCCTTTTCCTAGTATACCTGTTCCTCTTGTGATTCTTGAACAGTGTATTCGCTATTACTAGCTGAAATTTATTACAGAATTCAATTAGTCTTTTTCTTCTCTTATTCTTTGTCCCAAGCCCATATTCTCCTGTAACCTTTACTTCTACTCCTTCCTCTACAACTGCATTCCAGTACCCCATGACTATTAGATTTTCATTTCCCTTTACGTGCTGTATTTTCCTTTTGTATCCTCATATACTTTATCTGTCTCTACATCTTCAGCTTGCAATGTCAACATGTATACCTGAACTATCACTGTCAGTGTTGGTTTGCTGTCGATTCTGATAGGAACAACCATGCCAATGAACTGTTCACAGTAAGACACACTGTGCCCTACCTTCCTATTCATAATGGATCCTACTCGCGTTATACCATATTCTGCTGATCAGAAATCCTTGTCTTCTTTCCATTTGACTTCACTGGCTCCTACTATGTCTAGATGGAACCTTTACGTTGCCCTTTTCAGATTTTCTAGCTTTCCTTCCACGTTCAAGCTTCTGACGTTCCACGCCACGTCTCGTTGGACGTATCCTTTCGTTCGTCATTCAATCTTTTACTTATGGTCACCTCCTCTTTGGCAGTCCCCTCTCCGAGATCCGAATGGGAGACTATTCCGGAATCTTTTGCCAACGGAGAGATCATCATGACACTTTTTCAATTAGAGGCAACATGTCCTGTGGACAGACGTAATGTGCCTTTCAAGGAGTGCTTTACATTGCCTTCTGCATCCTCATGCCGTTTATAACTGCTCATTTTTCCACCTTTAGTGGAAGTTTCGCACTCTAAGGACAAGATAATTCCCTCAACCTGTGTCTGCTCCCCTTTCATCTTCGACGAGGCGTTTGGCAGATGGTGACTTCTTTGCCACAAGTCCTTTGGCCGCCTGTGCTGATTATTATTATTATTATTATTTTTGTCAGCTGTAAATATGAGGAGCAGTTGAATGGAAGACGAATACCCGCTAGAAAGGGACCTTGGAATGGTTCCATTCATAGTTAATCACTACAAGCGTTAAGACAGTTATCCTACTGGGAGACTAGCTGATCAATTCCTGTTTCGTGCAAAGCGGTCGGCCGCTGACGGATCCGTGACCGCGCCCAGTCTTGCGATTCCTCATCCGACTGAAATCGACGACCACACATGTCTTCCGTCACGTCACCAACGATATGAAAATCACACGGTGAACGGTCCGCGCTGTACGAAGGATGCTGCATTGTTTCCCCATAAAATCGTTGAATCGTAGTCTTCATTCGATTGGCAGTGTGAGAGTGGGCGTTATCGTGCAACTTCGATCGCAGGGCTCCTCTGCTCGTCAGGATGATTCTATCGGACAGTATTCCTGAGGGTCTGGACTTCATGGTGCGTCGCAGTTTCTGCAAAGTGTCCTCCTAGCGCTGGGCACTGATTGTCGTTCCACGCTCCAGGAACTCGCCGAGCAGTGGGCCACTGTAGTCGAAGTTGCACGATAAAGCCCGCTGCCACACTGCCAATTAGACGAACCGAAGTCTACGCTTCAGAGATTTGGTTGGGAAACATTGCAACACTCTCTATATGACACGGATCATTCTCCATAGTTTTCACAATGTTAGAGACCTGAAGAAAGACACGCGTGGACGTCGGTTTCAGTCGCACGAGAAAGTGCAAGAGTGGGAGAAGTTACGGAGGTGTCAGCGGTCGACAGTCTCCTACGAAACAGGAACTGATCGTCTCGTCTCCCAGTGGGAAAATGTCCTAAGACGTGGGACGATTACTTTTGAGTGAAACTATTCCGCGGCCCCATTGTGGCGGGTGTTGGTTTTCTTTTGAGTATCCCTTATAGTAGTGGCACATGTCGGCACAAATGACGCCTGTCGCTTGGGTTCTGAGGCCACACTCGGTTCCTATAGGTAGACAGTTGATTCGATGAAGTCAATTAGTATCACAAACGTCCTCTGGTTCGGAGCAGAATGGAAGTTCTGAACAAGGAGCTCACACGACTCTGTGGCAGTATCAGATGCGAATTTCTCGACATCCACTATTGGGTGGAGGATTGCAGGGTTCCCCTTAATAAACGTAAACATCGTCCGTAGTAGGCTGTAAGGCGCTTTTTATTTAATCGAGCGATTAGCTAATTTCGACTACGCGTTGTCGTCAAGTACATTTGTAACATCTGTACATCACGTCGTTTTCAAATCACTCTCATTAATAAGTAAAAAGTAGCCATATTCCGTCGCTTTACGAAACGATACACGCTACAGTGACACCGTTTAAGATTGTACTGTAGTGTGTAGTGTGGATCGTTTCGTAAAATGTCGGTATATGGCTACTTTTTGCTTATAATTAAGAGTGATTTGAAAATGACATGATGTACAGATGTTACAAATATGATTGACAGGGACATGTGGTCGAAATTATCTAATCGCACAATTAAATAAAAATCGCATTACAACCTACTGCGGAACATGTTTGCCTTTATTAAACATCTGGAGACTGGGAATTCCCAAAAACACAAAATATTTCCCCTTAATAGGTGAGGCATGCACTACATGTAGGAAACGGCCACTGTGGTAGTAGGCTACATGTGGCGTGCACGTAAGGGTTTGTTAAGCTAGAGAAAAATCCTGCCATTGGGCTCAGAGACAAATTTCCCGTCGAAATCGGAGTTACATCAGCCACAAAATTCTCAGAGAATGCTCGCCCCTGCGAATCGATATAGAAAAGATCAATATGGCATTAGTAAATTACAGGAGAATTTAAGGAAAAGTCAGAATTAGTATCATTTTTGGAGGTTACAATGCCTAGATATTATTAGGAACGGAAAGTTGGTTGAAAGCGGAAGTGAATGGCAATGAATTCCTAAATTCAATCTGGAATGTTTATGGTGAGGGTAGCTTAGTTCCCTATTGTGGTGGCATCTTCATTGCAGGAAAGGACCTGATAATATTTAAACAAACTTCGGGCTTGTAGGCTGTCGTCGTTTAATCCATCTCAGGATATTTCGACTAAGCATCTGTCATTCATCATGAGGTGAGCCTTCAACAGCTGACGAAGACTTACACCGTTCCTTTTTATTGAGGTGACAAGATCTTGGCATAATACCAAAATATGCCAGAGTAATATATTTTATTAAGCTTGCTACAACACGGAAAATTTCTGAGCAGGCTAGTGATGTTGTTGTCAAAGAATTTGCTATGCAAGACGAAGAATTGTACCAGTTACATCCAAAGGTTGCAACACATCTCTCCAGTGTATCATGGGATTGGGTTGATGAAGTGACTACGGCCAAGTTCGACTGTATCCATAACGATGCAAGTTTTTGGCAGATGTCAAAATGTGGTCGACTGTTGCCACAACAATCGTCTCCGCAAGAAGTAAATGTACCATGTTCCAGTGTCAGTTTCACGGAGAAAACTCTGGACGATGCGACGCTGTCTGCATTAAGAAAGGGACTCAATTTGGCACATACACCTACAGCAGCGCCCTTAGTAAGTTTTGTGAGCAATATTGTAGCGCCTTCATATGAGTTAACGAAACATCTTGCTTCTCTACTGAGGCCGTTGGTGAATAAATGCTCACATCACATCCGTAACTCAGCTGCTTTCATCACTAGACTGTGGGCTCTCTGTCTAAGCAGTTCTGGCCGTGTGGTTAGCTATGATATGGCATCAATTTTTTACAAAGGTCCCTCTTAAAATTCTTTGGTGCTAATTGGCAAAACGTTTCAGGTGGACATCACTGCTTTCTTTCGGCAAGCTCTGTCTGCAACCTGTTTTATGTTCAACCAAAAATATTTTGTACACACTGACGGCGTCGCTTTGTACAGCCCTCTGTCTTCCTTGGTGGTTAACCTTTTCATTGAGGATTTCGAATTTCGAGAAGAGAGCGCTTCCATCAACTGCCCTTAAACCAACTGAATTTAGGAGGTATGTGCACGATACTTTTGTAGTGTGGTCTCATGGAAAAGACAAATTGGTGGAGTTTCTTCACCTTCTCCATTCATGACAACATTCGGCTCACTATGGAAACAGGGAAGGATGGTTGTCTACCTTTCTTGAATGTCTTGGTTAGACTAAAGAGTGATGGCTCTCTGGGGATTTCAGTTTATCGTAAGCCCATTCATACCGATTTATATTTGCAAGTGTCAAGTTCCCATCACTCGTGCAAACTATGGGCGTACTTAAAATGTTCATACATGGAGTTGACGCTGTCTTATATCTAGATAGTTTGTCTAAAGAGCTCGCCCACTTAAAGACAGTTTTCAGAAAAGCATGAATATTCCATTCAGCAGATTAACAGGGCACTGTCAGTTAGAACCAAGAATCGGGCAATGGATATGGGGGAGAACACTCAGGCAAAACCTTAAGCTTTTCTTCCTTTTGTGGCCAACATTTTGTTTCAAATAGGAAGAATCCTCTGTAAATTTCACGTGGAAATACATCTAAGATTGATTACCTCTTGGCATCAGTCAAAGACGACTTGTTATTACGAAAGGCTGCAATTTACAAGACAACTTGTCAGAGTGGTGTAGCTTACACAGGGCAGACCATACACACTGTGAAACAACGTTGCACTGGTCATCAGCATTGCACACACCTTCAGCAACCAAGCAAGACCGCTATTGACGAACACTGTATTTCCACAGGACGTTCAATGGTGTACGATAGAATTGTGATTCTGATCACGCCAACATCTTTTTGGGACTCCATTATTAAATTCCTGGAAATACGTCTAGCGGAAAAGCTTATGAATCGTGCGTGACAGTGACTATCAGCTGGACAGAGCATGGAAGCACAACATCTCGAAGACAACAAAGTACACCAACTGTCGCGGCCGGCGGTAACGCAGAGGACAGCTCATTTCCGCCGTTTCACCAGAGACGGCGCTGCCGCAGGGAAGTGCGGTCCGCTTGTCAACTTGGTTTTCACGCATGAGCGGAATACTTACAGCACACTTTATGTGGTGTCACCGTCAGACACCACACTTGCTAGGTGGTAGCCTTTAAACCGGCCGCGGTCCGTTAGTATACGTCGGACCCGCGTGTCGCCATTATCAGTGATTGCAGACCGAGCGCCGCCACACGGCAGGTCTAGTCTAGAGAGACTCCCTAGCACTCGCCCCAGTTGTGCAGCCAACTTTGCTACCGATGGTTCGCTGTCTACATACGTTCTCATTTGCCGAGACGACAGTTTAGCATAGCCTTCAGCTACGTCATTTGCTACGACCTAGCAAGGCGCCATATTCTTCAAGAATGTATTCTGAACTGATAATATTGTGACTCATGTACCGTCAAGAGCTACGTTCATCTTTAATGGATTAAAGTTAAGTATCAAACTAATTACGTCCGCTAGCTGAACTCTAATTCCTTGTCATGTTCCAGACCTCACGTCAGTATCGTCCTTTCCTCCTCACGCTGGCCTGCGTGAGCTAAAACGCGTGCATTTCGGCCTCCTCTAGTAACACGGTGTTGGCTCTTCAGCCAACACAACATTGGCGACGAGTATAATAAAGGTGTTCTTATCTATACAGCCCTGATTTCATTGTGTCATGGCTTCGCCACACTCTCCAGATGTACTGTCCGAATTTTATCGCTTACAGAATCAGCAGACGCAGGCATTACTGGATGCCCTTGGACAGCTCGTCCAGGGTCAACGTGCAATGCAAAACGATGCGGCAGCCTCCGCTTCACCGCTAACGCAGCCACAACACGCAGTTGCACTGACATTCAGACCTTTTGATACTGCACTGGAAAGCTGGACTGAGTGGTCACGCCAATTTGGATTCCATCTCGCAGCCTACAGAATTCAAGGTAACGAGCGGCAGTCTTTTCTTTTGTCGTCCGTCAGTGTGCAAACTTACCGTGTGACAGTCAAATTATTTCCCCGACGCGTAGTAGCAACTCTGTCCTACGAAGCAATTTTGTCTGCATTAGCTGCATACTTCAAACAATCAGTCAATGTAGTTGCGAAACGGTATACCTTCTTTCGTACAAAACGTATGGCAGGTCAGACTAATCGGGAGTGGGTTGCAACCTTGCAAGGCCTTACTAGGGATTGTGCTTTTGAGTGTCAATGTGGACTCCCACATTCAGGTTCTATGGTACGTGATGCAATTGCACAGAACGTTTCTGATGTTCGTATAAGGGAACAGATTTTGAAACTAGTCAGTCCCTCTCTTCAACAAGTGATGGACATATTGGATCGGCAGGACACACTTGACTTTGCTCAGGAATCATTTGAAACTTCGCCAGCCGTGTGTCAGGTTAACCGGCCCGCCGGGCGAGCTGCACGGAGCAGTAAATAGCCCTCGCACCAGGCTCGCAGCTACGTGTGCCGCGCCGGCAAGCAAATGCGGTGCTCAAATCATGCCGCAGTGCGCTACTAAACATTCGCGTGAGAATTGCCCGTCACGCCAAGCTATTTGCTTTTATTGTAATAAAAAAGGACATGTTCAGAGTGTTTGCCAGAAAAAGCTCAGATCGGAAACTCACACCCATTCCAGGCCCTTTGCTTCGCGCCGGAATCGAACCAAGGATACTCAGGCTCGTGAAATTCATGTAGGGAAATTCATGTAGTTCATTCCACTCCGCCCAGTGACACTGTCTCTAACAGTGACTGTGTTCGTCCCAAAAATAGTGTGCGTCGACATCGCCTGAACTCCCGTCAAGTCGCAAGTGAGTTTGTACCAGTGTCAGTTCACATTGAACGAGACAGTCGCTCTTGTCGTCAGCCGTTCAGTAAACTTTTTGTAGACTTGGACATTAACGGCAACGTGATACCATTCCAGCTCGATACCGGAGCTGCAGTTTCATTGATCAATCAAGACACGTACAAACAGCTGGGCACACCTCCATTGCGTGCCGCAAATTCTCAGTTAATTAGCTATTCAGGTCAAGAGATCCCTGTGTTAGGACAGTGCAGCCTTCTTGCAACATACAAAGGACAAACAAAACTTGTGTCATTTTACGCCCTCCGTTCTTCCTCTGCAGTGAACTTGTTTGGTTTCGATTTATTTCAGTTGTTTAACTTGTCTATAGTAAATCAGGTCCTACCAGTGAACCAGACTGTGCCTTCAGACAGTGTTTCTCGTCTATGTGACGAATGTTCAGAATTGTTGCACCGGGCCTCGGTTGCGCTAAGAACTATAAAGCACATTTAGAATTGAAAGTAAAAGTGCAACCGAAATTTTCCAGAGCGCGCAATGTTCCCCACGCATTGCGTGATGAGGTTGCAAAAACATTACACGATCTGGAATCACAAGGTGTAATTGAACGTGTGCAGACTTCTCTCTGGGCATCACCCTTAGTAATTTTGCCAAAACCGTTGGGAAAATTGAGACTTTGTGTGGACTTCAAGGCAACAGTGAAACCACAACTAGTGATTGCAACTTTTCCTTTACCCCGCCCGGAAGATCTTTTTGACAAACTGTGCCCGGGTAAATATTTTTCGAAGTTAGACTTAGCAGATGTGTACTTGCAAAAACCGGTGGATGAAGAATCCCAGTGCGTTTTGGTGGTTAACACACATCTTGGTTTGTATCAATTCAACAGACTGCCATATTCGGCTGTGAATCCGCCCCTGCATTGTTTCAGCAATATCTACCAAATGTTTGTGCGTCGGTCCCTACGGCAGCAAACTATCTGGACGATATTGTGATCTCCGGAAAGACGGAAGAATAACATTTAGCCAATCTCAGAACATTATTTCAGGTCTTGCGACAAAATGGTCTTCGCTTACGGAAGGAAAAATGTGTGTTTTTTGTTCGTGATTTGCCATACCTGGGCAATGTACTCAATGCCCAAGGCTTACATCCCAGTCCCACGCACCTCCGTGCCATGCAAGACTTGCCTTCGCCGCAGAATTTGAAGCAGCTACAGAGTGTGCTTCGAAAATTCAACTATTATCACAGATATGTGCCTCATGCCTCTTCCATTTCAGCTCCGCTTCATCGCTTGCGCCGTAAAGGTGTTCCATTCGTCTGGGCGACGGAATGCGAACGCGCCTTTCGCCGGTTGAAATCGGTGTTGCTTTCCAATATTTGCCTTACGCCATTTGATCCCCGGAAGTCCCTTTTGTTGATGGTGGATGCATCGGTTTTCGGGATCGGTGCTGTGCTTGCGCACAAAGATGGCTCGCACGATCGCCCTATTGCCTTTGCGTCCAAATTGCTCTCGTCTGCGCAAAGAAATTATTCACAGATCGAGAAAAAAGCATGGGCTCTTGTATTTGGTGTTACAAAGTTTCATGACTTCTTGTATGGTCGTCACTTTACCATAATCACAGACCACAAACCTTTGACATCGCTTTTTCATCCAAACAAGCCTGTACCTCCACGTACAGCGCCGAAATTCATTCACTGGTCTATTTTCCTCTCGCAGTAACACTGCGATATCTTTTATCGGTCCACTGCTAAGCACGGAAACGCCGATGCGTTGCCCCGTTTGCCTGTTGCTGAGGTTAGGGCATTCGATTCCTCCGAACTTGCTTGCATGTTCATTGATTCGGAAACCGATGACATGTTCGAATCGTTTCCGATTGATTTTCGTCGTGTAGCTACAGCCAGAACTGCCAACCCTGTCCTTGCTCTCGTTTTGCGTTTTGTTGCTACTCAATGGCCCTAGTCAACGTCACGGATCGGGGACCCGTTGGTTCGCCGATTTTTTGCTCACAAGGAGAGACTTTTTGTTCGACGTGGTGTTTTGCTTTTGCGTTCTGATAATGATCAGTCCGTGGTCGTGGTCCCACGGTCGTTACAGTCCTCTGTCTTAAAGCTTCTCCACCAAGGACGTTGGGGTATGGTGAGAACGAAACAACTTGCTCGTCAGCACTGTACTTGGTTCGGAATCGTTGCCGCGGTTACGAGTATGTGCTCTCCTTGCATGGTGTGTGCCGAACAACAATCAGCATCACCGCGAAATTCTTTGCATGGCCAAAAGCCACTTTCCCTTGGCAACGCTTACACATCGATTTTGCTGGTCCATTCTGGAATGCTCGATGGTTGGTTGTGATAGATTCATTCAGTAATTTTCCTTTTGTTGTCCGGATGTCTTCCATGACATCATCTGCCACCATCCAAGCATTATCTGCTATCTTTTCGCATTGAAGGTCTTCCACAGACAATTGTTTCCGAGAATGGCCCACAATTCATGTCCGCAGAATTTCAGTCATTCTGCAAGGCCAATGGTATTCCACATCTGACGTCCGCACCAGTTTCGCCACAGTCCAATGGTGCCGCTGAACGATTGGTCAGGACTTTCAAGTCACAGATGTTGAAGTTGAAAGAGTCGCATTCTCGGGAGGACGCATTATTGCTCTTTTTGTCCTTGTATCGCTCTCAGCACCGAGATGGTCGCTCGCCGGCTGAGTTGCTCCATGGTCGCCATCATCGAACCTTGATGTCTTTGCTATATCCGCCGCATCAGGTTCCTGTGCAGCGGCAGACGCCAGCTTTTGCTCCAGGCGACGTTGTCTAGTACCGCCACTATCGAGGTTCACGGCGTTGGCTCGAAGGGCGCATTCTTCGCTGCCTCGGACGCGCTATGTATCTGGTTTTGGGGGCCTCTGGTGAGGTGCGTCGGCATCTCAATCAGCTGCGCCTCTGTCGTCGCACGGAATCTGCCGCTCGCCGTCTGCTTTCAGTGACGGTGCCGTCCGGTCAGCGCCCCGGTGACCCATCTAGTGGATCGCCTCAACCCCAGGTGTTACCGACACTGCCTTTCATTTTGCCCCATGGCGACGGCCGCCGCCGCCGCCGCCGCCTCCTGTTCTCCCGCCGGCTACGCCCGCAGTGGACGCGTCGCTGCAGCCGCCAGGCGCCCCCATGTGTCACGCGCCGCCGATCGCTCCCTGTGATCAGTTGTTCTCCGACATGGAACTCTTTCCCTCTCCGGACCATATGTCGTCTTCGCCCGTCGGGTGCCCCGGATCGATGGAGGTCGACCCTTCGGCCCCTCCTGTCTCTCTACGGGCACATACACCGCATGTTGGCGTGCACCCTGGAGCAGGTTTTCAGGCGTTTCCTAGCTCCCCGCGGTCCGAATGGCAGGGTGCGGGTGGCACAGCCTCGCCTGTTGTTAGGCTCCCCAACCCGTCGCATACGTCAACATGGGGTCCTTCCCACGGCGGGCGGAGGCCTTATGCCACAACCGTACGCCGATTTGCGGGGGAGGGATGTGGTGTCACCGCCAGACACCACACTTGCTAGGTGGTAGCCTTTAAACCGGCCGCGGTCCGTTAGTATACGTCGGACCCGCGTGTCGCCACTATCAGTGATTGCGGACCGTGCGTCTCCACACGGCAGGTCTAGAGAGACTTCCTAGCACTCGCCCCAGTTGTACAGCCGGCTTTGCTACCGATGGTTCACTGTCTACATACGTTCTCATTTGCCGAGACGGCAGTTTAGCATAGCCTTCAGCTACGTCATTTGCTACGACGTGATGTGTATTTCTGCTTACCGCTCTTATACTGATGGCAGGAGAGGAAGTAAACATATTTACGTCAGAAGGAGTGGCAGAGGCTGCCCCGTCCCGCGCCACTAAATCAGCTACAGCTGTTTTGCTACAACATGAGCAGGCACATGCACTTTTGATATTCCATTAACATGTTTAACGAAAATAATGTTAAAGAATAGAGTCATGATAAAAATAGCAACCAGAAAATAGCTAACAACCTCTTGACGCAGGAAACTATTCTTTCCTGTAAGGGCTCTGCATTAGATCTCTCCTTAAGAAAATGTGTATTCTACCAAGATAACTGAGTGGTTTGTAAAAGTAAATAGGTTTGGTGGCAACTTTACGAAGTAATTGTATATACAAGGGTTGAAACTTTAATAGTGTCAACTACTTACTTACATGAAACTTCCTGGCAGATTAAAATTCGCGAGAGGCAAAGGTCCCGAGTTCGAGTCTCGGTCGGGCACACAGTTTTAATCTGCCAGGAAGTTTCATATCAGCGCACACTCCACTGCAGAGTGAAAATCTCATTCTACTTACTTACAGCTCGTACAAAATACATACGAGTTTCCAAGTTTTACTGACCTTCAGTGTAGTCACCAGCATTGTGTATAACCCGTTGCCAGCGATGTGGAAGTCGTAGAATACTCTGAGCAGTGACAGTTGTGTTGACAGTTCGAGCGGCGCTGTCAATTGCGAATTTGTACAGTTCTGAAGCGAATGCCGTTTAATCGCTACAAGAGCATTACAGAGTTGTTCAATAAACTCCAGTGGCAGACGTTACAAGAAACGTGCATCAGAGGGAGGCTTACTATTGACATTTCGATAGAGCACCTGCCGGGAAGAGTCGGAACACTTATTACTTCTTTCCACATACATCTCACGAATTGACCGTGAGGAGAAAATTCGAGAAATTAAAGCTAATACAGAGGTTTACCAACAATTATTCTTCCTACGCGCCATTCGCGAATGAAATAGGGAAAGAGATCAGTTAGTGGTACCAGAAGTATCCTCCGCCACACACCTTTAGGTGGCTTGCGGAACACCTGCCTAATATCTGGAAAGGCCCTCGCGACCACGCAGAAGTGCCGCAACACGACGTGGCATGGACGTCTGAAGTAATGCTGGAGGGAACTGACACCATGAATCGTGCAGGGCTGTCCATAGATCCGTGAGAGTACGACGGGATGGAGGTCTCTTCTGAACACGTTGCAAGGCATCCCAGATACGCACAATAATGTTAATGTCTGGGGAGTTTAGTGGCTAGCAGAAATGTTTAAACTGAGAATAGTGTTCCTGAAGCCATTCTGTAGCAATTCTCGACGTGTGGAGTGTCGTATTGTGCTACTGGAATTGTCCAAGACCGTCGAAATGCACAATGGACGTGAATGGATGCAGTTGATCAGACAGGATGCTTACGTACGTGTCACCTCTCAGAGTTGTATCTAGACGTATCAGGGATCCCATATAATTCCAACGGCACACGCCCCACACTATTACATAGCCTCCAAAAACTTGAATGTCCGCTGCTGACAAGCAGGTCCATGGATTCATGACGTTGTCTCCATACCCGTATACTTCCATCCGCTCGATACAATTTGAAACGAGAATCGTCCGACCAATCAATATGTTTACTGTCATCAACAGACCAATGTCGGTGTCGACGGTCCCAGGCGAGGCGTAAAGATGATGTTCCGTTGAATGGTTCGCACGCTGACACTCGATTGTAATCTGCAGCAATTTGCACTTCTGTCACGTTGAACGATTCTCTTCAGTCTTCGTTGGTCCCGTTTTTGCAGGATCTTTTTCCGGCTGCAGCGATGTCAGAGATTTGATGTTTTACGGGATTCTTGATATTCACGGTACATTCGTGAAATGGTCACACAGCATATAGGCGTTGCTGACCGGAGCGCTGTATTCTGCCTGTTCGCATATCTCTGTATTTGAATACTCATGCCTGTACCAATGTCTTTGGCGCTTCAGTGTATATGCAGAGCATGGAATTTTGCATTCTGCGAATCAAATCATTTTAATGACAGAATACTACCAGTCGGTATTTTCTTTGACTCGTCAAAAGCATTTGACTGTGAAGTTCACAATATTCTCCTGAATTCTATTATCTTTTAGGCATTAGACCAGTTAGTCCAAAAAAAATGGTTCAAATGGCTCTGAGCACTATGGGACTCAACTGCTGTGGTCATCAGTCCCCTAGAACTTAGAACTAATTAAACCTAACTAACCTAAGGACATCACACACATCCATGCCCGAGGCAGGATTCGAACCTGCGACCGTAGCAGTCGCACGGTTCCGGACTGCGCGCCTAGAACCGCGAGACCACCGCAGCCGGCAGTTAGTCCATTTTGATTGCCTTCTACAGGCTCATATTGTATGGTATTAGGTTTTCCGGTCCTGATGTAGCATCAACACTAACATTATTTGAACCTTTTCGACGTACAGATATTCATTTTCAAAAATAGTGGAAAGTTCGATAGTTTATATATAAACACTGCCGGATTTAATTTCTCAGTTATTTTTATTCTATGTTCACTTCTCTCTGTCTTCCTGGCCTTCTTTTGTTGGAATTGGAGCGGACTTCACGCTATTGTTCTGAACGACTATTTGAGTGCACAGAAATCTGATTAGAATTGCTATATGTTTAGGTCAGGAGCACAGGCACTGATGTAAAAGAATCTATGTGTAGTACAGTGCACTCTGAGAAGCAAGTTTGAAAAATAAGGTAAAAATTATTTCTCGTGTAATTGATATGTAGCTATTTAATACCCAAATGCAATCAGCTTCTTGTATCTGACTGAATGTTAACGATTTAATCCTTGGAATATATCGTCGCTGTCCGCGTCTAATATAGAAGTGGAATGAGACAGAAATGAATAGCGTCAAAAAACACTCATCTCCACGATCTTTTATTGTTATAGGCTACTTGTATTTCGAGAGAGACTAATATGCAATCTTCGGTGAACTTAGTATTTGCTATGAGATTTAAATCTTTTTAGTTACTTACTGTTTGCTAGCAACTTACCACTAACGTAACTACATTATTCGATATTGAACTGCATTACTAGAATTTTTTATGTTCATTTACACAGACCATACAAAACTATTACTATGTACTTAGCTTGTATTTTTTTACTTTTTCATGCATAAATCATAAATCCTATCACATGGACCACCGGATAAAGATATACCAACGCAGAAGGAAGCAAGAAATTCCGGACGAGCCAGCAAGTACTTCCACAGCTGGATTTATAAAACGTTAGAATTTTCCTTTCTTTCACTAGTCACTTTTCTGCACAGAAAAGGTACATATTAATTATTTCAAATTTTTTAGAGTGCAGAAAGTTCTTAAAGATGACAGCCTCAGCGATTTTGCTTAATACTTGCAGTAACGCTTGTAATGGTGGCATTCATGGGAGCCAAGGTGCAACGAACAACGAGATAACGAAAGAAGCGCCACTAGTTTTTCATTTTATAACTGGGCCCGTTGTGTGGTAGTTGGCTACGGTGAAAAGATTTCTCACAGAAAACACCAAGTAACGTAGATTAAGGTGTCTTTTCTGTTAGACAAATAATTATTATTAATTTATCATTATCCTTAATTTTGATAAGTACAACTCACCTTAGTCAGACTGACAAGATGGTAAGAAAGCTAAAAAAGCTGATAGCGGTGATGAGTACTGTTCCACGGACGTAAGAATAGACTAAATTAGAATTAATAACCCGAATTCAAAAACAACGAGCACGCTCGGGGCAAGTCTCCTACAGCACAGCAGCCAGCGCCATTCTTGCGTTGCAACACCTTTCCGAAGGGGGAAGGGATGCGGGTAGACGGAAGACAGGGTTCTGAAGAATCTGCAACAGAAAAATATATAAGTAGCAGCACAAACTTTTTTGTTTTGACTCGTGGAATTACTATGTCTTTTGGTCTGACCTTTCCCTACTTGTTTTCAATAATTTCGAAGCTAGATACCGTTGTGGTTTCCGGTAACAGTCCGAGGGTCGAACCATTATCTCCAGTAATACGCACCCACCGCAGTTTACCTGGGCACTCCGTCACATGCACTGAGTCACATCTCGAACTATGTTGGATTTTCCATTAAAGAAGGACATTACGCCAGCTACTGCAGCGAGTGTACCTGACTCAGGCGTGGAAAACTTTCTCTACCCAAAAACTTCGGTAATTTCGTAATGATAAGCTAGCAAAGGCATGGGGACTTTTTCTGTAAATAAGGAATTGTAGAGAATAAATGTCTTAGGGTGACTAAGAACGTAAGAGTAACATGTGTAACAGTAGTTACAGATGGACATATTTTACGATTTAAGGTCCTGGGTAAGTAAGGAATAATAGGAGAAGGAATCTGGAAAATGTGACTGCCAGGTGAAAGAAACTGACGGAAATAAGAATAGCAACACCAAGAAGGAGATGAGTGACCTAAACGAAGATTGGTAGGCACGTTTCAACATCTGAAAGATAATATCCATCCAAGTTTCGTGCTAGTCGCATAACAGTGGCGCTAGCAGCGTCAGTATGAGGACGCAAATCAGGTTTGCTTTAAATACACTCGGTAATGGTCGTGAGCTTTAGTTCCCTTGAGATTGGACGTGGTGAGTTGATATACGTCAAGAACGCCTTTAAGGTGACAAAGACGCCACTATCAACATTTCATTTTGAGCTATGTCATGCAATAGGTCTAAAGGAAGCTGGATGTTCCTTCTGCGACATTGCAAAATGGTTTCAAATGGCTCTGAGCGCTGTGGGACTTAACATCTGAGCTCATCACTCCCCTAGAACTTATAACTACTTAAACCTAACTAACCTAAGGACATAACACACGTCCATGCCCGAGGCAGGATTCAAACCTGCGACCGTAGCAGTCGCGAGGTTCCGGACTGAAGCGCCTAGAACCACTTGGCCACCGAGGCCGGCTGCGACATTGCAGCCACTGCAGATGATTGCTGGCAGCTGTGGTCACGAGAACGTACGGTCAGAAGGAAATGGGGCTGAGGACGGCCACATCGCACTACCGAGAGGGAAAACCGTCGCGTTCGGCGTGAGGCTCTCATGCACATGGTATCTGCAGTAGCAACCAGAGCAGCAGGTGGTATCGCAGTGACACAACGTACTGTTACAAATCGGGTACTTCAAAGACAACTCCGAGCCAGAAGTCCTATTAGGTGCAATCCAACAACCCAAAACTGTAGCCATTTTGACTTCAGTGGTGTCAAGTGAAAGGTCATTAGAGGGTTGGATGGAGGTCTGTTGCGTTTTCTGTTGAAATCCAGTTCTGCTTCCGTGCCTGTGAGGCCCTGTGTTGGTTAGGAGGAGGCCAGTTGAGACCCTGCTACCAACCAGCCTGCTTGCTTGATACGCTGAACCTACTACATCCGTGCTTATGGTCTGGGATGCGATTTCGCATACATCAGAAGCATTCTCGTGGTGATCCCACTTACCCTGAATGCAAATTAGTACGTCTGCCGTGATTCATGAACAGCAGAGCAGGGGTTGTATTCCAACAACATAACTCTCACTCACATACCGCTCTACAGAGCGTCGACATATTTCCTTGGCCTGCTCGATCATCATATCGGTCTCCAATCATATGGGATATGGTCGGACGACAACTCCAGAGTCATCCAGAACCAGCATTAACGTCCCTGTATGGAGTGACCAAGTGCAGCAGGCGTGGAATTCCACCCCATAAACTGACATCCGGCACCTATACAACACACCGCATTCACGTTTGAAAGCTTGTACTCAACATTCTGGCGGTAACACCAGTTATTAATGTGCCAGCATTTCACATTTGCAATGGCTTATCTCTCGCTTACATTAAACAGTGATCTTGCAAGGTTGTTCTTGTTGTTGTGGTCTTCAATACTGACACTGGTTTGATGCAACTCTCCATGCTACTCTATCCTGTGCAAGCTTCTTCATCTCGCAGTACTTACTGCAGCCTATATCCTTCTGAATCTGCTTAGTGTATTCATCTCTTGGTCTCTCTCTACGATTTTTACCCTCCACGCTGCCCCCCCAATGCTAAATTTGTGATCCCTTGATGCCTCAGAACATGTCCTACCAACCGATCCCTTCTTCTTGTCAAGTTGTGCCACAAACTCCTCCCCAATTCTATTCAATACTTCCTCATTAGATATGTGATCGACCCATCTAATCTTCAGCATTCTTCTGTAGCACCACATTTTGAAAGCTTCTATTCTCTTCTCTTCCTGACACTTAGATCTATACTCGATGAACAAATTCCTCTTCTTCAGAAACGCTTTCCTTGCCATTGCTAGTCTAAATTTTATATCCTCCCTACTTCGACCATCATCAGTTATTTTGCTCCCCAAATAGCAAAACTCCTTTACTACTTTAAGTGTCTCATTTCCTAATCTAATTCCCTCAGCATCACCCGACTTAATTCAACTACATTCCATTATCCTCGTTTTGCTTTTGTTGATGTTCATCTTATATCTTCCTTTCGAGACACTGTCCATTCCGTTCAACTACTCTTCCAGGTCCTTTGCTGTCTCTGATAGAATTACAATGTCATCGGCGAACCTCAAAGTTTTTATTTCTTCTCCATGGATTTGAATACTTACTCCGAATTTTTCTTTTGTTTCCTTTACTGCTTGCTCAATATACAGATTTAATAATATCGGGGAGAGGCTACACCCCTGTCTCACTCCCTTCCCAACCACTGTTTCCCTTTCATGCCCCTCGACTCCTATAACTGCCATCTGGTTTCTGCACAAATTGTAAATAGCCTTACGCTCCCTGTATTTTACCCCTGCCACCTTTATAATTTCAAAGAGAGTGTTCCAGTCAACACTGTCGAAAGCTTTCTCTAAGTCTACAAATACTACAAACGTAGGTTTGCCTTTCTTTAATCTTTCTTCTAAGATAAGTCGTAAGGTCAGTATTGCCTCACGTGTTAACCACTTAAATATGTTACCTAGACAAATATATTACTGAAATTTCATTACTCTACATTATTTATTCTTTGGGCTGCGATTTTTTTGTCGGTGTTAATAACAAGTACTTCTTAATTTGGCTGTGCAATAATGACGATAAATTAGAACTAGAACAAAGAGTCGACCCTAAATGGTTTTGTCATGTTTTACTGCATTCACATCATGCGGTATTGTTTCAAAACAGCCAAAATTGCTGAGATACCACATGGATTTGAGACGTATCATTGGCTGTGACGTCGTCAATTAAACCGCTCCAAGTCCCTCGAGAAGCAATGTTCCACCAGTGACAGCCTATTAAGCGCAAGAAGTGACCACTGCGAAAATCTGTCAGGGGTTGAAAGAGGTATGAAAGTAAAGGAGTCAAGCTCTTTTATTGTACGACACAGTTGGGGCTGTTATAGCGCCTGTGGCTTGTAACTTATAAGATTGTTCTACAGCACTGGTGTACCTGTTAGCGTCTGTAGGTGGGAAATTGTGAAGTTTTTTATACATGTGGAGCTGTTGCAGAGCCTGTAAATGCGTCAGTGTTAGAAGAACGCCCCAAAATTACTAATGTGCACGTAAGAACATGGAACAAAAGGACAGTGCGCAAACCATAAATTTCATGCAGGCCATTATCGCTAAGCAATATGGCAGTGCACGAATCATTCCGCCACCTAAATTATGGTAAAATTTATCGCACCACCTAAGTTAAGGGTGAATTTAGCTCAGTGTACATGTGTTCCCCTAGTTATTCGTTAACGATAAGTTGTGAGATATTAGGAACAATTTTTAGACAGGTGTCATTACTTGCTAGGTCATAGCGCTAAAGTAACAGAATAGTACGCTTATAGATCAACGAAAAGAGAATTGTGCAAGTCAACGGCTGTCTGTTGTTTTTATACACTACTGGCCATTAAAATTGCTACACCACGAAGATGACGTGCTACAGACGTGAAATTTAACCGACAGGAAGAAGATGCTGTGATATGCAAATGATTAGCTTTTCAGAGCATTCGCACATGGTTGACGCCGGTGGCGACACCTACAACGTGCTGACATGAGGAAAGTTTCCAACCGATTTCTCATACACAAACAGCAGTTGACCGGCTTTGCCTGGTGAAACGTTGTTGTGATGCCTCGTGTAAGGAGGAGAAATGCGTACCATCACGTTTCCGATTTTGATAAAGGTCGGATTGTAGCCTATCGCGATTGCGGTTTATCGTATCGCGACATTGCTGCTCGCGTTGGTCGAGATCTAATGACTGTTAGCAGAATAAGGAATCAGTGGGTTCAGGATGGTAATACGGAATGCCGTGCTGGATCCCAACGGCCTCGTATCACTAGCATTCGAGATGACAGGCAACTTATCCCCATGGCTGTAACGGATCGTGCAGCTACGTTTCGATCCCTGAGTCAACAGATGGGGACGTTTGCAGGACAACAACCAGTTCGACGACGTTTGCAGCAGCATGGACTATCAGTTCTGAGACCATGGCTGCTGTTACCCTTGGCGCTGCATCACAAACAGGAGCGCCTGCAATGGTGTACTCAACGACGAACCTGGGTGAAGGAATGGCAAAATGTCATTTTTTTGGACGAATCCAGGTTCTGTTTACAGCATCATGATGGTCGCATCCGTGTTTGGCGACCTCGTGTTGAACGCACATTGGAAGCGTGTATTCGTCATTGCCATACTGGGGTATCACCCGGCTTGGTGGTATGGGGTGCCATTGGCTACACGTCTCTGTCACCTCTTGTTCGCATTGACGGCACTATTAAAAGTGGACTTTACATTTCAGATGTGTTACGACCCGTGGCTCTACCGTTCATTCGATCCCTTCAAAACCCTACATTTCAGCAGGATAATGCACGACTGCATGTTGCTGGTCCTGTACGGGCCTTTCTGGACACAGAAAATGTTCGACTGCTGCCCTGGCCAGCACATTCTCCAGATCTCTCACCAATTGAAAACGTCTGGTCAATGGTGGCCGTGCAACTGGCTCGTCACAATACACCATCACTACTCTTGACGAACTGTGGTATCGTGCTGAAGCTGCATGGGCAGCTGTACCTGTACACCCCATCCAAGCACTGTTTGACTCAATGCCCAGGCGTATCAAGGCCGTTATTATGGCCAGTGTTGGTTGTTCTGGGTACTGATTTCTCAGGATCTATGCACCCAAATTGCGTGAAAATGTAATCACATGTCACTTCTAGTTTAAAATATTTGTCCAATGAATATCCATTTATCATCTGTATTTCTTCTTGGTGTCGCAATTTTAATGGCCCGTAGTGTATTAACGCCAGATAACTTGTCATATTCTTTGGGTACATCTGAGGTATGACTTAGTTTTATATTTGAAACTTGTTCAAGCTTTAGAGTAATGTAATATAATAGGAGACTCTGGGAAACACGAATTTAGCATGCAGAATATAAGTAGCTTACTATGCCTTCCTGGAGCCCCTTTCTTGCCCCTGGTGTGAAATAATGCCGCTGCTAATAGAAATAAAAGTAAAATGATGTGGAAAATTTCCAAATGAGAACACAAGCACACAGTGGTTTTGAACAAATGTAGATAAGTGCTAGTGAAATCGGTCAAATAGTATACAGGGTGACAATGTGAGTGGAGGTGGCAATATGAATTTCGAATAATTGTAAATAAACCAATGCGTGTTCCAGCAAAATTCGAGTGAGAATTTTCTTCGTGGCCGGGAGGAATGTAAATGGTTATAGTAGAAATTAAAGCCGAAGTCAGGGCCCAGAATTGTAACAAGGCAGATGCTGGTCATTGAACTGCGTGGTCAGCTCCTGTCTGACGACCACTAGCTTCTGTAGGGAGCCTGACGTCACATAATTGACGCAGCTTGGCTGGTCAACTGCCATTTACACTATACCTTCCGATCACTGACACGTTACAGAACAGATATGACTCATGATGAAGTGGCTGGTGCATATATTCACGAGGGGCGTCGATAAGTAATGCGCACTTTTTTTCTCGGCCAATTTCGGTTAGAAAAATGCGAAATTTTTGTGGGAAATCGTGAAATATTCCCGCTTCATCCCCTACAGTTTCAAGAAATTCAGATAGGTGACGGCGCTTTACGTAGCCTTCAAAATCAGGTCTATAACTGTGGGGTCTTGCCCACTCGTTGCTTACAGGGTGCCTAAAGGGTGTTGCGTTATCGGAATGCTATACGACAATTCGAACAAATAACATTGGTTGTTTTATTTCTGGAAAGCAAATTGACAACACTTGACTTTAATTACAGCAATGTAGCTAGCGAGAGACGAGAGGCTAAACACAAAGTCCAAGTAAGCACTTGATACTGATCACGACAATCTGATAGCGTAGCTCAAATGTCCGTTTCGGACTGGGACGATCTGAGCGGCCGAGGCTAGCAGAAGTGATGTTTATACTCACTTCCTCCAGGTGTCGCTCTCGACGCGGCGCTGTCCAATTCTGTGGCCCATTGGCCAACGTTTCCTCACCGCCTTCTCTGCTCTTGCGTTCTGAATTTTCGTTCCGGCGTTTGTGGTTACGCCAGGACATTACTCCTCTCCAAAGCGTCCGACCGTCGTCGTGTATGGAGTGTGACCACGGCGGGGGATGTAGGAGTGTGGGCGTCTCGATGGACCAGAAGTTGTGGTTGCAGGGGACATCAAGCTTCCGGCCGTACCCCGCCATCTGGCCTGCGCTCTGACGGAGACGTTGTAAGGAGTAACTCAGACTTCTCCATTACATAAAACAATATATCCAACTTAACGCAATTCTTTGCATTGTGTAAGCAGTCAGATATCGATAGTAACAATCTGAGGGCAAAACATGGGAGCGTGATTCTAAGCATTGTTGTGAGACGAGGTCTGTCTGCGAGAGTGGAAGACTAGTGTCGGTCGAGAGCTCGGCGACAAAAGACGTATCACGCTGTACTCGCGTCGGTCATGACAGACCTTACCACACTCAAGGCCTGAGTTCATTTATATAGACAGGAGTAATTTAGATGGCTTAACTACGCTTGTAGATGGAATTCAAAGTAAAATTCGCAAGCATAGCACAAAAGCAATTTCAGGATTACGCTCGTGATTATTACTCCGAGTTTGCAATAAACCCATGTTTTGCTTGTCAGTGAAAGATGCCTCCTTATCCTCTAAATAAAAATCATTATTCTCCACATCTAAATAATATGCTGTGATTACTAAATGTTAGTGTAACTTTGAAATTGAAGTAATTTGTTAATCTGCCACTCAGCCATTATTGACACATATGTTATTTGTCATTGTCATTATTAATGTTTGTTCATGCTGATTCTGAAGTAAAAATGTAAATTTCGTGTGACTAGGGCCTTCCGTCGGGTAGATCGTTCGCCGGGTGCAAGTCTTTCGATTTGACGCCACTTCGGCGACTTGCTCGTCGATGGTAATGAAATGATGATGATTAGGACAACACAACACCCAGTCCAGGAGCGAAGAAAATCTCCGACCCAGCCGGGAGTTGAACCCAGGCCCTTAGGCTTCACATTCTGTCACGCTGACCACTTTTTTAAAAATCTAATTTTGTTCGTTTTCGTTCGTTGCATCTGCTCGTGGCGGACGTCGCAAGACGCCCGTTTCAGTTCGTCGTTGATCCATTAACTCCGTTTTTTTAATTATAGAGGGCAGCTAACCCTCTGACCGAACACGCTGAGCGCCAGCAGCACTCATCTAACGGGTGCGGACTGTTCTGAAGTTAAATAGACTTCATTCCTTCTCAAAAGTTATTTAGTAGCTAACAGGACCCAAGTAAACCACTTTTTATTCAATTCATTCCTAGTAACATTAAGCTTTAGCCGCTCCTGCTGCATTCTGCTGTGGATTGCTGTAAACCACATAGAAAAAGGCAGTCATCTAAAGAGGTGAGTGAAAAACTTAGGGCCAAATTAGAGACACTGACACGCCACAACATGTCATGTACTCTAGTCCAGTAAATTCCGTTGCACAAATCAGATTCTGTATCACTTTTGAAATCTTGTCCAGAAACGCAGTCAGGCAGCTTATCCAAATGTTAGTTTTAAGATTTTCATGTAACGGTTTGTTGAGGGCTTTAATGAAAGTGAAACGGACACTCATACAACACGCACACAGTGTTATGCAGGTTAGATTCCGTCTACTGAAAGATCAGGTTGCTTATCGAGTCGAGTTTCACAGACGAACGTCGGCAATATTGGCTGCAGCTACGTTGCATATTTGTTGCACATGCGTTGCAGCGTCCTCCGGAAAACGACCAGAAGGATACGCATCCACCTCCTTCTGCCATCCCAGCGACAGTTTTGTCATAAAGACATTTAAAACAACAAAAAACGTGGAACGGGGAATATATATCACGACGGAATAAATTTACAAGAACCTTACGTGTTTCACCGACCGCATAGGCGGCGTAAAGTATCCATTTTTATAGTAAATACTAAATTTAATCGTAGTATCAAGGAGTAAACTATTTATGTAATAACTTCTATAATATTAAAAAGGGAGAAGAAGGCTCCTTGGTTGTTCTCCTCTTCCTCCTTCTTCGCCTGCTTCTGGTGTTAAGAAGCACACATCTTGTAGCACGAAAGTAAAGTAAGCATTTATGCTATTAACCTTATTAATAAGTACATCAACGTTTATACGTGTATTATTTCGATGTACAGTGAGACCTCTGTCATGTTCCTTGTGTTGGTTCAATTTTTGTTAAGACGTTTACAGCTCCACAATTTTAGCGGACGCTGCTTTAACGGACGCAATTACACGTGGATCTGAAAAGCGAAATCAGAGCGAAAGCTCAGAGACCGCCCGCTTTAACATTTAACAAACATTTTTTCACAGCGTTGAGACGCAGCAGAGAGCAGCATTAGTTTTAAGATTTTACATTTCAGCTTACGCCGAAGGCCAGGTTTCGACTACTAGAGCCCGAATATGATGGTATTCTTCGAGTGTTGTGTGGGTCCAAAATAACTTCAATATTTCAGTCCATGCTCTTTAAAGTGCAAATACGTCGAGGCTAATTATCATACTGTTATATGTACAGACGAATGGAAAAACTGGTAGAAGCCGATCTTGGGGAAGATCAGTTTGGATTCCGTAGAAATATGGGAACACGTGAGGCAATACTGACACTACGACTTATCTTAGGAGCTAGATTAAGAAAAGGCAAACCTACGTTTTCAACATTTGTAGACTAGGAGAAAGCTTTTGACAATGTTGACTGGAATACTCTCTTTGAAATTATAAAGGTGGCAGGGGTAAATTACAGGGAGCGAAAAGCTATTTACAATTTGTACAGAAACCAGATGAGTCGAGGTATATGAAAGGGAAGCAGTGGTTGGGAAGGGAGTGAGACAGGGTTGTAGCCTCTTCCCCATGTTATTCAATCTGTATATCGAGCAAGCAGTAAAGGAAACAAAACAAAAATTCGGAGTAGGTATTAAAATCCATGGAGAGGAAACAAAAACTTTAAGGTTCGCCGATGACATTGTAATTCTGTCAGAGACGGCAAAGGACTTGGAAGAGCAGTTGAACGGAATGGACAGCGTCTTGAAAGGAGGATATAAGATGAACATCAACAAAAGCAAAACGAGGGTAATGGAATGTAGTCAAATTAAATCGGGTAATGCTGTGGGAATTAGATTAGGAAATGAGACACTTAAAGTAGTAAAGGAGTTTTGCTATTTGGGGAGCAAAGTAACTGATGATGGTCGAAGTAGAGAGGATATAAAATGTAGACTGGCAATGGCAAGGAAAGCGTTTCTGAAGAAGAGAAATTTGATAACATCGAGTATAGATTTAAATGTTAGGAAGTCGTTTCTGAAAGTATTTGTATGGAGTGTAGCCATGTATGGAAATGAAACATGGACGATAAACAGTTTAGACAAGAAGAGAATATAAGCCTTTGAAATGTGGTGCTACAGAAGAATGCTGAAGATTAGATTGATAGATCACGTAACTAATGAGGAAGTATTGAATAGGATTGGGGACAAGAGGAGTTTGTGGCACAACTTGACAAGAAGAAGGGATCGGTTGGTAGGACATGTTCTGAGGCATCAAGGGGTCATCAATTTAGTATTGGAGGGCAGCGTGGAGGGTAAAAATCGTAGAGGGAGACCAAGAGATGAATACACTAAACAGATTCAGAAGCATGTAGGCTGCAGTACGTTTTGGGAGATTAAGAAGCTTGCACAGGATAGAGTAGCATGGAGAGCTGCATCAAACCAGTCTCAGGACTGAAGACCACAACAACAACAACATATTTTCATTCTCACGTAATATTCTTGGAAGTAAAAATCAGTTAACATTTTTTTATATTGGACCACATTCTTACATTTAGCGTGCTTTTAACGACTCCGAACAAATAAATAAATATACTCCCCCTCTCGAAGAACAACCAATTCATTTGGCGCCCAAAACTTTGGTGCATGAAAATTTGTATATGTATATGTATGTGATTTATGTACTTACATAACCATTGTGAAATATTAATGTCTATGTAAAAATGTTTTCATGCACAACAACCAACACCCTGAGACGAAAGCATGAAGATATTCTTGAGAAAGGAAACGAAAGGAATTGAAACAGCCAAACCAGTATAAAAAATGGTAAGGCTTAAACTGTAAGAGTCCTGGAAAAAATTTGTGCGAAATATCAAGGCCATACGCACATGAGGAATCCTCATTAAAAGCAGTAAGCTGTGATAACAGTGTAGTGAGTGCATTCTTGTTTGTATTTGTGTGTTTTGTGTTGAAAGGAGTATATGTACATTTGCGTTAGTGTTTGAACTTTTAGTTGTGCCAAATTAAATTCGTGATGGGTAAAGTAGGTCAGGCAAAGGCACCTCTATCTAACGAGCACCATTTGCTTGATATGGAAGTACAAAACAATGCTCAAGATGGAAGTGAATCCAATGCCACCGCATCGGAAAACATACCTCCCGAAGCGGAGTGCGAGAGTTTGTGTATACCAAATAATGCACCACAGAGTAATGAACAAGTGATACCTGTAACTCCTCTGCATGTGCAGAGGGGCAAGTCAAGTGGCAGGATGGGCGGAACACCTGTGTGTTCACCTATTCCCGACCCCTTCGCAGAATTTTTGCGACGACTCGATCGGAAACTTGAACAAGGAGAACAAATTTTCGAGAAAAAACAAGGGCGTGATAGGAAACTAGAACAAATAGAACAAACTTAAGAGGAAAACCTGAGTAGCATACATTCCGAATTTGCAGGAATGCGTGGTGTATGCAAAGAAATACCGGATCTAGTCCAAAACTTAGCTCGTTAGATGCAAAATTTACAAATAGCTCACAGTAGCCTTAAAGACGAAGTCTAAAACTTGGCAAGTCGTGTCGAAGATGTAGAGCTTGAGGCACGTCAGAACATGGACAAACATCTAGCGCCCAAGCACTAAAGGTAGAAAAAGATTTTGATGAGTGGCTATCTGTAAAGCATCGCCAAATCTCATCAAAGATTGAAGTAAGCATAAAATCAGCTGTTGAACAAGCGACAGCGGACCTGAGCGCGAAATCCGACGTCAGCGCTGCCGCAATTCAAGCAGAATTAGTTCAGCTAGTCACGTGTACCGGTGGAGTTAACCGTTTCGCAAAGAGATGTCGCTCGATGACTAACCGAATGGAAAAACAAGCTGACAGTCGAAGACCAGTAGCCAGTCAGATTCCTGGTTTGGAAACAAGCAGTAACATAAAGAATGTGCAGAGCGCTTACGCGCTGCACCATCGGTTGACAACAGCAGTTCGTAGTTGCGAATGCGTTACTGTTTACCGGTGGATATAGGGCTGGAAATGGACAGTGGTAATTAACTGTACCATAAAGAGGATAATGTGATTAAACATAGGCAGCTTCAACCTTTCACCAACGAAAAGCGTACCGTACACCCCGTGGTATTCATTAACAGTTTCCGTAATCTCTTTCCACGGGATGGACGAAAAGTCAAAGATTCAACCCATCGTATCACTAATACAAAGTGACGCGGCACTAGGGGCAACGCAGTACAATGCAGCAGTTTGAGTACGAATGTCTACAAAAGTTCTGGTCCAGTTGTATACAGGAAAGGTTAAGGAAAGAGTTGTACAGTTCTGAGATGTTTAATCCAAGTCTTGGAACCCTCCGCAAGTATTTTGAAAAGTATATTAATAAGACTAGATACTGGTATGAACCAATGTCTAACCGAGACATAATAAGGCTAATTAAAATGAAATTACCTAGTGTTATAAAAAGTACTTTATTAATGTACCGGGATATGATATTGAACAGTTTGTGGAGGTTGTTGACTCTGTAGATTTGCTTATTGAAGACATGAGAAGCGAAGGTAAATTTAATCATGCAGGTTGTTGTAAGCAAAAATCTGGAAACAACTGCAACGTTATTAACCAAACACCTAACGGTAATGGTAACCGTAACGAATGGAGACAACCGAATCGGGGGCCGAATAATGGTAACGGGTATACGAATCAATAAAGGAAAAGAGGTCACGATGGGCACGTGAACAAGAATACAACGGTAACAGTAACCCGCAGTGGCGGAGTAACCGTAACCAAGGGCGCAGCCGGCCGATCGGTTGTAGGCGCTCAGCCCGGAACCGCGCGACTGCTACACTCGCAGGTTCGAATCTTGCCAAGGGCATGGATGTGTGTGATGTCCTTAGGTTAGTTAGGTTTAAGCAGTTCTAAGTTCTAGGGGACTGATGACCACAGATGCTGAGTCCCATAGTGCTCAGAGCCATTTGAATCATTTTTGACCCAAGGGCGCGAGTTGTTCAACCAGCGCAGTGGCAACCACATACAGCGCCACAATGGGCACAGATTTCCAAAAACCTCCGAATATGACAGCTAGTTGCAGCAACCAGCAACAATATCAAAATAATACGGCTTATCAAACTGCACCACAGGGGAGGCAAAACAGTCGACCCAACAATAACAATAATAATCAAAATCATAACGTCAGGATAGTGGAGGTGACCGACAACTGTCAAACCTCTATAACCGATGCGTCAGACTAAAACCAACCACAATCTGTTCTCCATTGCTGGCTGTGAGAGGATATAGTGAGGGCACATTCCAAACACAAGACGTAAATCTAAAAATGCTGAGGTACAATAATGGAGCTAACATTGAGGATGAATTAATGAACATACCTCAGAAGTGTCAACAAACCGATAAAGATGTTGTGCAGGTCGTATTACAAGTAGATATCTTCGGCGTTCCGATCCAGGTGATAGTGGACACAGGTGCGTCGGCGAAAGTCCTGTGTCTAGCACTGTATAAGCGTATAAGTAGAAATAACAGTATACCTGTCTTACTGGTTAAAAATTGCCGAGTGACAGGCGCAATCAGCGCGCAGTCTCAAGTAATAAGGCACCAGGTGCAAGTTGAGTTCAGAGTAGGAAATGAAGCAATAAAGAGCTTATTCCTATTAGTCAAAGGGTTGATGGTTGCTTGCATCCTGGGTATAGAGTTCTTACGGCAGAGGGACGCAATAATCGATCTCTTGTGCGGAGAACTAAGACTTGTAAACAAGGGTAAGCGAAAGGTATTTCCAATGTCAAGCACGCAAGAAAACCACGGCAAGTACTGCCGAAGCTTTCGAGTAAATTATGAAAGTTTACAGGTTATGCATTCAGACGCAGGCTTATGTGAACCAAAAGAATATTACTTTGAATTTACAAATGAAATACCGAAGAAAAAAGGGAACTCATAAGTAGTGAAGTGTTACAATCGGAATATTTTTCTTCTGCACAACAAAAAGTACTGACTTAGTTGCTAATACAATATGAGAATGTATTCTTAGAGAGGCCGGGTATTATCAAGGGGTACACCTACAGCATAGAAGTAGTGCGTCATAGCACGGTTTGCCATGTTAACTACATGATCCCATGGTAGAAAAAGGAGGCAGCAACGAAAGAGATACGAAAGATGATGCCATCGAGGATAATTGAACCATCCTTATCTCCGTATAGCAACCCGCTTGTTGCAGTAGCAAAGACAGATGGTAGTATATGTCTCGTGCTTGAGTTTGTTTACATTAGTGTTTAGTTACGTATTAGTACAGGTTACTAAACTATTGTGTTGTTGAAGTTATTTTCTATTTTTGTGTTACGTTTTACTATCAGACCATGTGTGACAAGTGTGGTGGTTGCCGTAGAAATTTGAATGAGGGGGTGTTCTGTATAGACTGTAGGTTGTGATTTCATTGGGGCGAGTGGAGCGGAGAGGAAACGAGGGTAGATAATGAGTCTCTTCCATGGCAGTGTAGGTTATGTAAAAAGGACAGAAAAATCGCGAACAGGAGGCAAAGATTTGTGCCCTTAAGACTGAATTAGAAATCGCGAATTTGGAATTATGTAAGCTAAGAGAGGAAAAGGACTCTGGGGGCTGGGACAAGGTAGCAAGCAAAGGGCGAAAAAGGGAAACAATTGATAAAACTTCTGAAATTAGTTTGGCTTCCTATCTGAAGTAGTGGAGGAAGGCCCTCATTCCGATGTAGTTGAATGTAGGTTGAAGAAGAATACTAGCTTAAAGAAAAAAGACAGGTCGGGATCGCCGGCCATGGTGGTCTTGCGGCTCTAGGCGCTGCAGTCCGGAACCGCGGGACTGCTACGGTTGCAGGTTCGAATCCTGCCTGGGGCATGGATGTGTGTGATGTCCTCAGGTTAGTTAGGTTTAAGTAGTTCTAAGTTCTAGGGGACTGATGACCTAAGATGTTAAGTCCCATAGTGCTCAGAGCCATTAGCCACAGGTCGGGATCAAACCAGAATAGGAAAAGAAAAATTCTGCTTATAGGTAGCAGTCATGGGAGGGGTGTGGGCCGACAGCTTCAGGAGAAATTAGGGACAGAGTACCAGGTCACAAGTTTTGTGAAAGCAAGTGCTAGCCGTAGCCAGGTGACAGAAAACTTAGGTCAGCTATGCTAGGACTTTGAAAAGAAATATCAGGTAATTATAGTTGGGGGAGCAGGAAACAGCCTGGCTATGAATCCAAGGTATTGTATTAGGAGTGACCTGGATAAAATAGGAGCAGAAACTGGGCACACGAATGTGGGGTTTGTGGAGGTCTTTCAGCGCCATGATCAACCCTGGGTAAACATTGCTGTAAGGCATGTCAACACTGAGCTGAACGTGATGCTCCAGACACCGGCAAAGTCTTACATGTGTGTTGTTCCAGTTGATGTTATTGGTAGGTGGGGTTGCACTACACATGGCCTGCACCTTAATCGGGAAGGGGAAAGTTAAGGTAGCTTCTCTAATAACAGATACAGTAAGGGGGGGGCCACAGTCACATAAGGGGTGATCCCTGTGGTTATTGGGACAAGGCAGACAGGTTTTTTTTAGGTTAAAAAAATGTGTTTAGATGATCTCAAAAATAAGAACAGATTGATATACTTTGAGCACCATGTAACTGTGGGGATGGAATATGTCACTATAAATGGGTATAATTTAGCATCTTACACTTGTAGATCTAGTATGGATAAAGAAGTTGCCATTTTCATAAAACAAGGGCATAAATACAGAACTGTTGAAGTAAGCAAATTTTGTGTTGATCAGCACTTTGAGATTTGTGCATGTGAACTTCAGCTAGATAATATTGTGTTGATATTAGCAACAGTGTGCAGGTCTCCACTAGGAGATTGGGAGCTATTCAGAAGAAAGTTTGACTCCTTGTTATGCTGTCTGTCAGACAAAAAGAAGAGGTTATTAATCTGTGGTGATTTCAATGTTAACTTTCTAAGCAATTCTGATAGGAAAAGTGAACTAGAAGTGTTGTTAACAACATATAACTTAGAATCAGTGATCAATTTCCCTACACATATAGCTCAGGACAGTAGTACTCTAATAGATAATATATTTGTACAGCAAGAGGATGTAGAACAAACACATGCTTTCCCTGTGGTAAATGAATTATCTGACCATGATACACAACTGATTAACTTACAAAATCTAACAGGGCGTACACTTCAGAAACCATTAAGTAAAAGTGTGAGGTTGCTCAACCCGGTATCTATAGATCACTTCAGAGAAAGTTTAGGAAATGTAAACTGGGAAGATGTATATAATGATCCAAATGCTAATGATAAATGCAGCATATTTCTTGATAAATTTATATCCCTTTTTGAACATTGTTTTCCAAAGAAAATTACTAAATGTAACACCACAAACTTTTCAAAGAAACATTGGATTACTACAAGTATTAAAGTGTCTTCAGAAAGAAAAAGAAAACGGTATGAGACAGCAAGAACTAGTAAAGACCCAGAAGAAGTTTTACACTATAAAAATAATTGTAGCAGCACTGAGAAAAGTTGTAAGGAAATCAAGAAATATGTATGTTAGAGAAGAAATTAACAACTCCAGCAATAAAATCAAGTCTCTTTATATGCTTCAAGTGATTGAAAGGAGTTTGCCACTTCATCAAACTGCGTTAAATTACATTACGTGTTCAGCAATGTTCGATCATGGGTCCCCTCCTGTTCTTGATATATATGAATGACCTCCCTCCTTATGTGAAACAAGATGCTGAACTGACACTGTTTGCTGATGATACAAGCATAATTAGTAATTCAATAAAAGAAAGTCCAGTAGAAAATGATACAAATAAGGGCTTTGGAAAAGTCATTAATTGGTTTTCTGCAAATGGGCTTGCTCTGAACGTTGAAAAAACACAGTACATCCAATTTTCTGCTGCAAAAAGTATAATTCCTTCAATAAACATAACGCATCAAAAGAAGTCAGTAGCCAGGGTAGACCATACTAAGGTTTTCGGTGTACATATAGATGAGAATCTTAATTGGAAAATTCATATTTTGGATCTCCTAAAGCGACTAGGTTCACCAACTTTTGCAATCACAATAATTGCCAATTTTGAGGATGTAGAAATTAATAAGCTAATATACTTTGCGTACTTCCACTCTCTGATGTCATACGGAATAATATTCTGGGGCAATTCAACACTCAGGAAAAATGTATTCGCTGCTCAAAAGAAAATAGTTTGAATAATATGTGGGGTTCATAGTCACACATCTTGTAGGCATCTGTTTAAAATGTTAGGAATTCTTACAACTGCTTCACAGTACATTTACTGAGTAATGAAATTTTACTCAACATGGACCAGTTTAAAATCAACAGCGACATTAATGATTACAATACCAGGAAAAAGAAAGACCTACATTATCCTTTACTTAACCTATATTTGGCACAGAAAGGGGTAAAATATGCTGCTGTAAAACTTTTTGATAAATTACGAGATGAAATAAAATGCCTGACAGACAGCAGTAATAGCTTCAAAAACAAATTGAAATACCTCCTTGACAACTCCTTCTATACCATAGATGAATTCTTGTATGTGAGTAAATAAATCTTGAGATATAATATATGCATGTTGTGCCACTTGAGGGAATGGGATAGATAATAGAAATATTTAGGTATAACACTATAACACTATAATATAAAAACCTTGTTTCTTGTGCGCATTTCTTGTGCATTTGACACACTCCACATCATAATGGTTTTTCCGTGCTGTTGATGAATGGTACACGTAACTAACTAACTCTTGCGCCACAACCAATGCAACAGAGCTGCAACTTGTGCAGCATTCAGTATGAAATGAATATGGTTTATTTTCCCTAAGACTGACTGAAATTCTGTGACACTGTGAGGAACGGGCAAATATAGTATGGCTAACAAATGCGACTGCAGAGGATGTACACCATGTGACTTCTAAAATTTTTCCCTTCCAGTAATTTTCGGATCTGCAGCCAGATCCCATCAACCTTCTGCCACGATATTTCGCCCAGGAGACAGCCAGCCATCCTCAGGTGAGTAGACGAAGTACTGAAGAGACTTCTTTATTATAATTTCATTCCCCTGCCAGATATGGTGGGGGGCTTGGAGGGGTGGGAGGAAGAGGAAAGAAGGGGCGGGGGCAGGAGGCGCACCAAGTGGCAGGAGACGGGGAGGGCAGGAGATGAAGAGGGAACACAAGGCAGGTAGGAGTGCAGAGACACTGAAGGGGAACACAGGAGAGGGAATGGATGTAAGGGGGAAAGCCACTCAGGAGAAGGGAGGGGAAGGAGAGGGAGCCCTGAGGAGGAAGCAGGAGGGAGGTGGGATCAGAGTTGGTACAAAGGGTAGATGTCAGGGCGAATTTTATCACACAGGAGGGGTAGATGCTGAAAGTTGCGTAGGGAAATGAGGTGGAGGGTGTGGAGATGGGGTGGGACACAATGGTAAAGGCGTGGCAACCGGCTGGGGATGGAGAGGAAGGGGACACCAGGGGGTGGGGGAATCGAGTTGGTGGGCAATATACAGGGTGCAGATGTGTTCAAGGAAAATAAGAAGGTGGTGGATGCACATGGGGGATGGCGAATACAGAAGGTGAGGCAGAGTGCATGGCGCTTGAGGATTTGAAGGATGTTATAGAACTTGGGAGGGGCGGAAATCCAAGCAATGCTGGCATAACAAAGGATGAGGTGGATCAAGGATTTGTAGGTGTGAAGCATGGTATAAGGGCGCAGTCCCCATGTCTGGCTGGACAGAGTTTCAGGAGGCAGAGTCTGTTGTGGGGTTTGTGTTGGATTAAGGAGATGGGGAGTCCAAATGAGGTGGCAGTCGAGGGTGAGGCCAAGGTATTTGAAGGTAGGAGTGATGTGGATAGGACGGCAATAAATGGTTAGGTAGAAATGGAGATGGAAGGAGCGGGTGTTTTGGCCTATGATGATCACCTGGGTCTTGGAGGGGCTAATACGAAGGAACCACTGGTTGTACCAAGTGGTGAACTGGTCAAGGTGTGTTTGGAGGGTACATTGGGACTGTTGAAGGGTAAGATAAAGGGCTAGGAAGGCGGTGTCATCAGCCAATTGTGAGAGATGAACAGGCGTGGGAGGTTTGGGCATATCAGCGGTGTACAGGAGATAGAGGAGAGGGGAAAGGACAGAGCCTTGGGACATGCTGGCAGAGGGATAGAAGGTATGGGAGTTGGTTCAAATGGTTCAATTGGCTCTGAGCACTATGGGACTTAACAACTATGGTCATCAGTCCCCTAGAACTTATAACTAGGTAAACCTAACTATTCTAAGGACATCACACAACGCCCAGTCATCACGAGGCAGAGAAAATCCCTGACCTTGCCGGGAATCGAACCCGGGAACCCAGGTGAGGGAAGCGAGAACGTTACTGCACGACCACGAGCTGCAGACAATATGGGAGTTGGAATTGTGGATAGTGACGTAGGAGGGACGTTAGAAAGGAAGAAAACAACAAGATGGACGAATATGATTGGGAGAGCATAGGTCTGGAGTTTGAAGAATAGCCCGGGATGCCAGACATGGTTGTAGCAATTCTGGAGGTCAGGGGAAACAAAGATTGTGGAGCGATGAGAGTTAAGTTGGAAGGAAAGAAGATTGGTAAGGTTAAGGAGCTGGTCTTTGGTTCAGAAGGAAGGCCAGAAGCCACACTGGGTAAGGGGAAGGAGGTGGTGCTGGCGAATACAGTGGGAGAGGATGGTCTCGAAGACCTTACTGAACACAGAAATGAGGCAGATGGGACGATAGGAAGAGGTATCAGAAGAGGTTTTGTTGGGTTTAAGGAACAGCAGAACAGGGGAAGTCTTCCCAAAGAAAAAGGCTCTGAGCACTATGGGACTTAACATTTAGGGTCATCAGTCCCCTAGAACTTAGAATTACTTAAACCTAACTAACCTAAGGACAACACTGCCACGAGGCAGAGAAAATCCCTGACCCCTCCGGGAATCGAACCCAGGAACCCGGGCGCGGGAAGCGAGAACGCTACCGCACGACCACGAGATGCGGGCGAAGTCTTCCCCAGGTCAGGGTAAAAGCCAGTTGAGAGGAGGACATTGTACAGGGTAGCAAGGACTGCCAGGAAGTATAAGGGGGGGAGGATTCCTTGAGGTGGTGGTAGGTGACACCATCATGACCATGGGTGGTGTTGCATTTAGAGTGGAGGATGAGTGTGATGTTGTGTGCAGTGATGGGAGTGTTGCTGTCTGAGAGGGTAACTGATCAAAGTACTATAAACTAGGGGTGAGTGGTAGGACAGAGGTATCAGTGCAGTTAAGGACAGTGGGGAAGAGGGAGTAATCGAAATGGAGAGCATTTGGAATGGAGAAGACCTCGGAGAGGTGGGAAGCAAAATGGTTAGCGTTACTGAGATTGTCAGGGAAAGAGCGATTGTTGTGTAGAATAGGATAATGCGGGGTGGGATGTCTACCATTTTTTTGTGAAATCTTATGGGACTTAACTGCTAAGGTCATCAGTCCGTAAGGTTACACACCACTTAACCTAAATTATCCTAAGGACTAACACACACACCTATGCCCGAGGGAGGACTCGAACCTCTGCCAGGACCAGCCAGATGGCTACCATTGAGGTGGTGGAAGGTTGACCAGTACTTGGAGGAGTTGACAGGGAGGGTGGAGGTGTGTGCATGTCTGGTGCAAGTCCCAGCACTTCTTTGCTGTAAGGTTTCGGTTGTGCCGTTGTAATTGCCGGTGGTGGATGAGTGTATCCCTGCCAAGGGTACGGAGGAAGGAGCAGTAGAGCCTGCGGGATTCACAAAGATGAAGGACGGCCTGTAGAGGGTGGTGAGAGTGGATGAGTTTGGTAGGGACATGAACCTCCACGGCATCAGTGATGGTCTTCTGAAGGAATGAAGAGGTATGGTGATATCAGCAGGTTGGTGAAAGGTGATGTGGTGGCTTTTGACCTGTAAGGCAAAGGATTCCCGTTAGGCATCCCAGTCGGCACAGCGGCAGTCATGGATGGACTTTGGAGGGGCAGCTGGGTGGGGAGCTGCAGGGGGACCACAGGCAGAGGAGACAGAGAGGACTGGGAGGTGGTCACTACCAATGGGATCGAGGATGCCCACAGCGATATGATCAAGGAGGTTGGGGTAAGTGAGGATAACATCAAGGGTGGAGTTACTTTCAGGACGGGTGTGTTGTGGCAGGGGAACAAGGTCACCATGGAGGATGCTAAGGAACTGATGCCACCACCAAAGGATGGCAGGGTCACGGCTGTGGATGTTGAGGTCGGCAGCAATCATAGGTGGAGAAGGTATGGTCAACATGAGAAATGAAATCGTAGGGCAGAGGAGCCGCAACACAGATATAGATAGTGGCACATGTGATGGTGAGAGAGGGAGAAAAGATCGTTGGGAGGAGACTGTCAATGGAACTCGTGTGAAAGGTACCAGTAGCCAGATGCACCACACAATGGTGAAGAGGATCAAATATTTTCAGAGTGGAAGGAGTCACTGAGCCATAAACCTGACTTCCATAATCTAGTCTGGACATGGCCATAGCATGCTAAGGACAGAGAAGAGTAGCACGGTCTGTGCCCCAAGACGTGTGGTCGAGAAGGTGGAGAGGATTATGTTTCCACGTGAATGTAGTTGTCATATGGCGATTATGGGGCAACAACATCACCTTTCTATAAAAAAAAATAGTGCGCCCTGATGGCTGGGTGGTCAGCATGACGGATTGCCATCCTATGGTCCCAGGTTCGATTCCCGGCTGGGTTGGAGGCTTTCTCCGGTCAGGGACTCGGTGTTGTGTTGTCTTCATCATCATTTCATCCTCATCCAGCGTGCAGGTCGTCCAATGTGGCGTCGAATGTAATAAGACCTGCACCAAGGTGGCTGGACCTGACGCAAAGGGGACTCCCAGCCAATGACGCCAAACTCTCAATTTTTTTATCAAAAATAAGGCCCAAGAAACAGGACTATGCTACAACATCTGACAGCTGGTCACCTAAATAAAGTTCTGGATCGGGTTGTAACGCCGGAAATGCATATCCTCCTGTTTCCATCTATTGTACTATAGATTTTTCCTTATTTTGTTACCCGAAGATACGACATTTCTGTGTCTTGGTTTGTTTTGTGAATATTATTTGTATTTTTACGCTGGGTCTTGCCTAGGGAAAACTATGCTATCGAACGATTACATCGATAGGTCGTGTGGAGAACCAAAGCGTTTAGGGTCTTTGGTAGTGTTAACTCTTCCGCGTGGATTGCGGGCAGAGAGAGTCTGGCTGCAGTAGGGCAGTGGAGCAGGTGTGTTGTGTGACGCTCCCGCGAGTTGCCGGCCTTTCGGGGTTTGGCAGCATGTAATTGTAAATCGGAGAAAGACGAAGGTAATGAGAAGTAGTAGAAACGAGCACAGCGAGAAACTTATCAGGATTGGTGGTCACGAAGTCAATGAAGTTAAGGAATTCTGCTACCTAGGCAGTAAAATAACCAATGACGGATGGAGCAAGGAGGACATCAAAAGCAGACTCGCTATGGCAAAAAAGGCATTTCTGGCCAAGAGAAGTCTACTAATATCAAATACCGGCCTTAATTTGAGGAAGAATTTTCTGAGGATGTACGTCTGGAGTACAGCATTGTATGGTAGTGAAACATGGACTGTGGAAAAACCGGAACAGAAGAGAATCGAAGCATTTGAGATGTGGTGCTATAGACGAATGTTGAAAATTAGGTGGACTGATAAGGTAAGGAATGAGGAGGTTCTACGCAGGATCGGAGAGGAAAGGAATATGTGGAAAACATTGATAAGGAGAAGGGACAGGATGATAGGACATCTGCTAAGACATGAGGGAATGACTTCCATGGTACTAGAGGGCAAAAACTCTAGAGGAAGACAGAGATTGGAATACATCAAGCAAATAATTGAGGACGTAGTTTGCAAGTGCTACTCTGAGATGAAGAGGTTAGCACAGGAAAGGAATTCGTGGCGGGCCGCATCAAACCAGTCAGTAGACTGATGACCAAAAAATAAAAAAAATAAAAATGCGCTCGACTTCCTATGTTAGTTTCTGACATCGTGTCGCGGACGGGAAGCGTTAGTTGGCACACATCAAGAGCCCGTTTCGGCTGGAGACCGTGTCGAGAAGAAGGCGCGCCAACATCCAGCTTCTGCAACAGCGACGGCTGACAATGAGTGACTGTCGCCACCTCCTCGATCGACGACTTCAAACCTTCAATCAACCAACAAGGAACACTGGTAGCACGTAAAGTTCAGATTTTGAAACTGTTAAATTTTTCTCACTAAATTACAGCAACGTAGCATGAACATTTGTTGCTCATTGTCCCAATTGCATTACCAAGCAGGGTCCCATCCTTTTCCGGAATGAACCCGAGTGTCGTTGAAATTCAAACGCCAGCATTAAGGTAATATCATTCGATTTCACTGCTTTAATTTCAAAGTTCAGTTTAGGTATTCATAGCTGGCCACAGTATTTAGATTACGCAACCACAAATTAAGAGTGCGAGTTTAGTTACCGTATTTTAGCTTACCTGTGACTGCAGCTCGGCTTGGTACGTACTAAATGTTACTATTGTTAATTGTTCAGAATCATTTAATTTAAGTTCAAAGTTAAATCTGTTATTTCTAAATTGCGTAGATTCAAGTAGCTTTTGAAATGATTGTTGAGGTAGCCCAAGACTAGCCTTATTTAACAGAATTTCGTAGTGCTTCAGAAACAAAATTCACTATTAATTTCAGTCACTAAATTAACTTTCAGTTTTCCGATTTTATTAATTCTTTTGCTAAATTAAGTCAGAGTGTAGCGAAATTTATTACTCTGACTAACTTTCAGTTTTCACACAACACGTGTCAACCTTCAGTTGCCACGCTTTTAGTGCTAATTATATGTGCAATAACCTTTCTTTTTCAGTTATTATAGTAGTTTTCCAGAGGACTGGCGACTGTTATTTTCCCCAGATCTCAAATATCTAATTAACGCCAATTAATTGTTAACGTGACGACCGCACATTTACTTTCTTTATTAATTTAACCCTTTTCTCAAAATTAATTTCCACCAATTTCATTTGCATTTTCCCTTACATTTATATGTAACTCTTTCCTCCCTCTTTACCGACAGATAAACTTCGGTGACGATTGCTTTTCCCAAATTCCCATTAGGTACACGAGTTTTAATTTTTCACTGTCATTATGGTCGATAAGTGAGGGGAAGGTTACAGTGTGTTCTATGGGTTGACGAAAAAATGTATAACCCGCATTTGAGGGAGAAAACTTTAAGCCTTGGGAAACAGCTCATGCAGCAATCCGGTGGCTGGCGCCTTTGAGCCGGCGCTCAGCAGATACTATCGAGTGGGAGCTGTGCCAGATGCAAAAATCGTCGACATACAGCGCCAGGGCAACCAGAGGCCCAACAGATTTTGCAAGCCCATTGATGGCTATGAGGAAGAGTGTGATACTTAATACAGAACTGGGATGGGATACTATTCTCCTGAATCTGAGGGATGCTGAGTGAAGTACTAAGTCGAACCTGGAAGGGCTGGTGGGAATAAAAATCGGAAGGGGACCGCAAAAGCCTCAGTCACAGTGGGTAACTAAAATGTGATGGCGCGACACTATGTCGTTATGTAGGTCAAAGAAGACCGCAAAAAGTTGCCGGTGGTTAGTAAAAGTCTGTCGGATTGTAGGTACCAATCTGAATAAATTGTCAGTTGGAGACCGTCCTTTCCTGAAGTCACACTGATATGGGGAACAACAGTCCCCAATATTCGAGTACCCAACATAGTCAGAAGCTAACCACCCTCTCAAAAAGTTTACAAACTACATTTGTCAGGCTAATCGGGCAGTAGCTGTCGAGAGACGTTGGGTTCTTCCCAAGCTTAAGGGTGGCGATAAGCATACTGTCTCGCCATTGCGAGCGGAAAGCACCCATGAGCCAAATGTGGTTGGAGACCCTGAGTAGCTATTGCCACTGCGTAATGTCCAAGTGTTGGATCATCTTGCTCTGGGTGGAATCTGAGCCTGGGGCTGTGTCAGGTAAAGAGGTAAGAGCCTGCAAGAATTCCCATTCAGTGAAGGGTTCATTATAGGGTTCGGCTTGGTGAGGGTTGAAACAGAGGGGGTTGGTTCAACTCAGTGTTTCTGCCAGAGAAAGATAGCAGGGTAGGAAGAGGATGCTAATGCTGCCGCAAAGAGTGTCGTGAGGTGTTCTGCATGGAACAATGGATCAATAGACAGAGCACCTTGGAGCATAAGGCTCTAGACAGTTGACTGTCAGTGACGGCCCAGAAGGCTATGGAACTTGACCAACCTGCAGTGAAGAGGCATATGTTCCCAGGAAGGAAACTTAGTGCCTCCAGCATTCCTTTTTACTTCAGTTGATAAGGCAATGAGCCTTAACACGGAGACTCTTAAAAGTGAGGAGGTTGGTCTGAGAAAGGTGTCATTCAAATCGCTGCAGATCCCATCAGCACTCCTGGACTTTTACCGCTACATCCTTGATCCACTGTGGTACATGTCGACGACGAGGGGGACCTGTTTATAGGAGTACAGCAGTGCCAGCAGGTTGAAGAATAATGGCAGAGGTGCCCTGAACGACCGCATCATAGCATTGCCCTGCAGAATGCCCAACAGGAAAGCCTGTCTGCCTGGCGGCGGCAGGGGAAGATAAGATCACCAAGAAGAGGTTACTGAGATCATCATGCGGTGACCAATGTCGGGTAGTCATGAGAGGGGGGGGGAGGCCATTGTGAGATTGATAGCAGTAAAGGTGCCATGACCGGCAATGAAGTGGGTAGGGTAACTGTGATTGACAAGACACAAATCAAAGCCTGTAATAAGCAAGTCAAGTAGAAGACCCCTACTGACGAAGTGGTTCTCCCCCACAAAAGGTGGTTACACCGAAGTACTCAAGGAGGAGATAAGGGGCCGGGAGTTGCTGTTTTAGGGTAGACAGTTCAGCATAAGGAAGTGGGCTACCTGGTGGAAGGTAGACTGCTGGAGTCGTTTGTACTCTAACCACTGTCGCTTCCAGGTTGTATAAATTTGTATAAATGGGTTCCAGGCATTAATAACATCGGCGTGATCCAAAGTACAGATCCCTCCAGACACCATTCCAGGGCTGGCATGGTTCCGAGAGAATGCCTGTTAACAACTAAATGTTGGAGAGTGGTCATCACAATAGTGTGTTTCTTGAAGAGCAAGAAGAATGAAGTATGAGAGGAAACAAGGCATTGTATTCCCAGTATTGACGATAATATCCCTTGATATTCCACTGGATTATTGTATGGTGAGAGTCCAGGTGAGACATAAAGGAGTCAAAGAGACGTCCTGTCACTTGGTCAGTGATAGTTCCCAATGAGGATGGGCTGACATCCATAGAAACTGGGTCTGATTCAGGATGAGAAACACCGCCAGGAAGCTGGGGAAGCTGCTGCTTCTTCTTCTCCCTTGGATGTAGGAAGTATGAGTTATCAGTAAAGGAATAGATGGCAATTGGACAGAGAGCGAGTGGCTTTGGGGGCCTCAGAATGCAGGTCTCTCGGCTGGCATGAAGGTGCAAGCTTCCTGAAGCGCCGGAGAGGGGTGTTCCGAGAGGGAGCCCTATGCCTAGCAGGACCCAGAGAAGAGGAGTCTTCCTTGGATAAGGGAGAGGATGAGAGGGAGGAGGAGGAGGGGGAGGAGGAGGAGGCGGAAGAGGTGGGAGCTGCTGAGGTTGAGGAAAGGGACGTCCTGTCACTTGGTCAGTGATAGTTCCCAATGAGGATGGGCTGACATCCATAGAAACTGGGTCTGATTCAGGATGAGAAACACCGCCAGGAAGCTGGGGAAGCTGCTGCTTCTTCTTCTCCCTTGGATTTAGGAAGTATGAGTTATCAGTAAAGGAATAGATGGCAATTGGACAGAGAGCGAGTGGCTTTGGGGGCCTCAGAATGCAGGTCTCTCGGCTGGCATGAAGGTGCAAGCTTCCTGAAGCGCCGGAGAGGGGTGTTCCGAGAGGGAGCCCTATGCCTAGCAGGACCCAGAGAAGAGGAGTCTTCCTTGGATAAGGGAGAGGATGAGAGGGAGGAGGAGGAGGGGGAGGAGGAGGAGGCGGAAGAGATGGGAGCTGCTGAGGTTGAGGAAAGGGACGTCCTGTCACTTGGTCAGTGATAGTTCCCAATGAGGATGGGCTGACATCCATAGAAACTGGGTCTGATTCAGGATGAGAAACACCGCCAGGAAGCTGGGGAAGCTGCTGCTTCTTCTTCTCCCTTGGATGTAGGAAGTATGAGTTATCAGTAAAGGAATAGATGGCAATTGGACAGAGAGCGAGTGGCTTTGGGGGCCTCAGAATGCAGGTCTCTCGGCTGGCATGAAGGTGCAAGCTTCCTGAAGCGCCGGAGAGGGGTGTTCCGAGAGGGAGCCCTATGCCTAGCAGGACCCAGAGAAGAGGAGTCTTCCTTGGATAAGGGAGAGGATGAGAGGGAGGAGGAGGAGGGGGAGGAGGAGGAGGCGGAAGAGATGGGAGCTGCTGAGGTTGAGGAAAGGGACGTCCTGTCACTTGGTCAGTGATGGTTCCCAATGAGGATGGGCTGACATCCATAGAAACTGGGTCTGATTCAGGATGAGAAACACCGCCAGGAAGCTGGGGAAGCTGCTGCTTCTTCTTCTCCCTTGGATGTAGGAAGTATGAGTTATCAGTAAAGGAATAGATGGCAATTCGACAGAGAGCGAGTGGCTTTGGGGGCCTCAGAATGCAGGTCTCTCGGCTGGCATGAAGGTGCAAGCTTCCTGAAGCGCCGGAGAGGGGTGTTCCGAGAGGGAGCCCTATGCCTAGCAGGACCCAGAGAAGAGGAGTCTTCCTTGGATAAGGGAGAGGATGAGAGGGAGGAGGAGGAGGGGGAGGAGGAGGAGGCGGAAGAGATGGGAGCTGCTGAGGTTGAGGAAAGGGACGTCCTGTCACTTGGTCAGTGATAGTTCCCAATGAGGATGGGCTGACATCCATAGAAACTGGGTCTGATTCAGGATGAGAAACACCGCCAGGAAGCTGGGGAAGCTGCTGCTTCTTCTTCTCCCTTGGATGTAGGAAGTATGAGTTATCAGTAAAGGAATAGATGGCAATTGGACAGAGAGCGAGTGGCTTTGGGGGCCTCAGAATGCAGGTCTCTCGGCTGGCATGAAGGTGCAAGCTTCCTGAAGCGCCGGAGAGGGGTGTTCCGAGAGGGAGCCCTATGCCTAGCAGGACCCAGAGAAGAGGAGTCTTCCTTGGATAAGGGAGAGGATGAGAGGGAGGAGGAGGAGGGGGAGGAGGAGGAGGCGGAAGAGGTGGGAGCTGCTGAGGTTGAGGAAAGGGACGTCCTGTCACTTGGTCAGTGATAGTTCCCAATGAGGATGGGCTGACATCCATAGAAACTGGGTCTGATTCAGGATGAGAAACACCGCCAGGAAGCTGGGGAAGCTGCTGCTTCTTCTTCTCCCTTGGATGTAGGAAGTATGAGTTATCAGTAAAGGAATAGATGGCAATTGGACAGAGAGCGAGTGGCTTTGGGGGCCTCAGAATGCAGGTCTCTCAGCTGGCATGAAGGTGCAAGCTTCCTGAAGCCCCGGAGAGGGGTGTTCCGAGAGGGAGCCCTATGCCTAGCAGGACCCAGAGAAGAGGAGTCTTCCTTGGATAAGGGAGAGGATGAGAGGGAGGAGGAGGAGGGGGAGGAGGAGGAGGCGGAAGAGATGGGAGCTGCTGAGGTTGAGGAAAGGGACGTCCTGTCACTTGGTCAGTGATGGTTCCCAATGAGGATGGGCTGACATCCATAGAAACTGGGTCTGATTCAGGATGAGAAACACCGCCAGGAAGCTGGGGAAGCTGCTGCTTCTTCTTCTCCCTTGGATGTAGGAAGTATGAGTTATCAGTAAAGGAATAGATGGCAATTGGACAGAGAGCGAGTGGCTTTGGGGGCCTCAGAATGCAGGTCTCTCGGCTGGCATGAAGGTGCAAGCTTCCTGAAGCGCCGGAGAGGGGTGTTCCGAGAGGGAGCCCTATGCCTAGCAGGACCCAGAGAAGAGGAGTCTTCCTTGGATAAGGGAGAGGATGAGAGGGAGGAGGAGGAGGGGGAGGAGGAGGAGGCGGAAGAGGTGGGAGCTGCTGAGGTTGAGGAAAGGGACGTCCTGTCACTTGGTCAGTGATAGTTCCCAATGAGGATGGGCTGACATCCATAGAAACTGGGTCTGATTCAGGATGAGAAACACCGCCAGGAAGCTGGGGAAGCTGCTGCTTCTTCTTCTCCCTTGGATGTAGGAAGTATGAGTTATCAGTAAAGGAATAGATGGCAATTGGACAGAGAGCGAGTGGCTTTGGGGGCCTCAGAATGCAGGTCTCTCGGCTGGCATGAAGGTGCAAGCTTCCTGAAGCGCCGGAGAGGGGTGTTCCGAGAGGGTGCCCTATGCCTAGCAGGACCCAGAGAAGAGGAGTCTTCCTTGGATAAGGGAGAGGATGAGAGGGAGGAGGAGGAGGGGGAGGAGGAGGAGGCGGAAGAGGTGGGAGCTGCTGAGGTTGAGGAAAGGGACGTCCTGTCACTTGGTCAGTGATAGTTCCCAATGAGGATGGGCTGACATCCATAGAAACTGGGTCTGATTCAGGATGAGAAACACCGCCAGGAAGCTGGGGAAGCTGCTGCTTCTTCTTCTCCCTTGGATGTAGGAAGTATGAGTTATCAGTAAAGGAATAGATGGCAATTGGACAGAGAGCGAGTGGCTTTGGGGGCCTCAGAATGCAGGTCTCTCGGCTGGCATGAAGGTGCAAGCTTCCTGTAGCGCCGGAGAGGGGTGTTCCGAGAGGGAGCCCTATGCCTAGCAGGAGCCAGAGAAGAGGAGTCTTCCTTGGATAAGGGAGAGGATGAGAGGGAGGAGGAGGAGGAGGAGGAGGAGGAGGAGGAGGAGGGGGGGGGAAGAGATGGGAGCTGCTGAGGTTGAGGAAAGGGACGTCCTGTCACTTGGTCAGTGATGGTTCCCAATGAGGATGGGCTGACATCCATAGAAACTGGGTCTGATTCAGGATGAGAAACACCGCCAGGAAGCTGGGGAAGCTGCTGCTTCTTCTTCTCCCTTGGATGTAGGAAGTATGAGTTATCAGTAAAGGAATAGATGGCAATTGGACAGAGAGCGAGTGGCTTTGGGGGCCTCAGAATGCAGGTCTCTCGGCTGGCATGAAGGTGCAAGCTTCCTGAAGCGCCGGAGAGGGGTGTTCCGAGAGGGAGCCCTATGCCTAGCAGGACCCAGAGAAGAGGAGTCTTCCTTGGATAAGGGAGAGGATGAGAGGGAGGAGGAGGAGGGGGAGGAGGAGGAGGCGGAAGAGGTGGGAGCTGCTGAGGTTGAGGAAAGGGACGTCCTGTCACTTGGTCAGTGATAGTTCCCAATGAGGATGGGCTGACATCCATAGAAACTGGGTCTGATTCAGGATGAGAAACACCGCCAGGAAGCTGGGGAAGCTGCTGCTTCTTCTTCTCCCTTGGATGTAGGAAGTATGAGTTATCAGTAAAGGAATAGATGGCAATTGGACAGAGAGCGAGTGGCTTTGGGGGCCTCAGAATGCAGGTCTCTCGGCTGGCATGAAGGTGCAAGCTTCCTGTAGCGCCGGAGAGGGGTGTTCCGAGAGGGAGCCCTATGCCTAGCAGGACCCAGAGAAGAGGAGTCTTCCTTGGATAAGGGAGAGGATGAGAGGGAGGAGGAGGAGGGGGAGGAGGAGGAGGCGGAAGAGATGGGAGCTGCTGAGGTTGAGGAAAGGGACGTCCTGTCACTTGGTCAGTGATGGTTCCCAATGAGGATGGGCTGACATCCATAGAAACTGGGTCTGATTCAGGATGAGAAACACCGCCAGGAAGCTGGGGAAGCTGCTGCTTCTTCTTCTCCCTTGGATGTAGGAAGTATGAGTTATCAGTAAAGGAATAGATGGCAATTGGACAGAGAGCGAGTGGCTTTGGGGGCCTCAGAATGCAGGTCTCTCGGCTGGCATGAAGGTGCAAGCTTCCTGTAGCGCCGGAGAGGGGTGTTCCGAGAGGGAGCCCTATGCCTAGCAGGACCCAGAGAAGAGGAGTCTTCCTTGGATAAGGGAGAGGATGAGAGGGAGGAGGAGGAGGGGGAGGAGGAGGAGGCGGAAGAGATGGGAGCTGCTGAGGTTGAGGAAAGGGACGTCCTGTCACTTGGTCAGTGATAGTTCCCAATGAGGATGGGCTGACATCCATAGAAACTGGGTCTGATTCAGGATGAGAAACACCGCCAGGAAGCTGGGGAAGCTGCTGCTTCTTCTTCTCCCTTGGATGTAGGAAGTATGAGTTATCAGTAAAGGAATAGATGGCAATTGGACAGAGAGCGAGTGGCTTTGGGGGCCTCAGAATGCAGGTCTCTCGGCTGGCATGAAGGTGCAAGCTTCCTGTAGCGCCGGAGAGGGGTGTTCCGAGAGGGAGCCCTATGCCTAGCAGGAGCCAGAGAAGAGGAGTCTTCCTTGGATAAGGGAGAGGATGAGAGGGAGGAGGAGGAGGAGGAGGAGGAGGAGGAAGAGGAGGGGGGGGGAAGAGATGGGAGCTGCTGAGGTTGAGGAAAGGGACGTCCTGTCACTTGGTCAGTGATGGTTCCCAATGAGGATGGGCTGACATCCATAGAAACTGGGTCTGATTCAGGATGAGAAACACCGCCAGGAAGCTGGGGAAGCTGCTGCTTCTTCTTCTCCCTTGGATGTAGGAAGTATGAGTTATCAGTAAAGGAATAGATGGCAATTGGACAGAGAGCGAGTGGCTTTGGGGGCCTCAGAATGCAGGTCTCTCGGCTGGCATGAAGGTGCAAGCTTCCTGAAGCGCCGGAGAGGGGTGTTCCGAGAGGGAGCCCTATGCCTAGCAGGACCCAGAGAAGAGGAGTCTTCCTTGGATAAGGGAGAGGATGAGAGGGAGGAGGAGGAGGGGGAGGAGGAGGAGGCGGAAGAGATGGGAGCTGCTGAGGTTGAGGAAAGTGACGTCCTGTCACTTGGTCAGTGATGGTTCCCAATGAGGATGGGCTGACATCCATAGAAACTGGGTCTGATTCAGGATGAGAAACACCGCCAGGAAGCTGGGGAAGCTGCTGCTTCTTCTTCTCCCTTGGATGTAGGAAGTATGAGTTATCAGTAAAGGAATAGATGGCAATTGGACAGAGAGCGAGTGGCTTTGGGGGCCTCAGAATGCAGGTCTCTCGGCTGGCATGAAGGTGCAAGCTTCCTGAAGCGCCGGAGAGGGGTGTTCCGAGAGGGAGCCCTATGCCTAGCAGGACCCAGAGAAGAGGAGTCTTCCTTGGATAAGGGAGAGGATGAGAAGGAGGAGGAGGAGGGGGAGGAGGAGGAGGCGGAAGAGGTGGGAGCTGCTGAGGTTGAGGAAAGGGACGTCCTGTCACTTGGTCAGTGATAGTTCCCAATGAGGATGGGCTGACATCCATAGAAACTGGGTCTGATTCAGGATGAGAAACACCGCCAGGAAGCTGGGGAAGCTGCTGCTTCTTCTTCTCCCTTGGATGTAGGAAGTATGAGTTATCAGTAAAGGAATAGATGGCAATTGGACAGAGAGCGAGTGGCTTTGGGGGCCTCAGAATGCAGGTCTCTCGGCTGGCATGAAGGTGCAAGCTTCCTGAAGCGCCGGAGAGGGGTGTTCCGAGAGGGAGCCCTATGCCTAGCAGGACCCAGAGAAGAGGAGTCTTCCTTGGATAAGGGAGAGGATGAGAGGGAGGAGGAGGAGGGGGAGGAGGAGGAGGCGGAAGAGATGGGAGCTGCTGAGGTTGAGGAAAGGGACGTCCTGTCACTTGGTCAGTGATGGTTCCCAATGAGGATGGGCTGACATCCATAGAAACTGGGTCTGATTCAGGATGAGAAACACCGCCAGGAAGCTGGGGAAGCTGCTGCTTCTTCTTCTCCCTTGGATGTAGGAAGTATGAGTTATCAGTAAAGGAATAGATGGCAATTGGACAGAGAGCGAGTGGCTTTGGGGGCCTCAGAATGCAGGTCTCTCGGCTGGCATGAAGGTGCAAGCTTCCTGTAGCGCCGGAGAGGGGTGTTCCGAGAGGGAGCCCTATGCCTAGCAGGAGCCAGAGAAGAGGAGTCTTCCTTGGATAAGGGAGAGGATGAGAGGGAGGAGGAGGAGGAGGAGGAGGAGGGGGAAGAGATGGGAGCTGGTGAGGTTGAGGAAAGGGACGTCCTGTCACTTGGTCAGTGATAGTTTCCAATGAGGATGGGCTGACATCCATAGAAACTGGGTCTGATTCGGGATGACTAAGACTGCCAGGAAGCTGGGGATAAGGGGGAGGGTGAGGAGGGGAGACATAACTGAGACAAAGGTAGAGGAGAGATGTATGGAGTCAAGTCTGTCAAACCTCTTCCAGGCCTCAAAGTAGCCGAGATAGTGAAGGATCTTTATTTCCTGAATTCTTTTCTACTTCATGTACACTGAACACACCAGTGAGTGAGAAGAATGAAGACCAGAGTAGTTGACAGTTAGGTTATGGGGTGTCAGGGCTCCCCATGCAAGGAGGGCAGCTACGGTCACCAAACATTGGCCAAACTTGAGACAGCAGAAGCAGTACTTGGGAGGTGGAATGTCGCATCTGTACACCATTACCTTGACCTTCTCAGACAGGGCACACCTTTCAAATGCCAGAATTAAAGTGCCAGTGTCTACATGATGATCCTTAGGGCCTTTCTGGACACACAAGACGAAATGAACGCCACATCGTTCCAGATAGCCCCAAGTTCATCATCAGACTGGAGGAGAAGCTCTCTATGGAAAATTACTCCTTGTGTCATATTGAGTGTCTTGTAAGAACCATAGTTACAGGGATGCCTCCTAAATGGTCACAGGCACAGAGGGAGGTTGTCTTTATAAGGAGAGACCCAGATCTCATCTTGCTTAGCGACTCAACTTCACAAAACTTGTCCTTATAATGTTCCACAAAGAAAAAGGGGCCGTTGGTGCTGATACAGACCAAGAAGCGTGGAAAGGGTTTCGCCCCAAACTGGCAGGCCTAGTCCTCCTATCAGGGAGTAGCCAAGGAGTGTAAGGCCACGAAGACAGAAACAGGAACTGAGACTGAACTACATCGAGGAAGAGACGCACCCCCAAAAGAGTGGCCAGAGAGTTTAACGCGTTTCATGTGGTAAATGGTTCAAATGGCTCTGAGAACTTAGGGACTTAACTTCTAAGGTCATCAGTCCCCTAGAACTTAGAACTATGTAAACCTAACTAACCTAAGGACATCACACACATCCATGCCCGAGGCAGGATTCGAACCTGCGACCATAGCGGTCGCGCAGTTCCAGACTGAAGCGCCTAGAACTGCTCGGCCACATCGGCCGGCCATGTGATAAACGTCCGCCTTGTACAACCCACTCCTCGTGGGCACCACCCAGCCACAGCAACAGTCGTCTGGCAGGATGGTCATTGCTGGGAGTTCCAATGCCCCCGAAAAGATGATCAACCACTCCTAGGCCTGCACAATGTGTTCACAGTGGAGGTACCAGCAATGTGATCCCTGTGACGTCAGGAGACTCAGCAGATGGGTACATAACAACCCCACCACACGGACAGGCTACCGAGCTGGTGACCTAGCAAGGAGGCTAAAGGGCTATGGTGGGGAGGGAGGGGAAGGGAGGATGGAAGAGGAAGAGGAGGAGGGGGAGAGGAATGCACACCAAGACACTAGAGATGGGGTTATTCTCCATATGACTCACAATAGAGATTTCAGATTTAGAGATCGTGGCCAAACCCCTGAGGGAATCAAAAAAGAAAAGCCAAAAAGTAGGAGGGAAAGCAACCAATTAAAATCGCAAGACAGAGAAAAGTCATGCGGACAGCCAGGTTGACATAAAGAAGAACACCAAAAGAGGGAAAGGAAAGGGAAAAGGGAAAGGAAGAATGACAGGGAAGGAGAAGAAAGGGAAACGAAAAGCAACCAAGAAAAGAATAAATGCTGCAATAGCTCAAGGACCCATGCTCACCACACACGTACCTACAAGATAGCTGTTGGCCCCCTGGGTGAAATGTTCCATCCTTGACAGTCATGAACATTAAACAGTGGTGAACTCCGCCATGAACGAAAAGCCGACGATTTTGTATTGTTTTGTAAAGTAACCCCATCAAAGTCTATGGACTCAGCAGTGTACAAACATATGTCTTGCGCCTTATTCATTGAAGACTTCATTCATATGTGACAATTAGTTCCCTATTTCAAAGTTGTCTGTGGAACTTAAATTTGTAAGTCTGTACCTTTTTCAGTTTCATGTCTCAACAATAGACAGTGTGAGAGTCAGGTGCACTTACGACTAAGAACTGTACACATGTTTCCACGAATTTTCTCATTAATGTGGAGTCTTTAAGTACACTATATAGGAATCAAATCTACAGCACCGAAACGCAAAATTGCACATAAAATTGCAGCAAAGTTTAAGTGTATAAGGAAATGGAGTTACAAGATACAAACCATAAAAACATTCTTGTTTAGTGTAATTATCACAACCGTGTAGCACAGTATTATAGCCTTTTGTGTGTCAGCCCCCAGTAGCTGAATGGTAAGCGTGATGCATTGTCAATCCTCTGGGCCGGGGTTCGACTCCTGGCTCGGTTTGGGAATTTTCTCCGCCTATGGACTAAGTGTTGTGTTGTCCTCATCATCATCCTATCATCCTCATCGACTGCAGGTCACCAAAGTGGCGTCAAATTGAAAGACCGGCACCCGGCAATCGGTCTGCCCGACAGGGGGCCCTAGCCATACGATTAAATAAATAGTCTCTTGTAAAATGACAACATTCATACACAACGTATGGGTAATATCCTTTTACTTCTTCATAACCAAACAAGTAGAGTGAAAAACGTGAAACTGATAAATGTATAATAAGATAAATAAGAGAAATTGGAAAAGAGAGAATTTATCCTCATAAATGAAAACTATCCACCAGAATCAATATATCAGTAAAATATGTCGTCTTACTTAAGGCGTTATACCATTAAAACTTATTAACTTACACACCTTAATCATTACAAGTAATGCAGGTCTTCAGGCTTTCCGGGCGAGGTGTTGTCACCTTGTGAAGTTAAGCTTTCTGCCAGTAATCCGCGTCCTACTTGCACGATATTTCAAGGAGGACTTGGAAATTGCGAGTTACCCTATCGAAACATCGTGCAAGTACGACTCGGATACCAGCATAAAAACACAGTTTTCCACGATGATACGTATATGTATCAATTCGTAGCGGAGCTCATCATATATATTTTATTTCTACTTGGTATATGACAACAATATTGCAGTTGACGACAGTTACAATGATCAAGTAACACAAAATTTGAAAGAGACACCGAGTAAACACGTAACTCCAGTGCTGTAGCGAAGAGGAGAATGACGACCGCTAAGTTCGATGCTTGAGGCGATGATCGATAGATAGCATTGATAGTCAACTATGTACATTTTCGAGGCCCATGAGAAAGACAGGCTGCAGCGCGTATGTCACGAAGGTAGGCCTGAGCTCGCTCGCTCTCTTAACTAAGCAGAGAAAATGCGTTTCTAAGCTTGTTAACTCGCAACTGGGCGTGTATGTACTAGAACTGCATCTTCTACTGGAATCTAGTATAACTGATTAGTAGTCATACAAACAATCCAACACAAAGTCCACAACAGACTCTGCCTCCTGGAACTCCTACCTGGCTGGGCATGGGGACTGCATCCTTCCACCATCCCTTCAAAACCTAGAATGCCATGCACTCCACCTCATCTTCCGAATCTGCCTTCCGTCCCCCATGCACATCCTCCATGACATCATTCCCTTCCCCCACCTTCTCCATTTCCTTGAACACATCCGCACCCTGTATATTGCCCGCCGACTCGATCCCCCCATCCCCTGGTGTCCCGCTTCCTCTCCATCCCCAGTCCATTGCTGTGCCTTTACCATGGTGTTCCGCACTCTCTCTGTCTCCACACCCTCCACCTCCTTTCCCAATGCGACTTCCAGCACCTACCCCTCCCAGATGATGAGCTTCACCTTCACATCTACCCCTCCTACCACCTCTAGCCCCACTTTCCACCTCCCTCCTCCTCAGGACTTGCTCTCCTCCCCCTCATTTCCCCTGATTGGCTTTCCCCCTCCTACATCCCCTCCCTCTCCCGTGCTCCCCTTCTGTGTCTCTACACCCCCTCCTGCCTTCTCATCCCTCTTCATCTCCTGCCCTACCCGTCTCCTGCCTGCTGGTGCATTCCTTGTCCCCCCCTTTTCCTCCTCCTCCTGCCCCCCTCCCCCCCTACTCTCTTTTTCCCTCATCTCCGACCTACATTCCCTCGGCAGGTCCCTGCCAGTGGTTTTTATTCTTTTTGAGTGTTCCATCATTTCCAGTGGTTTTGTTTTTATAAGTGTCTCTCTCTCTGTGGTTTTTATACTATGGCTGACTTTTATCTTGTGTTTAACTCTTGTGATTTTAAGTGCACAGCGAATTACCAGCTGCGTTCTTTTAACTTAATATGGGGACATGGACAGGGGGAACAGTTGAAAAGTCGACTTAGTGTATATTTTAACCCCCAACATCTCCATTTGCTGTGTTTTTTTCATCTCCTTTTTATCACCCCCTTTTTTGTAAGCATTCCCCTTTCATGTATGTTTTGTACAACTGTTTGACTAAAGAGCGGTGGACTGTACCACTGCCACTCCTCCACTGCCGATGAGGCAGGGGAATAAAATTACATAAAGAAAAATATAGTCATACAACAAAATTTAATATCAACTCTTCTGCTTCTGCTTCTTTGTAGCATTTAGTCTCTTCTGCATAACAGTCTTCATTTCATACATGGTGTGGTTCCTTATGCAACTGATAATCATTTTGAAATTATTTTAATTTTATTGAATCCCAGTACAGCCATATTAAATTATTAATAAGCCTATGCAATTTCTATTATTGTAGGGCTAGTAACAGTAACATTGTATAATAATGGATTCCAGTAGAAGATGTAGTTCTCGTTTCTACATACACACCTAGTTACGAGTTGACAGGTGGAGAAACACAGTTTTTCTGGTGAGCTGAGCGAGCGATCTCGGCCTACCTTCATGACGTATGTGCTATGAGCTGTCTTTCTCATAGGCCTCATTCATGTCCCAATACAATTTTAAAAGAAATACAGAATAAAAATATATTTATAGGTAAATTGTAAACATGAGCACACTTCATATCATAAATGAACAAACAGAGCTTTAAATAATAATATCATGAATAATAACAAGAACCTATTAAAGTTATGTAAACTAAGTGATCCAATCGCATCTAATATTCTACAAATCTGGTAATTTAGAAAGGTTTACGGCCTAAGGCACTGTCTCAAGATGTATTAAACAGTAAATTATACAAATGTCTTCATAACAAACTGAAGTATGAGAAGCATTGTTAACATACAACATTATGGACCGTACCTGAGATCGAAACTACGGTAGACAGTTTTCGTCATAATGAAAGTGTTAAGTAACAGACTTACTCAATTAATGAAAAGGAAAACACATAATTTATCTCAATCTTATACATCAGGAAACAACTATGGTCGTCGCTCGAGGGCTATGAAAAATATTGCTCGACGTCCAACCACCGAAATATATTTATTTGCAACTAACATCATAACCCACTCCACAACAAGGCTGACATTCTCTCACTTAGGAGAAAAAACAGCAAAAAAATTTGATTCTCCAGAACATAATACATTACTTTGTCCATTTTATTAGTGTAAGTTCTTTCACAGATAATGCTCGATTTGCATTAGGGGACGGGGATTCTCCACTGACCAATAATACCATTTTTGCCGATTCAATTAACCATGATTGCTAAAACTGATTTATCAGAGAAAAGTATCTGTGAAACAAAATCACCATAGAGTGCTAGTTGCTATATCAAAAAGCAAAAGTTCAAGCGATTTTGATAGTTGTTCCCATGTAGTTCTTGATCAACGATAATTGGTGTGGACAGAATTTGTGTTCATGCAATATGTGCAGAAAGCTTCTTTGAAAAATTCCTAAACCTCATACGATAAGCCGAGAACTAATGTACTTTTTGGTATAAAAAATCAATTTCTCATTAAGGATTCTGGAATTATTGCCTTTCTGACATCCTGGGATGCTAACATGAAGTATATGTATGGGGTATTATCATTTTTCAACAGTTTTTAACCTGTCTTGGTTTTTATTGATTACAGTGTCATATATCATGCAACGAGAAAAATATCAAATACAAAAGTTGTGTATATTTTCCCAGAGAATCCGAATCCACAGTGAAAGATGGAGGTTCGTATGTAAGATTTCAAAGTTGATCCCCTCACGCTTTCTGGGTGTCGGTCACGGGAATGATGTTGAGTTTGGTGTCACTGGAAGTCCCTCCTTTGAGACGAACAACTTTTATTATAACCTTTTCTTAATCCAAATTGTATTTTTCCAGATATTTCCAGAAACAGTTTTAAATGCCTCACCCTCTAGGTCGTATTGCACATCATGGATAATTACTCGTATCCTAGTACAAAGTGATAAAGTGACTCGCACAAGACAGAGTAGCGGTGAGAGCCTACAGTATGGAAAAGGGATAGAATGAGAAACGCGTGGGATTGTACAGAGATTACGCAAAGAAACGTGCTCCCCTTCCAGCAGTAGTTTATCATAGGTTGCTGGAGCAATGAAGAGTACTTAGCAATTGGAAAAAAGCGCACGTTATTCCCATTTTTAAGAAGGCTCTTCGGACAGATGCACATAATTACAGGCTGTATCGCTTACTTCAATCTGTTGCAGATCATATTTTACGCTGAAACGTAATGACCCCTTTGGAGTATGAATAAATCCCTCTGTAAAACTCAATAATTTTTCTGGAGACAGAGATCTTACGAAATAGGATGCTATGTTCCTTGAGTTTCGGAAGGCATCCGTCGAAGTTCCGTACTGCAGTTTGTTGAACAAGATATAAGCTTACCTGACACCAGACCAGATTTGTGACTGAAGACAGCACTTTCTTGCACGCAGAACACAACAAATGAATAGTAATGGAAAAAAAGTCGGCAGATGTAAAGGTAATTTCATGAACACCAAAACGAAATGAAATAGGGTCGTTACTGTTCACAGTTTATATTAGCGGTCTAGTGGATAACGTTGGAGCCACCCTGTTGCTATTCGCGGTCAGTCGGAAGGTTGTACTGCAAGAAGATTGTAGAGAAATTTAGAAAGACCTGGAGAGGACAGACGTTTGGTGCAGGGGGTGGCAGTTGATCCCGAACATAAATAAATGCAAGGCATTGCGCATCAGTTGTTGAAGAGGTACACTGTGTTTGATTATAGTATTGGCGATAAATCGCTGGAATCAAGAATCGCCGTAAAACAGCTAGGAGTAACCACCTTGTGCGGCATCAAATGAAAATTCCACATGAAAGATGTTATAGAAAAGTAAGATGCCAGGCTGAGATTCATTGCACTAATCATGATGAGTATAACTAATGCATGAAAGAAGTGCTTTAAAAAATACTCTTTTGGCTGATTATGAGTATTTACCATCAGTCGGCGACTCTTACCAACCTGGATTAATTGAATTGATAAGATGCAACATGACCTGTCAGGTTAGCCGAGAGCGCTATGTGCGGCTTCCTGGACTCGGGTAGGCGCGCCGGCCCCAGATCGAATCCGCCCGGCGGGTTAACGACGAGAGACAATGTGCCGGCCAGCCTCGATGTGGTTTTTAGGCGGTTTTTCACATCTCTCAAGGCGAGTACGGGGCTGGTCCCCATTTGCCGACTCAGTTACACGACTCGCTGACATTTGAAAACGTTTGCACTATTTCATGGCTTCCACTAGACACAGACAGCTTGGAAGCACTACTTCCATCCGGGTGTATGGGGCGGCGACAGGAAGGGCTTCCGGCCACCCTCTGAAACTAACATTGCCATTTCCATTGTAAAAGGGACGACCCCGCGTTGAAGTGGGACAAAGGCCCAAGAAAATGATGATGATGATGATGATGATGATAAGATACAACGAAGAGCGGCGAGTTTCGTCACGAGACGATTTAGTAAGCGTAAGAATGTTGCAGAAATGGTTAACGAACTCCAAGGACAGAAGCCGGAAGAGGGGTTTTGTGCATCACGAAGAGGTTTGCTGTTGAAATTCTGAGAGCTACGTTCCAAGAAGAGTCGAACAACAACATATTTCTTCCTTCCGCATACATCTCGCAGAATGACATCGACAAGAATATTGAGCCTTTACCGCCACTCTTTCATCCAGCGCACCATTCGCAAATGGAACAGGAAAGTGGTTTGTCGACGGGGAGGGAGGGGAAGGGGGATAGTGCTACCAGAAGTACCCTCTGAGACGCACCATAACGCCTGGCTTGAAAACACTGCGAGAAATGCGTGGTTCAACATAAATGCAGGAGTTAGCCAAGACTGCTGTTTGCGCCGTTGTATTTGACCAAGACCAGCACCTGTGCATTATTCTTGATAAGTTGCAAGTGTCAGTTGTACTCATAACGTGTTCTGTGTAGCTGTAAGTGAATTATGTCGCACTCACTCCGTCTTCAGGATACGAGTGGTCTACCGGAACCATCCGACCGCCGTGTCATCTTCAGTGGAGGATGCGATAGGAGGGGCATGGTGTCAGCACACCGCTCTCTCGGTCGTAATGATGGTATTGTTGACCGAAGCCGCTATTATTCGGTCGAGTAGCTCCTCAATTGGCATCACGAGGCTGAGTGCGCCCCGAAAAATGGCAACAGCGCATGGCGGCCTGGATGGTCACCCATCCAAGTGCCGACCACGCCGGACAGCGCTTAATTTCGGTGATCTCACGGTAGCCGGTGTATCCACTGCGCCAAGGCCATTGCCCGAATTATGTCGCACCTAAATCAATTAGAAATTGAGCAAGTTGTTGGTGCTCGCTCAATGGGTACTTTCGTAACAAGCTAGCCGAAGAGTTTGGTGTTTCAAGAGGCACCCCATCGAAGATTTATAGCAGATACAGGCAATGCAGCAGAGCAGCACTAGCTAAATCACGAAGAGGATGAAAGTGTGTGTTGAGTGATCGTGACGGGTAGGGATTGTAGAGGACTGTGACGAAAAATAAGATGGTGACAGCAAACAAAAGTCATTGCAGAACTCTGTCAGCGTCAGAATAATACAAAGGGAGTTCCATGAACAGAGAATTGCGGTGTGAGCTGCACTTCCAAAACCGCTTATCAGTGTTGCAAGGACACGTAACAAGAAAACGTGATGCCGAAGCCGTAAAACCTGGACTCAGGAACAACAGAAGAATATCATTTGGTCTGGTGAGTCTTGTTCCATACTGTTTCCAAATTCTGGCCGAGTTTACGGCACGAGAATAAAACACGGCGGAGGTTCGGTGATGATTTGGGTAGCCATATCATAGTGTTTCGTGGACTCACGGTTTCTCTGTACGACTGCATTACAGTGAAGGACCATTGTGGCTGGTCTGGTCAGTCCCATGATTCAATGTCTGGCTCCCGATGATACTGCATTCCAAGAGGACAGGGCCGCTGTTCACTCATGGAGCACAATCCAGGAGTGGTTTTGTGAACACGAGGATGAATTTTCGCATCTCCGCTGACCACCAGAGTCATGAGACCTCAATATTATTGAGCCTTTGTGGTCTATTTTGGGGAAACGGGTGCGTGACCGTTATCACCCCCATCATCGTTTCCTGAACTTGCCACTATTTTGCAGGAAGAATGATATACGATTTCCTTGTAAACCATATGGGATCTACACTACTGGCCATCAATATTGCTACACCATGAAGATGACGTGCTGCAGACGTGAAATTTAACCGGCAGGAAGAAGATGCTGTCATATGCAAATGATTAGCTTTTCAGAGCATTCACACAAGGCTGGCGCCGGTGGCAACACTTACAACGCGCTGACATGAGGAAAGTTTCCAACAGATTTCTCAGACACAAACAGCAGTCGATCGGCCTTGCCTGGTGAAACATTGTTGTGATGTCTTGTGTAAGGAGGCGAAATGAGTACCATCACGTTTCCGACTTTGATAAAGGTCAAATTGTAGCCTATCACGATTGCGTTTTATCGTATCGCGACACTGTTGCTCACGTTAGTCCAGATCCAATGACTGTCAGCAGAATATGGAAGGTAATACGAAACACCGTACTGGATCCCAACGGCCTCGTATCACTAGCAGTCAAGATGACAGGCATCTTATCCGCATGGCTGTAACGGTTCGTGCAGCCACGTCTCGATCCCTGAGTCAACAGATGGGAACGTTTGCAAGACAACAACCATCTGAACGAACAGTTCGACGACGTCTGTAGCAGCCTGGACTATCAGCTCGGAGACCATAGCTGCGATTACCCTTGACGCTGCATCACAGACAGGAGCGCCTGCGATAGTGTATTCAATGACTAACCTGGGTGCACTAAAGGCAAAACGTTATTTTTTCGGATTAATCCAGGTTCTGTTTACAGCATCATGATGGTCGCATCCGTGTTTGGCGGCATCGCGGTGAACGCACATTGGGTGCGTGTATTCGTCATCGCCGTACTGGCGTATCACCCTGCGTGATGGTATGGGGTGCCATTGGTTACACGTCTCGGTCACCTCTTGTTCGCACTGAGGGCACTTTGAACAGTGGACGTTACATTTCAGATGTGTTACGACCCGTGGCTCTACCCTTCATTCGATCCCTGCGAAACCCTACATTTCAGCAGAATAATGCACGACCGCATATTGCAGGTCCTGTACGGTTCTTTCTGGATACCGAAAATGTTCGACTGCTGCCCTGGCCGGCACATTCTCCAGATATCACACCAATTGAAAACGACTTGTCAATGGTGTCCGAGCAACTGTCTCATCAAAATACGCCAGTCACTACTCTTGATGAACTGTGGTATCGTGTTGAAGCTGCATGGGCAGCTGTACCTGTACACGCCATCCAAGCTCTGTTTGACTTAATGCCCAGGCGTATCAAGGTCGTTATTACCGCCAGAGGTGGTTGTTCTGGGTACTGATTTCTCAGGATATATGTACCCAATCTGTGTGAAAATGTAATCACATGTCAGTTCTAGTACAACATATTTGTCCAATGAATACCCATTCATCATCTGCATTTCTTCTTGATGCAGCAATTTTAATGGCCATTAGTGTATATTTATCCACTCCGAGGCGACTGGATATTGTTTCCTACACTACCTTAGGCGTAGTAATGTGTTGTGTCTTAGATGTTTCCATAATTTTGCACAGCTGCTGCAGATGAAGAGGTATGCTGCGCCTTATTGAGGCTTCATTCTTGTGACTAGTATCAAGCGTCACTTTTACTTTCTGTTCATGTGGACAGTGCAGGACGTCAGTAAAACTATGCATGCTTTTAAAGTAGCTGTATTAAGAAAATGAAAAAAGAATGGAAAGTAACACAGCCGCCGGCAGTGAAGCGCTCTTTTGGGAGGAACCGCAATCAGCACACGCGCCGCGCGGCAGCTGCCCATCCTCTGCACACGTGCGTGTCGCCTGCCCCGCTTGCCCCGCGCCGGGTATTCCCACGCGGGAGAGCCACTCGTGGAACACTCGACTTGACGGGGCGAACCCCCTTCCCGATCTTTGACCGCTGGATTGACTGGACTGCAAATAGTGACGCGCGAGCGTTACGAAACGGGAAGCGATTAACGCAAGTGGACTTGTGCCGTTGTCGCGTAATGGATGGCGCACGCAACTTGCAGCCGAGTGAAGTCATTCTCTGAAACATACAACGTTCCATCATCGAACCTATCGGCGGCCGTCGAAACATGCTCTGAGGTTTCTGTAGCAGATGGCTGGCAGACCTGAATACTCTCCAGCTCAGAAGCTTACGTTTTGTTTAAACGTAAGGCATTGAGTAACGACGGGAAATTTAAGTCTGGCTGATCGAACGGTGATTCCCAAATGGATGTGTGCAATGTAACTATGGCTGGTCTCGGACCCAATGGATAGAGAACGTGGGCACGGAAAAACACTTGTTGCTACAGGTCAGCGGCAGGACTTAAGTTTCAGTCAAGTCATACACTAAGTATGCTTAAATTGTTTTCACACACAACATAAAAGCAATCACAGGCCGAGTTTTGTGACTTCACAACGTGGAGTTTCACCTTCCACAGCATTCATGAGCACGACAGACAAAATCAGACACGTTAGATTTTTATTTAGTGGAGAGGAACATGGTCAGTGAGATGCAAGATCACTTTCTACGTCATAAACAGAACTGAGAAGGCGCCGTATCGGATCACGTCGTTTGCAACTGAATCCTGTACTTGGTGGTTTCTAAATCACCATTTACGTCCGATGAGTATATTCTGCTTCAAAGTGCCAGCAAACTGAGAGCCCTTCGAAAATGCGTCGTTTTTACTATAATTTGTCATAATGAAATTATGGGAAAGCAGGTATTTCAGGTTTAAGGTTTTTATTTGAATAATTTGAGAAAATCAGTCAACCAGTTGCTGGAATAAAGATTTATTAACAACTCTTGACCATTTTTTCAACAATTGTAAAATTGTCTTCTTCAGAAGTGATGGACACGGCGAATCTCGGAGGAAGCAACCGCATGTCCAGTAACACGGTATGTATGATTACCAGTAAATCCAAATAAAATCCATTAAAAAAAACATATGCACTGGAGCTGGGATAGGTGTAAAAGTCTTCTCATTAAAATGTGCGTGGAATTAAAACGCAGCGAAGCGGCTCATATGTGACTGATGCGTACTGTGGAAGTACGTCATTTCACTGTTTCGACACAGTGAAAATTTATCAAAAAATCTACGTTTTTGGTGCAATTTGTTGTAATTAAATGTCAGTTAATGACACGTAAGTTGCTAAAGCCGAGGAGAGCGTTAAATCCATGACAGACACTCATTTTTGCCTCTAACGTCTGTGGGATACTGGACGGAGTCGAGAACTGAGAGCTAAAGGGTTGCTGCTTCGTGTTCTGCTTTCTGAATGTATTTGTATTCATCTCCGTAATTTATAAAATATTCGGTGGCTTTATTGTTAGTTTAGAAGAAGTGGGCTCTGTAATTTGCTTAGATAACAGGCATTTGCAGCTACCTGCAGAAGGATTTTAGCACCACCAATGTATATTTTGCGTAAGGACTGTGAAATCAGGATAAGAGGAAGTAGGGCTCGCACGGTGAGATATGGACAATCGTTTTTCCTTCTCTCCATTTATGGGTCGAATAAGAAAGTAAATGACCAATAGTGGTACAGGGTATCCTCTGCCGTAGACCATATGGTGGCTTGCAGAATGTGTATGCAGTTGTAGGTGTTATTTATATACAAGAGTTCTTTCTGTTCAGAAGTGGGTTCCTTGAATTACAGGATTGCTATTATGTCACTGACTTATTCGCCATTTAGTATTCATTTATTATCCAAGAATCTTACCACACTGTGCACAAACACATGCATGAGCACGCATCCATGTACAAACAAACACGCATACACACACACACACACACACACATATATATATATATATATATATATATATATATATATATATATATATATATATATATATATATATACGAAGCACAGAAAATTTAAAAATAACATAGCAGTTGATAAACGATTTTTTTTGGCCCTATCTACAACAGAGCTTGCACTGTCTGCATAGGAGATTTTGCACTTTCTTGTTTCAAATCTGCCGGCCGCTGGGGGCCGTCCGGTTCTAGGCCCTTCAGTGTGGAACCGCGCGACCGCTACAGTCGCAGGTTCGAATCCTGCCTCGGGCATGGATGTGTGTGATGTCCTTAGGTTAGTTACGTTTAAGTAGTTCTAAGTTCTAGAGGACTGATGACCTCAGATGTTAAGTCCCCTAGTGCTCAGAGTCATTTGAACCATTTGCTTCAAATCTCTTATGTTTCACACATGTTCTAAAAATTCTGCTACTGAGTAGAAGTAGTGATCTCGTGAGTATCCCCTTAAGATTTTACTAAAAAGTGAGAATGATTAAACAATTTTTATCTTATGTGGAACACTGTTATAAATTTGTACCAATTTGTACCACACTACTTGTAATGGAAGTTTTAAAACTTTGTGCCCTTTCTGACTGGACATGAAATTTTAAGTTCTGCTTTTTACCGTGTTCATCGATATTGAAGTTTTTATTTATTCGTATACTAACAACGTGGCTACGCAATGGACAAGGGAGTAAATGTGATCTTTAATAGGATTAACGTAGAAATTTTACAAGAGTCCCTTTTTGTAAACAATCTGTTGGGCGCGAGATATTCAGTAAGCGACAACTTCCGTTGGAAAGGATTGCTGTAGCACATCACGATGGGGAGCATGTTTGGTGCATAGTACTAGCTCGCTTATGACCGGTCATCAACCAGATGAAAACCAAATTTGGCGTCCTTCACGATGAGGAACACGTACCGTGTGTGGACTACTTCACTCATGTACACTTGAATCCGTTAATAATTCAGATACTCCATTACGTAAGACTATCTGGATAGGGCACCTGGTCCGATAGGAGCTCCCAAATGCGTATCAAGGGAATCAGGTTTTTCTGTCTTCAGCAGTGTGCGAGTTGTTAACATGTCTCTCACAACATGTATCTATCTCGTTGAATTGAACATCCTGGTGTATCACGGGAGTCACGTTATCGTGCCGTTAGAATTGTGACTGACAGTCGTGAAAATTTCCCTCACGATGTATTATATCGTTTTTATTCATCACATATCATGATTGCAAGAACCGACAAGTGCGAGAATAATCGCACAATCACCTTAACTGTTCACGCATACGACTTGTTGACAAGAGAAATATACAGAAGAATGGAAAAGAAAATTGGTTTTAGGAAAGGTGAAGGCAGCAGAGAGGCAGTTCTGACATTGCAGTGGATAATGGAAGCAAAACTGAAGAAAAATCAGTGCACGTTTATAGGATTTGTCGACCTGGACAAACTGTTCGACAATTTATTTGTAAAATAGTGCAAGATGTTCGAAATTCCGGGAAAAATTGGGATAAGAAGCAAGACGGAAGAATCAAACTGGAAGCCGAAGGACGATGTGCTCGGAATAAAAAGTGTGTAAGAGACGGATGTAATTTTTCGCCCTTACTATTCAGTTTACGCATCGAAGAAGCAACGACGGAAGTAAAAAGAAAAGCCAAGAGTGGGATTAAAATTCAGGGTGAAAGGATATCAGTGATAAGATTTGCTGGTAATATTGCTATCCTGAGTGAAATGCAAGAAGAATTACAGGATCTGTTGAATGGAACGAACAATTTCATGAGTACAGAATAAGGATTGAGAGTAAATCGAAGAAAGACGAAAGTACTAAGAAGTAGTGCATATGAGAATAGCGAGAAACTTAACGACAGAATTGGGGATCACGAAGTAGATGAAATTAAGGAATTCCGCTACCTATGCAGAAAAATAACTTATGATGGACGAAGCAAGGAGGACATCAAAAGCAGACTAGCACTGGCAAAAAGAGCGTCCCTGACCAAGAGACGTCTACTAGTATCAAACATAGGCCTTAATTAGAGGAAGAAAGTTCTAAGAATGTAGGTTTGGAGCGCAGCATTGTACGACAGTGAAACATGGACTGTGGGAAAAACGGAACACAAGAGACTCGAACATTTGGGACGTGGTGCTACAGAGGAATGTTGAAAATAAGGTCGACTGATGAGGTAAGGCAATGAGGCGGTTCTCCGCCGAACCGGTGAGGAAAGGGATGTATGGAAAACAGTGACGAGAAGAAGAGACAGAATTATAGGACACCTGCTGAGATATTAGGGAACAGTTTCCTTGGCACTATAGGGAGCTGTCGAGGGTAAAGAATGGCACAGGAGAGGAAATCGTGGCGGGCCTCATCAAACCAGTCAGAAGACTGATAACTAAAAAGAAATTATTCTTACTGTTCGCCGCCTGGGAAACAGGAACAAAGGAAGGTGGTTGGCTGTCCTCGTGCTGCCGTCTAGAGCGTCTGTTGAAAGCGGGTGAAGGACGGTGGAGCCGCGGGTAACAGACAGGAGTTGGATGTCCATTCCTCATTACAAAACGTGGAGGTCGGTTGCTTGTCCGCTCTATAAAGCGCTATAAGCGGCGATGTGAGGGTGATCTGACGACAGAGTACAGTGATGGCGAGGGCACTAGTGTATCAGAACACCCAACGGCGTCTTTAGTACGACTGATTCGGCACGAGATCATCGATAAGGGCTGGAACCGCGAGACCGCTACGGTCGCAGGTTCGAATCCTGCCTCGGACATGGATGTGTGATATCCTTAGGTTTGTTAGGTTTAAGTAGTTCTAAGTTCTAGGGGACTGATGACCTCAGATGTTAAGTCCCATAGTTCTCAAAGCCGTTTTTTTCATCGATAAGGGACCGAGGATCAGCGGAAATGTGTCGCTTAGTAGGATGAATAACATTTCCTGCTACACCATGTCGATGGTCGCGTTCGGACACGCTGTCATCCAGGTGAACAGCATGTACCGCGCGTTCCAAAAGCGGACCTAAACGCTTCGTAGTTTCTTGGCCCATCGGTGTGAGTGAGTTTTGTTAAAGCGTAACGACAAAAGGCGTGAATGTTTGCAAAATATCTATTTCTAGTGCACATGACACTATAGCTCTTAATACTATTGCAACGAGAACTTATAATTCAGTAACTAACTCGTAGTACAAGTTTTACACTTGCAACACTTCCAATACCCGGAAAGGATACGGAAAATACTCGTAAAATTTTAATCTTCTGAATGCGTTAAACTTTCAAGAATTTATGATACCTACCCGAATTATTGACTGTAATTTAATTTCGTAGCTGCAGTTCTATTTATTTGTGAATCGCTTCTATAGTAATACTTGACATGTCATTGCAGTGAGTATTAAAATATTTGTATGCATACAGGCATAGTTTGACGGAAATTGCACGAGTGGTTGTCTGAAATCTAATAGTAGGGATAATTCCGGTATTTGCTTGAAGTAATTTAGGGAAATCATGAACAACCTACATCACAATGGTCGAACTGAGACTGAGCCTAAAAAAATGGTTCAAATGGCTCTGAGCACTATGGGACTCAACTTCTGAGGTCATTAGTCCCCTAGAACTTAGAACTAGTTAAACCTAACTAACCTAAGGACATCACACACATCCATGCCCGTAGCAGGATTCGAACCTGCGACCGTAGCAGTCGCGCAATTCCGGACTGAGCGCCTACAACCGCTAGACCACCGCGGCCGACGACTGAAGCCTAAATCCTCCCTAATACAAGTCTGTTAATTAAAGCGTAATTTCTTTCAGTTTATCACTTGTGTACAGTCTGTTAGTCTGTTAAGTAAGGGGGTAGTCGGCATTACATGCAGGTGGTAAAAGTTCTTTCGCAGACCACTGGAGCAACCTTGGTCCTTGACGTAATATCCATAATGCATTAGTTTACTTTGTATTACCGAGCGAGGTGGCGCAGTGGTTAGCACATTCGGGAGAACGACGGTTCAATCCCGCGCGTCCAGCAATCCTGATTTACGTTTTCCGTGATTTCCCTAAATCGCTCCAGGCAAATGCCGAGATGGTTCCTGTAAAAGGGCACGGCCGACTTCCTTCCCCGTCCTTCCCTAGTACGATGAGACTGATGACCTCGTTGTTTGGTCTCCTCCTTAAAACAAGCCCTTTACTTTGTGTTCCTGAGTGAGGTTTGCATGTGTTTGCCGACAATTTAAATTTAAAGAAGATGTTACAAATTCGTCAAAGATGTTTGATGTCGAAGGCCAAACGTCCATTCATCGACAAAAACAAAGGTTGCATACTGTAGGAGGACAATGATCCGAGGTATCGCAGCAGGCTTTGCAGGTACTGGAAAAAGGAGAAATGTATACAGGTACTGGATTGGCAATCACAGTCGCCTGGTGCTAATCCTACTGAAAATGTATGGTCTTACATCATAAATAAACTCCAAGGAGATAAATCTTCACTTTGAACGTCTCTACTAAGTGAATTAGCGCAAAACTTGGTTTTAACCAAGCATAGAAGATGCTAAGCAATTATCGACGCTGCGGGTGATTGGACGTATTATCAATTGCTACAGAATTTTTCTTTTTCTCCTGTATGAAGTATGAAAATACACTCCTGGAAATTGAAATAATAACACCGTGAATTCATTGTCCCAGGAAGGGGAAACTTTATTCACGCATTCCTGGGGTCAGATACATCACATGATCACACTGACAGAATCACAGGCACATAGACACAGGCAACAGAGCATACACAATATCGGCACTAGTACAGTGTATATCTACCTTTCGCAGCAATGCAGGCTGCTATTCTCCCATGGAGACGATCGTAGAGATGCTGGATGTAGTCCTGTGGAACGGCTTGCCATGCCATTTCCACCTGGCGCCTCAGTTGGACCAGCATTCGTGCTGGACGTGCAGACCGCGTGAGACGACGCTTCATCCAGTCCCAAGCATGCTCAATGGGGGACAGATCCGGAGATCTTGCTGGCCAGGGTACTTGACTTACATCTTCTAGAGCACGTTGGGTGGCACGGGATACATGCGGACGTGCATTGTCCTGTTGGGACAGCAAGTTCCCTTGCCGGTCTAGGAATAGTAGAACGATGGCTTCGATGACGGTTTGGATGTACCGTGCACTATTCAGTGTCCCCTCGACGATCACCAGAGGTGTACGGCCAGTGTAAGAGATCGCTCCCCACACCATGATGCCGGGTGTTGGTCCTGTGTGCCTCGGTCGTATGCAGTTCTGATTGTGGCGCTCACCTGCACGGCGCCAAACACGCATACGACCATCATTAGCACCAAGGCAGAAGCGACTCTCATCGCTGAAGACGACAGCGTCCCTGCATTCACGCCTGTCGCGACACCACTGGAGGCGGGCTGCACGATGTTGGGGCGTGAGCGGAAGACGGCCTAACGGTGTGCGGGACCGTAGCCCAGCTTCATGGAGACGGTTGCGAATGGTCCTCGCCGATACCCCAGGAGCAACAGTGTCCCTAATTTGCTGGGAAGTGACGGTGCGGTCCCCTACGGCACTGCGTAGGATCCTACGGTCTTGGCGTGCATCCGTGCGTCGCTGCGGTCCGGTCCCAGGTCGACGGGCACGTGCACGTGCACCTTCCGCCGACCACTGGCGACAACATCGATGTACTGTGGAGACCTCACGCCCCACGTGTTAAGCAATTCGGCGGTACGTCCACCCGGCCTCCCGCTTGCCCACTATACGCCCTCGCTCAAAGTCCGTCAACTGCACATACGGTTCACGTCCACGCTGTCGCGGCATGCTACCAGTGTTAAAGACTGCGATGGAGCTCCGTATGCCACGGCAAAGTGGCTGACACTGACGGCGGCGGTGCACAAATGCTGCGCAGCTAGCGCCATTCGACGGCCAACACCGCGGTTCCTGGTGTGCCCGCTGGGCCGTGCGTGTGATCATTGCTTGTACAGCCCTCTCGCAGTGTCTACATCTATGTCTACATCTACATGACTACTCTGCAATTCACATTTAAGTGCTTGGCAGAGGGTTCATCGAACCACAATCATACTATCTCTCTACTATTCCACTCCCGAACAGCGAGCGGGAAAAACGAACACCTAAACCTTTCTGTTCGAGCTCTGATTTCTCTTATTTTATTTTGATGATCATTTCTACCTATGTAGGTTGGGCTCAACAAAATATTTTCGCATTCAGAAGAGAAAGTTGGTGACTGAAATTTCGTAAAAAGGTTCGCCGCGACGAAAAATGTCTATGCTGTAATGACTTCCATCCCAACTCGTGTATCATATCTGCCACACTCTCTCCCCTATAACGTGATAATACAAAACGAGCTGCCCTTTTTTGCACCCTTTCGATGTCCTTCGTCAATCCCACCTGGTAAGGATCCCACACCGCGCAGCAATATTCTAACAGAGGATGACAAGTATGGTTGGTCTGACACACCGGTGTCAATGTGTTCTTTTTTCCATTTCCAGGAGTGTATTTTACTTTGTTGTCAAATAAATATTTTTACCAATTACCCCGACGACGATCTTACTTAACAGACAGTACAACGCAGTTTTCTTTAAACATTACTGCAAGGAAGTTGTTCCACAATTTTCATGTAGTTGTGCCGCCTTTTCTATATGAATGCAGATGGTCTACTACTTCTTTATATCTGCTACATCTTTATACATGATACTCAATATTCGATAAACTTATCTTTACAAACGTAGCTCGTTCGAGAGGTATTAGCATCATATCAACTGACACTACTTAATTCTGTAAAGTTATTGTCACTTGAGGATATTCATCCCCTAGCTTATCAACAGCCTCGGTAAATTTCTATGAAGTACATTATCATTCTCTTAGAAACGTGGCATTCTGGAAGGAAAAACAAAACTCCTAATATATATTCTTAACGTACACTGAAGAGCCAAAGAAACTGGTACACTTGCCTAATATCATGTACGGCCTCCGTGAGCACGCAGAAGTGTCGCAACACGACGTGGCATGGACTCGGCTAATGTCTGAAGTAGTGCTGGAGGGAATTGAGAGCATGAATCCTGCAGGGCTGTCCATAAATCCGTAAGAGTATGAAGGGGTGGAGATCTGTACAGCACGTTGCAAGGCATCCCAGGTTTCTCAATAATGTTCATGTCTGGGAATTGTTCAAATGTCTCTGAACACTATGGGACTTAACATCTAAGGTCATCAGTCCCCTAGAACTTAGAACTACGTAAACCTAACTAACCTAAGGACATCACACACATCCATGCCCTAGGCAGGATTCGAACTTGCGACCGTAGCGGTCGCGCCGTTCCAGACTGTTGCGCCTAGAACCTCTTGGCCACACCGGCCGGCTCGTGTCTGGGAAGTTGTGTGGTCAGCGGAAGAGTTTAACCTCAGAAGACTGTTCCTGGAAGCACTCTATAGCAGTTATGGACGTGTGGGGTGTCGCATTGTCCTGCTGGAATTGTCTAAGTCCGTCGGAATGCACAATTGACATGAATGAACGCAGATGATCAGATAGGATGCTTACGTACGTGTTACCTATCAGAGTCGTATGTAGACGCATCAGAGGTCCTATCACCCCAACTGCATGCGCCCCACACCATTAAGAGCCTCCACCAGCTTGAACAGTCCCCTGCCACCTTGAACAGTCCCCTCCTGACATGCAGCGTTCATGGATTCATGAGATTATCTCCATATCCGTACACGTCCATCAGCTCGTCCGACCAGGCAACATGTTCCCAGTCATGTGGTGTCCAATGTCGGTGTTTTACGGGCCCAGGCAAGGCGTAAAGCTTTGTGTCGTGCAGTCATCAAGGGTACACGAGTGGGCCTTCAGCTCCGAAAGCCCATATCGATGATGTTTCATTGAATGATCCGCACGCTGACACTTGTTGATGGCCCAGCACTGAAATCTGCAGCAATTTGCTGAAGGGTTGCACTTCTGTCACGTTGAACGATTCTCTTCAGTCGTCGTTGGTCCCGTTCTTGCAGGATCTTTTTGCGGCCGCAGCGATGTCGGAGATTTGTTGTTTTACCGGATTCCTGATATTCACGGTACACTCGTGAAGTGGTCGTAAGGTAAAAACCCCACTTCACCACTACTTCGGAGATGCTGCGTCCCACCGCACGCGCGCCGACAATAACACCACGTTCAAACTCACTTAAATCTTGATAATCTTCCATTGTAGTAGCAGTAACCGATCTAATAACTACGCCAGGCACTTGTCTTATCTAGGCGTTGCCGAACGCAGCGCCGCATTCTGCCTATATACGTATCTCGGTATTTGAATATGCATGCCTATACCAGTTTCTTTGGCGCATCAGTGTATTAGTTATTGACGAAGTGCATAAAAGTACTTAAATATTGACAATCTAATGAGGAGATATCACGAATAATCTAAACATCGTTCAGCGAGTTTATAAAGAACTCAGTGGACGGAGTTTTCTGCGTAAGGAGAACTGCAGAACACAGACACAGATATTGCTTTGTGCCATGAGTTCGCTTACATTATTCTACGATAAAGCCCACAATTCGTACTGTTTGTCACAATGCGCGTCAAATTCTTTTTGGCTTGTGTCTAAACCAAGAGACAGCATCAAAACAAACATCAGTGGTAAGCTTTAAATATCATTCACTGTTGACAAATTGTCATCTGTATCTAGTAGTGGTTATTACAATGCTGTTCCGGAAGCTACGAAGAGGTTCACGTCAAAGATAAAGTACTTTATCAGTTCTGAAATCCTGACTCTAAAGGTTTGTTAAACAAGAAATAACCGTTTCATTCCAGATGTTCATTCGCATTTATTGTCATTGAATATTAACTGATTACGGTAGAGGTATGTACAACAAGAAACTCGTACGCAACAAAATCTACAATGACTTATGGAGGCTGAGCACAGCACATTTGAAGACAACTCTGCAACTATCAAAGACCTCTAGATTTTTCTTTAAATTTGTGCAAAACCAAGTGTCATTATAAGCATAAGCAATACAATAGACAGCAATAAAATTATTGGAATATTAGAAAATTTTAAAATCAGCAGAATCTTGCTACAAGACCCAAAAAATGTCTTAATGTCTTAAATTTTGACTAATGATGACCACTTCGTATACACAAGTACGAAAATACGTAATATATATAATTTGCTTCATCTAAAACTGGGGAAGATCTTACTTTTTACCAGCTCTACTCCCCATTGAAGAGAACCGTAACAGATCCGTAAAAGGCGTGTTATAGAGGTGAGGCTGCCCCCGATCTGCTTCATTAGTTTAGAATTAAAAGAAGAAGTTTTAAATCAAAAATTATGTAGGAATAACTTATATACACAGTAATATCTTCGTGCAAGTATAACATTTCCTTCGTCATTGTAACAGTCTACAAAGAAGAAACACGAATTCGAAGTATGGCACTTCAGTTGGAAGAACTAGAGGCAAGATTGGAGAATAAAAACAAATCGCTAAAAAAAATTTAAACCACCCTCATATCTACGAAAGTGAATGACCTTACATCCAAGGGAAGAAGGGAATGGAAGAGTAAGTCCTAAAAAAATTGGTTTATCGTGAAATAAATACACCACAGTTACTAAAACAAAGGCAGTCATTTCAAAAGTGCGTATTCCACACCTATGACATCAAAATCTTCTGCTGGGTATCATTCAGTACCATCCTGCCACACAAGAACACTGTAACTTGCTTGCATGCTCCCTGGAACGCTGTCAACAAGTCGTCCGGGTAGTTGCTCCTCAAACTCGTCTGACTGTTCAATAGCGAGCGCTCTGAGTGTCCAGCACGTGGGGCTCCTGCGCTGCAAGTTTCAGCTGGTCCACATCAGGCTCGTAAGGATTCATAGCAAATGCAGCAAGCAGTTCCCTTCGGAAGATCCTTGCCTCCCGAAGAAAGGTGTTCACGAACGTTTGCAAGATGAGCTCGTGCAATATCGTCTTGAAAGATGAACCTGTGGCTGAGATGTACTTCAAGGCCGGAAAATAAATTAGAGAAATCGTGTTCCATTACAGCAAAGTTCTCAAATCAGCAATGAGGCACTGACGTACGTGGTACTGCCCCAACAAGACTGACCTGTCTTCTTTCTAAACCGGTGGGACCACAGGCTTAAGACGTGTCTTGGTACCTAATGGTCTTCATACTCTTCTACGATGCAGATGAGACTTCAGACAAATCCTGCACTCATCAGCGAAGACAACTAAACACCACTGATCCCACTGGCATTTCATTTGTTCTCTTGCCCACCTAGTTTTGATCACTACAACTAGTTGCATTCTTCTGGACAGGTAGCGGTCATCATCTGTTGTTGTTGACTGCATGCAAACACTTCGAACTAGTGTCTTCAGTGTTTTTTGTTTCACGATAGGAACTGAATGTTTGAATGATGTGACTCTTCAACTCCCTACGGGGTAATTCATAACGAAGTAGTTCACGTGTAAATGGCCGGATGTCAGTGTCCATCTGGAGACTAATTCGGCAAGCCATGAAGAACTGACTGCATAGGAGCTGGCTCAGGGCTTACATCTCCTCCCTTTCTCCGACCCGATGTCTATTCGCACGCTGTTCTACCCTCTCCACCCCCCCCCCCCCCCCCCCACCTCCCACCCCCAGGTCGCTCCATCTGAGGTTCGTGCGCAGGATCCACGGACACATGTTGGTGGCGTCTCTACTGTTTCTCTGCCTGCTCCTGAAGACAATTCGTTGTGGGATATCTCCTTCCTCTTCTTAATCAGACTCAGTGACGGTTCTCAAATCCTAATAAGAATTTAACTTCTACCACGACTGATCAGCCTTTCCCTTTCTCGAATCTTGAATTTTTTTTTAACGACGCAGAAATTGTCTGTGTCAGAACCTTAGTACCGTTGCAGTCTATTCCGCGTAATTCCAATAAGCAATATTCCGCCACTGCCTACTTTTTAGGCTGCTGCAGTCTGTTGTGCCATTGGTGTTCTCGGCGTCGATCTTTGACAGCACGCACCGTCCAAACTATGCAACTTGTGCCGCATAGGCAGGTGATATGATCGACACCGGATTTCCGCAGCCCGGGGTCCCCCTTGACACTATCAAGCAGCGCTTGAGTTTTAGCTCGCAGTCAGAAAACAGTCCTCACTTGATGTTTGCGAAGAATTCTTGCCAACTTCCCGCACAATACGCCACAAAATAGAATAAATGCAAAGGCTGCGTCCTCCTGAGATTCCCCTTCTGATTCCTCCGGTTGTACAGTCGATGTAGAACGTAGAGCTCTCAGAATTTGCCATTCTTTGCAGCCTCTTTATCCAGAAAATCGTCCTCAGAAGTTACTGGTTGAGGCGCTCATTGTGAGAGAGCGTGTGAGCCCCTGTATCAACGTTTTAAGCATGCCGTTCGTCTCTCCCCGGTGGTGGCAGCTGTCCATATGTAAGTATAGGTCAGTGTGTATCTTCTCACGGTACTCACTGTGCCCCAACGTGCCGTCCGCTCTTCTTTTTACCAGGACATCCAGAAACGAGAGCACTCCGTCCACTTGGACTCCCATGGTAAAACGGATGCTCTGGTGTATGGAACTGAAAAGTGTGAGGAGCCTTCTCTTCCTCAGGGCCATATAACGAAGGTGTCGCCTGCATACCGGAAGAAACCGGTATGTTCCCATTGGGCTCACTGCAGGGCTTTCTCCTCCAAATGTTCCATACACGTGTTGGCGATAACTGGTGAAAGTGGAGTCCGTGTCGCTACTCCGTCCGTCTGTGTTGTCAGTCGTTCCTGTTGTGTGTGTCTGCGCTGTACCGCCGTCAGCCCGTCGACCAGTGCGCTCCTGTTTCGCTCGATTCCGGGTACTAGTATTTGCAATTAGGTAAAAGGTCAACAGTTCGTTATGGACGCAAAACGTGTACAGCTCGTGGAACAGCAACAACATCAGCTCCCCCTGCAGCAAATAATTGCAACAGCAGTTCCAAGAGCAGTTCCAGCAGCAGACACCTTTTGCGTCAGGTAATCCAGCTTCTGTCAGAACTATTACAGGTACAAAGTCTACACCCCGTCCCACTGCGATCGCCTCCCAGACAGAGTCCCACCCATCCGCATTTTCGCCATTTAACGGTACCATGGAGGATCGGAACGCATATTTGCAGCGGCTGAAACATCACTTCGCTACTTTTCGAGTTTCTAATGACACTCTCCAACGGTCGCTCTTCCTTTCTTGGGCTTCCCTGCAGCTACCTTTCTTATATAAGAAGTTGGCTCCCTCTCAAACCAGGTTGCACTCACTTTCAAGGAAATGTGTTCGTTGTTGTCGAGCTATTATTCACAACGGTTCCACGTGATCGCATAGCGTCTCGAGTTCCATCAGTACCACAAGCAACCGTGCCAGTCCTACCGCTCGTGGGTGACGGATTTGCAAGGTCTGAGTCGTCGTTGCGATTTCACCTGTGCCAATCCTTCTTGCAAAACGTCATATGCGAATTCCCCGATTCATGACGTAGTGGTCCAATTGGGTCCCAGTCCAGAGGTTAGCACTGCGGCCCTCAAACTAGACAATCATTTCTTGGACGACACATTGAAAATCGTGCACTCTTTCGAGATCATGACGACAGAAAATGAACGTCTTACTGCCCGCCCCTAGGTTACAGCGGTTCCACCACCACCACGGGGACGGAATTGTCCCAAGCCTTCTTCCTGACAATGGCGTCGTGATTCATCACTTCCGGACGTGTCAGTGATCTCTGAGCAGCCAGTCAAACAGTGTCGGTGCATACAGCGGGGTCTACCTTCTTGTCCTGACAGTTTTGTGATGGACCAACATGCAGACTGCCCTGATCACTGGGCGCACTGCACTCGTTGTGGAAAGGATGGACATATCTGAACTGTCTACCATCAGGCATCTGGTCAGACCAACCCCACTCCTAACTTGCATCATGGGACAGTGAAAGAACTTCAGACCATCGTTCCCCACAAGTTGTTTATTGTTCTCACGATTTCTCGTCATGACGTCTGTTTCCCAGTCGACATGGGAGTGACGGCTTCCCTGGTCAATATCCTGACATGGTCAGCGTTCGCCCCGCCCTATCGCAAGTTCGTTGCATATGGTGGCAGCTCTATTCCTCTCAGAGATCAATTCATCTCTAGAGAAACATACAAGAAGGTTACACAGACACTAATGCTGTATGTTGCCAACAGTCATTTAGTTGGCAACATTTCTAGCTTGAATGCTTTCTCGCTGCTTGGGTTCTTCATCATGGACGAAGTTCAGGCCGTCTAGAACACAGTCCCATATCAGGAACATGATGACCTTTGTGCCTCTTTCGTGTCTCCCTTTGAGCCTGGCCCGGGGTGCAACACCAATTTTGAGGCACGTATTTCTTTACGTCCATTTGCGGTACCCTGTTTCTGTTGAGGACGTCCTCTTCCAGTCTCCTTACGGACACTCGTTAAGCTCGAACTCGATCGCCTTCACGAAGGTGGGGTCACAGAACCGGTGAAACTAGTGCTTGGGACACACCCCTGGTCGTGGTCTACATCTACATCTACATGGATATTCTGCATATTCCATTTAAGTGCCTGGCAGAGGGCTCATCGAAACACATTTACAATTCTCTATTATTCCAATTCGTATAGCGCGCGGAAAGAACGATCATCTACATCTTTCCGCAAGAACTCTGATTTCCCTCACTTTATCACGGTGGTCGTTTTTCCTATGTACGTCGGTGTCAACAAAATATTTTCGAATTCGGTGGAGAAAGTTGGTGATTGGATTTTCGTGAGAAGATTGAGACGCAACGAGAAACGCCTTTCCTTTAATGATGTCCACCCCAAATCCTGTATCATTTCGGCCGGCCGATTTGGCCAAGCGGTTCTAGGCGCTTCAGTGTGGAACCGCGCGACCGCTACGGTCGAAGGTTCGAATCCTGCCTTGGGCATGGATTTGTGTGATGTCCTTAGGTTAGCTAGGTTTAAGTAGTTCTAAGTTCTACGGGACTGATGACCTCAGATGTTAAGTCCCATAGTCCTCAGAAACATGAACCATATGAACCTGTATCATTTCACTGACACTCTCTCCCCTATTTCGCGACAATACAAAACGTGCAGCCCTTCTTTGAGCTTTTTCGATGTACTCCGTCAATTCTATCTAGTAAGGACCCCACTACAAGCAGCAGTATTCTAAAAGAGGACAGACAATCGTAGTGTAGTCTTCTTACTAGATCTGTTACATTTTCTAAGTTGTTGTTGTGGTCTTCAGTCCTGAGAGTGGTTTGATGCAGCTCTCCATGCTACTCTATCCTGTGCAAGCTGCTTCATCTCCCAGTACGTAGTGCAACCTACATCCTTCTGAATCTGCTTAGTGTATTCATCTGTAGGTCTCCCTCTACGATTTTTACTCTCCACGCTCCCCTCCAATACTAAATTGGTGATCCCTTGATGCCTCAGAACATGTTCTACAAACCGATCCCTTCTTCTAGTCAAGTTGTGCCACAAACTCCTCTTCTCCCCAATTCTATTCAGAACCTCCTCATTAGTTATGTGATCTACCCATCTAATCTTCAGCATTCTTCTGTAGCACCACCTTTCAAAGTCTCTATTCTCTTCTTATCCCAACTATTTATCGTCCATGTTTCACTTCCATACATGGCTACACTCCATACAAATACTTCCAGAAACGACTTCCTGCCATTTGAATCTATACTCGATGTCAACAAATTTTTCTTCTTCAGAAACGTTTTCCTTGCCATTGCCAGTCTACAATTTATATCCTCTCTTCGACCATCACCTGTTATTTTGCTCCCCAAACAGCAAAACTCCTATACTACTTTAAGTGTCTCATTTCCTAATCTAATTCCCTCACCATACCCCGATTTAATTCGACTACATTCCATTATCCTCGTTTTGTTGATGTTCATCTTATACCCTCCTTTCAAGACACTGTCCATTCCGTTCAATTGCTCTTCCAAGTCCTTTGCTGTCTCTGAGAGAATTACAATGTCATCGACGAACCTCAAAGTTTTTATTTCTTCTCCATGGATCTTAGTACCTACTCCGAATTTTTCTTTTGTTTCCTTTACTGCTTCTCCAATATACAGATTGTATAACATTGGGGAGAGGCTACAGCCCTGTCTCACTCCCGTCCCAGTCACTACTTCCCTTTCGTGCCCCTCGACTCTTATAAGTGCCATCTGCTTTCTGTACAAATTGGAATAGCCTTTCCTATATTTTACCCCTGCCACCTTTAGAATTTGAAAGAGAATATTCCAGTCAACATTGTCAAAAGCTTTCTCTAAGTCTACAAATGCTATAATCATAGGTTTACCTTTTCTTTATCTACACTCCTGGAAATGGAAAAAAGAACACATTGACACCGGTGTGTCAGACCCACCATACTTGCTCCGGACACTGCGAGAGGGCTGTACAAGCAATGATCACACGCACGGCACAGCGGACACACCAAGAATCGCGGTGTCGGCCGTCGAATGTCGCTAGCTGCGCAGCATTTGTACACCGCCGCCGTCAGTCTCAGCCAGTTTGCCGTGGCATACGGAGCTCCATCGCAGTCTTTAACACTGGTAGCATGCCGCGACAGCGTGGACGTGAACCGTATGTGCAGTTGACGGACTTTGAGCGAGGGCGTATAGTGGGCATGCGGGAGGCCGGGTGGACGTACCGCCGAATTGCTCAACACGTGGGGCGTGAGGTCTCCACAGTACATCGATGTTGTCGCCAGTGGTCGGCGGAAGGTGCACGTGCACGTGCCCGTCGACCTGGGACCGGACCGCAGCGACGCACGGATGCACGCCAAGACCGTAGGATCCTACGCAGTGCCGTAGGGGACCGCACCGCCACTTCCCAGCAAATTAGGGACACTGTTGCTCCTGGGGAATCGGCGAGGACCATTCGCAACCGTCTCCATGAAGCTGGGCTACGGTCCCGCACACCGTTAGGCCGTCTTCCGCTCACGCCCCAACATCGTGCAGCCCGCCTCCAGTGGTGTCGCGACAGGCGTGAATGGAGAGACGAATGGAGACGTGTCGTCTTCAGCGATGAGAGTCGCTTCTGCCTTGGTGCCAATGATGGTCGTATGCGTGTTTGGCGCCGTACAGGTGAGCGCCACAATCTGTACTGCATACGACTGAGGCACACAGGGCCAACACCCGGCATCATGGTGTGGGGAGCGATCTCCTACACTGGCCGTACACCTCTGGTGATCGTCGAGGGGGCACTGAATGGTGCACGGTACATCCAAACCGTCATCGAACCCATCGTTCTACCATTCCTAGACCCGCAAGGGAACTTGCTGTACCAACAGGACAATGCACGTCCGCATGTATCCCGTGCCACCCAACGTGCTCTAGAAGGTGTAAGTCAACTACCCTGGCCAGCAAGATCTCCGGATCTGTCCCCCATTGAGCATGTTTGGGACTGGATGAAGCGTCATCTCACGCGGTCTGCACGTCCAGCACGAACGCTGGTCCAACTGAGGCGCCAGGTGGAAATGGCATGGCAAGCCGTTCCACAGGACTACATCCAGAATCTCTACGATCGTCTCCATGCCTGCATTGCTGCGAAAGGTGGATATACACTGTACTATTGCCGACATTGTGCATGCTCTGTTGCCTGTGTCTATGTGACTGCGGTTCTGTCAGTGTGATCATGTGATGTATCTGACCCCAGGAATGTGTCAATAAAGTTTCCCCTTCCTGGGACAATGAATTCACGGTGTTCTTATTTCAATTTCCAGGAGTGTAGCTTCTAAGATAAGTCGTAGGGTCAGTATTGCATCACGTGTTCCAATATTTCTACGGAATCCAAACTGATCTTCCCCTAGGGCGGCTTCTACCAGTTTTTCCATTCGTGTGTAAGGAATTCGCGTTAGTATTTTGCAGCCGTGACTTATTAAACTGATACTTCAGTAATTTTCACATCTGTGAACACCTGTTTTCTTTGGGATTGGAATTATTATATTCTTCTTGAAGTCTTAGGGTATTTCGCCTGTTTCATACATCTTGTTCACCAGATGGTAGAGTTTTGTCATGACTGGCTGTCCCAAGGCCGTCAGTAGTTCCAATGGAATGTTGTCTACTCCCGGGTCCTTGTTTCGACTTAGGTCTTTTAGTGCTCTGTCAAACTCTTCACGCAGTACCATATCTCCCATTTCATCTTCATATACATCCTCTTCCATTTCCATAATATTGCCCTGAAGTACATCGCCCTTGTATAGATACTCTATATACTCCTTCCACCTTTCTGCTCTCCCTTCTTTGCTTGGAACTGGGTTTCCATCTGAGCTCTTGACACGTTTGTATTCCTTTTTGCCTGCCTCATTTACTGCATTTTTATATAATTTCCTTCAATAATTAAATTCAATATTTCTTCTTTCATCCATAGGATTTCTGGTAGCCCTCGTCTTTTTACCTACTTGATTCTCTGCTGCCTTCACTACTTCATCCCTCAAAGCTAGCCATTCTTCTTCTACTGTATTCCTTTCCCCCATTTTTGTCAATTGTTCTCTTATGCTCTCCCTGAAACTCTGTACAACCTCTGGTTTAGTCAGTTTATCCAAGCCCCATCTCCTTAAATTTCGAGCTTGTTGCAGTTCCTTCAGTTTTAATCTACAGTTCATAACCAATAGATTGTGGTCAGAGTCCACATCTGCCCCTGGAAATGTCTTACAACTTAAAACCTGTTTCTTAAATCTCTGCCTTACCATTATATAATCTATCTGAAACGTGTTAGTACCTCTGGGCTTCTTCCATGTATACAACCTTCGTTTATGATTCTTGAACCAAGTATTAGCTATGATTAAGTTATGTTCTGTGCAAAATTCTACCAGGCAGCTTCTTCTTTCATTTCTTCCCCCACTCCTAATTCACCTACTACGTTTCCTTCTCTTCCTTTTCCTACTATCGAATTCCAGTCACCCATGACTATTAAATTTTCGTCTCCCTTCACTCTCTGAATAATTTCTTTTATGTCATCATACATTTCTTCAATTTCTTCGTCATCTGCAGAGATAGTTGGCATGTAAACTTGTACTACTGTCTGTGGTAGGCGTGGGCTTCATGTCTATCTTGGCCACAATAATGCGTTCACTATGTTGTTTGTAGTAGCTTACCTGCACTCCTATTTTTTATTCATTATTAAACCTACTCCTGCATTACCCCTATTTGATTTTGTATATATAACCATTCATTCACCTGACCAAAAGTCTTGTTCCTCCTGCCACCGAACTTCGCTAATTCCCACTATATCTAACTTTAACCTATCCATTTCCATTTTTACATTATCTAACCTACCTGCCCTATTAAGGGATCTCACATTCCACATTCCGATCCGTTGAACGCCAGTTTTCTTTCTCCTGATAACGACGTCCTCTTGAGTAGTCCCCGCCCGGAGATCCGAATGGGGGACTATTTTACCTCCGGAATATTTTACCCATGAGGACGCCATCATCATTTAACCATACAGTAAAGCTGCATGCCCTCGGGAAAAATTACGGCTGTAGTTTCCCCTTGCTTTCAGCCGTTCGCAGTACCAGCACAGCAAGGCCATTTTGGTTAGTGTTACAAGGCCAGATCAGTCAATCATCCAGACTGTTGCCCCTGCAACTACTGAAAAGGCTGCTGCCCCTCTTCAGGAACCATACGTTTGTCTGGCCTCTCAACAGATACCCCTCTGTTGTGGTTGCACTTACGGTACGGCTATCTGTATCGCTGAGGCACGTAAGCCTCCCCACCAACGGCAAGGTCTATGGTTCATGGGTGGCGGGGGGAGGGGGGGGGGAAGGTGGGGATTTTCTAAGTGTTCTGTCAATAAAACGAAGTCTTTGGTTATCTTTCCCCACAACATTTTCTATGTGTTACTTCCAATGTAAGTTATTCGTAATTGTAATTCCTAGGTATTTAGTTGAATTTGCGGTCTTTAAATTTGACTGATTTATCGTGTAACCTAAGTTTAACGGATTCCCTTTAGCATGATGACCTCTCACTTTTCATTATTTGGGGTCAATTGCCAATTTTCGCATCACTGTGATATCTTTTCTAAATCGTTTTGCAGTTTGTTTTGATTTTCTGATGACTTTATTAGTCGATAAACGACAGCGTCATCTGCAAACAACCTAAGAAGGCTGATCAGATTGTCTCCCAAATCGTTTATAAAGATAAGGAATAGCAGAGGGCTTATAACACTACCTTGGGGAACGCCAGAAATCACTTTTGTTTTACTCGATGGCTTTCCGTCAGTTTCTCCGAACTGTGACCTCTCCGACAGGAAATCACGAATCCAGTCACATAACTGAGACGATATTCCATAAGCACGCAATTTCACTACAAGCCGCTTGTGTGGTATAGTGACCTGAAGCCAAATGAGTCCCTCCGGCTTCGTGGAGATTTTAAGTCAAGCTCTGGTGGAAACGAACTCCATACCATGGCAAGAGGTCATCTTCTCAAAGCTTGTTAGAGGTGAATGTTTTTCGACAATAGATCTTGCTGGTGCTTATTTACGGATTGTGGTGGCTCAATGTATTGTTGTCGTCCATCCCTCCTTATCACCTTTTGGCTGATACAAACACAAGCGTTTGTCTTTTTGGAAATCTTCTGCTCCAGCGATCTTCCAGAAATACCTGGAACAGTTAACTATGCCCATCTCAGTTTTTACTAATTACCTTGCTGACTTAGTTGTTATGGGTGCTATGCGCCAAGACCACCTACGTAACCCCTACGTACATTATTTACTATGCTGTATGATGTGGGGCTCAAGTGCTGCCTGCACAAATGCTAGTTTTCCAGTATCAAGTGCACTACTTTGGCCACTTGCACACCAAAGATTGGATTCAGTCCACTGACTAATGTTTCCGCTATTGACTCTCTATCGTGTCTCCAAAACCTCCAAGAGTTGCAGGCTTTTTTGGTAAAAGAGAATTACTATCTAAGTTCCTTCCACAGCCATCATACATTATACATCCCCTCAACCAGTTGCGGAAGAGAGGCGTGCTTTTCAGCGGTCGGTGGCCTATGGGCAGGGCTTCATGCCTTTGAAGTGCATGTTACATATTGCACCCTAACTTGTCTCCTTTCCCCCATCACACCCCCTTGTTTTGGCTGTGGAAACTTCTTCCTGTGGCATTGGTGCAGTGTTGGCACACCGTAATAATGACGGTAAGAAGCAACCGTCGGCCTAAGCATCCAAAACACTGACGCCTGCCCAATGCAATTACTCCCAGATCGAGAAAGGCATTGGCGATCATCTTTGCCGTGAATATGTTCAGTCTGTACCTATTTGGGGCCTTGTTTACTCTAGGTACAGACCATAAACCGTTAGTAGCACTCTTTGGGCCACACTCTCAGCTTCCAGAGCGCATTGCTCAAAGGCTCCAGAGTTGGACTCTTTTTCCTTAACTCCTACAATTACACCATCAAGTACAAGCCTACTGCACAGCAGGCAAACGTGGATTCCCTCTGGCGTTTATCCTCAGGCCCGGACCCGGCATTTGACCAAATGGAGATCTGCTGTTTTCACATCGATGTGGAATGACAATACACCTTGAAACACCTTGGATGGCTTTCCCGTTACCGCTACTCACGTTGCGGTGGACACGCGCTGCGACCCTATCTTCCAGCGTGTCATACACAATGTACTCCATGGGTGATCCACTTTTTTTTGAAATCAGCTGATCCTGAGCTCCAGGCCGGAGCTTGTCTCTCTCATCGATTGTCCGTCTTCTACAACGTGCTGCTGCTGGTTTCGGAGGCAGATACCCACCGTGTTGTTATCCTGGCTACTTTATGCACTTAGTCTTGGAACACTTCCATCATGGGCATTGGGATATGTCACGGATGAAAACGCTTGCCAGGCGACTTGTCTACTGGCCAAGACTGAATATGGATGTGGAGGCTAAGGTGCGCTGCTGTTATGCATGTGCTCACCATTAAGCTGCTCCAGCTCAGTCGTTCGCCCCATGGCCTACTCCCTGTCGCCCTTGGGATCGCATTCATCTCGAGTTTGCTGGCCCCTTCCTCACCTCTATGCGGCTCATTTTCGTGGACACTTATTCAGACTTCCCCATTTGGTCAGGATGACGTCCATCATCACAGTTGCCACACTCAGTGCCCTTCCAAGGATTCTTGCCACTGAAGGGCTTCCGCATATCTTAACTGACAATAGGCCCCATTTCACAGCTACAGCCTTTTAATAGTTCTGCACTGCCAATGGCATCAAATACCTGTGTAGCCCTGCGTTTCACGCCTCGTCCAGTGGCGAAGCAGAGTGGATGGTGCGCCGATTTAAGCAACAAATGTTGAAGTTCATGGGTGCATCTATCATGACAGTAGCACTCAAAATTTTCCTAATCACGTACAGGACCACCCCTGTCTGTGACTACAGCCCTGCAGAACTCCTTCATGGCCGACAGCCACATACCCACCTCCATCTCCTGATACCCAACCGAAGCACCTGAGAACCGACATTCTGGAAGATACCTTCCAATTTTTTTTCTGTTTGGACGAGTTCCTATGGGGCAAAACCCTCATGGATGCCGGTTACAGTAGTGGCCACTCATGGGCAACGCCTTACGACAGTTGATACCCCAAGATATTTGGAGCATTGGCACATGAACTAACTTTTTCCCCGCCTTGAGCCTACACCTTCAGCGGTGGATCGCTCTGAGTTGGAATCCCAATCCTCACACATCCCTCTGCCTCAGGCTCCAGGACACCATCGGCAGCTCCTGGAGCACGGGTGTGGAGGTCGAGACATCAGTACAGCCTCTGTCTGCTCTGGGGTCATCTCCCACTCTGCAGTTCCCCAGCACAGTGCCAGAAGTCCCGAGCTCCTTCTACCAGATGGCAGCCTCCCCTGACGGGGCACCATCGTTCACCTCCCAAAACATCATTCAAGACGCTTCAGGCCCTACGCGGCCATTTCGCGTTGGGGGGGTCCGGTAATTTTGACAGCCCGGCAGAAGGCAAGCACGTAGACCACAGCCGCTGGGAAGCGCACCTATAATCTGCGAACGCTGCTGTCGCCGTCATAGCGGTATGCGCGGGCCACGCCCATCGCTCCGACTTATCAGCGCTCACGGTGTACTTATAAAGCCGGCAGAGACTGCAGTCGTGTTCCCACAGCCCTCGTGATCGTTTAGCTATTCCTCGTTTCTCTGGTCGCTGATAGTTGTTACGTCCTGTATCCGATTTGGTTTTGCTCTCTGATCTTGGTATTTCTCCGTGTGGTCTGTGTTGTCAGCCGTCCCTGTTGTGTGTGTCTGCGTTGTACGGCGATTCGCATTGACGCCGTCGGCCCATCGGCCAGTGCGCTCCGGTCTCGCTCGATTCCGGTTACTGGAGGTTCCACAGATTTCGTTCACGTAAGAGCACTACAGGTTTCACGAGGTATACCCTTAGCTGTTTAAGATGGAAGTCGTGCATCTGAGTGTTCCTTGTAGTGAAGATGTTCATGATAGGTGCGCATTTAAGAGTCTGTACAAAATTGAGTGTTGCCTTAAGAACTGAAACCGTGTTCTCATACAGCTGCTTTGCCATGAGATTCATGGCAGTCTTACAAGAAGCACCAGAATATATTCTCTCTCATACAAACTCAATATCCGACGTCTGGTGGCCTTCTTAGGTGCGGCATTGCCGTGGCTCAGGTGACACCACCAATCCATTCCCACGTCCACGAAGTGAAATGGTTGGCCAGCTGTAGAGGTAATTTGAATCTCCTTTGTTAGTCGAGTCCAAGCACCAACGAATAAAGCATACCCTACCCACGTTTCTTGATTCTTCTGGCTGCCGCCAAATCGACGTGGTGAGTTATCTTGGTACGTTTTTTATAGAATCTCGTAAGGAATGCAAAGTCATTCAGGAAAAGGCTCCTTCACTTGTGAAGTCTTTCTATATTGTAGTACATCTTCTCCCAGTCCAGGTAAGCGATGACATTATTCAGCTTCTCCCGGCATAGTTCACGAATATGCCAGTGGCCAACGGGTACAATATTTCGGCAAGCAGCCACATTGCTACGATCAGGTTTTCTGACTAACTGATTGCCTGGATGAAAGAGACATGACCTATAAACTGAAGGAACCACAGGTTGTTGAGAGTTTCCAAGGGACCGTTAGGCAACGTTAAGCCGAAAGGAATACAATAGAAGATGAATGGGTAGCTTTGAGAAATGAAGTAGTGAAAGCAGTAGCGGATCATGTAAGTACATACACAAAGCCTAGTAGAAATTATTTGATACCTTATTATATATGAAGTCCAAATGATGGAAGAAATATTTTTTGAAAATCAGTAAATGGAACAGGTAAAATTCAATACCAATAGAAAAAATGAGATTGACAGGAAGTGCAACGTGTGAAAGCAGGTGTAGCTGGACGATAAACGCAAGGCTGTAGAAGCATCCATGCCTTTGGGAAAGATAAGTTTCCACCTATATGCCAATAGGAAAATTAAAGAATCCCTTGGTGAATAGAGAAACAGCTCCGATGAAAAGATCGTACTAAGCAAAGAAGGGAAAGCTGAAATGTGCAAGAAGTAGGTAGAGGTTACTTAAAATGGAAACAAATATTAAGACTGTATTATATGGCATGAAAGATATATGATAGGCGAAATACTCTCTGATTTCAGGAAAAATGTAATACATCCAGTTCCAAAAAGGCAGATGCTGATTGTTATGAATACTACCGAAACATAAGTTTAATGAGCCATAGTTGCACATTACTGACACGAATTATATACAGAAGAGTGGAAAAACTGGTGGAAGTCGTTTTCGGAGAAATGTAGGAACACTTGACGCAACGCTGACTTTACGACTTATCTCAGAAGATCCGTTATGATAAAGCAAACCTACGTTTAGGGCATTAGTGGATTTAGAGAAAGCTTTTAAAAATACTGACTGGACAATACTGTTTAAAATTTTAAAGGCGCCAGGTCAAAATATTGGAAGTGAAAGGTTATTTATAGCTTATAAAGAAAGCAGACTGCAGCTGTATGAGGCGGCGGGCATTAAAAGGGAAGCAGTGGTTGAGATGGGAGTGAGTCTTGGTTGTAGCCGATTCCTAACGTTACTCAGTTTGCGCATTCAGCAAACTGTAAAAGAATTCAAAAAGAAATGTGGAAAAATAATTAAAGTTTAGGGAGGATAAATAACAATTTTTAGGTTTACCGATGACATTGTAATTCTGGCAGACACGGAAAAGAACCTGGACAGGCAGTTGAATGGAATGGATAGTGTCTTGAAAAGATGAACATCAACAAAAGTAAAACAAGGGTTACGGAATGCAGTCGAATTAAATTAGATGATAACTGAGTGAATTAGATTAGGAAATGAGACACTAAAATACTAGACGAGTTTAGTTATCTGGACAGCAAAGTAACTAATCATGGCCGAAGTATGAAGGATATAAAGGCAGACTGGAAATGGTGAGGAAAACGATTACGCAAAAGAGAAATTTGCTAACAACGAATGTAAATTTAATTTCCAGGAATTCTTTTATGAAACTACGTGAGTAGGTGAAACGTGACGATAAGAAGTTCGGATAAGAAGAGAATTACGAGGTACTGAATCGATTTGGGGAAAAAAAAGACATTTGTGGACGTACCTGACTAAAAGATTGGACCGGTTGGCGGGGTACACCCTGAGGAACCAAGGAATAGTCACTTTGTCAATGGAGTGTGGGGTAGGGAGAGGGCGAGGGAGTAAAAACTAGAGAGAGAGACCTAGACATGAATACAGTAAGCCAGTTGAAAAAGATGCAGACTCCAGTACTTATTCGGAGATGAAGTGGCTTTCTCAGGTTAGAGTAGCGTGGAGAGCTACACCAAACCAATATTCGACTGAACACGACAACAACACTTCCATAATTGATTAAAGTAAATGTATTTACATTTAACTATGGAACTGAGTAATATCAAAACTTGAAATGAACATTAAAAGCAATATTTTGAACGCTTATTACCGTAAGAAATAAAATAGATCAGCAGTATAAAATAAAATACAAAATAAAATACTTGAAGTGTGACCAAAAAGAAAGAGATCGAAAAGTATGTATACGAAATATAGTATATAAATGCTAATCTTGTTGAATTTCTGAACGTCTCCATGTCATCACAATGATGTGAAGTAACCACCGGCGAGGAGACCACATGTAGGGACCTGAACACAGAGTAATACACTGAATATTAAGGGATATATAGACTATATATTTCTACCCTGCTTTTGGTGTTTCTACTCAAATATCACTCCAGTCCAATGAAGTAACCATGAATTACTGTATCTCACAGATATTCAATAAAATCTCAGAATCCGTAGAAAATTCTGTAAGAGATTGTACAGAACACTCTTAAGTCTTAGTGGAATCAAAAGTGTTAACGTTATTTATTAATGAAGTCATTTCGCTTCAGGCGGTTAAAATATTGTTTATTGCGATTGCGATTCCGACACATGGTCATCGTCAAGCATTCTGAAAGTAATCAGTTACCAATTAAAATCACTATGCAATCACTCAAAATTCTAAGCTACTTGCGAGGGTTATTAGCATCCACATGAACCGTGATTTATTTTCAAAGAATATTCTTAAGAATTTATTTTATTTACTAGCGCTTCATCAAGAACATTAACACATTTAATCACACTATGTGAGCGTGGAAGTAGTTGCCAGGGAGTAACTGATGAAATCATAACCAAATTGCTTTTAACAAATGGGAATTATTTTATTCACTTCAATAGCGCCGAAACAATTTTTTTTAAGAAACAGATTTAAAATTATAATCATACAGCACCATCTAAATATCAAGTTACAATTTATTCAGAGGCAGAAAGAAACAAGTTTTGAGTGTATGGGCTTCCGGGCAGAGAACCTTGCCGCTCCCTTTTGACACGGCCGTAGTTACGACCGCTCACAGCAGCCTCCGAAAGACTACACTGCTGCAAAATCTGCAACACACCAGATTACTTTAAACTAAAAGTTTTAACAATTTACACAAGCACATAAACTATGCACCCCCATAGGAGAGATGGAAATGGTACAAAACAATAACAACTAAAATACTAACTTTGCCACCGAAGGCGCAACTTAATTTAACTTCTAAGAAAAATCTTACGGTGAAAGGGTGGCAACTTTATATTTTAAAATGATCATTTAAATAAAAGCCCATGAAATGCAATCTTATATAAAATTCTACACGTTTGGCCAAACAAGTTAAGATGCTCTACAGTACACAGATGCCGCCTCTCAAGATCATAGGCAAGGTCAAAACATTTCAGGTATTAGGCCGTTACACTCCAAACAATAAATTCGTTAACACACCAAATCCGACAAACTTGGCAGAGGCAGCTCCGAACGACAGACAGACGAGCAAGCTGGGGACGAGAAACTGACCAAAAAAACAAGTAGAATTTAAGAAGAGTAAATCACACAACATATCACCAATCACTTAACTTCAATAAACAGCGATTTCTCGAGAAGACCTGGCGCAGCACGCCCAAATCGCTCTCCCGAACCGTCCGCTGCCAGCCGCTTCGACGGACGCAGGAAGGCGCGCCGATCTCCCGTCTTTCCTGGTCCGCACCAACCGACCGACTGTCCGCTGCTCCGTCCGCGACTGTTGCTTCATCGCGACTCCACTGCTGGTGCGTCTCCCACTCACTTCCAGACATACGACGGCGGAAATACTGGCTCGGACCAAACCATGCAGAGGAAACACACCCACTGGGAAAACGACATACCTGCACCACGAAAGGACCGAGCCAAGTTCCACAAGATGGTAACTGAAGGGGCCCAGAAGCGCTCGGAGAACCAGTTACACCACGGCGTCGCAGCTCGCACCGGCCAGACCGATGTCGTTGGTTGACTCCTGTTTCTCTCGTCTCCACCGCGACGCCACTACCCCTCGCTATACGGCGCGGCCCACTGGACTCGCGTGGCGACCTCCCATGCGCCGACGCTCAAGACGGACAAGTCACCTTGTGTCTCAGTGCGCGACCGACCAACCGATCGATCCAACCGCCAATGACCATTGCCTGAGCAAACTCGAGCAGACTGGCGGCCTAACGCGGAGACTCAGATGCAGAAACTAAGCCCCGACAGGGCGACCACTCTCTGAGTTCTCTTACTGGTGGAGTGGAAAGACTCTGATTTTGCAGGCTTTAAAAGTTGATCCGAACGACAGACAGACACTAACTGCCTAACAAATGCGGACGAGATACAGACTAGCAAGCTGGGGACGAGAGACTGACCCAGACTGGCCGACTGGCGAGCTCATAGCGCCCCTTAAATGTACGTGAACAGCAACATTTCCCCCTTTCCCATCAGAGGGAGACACCAAAGCTGCGATTGCCACAACAGCGCCACCGCCAGAAATGGTGGGCGACTGCTTCACACTACGCGCTACGGCGCGCTCTTCAAAACAGCAATTTTTACCACGGCTCACCACGCAACAAAATAAAGTTGTAAAACGCGGGAACCTCGTTCCCGGCGGTAAATACATTTGGCGCTATGACCTACGCGTTGTCCCGTACGCCATGTGAACACCCGTGTAAAAGAATAATGGCAAACAGCTAACATGATTGTAAAAACAACGTCCACTATAAACAATAAAGTTGAAATCTCGTGTAGCAGACGTGGTGGATGCATCACAATGGCGGTCATGTCATAACACGAGTCCGTAAACGTTATGTTCCGAGGAGCCAATGTCACGTCTTCGCTGCTAATGGTAAATGGGTATAAGGTGGCCAAAGGATTTGTCGCTGTGGGAAGTTGAACAGGCAAGCGAAAGAGTGACAAAAGTGCACTTTAAATAAGTATATTGTACTCAACTTGTGGGTGAAGAAATGCTACACTGCTGACAACTTGGGGGAGGCGTAGGAATCTGAAACCATAGGTCCAGCACGGGCATTGCATCTAAGTACATTGAACTTTTCCCGGTAGAGCTATTAGCAAGGCCGTGTAACGGTCGGCACCAACTAGCAAGTAGAAAACCGGTGCCCCAGTGCCCACCGCTTACAACATCGTCCTGGCGAGCTTCAATGGTCGGCGGCTCAGAGGTTCTGCATTGGTGACGATGTTCAAAGCTCTGCTCGCGGCACCAGCAGGAACCTTCGAGGCACCGACTCCGGCAGTTCAGATAACCTATGATAGTACGAGCCACATGACAAAGACAGAGTCGGTATTTGCGGTTTGCACAACGTGTACTTTGAGAGAACGAAAGTGACGAAAGTATGCACTGAATAAAACCTGAATCACCAAACACAACTGAACATTAAAAATTAAAAAGTAGGTAATACCTTGACACATAAGTATAAGACATCTAATTGTAACCGATACATCTAATGGTAAAATTAAAGTGAACTGCTTATTCGAGGAAACAATAGCTTAAAATCCTAATAGAAAATATTAACATACATCAGCCCCCCCCCATGAACCATGGACCTTGCCGTTGGTGGGGAGGCTTGCGTGCCTCAGCGATACAGATAGCCGTACCGTAGGTGCAACCACAACGGAGGGGTATCTGTTGAGAGGCCAGACAAACGTGTGGTTCCTGAAGAGGGGCAGCAGCCTTCTCAGTAGATGCAGGGGCAACAGTCTGGATGATTGACTGATCTGGCCTTGTAACAATAACCAAAACGGCCTTGCTGTGCTGGTACTGCGAACGGCTGAAAGCAAGGGGAAACTACGGCCGTAATTTTTCCCGAGGGCAGGCAGCTTTACTGTGTGATTAAATGATGATGGCATCCTCTTGGATAAAATATTCCGGAGGTAAAATAGTCCCCCATTCGGATCTCCGGGCGGGGACTACTAAAGAGGATGTCGTTATTAGGAGAAAGAAAACTGGCGTTCTACGGATGGAATGTCAGATCCCTTAATCGGGCAGGTAGGTTAGAAAATTTAAAAAGGGAAATGGATAGCGTAAAGTTAGATATAATGGGAATTAGTGAAGTTCGGCGGCAGGAGGAACAAGACTTCTGGTCAGGTGACTACAGGGTTATAAACACAAAATCAAATAGGGGTAATGCAGGAGTAGGTTTAATAATGAATAGGAAAATAGGAATGTGGATAAGCTACTACAAACAGCATAGTGAACGCATTATTGTGGCCAAGATAGATACGAAGCCCACACCTACTACAGTAGTACAAGTTTATATGCCAAATAGCTCTGCAGATGACGAAGAATCTACAATCTACATGACTACTCTGCAATGCACATTTAAGTGCTTGGCAGAGGGTTCATCGAACCACAATCATACTATCTCTCTACTATTCCACTCCCGAACAGCGAGCGGGAAAAACGAACACCTAAACCTTTCTGTTCGAGCTCTGATTTCTCTTATTTTACTTTGATGATCATTCCTACCTATGTAGATTGGGCTCAATAAAATATTTTCGCATTCGGAAGAGAAAGTTGGTGACTGAAATTTCGTAAAAAGGTCTCCCCGCGGCGAAAAACGTCTATGCTGTAATGACTTCCATCCCAACTCGTGTATCATATCTGCCACACTCTCTCCCCTATAACGTGATAATACAAAACGAGCTGCCCTTTTTTGCACCCTTTCGATGTCGTCCGTCAATCCCACCTGTTAAGGATCCCACACCGCGCAACAATATTCTAACAGAGGACGAACGAGTGTAGTGTAAGCTGTCTCTTTAGTGGACTTGTTGCATCTTCTAAGTGTCCTGCCAATGAAACGCAACCTCTGGCTCGCCTTCCCAACAATATTATCTATGTGGTCCTTCCAACTGAAGTTGTTCGTAATTTTAACACCCAGGTACTTAGTTGAATTGACAGCCTTGAGAATTGTACTATTTATCGAGTAATCGAATTCCAACGGATTTCTTTTGGAACTCATGTGGATCATCTCACACTTTTCGTTATTTAGCGTCAACTGCCACCTGACACACCATACAGCAATCTTTTCTAAATCGCTTTGCAACTGATACTGGTCTTCGGATGACCTTACTAGACGGTAAATTACAGCATCATCTGCGAACAATCAAAGAGAACTGCTCAGATTGTCACCCAGGTCATTTATATAGATCAGGAACAGTAGAGGTCCCAGGACGCTTCCCTGGGGAACACCTGATATCACTTCAGTTTTACTTGATGATTTGCCGTCTATTTCTACGAACTGCGACCTTCCTGACAGGAAATCACGAATCCAGTCGCACAACTGAGACGATACCCCATAGCTCCGCAGCTTGATTAGAAGTCGCTTGTGAGGAACGGTGTCAAAAGCTTTCCGGAAATCTAGAAATACGGAATCAACTTGAGATCCCCTGTCGATAGCGGCCATTACTTCGTGCGAATAAAGAGCTAGCTGCGTTGCACAAGAGTGATGTTTTCTGAAGCCATGCTGATTACGTGTCAATAGATCGTTCCCTTCGAGGTGATTCATAATGTTTGAATACAGTATATGCTCCAAAACCCTACTGCAAACCGACGTCAATGATATAGGTCTGTAGTAAAATGGATTACTCCTACTACCCTTCTTGAACACTGGTGCGACCTGCGCAATTTTCCAATCTGTAGGTACAGATCTATCGGTGAGCGAGCGGTTGTATATGAGTGCTAAGTAGGGAGCTATAGTATCAGCATAATCTGAAAGGAACCTAATCGGTATACAATCTGGACCTGAAGACTTGCCCGTATCAAGCGATTTGAGTTGCTTCACAACCCCTAAGGTATCTACTTCTAAGAAACTCATGCTAGCAGATGTTCGTGTTTCAAATTCTGGAATATTCCATTCGTCTTCCCTGGTGAAGGAATTTCGGAAAACTGCGTTCAATAACTCCGATTTAGCGGCACAGTCGTCGGTAACAGTACCATCGGCACTGCGCAGTGAAGGTATTGACTGCGTCTTGCCGCTTGTGTACTTTACATACGACCAGAATTTCTTCGGATTTTCTACCAAATTTCGAGACAATGTTTCGTTGTGGAACCTACTAAAGGCATCTCGCATCGAAGTACGTGCCAAATTTCACGCGTCTGTAAATTTTAGCCCATCTTCGGGATTTCGCGTTCTTCTGAACTTCGCATGCTTTTTCCGTTGCCTCTGCAACAGCGTTCGGACCTTTTTTTGTGTACCACGGGGGATCCGTTCCATCTCTCACCAATTTATGAGGTATGAATATCGCAATTGCTGTTGCTACTATATCTTTGAATTTGAGCCACGTCTCGTCTACATTCGCATAGTCAGTTCGGAAGGAATGGAAATTGTCTTTTAGGAAGGCTTCTAGTGACACTTTATCCGCTTTTTTAAATAAAATTATTTTGCGTTTGTTTCTGATAGATTTGGAAGAAATGGTATTGAGCCTAGCTACAACAACCTTGTGATCACTAATCCCTGTATCAGTCATGATGCTCTCTATCAGCTCTGGATTGTTTGTGGCTAAGAGATCAAGTGTGTTTTCGCAACCATTTACAATTCGCGTGGGTTCGTGGACTAACTGCTCGAAATAATTTTCGGAGAAAGCATTTAGGACAATCTCGGAAGACGTTTTCTGCCTACCACCGGTTTTGAAGAAGTATTTTTGCCAACATACCGAGGGTAGGTTGAAGTCCCCACCAACTATAACCGTATGAGTGGGGTATTTATTTGTTACGAGACTCAAACTTTCTCTGAACTGTTCCGCAACTGTATCATCGGAGTCTGGGGGTCGGTAGAAGGAGCCAATTATTAACTTAATTCGGCTGTTAAGTATAACCTCCACCCATACCAATTCGCACGGAGTATCTACTTCGACTTCACTACAAGATAAACCACTACTGACAGACACAAACACTCCACCACCAATTCTGCCTAATCTATCTTTCCTGAACACCGTCTGAGACTTCGTAAAAATTTCTGCAGAACTTATTTCAGGCTTTAGCCAGCTTTCTGTACCTATAACGATATCAGCTTCTGTGCTTTCTATTAGCGCTTGAAGCTCAGGGACTTTTCCAGCGCAACTACAACAATTTACAACTATAATTCCGACTGTTCCTTGATCCAAGCACGTCCTGTAACTGCCATGCACCCTTTGACATTGCAGCCCACCCCGTACTTTCCCGAGGCCTTCTAACCTAAAAAACCGCCCAGTCCACGCCACACAGCCTCCGCTACCCGTGTTGCCGCCAGCTGAGTGTAGTGAACTCCTGACCTATTCAGCGGAACCCGAAACCCCACCACCCTATGGCGCAAGTCAAGGAATCTGCAGCCAACACGGTCGCAAAACCCTCTGAGCCTCTGATTCAGACCCTCCACCCAGCTCTGCACCAAAGGTCCGCAGTCGGTTCTGTCAACGATGCTGCAGATGGTGAGCTCTGCCTTCATCTCGTAAGCAAGACCGGCAGCCTTCACCAAATCAGATAGCCGCTGGAATCCAGAGAGAATTTCCTCAGATCCAAAGCGACACACGTCATTAGTGCCGACATGTGCCACCACCTGCAGCTGGCTGCACCCTGTGCTCTTCATGGCATCCAGAAGGACCCTTTCCACATCAGGAATGACTCCTCCCGGAATGCACACGGAGTGCACACTGGATTTCTTCCCCTCCTTAGCCACCGTATCCCTAAGGGGCCCCATTACGCGCCTAAGATTGGAGCTCCCAACTACCAGTAAGCCCACCCTCTGCGATTGCCCGGACCTTGAAGGCTGAGAATGATCCTCTGAAACAGGGCAGGCAGCTGCATCTGGCTCAGCCAGAGACAGTGCCTGAAACCGGTTTGTCAGACGCACCGGGGAGGCTTTCTGATCAGCCTCCGGGGACGCCTTTCGCTGCCTGCCACGCCTTGGAATGACCTCCCAATCAACCACAGGCGAGGGCTCAGCCCCACTGCGGGCAGCAACCGGGGCAACCACAGCGGCAGACCGATCTGGGGACAGAAGGGGCGAGGTTGACATACCCGTGATACCCAAGTCCGGCTCCCCACAGTGGTGCCCATTGGCAACAGCCTCAAGCTGCGCGACCGAAGTCAGCGCCAATTGCAGCTGTGAGAGAAGGGATGCCAAGTCAGCCCTCATCCGAACACAGCAATCGCAGTCCCTGTCCATTCTAATCGATGTTGAACATCAGTTACTGAAACACGAGTCCGTGCCTACATAACGCAAGCGAAACACGCAAAGAATGTATCAACTAATCTGTACAAATGCCTAACGACTGAGCTACAATCTGCTGAATTTACGATTACAGTAACTAAAACTCGAAATTGCACCTCCTATACGAAACTCACACGCAATTTAAATAAGAATCTACCAAGTAAACACTAAAGCGCGATGCTACAACTGTCAAATACTTTAATACGCCCGATATATATGAATTAAAGAATGCAAGTACCCAAAAACACGCAAAGAAATTAATTAAACTATCTATCAAATAAGTAAGCTAGGGTTATACGACTTGCTGCTGCAGCTGCTTATCCAACGGCGGCAGGGAGCACAATGGCTGTGAGCAACCGACACTGGCTGTTCAAAACAAAAACAGAAGACAGACGACTACGCGAATTTACATTATTCAGGTACTAAGGCGCGATGCTACAACCTCAAATACTATAATACGCCCGAAATATATGAATTAAACAATGCAAGTACCAAAAAACACGCAAAGAAATTAATTAAACTATCTAAGAAATAAGTAAGCTAGGGTTATACGACTTGCTGCTGCAGCTGCTTATCCAACGGCGGCAGGGAGCACAATGGCTGTGACCAACCGACACTGGCTGTTCAAAAACCAAAGAAATTGAAGAAATGTATGATGAAATAAAAGAAATTATTCAGATAGTGAAGGGGGACGAAAATTTAATAGTTATGGGTGACTGGAATTCGGTAGTAGGAAAGGGGAGAGAAGGAAACGTAGTAGGTGAATATGGATTGGGGGTACGAAATGAAAGAGCAAGCCGCCTGGTAGAATTTTGCACAGAGCACAACTTAATTATAGCTAACACTTGGTTCAAGAACCATAAAAGAAGGCTGTATACATGGAAGAATCCTGGGGATACTGACAGGTTTCAGATAGATTATATAATGGTAAGACAGAGATTTAGGAACCAGGTTTTAAATTGTAAGACATTTCCAGGGGCACATGTGGACTCTGACCACAGTCTATTGGTTATGACCTGTAGATTAAAACTCAAGAAACTGCAAAAAGGTGGGAATTTAAGAAGATGGGACCTGGGTAAACTAAAAGAACCAGAGGTTGTACAGAATTTCAGGGAGAGCATAAGGGAGCAATTGACTGGAATGGGGGAAAGAAATACAGTAGAAGAAGAATGGGTAGCTTTAAGGGATGAAGTAGCGAAGGCAGCAGAGGATCAAGTAGGTAAAAAGACGAGGGCTAGTAGAAATCCTTGGGTAACAGAAGAAATATTGAAATTAATTGATGAAAGGAGAAAATATAAAAATGCAGTAAATGAAGCAGGCAAAAAAAATACAGACGTCTCAAAAATGAGATCGACAGGAAGTGCAAAATGGCTAAGCAAGCATGGCTAGAGGACAAATGTAAGGATGTAGAGGCTTATCTCACTAGGGGTAAGATAGATACTGCCTACAGGAAAATTAAAGAGACCTTTGGAGATAAGAGAACTACTTGTATGAACATCAAGAGCTCAAATGGAAACCCAGTTCTAAGCAAAGAAGGGAAAGCAGAAAGGTGGAAGGAGTATATAGAGGGTCTATACAAGGGCGATGTACTTGAGAACAATATTATGGAAATGATAGAGAATGGAGATGAGGATGAAATGGGAGATGCGATACTGCGTAAAGAGTTTGACAGAGCACTGAAGGACCTGAGTCGAAACAAGGCCCCCGGAGTAGACAACATTCCATTGGAACTACTGACGGCCTTGGGAGAGCCAGTCCTGACAAAACTCTACCATCTGGTGAGCAAGATGTATGAGACAGGCGAAATACCCTCAGACTTCAAGAAGAATATAATAATTCCAATCCCAAAGAAAGCAGGTGTTGACAGATGTGAATATTACCGAACTATCAGTTTAATAAGTCACAGCTGCAAAATACTAACGCGAATTCTGTACAGACGAATGGAAAAACTAGTAGAATCCGACCTCGGGGAAGATCAGTTTGGATTCCGTAGAAATGTTGGAACACGTGAGGCAATACTGACCCTACGACCTATCTTAGAAGCTAGATTAAGGAAGGGCAAACCTACGTTTCTAGCATTTGTAGACTTTGAGAAAGCTTTTGACAATGTTGACTGGAATACTCTCTTTCAAATTCTGAAGGCGGCAGGGGTAAAATACAGGGAGCGAAAGGCTATATACAATTTGTACAGAAACCGGATGGCAGTTATTAGAGTCGAGGGACATGAAAGGGAGGCAGTGGCTGGGAAGGGAGTGAGACAGGGTTGTAGTCTCTCCCCGATGTTATTCAATCTGTATATTGAGCAAGCAGTGAAGGAAACAAAACAAAAATTCGGAGTAGGTATTAAAATCCATGGAGAAGAAATAAAAACTTTGAGGTTCGCCGATGACATCGTAATTCTGTCAGAGGCAGCAAAGGACTTGGAAGAGCAGTTGAACGGAATGGATAGTGTCTTGAAAGGAGGATATAAGATGAATATCAACAAAATCGAAACTAGGATAATGGAATGTAGTCGAATTAAGTCGGCTGATGCTGAGAGAATTAGATTAGGAAATGAGACACTTAAAGTATTAAAGGAGTTCTGCTATTTGGGGAGCAAAACAACTGATGATGGTCGAAGTAGAGAGGATATAAAATGTAGACTGGCAATGGCAAGGAAAGCGTTTCTGAAGAAGAGAAATTTGTTAACATCGAATATAGATTTAAGTGTCAGGGAGTCATTTCTGAAAGTATTTGTATGGAGTGTAGCCATGTATGGAAGTGAAACATGGACGATAACTAGTTTGGACAAGAAGAGAATAGAAGCTTTCGAAATGTGGTGCTACAGAAGAATGCTGAAGATTAGATGGGTAGATCACGTAACTAATGAGGAGGTATTGAGTAAGATTGGGGAGAAGAGAAGTTTATGGCACAACTTGACTAGAAGAAGGGATCGGTTGGTAGGACATGTTTTGAGGCATCAAGGGATCACAAATTTAGCATTGGAGGGCAGCGTGGAGGGTAAAAATCGTAGAGGGAGACCAAGAGATGAATACACTAAGCAGGTTCAGAAGGATGTAGGATGCAGTAGGTACTGGGAGATGAAGCGGCTTGCACAGGATAGAGTTGCAAGGAGAGCTGCATCAAACCAATCTCAGGACTGAAGACAGAAACAACAACAATAAACCTAACTAACCTAAGGACATCACACACAACCATACCCGAGGCACGATTCGAGCCTGCGACCGTAGAAGTCGCGCGGTTCCAGACAGTAGCGCCTAGAACCGCTCGGCCACCCCGGATGGCTGAAAACGTCACCCGTATCATGTGTAGTACCGTACGTGAACTACAGGAAATACTGAAGAAGTAGTGTTTGAATATGGGAGCATTTCTGGGAACGTCTATTAATTGTGTGAGTAGTTTTCTTTAAGAAACGGACCCCCTGCCCCCGTGGTGAAATATAGTGAGATGTGGTGGGGACTTCTCTCCCTCTACCTCTCCTCCCCTCCAATTGAGGTTCACCCCATAGTCGAGTAAAAAACCATAAATATGATTTTTATTTGTTTTAAATACTGATTAAACACTTTAACAAAAGCATGTGTCATTTATAAAGCGTAGTAAACAGTGTTTTAATATGCGATTAAAAACGTTCTTTTAATTATCCAATCCTGAGTAGTATTCGGATGGACGGACGGACAAAAACAGTATTAACTGTTTTGACGGATATATAAAGTATCTAAGCTTTTATTGATATATAATACATACATTAAATTTCATTGAACCTTTACTTGTTTTTCAGATGAAAAAGTACATTGTTTACACGTCCTTTGAATTGTACGATTAAGTAGCTTTTCAGTCTCTTGATTTACATGACCACTAATTGAATTATTGTGTGAACTTCGGCTTAGCGTCCTTCCACAAACGATTAACTTCTTGCCCGCACGTGCGTTTCGACTTCTTAGCATACCGCTCAACAGACTAATTGTAAAAGTTTTGATGTCAGTTCATGACGAACACAGTAACATCGGCTTTATCTGGGCTGCAGAATGTCACGATTGACTCACTGTCTGACATCCATTGTTTTTGACCAGCGCGGCAGAGAACTGCCCAAATAAAACTTGACATTTGTGCGGCACTTGTTTCATTTCAGGAAATCGCGGGCATGCCCACATAAGACGCAGTAAGTTCACTTCAGAGAGGCCATGAAGACTGGTGGGGACTATAATAATGTCTACATTCGATATTAATTACGTAAAATAAAATGCTGTCCAATTTAGTAGTGTATATTCTCTGAATTAAAAGGTTAACGTGAGATTTCCATCCCCCCCCCCCCCCCCCTTCTCCACCTTTTCAGTTTAGATTTGATGAAATTCCTCCACACCTCTGAGTTCTCGTCCCCCCCCCCCCCCTTCCCTTTTGAGATCACGTAATCAATGTACGTCCCTTTTCTTATTTAGGATGTGGCTCCTAATTGCACTTTAGAAACCAGCAAATGTGGAAAGCACTGTGTAACGTTTACAACGCAGAAACAGTTCGGAGACGATGACTGTTTGCATCAGCATATCATAAAACATGCCACAGAAGCGGCAACAATTAATCTTCTGTTAAACGCACATGAATTTTGGCGTCAAGTAAGATTAGGGTTTAAAGTCCCGTTATCTTATGAACTAAACGGCGGACGTGCAGTATATTAGTTTCGTTAAGATAGTTATCATTTCTAGAGCTACATCTTTTTTAGATTCGTGCGATATTTTTCAAGGGCAGAGAGATTTGACACTTCTCATTATCTGTGACAGTCTATCTTAATGCTCCATTGTGATTCTTAATGTCCACAGTTTCATAAAATTACTTCTCAATTTTTCCTTTGTTTGTATCGAAAGGTATTGACAATAATGGCTCTTTTTGCCGTATCTCTAATGGATCAATTGACAACTGTCCACTAACGTGAGTCTTCTTCAATATTCTCCTCTCATCACTAAATCGAATTACTGCACATAGAAACTGGAGGCCAAGGGCTCCTCATATCAAAACACTCAGCACAGAGCTCTTCACATTAATTGGTACAATTTGAAATGACTTTTTATCTAACGCCCTATGATATGAACTAAGTTCGATGATTCCTCTCTCATAAATAGTGATTGCATTCTCCACGAAGTCAGACTGGTGAACGAATCCAGGTAACGACTGCTTTTACATATGGTACCTGACATTAAGCGAAACTATTCTTATCAATACTAATCTCCATCTCAAAATCTCTCTTTTCGATTTTTGTTGTATAATGCTGCCACCAACTGATTTCCAAAGTCATGCATAACAATGTCTAAGAGAATACTGACATTTCTGTAGCCGAAATTGATTTAAGATGCGAATCAAATTAGAACCATTTTTCCATGTGGGAATATATGGCGCAATGGTCCAGACGTGATTTCCTAGAGGAGAAAGCAGTAAACAGTCTATTTTTTCTTCCGCTTATTTCCAGGATATTTCATAATAGCAATCGCATAAATCGACTTAATATACCAATATTGCAGTTATGTAAACGACAACATACTAGTCGAAAACCCTAGTTTCAATTTTAATAGAAATGTTTCATAAACAGTGTAAGCCATTAATGCATTTCTACTTGAGCCCACAATAAGATATATTGTTTGCAATAACAATTACCGTCAAAGGTGAAAGGCAATTCTACTTGAGCCCACAATAAGATATATTGTTTGAAATAACGATTACCGTCAAATGTCAAAGGCAAACCTCTAGAGTTACAGCACTTTTAGTGGAATATTTAAAGAAATCTCCAGCTATATGCGTTAAAAGTCGCTTATAATAGTCCAGGACATTGTGGTTTGGAGCCTTGCTGCTCCTGATGATAGACTGCAAACTTCGCTGTGCTGCGTGTACACTGTGACACAGGCGCTGCAGTGGTGAGGCGTAGCAACTACTCGTACACCGATGTCTACAGGGCGAAGTCGGATTCTGCTGACAAAATTTCTCAGCAGCATTTTTCAGCATTGTGTTATAAGAGTCCCGTATTAATTACAATTTGTTTGGTTTACTACGACAATTTCCTTTGTTGTGAGAATACTTCCACAGTAGTGAAAAAACTTGTAACATACGACCGACAAAACGTACAATTTAAAATACAAAACAATGAACAACCCTCAAAAAGTGTGAGAAGTACTGTTATGTGTCTACCGTCTTTCAAGAAGGGCTCACCAAAGCCACGTTGTGCCATTCTTCCACTGCATTCAGTGAACCCGCATGCGACGTGCACATCTTCCAACACTTCATCAGTATACCTATCCACACTGTTATGTCTCACTGTTAACATACAAGTGACACTGTCAGAGAAACAAACTTCAGCAAGCTTAAGGGTGAAAGTGAAGTGGGCGTTACTGTTGCCAACAGTAAGAGCTGTGACTGAATGGAATAAATTTGGTTTGTGTCGCAACACAGGTACAAAGGCATATAAGAAAGGGTTACATGAGAATAAGTGCTTAGTACTGAGAATGAGAGAGGAGGAAGACTAATTGAGTTCTGCAATAGTTTCCAGCTAGTATAAGCGCGTACTCTGTTCAAGAATCACAAAATGAGAAAGTAACCTTGGAAAAGGCCCGGAGATACGGGAAGATTTCACTTAGATTACATCAAGGTCAGGCAGAGATTTCGAAATCAGATAACGGATTGTGAGGCTTACCCAGGAGCAGATATAGACTCAGATCGCAATTTACAAGTGATGAAGCGTAGGCAGAAGTTTATGATAGTAGGCAGGATGAAGAAACACTCAAAGAAGTGGGATACAGATGTACTATGGAATGAAGACACGCGGCTGAATTCCTCTGAGGCTATCGATACTGCGATAACGAATAACTCGTGAGGCATTTCAATTGAAGAGAAATGAACATCTCTAAAACTGCAGTCTCAGAAGCTGGGAACAAACACATAGGTACAAAGAAGATAAATGCGAAGAAACCATCGGTAACAGAATAGTTAAGCTGATCGATAAAAGAAGATAGAACAAAAATGTACAGGGAAATTCAGTAGTACGAAAACAGTAGTCGCTTAGGAATGAAATAAATAAAAGTGTATGGCAGTTAAGGCGAAATGGTTGCATAAAAAAAGAAGCAAGGATGGTAAAGTTAAGAGTGCAATGGGACTTCCCCTGTTAAATGCAGAGGAAAGAGCGGATAGGTGGAAAGCGTACACTGAAGGCCTCTATGAGGGGGAAGACTTGTCTGAAGATGTGGTAGAAGAAAAAACAGGAATAATTTCAAAGAGCTTTGGAAGACTTAAGATCGAAAAAGGTAGAACGGATAGATAACATTCCATCATAATTTCTAAAGGCATTGAGGGAAGTGGCAACAAAACGACTATTCACGCTGGTGTGTAGAATGTCTGAATCTGGCGACATACCATCTGACTTTTGGAAAAATATCATCCACACAATTCCGAAGATTGCAAGAGCCGACAAGTGCGACAATCAACGCACAGTCAGCTGAATAGCTCATGTATCCAAGTTTATGACACGAGTCATATACAGAAGAATGGAAAAGAAAATTGAGAATGTGTTAGATGACGATCAGTTTGGCTTTAGAAAAGATAAAGACAGCAGAGAGGCGCTTCTGATGTTGCAGTTGATAATGGAAGCAACACTAAAGAAAAATAGACACAGTCACACGATTTGTCGATCTGGAGAAGACGTTTGATAATATCAAATGGTGCAATATGCTCGAATTTCTGAGGGAAACAGGTTTAAGTTACAGGGAGCGACGTGTAATATAAAATATGTACAAGAGCCAAGAGGGAGCAATAAAGAACGAAGTGCTCAGATTAAAAGGGTGTAAGACAGGGACGTAGCCTTTCGCCACTACTGTTCAACGTATGCATCGAATGAGCAGTATCAGAAATAAAAGAAAGATTCAAGAGTGGAATTAAAATTCACGGTGAAAGGATATCAGTGATAAGATTCATTGATGACATTGTTAGCGTCAGTGGAAGAGAAGAAGAATTACAGTATCTGTTGAGTGGAGTGCACAGTCTAATGAGTACAGAATGTCGATTGAGAGTAAATAGAAGAAAAACGAAAATAATGTGTAGTAGTAAGAATGAGAATAGCAGGAAACTTTATAAGGATTGGTGATCACGAGGCAGATGAAGTTAAGGAAGTCTGCTGCCTAGGCTGCAAAATAACCCATGACGAATGGAGCAAGGAAGACATCAAAAGCAGACTTGCAATGGCAAAAAGGAATTTCTGATCAGGAGAATTCTACTAGCATCAAACACAGACGTTAACCTGAGGAAGAAATTTCTGAGAATGTACTTTCGGAGCACAGCATTGTATGGTGCTGAAACATGGACTGTGGGAGAACCGGAACAGAAGAGAATCGAAGCATTTGAGATGTGGGACTACAAAAGAATATTAGAAATTAAGTGGACTTGTAAGCTATGGAATGAGGAGATTCTGCGCAGAATCGGCGAGGAAAGGAATGTGTGGCCGGCCAGTGTGGCCGAGCGGTTCTAGGCGCTTCAGTCTGGGACTGCGCGACTGCTACTGTCGCAGGTTCAAAACCTGCCTCGGGCATGGATGTGTGTGATGTCCTTAGGTTAGTTAGGCTTCAGTATTTCTAAGTTCTAGGAGACTGATGACCTTAGATGTTAAGTAAAATGGCTCTGAGCACTATGGAACTTAACTACTGAGGTCATCAGTCCCCTAGAACTTAGAACTACTTAAACCTAACTAACCTAAGGACATCACATACATCCATGCCCGAGGCAGGATTCGAACTTGCCACCGTAGCGGTCACGCGGTTCCAAACTGAAGCGCTTAGAACCGCACGGCCACACCGGCCGGCTCGGCTCAGATATTAAGTCCCAAAGTGCTCAGAGCCATTTGAACCATTCAGGAATGTAGGGAAAACACCGAGAACAAAAAGGATGATAGGACACCTATTAAGATCCAGAGAATCATTTCCATGCTACTAGAGGGAACTGTAGATGGTAAATACTGTAGAGCAAGGCAGAGATTGGAATACGTCCAGCAAATAATTGAGGAATTAGGCTGTAATTGCAACTCTGATGAAAAGGTTGGCACAGAAGAGGAATTCGTGGCGGATCGCATCAAACCAAGCAGAAGGCTGGTGACTAAAAAGAAACAATTCTTATTGTCCGGCGCCTGGGAAATCGGCAAGATAGGAAGGTTTCTGGCTATTCGTGTGCTACTGTCTTGAGCGTCTATTGAAGGTGAAGTACGACGAAACCGCCATTAGGCGACATGGAGTTCGGTGTCCACTTGTCATTACAAAACGTGCAAGTCCGTTGTTTGTCCGGTCTGTAAAGTAGGGTAAGCGGCGATGTGTGGATGACTTGAAGGCAGAATACAACCTACATGTACATCTACATCTACATCTACGTACATACTCCGCAAGGAACCTGACGGTGTGTGGCGGAGGGTACCTTGAGTACCTCTATCGGTTCTCCCTTCTATTCCAGTCTCGTATTGTTCGCGGAAAGAAGGATTATCGGTATGCTTCTGTGTGGGCTCTAATCTCTCTGATTTTATCCTCATGGTCTCTTCGCGAGATATGCGTAGGAGGGAGCAATATACTGCTTGACTCTTCAGTGAAACTATGTTATCGAAACTTCAACAAAAGCCCGTACCGAGCTACTGAGCGTCTCTCCTGCAGAGTCTTCCACTGGAGTTTATCTATCATCTCCGTAACATTTTCGCGGTTACTAAATGATCCTGCAACGAAGCGCGCTGTTCGCCGTTGTATCTTCTCTATCTCTTCTATCAACCCTATCTGGTGCGGATCCCACACTGCTGAGCAGTATTCAAGCAGTGGGCGAACAAGCGTACTGTAACCTACTTCCTTTGTAGTCAGATTGCATTTCCTTAGGATTTTTCCAATGAATCTCAGTCTGGCATCTGCTTTACCGACGATCAACTTTATATGATCATTCCATTTTAAATCACTCCTAATGCGTACTCCCAGATAATTTATGGAATTAACTGCTTCCAGTTGCTGACCTGCTATTTTGTAGCTAAATGATAAGGGATCTATTTTTCTATGTATTCGCAGCACATTACACTTGTCTACATTGAGATTCAATTGCCATTCCTTGCATGCGTCAATTGGCTGCAGAACCTCTTGAATTACAGTACAATTTTCCATTGTTACAACCTCTCGATACACCACGGCATCATTTGCAAAAAGCCTCAGTGAACTTCCGATGTCATCCACAAGGTCATTTATGTATATTGTGAATAGCAACGGTCCTATGCCACTCCCCTGCGGCACAATACTGGTGAGGGCATGGCTGAGGGCACTTGTAGCTATTATTAGGGGCTTTTCCCGTTCCGTTCGAGTAGAGAGCGCGGAAAGGAGAGTTTAAATGCCTCTGTGCGTCTCCTCATTTGCCTGATATGATGTTTGCTGTAGCTTTGGGAACAATACACACGTGGAACTACTATTCTGTGCAACAGAATTAAGGGGTCATCTTTTCTAAATACCGCAACTGTTTCCCATTACGACGCGTAGGTTTGAATTTGACTCCTCTGCAATGGTGCAACAGCGTGGTGTCCTGCGACGGCAACCTCTGGCTCGACGACGCTCCACACAGCAGGGTGTCGACACGTGCGGAAAAGAGACCGTAACCCAGAACGTCATCTCAGGTATAAGGTGAGTTAACGATGTCACATTGGCATCAAACTTGAACACAACTCTGCCCAATGCCATTGTGAGTGTACCACATGACAGCAAGATCGTCATAGCCCGTCATGACCCCGGGCGGTTCTAGACGCTCCGGTCCGGAACTGCGCTGCTGCTACGGTCGTAGGTTCGAATCCTGCCTCGGGCATGGATGTGTGTGATGTTCTTCCGTTAGCTAAGTTTAAGTAGTTCTAAATCTAGGGGACTGATGACCTGAGACGTTAAGTCCCATGTGCTTAGAGCCATTTGAACCCTCATAACCATATTTCAGGCCTTCTTTTGACGCCTCTACTGATGATGTTAGAACCGCGACACCATGCGTTGAAACTGCTTGGCTTTCTTATGTGCGAGGAAAACATTTCAGACACAACGGCGCACAGAATCGACACGAAAAATCATCAGATGGCATTAAGGGCGTTAATTGAACCACCACTTTCCCTGGTACGTCGATTCACACACGTTTCGCCGTCGAAAACGACAGTTCAATGTGCGGTGAACAACAGGTTAACGTTCTTCACTACTTCTGACACCAGTGGTACCCTTAGGGCGCTTCAACCCTTCTCTAAGGACATTGTGGGCCTGCATCCCCATCAAATGCCATAGTAGAGACTTAGATGCAGGTTAGAACGACTAGAGACCTTTCAAAATAATTAGAGGAATTCGAACATAATCCGAAGAAGAAAACACAGCGGGTTGTTCTCAAGGGAGAGACGTCTAGGGACGTTAAAGTAACCTCTGACGTGACACAGGTTAGTGTTATGGGACCATTGCTTTTCATAATACACTCCTGGATATGGAAAGAAGGACACATTGACACCGGTGTGTCAGACCCACCATACTTGCTCCGGACACTGCCAGAGGGCTGTACAAGCAATGATCACACGCACGGCACAGCGGACACACCAGGAACCGCGGTGTTGGCCGTCGAATGGCGCTAGCTGCGCAGCATTTGTGCACCGCCGCCGTCAGTGTCAGCCAGTTTTCCGTGGCATACGGAGCTCCATCGCAGTCTTTAACACTGGTAGCATGCCGCGACAGCGTGGACGTGAACCGTATGTGCAGTTGACGGACTTTGAGCGAGGGCGTATAGTGGGCATGCGGGAGGCCGGGTGGACGTAACCGCCGAATCGCTCAGCACGTGGGGCGTGAGGTCTCCACAGTACATCGATGTTGTCGCCAGTGGTCGGCGGAAGGTGCACGTGCCCGTCGACCTGGGACCGGACCGCAGCGACGCACGGATGCACGCTAAGACCGTAGGATCCTACGCAGTGCCGTAGGGGACCGCACCGCCACTTCCCAGCAAATTAGGGACACTGTTGCTCCTGGGGTATCGGCGAGGACCATTCGCAACCGTCTCCATGAAGCTGGGCTACGGTCCCGCACACCGTTAGGCCGTCTTCCGCTCACGCCCCAACATCGTGCAGCCCGCCTCCAGTGGTGTCGCGACAGGCGTGAATGGAGGGACGAATGGAGACGTGTCGTCTTCAGCGATGAGAGTCGCTTCTGCCTTGGTGCCAATGATGGTCGTATGCGTGTTTGGCGCCGTGCAGGTTAGCGCCACAATCAGGACTGCATACGACCGAGGCACAAAGGGCCAACACCCGGCATCATGGTGTGGGGAGCGATCTCCTACACTGGCCGTACACCTCTGGTGATCGTCGAGGGGACACTGAATAGTGCACGGTACATCCAAACCGTCATCGAACTTGCTGTTCCAACAGGACAATGCATGTCCGCATGTATCCCGTGCCACCCAACGTGCTCTAGAAGGTGTAAGTCAACTACCCTGGCCAGCAAGATCTCCGGATCTGTCCCCCATTGAGCATGTTTGGGACTGGATGAAGCGTCGTCTCACGCGGTCTGCACGTCCAGCACGAACGCTGGTCCAACTGAGGCGCCAGGTGGAAATGGCATGGCAAGCCGTTCCATAGGACTACATCCAGCATCTCTACGATCGTCTCCATGGGAGAATAGCAGCCTGCATTGCTGCGAAAGGTGGATATACACTGTACTAGTGCCGACATTGTGCATGCTCTGTTGCCTGTGTCAATGTGCCTGTGGTTCTGTCAGTGCGATCATGTGATGTATCTGACCCAGGAATGTGTCAATAAAGTTTCCCCTTCCTGGGACAATGAATTCACGGTGTTCTTATTTCAATTTCCAGGAGTGTATATGAAAATGACCTAGTAGATAGTGTTGGAAGTTCTATGCGGCTTTTCGCGGGTGATGCTGTACTATACAGAGAAGTTGCAGCATTAGAAAATTACAGCGAAATGCAGGAAGATATGCACCGCATAGGCACTTGGTGCAGGGAGTGGCATCTGACCCTTGACATAGACAAATGTAATGTATTGAGAATACATAGAAAGAAGGATTCTTTATTGTATGAGTATATGATAGCGGAACAAACACTGGTAGCAGTTACTTCTGTAAAATATCTGGGAGTATGCATGCGGAACGATTTTTAGTGGAATGATCATATAAAATTAATTGTTGGTAAGGCGGGTGCCAGGTTGAGATTCATTGGGAGAGTCCTTAGTAAATGTAGTCCATCAACAAAGGAGGTGGCTTACAAAACACACGTTCGACCTATACTTGAGTATTGCTCATCAGTGTGGGATCCGTACCAGGTAGGGTTGACAGAGGAGATAGAGAAGATCCAAAGAAGAGCGGCGCGTTTCGTCACAGGGTTATTTGGTAACCGTGATAGCGTCACGGAGATATTTAGCAAACTCAAGTGGCAGACTCTGCAACAGAGGCGCTATGCATCGCGGTGTAGCTTGCTGTCCAGGTTTCGAGGGGTACGTTTCTGGAAGAGGAGTCGAATATTTTGCTTCACCCTACTTATACCTCCCGAGGAGATCACTAATGTAAAATTAGAGAGATTCGAGCGCGCACGGAGGCTTCCCGGCAGTCGTTCTTCCCGCGAACCATACGCGACTGGAACAGGAAATGGAGGGAATGACAGTGGCACTTAAAGTGTCCTCCGGCACACACCGTTGCGTGGCTTGCGGAGTATAAATGTAAATGTAGATGAAGCACCTAAGGGTGTGGACGGTCCCTAGTGTTTCCAATATGTACACGAGAGCAAAAATTGCGGTCAAGCTGCACAGCAAAGGGGCCAGTTCAGGTTTAATGAGGACGCAGCTCCACAATGTCGTTACAGAGGGACTGAAACGTCAGCAGTTTCAAAGGGGTGGTCAATAAGGTCTTTCTGTTGCTCGTCACACTACGAACCGTCATTTGCGACCGCTAAGCGTGTGGGAATCAACGCCCGACGGTCCGCCCCTGGTAGCTGAGTGGTCAGCGCACGGAGTGTCATACCTAATGGCCCGGGTTCGATTCTCGGCTGGGTCAGAGATTTTCTCCGCTCAGGGACTGGGTGTTGTGTTGTCCTTATGATCATCATTTCATCCCCATCGACACGCAAGTCGCCGCAGTGGCGTCAACTCGAAAGACTTGGACCAGGCGAACGGTCTACCCGACGGGATGCCCTAGTCACACGGAACGCCCCAGGGAAAGGGGTGGTTTTATTGATGCACTTTATGCCATCCCCTGAGGCTGTTTTGGGCCGATTGTGAGCGGTGGTGTATATGGAATGTTTTCCCTGGCCTCTTCTAAGAAAGCCGAGTGATTTCAACATTGTGCGTCGCTGTGACCTCGACCGTAGAGGCGTAAAAAGAGGGGTTGAAATATGGGTAGGGGGCAGTGTGACGACCTTCCCACAGTGCGACAGTCCACGATGGTGTTGGATAGAACTGTGGTGACTGTGTGACATCACTAGCCCACTTTACATGTCACCTGAACTCCTCAGCGCTGGCCCTTTTCTTCTCATGTGTCGACCCCTTGTCTGAAGCGTCGTCGTGTCCGAGGGTGACGCCGCAGGGCGCTACGTTTTTGCACCACTACGGAGGTTGCTTGTTAACATATTTCGATGAAATTTCAAACTTATGCGTCCGCAGTGAGATATAATTACGGGGATTCCGAAAAGTGATCCTTTAATTCTGTTGTGTAGTGTGTGCTTCTAGACTCTCATTTAGTTCTTGGAAAGTAACTGTGGCACGATATGTAGCGCCTGTCTACAAGCGCCTGCCATTTCAAGTTTTTCAGATCTCAGTGAAACTCTCTCATGGGTCAAACCTGTGACCATTCGTATTGTCCATCACTGTTTGCGTTCGGTATTCCCTGTCAGTCCCGTCAGGTATAGGTCCGACAAACTTGAGCAATATTCTAGGTAGCACTGCACTAGCGCTTTTTAAGCATTTTCCTTCATATATTGATTTAATTTTCCTAGTATCCTATCGACGAGCCGAAGTCCACCACAAGCTTTGCCCACGACCAAGCTTATGCGGTCATTACATTTTATATGCCCTTGAGATTGTTACGTCTGGATGTTTGTTTGTTTGAGTGATTTCAACAGTAATACATTAATATAGTAGACATGACATTACATTCCTGCATTTTGTGTAATGCATAATTTCATATTTTTCTAAGCAGCTTGTTAATGTTTGCAACACTTTGATGAAATTTTATAGAACTGACTGATTGTCATGCGGCTTTTATCGAGCAGTACTTCATTATAGATAACTGCCTCTGCGAAATGTCTACAGTTACTATTAACATCGTTCACCAGTTCATGAACAACAAGGATCTCACTACACTACCAGAGAGGACTCCAGAACCTACATTTTTTTCAGTCGATGACTCTCCAACCAACATAAGGAACTGCGTTTTCCTTATCAAGACATCCTCTTTCAATTAAGTCAAAAATGTCGTACTTTCGTTAATAAGAGTTAGTGCTATACTGGGTCAAATTTTTTACGGTAGTCACGAAATACTGTATCTTCATGATTGACTTTTATCTGTCACTTTCAGCTTCTAGTGTGATAAAAGCGCTTCACAAGTTTTTTAATTGGCCCCCTGTGTGCGTCAAGAAACATGTCCTTCATGTGATTCAGATCAGTAATGGAGGGAGTGGGTATGAGTAAAGAGCTATTCCAATATTCATCGTGAATTATATAGAGAACTCACAGAATATGTATTCCGATAAGTGGTGTGGGATCACAGTTCTACCAGCATTGTATGAAACCTACGATGCTGGGTCAAAACCCAAATTTTCAGATTGCTTCTGGTAGTGGGAATATATTTACAGAATGAAAACATCGCTATATTTAATCAGCAATAGCCCATACGTTAGTGAATACCTGCAGTTTACTGGAAAGACCTTAGTCTGTGATTCAGTCCTTGGCAGATAAATGACAGTCGCCTGTTCATTGAGCCTTGTCTTCGACATTTTTAAAAGAAAGATCTCATTTTATCGCTGTCAGGGCATTAAATCATTTTAAAGTTTTACGGGGCGTGTACGTGCTTCCCCACAGAGTGAACAATCCTGAGCTACTTTGCTCTGCCCTCAGAAATAATTTTCCAATCTTAGTGTTTACAAACTCGAATATCGTCAAAGTATCTTGTACGTGGACAACAAATAAGTCAGCTTCCAGTGGTAGGCTCTCCCGTCACCATCTTAATGGTCCTGTTTTTCGATACAGTTGTAACATGTGCCATCTGTTGTAATACTTTTGCAATATTTTTTGCTACTTTATCTTGTTCTATAAAACAAAATCTGTTAAAGTAATACAAACTGATATTACGAATGAAATCGTCAGAATCTCACTGACGAGCTAGTTCTGTTTGCCTCACTGTAGCTTTCTTGATAAATAGGCCAAAGATCGTTTGAACATTGCATCTACTTCTGTGAAAACCACTAAATATTCCAATCTCATTGTTTTAAGGTACATTCAACAATTGCGATTATTACCATATTTTTAAAACGTTTCTCTAAGAGATTTTATTTTTGAAAACTGAGAAGAAAAATTTGTCTTAGACCATAAAATAAGGAATTAAGGCACTGTTGGACTGGTTCATTGCCCCCCCACCAATGGCTTTCGGCACTGTGTGTGGAGCGTGGCAGTTTTTCAATACTGTCGGGCACTTTCGACGTATGAAGATAAAGGATTTGAGAGACCTCGAAGAACTGGGAGTTGGGCAGTTTGGATTGGATCTCCGCCAACTGTCCCCTTTCATGACCACACTGGTAGTGCAGGAAAATATGTGATGATCATGAATGGGGTTTCCAGGGGAATAACTGTGTGGTTAATTGTCCCCAGGATAATGGAGTGTAATAAAGAAACATTCATAATTAGAGGACTATTAACAGGCTCTGACACAGCATTTCCTTTGTTTTTCTTCTGTCACTTCCAGTGGCATTTCAGTAGCACATATATTAACAGCAGAACTGCAGCTCTTTGCAGTAACGTAGAAAACAATTTCTCGCGGTTTTATTAAAAAAAAACTATCTAGTAAAGCCGTAGAATATTTTAAATAAAGAGCAGGAAAACAAAAGCAGAAGTGTCGGATTGGAAATTATGTTCGCAGCTTCCAGGATGTAAAGATTACGATTGTAACGGCATGCTGGTTATTAACGGGGAAAGTGTTGCATTGTAGTACGAAGAAGCTGGACGTGTTCACTACAGTATGTAGCATCCAACAAATTAGTCCAAGCCGACCAGTCAATCTTCGGCGTAGGAAAATTGGATTTCTTGTTTGCTGTATTGCTGTTCTGGTTTTCAGTCCAAAGACTGGTTTGATGAAGCTCTCCATGCTACTCGATCCTGCACAACCCTCGTCATCTCCAAATAACTACTGCAACCAACATCCTTCTGGATCTGCTTACTGTACTCATCGTTCGATCTCCCGCTACGATTTTTACTCCCCACGCTTTCATCCGGTATTAAATTGGTGATCCCTTGATGTCTCAGAATGTGTCATATCAACTGATCTCTTCTTCTAGTCTGGCTGGGCCACAAATTTCTTTTCTCCCCAGCTCTATTCAGTATCTCCTCATTAGTTATGTGATCTATCCATCTAATTTTCAGCATTCTTCTGTAGCACTACATTTCAAAAGCTTCTATTCTGTTGTCTAAATTGTTTACCACCCGTGTTTCACTTCCATACATGGCTACACTTCACACAAACACTTACAGAAAAGAATTCCTGGCAGTTAAATCTATATTCGATATTAAGAAATTTCTTTTCTTCAGAAATGCTTTTCTTTTCACTGCCAGTCTACATTTATATCCTCTCTACTTCGATCATCGTCAGCATCGCCTGATTTATACGTTCCGCTGACCTTGTTTTGCTTTAGTTGATGCTTTGCAGTCTCTGACAAAATTCCATTGTCATCGGTAAACATTAAGGCTTTTATTTCTTTTCCCTGAACTTTACTTTCTTCTATTTTTTTTTTTTTTTTTTTTTGGTTTCCTTTACTGTTTGCTCAATATCCAGATTGAATAAATTAGGGGATGGGCAACGACCTTGTCTCACAACCTTCTCAACCACTCTTTACTTTTCCTGTGCCGCGACTCTAACTGCCGTCTGGTTTCTGTACAAATTTTAAATAGTCTTCTTATTTTCCCACCACAAAAAAACATTGTAAGTAGTATATAAGTACAGTACGTACACTAAACGAAAACTTTTGCATCTAAATTTTAGTTCACAGTCGTATATTTTCTCACTTCAAAGTTCATAAGTTCTTATTCAAAAGTTCATAACCATTGCCTACTGACACATGTCCGAAAGAAATTCACTCGCTTTTAGTGATCCTCGTTAACTCACCTACACCAGTAGAAAATTTCGGGCGATCTGAATAGTGCACTCATTATATCATCATAATTTATTCACGGTACTTCCCAAAAAAATTATCACACACGTGTCTTCAACTTCTGACTTCTTCAAAACGTAGACACATGTAAAATAGGAGATACAGGATTCTGGCTGACGGAGAGGGAAATAAAATTTGGAAATTTGTGGTAAGTTCTATGGGATCAAACTCCTGAGGTCATCGGTCCTTATGCTTACACAATACTTCATCTAACTTAAAGTAACTTATGCTAAGGACAACACACACACACACACCCGTAACCAAGGGAGGACTCGAACCTCCGACGGGGGAAGCCGCGCGAACCAAGGCGCCTAGACTGCACGGCTACCCCGAGCGGCAACTAAGAGGGTTTACCACTATAATACATATAATACATCCCGTAGTTTCTACGGATCGACGAGAGAAAAGCTAATAGGAAATCTAATTCTTTGTCAAAGATAACAAATTTAGAGATCTTTAAGAACATTGGCTAATGCATTCGTGCACTTGCAGAAACATGGGAAGTATCTTCTCTTCCACGAATGTCCATCGACGATAATTAGTACTTTTCGCCTCAAATATTTCATCTACGACGTCAAAATTAATAGATTAATCGAGAAACCTCTCTATAACATCCCTACCATCAAATTTATAAGCCAGACTCACCTTTATTTTGCTTACGCTTATGCTTTCCGCTCTCAGACGCACTCTGTCACGAATCTGGAAGTATCGATGCTAGGCTTTGCGAGGAGTGTGGGGATGGGAAGGGGGGGGGAGGGGGTTGTGAGAAGGAGATGGAGAGTGGATTTCTAAACGGTCCATAAGTTACTTTCGGCATTCTTATAAAAGGGGAGCAGCCCCCTCTTCCAGTCCTGAGCCCCAATAAAAACGAACAATCCTTGAGTGGTGTATTTCATTATTTTCCACACATTTGTACCTTCAATACCATAGTTAAAGCAACACGCGTAAAACTGAAACGTCTTCTTTGAGAGCTAAAATACCATAATGCTACACAGGAGTTTTACGCGGGAAAACGACGATTGATTCCAATCTTGCTCTTCTACAACTACATCTACATCTACATAGATATTCTGCAAATCACATTTATGTGCTTGGCAGAGGGTTCATCGAACCACCTTCACAACTCTCTATTATTCCAATCTCGTATAACGCGCGGAAAGAACGAACGCCTATATCTTTCCGTACAGGCTCTGATTTTCCTTATTTTATCGTGGTGATCGTTTCTCCCTATGTAGGTCAGTGTCAACAAAATATTTTAGCATTCGGAGGAGAAAGTTGGTGATTGGAACTTCGTGAGAAGACTCTTTGTGTCTTTCTCAGTTTTATGCTATACCATATTCGTTTTTACTTAACTATACTCAGAAATAATCTACTCTTCATACGGGAAATCTTATATGTTGTGTTAAACAGGTAAAAGAGAAAAAACTGAATCATACCGAAGTAAATCTATGCGTATATTATGATGTATTTAAAGTTTCCGATGGACGATTTTTACTACGTCATCCGCGACACAAAAACTGAAGTTAATCCATTAACACGGAAGGGATGTCATCACGTTTGTCGACCTTAAAAAAGCATATGACAGTATAGATCGAGAGACCCTTTTTGAAGTGTTAGCAGAATTTGCACTAGATCAAAATAAAACAAACATCATAAAAGAAACGCTCACGGATACCAAATTCAAAGTAAAATTTATGGGAGAATTGAGCACAGAATTTGAAATAGACACAGGAGTACGACAAGGGGATGGACTGTCCCTAGTGCTCTTCAATTTTCTTCTTGAAAAAGTTGTTCGAGAATGGAGAAAAGCAGGTGGACCAGTAAACAGACTGGGACAAAAACGTAAGGCCATAGAATTAGACTGTATAGCATTTGCTGAAGACATGGCACTGATCATCCAAGACATTATCGACGCACAGAAACAGCTAGAATTATTACAAGAGCAGGCTGCAAAAATAGGATTAGAAATTTCATTTGAAAAAACAAAATTTATGACTGATATCAAAGATGCACCTTCTGATATCAAAAGTGTTAGTAAGTACATCTGTCGAGTAAAAGAATTTAAATATTTAGGTGAATGGATTGCAGAAAATTGTAATGAAAAGAAATCTGTCAGATGAAGAGTCCAGAAAATGGAGACGGCGTTTCAGTCAACAAAAAACGTTTACAACAAAAAGAGTCTCTCATGGAACTGCAAAATACGACACTACACAACAGTAATTAAACTCGAAGCTCTCAACTCATCTGAGACACTAAACCTTCAACACAGAACACTATGAGGGGAATTAGAAGTGAAAGAACGTAAAATAATGAGGAAAATCCTAGGACCAAGAACTAAAGATGGTGTGCATTATCCAAAACCCAATGCAGAAATATATAAAAATATCTCCAGAATAACAGACACAATGCGCACGAGAAGAATTCAATTCATGGGGCGTTTAGTAGAATGGACTCAAACAGGTTAACGCACAAAATCCATACATACACTCCTGGAAATTGAAATAAGAACACCGTGAATTCATTGTCCCAGGAAGGGGAAACTTTATTGACACATTCCTGGGGTCAGATACATCACATGATCACACTGACAGAACCACAGGCACATAGACACAGGCAACAGAGCATGCACAATGTCGGCACTAGTACAGTGTATATCCACCTTTCGCAGCAATGCAGGCTGCTGTTCTCCCATGGAGACGATTGTAGAGATGCTGGATGTAGTCCTGTGGAACGCCTTGCCATGCCATTTCCACCTGGCGCCTCAGTTGGACCAGCGTTCGTGCTGGACGTGCAGACCGCGTGAGACGACGCTTCATCCAGTCCCAAACATGCTCAATGGGGGACAGATCCGGAGATCTTGCTGGCCAGGGTAGATGACTTACACCTTCTAGAGCACGTTGGGTGGCACGGGATACATGCGGACGTGCATTGACCTGTTGGAACAGCAAGTTCCCTTGCCGGTCTAGGAATGGTGGAACGATGGGTTCGATGACGGTTTGGATGTACCGTGCACTATTCAGTGTCCCCTCGACGATCACCAGAGGTGTACGGCCAGTGTAGGAGATCGCTCCCCACACCATGATGCCGGGTCTCGGCCCTGTGTGCCTCGGTCGTATGCAGTCCTCATTGCGGCGCTCACCTGCTCGGCGCCAAACACGCATACGACCATCATTGGCACCAAGGCAGAAGCGACTTTCATCGCTGAAGACGACATGTATCCATTCGTCCCTCCATTCACGCCTGTCGCGATGCCACTGGAGGCGGGCTGCACGATGTTGGGGCGTGAGCGGGAGACGGCCTAACGGCGTGCGGGACCGTAGCCCAGCTTCATGGAGACGCTTGCGTATGGTCCTCGCCGATACCCCAGGAGCAGCAGTGTCCCTAATTTGCTGGGAAGTGGCGGTGCGGTCCCCTACGACACTGCGTAGGATCCTACGGTCTTGGCGTGCATGCGTGCGTCGCTGCGGTCCGGTCCCAGGTCGACGGGCACGTGCACCTTCCGCCGACCACTGGCGACAACATCGATGTACTGTGGAGACCTCACGCCCCACGTGTTGAGCAATTCGGCGGTACGTCCACCCGGCCTCCCGAATGCCGACTATACGTCCTCGCTCAAAGTCCGTCAACTGCACATACGGTTCACGTCCACGCTGTCGCGGCATGCTACCAGTGTTAAAGACTGCGATGGAGCTCCGTATGCCACGGCAAACTGGCTGACACTGACGGCGGCGGTGCACAAATGCTGCGCAGCTAGCGCCATTCGACGGCCAACACCGCGGTTCCTGGTGTGTCCACTGTGCCGTGCGTGTGATCATTGCTTGTACAGCCCTCTCGCAGTGACCGGAGCAAGTATGGTGGGTCTGACACACCGGTGTCAATGTGTTCTTTTTTCCATTTCCAGGAGTGTATTTAAAGAACAAAACTATAAGACCGAACTGGTAAAAACAGACGGAAAAAGACGTGAGAGAATTAGGGTATCCAAATCAAGATGACATAAATGATATTAGGAAAATGACAAACACACGGGGTTTTGAGGAAGAAGAGAGAAAAACTAGCCGACATACGTGGTATACGCAACGAAAGCTAGCCCATTCGTTGCTTATGAAGGAATACTGGGCGAAAAGGAAGGCCAACAGATGTAGATTTGGTCCCAAGTGATCCAGCCGCGAAGAAGACGAAGGAAAAGGGATGCAACACTAAAAAAAGGACGGTTTAAAATTTGACCGAGAGACATACGTGAGTTGCCCCACCCTTCGCGTTCCTAACTTTTGGCTAGGAGAAGAAGCCGTCCCTCGTCCCGCGGCTGTAAACGTACGCTGTTGTCATAGTGTCATTTCATTTCTACAGGGTCATTTCTACAGTCATTTCGACCTAGGAGCATCATAAAGAAAAGACTACTACCCAACAGATATCTATCCATAACATGGTTTACAGGGGTTGGTCAAAAATATGGAAACCCCTAAAATATGCCTAGTACGATGTATGAAAAAGCTGACATTGAAAACAGCTTCCAGTCGTCTCAGAATAGACAAATACAGATGCTGTATGGTTTTTCAAGGGAATCTTATACCATTCTCCTTGCAAGATAGTTGCAACTTTAGGTAATGATGAGGAAGGTGGGTAACGATCACTCACTATTATCATCAAAGACTGAATAATATCGATATCTGGTGGCTGTGGTGGCGAGGGGAGAAGCGACAATTGATCCTCGCGCCCGCAAACCCATTCCTGGAAGATGTGAGCTGTGTGAAGAGTAAACAGGGGCCCTTGCGTATTAGACCACGGCATCTCCATTAGGGAAGAGATATTGTACTACGATGTGGATATGATTAAGCACAATAGCCACATATACCTTGGCAGTAATGCGACCTCGCAGAGTAACGACGGAGCCCATGGAATACCATGCTATACACTACTGAGCATTAAAATTGCCACACCAAGAAGAACTGCAGATGATAAACGGGTATTCATGGGACAAATATATTATACAAGAACTGACATGTGATTACATTTTCGCGCAGTTTGGGTGCATAGATCCTGAGAAATCAGTACCCAGTACCTCTAGCCGTAATAACGGCCTTGATACGCCTGGGCATTGAGTCAAACAGAGCTTGGATGGCGTGTAAAGGTACAGCTGCCCACGCAGCTTCAACAAGATACCACAGTTCATCAAGGGTAGTGCCTGGCGTATTGTGACGAGACAGTTGCTGGGCCAACATTGACCAGACGTTTTCGGTTGGTGAGAGATCTGGTTAATGTGCTGGCTAGGGCAGCAGCCCAACATTTTCTGTATCCAGAAAGGCCCGTACAGGACCTGCAACATGCGGTCGTGCATTATCATGCTGAAATGTAGGGTTTCGCAGGGATCGAATGAAGGGTAGAGTCACGGGCCGTAACACATCTGAAATGTAACGTCCGCTGTTCAAAGTGCCGTCAATGCGAATAAGAGGTGACCGAGACGTGTAACCAATGGCATCCCATACCATCACGCCGGGTGATACGCCAGTATGGCGATTACGAATACACGATGTGCAATCACCGCGATGTCGCCAAACACAGATGCGACCATCATGATTCTGTAAACAGAACCTGGGTTCATCCGAAAAAATTACGTTTTGCTATTCGTGCACCCAGGTTCGTCGTTGAGTACACCATCACAGGCGCTTCTGTCTGTGATGGAGCGTCAAGGGTAACCGCAGCCATGGTCTCCGAGCTGATAGTCCATGCTACTGCAAACGTCGTCGAACTATTCGTGCAGATGGTTGTTGTCTTGCAAACGTCACCATCTGTTGACTCAGGGATCGAGACGTGGCTGCACGATCCGTTACAGCCAGGCGGATAAGATGCCTATCATCTCGACTGCTAGTGATACGAGGCCGTTGGGATCCAGCACGGCGTTTCGTATTACCCTCCTGAACCCACCGAATCCATATTCTGCTAACAGTCATTGGATATGGGCTAACTCGAGCAGCAATGTCGCGATACGATAAGCCGCTATCGCGATAGGCTACAATCCGGCCTTTATCAAAGTCGGAAACGTGATGGTAAGCATTTCTCCTCCTGACACGAGGCATCACAACAACGTTTCACCAGGCGACGCCGGTCAACTGCTGTTTGTGTGTCAGAAATCGGTTGGAAACTTTCCTGATGTCAGCACGTTGTAGGTGTAGCCACCGGCGCCAACCTTGTGTGAATGCTCTGAAAAGCTAATAATTTGCAAAGCACAGAATCTTCTTCCTGTCGGTTACATTTCGCGTCTGTCATCTTCGTGGTGTAGCAATTTTAATGGCCAGCAGTGTAGTTGCCCAAATTATTACCGAATGCCTGCCATGCTTTACTCTTGGGACGCAAACTCGGCCAGAATTTGGAAACAATGTAGTACAAGAGTCGCTGCTTCCACAGTTCTCTCAAGGGCACAGGATCACCTTGATTTCCTATTTGTAAACGATGACTTACTTCCATGTTGAATTTATTCACAGTCATTTCTTCATGACTGGATGCAACTATGAAAAGCCATCTTCTAATCTGTTAAAAATAACGAATATAAGACTTTTTACATACTCCAATTTTGAAATTTAACTAGCACATAATTTGCATTATTATTGCTTAGGGCTGACAAAATATGATTCAATAAAACGAAGATAAAGCTGAAACTGCAATCCAGATAGACAATAAATATTTCTCACAACAAATCTTGTGCCAATCTGTTAACAACAACGCATATTCGAATTTCATCCCTTTCTGAATATCCTGTTTGCAATGCTTAAAATTAGTTCCAAGGTGGAAAATCTGAAAACGTTTCATTTTATCGTTACGATAGACGCTAATAACCCCCATTAGGAAATAGAAGAATGCTGAAGATTAGATGGGTAGATAACATAACTAATGAGGAAGTATTGAATAGGATTGGGGAGAAGAGAAGTTTGTGGCACAACTTGACCAGAAGACGGGGTTGGCTGTTAGGACATGTTCTGAGGCATCAAGGGATCACCAATTTAGTATTAGAGGGCAGCGTGGAGGGTAAAAATCGTAGAGGGAGACCAAGAGACGACTACACTAAGTACATTCAGAAGGATGTAGGTTGCAGTAGGTACTGGGAGATGAAGAAGCTTGCACAAGATAGAGTAGCATGGAGAGCTGCATCAAACCAGTCTCAGGACTGAAGACCACAACAACAACAACTGTTACACTGGAGGTGAAGCAAAGCAAGCCCTGTAGCATGTGTGAGATACAGAGGTGAGCGAGTGTGCCGGGCCTTAACCCCAGTTCACTGCTAGTAGCGCCACGTCATCTTAACATGTCTGCGCGTAGCGCGCAAGTATTGCACCACAATTAAGTATGAAATTAAAAATCAAAATTTAGGTTTAAAACTTTGTTAAAATATAGTTTAGTGTTATAATGCTCCAAACACCAAGTCTTTATATTCTAGACTTAACAGTTATGTAAAAATGCCGTTTTAAGAGAAAAATAATTGGTGCTAAATAATGAATATAGGAAGCCAGAATTTGGTCAGAATGAGCAGTTAGAGCTCATAAATAAGTGGTGCAGATTTCCAAAGCCTATAACAAAAATTAACACCGCAATCCACGTTTTTAGGAAAAATCAGAGGCGCTAAATAATGGACTTAGAAACATGAAAATTTGTTTTATGCTTCATTTCACCCCAAAAATAATAACTGGGGGACCACGTTAAGCTACCTTTTATAGTTTTTGAGTAATTAAGTAAAACCCAATTTTGTAACTAAAGTATACCCAGTCGTAGTAGATTAAGTACCTGTAATTTTGATGATAGAGAATTTTCGTTAAAGTGGATGATAAATATACCAAGTGATAGAGGTCTACCAAATTTGAGAGTTGTAGTATTAATAACTGCAGACAAAAGTTCTAGTAAAGATATGGTTTAGAGGTAACGATCTACCATTAGCTCCACTAAAAAATTATAGACGGCAAAATTTTCATTCTAGCGAGCGGAAACTTTTTCGGCGTTTTCAAACAACTTAACTGAATTCAAATAAAAATTAAGGGGTTTCTGAAGTAATTTGTAACTATATTATTAAAGTTTGTGTGCCCGAGAAGGCGGTCGTTCGGAGGCTGCTGCAGTATGCAGATAGCCGTAGACAATAGATGTTCCCTCGGCCGTTTGCTCCGGCACCTATATAAATACAGCCCGAGAGACAGTAGGAAGGTTCACTTCGCATTCAGCCACGGTAAGATCTACGACTGCCAAACATCGGATCTTGCTCTTCCTCGGATAACGTCGGAGCCGGACTGTGACGAATCGCATATTTGCGTTAAAAACGGACAGTGAACTTGCTAGGACTGTACACTGTCCTGAATCGCTTAGGATTCGCCTAAGTAACTGTGACAATTACAAATCCGCATGGCAAGTAGCGACTATTATTTCCACTTTTATGGCGAGAATTAATTTTGAACATTTAAGTTGAACATTCAACTGCCTATTATTAATAAGGACAATAGACAATTTGGTAGGAACGTACCGTAGAGGTCACCTCCGAACTGCTAAATGTGATGTTAGAAAAATTTATTTTAAATTGAACATTCCGAATTCCAACTTTTGTACGTGAGAAACTTTTACTCAATATAAGTATTAAATAGAACTTTATACTTTCATTTAAAATAATAGTCCTGATCCCGCTAAGTAAAAGGTGAATATAAAGTTTTCTTTCAGTGGGCAGGACCAGAATGTGGCCGTATAGACTGGAAACTAAGGTAAGTGTGTTTCCCTTCGCTTTCTAGCTGACCACAAATTTAGTTGCCAGATTCGCGTGAGAAAGACAGCGAACTGTATAACAACCAACCATAAATTTTCTAAATTATAATACCCGCCGCCCCACACAGGCTAATACCACATACAGTATCAGTCAGCTGGCGTCAGGATGCTGTCGTAGCGTGCTAAATGGAATGACATCCTACAGGTGCTTAATACCGTGTCAAGACGTGGTAGGGCTTCCTTTACGTAAAGTGTGACGTATCTGTGGAGAATGCTGTAACCCTATGAACGCTTCGGAAAGCCACAACGGGAGGCACGTGTCTTAGGACCGTCCTAGAGATGCTCCACGTCTGAATGTAGACTTGCTAGACGTATACTGCTGATTGAAAGCACACAAGTTTGTAATTGTTCTCAAATAATAGTGATGTATGTTTAAAGCGACCATATTCGATGCTTTTCTAGAACGGAAACTGAAGTACGTATACTCGGATTATTTTTCTGAACATTAATTCTGTAATGGAGGCGTTCAGAAAGTAAGTGATGGTGGCGGTAACAAAGAACTGGGAATAGTATATATCCCTTACACCTATATTCTGACTAGAAACGTTCACGTCATCCCTCCAGATGCTTAACAATGAGAAACAGTTTTTCATTCAAGCAGGACGTAACGCTTCCAGTCTGAGTGAAAAGTAAGTAAATCCCGAACGATTTCGCTGATGAAAGATCATTTCCTCATAAATCTCCAACAATAGTTTCGTTAGTCACACATACAGGGCGTCCAATAAAGAAAGACTGATTTTAAAAATTAAATAAAATGAAAAAAACATGGAAAATCCATCTACACAGCGAAAGAAACACTAAAAAAAATTTCTCATTAGCTATCCTTCTACAGTCAGTAACTGCTGATTTTTACAATATTTTGCTATAGTGTATTTTTACATCATACTTCAACACTGCTGCATAAATAGAACTATGTAACACTGTCTGTAGCGGACTTGCGTCATTATTTGAAAATAACGGATATTTGTCGATCTGAAGTAACTAATTTCGATTATTTAAAGTGAAGTTTGAAGCTTAATGTAATGTGATAACTTGACGAAGAACTGACACTATTCTGGAAAAATATACCGTTCCTGAACCCATGTGGAGTTCTACTTACCAGAATACTTCCTTCTCTGCACTTATACTGGTACTTTTTACAAATGCCCTGCTCACCTCATTTTCTGCGTTTCTTTAACTTCTACTTATATTGCAGGCTCTCCGAAAGGTTATCTTGTTTTTCATTCTGTCTGTATCTCCTTTCTTCGTTTTCATGTACTAGTCCTTGTACATTTCTGCCCGCTCTGCTTCACTTCTTATAGTGTCCACTTTTTTCTCCATTTGTTACAACTGGTTTAACTTGTGGCCGAGCGGTTTCTAGGCGCGCGCTACGGTCGCAGGTACGAATCCTGCCTCGGGCATGGATGTGTGTGATGTCCTTAAGTTAGTTAAGTTTAAGTTTAAGTAGTTCTAAGTTCTACGGAACTGATGACCTCAGATATTAAGTCCCATAGTGCTCAGAGCCATTTGAACCATTTTAACTTGTCTTATACGTTCTTATATCATCTCAATTCCCATGAATAAATAAAGAGTTGCTGGTGTGCGCAGTAGCTTCGATGATTTACAGCTATTCGTTGTTCTATTTCTTTTTCCGTAAGATTATTTTCTGTTGTTTATGTTCCTAAATATTTAACAATTCCAATTTTTGGATGTTCATTAGGGTGCTCTTGTCTCTATTCTCCGTCGCTGTTTCCTCGACATAATCCCGTGTTACCTTTTATCTTTATTAAATTCTAAACCCATCTCTTTCTTGCTGCTTCACCGAATGCTAGACAGATATTTCTTCTTATCGTCGTAATGTCCATATCGGTGCATGTACTCTCTCGTAATTTCCACATCGCTGCATGCACAAAGATGCGTATGATTAGAGGTGGTCTTATTTTATTTCTCTTATTACTATTTCTTTGGCTCTATCATAAAGAATTGCTGGTAATAAATCTACGTAGTACAGATATTTTATCTGCATCTGTTCTAAAAGATTCTTTGAATCATAACGTGACGCTTCTTGAGACTCCAAACTCTCCCAATGCGCTCAACAGTTCTCTTCTGAATGACACGCTTGCTTCAAGTCGACGTACATTTGGAGTATTTCGTTGTTTAATTTATGCCTTTTTCAGTAACTTTCTCAGTGTGAAAATTTAAGCCACAACCGATCTTCCACTGTACTCTTCACACAAGGTGGTATTAGAATTAGCGTTTCAATGAATAATTTGTACAAATCATCCATTCCTTTTCACTTTTCTCATTACGTTTTATCACTTTTACACTTGTGTATAGGCCATACCACACCGATTTTTCCCGCTCTTCAGATTTTTATGTTATTCATATCTCATCAGTAATCTTGTTGATAGGATTTCTGAATCCGTGATGGTCTTTCTTACTTCTTCCTTTGCGAGTAGTCTCTCTCCTTGTTCACATGCTGATTCATATTGTAGTATTTACTAGTTCCGTTTCTGGATTTCCTCTTCCTTTTTTTAAAGATACATCAAAGTAAGTCTAATCTTATTGTTTTAGTGTATTTTCCTCACCACCCATCAGATTTACGTCCTTCTCTTTGCAGAGTCTTGAGCCTACCTTCCTCTCTTTTCTTCAAGTCTGCTTTGCAAGCTAGTCTTCATTTTTGTCGGCTGTTGCCTTTGTTTCTCTCTGTGGCATTCATCCCTTTATACTATTTCTTTGTGAGATCACCTTTACATATTTTCTGAGAAGCCATTCTTTTTGTGTTTCCTTATTCAGATAACTCTTTGTGTTATCACAATAGCTTTCCTTACGTCTCCTCTTATTTTCCACATCATCTTGTGTTTCTCCTCATAGCTGCTGTTGTTATTACTGATTTTGTGTCAACTGTTCTACGTTTTGTTATAGTTTCTAGTTACGCTCTATTCTGTTTCTTATTTGCCTTTCTTTCTGCTCAATGTAATTTTCTAATACCTAATAATGATCGTTATTTGCATCTGCCTTTCTACAGTTCCTTTCTACAGTTCGTTACCTGCATACCAGCGCATGTCTGATTCAAGAGGAACATGATCGATTTAATTTTCAGCATTTCCATCTGGAGACTTGCATGTTTATTTTATTTTATTTTGCAACCTTGTGCAGGTTACTACCATTATAATAGTGTTGGTGTAATAAAAGTGATTTATATCACTACTCATAACACGACACAAATTACACTGCAGCTCGCAAAAACAGTCTGCTTTGACACTGTAAACGTAATACACAGCCAGCCTAAGGATTCGCCAGAAAATCCGCAGTCGCGCCAGGGTCCAATCAGGCACCATCCAGGTCGTACGGAATACGGTTTTAGTGAGAGTCGTCAGCGCGGCAAAGCACGGACGGAAGTGGTTCTGCTCCTCGAAAAATACATATTAGCCTTGTGATCAGCGGCTCAGACCACATGGCGGCTTTCTTACGCCGTCCCGTGTCGATCGAAGAAGTCTGTCGCAGCGATGACCTTAGATTATCAGTCTCGCTGTTCGAAGACAGAGATACAGCAACGATATCTTCCTGCATTGCTAGATTTATTATCTCACCCCAGTGTCACCTTGATTCTTTCGTTCCATGGCCCTTCCACCTAACTTCCTAGAGTATTGTTAATCCAGTTCTGCATATTTCGAGTTATCTGCTAACTTTTAACGGTTTTGGTCTACATATTGCAAACTCAGCGTGGCGATTATTATATTGTCTTCCATTTTAGTGTATCTTTACCAGCCTTGTCATTTATTGTCTTCTATCCAGTTCCGAAGTTGTTGTCAGATGCCCGCAACCGTGCATTTTTCCGAGGTAGGATTGTTAAACTTTTACACTGCCGGGAGGTCTTTTAGTGTTAGCAAGGCAGCAGTTTCTGGTTTTGGTCTACCCCCAGATTTTATTTCTCTGGTACCTATCAAAACTTCTCAATGGTGTCCCACCCAACTCCTGGCGAGGCGCCGGATGGAAGATCAGGAAACTCAACACAGGTCTCGTGAGGAGTGGTTTATGAGATTCGCAGGAGAGCTAAAGCACAATTCGATCTATAGTCCATCCGTTTACGGATACTGAATGGCGCCGCTGCGTTTCGTTGTTCGGCCGACGCCAGAATTCTTCCACAAAAGTTTACGTTATTTTATGCATAAGAAAACAACATACATGAACGTAATACTGTATTTATATGAGAAAATATTGAATAATGACATTGTAAGAAGTCTCCGTTTAAAGTACCGTTGAGTTTGCTGTTGTGGAACTACTAATTGCCAAATATAATCCAAGAGCATTTAATAACGCTGACCCATTTTGCTCAACTTCAATCAAAATCTCTCGTTGCCATTCTTATAAGGAAACCTTTCTCTTTCTCTGACAAACTGACACATATACGAAACACAAGGGAGGTTTGTTGTAGGTTCCGGAAGCATACAATCGAGAGAATGTTCCATGGTTGGTCAAATCCAGAGCAAGTGTTGTTTACAATGAAGCATTTTGGATAAGCCCAAACAGATAGCTGTCACTAATAATCCGAAATCATAGCACAAGTCCAGTAAACATAATGAGCGTTGTGTGCGGAAAAGTCTCACTTGCAGGAAGTACAATTTTTAGACAAAAATTTCTCTTCCAATGTTCATTTTGGTCAACGGTTTAGTCAATAATTAACATCAAAGTTTTTTGTAAAATGGCTGTCGAAAACCGCTCATGGTCGGAAGAGGTAGCGGCGTACAGAGATTGGATGGGGCACACATGAGCTTTACATACAAAGAAAAATGTGCTCTACTCGCTCGAGCTGATCTGCTGAAAAGCGCTGCAAACCAAGCCCAGAAGAAATACGGCGCACAGAGTTTAAGTGCGCTGCTGATCCAAGTGGTGTTCACTCGGCTGCGGTGTGCGAGGGAGATAGAGAGAAAGAAGTGTGAGCGAGGATGGCGGGAGTGAATTTCGCATAGCTTGGCTGAAGCTGCAGATTACCAAACCGACGTCAATGACATATAGTTCAGAGGTACTTTTTGCTTGCAAAAAACGAGGAGGAAGATTTTGTTTTTTTTATCTTGTGCATATAGTTGAGGGTATGCAGAAGCCAAGTTTTCCACCACCAAAACTTACAATTTTTATGATCATAAAATTAAGAAATTTCGGCACTTTTTTCAGGTTTTCACCTCGGAAACTATGAAGCCAACTGAAAATTTTACTATTACCGGAATGAAAAAGCATTAAATTTTGCATCGAATTACATTCTTAAATGACAAAATAGGTGCAGCCGTCTGGTCGCATTCTGGTATAAAATTTCGTTCGTTTTTACAAACTTGGCTAAAAAGTCGTCTCACCAGCGTTCGTAATCCAAAAATGGCTATCCTGAATGAAAACTATAAGCTATCAAAGTTGTAGAGCATGAAATATTATGTTACAAAAGTATCTAGTTTTTCAATTTCAAGCGCTATTAAGCGTTCATACACCTCAACGCCATGTTAATTCCATTTTGTTCAAAAATGGTTCAAACGGTTCTGAGCACTATGGGACTTAACATCTAAGGTCATCACTCCCCTAGAACGTAGACTACTTAAACGTAACTAACCTAAGGACATCACACATAACCATGCCCGAGGCAGGATTCGAACCTGTGATCGTAGCGGTCGCGCGGTTCCAGACTGAAGCGCCTAGAATCGCTCGGCTAATTCTGCCGGCTCCATTTTTCTTTTATTTTTTATGTCATACTTATTCAATGAAATGAAATTTCCAGTGAGATAACGGCTCTAATGAGCAAATATGCGCTGCTTATGTATATCTCTTTAATATTCTTCATTCGTTTGTATTTTGATTCATTTTTGTCCATGCCTTAATTAGTAACAGTGGGTTGTTATAACGAAAACCAAGTATGTAGTAACGGCCAATGTGTGTTTACGTAAGAGTAATATAAAATTACTACAAGCGAACAAATAAAAGGGCATGGCAATATTTGTTGTTGTTGTGGTCTTCAGTCTTGAGACTGGTTGGATGCAGCTCTCCATGATACTCTATCCTGTGCAAGATTCTTCATCTCCCAGTACCTACTGCAACCTACATCCTTCTGAATCTGCTTAGTGTATTCATCTCTTGGTCTCCCTCTACGAGTTTTACCCTCCACGCTGCCCCCCAATACTAAATTGGTGATCGCTTGATGCCTCAGAACATGTCCTACCAACCGATCCCTTCTTCTTGTCAAGTTGTGCCACAAACTTCTCTTCTCCCCAATCCTATTCAATACTTCCTCATTAGTTATGTGATCTACCCATCTAATCTTCAGCATTCTTCTGTAGCACCACATTTCGAAAGCTTCTATTGTCTTCTTGTCCAAACTATTTATCGTCCATGTTTCACTTCCATACTTGGCTACACTCCATACAAATACATTCAGAAACGACTTCCTGCCATTTGAATCTATACTCGATGTAAACAAATTTTTCTTCTTCAGAAACGCTTTCCATGCCATTGCCAGTACACGTTTTATATCCTCTCTACTTCGAGCATCATCTGTTATTTTGCTCCCCAAACAGCAAAACTCCTTTACTAGTTTAAGTGTCTCATTTCCTAATCAAATTCCCTCAGCATCACCCGACTTAATTCGACTACATTCCATTATCCTCGTTTCGCTTTTGTTGATATTCATCTTATATCCTCCTTTCAAGACCCTATCCATTCCGTTTAACTGCTCTTCCAAGTCCTTTGCTGTCTCTGACAGAATTACAATGTCATGGGCGAACCTCAAACTTTTTATTTCTTCTCCATGGATTTTAATACCTACTCCAAATTTTTCGTTTGTTTCCTTCACTGCTTGCTCAATATATAGATTGAATAACATCGGGGAGAGACTACAACGCTGTCTCAGTCCCTTCCCAACCACTGCTTCCCTTTCATGCCCCTCGACTCTTATAACTGCCATCTGGTTTCTGTACAAATTGTAAATAGCTTTTCGCTCCCTGTATTTTACCCCTGCCACCTTCAGAATTTGAAAGAGAGTATTCCAGTCAACATTGTCAAAAGCTTTCTCTAAGTCTACAAATGCTAGAAACGTAGGTTTGCCCTTCCTTAATCTAGCTTCTAAGATAAATCGTAGGGTCAGTATTGCCTCACGTGTTCCAATATTTCTACGGAATCCAAACTCATCTTCCCCGAGGTCGGCTTCTACTAGTTTTTCCATTCGTCTGTAAAGAAATCGCGTTAGTATTTTGCAGCTGTGACTTATTATACTGATAGTTCGGTAATTTTCACACCTGTCGACACCTGCTTTCTTTGGGATTGGAATTATTATATTCTTCTTGAAGTCTGAGGTTATTTCGCCTGTTTCATACATCTTGCTCACCAGATGGTAGAGTTTTGTCAGGACTGGCTCTCCCAAGGCCGTCAGAAGTTCCAATGGAATGTTGTCTACTCCGAGGGCCTTGTTTCGACTCAGGTCTTTCAGTGCTCTGTCAAACTCTTCACGCAGTATCGTATCTCCCATTTCATCTTCATCTACATACACTTTCATTTCCATAATATTGTCGTCAAATACATCGCCCTTGTATAGACCCTCTATATACTCCTTGTACCTTTCTGCTTTCCCTTCTTTGCTTAGAACTGGGATTCCATCTGAGCTCTTGATGTTCATACAAGTGGTTCTCTTATCTCCAAAGGTCTCTTTAATTTTCATGTAGGCAGTATCTATCTTACCTTAGTGAGATAAGCCTCTACATCCTTACATTTTTCCTCTAGCCATCCCTGCTTAGCCATTTTGCACTTCCTATCGATCTCATTTTTGAGACGTTTGTATTCATTTTTGCCTGCTTCATTTACTACATTTTTATACTTTCTCCTTTCATCAATTAAATTCAATATTTCTTGTGTTACCCAAGGATTTCTACTAGCCCTCGTCTTTTTACCTACTTGATCCTCTGCTGCCTTCGCTACTTCATCTCTCAAAGCTACCCATTCTTCTTCTACTGTATTTCTTTCTCCAATTCCTGTCAATTGTTCCCCTATGCTCTCCCTGAAACTCTGTACAACCTCTGGTTCTTTCAGTTTAACCAGATCCAATCTCCTTAAATTCACACCTTTTTGTAGTTTCTTCAGTTTTAATCTGCAGGTCATAACCAATAGAATGTGATCAGCGTCCACATCTGCCCCTGGAAATGTCTTACAATTTAAAACCTGGTTCCTAAATCTCTGTCTTACTATTATGTAATCTATCTGAAACATTGTCAGTATCTCCAGCCTTCTTCCATGTATACAGCCTTCTTTTATGGTTCTTGAACCAAGTGTTAGCTATGATTAAGTTGTGCTCTGTGCAAAATTCTAACAGGCGGCTTCCTCTTTCATTTCTTAGCCCCAATCCATATTCACCTACTACGTTTCCTTCTTTCCCTTTTCCTACACTCGAATTCCAGTCACCCATGACTATTAAATTTTCGTCTCCCTTCACTGCCTGAATAATTTCTTTTATCTCATCATACATTTCATTAATTTCTTCATCATCTGCAGAGCTAGTTGGCATATAAACTTGTACTACTGTAGCAGGTGTGGGCTTCGTATCTATCTTGGCCACAATAATGCGTTCACTATGCTGTTTGTACTAGCTTACCCGTATTCCTATTTTCCTATTCATTATTAAACCTACTCCTGCAGTACCCCTATTTCATTTTGTGTTTATAACCCTGTAGTCTAATGAACAGAAGTCTTGTTCCTCCTGCCACCGAACTTCACTGATTCCCACTATATCTAAATTTAACCTATCCATTTCCCTTTTTAAATTTTCTAACCTATCTACCCGATTAAGGGATCTGACATTCCACGCTCCGATTCGTAGAACACCAGTTTTCTTTCTCCTGATAACGACATCCTCTTGAGTAGTCCCCGCCCGGAGATCCGAATGGGGGACTATTTTACCTCCGGAATATTTTACCCAAGAGGACGCTATTATCATTTAATCATACAGTAAAGCTGCCTGCCCTCGGGAAAAATTACGGCCGTAGTTTCCCCTTGCTTTCAGCCGTTCGCAGTACCAGCACAGCCAGGCCGTTTTGGTTATTGTTACAAGGTCTGATCAGTCAATCATCTAGACTGTTGCCCTTGCAACTACTGAAAAGGCTGCTGCCCCTCTTCAGGAACCACATGTTTGTCTGGCCTCTCAACAGATACCCATCCGTTGTGGTTGCACCTACGGTACGGCTATCTGTATCGCTGAGGCACGCAAGCCTCCCCCCCAGTTGCAGGGGCAACAGTCTGGATGATTGACTGATCTGGCCTAGTAACACTAACCAAAACGGCCTTGCTGTGCTGGTACTGCGAACGGCTGAAAGCAAGGGGAAACTACACCCATAATTTTTCCCGAGGGCATGCAGCTTTACTGTATGGTTAAATGATAACGGCGTCCTCTTGGGTAAAGTATTCCGGAGGTAAAACGGTTCTCCATTCGGATCTCCGGGCGGGGACTACTCACGAGGACGTTGTTATCAGGAGAAAAAAACTGGCATTCTACGGATTTGAGCCTGGAATGTCAGATCTCTTAATCGGGCAGGTAGGTTAGAAAATTTAAAAAGGGAAATGGATAGATTAAAGTTAGATATAGTGGGAATTAGTGAAGTTCGGTGGCAGAAGGAACAAGACTGTTGGTCAGGTGAATACACGGTTATACATACAAAATCAAATAGGGGTAATGCAGGAGTAGGTTTAATAATGAATAAAAAATAGGAGTGTGGGTAAGCTACTACAAACAGCACAGTGAACACATTATTGTGGCCAAGATAGACACGAAGCTCATGCCTACTACAGTTTTACAAGTTTATATGCCAACTAGCTCTGCAGATGATGAGAAATTGATAAAATGTATGATGAGATAAAAGAAATTATTCAGGTAGTGAAGGGAGACGAAAATTTAATAGTATTGGGTGACTGGAATTCGACAGTATGAAAAGGAAGGGAAGGAAACATAGCAGGTGAATATGGATTGCGGGTAAGAAATGAAAGAGGGAGACGTCTGGTAGAATTTTGCACAGAGAATAACTTAATCATAGCTGACACTTGGTTCAAGAATCATAAAAGAAGCCTGTATACATGGACGAATCCTGGAGTTACTAGAAGGTAGATTATATAGTGGTAAGACAGAGATTTAGGAACCAGGTTTTAAATTGTAAGATATTTCCAGGGACAGATGTGGACTCTGACCACAATCTATTGGTTATGAACTGGAGATTAAAACTGAAGAAACTGCGAAAAGGCGGGAATTTAAGGAGATGGGACCTGGATAAACTGACTAAACCAGAGGTAGTACAGAGTTTCAAGGAGAGCATAAGAGTGCAATTGACAGGAATGGGGGAAAGAAATACAGTAGCTCTGAGGGATGAAGTAGGTAAAAAAAACGAGGGCTAGTAGAAATCCTTGGGTAACAGAAGAAGTATTGAATTTAATTGATGAAAGGAGAAAATATATAAATGTAGTAAATGAAGCAGGCAAAAAGGAATACAAAGGTCTCAAAAATGAGATCGACAGGAATTACAAAATGGCTAAGCAGGGATGGCTAGAGGACAAATGTAAGGCTGTTGAGGCTTATCTCACTAGGGGCAAGATAGATACTGCCTACAGGACAATTAAAGAGACCTTTGGAGAAAAGAGAGCAACTTGTATGAATATCAAGAGCTCAGATGGAAACCCAGTTCCAAGCAAAGAAGGAAAAGTACAAAGGCGGAAGGAGTATATAGAGGGTCTATGCAAGGGCGATGTACTTGAGGACAATATTATGGGAATGGAAGATGTATATGAAGATGAAATGAGATATATGATACTGCGTGAAGAGTTTGACAGAGCACTGAAAGTCCTAAGTCGAAATAAGGCCCCGGGAGTAGACAACATTCCATTAGAACTACTGATAGCCTTGGGAGAGCCAGTCCTGACAAAACTATACCATCTGGTGAGTAAGATGTATACGACAGGCGAAATAACCTCAGACTTCAAGAACAATATAGTAATTCCAATCCCAAAGAAAGCAGGTGTTGACACACTGCAATATGCTAAGACGAATTCTTTATAGACGAATGGAAAAATTGGTAGAAGCCAACCTCGGGGAAGGTCAGTTTGGATCCCGTAGAAATGTTGGAACACGTGAGGCAAAACTGACCATACGATTTATCTTAGAAAATAGATTAAGGAAAGGCAAACCTTCGTTTCTAGCATTTGTAGACTTTTACAAAGCTTTTGACAATGTTGACTGGAATACTTGCAAATTCTGAAGGTGGCAGGGGTAAAATACAGGGAGCAAAAGGCTATTTACAATTTGTACAGAAACCAGATAGCAGTTATAAGAGCTGAGGGGCAGGAAAGGGAAGCAGTGGTTGGGAAGGGAGTGAGACTGGGTTGTAGTCTCTTCCCAATGTTTTTCAATCTGTATATTGAGCAAGCAGTGAAGGAAACAAAAGAAAAATTCGGAGTAGGTATTAAAATCCATGAAGAAGAAATAAAAACTTTGAGGTTCGTCGATGACATTGTAATTCTGTCAGAGACAGCAAAGGACTTGGAAGAGCAGTTAAACGGAATGGATAGGGTCTTGAAAGGAGGATATGAATTGAACATCAACAAAAGCAAAACGAGGATAATGGAATGTAGTCGAATTAAATCAGGTGATGCTGAGGGAATTAGATTAGGAAATGAGACACTTAAACTAGTAAAGGAGTTTTGCTATTTGGGGAGCAAAATAACTGATGATGGTCGAAGTAGAGAGGATATAAAACGTGTACTGGCAATGGCAAGGAAAGCGTTTCTGAAGAAGAAAAATTTGTTTACATCGATTATAGATTCAAATGGCAGGAAGTCGTTTCTGAATGTATTTGTATGGAGTGTAGCCATGTATGGAAGTGAAACATAGACGATAAATAGTTTGGACAAGAAGAGAATAGAAGCTTTCGAAATGTGGTGCTACAGAAGAATGCTGAAGATTAGATGGGTAGATCACATAACTAATGAGGAAGTATTGAATAGGATTGGGGAGAAGAGAAGTTTGTGGCACAACTTGACCAGAAGAAGGGATCGGTTGGTAGGACATGTTCGGAGGCATCAAGGGATCACCAATTTATTATTAGAGGGCAGCGTGGAAGGTAAAATCGTAGAGGGAGACCAAGCGATGAATACACTAAACACTTTCAGAAAGATATAGGCTCCAGTAGATACTGGGAGATGAAGAAACTTGTACAGGATAGAGTAGCGTGGAGAGCTGCATCAAAACAGTCTTCGGACTGAAGAGCACAACAACAACGAGACCGCCTTCTGTAAACAAAGTCTTAAGTATGGGGAAAATTCAAATGAGAAACATAACTCAAGTTTTTATCAGATTGCTTGATACTGCACTCTCTGTGAAGCAATGTTTACGAGTTTATGGTAGGAATCCTCTTCTTATCTATCTTGTGGACCTTAGCACTGGATGCAAGTGTTATATCTTTGAGGTTGCGTTGACACGAGACATTTTTAAGGTTATATAGTTTAATTCTGGTGAACCGTTTAATTCCTTTTCCATGACAGTTTATCGATTCATCTCCAAATAGGCGACTGCGTAATGGCATAAGCGCATTACACTTTGGAAAAAACATAAATGCCTTGGAAGCGACCGAAAAGGCATGTCCCATTTACAGTCGCTCCCATCAACCACCGCGCCGAGTGTCAACTTTGTTTGCGCGAATAATATTCAGTCTTCCAACGTGTGCATTTGCTGTACCCCTACGGGTGCAGTACCCTTTGTTTATTTACATTGTCAAACATGATCTAACCAGCACTGAGTTAGTTATCTAGTAGTTAGGTAATGGGGTCACTGGCGCACCTCATATATATATATATATATATATATATATATATATATATATATATATATATATATATATATAGCTCAAAATCGTTCCTTAGCAAAAATTAAAGTTCCCCCCTCCACGCCACATTTATCAAATTTTTACACACTTATTCAAGCATTCCATAATGAGGAGATGACTCCACACCACCATCAAGTTACTAGCGCGCAAATTTTTGACTACGAACGAAATTAGTACCTCTTAAAGTTTTAATTTCATTTTGAATGTATTAGTATTTTTGAACAGACATTTTCCCCTTCGAACTATATTTTTACACTTTTACAAAAGACTAATAAAAATTTATCTTTTATAAATGGAAGAGACTACAAAGGATTGTGTGCAATGTGGAGAGGAGAAACCACTCAGCGAATATCATTTGCAAATGATTAGAAGAGATAATCATTGTAACATCTACAAAGAATGTGCAATAAGGTACAATATAAATGTAACTTATCGACAAAGAACTAATGTCATCCATGAAAACTGATGGAACAACAAATAGTGCAATGTGTGTCAAGAAATTAAAGATATCCATTGTTTTTATGCAAATCCACATATAAAGAACGGACATGCAGACACATGTATATCTTGTCTACTTGAAGAAAGAAAAAGTAAAATGATGTGTGTATGTGGAACTGAAATGAATAAGCGTAGTTTTAGAATACATCTACTTTCGAAGGAGTGTAGAAATTTATCCTTAGTAAATAAGTAGCCAAGTCAAACAATATTGGCTACTGATGTCCAAGTACACAAAACTAGTAAAAATTTATACTTAATGAAGAAGTAGCCAATTCAAACAATCTTCGCTGATGATCTCCAATTTCTCAAAACTAATAAAAAAATTTCACTAATAAAATAAGTATCCAACTCAAACAATCTACGCAGTTGCTCTCCAGTTTTGCAAAAATAATAAAAATTTATCTTGGTAAATACGTTTCTGACTCAAGCAATCTCCGCTTCTGATTTCCAATTTTTGCAAAAGCTAATAAAACATATATCTTTAACAAATAACTTCAGCAATTCACCGTCGCTGATCATGGAAAGCACGGTATTCTAGCAAAAATGACTAATTTTTAAACTCGAAGATCAGGAAGGATACTAAACAGAAGTTTTGGTCTACAACTAGGAATTAGTCTGTATGTTCCATTCAGAGGATCGTCGTATATTGAATTACCAGAAAAAATAAGTGCAAGAAAGCTTTCATTAATGTGAAAAATAACGACAAGTAGACAAATCTGCATTATCTCTAGCAAACAAAGATCCGCAGATGGTAAGCAAATACCAAGGCATTTATTTGAAATTAATGAAAAACTCGTAAATTTTGAATTTTTTATAGCAGTTGATAATATTCCAAAAACCGAAACTAGAATTAATGTGTCCATCTATGTATATTCGTTTAGTGAAAAAGATGAATATATCCAATGAAAGTTACGAAATGCAGGAAAGAAAAACACATAAATTTACTCTACTTCAAAAAGGGTAAAAATTCGAGCTACTGTTGGATAAAAGACATTGTTACGGAATGGGGTTGCTAGCGCACCTAAAATTTCATATCTAAATTTAGCTCAAAATCGCTACTTAGTAATAAATAAAAGATCCCCATTGCGCACCAATATTATCAAATTTTTATTCACTTTTTCGAGCATTCCATAATAAAGAGATGACTCCACACCACCACCAAGTTACGAACGCTCAAATTTTTGACTACGAACGAAATTATTACCTCTTAAAGTTTTAATTTCATTTTGAATGTATTCGTATTGGTATTTTTGAACAGACAATTTCCCCTTCTAACTACGTTCTTACACTTTTACAAAAGACTAATAAAAATTTATCTTTTATAAATGGAAGAGACTACAAAGAATTGTGTGCAGTGTGGAGAGGAGGAACCACTCAGGGAATATCATTTGCAAATGATTAAAAGAGATAATCATTGTAACATCTACAAAGAATGTGCAATAAGGTACAGTAGAAAACGTAATTTATCGACAAAGAACTAATGCCATCCATGAAAACTGATGGGACAACAAAAAAGTGCAACAGGTATCAAGAAATTAAAGATATCAATTGTTTTTAAGCAAATCCATCTATAAAGAATAGACATGAAGGCACATGTATATCTTGTATACTTGAAGAAAGAAAAAGTAAAGTGATGTGTGTATGTGAAACTGAAGTAAATAAGCATAGTTTTAGAATGCATCTACTTTCGAACAAGCGTCGAAATTTATCCTTAATAAAAAAAGTAGCCAGCTCAACCAATCCTTGCTGCTGATCTCGAATTTCCAAAAAACTAACAAAAAGTTTATCATTAATAAATAAGTAGCCAACTCAAACAATCTTTGCAGTTGACCTCCAATTTTGCAAAACCAATAAAAATTTATCATTAATAAATAAGTAGCCAACTCAAACAATCTTCGCTACTGATTTCCAATTTCGCAAAACTAATAAAACATTTATCCATAATAAATAAGTAGCCAGCTCAAACAATCCTTGCTGTTGATCTCCAGTTTCCCAAAACTAATAAAAAATTATCAGTAATAAATAAGTAGCCAACTCAAACAATTTCCACAGTTGACCTGCAATTTTGTAAAACCAATAAAAATTTATCATTAATAAACAAATAGCCAACTCAATCTTCACTGCTAATCTCCGATTTTTGCAAAAGTTAATAAAACATTTATCTGTAATAAACGAGTAGACATTTCAGCAATTCTGAGTACGTAGTTCGAACGGAAAAATATCTGTTCAAAATATTTATACTTGATACATTCAAAATGAAATTAAAACTTTAAGAGGTAATAATCTCTTTCGCAGTCAAAAAATTTGCACGCTCATAACTTAGTGGTAGTATGGAGCCATCTCTTCATTATGAAATGCTCGAATAAGTGAGTAAAACTTGGATAAATCTGGTGCGCAACGGGGATTTTTTAAATTTTTTTTTTACTCGGTACCGATTTTGAGCTAAATTTATATATAAAATTTTAGTTGTGCCTGCAACCCCATTCCCTAACTACTACTGGGACTTATCCCTTGCACGCTTCCCGTGAGACCCAGATTCCCAACTGTCCACAATCTACATACATAATGTACCTAATAGATATTTGCCCATCCACTCATTTCTCCCTCCCACTAAGGTGAAGATTCCCATAAAAGTTCGGGCAACCTGAGCGCATTCACACTTGGTGGCTCATATGGATAGAGCGTCTGCCATGTAAGCAGGACTTAATGATCACTTAAAAAATACAATGTTCTGCCTTTTTTTTTTTTTTTTTTTTTTTTTAGGCCGTTACTGAACTAATAGGCACCTGTATAATATACATGCCGACATCGATATCACTTCTATGTTAGGAATTTCTTCCGCTGATTGCAAATTCTTGGACACTCTCTATTCCTTACGAAATAGATTCATATTCTGCGACTCTATGTTGACGTCAGCTGTTGTGCGACACATGAAAGTTTGTGCCGGACCGACACTCGAATCCGGATTTCCCGCTTATTGCGAACATTCATCTTAACCAGTTCTGCTAGCCGTGTACAATTTCCTGTACAAAGCCAAACACCTATATGTCACGTTGTCTATGCACCCTAATACTCGGACAAACACGAGTCCCGCAACACAGAATGAGTCAACATGGAACCATGGCCATTGTTACTATCGCCTCGTCTGGCCATCGAGGTTTGTAACATTTATTTTTATTTTACAATGTATGTTCCTTCAGACATACATGTCCTGAAAGAACAGGTGCTATATGAAGATCTTCGAAAACCGTACATGACCGGAAAAGGTGGCGGCATACAGAAATTGAAAGAGGCTTGCGCTTTAGCCGCAAAGTTACGATGCGCGCAGGCTCGATTCGCTTCCTTTACTCGCCACTATGTTGCAATCCCACAATGATCTCTCCAATGACAAAAGATTCCAGATTGGCACCTCATTCGAATCCGTACAACGAAAAACCAGTCCAAAGTTGCAAATTTTCTTTTTAATGAATGACTGGTTTTGGGCCGAGATCCATTTTCAGATCCTCGTAACATAGTCGAAAATGGTGTTTCCGAAGATGTGAAAACCACGTCGGAAATGAACAAAGAGCAGTTACACCGCTATCCCATCATTCGGATCCTTCGGAGGGGAGTGCCAAGTGGGAAGTGAATATCAAAAAAATTGAATAACTAACTAGAGGGCAATATTATAGCTGGAGCATAGACTGTCAGAAGTTTCAGTGTGGTAGGTAAGGTAGAAAATCTGAAAAGGGAAATGCAAGGGCTCAATCCAGTCATAATGACGGCCACTGAAGTAAAACGGAAATATTCGTAAAGTAAGGAGTTCTGCTAAAATGAAAATAGGGTAATATCAACAGCAGCAGAAAATATTATACCGGTTGTAGCATTCTTCATGAATAGGATGTAGGAGAGAGAAGAAATTACTGGTAATAGCTCGGTGATAGGATTATTCTCTTCAGAATCAGCCGCCAGACAACTGTAGCCCAGATATACTAGGTGGATTCAAGTTATAACACCGCCGATTTTTTCCCCCCCGGGACTGGAAACAGATAGAAACATGTAGTTTGTTTGCTAATATATGGGCACCCGTTATGAATGTATGACAGACATGGCAGCACTGTAGTCAAATAGAACTCTGGGGGCAGCAGCGAGAATGAGTGCCGCTTTTGAAACTTACAATGGCAACGTTTCCATTGCAAGGACAGTGGGTGATCATTCGTTTTCTTCGTTTTCATGATATGACACCAGTAGAAATTCATCGCCAGTTGAGTGAGATATGTGGTTATGATTTCGTGGATGTGTCTAATGTGCGTTCATGGGTGCGACAGTTCAAAGAAGACAGAACATCGAGTGGCAACAGAAAACATTCTCTTCCTTGCACCAGCCAATCTGACAACATGATCGAGCAAGTGGAGAAAGTGGTTTAGGAGAATCACTGGATGAGTGTTGAACACATCGCGTCCGAATTTGGAATTTTCATGGGTTCCGTGCACATAGACCTGAAAAAGCGAAATGTACCTTCCATGAGGGTGCCAGGAATGCTGACGGACTACCGCAAGCCTGCACGCGTGGAATATTGCCAGACTATGCTGACAAGTGATGGTGAAACGAATGGGACTTTATCAGCATTGCGCGAAAAACCGCCGCAAAAATCTGCACGTGTGCTCTTTCATCAATACAACGCACCGGCGCTTCAGTCGAACGTGATGCTGCAGCTTTGAAGTGATTTCTCACGCTCCCTACTTACCTGACCGGGATCCTGTCGACTTTTGGCTGTTTTCAATGATGAATGACACTCTCCGTGATCGCACATCCACTATTATAGACAGTTCCAGCATCACGGTCAATACTATACCTTAGCCCCCAATCTAACAGCCGTGTACCGCAAGTCTCTAGAGGAACGGAAGGTACCAGATGATTGGAAAAGAGCACAGGTAGTCCCAGTCTTCAAGAAGGGTCGTCGAGCAGATGCGCAAAACTATAGACCTATATCTCTGACGTCGATCTGTTGTAGAATTTTAGAACATGTTTTTTGCTCGAGTATCATGTCGTTTTTGGAAACCCAGAATCTACTCTGTAGGAATCAACATGGATTCCGGAAACAGCGATCGTGTGAGACCCAACTCCCTTCATTTGTTCATGAGACCCAGAAAATATTAGATACAGACTCCCAGGTAGATGCTATTTTTCTTGACTTCCGGAAGGCGTTCGATACAGTTCCGCACTGTCGCCTGATAAACAAAGTAAGAGCCTACAGAATATCAGACCAGCTGTGTGGCTGGATTGAAGTGTTTTTAGCAAACAGAACAAAGCATGTTGTTATCAATGGAGAGCAATCTACAGACGTTAAAGTAACCTCTGGCGTGCCACAGGGGAGTGTTATGGGACCATTGCTTTTCACAATATATATAAATGACCTATTAGATAGTGTCGGAAGTTCCATGCGGCTTTTCGCGGATGATGCTGTAGTATACAGAGAAGTTGCAGCATTAGAAAATTGTAGCGAAATGCAGGAAGATCTGCAGCGGATAGGCACTTGGTGCAGGGAGTGGCAACTGACCCTTAACATAGAAAAATGTTATGTATTGCGAATACATAGAAAGAAGGATCCTTTATTGTATGATTATATGATATATGGGGGACACTGCAGGAGCCTCCACGAAGATTGCGTTCACCACTCGAACAACAAGCAATCGGGCGTCCCCTGGAAACGACCTAGTCGGCCAATCCTGCAAACACCGGAGCACCAAAACCAAAGATGACAAAACAACTCTCCGAAGAGACTCAAAAAAGGCCTTTATCAAGACCATCACTAGTGACAACTTCCTGCAGTATTGAAGGCTTATCTGTAAATAAAGAAATTTTATTATCTGACATGTGCAAACGAAACAACTGTGACGTTTTAGTGTTACAAGAAACACACAGGGCACCAACTAGCCATTGACCAAAAATACAGGGTATGAAATTAGTTCTTGAGAGACCACACGAAAGGTACGGAAGTGCTATATTTGTGAAACCGAACTTCGACATATGCTCCTGTGCTCTGACCTGCGAAGAAAATATAGAAATTTTAACTATTGAGCTACATTCATGTACTGTAACATCCGTGTACAAACCACCCAGTGCGAGGTTCAAATTTACGGAGCCTGGAAATTTCCATTCAAAAAACATTAAAGTTGTACTAGGAGATTTTAACTGTCACGGTCTCGCATGGGGTTATAAAGAGACAAATGACGATGGCGAAATGCTGGAGATCTGGGCAGACCAGGCTAAACTGAAATTGATACATGACCCAAAGTTGCCTGCATCATTTAACAGCGGAAGATGGAAACGAGGATATAATCCAGATAACATCTTTGTCTCCAAAAAGGTATCCCTGCAAACTGTAAAGCAAATCGAGGACCCAATTCCAAGATCGCAACACAGAGCAATAACTTGCTGCATTACTGCAGTAATCAAATCAGATGTAATGCCCTTCAAGAGACGCTTCAATTTCAAAACAGCTCATTGGGAACTTTTCACAGAGGACCTTTATAAGGAGATCTTGGAAATTAAACCAGAGATACAATCATATGAAACTTTTATAGACCTTGTCAAGAAAATCTCTCGACGGCGCATACCTAGAGGGTGCCGCACCCAGTATATCGCTGGACTCAATGGTAGCAGCAAGGAAGCTCTGAAAAAGTATGAAGAACTGTACAATTAGGACCCCTTCTCAGAGGAAACGACCCAGGTAGGTGAGGTACTGATGTCTGGTATCTCCGAAGCGAGAAAGGAAAAGTGGTGTAACCTCCTACAAGAGACGGAAATGAAGCACAGCAGTAGGAAGGGATGGAAAATGGTCAAAAGTCTCAACAACGATCCAACAGAACCACAACCAAGTTACAGTGAAGTTACACCTGATCAGATAGCTCACCAACTACTCATGAACGGAAAACCTAAAAGGAAGATCAGGAATGACAAAATTCAAAGAAAACTGAACGGGGAGATTAGCTTCCTAGCTTCTTCATTCAGGAGCTACAAGATGCCATCAACGATTTGAAAAACAATAAGGCCGCTGGCCTCAATGATCTGAGATCTGAGCAAATTAAACATTTTGGACCGGGAGTACAAGCATGGATCCTAGAGCTAATGAATAACTGTATTACAACAATGCAAATTCCTAAATTGTGGAGGAAAGCTAGGGTTATTGCGTTACTAAAACCAGGGAAAGACCCAACTGGAGCTAAAAATTTTCGGCCTGTCTCACTGCTTTGTCATTTATTTAAAGTGCTGGAGCGAATGATCCTCAAACGCATAGCTGATTATGTAGCAAAGCCCTCATTAATGAACAAGCTGGATTTCGACCAGGAAAATCATGCTGTGGCCAAATCCTTAATCTCACACAGTACATCGAAGACGGCTGTCAAAGAGGAGAAGTAACTGGGGTCGCTTTCCTGGATCTCAGTGCTGCATATGACACAGTTAACCATAAGTTGCTTACCCAGAAAGTGTATAATGTCACTAAGGACTACACCCTTTCTATGTTCGTGAAATGCATGCTACATAACAGACGCTACTATGTAACCTTACAATCTAAAGACAGCCGATGGAGGACACAGAAAAATGGACTTGCACAGGGTAGTGTCTTGGCTCCAATATTATTTAATATCTATACCAATGATCTTCCCACCAGCCATCAGACACGAATGTCCATATATGCTGATGATGCAGCAGTGGCCACACAGGATAAAACCTTTGAACAAGTGGAGGAGAATCTCACAGGAGCCTTAACAGAACTTGCTACCTATTACGACGGCAATACTCTCAAACCAAACCCTAGTAAATCTCAAGTATCCGCCTTCCATCTTAGGAACAAACAAGCCCAACGGAAACTCCGAGTCATGTGGCAAGGGGAAGAGCTGAAACATACAAACAGCCCAAAATACCTGGGAGGAACATTGGACAGAGCACTTACTTTTAAGCAGCACTGTCACAACACTAAGAAAAAAGTCAGTGCCAGGAACAAAATACTGCGGCAGCTAACAGGTTCATCGTGGGGAGCTCAACCACATGTTTTGCGCACCACGTGTCTGGTGCTGGGTATCTCAGCAGCGGAATTTGCGGTGCCAGTTTGGAGGAACTCTGCTCATACTAAGCAAGTTGACGTCACCGTAAACGAAACTGTACGTATTGCCACAGGATGCCTCAAACCAACTCCCACAGACATCATTTATACCATTATAGGTATAGCACCATCCACTATCCGCAGACACGTAGCCGTCGAGATCGAAAGATCAAAACAAATGAATGATCCTTGATACCCGATGCATATGCACCGAAAACAACGTGTCCGGCTGAAATCCCGCACGAGTTTCATTGAAACTACTGAAGAGCTCGCCACCAAGCCCGTCGCAAGGCGGCTATCTCTTTGGGAAGAAATGGTGCCACACTTCACAATGGAACTACTTGAGGAGGCATCTGCAGGATTTCAACTACCTTTTACAACTTGGAGGTCATTAAACCGGCTGCCAACTGGAGTAACTGGGTGCAAATCAAACCTATTTAAATGGGGTTACAGTGATAGCGACAGGTGTGAATGCGGAGCAATACAGGACTTGGACCACCTACTGATTTGCCCAGATATGTCTATAACATGCACTAAAGATGATATTTTGAAAGTCAATGACAAAGCAAACTACGTTGCTAATTACTGGGAAGGGAAGATATAATTGGTGCATCCGATTACGGAAGAAGAAGAAGAATATGATAGCGGAACAAACATTGGTAGCAGTTACTTCTGTAAAATATCTGGGAGTATGCGTGCGGAACGATTTGAAGTGGAATGATCATATAAAATTAATTGTTGGTAAGGCGGGTACCAGGTTGAGATTCTTTGGGAGAGTCCTTAGAAAATGTAGTCCATCAACAAAGGAGGTGGCTTACAAAACACTCGTTCAACCTATACTTGAGTATTGCAAATCAATGTGGGATCCGTACCAGATCGGGTTGACGGAGGAGATAGAGAAGATCCAAAGAGGAGCGGCGCGTTTCGTCACAGGGTTATTTGGTAAGCGTGATAGCGTTACGGAGATGTTTAACAAACTCAAGTGGCAGACTCTGCAAGAGAGGCGCTCTGCATCGCGGTGTAGCTTGCTGTCCAGGTTTCGAGAGGGTGCGTTTCTAGATGAGGTATCGAATATATTGCTTCCCCCTTCTTATACCTCCCGAGGAGATCACGAATGTAAAATTAGAGAGATTAGAGCGCGCACAGAGGCTTTCAGACAGTCGTTCTTCCCGCGAACCATACGCGACTGGAACAGGAAAGGGAGGTAATGACAGTGGCACGTAAAGTGCCCTCCGCCACACACCGTTGGGTGGCTTGCGGAGTATAAATGTAGATGTAGATGTAGCTAATTCAAGTATGATTTTTATGCATAACTGGTCCCCCGTATAATAACTCGAAAATTACGAACTTGGCACGACTGGAAGGATGTGAAAACTCTGTGCCCACATGCAGGCTCATTTTCATCGGGAGAATTTTAAGGAAACGTAATTCATCCACGAAAGAAAAGGGTTACATTTTACTTGTAAGACTGATTCTTGACTATTGTTCGTCAGTCTGGGGACAATTATTAGAAGAGAGAGAGAGAGAGGCACGGAGGGAGGGAGGGAGGAAGATGGAGAGAGAGAGAGACATAGGGAGAGAGAGAGGATCCAACGAAGAGCGGCATGTTTCATCACAGGATCGTGTAGTATGCGCGACAGCGTTATGATGATTCTCGACAAAGTCCCGTAGCAGACGCTGCAATAATAGGCGCAGTATGTTACACAGAAATGTAGTGCAGAAGGTTCGAGAACGTATATTTGAAGAAGAGTGGGGCAACATAACACTTCCTCCCAAATACGTCCCGCGAAGTAACCACGCAGCATTCGCAAATGGTACAGGGAAACGGGGACTGAAATGACTGCTGCAACCGAAGTACGAAGGCTCGCAGACCACAGAGATTGACGTGGAAGCAGGTATTGGCAAACACAACCTATCTGCACATGCTCTATGGCCGTCGTTTCTCACACGGACAAAGCACGTGTGATTGAAAAAAAATGTAGTACAAAAAGGAAACTCCACTGATGTGACGTAAGTCATTGGACAGCGATATACAGATGGTGGTAGTATCGTGTATTCAAGGTAAAAAAGGACAGTGCATGTGTGGCACTCTTCCGGTGCTATAGAAATTTACTAAAAGAAAAATCTGCCAAAGTGCCAGAACTGTCATTTGTACTCAAGTGATAGATGTGAAGAAGTTCTGATGTGATTATGGCCACACAACGGGAATTAACAGACCTTGAACGCGGAGTGGTAGTTCGAGCTAGGGCATTCAGTATTCCGAGATCCACTGACCAGGGGAGACCACGACGTTTGGAACGCAGATTTACTGCAAACTTCGTACACTCTTGGCACTCCACGAGGACAACAAAATGTGTAAGCGGTAGCGCGTACTTCTCAAGCGTTATTGAGAAAATAGCAAGATAATTTCGGTCGTCAAATATATACCTGTGCGTGGCCATTTTTACCACGAAGCGGCGGGAGCCGAGTGGTTAGCGTTCAAGCCACGTAATCGCTGGATCGAGTCACGTTCGTCAGTTTTTTTTTCAACACAGTCATTTTCTTTACTATTTACATTACAATTGATATAATGGGAAAATATGTGTAATCGGATGAACTTTTATTAAATTTACAATGATATTTGGCAGTCTACAAATTTTTAGTATTACGAATAATGTAATATTCATAACTATCGACTAGTAAACGACCAAACGCATAAAGTGATACTGAAAATGTATGCTTGTTCGTGTCTTCAAAATTGTTCGTATTTAATCGAAAGAGAGCGAGAAATTGCTTCTCGTGAAGACGCTATTAAAATACAGTCGATACTGCATGACACATTATGAGCGCCGATATTTAAGGAAATGCTGCGTTATGCATGGTTTGCTTCCAAATTATCGTCTGAAAGAGAGATTTCTGAAAATGTTAACGAGGTTTGTTTTTCCACGGGAAACCTCAAAAGACCTTGCGTATGCGGAAACATAGCATTTATTGAATGGAACTGGTGCCGTTTAACTTTATGTATTCCAAGTTTTTACGAAAAATACCTCCCTGAAACTTGTACTTGTAATGTCGAAAGCGACGATTAATTGTGCATCTTTCGAGAGCCGTCTGTGCCGGTCAAAGCTTGGAGGTAACAAGACGTTTCGGGCTCCCTCCAGGTATAAGGGATATCTCAAATCACGGACAAGCATACATATTTAGTATCACTTTATGCGTTTGGTCGTTTACTAGTCGATAGTTATAAATATTACATTATTCGTGATACTAAAAATTTGTAGACTGATAAATAACATTGTAAATTGAATAAAAGTTCATCCGATTACACATATTTTCCCATTATATCAATTGTAATATAAATAGTAAAGAAAATGACTGTGTTAGAAATAAAAAAACTGACGAACTGGACTCGATCCAGCGATTATGTGGCTTGAACGCTAAACACGCGGTTGCCGCCGCCTCATGGTAAAAATGGCCATGCTCAGGTATATATTCGACGACCGAAATTATGTTGCGATTTTCTCAATAACGATTGAGAAGTACCCGCTACTGCTCACACATTTTGTTGTCCTCATGAAGTACTATGAGTGTACGAAGTTTGCAGTAAATCCGAGTTCCGACGTCGTGGTCTCCCCTTGTGAGTCAGGAGTGTACTGAAAATATTAAATTTGGACCTAGACAGCTGGAAAACTATGAACTGGTCACATGAGTTCCGATTTCAATTGGTAAAAGGCGATGATAGATTTCAACTGTAGCGCATACCCCACGAAGCCTTGGACTCAAGTTGTCAACAAGGCACTGTGCAAGTTTGCTGGTGGCTCCAAGATGGTGTGGGCTGCGTTTATGTGGAATGGACTGGGTCCTCCACTCCAACAGAATCGATCATTGCTTGGAAATGGCTATTTGGAGACCATTTGCAGACATTCAACAATGGGATTTTTATGGATGACAGTGCACCTTTGTCATCTAGCCACAGTTGTTTGCGGTTGGTTTGAAGAACATTCTGAACAATTCGAGGGACACGAATCCCATTGAACATTTATGGGACATAATAGAGAGGTCAGCTTCCGCACAAAACACGGTATCTCTAACACTTACGTAAGTATGAACGGCTGGAGAGGCAGCATGGCTCCATATTTCTGCACGGGACTTTCAGCGACTTGTTCAGTCCATGCCACGTCGAGCGGCTACACTACATCGTGCAAATGGAGGTTCGACACGATATTAGGAGGTACCCGATGACTGTTGCCTTCAGGGAAAACTGGCCGCAGCGGTATTCCACGATTTCGGCAGCGGGGAACTACCCCGTCTTGCAGCGTGAGGTCTGAATTTGGCGAGCGGAAGTTGGCAGCCCCGCAGCAGCGGTTGCGCGCAACTCCTTTTAACAGGCGGCAGTGGCGGGCCGGCCCGCTGTCAGTGGGCGGCGCGAGGCAGCGGCGACGGAGCTCCGCCATCGGCGATGGCTGGCGAGGCGCGGGCCGCCGATGCTGACGGCGACGAGTGAGTAATTACAAGCACCTAGCTGGTAGAAATAACTAAGCCGTTGTCAATCTCATACAGATCCTTCTGGGTCATTATCTGCGGAGGGGCTGGATCAACATATTGCATTTCTAACGGAGGCAGAAGACGTGTTGAAGAATTCACTCCCCATCTTCCCAGAGGAAGGCTGCTGCAACACGGCCAAAACATCTGTTATTGCAGTATTTTAAGTATTTTATAAGATGATGCGGCAGTGCACACAGAAAAATTTTAGTGAAAAAGTAACTGGCTGTGTTGTTCAAAAAATGTGAGTGAAATCTTATGGGACGTAACTGCTAAGGTCATCAGTCCCTAAGCTTACACACTACTTAACCTAAATTATCTTAGGGACAAACACGCACACCCATGCCCGAGGGAGGACTCGAACTGGCTGTACTCAAGGGCGGTTTAGGACCGCGCGAGCGGTAGCATTAATTAAATGAGAGCCAATACGTACTCTTACATTGTAATAGATTATAATACGCATAATATGTGAAGGTAACGTCCATTAAAACTGTGTTTCACTAATTTAAGCCTAACAGAAGCCATAATCGTTGACTGAAATGCTATCCGAGGAAATAATCAACATTACTCATGACACTAAAACTACCCGTCGTAGTCGACTATTATTTAGCTCCATTCACATAGCAAGAAAAACGTTTACTAACATTAAGACTCTCCAACGTAAAACTGAAATAAAATTTTTGCACTAGTTCCTACTTAGGACGTATTAGTGACGAGAGTGATCTTACCCTTGCTTCCAGTAAATGCAAAGGTAAGCAGCTGCTCAAGATTTTTAGCGTCGCTAGTATTATCGGCAAGCAGACCTGTCATTTGCCCGCGGTTGCAGCAGCTAACTTGTGCAGAATGTCTCAGAATTGATTTCTTGTTTCAGCTCACACTAAAGAGGTAAATGTGTCGCATTATTCACTGATAAGGATTATAATTTGAGACACAACAGAATTTCTCGACACTCTTCGTAGTTCTGCGCCAAACAATAAAACATGGCGAGAGACCGTTTGGTGAGAGTATATCGATTTTTTTCCAAAGATTTGTTAAAAATATATAAGAAAGCATCTCGCTCGACTACTACTGCACATCATAACATAGTGTAAAAGAACCTGTAAATAAAAATGTAAACGTCGTGTGACTAGCTCCTCCCGTCCGGTAGACCATTCACCGGGTGCGTCTTTCGAGTTGACGCCACTTCGGCGACTTGGGCGTATATGGGGATGAAATGATCATGATTATGACAACACAACACCCAGCGCCTGAGAGGAGAAAGTCTCTGACCCAGCCGGGAATCCAACCCGGGCCCTTAGGATTGACATTCTGTCACGCTGACGATTCAGTTACCGGGGGCGGACACCTGTAAGTAAAATTCTTGTACCAATGCGTAATACTTGGAATTTGTTTTAATAAAGTAAAGTTTATTCTTCTAATATTCGGAATTACACACAATTTTATATCAATCAGGTATTACTTCCATTACTTTGAAAATACTGCCCAACCGTACACAGATAATCCTAAAAAATCAATGTTTTTAATTCAAAACCGCTAGCGATTAAATTTTATCCCGTAAAAATAGGTAGAGCGATGCAGGTAGCCAATGCGGTGTCCGTAACATGTGCTGTGTGGATAAATCGTCTCTTCTTCACCAGAAACTTTACATATTTTGTGGTTAGACGCACGTACTCACAACGACAGAGATTATTCAGCAACTTTCTCTTCCATTGTTTTCTTCGTATTTTGTCTAAGACGAGCGGTTAATAAGCCTATTTTTTCATCATTACTTTTCCCCGTTCCGCACGTGCACGCAAATGGAGAGGAAGCGACCTTTAACGAAACACTATTCCCTCTATCAGGCTCTATAGAGTTCCAACACCAGTTTAGTTGCGATATTTGGCATCGATACCAACACACAAAATGGTGTAAAAACCTGTATAATATCGGAACGGAAGTACAAAATGGTGTAAAAACCTGTATAATATCGGAGCAAAAGTATCAATTCTGACATCATAGCAAAGTAATATGTTACGAATATTTTTGTTAATAATATGATTTCTTCGGCTGCAATATTTTATTCTTTTGGTTTAATTCGACGTGTTGCGAAGTTACAACTTTATTCTCAAAGACTACAATAACATTTTTTGGCGCGACGTCTGCTTCAGTTTATAGGCTTCAGTTGGGCGCGAAATGTTAATCTTCTGCATTGGTGAAAAATTTTCCACATTTGCATTTACACTTTAAATAATACAACTTCGTGGTTAACTGAAACTAAAAATTGAAGCAGATGTAACGACAAAAAAAGTCTGTGTAGTCTTTGAGACTGGAATTGAATCTCTGGATCGCGTTGGACTGAATCGGCAAAATAAAATATTGAGTCTGAAGAAAACGTTAAGTTGAAACTGTCTTTAACAAAATGTCTTTTAATCTAGTATTTATTGGATACATATCGTTAAGCTTTCTTGGACGCAAAAGCACTAATTTAGAACACAAGATGAAATATGGAAATTATGCTACGTTTTTATAAACCTACTTGAATATAAAATCAAACACAAACGTAAGGATCAAAGGACAAATATTGCAATTGCATAAAAAGTATAGCACTCGACGACAGTTTTATGCTACCTGTACGTTGCATTGTTACAGTGAATCATTACAGACAAAACCATTCATTTATAACATGCTTTAATAAGACATAAGAACGGATTTTGAATACAAGGCAAAATACGGGTCTCTTGTATATTTTCGTGCACCAACTCGAGTGTTAAATTATTCCTAGATGACTTTTATGGCGTAGTGCGAGCATACTTAATCTTTCTGGTATACACTGCTGAAATCTAACATATTTCTAATAAACTGTATACTATGCAATGTAATTTTTACTACTGTACTTGTCTTTACTGCGTGCTATGTAAATACTGATTAAATTTTTATTCTCATTAAATTAATAGCAAGAGGTTATTGTTTTTCCCAACACCATTCGATATTTCCGATACAAATACTCTTATATTTGTACGATACTATGTTATTATCGAATGTTTGTTATTGATACCGACGCCATTTGTCTAGAAACAAAAGCATCGGTAGTTATTTAAGTCAGTAATATCGGAGTATCCCTACTGTAGAGTCGTCTCAAGAACTTATTGTTACTAAATTTCCTAGAGAGATTCTAAATCTCGCTTACCAATTCCTAGGATGATTAGGCTCGATGATGACTTGAAAAGGACCATACGCCCGATATATTAACCCAGTAACAAAACTGTCTGAGCGACGTGCCGCAGTGATCAGTTTGCGAAAAAAGTAAAAGATACGATGCACAAAAGAACAAATCAATATCGCTGACGACAGACTGTTGTCGCGTATTCGATGATAGTCGAACCACAAACCTCATGATGGTCCTCGAGGAACAGAAGTCTCAAAGAACAGACGTGTCTCTCAGTCAGCCCGGTTTCACGAAAAATCACGTAAAACACGGCTTGGTTTGTTCATAAATCCAGATGGATAATAAACCGAGGCGGCACGCCACGTGGTTAAATTTAAACATTCATTGTTACACGGTATTGCTAGCGTACATTACACGTTTCCAATCGATCTGTACCCATATCGTAATGCGGGGCAACGGAGATACGGTCAAAAATACATTTACTCTACAGAAAGGTGCACTAGAAATATTGTGTAAAATCGATTACATAATATGTTACAGAAGCCTCTTGAGAGACATTGGGGTTAGGCTCAATTGTCAATAAATTTGTTTTTAATAATGAGGAGACTCTAGGATCAACAGTGAAACTCACAGCCACAACAGTACAGTTTGGCGCACGAAAAGCCAGCCCCCAGTACAGACTGCTAGCCAATTAAGCAAGAACCGTTGCCCACCACGAGCAGATACAACAGCAAACAGACAAACATGTAAGAACTAGATAGTAAAGAAATAACAAATAACCTAATGCAGAGGTCTATATTTATTGAATTGATCTTGTCTTTTACATTGCATTAGGTGCTGAAAATGACCTCCTTTTACTTCAATACACTTTTGCGAGGGCCCTAATATGTGAATATACACTTTGCGCAACTCTGTCTCATCCGTTTTCAAAATTTCATTACTGTACTAATTTTGTTATTCAGGTCTTCTAACGTTACTGAGTTATTTGCATACACATTTCCTTTAGATTGTCCCACAGATAGAAGTGAAAAGTGGTTAGGTACCGCGAACAAGCGGCCAAACTCCTTTACTGACAGTCGTTTCTTCTGTGAATCTTTCATGAATTCGAAAGATTGACTCGATTGAAGTGTGACAGATCGCCCCATCCACTATACGTGCGTTCACGGAGGGTCAATGTGCGTAAAATTCCACTAAGATTCACATACACACAGCAGTGCTTACTGTGGTTTCAAAAAATATGGCGCCATCAATTTGACTTGCTGACACGGCACACCACGTTTCCCTTTTTTTCACCGCGAAGAGGTTCCTCATTAATAGTATAGGGATTGTTTGTTGACCAGTATCTGCTGTTCTGGGAATTCACATGTCCTTTCAGATGGAAACAGGCTTCATCACTCATAAGATTCAGCAGCGGATCCAACATTCCACACTCAGTTGTTTGACATAGCCAAATACAGTAATTCACACGTTTTACCTTATCTTCCTCCTTCGGTTCGTGGACTCATGTAATTTTGTAGGACTCTATCCCTATATGGTGTAAAGCACATTGACAATACCCCCGAAAAGTTCACGTGTTGCGATAATTTACGTATCGACTTCTTTGGCTTATTCGTGCTCGGATATCCGTGATCACAGCAGGTGTACGAAAAGACAGGGCTAGATTCCTTTTTGCGTTTGCAACTGTCCCTTTAGTACGCCACTTTAGTACTAAATCCTGTATACTATCCATTGCTGGTATGGAAACGCCAGGAACCTTCTTTGCAAAAATGTTCCGCTATTCCTTAAATGAACCGGTAGAGACATACTCCTCCAATACTGTGATTCTTTCTTGAAGAGGATAGATCTCGCAGAGATTTTTAATTAACAGGAGATAACCAAGTCACAACGGCTTTCGTACTGTCAACACGAACGACGACAGTTGCGGAGGAGGGGGGGGGGGGGGGGGATAATGAGCAGTTTAGTACTCAGCGCCAGTTTTTCGTGCGGCACTTTGTGGAAGCAAAAAAGTAAATTCCACTGACAGATATAGATCAGGAAAATAGGAAATACCTAAATATTCAAAAGAATAGTACCTTATTAGTCACGCCTGTAATTTATTAGCGCATATCAAACGGAAGCTAACATTAACGTTCATATTAAACGGGTTTCAAGTTTTCCAGTAAAGATGCCGCTGTTAGTGTTCTCTGGAACTAATAAAGTTCCATACATACAAGTACTTTGTATGAAGTAGAAAATGAAAACAGCGGCTAAGAGTAGGATAAACAGATTTGTTTGATAGTAGCTGCTTATATGTGGGATTTACGGAATACGATGTGTGAATGAATGAATCATCTCTTTTTCCGGTTTTTCCGACGTGCATCATCACAGTCATGTAAGCGGTTTCCGTGTTTGGCCCTTACTGTATGTGTTCAACGGATATTTGTTTCTTTATAGCTTCAGAAATGTGCTGGGTTTTCATATTTCGTAATAAGCCCAACTCATTCTTGAGACGTAAATATATTTACTGCCTCCGGTAGAATATAATTTTTATGCACTGTACAGGCATGTTCTGTAAGTATTTCCTATTGTCTGTGCGCCTTTCGACGATATAGTGAAGTATGACAAGCCCTGAACTTGGACATTGTTGCGACTTTGAATGAATTCCTAACAAAACTAGTGGGACAATGAATGTAAAACTAGTAGCGGCTCCGGGGCAGAGTATTAACAAATCAGCTTTTTTTTTAAGCTAACTATGGCTTCTTTTTAATACCATTTAGCTGTCAGATGAGTGATTTAGCTGAGGTCCGGAAGTACGTGTTTCTTTCACAATCATTTGGTTTCTTTACTAAATTTTTTTCCTGACTATGGGAAAGTCCTCCCCCCATGAACCATGGACCTCGCCGTTGGTGGGGAGGCTTGCGTGCCTCAGCGATACTGATAGCCGTACCGTAGGTGCAACCACAACGGAGGGTTATCTGTTGAGAGATCAGACAAACGTGTGGTTCGTGAAGAGGGGCAGCAGCCTTTTCAGTAGTTGCACGGGCAATAGTCTGGATGATTGATGATCTAGCCTTGTAACAATAACCAAACGTCCTTGCTGTGCTGGTACTGCGAACGGCTGAAAGCAAGGGGAAACTACAGCCGTAATCTTTCCCAAGGGCATGCAGCTTTACTGTATGATTAAATTATGATGGCGTCCTCTTGGGTAAAATATTGCGGAGATAAAATAGTCCCCCATTCGGATCTCCGGGCGGGGATTATTCAAGAGGATGTCGTTATCAGGAGAAAGAAAACTGGCGTTCTACGGATCGGAGCGTGGAATGTCAGATCCCTTAATCGGGCAGGTAGGTTAGAAAATTTAAAAAGGGAAATGGATAGGTTAACGTTAGATATAGTGTGAATTAGTGAAGATCGATGGCAGGAGGAACAAGACCTCTGGTCAGGTGACTACAGGGTTATAAACACAAAATCAAATAGGGGTAATGTAGGAGTAGGTTTAATAATGAATAGGAAAATAGGAATGCGGGTAAGCTACTACAAACAGCATAGTGAACGCATTATTGTGGCCAAGATAGATACGAAGCCCACACCTACTACAGTAGTACAAGTTTATATGCCAACTAGCTCTGCAGATGACGAAGAAACTGAAGAAATGTATGATGAAATAAAAGAAATTATTCAGATAGTGAAGGGAGACGAAAATTTAATAGTCATGGGTGACTGGAATTCGGTAGTAGGAAAAGGGAGAGAAGGAAACGTAGTAGGTGAATATGGATTGGGGCAAAGAAATGAAAGAGGAAGCCGCCTGGTAGAATTTTGCACAGAGCACAACTTAATCATAGCTAACAATTGGTTCAAGAACCATAAAAGAAAACTGTATACATGGAAGAAGCCTGGAGATACTGACAGGTTTCAGATAGATTATATAATGGTAAGACAGAGATTTAGGAACCAGGTTTTAAATTGTAACACATTTCCAGGGGCAGATGTGGACTCTGACCACAATCTATTGGTTATGACCTGTAGATTAAAACTAAAGAAACTCCAAAAAGGTGGGAATTTAAGGAGATGGGACCTGGATAAACTAAAAGAACCAGAGGTTGTACAGAGTTTCAGGGAGAGCATAAGGGAGCAATTGACAGGAATGGGGGAAAGAAATACGGTAGAAGAAGAATGGGTAGCTTTGAGGGATGAAGTAGTGAAGGCAGCAAAGGATCAAGTAGCTTAAAAGACGAAAGCTAGTGCAAAATGGCTAAGCAGGGATGGCTAGCGGACAAATGTAGGGATGTGGAGACGTATCTCACTAGGGGTAAGATAGATACTGCCTACAGGAAAATTAAAGAGACCTTTGGAGATAAGAGAACCACTTGTATGAACATCAAGAGCTCAGATGGAAACCCAGTTCTAAGCAAAGAAGGGAAAGCAGAAAGGTGGAAGTAGTATATAGAGGGTCTATACAAGGGTCATGTTCTTGAGAACAATATTATGGAAATAGAAAAAGAGGTAGAAGAAGATGAAATGGGAGATATGATACTACATGATGTGTTTGACAGAGCACAGACCTAAGTTGAAACAAGGCTCCGGGAGTAGACAACATTCCGTTAGAACTACTGATAGCCTTGGAAGAGCCAGTCCTGACAAATCTCTACCATCCAGTGAGCAAGGTGTATGAGACAGGTGAAATACCCTCAGACTTCAAGAAGAATATAATAATTCCAATCCCAAATAAAGCAGGGGTTGACAGATGTGAAAATTACCGAACTATCAGTTTAATAAGTCACAGCTGAAAATACTAACGCGAATTCTTTACAGACGAATGGAAAAACTAGTAGAAGCCGACCTCGGGGAAGATCAGTTTGGATTCCGTAGAAATGTTGAAACACGTGAGGCAATACTGTCCCTACGACTTATCTTAGAAGGGCAAACATACGTTTCTAGCATTTGTAGACTTAGAGAAAGCTTTTGACAATGTTGATTGGAATACTCTCTTTCAAATTCTGAAGGTAGCAGGGGTAAAGTACAGGGAGCGAAAGGCTATCTAAAATTTGTACAGAAAACAGATGGCAGTCATAAGAGTCGAAGGACATGAAAGGGAAGCAGTGATTGGGAAGGGAGTGAGACAGGGTTGTAGTCTCTCCCCGATGTTATTCAATCTGTATATTGGGCAAGCAATGAAGGAAACAAAAGAAAAATTCGGAGTAGGTATTAAAATCCATAGAGAAGAAGTAAAAATGTTGAGGTTCGCTGATGACATCGTAATTCTGTCAGTGACAGCAAAGGACTTGGAAGAGCAGTTGAACGGAATGGATAGTGTCTTGAAAGGAGGATATAAGATGAACATCAGCAAAAGCAAAAGAGGATAATGGAATGTAGTCGAATTAGGTCGGGTGATGCTGAGGGAATTAGATTAGGAAATGAGACACTTTAAGTAATAAAGGAGTTTTGCTATTTGGGGAGCAAAATAACTGATGGTGGTCGAAGTAGAGAGGATATAAAATATAGACTGGCAGTGGCAAGGAAATCGTTTCTGAAGAAGAGAAATTTGTTAACATCGAGTATAGATTTAAGTGTCAGGAAGTCATTTCTGAAAGTATTTGTATGGAGTGTAGACATGTATGGAAGTGAAACATGGACGATAACTACTTTGGACAAGAAGAGAACAGAAGCTTTCGAAATGTGGTGCTACAGAAGAATGCTGAAGATTAGATGGGTAGATCACATTACTAATGAGGAAGTATTGAATAGGATTGGGGAGAGGAGGAGTTTGTGGCCCAACTTGACAAGAAGAAGGGATCGGTTGGTAGGACATGTTCTGAGGCATCAAGGGATCACCAATTTAGTATTGGGGGGCAGCGTGGAGGGTAAAACTCGTAGAGGGAGACCAAGAAATGAATGCACTAAGCAGATTCAGAAGGATGTAGGTTGCAGCAGGTACTGGGAGATGAAGAAGCTTGCACAAGATAGAGTAGCATGGAGAGCTGCATCAAACCAGTCTCAGGACTGAAGACCACAACAACAACAACATCGGAAAGCATTAAAATCCATGTTGATTAAATGAAAATTATTTGCTTTGAACTAAGACTTCAAAACACTCTTTAATATTCTATGAAAACGTATTACAAGACTGAATTAAAAAGCACTACAAAGCAAGCTATAGCTGCGTTGGTGTGTGTTCTGAGCTCGTCAGCATACATATACATAGCTGAGAGCCTTACGGGAAACAGTGTCTGCTGCATAGCTGACATAGCGAAATATCGCTACTTCACAATAATAAAGGAAACTGTTCTAAACAAAACAACTTTGATTTACGCAGGATGTAACAGAAGTCATACGCTTCACAGTTGCAATAAGCAATGTGTCAGTGACTGAAGTGACAAGAAAAATAGCGAACTTCTGTTCAGCACAGCAGTTTGCGGGATGTAAGAAATACTGTAATATTACAAAGCAGATATGATGAAGTTCAATGCAGATATGAAGTTCGTCCTGTAGCAACATAGTAGAAACATGGTTCCTCGTTTTATTGCGAGAGAGAAAGTTATGCAAAGAATCTGACACCAAGGTGACTAAGCAATTACATTTTTTCGTCTGAATATCGAGGTTTTAAAAAGGGAATGATGTCTTTGAAGCATATCGTAGAAATGAAATTTCAGATTTTTATATCTGCTTTCGAAGCACAAGTGCATGGTGTTTCTGATATGCACAAGGCATGCCTCTAAATTTTTATTCTTTGGTGCTTTCTGGAAGTTTTACGTTTTTAAATATCTACGCATTTCCTCTGCCGCTATTAAAGCTATTACAGTGAAACGTCGTTGGCGCATTGAAGATACGATGCAAAACCCTGTGGAACAGGTATTCCCTAAAGTTCTTTCAATGCACATACCTGATGTTAGTAAATGTGAGTAAATTATTTTTCAAGACTTCCCGAAGTAAAAAAAATTTCTCATCGAAATACACTCCTGGAAATGGAAAAAAGAACACATTGACACCGGTGTGTCAGACCCACCATACTTGCTCCGGACACTGCGAGAGGGCTGTACAAGCAATGATCACACGCACGGCACAGCGGACACACCAGGAACCGCGGTGTTGGCCTTCGAATGGCGCTAGCTGCGCAGCATTTGTGAACCGCCGCCGTCAGTGTCAGCCAGTTTGCCGTGGCATACGGAGCTCCATCGCAGTCTTTAACACTGGGAGCATGCCGCGACAGCGTGGACGTGAACCGTATGTGCAGTTGACGGACTTTGAGCGAGGGCGTATAGTGGGCATGCGGGAGGCCGGGTGGACGTACCGCCGAATTGCTCAACACGTGGGGCGTGAGGTCTCCACAGTACATCCATGTTGTCGCCAGTGGTCGGCGAAAGGTGCACGTGCCCGTCGACCTGGGACCGGACCGCAGCGACGCACGGATGCACGCCAAGACCGTAGGATCCTACGCAGTGCCGTAGGGGATCGCATCGCCACTTCCCAGCAAATTAGGGACACTGTTGCTCCTGGGGTATCGGCGAGGACCATTCGCAACCGTCTCCATGAAGCTGTGCTACGGTCCCGCACACCGTTAGGCCGTCTTCCGCTCACGCCCCAACATCGTGCAGCCCGCCTCCAGTGGTGTAGCGACAGGCGTGAATGGAGGGACAAATGGAGACGTGTCGTCTTCAGCGATGAGAGTCGCTTCTGCCTTGGTGCCAATGATGGTCGTATGCGTGTTTGGCGCCGTGCAGGTGAGCGCCACAATCAGGACTGCATACGACCGAGGCACACAGGGCCAACACCCGGCATCATGGTGTGGGGAGCGATCTCCTGCACTGGCCGTACACCTCTGGTGATCGTCGAGGGGACACTGAATGGTGCACGGTACATCCAAACCGTCATCGAACCCATCGTTCTACCATTCCTAGATCGGTAAGGGAACTTGCTGTTCGAACAGGACAATGCACGTCCGCATGTATCCCGTGCCACCCAACGTGCTCTAGAAGGTGTAAATCAACTACCCTGGCCAGCAAGATCTCCGGATCTGTCCCCCACTGAGCATGTTTGGGACTGGATGAAGCGTCGTCTCACGCGGTCTGCACGTCCAACACGAACGCTGGTCCAACTGAGGCGCCAGGTGGAAATGGCATGGCAAGCCGTTCCACAGGACTACATCCAGCATCTCTACGATCGTCTCCGTGGGAGAATAGCAGCCTGCATTGCTGCGAAAGGTGGATATACACTGTACTAGTGCCGACATTGTGAGTGCTCTGTTGCCTGTGTCTATGTGCCTGTGGTTCTGTCAGTGTGATCATGTGATGTATCTGACCCCAGGAATGTGTCAATAAAGTTTCCCCTTCCTGGGACAATGAATTCACGGTGTTCTTATTTCAATTTCCAGTAGTGTAATAACACTGATTACATTTTGCTTGTTTGTGTATAAAATTTGATCCAATTGCTCAACAGACTTCTGTAGCTATATTTACCTTACTGCATTTTCTTATACGCACCGCCGCCCTTTAAATACCTTACGCACTATAATATTGCAAAAATAAAACTACTCAATTATACACCTTGTTTTATTTCAGCCTTTTTATGGCTTATTTTGGATAACTGTCAAGACTGTCACGTAGCGGTAGTATAGTAGGCTGCATGCCTGCGTCCAGAGTGACAGCACTATAAACAAACCTTCTGTTGTACCACTCGCGAACTGCAACTTGGCGCGCTGTGAGTGCCCCTTGCGGTGAGGAAGGGGGAGAGCTAGGGTTTCGTGCGGGGCGAAGTAAGGTGTGCGATATGGAACATCAAGCAGGCAACACAAACCACTGTTTTCGAGTTTCCACGAAACAGCAATGTGCACGGCGGAGGTAACGATTAGTTAAATACTTCGTGTTATCGAAACGGAGAGTTTCAATCGACATGTCGGATAACCGCCCCACCATTCATTTTCGAAACAGTCGCGAAGATAATAGGGCAGCAATACACTCCTCAGCGACTGCATAGCTCAGCGACAATACAGTCTAACTCCAGCGAATAGTATGGAGTACAGTTGTCAAAGTAAGGCATGGCGCGAAGTCTAGGATCGCTGCTCAGTGCTTCCAATCAGATGTAGGAAATCGACGCCCCAAGTTACGCTTAGTACGCTCTGTATGACGATGCTACGCCAGAAGCGTAACTGTTAAGTGCTACAAGAAACCTTGTGCACCGATTCTGATGAAGGGACTGTCTGTAGTGTGAAAGTGGAAAGGAAGTAGACCTTAATTGTACTATACGGCCCCAAGCGACAGACCTCTTAATATTGCAGTTGAGGAGCGTGGGACGTAGTGGACTGTTGTGAGACAAAAACGCTTCTGACGACAATGGAGCGCCAGTCAGAAACGGTTCTACAACTGTGCCTATCTTTTCCACAACAAAAAGCCAAAACCAGACAAGAATTTCACTTTATTATTTTTTATGCAAACTGTATTGTATGTTTTTATACTTCGGATCTGTTACCACCTTAGAACGAGACATCATGAACCTGGCTAGAGTGGCTTAAGTGCACCATAGCTACTTGCTGTGGCGATTTGTGGCTGAAAAAATTCGTAAGTCAGTCAGCCTGAGTAGTTACAACTGTGACTGAGTAAATAAGAGAATTTGTAATAGATCAAAACCACTAAAAAGTGTTTTTCTATTGCCCAAATAAAATAACATGGACTCTTTTTGTTGTCATCAGTATAAGAAGCTTCAGCAGATTCAAAAATTAAATAGATAGAATATCACAAAGAAGAAATTGTAAGAAGTAGTGTTAAATTAAATGTTCTTATGAGTTGAAAGATATGAACTGCAAATAGAACCTTCCAATAGATTGTAAAAGTGCGGGAAAACAGCAATTCTTTTCTAATGAAGGCGTTTGAAAGGAAAGATTTAGTGTGGCATGCTCAGTAAGCAAGTCTCAGTTGCCCAGAGATAACGACCAAGGAAAATACCAGCAACCATTTGTAATTAAAAAAATTAATATTATTTTACGAACGAACATGTAATTACTTGTAAAACTAAAGTCACTTGATAAGCATAATGGACACTTTTGACGTGAATGAGTAGGAAAGTTTTCAGTTTGATATCTTCCTGACAGTACAGTTGCAAGATCTACACACACACACACACACACACACACACACACACACACACACACACACGTTCACATATTCAGAACTTGATTGGCCCAAGTGAAGTACTCATACACTCGCTTTAACGGTCAGTTTTTCAGTAGCGAAGCCCAGCCTAGTCTCTTTGAGGGATCATGACAGAGAACGTGAATCGGCAGCCACTACGTGGTAAACTTAGAGCAATATAGTCTATAGTAGGCAGTATAATCCAGTTCTTATTGAGAACACCCCACACGCCACTGTTACACGATCTTCGCGTGCAGTTCAATCGCTGGTGGAATGAAGAGGAGGACGAGAAGTTCAACTGGCGGACGTTGCAGTCGTACGGAATACGCTTCGATCGCATCACGCTTCCTGCGCCCGTTTTGTACCTTATTCTTCTCTTCGCAGTCCAGTGATTTGAATGTTTTTGCTCATTGCCGTCAAGTTAAGAAAATAGGTAAAATTCCTCTAAATATTAAGTTTTCTTTATTAAAACTACGACCGATTTCACGTCAATTTAGGCGCGTCCTCAGGTGATCTGAACAAGTTTTAGAAAGGAAGTATTTTACATTTTTTTACACTGTATTAGTAAATATTGTTATATGGATTAAAATAGTCCTGTGCATTAGGTATTTACATAAATTGTGTATACAACACTAATTTACGCTTCCTGAAGCCTCCCCCGTCGTTCATGTCACTGATGAATTAAAACCCGCTAGAAGCGTTTGTCAAAGTGTTAAAAATTGGGTGTGCCCAAAAACAAAGTGAAACGAGTATTTGGGGAGGAGAGAATAAAACAGGCTCTGCAAAGTGAGCGAAAAAATATATTAAACACCAATAAAAACATAATACAGGGTATATCAGAAACAATCATCCGATTTGATACGTCTATATTTCAGAAACTAATAAATACATACAACGAATTTTGTTTTTTGATGAACGGGAAACTCAAAAAGATGTTTTTCGTACCTCTTCATAGGTGTTCAATATGCCTCTCTTGGGATACACGGCATATGTCAGTGTGGTATTCAAATTGTTCCCGCACTGCAGCGTGCATGAGTTACAGCTTCCACAGCTGCTGTTATGCGAAGTCTCAGATTCATTGTTGTTGGTAACCGAGGCACATAAATAGAGAATATTATAAACCCCCAATCACATACAGTCAGGTCCGATGACCTTGGAGGCGGGTAATGTAAGGATGAATCATTTGGTCCAGTGTTACCGATCCATCGTTAAATAATCCTTTGATTTAAAAATTCCCGCACTTCAAGATGCTAGATGCTGTAGCGAGCTTCCTGAGGACTCATAACATACTTCTTTATGTTCGTTACCATTTAATAATAGGATTGGAACATATGACCTGGTGGATAGTATCGGGAGTTCCATGCGGCTTTTCGCGGATGATGCTGTAGTATACAGAGAAGTTGCAGCATTAGAAAATTGCAGAGAAATGTAGGAAGATCTGCAGCGGATAGGCACTTGCTGCAGGGAGTGACAACTGACCCTTAACATACACAAATGAAATGTATTGCAAATACATAGAAAGAAGGATTCTGTACTGTATGATTATATTATAGCGGAACAAACACTGGTAGCAGTTACTTCTGTAAAATATATGGGAGTGTGCGTGCGGAACGATTTGATGTGGAATGATCATATAAAATTAATTGTTGGTAAGGCGGGTACCAGGTTGAGATTCATTGGGAGAGTCCTTAGAAAATGTAGTCCAATACAAAGGAGGTGGCTTACACAACACTCGTTCGAACTATAGTTGAGTATTGATCATCAGTGTGGGATCAGTACCAGGTCGGGTTGACGGATGAGACAGAAAAGATCCAAAGAGGAGCGGCGCGTTTCGTCACAGGGTTATTTGGTAAGCGTGATAGCGTTACGGAGATGTTTAGCAAACTCAAGTGGCAGACTCCGCAAGAGAGGCGCTCTGCATCGCGGTGTCGCTTGCTGTCCAGGTTTCGATAGGGTGCGTTTCTGGATGAGGTATCGAATATATTGCTCCCCCCTTCTTATACCTCCCGAGGAGATCACGAATGTAAAATTAGAGCGATTCGAGCGCGCACGGAGGCTTTCCGGCAGTCGTTCTTCCAGCGAACCATACGCGACTGGAATAGGAAAGGGAGGTAATGACAGTGGCACGTAAAGTGCCCTCCGCCACACACCGTTGGGTGGCTTGCGGAGTATAAATGTAGATGTAGATGTAGATGCGGCCCTGGATGCCGCCCACAATGTCAGTATTGGCTCTTGATCAAAGTTCACGACCACAGGTTAAAATTGTACATTCATTATTTTCCGATCATTTCAGTCTCATTTCCTGGGCGTCATAATCGACAGATTTCTCATCATTAGTTTTGTGTCAGTGGTATGAAGGATGAGATAAATAATTTTGTAGGAATCAGTTGACATTTCAAGTAGCATAGAACACCAAATGCATTATACTATACGCTCTGGTCCATCAGAAGTCGTTGCGCTGAAACGTTGCAGGTCAAAATAAAGGTTATGGATGTTGTGAATGTGCAGTAAACAGAGTATACAACATGTAAGCGATATTCTGTAAAATAAGGTGAGGCGCCCTAGGTTTTGGAAAAGAGCGAGGAGGGTAGGCGGCTGAGAGATTGGTCTCGTGGGCCACAACTGAAAACATAAGTTTACGTGGTCAAACTGATTGAGAATCCCCAACGAGACGAATGCTGCGATCGTTCCTTAGACAATTTGAAGGCGAATTTTCGCTACATCTATTGCAATTGAGAGATTAACACCAAACCCTTCCTTCCTCCACTCTTAGGTTTTGATGTACTATGTGCAACCATGTTGAAGTTTTGAGCTGTATCCGCCATCAGATAATGTTTCTATAGAAGTATAAGAAATCAGTGTGTGAATACTCAGCAAAAATACCTTCCGGTAAAGTTTGACATGCATTATGCAATATTGACAACTAAATGTTGAAGATAGAAGAGCAAAATTAAATATGAAAACAGTATAACTAAAATTTGTCCCTCACACTGGTAAGATTTGGAAATCAACAGCACAACAAAAAGTTTTTGAACCCTGAACTTTTGGTGAATTAAATGTTTGTAAACAGGGCGTTCCCAGTATAGGCGGGAGTCAAAAATGGTGGAAATTTGTGATAAAGTCTTATGGGACCAAACTGCTGAGGTCATCGGTCCCTAAGCTTACACACTATTTAACCCAATTTAAATTAACTTACACTAAGGACGACAAACACATCCATGCCCGAGGTGGTGGTGGTGGTGGTGGTGGTGGTGGTTAGTGTTTAACGTCCCGTCGACAACGAGGTCATTAGAGACGGAGCGCAAGCTCGCGTTAGGGAAGGATTGGGAAGGAAATCGGCCGTGCCCTTTCAAAGGAACCATCCCGGCATTTGCCTGAAACGATTTAGGGAAATCACGGAAAACCTAAATCAGGATGGCCGGAGACGGAATTGTACCGTTGTCCTCCCGAATGCGAGTCCACTGTGCTAACCACTGCGCCACCTCGCTCGATCATGCCCGAGGGAGGGCTCGAACCTCCACCGTGACAAGACGCCCCAGACTACGCGGCTACACAGCGCTGCAGGCGGGAATCAATTGCCCTTTGTGCTGAGCTGTTGAAAATGGCCAACTTTGAAGAGTCGCAGCCAGATGTGGCTTACATAGGCCCTTTAAACAGCTAAAGGGTCTCAGCGATTCAGCTTTGGAAATATCATGCTCTGTCTATGCACACATTACGTATGAAATGAAACATTTTAGTTATCTTCACTTGCGTAAACTTCCATAGTTATGGCTGGTCCCGGCGGAAGTTCGAGTCCTCCCTCGGGCATGGGTGTGTGTGTTTGTCCTTAGGATAATTTAGGTTAAGTAGTGTGTAAGCTTAGGGACTGATTACCTTAGCAGTCAAGTCCCATAATATTTGACATACATATGAAAAGTTTTGAACTTCCATAATTACCATGATTTGGATACAGATTCCATTTTCAATAGCAGCCTTGAATGAAACCCATTATTTATTATTTAATTATTTTGTTTGAAATGGAATGCATTCCCGTAACATGTCCAGTATGGAAAGAACAAAACACTGACAGAGCTTAGAGGCAACTATACATTTCATTTTGTCATTTAAAATGTATGTGTTAACTTCAAGGTATGACGTCTACAAAGCATTAGTGATGCAAACGTTTCCATACATTTCAAATTGGTTTTCTCATGAAACGACATGGTCGTTGTCCAGAGGCTGGTTGAAGAAGTCAAAACCCGTTTCTTAGGTTAACTGATCTACGTAACGCAAAACTTTTTTTTTTACTTCAATTAGTGTTACATGCAAAAAGCGACAAGCAAATAAAGCGGTATACTTCAATATTTTTAGGTGTCATAACACCGCCTTCTCCTATACGTTATGTAATTTTTACAGCTTGTCAGAATGTGGAATGTGTTAATAGGTCCCGAAGTCTTACGAATTTTTCAGCAGATTCTACGACTAGATGTACAACGTCCGTCCAAAGAGTTTCGAGACGGATTTTATTCCTGGCGTGCAAGCGATATCAAGCGCGGTAACTATAGTCGCAGTTTGAACTAACAACTGTGAAGAACAGATCTAAACATTCATGGTGGTGTCTGTTTGTTCTATATCGTGTCTCCCTACCACTTAGCGCAACGACTCTCTGAGCGTGTTTTTTAGGGAATTAACTAGTTTGAACCTGGGACCTGTTGCTGGTAAGGAGACGCCAGACCACACATGACATGTAGAATTCAGAAGAGTTCAGTGAGACTAGCGATGATATAACCAAATACTTAATGATCTCAGCGACAGCTCCACTGCACTCCCTGTAAAAGAATCTTAATACAAACTAAATTTAGTGGAAGGGGTTCAAGGCTTTTATATTTTTAGTTAGCTGGTAAAATAACGTCGAAAAAGCAGTTAAGTTTACCATTGGAAATTTTATTCTACTCACAAAACATTGTTTATAAATTGCACTATTGATAAAAGGAGATGTTTTAATACAGGATGGTAAAAACCAACTGCGTTCAACAAAAATGTGAACGAATATTCCCTGAATGGGTTTCCAAGTTCTACAATGGATCGAAGGATGACCTATGCCATATCACATCTATAATCTAGGTTTAAATTAAGTTTCACAAAAGAGCAAACTATCAAAATGGTCTACAGTGACCCTCAGTTATCTTTAATTACTTATCTAACTTGTCGTAAATTACAGTGGCTGATGTGGCTTCTCAATAACTATATAACAGAAAAATCATCGCGTTTCAGATTTTTACTTAAAGTGGCAAATGTGAACACCATGAGCTTTAATTTACGATCGACACTAGTATTACGCAAAAAGGAGGTGTAACAGATGAGACTTCTGCAGTTCTGAGTGAAGCTTTATGCGCTGTTATGCGGCATCGCGTGCGTTCATTACCTTGTCGGTGTTCGTCAGGGGGGCGGCGGCCGGCGCAGCAGCCATCCAGCTCGTCGTCTCGGAACTAACTCTCCTCCTAACTTCTCCTTACTACAATTTACCGAAGTTGGTTTAAAAAAACTATCTGGCTGTGTTTTCATCTGACCAATCAGGGTCGCAATGTTAACCTTAAGCTCCGCCTACAAAAATTCTGTCTATCCAATGAGAAACGTTATACTTTTCGTGGTGGGGCAATGTTTTTAAAGTTTGCAACGTAACAGGGACGCGAAAAAGTCTCACGCTAAAACCTGCAGCTGGTGTGGTCCTTTTAGCGTTATCGTAAGATCTATACTGTTTTTCTGGAGTGCTCTAGCTTTTAACATAGGCTGAGGGGGGTGGTCCTGGACGTAACAGAGACGTGAAAAAGTCTCACGCTAAAACGTGCGGGTGGTAGTCTTAGAGGTAGGCTGGCGACGTGGGTGTCCAGTCCATCCCTTATCGTAGGGCCCTCTAGCTTAACACGGTTCTGCTCTCGGCTTCTGTTCTCGTTTCTCCCCTCGGAACTGCGTCCGTCTCACAGTGGGAAGGTACGACATGCATTTAGGCATTCTTGTGTTAGTCTGTGGTATTCCATTTGCTCACTTGTTACCCGTATTAATTTTGTTAATTTAATGTCACGATTTATTCGGAGTTATGTGACATACTACTGGATTTGCTTATCATCTCAGGGTTTTCATGGAAGGTGTTGGATTTGCCTGACACCTTACACAGAGGTGCATTGGACCAGACAGTTGTTAGCAGGCAGCGTTAAGTAGTGGGTGTGCGGCCATAGTGTGTTGAAGTTGTTCTGTCACATTTCGCAATGGAGCAGCAAACTGAACATCCCTGAAACAAATATTCTAGATATTCTCCAGAATGTTTTGATGAAGAGAAAAGTGTGTGCATAGTTTGACCCGCACAGTCGGACTCTTGAACAAAAACGTCCGCCGCGACTTCACTCAAAAGAATAAGCGGACAATTTTTCTTGGAAAAAATCATCAAGGGGGGCGAGGTTTGGCATTGTCAGTACGAAACTACCACAAAATGACAAACTGCAGAATGGATCTCTGGTGGTTTGCCAAGATCGAAGGCGGAGTAAATGCGATGCATAATTTGAACAACCTCCCAAAGAAGGACTTTTCTGACAGATTACCGTGTCATGCAGCCAAGTGGAGGGAGACTCTGCAGAACAGCTGAAGGTCGAAACCATGATCATAACTTTTCTCTGTTTTATTAATTCAGCCTCAAACTTTTTGTACTGGCGGAGTTGGTGTCTCTTTCCAGGCTGAAGATTCGGCTGTCACGCGTGGCTCAAAGTCTAAGGAAGGTTCTTAGCTACTGCTATTTCGGTTAGCTACGAGACAAGTATGAAGAACTTTTTAGTGTAGATTATATATTACTGTGTAGTATAGGGGTCTGCAATGGAAGTGTGTATAGTGTAGTGCTGCGTTTCTGTTGATGCCGACCACTATGGAGAAGAGGGAAATGGTGCTCTCAGACAGGACCAAAGCGGCTGCCAAGATTAACCTCTGCAGTCGATAGATAGGTCACCATTCAAAGTACGAGTGATAAAGGGCCTCACTCCCTAAGGCTTATCGAGGGATCTGGAATTTAAAGTATTTCGCAGAAACAGGGGGGAAGTCCCCAAATACTCGAATACTGTACCTGCGATAAATCACTGGAAACAGTGAGAACCACGAAATATTTAGGAGTAACTGATCGGAGCAAATTAAAGTGGAACGATTACATAAAACTAGTTGTACCAAAAACCAGATGCCGGGCTGAGGTTCATCGGTAAAACTTTAAGGAAATGTAATTTACAATATAAGCTGCTTGTTACTTACTAAGTTTTAATAGCTCAGATTAATTACCTAATTCAGAAAGCGAAATCTACATCCTGCGTAGGCTCCAAATATTCAGTCTTCTATGTTAAGTTTGCAGTGACAGAAATTTCTAGGTCATCAGGGCTCCACTTCGTTAATACGTCAGATGGCAATTCTTGTAAGTGCCTGTCAGCATGTGTAGGTTTGCGATTAACTGTATATGCCACGATTCCATCAATCCTTCTGTACGTCACTGCATCCAAATAAAGGGACGTTTCTTATCGCTTTCAACCGCTGTCGGTAAACTTAATGCTAGAATGTAAAAAATTAAAACATTCGAGAAACCGGTTCACGGGATCTGCTCCATATGTCAATATCATAAACGTATTTTCAAAAACAGATTGGTTTTAAAGTTGTCTTCCTTAGTACGCAAAGCAAAAATCCTTCATGAACAAGTTTGCAAAAATGGTTCAAATGGCTCTGAGCACTATGGGACTCAACTACTGAGGTCATCAGTCCCCTAGAACTTAGAACTACTTAAACCTAACTAACCTAAGGACATCACACACATCCAAGCCCGAGGCAGGATTCGAACCTGCGACCGTAGCAGTCGCACGGTTCCGGACTGCGTGCCTAGAACCGCGAGACCACCGCGGCCGGCCAAGTTTGCAAGTGGGGTGAGAATGTGCTTCCCACAACCAGTCAGTAGTACTGTTCCTTTGGTCTTTTATTGTTGTTTCATCCCCCTCGCCCAGTATGGTCAAAGGGTGAGCTCTCTGCGGTTTAAGAATTCCACTCTTGTTTCAAATATTTTCAGTACATATAAAAAGATGAAACAGATACATTTGATTTTACAATTATTAAATAGATGATTTTCGCGAATGATACTCAAAAATATCACAGCTAACGTTATTTCTCGTTTTCAGAGGAGAAGGATCTCAAAAGAAGCTCTGCACGTTCACGGAAATTGATAGGTGGATTGAAATGCAGGGAAAAAGGAGGAAGATGCATGGTGGTGGAGGCCTCGTGTGTGGTACGCTACTAGGGGAGATTTGTTGCTTTGGAAGAAGATGTGATGTTTTTGCAAGTGTAGTGTTATTGGGATGCGTCGGTATATGAGCGGCAGCATAAGACGTATCGAAATTAGAGAGGAAACGATTCGGTTGTTGGACAAGAATTTCCTTTTAGTGTAGGATACACAGGGGTGTTTAGTATGTGCGAAGTGGATGCGAGAGTTTGAGAAGACTGTAAGGAATCTACCTTGGAGGGAGTTAAAAATATATCCGGAATGGAAGCCAGAGTGCATGGTATTCCAGGATTTGGAGGGTGTAATACAACTTGGGTAACACTGATATCCAAGAAACACTACCGTAGAGGAGGATAGTTCCGGTTAGTATTTTTAACATGTGAAGGGTAGTGGAGGGTTTCGAACTCTACGGGTGGTCGTTTAAAAGTGTAGTCTACTATGGGTTTTTGCTGCAAGGCTTTGCATACTACAAGGTGGGAAAAATTGAAGTAGCCAGGAAAAGACTACTATTTTATGCACCTTAAGGTGTCATCTTTTAAAGTCTTGTTTCATAGAGAGAGAAACGTTTCTCCTGCTGTTTCTACTTCTGTTTCCAGAATCAGGAAGTTGGACTTTACGGTAGACAACTAGTGCATTGCGTTAAGGGTAAAACTGACACAGCATCTGCTGCACACGCATCTTATTCTTTCAATGGCCAATACAATGCTCATAAAAAATAAAATAAAAACCTAGAGACGGCGCGCCTACGCGGAGTGTATGACCAGTAAATCTCTAACTACGACAAGGATGCTGTGGGAGGCAGTAAACTGGTCATTTTCCAATAAGGTGGAGCGGAAGCTTTGAGGCCGCCGTTATCAAGCCTAGACATCGTCACAACCTGAACCAGCAGGGGGTCCCTCTTGTAAAATGCCGTCCGTACAGCATACCAGGCACTCTAGCTTTTTTTTTTTTTTTTAATGTACCTTACGTAGCTCCATCGTCTGTGGTTCGTATGACTTCCGGGAGACTGCATCAGTGGTTTATTTGAAGACGTTTAAACATTATCATCATCATTTTACGATCCGGCGTCTAGCCAGACAAGACTATCCTGTCTTTAGTTTGATTTGATCCTGTTCTCGATACCTTCCTATATTCTCTTAATTTCTTCGTTTCTGCGTAACAGGTGGATTTAACTTCACTAACAATCTGTTTCACAAGTTCCAATGTCTACCCAACAACTTTCGTCATTTTCATCTCCTTCCTATACCATTCTTGGATGTTCCACTAACCTCTGTCTCTTGTTGGTAGGCATTACCTGCAGACTTTTTTTATTTCCTATTCTTCATTTCGTATGTGATTTATGCAGTAAAATATTAAATTCTCCTGTTGTACGGCAACTTTGATTCTTCTAATTCCTTCATATTTGTTTTTCCCGCATTTCACATGCGTTCTGTGCTGCGCTCCGGAAGATCTTCCTTAATACCACGTCGATGATTGACACATTAGCTGAAAGAAATTTTCTTCTTGTGCGTCAGTCGATCGGCATTTCCTTTACTGTGGTCATCTTTCAAACTCTTTTTTCAGAGAGAGGAAAAAAATTCCTCGTGCTGTTTCTACTTCTGAGTGTTTATAGCTATGGGAAGTTTGTCTGTTACTATAGCACTTTCCGTCACTTTCATTAACGCTTTAATTTTCTTTAAAACACACTCTCTGCTAAATGGGCCTTCTCTGACTACACTAGTAAAATTTGACAGGCGTGAGCCATTTGCAGCAGTTGTTTATTTCCTTGTAAACACGCACCTGATCCGTTTCGACACATGCCAATATTCCTTGAAGTTGTGGCTTGTTTATTAGAAAATTTGTGGAAAGTTCCTATGGGACCAAACTACTGAAGTTATCGTCGGTCCCTAGGCTTACACACTACTTAATCTAACGAAAACTAACTTATGATAAGGAAAAAACACACACACACACACACACACACAGACACACACACCATACCCGAGGAAGGACTCGCAACTCCGACAGGGAAGCCGCGTAAACCATGGCAAACCGTCTTAAACCGCACGGCTACCACGCGCTGCGCTTGTTAAGTCTCAGTTGTTAGTAAAATTATATTAACCGTTTTATGTTTTATGTGAAATTGAACAAATTGCAGTTTACTTTTTTCGCTTTAATTTACTGAGTCATATCCGATGGCCTGAATTGTAAATACATATTCACTTACCGGCCGTGGTGGCCAAGCGGTTCTAGGCGCTTCAGTCCGGAACCGCACTGGTGCTACGGTCGCAGGTTCGAATCTTGCCTCGGCCATGGATGTCTGTGACTTCCTTAGGTTAGTTAGCTTTAAGTTATTCTAAGTTCTAGGGGACTGATGACCTCAGATGTTAAGTCCCATAGTGCTCAGAGCCATTTGAACCATTTTTTGAGCGATATTCACCTGCATGCAGCATTTCTAACTTATATTTTGTGCTGTTTACTTCCACGCTCCAAACAGTTCTGTTTCTTTGCGCTTTCTTGCTCAAGTATGTTTTATTACTTACACGAATTGTTTACGGTGTTTTATATGTATTGCTACTTGCCGGTGAAGCTGTTCTTTTGCCTAGCCAAAGACATGAAATAGACACGACACATCGATGCAGAAACTCTGACTAAAGGTATCACATACATACATTCTACAGTTTGCAACACTACGCAGAACAAACATTATAATGTGGTGGGATCGTGAGAGAGCAGTTTGTGGGATGTGCTGACAAAAATTCTTAGTGATTTAGCCAGAAGTATTTGGTTCAAATGGCTCTGAGCACTATGGGACATCTGAGGTCATCAGTCCCCTAGAACTTAGAACTACTTAAACCTAACTAACCTAAGGACATCACACACATCCATGCCCGAGGCAGGATTCGAACCTGCGACCGTAGTGGTCGCGCGGTTCCAGACTGAAGCGCCTAGAACCGCTCGGCCACAACGGCCGCCGCCACAAGTATTTCACCAGTATGGCATCAAGAGCACGTGTATAACATCAGCACACATATACGTAATAAAGCAGAATTATCGAGCAAAACTGCTCGAAGAGCAGAAGTATTTGTTGCATACCGGTACGAGCATAACGGCAAAACACATAAGTTAAAACAGTTTCTTTTAGGTGATAATGTGTATAGTGTTAGGGCACGAGAATGGTTCAGTAAATTAAACCTGAGTCGTGTCTAGCAAAAGGTCAATCGTTGTTATTCAAGTGCACCTGGACAGAATCTAAAACTAATAATTATAATAAAAATAGTAATTTTCTGGGAACAGTTTACTCCAAACAGTGAAGACTTCCCTGAGAATCATTTGCTCATAAATGATGCTTGAACACACACAGTTTTGAGCTGCAAGTTGACAGTGCTTGTGCAGCGTGATCCTTTGCGCTCCATTTCGATGTTGCGTGCAGCCATCATCGCAGACTAGCGGCATGAGTCCACTTACGTTAATCTTTCGCCATTTCGTAAGACACGCGCGTCACAATAGCAGTCTAGCCAAACCCCTGGTCAAGGATCAGCAACGGGTCTCGTCCCCTCAACGAACACGCCCGTCGAATTGCGCATGCGTGGGAATGACCGGTACTGAGCTGACGACTCGTGATTCGCCACGCACGTGTCTGGCGACTGGAAAATACTTCGCGACCCTGGACCAACTGTAATCATTGCGGGAGTAGCATCCACCACTGCAGGTTCTCTCTCTCTCTCTCTCTCTCTCTCTCTCTCTCTCTCTCCAACCACCTCAACTCTTCATGGACCGAGCGAAGTGGTACAGTCATTTTCTGGCGTCTCCTCCAGAGTTAGGTTTTCTGTAGGCTAATTCAAGAACGTTTCTCCAGTAAGCTAACAGCCGGTAGAGATCATTTCCTGATATACTCATTCTTTCTATTGTCCTTGTAACAAGTGAGTCAGAGAGACTATTTTCTCGGAGGCAGAAATCTATAGTGGTGTAACCAGAGTACGAAGAATGGGCGCATACGTTCAGAGACCCCAAAATAAAGCTCATCTGAAAAATGTTTGTGAGGCCAACTCGTTCAGCTACCCGGCGTTGCAATTTTGACGAAAGTTTCTGCAGAAACCATTTCTCTAGTGAAATACGGCATGCAGATTTCGACAGAATCCCAAAGCTGCTTAGCTATGTAAATAAGATTTATAAATATTTCCCGGATTAGGTTCGCTTTGGCCAACCTGTAACAACAATCAGCTGCTATACCGTTTCCCTCTCCCTTCTGTTAATGTTTACAAGCGTTTCACAGTATTTCTAATGACAGGCTTTATCCCCGCACTGCACTAGGTGATTTACAAGCTCGTTCGAGGTTGGAGCTCCTCAAAAACAGCGAAAGCCGAACATAATAATCGAAGGTTAACTGTTCTAAAACAATTAGAATATCCCTACAATATTTTCTGCTTCATTTTCAACACATTAATTGTGGAACTTTCAGTGATTCATTTAAAATCGCATCGCAGCGTTATGAACATCCTGTTCCCTCCTACCGATAGAAGTACCACGCTGGTGTTGAATCCAGAAAGATACAGCCCAGCCACCCAGATGAAGGTTTTTCGATGTGTCTTCAAATACTTTCGGTCGCAGACCGAGGAAACTCTTCTTATAATGAATCTATTTTTGTGTTCTTCTGAACGCTAGCTAAAAGTCGGTAAATACAGAATATTTGACTGATATACGAAACGGATGGAAAGACAATCTAAAATTGACACAAACAGGTGAGCAAGTTTTGGACTTATTGTTGATTAGACTGCAAAACTGTCATCGCCTGAGCCCATTTCCACTCTTTGTTAGACCGTGAATCTACACGCTGAGAAAAGCCTGCAATAAATAATAAAGCGTTTGCGAAAAACTGATACACGACAAATGATAATAATATATGTCAGTAATCGCACAGACTCGAGTAACCACCATAAAAGACTAAAGGTATTAACACTCAGAATATGACACTTCGAATCGCTGATAATGTTTATCGCAATGCACAAAATCGTGAAGATGTTATGTCTATAAACAGTGGACCGTAATACTGAAAACCTCGTCAAAATTTCAAAATTTGCTCTAATATAACCAAAATGGGTGTAGGCTGGCTCGTCTGATAACGATTTTTATACCAGAATTTAAAAATTTCAAATGGCGGATCTAGTACGATGAAAATAATCTGTAAGAAATTAATGAATCCTACAAAAAATGTTTTCTGTGTATATTTTTAATTGTAATGGTAAACTTCATTACAAATCTGCACCTGTACTCTCTTTACTACAAAAAATGTATATTAGAAACAAAAATTGAAAGCCTTATAAGTCTTCTTGATCTTCTTACTGCTTCTTGTTCTTCATCTTCATTTATTTCTTCATCTTATTCTTCACTGACATTTATATCCTCTGCATCACGTGCAGCCTATACTTCCTCTGCAGCAGGCACCAAGAGGGCAAAAGCTACCGACGACAAAGTTTTCACTTTCGCCGGAAATGGTTTCTGCAAAGAAGAAATACACCTCCTCCATATGTTTCACGCGAGAAGACTTTCGAGCAAAGCTTGGTTGGTATTGTCTCATTAACTTGTTTGTTGATTCCTGTGCGTCTTCAGACAGCTGACCTAGTGGGAAAAGTGTAGAATCAATAACGCCCGGTCCGTCGCACAAGAGTCTGTGGACTTCTATTAGCATATTGTTTCATGAGTACCTTTGGAGATAATGCCTGACTGTTGCAATGATATAGCGTCGAAAGTTTTCGACGTCAATTTAAATGTTCTCGGGGTAGATAAAGGCGTTTTGCAACTGTTGCTTAATAAATAGCCCAAAGTTGGTTTTAAGGCTAGTAGCTGGATTTTAAAATCGATTCGCAAAGATAAGGTACGGACGGAATTTAAAGAAGGCCGGCCTCTCTGGCGAGCGGTTCTAGCCACTTCAGTCCGGAACCGCGCTGCTGCTACGGTCGCAGGTTCGAATCCTGCCTCGAGCATGGATGTGTGTGATGTCCTTGGGTTAGTTAGGTTTAAGTAGTTCTAAGTCTAGGGGACTGATGACCTCAGATGTTAAGTGCCATAGTGCTCAGAGCCATTTGAACCATGTTTGAAAAAGAAGGGAGAATGTCGTGGAATGTAAAACTTATATTTTTGTTTCGCTCGTGTTTTATAATTTAGTTCCTTGCATTCCGGTAAGAAGTTAATCAGTAAATACCAGTTGTTAATTATCGATTAAATAATGAAATAAGTGTTCGTAGTTAAGTACATACTTTCTGGAATAACCTCTATTTAACAAAAAATTCGGTCTGATTTCTCTGAAGAAAAATATTTGATCCGAACGATCCCAGTACTTTTCCAGCACGGCTAGCTCTGTGCTCGGCTCACAAACGAATGCCGCATTGGACTTAAAATTCAACCTTTGGAAGGAACGGCTGGCCGCTTCTAAGACCGAGATTCGTTAGTCTCAACATCACTCTAGACAACCTGTTAAACTAAAAATTTTAACTCCAAACTTTTCTTTTTGATTTATGGTCACTTTTTTTGGGATTCCGACCAAAAATGCGATGTGAAAATTATAGCGAGGACTCAAATACTATGTCATGAAAGTGAGGCATCGCCATCGAGAGCAAACTTTAAATTTGGTATATTTCTTGTTGAAAAATAAATTTGTGTTGTTGTTGTTGTGGTCTTCAGTCCTGAGACTGATTTGATGCAGCTCTCCATGCTATCCTATCCTGTGCAAGCTTCTTCATCTCCCAGTACCTACTGCAACCTACATCCTTCTGAATCTGCTTAGTGTACTCATCTCTCGGTCTCCCTCTACGATTTTTACCCTCCACGCTGCCCTCCAATGCTAAATTTGTGATCCCTTGATGCCTCAAAACATGTCCTACCAACCGATCCCTTCTTCTAGTCAAGTTGTGCCACAAACTTCTCTTCTCCCCAATCCTATTCAATACCTCCTCGTTAGTTACGTGATCTATCCACCTTATCTTCAGTATTCTTCTGTAGCACCACATTTCGAAAGCTTCTATTCTCTTCTTGTCCAAACTAGTTATGGTCCATGTTTCACTTCCATACATGGCTACACTCCAAACAAATACTTTCAGAAACGACTTCCTGATACATAAATCTATATTCGATGTTAACAAATTTCTCTTCTTCAGAAACGCTTTCCTTGCCATTGCCAGTCTACATTTTATATCCTCTCTACTTCGACCATCATCAGTTATTTTACTTCCTAAATAGCAAAACTCCTTTACTACTTTAAGTGTCTCATTTCCTAATCTAATTCCCTCAGCATCACCCGATTTAATTTGACTACATTCCATTATACTCGTTTTGCTTTTGTTAATGTTCATCTTATATCCTCCTTTCAAGACACTGTCCATTCCGTTCAACTGCTCTTCCAAGTCCTTTGCCGTCTCTGACAGAATTACAATGTCATTGGCGAACCTCAAAGTTTTTACTTCGTCTCCATGAATTTTAATACCTACTCCAAATTTTTCTTTTGTTTCCTTTACTGCTTGCTCAATATACAGATTGAATAACATCGGGGAGAGGCTACAGCCCTGTCTCACTCCTTTCCCAACCACTGCTTCCCTTTCATGCCCCTCAACTCTTATTACTGCCATCTGGTTTCTGTACAAATTATAAACAGCCTTTCGCTCCCTGTATTTTACCCCTGCCACCTTTAGAATTTGAAAAAGAGTATTCCAGTCAACATTGTCAAAAGCTTTCTCTAAGTCTACAAATGCTAGAAACGTAGGTTTGCCTTTTCTTAATCTTTCTTCTAAGATAAGTCGTAAGGTCAGTATTGCCTCACGTGTTCCAACATTTCGACGGAATCCAAACTGATCCTCCCCGAGGTCTGCATCTACCAGTTTTTCCATTCGTCTGTAAAGAATTCGCGTCAGTATTTTGCAGCCGTGGCTTATTAAACTGATAGTTCGGTAATTTTCACATCTGTCAGCACCTGATTTCTTTGGGATTGGAATTATTATATTCTTCTTGAAGTCTGAAGGTATTTCGCCTGTCTCATACATCTTGCTCACCAGCTGGTAGAGTTTTGTCATGACTGGCTCTCCCAAGGCCGTCAGTAGTTCTAATGGAATGTTGTCTACTCCGGGGGCCTTGTTTCGACTCAGGTCTTTCAGTGCTCTGTCAAACTCTTCACGCAGTATCGTATCTCCCATTTCGTCTTCATCTACATCCTCTTCTATTTCCATACTATTGTCCTCAAGTACATCGCCCTTGTATAAACCTTCTATATACTCCTTCCACCTTTCTGCCTTCCCTTCTTTGCTTAGAACTGGGCTGCCATCTGAGCTCTTGATATTCATACACGTGGTTCTCTTCTCTCCAAAGGTCTCTTTAATTTTCCTGTAGGCAGTATCAATCTTACCCCTAGTGAGATAAGCTTCTACATCCTTACATTTGTCCTCTAGCCATCCCTGTTTAGCCATTTTGCACTTCCTGTCGATCTCATTTTTGAGACGTTTGTATTCCTTTTTGCCTGCTTCATTTACTGCATTTTTATATTTTCTCCTTTCATCAATTAAATTCAATATTTCTTCTGTTACCCAAGGATTTCTAGCAGCCCTAGTCTTTGTACCTACTTTATCCTCTGCTGCCTTCACTACTACATTCCTCAGAGCTACCCATTCTTCTTCTACTGTATTTCTTTCCCCTATTCCTGTCAATTGTTCCCTTATGCTCTCTCTGAAACTCTGTAGAACCTCTGGTTCTTTCAGTTTATCCAGGTCCCATCTCCTTAATTTCTCACATTTTTGCAGTTTCTTCAGTTTTAATCTACAGGTCATAACCAATAGATTGTGGTCAGAGTCCACATCTGCCCCTGGAAATGTCTTACAACTTAAAACCTGGTTCCTAAATCTCTGTCTTACCATTATATAATCTATCTGATACCTTTTAGTATCTCCAGGGTTCTTCCACGTATACAACCTTCTTTCATGATTCTTAAACCAAGTGTTAGCTATGATTAAGTTGTGCTCTGTGCAAAATTCTACTAGGCGGCTTCCTCTTTCATTTCTTAGCCCCAATCCATATTCACCTACTATGTTTCCTTCTCTCGCTTTTCCTACACTCGAATTCCAGTCACCCATTACTATTAAATTTTCGTCTCCCTTCACTATCTGAATAATTTCTTTTATTTCATCGTACATTTCTTCAATTTCTTCATCATCTGCAGAGCTAGTTGGCATATAAACTTGTACTACTGTAGTAGGTGTGGGCTTCGTATCTATCTTGGCCACAATAATGCGTTCACTATGCTGTTTGTAGTAGATTACCCGCATTCCTATTTTCCTATTCATTATTAAACCTACTCCTGCATTACCCCTATTTGATTTTGTGTTTATAACCCTGTAGTCACCTGACCAGAAGTCTTGTTCCTCCTGCCACCGAACTTCACTAATTCCCACTATATCCAACTTTAACCTATCCATTTCCCTTTTTAAATTTTCTAACCTACCTGCCCGATTAAGGGATCTGACATTCCATGCTCCGATCCGTAGAACGCCAGTTTTCTTTCTCCTGATAACGACATCCTCCTGAGTAGTCCCCGCCCGGAGATCCGAATGGGGGACTATTTTACCTCCGGAATATTTTACCCAAGAGGATGCCATCATCATTTAATCATACAGTAAAGCTGCATGTCCTCGGGAAAAATTATGGCTGTAGTTTCCCCTTGCTTTCAGCCGTTCGCAGTACCAGCACAGCAAGGCCGTTTTGGTTAATGTTGCAAGGCCAGATCAGTCAATCATCCAGACTGTTGCCCCTGCAACTACTGAAAAGGCTGCTGCCCCTCTTCAGGAACCACACATTTGTCTGGCCTCTCAACAGATACCCCTCCGTTGTGGTTGCACCTACGGTACGGCCATCTGTATCGCTGAGGCACGCAAGCCTCCCCACCAACGGCAAGGTCTATGGTTCATGGGGGGAGGAATAAATTTGTATCATGTGACAATAATCACTTCTTCTATGTAGAAGCAGTTACAGCATTATATACGAATAATAGGGGAGAGAGGGATTGTCCCTGTAGGGAGGGAGCCCCGGTAGGTGAACTTTTTGCTTTAAGTATTGTCAGTAGACATCCCAGGCGGTGCTTTTCGTATCAAGTAAGTGAACGTGCTGAGCGGACAGTGCCAATATCGGAGAACACGTTGCTATGTTGTGCCGTGCTGTTTATTCTGTTTCCTGTTTCTAGTATCTGTCCCAGGGCCGATTCTAGAAGTCGGTCAAGGTGGTGGGGTTAGGGAATGGAATACCGCTTAACAAAAGGAGAATTGGTGTCCTCTACCGACAAATTGGTAAAATTTGGTGTTGCTTAAAATAGTTTTCGGTAACTGTTTTGGAGTTCAGGGTAAAAAATGTGTTTTAATAAATAGTAAGACGCCTATTTCAAGTTAAATAATATTTATTGGTTTAGATAGTAAGCTAATTGCCACTCTTATTCTTTTGTTAAAATGTATTTGAAATACACTGTAATCTATATTGCTGCATAATTATAAAAAAATTGATTGAATATGTTGGAATAATATATTCGCTGATTTCTGAAGCCATTTTACCCAGTGTAATATAATACTCCATGGCGGAGAGGGGCGGGGCTATAGCCCCCACAGCCCCCCATTCACCCCCCCCCCCCCCCCGGCCTTTGCCGCCCACACTGATCTGTCCATATTATTCTTCGTCACATAGTCTACTTTTACTGTCAGCGTGCATGTCGTTTATATTATTAATTACTTTATATATGAAGACCTCGGCTGTAAACAATGGTAAGAGACACTCGACGAGACCGAGCGAGGTGGCGCCGTGGTTAGCACACTAGACTTGCATTCGGGAGGACGACGGTTCAATCCCGTCTCCGGCCATCCTGATTTAGGTTTTCCGTGATTTCCCTAAATCACTTCAGGCAAATGCCGAGATGGTTCCTTTGAAAGGGCACGGCCGATTTCCTTCCCCATCCTTCTCTCACCCGAGCTTGCGCTCCGTCTCTAATGACCTCGTTGTCGACGGGACGTTAAACACTAACCTCCTCCTCCTCCTCCACTCGACGAGAACCGCAGATATTCGTTGTGGTAAATGGAAGCTTTGTAAGGATGTGTGCATGTGAACAGTAGTAAGTCCCAAGAACATGGCTGCAAGCAGAAGTAACGTGTACGGTGTTCGTGCCTGAAAAATGCTTTTTTCGAACTATTTGCGCAAATCTATTAACAATGTGGATAACTACGACTCAGATAATGGTGCTGAATATGGTTCTGAATGCACATGCGCTTCAAAAGTTGTTGCAATCCAGATGAATGTGAATAATTCTTTAGACAAGCAAACAATTCATTATTTCAAAAATGGATAATGCAAATTTTAGTATCATCAAGAGAAACAATGCGGACCATAAAAATTTGTATTCTTGAGAGTTTCGCAGTAATGTTTCGTTATCCCGCCCAGGAAGTAAACTGGTAAGTCGACGGTATCTGAACTTGAGTGCACTTGGTTTGTAAGTAAACAATGTTAAGTAACTATTGACATATTTTTAAGAATAAAATTGTGGATAAAATTTATGATTTCAAAAGTTTGTCGTTACTCTAGAAGTATTTGAGTATGATGGCTAATCCGAATGAAAAAAAATCGCAATGGATTTACTTGTAGTATCTTTTCTTATGAGAATTGATTGAAAATTTACTGTGCAGTTTCTCAAGACAGCCAAATTGTCTCTTGACATTGTTTACAGTCGAGGTCTTCAGATATTTGCAGAGCCTTAGGGCCCCCCACACGCAGCGACTCAAAAGCAACTCGTTGCCGACGTGAGTTGATAACTGGTCGCCAGTGAACCACTTCCTGTGTAGTTTAATAGGTCTCCGCACTCGGCGCAACTGCAGAGTGACTCCCCAGTCAATCGCTTGCGTTGTCAACCAGTTTCCAGAGACTCGACGCCCGCGTTGCCGAGCGATCTGAGTTGCGTCGTGTCCTCTCTTGGTTTAATTTAAAGATGAGCGAACAGGTTGTGAATATTAGCTTTGTAGGAAAAATCAAAAACCTCTTATTTTTATACAACTACAAGCTCCCAGGCTACAGCAGGAGAGATTCGACCGAAAAGACGGGACCTGAAGTGGTTAAAGAATTTCATATTACATGTGTAGTGAGCTATAGATCGATTGTTTAAAATAAAATTATCGGTACGCCAACGGAAACAAATGTACAAAAATTGTAAATCATACCGCCAGTGTTCTTTTGTGTGACTAGTAGCTTTTGTCAGTCTGTAAAATTAACGGTAGAAATTAGCAGTGAAAGGTAACAAATCTCCAATACGTGTAAATACAATGGTGTTGACACAAATGTCGACGGCATACAAATCATCATCACCACATGTCCGTGTACATAAGTCTCAAGATATTTGGGTTTTTTAAATCAAACTAACGATGTGTTTTGGATGAAGAAACCAGCTGCACCAAATGACTGTAACACTGTTTAGTCATTCTACAAAAGTCTATGAATTTATAATTTGACTGTTACAGTTCCTTGATTGCCACATATAGTCTGCAGTTTATATTTCTTTGGATCTTCCGATGAATCTAGAGTTTCCTTCGTTTCTTATTCGTGTGTGATAACAGAGAACCACATCTTCCTCAGAGCGCGAATGTGTGCTCGACATGTCGAGAGTAACCAAAGGATGCTCGGTAGCGACGAACAATACTCTCCCTGTCCTCCAACTGCAGTTTCTCGTTTCTCAGTTGGCTCTTGTGAGCAACAGCGTTGCCAGCTAGTCGCCCTGTCCTTTACCTTTCAATCGCTCCATGGGCGGAAGACCACAAAGTAAGCTTTTCTCACACGATGCTCAACGGGTAGCCGTGTTAAGATTGCGAAGGGGTAACAGCGGTCGCCGAATCACGATCTAGGGCATTGGAATCCTTTGGATCTAAATACTTTTACCGTTGGCGACTCCATTGCTACAGATCGATCTGTGGTAAAATGAGACATCTCTGTTTAACAGTGGATTATTAACGAAGAGCGGACAGGGATGAAACAACAGATCCAGGAATGGTGGAGAATCAACACATAACAAAAGGAGCAAACCGGTATGATGTGTTGAAATTCTTTATACTCAATAACTCATCACCAATGAAGCTAAGGTCAAACGTAGACCCAGCTGGAAGGATAAAGATAAGGGCCTTCAACAAAGAAAATGTCATACCTAAAAATCATACAAAGGATCCGTTAAAATAGCCATCCAAGTGTGTAGTAATAAGAAAGTTAAGAAAGGTAAACTATTTGAAATACTTGGGGATGTGACTTACCGCCATTACTCCACATGGATCGGAAATTACGGTAGCTGCAGTAGATTCACTTTTTATATATATATTTTCTCATTGTTCATAAAAAGTGCTCTAATCTCTTGTCTTGAAACTCAGACGTACATTAAACAATAGCTAAATCCCATTTTATTTTTATGATTAAATGAGTAACTTGCTTGGCTCGAAAAATGAAAACTTTGGTTCATATGTGTCGAATTTTAGCAAAGTGGTGTAGAATGATACAGATGCACTAGCAGTGTCGCTTATGTTTATTACCTTTGCAGTTCAGCCGATTCCGTCGAAAATTTGCAATATTACACCACCAGTTACTGGTGAATAAATTTTCAGTTTTAAATATATTTTCATTGTAATAATCTACGCATTTTATTTAAATAAATCCAGTATGTAGTGTAATATATTCTCAAACCAATCAGACATTCATAGAACATTTCTTTTTCCAACTGCATAATGTTTGCTGTTCTTTTCTAAATATACCATGTTTTAACTATTAATTTAAGTATTATGTAATAACACCACACATTACACTCATTATGAAAAAAATTGTATTCTGGTTTGCTATTTGATATACTTCTGGATCTCACCTATTGTCATTACCCCATGGGATTAGAAATTCCTGTAGATATAGTAGATCAACTTTTGAATTCTTATTTTCCTTAATGTAAAGTAGACCTGTGAAAATTAATTGGTGTAGACAGAACTATGTAAAAGTAAAAAAGTAATAATGTTGCTGTTAATTTCTCATAGTTAAATTCACAACTTCAGTATAAATTATTCCTTAAGCTGTCGGCATTGCACATTCAGACACATGCGGCTATTTTTTTTAACTGCTGTCCAAAATGTTTACAACACAGTATAAAAGATATTTCTTTGTCGTTTAATGGCAAATACTAAGTAACAGCAGCTGTAAATTAAATAACGAAGTGCCACCGTAGTACTCTTTTAAATGTCTTCATTATGGGAGCAGGATTTTATCCGTAGTGTTGCATAAAATTGCAAGACTTTTTTGCTATGTTCAGTTTGTTCTTTGTGCATGAAGATGGAACGGCTTTTCTTCTGTTTAGCTATATGGCGTACGAATCGTGAGTACTTGCGTGTGGTGACTTTGTGTGTAGGCACCTATGAGAGTGTGTTAACGTTTTCGCTGCGAGTACCATTTGTCTCGCTTCTCCGCTCATCCACTACCTGACATCGCCTCCAGGCGCTGTGCATCACCAATACAATAAAAACTACTGCACGATTATATGATGCTATGCGTCCCTCTGCGAGCGTTACTCGTCTTGACGTCATCGCGTTGACAGTTTCTGGGAAAACGTCTAGCGGACGTCGATATGGTAGTAATAATTGCAGCAATTAATTCCGCTTGTTGTCTTTCTTCTATGCTCCAGTTAGCACTTATGGGCCAGATACAATGCACGCTAAGATTCAAGAACAAACACAGATAGAAACTCTGCTGCACTATGTTAACGGTATCAAGTATTTCGGCACCAGTGCTTTTGTCATGGAAACTATTGAAGAATACACGATTACAGCTGAAAAAGTGAAGAATAAAAAAAAGGGCGGCTGACTTATTCTTTGTCCTGTTTCACAATTTAGGGGACCTATTTCTCATCGTCGACTATTTCTGTGACTTTTTCAACGATCACAGGCAACTTTGATTCAAAAATAAATATAGGAGCTTGCATTCAAAATCATAGTGTCATATACATATGGGCAGATACTGACGGACAAAAATTTCTATATATTGTGTAGCCAAACGTTTATTCATATAACCTTCTCTAGCTACGATGCAGCCCTGCAACCGTACTTAGGGACAATGAAAACTGGTGTTGGCTGTCATCTTCGGAGATAATATTACACTCTGCTTGTTGCCGCACCAGACGCCTTGCATCAATTCGCACAAATGCTCTGTGGACGATATGTGAGATGCTCGTACTGGCCGAGAAGTGGGGGGACATGTCGAAGAGCGTACTGTGTGACGTGAGAAAAGCATGTACGAGCAATATATTGTTGTAAAATGGATTTCCTCGACAGTGAGTGGATGGCAACAGAACGGAGCCGACGATGGTGCATCCTTTACTGTCCAGTGTTCCTTCCACAAACACTAAAGGCGAACAACATATCTTCTTTACTTTTTTGACTGCCGTTAGGCCTGCTCTCCAGTCATCTAAATCCCTAAAGCAGTACTATACAGAACATCTAATAATTATGTTCTTGTATTTCCAATTTCAGCATGGATTAGTTCGCATAGGCAAATAATAAAACGAAAGACAGAGAGAAAGAGAGACAGAGAGACAGAGAGAGATAGAGATATGAAAAAAAGCCATGCAGAACTAGAGGACGTTATACTAACCTATCGGGAAATCAATAAAATTTTGTCCGTGTGGCACTTTTAGAATGTACATATTCATCTCTGTCTGCATGAATTTGATTGCTCCGCGACTCATATTTAAGTGTTTGGCAGATGGTGCACAGAACCACTTTCAGGTTATTTCCCTACAGTTCCAGTCTCGAACAGCAAGTGGGAAAAATAAAAACCCAAATCATTGCGTACGAACTCTGATTGCTCTTATTTTATCACGACGGTGACTTTGCGCGGTGTAGGTAGTGTTGAGCAAAATATTTGGGCATTCGGAGGAGAATGATGTCGAAATTTAATGAAAAGACCTTGTCACTGTAAGCGACTTATCACATTCGTGATACTCTCTCCCCTATTCTGTATAGCACAAAACACGCTTTTTTGAACATTTTTAGTTTCTCCGTCAATCCTATCTGGTAAGGATCCCATATTGTGCAGCAATACTCCAGAAGAGTATGAACCGTCGGTATGTAGGGCGGCTTTTTAGGAGATTTGTTGCACTTTCTAAGATCCGCACGGGGTGACTTTTCGATGTGAATGAAGAATCAAACGATGCATAGACAATACTGAAAGGAACAGAAGAGTTCTGCATCATTTTTCACACAAATGAATATTCACGGAGTTATCGCCACAATTCTGTAGGTACGACAGGTCTCGAGAACATAAAACTAACTAATTCATGCGTAAGGTGATTACATTGCAAAGATTTCATGAATCTGTTTAACATAAAAGAAGCACGTTGGCCGCAAAATGCACGGAACGTTTCTGCCGTGAACCTAGCGAAAGAGGGTAGTTTCTATGGGGCTTGGCTGGACAGTGGTACTTTTCGAATGACGTTGAGAGCCTGCTTTTCCTTGTATTTGACCATCACACATATCTCTATTGATATCTGCCCGCAGTTGCCTCTTCAGTTGCTTTATAAAAGTCGTGGCTAAACAAAGATCTCCAACGTTAATTATTGACTAAACCGTTGGTAGAACAAAAAATAGGAAGATAGAAGAAGAACTGCAAACTGTGTGTACTTTCTGTTTTATATCCATTGTAAACTCACCCTATGTGAACAATCTATTGTAATATTACCTAGTGCCACCTATTAACTCAAAGAAGAATACCACATGATACAGTCAGTTTATATCTTACACGTGTCAAACGCACATATTACGGAGGTATTCTAATCCCGTTGGCTTTGATATCGAGAGTCATCGAACAAATCCGAAATGTCCTGTAGCTCCATTAACTGGATTTTCGCTGTTTAGTTAAGACCAACACATAGAAAATCACTAAAAAAACGTTTTTCCTATTATAAGAAAACATTGTAGGAGGAGAGTGTGTCAGGTACCTGTTATTACGATATCCACTGATCGAAAAACTGGACACAAAACAGTGGCGTAGCCGCTGGATGACAGCATTGCTGGACGAGAAAAGGAAATGAACGTGACACTGGATGAAACTTGGCTCCATCATCACGCTCATCACCGCAAGAAAATCTCAGAACTATGCAAAAAAGATTGGTGAAAATGCACTGAAGAAAACAGTGCTTTTTCCGGCTGGATGAGGGAAGTTACTTTTTAAGGATTCTCGGGATATAATCCTGACTGACCTCTTACAGCAAGCCAGATTCGTAACTCGACCGTCTTTGCTTCATTATTGGTTCTTCTAAAAAGAAAATTGATTTAAAAACGACCAATATCGATACTTAAGGTTTTTTTCACCGGGAAAACTGTCCAGCTCATAAAGCAGCAGCCACGGCGGCGCAAACACTTCGGTTGGAACCAGAAATAATTCCTCATCTACCTCATTCTCTTGATTGAGAGTCAGATAACGTAGTTTCTCTGGATAGCTTTTATAGCCGTCGGAGAGGACTATTTTCAGAGACAAAGTTATTTATCTGTAACTGTATTCATATGTTGATGTTTTACTAGACTTGACTTACGTAACCAATGTTCCCTGTTTTCGCTACAGGCGGCTGTTGGGACTGTTCCTTTCAGATAACTCACGGCCGACATATTTTCTCGTTCCTTTCCAACCGAGCTAGTGATCCATTTCTAATGACCTCGCTGTCGACAGCTCGTTACGCTCTGCTCTACTTTTTCTGTTACCCTTCTGGTCAAATAGCATTGACTGAAAGTGTTCACGTCATTTGATTGTCATGAATGACGAGAATTCCACGTCTTAGTCTTTCATAGTGTCTGTTCTGAACGGCACCTAGCAGCTTTGAAGAGGTTTAGATACACTTAAGATAATACTGATTTTCTTAGCTTTATGATATCCAGCAGGAGTACATACACTACTGGCCATTAAAATTGCTACACCAACAAGAAATGCAGATGATAAACGGGTATTCATTGGACAAATATACTAGAACTGACATGTGATTACATTTTCACGCAATTTGGGTGCATAGATTCTGAGAAATAAGTACCCAGAACAACCACCTCTGGCCGTAATAACGGTCTTGAAACGCCTGGGCATTGAGTCAAACAGAGCTTGGATGGCGTGTACAGGTCCAGCTGCCCATGTGGCTTCAACACGATACCACAGTTCATCAAGTGTAGTGACTGGCGTATTGTGACGAGCCAGTTGCTCGGACACCATTGACCAGACGTTTTCAATTGGTTAGAGATCTGGAGAATGTGCTGGCCAGGGCAACAGTCGCACATTTTCTGCATCCAGAAAGGCCCGTACAGGACCTGCAACATGCGGTCGTGCATTACCCTGCTGAAATGTAGGGTTTCGCAGGGATCGAATGAAGGGAAGAGCCACGGGTCGTAACACATCTGAAATAAAACGTCCACTGTTCAAAGTGCCGTCAATGCGAACAAGAGGTGACCGAGACATGTAACCAATGGCACCACGTACCATCACGCAGGGTGATACGCCAGTATGGTGATGACAAATACACGCTTCCAATGTGCGTTCACCGCGATGACGTAAACACGGATGTGGCCATCATGCTGTAAACACAACCTGGATACATCCGAAAAAATGACGTTTTGCCATTCGTGCACCTAGGTCCATCGTTGAGTACACCATCGGAGGCACTCGTGTCTGTGATGCAGCGTCAAGGATAACCGCAGCCACGGTCTCCGAGCTCGCAGTCCATGCTGCTGCAAACGTCGTCGAACTGTTCATGAAGATGGTTGTTGTCTTGCAAACGTCCCCATCTGTTGGCTGCACGATCCGTTACATCCATGTGGATAAGATGCCTGTCATCTCGACTGCTAGTGATACGAGACCGCTGGGACCCAGCATGGCGTTCCGTATTACCCTCCTGAACCCACCGATTCTGTATTCTGCTAACAGTCATTGGCTCTCGACCAACGCGAGCAGCAATGTGGCGATACGATAAACCGCAATCGCGATAGGCTACAATCCGACCTTTATCAAAGTCGGAAACGTGATGGAACGCATTTCTCCTCCTTACACAAGGCATCATAACAACGTTTCACCAGGCAACGCCGGTCAACTGCTGTTTGTGTATGAGAAACCGGTTGGAAACTTTTCTCATGTCAGCACGTTGTAGGTGTCACCACTGGCGCCAACCTTGTGTGAATGCTCTGAAAAGCTAATCATTTGTATACCACAGGATCTGCTCCCTGTCGGTTAAATTTCGCGTCTGGAGCACATCATCTTCGTGTGTAGCAATTTTAATGGGCAGTAGTGTATTTATGCCGTCCAAACACAGTTGCCAGATATTTATAGTAGGCTACATTGTGTTTAACTGCACTAACAAAATCGCAACACCAATAAATTAATTTATAGTAATGAAATTTCGGGAATAAATTTGTCTAGGTAACAAATTTAACTGGTTAACTTTGCAAGATCACAGGTTAATGTAAGCGCGAGATGAGCCATTGAAAATGTAAAATGTTGGTACTTTAATAACCGGTGTAACCGCCAGAATGTCGAATGCAAGCATGCAAGCGTGTGTTCATTGTGTTGCACAGGTGCCGGATATCAGTTTGTCGGGATGAAGTTCCATGCCCGGCGCTGAAGTCGTTCGACGATATCCTATAGGTGCTCATAGGAGACATATCTGGTGATCGAGTAGGACAAGGCATGACGACACTCCATAGAGCATTTTGGGTTGCAACAGCGGTATCGCGGCGAGCGTTATCCTGTTGGAAAATCCCCCTAAAATGCTGTTCATGAATGGCAGTACAATAGGTCGAATCGTCAGAATGACGTTCAGATTTTCATTCACATTCCAGGGGAACAACCACGAGAGCGCTCCTGCCCTCATGCGTAATCGCAGCCCTGACCATTGCTTCAGGTGTAGGTTAGGTGTGTCCAGCACGCAGACAGGTTCGTTGCAGGTCCTCAGCCGGCCTCCTCCTAGCCAACACACTACCCTCGCTGGCACTGAGACAGTACCAGCTTCCGAAAACAACAAATCTTCATCCGGCCCTCCAAAAGTCTCCCGCTTGACACCACTGAAGTCGCAATGGTGTGTGCTCAATGGAATGCACGCTACAGGGCGTCTAGCCCGAAACTGACCTTGAAGTAACCGGTTTCGTTGTGTCATTGTGTTGCCTTTTCAATATGGTAAAAAGAGCATCCAGCTTCTCGTAGCCCTATTACACGACATCGTTCAAACTCAGTGAGGGGTTGATGATGGATTCTTTGTCGCCTTAAAGGCATTCTTGGCTAACATCAACTCTCCATGTTCAGTCTAACGCTCACGACCTTCACAGCGTGTATTTAAAGCAAACCTGATTTGCATCCTCATAGTGCCCCTGCCAGCGCCACACTTATGCGACTGGCGTGAATTTTGAATAGAGGTCATCTTCCAGACGTAGAAACACGCGAACCAACTTTACTTTACCTCGCACAAGTCCTTATTGGTGTTGAGACTTTTTTCCGTCGGTGTGTTTACGACTTTGATGGAAATGACGTCGCTGTACGGACTACAAAAAATGGTTCAAATGGCTCTGAGCACTATGGGACTTAACAGCTACGGTCATCAGTTCCCTAGAACTTAGAACTACTTAAACCTAACTAACCTAAGGACATCACACAACACCCAGCCATCACGAGGCACAGAAAATCCCTGACCCCGCCGGGAATCGAACCCGGTATGTACGGACTACAGTTTGGATTTCACTCACAATAAAAAAAAAAGTTTGTCTCCATTCGCCCAATACTGTTAGTGCACAAGTGACGCGGTTATCTACTTTCGCAGACTAGTCTCTGATATGAAAAGAGGAAACATCATGAGGAACATTGAGTGCTCGAGCATAGAGTATCTCTGGATGTTATCGTTACAAACATATCTTCGAGCTGATCGAACTTACTTTTATGAGCAGGGAAAGCGAGCATGTCAGCATCTGGTACATCTGGTCTGGCGAGATACATGCCTGCAGCATTTGAAATTTAAGTACTCCTATTTGATGGCACAGAATTAACTCCTTGTTAATTATTTAATAACAGTTACATTGGTCTGTTGAATGTGCCATTACTGCCTGAAGTGGAAACAGACTATGGCGCTTCATGAGAGCCAATAATTGTGCTATAGTGAAGCAGCTCACCGACCTGATCTTTCAAAACTCAGCGAACTCTCTGTGCATGCGGCGCAAAAGAAGCCATATGGTTTTCCACCCAAGCCTATTTTATGATGCAGACGGGAAATTGTGCTCTTGATAACTGTGATCACTCACATTTGTCGCTTCAGAAAGCGTAATGGGTGTGGGCATGTCTGGCCGCCACCATTTCTCAAAGAACGTAACATGGTGACGGCAGCGTCCGGGTCTGTGTAGTTGTTTAGTGGCATTCCCTAGAGTCATGGCAATATTCAGTGTTTTTGGTTACGAATCCAACATCGTTCACACATGCAAGATGACTGACTTTCGCGGAAGGATAACATTTTTCAGCGAGGTAATGCTGGAAGTTTTCACAGATGGCAGGGAAAACACCACGATGGCATTAAAATCTTTCTTTTTACTCCGAATTTCTGGAATCTCAGCCCGTTGGACTATCTCAATCAACATGTTTTTTACGAGGGAAGTACAGCACCAGCTTGACTCCAGATGCCCGTAGAGACTTGTTGGCACCTAGTCAAGTCATTTCAAGTCATGAACCCATTTCTTGTGCCGCAAACGCATTTGCTTTGAACAGTCGACCAGGTTTCGACCAGTTGTTGTGAGGAGTCGCGTGTTCGCCCCGATGCCTGCCGAGGTCGGCGCGGCACGGTTTGTCGGCTGCGTGCGTCTGGCTGGCCAGCGACTACCGACCATCAATTGGAGCCACTTGACGCCTGACCTTCCCCAATCACGCAGCACGCTTCGCACGCCGTCACACGACCGGTCGCCGCCGCGGCGCTATTTTTGCATCGCACTGGCGCGCTTTGCGCTCCACAGTTGTCCAGGTCAGAGCTGTAATCGTCACACCTTCCTACATAAGTAAAATGTGCGACGTGGCAGTGAAGCCTCAAAGGAGAGCGTCCTGTATGACATTACTATTTCACTACCGCTTTCGTAAAAGCGTAAAGGTGAACATTGATGATGTTTCGGGACTGCAGATGTCCGTCGTGTAGCGTCACTCCAGATATTCCACCCCAGCACCTGTCAGGCATCTTCAGGATGGAATAACTAGACGAATAATATCGCCCTCCCAGGATGTCTGAAGGCGTCTGGGAAGTGCCTAAATAAAATACTGCCCATGATAGTAAACGATGACCGCGTTGCACTCCCGAAACATCACCAAGTATTCAGCAGGCTGCGAAAATTCCAAGATATACGAAGTGAACAGCGTTCTTCCAGGACGCGAAATGTGAAATACGTAAATACTTTTCTACTTATTTCCACTTTAGGTCAAAGAAGTTTTTCCATTGAAAATTTTCTCTAAGTGAGATTCTGGAACATATACAAAATGCCCATTTATGGCTGTTGTAAACGTTTCATAGAATTCAAAACGTTATCTAATCACAAAATTATACAGATATTGGAATAGGCGAAAGTCAGAGGATAACAAATTTGTTAAATAAGGAGGATGTTCCGGCAATTCGTACTTAAAATCCCTAGGTTTTTCCGATTGTCATTGTACCCTTGCTGGTAGGTGCTGCAACATCCTGATGAAAAATGGCCTCTTTCGAAACAAGGCTCTTCTGTTGTAATTTTGTTGTCCTCAAGTTCGGCATATTAGTAGGCAGGTTAATATCCAAGTTTTTATTGGTGCCGGCTGGAGTGGCCGTGCGGTCCTAGGCGCTTCAGTCTGGAACCGTGCAACCGCTACGGTCGCAGGTTCGAATACTGCCTCGGGCATGGATGTGTGTGATGTCCTTAGGTTGGTTAGGTTTAAGTAGTTCTAGGGGACTGATGACCTTAGATGTTAAATCCCATAGTACTCAGAGCCATTTGAACCTTTTTTTGATATTGGCAACTCTATGACAAAAGGAAGATGCGGAACAACACTCGAATCTTTTTACACTTTGCAAAGTAATTGAAACGAGTATACCTTCGTAAACCAAAAAACACTGGCCAGAACCTTTCCGTTGGTGAATGTAGCTTCGTCTCATTTTGGTACAAGACTACTTTGCTTGCTGTCTCATTCCAGGTGTGAAATGGTCGGCTCATATTTCATCTGTAGTGACAAATGGTTGAACACAATCATTCGGATTTGTTTTAAAATGGCCCAGCGTCAGTCAGAAATTTGTTTTCGCTTTCGACTGTTTGTTAGCAAACACATTTGCAGAACTTAACTTTGCCCAATGACTGCTCAGAGTGAAACGTATCATAACCGAACGTTAGCTATTCCTTACACCTGTAATCGTCTAACTTTCAATACGATCTTGCACACTTTTGCGTTCTAGTCATCAGCGGTTGCAGTAATGGGACTTTCTTCACGTCATACAAGCCGTCTTCGAGAGAAGTAGGGACGCATTGTATTCAGCATCCCGTTTATTATTCATCAACTTTAGATGAATTTCCGTAGTCGATAAATAGTTTGAAACAAAGAATTTTACGATAGCATGATATTTCAGTTTATTTCAGTTGAACGTAACACAAATCTACTACTTCGAAAGAGTCCTATAAAGAACCTGTTCCGCATATAGAGTTGCGCTTGACGTACAACACTGCGCAACTGTGTCGACATAACAAAATCATTATTTCATTTAATAACTCCGTCGCTGGATCGCGTAAAGGACTGTTCATCTTCCTCTAGTGGTACGATTTTGGAGAGGTGGCGGGGCGTCGGCAGACACGTTCGACTTGGAATCTCATTGACTGGAACAGAATTGTGATCAGCGATGAGTCCCACTCTGAACTGAGCCTCGATGACCCGTGGAGACGTGGCTGGAGACGCCCCGGACGGCAGTGGGATACCAACCTGACTGTTGCCCGCCAATTGGCCCAACGACTACAAGTGACGGTGTGGGTTGCCATTTATTTTCATAGCAGCACCGCTTTGGTTGTCATCCGCGGCATACTTCAGCACAGCGGTACGTCGACGATATTCTATACGCCGTTTTGTTCCCCTTCGGGGCAAGCCATCTCACGCTTACATTTCAGTGAGATAGTGCCCGCGCTCGCACACGGCTAGAGTTCTATTGCTTGTCTTTGTGCTTGCCAAGCCTTACCTTGGGCAGCAAGGTCGTCGGATCTCTCCCAAACTGAGAACGTTTGGAGCATTATGGATATGGCCCTCCAACCATCTTGGGATTTTGAACATATAGTGCACCAATTGAACAGAATTTGACACGATATCCCCCAAGAAGACATTAGTGCCAAGCCGAATAACTGCTTGCGTAAGGGCTAAAGGTGGATCAACGCGTTGCTGACTCGTTCAATTTGTGACGCTCTTTCCTTCGAATAAAACTCGTCATTTTCCTTGAATTAAGAGAGTAACGTGAAGTAGGTACTCCTGGCACTGTTGGCGAAAAGCTCTCGGGTTTCCAGCTGGGTGGCAGCATTAAAATATTTTACACAGCGGAGCTGGTCAACGAAGTAGTTGCTGTGAAGTTCCAGATGAAAGAACAGATAAAGAGCATTGATTCGGCTTGCCATCTGGATACTTTGAGAGGTTATTTTTCAAGTAATGATTCAAGAGAAACTTATTGAAACATCGAAATACGTCTGAATACATTTATGACACTGTAAGTAACTGCACCATCTTGTGAAAGATAGGCGTAAGCATACTATCAAATTATGTGATCTTGTCGATAGAACAGAACTTGACATCGGTGGCATAATCAGTGAGGTTGATTCGTTCAAATCAAGAAAATGTAAAGTAAAACAATAATAAACAAATTCCAGGTAAGGAATATTTTCTCATTTCTTAATTATAGCTCTTTTCTATTTCTAACTAATAATTTATGCGCTATTAATAATTTGAGGCAGAAATTCAATCCATTCTATACCAAACTTTATAGTAAAATCAATGCACAGTAGATGCCATAAACAAAAATACATACGTTTTGTTTTACTTGTAGTTTTTAGGAATTTTGTATACTACAAATTTAATGTGGCTTATATTTTACATCACTGTAGTTCAATGAAGTATTAGTTATTCATTAACGCTTCATTTTTGTTGATGGTTGGTTGGTTGGTTGATTGGGGTTGAAGGGACCAAACAGCAAGGTCATCAGTCCCTTGTAACAAAGGCGGTCAGTTCCGACAGAGGGACAGCTCAGAAGAGTAAAAAACGATAAAAGGTAAAAGGTAAAAGGTAAAAGGCTAAAAAAGTGCAGTTGTGTCGTCAATGATAAAAACACAAGGAGGGAAGTCAGTAAATGGGCAACCTCAAGAGAGGAAATATCCCACCTGTGATGCAGTACAAGCAAGACCACATGCTATTTAAAAGCGTTCAACCGCCAGAGTGTAAAAGGGCGGATTGTAAAAGGGATTAAACAAACCTAAAAGGCGATAAAAACAGTAAAAGGGAAAAAAGAAGGAACATGGCCAGGGAGGGGAGTCAGGAATCTCCAAGCACAGCCTACAGTGGGAGACATCCCAACCCTCACCGCCCTGCCCCTACTCCAGAGGGAGATGAAAATCCTTAAAACTGAGAATAAAAACCACTTTCACGGAGGAAACTGAGAACCAGTTCAACCATCCGGGAATCGTCTGCTAATATTAAGGGTAAAGTGCAGGGAAGTCTGTACTTAGTACGCAGAGCTAAAAGAAGGGGGCATTCCACCAAAATGTGGGCCACTGACTGGAAAGCTCCACAACCACAAAGTGGGGGTGGCTCACCACGCAAAAGAAAACCATGGGTCAGCCTGGTATGGCCGATGCGAAGACGACAGAGGGTGGTTGAGTCCTTTCGCGAGAGGCGTAAGGAAGAACGCCATGGGACAGGTGTCACCTTAATCGCACGAAGTTTATTAGACAAGGAGGTAGCCTCCCAGGATGTGGCCCATGATTGCGCAAAGTGGGATTTGAGATGAAGCCGTAAATCCGCCACAGGAGGGGTGACAGGGAATGGGGGGTAAGTGACTGCTCCCCCAGCCAAACGATCAGCAAGCTCATTTCCTTGGATGCCCACATGGCCAGGGACCCAAAGGAAGCTAACAGAACAAGCAGCATGGTGGAGATCAGCGAGATGGTCATGGATGGAGGAGACCAAGGATTGACGGGAGAAGCACTGGTCAAGTGCCTGAAGGCCACTCATTGAGTCTGTACATAACAAAACGCGATTGAGCTTGGACTGTTTAATAAAGGCCAGGGCCCGGGAGACCGCCATCAATTCCGCAGTGAACACCCCACATGCATTTGGCAGGAGATGATTTTCCATGCCTACAGAGGAGGTGAAGGCATAGCCCACACGATCAGCAGATTTAGAGCCATCAGTGTAAAAAACAACAGCATCCCGAAACTCAGATAAAATGCGGCGGAAAAAACAACGGAACACCATCGGGGGAACGGAATCTTTCGGACCTCGGCAGAGATCCATCCGAACTCGGGGCCGAGGAACTAACCAAGGAGGTGTGTTGGGGAGGGAACGTGGGATACAGGAAAAGGAAGGAAGCTGAAAATCACGGCGAAGAGACGCTAGGCGGAGCCCAACCGGTAAACCCGCCCGAGGGCGGGAGGCAGGTGGGCGACTTCCTTGGGCAGGGAACAGGATAGAATAGGAAGGATGAGTGGGAGAGGAACGGACAGCGATTGCATACGAAACCAGAAGCTGGGAGCGCCGAACGGAAAGGGGGGGGGATCCCAGCCTCAACCAGGAGACTATCAACAGGGCTAGTCGGGAAGGCACCGATGGCCAAACGGATACCACGATGGTGGACCGGATCCAAGAGGCGCAATGTAGAAGGGGCAGCTGAACCGTAAACTTGACAACCATAGTCCAAGCGAGACAACACTAAGGCCCGATAAAGGTGGAGGAGAGTGGAACGGTCAGCACCCCAAGAGGTGTGGGCAAGGAAGCGAAGGACGTTTAGTTTACGGAAACATCCTATCTTCAGGCGTCTGATATGAGGCAGCCAAGTGAGCTTGTTGTCGAAAAGAAGGCCAAGGAAACGAAACTGTGGGACCACAGGTAATCGTTGTGCATTGAGATAGAGCTCTGGATCGGGGTGGACTGTCACACGGCGACAAAAGTGGACCACTCGCGATTTTAAAGGAGAAAACTGAAATCCGTGTGAGATGGTCCATGCAGAGGCACGCCGTATAGCACCCTGGAGCTGCCGCTCTGCAGCGGCCATCGAAGAGGAACTAACCCAAATGCAGAAATCATCCACATACAGAGCAGGAGTGACCAAAGGACCGACGGAGGCCACAAGTCCATCTATAGCAATGAGGAACAGAAGTACACTCAATACGGAACCCTGAGGGATGCCATTCTCCTGGGTTCGCGGAGAACTTAAAACTGTACCAACCCTAACCCTAAACGAACGATGAAACAAGAACTGGCGGATAAAAATCGGGAGTGGGCCCCGAAGACCCCACTCATGAAGTGTAAGTAAGATATGATGGCGCCAAGCCGTATCATAGGCCTTGCGAAGGTCGAAAAATACAGCAACCAAATGGCGGCGCTGGGAAAAGGCCTGCCGAACTGCGGATTCCAAGCGAAGTAAATGATCGATCGGAGACCGTCCCTCTCGGAAGCCACACTGGTAAGGGGACAACAGACGCCGAGATTCGAGGACCCAAGTGAGCCGACGGGCTACCATCCGTTCAAGTAACTTACAAACAACGTTCGTCAGACTAATTGGCCGATAGCTGTCGACGAACAGGGGGTTCTTACCGGGCTTAATGACGGGAACCACGATGCTATCCCTCCATTGAGAAGGGAAGTCACCCTGGAGCCAAATACGGTTAAATACCCGGAGAAGATGTCGCTGTTGTGGAGCACTGAGATGTTGAAGCAGTTGGTTATGAATGGAGTCTGGGCCAGGGGCCGTATCATGAGAAGAGGAGAGTGCGGAAAGAAGTTCCCATTCAGTAAAAGCGTCGTTGTATGATTCTGACTGGCTGGGGGTAAAACATAAGGCGGAAGCTTCGGCCCGCTGTTTCTGGGGAAGGAAAGCAGCCGGATAGGAGGCTGATGCCGACGCTGTTGCAAAATGGGTCGCAAGGTGTTCCGCGAGAATCAACCGGGAGGTGAAGACCCGGGAGGGTAGACTGCCGATGGCAACCTTGGAGAGAGCGAAGTGTAGCCCATACCCGCGACAGAGGGACAGCAGAACCGAGGGAAGAAACAAAGCGTTCCCAACACATCCGTTTGCTCCGTTTGATTAAGTAACGGGCTTTTGCGCGAAGGCGTTTAAAGGTAATAAGATTGGCAACGGATGGATGCCTCTTAAGGTGTTGCAAAGCTCGACGGCGATCACGGATGGCAACGGCAATGTCCGAACTCCACCAAGGGACCTGCCGGCGGCGAAATGGTCCAGATGAGCGCGGGATAGCAAGGCTAGCAGCGTGAACAATCGCGTCAGACATGTCACGTATGACATCATCAATACCATCCGACAATGAGGGAGAAAAAACGACCTGTGCAGTATACAGAGGCCAATTGGCACGTTGGAAGGACCAACGAGGTGATCTGTCCATGGGGGAGCGGGAAGGGAGCGAGAGAATCAACGGGAAGTGGTCACTATCGCAAAGGTCGTCGTGCGGTGACCATTGTAGGGAAGGGAGGAGGGAGGGAGAAGAGAGAGAAAGATCAATGGCAGAAAAGCTACCATGACCGGCACTGAAATGGGTAGGGGAGCCATCGTTAAGAAGGCACAAGTCGTGGTCGGTAATAAACTGGTCAATGAGATGACCCCGACTAGATGGAAATGCACTGCCCCACAAGGGATGATGTGCATTAAAATCGCCAAGTATAAGGAAGGGAGGAGGAAGTTGCTGAAGGAGGGCACTTAAGGAGGCAGGTGTAGGAGCTCTGTCAGGAGGGAGATACAGATTGCAAATTGTGACCCCAGAGTCCAGGTAGATCCTAACAGCAACTGCTTCCAATGTAGTTTGGAGAGGAATCCACGTGCTGGCAATGTCCGTTCGGACCAACGTGCAAACTCCGCCAGACGCCCGTAGGGGGCCGACCCGATTTCGACAGAAAGCACGGAAGCCACGGAGGGTTGGTGAGTGACCACCAGTAAAATGAGTTTCTTGTAGAACCACACAAGCCGCAGAGTAAAACGAAAGAAGGGATTGCAACTCCGGTAGGTGACGGTAATAGCCATTACAGTTCCATTGGATAGCCAAAGAACAATGAGTCAATTGGGGGGTGAACAGGCTAATGTCAGTCATGCCGGTGGGTCACCACCCGTCACCGACAAGGAGGGGGCGACATCCATGAATAACAGGTCAGAGTCAGGTTGTGAAGATGGGGACGAGACCTCTGGCGACACCAGAGACTCCTTGTCCCGGTACTTGTGCTTCTTCTTTCTTTCTGTTTGGGATCGTGGAGGGCTGTGCAACAAAATGGAGCCAGTCACAGCAAGATCGGGAACAGAAAGAGAGCGGGCGATCTGGGGGCCCGCAGACCGTGGTTCTCGTGGTGGCCGCGTGGCAGCAGACCTTTGGCCTGGAAGGTGCCGGGAAGGGGGATCCCGCGAGGGGCGCCCATGACCGGCAGACGCGGAAGAAGCAGGACACTTCTCCAGCCGGGGAGAGGAAGCGGTGCCCGGAGGGGATGGTGTGGGAACCGCAGGGGGAGGGGGGAGGAAAGGAGTTCGGGACTGGGGTAAGGAATGAGGAGGAGGGGGTGAAGATACTACTGAAGTATAACTAGTTGTCAGGGTCACTGGATGAAGGCGTGTATACTTTTTACGGGCCTCGGTATAGGTGAGACGATCAAGAGTCTTATACTCCTGTATCTTTTTCTCTTTCTGATACACTGGGCAATCCAGTGACCGTGAAGAATGATTCCCACGACAATTTACGCACACAGGAGGGGGAACACAGGAACTTCCCTCATGGAACGGATGTCCACAGTCACCACAGAGGGGGGCCTGCGAACAGCGCGAAGACATGTGGCCAAAACGCAAACACTTGAAACATCGCATAGGTGGTGGGATGTATGGCTTCACGTCACACCGATAGACCATAATCTTGACCTTCTCAGGGAGGGTGTCCCCTTCAAAGGCCAAGATAAAGGCACCAGTGTCAACGCGGTTGTCCTTCGGACCCCTCTGAACCCGCCGAACAAAGTGAACCCCCCGCCGGCTTAGATTGTCCCGAAGTTCCTCATCAGATTGAAGGAGGAGGTCTTTATGGAAAATTACACCTTGCACCATGTTCAAGGACTGGTGTGGGGTAATTGACACAGGAATCGTACCAAGATGGGTACAGGCACAGAGAGCTGCAGACTGGGTAGCTGAAGCGGTTTTAATCAACAGCGACCCAGACCGCATCTTGCTGATAGAGTCCACCTCGCCAAACTTGTCTTCGATGTGTTCAACAAAAAACATAGGTTTCGTATGAGTAAAAGTATCCCCATCAGTTCTGGCGCAAACCAGATAGCGAGGGAAAGGTTTCACCCCCAGCCGACGAGCCTGGCCCTCCTCCCAGGGGGTAGCCACGGAAGGGAAGGCGGAAGGGGCAGAGGAAGCAGCACGTGAAGAATCTTTTCCAGTCAAAGAGACGGCCGGAGAACGGCCAGAGTTGTGGACTCTTATGCGTTTCATGAGCATAGTGTCCGCCCTGATACCACCCACTCCGATCAGGGGCTCTCCTCATGGGCGCCACCCAGCCACAGCAAGGGCCGTCTGGCACGGCGGCCATTGCTGGGAGTTCCGATGCTCCAGGACGACAAGCAACCACTCCTAGGCTTACATGAGGAGGTCACAGCTCAGGTATCAGACGTGTGATCCCTGTGTTTTCAGGGGGCTCAACCAAAAGGGTACATAGCGACCCCACCACACGGGCTGGCTACCGTGCTGGCTATGGACCCTAGCGTCAAACAACGACGTAAAGGAAACGATGGAATCAATGATGATGGCACACGCCGGAGACACTAGGTAAGGTGCTCTTCCCCAAATGGCTCACACTACGGAAGAAAATTTAGTGATGGAGGTCAAACCCCAGAGGGGACCAGAGAATACCAAAAGGATGAAGGAATTACAGAACAAGGCCGAATTGCAAGGTCAACAGAACCAGGAGAATAGCAGGGCCAACATAAGGAGGGACACCATAAGTAGGGACACCAAGAGAGGGAGAGGAGAGGTCGGAGGGAAGGATGAAGGACAGGAAAGGAGGGGAAGGGAAAGGAAATGCAGCCCGGAAAAAGAAGGAAGGCTGCAATAGCTCGGGGCCCCGTGCTCGCCACGCACGTACTCACGAAAGGACCGCGAGCCCCCTGGGGGGCATTTTTGTTGAACTTACTTACATCACAAAATTGTAAAATTTGCTGAAACTACGTAGAATTAAATCGAGGAAGATAGTTTTACGAATTGGGGGGGGGGGGGGGGCGGGAGAGGGGGGGACGCAGTTTTGACAGCGGTTGCATATTACACCTTATTAGAACTTCTTCCCGTTCCTTTCTCGATTTTTGCGAGGACGGAATGATGACTGCTTAAACTAATGTCACATACTGCAGCACATCCTCATCTACATCATACTGCAGCGACCATCCAGCAGCTGTCAACTGTACTGCTGGAGGTATAGAGCGCCCTGCCATAACAACTCCTTACCAACATTGTGGCCCTCGTGGGAGCACGTTGCAGAGCGTGCACTGCTGTCCGTGACGATCGCGCATCCTCTTAAGAACGTTAAGAACCATGGCTCGCCTTTTGTAATGTCGAGGAACCATCATAAATCGCAATGACTTCAGTGTAGTTATTGTCTTTCAGCAGAAGTGTCACTTTTGTTTGTCTCATTGGGTGTAATAGCGCAAGTTACAACGAGCTGTGTTACTTGGCAGTGAAACATCATGAGAAATTTACTTTTTGTATATTATTCGGATATCTACACATGTTGAGCTCAGATTCTCTGCTGCTCACGCTTTTCTTCACAATAGTTCTCTCACATTTACCATTTCCAAAATAAGATTTATGTGGACACTCCTTCAGTCATTCTGAATGGGTACCCGTACTGTTCTGACTCATCGTCGATGGCATAATCGGCCAATATAGGGCCTTTCGGTATAAATGCGTACATTACATCATACTTTCTTGTGTCAAGGGTCCGGAAATGTACAAATATGGAATCTGCCCGTTGCCCTTCATCCATAGTTCGCAGTACATCACACGAGAAAAGGTCAAGCCAAGTTTCTTACGAGCGATGCTTCCCAAAACAATTCTGATTTGTGGACATGTCCCAAGAAAATTCATTATATTCGAACTAAGAGTATGTCGGTATATTGGTCTGAAATTTTACGGGTCCGTTCTTTTGTCCTTCTTATACACTTGAGTCACCTACTCTTTTTTGCAAAGGCTTGGAACTTTGCGCTGGACGAGAGATTCTAGATAAATGCAAGCTAAGTAAGAGACCTGTGCCGTAAGGTACTCTTTCAAAAACCGAATTCGGATTCCATCCGGACTTGATGACTTCTTTGTTTTCAACTCCTTCACTTGTTTCTCTACGCTAGGGATGCTTACAACTATGTCATCCATACAGGAGTCTGTTCGATGGTCAAACGATGGTATGTCTGTACGGTTCTCCAGCATGAACGCTTCCTTGAACGTAAAATTTAAAACTTTGGCTTTCGTTTTGTTATCTTCAACTGCCACACCAGACTCGTCAGCAAAGGACTGGATGGAAGCTTAGCGATTTTACACAGGACCAGAATTTCCTCGGGTTCTCTGCCAGATCTTTTTCTAAGGCATGGCGGTGGTAGTTGCTGTATGCTTCGCATGTAGCTCTTCACGGACACACGAATCTCTCCTAACTTTCGCTTGTCGTTATTTGCGCATTCTCTTTTGAACAGAGAGTACAACAGCCCGTGCTTCCTCCTCAGCACTTTCCGAATCTCGTAATTAAACGATGGTGCGTCTTTTCCGTCCCTAACCCTCTTAGTAGACACATTACGAGGGTAAGTCAATTATTATCCGCAAAGTAGTTATAAAATTTTATTGTAAACAAATAGCAAACTTATAAGAACATCATTTTTCGACATAGTCTCCTTGTGTTTCAACGCACTTGGTCCATCGTTGTACAAGCTTCCTGATGCCCTCATAAAAGAAGGTTCGGTTGAGCTGCGAGCCAGGAAGGCACCGCTTCTTTCACTGCTCCGTCCGAGGCAAATCGACGGCCCCTTAACGCCTATTTGAGTGGACCAAACAAGTGATAGTCAGGAGGGGCAAGATCGGGACTATAAGGAGGATAATCCAGCACTTAAAATTTGAGTTTCTGGAGCGTTTCAGCAGAGTGGGCAGCAGTATGCGGACGGGCACTTTCGTGCAACAACACAACACCTTTAGACAGCAATCCTCGGCGTTTGCTTCCAATTGCAGGCCTTAGCCTGTGCCCCTTTTCCCATAATGTTCCAGTACTGGACCTTGTGTGTCCCAAAAAACCGTAAGCATCAGTTTTCCTGCGGACGGTTGGGTCTTGAACTTTTTCTTGCACGGTGAATTTGGATGTTTCCATTCCATACTCTGTCGTTTACTCTCCGGCTCGTAATGATGGATCCATGTTTCGTCACTAGTAATGATCCTGTTTACGAAGTCGTCCCCTTCGTTACCATATCGATCCAAATGTTTTTTTGCAGATGTACAAGCGCATTTGTTTATGAAACTGTGTGAGTTGTTTTGGAATCCATTTTGCACAAACTTTATGAAGCCCAAATCTGTAGTGGATGATTCAGTAGGCAGAACCGTGACTAATTTGCATAGGATGTGCTAGTTCGTCAATAGTTAATCGTCTGTCTAAGAGAATCATTTCACGTGAACGCTCAAGGTTTCTTCATTTATGGCGGTAAACGGTCGTCCGGCTCCTTCATCGTGGGTAACACTTGTACGACCATTTCGGAAATTTTTAATCCATTCGTAGATACTCCGTTGTGGCAGAACACTGTTACCGTACTGTACCGAAAGTCTTCGATGAATTTCGGCCCCCGATACGCCTTTCGACCACAGAAAATGGATCTCTGAACGTTGCTATTCTTTGGTGCAAATAGACAGCGGAGCAGCCATGATTAACAGCACGGCAGCGATAACGAAACTAACCTAGCAGCTTGAAAATTACAAAGATATAACAACAAATAAACAAATCATGCGTCATCAACGTAAAACGACACTACTACCAAAATAAACAAAAATGTAACTAAATTGCAGATAATAGTTGACTTACCTTCGTATTTTCCAATCCACATTTTACATTCTCCTTAATCTTTGCCTATAATTCCTCCACCTCCATCTTACTGGAATTGACTGATGTCAATTCACTGTCTCAGTGAGACGCTAACAACTAGTTATCCGCTCTTTCTAGCATAAGTACTCTCCTAGCCTTCTTGACCGATTTATTAACCGTCATAGCCATAGTCGCTGTACTGACATCGTAATCGCTAATCCTACTGACTTTATCAATAAGGCCAAGACTATTTGTAGCTACAGAGTGTAAGATATTTCCATTGGGTGGGGGCTGCCGAACTAGCTGCTCAAAACAATTTTCAGAAAACATGTTCAAAAGTACTTCGCCAGACTCTCTGTCTGTATCCCCTGTAATGAATCCATATACGCGCCAGTCTATACTCGGTAGGTTAAAGTCGCCTCCAACTAGCAATGCATGACTTGGGTAACTACCTGCCACTGACCATTCTTCGAATGATGCTAGAACTGACACAGCAGAATCCGGTGGTCGGTAAAACATCCACCAATCAACGTGGTTTCATCTGGACCTGTTATACACGAGCAAATAGCTTCACTGACACACTCAACACTCACCTCAATAGAGACAATATTCTTGCCAATTACATTGTACGCTCCACCTCCTGTTGCCTCTAATCTGTCTTTCCGATAGACATTCTATCACTCTCTAAATATCTCAGAGCTTTCCACTTCGGGTTTCAGCCAGCTCTCGGTCCCGAGTATAATTTGAACGCGAGAACTTTCCTGGAAGGCAGTAAATTCGGGAACTTGGTTAGGAATACTTCGACAATTTATTGATAAAATTTTGCAGTCCAACAATTTTTACTCTGAACGCAGTCTGGTCTCCCTTGCTGCGTATCGACTGGTGAGTGTTTATTGAAGTACCGCAAACTACCTTCTAGCCTAAAAAAAAACGTCATGTGCACTCGACAAGTACTCTGCTACCTGTGTAGCTACTTTCTTTGTGTAGTGCATCCCTGACCTATCAAGGCGAGTCCTACAAATCTCCAACTGATATCTCATACCTATAAATCTGCAGCCAAGAGTGTGATGGTAGTCGATGAATCCTTTGGTTGAGACCCTCCACTCGGCTCCAAACCAAAGGACCCCGGTCAATCTGGGAACAATGCTGCAAATTGCGAGCTGTACTTGCACCCCAGGCGTGACACCAGCATTCCTCGCCGCTTCCGCCATCCGCCTGTATGTTTCCAGCCCTGAGCGCTATCTGCCTAACGGGCTCTATAACGTGTCTAACATTGGAGTTCCAGACAATTAGAAAACCCCTCCGCTCGTGCCCTGCTCTGACACTGCTGAAGTAGCGGCCATCTGGCCACTCATAGGGCGAACGGGCGAGGCTAGACGATCAGCCTCCACCTTGGCCCTCCTCGCGGTACCAACCGCCACCCACTCTGCCGTGAGAGCCGATCAAATGCGTTGGATACACTAGGAGTTGCCTCAGTTGAAAAGTCCGTGGGTCGTTAGCGACACACCAGATTCTACGCCACCACTACGCTCCGAGGCAGCAGCCTGAATGTGACTGCCTGTAGCCAAAACCGCGGTCAGTTGTTCGCGAACTGTGGCCAGCTCCTCCTACGTCTGCACACAGCATGCACACATTCTACCATCCTAGCAAGATTCAAAAAGTATACTAACTGAAAAACTAAACTATAAAAGCAGACAAATATGCAACTTGCTACCGTACTGATGTGTGAGCAACGGATGCTGATGCCTCAGTGAGCTATGTAGCTGGCTCTTCAGAAGAAATGTAAACTGTTCTACAGACTAACCTAATTTACACTTGCAAAATCCGAGATTACATCTCTTAACAGGCAACACGCACCAAGTTTTAGAAATATACTACGAGGGAATGACAGGAATAGACAAACTCATAACTTTCTGCTCCGTAGACACGTATCAGCCGAACCTCCTCAGCTGGAACCTCCTATACTGAACAAGTGTTCATAGCCCTTAAGGTGTGCATTTTAAAGCCCATGTTCACTGGACATTTTTTCTTGTCTCGGTCCACACTACCGCATTTGCAAGTTGCCTACCCGACAACAGTATCAGTACGTGTATTCAACTGTCAGAAGTATCACTACGGTTTTCACTTCGACTCGTTCGTTTCCGATATAGGGACCCTCACTTCAGATTGTTACATTTATCCTTCTCCTCACACCAGACAGTTTATAACATCATCACAGAATCAACCTTCATATGCGTACATTTACAGGCGCCGGTGCTTATTTCTTAGGCGCTTTGTAGCGTCGTTAGGTTACGTTTCCCCACATGAGTTCCTGTGTGAAACTTGATCTAATAAGTTCCTTGTACAAGCTGTACAACGGTGTAACATGAAGAATTGTGAAACATCTTGTATGTCGCGCGCAATTTGATGTGCATAGCGTAGTAGGTCACTATAATGCAAATCCTGTCAATTGTATCGAGCCTCCTTGAAACTTGCAAGCATCAGTTTTTGTAACAAGTACACCTTTCCTTCTCACGAATATCCGTAGTTTTTCGTATGCTCTACACGGTTATCTTGCTTTGGACTTAGTCGAAGTCTGTTCGTAATTGTTTTTTTACTATCCACGAATGATCTCCCATGTACGTAATTATGTTTTGTATGTATTGTATTCTATGGTAATCGTGTACCTAGAAACGATGGAGAGGCTCCGTCCCCGCCGCATCCGCAGTGGTCCACAACCCCGCGACAACTACCGCACTCCACTTCACCCCTCCGCCGCCCCACACCGAACCTAGGGTTTTTGTGCGGTGTGCGGTTCGGCCCCCGGTGGACCACTCCCCCCCCCTCCCCCCCAGGGAACGTCTCACACCAGACGAGTGTAACGCCTATGTTTACATGGTAGAGTAATGGTGGTGTACGCGCACGTGGAGAACTTGTTTGCGCAGCAATCGCCGACATAGTGTAACTGTGGCGGAATAAGGGGAACCAGCCCGCATTCGCCGAGGCAGATGGAAAACAGCCTAAATACCATCCACAGACTGGCCGGTTCACCGGACCTCGACAGTTTTGTCCTGGTCCTCGTGCCGGCGACCAGGAGCACCTTCCCAGTCCGGAAAGTCGTGCATTTGACCGCACGGCCAACCGGGCGGGCTAATATGTTTAGTACCCGCTCCTTGGACAACGGTTGTCCTTTACTACTTTTCAATGGAGACAGGATTTGTGGCTCCTTGTCTGACAAGGACGATGAACAATGTGACTAGACGCTTGTGTCAATATCAGTTTCACTTGTTAAGTGCGAAGAAGTAAGGTGTGAAGATTGTGTTCAACGTTCCTCGATATCGAGATCATAAGAGACGATGCACAAGCTCGGATTTTGTCAAGGATGGGAAAGGATATCGGCCGTGCTCTTTCAAATGAACCATTCCGGCATTTTCCTGGAGCGATTTTGGGAGCTCAGGGAAAACCTAAATCTGGATGGCCGTATGCGGGTTTGAACCGTCGTCCTCCGGAATGCGAGTCCAGTGTGCTAACCACTGCACCACCTCGCTCGGTGAATGTTAAGCACGTATCGACATCTTTCTATTCTTCATGTAATCCACATGTACATGTACGACGTGGACACATATCACCGAGTGCAAAAGTCATTTCTTCAAAGCACTGGTCTATGTTTAAACCACGCTCGAAGTTGTACCACAAACTGCCCGAAACTCGAATCGTGACTATGATGCCCTAGTAAGCACATTAAACTAACCCTGCCAGTGAACAACTACGCCCACAGACTTGGCACAAGTATGAAGTGTTCTCGGAACACAGCAACAATCAGGCTTCTGCGACTTATTGTTGCGCCGGCCATTGGTGGCCTAACCGTTCTAGGCGCTTCAGTCTGGAACCGCGCGACCGCTGCGGTCGCAGGTTCAAATCCTGCCTCGGGCATGGATGTGTGTGATGTCCTTAGGTTAGTTAGGTTTAATTAGTTCTAAGGGGGCTGATGACCTGAGATGGCAAGTCCCATAGTGCTCAGAGCCATTCGAACCACTTATTGTTGCGCCGTATTGCAAAACTTTCCTAGTATCCTTAGTACCCTGCACAGCCGAGCGCTTTCGCACCTCACATTCCACTGACGATCTTGCAGAAACGCTAATACTTCATGTTCCACTTCTTCCTCACTCTGCGAAGTTTCTTGGGTTCCTTTCTGACGAAATATCAACTTCGGCAACTGTTGTAGATTTGCAATGTTTGCTGTGTTTATCGTTGCCATTGTTTTTCTTCGTATCAACACCACTAGCATTGTAAAGGCGCATGTCCACTACCAAGTAAACCCGTAAGTCGCTTGCAGAAGCTACTTCCACAAGTTCTTTGCATGTGGATACACCCGCAGCAAGTTGACTTCCACATGTTTCGTCAACTTGGAGAAGTAGCTTCCGCAAAATAGTGAAAACGTTTCTCCGTAGCTTGCTGGACTTGACAGTTGCGGGAAGGTTTTTCGGAACTTGCAGAACTGTATACAGTACGAAATATCAGTCTTGAAGTTCGTGACGACGAGTGAAAAAACACAATGGCTTATTCAGCGAGTGGAGTGTTTTCCCATGTTGTGGGACACATAACACATGGACTTTAAAAATCGGTTAAAAAAACAAGATGCATTGGAAATTATTGGGGTCAGAATCCGCCACTACAGAGCCATAAATACGGGGGAAAATCCACAATTTGCGTACGCAGTATAATCAAGAACTAAATAAGTCGCAGAAAAGGAAAAGTGGACAAAGTTCAGACGACTTATATAAAAGTAAATGGAAATTCTTTTATTCCATGAAATTTATATTTCGTTCCTACACACCAAAAGAAACCGAAGAGAATATGGTAAGTGAAACAAATTTAATATTCTGCATATAGTATTTATTACTTTTATCACAGATGTATTTATGTTTACACTCTCATCAGAAATCAATTGAAATTTAAAGGCGTCTGTATTGCCAGGCTACTTCCCTTCTGGTGAAACAAAGTAATTAGTGAATTCATTTCTGACTTAGGTGGACATCTGTGGCCAATTGTTGTTGTTGTTGTTGTTGTTGTTGTCTTCAGTCCTGAGACTGGTTTGATGCAGCTCTCCATGCTACTCTATCCTGTGCAAGCTGCTTCATCTCCCAGTACCTACTGCAACCTACATCCTTCTGAATCTGCTTAGTGTACTCATCTCTCGGTCTCCCTCTACGATTTTTACCCTCCACGCTGCCCTCCAATGCTAAATTTGTGATCCCTTGATGCCTCAAAACATGTCCTACCAACCGATCCCTTCTTCTAGTCAAGTTGTGCCACAAACTTCTCTTCTCCCCAATCCTATTCAATACCTCCTCATTAGTTACGTGATCTATCCACCTTATCTTCAGTATTCTTCTGTAGCACCACATTTCGAAAGCTTCTATTCTCTTCTTGTCCAAACTAGTTATCGTCCATGTTTCACTTCCATACATGGCTACACTCCAAACAAATACTTTCAGAAACGACTTCCTGATACATAAATCTATATTCGATGTTAACAAATTTCTCTTCTTCAGAAACGCTTTCCTTGCCATTGCCAGTCTACATTTTATATCCTCTCTACTTCGACCATCATCAGTTATTTTACTTCCTAAATAGCAAAACTCCTTTACTACTTTAAGTGTCTCATTTCCTAATCTAATTCCCTCAGCATCACCCGATTTAATTTGACTACATTCCATTATCCTCGTTTTGCTTTTGTTAATGTTCATCTTATATCCTCCTTTCAAGACACTGTCCATTCCGTTCAACTGCTCTTCCAAGTCCTTTGCCGTCTCTGACAGAACTACAATGTCATCGGCGAACCTCAAAGTTTTTACTTCGTCTCCATGAATTTTAATACCTACTCCAAATTTTTCTTTTGTTTCCTTTACTGCTTGCTCAATATACAGAGTGAATAACATCGGGGAGAGGCTACAACCCTGTCTCACTCCTTTCCCAACCACTGCTTCCCTTTCATGCCCCTCGACTCTTATTACTGCCATCTGGTTTCTGTACAAATTATAAATAGCCTTTCGCTCCCTGTATTTTACCCCTGCAACCTTTAGAATTTGAAAAAGAGTATTCCAGTCAACATTGTCAAAAGCTTTCTCTAAGTCTACAAATGCTAGAAACGTAGGTTTGCCTTTTCTTAATCTTTCTTCTAAGATAAGTCGTAAGGTCAGTATTGCCTCACGTGTTCCAACATTTCGACGGAATCCAAACTGATCCTCCCCGAGGTCTGCATCTACCAATTTTTCCATTCACAGCACCTGCTTTCTTTGGGATTGGAATTATTATATTCTTCTTGAAGTCTGAGGGTATTTCGTCTGTCTCATACATCTTGCTCACCAGCTGGTAGAGTTTTGTCATGACTGGCTCTCCCAAGGCCGACAGTAGTTCTAATGGAATGTTGTCTACTCCGGGGGCCTTGTTTCGACTCAGGTCTTTCAGTGCTCTGTCAAACTCTTCACGCAGTATCGTATCTCCCATTTCGTCTTCATCTACATCCTCTTCTATTTCCATACTATTGTCCTCAAGTACATCGCCCTTGTATAAACCTTCTATATACTCCTTCCACCTTTCTGCCTTCCCTTCTTTGCTTAGAACTGGGCTGCCATCTGAGCTCTTGATATTCATACACGTGGTTCTCTTCTCTCCAAAGGTCTCTTTAATTTTCCTGTAGGCAGTATCTATCAGATAAGCTTTCTGACTTAGGTGGACATCTGTGGCCAATTATGTATGTTTATTGGTTCCAGCGGTATATTCGTTTCTCTCCATATGTCTTTGCGCCGTTCTCCTTGCGTCCGTAAATCTTGAGAATCAAATGTGCCAGGTGGGTCATAAAAGGAATTTCTACTCTCTTCTGTGAGTAAAACGTTGTGAAGGGCACAAATCGCTTTGTCAATTTGCCTCGATTTCTCTGGGTTTAGAAGAATTTGCGTTGTTCTAGAGAGCTGATAGTTAAACACGATTTTCCTCTGGTTGGCCTCTAAAAGAGTAGGGCTTCATAATATAATTTTTTAGAGCAAATGCATCATCAGCAACAATGACGTAAGATATCTGCAGATAAATTTCGAGGAACTGGTATATTCTAAGAATTAGACTCAAGACATTCTGACGGTCTACAATTATTAAAAACTCCACCATCAGATATTCTACCATTACTGCCCACATCGAAGTATACTCCTGGAAATGGAAAAAAGAACACATTGACACCGGTGTGTCAGACCCACCATACTTGCTCCGGACACTGCGAGAGGGCTGTACAAGCAATGATCACACGCACGGCACAGCGAACACACCAGGAACCACGGTGTTGGCCGTCGAATGGCGCTAGCTGCGCAGCATTTGTGCACCGCCGCCGTCAGTGTCAGCCAGTTTGCCGTGGCATACGGAGCTCCATCGCAGTCTTTAACACTGGGAGCATGCCGCGACAGCGTGGACGTGAACCGTATGTGCAGTTGACGGACTTTGAGCGAGGGCGTATAGTGGGCATGCGGGAGGCCGGGTGGACGTACCGCCGAATTGCTCAACACGTGGGGCGTGAGGTCTCCACAGTACATCGATGTTGTCGCCAGTGGTCGGCGGAAGGTGCACGTGCCCGTCGACCTGGGACCGGACCGCAGCGACGCACGGATGCACGCCAAGACCGTAGGATCCTATGCAGTTCCGTAGGGGACCGCACCGCCACTTCCCAGCAAATTAGGGACACTGTTGCTCCCGGGGTATCGGCGAGGACCATTCGCAACCTTCTCCATGAAGCTAGCCTACGGTCCCGCACACCGTTAGGCCGTCTTCCGCTCACGCCCCAACATCGTGCAGCCCGCCTCCATTGGTGTCGCGACAGGCGTGAATGGAGGGACGAATGGAGACGTGTCGTCTTCAGCGATGAGAGTCGCTTCTGCCTTGGTGCCAATGATGGTCGTATGCGTGTTTGGCGCCGTGCAGGTGAGCGCCACAATCAGGACTGCATACGACAGAGGCACACAGGGCTAACAGCCGGCATCATGGTGTGGGGAGCGATCTCCTACACTGGCCGTACACCTCTGGTGATCGTCGAGGGGACACTGAATAGTGCACGGTACATCCAAACCGTCATCGAACCCATCGTTCTACCATTCCTAGACCGGCAAGGGAACTTGCTGTTCCAACAGGACAATGCACGTCCGCATGTATCCCGTGCCACCCAACGTGCTCTAGAAGGTGTAAGTCAACTACCCTGGCCAGCAAGATCTCCGGATCTGTTCCCCATTGAGCATGTTTGGGACTGGATGAAGCGTCGTCTCACGCGGTCTGCACGTCCAGCACGAACGCTGGTCCAACTGAGGCGCCAGGTGGAAATGGCATGGCAAGCCGTTCCACAGGACTACATCCAGCATCTCTACGATCGTCTCCATGGGAGAATAGCAGCCTGCATTGCTGCGAAAGGTGGATATACACTGTACTAGTGCCGACATTGTGCATGTTCTGGTGCCTGTGTCTATGTGCGTGTGGTTCTGTCAGTGTAATCATGTGATGTATCTGACCCCAGGAATGTGTCAATAAAGTTTCCCCTTCCTGGGACAATGAATTCACGGTGTTCTTATTTCAATTTCCAGGAGTGTATATAACTTTGTAGTCACGTCCAGTCAGTGTCAACGGCACAATACTGTGGTTCGCTTTATAATTAAAATACACACTGCCTTCTTTCTTGGGAGCTTGTATCATTATATGTTTTCCATTCATAGCGCCAATACAGTTTGAAAAATCCCATCTATTCTCAAAGCCAGTAGCGATTTGTAACCATTCTTCTTCTGTAGCGGGTACCTAAAATTAGAGAAAACAAAATTATATCTGAAATTTATCCCTTTGAAGATAACTATTACATTACAATGTTTATTTTAGGGATCAGAAAACGCCAGGGAAGGTGAGTGTGAGACAGATACAGTCTAGGAAAAGTACAAGAAGGAAGAATTTTGAAAAGAAACAAAATACCGACGAAAAACCAGACACTGTTCTAAACAAGGCAATAGAAGCGATGCACAAAAAATGGTTCAAATGGCTCTGAGCACTATGGGACTTAACATCTGAGGTCATCAGTCTCTAGAACTTAGAACTACTTAAAGCTAACCCAAGGACATCACACACATCCTTGCCTGAGACAAGATTCGAACCTGCGACTGTAGCGGTCGCGCGGTTCCAGACTGAAGCGCCTAGAACCACTCGGCCACACCGGCCGGCAGCGATGTGCAAACCTGTTGATGAACATTAGGTGTTTGGAGTCTATGTGGCATCGGAATTAAGGTTATTAACACAAATGTCAAGTCTAAAAAATTAAGGAAGTATCTGAGGAAGATGAAACTATAACTAATTCCTGGATGACAGGTGAAAGCAGTTTCATTTGCACACCATCAGAGAAAGTAATTATTATTTCTGATACTGCCGAAGTTCATCAAATGGCTCTGAGCACTATGGGACTCAACTGCTGTGGTCATTAGTCCCCTAGAACTTAGAACTACTTAAACCTAACTAACCTAAGGACATCACACACATCCATGCCCGAGGCAGGATTCGAACCTGCGACCGCAGCAGTCGCACGGTTCCGGACTGCGCGTCTAGAACCGCGAGACCACCGCGGCCGGCCCAAGTTCATCATCCACAAGGTAATTGTTTCGTAAATTTTCTGCTTAAGCTAATTATTTGTGTGAGTTATGAAATATCAAAATACTAACCTTCAAATATTCTCTTTTCAAACATCATATAGAGCCACACAGCAGTCCGTAACAACTCGAGAGATTGTGCAAACGGGTACTCGGAAACGGTACAACAAAGAGTAAAAACTAACTCCTAAAAATTGATAAAAATAATTCAGTGAAATATATATAAATGTTCGACTACTGACGATAAATATTTGACATTTACGTGTTTTATTCTCTTACCTGTGGCTAAAAATCGAAAAATAATTAAAAGACGATCTCTTGGTGATAGAGCTTGCTGCATATTTGTACCCTGCTTCCGAATATTTGATGCTACAATTGACAAGAGGTGTTCAAAGCTTGCAAAAGACGTTCTCGGAAAGTTTGTAATCTGAGAAAAGTCCTCTGATTTCAGTTCTTTTAGTAGTGTTTCTTGGAAACTTAAGCATGAACGGCTCTATACCCATTTCTTTACCCAAACACTTTTCGTCTTTCGTCGCGCTTTTTCTTTAACAATAACAGTACAACACTGGCGGCTGCTCTGGTTTGTTCACACATTGTAATCTACAACTTGCCTGTCTCGCAACGCGAACTGTAGTGGATACACTTCCGCAAGTACTTGCAGCAAGTTCGTGAAATTAACTTGCCGAAGCGACTTGCAGAAGTCAACTTGCGCAAGTTTTCGTACTAATGTAAAGACCTCAGCAAGTACTTGCACAAGTTACTTGCGTAAATTACTTGCTAGTGGACTCGCGCCTTAACACTGTTGAGAGTTTCTCATCAACGTAGAAGTTGATTTATGCTTCGTATCCGCATGCTGTGGTCACCACTGGACACCTCGACTCCCGCCCCCTGTTGCCATTAGCAGCCGATATCGTGGTTGCTTGGTAGGCAATACATGGGGCGTCGAATGTCGGTAAAAATCATTGGCCTCTTGCGATCGCTCACCCAAGGGGTTCCATGTCGGCCGAGTTGCGAAACTTGATACATATGGCCTGGGTTTGCTTAGGCAAGATGAAACCTGTATCGTTTACACGTCGCTTGGCGTTGTTCTACGTACTCTTAACAGTACGTGCGGTCCAATAGTGTACAAAGGACGTAAGTTACCTGTCTGAAAATCTGTTCCGAACATATGGAATTACTTTCATATTGTATTATATGAGGCACTGTGTTCGTTAACGACAGCTTGGATGATCAAGATTTGTTTCGCTCAATAAGAAGATTATAGAAACAGCGTAGAATATAAACCAGTAAATCGTTTGAAAAATGTATATAATAAAATCGCTCAGCTGACAAAATTATATTTGTGTAACATTGTAATTAGTCACTATACGCATATCGTCTTTTCATTTTTGGCAGTGCTTGATGATATCTGCTCTGATTGTTGTCGACAAAGTGGTGCAATCTCCCCCTTCCTTCTTAATTCCAGTCATTGTACACAGTAAGCAAAGCCTTTTATGAAAAATTTGAGAGAAACGAAGATTACAATTAACTTTCTATTTTACTTAGCTTTTCGTGTAGTGTTGGCCCCAGTTCTTCTTATCTTCGGGCCTGATTCTTGAAGCTGAAATCCTCACATTTTAGGTCCTCACATTTTAGGTCCTCAAATTTGAATTGATCTAAATAAATTTGAGGTGCAGAATTTTTATTGTTACGTTAATGCATTTTGTCACATTTTAGTAGAGTCTTTTTACTTTTCACATCAACAAAGTCGGAATTACATTGTTAGCCCACAATACAAAAATACGTCCGATTACATCAGAGGCAGCTTACTACTATTTCACTCAATGGAAATAACGAATATTCCAAAGGGTTTACAAGTTTTCTTGACAAATGAAGTTCTGTTAGATTCGATTATTGTTTCATGAATGAACCCAGAAACAAACATAGTAAACAGTACTAGATAGTGTAATTAATAATAGAAATTTTAAGTGTGTCAAATAATCTGTAATTTCAAATGATTCTAAAAAAATAATTTATCTGTACATTATCGACTGTAACATAGTAAATAAAGTAATTCCTTTTCATAAATTTTAGCTTGAAATATAAGATATTGTGTATTAAATTATATGAATGTTATCAGAACACCAGTTGAGATAATTCTGACATGTCCAGAATTTGAAAAAATGATACTGGTATCGACAACTGCTGTTGATCAAAAGTAATGGTAGAGGAGGATATCCTGTTACAGTGGGATGTTCCCAAAATTACCTTTTGCCCTATTGCAAAGGAATCACTGAAGCATTTTAGTTTTGGAATGCACTGCTTCATAAGCCACACGCTACTGGAACTTGCTCAGGTTGTCAGCTGATGCTAATTCAGGTCACGCTTCTGAAGCCACAGAAGTTGCAGTGGTCGGCCTAAGTCACGCTTGGACGTCTTGGTGCACCGTTTGGGTGTCAGTTATCGCACGAGATAACTAGTGCCCAGATTTTTATGTAATATCAACACGCAAAATAATAATTATTATATCAAGAAAGCGGTAACATACGTGAGAAATTATTTTACATCACAAAAAATTATATAAAATATTTAATATAAAACACTAATTTCGACTGAAATCAACTTCTGCATTACATCATAGCCTACTACATTACATTAATAAGCATTTAAAGGTATCAGAAGCCCGAAAATGCACTAAGAAGACACATGTTACGTTAAATAGTCTATACTGCGCTAATAAAAGAATGTTTTCGATCACTTCTGTTTACCAAAAGGTTCATTTTCACTTAGATTGCTCTGTTTTTCATTGATAACACTGTGAACAACCAAGTACTTCTCCAAATTCCCTGCCGATCAGAAACATTGTTTTTCTAGGAGGAAAATGATCTCTATATCGCAGGACGTGGTGCAAATTTTATGGGATGGAATTTTCGTGGAGGGATGTCCGCTGCAGCACTTTCCCACTAAGGATATTGCAAATAGTTCGAAAAGTCGAGTAGCCTAGATTTCTTGCTAATACATCATCAATCTTATTCACTACCCTCTAGTCAATATCACCTCTAATGACAATCACCTTGTATTTGACATTTCTCATACGACAATTGTCGCGTCGACGGCTACCCATATGTAGTGATTGCTTATAAAGTGCCGTAAGCTTTTCAAGGCCTTCTGTAAACAAAATATCTGAACACTTTTTATTTACTGTCGATTCATCAGGAATCTGTTGCCCGCAGTACTTCCTTAGAAAAACGCAATATATAGGCAACTTAAGTTTTTGCTACGGAATGCTGACAACTACACATCTGTGGAGTTCGGAATCTGCGTCAATAACATATGCTTCTTAGACAATTGCACTGTTTGTTCTTTGTCTCCACAGAGTCGCACCGAGGTGATCCTGAGCTTCTGGCAGAACTGTTATAGCTGCTCATAGAGTACATGATCTGCCTACTGCAAGCTGGACATAGAACAATCTCTCCATCAGTAGGCCTACCAAAATTTTAACTTGGTGACAATTTGGATGCAATAGCAGGCTTCATGAATGCAAACTGTCGTGAACCCGTAAACACTACTTGGCAAATCTTTCTTGGAGCACGCTGTCTTCAGCTGTGAATAGGTGGAAGTAGCTAATGCTCGGAAAATTTCTAGCCGCTAGTCTTTTGTTTGCTCCATTGCTAATCTCGACAACGCAAACACCAGTACTCAGGATAATGACTAGTACAATGTTACACATAGTTTTGTTGTTATATCTGCTTTGCTTTTGAGAACTGATAACTGAAATTCGGACCCTTAGAAAATTAAATAACATATATCTTTCATAATCGAAATCAAAGTACAATTAACCTCGTTTTAGTGCATGATAATGTGATTTTCTTCTGTCTCTTTTTACGGTAGGTCGGATTCTGATATTTTTCAGGAGAGTGGCGTAGTGAGAGTGTCGGGAATTTTGAAGAAGGATAAAGAAAGCAATAAATTGTAATTTTACATAGCATAAAGTTAAAAACGTAAAACTATATAATTATAGTGAAATAAGTAACGATAAAATGGAATATATCAACGCTGGCAACATACTTCGTGAACACTTACAAAATGGTTCAAATGGCTCTGAGCACTATGGGACTTAACATCTATGGTCATCAGTCCCCTAGAACTACTTAAACCTAACTAACCTAAGGACATCACACAACACCCAGCCATCACGAGGCAGAGAAAATCCCTGACCCCGCCGGGAATCGCACCCGGGAACCCGGGCGTGGGAAGCGAGAACGCTACCGCACGACCACGAGATGCGGGCGAACACTTACACTCTTCATGTTCATAGTACACTTAACCTACAACATTCTGCTTTACGTCTTTGGCTTCACAGAAACTCTGCAGCTTAAATCATCATTTCTCGATGCATCGGTATGTATTACCTTCCTTCCATACTTACTTCTCTCCAGCGGAGGTAATAAGGAATTACTCTGCCTTTTCAACTTTTACGTAGATCGCTTTTAAGAATCTGACGCTGAATACCTATTTGTTCATTTATCGTCCTCGTCTCTGCAACACCAAAAAATGGAAAAATGTGTTGTGATCCAGGAAAAGAATGTAAATGTCGTAAGTTAAATATAATGAAGAAATTACTTCTTTCCTGAGGGGAAGTCGGAAAGCCTGCAAAACAACGTAATGCTTCATCACTGCACATCTGCCATACAACAATATCCACAGCACATAAAAAAATTCTGAAACTGAAAATAACACACTGTAAAAAAGTAAAAAAGCCAGAATATTTATTCCATGACAGCAAAACGGTCACCAGTAAAATGAAAAATAGTCGCCACTAGTTGATACACACGACTGTCAGGAGTGTGGAACATTCTCTGTGACGTGATTCAAGAGTTTGTCAGTTGTTCCCATTTCTGAGGAAGAGGTGTGCGGAAGTCTGAAAGAGTTTTTGCTGGTGGATGACGAGCTGCTAATCGTATCTCCGGTGAATCTAAAAAATAGTTCAAATGGCTCTAAGCACTATGGGACTTAACATCTGAGGTCATCAGTCCCCTAGACTTAGAACTACTTAAACCTAACTAACCTAAGGACATCACACACATCCATGCCCGAGGCGGGATTCGAACCTGCAACCGTAGCAGTAGGGCGGTTTCGGACTGAAGCGCCTAGAACCACTCGGCCACAGCGGCCGGCCCAGTGAATCTCAGACTTCTTGCACACTATTCAGATCCACCGACTTCATTAGTCAATCTTGTGGCGGTTAACTTCACCTACCAGAAATTCGTCCACCATGGCAACTCGTTACAGATGATTATTATCGCCGATGAAGAGGAAATCTGAAACTCCTCACCTCTGTTTCTGTGAGCCTTAAAAGTATTCCTCCAACCACCAAAGAAGACTTGAAGTTTTGAACGACCATCTGAGATGAAGCCTTCCCACAACTAGGGTACCAAACTGCTCTCTTAAATGTTGCTCTGTTTGTACCGGCTTCCACTTTCCTTCCAGACAAATAAGGTATGATCGATGATCATCATTCTGAAAATTGATGTGAAATTCATCTGTGAAGAGCATACCATACCAGTGATTAATGGTCCGAGAGCCATTTTGCTGACTCCGCTAAAGATGGGACCTTTTTTGAACTTTTGGTGGTGGAATACACACTCTCCAACATCTAGCAAACAGATCGAAAGTTCTGTGCTTGGCACAAGTTCATAAGGAACAAGTAGCTAGCAAACTACATCTCAAACATATTCAGTGGACAACATACTAGGCAAACATTAAGACCAGTCAAGCAGTGTTGCCCGTTATTCTTAGATGAAGGCTTCCATATTCACGCAAGTTGCGGCTAGATAATGTTCTGTTGCAATAAGGCACATAAAGTTACGTGAAGGACAGGCTATACATCAAGCTTTCAGATCTCCTTCATGTAGCAATATATGTTCAGATTGCCCTCAATAGACATGAATTTCCTGTTCTATCCAACTGCATCCTAACCGTAGTATTCAGGCCTGGCGCTGTGGCCGAGCGGTTCTAGGCGCTTCAGTCCGGAACCGCGCTGCTGCTACAGTCGCAGGTTCGAATCCTGCCTCGGGCATGGGTATGTGTGATGTCCTTAGGTTAGTTAGGTTTAAGTGGACTGATGACCTGAGATGTCAAGTTCCATAGTGCTTATAGCCATTTGAACCATTTGAGCAGTATTCAGAGTTTGTCTATTACGCCACTAAACCATGTGACTGCCAACATGGCAGCATACAACGCATGTATGTCATTCACTAGGGTACTGCAAAGACTGTGGTTTAGCACCGTAGAACCTTAATAGTCATCGTCTTCATCATCGTCAATACCATCACCAGTGACTCTCACTGTAGGAGAGCTTAAAGCAGGCCTGAAAAGACTACATTTCGGCATTCAGCGTCCCAGCAATAGCTTTCACATGCCAAATGCAGCGAGAGATGTTTGTAGTTGCTGAAGGCGATGCATTGCAATGTCCCAAACACTCCCCACTATGACAGATTACGACTAACTGTTTGTGCAGATATCTGCAGTGCTGCAGCACTGAGTGAGATTTGCGGATGTTGCTTTGTGTTTTTTATGGTAATGTGGGTAACATGGTAGACAGAACCCCTGTTGTACACTCTTTATCACGGTTGTAGCAGGATTCATTATACAAACCTAAAAATCATGGTATGTGAAACCCATTTCCCAGCGACCGATTGTACTGCCTCGTTTCAGTTCAGTTCCGCGCTGACATTGTCGCTTTTAATAAGCTTGATGTATTTGCTTTCAGTTCCTTCCTCTTCGAGTCCTCACTGACACAGATTATGACATAACACTGACGTTTCTGGTCATGCAAAAATGTCGTTCATGGATCAACGTGTACGCGATTTGTCTATAAACTTAATCACTTCCAGCTGATATGCTGTTGTGCACACATCCTCCAGTTTTGTCTTCACTGCTGTCACTCCTTTTGGTATTGAAACTTTCACAAAGGTTTGTTTAGTTTGTAAAGAAACTGCAACTACTGAGGCAGTTGTAAGCTCTGCAGGTAAAACAAAGATTCACTTACACTGTGTATATGTTTCTCTTGCCCAGTATAACTGTGACTTACAACTTCTTGTATTTCAAAAGTGTCGGCAAAGGTGTCACGAACTACACACTTTAATGGTTCGATTACACATAGAACAATAACAGAGCCCTTTACACCAAAGCATACGACTCCGTACAGTGGCGGAGAATATGACTCAAACAACAATTTCTATAATGATGAACACTTGCTCATTGTTTCTATTGTCGGCTTGGTACTCTATGACGACCTCGGCGGTCAGTGCCGCCACAGAGCCTGCTTCCCCTCTCCCCTCCCTTCCGGTGAGGAGAACCAGTAGTGGGTAGAAATGGAATATCATACACCGCAAGCCACCTAATGGTGTGTGGCGGAGGGTACTTACGGTACCACAATCTAATCCCTCCGACCCTGTTCCACTCGCGAATAGCGCTTGGGAAGAATGATTGTCGGTAAGCCTCTGAATTGGTCTAATTTCTCGAATTTTCTCCTCATGATCAATACGCGAGATGTATGTGGGGTGAAGTAATATGTTGTCCGACTCCTCCTGAAAACTGCCGTCCCGAAATTTCAGTAGTAAATCTCTTGTAATGTCTGGTAGTGGAGTTTGTTTAGCTTCTCCGTAACGCTCTCTCGCCAGCTAAACGATCCCGTGACGAAACGCGCCGCTCTTCGTTGGATCCTCTCTATCTCCTCTATCAGTCCTACCTGATAAGGATCCCAGACAGATGAACAATACTCAAGAATCGGGCGAACAAGCGCCTTATAAGCCACTTCTTTCATGGATGAGTTCATTTCCTTAAGATTCTTCCTATGAATCTGAGTCTAGTGTGTGCTTTTCCCACTATCTGTTTTATATGGTCATTCCACTTAAGGATAGTTACGCCTAGATATTTTACGGTAGACTCTGTCTCCAGCTGTTTGTCATCAATAGTGTAGCTGTACAGTGTGGATTTCTTTTTCTATGTATGCGCAATATGTTACATTTATTTACGTTCAGGGTCAATCAACTGCCAGAGCCTGCACCATTCCAGATCGTTCTGCAAATTCTTACTATCTTCTGGCGTTGGTACTTTGGTAAAGACAACTGCATCATCTGCCAATAGCCTTAAAGAGCCTTCGACGCTAGATCATTTATATATAATAATTCTTGAGCATAAAATTCTACAACAGATTGACGTCAACGATATAGTTCTATAATTGTGTGGATCTATCTTAAAGCCTTTCTTAAAAACGGGAATGACCTGCGCTTTTTTCCAGCCGTTAGGTACCCTTCGTTGCTCATGCTATCTACGATAAATTACTGCTAGAAGGGGAGCAAGTTTACGCATAATCTTTATAGAATCTTATAGGTGTGTCATCTGGCCCTCACGCCTTTCCACTGCTAAGCGATTGTAGCTGCTTTTCAATTTCGCGATAGGTTATCTCGATATTCGCCATTTCGACGTTCGTACGACTATTGAAAGGAGGTACAGAGCTACGATCTTCCGCGATGAAACAACTTCGGAAGCCCGAATTCAGTATTTCGGCCCTCTCTTTGTTATCTTCTGTTTTCGGTGCCGGCGTGATCGCTGAGAGAATGAATAGACGATTTTGACCCACTTACTGATTTTACGTACGACCAAAATCTCTCAGGGTTTTCACTCAGGTCTGTTGACAACGTCTTACTTTCAAAATCATTGAGCGCTTCATTCATTGCTCTCCTTACGCTCATTTCCGCTTCGTTCAGCTTTTGTTTGTCAGCTAGGTTTTCACTTCTCTTGAATCTGAGATGAAGTGCTCTTTGTTTACGTAGCGCTTTTCTAACACGGCTATTAAACAATGGTGGGTCTTTCCCATCCCGTAAAACCTTACTCGGAACGTACTTTTCTAGGGCATATTGAACAATGCCTTTGAATTTTTTCCATTTGTTCGCCACATCTTCGTCCTCATAAGCGATTATTTGATGCTGACTGCTGAGATATTCTGAAATTTGTATCCTGTCACCTTTGCTGAGGAAATATATCTTCCTACCTTTCTTAACATTCCTTGTAGGGCCCGTCGTCATAGATGCTCTCACAGCCTTATGATCACTGATACCTTCTTCTATGTTAACTGATTCGGTATGTTCAAGTCTGTTTGTTGCCAGGAGGTCTAAGACGTTACCACATGAGTTGGTTTTCTAACTATCTGCTCATGGTAATTTCGGACAAGACATCCAGAACAATGCCACACGATCCCCTGTCTCTGGCACCAGTTTTCATGGCATAACACTCCCAATCTATACCTGGCAAGTCGAAGTCACTCTCTATTACAACGGCATGATCAGAAAAATTACTAATGATATTCTGCAAGTTCTGTCTGAAGCGCTCTACAACCACAGATCCTGACCAGCACGCAGTCATCATTTTTGACCGTTGTTTGATACTCAATTTCACCCAGATTAATTCATATTCGGAATCCGTGATAACCTCGCTAAATTGTATCAACTTTTTTACTTCGATAAACACGCCACCACCATTGGCGACTAACCTATCTTTACGATAAACATTCCAGTCTGAACATAGGATTTCGTTGTCATTGACGTCTGGTTTCAACCAGCTTTCTTTTCCCATTACTATCTATGCATTATAACCTTCAGTAAGCGACACTGTTGAAGGAGTGCCTTTCTCGAAGACGAAAAATTCTGTTCCCGCCATTAAAGGACGACGTGAGATCAATCGCGTAACGGTAACACTCTATAAACAAAAACTTGTTGTAAGCCGCGGGCTTGAGGTGGTAGTGTGAGGATGTGGGCTACGTGACGGAAATTTTATACCAACATTGGTAACGCTACAATAGTATTTGATGGAGAAGGTAAGAGGAGTGTGAGGCACTCACCATACACTAATACGAGGAGTACAGCACTTCTGTGATCAAAGATTTAAAGAAAGGCGTCCTTATATGCAGTCCGGATTCCCAGTAGGATCCATGACAATAACGGCGCTCTATTGTGTATCGTGGCACATCAAACCTGCTTTCGGTGTTCGGTGCCATCTTTCGACCAGTATGTTACTTTGAGTGTGACAGGCGGTTGTATGAAAGCGTTGAATTCTGCACAATTTGCACAGATTGGAAAAGAGAAGTGATTCGAATTGCCACCCTTGGTCGGTTGTAATAGACAGCAGACATCCAAAACGAGATATCCATATGTTAATATGAACGCCCATGCCATTGATACCGCTATTATATCTTGTAAGGGAATGGTCTCAACCCAATTATCGTATTGTCGATGGTTGACGGAATATATCTGAAGCCACTGGACTGCACGTTGAAAATGACCTTTAGGTATTGTGGAGGTGGCCTGTGGTGGAAAAGCGCGGCGACCGTTTTACTGTGCTAGCAAGAAAGGCAGGGAGGCAGGCAGGCAGGTACGTGATCACCTCCTGCAATATGCCTTCACCCCAGTTACACAAACTATTCCATAACGAGTCACATGATGGGGCGAACTCGTTGGTGTGATGGATTGTGCTGTCAAAGATTGTTTTCCTGAACGACATCAGACCCAAGGGGCGTGACCTGGTCTCTGACGAATCACATCATAGCTAGACGAGAGAGTAAGATATCCTAATGCGTTATGTGTTGTAGCTGCAAGCTCTTACTGTGGCATTTAAGAGAGCCAAGTAACTTTTCGACCTGTTCTTGTGCCGCATAAAAGTGACTGAGATAAATTAACGTACTAAGTGCATGAATTCGAAACATGTAATCTGCCACAGTGTTCTCCCCGCCCCCCCCCCCCTTCATATCCCAGTTATTGGTTCAATATTGCACAATATTCCACACTTGAGTCTAGATGTCTGAAGCGGTGGGGGACACGTCCCAGTTACTATTACAGACAGCATTAATCAATGGCTTGTGGTCAGTGAAAAGTACGAGCACTTGGCCCTCAATACCTTCCTTAAAGAATTTTACTGCCTCATATAGAGCTGTTAATTTTCAAGAAAAGAAACCATAGGGATTGCTGGATACCATTCACTGTTTGTTGTAAAATTGAGCCAATGACTTCAGCAGTGATAAATAGATGGGCTGTACGCGATGGGTGAGCTAAAGTCTCAGCGTTCTGTAAAGATTGTTCGACCAATTCAAAAGCTCTTAATATTTCCTCTGATCATGGTACACCTACATTCCCTTTTGTATTATCCCTATACAGGGCGTTGGTTAGCTTGATTTCTGCGGCCTGTGGCACGTGACGCAAACAGAAGATAATCGTGTGTGGCCTATGCATCAGCTGAATTAATTCTGTTCTATCCTCTGCCGGCCAAATCTCCTTATCCTATGCATGTATCACCCTTAGTGCCTTGGCAAACCAGGGGCTGGGAAACATGAAACACATGTGTGGGATTCACTGTCATTGGTTGCACTGTCACTAACATGTACATGCATTGTAGGTGCATGAGGAAGGTAGTTGTAGTGGGTAGGTGATAACATCTGTGAAGACTCCAGCTGAGTGCCGCATTGCTGAATGATGTCCAGTGCTTTACTTCAGCAGTTACGTGCGTATACGTTGCCTTTAGTGTAGGGTCAGTAACTCGTCAAGGTATATATACCCTTTGTCGCTCCTAGCACTGTTAATGAAGTTCCATACTCTGATTTGTAAGTCCTCCATTTTACGCCAGGTAGCCATGAAGCTAAAATCCTGTAATGGAAGGCGCTCAGTGGTAGCGATAGGTAAAGGTTGCCATGACGAAATATGTAGTTTGTACTCCACCAAGTGATTGCATCACTCATGCAGTGATTTCTCCAGTGAGAAGTTTTCCTCTTGCAACGTGAGGCGTTCCTTTTTGATGTCACTGTATAATTTATTGCTTGCCACCACTTGATCCTCGAGTGAGGAATGTAACTGCTGAAGCCTATATAGAGGGGATTTGGAGGCGCCTGTGTGTTTTGGAGCAGCTTGTGTCGAAGGTATCCCAGTTATACAATGAATGCTAACACCAGATGCTCTACACCATAGCTCTCCTTCTCGTAAATCCTAACGGAAATCCGTCCCTGACAAGGGTTCATTCACATCACCTTGCACAAAAGTCCAGGTGAAAGTGGGCTGTTGCCGAGGACAGTGTTGTGAGAAATAGACTCCTATAATTCAATAATCAATCCATTCACTTCCTTGTATTGAGATGTGATGTCTGCAGCATAAGGAAGGGATGTCGTATTTGGAATCATGCTGATCTCAGATACTGAGTCTACCAGAAAATGCTGTTTAGCATGACGATCGAAAATATTGAGATGATCGCTTTAGATGGCAGAGGGTGGACACCAACTGGTTCGATTCACGTGGTTTAATTTTTGATGTACTATGATAACGCCATATCTGGCATCTAGTGAAAGTTATGGGCAGCATTTGGGGACCACAAAGATGAGAGTACGTGGTATGGCGGTGCCGAAGCGAGAATGGAAACCGTCACCAACGCACGATATGTCGAACACTGTCCGTATCGTGAGAGGCGGGGGGGGGGGGGGGGGGGGGGGGGGGGAGGGGGGGGGCCTGCCTGGTCGTCTATTGTCAGCTACGTGCGGTGTGTATCGGTCACCAGAGTCGAAGACACATGGCAGCATCTCTGTCAATGTTTGGAACTGTTTGATTGCTCCCTGCTGCCGTGAAGGACAAGGTGGCTGCCGCCGCTCTGTGCATGGTGTGTCAGAGAGACTCTGGAGCGGTTGTTACTGCTCAGTAACCAGCTGCCATGTTAATGTACAGCATCGCTGCCAACTGCATGTACTGCTGGTAGCTGCTATGTAGCTGGGGTATCCATCTTGCAATGCAAAGACATGTTCTGCTAACTGCAACTTAACATCTTGTAGGAATCCGCCACTACATGTTAAAAATGCTTCAATTTATTTGGCAATTTGTTTGTCTATATGGCCCATAGAGAACCGTCAGGCATTAATATAGGATCCACTAAAGCTTGCAGGTGGCAACACAACTGTAAAGGTGTCTGTCCATTTAATCGTTCTGAGAAGATAGCCTGACGAATTTGCTGCTCGTTTGATTTGCACGGTCTGCCTTGGCTGCCTCAAATTTGTTGAAAGGAGGTGGAGACAGGATAACATCACTGACTGTAGCAGCACGTTCATCTCTTATGACACGATAAATCCTTCTGCCATCAAAAATGTTGTGAGTAGTGAACAACCAAGTTTGTGGTTGGTCTGATACGAAATAAGGCAGTTTCGGCGGCATATGTTCTAAATGGGAGATACGATACTGCGTGAAGAGTTTGACAGAGCACTGAAAGACCTGAGTCGAAACAAGGCCCCCGGAGTAGACAACATTCCATTAGAACTACTGACGGCCTTGGGACAACCAGTCCTGACAAAACTCTACCAGCTGGTGAGCAAGATGTATGAGACAGGCGAAATACCCTCAGACTTCAAGAAGAATATAATAATTCCAATCCCAAAGAAAGCAGGTGCTGACAGATGTGAAAATTACCGAACTATCAGTTTAATAAGCCACGGCTGCAAAATACTAACGCGAATTCTTTACAGACGAATGGAGAAACTGGTAGATGCAGACCTCGGGGAGGATCAGTTTGGATTCCGTCGAAATGTTGGAACACGTGAGGCAATACTGACCTTACGACTTATCTTAGAAGAAAGATTAAGAAAAGGCAAACCTACGTTTCTAGCATTTGTAGACTTAGAGAAAGCTTTTGACAATGTTGACTGGAATACCCTTTTTCAAATTCTAAAGGTGGCAGGGGTAAAATACAGGGAGCGAAAGGCTATTTATAATTTGTACAGAAACCAGATGGCAGTCATAAGAGTCGAGGGGCATGAAAGGGAAGCAGTGGTTGGGAAAGGAGTGAGACAGGGTTGTAGCCTCTCCCCGATGTTATTCAATCTGTATATTGAGCAAGCAGTAAAGGAAACAAAAGAAAAATTTGGAGTAGGTATTAAAATTCATGGAGACGAAGTAAAAACTTTGAGGTTCGCCGATGACATTGTAGTTCTGTCAGAGACGGCAAAGGACTTGGAAGAGCAGTTGAACGGAATGGACAGTGTCTTGAAAGGAGGATATAAGATGAACATTAACAAAAGCAAAACGAGGATAATGGAATGTAGTCAAATTAAATCGGGTGATGCTGAGGGAATTAGATTAGGAAATGAGACACTTAAAGTAGTAAAGGAGTTTTGCTATTTAGGAAGTAAAATAACTGATGATGGTCGAAGTAGAGAGGATATAAAATGTAGACTGGCAATGGCAAGGAAAGCGTTTCTGAAGAAGAGAAATTTGTTAACATCGAATATAGATTTATGTATCAGGAAGTCGTTTCTGAAAGTATTTGTTTGGAGTGTAGCCATGTATGGAAGTGAAACATGGACGATAACTAGTTTGGACAAGAAGAGAATAGAAGCTTTCGAAATGTGGTGCTACAGAAGAATACTGAAGATAAGGTGGATAGATCACGTAACTAATGAGGAGGTATTGAATAGGATTGGGGAGAAGAGAAGTTTGTGGCACAACTTGACTAGAAGAAGGGATCGGTTGGTAGGACATGTTTTGAGGCATCAAGGGATCACAAATTTAGCATTGGAGGGCAGCGTGGAGGGTAAAAATCGTAGAGGGAGACCGAGAGATGAGTACACTAAGCAGATTCAGAAGGATGTAGGTTGCAGTAGGTACTGGGAGATGAAGCAGCTTGCACAGGATAGAGTAGCATGGAGAGCTGCATCAAACCAGTCTCAGGACTGAAGACAACAACAACAACAACAATGTTCTACATTGCGAACATTGCTGAATAGTTGTCCACAAGGCACCAACTGAATATATCCTGAGGGTGTAGGAACAACCCCATTGATCAACCGTGATGCAGTAGCAGATCCAGGATTTTTCTGGGGTGGCTTGGAAGCAGTGTTGCGTTCGAATAGTAGAGTTTAACAAAGGGCCTGAAGCACATGCAGGGATTAGGTTGTGTGGTTCCTGTGTTCGAGGTAATTCAATGATATTTGTAGAGATGCGATGAATGTGGCCACTTGGAAGCAGGAGGTCCATGTGCATCTGTGTGAGAAGGTATGCAGTCACCTTCACTAGCGTTTTCGGACTTAATTTGTTCCATACAGTTCGTTGCGTCATTTAATCCACGGGAAACAATGTTATTGGACAGGAAGAGAACAGTTTCTGAAAAGGACTGTTGAATTTGACGAAACCTTGATACGAGATTTTAAGCCATCACAATAGAAAATTTCCCACGCTCCACGCCAGAAAAAACTCCACCGCCAATGATCTTTCCATATGACATGAATGGAGTCATAGCTACAAATATAGTGCCCCATGGGACGTTTGCAACAGGCGCCTACTACAAGCTGTGCGTGCAAAATATTTTCCGCCCGAAAATTCGTCAAAAAAGCCTGACATGCTTGCAGCTGGTGTCCTCATTTGCACGACAATGCGTAGCTCCATCCGCCAAACCAGTGAGAGAAACGATCAGCAAATATACACTGACGGTAAAAAACGCAACAGCGGAAAATAATTAATACAGAGTAATCAAATTTCGCGAATATATTTGTGTAGGTAAAATATTTGAACGATTGACATTGTAAGATCACAGATTAATGAAAATGCGAGATAAGCCATTCCAAAAGTGAAATGTTTGTACGTTAATAATCGCTGAACTGCCAGAATGTTGAATGTGTTGTACAGTGCTGGTTATCAGTTCGTGAGATGGAGTTCCATGCATTTGGCAATTGGTTGATCAATACACGGACGTTTAATGCTGTTTGTGGGTAACGCTACAGTTGTTGTCCAATGATGCCCCATATGTGTTCGGCAGGAGACAGGTCTGGTGATTGAGCAGGGCAACGCAACATATCGGCACTCTGTAGAGCGTGTTGAGTTACAACAGCGAATCTTGGCGAGCTGTTCGGAAACACCCTCTGAAATGCTGTATATGAATAGCAGCACAAGAAGTCGAATCAGCAGACCTACATACAAATCTGCAGTCAGGGTGTGTGAATTAACCACGAGAGTGCCCCTGTTGTCATACGAAATACACCTCAGTCTATAACCACAGGTGTATGTCCAGTGTATCTAGCACGCAGATAGTTTGGTTGCGGGCCTTCAACTGGCCTCTTTCTAACCAACAAGTGTCCATCACTTGCACCAAAACAGAACCAGCTTCAGAAGATAACAGACCTCCTCCCTGCCCCCGAAAAGGTTATCGCTTGACACCCCTGAAGTCGCAAGTGGCGGTGGTTTGGGGTCAGTGGAATGACACTACAGGGCGTCTGGCTTGGGGCTGCCCCTCAAGTAACCAGTTTGTAACAGTTCGTTGTTTAAGTGTCGCGCAAACTGCTGCTCAAATTTCTGCTGTATATGCAGTATGATGCGTCAGAACCACACACTGAACACGATGGTCTTCCTTCTCGGTAGTAAAACGTGACAGTCCAGATCCTGGTCTTCGAATGGTTCAAATGGCTCTGAGCACTATGGGACTTAACTGCTGAGGTCATCAGTCCCCTAGACTTAGAACTACTTAAACCTAACTAACCTAAGGAATCACACGCATCCATGCCCCAGACAGGATTCGAACCTGCGACCGTAGCAGTCGTGCGGTTCCGGACTGAAGCGCCTAGAACCGCTCGGCCACCAAGTCTTCTTGCGACCGTACATTCCCTTGACCACCGCTCCAATAATTTTGTACAGTGGTCACGTTCCTGCCAAATGTTTCTGCAACATCGAAAAGAAACATCCAGCTTCTCGTATCTCTATTACACGACTTCGTGTTGGTAATAGTGTCTTTGTCGCCTTAAAGGCATTCTTGACTGACATCAGCCCACCACGCCCAGTTTCAAGGCAACTAATGCTCACGACCTTTACAGTGTGTATTTGAAGGAAACCTGATTTGCATCCTCATAGTCGCGCTATTAGCACCACTCTTCTGCGACTGGCGCAAAATTCGAATAGACATCATCTTTCAGATATAGAAGTGCGCCCTCCAACTTTCGTTTATGTCGCACAACTGCTTCTTGGTGTAGCAATTTTTTTCCGTCATTGTATGTGGGTAATACTTCCCCAAACTCCATACAGTTCGTATATGAGACTTGAATTTGTTTCCCAAACTGAATGAACAAATCCATTGAAAACGTTTGGACTCAATTGATGAAGCTTTCAGTGAGGTGCTGTATAAGTGTATACAGAAGATGCCAGCCTCATAATCTTAAGTATAAGCATATTGAATGCCTGTAAAGGTATTCTGTAAAATAAATGATTTTCTTCAATACTATCTTACATTGTGCAGAACTTTTCAAATGATCCTCAGATAAGGCAGGTCATGAAGCACAAGACCATACTGTGGTCACAACTACCACTCAACCATTTCTAATCAGATGTTTTGAAACAATGATTATATTTTTACTTATATAGAACCATTAAGGAAACAATAGGAAACTAATTTTGGGAGATAAAAATATCTACATATCTAGTTTGACAAATCCATTGTTTACTGAAAAGTGCATACATTATTCCAATATAATTACCTCCCCCCCCCCCCTCTCTCTCTCTCTGTGTGTGTGTGTGTGTGTGTGGGTGTGTGTGTGTGTGTGTGTGTGTGTGTGTGTGTGTGTGTGTGGTGGTGTGGGTGGGTGCGAGTGAGAGAGAGAACTTGCTTAGAAACATTGGTGAAATATTTCACTCTTCCAATTATTTCTGTTTCAGATGCGCAGCTCCATGCACTAGAGAACAACAAGCAGCAAATATTAGTCTCCACAAAACAATATGCACAGTGCTTTCTTTGCATGCCTATCGATTTCTGTAAGTATATCATAGATATATTTAACCACACAGAACATTCTGAAATCACCAGATTATGTAATTTGAATACAAAGATTTCATCAAATTTTTTTACCATCCACTATGAACATATACATCAAACTCTCTTTATGACAACACAGAAAAATATGAACTTTGATATCGATTCATGAGCTCTGAGTGAAACACTAAATTCATCTTAGCTTTCTTGACAGAATCCACTGTGACAGTTGTTCAACATGGTTCTTCACAAGCAGTAAATAACAAGTCAAACACCTAATAGTACCTTTCAGAATACTGTGATGAGTATGTGAACATTTCAGTGTATTTATCTGTTGCTGATAATGAGTATGTATCACAATGTCTTACATTTTTACGAGAAAGCTGGATTTTTGTTCACTACAACATGGACAGCAACAGTCCTAACACACTTCCTATGGGCACACCCAAGTTTCTTCTGCATATGATGATGACTCTCCATCCGAAATAACATGCTTCATCCTCCCTACCAAAAAGTCCTCAATCCAGTCACAAACTTATCTTGGTACGTCATATGATCGAACTTCTGAGAATTGGCATAGGTGTGGTACTGAATCAAATACTTTCTGGAAATCAAAAAATACTGCATCTACCTGACTGCTTTGATCTAAAGTTTCCAATATGCCATGTGAGAAAAATGTGAGTTAGGTTTCACATGATTGATCTTTCTGTAATCCATGCTGGTTTGCATAGAGGAGGTCATGCTGTTCAATATACCTCACTTTGTTTGACTCAGAACATGTTCTAAGATTCTATAAGAAATCAATGTCAGTGATACTGGATGGTAGTTTTGTGGATAGTTGGAGAAGGGGCTAGATATTCTTTCAGGCCCTGGACTTTTGTTTAATTTTAATGGTTTCAGCTGTTTTGTAGCACCACTGAGACTAATACTGGTTTCATTCATCTTCTCAGTGGTATCAGGATTAAATTGGCGGCAATTCTCATGGGTTTGTAATTTTTAAAGGAACATTTGAAAACAGAGTTAAGTATTACAGGTTTTGCTTTACTACCCTCAATTTCAATTCCTGTCAATTTGCTAAGGACTGGACACTTACTTTCATACCACCAACAGCCTTTACTTTTGACTAGAATAATTTGGGTTTTGTGAAAGATCATTTGGCAGTATTCTTCTACAGTAGTCACTGAAACTTCACACATTGCTCTAGTGACAGCCAAATGCATTTCATGCAGCATCTCTCTAGCTGCAATCCTATGCTTTGTTTTACACTTATTATGCAGTAGTCTCTGTTCTATAGAAGTTTCTTTACAGTGATTGTACACCATGGAGGTTCCCTCCCATTACAAACTATTCTACTTGGCCAACTATTCCTATAAACTTGAGCCATAGGTCCTCTACACACTCCTGCACTGCTGGAAGTCTCAAGTTCCTCATTGAGATACGATGCTTCCAAATTTTTTATCTAGCTTACTGAACATAAATATCTTTCTGCTTGCTTTAGTTGTCCCTTGTATTTTCGTAATCATTGTCACCAGTCAGTGTGATCACTGATACCAATTTTGATGTAGACATCCTCGAAGGGATCAGGTCTGTATGTTGCCATTAGATCCAATATATTTCCACCACAAGTGAGGTTCTGAACTGTCTGCCCTAGATAGTATTTAGAGAAGGCATTTAGTAATGTTTCACAAGCTGTCGTATCATGCCAACCACTAACAAAACTGTAATTCTCCCAATTTATTGTTGGATGATTAACGTCTCCACCAATGATTACAGTATGATTGGGGAACTTATAAGCGAACTGAGGTTTTCTCTAAAGTTGTTGGTTACATCAGGAGATGAGTCTGGTGGTTGATAGAGGGATCCAATTACCATTTTATGCCCCTCCCTGATACCGAGTCTTGTCCTTCAAGTTCAAGTTTCAACCAGCTTTGTGTATCTACTATTACGTCAGCTTCAGTGCTTTTCAGGAACACTTTAAACTCTGACACTTTGTTGTGAATGCTTCAGCAGGTAATCACTAGGATCTTCTATCATTTATCTGGATTGGATGGAGAGTTGCCTAACCTAAAAAAAACTCTTGTATGCACCCCACACACAGTCAGCTATCTAGGTTCAGTCCTTCCAAACAACACAGAACCAAGTAACCAAGATCAGTTCTGGGCACAATGCTGCAAATTTTGGGGTCCTTCGAAACTCCTTAAGGAAGGTTGGTCTTTTTAACCTCTTGTCAAATTGCTGGAATTATTCAAGTATGACCTCAGAGGCCAGACAGTAGGGACCATTTGTTCAAATGCGCGTAATGGTCTACAGTTGCTTGCACCCTGTTCCATCAGAGGCTGCCAGAATAGTCTCTTTCCTGTCCCTTGCTGTCATTTGCCTAAGGGGTACCATCATTCACCATATATTTAAACTGCTAGCAATTAATACACCCCTACCCTTTCGTGTTTGCCTCCTCTTGACACCAGAGAAAACATATTTCCCAAAAATAAATGAAGTGAGTCCCCAGTTTCATTATCTTTATTAGTCACAACACTTGTTCTTCCCTGCTCCCTCGTCTTTCACTATTTTATTGTAAATGTTGTTTACATAATTTTTAAGGTAATTGGTGGCTTTTGCAATACAGTTGTTAACATCAAGTTCTATTTTTGCTCAGAATTTGATTGTGGAAGCTTCAATATCCTGTTATTGGCTAAGCTAAAAATATGCCTTTTTATGTTGACTGGGATGGTTAGAACGGAAATCTAAAATGACACCAGTGCAAGTATTCTTTTTTTTTAAATGTTTCTATTGTATGTTTACCCTTTTCATTCCTTTTATTTATATCAAGGAAATTTATGAACCCTCCCAGACCAATATGAACCATAAGTTTTATTTTATCATGTAAACTACTGAACTATGTTACTATTGCATCTATGTCAGTACTACTTCCTCTTGTTAAAGAAATGTGTCAGCAATGTATCAGAACTACTAGATATTTTTATGTCCCAATTCAAGAATTTCAAGGAAGAATTACTTTTCTAGAGTATTAATGAAGATGTCAGCTAACAACTCAAAAGCAGCACTCCCCATATTTAAGCAGTCTTCTTGTAGATACATTTTATCATTAAACATGAAATAATTGTTTTTAAAACAAAGAAAAACTGTCAATAAATTCTGTGGTATCCCCTTTCACAAAATACCATGATCTTTACATCATATCTTAATAACAGGAACCTAAAAACCTATTTTTAAAAATAAAATGTTCTCATCTCTTTTTCAAGTGAAAGTGAACTTGGTCATGTGTTAGATAATAATATAGATAAAACTAATTTTATCCATCAATTAAGTGTATACAAATTACAGTGCCCTGACTACAATGCCAGTTACTTAGGACAAACTGGGAGAAGGCTTGAGATTAGATTTTGTGAGATTAGATTAGATTAGATTAATACTTGTTTCATAGATCATGAATACGACACTTCTTAATGATGTGGAACGTGTCAGGTTAATAAAAGGTGTCTGTACAAGATATTACATTACACAAAATATTGCATGACACTAATGTTTAAGTTGTTTGTTTTTATATATAAAAATTTAGCCAATGAGTAGAAGGAGTTGCCATCTAGAAATTCTTTTAATTTATTTTTAAATGTTGGTTGGCTATCTGTCAGGCTTTTGATGCTGTTTGGTAGGTCACCAAAGACTTTTGTGGCAGCATAATTTAGCCCTTTCTCTGCCAAAGTCAGATTTAACCCTGCATAGTGAAGATCATCCTTTCTCCTGATGTTATAGCTAGGCACACTGCTATTACTTTTGAACTGGGTTGGATTATTAACAACAAATTTCATAAGTGAATATATATACTGTGAGGTTACTGTGAAGATCCCTAGATCCTTAAATAGACATCTGCAGGATGACCGTGGGTGGGCTCCAGCAATTATTCTGATTACACATTTTTGAACAATGAATACTTTTCTACTCATCGATGAATTACCCCAGAATATGATGCTATATGAAAGCAGTGAATGAAAGTAGGCATAGTAAGCTAATTTACTGAGATTCTTGTCACCAAAATTTGCAATAACCTTGATAGCATACGTAGCTGAACTCAGACGTTTCAGCAGATCATCAATGTGTTGCTTCCAGTTTAACCTCTCATCAAACACCTAAAAATTTTGAAAATTCTACCTTAGCTACAGACTTCTGTTCAAAGTCTATATTTATTACTGGAGTTGTGCCATTTACTGTACGGAACTGTATATACTGTGTTTTATCAAAATTTAAAGAGAGTCTGTTTGCTGAGAACCACTTAATAATTTTGTGAAAAACATCATTTACAATTACATCACTTAGTTCTTGGTTTTTAGATGTTATTACTGTACTTGTATCATCAGCAAAAAGAACTAACTTTGCATCTTCATCAATGTGGAATGGTAAGTCATTAATGTATATCAAGAACAGTAAAGGACCTAAGACCGAACCCTGTGGGATCCTGTACTTGATAGCCCCCCAGTTTGAGGAATTAGCTGTTGTTTTAACATTACATGAGCCACTTATTTCAACTTTCTGCATTCTTCCAGTTAAGTATGAATTAAACCATTTGTGCACTGCCCCCCTCAAGCATGTGGCATCTGAGAGGAGGGCTATAGTTGAAAAACTAAATTTTGCTGCCCATCTTGTTGACACTGGGCATGGTCTTCTTAATCCAGCGATGCAACTGATGCTGCTGCTAGAGGGGATAAGGGCAGATTTTTGGACTGAGGAAATGAAGATATCTTGTTACCAGAGATCTCACCATGCCAACTTGCTCAACGACCAGATGGCAATGAGAGGCAAACTTTTTGAAAGCCACCTAGTTAACAAAAACATGGAACTTTCAGAGGTTCAAAGAAGGACACACAACTTCATCATAAGTGTAGCACTATGTGGTGGTGTGTGTTGTTGTTGTTTTTGTTGTTGTTGTTATGGTCTTCAGTCCAAAGACTGGTTTGATGCAGTTCTCCATGCTACACTATCCTGTGCAAGCCTCTTCATCACTGAATAACTACTGCGACCTACGTCCTTCTGCATCAGCTTACTGTGATCATCTCTTGGTCTCCCTCTATGATTTTTAACTCCCCACTCCCCATTTCCCTTTAATACTAAATTGCTGACCCCTTGATGTCTCAGAATGTGTCCTGTCAACTGATCCCTTGTTCTAGCCAATTTGTGCCACAAATTTCTTTTTTCCCCAGTTCTATTCAGTACCTCCTTATTAGCTATGTGGTTTACCCATCTAATCTTCAGCATTCTTCTGCAGCACCACATTTCAACAGCTTCTATTCTCTTCTTGTCTAAACTGTTCATCATCCATGTTTCACTTCCATAGATGGCTACAATCCATACAAATACTTACACAAAAGACTTCCTAATACTTAAATCTATATTCAATATTAACAAATTTCTTTTCTTCAGAAATGCTTTTCTTGCCATTCCCAGCCTACACTTTATTTCCCCTCTACTTCGGCCATCATCACTTATTTTGCTGCCCTCATAGCAGAACTCATCTACTACTTTAAGTGTCTTATTTCCTACTCTAATTCCCTCAGCATGACCTGATTTAATTTGACTACATTACAGTATTCTTTTTGCTATTGTTGACTTTCATCCCATACTCAACTTTCAAGATGCTGTCCATTCTGTTCAACTGCTCTTCCAAGTCCTTTGCTGTCTCTGACAGAATTACAATGTCACCAGCAAATCTCAAAGATTTTATTTCTTCTCTCTGTACTTTAATTCCTTCTCCAGGTTTTTCTTTGGTTGCCTTTATTGCTTGCTCAAAGTACAGACTGAATAACATCAGGGATAAGCTAGAACCCTGTCTCACTGCCTTTTCAATCACTGCTTCCTTTTCAAAACTCTCAACTCTTGTAACTGCCATCTGATTTCTGTACAACTAGTAAATAGCCTTTCACTTCACACATTTTATCCCTGCTACCTTCAGAATTTCAAAGAGAGTATACCAGCCAACAAAGTCAAAAGCTTTCTCAAAGTCTACAAATGCTATAAATGTAGGTTTGCCTTTCCTTAATCTACCTTCTAAGGTAAGTTGTAGGATCTGTATTGATCTTCCAGCTTTCCCTTCCCGCTTAGGATTGGTTTTCCATCTGATGTTTTCCTTTTCTCCGTACACCTCCTTAATTTTCCTGTAGTCAGTATCTATCTTTAGCCTGTGGTTTATGCTTCTAAATCCTTATATTTGTTCTCTAGCCATTTTGTACTTCCTGTGTCTCATTTTTTAGGCATTTGTACTCTCTTTCACCTGCTTCATTTGCTACATTTTTATATTTCCTCCTTTCATCCATTAAATTCAAAATCTCCTGTGTTATCCTTGTATAGATCCTCTATATACTCCTTTCAACTTTTCCTTCTTTGCTTAGGACTGGTTTACCATCTGAGCAGTTGATACACATACAGTTGCTTCTCTTTTCACTAAAGGCCTCTTTAATTTCCCTGCAGACAATATCTATCTTTCCATTAGTGAATTATGCTTCTAAATCCTTACATTTGTCCAATAGCCATTTTGCACTTCTTGTTATCTCATTTTTTAAACATTTGTATTCCCTTTCGCCTGCTCCATTTGCTGCACTATTAAATGTTCTCCTTTCATTAACTAAATTCATTATCTCTTGTGTTATCCAAGGAATTCTACTAAGCTTTGTCTTTTTACCTATTTGATCCTCTGCTGCCTTCACTATTTCATCTCTTAAAGCTACCCATTCATCTTCTACTGTACTCCTTTTCCCTGATCTAGTCAACCAATGTATAATTCTTCCTCTGAAGCTCTCAACAACATCTCGTTCTTTCAACTTTTACCCAGGTCCTATCTCTTTAATTTCCTACCTTTTTCCAATTTCTCTAATTTTAATCTACAATTCATAACCAATAAATTGTGATCAGAGTCCACATCTGCCCCTGGAAAAGTCTTCCAGTTCAAAGTCAGGTTCATAAATCTGTTGTCTTCAGGTCTCACCCACAAATACAACCTTCTTTTATAATTCTTCTACCAAATGGCTCCCTCTTTCATTCCTTTCCCCCAGTCCATATTCACCAGCTATTTTTCCTTCTCTTCCTTTTCCTGCTATCGAATTCCAGTCCTCTACCACAATAAAATTTTGTCTCACTTAACTATCTGAATAATTTATCTCATACATTTCTTCGCGCTCTTCACCATGTGCAGTGCAAGTTGGTATATAAAATGATGCTACTGTGGTGAGTGTGAGCTTCATGTCTATCTTGGCTATGGTAGTGCATTCACTATGCCATTTATAGAAGCTTACCCACATTCCTATTGTCTTATTCATTATTGAACCTACTCATGCATTACTCGTATTTGGTTTTGTATTTATAACCCTGTATTCACCTGACCAGATGTCATGTTCCTCCTGCCATGAACCTTCAGTAATCCTCACTGTATCTAACTTCACTCTATCCATTTCCATTTTTAAATTTTCTAATTGACCTGCTTGATTAAAGGATCTAACATTCCACACTTCAATCCCTAGAACACGTTTTGTTTCTCCTGATGATGCCATCCTCCTGAGTAGTCCCCTCCCAGAGATCCAAATTGGGTACTATTTCACCTCTGGAATATTTTACCCAAGAGGACGCCATCATCATTTAACCATACACTAGAGCTGCATGTCCTCGGGAAAAATTACAGCTGTACTTTCGCCTTGCTTTTAACCGTTCATAGTACAAGGGCAGCAAGGCCATTTTAGTTGATGTTACGAGGCCAGTTCAGACAATCATCCAGACTATTGCCTCTGCAACTACTGAAAAGGCTGCTGCTCATCTTCAGGAGCCACAAATAAGATTATACCTCTTAAAGAGTAGATTATCATGTAAGTTTTTTAAATTCCATCAGTAATTATGTGAAACACTGAAAATCAAATTTTCGTTGCCCCTGGAAGCCTTTATACAGACAACCAGCAAACAGCATCGGGTTCTGGGATGTTGCTTCACAATACATGTTCTTAGATACATTTTGTCAGTTGGAAAATTAGTCTCCTAAAAGTTTATTTGCCCTCAACATTCTACAGAAACAGTCATATTGATTAAGAACAACTACCAACTACCATAACAGGTGAATATAAGGTTGCATGCTTCCACTTGACTGTAAATTCTTCCTTAAAAAAAAAGGGGGGGGGGGTGGGGGGCAGGGAGGGGGGGGGGGGGCAAGATTTAAGAGTTACTATGATGATGACTTATAATAATCAAATGAGTGGCTCTTATACATGACTTGCTATTTCTAGTTAACCTTCTTATTAAACACAATTATAAATATTTGTGCCACAACACAGCTTTAGCAATTTATTAATGTTGATTAAATATTGTTACAGGCGGATGCAGGTTGTGACATCGTGTATTTCAGTGGCTGCCCAAGTTTTGTTGCCACACCTGCTTGCTGCATGTCGAGCACTACACAACCTGATTGTTTCAATCTTAAAGCGCCAGCTATTCTCTCTTCCAGGTCTGAAATAACTAGTAGTTTATTAATTTATATATGTACTTAATATGACTATATTGTGTAATAATTTGAGTTTTCTGTATGTATACATCTGCCATGGGTGGGTGTATTTAGCTGTGTGTGTGTGTGTGTGTGTGTGTGTGTGTGTGTGTGTGTGTGTATGAGTCATGTACAACAGAAAAATAGTGGTAGCCCAAAAAGTGACAGTAAAGTGGGTATTTTTGTGCCAGACATAAGTCAGCTGTATGTGAGTGGTTGTCCTTTCTCACTGTTGTTATTTAGAATTCATACCTAAGTACACTCATCAACTGTACATAGAGCTTCCTATTGTAGTCTAAACAATGAGGCAAGACACGTATAACACAAACTTTACAGAATGAAATCTAGAGTAAATGTGGCCTTTTCTATGCTTGAAATGTAAGCAACAGAACTTAAGTAGTCACACTGTTTGTAATTAATAAAATAACAAAGAACTGAAAATAAAGGATACAGACTGCTATAGCTCAAAATGTTACATGCCAAGTGTGATGAAACAAATCCAACTTGTTGTGCAGATAATGGGTATAAGTTAGTAAATGTAAAAACAATGAAATACAAAGAATTTAAGGCCCAACTTAGCACACATTTCAGTGTAGAAAATGTGTGTCAGCTTTGTATGGTACAAGCAGCATTAATACAGAAATTGATACCCCATGCAGTAACACAGAACTTATGCTGATGTATGATAGTATTGCTGAGGGAATAACAATAGAAATTAGGAGAGATTACTACTTGCCACATGTAGGAAGCATTGAGCAATGAACAGACACATATAAAAGTAAGCTATTGAACCAAGTTCTTCATCAGATGTAGCAAAAAACACATGCATGCACAGATCATACACAAATGGCCACTGTCATCTCCAGACACTGAGGCCTGCCTGTGGGAAGTAGCTGTCTCATACTGACAGTGTCTATGAGCTCAGTACAACCCAATTCTTCCCTGAAAGCTGCACTCAGGTGTCATGGGTATTTGGAGAGAAGGACTGAGAGCTGTAATAAGCCTCCTAAGAGCATCTCAAACTTATTCTGTAGGATTTTGATTGAATAATTAGGTGGGCCACTTCATACACTGAATTGTTTGTTGTTCGTGGTATTTGTCCATGAGATAAGCACTGAATGATCACACAGTCATTCATTCATTCATTTATCATGTTCCATAGATCCACTCCAGAAGGAAGCATTGAGCAATGAACAGACTCATATAAAAGTAAGCTATTGAACCAAGTTCTTCATCAGATGTAGCAAAAAACACATGCATGCACAGATCATACACAAATGGCCACTGTCATCTCCAGGCACTGAGTCCTGCCTGTGGGAAGTAGCTGTCTCATACTGACAGTGTCTATGAGCTCAGTACAACCCAATTCTTCCCTGAAAGCTGCACTCAAGTGTCATGGGTATTTGGAGAGAAGGACTGAGAGCTGTAATAAGCCTCCTAAGAGCATCTCAAACTTATTCTGTAGGATTTTGATTGAATAATTAGGTGGGCTACTTCATACACTGAATTGTTTGTTGTTTGTGGTATTTGTCCATGAGATAAGCACTGAATGATCACACAGTCATTCATTCATTCATTTATCATGTTCCATAGATCCACTCCAGAAGGAAAACCTTCAGGAATGTGGAAAGAGTCAAGATATACATTAACATGAGACAAAGACACCATAGAAACTTCATCCATACTCTGTAGTAACAAAAAATCCCTTCATGGTTCAAATGGATCTAAGCATTATGGGACTTAACATCTTAGGTCATCAGAACTTAGAACTACTTAAACCTAACAAACCTAAGGACATCACACACATCCATGCCCGAGGCAGGATTTGAACCTGCGACCGTAGCAGTCACGTGGTTCCGGACTGACACGCCTAGAACCGCTCGACCACCGCAGCCGGCAAACCCCTTCATGCTTTTCACGCTTAAATCATCTATATTTAATTGGGTAAATTAAAAGAAATCTGTTACATTGACAAAAAGCTGCTACCCCTCTCAGTTTTATCGTATAGCTGCTGTTTATCTACTACTAGTAGCTTAATGTTTACTTGATTACAATAGTATTTAAGAAAAAAATTTATGCCTATAAATACTGGGTCCTATTTATAATATTTATAATACATTATTACTTGACATACAGCTTTATAACAAGCACACAGATTTTCAGTTTGTGGAAAGAGTGGAATGAGATATGTTTTAATTTTTTTTTGAAAGTGTAATAATTCCCCATTTCTTCAATTACATTGGATGGGAGCTTGTTGGTTATCTTACTATCAGAGTATTTATTTCCATTCTGAACTCTGGACAAGGAGGAAAAGTCTACACGAAAATTATATTTATGCCTTGTATTGTGCATATCATCTCTACAGGCCCCCACTCCCACAGTTTCACATGAAAAGACATGGAGATCTACGTGTCCTACTTAGTAAATTCACAGAAACCAATGCACGTGCTAAGAGTACTACTTTTCTGTTAATATTATGAGACTATACTGCAACTCAGAAGCAGAATGAACTAGACACAGTTTCAAACCTGTCACAAACTGATTAAGTTAGCTTGACAAGAAAAGGTGTATTACTGTTGCTTATAACAGCTGCATTAATGTTACTTTCACTTTTCCTTCTGTCACTAAGGTTCATTCATATCCTAACTTAGCTGTACTTCCAAACTTAGTGAACATTTAGCGAATCTTACAAACCACGAAAAATCAATTACAGAAGCCTTAGATTCAAAGACATGTGAAGTAAAACAGCACTCAGCAGAGTCAACAGAAGTGTATGAAGTAACAGTTAAGAAAAAGCTCACAACACAGGTCATGATGTGCACGGAGCAAGGGACAAGACAATGAAGGCAGGATCACATGTAGTGTTGTGAAGTCAAATTATATACAATCAACTGTGATACAGAAAAGCTCAAATATTTAAAGTATATAGTTAAAGGACATAATAAAATTGCAAAATTAAAGTATGATCAAATAAAATTACAATAAATAAAGGCAGAAAAAGAAATTTAAAAAATGAAGAACATGAGGCAGTGAGTTAGAGAACAGGTAGTAGAGAAGTGGGCCAGTGCAAAAGAATGGGCCAGGTTAGTAAACAAGAATGCGGATAATAAAACTGTGCTGACATAGCACGTAAAAAAAGATGTGGCTGAAAAGAGGTAGTGTGGCAAGGAAAACATATGCAAGAAAAAATCTAAAAGTAATTTCCATAAGTATCAGTGTGGATAGATTAGTGTTTAGCCACAAGTTGTTGTTAGTATACTTTACAAAAGTAGCCTTCTGTGGATTCTCCTGCCAGTTAATGTATAATCTGACTCATTTCACATATCAGAAGCCTCTCCTTTATGATTTATTTTTTGGATCAGGCTATGTTAATTAATGAAGGAATTTTCTTCCTCATTTTAAAACAATCTGATGTGAATAAACAATGAATATTGGAGAGTATTTACAATGTTAATGTAGCTGGCTCAGAAGCCCATGGAATGGATGTAGTTGGTTTGAATCCTGGTGGCAGCACCAGTATTTGGCCAACAAGGGGTGTAGAGATGGTCGATTCATGTCTTTCTTCCCAACCTCCCTCTTCAACCACACATCGAAAGGGTGCAAAAAATGGCAGCTTGTTTTGTATTATCACGTAATAGGGGAGAGAGTGTGGCAGATATGATACGCGAATTGGGATGGAAGTCACTACAGCAAAGACTTTTTTCGTCACGGCGAGATCTTTTTATGAAATTTCAGTCACCAACTTTCTCTTCCGAATGCGAAAATATTTTGTTGAGCCCAACCTACATACGTAGGAATGATCATCAAAATAAAATACGAGAAATCAGACCTGGAACAGAAAGGTTTAGGTGTTCGTTTTTCCCACGCGATGTTAGGGAGTGGAATGGTAGAGAGATAGTATGATTGTAGCCGTATTGCTACACATGTTGGTGGATCATGAGAAGTGTTGTCTGCGAATTTCCTTTTGTCTCATCTATAATTGCAAATCTTCATCCTTTCAACAGGTTTTGCAACTTTGGAAATAAAAAAACGTCCACAGGGGCCAGGTCTGGGGAGTATAGAGGAGGAGTCAGTACAGGCATTTTGTTTTTTGTGCAATAGCCATGCACCAACAGGGATGAATGTGCAGGTGGATTATCGTGATGCAAGAGCCATGAATTGTCTCACTACATTTCAGGTTGTTTGCTTTACAGCCATCGCAGCAGATCCTGATAGTACCATTGATTAACAATTTGTTGCTGTGGCATGAATTCAATATGAACCTATCCTTCAAAGTCAAAGAAAACTATCGGCATGGCTTTGGCATTTGTCCTGAAATGACAAGCTTTTTGGTTTTGGAGAAACTTTCCTGACCCACTGTGAAGACTGAACCTTGGTCTCAACATCACAACCATAGACCCATGTCTCACCACCAGTTACTATTCTCTTAAGAACATCTCATTCTCATTTGTGCAATCCCAAAAGCTCTTCACAGATTGTCTTTCTGGTCTTGACTCATGAGCTATTTGTTTGCTGGACAAAGTTGGCAGCAACATGATGCATTCCAAGATGCTGGGTCAGGATTTCATGACATAGTCCAACTGAAATGTTACATTCTTCTGCAACCTTTCGGATAGTCAATCTTTGATTTGTGTGCAGAATTTCTTTGATGTTCCTGACATGAATGTCATTGGTAGACGTGGGGCGTCCTGAACAAGGGTCGATTTTAACTTCCGTCCGGCCATTTTTATACTGTGTGAACCATTCGTATACACCTCATTCATAACACCAAGTATTGCTTAAGCATTAAGCTCTGTAAAGGTTTTCTTGAGTTTCACGTAAAATTTAATGCATTCTCTAACTCTGCCAACTCGAATTCACATACTGTGTGATACTACGTTCTACTCAATACAGCACAAAATCATTTGTACTGGATGGAATAACACAGCTTCTGAGGCTTTTTGATTCAGTCATGGAGAAGCTGGAAGACTACGTTGAAGTACTGCATATAGATATTCAATAAATAAATAAATAAACATGTAAGTAAAAAAAATATTAGTGTGCATTATTTATGAAATGCTCTTGTACAACATATTAGCATCACTGAATGCTTAACCACAAAGATTGACAACCAATGATGATACAGAATCTCATCATAAGTTTTCTTTATTCACAAATGGCTGGCATTCCTAGAAAAACATTTTCATTTGAACTATTCAAATGCTTTTTCAGCAAGGCATGCAGAATACACATTGCCACTGATGGTGGATGAAGCATTGAATGCAGCAGGGAAGTTGCTGTGTGTGTTGATGGTGTGGGCGATCAGTGGAGGTACGAGACAGCAGCTGGATTGGGTCTTATTTCTGAATCCATTACATTGTGTTTTGGTTGCTTACACTTGTGAAGGGTCTTGTGTAGCTGCCATGGAATAAAGTGATTGGTCAAATGCCCCAATGATACAGAGGCATGTTTCCAGAGGAGGGTCCTCAACCTGAGTAACTCTGTGCGAAGACTGTCATCTGCGTAAGAATCATGTCTCTGACCAACAACGCAGTGTAAGACTGCTTACAGTGGGGTTGATGCATTGAAAATGACAATTCCTGGTGTGGCTTTTCAGATGGGTGATCCATTCTTTACAAGTTTGATTGACTTGCTTATGACATCTGAAAATTTTTTGTCTTTGTGCAACAACATGGACTTGTGCATCAAAGTGTTCCAGAAGACAGGACTTCAAATGTTCACAAAGGAGCAAATGTGGCTCTGCTTAATGGCCGAATTGCTTGAGGAGGTGGAAAACGTTTGGGCTCCCATAGGGAGGAAATAAGTGCATTGTTGTTCATCCCCCATTATCTTGTTGGAAATGAAATACTATTGGAGCCAGGCAAGTTAGTTAGCCCATGGTTAAAACTTTTTGTCATGTGGTTGGAAGGCAGAATGTGCTGGACAAAGCCCAGAGACAGTGTGGATGAAAGAGCTGCCACATGACTTGAGGAGTCTGGCTGGGTGGGGGTACCCACAATGAGATACCCATGTAACAGTTCCACATTTCATTGTATCTGTTGGAGGGCAACTAGTTGATTATGTGAGAGATTTTCATGTTGCGCCATCACGGGGATGTAATAGTGACTGCTGGAGTTTGCAAACACTTTGACTGGAAGACACTAAAAGTCCCTTACTTTACCTCCTTACCAGCAGAAGTGTTCCTCACGGGGACACAGGGAAAACAGTGATCATGTTTCAGAAAGTTTACTGACAATAAAAATAAGTTTGCTTCAAAGGTAAGAACAAAAAGCACAAAATACAATGTCTCACTAGGTTCTGGTACAGAGGTGTGACAGAGCTGCTGCCAGAGTGTCACCTGATTGTTACTAGTATATAGTAACACCACTAGGAGCTTCATAGGAAAATACACTTGCAGAGAAATAAGACAAATTCTGATTAGGTCCAACACAGACACAGAAAAGTCTGTCCTTAATGCAGTCTAAGTCCACAAAGGAAATGATGGAAGCTGAGAACAGCACTGTTGGTCCCTATGGTGAGCTTCGACAGTATCCTGAGACAATGAGGTGAGTAGCATCCCCTCAGAGGCTAGGAGAGGCTTCGCCAGCTGGAAGAACTGACTTGTGTAACCCATCTTTATAGCTACCGGCAGCAGAACACTTGTGATGTTATTTTCTTGTCATATGTTAATACTGACACAGATAGGTCTCTCAGAAGTGGCAGTGTCTGCAGGCACTGGTATCACTGTCTGCTGTCTAGTCATGGTTGCAACACAGAGAGCTCGGGATGCTGAGGCATGAAAGATCCACTTAGACTGCATGCGTGCCTGAGAGGCTGCCTCTCCCTTTTTCTGAGATCTGCAATATGGCAACATTTTTACAATGTTAGACATAGAAAATGTATTCAGTAGGTTTTTTTTAAGTTGGTTTATTCATGTAACTTGACAGCAAAGTTTATATTAAAATCACCACATAATTCCTTTGTGTTTTGGAATTGTAGGCATTCATAATTTGCTTCAACTTTTCTTGGTATATTGACAGATTAGCATCTGGTGCTGTGTAAATGCAGATGGTGCAGTCTGCTCTCAAGAACACAGTGCTTGAAATGTTCTCAACATTTAGGTTGCTAGTTTTTTTGAGTTCACAGAACAGTGTTCCATTTTGAACTAATATCAAGTAATCATGACCACTTTTGTAAGTTCTGCAACAGTAATACAGCCATACACAGAGCAATACTCAGCTGAAGGAGAGTCAGTCATCCAGTTTACCATGATGACTTAGCCTCTATTGACTTTCATGTGTTTGACCTTTTCAAGTGATATCCATGGAGATTTGTGTCAATGAAAACTTCAGCATATTGCACATAACTAAACATGATAAAATGTCAAGATTTAGTTATTATAGAGAATTTGTTGTTGTGTGGAAAGAATAAGTGAAGAAAAGCTTAGTTATATTTTGTGTTGCTATTATTTCTGTTATTACTTTAAAAATAAATTAAAATTCAAGCTTGACTTACATTTGTAACTGCAGGGGTTTACAGTATTATCCCTCTACTATAATAAAAAGGTGTGATTCTTATACAGTTTATTTGCTAGAGCTGCAAAAATTCTAGAGAAAAATATTAATTGACTAAAAATGTTTATGTGGATCTTTCAGCACTTTCTGTCAAATGTGCAGCTGATCGCAGGAAAAGATCTGAAGAAAATAATATTATGAAGACAGGCAATGAAGATATTCATATAGAGGTCCTGTATGAACCTACAGCAAATTCTGTTCCACGAGCAGATATTATATTTATACATGGACTCCATGGTGGGCCAAACAAGACGTGGAGACAAGGCAGCTGGAAACATGGAAGGGCATGTATTCAGCCCCAGCCACTAAAGAAGGTTGTACAAGCTTCATTTCAAGGTCTTACACTCTTCACCTCATGTAGATTCAGTGATTTACATGTATATTTCTTCTCCTAGATGTAGCCAGTTGTCTTGCTTATTCTTTAAAAAAAATTCTTGTTCCCAACAAAAGCCACATTTTATCACTGGACATCATCAGTTTGTATACAAACATTGTCACAAATAAACCATTGGAAGTAATTAAACATAAGCTTGTAAAATATAAAAAGCTTTCAAAAGTTGGAATTACAGACTTTCAGTGACAGTATACAAACAAACCAGTGATCTAGCAATGGTCTATATATCTGTGGCCAAGTTGACATTTCCTAAATCACCTCGGGAGAAATTATTTATCAGTAGATATCAAGTTTACAAAATATTCGGTTCTATGTAAGATTTGTTAATGATAAAATTCCAGAAACATTATTTATTTGCTTAAGTGCACAATAAGTAAGAAATGGATGCACTGCTTCAAGCATTTGACAGGAACATTCGGTTTTTGTCTGAATATAAATGTCAAAATTCAATCAACTTTATTGACTGCATCATTTTCAGCTGAAAGACTGAAAATATCCTTAGCATCTACAGAAAACCAATGACAATAGTTGTCCCTGCATTTTCATACCATCTTCACACAGACAAACTTGCAGCATACATGTCTATGTTATACAGAGCACACAAAATGCCATTGAGTAACACAATGCTTCAAAGTAAATTGAAACAGTTAGACAAACAGCAGCTGCCATTGCTTTTCAAGTTGCACTCATGGACAAGTTGTTCAAGAAAGTCATAAAAGGAATAGATAAAACAAAAATAAGTACAACAGACAGACAGCAGGACAGTATGCATTCCATATTTTGATGCCATTTCACAAATAATTACTGAAGTACTGAGGCCATACAACATAAGAATTGCTTTTTCCATCAGCTATAATATAAGTAATAGACAGCCACACAGTACAAAAACTAATAAAGGCCAATTTTTCAATTTAGACTTCTATAAAATAAAATGTAATGAGTATCTAGCACAATATATGAGCCACATTTTATGAAACTTACAGACTAGATTTACAGAACATACAACTGCATTATGTATAACACCCCTAATAAATCTGCCATAGCTACCCATATTAGTGGATAGCTATGGCAGGAAATGCTTTTTCACAACAGAGCCAATACTCTAATACTACCTCATAAATTAAATAAAGGCCACATAATGTATTTCTCCAAATACATGGCTAAGCAATAGCAAACATTTTGAGAAGTTTCTCAAGTGTATTACATAATACACAATATACTGAGATAATAAGTCATGGAATACCCCTTAATATCATGTTGAACCTTCTTTTGTCTAGCATAGTGTGGTAGCTCAATGTGGTGTGAACCCAGAAAGTTGTTGGAAGCCCCTGCTGAAATATTGAGTCCTGCTGCCTCTATAGACACCCGTATTTGCGAAAGGTTTGCTGGTGCAGGAGTTTGTGCATGAACTGACCTCTTGATTACGCCACATAAATTTTCTATGCGATTCATGTTGGGCAATCTGGGTGGACAAATTCTTCACTCAAACTGTCCAAAATGTTCTTCAAACTAATCATGAACAACTGTGGCCCAATGACATGGCGCACTGTCATCCGTAAAAATTCCATCATTGTCTGGGAACATGAAGTCCACAAATGGCTGCAAATGGTCTCCTTGTAGATGAACATAACCATTTCCAGTCAATGATCGGTTCAGTTGGACCCGATGACATAGTCCATTCTATGTAAAAGCACACACCATTATGGAGGCACCACCAGCTTGCGCAGTGCCATGTTGACAACTTAGGTCCATGGCTCTATGGTGTCTGCACCACACTCAATCATACCATCAGCTTTTAACAGGTGAAATCAGGTTTCATTGCACTTGATTACAGTTTTCTAAGCATCTAGGGTCCAACCAATGTGGTAAAATGCACAGGAGAGGCACTAAGGGTGATGTTGGGCTGTTAGCACAGATACTCACGTCAGTTGTCTGCTACCATAGCCCATTAACACCAAATTTTGCTGCACCGTCCTAATGGATACATTCATCAAACATCCCACATTGATTTCTGCTTTTATTTTGGGCAGTGTTGCTTGTCTGTTAGCATTGACAGATATACAAAAACGCTGCATCTGTTGGTTGTTAAATGGAGGCCATCAGCCACTGCGTTGACCAGGGTGAGAAGTAATGCCTGATATTGGGTATTCCTGGCATAGTCTTGACAATGTGGATCTCAGATTTCTGAAATGGAATGCCCCATGAGTCTAGCTCCAGCTATTCCTATTGTGTGGTCGTAATCACATAGGAAATCATTTAACATGAATCACCTGAGTGCAGATGACACCTCTGTCAATGCAATGTCCTTTTATACTGTATACACACATATCACCATCCGATAACTTTTGTCACCTCAGTGTAACTTGTTACTGCCACCTCCTCTATAATGATTGAAACTAAGAAAAGCAGAGTGGGTCATCCAGTTCATCAGAATGGTTTGTTATCAAGTAAATATGCTGAAATCTTTGTATTGATGTAGCTTTAAAATTAGGAATAAACTGTGTTTATCTAAGAAAATTCTAATTACACTGACAGAAAAAAATAAATAAAAATAAAAATTGTACACCTGCAAAGACATCAGTTTTGATCTGGTAAAGGCATATGTCACCTAGGGGATAGCAGATGTATTAATAATGGTTTGAATGTAATCCACCAACAGATAGCATAGTGGCATAGTTATCTGGGTGCCAACTGTGTCTACTCTTTAGTAGGGAATGCTCACAGATGGAAGGCTCAGTGTGCTGTAAACATGTGAAGATAGCAGGCAACCATGCCACAGGTATTCACTCATGACTCCTACAGCCAACTGAGTTAGTTTGAAAGGGGTCAAATTGTGGTCTTCCAAGTGGTGGGATGATCCTTTCGGAGAATTGCAACACAAGTTGGATGTGCTGCATCAGTTGTGCAATGCTGCTGGTACTACTGATCATATGAACATTCACATATGCATAGACAAGGATCTGGATGGTCATGCAGTACAGATGCCTGCCAGGATTGTCATATTGTAAGGCCAGTTGTGACAGATCGTAAAGCTACCAAAATACTGAAAAGAGGGATTGTGAGTCCAGACATTTCAACGTGAACTGTTGCAAACCGATAATTAGCAGTGGGACTATGGGCACACACACTTCTAGTCCATCTTACACTCATGTTGCAGCATTTATATGCACGGCTTGACTGGTGCTGTATGATGGAATGGCATTCCATGGTCTTCAGCATGAAGGCAGATTCTACTAGCACGCAAGTGATGGTTGTTTGTGCATACAATGTGGACCCAATGAGTGCTGTGTCATAGACTGCATTTGTCCAAGACACACTGGCCCCAAACCAGCCCTTATGGGCCTGGGTGTGATAAACTACACCTCTTGTTCATCTTTGGTGTTCATGAAGGGGCTGCTACCCAGCACTCAGTGCATGCAGAATGTTGTTAGGCTCGTTCTTGCTACAGGAAGGTGATATGTTGTTCCAGCTGGACAGTGCTCACCAACACACTGCCCAAGTAACTCAGTGTACTCTGCAAGATGTGCAACAATGTTCCTGGCCAGTATGATCTTCGGACTTGTCTCCAGTCGAGCACATGTGGCATATGATGAGATGAAAAGCAACTAATGTGACTTATCAACCAACAAGTCTTACAGAACTTCACAAAAGGTCAACCAGGCATAGCAATATGTATTACAGGGCAGTATTCACAATCTATAGGATCTAATGGACGCCAGAATCAGTGCCTGCACTGCCACCCATGGAGGCAACATCACTCACTGATACGGGTGTTTCGGCATGGGTTATTACATGGTACCTCAGAACCACTTGTGCCATTGATCTGTAAATGTAATCATTTCATGTACTTCATACACACTGTTGCAGCAGTAAATCTTGAATGAATTTGAGAACTTCTAAAAGGGCATACTATTTTTTTTTCTGCCAGTGTATGTAAAAGTTATGTGCATACTGTCTATATCTTGATTTACTATGTAACTTCAAAATGCTTTTTATTTACAAGGCAGTGTATTTCAGTACCTGTATGGTCTATGGACTACTTTTATTTGCATAAAAGTTAATAATCAGACACCAATGTTCTCATTCTGCAAGTACCTTATCACATTTGTTCACAATTAAATTGGTTATTCTGTGGTTGTTCATTTTATCTCTGCCTAAAGATAATACAGTCCTTCATCTAATCATACAGTAGCATCTTGGTCTGTAAATTTACAACAGTGACTAGGAGTTTCTCATGTGATGCTCAACATGAGATCATACTATCCAAAATTTCCCCTTTTCATACAACTAATCTTTTATCAGCCATCAAATTTACTTAACTCTTTTACATCCCATGAATCTCCATCTGAAAACTTTCCACAGCCACTTGGCACTTAGCTTTCTGTTTTCCTTGGCTGCAAAATTCACCATTTATAAATATCAATACTACCACAACAAAGCGTCTGATACATCAGTCATACTGGTAGTCACATGCAAACAATGCCCCGTTTCTTACAAAGCTGCCTCTAGAATCAGCAACGTAGTTGTCACATGGATGTATTAAAATTTAGAACTTCCTTAATGCTTAGCTCTTGATTATGAAGTGTCTGGAACACATGGTGGTACTGGATACGTGAAGTAAACTTAAGTCACCACGGATTCCTCATGCATATTGTATAGGACAGATACAATACTATTCACGTCTGAACTTCTTATATGACTTTAAATTCCAACTATGAGCAGTACTACCAAAAAGGATCACTGAAATGTGGTTTCTAGGAAGATCATGAGAATGAGAAGCAATGGGAAAGTGATGACTCAAAACATGAGGACCTAGCAGACATGAAAAAAACATACTCAGCCTGCTGGCCCCGTGACTGGTTGCCACTAGATTGTCCAGGAGTACGTGTGATAGCAGTTAACTACTCCACAGATGCAATGCTTTGGTGCCCTGTTGGAGTTAAACAACCACCACGGTTTGTATAACACAATATTTCACTTCTTATTTAAACCTTCTTGTATTATAGTTTTTATAGTTTATAGTTGTAAATTGTTGTAGTTGTGCTGGGAAAGTCCATGAGCTACAAGCGCTAATAGAAAGCGCAGAAGCTGAAATCGTTATAGGTAGAGAAAGCTGGCTAAAGCCTGAAATAAGTTCTGCAGAAATTTTTACGAAGTCTCAGATGGTGTTCAGGAAAGACAGATTAGGCAGAATTTGTGGTGGAGTGTTTGCGTCTGTCAGTAATGGTTTATCTTGTAGTGAAGTCGAAGTAGATACTCTGTGCAAATTGGTATGGGTGGAGGTTATAATTAACAGCCGAACTAGGTTAATAACTGGCTCCTTCTACCGATCCCCAGACTCCAATGATATAGTTGCTGAACAGTTCAGAGAAAATTTGAGTCTCGTAACAAATAAATACCCCACTCATATGGTTATAGTTGGTGAGGACTTCAACCTTCCCTCGATATGTCGGAGAAAATACTTGTTCAAAACCAGTGGTAGGCAGAAAACATCTTCCGAGATTGTCCTAAATACTTTCTCCAAAAATTATTTCAAGCAGTTAGTCCATGAACCCACGCGAATTGTAAATGGTTGTGAAAACACACTTGACCTCTTAGCCACAAACAATCCAGAGCTAATAGAGAACATCATGACTGATACAGGGATTAGTGATCACAAAGTCATTGTACTAGGCTCAATACCGTTTCTTCCAAATCCACCAGAAACAAACGCAAAATAATTTTATTTAAAGAAGTGGATAAAGTGTCACTAAAAGCCTTCCTAAGAGACAATCTCCATTCCTTCCGAACTGACTATGCAAATGTAGACGAGATGTGGCTCAAATTCAAAGATATAGTAGCAACAGCAATTGAGAGATTCATTCCTCATAAATTGGTAAGAGATGGAACTGATCCCCCATGGTACACAAAACAGGTTCGAACACTGCTGTAGAGGCAATGGAAAAAGCAGGCGAAGTTCAGAAGAACGCGAAATCCCGAAGATTGGTTAAAATATACAAACACGCGAAATTTGGCACGGACTTCAATGCGAGATGCCTTTAATAGGTTCCACAACAAAAAATTGTCTCAAAATTTGGTAGAAAATCCAAAGAAATTCTGGTCGCATGAAAAGTACACAAGCGGCAAGACGCAGTCAATACCTTCGCTGTGAAGTGCCGATGGTACTGTTACCGACGACTGTGCCACTAAAGCGGAGTTATTGAATGCAGTTTTCCGAAATTCCTTCACCAGGGAAGACGAATGGAATATTCCAGAATTTGAAACACGAACAGCTGCTAGCATGAGTTTCTTAGAAGTAGATACCTTAGGGGTTGCAAAGCAACTCAAATCGCTTGATACGGGCAAGTCTTCACGTCCAGATTGCATACCGATTAGGTTCCTTTCAGATTACGCTGACACAATAGCTCCCTACTTAGCAATCAAATACAACCGCTCGCTCACTGATAGATCTGTACCTACAGATTGGAAAATTGCGCAGGTTGCACCAGTGTTTAAGAAGGGTAGTAGGAGAAATCCATCGAACTACAGACCTATGTCACTGACGTCGGTTGGCAGTAGGGTTTTGGAGCATATACTGTATTCAAACATTATGAATCACCTTGAAGGGAACGATCTATTGATACATAATCAGCATGGTTTCAGAAAACATCGTTCTTGTGTAACGCAGCTCACTCTTTATTTGCACGAAGTAATGGCCGCTATCGACAGGGGATCTTAGGTTGATTCCGTATTTCTGGATTTCCGGTAAGCTTTTGACACCATTCCTCACAAACGACTTCTAATCAAGCTGCGGGCCTATGGGGTATTGTCTCAGTTGTGCAACTGGATTCGTGATTTCCTGTCAGGAAGGTCGCAGTTCGTAGTAATAGATGGCAAATCATCGAGTAAAACTGAAGTGATATCAGGTGTTCCCCAGGGAAGTGTCCTGGGACCTCTGCTTTTCCTGATCTACATACATGACCTGGATGACAATCTGAGTAGTTCTCTTAGGTTGTTCGCAGATGATGCTGTAATTTACTGTCTAGTAAGGTCCTCTGAACACCAGTATCAGTTGCAAAGCGATTTAAAAAAGATTGCTGTATGGTGTGGCAGGTGGCAGTTGACGCTAAATAACTAAAAGTGTGAGGTGATCCACATGAGTTCCAAAAGAAATCTGTTGGAATTCGATTACTCAATAAACAGTACAATTCTCAAGGCTGTCAATTCAACTAAGTACCTGGGTGTTAAAATCACCAACAACTTCAGTTGGAAAGACCACATAGATAATATTGTGGGGAAGGCGAGCCAAAGGTTGCGTTTCATTGGCAGGACACTTAGAAGATGCAACAAGTCCAATAAAGAGACAGCTTACACTACACTCGTTCGTCCTCTGTTAGAATATTGCTGCGCGGTGTGGGATCCTTACCAGGTGGGATTGACGGAGGACATCGAAAGGGTGCAAAAAAGTGCAGCTCATTTTGTATTATCATGTAATAGGAGAGAAAGTGTGGCAGATATGATACGCGAGTTGGCATGGAAGTCATTAAAGCAAAGACGTTTTTTGTCACAGCGAGATCTATTTACGAAATTTCAGTCACCAACTTTCTCTTCCAAATGTGAAAATATTTTGTTGAGCCCAACCTACATAGATAGGAATGATCATCAAAATAAAATAAGAGTAATCAGAGCTCGAACAGAAAGGTTTAGGTGTTCGTTTTTCCCGCGCACTGTTCGGGAGTGGAATGGTAGAGAGATAGTATGATTGTGGTTTGATGAACCCTCTGCCAAGCACTTAAATGTGAATTGCAGAGTAGTCATGTAGATGTAGGTGTAGATTGGTCATTCTGAATAATACCTTCATACAATTAAAAAATATTTCAGAATAAAAATGTCACAAATACAAATAAAAACTGTTGTTAAATAAGGCAATGACTTAGCAACTTAATTGTTTCGGTGTGTCCTACAACAAATTTAAGGATCTGGAATCCTGAGATAATGTGAACTGTCAGGTTTTTGCAGACAATTTTGCAATACTTTCAGAAAAATCTGACAGAAGCAATTACTCAACTAAATATTCTTTGGAGAAAAAAAGACCAGGTCTTACAGCTATGGCTGAAATAACAGAATTCATGATAACAATATTAGAGAAGGAAAGTTGCTGCTCACCATATAGCGAAGATGCTGAGTTGCAGATAGGCACAACAAAAAGATTGTCACAATTATAGCTTTCGGCTATTAAGGTCTTTGTCAACAATACACACACATACACACACAAGGATACTCATGCGAAAGCAACTTGCACACAAGACTGCAGTCTCAGCCAACTCATGTAATTCATGATAAATGTAAAAAACGCACCAAAATAAACTGAAATACAAATAGGTAAAATAGAAAGATTTAGTAAATTTAAATATTTTGGAGAAATCATACAGCAAAATGGACTAGAAAAATTTGCAATAGATGGAAGGGCTAAGGAATGAAAAGAGCCTATGGTTTGACAAGAAATAACTACAAGAAGAAATGAATAGTTAGGAAAACAAAACAAAAATACTATACCACAGGGGAAATCCAGAAAGTTTATATGTATGTGAATGCTTAAAGATGAACTATGAGCTGGGCAGAAAATAGGTTCTGAAAAACGGACTATTAGAAACAAAATGTGCATAGACAAACTGCAGATGGCCACAGAATGAGAAGTAACAAGGAGATCTACAAAAATATTGAGGAAATGCCAGACATAATAGTAATGTGGAGATTAATCTCCTTTGGATACCTCTGCTGAATGAATGAGAACAGTCTAATGAAACAAATATATTGTATTTGTGGGAAAGGAAAGTGACAGGAATATAAATTACAGAAATAAGAAAAACCTAGAAAGAAACACCATCAAAGAGTCATAAATAACAGAAAGAGATATTTTTAAGAATAAAATAAAGGCTTCCAAAGCAGAAGAAATAAGAAATGAGGAACAACAAGGACAGAAGAAAGGAAAAGACAACATAGGGATAAGATTCAGGAGTACTTTCAAAATGAAAACAACAGACAAAGAGTATGTTAGAGTATAAGGACTTTTCTGGAGACTAGAAATCTACACTGTAGGAATCAGCATCAGTTTTGAAAAAGACGGTCGTGTAAAACCCAGCTCGCGCTATTCGTCCACGAGACTCAGAGGGCCATAGACACAGGTTCACCGGTAGATGCCGTGTTTCTTGACTTCTGCAAGGCATTCGATACAGTTCCCCACAGTTGTTTAATGAACTAAGTAAGAGCATATGAACTATCAGACCAATTGTGTGATTGGATTGAAGAGTTCCTAGATAACAGAACGCAGCATGTCAATCTCAACGGAGAGAAGCCTTGCGAAGGAAGAGTGATTTCAGGTGTGCCGCAGGGGAGTGTCATAGGACCGTTGCTATTCACAATATACATTTATGACCTTGTGTATGTGGAAGTTCACCGAGGCTTTTTGCAGATGATGCTGTGCTGTATCGAGAGGTTGTAACAATGGAAAATTGTACTGAAATGCAGGAGGATCTGCAGTGAATTGACGCATGGTGCAGGGAATGGCAATTGAATGTCAATGTAGACAAGGGTAATGTGCTGCAAATACATAGAAAGATAGATCCCTTATCATTTAGCTACAAAATAGCAGGTCAGCAACTGGAAGCAGTTAATTCCATAAATTATCAGGGAGTACGCATTAAGAGTGATTTAAAATGGAATGATCATATAAAGTTGATCATCGGTATAGCAGATGCCAGACTGAGATTCATTGGAAGAATCCTAAGGAAATGCAATCCAAAAACAAAGGAAGTAGGTTACAGTACACTTGTTCGCCCACTGCTTAAATACTGCTCAGCAGTGTGGGATCCGTACCAGATAGGGTTGATAGAAGAGGTAGAGAAGATCCAACGGAGAGCAGCGCGCTTCGTTACAGGATCATTTAGTAATCACAAAAGCATTACGGAGATGATAGATAAATTCCAGTGTAAGACTCTGCAGGAGAGACGCTCAGTAGCTTGGTATGGACTTTTGTTAAAGTTTCGAGAACATACCTTCACGGAGAAATCAAGCAGTATATTGCTCCCTCCTATGTATATCTTGCGAAGAGACCATGAGGATAAAATCAGAGAGATTAGAGCCCACACAGAAGCATACCAACAATCCTTCTTTCCATGAACAATACGAGACTGGAATAGAAGGGAGAACCGATAGAGGTACTCAGGGTACCCTCCGCCACACACCGTCAGGTGGCTTGCAGAGTATGGATGTGGATGTAGATGTAGATGTAGAAACTAAAGTTGTTAAGTGATTCTAGTTGGTACAAATAAAGATAAAATTTTAAAAAAATAATATCACAACATTTGAAACTTTACATGAGGAAGGAAGCACATAACTGAATAACCTTTATGCTACAGATTATCTACATGTTAATATGTATATGATAAGTATTACAGAGCTGTAGGCCTACTTGGTCTCCTTTTTGAGAACGCAGTGAGATATGAAGCTCCCCTACACTCCAGTCAGGGCTCTAAGCCTTGTAGCATGTAATCGAAAAAGGCGTGAATATATATGCTGTCTAGGAGATAAAGCTATTGGCTTATGTTCTTTTTTTTATTTTTCCCCTGGTACAATCACATGAGCAATTCAGAATGCTGTTCCCAGCATCAACCAGCCACTGGTCATCTTCAGACTAAACATACATCAACACAATGCACATGTGATTGTGTCAGAAAAAACTATAAAAATGATATGTCTGGATATAATCCTGTATATGAGTCTTCTGAAATTTGTTTCAAAGTGTAATTTCATCATGAATTTTTGTTTCTTGGTGTTATGCCTGATCTCTATGACAGTGTAAAGCCCTTCAAAGATGTTAAATGACAGGAAATATTTACAAGGATAGCCTGAACAGAATTATGAAACAAAATGTACTTAGGTTTAAGCTGTTAATTAACTATATTATTGGGGAACTGAAGAAACATAAACTATGAGCAGAAAAAATTAAAATATTTGTTTTAAGTTCAAGGTACAGTCAAGTAACATGTCATATACCACAAGGTCACAACTTGTAACATCCAAGCCATTAGAGAAAGAGTAAAGAATCAGATGAGAAGGAAGGAAGCAAAAAATCAACCTTTCTGAAAGAAACCTCAGAACATTCACCTGGAGTGATTTAGGTTAAATGTGAAAAACATAAATCAGGATTTCCAAACAGTGATTTGCATCCACTTCTCTGACATACTATTACAGTATATTAACAACAATTCTGTCTTGCTTAGCATCCCTAAGTTGTCATGTGGTTTTCAATGGAATGCCTTATACCAGATGGGCACTTGATATAAAATAAGTTTTCAATTGACACAATGTGCTGATTACTATTTTTAATATTAATTTCTTTTTACTTATGTTTTCATGTTTTTCTCAACCATTTAGATAATAATGTGCGCATTTTAACATTTTCAGTGTGAAAAGTGGATCTCACTTTTTTTTTGTCTTTGTTATTTTTATTGCTACCCAATAGATCATGTGTAAGTTTAGTTTGCACATTTTGAATGATCAGTCAAGCAAATTCCCACATATCTTTCCAGCACATCAATGATCGAAAGAAGCTGTAAAATGATAGAGCTTTTGTGCAGGATTGGTGTAGGAAATTACCCAATTGTTTGGGTAGGCCATTCAAAAGGTGGACTGTTTGTGAAGCAAATAATAGTTTATGGTAAGTAGAACTATGTAATAAGTTGCAGTTTTAAAAGTGCTGCTTTATGTTTATTTCTTATATATGTACATTTGAAGTAATTACTTTCACACCCTACAACAATGATTACCATTTCATAAATGCAATATATCCACCATGCTCAGCTTACTGACAGTTAATGCTATACATTACAGCACAAGAAAGTGGCAAAGAAAATTTAGCTGGTCTGTACCGTAATACGAGAGGAATAATGTTCTACAGTGTGCCTCATCGTGGATCTGTCCCTGCCAAGATAAACTTGCCATTTCTCAGGCAATCCATCGAACTGACAGAAGTACATGCAAGTAATGTATAACAATAGCTAACACACAATAACAACAAATTTGTAAAATTTCAGTAACCTGATGGGAAACAAACAAGCACTAATCCAACAGCTGTTCTTCTATGAAAAAGATCAATGTTTCTCCTCTTAGTCAAGAAGTGTACATCTGTTCTTTGTGCAACACAAGTAGAAAAGTACCGAAATACCCTCTGGTTTGATTTTCAGTCTTTATACTGAAAATGAATTCTCTACCCTATGCAGAGTTTACCTGTGTTGAGCTTTTGCAGGCTCAGAAAGGAAGGTGTAGAACCCTGTCAGGCTCAGAAAGGAAGGTGTAGAACCCTGTGAAGTTCAAGCTTCTAAGAGGTGGAATTAGTCTGCATAATTTGTGCACACTGCCCTTGAAAGGCAGTGAGCCAGAATTGAAATTTGATTTGGTACACAGTATTAACTTGTCATGCATATGTCAAAATATTCGTGCACTTTTCCTTTACCTCTTAGTTCTCAATCGGTAGAAATTAGTCTGGGCCAAGTATCATATTTGCCTCACTAACTGCAATTGTCTGCTGTCAGCCTTGAACCTCTCTTTTTATGTAAACTATGAGAACTGGAATAGGTAGTGCCCCATTCACTTTATCATATCAAATATCATTTGCCCTATATGTAGTTAATGCACCTAAAAAAATTCTTGCAAGAGCAACTATGAGTTTGCCAGGAGAAAATACTTCAACTAGGACTGAAGTACTCAGAGGCTTTTGTTAACACACTTCCACTTGAGGAAGTGCTGAAGACTTTTTCAAACAGTAATATAGGATGAAATCATTCAATAAGTTTGTTTGATTATCTCATGTTCAATAAATGGTTTTTGTTATTCCTTTTAAACAAAATATGATATCATCCCAAATTTTATAAATTGGTAAATATACTGTCAGTTTATGGGTCTCTTGCTCATTAAGTAGAGGCACCCATGAGGTTCTAGATGAACACCTATTGCTGATGAGATTGCTCACTTTTGGGATAAAAACACTCTTTCTGTCTTAACCGACTTGTCTCAAAATATTTCCCATGTAACATCAAAAAGTTTTTTCACTTTATCACCAGTGTTGACAGTATAACTTATGAAGTTTGTTACATTTAGTTTCTGCAGAGAGAGAGAGAGAGAGAGAGAGAGAGAGAGAGAGAGAGAGAGAGAGAGAGAGAGAGAGAGGGGGGGGGGGGGGGGGGGGGGGGTGGAATGGTTGTATCATTAGGACACTCAACATTGTGGTCATTGGTGTCCTTACAAGAAAATTTTGAGATGCATAAAGTTAAAATACTTAAAACTAAGAGTTAAATTTTGAAACTAAAATTATATCTAATCCAGTCTGTGCCATTTGTACTCATTCATTAAAAATATACAGTACATGAAACTCACTTTATTTTCATTTTTTCGAAATCAATTGTTACAATAATGTAAGGGGGAACTATGATTAGCTAATCACTGAGGGAAAGAAGGATGCACCAACCACTTAAAACATATTAAAATCTATTATCCAGCATGAATCATTGTCTAATTGAAATGTGAACTGTTAACTGTGATTTAATGCTCTTATAAAGTACATTTCTAAATTAGACATTTCAAGTATAGGAGGCTGAAATGTTACTATTTAAATTGGTACACTTCAATACCTAACTTCCAATCCAACAATAAGTAACAGGTGGTGTAATTCAGCAAATTTTATGGCTCGTCCTTTCAAAATGTTGCCAGCTATTTCTTCTCTGACACTGTCAGCCAATTTGCAGCACACTAACTATGAAATGGTTTACTTGAAATGCAGAATGCAACTTTAAAACATTTATTACAATTTTCTATCAGCATGCTCTTGATGCCACAAAATTTGTTCAACACTGTGTCATGTATTGTAATCACCATGCTTTTTTTATAATTCTACATAATTAAGAGTGGAGTGCATGCATTGTCGTTCACTAGATTTTTTACAACCTATAATTAAGGTTTTACAATTCTGCATATCCGACTACCTAGTTAACGCAGATATGTTTTTGTGCGAAGTTTCATATGTAATAATAGTTTAACAAAATTACTGTGACCAACTTGCATAAATATAAGATCTTACTCACCCAAACAATGCCTTATACAAAAAATGCTAATTTCTTCAGCATTATGTAAATGTGGATATTCTTACATGTTTTCAGTGTAATCTTGTTATGTGTTATTTGATACACTTAATACTTTTTGTACCAGAATTAAAATATATCAATAATTAATTGTTTGCCTTGGCAATTATGAAGACCATTACAGTACAGTATTAAAGTACATTTACTGAAAGAACAGACGCTATGAAGATCTTTACAGTACATTATTAAAGCACATTTATGGAAAGAACAGAGTAGGCTGACTAATTACAATCCAGAAATTTGTTTATTATCAATAATGCAAGTTTAAAATACCGACATACCAAACTGGTCATCAGCTGAACTGGTATTGGTCTGTTCTTAATGTATTGCTCCATTCTGCTAAATCACAAAACAAATTAAATTTTGGAGATAGAACTCCACTATCATCACAGTACAAGTGCTAATAACAGTAACCTAATAATGATAAATTATGTTATGGAAGATAATTAGTCAGAACTTCACTATCATCACAGTACAAGTGCTAATAACTGTAGCCTAATAATGGTAAATTATCTTATGGAAGCTAGTCAGTCATTCAAATATTAAGTTACAGCATCCTGCATCAAGTATTCTATGATTTCTGTAAGATTATTTCCTTGCTCTTCCCTTTATAGGGCCTATAGTAATATTGAGTGTGGTTTTTTCCTGTTACACTATTAGATATTTTCATTTCCATATACTGTGGAGTCAGAGTGTACAGGATGTCCAGAAAAAAAGGTTGCAATATTTACAGAGGATTCTATATGCATCAAGAGAAAGGAAGAAGTTCCTATAAACATTTGTCATTAACCTCATATCTTCAGTGTTATGGCCTGTGTGTGTGAGGAGCATATCTTGCACTCCGAGTACTTTGGCATGAGACAAACGAGGAAACAGCATACACACTAGACATTTATGCAGCACAACACGTTTGCTTTGGTATCAAACAAGCACCCAATGCAAGAACACATACAGTACTCCACAGCATACTATAGTATGTACTGTTTCATTCAGGTATGTTATTGTCATCTGGTGTACCTGTGGTGTTCAATTGATGCATTACTTGTTGTGACACAGCAGTATACTACTGTAATTTGTTTCCATGTCCACCACCAGATGTACAACTTGCAATGGTCTTATTATTCAACACATGAGATGGCAGAAATGGTCTTCTGCTACAGGCAAGCAGATGGAATCAGCCTACGGGCATTTTACAGACAAGCAGATGGAATCAACCTACAGCCATGTAACCTGTATGTTGCCAAATAATCCACAGTGCCATACACCATCATCAAACATGTTTAGTACCCTGTTCCAGCAACACTTGGAAATGGGATCCTTTATGTGACAAACACAGGCTCATGGCAGACCTTGAACAACTCACACATCTGATAAGGAGCAATGGGTATTAGACTATCTGGAGGACAACCCTAGAATGAGTGCCAGAAGAATAACTGCAGGTGCTGCTAAGTCTGTTGTCTGGACCATTCTCCAAGAACAGTTGATTTTCCCCTAACATGTGCAGTGCATCCAAGCTCTGCTGCTGCACAATTGGGATGCCAAATTGCAATTCTGCCAGTGGTTTCTCCAAATGCATGCTCATGATCTGCAGTTCATGGCAAAGGTGTTGTCTCACAAGAGGTGGCATTGTGAAGTACCAAAATGCACATATATAAGCTGATGGCAACCAGCATGTGCTTGAAGAGAGTTGACATTAGCACCCATTTATTATCAATATTTGGGCAGTTACCCATGGGGACAGAGTGCTAGGTCCCAAAGTTTTACATAACACATAGGTATCACCAATTCCTTAGGAACCAGTTGCCTTTGTTGCTGGGGAATGTATCATTACATGAATAACTGCAAGTGTGGTAAGGCATGCTGGGCCACTGGCCCATTTTCAGCTTTGGATGAGGCAACAGCAAACATGAGTCTTTCAGGAGAGATGAATTGGTCTGGGAGTGCTAATTCCTTGGCCTACCTGTTCTCCTGACCTTAACTCGGTTGATTTTTTTTGCTTTTGGGACACATTAAGACCTCTGTGTATGCAGTGAACACACTAGGAGAGTGCTCAATGCTTGCAACACATTCCGGCAACAACCAGAGGTGTTCCAAGAAATGCTTGATTCTATGAGGCATAGGGTGGAAGGCTGCATTACAATGGATTGCAGTCAGATGAAGTGCATGGTGTGGTTAGAGCAGAGACATGGTGATCATTTGCAGTAGAAGGTAATAGACAAAACCTCCAAAGATATGAGGTTTATGACCAATGTTTATAGGAACATTTTTCCTTCCCTTGTTGCATACTAACATCTTCTGTAAATACTGGAATCTTTTTTTCAGACTCATTGTATAGTTTCAGTTGACAGACTCTATTGTTCCTCAATCACAATCCACACTTCATCCTACTGACACACAATCCTATGTCGCAATAGTGAAACAACTGCAGATAAGGGATAACATATCTTGTCAGTATTCTTCATACAGGCCTCTTTATGTGTGTCCTCATTTTGCTAAATTTCCATATCCATGCTATCCTCCAGAGTAACAGCTCGTACCTCTCCCTCTGTAATCAGAAAAGGGTGCCCTGAATAGCATGGTATTTATAATCTGTTTTGTACATCAATTGGACAGCTGGAAGGGTGGTTAGGAAGTAGAAGCTTTTGAGCAATTTATTGACTGAATGACTTCTCAACAATACCCCCCCCCCCCACCCCCACCCCCCAAGTATTGCATGTTCATGCATTAAACACATTTGAATTCAATTTTGAGGATACATATAGAGATTATTACAGAGTACGTGATACTAATTCTATGGTTGGAGAAAGTTTGGTAAAACATGGTCTTAAAAGTATGATCTGTGTTGCAATTCTTAGTGTATCTCAAAAAACTCCATCTCAGTGACGGTGAGGACTGACTTCATCATTCATAAAGTAAAGTGATATTCTCTGTTAATATTGTCAATCCTCAACTTGAATCCTGAATGGCCTTGTTGTTATATCATGAATATTTACTCAATGGGCATTTGAACAACAACATGGAAAGCTGATGACTCAAGAGATGAGAGTAGGTTGTAGGCATTATGCATTATGAAGAGCTGTCACCAGACAGCAAGTGACAGCTCACCAGCTTCTAACACAGGGGTTGAGAATAGGACTGGTCTGCTGCCAACTTAATCACCTAATGCTAACACAGCACTAAAGGTTTCCCTACACAAAAGTCTATCTATGCCTAAAGCTCCTCTCTTCCTAGGGTTTTTAACTATATGTATTGAAACAGTGATGAGCACTCTCAGAGCTTTAATAGGGACATTCTACATGATTCTAAATGCTTATGTTGTAGCATCTTCCAGTGGTATTTGTTGAGCATCTCTACAATGCTTTCAGCTTGCACAATGATCAGCTTTTCCAGAGCCTTCTGAAATACATAATATAGCTGTTTGATGGTGACTTGTGTGTTGCATGCTGAGAACATCTGATGTATGTGGTGACAGTAGTGTAAAGTGTGATCCATTTCTCCCTGCCTTAATCAAACAAGGATTGATCTGGAAGCTAGTGAAGCTTTCAGTCATTTGTGTGCCTGTCAATGACTAAATGCCTCTACTGTTTGGTGAATTGTTACCTTTACTTCTAAATTATTTACATTCTGCCATAACTCTCCACAGCACATTTAATTAAACAAGGATCACACCTGCAACAAAACGGGACATTCTTCCATAAGCTGGCATATATTTATAAACCTTTTTACCAGTTTCCCAGCACTTCTCCCCCCCCCCCCCCCTCCAAATCAATTTTCTCCCCTACCTATATGAGCATATCTAATTCTTTATTGGAGCACTCTTAACTATTCATAAAATGCCCAGATTTTCTCTTCTTCCTCTTCTAAAGAAACTTGGCAAAACCCTGACAGGACATCATTAAGCTCTCTAGTAATCTCCCCATTACATCATTTGTGCCTATATTTCCTCCACTACGTGAGCTATAATAAATAACTTTACAAGCTATAGTAAATAAATAAATTGTGAAATACCACATTTTACTGCAATTAGGAGAGTCTCTGTGAACTATTTAAAAGCTGTTTACCAAACTTGCCGTGAATAATATATTCAGATCAAGAAATAGGTGTAAGTAAATCTTTGAGAATGAAAAAGCAACCAAGTCAACAAATGAGTTGAAATACCTAAACCATGGGATACTGATGATCCTAAGATTAAAAACTACCATCTCTTAATTGCTGAAATGATAGTACCTAACAATGAGGCAGTGAATACAGTAGAAAGGGACGGCTTTACATGACTGATTAGTAGCACTTTTCCACAACATAAAATACTAAATCACCCTTACTTTTCAAGCAAAATAACTCAAGAAATATGTCATAAGGTGGCTAACACAATTAAAGTATTACTTTCAAAGACTGATTATATTTCTGTGACATGTGGATGTGCTTGCATAATTAAAATTTTCTAAAGTTTCACTGCACAGGTTATCTATGATGAAATCAGTGTCAAACATATAATATTGAGCATCAAGTAGTTTGAGGGACAACATCCTCCAGAAAACATAGTGATTAGTTTACAGGAAATTACAAATTTATGGGACATTCAGCTGGCAAAAATTCATATAATTATTCATGATAATGGATGAAACATAGTAAAACCTGTTAGTACTATAGAGGTGGCCTCAGTGCTTTGTTTCATTCATAGTCTTTAATTAATTGTTAACCATTGTCTGAAGGCTCATTCAAATGCAACTCACATGATAGCAACTGGCAGGAGTATCATAACTCATTTTAAACATTTAGTGATTGCACAAAAAAAATTGCATTCTAGCCAAAAAGATACCATTTGGTTTCTGTACAAATTGTAAGTAACTTTTTTCTCCCAGTAATTTACCCCTGCCACCTTTAGAATTTGAAAGAGAGTATTCCAGTCAACATTGTCAGAAGCCTTCTCTAAGTCTATAAATGCTATAAACGTAGTTTAGCCTTTCCTTAACCTATCTTCTATTAGAAACCTATAGAGTCAGTATTGTCTCGTGTGTTCCTCCATTTCTCTGGAATCCAGACAGATTTTTTTAAAATCTGGCTTCTGCCAGTTTTTCCATTTTTTTGTAAAGGATTGGTGTTAGTAGTTTGCAACCATGACATATTAAACTGATAGTTCAATAATCTTCCCACCTGTCAGTACCTGCTTTCTTTGGAATTGGAATTATTGTATTCTTATTGAAGTCTGAGGGTATTTAGTCTGAAACTAGATGGTACTTATGAGTTGAGGGACATGAAAGGGCAGCAGTAGTTGAGAAGGAAATGAGAAAGAGTTGCAGTCTATCCCCAAAATTATTCAATCTGTATATTGAACAAGCAGTAAAGGAAACAAAAGAAAATTCTGGAAAAGGAATTAAAGTCTAGGGAGGAAAAGTAAAAACTTTGAGGTTTGCCAGTGACACTGTAATTCTTTCAGAGACGGCAAAGAGCTTAGGAGAGCAGTTGAATGGAATTGAGAGTTTCTTGAAAGGAAGATATGAGATTAACATCAACAAAAGCAGAATGAGGCTAATGGAATGTGGTTGAGTTAAATGAGGTAATGCTGAAGGAATTAGATTAGGAAATGAGACATTTAAAGTAGTAGAGTTCTGCTATTTGGGCAGTAAAATAACTGATGGTTGAAGTAGAGAGGATATAAAATGTAGACTGGCAACGACAAGAAAAGAATTTCTGAAGAAGAGAAATTTGTTAACATTGAGTGTAGATTTAAGTGTAAGGAAGTCTTTTCTGAAAGTATTTGTACAGAATGTAGCCACGTATGCAATTGAAACATAGACGATAAACACTTTAGACAAGAAGAGATTAGAAGCTTTTGAAATGTGGTGCTACAGAAGAATGCTGAAGATTAGATGGGTAGATAACATAAATAATGAGGGATCACCAATTTAGTACTGAAGGGACACATGGGGGTAAAAATCATAGAGGGAGATCAAGAGGTGAATGTAGTAAGCAGATTCAGAAGGGCATGGTTGCAGTAGTTACCTGAAAATGAAGAGGCTTGCACAGAACAAAGTAGTGTGGTGAGCTGCCTCCCACCAGACTTCTGATTGAAAACCAGAACAAAGACATTCAAACAGATTTGGATTTCCCTCAACTTGAATCGGTGCAAGATGTCAATACACGATGGACTTCCACCTATTATACGCTTGCAACACTAATGGAACAAAAACAGGCCATTTCACTTTATCTTGCAGACTGTGACATTGCCAATCTCACTGCCGCACAGTGGGAGCTTCTAGAGCAACTTTTGAAATTTTGCAACCATTTGACGAAATAACAAAAATTACAAGTTTCAAATACTCTTACTTTTCTGAAGTTATTCCATTTGTTGTTACAGTACTGTGACACTGATAAAAGTAATACATCAGAGCTAACACCTAAATTAAGCCAGATGAGGCTGTCATATTACAAAGGTTGCAAGAATGATTTGAAGCTGTCACAACAAGTGAGAATTATTTGCTGGCTACTGCTTTATACCCATGCTTTAAAATGAATGTTTTCACCAGTCAATTGCAAAGAGAAAATTGTGAGGCAGTATATTTTGATCAATAGCCTAAAGATGAACTGTGAAATAAGCAGCAACAATAGCATGAATTCATCCCCTATTTGAACCAAGAGGATGAGAACTGAAGAGCACAGTCTAAGCCAGACTATTAACATATCTTTCATGGATTGCTTCGAAGAGGTGGTTGCAAAAAACCACAGTTCATATCAACACATCGAAAGAAGAAAATGCAGTTGCTACTGAAATAGACCATTATTTAAGCATTAAGAATGTATCACATCATGACAATCCATACACATGGTAGCAAGCAAGAAAAGATAAATTCTGTTAGGTAAATCTTGCAGCAAAATATTTGTTGGCACCAGTAAGTTTATTCAGAGCATCTTTTCTCTGAAGCTGGGAATGTCTATGAAAAGAAAAGGAGTAGGCTAAACTACTGCCTAAAAATGCAGGAAAATTGGTCCTTCTGCACCATAGTCTTCCACTTCGAAATTGAAAGTACAAGATTTCAAGTGCATAGACATTCATTATTTAAAAAAAATGAGCCCACAGAATGCATACATTTATTTTATTTGATACCTAGTTTTTTGTTAATTTTTATAATACAGAAATAATTATGTACTTATGACTGCTTTAACAATTACAAGAAAAATACATTATTGTCATTATTAAAAAATAAATCAATAGTTTCATTTTACCAATTATTTGACTACAACAAAATAGCATAAAATATCTGAAGGCCAAACAACAGCCAAACATTTGTTGCAAGTCTACTGTTTACCAAAAGTTGCCTGTCTTCATGATTTTCTATATTATGTAGTTCTTGTTTTAGAAGTCTCTGCATGTTTTCTTCAGTAAAGTCATGTCTGCTTCCTCTGACACCCACTTCCCTTCAATCTCATTTTTCTGCAGTGATAAATTTTTGTAACCACAGGTTAAGCTAGCATATGAAACCATCATCATCGTATGAAAGTATCATTACCATACTCATTGTAAGTGTCAATCCAACACACCAAGAGGAAAGTAACAGTATGGAGAATAGCATTGTTTCAAGAGTATAAAATGACTTACTCGCATGATGTATATTACCAAAATTTCAAGAAGTGTACAAGACTGAAAATAATTCTGAGAATGTGTAGATGCATGAAAAACACTGATATTATTTTTTTAAAGAGTATGTGCTTCATTGAAAGGCAAATTTATATGCACAAAACTATTCATTATCATTATACTTGCTTCATTCCTTACAATATAATGTAAAACAAAGTGGGAATAAAATTTACTTACCACATGTACTTTTTTGACAGATTGTCATAATGTCTTGGAGCTCCATGAAAAATTTCTTTCCCTTGTAAATAGAAATCTGTTACAAGCTGAAGTCTGCAGTTTCACAGAAACAGTTCAGACATTTATGAAGCTTGTTTACTTACAGATTGTGTCAGTTGAATCAGCAGGTAAGCTATTATGTACAAGGTGACAAAAAATAGACATTTTTGGTGAAAACAATAACTGAGTTTTAGTTTGTGTTTTTCAGATGCTGGGATTGGTGAATTGTATGGTGCTCCTCTAGATCACACCAGTATATGCAAACCTGTTGATAGGTAAGACAGCACACCAGCAACATTTCCTAGTAAGCTCACATTTCACACTGACATCAATATAAAGGAACAATGAACTGCATCATAACAACATGCAGGATAAAGAGGAAGGGGAACATCAAAATATTGGTCATCTTTGTTGATTCTACTCATCTGTATACCCACAAGATTTTCAAACATTGGGAAAGCTTAAAAACACTGGCTAGTGAAAACTGAAGCAAAAATTGAATTTTTAATTTTTATCCTATCAGATGTTCCATTCAATTGTGCATCATAATCTGAGCATTTAGATGCCTTTGTTTGACCTGTTAAACCTGGTGGCACATGGACCATCAGTCACATTCCCTCTTGAGTATGTGGTTTGATACACACATTTCTTTTACTTTCAATGATATTCAAAGATATTTCAAAGATTATTCAGCACAGTTTTAGTCATGAGTTAGTTTCTCTACATGTAATTTTTGTCTGCAACTGTCTTCAACTTATATCTCTGGTTTGTTTGTCTGTGGAACTGCAAGGACATTCTTCTCCAAATGGCACTGTTACAAGTAATTCTCTAGATAATGAAAAGGTGGTTGACTTTGAATGCCTCACAAAGCACTCCTACAGTTGTAGGTGTCATGAGAGGTGTTGTATTTATAATTTCTCTAAGGGTGGTGAGCACCAAATTAGTATAAATTACTCTTGTAGTAAATATTACTTCTTTAGTCAGGACTACTTTAGTAAATTACTTCTGTAGTAATATACTCTTTTAGTAACTGTTCGTGAGCTCAATTTCTATTTACTTCTTTAGTTGTAACTAAAGTAGAAATACCTTTTTTTTTACTAAAGAAGTACGCCATTTCTGCACACTGCTGAAACATATATTATATTCCCTCTCAGAAAATATTGATTGTCGGCAGACATTATTGCATCACCTTGGCACAATTTATGTTCATTGCTTTAAGTTTAGAAGCTAGAAAGGATTATTAAATTGAGTTATTACAATTAGAAAATCTAAATGCTATTGCACTAATTAATGATAAGATCTGTGCATTATGAAAAAGAAACATGCTAATAATGGATTAATCTACTGTTAACCCCACCATCTGCAGCTACCAACATCCATTGTTGGTTGGTGATACATATTAATTTAAGTGCCAGTTTGAGATACGAGCTAGCAGCAACATGGAGGTAGCCAAGAAATGTTCAAAAACCATACCAAGAAATGAAAAAAGAGTGATCTGCTGAAATAATGAAAAAGTACATAACTACTATTGATTCTAAAAAGCATGATGCCAACATGCTAAAAAGGAAAAAGGATGTCTGGGAAAAAATACACATTGAGTACAATGCAGAAGCTCTTACACAAAGATCACAAGAGCAGCTTATAGTAAATTGGAAGGACATTAAAGTGAAAGCAAAGAAAATGAAAGCTAAATTTAATCAAGAACAATTTCAAACTGGCAGTGGAGTAGTTGAGATGAAGATCAACAATATAAGGCGCATGGTTGTTGATATGATGCCACAAGTTTTCAAAGGGATAGCTGTAGTTAACAGCAATGCAACATCTGAAGATAGTGTGATACCTTCAAGTAACTTCGGTGATGATAACTGCTCTGAAGGTAACAATGAAACTGCTGCAAGTGGAACTTTATCCCATACCCATAAAACTTGGCCTGCATTCTCTAGTGGGAGCTTATCAGAAGATATGCCTAGCCAAAGAGAGAGAGAACATGCGGTTGTAGTGAAGAACTGAGAGTTGTTGAAAAAAGCAGATGAGCATCATTCCATAACACAAGAGAAATACAATGCAAAAACGTTATTAATAGAAAGACAAAGAGAAATCATGGAAGAAGAGAATGACCTTAAAATGGAAATTATGAATAAGTTCAAGAACGTAATGGAGCAAACTTCAGGTTCCAGTTCTTCAGCCAATGTGCTAGTGAAATTTGGGTTTTTGTGAATGAATAAGAAAATATTCATATGTATAAAACATTTTTTATTTCCTTGATTTTTTTTTCAAATGGTTAATATGCTCTTGTTTTCTTTATGGCACACTATTTGTGTTTATCATTACAGCATCGGTACTAATTTTTGTTAACACCACATTCTAATATTTATCTGAATTCGCAGTATTATAAAATAAGTTTTTTGAGAAATAATCAAAACACTGTATGACTTTGTGTGCTCAATTAAGAAATAAAATAGAGAATCTTAATCCCCTAGCAAACAAAATAAGAAAGAAAGAAAAAAAGAACATAACTATAAAATTACACATAAATAAAATGAGTCACTCTGGTGGTTTATTTATTCATTTAAGAAGGGAGAGTCTTTACACTAACTTCTAATTTTACTAGCAAACTAGATACAATTTTAATTAAAATAATTAAGTGTAATAGACCTTCTGACAACTTGGCCTGCAGCAACTGCTTCTGGCTAAAATGCAAGTTATTCGCTGTCATTCACTCCACAGTGTCATGGTGAAACACATGTCTAACTTCTAGTCCAAAATTGTGTAGAACTCTAGCAGCCACAAAAACATTCCCACACGTTTGGTTTAAATCGCATTGTTTTAGTGAGAAGTTGGAAACATTTCTCCCAAACACCGAATGCTAGCTCTATTACACATGTGGTAGCAATATGGATTCTATTGGAGCACCGGCTCCTGTGTGGGCTTGGAACACAGATTCTGCAGCAACTCTACTATTATCCCAAATGTGTGCATCATGTGTTGAACCCAGCCAACGGCTTACCATGTTCAAAATGTTCATATTGGTATCACAGATGATTTGTATATTGATAGAAAAGAAATTCTTGCAATTTCTATACAGTTCTGCTTGGGCTACAGAAGGACCAAGTATGGGTAAGTGTACACAACCTATGGCTCCTATGACATTTGGGAATCCACCAGTTTTATACAATTCCCTTTTGTTCTTTGATATATTTTCTTGGTTTTGTGGCATGGACACATACAGTGACTTTTGCTCTCCACCAGTAATGGAGTAAAATTTACTTTGTAAGTAAATGAAAAATTTACTCCTGGAGTAATTTACTCCTTTAGTTCAGTACTATCGACTGGAAGTCGCCAATTTCCTTCCCTCTTGGTAACTTACTACTTTAGTTTCACTTACTCCTGGTTGGTGCTCACCACCCTAAGAATTGCAAGAGTTAAAGTGGTGGAATGGAAGGGGCAGGTGTGCTTACAATTTTCCAGAGGTCTCAGACATTATGTAATGTTAGATACATCAGTTATCTTGGGGATGGAAATTCAAAAAGACTCATGAAAGTAAAAGAATCTTAAGTGTAAGGAGATAAGGAACTTGAAAATTAAAATGCTGGGGCCATACATAAGAAAGGATGGGAGCAATTCTGTGAAAACTGAAGAACCTGAAAAGAAAGAAACTGTCTGATGGTAACCAGTCACAAGTTGTGGACATCCTTCAGATAGTGAGATAACTATACTGCAATGTCACTATGGTTTGGCAGTTAAGAGAAATGCTGCATCCAGTAGCCAAAATGAGTAGAGCAGTGTGAGAAGTGAATTCTACAGGCAACACTGCCCAATATGCTATTTGTTCAAAAGGCTCTGATTTGTGGTAGTGGGATGCAGAATGAAACCATTAGAGGGAATTGTACATATACAACCATTCATTTCCTGAAGTAGAGTAGCGATAAGCAATGAAAACAATAAAACATATCCCCCTCCCCCGAGGCTTGACGGATTACAGTCTTTTAGGAAAATGCCTCCATGACTGCACACAAATTCCTAATGAAAGTTTTGATCATATCATCTGTAGAAAGATACCAAAAATGTACTTTTTAGAATAATTATCTTGAGATTTAATGTTCTGGATTGTGTTGTGTGTTCCAATGATGGAATAGTAAGCAGAATTGAATTGGTGAGTTGGAAAAGTGGTCACGTCCCACACACAAAATTTTTCAGGAGCTACAAAAAGTGGTTTTCATTACACAACAGTTTTAAGCATTGCCATGGAGTTGCCATGTAGCATTTGGCCCCAGAATGAAACAATGCACACCATTACAACTTACTGAGAGAATGTGGTCAGTAATCCAGTCAGCTGGTATTGGAGATTACCCTTTTTCAAACATGATGATGTTGACATGGCAACTAACATTCCTGTGTGTGCGCATCTTTGGTTGACGAGTGGTGTACATTCAGAGCTCTCACAAAGATAACTGTTGGGCAATATTGTATTGTAAACAAGTAAATTAATACCTATTGTAAGCTATCAGTTGAAGGTTTCATATCTTTTTGTGTACTTTTTGGAAAAAGAAAACATTTTGTAGGCCCGAATTTTGGACTAGGTTTTGTTTACATTATCATACGCTGTAGGTCATGTGATCATTTCAATAACACACAGTATGTGTTGATAGCATATTCTTACACACTATCCATTTGATTCTCTAGTACGTAGCCAAAGTGAAAAATTCAGAAATAAGTGAAAAGCTCATATAGTGTAGGCTCAGTTCTTTTTTTACTTTTGTTTCGTCGCATAAATAATACATATTTAATCATTTGTATTTCTCCAGAAGTTCTGAATTAGTATCTGAATTTTAGGCCTAAACATTCTAATAAATTTAATATATTACTGGAGTAGTCTAGGAAGTTACTCTTGTTTAACTTACCTAAAGCTAAAATTTGTTTCCCATGAATGAGAAGTGTATGACTTGCCATAGGACTGTTAGTCCCAGGGTGTGGTGCAAGGGTTGTTGCAGTTTCTTTCATGTGGGTGACTGTAGCGGTGTGGGGAACTGGTGAAATAAACAAGGCTCATAGGTTGTGTAGGATTTGCTGTAGAGGTAGGAAGGCAGTGGAATAGGAGGAGAAGTTTACTGCCCCCCCCCCCCCCCCCCCAAGTGGAACTAGATAAGGCAAAACAAGATCTGGAAAGATTAAGGGGGGAGAAGAGAAAAGAGAGGTGGGGAGCGACAACATGTTACAGAAGAAATAGGAATAGGACTTTTTCAGACAGTGTTGTTCTCACTGTTGAAACAGGTTTGATCTGTTATCACAGCTGGAATCTGATGAGCGACAAGTAGATATAGGAGTAGACAGGACACAATAAACTTTCAAAACATGTCTGAGAAGCAAGAAATCAAAAAAAAGTTGTGAAGAAGAAGAAACTTTTGTTGTTAGGTAATTCACATGGTATAGTTATTGGCCAATTGTTGCCGGATGAACTACGGTCATATTACTAGGACACGAAGTTTTTTAAAGCAAATGCAAGTAGGGATCAGGTGATAGAGGATGTAGCTTCAGTTTGCAAAGATTTTGCAAAGTAAGACACTGTGGTAATAGTGATCGGGGTAGGGAATAGCAAGGACAGAGGCCCCAATTATTCATAATTTTACTTATAATCCGTCACTGATTGCTGTAATCCCATCAGACATTATGTCTGTTTTTGCCCAATTATTCAATTTAAGGTGATCTGGTAAAGATAGGTTCAGCAACGAGACATACTGTGTTGGGCTTTTATCTGTTCAGAGGCACCCAAAATGGACTCATTTAAACTCTTCTGTTAGGAGAGTTAATTTTGAGGTGGAATGGCTGCTTGGATCAGATATGAGGTCTCATATCGGTGTGGTTCCTGCTGATTCTGTCATCAGCAGGTGGGACTACATTTGGCATGGCCTTCACTTCAACGGGAAAGGGAAGGGAAAACTGTCTGGGCTAATAGCAAATAACTATTTTTTTTTTGGGGGCGGGGGGGCACTATAACAAGTGGTAAAGAACCAGTTATTACAAGTGACAGAATAGCAGTTTTTTAGGGTAGGGATGGCACAAACAAAAGGTGTTCAGAGACAGGCTGAAAATGACATTCAAATTAATAAAACGGGTAGTCAAAAAGCAAGTTATAATGTACATAATTCATGCAGATAGCCTCTGATTGAATCTGGAGATATCCAAAAACAGACAGAAATATTAGGTTAATCCAGTTGTAATTCAGGCAGCACACAAAATTAGTTATCCTTATTGCATCGGAATATCCGAGACTATGGGGTTAGATTCCGTAGAAATGTTGGAACACGTAAGGCTATACTGACCCTACGACTTATCTTAGAAAATAGATTAAGGAAAGGCAAACCTACATTTCTAGCATTTGTAGACTTAGAGAAAGCTTTTGACAATGTTGACTGGAATACTTTCTTGCAAATTCTGAAGGCGACAGGGGTAAAATACAGGGAGCAAAAGGCTATTTACAATTTGTACAGAAACCAGATGGCAGTCGAGGGACACGAAAGGGAAGCAGTGGTTGGGAAGGGAGTGAGACAGGGCTGTAGTCTATCCCCGATGTTATTCAATCTGTATATTGAGCAAGCAGTAAAGGAAACAAACGAAAAATTCAGAGTTGGAATTAAAATCCATCAAAAAGAAACAAAAACTTTGAGGTTCGCCGATGACATTATAATTCTGTCAGAGACAGCAAAGGATCTGGACGAGCAGCTGAACGGAATGGACCATGTCTTGAAAGAAGGATATAAGATGTACACCAACAAAAGCAAAACGAGAATAATGGAGTGTAGCTGAATTAAATTGAGTGATGCTGTGGGCATTTGGTTAGGAAATGAGACGCTTAAAGTAGTAAATGACTTTTGCTATTTGGGGAGCAAAATAACTGATGATGGTCGAAGTAGAGGGGATATAAAATGTAGACTGGCAATTGCAAGGAAAGCATTTCTGTTCTGAGGCATCAAGGGATCACCAATTTAGTATTGGATGTCAGCGTGGAGGGTAAAAATTGCAGAGGGAGACCAAGAGATGAATACACTAAGCAGATTCAGAAGGATGTAGGCTGCAGTAGGTACTGGGAGACAAAGAAGCTTGCACAGGATACAGTAGAATGGAGAGCTGCATCAAACCAGTCTCAAGACTGAAGACCACAACAACAACAACATGTCTCTCTTTCCAATCAATAGCTCAATAAATAGTGTCAATACTATGAATACGAACATTCTACATAAAGACCTAAAATTACTTAAATTGGCCCAAAAACGGGACCAATATTCAGGAACACACATTTTCAATAAATTGCCAGTAACCATCAAACACTTGGTTTCAGATAAAGCACCATTTAAACAGAGTTTGAAACACTTTTTGATAGGCAACTCCTTCTTTTCTATAGACGAATATCTGAACTGGACTGTTACATAAGGTTAAGGAAAAATGCTCGTTACATTCCAGTTTTGACAGCACTTGGTCACGACAGTCAAGACTAGGTATATTGTATATGACAAATTTATTAAAAGTGCATAACTATGTTTCATTTTGTCAGTGTATTTATTCTGTATATATTAGCAGTTCCAGTTTACTGTAATGTATTCACCTATTATGACAATCTCCAGACAAAATATCAGGGTAGTGAGTCTTATATTCAAATGTTTTATGTTATACTTTTTGACATGTTCCATCCTCTCATTTTTGGGTCTATGGAATGAAAACTGAATCTAATCTAATTAATCTGATTAGATTTGTAGTGGAAGTACTGTGTTATTCAAGCTTTTGTTATTCATATTCATTATAGCAATAAAAAAAGTTTGTTATGACTATACACATTTATTCAAAAGGTACTCAAAATACAACCACAAGCAAAATACAGTAAAGCAAACAATGGTGGCTATGTTTCATATTTATATTGTCCAAATCTTTGCTGGCCTCTGGCTGATAATGTTATAAAATACATTCTGCAAGTCAGTTACATATTGCAGAATTTTCTTTACCCAATCTAGTTTTATTCTTTTTTACTGGAACAGGTTCACTATACACTTGTTTCTATGGACGTTGCCACTTCTCTAACTCAATACCCTTCTAATGAGCACTAGGTTGAAGGGATACAACCCCATTATACCAAATAATTTGTACAGATATAAAAAAAATCAGTTACCTCCATAAACATAATTTGGAAGGAAAAAATAAATAAAAAATTAACAGTGAGCAACACACTGTAATTCTGCATATGTGATGATGCTAATTTGTCAGTAATGGTCCATTTGAGATCATCTATTGAGCAAGGATTGTCAACATACACTTTGCTTTTTAGTGCTCCCCATAAATAAAAATTACATGACGTTAAGTCTGGGAACCTTGGGGGCTGGAGGCCTCTCCTGACAAACAAATCTGTCTTCAGGGAATACATTGGTGATGTGGGCCATACTTAGGTTGGATGTGCGAGTGGTTGCTCCATCTTGGCAAACTACTGCATACAGCTCTGCTTCTGTTAACTGTGCATAGAAAGTGTCAAAGATCTCTAGATATCTGGCACTGTTTAAGGTGCAATTGAAAAATATAGGGCCAATAATACACATGTCGAACAACACACAACAAACACCTATCCCCTCTGACAGGATAGGTTCTTCATTTGGAATATGTGGGTTGTACTGTGACCATTATCTGGAATTCTGGGAGTTTACATAACCTGACAAATGAGGGTCCATGTAACTGTTAGCTAATGAAATGTATTCCCCCCCCCCCCCCCCCCCCTCCCGATCCACAAATTTCAACTCTTGAACTTCAATTACATGATAGAGGCTTTCAATTTCATATCTTTTAGTACATTATGTATGAGATACGCCAACCTGCTGTGATAAATTCCATACTGACTTGTGAGGACTTCTCGTAATGTCCATGCAGATTCTGTCTGTAGTTTCAGAGGTACTAACTGTCAGTCACCTAAATGGGGTGTGTGGGGGCATCCCAAGGGAAATCTATTTGCAGACTATGTCTGGGGGATAGTTCTTGTCTTTCAAGGACTTTGTGAGACTTTCACCATACTGGGAAAGAGAATTCTTGTTACTGCAGGTATGCCATCCCCAGATGGCCAGAATTTTAGGTGTGTGAGGGATGTTAGGTGTAGAAATTCAGGAACTTTGGGTGGGTTTAATGTGGACAGAACTCCAAATCACAAAGATATCATCAATAAACTGAGCTACACCAGGGGTTTGGGGTTTTAGGAGGCTAGTAAGGTTTTCCCTAGATAACCCATAAACAGGTTGGCATAGGAGGGTCCCGTGTCTGTGCCATAGATTTGTTTGTATACCTTCCCTTCAAAGGAATAGTAGTTATGGATTCAGATAAAGTTAGTAAGATTTATGAGGAATGAGGCAGTGGGTCTGGAGTCTGAAGTATGTTGGAAGAGGTAGTGTTCAATAGTGGGAAAACCATGAGTATGACCCCATGAACCATGGACCTTGCCGTTGGTGGGGAAGCATGCGTGCCTCAGCGATACAGATAGCCGTACCGTAGGTGCAACCACAACGGAGGGGTATCTGTTGAGAGGCCAAACACGTGATTCCTGAAGAGGGGCAGCAGCCTTTTCAGTAGTTGTAGGGACAACAGTCTGGATGATTGACTGATCTGGCCTTGTAAAACTAACCAAAACGGCCTTGCTGAGCTGGTACTGTGAACGGCTGAAAGCAATTTTTCCTGAGGGCATGCAGCTTTACTGTATGGTTAAATGATGATGGCGTCCTCTTGGGTAAAATATTCCGGAGGTAAAATAGTCCCCTTTTGATCTCCGGGCGGGGACTACTCAGGAGGATGTCGTTATCAGGAAAAAGAAAACTGGCGTTCTACGGATCGGAGTGTGGAATGTCAGATCCCTTAATCAGGCAGGTAGGTTAGAAAATCTGAAAAGGGAAATGGATAGGTTAAAGTTAGATATAGTGGAAATTAGTGAAGTTTGGTGGCAGGAGGAACGAGACTTTTGGTCTGGCGAATATAGGGTTATAAATACAAAATCAAATAGGGGTAATGCAGGAGAAGGGTTAATAATGAATAAAAAAATAGGAGTGTGGGTAAGCTACTACAAACAGCATAGTGAACGCATTATTGTAGCCAAGATAGACACGAAGCCCACACCTACTACAGTAGTACAAGTTTATATGCCAATTAGCTCTGCAGATGATGAAGAAATTGATGAAATGTATGATGAGATAAAAGAAATTATTCAGGTAGTGAAGGGAGACGAAAATTTAATAGTCATGGGTGACTGGAATTCGGTAGTGGGAAAAGGGAGAGAAGGAAACGTAGTAGGTGAATGTGGAATGGGGTTAAGGAATGAAAGAGGAAGCCGCCTGGTAGAATTTTGCACAGAGTACAACTTTATCACAGCTAACACTTGGTTCAAGAATCATAAAAGAAAGTTGTATACATGGAAGAAGCCTGGAGATACTGACAGATTTCAGATAGATTATATAATGATAAGACAGAGATTTAGGAATCAGGTTTTAAATTGTAAGACATTTACAGGAGCAGATGTGGACTCTGACCACAATCTATTGGTTATGAACTGTAGATTAAAACTGAAGAAACTGCAAAAAGGTTGGAGTTGAAGGAGATGGGACCTGGATACACTGACTAAACCAGAGGTTGTACAGAGTTTCAGGGAAAGCATAATGGAACAACTGACAGGAACAAGGGAAAGAAATACAGCAGAAGAAGGGATGAAGTAGTGAAGGCAGCAGAGGATCAAGTAGGTAAAAAGACGAGGGCTAGTAGAAATCCTTGGGTAACAGAAGAAATATTGAATTTAATTGATGAAAGGAGGAAATATAAAAATGCAGTAAATGAAGCAGGCAAAAAGGAATACAAACATCTCAAAAATGAGATCGACAGGAAGTGCAAAATGGCTAAGCAGGGATGGCTAGAGGACAAATGTAAGGATGTAGAGGCTTATCTCACTAGGGGTAAGATAGATACTGCCTACAGGAAAATTAAAGAGACCTTTGAAGAAAAGAGAACCAATTGTACGAATATCAAGAGCTCAGATGGAAACCCAATTCCAAGCAAAGAAGGGAATGCAGAAAGGTGGAAGGAGTATATAGAGAGTCTATACAAGGGTGATGTACTTAAGAACAATATTATGGAAATGGAACAGGATGTAGATGAAGATGGAATGGGAGATACAATACTGCGTGAAGAGTTTGACAGAGCACTGAAAGACCTGAGATGAAACAAGACCCCGGGAGTAGACAACATTCCATTAGAACTACTGATGGCCTTGGGAGAGCCAGTCCTGACAAAACTCTACCATCTGGTGAGCAAGATGTATGAGACAGGCGAAATACCCTCAGACTTCAAGAAGAATATAATAATTCCAATCCCAAAGAAAGCACGTGCTGACAGATGTGAAAATTACCAAACTATCAGTTTAATAAGCCACGGCTGCAAATTACTAACACGAATTCTTTACAGACGAATGGAAAAACTGGTAGAAGCCGACCTCAGGGAAGATCGGTTTGGATTCCGTAGAAATGTTGGAACACGTGAGGCAATACTGACCCTATAACTTATCTTACAAGCTAGATTAAAGAAAGGCAAACCTACGTTTCTAGCACTTGACAGTGTTGACTAGAATATTCTCTTTCAGATTCTGAAGGTGGCAGGGGTAAAATACAGGGAGAAAAAGGCTATTTACATTTTGTACAGAAACCAGATGGCAGTTATAATAGTTGAGGGACATGAAAGGGAAGCAGTGGTTGGGAAGGGAGTAAGACAGGGCTGTAGCCTTTCCCTGATGTTATTCAATCTGTATGTTGAGCAAGCAGTGAAGGAAGCAAAAGAAAAATTTGGAGTAGGTATTAAAATCCATGGAGAAGAAATAAAAACTTTGAGGTTTGTCGATGTCATTATAATACTGTCAAAGACAGCAAAGGACTTGGAAGAGCAGTTGAATGGAATGGATAATGTCTTGAAAGGAGGATATAAGATGAACATCAACAAAAGCAAAATAAGGATAATGGAATGTAGTCGAATTAAGTCAGGGGATGCTGCGGGAATTAGATTAGGAAATGAGACACTTAAAGTAGTAAAGGAGTTTTGCTATTTGGGGAGCAAAATAACTGATGATGCTCGAAGTAGAGAGGATATAAAATGTAGACTGGCAATGGCAAGAAAAGCGTTTCTCAAGAAGAGAAATTTGTTAACATCGAGTATAAATTTAAGTGTCAGGAAGTCGTTTCTGAAAGTATTTGTATGGAGTGTAGCCATGTATGGAAGTGAAATGTGGACGAAAAATAGTTTGGATAAGAAGAGAATAGCTCTTTAAATGTGGTGCTGCAGAAGAATGCTGAAGATTAGATGGGAAGATCACATAACTAATGAGGAGGTATTGAATAGGATTGGGGAGAAGAGAAGTTTGTGACACAACTTGACTAGAAGAAGGGATCGGTTGGTAGGAGATGTTCTGAGGCATCAAGGGATCACCAATTTGGTATTGGAGGGGAGTGTGGAGGGTAAAAATTGCAGAGGGAGACCCAGAGATGAATACACTAAGCAGATTCAGAAGGATGTAGGTTGCAGTAGGTACTGGGAGATGAAGAAGATTGCACAGGATAGAGTAGCAAGTAGAGCTGCATCAAACCAGTCTCAGGACTGAAGACCACAACATCAACAACAACCTTCCCTTCAAAGGGATAGTAGTTATGGGTTCAGATAAAGTTAGTAAGATTTATGAGGACTGAGGGAGTGGGTCTGGAGTCTGAAGGATGTCGGAAGAGGTAGTGTTCAATAGTGTGAAAACCATATGTATGAGGGATGTTGGCATACATGGAAGTGACATCAACAGTGATGAATAATGATCCAGGAGGTAAAGGGGTGGAATGCTGGAGAGTTAGTGAAGGAAATGGTTGGCATTATTGACGTGAGAGACCAGTTCTCAGCAATAAGTTGAAGGTATTGGACAATGAGCCAAACATCTTTCAGTGGAAGCACAATAACATGCAGGATTTGTCAAGAGCTTCAAGATCAACAACAACACTTCCACAAGATGCAAAGATTGTGTGATGATTCGGCTTACTTTACAATCAGTGATGAGTTTTTGAAAAAACTGGAATCAAAACGAATATATGAAAAAAAAAGATCTTTAGTGGAGAAATCCCTCTGTGCTGGCATGCCGATGACATTTCTGCAATTGTATACTGTCTTTTAGCATACTCTTCTGGGGCAATGCGGCCAAAGTGAAACAAATATTTATTCTACAAAAGTGAGAGGTAAAAAAAAAAAAAAAAAGTAGCTTGCACACATTTAGAGATTCTCATTTTTCTGCCTAATGAGGCAGAAAAATGAGAATCTCTAAATACTTAAAACTTAGGCGCAAGAGTATCTTCTATAATTTGTCAGAAAGTTCAAATCAGATATGTAACTTCTAGTTAAAACTGATGTTCACATTAAATGTGCTGTCATCTTTGGCATTACATGGTATGAAAAGAAAATAGTACGTGGTAATCTGCACAAGATACAGCCACTTTTTCGGATGACCCAAATTTTACAAAAACTTTTACGTACCTCTGCATATATGTCCATATACGTGTGTTGCCGACATTTTTGAGAACAAAGTGTAAATATATTAAAAACTCCACATGGTTTGACATTTATAAATCAATATTCTCCCAAATGCATTGTCAAATGAATAAAAGGTGAAAGTACAACATCCATAGCACCAGTTGAGTAAAACTACATGCCATGTCGATAACTTCATAAGCACTAAACTGAGGTGCTGCAGCACCCTTGTGACTTGTCGTGTAGATGTCAGCTGGCAACATCATATTAATTGGTGTTATATATTGAAATATTTTTAAATTAGACCCACAAAAATTTTTATACACAATTTAAAAAATATATATAATGCTATAGGAAGCAGAATGGTAAAGCTTTACACCTGATTCATGCACAGATATATGGGTTATTTCACCAATATAAATTACATGTATGGACAAATGTAATGGTAACAAACGTTTACAATCCTCCTAGACCATCATTATGTGCTACAAGGTGCTCAATACACCACAATAGCTGATGACCTTACATGATGATTTTTTATTTGTATCCTATACATACCATTCACTAATCCACCCAAGCCTACTCATACAAAAAACGATTGTACGTACCTTACAACAATAAATTGAGAAACCATGGGAAGGGGGTGGGAGGATGGGTGGATAGAGGGGAGGGGAAGGGGGCATGGGGTAGGGGAAAGTGGGAGGGGGAAAGGAGGCAATGACGGAGGGGGGGGGGGGGGGGGGGGCAGGATGGGGATGGAATTCTAGAGGGTTAGGGAAATGTATAGGGAACGGGGCAGAAAGAGGAGGTGGGGGGGGGGGGGGGGGTGAGAAAAAAAATTGAATTTACGGTATGTTTGTAAAGATCAACAGTTAAAATATGGTGCTGGAAAGGAAATAATAATGTACTAATGCCACCAACAGCCAATATGACAGTAACAACCACTCAACTCCCAGCAGGACAAATCATCCCACCATCAACAGCCAGCCCAGCAGCAGAAATCAATCCACCACCATCAGGCAGTACAACAGCAACAACCAATCAACTCCTAAACAGAAAAATCAAACAACCATTGCACATAATGGATATTTTAGTTCCAGTGAGCCTAAGGCAAATACAAAGGTAAGAAACGTTTTTTTCGTGATTGTACTGGTTCCGCAACATTTTCAGCAAAAACTGTAAATAAGGAAAAAGAGAATAGGAGTGTAAAAATCATATAAAGAAAGCTATTCTTGAAACCTTACACAAAAAACAGCAATTTTTAAATGCACTTGAACATAAATGGCATGGTTACAACCCATCAAAATAAAAGAATGAAAACAATTGATGAACTACAAATTTTACTCTCAGAATGTAAAGATATGAAAATTGTTTGTTTAAATGAGCATTAGCTTACAAACGATAAAATCATGGTTGTAAATAAGTTAAAAAATTTCAATGTAGCCTCAAGTTTTTGTAGAACAAATAGTACTCATGGGGGCTCATGCATACTTGTAAATAGCGCTAAATGAAGAAGGAATATTTGAAAGCTGCTCAGTTGAATTAGAAGCACAAAATATTATTATTGTTTCTATATATAGAATCCCAGGTGTAGAGATAACAATATTATTTTTACCAAAATTAAAAAATCTTTTACAAGAAGTCATCAATGAGTAAAAGGTATTAATAGCAGCTGATTTCAATATAAATTTATTAAATTAAACAAATGACTCAATAAAGTTTATGGACTTATTTGCTTCTGTCTCGGGTTCTTCGGCCGACGTTCGTGTGATGATTTTGCTGACGTTTCGCCAGCACGAGTGGCTGGCATTGTCAAAGCTTCACCCTCCATTGCCGGAGGTGAACTGGAGCCGGGCTCGCGGCCGCAGACTATATGTACCTTGCGCGCCAACGTCCGAGGGCTTCTCCGCGGTCATTTCCGCGGTCATTTCCGGTGCGTTTCTCCTCTTGCTACCTGCTACGGTCGTTCTCTGCAGTACGGGAAGCCAGGAGCCGTTTACCTTAAGGCTTTCTTCTTTCTTGTTGAAGCTGTTCCCGTGTTTGTGTATTTCTACAGCTTCTCTGTACAAGCGGGTGTGATAGTGCTTCTCTACAGCCAGAACTTCCGTGTCGGTGAATTTTATTACATGTACCTGGTCGGTCTCACTCAGTGCGTGTTCTGCCACGGCCGATTTTTCCACCTGTCCCAACCTGCAATGTCGCTTATGTTCTTTGATCCTGGTGTTGATTGATCTTCCAGTCATTCCGACATAAACTTTCCCGCATGTGCATGGTAAGCAGTATATTCCTGACATTGCAAGTGGGTCCCTTTTATCCTTTGCCGATCTAAGACATTCTTTGATCTTCCTTGTCAGTTTGAAAATTGTCTTTACGCCGTGCTTGTGTAATATACGGCCGATTCTGTCCGTCACTCTGGGAATGTATGGCAGAAAGGCCGTACCCGACATTTCTTTTTCTGGTTTCTTACTTCGCCGGTGGTTTGGCTCTGTTACACTTCTAATATCATTTGTGGAGTACCCATTGCTCCTCAGAACACTTTCCAGGTGTTGCATTTCGCGTTTAAGGTGCTGCGGCTCACATATTCGTGCTGCTCGCGTTACGAGCGTCTGAATCATGCCTCTTTTCTGGCTCGGGTGGTGGTTTGACAGTTTGTGCAGATATCGGTCCGTGTGCGTCGGTTTTCGGTACACGCTATGTCCCAGGTTTTGGCCATCCCTTGTGACCAGCACATCTAGAAATGGTGTGGAATTACCATGGAAGTGGAAAAGGACAAAAAACTACCATTTCTAGATGTGCTGGTCACAAGGGATGGCCAAAACCTGGGACATAGCGTGTACCGAAAACCGACGCACACGGACCGATATCTGCACAAACTGTCAAACCACCACCCGAGCCAGAACAGAGGCATGATTCAGACGCTCGTAACGTGAGCAGCACGAATATGTGAGCCGCAGCACCTTAAACGCGAAATGCAACACCTGGAAAGTGTTCTGAGGAGCAATGGGTACTCCACAAATGATATTAGAAGTGTAACAGAGCCAAACCACCGGCGAAGTAAGAAACCAGAAAAAGAAATGTCGGGTACGGCCTTTCTGCCATACATTCCCAGAGTGACGGACAGAATCGGCCGTATATTACACAAGCACGGCGTAAAGACAATTTTCAAACCGACAAGGAAGATCAAAGAATGTCTTAAATCGGCAAAGGATAAAAGGGACCCACTTGCAATGTCAGGAATATACCGCTTACCATGCACATGCGGGAAAGTTTATGTCGGAATGACTGGAAGATCAATCAACACCAGGATCAAAGAACATAAGCGACATTGCAGGTTGGGACAGGTGGAAAAATCGGCCGTGGCAGAACACGCACTGAGTGAGACCGACCAGGTACATGTAATAAAATTCACCGACACGGAAGTTCTGGCTGTAGAGAAGCACTATCACACCCGCTTGTACAGAGAAGCTGTAGAAATACACAAACACGGGAACAGCTTCAACAAGAAAGAAGAAAGCCTTAAGGTAAACGGCTCCTGGCTTCCCGTACTGCAGAGAACGACCGTAGCAGGTAGCAAGAGGAGAAACGCACCGGAAATGACCGCGGAAATGACCGCGGAGAAGCCCTCGGACGTTGGCGCGCAAGGTACATATAGTCTGCGGCCGCGAGCCCGGCTCCAGTTCACCTCCGGCAATGGAGGGTGAAGCTTTGACAATGCCAGCCACTCGTGCTGGCGAAACGTCAGCAAAATCATCACACGAACGTCGGCCGAAGAACCCGAGACAGAAGCAAATAAGCAGTTTGTCAACAAGTGGCCACGAAAGTCTTAACAATTTTGTGTTTTATGGACTTAATCCAAAAATTTGGTTTCAAGGTAAACTTTATGGAAATCACAAGAGAAATCGAAAATAAAGGAAGCTGTATTGATAAAATTTTAGCAAATTATAAATTTGATGATGCAAAGAAGTCATGTGTGGAATTAGGACACTCAGACCACTCTGCTCTGTTCATTGAAATAGCAAATGCAAATGAACCAAGTACTAGAAATACTTATAGCAAAAGGCATTTTACTGCTGAAAATTCGAAACAGTTCTGTTCTAAATTAGAAGAGGTGAAGTGGCAAGTTGAAGATGATACTCCAATCTCTGTAAAATTTAACAGGTTTGTAGAAAGATACTTACATGTATTTAGTGAAATATTTCCACTTAGAGTATTCCACACAAAGGTGTCAAATAAGCTAAATTGGATTACCATTGGAATAAAAATATCCAGTTGGAAAAAAAGACAACTGCACAAGGAGTTGAAATACAACAAAGAGCCTGTTTTCATAAATCAAGTCAAATGGTATAAAGGCTTATTTAAAAGGGTAGTGATAGCTGCAAAAGAAATGGTACATAATAAATACATCTTGGCTCATGAAAATAAATCAAAGGCAGTCTGGTCTGTCATAAAATCAGAACTGGGGATGAGAACTAACAGCAAAGTTATCACTAAAATTAAGATGGGAAATAACACTATAACAAATCCTACTCTGATTTCAGAATCTTTTGACAATTTTTTTATAAATGTATCAAAATCAGTTGCCGATGTAGAGAGTTATACGGAAAAAGTACAATTAGGTCAGAAGGCAGAAGAATGCTTTAATAAATTTAAAAAAATTTCAACCAAAGATGTAGAGAACACTATATTACAGCTCAAAAACAAAAATTCTGCAGGGTGGGATGGCATACCTACTAAAGTAGTTAAATCAGCTGCCAGGATATATTACAGCTCAAAAACAAAAATTCCGCAGGATGGGATGGCATACCTACTAAATAAGTAGTCAAGTCATCTGCCAGGATAATAGTTCACCCCCTTTGCTCAATAATCAATAAATCACTTGAAGAAGGCCACTTTCCAGATGCCCCGAAGCATGCAGAGGTAAAACCTTTGTTCAAAAAGGCTCAAGAGACGATATGGGGAACTACCGCCCAATCTCTATTCTCCCAGTTTTCTCAAAAATATTTGAAAAAGTGGTAGTAATTCAAATGAAAAAATTATAGAAAAATCAGACATACTGTCAGATAATCAATATGGCTTTCAGAAAGGTAAAAACACATTAAACGCCATAAATGAGTTTGTGAAAAAAATTTGTTCTGCCTTAGAGAAGTCTAGCAAAATTGCAGGATTGTTCTGTGACCTCACAAAAGCATTTCATTGTGTAAACCATCAATTGCTCCTGTATAAAATGGAAAAATACAGAATTGGAGGTCGTGTTTTAGAGTGGTTCAGGTCATACCTCACAAAGAGAAAGCAAGGAGTAGTTATATCATCAAGCAAGGGAAATTTCTTCTCTGAACAGATGATTATTTCACAAGGCATTCCACAAGGCTCAATTCTGGATTCAATTTTATTCTTACTTTACATAGATGACTTGCCACTAAACATAAATTCACACTCAGTTTTATTCGCTGATGATACATCTGCCCTCGTCAAAAGCTATCACTCATAACGAATTCCCTCAACTGTCAAAAATCTACTAGACAGTTTAGAAAACTGGTTTCAACTAAATTGGTTAAAATTGAATACTGGAAAAACACATTTACTACAGTTTAAAACTAAAAACTCTAAGATAAATGTAATTCATATTATGTGCAGAAACCAGGAACTGAAAGAATCAGATTGTGTTAAATTTTTAGGAATACATTTGGACCAAAATTTATCCTGGTCATTACATATAGAATACTAAGCAAATAAGTTAAACAGCCTGACCTTTGCTATGAAGATTTTGTCATATTCAACTATCATGGAGATAAGAAAAGTAGTTTATCACAGCTATTTTGACCTGTTATAAAGGTATGGCATTATCTTTTGGGGTAATACAAGCAAAATCATTAGAATATTAAAATTTAAAAAAATCAATTGTTAGAAATATGTGTAATGCAAGACCAAAAGAATCTTGTCACCTACTGTTAAGAAATCTAAACATATTAAATGCCCCCTGTTTGTACATCTATGAATGATTATTTTTCTAAACAGTAACCCTATGTTATTCGAAGACAACAACTTTAAGCATCAAAACAGCACTAGGAACAAGACAAACTTCATGCTTCCTACTGACAGGTTAAAGTAACATGCACAAACACCAGAATATATGGGCATGAAAATCTACAACATGCTAAAAAAGAAACAAATAAACAGCATGGAGCTAGGGCAACTGAAACCAAAGCTGCACATGTTATTAGTGGAGAAATGTTATTACTCCATAATACAGTTTATGAATGATGATGTGGAAGTCTGAGCAAGGAAACATCCCCTTTAAATTAAGCTTAGCAGTTTTGTGTCAAATAAATGATTGTAAAAATATGTTCAATACGTAAATGCTGTTGTTATATATTACTTTGTTACACATGTATACTGGAGTGTTGATACATTCTGTTTGTAATACTGTATATACAAATTGTAATTGTAATGTAAATGTAATGTTGACGAGTCCCCATTACATCAGATCTGTGATTTGACTTTGTATGTTACGGGATAGTAAAAATTCTGATTCTGATTGTAGTGAGCATAAACTAACATAATCATAAGAGCAGGGTAACAGCTAAGCAGAATCAGAGTTCTATTGTTGTGGTGAGACTCGCAGTGTGGTAACTGTTATACTTGATACCATATTTTGTTTTATAAATGATCATCTGTCATTATATTAGCATATTGTGCAATCTATTCACAATTAGCTATACAATACTGTCAGTGGTTCATCAAAATATGCTCATTGCTAATATTTCTCAGGCCTGCCCATGAGCCTAGATGATTGCAAGTGTTACCACAACAACAGAACTCTTAATTCAGCTTAGCTGTCATCCTACACTTGTGATTATGTTAGTTTATGCACATTATGGCAGTAGTATATTATTATTTCCTTTACAGCACCATATTTTAACTGCTGATCTTTGCAAATGTACTGTAAATTGAATGTGGCAAGCAAATGTTTTTATTCTTGTCATGATAAATAACTTTTAACCATGTACCACCCCACTCCCTCTTTTTCTTTTCTCCACCCATCCTCTTTCCACCCCTTTCCCTATACATTTCTCTAACGCTGTATGATTCCTTCCCTCGTTGCCTCCTTTCGCCCCTTTCCCCACCCCTCCCCATGGCCCCCTTTCCCCCCCCCCCCATCCTCCCACCCCCTCCCCCTGTTTTTAGATTTATTGCTCTATGGTGCATACAATAATTCTTTTGTATGATTAAGCTTGGATGGATTAGTGAATGGAATGTCTAGCACATAAATAAAAAGATCATCATGTATAGTGGGTGAGCTCATTGACTGTTGTGGTGTATTGAGCGCCTTGTAGCACATAATGACAGTTAGGAGGATTACAAACATTTGTTACCATTACGTTTTTCCATACATGTAATGTATATTTGTGGAACGCACCACATCTCTATATACATGAATCAGCGTAAGGACATACCTTTGTGTCTCTTATAGTACATAATATGTTGGTTTTTTTTTAAACTGTGTATAAAAAGATCATGAGTCTAATTTCAAAATATGTCAATACACTGCTGATTAATAAGATGGTGCGACCTGACGTCTACATGACAAGTCACAAGGGTGCTGTGGTGACTCGGTTTAGTCCATATGAGGTTTTCAACATGGTGTATAGGTTTACTCAATTGGTGCTGTGTACATTGTACTTTCACCTTTTATTCATTTGGCAAGCCATTTGGGAACATTCTGTTTTATAAACGACAAACCATGTGGAGTCTTGTTTAATGTATTTACACTTCTTTCTCAAAATGTCGAAGACATCATATGTGTGTGAACAAATGTAAAAGTTTTTGAAAAATCTTGTGCAGATTACTGAGTACCTGTTTTCTTTTTATACACTGTAATGCCAATCTGAGGATGACAGCACAATTCTGTCATAACTAGTAATTGGAATAAAAGTCTTAAAATCAAGTGATCTGGGACCAAGACACCCTCCCACACACACACACACACACACACACACACACACACACACACACAAAGTAGCTGTCTTTCTGCTCACTAAGTAACATAGAAGTAATTTTCATACTAATGTGGACAGATTGGCATAACTGGTTACTAGCATGCTTTACAGAAGTAGCGGACAGTGCCTGCTTCAGTGAAGTAGGTTGTGTCTCCCCTTCATCCATGAAGGGTCTGCATTATTATGAAATTTATGGCACACAGTGTGAAAATGAGTGAATGAGAGAGTATCCTTTTACAAACATGTCATTTCCATAATGGACATTCTTCATGATGACATCGATATATACAATAAGTACAATAATGCTTGCAGTTGTACAGAACAATTAATACTGTATTTTACCTGCCAGAAGATTTTTTATAAAAGATGTTTTATTAAATATTAAGATTTTTTATTAAATACTAAATACTAATACAATCTTTAATAATACAATCTTTAATAATTGCAGGTACTGTTTTCTCTACAGGCAGCTCGTAAATTTGATCAACAGGACAGTGTGATGAAGAAAAGTTAACATGCCCAACAGAAGTCAGAAGCCCTATATCTGTTTTTCAGCAAACACTTCAAAGATATCAGGCTCCATAAGTATTTTCACTGCATATGGTGATGAAGTGTAAATACTATTTGAATGAAATACAAGTTGCAGTAACATTGTTAGCTGAACACAACTGTTTCTGTTCGCATATTTATAAGAAATCATCTACTCAAATATATACAGATCTTCAATAAACACCGTGAACTGCTGTAAAAGGTTCATTTAATACTAAATGTACTATTGTGTTTAGAATAAACTTTCATACTCATAGTTAGTCACATTCCATTGTGAATATAGTAGCATTATTTCTCATAACAAAGCCGATGCAAAAGTTGAGGCATTGCTCCCCACATTTTTCAGTTTAGTTGATACCTCTGGGAGATTTCAGAATGAATCTGTTGCATATGGTTGACTGGGGTAAGTAGAAAAAGAAAGTTGCTTGTCTGTCTATCAGTATCTCTTATCTTCAGTTTCTGCCACAATATTAAATAATATGTTCAACATAAAATAGACAACAGCCCAAAACTTATTTATTTAGGAATGCCTCAGCCTAAAAAGTTAAAGCGATAATGAAAACAGTTAGTCACTTAGAGTTCAGGTATGATTTCAATATCTAATTCAGAATTTAACTGCTAGTAATGGTTGTTTAAATGTACTGGTTTAATAACAGTTTCTTTATTTTTCCAATTCGTGCAATAATAAAGTGAAGCAAATACAATAATTGCTCACATCTGCAAATATAGACTTTGATTCATTTCTCAATAAGGTTGAAACTTTGCTAAACAGGCTTCATCTAGGCCCAAAATAAGGGCAACTGAACATTTGTTTCCTTGAAACCACTGCAAGGAATGAACCAATACTTGACATAACAACCACTTCCAATTTAAAACAAACAATAACAGCTAAAACAATAATCACAATAAATAAAACTCCTACCCTGCATCAAATACAAGGTAAGCACACTTGAGAAATATGTTTCATGTGTAGTCACACACAATGGACAATAAGCACAAATTGTTTTCCCATGTTCCTATGTCAATAAATGACAATGTGAAAGAAATTTATAAAATTGAGAAATGTGAATGGAACTTTTGATTGTTTCCATGTACCTGCATAAGCTAGGAGGAAAGAAAGGCAGATTGTACAACTTGCTGGTTTAAATCCGGGTTATCTATTTCCCCTATGTTTACTATGACGTGTGGAGTTGCGGCCATTGCAAGTGGAAATACCTGCTACACCACTCTTCAATTAATTTCAATATTGCTGCAATGGCGAGGTATTAGGGTGTAGTGCCTAAGTTCTTAAACAATTGCCCATGTTTCATGACGAGGCAATGTCAAGATCTGGATGTTTTTCAGTATCTTGTTAATTGATTACTTTTTTCCATGTTTTGTTATCAGTAAGTCAAGGAGGAAAAAATGACAACAGTCTTTTAGTTTTGCATAGCAGCATGTTGTCCTCAGAATATTTTTCCTTATTTATGAATCATCCTATGTAAAAACCTAAATACAAATTTTAATGAGCATGAAGCAAAAATGGTAATTCTCTCAGGCCACATATTCCTTGGACAAAACTATTACTGCGCTGCCAACAAAACTTTCTATAGCATGAGTTGCAATTTTGAAATTTGATTTCATTTCAGAACATTAGCAAAATAATCTCAAGTAATAGGTTTGACAGTTATCTTACGAAACACACAATTTACAGAAAAGGCAAAAATTAATATCTAATGAAAAATTTATGTCAGGATCAGGAAATATACCTAAAAAGTATACTGCAGGCAAAAATTAATATCTAATGAAAATTCAATGTCAGGATAGGAAATAAACATACAGTACTTGATTGTCTTAAAATTGTGAAAGTGATTAAAACAAAGGTGTTTTTCACTGCAGCTGATGAAAATATTTTGCTGATGCCAGCCAACATATGGAGAAACCATCACCATGATAAAATAAGGGATATCAGAGAGGTATTTCTTTTTCAGTGCAATGTACAAGATTGGAATAATAGAGAACTATTGTGAAGGTGGTTTGATGAACCCTCTGCCAGACTCTTAAATATAATTTGCAGAGTATCCATATAGATGTAGATGAAATAATTCTACAGGTCATCTGGACTGTATTGCATGTCATCAATAAACTATTTGACAATAGTTTCAACAGAACAACAGCTTCATTAAAAACAACTTTTCTAGCAATTGGCATAAAACAGTTTCAAACAGTACATATGTACATCCAAAACAAAGGCATCAGTGAAGGAGATTTGTTGCAGTTTAACTCAACTTTGCACAAAATAAGCTGCCACAGTATTTGAATTATCTGTTTTGCTCCACAGTATTCTATCCTGTGAGCCAGCTAATAAGGAAGCCCCCAGGCTAAATATTAGTCACTACCTTAAAAGAGAACATTAATCACTTTGAAGTGTAGAAGTGGCACCAGGGTGGAATGTGAACCTCCATCACTGTTGTAAATCATGGCAGTGAAGTGTTGTGTATGTGCTATGCGGTTGTATGGAACTCAGTTAGATGATTTGATGTGGAGACTGTCCAATATATCTACAAGGAGTAATGTACCACTTGCAACAATGTAACATGGCATAAAAACAATGGCCATAAAAAATACACAAGTATCGTGCCTTGTCAATGACAACTGGTTTCAGTCTAGAAGGGAACTTCTGATGTCAATGAATGCAGTTATAATTGCACTATCATGTTTTTTTAAAAAAAATTCAATGACATTGGTCACTCTGTAATAATTTTCCACCCAATTTTGTATATCTCCAGCTCTTTTAGACTTAGAGAGATAGGTTTTTTTGTGTTTTGTACAGAAATGTTTGGTCCATATGTTGGTTAACATGCTACAGTGCATTTCAATAGCCAAATGTCTGCTGGTGCACTTGTAAACAAGAGTCATTTTCTTGGAAAAACACATCTCGTTGGTTGCTACTGTTTGTGATTACAAAGTTTCTTGGAAGATTTAGTGTGATATATAGTAATCTGTTTTTCTAGAATGATGAAAACAAAAAGTGTTTTAGAGAAATATAAATTCAGAGAAAATCAGCACCAGAAAACTGTAGAAAATGAACATCAGAATCAGTGCAACAGCACCATGTAAACACCACTAAGTGCTACAAGAAAGAAGATAACAGCTGTTACGTGTACGGAAGTAGATGAAAGCTGTGGAAGAACAAATATTACAGTAGATCTAGAATTACTGCAGTGTGTTCTAAGTGAAATGGTGGCCTGCAAATTTTGTGGTGGTCAAGTCAGCTTTTGTGTGAAGATGCAAGTACTAGTAGATTTAGTACGTAAATTGAAGAAAGTGTGGCAGTGTCTGCAGCAGTCAAAAACTATTTTAACCCCACAAAACTGTTTTAACAGTAATTTATATGATACTAATGTGAGGTCAGTGTATGGTCTTCAGTGCATAAGGAAGGGTTTTACAGGTGGTAAAGTGCTTTGTGTCGTAATGAATTTGTCACCCTACAAATCGTCACAGGTACACTAACTGCATATTGGATGCTATCACTACAGTAGCAGAATATTCAATGAAATCCACAGCTAAAGAAGTAGCAGAAATTAATGACAACAGAAATGACATTCCTGTTGCCTTCGATGGAAGCTGGCAGAAGAGAGGGCACACTTCAAAAATTAGCTATTATACAGTAACAAGTGCTGACACAGGTAAAGTTGCTGACTCTCAGATAAATACTAAATGTTGCCATGGATGCTCAGTAATAAGCAAAGATTGAAACAGGATGGCTCTTCACAAAACTAGCAGTGTGAAAAACTAAGAAGACTCAAGTGGAGGAATGGAAGTTTTCGCTGCTGTAGCTGTCTTCAGTAATTATGCTGTAATAAGAATATTTATTACTTTTTTCCCAAAAGAACTGGGATGCATGGAAATTAAATTCATAACTATACTCTGAATAACAATATCACAGCCATTTAGGGCCAGTAAGTTGCACGAAGATCATTTAATTTACAGTGAAAATTTTAGACAAATCTGTTCAGTAGTTTCTGATAAAACGGGTCATTAATTTGCTTAATATAACAATCATCAGCATAGGGCCTACTGTCCCATGTTCATGTAATGGGCATTTAGAGTTTGGTACCTCACACAAGATCATAGCTCATATCAGCACACAAAGCTGCACCTCTTAAATTGACTGAAAACACAGAAACTCGGCGGTAGCTGACAGAAGCTGTGTTGTGTGATCTGATGAGTCCGCAATTTTGTCTCTTCACAGACAGTACTTGGTGAGAAGTGCAGGCAAACATTCCCATGAGGTATTTCACTTAAAGTGTGTACAAGATATACCATGAACTGGGCACACTCGTTCAGGTATCAAGAATCTAAACCAGAGTGTTTATTGCAACATTAACAGTGACAAAATTTGAACGCTTTATTCTACATATTCATTATGAATATGCTGTGAAACACTAATGTCTTCCAGCATGACAACAGCTGTGTTTACAGAGCTGCAAATATAATTTCTGGTGTGATAAGCATGCAGGCACCCTATCACATCTTGACTAGACCACTAAATCACATACAATTAAATCCACAGAAAATTCAGTGATCAGTGAGTGAAACACAGAAATCAGCATCACCACAACTGATAGCTCTACGGGATCTAATCATTAATGGAATGAAAGGCTTCAGCTGGCTATGGCAGAAACTCAACAAATTTAGGCTATTATCATGGCTATTATCATATGGTATTAGTGTGATATCTCCTGGGGTTGACTTAACATTTTGTCTGCTGTGGTCACTAATTCGGTGTAATGTGCTACCTCCAACTGGAATCAAATTGGCAGAATGAGTCTAAGAGGCATGGAGAATACTGTGGTTACTTTCCATGGTGTTTCACAGTAATAGAAGACATAGCAGAAAAGTGTTGACCCCAAGAAGAGAGGTGTGCAGTTAGATCACTTATGGCATGCAGTTAGATTACTTATAGCATCCATACTTATGACAAATACCACAGTAGTTTCTGTATTATGTAATGTCTATATGTCTAAGAGCACAAGTTATTTTGGATTCAGAATACACAGCTACCAGTTCAAGAATCACTGACAGGCACAGTGGTCTCCACGAAACTCCCTCCCCCCCCCCCTCCCCCCCCTCTCTCTCTCTCTCTCTCTCTCACACACACACACACACACACACACACACACACAGAGAGAGAGAGAGAGAGAGAGAGAGAGAGAGTTCCTCTTCAGCACAGGTGAAATGTAAAATTCCAATGTAGCATTTAGCAATATGCAAAAGTCACCTAACAAAACCTTCCTCAAACACTATTTGAGCTTTCTAGGTGCCAACAGGAGACCATAAGCCGCATTTGACTGGGCCAAGAGAAATGTGTATGTCTATCACACAAACAAATTTGAACCACTATCATACAATGTGTCTACTTTGTCAACCAAAATACCACCTAGCATATAGTTTCCAACTGTCCCCAGTGATCAATAAGAACTCAGTCAACAGCATTGCTATGTTAATCCTGAAGCAGATGAATGAACTAAAGACTCAACTGGAACTCTATGACTGCATGAACTTATGAGTGACTGTACACAATTCTTTAGATGTTGTACAGGTTTTGGACTATCAAAAAGCTTGACACTTTCTGAAAGCTGATGCATATAAGTTCTGAATGTTTGTATTGTTATTCATAAAGAAACTGTTCCTGGTCCTTGAGAGATGTTGAAGGAGGTTAAAGGACCTTTAATTACTTTTCCAATACAGATCACATGGACCCACTCATATTCAAATACAGCAACTGTGGAGACCAGGGAAGACAGAAGTGACAAATATGCTCAATGAATACAATGAGGTAAATTATCAGAAATCCAAGTAAGTGACTCAACAATGGATCTATATGAGGTTCACACTGAAAATGTGAATGATTTTTCTTTTTTTAACCTAAAAGTGGATTTCAGTCTGAGTCAGTGGATTGGTTGCTTGCATTTTGGGGTTCTCCTCTTATCATGGCACATTCTTCAAATGATCCTTTGAATTTAGATATGAATGAAATTTTCTTAAGGGTAAGAGATGGTCTGATACACAGCAACAGCAATCACAGAGGAATCTCTGAATGACTGAATACTATACCTACTGCATCACTGAGGATATTCAATGTGTCCTTGGGACTCATTATGTGGCTACATAAAATCTTGCATAGTAGGCTTTAAGTCACATGAAATAGTAGTACGTGGATACCACACTGTTTTACCCAAAGAAAATTCGAGTTTTGTTAGAAGCTGCATAACAGGTTTCATTTTAGCATGTCAAACTGATACTCAACCACTTAAATGGCAATACAAAGGGACTATACAATGAAATACATTTAATAAAAGTGATTGGAGCAAGGAGTGTGAGCGAAACAATCATGTGCACCACTTTATGCTGCTAGCACGCATATAACTATCGTCATAATTGCCAAACATGCAAGTAAGTACACTATAATGTGTGTCCCTAATATCAGCATAAGAGCCACTGTGGGATCTTGTTCTACAGTCATTCTGCATCCACATTACAGCCTCATGTGGTTTCAATCTTTTAAAAGTTAAGCATTTCTAAATCGTCTTCAACTTATAATGTCTTACGGCTTGTGTCAATTTATAGTTTTTCAAAACCGTAAGTCTTCATCCAGTTAGGGTTTCCCAAACATTAAATAATATTTATTTTTTTAACAAGGAGATCCGTTATTGATTACTCTCACTTCTATCGTTTTTGGCCTTTCACCATGTCAGCCAGCATAATTAACCCACAGATCCATTCAGTATAATACATCACACATAATGCCTTACTGTATTGATGTTTCTGATATAATCATACAACTGACACAGACTTCAGATGACATAATAGTACTTCCAATTTCACATCCAAAAGGTATGCCTCTGCCCTCAGTCTGTCAATATCCATTTTCTTATGTTTTGTAACATCCAAATTTTATGTCTGCAGTTAGTTGTCTATAATTTTCTTTTGATGGTCATAATTTTATAGGGTAATTATTTGAACATAGTACATCATAAAAAGTACTAACCAATATGTACAAAACATCATCAAACTTATTTTCTGTTTGATATGTTTTCAAGGCTTTATCTGATACAGTTAAATTTTCAGCAAACACTCACGAATATCACTTTGTCTTTACCTCTACCATGTTAAGTGTGAGTGTGAGATAATTTGCCCACAATGCTGACGCTTTTGGAAGGCAGTCCAACCAAATAATCAGAGATGAAAAAGTAAATCTCCAACAGTTTATACTGACATTCTGGGTGACTCATTCCAGCAGAAGGCATTAACATTCCATTCATACCAAGTAGAAGCGATGGTAATTTGCATGCACATGGCACTCCAGTAAGGTAAAAGACAACCACAGTAGCTGTGCACAATCACATGATCAACCACAATGGATGTCACTGTAACATCATGCCCTTCCCAAGTAGTATTGAGCAGATGTTACATGTGATGCCAATGCCATGATTGTGGGTAAAATAAAATGCATGCTCCATTGTGAATTTTGCTGTTGAGATCTTCAGTCTGAAAACCAGTTTGATGCAGCTTTCCACACTTGTATATCTTGTGTATGTATCTTCATCTCTGCATAACAAATGCAACCTACATCCACTTGAACCTATTTACTGCATCCAAGCAGTAAGCTCTCTTTACTATTTTTATTACCCATCCTCTCTTTCACTACCAAAGTAACAATTCCTTGATGCCTCAGAATATCTCCTATAAACACATCCTTTGATGACTCAGGATGTCACCTGACAACATATACTTTTTTTTTTTTAAATCAAAGTCTGTCATAATGCTCTCTTCTCTCCGAATCAGTTCAGTTCCTACTTATTATTTACATGATCTGCCCTTCTAATATTTCCATTCTGATCGGCACCACAGTCTGTATTTGTGGAAAGGTAGCATTTTTGCCTGGTGACAGGTATGATAATTTATTCAATTTCTTGCCTCCATAACCTCAGTGTGCACAATATCGCAAAACATGATAGGCACTTATTAATTAATGTTCCTGATTTTTGACAGGACAGTTGTTCCATTTTTACTGTGACGTACGCTATGGCACTTTATATCCACTTGAAAAAGTCCACCAGGCTCAAATTCATCTGCATCTAAATACATACATTATAAGTCACCACATGATGCATGGCACAGGGTACCTTGTCCCACTGCTACTTTCCTGTTCCACTTGCAAATGATGCAAGGGAAAAATGACTCCCTATATGCTTTAGAACGAGCTCTGATTTTTGTGATCTTATCTTCATAGTCCTTATACTAAATGTATGTTGGTGGCTGTGAAATTGTTTTGCAGTTTGTCACTATGCTGTTTATGAATTTCTTCAATGTCTTTTCTTAATGTGAGATGGTGGGGATGTCATACACTCAAGCAGTAGTCAACAAAAAATGGGCCTCGCAAGCATTCTGTGTGCACTCTACTGTATGGATGAGCTACTTCTTCCTAGAATTGTCCCAATACACCAAAGCTGACCACTCACTTTCCCTACAACCAACCTTACATGTTCATTCCATCTCATGCCACTTTGCAATTTTACACCTACATATTAATCAGTGGTTTTTGTAAGCATTATTGGAAGAACAGAGACCTCAGTGCACAATTTTCAAAGTTAAAAATGAAAACAGTCTTGATCACATTAAAATGTTTACTACATTGGAGACCAGTTGCAATCTATTTGCAGACCATCTTCATATCGTTCTCTGAAATATAAGTACATTTACAGACTTAGAGGTACATCTGATAACAAGATTTACAAGTTAAAATCTACATACTAGAAAAATAATTAAATGGAAATATAACCATTGATGGCAGTCAGAGGTGGTGAATGGTGTAGGTACCATCTGTTTAAAGACGAACATTAACAGCTGGATAGTGTGGAAAGGCTATGGGTTAAGTAGGAGAGGCTCCACACACTGTGTTCCACATGCCATCAGTAGCAACCAATGAAACATTCAGTAGGTAATTACAATACAAAAGCAATGTACGTAAAAAGTAGTAGCATAAAATAAATAACAAACTGTGAAAATTTAATGCAAATGGCAATAAAGTTAACTGCTAGAAGAAGCAGTTTATCAGAATACATTATGTTAAATTACAGGTACTGAACCAATAGCAGCCAGTTCTGAGAATGAAGGCTGCCTTCTATGAGCCATTCGTGAAATTGGTGTTGGTACATCAAGTATAGCCACAGAAAAGGTAAGTTAAGGAGATGCCTGTCTTGCCAAGTAAATGGCAGGCAGGGTATCTTTTCCAAACTTGACTTATCAGAGGCGTACCATCAGTTGCCGTTGGATGCTACTTCCAAGGAATTTCTCGTTATCAACACTCCTTGTGGGTTGTATCAGTACGAGCCGTTACCATTTGGCATCGCTAGCGTACCGGCCATTTTTCAGCGGTTTTTGGAACAACTTCCGTTCGCGGCTCCATAAACTATCTGGATGACATTGTTGTCACGGGGGCCTCCACTGAGGAGAACCTTCGTAATTTGCATTCACTGTTTTGGGTTTTGCATTTGGCTGGGTTGAGGTGCAATCTGGACAAGTCACAGTTCTTCCAACCCTCCATTGTGTGTCTTGGTTTCCACTTGTCCCATGAGGGTATACGTCCTCTATGTTAGCACGTTGCGGCCATTAACGCTCTACCCCGGCCGTCTACGGTCAAAGAACTTCAGGCGTTTCTAGGCAAGGTTGCTTATTATCACAAATTCATTCCATCCACAGCGGCGGTAGCTTATCCTCTGCATCAGCTGTTATGCAAAAACGTACCTTTCTGTTGGTCCGACGGGTGTGAGCAGGCTTTTGTCCGCCTGAAGGCTCATTTGCAGTCGGCGCCTTGTCTTGCCACATTCCGTCCAGGTCAGCACTTGGTTCTCGCCCATCGGTATGATGGGTCAGAACGACCCATCGCCTATGCTTCCAAGACCCTCAACGAGGTGCAACGGCGTTACTCTCAAATCGAGGCGCTCGCTATCATTTATGCTCTAAAAAAATTCAGCGTTTTTTTGTATGGTTCTAAGTTTCACCTCATCACCGACCACAAACCGCTGGTCTCTCTGTTCAGCCCATCGGCGTCGCTTCTGGATAAGGCAGCTCACCGCCTGCAACATTGGGCCTTATACTTGTCTCGTTTTCACTATGAGATTCACTATCGCCCCACGGCCCAGCACGCCAATGCTGATGCATTGTCGCGATTGCCGATGGGCCCCGACCCGGTTTTCGATCGTGATGAACTCCTCTGTTTCCACATTGATGAGGCAGAACGTCGTGCGGTCGAGGGTTTTCCACTTACAGGTTCGCAGGTCGCGTCGGCTACTGCGCAGGACCCGGTCCTGCGTCAGGTGATCGGTTTTGTTCAACGGGGTTGGCCGGACAGGACCAAGGGCCGGGCATCGGATCCCCTTCGCAACTACCATGCCTTGCGCCTTCGTTTGTCTATTTGTGATGGTGCTGTTCTTCTGGCCACGGATGGTGCATCTCCACGGGTCGTGGTGCCAGCCTCTCTTCGCAAAGATGTTCTCAAACTGTTGCATGAAGGTCATTGGGGTATTTCTCAGACTAAGTCCCTGGCCCGCAGGCACGTTTATTGGCCCGGTATTGATTCGGACATCGCCCACATGGTTGCTGCGTGTGGTCAGTGTGCTCAACAACTGGCTGGCTGCACCTCGTACAATGCCGTCTCCTTGGCCCGATCCAGCACGGCCATGGGAACGGGTGCATGCTGACTTTCCCGGCCCCTTCCTTGGTACTTATTGGCTACTGTTGATTGACGTCTTCTCGAAGTTTCCGTTTGTTGTTAGATGCCCGTCACCCACCACTGCAGCGACGACGCTGGCTTTGTCCAAAATCTTTGCGCTAGAAGCTCTTCCATCCACGATCGTCACGGACAATGGCCCTCAGTTCTCTTCGCAGGCCTTCCGTGATTTTTGTACTGGACAAGGGATTCATCATGTTACAGCACCTCCCTTCCATCCGCAATCGAATGGGGAGGTCGAGCGACTTGTCCGCACTTTCAAATGCCAGATGAAAAAATTCCTTAGAGATTTTTCCATAGATGACACTCTGCTGCGATTTCTGAGTTCTTATCACTTCACGCCTCTGGGTGATCGCAGCCCTGCTGAACTCTTGCATGGCCGCCAACCGCGCACTCTACTGCACCTGCTTCACCCTGTCAGGCCTTGTGCTGTGTCCCCTAGTGTGGGAAAATACTCGGTGGGCGCCGACGTGTGGGCACGAGGGTATGGATCTCACCCTAAATGGATTCCAGGGGTGGTAAGGGCTTTTCGCGGCCGCTGGCTTTGTGAAATACATACGGGCGACGACATGGTTGTTCGCCATTACGACCAGATGCGCCCACGAGTGGTGGCCACGCCGGTGCCACCGCCCCTTCCTTCGCCTCCACCAGCCCGAGAAGCCAGTCCTGTCGCCGCTGCCGATCTACCGTACGTGTTGATGCAGCCGATGTCGCTACCGCTTCCGAGTATGCCGGATCCGGCCCCAGTTGCGACGCTGCCTTCTCCGGGACCCATCTCGCTGGAGCAAACTCCCAGGTCCATGACACCCATGGATGCTGCTCCGGAGTTTTCACACATCATCTCATCCAGGAGGCACGTTCCATGCACGAGCTTCCGTCCTGGACATTTCCGACCATACTCTTGTGTCTCTCCGCAGGATCTCCTCGGGGCCTCACAAGAGACCATGGATGTCTCCGCACTTTCCATGTCTCCAAGGGAGTGAGTGTTTTTTCTCCAAGGGGGGAAAAGTGTTGTGACAGTGCCACGACATTTAACAGTGCCGCCACGACAGTACGCGCAAATGGCGATAGAGGCGCTCCGCCTGAGCGTGGGAGCGCCACCTAGCTACGAACGGCGCTGGCCGCATGTCACAGCACGGCAGTCGAAGATGAGATACTGAGTTGTTATCATGTAATCAGCTATTGTTTATAAGAGAGAGTGTTGAATATCCACGCAATTATTGGTGATTAAAGGTTATAACAGAAGTAAAACAACTGTATAACACAGAGTCTATTAAACTTTGCCATGTTAGTGCTGCATTATGAAGGCCAAACATCATGAAACGACTCTCAAATAGACCAAACAAATGATTATGGCCATCTTTGGTAAGTCTCACTCAGCTACAGGAATCTGAATGTATGCCTTGGCACAGTCTAGGATGCTAAACGAGTTCGCATCACTTAATGCCTAGTTACAATCTCACAACAAGGAACAGGGTAACCATCTGGCATGGTTCTGACAAAGGATTTGATAATCTCCATGCACCACACTTCTTTGGTAAAAAATTAAGTGACAATGACCAAGGATTACTCAATAGTTGCATAACACCTTCATGCAGTTCTATTAAATACTGCTTTTAGTATAGCCAGGTGGTCTGGAGCCAGAGGTCTAGGTTGACAGGAAATGGTGGGCCATTGGTAGTTTTAATATAGTGTGACATACCTCTTTCAGTGCTCCAATGGTAACATCAAGGCTGGGATCTTCTGCAGCACACACTGCTTGTGGCTTGCACAGACTTGGCCATGTGTGCAATTGTATTTCTTTGAAACTCTGACGTTGATAAGCTGGTGACACCATCTACAAGCATGCGCCTGGCAACCACCGTGAGTATGGAAGAAAATATGCCCCTATTGTGGGTTCTGCACATTAGCAATTGTAAAATCCCATGCTAGGTTACATCACAGCCCAAGGTTAGGCTTAATACATAGTGTGCTGTATGGCAATAATGTTAAATTATTAGCTGTATCCAGGTAGAAAGCAGTTGGTGGTCGCTTGCTGTGTGCACAGAAACACATATAGATCTGATCCAGTGTCCACTAGGTATTTTTCCCCTGACTTACGGTCACAGATAAATAAACTCTGTGACGAAGTCCACCAATTGGTCCAAATGCCACTAGATTTTGGGTGAGCAAATGGCATTGCACCTGGTCCCAAATCTTCAGTGATACCAGTGGATGACAGCTTGGCCAGTCCCACAAGTTGATGAAGTAGTAGTACAAGAGTGGCTCCTCAAGTGCCTCTGGTAGCAGTTTCTGTCCTTGCTGTGGTCCTGACTGGTCAACAAGTCACCAATCTATTTCATAAACAAATCAAACTTGGCATCCAGAGTATCATAATCCATGCATGAAACCATTGGTAATGACAAGCTATTATATGACATCATCACTAAGATTACCGATGCAGGCCTTATCACATCAATTATCTTGTCTGCTAATTTAGCAAGTGTGTCCAAGGCCATGTCAGTTTGTAGGCAATAATGGCTTTCACTTGAGGTGGTAGATGGTTTCTCCACAAGCCTATCATGCGCTGAGCCAGTATCAGCTTTACTCCATAGGTGCCTCAAGTATAGTGACAGCCTACGATGTAATCTTGCATTAATAAATCTTGCCTAATACATTCCTTTTGTGAGGTGGACGCACTACAGATCAGCTTTCATAAGCGCCTGCCACAGGTGGGGCTGTGATAATATCTTCAATCCCTGCAATAAACCTGCGGACTAGCTGTCTTATCACGATCACAAATGTAGTAGAGTCTGTTGTAATTCCTGCATACAGAAAGCTGACCACCTCTTGTGTAAACCATAGTGCTGGATTTTGTGGCCAGAAGGGTGGTAAATGCATAGCGAACCAAGAGTGTGTTCTCAATGCCAGCATGGCGATTTCTACTATCAACAAGGATGATGCTCTCTCTAGTAGATTGAAACCAGTCCTCAAAATAAAAAGTAACAAGTCATATGCGACTACAACTGTGTTTACTAAAGAAATCGAAGCAAGAAGCATCAAAACAGCACTCGTTCTGATACACAGTAAATGACTCACTTTGGAAACAAATTCTAATCTGTTGTCAAGCCATACTTCTGTGTTATTCTTCCATCCAGAATTTTAGTCCAACAAGATATGCAGAAAAGGAGGAGGAGGAGATTAGTGTTTAACATCCCATCGACAATGAGGTCATTAGAGATGGAGCAACACTTGGATTAGGGAAGGATGGGGAAGGAAATTGGCCATGCCTTTTCACAGGAACTATCCCGGCATTTGCCTAAAGTGATTTAGGGAAATCACAGAAAACCAAAATCAGGATGGCCAGATGCGGGATTGAACCATCATCCTCCCAAATGAGAGTCCAGTGTGCTAACCACTGCGCTACCTCGCTCGGTTGATATGCAGAAAAACTTTGGTAAATTGTTGAAAATAGAAGAGGAACACTGGTACACCAGAAGCTATGAAGGTGAGCTGTGAGTTGTGCCTGGACAGCTCAAATTTCTGGGTGTGTGTCCAGGTCCAGTGCACAGTTTTAAACTGCCTTTATCCTATGCAGTTAAGATACTCACAATTTTAGAGATTTCAATGAGGAGAACATATCAAGACCAAGATCTCTTTCTGTAAGAAGTACAATTAAAAATTTGCAAACACACAGAGAAGTTCATTAATCAAGATTAGTAATTCTGGCATCACTTCCCAATCCTTTTCATTACATGCTGACCAAGAGGTCACCTGAAAAGGAGTCAAAGTGAAACTGATTGGCATAGCCAACAGTATGTAACTGAATGAAGATGTAAATGAAAGCCATAGAACCACATTACAACACTACTAATAAATAAATAATTATGGCACATTACACATGGTAAACCAAATACATCATCAATTAGCATCTGTCCAAAATACATATATATGTCTAAACAGATTTCAATTTATACAGCAGAATAATTAGATTTACAAAACTTTTTAATGAATTTTTTAATTTAAATTACCAGTTAAATTAAAAACGTACCTCTGGGAGCTAGTAAAATGACTACCAAATTCAGTATATAATATTTGCTGTGCCTGTAAGCTGTATGCCAAATTTTATTTCTTCAATTATTTAATAATTACAAGTGGTTGATGTACACCTTTCAGCAAGGATACTGATACATATGACCATGATGCCTAGTATTATGCATCTTTTAAGCATGTTCCAAATGATACACAAATTATATAAATTGGTCTGCACAATGAGAATTTAAAAAGATGAGTTTCAAATGTAGTTAGTAGCTTCTGAACATTGGTAAGATGGGGAAGGGCTTCACCTATATAAAGACGTCCACAAAATATGTCAGGATAGAGGGTTTCCCAATGGTTTTGAAACAGGATTAATGTCTGAGAGGTGATTTCTCCTGCAGGTAATGAGGACTTTTAAATTTTTGGGTGCATTTCGCACAGTGGACTTTCAAAATTTTTTGAACATCTGAGCTCGACATTTATATTTTGAAGGCATGAAGCATAATTTGGACTTCAATATTTTTTTGAAATAGTATTGGTGTCTGATTTCAACTCCATTAGCAGAAATTACAGTTGAAAATTTGATTCTTTTCTTTAGTAATCTGGAGTGGTGCTTCAAGCTGTGAACTTCATAAAGCCATAGTCGATGAATGAGTAAAAAAAAAAACAGTGTGTCAACCTTGATTATTTTACAAGTAGAAAGAAAATTTTATTTCTGCTGATAGCCATATTTATATCACTAATCAAACTTTCTTTTAACCAGTATAGGAATGTACATACATATACATGGCAAATAAATTGAACATTTTTTGAACTTATAATTATTATTCAAGTGATGTTATTTATAAATTCCAGTATTTAATGTAGTTAAGACTGTGATTTAAGAATTTGGGATTTGAACAGGAAGGTGGTCACTCCTATCCACAAGCAATTGTGGCACTGTGGATGACAGACAGAGCATAGCAGCACCATCCGCTCTTAGGCAAACTACAGCAGAGTGTGTACTGATATGAAACTTCCTGGCAGCTTAAAACTTTATGCTGGACCGAGACTCATACTTGGGACCTCTGCCTTTCATGAGCAAGTACTTTACTGACTGAGCTACCCAAGCACAACCCACAACCCATCCTCACAGCTTTGCTTCTGCCATTACCTTGTCTCCTACCTTCAAAAATTCACAGAATCTCTCCTACATAACTTGGAAGACTAGCGCTCCCAGATGAAAGGATAGTGCAGAGACATTGATTAGCCACACACAGCCCAAGGGATGTTTCCAAAGTAGAATTTTCACTCTGCAGCAGAGTGTTTGCTGACATGAAATTTGCTGGCAGATTAAAACTGCGTGTCAGACAGAGACTCGAACTCAAGACTTTTGCAGCCAAGCGGCCTATTGACTGAGCTACCAAAGTATGACTCACAAGCAGTCTTCACAGCTGAGCTTCCACCAGTGTTAGTCTTGCAAGTTTCACAGGAGAGCTTCTGTGTAATTTGAAAGGTAGGAGATGAGGTACTGGCGGAAGCAAAGCTGTGAGGACAGGTTGTGAGTTGTGCTTGGGTAGCTCAGTTGGTAGGCTACTTGCCCACGAAAGATAAAGGTGCTGAGTATGAGTCTTTGTCTAGCACACAGTCAACCTGCCAGGAAGTTTCTGAAGTGGAGATAGTTGTATAGGTACCGTACTTGGGAATATTCTGTTCAAGGAAGGACCATCTGCAATTTATTTTCTCCAAGTTGTGCTTGGGTAGCTCAGTTGGTAGGCTACTTGCCCACAAAAGATAAAGGTGCTGAGTATGAGTCTTTGTCTAGCACACAGTCAACCTGCCAGGAAGTTTCTGAAGTGGAGATAGTTGTATAGGTACCGTACTTGGGAATATTCTGTTCAAGGAAGGACCATCTCCAATTTATTTTCTCCAATGTATAGTATGGCACTATTTCATTAATGTCATTGGTTGCATACATTAAGCCTGAAGTGATTAAACTACACATACATCTGCACTGTCCAGGTGAAAAACGGAACGTACGTAAATTATAACAGTGAAATAGTGAAGCTAAGTGAATGTGTATCAAGTCTCCAATTAATTGTAGATGTACTAAGGCGGGACATTGTGCATTTAGAAAAGGAAAATGCCGGAACTGAAAAAGGCGCGTAATAGCCCAATCGCCAAAGCAAATAAAATAAAATACGGAACTGGGAGCACAAGACTAGCATGATCGTGGAAAAAAGTAGTGAAAAGCTGATAAATACAATGAATGGAATGAACTGCAGCAATAAAACCAGTTTCAGTGTCCTACCTACAATAAACGAGTGCTCTGAAATGGATATAAAGGTAGAAACAACAAGGCAACAAATATTTACTGGGCCAAAAAGGCTTGGTCGTGTGAAACCTATTGACTGTAGAAACCCTGTGCTATAAATAACCATTTTCATGCACTAGATTCAGATATAAATGTGGGATCCATGGAAAACTGTGACAACAACAACATGTCAAATCCTTATAGTGACAAGCACATGAGCAGAAACTTCCACAATAAATGCGAAGACAATATCGAAGTGAAAATATTCTCTGATAGCCATGGACGTGAAATTGCAAAAATACTATGTTACAGTCATTGTATACAAGCAACTAGTATTGTCAAACCAGGTGCACCCATTCAAGAACTCATTAGAAACATAGAAACCAAAAATGATCATCATATTGTCTTCAAAGCTGGAGCCAATAATGTCTATGAAAATGATCTCCACAGTGCAACACAAAACCTTAAGGCAATACTAAATTCAACAGAAGAGAAATCAGTTTTTGCAGTCGGAATTCCGCATAGGCATGACCTTTTGGAATGGTCATGTGTAAACGTGGAAATCCTAAAAGCAAACAGGCAATACTCAAAGATTTGCAGGGCCTACCAAAATGCATATTTTATAAGTCTAGACTCCTTGCAAAGAGAATGTTATACGAGACATGGCATGCACCTTAAAAACAGAGGCAAGAAGACACTGTGCCAAAACATCAGCATGATACTGAATGCATCTGACAACCAAGAAGTAATTGCTGCTCTTCCAGTTCCTTCCTTGATGCAAGTAGAGCCTGAAGAAATGGTTACTTCTAAAGCAGCAGTAGAGGTGGAAGTAGCTATTGTATCTTCACACATAACAAATGCTGCAGCAGCAGTACCTACTGCACTTCATCTACAGGATTCAACAGCAGCAGAAGATGAAGCAACATCCACATCTCCACAGTCACCAGTTGCCACAACAGTGCCTGCAGCAGCATTAGCAGCAGCAGCAGCAGCACCTACCACACTTCATCAGCAAGATTCAACAGCAGCAAAAGAAGAAGCAACAACCACATCTCCATAGTCACCAGATGCCACAACAGTGTCTCCACACACCATAACAGCAGTTCCATCAATTCCTGTAATAGCAGCCTCACCTGCAATATCATCACAAGGAGGGAAAAGTAGGCATACAAAAGTAGATGTACTACCGCACCAAGTGAACAATTTTTTAGTAAAAGGCAACAAGAGGAAGACATCCACAAGATAAGCATTGTAAAAGGTTTGCAAACCAATCACCATAGTGTTCAGTGTGTAAGCAATAAGAGTGTAGATCTTAAAATATGTTACCTTAACGTTCAATGACTGAAAGATAAAGAACGAGTTTGGTCTTGACAACCGGTTGGATATTTTTTGTCTGAGTGCACACTGGGCTAATGAGAATGAACTTGCAGTTAGCAAATTTGACAACTTTAGTAGTAAATAGCTACTGTAGGAAAGAGCACATTAGAGATGGTGTGGCAATTTATACCAACCGGTCACTCAATTGCACAATAACCAAACTTGACCTAAATTCCTTGTGTGATGAACAGCACTTTGACGTTACAGGTATTATCATTAATAGTCATAAGCTAATGACAGTATCCACGTACAGATCACGAAAGGGAAGCATTAACACACTTTTAGAAAAAATGGCCATGCTACTGAGTGAATTAAGTAATACTTAATGGTTACACTATGAAACTGTAATAGGACTTAACAAGACAATACAATTTACATCATGTCAATAACAGGCCCACGAGAAACAAAGCATGTTTAGATAACATCTTTGTAAACTTCAAGACCACTGAAAACACATGCGAAGTTGTAGTGTTTCCATTCTCAGACCATGAATCTGTATCTCTAAATTATGCAAATAAAATTCCCCTCAATAGGAACAATACAAACAGACCTGTCCCAACAGTTGTAATTACCAGACCCGTAACTGATGATAAAATTAACACATTTCGTGATTCCCTTGCTGACAGAGACTGGTTTGGCCATTATAGTGTCGATGGACATTACACATCAAGTAATGACCTGCCAGCCAAAATAATATTTGATAGATTTTTTAGACCCTATTCAACCATAGTATTCCCATAAAGAAAATCAAAATAATGGACAAATCCAGATCTCAAAACAGACAAAATATGTGGTACACTAAACAACTGACGGATTTTAAAAAAACAAGTTTTGTTACTGTACAACATATACAATAGTATGATGTCTAACTATGCCAAATCAGCCTATGTGGCATGCAGGAATGAAGACAAAAAAGCCATCCTGCAAGGCAAAAAAACCCTACAAATCCAACAGCATACATAATTCCACCAATAAACGCAAAACTAACCTAAGCAAGGCCTTCGGCTGTGTTGAGCACACACCACTACTACAGAAACTAGAATTCTAAGGCATCAAAGGAAACAGTCTCAGACTATTAAAAGCTTATCTCAATAAGTGTAAACAGATAGTTTGTGCTGGTAAGGAAATGTCAACCATAGAAAATGATAAAGTAGGTGTGCCTCAGGGATCTGTACTGGGCCCCTTCCTGTTTCTGATAATGATCAATGACCTCCCCTCATTTATTAGATCCGCCACTTTATTGTATGCAGATGATACGGCTTTTCTAAATAGCAGTAACAATCTTAAATATCTTGAAACCTGTGCTGAAAATACGCTCACTCAAACAGCATATTGGTTCAGACCAAATGGTTTCTTGCTAAATGAAAATAAAACTCAGCAGATAATCTTCACTCTAAGAGATAAGCCACTATCTGATGGCCATATTTCTGTTAAATTCCTGGGAGTTTATTTAGATGAAAAGTTATCCTGGGGCCAACATGCAAACTATATTAGTAGTAAGCTATCTAGAGTAATTTATTTATTAAGACAACTCAGAAATTGTGTACCTGAAACATATGTCAGATCAGAATGAGATTTTCACTCTGCAGCAGAGTGTGCGCTGATATGAAACTTCCTGGCAGATTAAAACTGTGTGCTGGACCGAGACTCGACCTCAGGACCTTTGCCTTTCGCGGGCAAGTGCTCTACCAACTGAGCTACCCAAGCATGACTCATGCCCCATCCTCACAGCTTTACTTCTGTCAGTACCTCGTCTCCTACCTTCCACACTTAACAGAAGCTCTCCCGTGAACCTTGCAAAACTAGCACTCCTGAAAGAAAGGATATTGCAGAGACATGACTTAGTCACAGCCTGGGGGATGTTTCCAGAATGAGATTTTCACTCTGCAACAGAGTGTGCGCTGATGTCATATCATCTTATTTTGCATTTTTCCCAAGTATAATATCCTATGGCTTTATCATGACATCTTATTATTGCAGAAGAAAGCCATTAGGATAATTACAAATTCTTCACATAAGACTCACTGTAAACCCTTATTTAAAGAAACAAAAAATTAACACAGGACTAAACCTTTATATATACAATGTCTTAAGCTATATGAAGAAGAACCTACAAGATGTGAAATGTAGAGAAAATGTACATTGTTACAATACAAGAACCATCAAACACATTTACACACCTTACCACAAATTATCAAAATCAATAATTAGCTGGAAAGTCACAAGGCACAAACTATTTAATAAACGGCCACCTGCTATACAGGGTCTTTCTCAATATACATTCAAAGAAAGACTGCATGAATGGTTAATTTGCCCATCCATCCTATGACATTAATGAATTCTTCAACTGTAAAATGCAGTGATCCAATAGATGACCAACTGTACATTTATTGTAATATAAGCTAAAATATTTCAGTAGTCAATACGTTATCACACTGTATTGTAAATTGTACCTTCATTTGACATGGTCAATTGCTGTAATGGCCTAAAGAAAATAAAATCTATATTATTATTATTATTATTATTATTATTATGCCTGTGTAAGTGCACTAATCTCTTTCATGTTATACCTTTGAACCCCACATAACGTACAAAGTGCTGGCAGCGTAATGGTCATTTCTTCACATTCTGGTTCCCTAAATTAACACAATGAGGTTTCGCAAGAGCTAAATTGTCTTCTTTCCAAAGATTACTGCTGTTTCCCAAGCATTTCTGTTATTATTTTGTATGGACTACACCAAACTGTTTAAATCCCACCAGCAAATCTCTAAATTCAATTGATGCCTGTTGTCACACCTACTTCATAAAGAAAGCAAAAACATGAATAATACTCTATAATTGGTGGCACTAGAGTTTTGTATGTGATTTTGCTTACATATGCACTGCATTTTCCCAGAACCCTCCCTACAAATCTAAGTCATTCACTCATATCTGATAATATCACTTGTTAATATTACCCCTAAATATGTATAAATCTCAAGAAGTTCTACAATGGTAATAGTAAGTCCTTGTTGGAATGTAATTAATGAACTGAGTAAAGGAAACAACTCACTGTATAGTCAAAGTGTCAAGTCGTCAAAAGACACATAAACAAGACTGAAAATGTTGCTTATCTTGCAAATGAACCCTTCTTCAAAGCTAACAGCACTGGCTTTGGAGAGAGATGTATTACAGAAAAAAGGGAGACTGCAGAGAGGAGGGTGTGAGTGCATGTTGAGTCGAGTTAAGAACATGGGGTAGGAGCGGAACTGGGTGTGGGTCAGCAGTTAACAGAGATAGAAGCTAAGACGATTATGGGATCACAGGACGTGTTGGGAAGGATCTATAAGGCATAGGTTGTGAAGCAGGCACTGAGGTTGAGTGTGTTGTGCTCAGTGGAATGTCCCAACATTGGGCAGTCACAACTGAATTCTTGTCTACAGTTTGACAATGGCCACTGAGTTGGGTGGAGAGCTGATTGGTGGTCAAGCCCACATAAAATGCTGTGCAGAAGTTGCAGCAAAGCTGGTATATAATATGACTGCTGTCACAACTGGCCTTGCCTGTGATAGCATAGGATATGCCTGTGACATGACTGGAGTACAATGTGCAGGGCGGGTGCATTGGACTGTTCTTAGTTAGGGGTATGGCCCTTGTGGCAAGGGATTGTTAGTGTTTCAGATGGGCTTTGATGTTTTGTAGCTGGTTGCTCTTCTTCTACACGCTTTCTGTAGATTTACAAACCTAACCATTCTGGATACCACCTTGTAGCTGGTTATTTTACTGCTACTGAAAGACTCTCACCTTTTGTTGACAAACACCTCCAACTCACTGCTCACAGCCTAGCCTCTCATATCAAACACACAAACTACTCTCTTCATTGTCTCTATGGCCTTCCAGCTCTCCCAATGAGCTACCAACTTCAACTCTATAGCATAGTCATTGGCTGCAAATGGTGACATAACTATGGTCCATCCATAGTAACCCTTCCAAGCCAGCCAGACTCTCAAAGTCCTTGTCTGGTTCAGGTGCAATGATATGGACCATCCAGAGGAACCCTTGAAAGCCCTCCAGAATCCCCAAGTCCTTGTCTGGTTCACATGTTAGAATACAATGCTGAGCACAATATGCTCTTCTCAATGGCTGCTTCACAACCTGTGCCATCTGCACCCCCCCCCCCCCTCCTCCCATCCCCCTCCCCCTCACCCACCAGCTTCTCTGAACCACTTAGAATACTTTGATTCTGTAACCCTCTTGATGTTAATCTCTATTAGTCCCTACAGCACATCTAACACCAGCGATGCCTCCAAGACACCCTTGTCACTTATACATGCACCGGCAACAGTTCGCATTACATCAAGTTAGGCTGGCTATACTGCAATAGCGATGTTGCAACACTAGCCTCTATACACGTAGCAGATAATACGGTTTTCTGTTCCATCTCATAAATATAAGCTATTGAGCAATAACAGTATATACTGTATAAGAATTATTTTATGACTTACTACCGCAAAGACAGCAAATAAACAAATGCATAATAATGTATATGGCCCTTTGTAATGTTTCATCATAAATATAATGATAATGAAGTACACACTTTTGATAATGGAGCAAATAAATACAGAAAATAAGCATTTGATGATGACTGATATCTTGTAAACAATACGGTACATAGTTCACAAAATAAGGAATAACCAAGACTGTATCTTCTTGCTCGGTGCCTTATAATAATGATGATGCAATAAATAACTGATATTCGTTGCTCTTCACTCACCATCTTTGGGGTAACTGGCAGAATTCCATCCAGCTCCCCACCATCACTGTAGTCAGAATCAGCATCAAACCCGTCTTCATGGTCATCACCACAAACACAAATTGAATGAATGTCCTTGCCCACAAATTTTGTGCAAGAAGATGCTTCAAAAATTGTTCAAATGGCTTTGAGCACTATGGGACTCAACTGCTGTGGTCATCAGTCCCCTAGAACTTAGAACTACTTAAACCTAACTAACCTAAGGACATCACACACATCCATGCCCGAGGCAGGATTCGAACCTGTGACCGTAGCAGTGCCATGATTCCGGACTGCGCACCTAGAACCGCGAGACCACCGCGGCCGGCGAAGATGCTTCAAGCCATAACAGTATGCACCTTTCCTAACAGGACTTCCCTTTCGTCTAGCACTTTGTAATGGAAATCTGTACTTTCCACCATAGTTTTTAGTTACGTTTTCCCACCCCTGAAAAGTTCACTTTCTTTTAATGATACTATTAACTCTGCTACTGTAGGACGCTCTTTCCTGCAATAGTATGCAACCACCCCCCCCCCCCTCCTGCAGGTGCCCATGTCCTTAATTTTACCCTTATTCTTCTGCACAACAATTATGGATTCTCTATTTTCTGAAACTAAGAGGATACAAAATGTAGCTGTATTACAGTTGGAAATTACAATTTCAATAATAATTAAATGGAATGAAAGTAATCCTTAAAACTGTTATTTATAAGAAGAAGATATCTGTATACATTCAAATATTTGTTTTTTATTTTCATTATTTGTTTGAGCTACTCCTTGTGTGGTGTGCAACAGAAGTTCCACAGCAGAAATCTCTATCTCACAAACAAAGGCTACATGGAGCTACCAATGCCGTATGGCGTGCCGAGTAAGACTTCAGAGTATGCTGTACCCATTACTTCCATAAATGTGCAGGACAAAAACACACAACAATTTATGTAAAGCAGATAGTATAAACTTAGTTACTGCTGAAACAGGATGTTTGTACTCACATGTCTGTAATATAAGTCCTTCAATATTCAAGTAATAAAATAATTATTTTATTCAGTGAACATCAGAAGAATAACGAAACATTAAAACACTGTTAATCTGGATTTTTCTATTGAAATGGTTGAAAAGCAAAACTGCAGCAATCATAATGCATAGAAAATACTCTTCATTTTAGATTTTGACTCCAATGCTCAGAATTGTATTTTGCCACAATGTTGTCTTAAAAGTTTCACACCACCTTGTTTTCCCCCACCCCATCCCTATATCCAAACTGCCTAAATCTTTCTTTTTTTTGTTGTCGCAGTTGCTAGTCAGGTATTCCCAATTTCTCACTTGATAGTCCTCCTCCTCGTTTTCTCCCTCCTTCTACCTCCTCACACCTTTCCCTTCCCCCTAATGAGTTTTATTTTAGTCTCAGAGATCACCATTGCTACACTGTAGAAGTCCAAGTCATTGCTTGGAGGAGGCATACTCAGCTTTAAATATTCGAGTTGCATTTGATCAAGAAAAATCACTTTCTATTTGCCTGGTTTGACCTTCACTGCCAGCACGAATAGTTTCAACAAACACTTTCTTACTTCCCCACAAGCCTTGTGCAGAACCAATCTTCAGAACCTCTTACCTAAAATATTAACACAATTGTAAAATAATCAAAAAATACAGTTCTGAATGAAATTATGCTATTGCTTATTGCTAATATTAGACGACAGGATAATTACTCAGACATAGAATGTTCCAGTGTAGTGATTTTAAAATATTTCACGGTGGAATGGTATAAACAGTGACTTCAAGAAAGAGTTTTATGCATGCAGCAGAATCTGAGACTGTACCTAGAAATTTATGAAATTCTCTGCTTTTACTGTGGATTACATTCTTGACAATGTGCAAAAGAATGACTATTAATTGGTGGAACCGTGTATTTGCACAGGTTATCACTCTGGGAAAAATAATTTCAAAATATTTCAATAATTTATGAAATTATTTAGAAACAATCAACTTTTTCATGTTGATAATGTAACACACAAACAACCACAAACTGTGTGTGTAATGTTAAAACAGCAGGAGAGAGGGGCGGGGATAATTGACAGTAAAACAATAACACTGTGGCAGAATGTAGATGTAGATATGTTTATATATTTTTAACAAGATAAGACATTATATACTAATCATTTGGTCTGACGAATTACACAGCCTTACATATTTTCAATTTCCACTTGTGAAACACACCAACAATCTCACAGCAGTGAAAACTCCTTTTTAGTCCATTTCCTGAGAAGGAAAATCAAGTAATCTCTAGTAATCCATGATGGTACAATATGTTTGATCAACTTTCTTGGTTAAATCCACTAGCTTCTGGTACAGGAAAGAATGCCTGCAAAATTTTAAACATTGTAAATACAATGCACAAATAACGAAACACAATCTTAGTTACATACACAATACACTTACTGTGTTGCTGGTTTGCAAATACATAAATGATCTTGAGGTATTTCAAATATTTCACCCACTCCAGGATCTGTAAAGAAACTCCATGCAATGAATAACTGAGAGAAATAAAATTGGAGTATTGCTAAGTACCCAACTACATTAAATACAATATGTTTAAAAATATCTCTCACAGTGAAATTCAAAATGAAGTTGCCAACAAAATCATACTTTGATAGATATCACACTTGACATCCAAAACACCCTGTCATGCCCCTTTGGAAAATGTGCTTAATTCTCTTGGAAATGATCTACAAACAAACACAGTCAAGCTCTCCATTAGATTTCATTCTCTCTCTAAGATTATGAGCATAGTCCAGAAGCATGTTACCTTAAACACCGACAACATATACTACTAATTTAAACAACTTCAAAGTAACATTCTCTTGTGATATAATATTACACTCATGTGGAAATAAATAACCTTCAACAGAAATCAATAAACTTCAATGTCAGGGCTATAGTTATATATGTTTGACCTGTTGCCTCAGTTGGAAACTGATGAGCCTCTCACAGAAGTAGATGTAGACAGGGCTCAACAAGCTTTCAGCAGCAAATTGAATAAGAAGTGTGCAAAGAGAAAGAAAGTCTTGTTACTGCGTAGTTCGCATGCTAGGGGTGTGGGCCAACTTCTGCAGGATGAATTAGGGTCAGAATACCAGGTCACATGTTTTTTCAAACCTAGTGCTGGACTGGGGCAGGTTACAGAGGATTTAGGTTCACTATGTAGAGGCTTCACTAAGGAAGATATTGTGGTTATTGTGCATGGGCCGGGCAACAGTATTGACAGAGATCCGGGGTACAGCATAGAGTGTGACCTGTCAAATATTGCATCGGCATCGAGTCATACCAGTGTTGGGTTTGTGTCGGTTCTGGAGCGCCACGACCGGCCTCATTTGAGCTCTTCTGTCAGGAGGGTTAATTTGGAGTTGGAACGGCTACTTGGATCTGATGCGGGGTCACACATTGGTGTGGTTCCTGTTGATTCACTCTGTAGGTGGGACTATACTAGACATGGCCTACACCTCAACAAGAAGGGGAAGGGTAAACTGGCTGGGCTGATAGCAGGAAATTTAAAGGGGGGAGGAACTACATCTCATGGTGGTAACTCTTTTTTAGTGTAAGATCAGTGTCCAGTGGGAAACTCAGCCAGGCAAGTACTAAAGATGTTAAAAAAGTTCAAGATACTCACAAAAGTAAAATGAAAAATGTTAGTATATTTCATCAAAATATTGGGGGATTGAAGAATAAAATTGATGAGCTTCTGTTTTGTTTAGAAGATATAGAAACTGAGAATGTAATAGATGTACTATGCCTGTCTGAGCATCATATTGTCACTGATATGCAAAAGGTTAGCATCAATGGGTACAAATTAGCTGCACATGTAAGTAGAGATAATATGACGAGAGGAGGAGTTGCCATATATGTCAAAAGCTTCCACAGCGCAAAACATTTAGAAATTAAAAATTTTTGTGTAGAGCAACATATGGAAACATGTGCCACTGAACTAGAACTAAATGATGGCACTTTCATAATTGTAACAGTGTATAGGTCCCCCTCAGGGAATTTCTAGCTATTTCTAGAAAACTTGGATGCTTTGTTGTGCTATCTGTCAGACAGGCGGAAGCAAATTATCATTTGTGGGGATTTCAATGTTGATTCCCTGAAAGAGTGTGATAGGAAGAATGACCTTGTAGTATTACTCAGTTCTTTCAATTTGAGCTCCGGCATTGATTTTCCTACTCGGATAACAAAGAACAGCAGGACATTGATAGATAACTTTTTTATAGACCAAGATAAGTTTAAGGACATAAATGCTTATCCTGTTGAGAATGGTCTTTCAGATCATGGTGCACAGCTAGTTACAGTACATGGCATAGCTCCATGCAGAATATCAAATCAGAATTTCAAAGCAGTGCGTTCAATTAACAATATAAATACTGCAAACTTTAGGGAAAGACTAAAGGAGCTAGACTGGGATGAAGTGTATATGGAACCCGATGCAAACTTGAAATATAACTTATTTCACGATACATTTTTAAGGGTATTTGAAAATTGTTTTCCCAAGAAAACAGTGAAACATAATTCCAAGAAAACATATAAAAAAACTTTGGCTAACTAAAGGAATAAGAATATCTTGCAACCGTAAAAGAGAACTGTATCTAACAGCAAGAGGGAGTACTGACCCCGAAATTGTTCAATATTATAAAAACTATTGTGCGGTACTAAGAAAAGTTATTAAAAAGTCCAGAAGCATGTGTATCATGTCTGAGATCTGTAACTCTGATAATAAAATTAAAGCAATTTGGAATATTATTGAAAGGGAAACAGGGCAACCAAGAGCACAGGAAGACTTTAGTGCCATAAAACTGAATGACACGTGTACTAACAAACAATCTGAAATTGGAAATATTTTCAATAATCATTTTTTAAATGTTGTGGAGAAAGTAGGATCTAGATCTTCACTAGAAGAGGCAAGGCTTCTAATAAAAGAGGCCATACCTGTGCAGTTTGAAACAACAGTATTTCCACGAACCTCTCCCTCTGAAATCAGTAAAATAATAAACTCACTGAAAAGTAAAAGCTCTTACGGAATTGATAGCATTTCCAGCAAGATACTTAAAGCTTGTTCCCCACAGATAAGTAGGATTCTCAGCCACGTATGTAATTTCTCTTTGGAGCAGGGTGTTTTCCCCGATAGACTGAAATGTGCCATTGTAAAACCATTGCATAAAAAGAGGGATATGTCGGATCTCAACAACTATCGCCCAATCTCTCTTCTGACAGCTCTATCAAAAATTTTTGAGAAAGTAATGTATTCAAGAGTAGCCTCCCATATATGTAAAAATAAAGTACTAACAAAATGTCAGTTTGGTTTTCAGAAAGGCTTTTCAACAGAAAATGCTATATACGCTTTCACTGATCAAATATTAAATGCTCTGAATAACTGGACATCACCCATTGGTATTTTTTGTGATCTCTCAAAGGCCTTTGACTGTGTAAATCATGGAATTCTTTTAGATAAGCTAAGTCATTATGGTTTGAGGGGGGCAGTGCACAAATGGTTTAATTCATACTTAACTGGAAGAATGCAGAAAGTTGAAATAAGTGGTTCATGTAATGTTAATACAACAGCTGATTCCTCAAACTGGGGGGCTATCAAGCACGGGGTCCCACAGGGTTCAGTCTTAGCTCCTTTACTGTTCTTGATATACATTAATGACTTACCATTCCATATTGATGAAGATGCAAAGTTAGTTCTTTTTGCTGATGATACAAGTATAGTAATAACATCCAAAAACCAAGAACTAAGTGATGTAATTTTAAATGATGTTTTTCACAAAATTATTAAGTGGTTCTCAGCAAACGGACTCTCCTTAAATTTTGATAAAACACAGTATATACAGTTCTGTACAGTAAATGGCACAACTCCAGTAATAAATATAGACTTTGAACAGAAGTCTGTAGCTAAGGTAGAATTTTCAAAATTTTTAGCTGTGTCCATTGATGAGAGGTTAAACTGGAAGCAACACATTGATGGTCTGCTGAAACGTCTGAGTTCAGCTACGTATGCTATTAGGGTTATTGCAAATTTTTGTGATAAGAATCTCGGTAAATTAGTTTACTATGCCTACTTTCATTCACTGCTTTCGTATGGCATCATATTCTGGGGTAATTTATCGTTGAGTAGAAAAGTATTCATTGCTCAAAAACGTGTAATCAGAATAATTGCTGGAGCCCACCCACGGTCATCCTGCAGACATCTATTTAAGGATCTAGGGATCCTCACAGTATATATATTCACTTATGAAATTTGTTGTTAATAATCCAGCCCAGTTCAAAAGTAATAGCAGTGTACATATCTATAACACCAGGAGAAAGGATGATCTTCACTATGCAGGGTTAAATCTGACTTTGGCACAGAAGGAGGTAAATTATTCTGCCACGAAAGTCTTTGGTCACCTACCAAACAGCATCAAAAGCCTGACAAATAGTCAACCAACATTTAAAAATAAATTAAAAGAATTTTTAAATGACAACTCCTTCTACTCACTGGCTGAATTTTTAGATATAAATTAAGGGAAGGGAAAAAAAACTAACTTAAGCATTAGTGTCGTGCAATATTTTGTGTAATGTAATATCTTGTACAGACATCTTTCATTAACCTGACACATTCCACATCATTACGAAGTGTCGTATTCATGATCTATGGAACAAGTATTAATCTAATCTAATCTACACAAACTGAACTGAGACCCACCAAGGCCTACATATTTTTCCACACCTTTCACCCTTACAGGTGTTGCAACATCACAGTAAGCCACTATGTTTCCCTCATATCTGTGCAATATCATTTGTACCTTTATGATTTTCATCAGCATAAAGACATTCATACTTCTACATACAAGGGCTGGAACTTAAATAGTGGCAACTGTTTATTCACAACCAATACAAACGAGTTACATGTTTGCACCTGTTACTGTCTTTCAAAGTAGGCATTAGCATTGTGTAGAACCTGTTGCCAGCGATGTGGAAGGCGTAGTATACCATTAGCAGAGCCTGTTCTGTTGATGGTGCGAAAGGAGCTGTCTAAAGTTTTGGTGATTCATATGTTCAACTGTGATGGTGTTATCCTAACACATTATATTCCTCGACAGCAGATTGTCAATCCACAGTATAACTGCGACCAGCTTTGCAAAACAAGCGGTGACACTTTCTATGCAACCCATCCATCATTTTGCACGACACTGCACGGGCGCATACAGCGCAAGCTGTGGCTGCTCTATTTGGTCGATGGGAATGGGAAGTATTGTACCATCCACCATACTCCCCGGACTTAAGTCCTTGTGACTTTGATTTGATTCTGAAGATGAAGGAACCATTTTGTGGCATTCGTTTCAGAACTGTTCCAGAGATTCAACAGGCAGCAGACCGCTCCATTCGCACCACCAACAGAACAGGCACTGCTAACTGTATACTGCACCTTCCACATTGCTGGCAATAGGTTCCACACAATGCTGGTGGCTACTTTGAAAGACAGTAACAGGTGCAAACATGTAACTCTTTTGTATTGGTTGTGAATAAATAGTTAGCACTATTTAAGTTCCAACTCTTGTACTTTAGCCAATCACTGTAGTTTTGTCAGTTAGGTAGTCATGTGTAAGTCAGGTTATGTTATACATAGTGTACCACATTTGTTGTCATTGTTGTTATTGTTGTTGCCATGGTCTTCAGTCCAAAGACTGGTTTGATGCAGTTCTCCAGGCTAGTCTATCCTGTGCAAGCCTCTTCACCCTTGCATAACTACCAGAACCTACATCCACTGGAATGTAGTTACAGTGCCTTTCTCTCGCCCCTGCAATCCTTGCCTTCCACACTCCCTTCCATTGCGAAACTGATGATTTCTTGTGTCTTCTGATGTTTCCTATCAACAAATCACATTTTATTCAAACTGAGTCATAAATGTATTTTATTTTCTGAATCTGAATCGTTATTCAATCCACCAATCTAACCTTCAGAATTTTTCTATAACACCAAATTTTGAAAGATTTTATTCTCTTGTTATCTGAACTGTATATTGACCACATTTTACTTCCAAATAAGGTTACCCACCAGACAGCTACTTTAGAAAAGACTTCCTAACACGTGAAATGATATCAGAGTAGATAAATTCATTTTCAGAAATGCTTTTCCAGCTGTTGGCAGTCTACACATATCCTCGCTATTTTGGTAATATCAGTTATTTAGTTGTGCAAACAGCAAAACACATCTATTACTTTTAGTGTTCCGTTTCATAATCTAATCCCCTCAGCATCACCTTATTTAATTCAAATACCTTTGATTATCCCATTTTACTTTTGTTGATGTTCATCATCATAAATTCATTTTCAGAAATGCTTTTCTAGCTGTTGGCAGTCCACATATATCCTCGCTATTTTGGTAATATCAGTTATTTTGTTGTGCAAACAGCAAAACACATCTATTACTTTTAGTGTTCCATTTCATAATCTAATCCCCTCAGCATCACCTTATTTAATTCGAATACCTTTGATTATCCCATTTTACTTTTGTTGATGTTCATCTTATAATCTCTTTTCAATACAATAGCCATTCCATTCAATTGCTCTTTACAAGTCCTTTGTCATCTCTCTGTCATTGGCGAACCTGAAAGTTTTTGAAGTTTTTATTTCTTTTCCCTGAATTTTAATTTCCTTTCTAAATTTCTCATTGGTCAGACTGAAGAACATCAGGGATAGGTTACAACCCTGCCACAACCCCCCCCCCCCCCAATCAATTATAGCTTTCTTGTCATGCCCTTTGACTTATATAACTGCAGTACGATTTCTGTAGGTGTTGTAAATAACCTTTCATTCCATGTAGTATATCCCTAACAGCTCCAAAATTTCAGCAACCTTATCAAAAGCTTGCTCTAAATCTACAAATGCTTTGAACATGGGTTTACCTTTCTTAAACTGATCTTTGAGAGCTAAGTTCCAGAGCCACTATTGACCAAAACTGATCTTCCCCAAGGTCAGTTCTATCAGTTTTTCCATTCTTCTGTAAATAATTTATGTTAATATTTTGCAACCATGATATATTAAACTGAAGCTTCAATGACTTTCAGCACCTGATATCATTGGAATCAATACATTCTTACTGAACTGTGAGGGTATTTTGCCTGTGTCATACATCTTGCACACCAGGTGGAATGTTTTTGTCATGGCAGGTTTCCAATGACATCAATAATTCTGAGGGAGCGTTATTAACTTCAGGGCCTTTGTCACAACTGGGCCTTTCAGTTCTCTGTCAAATTCTCCTTGCAGTATCGTAGCTTCCATCTCATCTTCACCTCTTTTTCTTTCTATAATACTTTTCTCAGTAGTAAAATTCTCTCAAGCTTCTCGCCACATCAAGTGGTTTAAAATCTAGTCACCCTTGACAATGGCTGAGTACTCGGCCAAAGGCTTCTGGATTTTAAACCACTTGATGTGGCTGCAAGCTCAATTCCCACATGACTGCCTGCCTGATCAACACTAGTGATGCTACTGGAAAAAAAAAATTGTGAAGTTTCTGCAGTGGAGTTTACCAGTGTTCGCAGTTAATGACTGATTATTGAAGGCAAACCATTGTTTGTAACAATACCTTGCAGACAAGCATTTAATGTATGATTTGGTCTGGAAATATGAATTAACAGACAGAGAAAAATGTTTATTTTCATAGTCTTAGTCGTGTATAATATATTAGGAGCAGTTTTAATTATATAGTTTTCATCTTCAAATAAATGGTTATTTATCAGCATCCTCAATCAGAATAAGTTAAAAGAAAATTCAATAGAACAGCCTAGTCAGAGAAAAATGCTTATTTTCATAACCTTAGTCACATATAATATATTAGGAGCAGTTTTAATTATACAATACTCATCTTCAAATCTGAATAATCATAAATGGTGATTTGCCAGTACCCTTTAAAGAAATATAACTCAGTCAGAAGAAGTTAAAAGAAAATTCGATGCACTAGCCTTGTGACAGCTTCTAATGATCCACTACAAAACATAACATCTGAATGAGTTGTTTTATTTAAAAGGTGTTTACATTTTGTGATTTATAATAACTCATATCTGATGATGATCACCGAGTTACCAAAACTAGTCATCATGTATAAAACAGGGTGGTCAGAAACAGTCTGAGAAGCTTGTAAGATAGGTGTTGCAGGGTAGTTGTGCTGAGAAATAATTGTTAAGAGAAAAGTTCAGTTTCTTGTGTCATTTTTTAGCTGACTAGCACTGAAATTTGCCAGTCAGGCCATTGCAAGTGCAAATTTTTGCGGCCCACCAGATACACTTAGTGTCAGTGTTCTCACAGCATAGAGATAGTGCAAAGACTGTTCAGCTTTTGACTCAGTTTTGATCCTTACAATGTCCCATGTCCAATTATTGTATAATTCACTTTGTTGGTTTTAGGGAACCAAACAAAGAACACATTCACTGATAACACCTCTGTTCGGCTACCTGAATATGTGCCAACTTGAATGTTCATTAACACAGAAATGGCACAACATACTGAATATTTTTCTTAACAACTATTTGTTGGTGCAATCTATCCAGCACTGATTAGAGTATATGAGAAATTGTGTCATTCGATCCATAGAGAGCTGGCGAAGGTTCTTGAGAAGATTTGTTCACACAATGTAATTCGAGGAGACTGCATTGGATTGTGTGCAAGAAGATTCATTAATGAGCACTTGTCAGCCTCCCAAAGAATTACATACTTTGGAGAATATGTTGTTGAGAGTACTGGTGGAACAGCTATTACTACACCCCCCTAATAAACAATGTATGTAAGAAATGTGGGCCACATAATTTTGAACACAAAATCACTTTTGTGTGTGTGTGCGTGTGTGTGTGTGTGTGTGTGTGTGTGTGTGTGTGTGTGCGCTTCCAGCCATTCCTTCCATTGTTTCTGAGTTGCTACCAAGCCTACGATTCTGATAGTTTTGTAAGAAATTACCATTTTGAGTGTGTATCTGATTTTTATTAAATGGACATTTTTCATATCACTGTGTCTTTGTTTTGCTTTTACTATTCTGTTCTGTTCAAGGAGTTTTAGCTTCAATCATGATAAATACCACCATGGTTGTGAAGATAACTGTAGCTGTAATTGCAATTTTGATGTTTTGTTTGTTTCAGGTATCTTGTATTTTCTTGCAATTTATTCTGCTGCATGTATTTTAACCCACATACAAGTAGTATCATTCAACTGCACACATTACTACTACTCATTTCAAAGACAAAATTCACTCCTCATTTAAAGGTTAAAATTCACTCAGGTGTGAGAAACTGCATGAAAAATGGAAGCTGCTTGAAAATGACTGCTTGAAAATGACAAACTGCCAAAATTTTAATCACAAGTAATACATACATTAACAGCCATAAGTGGTATTTATCACATTCAAAACTTTTTTAAAGACTGTAAACCATTGCTTCATCAAACTTTAGTTGTAATATAATTTAACTTCCATTATTTCTTCAACTGAAAAGTAGCTTTTTGTTGAAATGAATGTCCTCTTACCAACAGAACTGTGTAAATTATGTACCATGTTCAAAGCAACCAAAGGTAGGTTGCTAGAGTAGGAAGAAGAAGTAAATTCAAAGGTAGTGTTGATAGAATGATTAAATAAGACCAGATGGAATACAGGAAGATTATTAGAAAAAAAGACCAAATAGAATTATTATCAGGACAAATGTTTTAGTGCAGACAAACATAACAAGGAATAAATTCAGGTGGAAGTTCTAATTTACACAAGGAAATTGAAACCAATATTACAGACACCGAGGGATCCTCAGGCAGAATAGCAAGATTACATTAAAATTACATACAAGCTACTGAATGGAAATCATTCTCTTATGCACCAACTTGCCTACTTTCAGTTGAGAAATTAGATGGCCTCTACAAAGACATACAGAGAATGATAAATGATAGCAGACTGCAATACAAAATGATAATGGAACATTCAAATGCAAATTTAGGACAAAATCTACGGCTTGACTCTTCAATGAGCACCTTGGGTGTGGTAACAAAAATGACAATGTTTAGATGTCATTCGATCTTTCAGAAAAGAAGAATGTTTTTGTCTTTGACATAGTCTTTAAAAAGAAAAACAAATGAAAAGTGGAAAATCCAGGATGGAATGTAAAAATATGAAAAGAAAAGCTGCTAATCACCATACAGAGAAGATGCTGAGTCGCAGATGGGCACAACAAAAAGACTGCCACAAATAAACCTTTGAGCCAGTAAGGCCTTCATCAAAAATAGAAGACACACACACGTGCATGACTGCAGTCTCAGGCAGCTGAAGCCACACTGCCACATTGTTACAAATGAAAACAGGACTTTGAAATGTCCAAATGGAATTCACAGTAAAAATAGATAAAAACAGAAAGAAACAGGTTCATAGGAATAGGCTCATCAGCAGGATAAGGTGGTACATAAGATTAAATTAAGCAGTAATTTCAGCACCTCATAATATGCCACTTACTTAGAAAGGGATGGACGGGTTATTTATTTTTTAAAATAAGTACTTAAGCACACATCAAAATATGTTTCAAGCACAAAAACGTTAAGAGCAAAGAATATCACACATGGAATAAGACTACTGTTAAAGAGAATACAAAGGTTCTATGTAGACAATAAAAGAAACAATTATGAAAAGGAAAGTTGCCACTCACTGTATAGCAGAGATGAGGAGGCATAGGCACAACAAGAAGGCTCTTACAATTATAGCTTTCGACCATTAAGGCCTTTGTCAACAATAGACAAAACACACACACACACACACACACACACACACACACACACACACACACACACACACACAAATCGCAACTCGCACACTGCAAACAGCAGCACCAGTGCATGGTGGGAGTGGCGACTGGGTGGGGGTAAGGAGGATGCTGAAGTGGGAGGGGTAAGGATAGTATGGAGGGTGTGGTGTACAGTGAAAGCTGCAGGTTAGATGGAGGGCAGGGGAGAGTGGGGGAGAGGGGGGGGGGGGCGGTGGAGAAATTCTGTTCATTTTCCCAAGTATCTGTGCCCTTTCATTGCTTCTCTTTCTCCACTTATTTATCTGTAGAGTTTCTCACTGTAAAAATTTAGCTATTTCATAGTGTTGTTTTATTTTGACACTTCTATTCAACACTTCCAATTTATTTTCTACTAATTGTATTCTCTAGTTAATATATGTATTCCAATGTAAAGATGCATGTAACTGTGATAAGTAAGCAAGTTATTAAAAAAAACTTTTACTCATATTTCAGAGTTATGACACATTACCTGCAGATGGAACAGGTACAAAATGAAACTGCAATCTTAGTGGTGAAACAAGAGTAGATTTTGTTTCTGCAAAGCTTATTATTTGAATTTGCAAATGAGGGAGCATCTGCAAGAATTTTTGATGGAGACTTTTTAACTCTGGAGAATCTGTAAAGAGATAGATCAAGTCAGCACAGATCATGATCAGTAAACATTACAGTTACACAGGTACAAATGCTTCAACATATGTAAAGAGCAATAAATTATATACCGGCCTTATTTGGGTAAAAAAAGGAGTAACACAATTCTTAAAATTGCAAAGAAATAGAGTGGCTGGAACCCGCAACACTCATCCTGGGGTCTGAGTGACCTGCCCCTCATTTCACTTTCACCAACTGCTACAACATACATTATATTTCCTTCACAGTCAATTGTTTGCCATGAGAATGTTGTTTTAGTGCTGCATTTCCTCATACAAATTGTATTATTGTACAAAGAAGAACTGTATCCTGATGTCTGGGAGTTAAGTGTTCAATCTTCTCTGCTGCCAGCTGCAAGGAGATCACCTCCAAATCCAGCTGCTGGCTTTTATAAATGATATAAAGAAAAACAATATATGTAAAACAAAAATGCTTATAGTGGAATGAATGTGAGAAACTGCATGTATACAGCAATCAATCTGTCACCTAAGGAAATATAGCATCACTTCTAGCAACAGGACATAATTTGTTTTTATTGTCAGATCTAACATAAGTATCTGCACACACTACAACTAAGATACAAAAATGCGAACAAGTCTTTGTGTGTATGAAATTGATGAGAAAGATAAATGATTTGGTAATATAACACTTTACCTTTTCTTAGCTCTTGTACTTCAACCGATGGCCACAGTAGAATCTGCATGGCTTGTGTAAGCTCTGCAAGTGGTGAACCCAAGTGTGGCACACTGTAGAAAGCTATGCCTTTAGTTTTATAACAAATATTTCTATCTCCACTCTCCCAAGCTGCAACGAAGATAATCACAGTATCTTACAAAAAATTAACTTAATATTCATCTCCTATCCAATATCTATCTATTTATGTTGTCAATCTGTATAACCTCTTGTTTAAGGTCTCACACTTAATCAAGAGTGCCCATATGATATTTTGTAAGGGGTAGGGGGGGGGGGCAGTTACACTTGGGTAATGGAATATTTTTAATATCTTGTAAGATGAATTAACTTAATATTTATCTCTTTTTCCAATATCTTTCTATTTATGTTGGTCATGTATATGTCTACTACAGAAGTGGGAACACAGTCAACTGAGGCATGTGAATATTAAATACAGTTTCACATGACAGCTGTATAATGAAGGACATCTGAATGTTCAATACATTTACGCCAAGGAACAAGTGGCAGATATTTTAACAAAAGCAACTACAAGTGTATAGTTCAATATGGTGTGACTGTAGATGAAGATAGTGGAATTTGCAGATATTTAATGAAATTATTAAATTAAGGGGGGATGTTGAAGTAGTGACAATTTAATAATTATGCTCTGATTTATTTTCTCTTTTTTCTCTCTCTCTCTCTTTCTATTTTATCTTCTGTCTGTATCTTGTTTTCATGGTTTTACTGTGGCTGTAATAGTGCTGTGATAAGTAATAATTTGATATTACTAATTTAAATACTTGGTAATGTCTAGCAATAACAACAAACGTGAAAACCATTCTACACTGACGATGAGATACCAGGTGTAGACGTACAAAACCGGAATTTGATTGCAATTATTGCACATTTATTGCTTGAAACTGATAGGCAATATTTTATACATAGCTATTTATACATTTCTCCCAACTCTCTGGCAGGCTATGGATGCTATACAAAGAAAATAGTTCTTCTTTTGAAGCGAACCACTCAGTGAGTCATTTTCATATGAATTGAAGCATTGTTCAGTGAGAATATGCCCCAGTGTTGCTGATAGATGATAATCTAAAGGAGCCAAATCTGGTTGCTGTTAGTAGCGATCAGTATTAATGGTTTCACCAGGCTTAAGCAGCTCACATTAGATGACACCCTTCTGCCCCCCCCCCCCCCCCCACCCCCAAAGTGATTTGATCTTGCAGTGGATGTCACAGGTTTGCCTGGATTCACCCATCATTTACGACACTTACGATTCTCAAAATATATCTATTTTTCATCGCCTATAACTATTCGATGGAGGAATGACTTGCTTTAGTATTTGGCGAGCAGTGTTACACTAGTGGTCTTTCAATTTGCTTGCTGTCTTTCATTCAGTTCATGTGGAACCCATTTTCCCACTTTCTGCAAATTTTACACAGCTTTCAACCAAAGAGAAATGGCTTTCTGCATCACATTCAATTGTTCCATGAGTTCCTGTTGAGTTTGACTATCATCTTCAGACAACAAGGCCTGTCATTCATTGTCTTTGAATTTTTTTGGTGGTTTCCCATGCTCATTGTTTCTTATGTCAAAATCACCACTTTGGATTTTTTTGAACCACTCGAAACACTGTGTTTTCCCAAGAGCATGTTCGCCAAAAGCTTCGACAAGCATTCAATGGGATTCTGCAGCAGTATTCTTCAAATGATAACAGGAAATCAATGGTGTCTGCAAATTGTAGTTCATAGGTACAAAACTCAACATGTTTACAGGTTTGAAACAGATACCGATGAATGGAACTTGGGTTACTGTATGTTGACATTCGTCGTCAGCCATTACAGGGAGCACTGCAGACACAGCCTCATGGGCCCTACACTGACGGCTAGCACCATCATAGGGAAATTCCAGTTACATACTTCTACACCTGGTATATGATGGGAATAACTATGAGAGATTGGAAGAAAACATGCAGGGACACCAGAGACATATGCAGCTGACTACTTTAATGAACAGAAAGCCTGAAGATGACGATTATCCAACAGTGAATGTAAATGCCCAGTTCTTGGAAAAGGTACAAGTCACATCCTTCAACAAGAAGGAAAGCAGAAGTGATCCACAAAACTACCATCCAATATCCTTGACATCAACTTGTTGTAGAATCTTAGAACATATCCTGAGCTCAAACATAATGAGGTACCTTGAACAGAATGGATTTTGAAAACATCGAGCATGTAAGCCCAACCCGTACTTTTCTCATGTGACATACTGAAAGCCTTGGATCAAGGAAATCAGGTAGATGCTGTATTTCTTGAATTCCGAAAAGAATTTGACTCGGCATCACACCTGCATTAATGTCAAAAGTACAATCATATAAAGTATCAAGTGAAATTTGTGACTGGATTCTGGAAGGGAGAACGTTGCATGTTATCTTGGATGGAGAGTCATCGTCAGATGTAGAAGCAACTTTGGATGTGCCCCAGGGAAGTATATTGGGACTGTTGCTGTTCATGTTGTATATTAATTCCCTTGCAGACAGTATTAATAATAAAATAAGGCTTGATGCAGTTATCTATAATGAAATACTAACTGAAAGAAGCTGTATAAATATTTAGTCAGATGTTGATAATATTTGAAAGTTGTGCAAAGATTGGCAGTTTGCTTTAAATTTTCAGAAAACATACATTGTGCAGTTAACAAAACAGAAAAATGTAATATCCTATGACTATAACATCAATGAGTCACTGTTGGCTCCTGGCCAATGCCTGGGTGGAACACTTTGTAGAGAAATGAAATGAAATGATCACATAGGTTCAGTTCTGGATTAAGCAGGAGGTAGACTTCAAGTTTATTGGTAGAATATTGGAGAAGTGCAACCAATTTACACAGGAGATCACTTACAAATCACTTGTGCGAGCAGTTTTAGAATATTGCTCAAGTGTGTGGGATCTGTACCAGACAGGACTAACAGAGGATATTGAACATTTACAGAGAAGAGCAGCACGAACGGTCACAGGTTTCTTTAATCCATGGGAGAGTGTCACAGAAATACCGAAGGAACTGAATTGGAAGACTCATGAAGATGGACATAAGCTATATCGAGAAAGTCTATTAACAAAGTTCCAAGAACCGGCTTTAATCGATTACTCCAGGAACATACTACAACCCTCTATGTATCATTCACTTAAGGATTGTAAGGAAAAGCTTAGAATAATTTCTGCATGCACAGGAGCATTCAATTATTCTTCCTGTGCTCCATAAGTAAATGGAACAGGAAGAAACCCTAATAACTGAAACAATGGAATGAACACACTATCATGCCTCATAGTGGTTTGCCGAGTATAAAAGTAGATGTGGATCCAGATGAACTTTAAGCATTGCCAATGAAATAGTAACTCTGTCAGAGACAGCAACTGATGTGGCCGATTAGTTGTAAAGATTAGAAAGTCTCTTGAAAACAGATTATAAATATAAATAATGAATACCAAGTGTAACCTATTAAATGAGGCGATGCTGATGGAATTAGATTAAAAAATGAAACGCTAAAAGTTGTAGGGTAACAGCAAAATAAGTGACAAGTGCATAAGTTTATAGGACATATACTGCAGAGCACAATAACAAGAACAGCTTTCCTCAAAAAGAGAAATATGTTTGTTTGGTTAGTTAAATATTCCATAGATCATTTGAATGATTCTTTTATCAAAATTGTGTGGAACAAGCCAGTTAATAGGATATCTGTACATGATAGTCATGTTGCCATTAATGAATACATTATTTTTTAGTCCTACTCTTACAATAAGATTTGAAAACTCGGTCTCTCTCTTTCTCTCTTCTTTCCAGGCCACCAGTACTTAAATACAAATTCATCCACAGAATAGAAGGAGTTGTCCAGGAGAAATGATTTAAGGTCAGATTTTAAACTTGCTTTGCTACCTGTCAGATATTTTATACTCTTGGGCAACTGATCAAAAATTTTTCTTTCTGCAACTTGCATCTGTTTGCATAGAATATAAATGTAGGTGTTTGGCTGTGTCTTCTGAAAGTGTTTGGATAGTAATCTTACATGCAAATGAAATGTGGATAATTAACAGAATAGACATGAAGAGTACAGAAGCTTTGAAATGTGATACAACACAAGAATTCTGATAATTAAGTGGGTATATATAGTAACTAATGACTGTGTCATTGGTTAATTTAGTAATGAAAGGAAGGTTGCGCATTACTGTAGAGGAAGACCCAAGGCTTCAATACAGTCAGCAGGTTCAAATGCATGTAAGGTGTCGTAGTTAAGCATAAGTGAAAAGACTTGCACTCATAGGACTACCAAGGAGAGCTGTGTCACACCACTTCAGACAGATGGCAACAACAACAAGCAGAAAACTGTCTCTTTCTGTTGTTTGTAGAGCCCTCACTCAGGTTCCTAATTATCGAGATCATTTTACACTCTCATTAATTACAAACAATTAATTTCACCGCTTTATTTGAAAAACTTGTAATTATAACTCTCATAGATATCAGAATATATTTAAGCTAAAGCACATTAACAATTCTAATGTATTGGATTGTACAGTCTCTATAATGATGACATACCAATTTTTCTCATGGAATCAACGGGTACAAAACTTTTTTAAATCCACTCAGCTTCTACTATTTTTATCATATGATTTTGCTTCTTTACAATTTGTCTATTCTTTATGCACTTCTATCATATGTATAAAAGCATTTTTTCTCATCGCTTATTATTTAAAAAAATATTTTTATACTCATCATATTATGTATTAACATTTGGCAGCTTCAGAAGCACCTGATAATGGCCTCCTTAAATCTGAAACTGGTCATGTGGACTTAATAAAGCTCTAGTTAAGAAACTGGGGTGGTTTTCATTAACTGAACAATAGTTGCAGAATCAGCATCATCCAAACAACAACTATCATTTCTCCTTCCACTTTTACCATGTTTGAATGGTGTGCTGGAAGACTGAGTGTTGATAAGCTCTTGTATTGAATCAATTATCCATAATTGTATCACTGTGATTATTCCATGGGATACAACTAGGAGGAAGGAATACTTTTCTTGACTCTTCTTGAAACATATATTTTCATACAGACTATTGTTTTTAAATATATCAGTATATGTTGAGTAGAAGGCAAGAATTCTACGGCAATAACAAAGTAGTTCCAGCTACAAGATGCAGCTGCATATACTCCACATATATTTCATGGCAAGGTAAATACAGAAATCTGAAATAAACGCACCTCTCACAAGGATTTTTTTCACAAGCAATCCTCCCATCGAGTGAGTAACCCAAATAACAGGTCGCTGACCGACTCCAGCGAGCTTTAATTTCTCCATAATTTCTTCACTTCTGTCATCCAGTGTACACCTGTAACCAAAATGAGCTACGAGTAATCACCAGGTAAGGTTATAATAGTAGAATATGGCAATGGAATGTACTTGGTGGAAAACAAATAATGGAAGTAGCTAAGATAAAACTCACCATATAGTTGAGATGATAAGTGAGACATAGACCCTATAATGAATCACAGTTACAATTGTTCAATTCAAACAAATACCTGGGTGTAACACTTTGTAGTGATATGATATGCAATGATCACACATGCTCCGTCATGGGAAAGGGTAAAGCATGTGCTAGACTTCGGTTTATTGGTTGAATACTGGGGAAATCCAATCAGTCTTCATAGCAGATTCCTCACAAATCTCTTGTGTGACCCATCCTAGAATACTGCTCAAGCGCATGGGACTCATACCAAATAGGACTAATAGAGGATATCGAACATGTAGAGAGGATGGCAGCAGAAATGGTCATAGGTTTGTTTGATCCATGGGAAAATTGTGCTTAAGAAACTGAACAGGCAGACTCTTGAAGATAAAAGTAAACTATCTTAAAAAGTTTTAAAAACCAGCTTTAAATTATGACACTAGGAATATACTACAACCCCCTACTGTAGTGATTTGAGAATTTCTGTGTAAATTCTAGAACCACTCAGCCTTCTACCATCTTCAACACACAATATTCTAGATACGAGTGTGGGATGGTAAAATCCTACCTACTGAACATCGTGTTTGTGTGTGCAGGTTTAAAATCAGTCGCGGGAAGAAAGTAGACATGGTGGTCGAATGGTACCGGCAATTACCTGTCGTACAATCCACAGATGTGTTAGTGAGTGTGTAAGGAAGAACCATGGAGTTTTTATGCCACTCTGTGCTTATTGTGTCACTGACTATTGTTATGTGAAACAAGAACATTTGAAAAAGTACTATTGTGGACTCTTGACTCAGCCTTAGTAGAGGCAAGATGTAATTTCTGAGTCATTTTAAGAAAGTTATGGCAGTCAAGCCAACTTTCTTTTAACTGTAACTCATTTTGTTTCTAATGTTCGACGGTACGAGGTACTTAACAGAAAGTTGCACATGTATGTTGAAAGTGTGAATTATGTTGTGCATGAAAGTCAAATACATCGTTAACGGACGAAAAGGAAAGTTTGTATGTCTACTTTCTCACTTTAAGATGTCACAAAATGTTAGACTATGGTGACCTGTGTGAAAGGACTGAGAAAACAGGAATTTTAAATCAAAAATGAGGAAAGAAGGTGGTATGTGTTGCCATAGCAACCAAACATAATAAGACAAGGAAATTACTCCGAGACATTGGAATATGTTTAAGTATCCAATGAAGCAAAATTTGAAAGGAAATACTGCAAAGAAATGAAAAACTTACAATGATAAAAATATTGAAGAAGATTTTGACATATTTGTCTAAGAAGAAGAAAGAACACTTCAACCAAGAAGATCCAGTGTGGTGAGTATACAGCTCTCACAAACGTCACAGGGACACAGACGCAGAAACCAACTGCATCCAACACCGCTGGCACCAGCTGCTGTTCACCGGTGCTGTTCTGCCTCCACATCCGCTCACCTATGCTACGAGAATTCTATGCCGGGTGGGCGTGAAACAACACTCCATTACTTTAGTAGGAAGTCGTACCAAATACTATTGAGTGAACTTTTATTGTGTCATATTTAAAGTTAGCTTTAATTGCTTACTAGGACTAAAGCATATAAAAGTATGGAGAATATACAAGTTGGGGACACTCAAGACCTGGCTACGATCATGAAAGTTAGCAAAGAGGTGTGTGACAGGGCTGAGTTGGTAAATTTAATCGAAGTGCGAAGTGTGACTCTAAGTAAAGAACTAAGCTTAGTAAATTTTCAATTAAATACCCAGACTGAAGCTTTAAATGCCCAGAGTGAAGGTTTAAATGCCCAGAGGAAAACTCTAAATATTCAAATGACAAATTTGGGTTTGTTAAGTGCCAAGGTCGACTCTCAAAGCAAAGAATTTAGTAATCTGCGGGAAGGCATGGGTACTTTGAAGACTGAGTCTGACGCTAAAAGAACTACAGTAAACAATTTAAAAGTAGATCTACTAAGTGAGTTGACAGACTCTTTCACTACTCATATAAATCATATGTTTACCAACCTTAGTCAGAAACAGAATGATACCTTTGAGGATTTGTCAAAAAAGTTAGAACTTAATATTGAGAACAAATGTAATAATGTAGAATCCAAACTTATTGAAAAGTTAGGCTCTTTTGAAAATGTGTACAATATTAAGTGTAATGATGTAAGACATGGGTTGTATACTTAGCAAGGGAGTGTAGATAAGGAGAATGAGTTAATACCAATCATTCAGTCACAAATTACAGGTGTTAGTATGCGGGAAGACAATTTAGAAAGGAATTTCAAAGAGAAAATAGCTAACTGATATTATAAATGCAATTAGTTTGGAGGAACAATCTGGGGAAATTATAGATCGAAAAGTTACCAAGAGAATAGCATCCGGGAATGTATCGCCTATTCCTTCTTCTGAACTTCATGATACCAGGAAGAGTATAGTAGACCTGTGGAGAGAATTTAAGCTTATTCAAAACAAAGTAGGAAAAAGGGTAACTCCACCTAATGTGGTATTAACTAGTGGAGCAGGGAATGATTTACAATGGGGAGCTAATTCATGGTTATCTAGTCAATTCTCTAAATTTAAGCAGGATGGAGATGTACATCCGACCCATTTCTTAAAAAGGTTTAACCAAGCATTATCAAAAAATTGGAAGGATTCTATGAAGATCGAATTTGCTGTCGGGTACCTCCTCGGGGAAGCCTCAGAATGGGATACAGTAAATATTGATAATTTTTCCCCTTGGGAGGACTTTCAAAAGAAATTTAAAGAAAATTACTGGTCTGCCAGTGCAGATCCATGGGACCTGGGCAAGTCATCTATCCCCCCAGGGATGTTAATATTCTGAGTTAAAGGACAGCGTACAACCGTCAGCTCCCGAGTTGTTTCTGGTGTTTCTTCCAAAATAGTTTTCTGTAATCTTCTTAAAAAAGAAAACCAAATATAACCATAAAATAGAGAATGGAAAAAAAGTGATGTCCAGATGAAATAAGTTGAATAGAGCATTACATTTATGGAAAATATAATATGATGTGACTAGCAGAACAATCTGACCACAATTTATTGGTTATGAACTGTAGATTAAAACTGAAGAAACTAAAAAAGGTGGGAATTTAAGGAGATGGGACTCGGATAAATGTTAAATAAAGCTGACTAAACAAGAGGTTGTACTGAGTTGCAGGGAGAGCATAAGGGAACAATTGACAGGAATGGGGGAAAGAAATACAGTAGAAGAAGAATGGGTAGCTTTAGGGATGAAATAGTGAAGACAGCAGAGGATCAAGTAGGTAAAAGATCGAGGGCTAGCAGAAATCCTTGGGGACAGAAGATATATTGAATTTAATTGATGAAAGGGGAAAATATAAAAATGAAGTAAATGAAGGAGGCAAAAAGGAATACAAACGTCTCAAAAATGAGATCGACAGGAAGTGCAAAATGGCTAAGCAGGGATGGCTGGAGGACAAATGTAAGGATGTAGAGGCTTATCTCACTAGGGGTAAGATAGACACTGCCTACAGGAAAATTAAAGAGACCTTTGGAGATAGGAGAACTTGTATTAACATCAAGAGCTCAGATGGAAACCCAGTTCTAAGCAAAGAAGGGAAAGCAGAAATGTGGAAGGAGTATATAAAGGGTCTATACAAGGGCGATGTAGTTGAGGACAATATTACGAAAATGGAAGAGGATGTAGATGAAGATGAAATGGGAGATACGATACTGCGTGACAGAGCACTGAAAGATCTAAGTCGAAACAAGGCTCCGGGAGTAGACAACATTCCATCAGAACTACTGACAGCCTTGGGAGAGCCAGTACTGACAAAACTCTACCACTTGGTGAGCAAGATGTATGAGACACACTTCAAGAAGAATATAATAATTCCAATCCCAAAAAAATGAAGGTGTTGACAGTTGTGAAAATTACTGAACTATCAGTTTAATAAGTCACAGTTGCAAAATACTAGCATGAATTCTTTACAGGCGAATGGAAAAACTAGTAGAAGCCGACCTCGGGGGAAGATCAGTTTGGATTCCGTAGAAATATTGGAACACGTGAGGCAATACTGACCTTACGACTTATCTTAGAAGAAAGATTAAGGTATGGCAAACCTACATTTCTAGACTTCGAGAAAGCTTTTGAAAATTTTGACTGGAATACTCTCTTTCAAACTCTAAAGTTGGAAGGGGTAAAATCCAGGGAGCGAAATGGTATTTACAATTTGTACAGAAACCAGATGGCAGTTATAAGAATAGAGGGGCACGGAAGGAAAGCAGTGGTTGGGGAGAGTGTGAGACAGGGTTGTAGCCTCTCCCCAGTGTTATTCAATCTGTATATTGAGCAAGCAATAAAGGAAACAAAAGAAAAATTTGGAGTAGGTATTAAAATCCATGGAGAAGAAATAAAAACTTTGAGGTTCGCCGATGACATTGTAATTCTGTCAGAGACAGCGAAGGACTTGGAAGAGCAGCTGAACGGAATGGACAGTGTCTTGAAAGGAGGATAAAAGACGAACATCAACAAACGCAAAATGAGGATAATGGAATGTAGTCAAGTTAAATCGGGTGATGCTCAGGGAATTAGATTACGAAATGAAACAGTTAAAAGTAGTAAAGGAGTTTTGCTATTTGGGGAGAAAAATAACTGATGATGGTCAAAGAAGAGAGGATATAAAATGTAGACTGGCAATGGCAAGGAAAGTGTTTCTGAAGAAGAGAAATTTGTTAACATCGAGTATAGATTTAAGTGTCAGGAAGTTGTTTCTGAAAGTATTTGTATGGAGTGTGGCCATGTATGGAAGTGAAACATGGACAATAAATATGTTGGACAAGAAGAGAATAGAAGCTTTAGAAATGTGGTGCTACATAAGAATGCTGAAGATTAGATGGGTAGATCACATAACAAATGAGGGGGTATTGAATAGAATTGGGGAGAAGAGGAGTTTGTGGCACAACTTGACTAAAAGAAGGGATCGTTTGGTAGGACATGTTCTGAGGCATCATGGGATCACCAAATTAGTATTGGAGGGCAGTGTGGAGGGTAAAAATCGTAGAGGGAGACCAAGAGATGAATACACTAAGCAGATTCAAAAGGATGTAGGTCGCAGTAGGTACTGGGAGATGAAGAAACTTGCACAGGATAGAGTAGCATGGAGAGCTGCATCAAATCAGTCTCAGGACTAAAGACCACAACAACAACAAGAAGCTGAACAACTGTTATACCATAGTGTATAGATTTTCTATTTTGTACAGAGTATTTTATACCTTTTATGAGATGTGCTATAGATGGGAGGGTTTGAATAAATTTTGAAAGGGGTGGGTATTACAGCTAAAAGCATGGTTTACAAGAACAGGTAAAGCATGACTAACACAAAACACACATGACACCTTTCAAACAACCGTTACAAACAAGTGTGTCTGATTCTTCTTCATTTGCCATTTCCATAGGGTGGCTGGGATTTCCTTTTGTGACCTCGAGGGTAAAGGTGGGACAAGTCTGTTCTGTAGGAGACGATTTGACGCCAAACCTCCTCCAGCGTCTTACTCAAGTACCTGAGAGGTACAGATCCTGGGGAAGGGGGGTAGGAAAGGTTTCCTCTCTTTGGGGATATCTTCTTTCTCTTCTTTGATCCTAAAAACCACATTTAATTTTTCTTTTCTTACTTCTCATCTTGAGGACCTGTCTATTTTTTCCCTCTTTCCATATTCATAAGCCTTCTATTGCTGAAGCTCCACCTTATTTCCATGGTTACTAATAACCTACATCTTATCTTTAGATAAGAAGGCCGAAAAATCAGATTACACGAACACACATCCACATATACACAAATATACACTTCTACACAAACATTAAATCATATAAAACAAAGCCTGTCACAATTTGAGAACTGCCAGGTGTTGTGGGGGAAAAGGTGTGTACATAGGGAATTATGCGCACATATATTTGGAATTAAGATGGTTCTACATCAAATATACATAAGAAGAGGAGCACATACATAATGAGCAACTATAAAGTAGTAATGAGTAATGGATAAATAAGAGAGAGGCGTAAGCAAAGAAAGAAAATGAAAGTAGGCGCAGAATTAGTCAGGTTGATCACTAAGCAATGTCAGTGCAGTAAAAACTCTGGTAAATTGAAGGATAGCGGTAGGTAAGTAGTATATATAGACATAATATCTATTGAAAGTATAAAAGTTCATAATTAGAGGAGGACCCTAGGAGTGAATGATGTATTAAAGAATGAATGTGAAGTTTAAAATAGATTTATATTTTTACCAGAAGATACTTAACTATGGTATACATAGAAATGCATATTAGGGTAAAGAACAGTGAGGCCTACTCAGAAAGGATAAGGGCGACGTACGTGGCATTCACTAAGTGTAAAGGGCAGATGTATCTGCATGGAGAAAGAACGATCTGTGGCCTAAAAAATTAGAGATGTTTTGTAAGGGGCATACCTACCAGAATAGAAAGAGGAAGTGCTCTCATAAGGTCAACCCACAAGCAAGGAATAGGTGCTGATCCTAGGAGAACGGGACAGTATCATGACAAAAGTCACAAATTTTATAGGAAATATTCTGGAAAGTGTAAATTCTATGAATGACTAGCATTATTATGTTTTGTGAAAGTATATGAGTGTCAAAAGAACACTTTCATTTCACCCATAGTTCCTCCAATCTTCAACTAATGAAAAAGTACATTCTAGGAAAAAGGTAGTACAAAAAAATAAGAATGGAAAATAGATTACTCATGTGTCATAAACACCTGAAGTTTTAGACTGAAAAAGGAAATAAAAAAAAGTGTCCTTACAATTCATAAACATTAGTAAAGTTGTCTAAAACCACGAGTAAATGCTCATGTCTTAATAACATAAGTAAAATAAGAAAAGAATAGAGAAACAATAAGTGAAAGATTGTTCCAGAGAGGACAGAGAATTGTGATGGAAAGGAGAGATATGTATATAAATATATGTACAAAATGCATACTGTTATTATGAGTTACATTATTTACATAATGACTATGTATAAAATATCGCGTGTTTGATCGGGGGGGATAAGTAGTGATTCGAGGATTTCTGTGTAAATTCTAGAACCACTCAGCCTTCTACTGCCTCAAACACACGATATTCTGGATACAAATGTGGGATGGTAAAATCCTACCTACTGCACGTCACGTTTGTGTGTACAGGTTTAAAATCAGTCGCGGGAAGAAAGTAGACACGGGGGTTAAACGGCACCAGCAGGTACCTGTCAGACAATCCATATGTGTTAGTGAGTGTGTAAGGAAGAACCATGGAGTTTTTATGCCACTCTGTGCTTATTGAGTCATTGACTATTGTCATGTGAAACAAGAACAGTTGAAAAAGCACTACTGTGAACTCTTGACTCAGCCTTGGTAGAGGCAAGATGTAATTTCTGATTCATTTTAAGAAAGTCATGGCAATCAAGCCAACTGTCTTTTAACTGTAACTCATTTTGTCTCTAATTTTTGACGGTGCGAGGTACTTACAAAAAGTTGCAAATGTATGTTGAAAGTGTGAATTATGTTGCGCATGAAAGCCAAATACATTGTTAACTGACGAAAAGCAAAGTTTGTTTGGCTATTCATTTTATAAGTATAAAGAGGCTTAAAAGTTCCTGTACCTAGCTCTATTCGATGGAGAAAAAGTCAAGAGATTTTCCAGCAGTCGACTATCCCATATAGGAGAGGGGGCTGCAAAATTCCAAGTAAGTCACCTCGTAAAGAAGAGAATGTGGTTTGGGGAAATAAATCATTATAAAACACACCCACACTCACACTTTAAGTCGTCAGAACGTTAGACTACATATCACTCCCACACAGATAGTGCAGAAAAGATTAGATTAATTACAGAATGCACGGCGTTTTTGTGAGTCGTGTGTGTGTGTGTGTGTGTGTGTGTGTGTGTGTGTGTGTGTGTATGTGTGTGTGTGTGTGTGTGTGTGTGAGGAGGGGGGGGGGGGGCTCATATTTTTAAAGAAGGCCTTACTCGCTGAAAGCTTGGTATGTGAGCCGTAATTCCCCCCCCCCCCCCTCCCCCTGCCCACCCCCCTTCAGTGAGTCAGCATCTCCGTTATTTTGTTAGTGGCAACTTTCCTTTTCACTTTTCATTATACAATCTAAAGAATAGGTGTAAATGTAGGTTAGTTGTTAGCTTTGCTCCTCCCATTATTTATAATCTCAAAGTGACTGTTGTCAACCAGCTGATAAATAAAGATGTTTATCAAAAAGTAAACAACACCTTATAACTTTGTAGTTGTTTAACACAGGTTTTGGATAGGGTGCTGGATTACAGGCTATTCCAAATTTCAAATGTAGCACCACTAAAAGTAAGCTCTGACTACAATTACCCAATATTAATACGAAGCATCTTATGCAAGCAAAATACTTACTTTATTTTTTCTGAAGGACATGTTGGGGACCATCTGGAAATTGTTGTATCATAATTAACACCAACTATCCGCAGGTAAGGGCAATCTTTTGGAAGCCAGTCTCTTGGCCAACACGGTGTGTATATATCTTCATGGCATTCTGGGCACTTTTCACTTAAGATAAACAGAGAAAATTCATATAAAAATACAAAAAATACGCTAGAATATACATTTTCTAATACTTAAATAGTGTTCTGTCAATAACATTTTAAGACACTAATCATAATTAGCCCCCATCCTACTGAGTTTCCAGATACTCACTCATTTTTAAACATCTTTTTGAAGAGGATCTTCAGTCGAATCTTCAAGCAGCGTCCTAAGACATGCATTACAAACTTGTACCATCAACAATCGTGCTTGGCCATTGTACGTCAAGCATAAATGTTGCAGAAAACTGATTTAATTTACATGTAAAAAGGGATGAATATAGAGAGAAACAGAAGGAATCATACAAGAAGTCAACCAGCTGCTTTAGCTCCTACTGTCCAATAAAGCTTCTATAGTTAGTTCAGTATTTGTTATTTAGTTTTTATCAATCTCTTGCTCTGTCCTTTGTGCTTGGCCTTTTTTAAAGTCTTTACACAGAATACTTTGCACAATCATTACTCAGTGAATACATATTAAATGGCACTTGATGCATGATTATAGAGAAAGAAAAAAGAAGTGGGGCGTGGGGGTGGGAGACAGGAAGACAGAGAAACTGTCAGGGTAAAGAAATGAAATTGCTTCAATTTGGAAGTCTTTAAAACAAGTCAGAAGACTTTTTGAACACACTGATTAGCCAAAAGGAAAGTTGTTACCTGTCATGGACTTTTGCAACAGTTCCAATAATGTTTTGAGTTCCATTCAAGTGAATAGTTTAAATACGCCACAGTTTAATTCCTTGTTCAGCTGTCAGAGATAGTCAAGAATACAACATAGAAAGCTACATTTTTAACTGATATTTCACTTCATTAGGCTCAGGACCTCACCAGTAGCAGTGATAAATAGGAAATAAGATTAGAGTTCAACATCCTCCTGACATCAAGGTCATTAGAGCTGGAGCACAAGCTCAGATTATTTTAAGAATGGGGATGGAAATTTCAAAGCAACTACCCACCATTTGCCTGGAGTGATTTACGGAAAGGACAGAAAATCGAAATCTGGATGGTTGGACAAGGATTTGAATCATGATTCTCCAAAATGCGAGACCAGTGTGCTAACTACTGCATACACTTCACTCAGTAGGAGCAGCGTATGTCCAACAAGAACTCTAAAAAGTGAGTGACAGTGGTGTGCTAAAGAAGAAATGTTAAATAAAGCTTATAAATTCTGTAAAAAACTTCCTTACAGGCAGAAAACTCTTGGGGTGAAACATGTCACGGTAAATATTCAATTAGGTGCAAATGTTGGATTATTCCTCAACTCTCTGTCTGCTACCAAAACACAAGGTACAGAGAGACAGGACTTTATTTAAGGACCAAAAAACTAGCAGCATAACACCTATAACTGGTGTGCAAGAACTGAACATCTCTGCAACATGAATCAACTCTTTACAAGGATTCCTGTTCAATAAAAATAACAACTCTAACAGAGCAGATTAGTGGTCTTAATATTGGTGGTACTGTAGATATTCCCTAAAATTGTGTAATGAATATCTTTCACCAACATGTTCAGCTCTTATACAGCAAACTACATTTCAATATACTAATAATGCATTAATTATAAGATAATTATGGAATATATGTTTCTGATAACTGGTTTCTCCCTCCAAAATTTATCTGTAGCTTACTACTATTGTAGATTTGAAGGTCACTATAGGGGAATACCTGTACTCACCAAGGATGATACGGCAGGTACTAATGTAGCTAATATTACCCTCCAAAACAGTGACAAAGACTTTCAGACAGTAGTGATTAAAATTCCAAAATTAAATTTGATAATAGCCAGAGTGTACCATTCTCCATCAGTAAATTTTGGGGTGTTACTGGAAAAAATGTAATGATTCCTAAATAAAGTAAATGGAAAAAGGATTAGTGACTTCTACAAAAGCTTCCTCTGTATATATGAATAGAGAGCAGCTCTAGTCAGTCTCATAGAATTATGTAATCTTATTTTCATGATAAACCTACCAGACAGGCAGCCTTGGATCAAATCTTAATCCACAGAAAGAAACTGAAGTGGTGTGCAAAAGTGTACAGTACAGCGTTCAGTGACCACCACCATGAAAGGGGTTAGGCTAAAACAACACACTAAAGGTCAAATGCAGGATCTTCAGCCAGAATAATGCAAACTAATTTAGTTTATTATGATGAAGACTGGCCTGCTGCTGTGAAATATGAAATCTGTATACAAAATTCAAAGAATGAAAAGCGCAGGATGGAATAACAACAGTATTATAGAAAGGGTACATTGCTGCTCATCATATAGAGAAGGTGTTGAGTTGCACACAGGCACAACAAAAAGATTGCTATACATTTAAGCTTACAGCCAAAAGGCTGTCTTCCGATATAGAAAACACACACACAGACAGATTGCACTTGAAGGGAGCAGAAATCTGCCATGGATAGTGGGGTGGCCATTCATGCAGACAGACAGATTGCTAGTTGTCATGCCCACTTTGAAACCAGCACAGTGGTTGCAGCTTAGTTTGTAGATCATGCAGCTGCTTTCACAGATAGGTCTCTGATAGAATAGGAGATGCCTGTGACAGGACTGGAGTGGATGTTGGTGGGAGGATGTATGGGACAGATCTTGCAACTAGGTCTATTGCAGGGATATGAGCCATGAGGCAAGGGGTTAGGAGCAGGGACTCACAAGCGGGTGGCAGAATACCACTGTGAGAGGGGAGGGAAGGATATAGGGTAGTAAATTCCTAATTTCAGGGCATGATGTGAGGTAGTTGAAACACAGGCAGAGAATGTGATTCAGTGCTCCAGTCCAAGTTGGTAGTGAGTCATGAGAAGATTGCTCCTTTGTGGCCGCACAGTGTGTATCTGGTATGTGGAAGGTGGTAGGTAACTGGAGAGACAAGGCACGCAGTTCTGTTTCTGTACAAGGTTGGGTGAGTAATTTGTCTTTGAAGGTCTCAGGGACACCCTCAGTATGTTTGGAGAGGAACTGCTAATTACCACATATGTGATAACCATGGGTGGCTGGGCCGTATGGAAGGGACAGTTTGGTATGGCAACTATCCAAGTGGAGACATTGCTGGTGGATGGTAGGTGTGATATGGACAGAGGTATTGATGTAGCCATCCTCGAGGTGTAGGTCAACTTTGAAGAAGGTGGCTTGTAGGGCTAAGGAGGAACAGGTGAAGTGAATGGATGAGAATGTGTTGAAGTTTTGGATGAATGTGGATAGGGTGTCTTCACACTCAGTCCACATCACAAAGATGTCATCTGTGAATCTGAACAAGGCAAGGGGTTCGGGTTTCTGGGTGGTTAGGAAGGATTCTTCTACATGGCCCATGAGTGGTTGACATAGGATGCTGACATTCAGGGGCCCACTGTTGTACCATGGATTTGTTTGCATGTGAAGCCATCAGAGGAGAAGTAATTGCAGTGTGAGGAACAAGTCACCTTTTTTCTTTTTTAACAGTGTCGCCTTTTGTCACCTTTTTAAATTGTTGTCATCTTTTAAACCTATTTTACTCTTTTAGGTAGAAATATGTTACATACATTTGTTTCAAAGTTTATGTATTATGGTCACTGATTTAACTTTTTGGTATGTTCCAGTTATGAAAGCAGATAGTCTACACTAGGGCTTCTGAGGTCTGAGGTACATTGTTCCTTTTTGATTGTTTGAGTGTTTTCTTTATATATATTTTGTGCAATGGTTATTAGTGTCAAATACTCCTTTATTACAATTGTTTCTATTTTTGTTCCAGATTCTAATTTCACTGTAGTAACAAAGCTTCTAGGGTGTGTAAAATTATGGAAAAAGGATTTGGAAATGATAAGGGAAATATTATTTTAAGGGTTAAATGATTTTTTACAATTATTCTGGAACATATTACTGGATAAAAGAGGGGTAGCTAATGATGAAAAAAAGTGAACAATAAGAAGGTGGTTGGGTTAGGTTGTTTAGGAGAGGAGACCAAACAGTGAGGTCATCAGTCTCATCGGATTAGGGAAGGATGAGAAGAAAGACGGCTGTGCCCTTCCAAAAGAACCATCCCAACATTTGCCTGGAGCAATTTAGGAAAATCACGGAAAACCTAAACCAGGACGGCTAGACGCGGGATTGAACAGTCGTCCTCCCGAATGCGAGTCCAGTGTGCTAACCACTGTGCCACCTTGCTCGGTGAACAATAAGATTATGAATATATAGGTATAAAAATTAAAAATGTTCTTATGTCCCTTCCTCAAATGATTTCACATTCTCCTTCGACACTGCAGTGACATGTTGGTGTTTCCCTCCATTATTAGCCTACTAATGTCCTTGCAGGTCCTCATGATCATCCAAACTATTATGTAGTTTCATGGACCAATAAATAAATAAATAAATATTTAAACAACTTTTTAAAACTGTTCCAGATATGTGATTGTAGGCCAAGAGACCTGAGAAACCTTCATCAATGTTCCAGAAATATTTCCACACACAACCCTTACATAATACATTCACAACGTTAATAATACTTGGCGTGCGTACATTTTTTACACAAGTCATCATATGCTTGTGGTCTCTCTCAGATCTCAACACAGACAAACAGCTACTAATTAATCAGTGTGTGCCTCACTACCTTTCGTCATTGTCACAGATGTTATTGCTCTCTAGTGGCCAGAGAGCATGTCCTTTAATCAACCTAAAAATTAACGCCATATGTGATACTCTGTTCCATTCTGAAAATAAACTTTTTGACACAGGAAAATGCAAAGTCTGTAGTGACTGGTTTGAGAAGACAGATAATTTGAAAATTAAAGTCTCTGCACGGGTAAAAAAGTATTGAAAGTATATTTAGCAGTGTTTGTTCTTGGCTATCAAGTCTGAGAAAAAAGGTTTTAGGCAATTTTCAGCCACTCATGTTCTAGAAAATGTAAGTATAACTTGGACATTAAATGGAGACCATGTCAGTTACATTTATAACTTACAGCTCAGACACAAGCTCATTATGTGCACCAAAAACTCGCACTTTAAATACCAAGGGCAATTCCACCACTGCAAATTGATTTGGACAATGAAACTGGTGATTTCCAATTACTCTACAGTTTTGTCAAATGATATTTGTGATGTTTTTAAGATGATGTTGCCTGATAGTGTTCCTGAACATTTTTCACTTTCATTTAAGAAAATGAGTTATCTAATAACTGATGGACTGGCACCATATTTTCTGGAATGTATGTTACAAGAAGCATGTTCATATGTTCATCATATTAAAATTGTATTTTGATAAAACTACCAATTTTGAAGATAAAAAACAATTACAAACAACCATTACAGTTTGGACTGAGAGTAAACATTAAATAACAACATGTCACTTAAGAACCTTTTTATAGGCAGAGTAGATGAAGAAACTTTACATAACAAATTATGTGAAGCACTTTTTGAAGCCAATCTGTCACTAAGTACATGCCTTATGCTGGGATCAGATAGACATAACATCAATAAAAATATGTTTAGGTTTTAGATAGTGATGCATAGGAGAGTCAAGACAGACAACTTATAAACACTGGAACAAGTAACATTTGTACAACGCATAGTGCCTACCTATATGCTTTGTCATGTTTAGGTAAAAAAGCATCCGAATTTGTGGTCAATATTTACTGTTATTTTGATGGTTAACCTGTTCACTGGGAAGAATTTGAAGACATTCAGTCTCAGTGAAACATTCCACAAGTTTCTGAGGCATACAACCACATTTACCTTACTTTAGGAGCTTTAGCAAATAGGATTTTGGAAGAGTGAGATGGAATTCAGTATTACATTCTTAATCATATACATCTAAAAAACAATTTTACTACTGTTGACTTGCTATGAATGCTTTTTTAAACCCCAATAAAAGCAGAATTTCAGATCAGGATTTCATCTGTGCAACTATTCATTAAGTTCATACAATGTTTTCAAAGCCAAATACCTTTCATTCACAAGTTGCATACAGAAACAGAAAATATACTTTAAACCTTTTTGGTTTGTGTTTGAAGGTTTCTGCTTTGAGAAAAATTGAGAGAATTACTCAAGTTCTTCATAATAAACTCTTTACATAGGATAATCTGCTCCCTCTTGGATAACTAATTGCTAGTGGGCAAGTAACTGAAGAGCTTCATAAACTGGAAGAACATGAAAAGTTATGGTCTCTAAAGAATGCCCAAAAACATTTCATCACAGCTTGCAAACGTCTGATGGAAAAGAAAAGATATGCCTATAAAGTGCACTACTGAAAAGTCTTAGGGTTTTAGATCCCATAGAAAGAATAAAGAGCTGAAGCTGCAGTGAATTGTTTAAGGCTGCAAAAATTATGGCATTCGATGTCTGACAAGATTACTTATTAGGTGAGTGGAAGGTTCTAGTTTGAAAAAGATGATCCAGCTTTAGATAACAACTGCACTGACAATTACTGGCACATCTCAGAAAGACATTTCTTATCCATAGGGTTAAAATATCTAAATTTTGAAGATAAAAAAGAATTACAAACAACCATTACAGTTTGGACTGAGAGTAAACATTAAATAACAACATGTCACTTAAGAACCTTTTTATAGGAAGAGTAGATGAAGAAACTTTACATCACAAATTATGTGAAGCACTTTTTGAAGCCAATCTGTCACTAAGTATATTGCTCCCTCCTACGTATATCTCACGAAGAGACCATGAGGATAAAATCAGAGAGATTAGAGCCCACACAGAAGCATACCGACAATCCTTCTTTCCACGTACAATACGAGACTGGAATAGAAGGGAGAACTGATAGAGGTACTCAGGGTACCCTCCGCCACACACCGTCAGGTGGCTTGCGGAGTACGGATGTAGATGTAGATGTAGAAACTTGTTGAGGATTCTCTTACATTGCCCCATGGAAATATGGGCAGAGACACAGAAGATATTCCATTTTGTAGCTCACACTGTGATGACTGAAAGTTTTTTGAACAGTATTTCAACTGTGAGGGATGCTTTGGAACTATACCCTCATTTTCTCTCTGTGCCCACTGACTCATAGCACTGGACAGTAAACACATGAAAATTACATTGCTTATATGGTAGAATGTGAAAGGAAGACTCAAATTAGAAGAAAAGCAAAAAGAGATACAAAACTAAAGGAATCTTGAAGAGGATATGAAAAAAATGAAAAACATAAAAAAAGTCAGTTGAGTATGACACAGCTGTCCTGGGGAGAAAAAGGAAAAAGAACACCAAATATCTAAGGAGAATGAGAAGAACTTCTATCTCAAGCTTCAGTTAAAATGATACACACACTTGAAAAAGAATGATTTAAAAGCAGCAAAATTGGCCAATGGTATGACTGAGGGCGCATGAATGATGAAAGCAGAAGAAAGAGTGAAAGAAGGGAGGGAGAGGACATTCAGAAAACCTTGTATGATTACTTCATTTTTTGCTAAGATTCCTAAGAAACAGCAACCCACACCTATTCTGTTAATCTTTTTCCAGTATAGACTGTCATTAGCTGTAAAAATACAATGTAGACATTGTTTGTGAATTACAATTACCAATTTTGAATTACCAATTACATATTACCATTGTACTTGCATATGTGAATAAATTTCTATAAAGCAAGAGTAATGGTCATCCAGGATTTACTATGGTCTTAACTGGCCTTATGGTACAGGATTATCAAAATCGAAGTAGCTCATCTCTGTCATATCTGCTTACTGAAATAATTTGTCACCTTTGAATCACATTTTTCAAATATTTTGTCACCTATCTCTCCTGTTTCAAATGCCACCATGCCTCCTCACTTTGTTCGTGGGTAAGGTGGTGTTCAATAGAAGCCTGTCTGACTCTAAGGTAATGTGGTGTTCAATAGAAGCCTGTCTGACTCTACACCTAGAACTTCCTTCCTGGACACCATGACCATCCATATCTTTGTTCTGGCATAACCTCAAGTGCCAGCACAAGGACGAAGAATGCAATAGCAGAGAAGGCTGTGAGACGATGTCAGCCAATAGCTTGCTAACTAGGACCGCACCACGACAGGAGCGGCCTCTACAATAAGGGAATATAGGCGCTGCTCCTGCCAGCCTTGGTCGCACAGTGTTAGACCAGCACTATGATAGCAGTGACGTGATCCATATCCATTGCTTCCATGGACATTGTATATAGCAAAAGACTTCGATTGTTTGCATATCGCCCATTGATTGTGACATGTTCTTATAAATACAAAGATAGGTTCAATAACATCTAGGACTGGAGCACTGAATCACTTTCTGTGCCTGTGTTTTGACTCCCTCACGTCATTCCCCTGAAATTAGGCGTATCCTATCCTGTCCTATCCTCGCACCCCTCTCACAGTGGTATTCTGCCACTCACTTGTGCCTTCCTACTCTATCCCTGCTCCCAACCCCTTGCCTCATGGCTCATATCCCTGCAATTGGCCTAGTTGCAAGACCTGTCCCATACATCCACCCACCACCATAAGTGTTGTGACCAAAATGTGCAAGGGACCAGACCCGCATACACCATAACATGGAGAATACGAAAAAGCAGTAACCTTTATGTGCTTCCTATGAATTGATATTTTTCAAGAAATTAGAAAGCATGTCCAATGTAACACAAAATGTAACACAGAGAGCCAATGAATCAATATATATTGCAATAGCTCAATGTCAGTCACCATAGTAAATATTATTCTATCTTCTACTCAGGATAAATTGAAATGAAAAACATTGTAACAGAGACATCTTGCACAATTGAAGGTATTTTCCTGTCCATAACATAGTTTTAAGGTACATTTGCATCAATTATGCTATTCAAAGTAGAACTGAATGCATGCCAGTGAATGAGTAGAAAGTTGTTGGTGAGTTCATAATTCTGCTTTGGTAAATGATTTTTTCAATGGCTTGAACAATTCTTTTTTTCTCTGACTTCCTATAAGAATGAATTATCAAAACAAGTTAAAACAATTTGACACACACACCCACACACACGCACACACACAAATGCAACTAACACACCATGACCACAGACTCTGGCTGCCTTGGCAAACGAAACTCACACTTTGTGTTCCACGAACACTCCCCCTTTTTCCTCTGTGTAAACTCAAATCTATAGTTTTACCTATGTGGCCTTTTCAGAAGGTATGCATTGAAGGAAAAAATATGATAATAGGCTCTTCTGGGAACATGTGCTCTTGGAACTTGAAAAGTAAACCACACTGTGATGCAGAATGCCTCTTTTTCAGTGACTGCCACTGGAGTCGGCAGAGCATCTCCATGACATTTTCACATTTACTAAATGAACCTGTAATGAAATCTTCTTTGAATCTGCTCTGTTTCCTGTATCAATCCTATCTGATACAGATGTCACAATGACAAGCAATATTCAAGTATTGGTGAAACGAGGGTTTTGTAAGCTACCTCAGTCTTGGGTGGGCTACAATTCCTGAGGATTCTTCCCATGAATCTCAGTCTGACATCTGTCTTATCTATTATAAGATTTATGTAGTCATTCTACTTTAAGTCTGCCCCATTAGCTGAGTGGTCAGTGCGATGGAATGCCGCATCAAGGGGCACGGGTTCGATTCCCGGCTAGGTCGGGGATTTTTCTCCACCCAGGAACTCGGTGTTGTGTTGTCCTCATCATCGTGTTGTGTTGTCTTCATCATCATCTCATCCATGGGGGTGGTGACAGGAAGGGCTTCCAGCCACCCCTTCAATTAGCCTTGCCAAAACAGACAATAACCATACCGACCCTGTGGAGTGCGGGATGCAGGCACAAGGAAAGAGAGTCATTCTACTTTAAATCACTCCACAGACTTACTCACAGATATATTATGGCTGTAACTGCTTGCAATGATTGTTCTGTGATCGTGTAATCAAACAATAATGGGTATTTCTGCTTATTTATGCCCAATACATGATATTTGTTTATGATGGTCAATTTCCACTCCCTCATCAAGTGTTAATCCTCTGCAGGTCTTCCTGCATTTCAGTACAATTTTTTTTGTGTTGCAACTTCTCTTTTACCAAGCATCACCTACTAGAATCCTCAAGGAATTTCTGACTTTATCCACTAGGTCATATGCAGTGTGGCTCCTCACATATCATCAATAAAAAATTGCCTATCATAAAATTTCATCCAACGATTACACCCAACAGAAAAAGGACATTAAAGAGTGGCAGTCTGGCAGCACTGTAACCACATGTATGGTAACTAACTCTGTTAGCACATATTAGCCATGCTGTACAATTGTTGTAGTGGATATAGAGTTTTGGGTTAGCGTGCAGGAGGTCCAAGGTTCGATCCTGAGTTGGGGGGCGCAGTTTTTTTATTTGCTAATTTCATTCTGACACTTCATACAGTAATAGGCAGTATTTCTTAGGTCACATGTATTGTAAATTTACAACATTTTGTAATGCTGAACATAACAAATACATGGTTAGACAAACAAGAAATATACAGTTGAAACAAATGACCTGCCATAGGACACAATAATTACAAAACAATATCAATTTTGAGATGCTAAAGATGATGGCACAGTACAATAACAAAACCTCTACTTGTCATTTATACTAATGTAATATGAGTGCTCAGATGTCACACATTAGCAACCAGTGACAATAATAATGTCCATATTAAGTGACAATGGTTGAAGTAGAGAGGATATAAAATGTAGACTGGCAATGACAAGGACAACGTTATTGAAGAATAGAAATTTGTTAACATCGTGTATAGATTTAAGTGTCAGGAATTCGTTTCTGAAAGTATTTGTATGGAGTGTGGACATGTATGGAAGAAGAGAATAGAAGCTTTCGAAATGTGGTGCTACAGAAGAATGCTAAAGATTATATGGATAGATCACATAACTAATGAGGAGGTATTGAATAGAATTGGGGAGAGGAGAAATTTGTGGCACAACGTGACTAAAAGAAGGGATCAGCTGGTAGAACATGTTCTGAGGCATCAAGGGATCACCAATTTAGTATTGGAGGGCAGCATGGAGGGTAAAAATTGTAGAGGGAGACAAAGACATAAATACACTAAGCAGATTCAGAAGGATGTAGGTTGCAGTAGGTACTGGGAGATGAAGAAGCTTGCACAGGATAGAGTAGCATGGAGAGCTGCATCAAACCAATCTCTGGACTGAAGACCACCACCACAACAACAACAACAACAACAACAACAACAACGAATGCACGACCTTTGCAATAGAATATGTTGTCCTCAGAACAACAGATGCTCAAAGTGACCTCCGTGCACATCCAAACATTGTGCAGCCCTCCTGATCATGCAGCTCTGGACTCTTCGTAGCAAAGCTGCGTCCACAGTAACAAGAACAGCATGAAAACATGCTACCAATTCTTCCACATTCATCAGCAGAATAGAGTACATGTGCTCCTTCAGGTTTCCCCACAGGAAGAAATCCAGGGGGTTTAGGTCAGGTGAACACATGCCATTTTCCTGGAAATGTTCTGTCCAAATACTGTCACACATTAATTCCACAGTGTGTAGGTGCAGAATCATGTTGGAACCATATCCTCTGTGGAACATGTAGTGGAACATCTTCCAGTGCATCAGGAAGATAGTTTGAGAACAATCCATGATACCTCTGTGCAGTCAAATGTCAGGTAATATGTAGGGGCCCCAAACTTCTGTCAACCAATATTCCAGCCCCGATGTTGATGCCAAAACGAACTCGATACCGACGGTCGCGGGTGACATGCAGGTTAACTTCACACCAATGGTGGGCATTGTACACATTGAAGACACCATCACGAGTGAATGCTGCTTCATCCCATCATATTACGGTGTTCATGAAGTCATTGTTGGCTTCCTGTTGTTGTTGGAACCATTCACAGAATTGCATCTGCTGATGGCGATATTCAGGATGCAGGTGTAGCATGAAAGAATAATGATAGGGGTTCAGCCCCTGCTCGTGCAGCACGTTAGCGATTGTGCATTGCGAGACATGCAGCTGCCTTGCTACACTACATGTGCTTTGCTGAGGTTCTTGGTGTATGACCTCCACAATAGCTTCCTCAGAAGCTGGAGTACGGCAAGTCTGTGGATGACCTCTGTAAAGTGATGGTGGAAGGAGAGAACCTGACTCCCAAAGGTGCAGCTACAGACGATGAAACAAATTTTTATCTGGATGGTGTTGATGATGATATCCAGCAGCATATTCACAAGCAGAAACACCAGCCTGATTATCAGATGCATCAAGGACCAGAAGCATACCCACATATTCATCGCTTGCATATGCCATATGTCTGCCACACTGGTTTAGAGGTTTGCAGTGAGGAAATTTGATACATGTACACATGTACATTGGAGTCTCTCAAGGGCATGTTACTCCACTCACAAGTAGTCCCCGTATGGTGGACAGCACATACAGTATAAACATGCTGTCAGTCCTGCGCACTGTTCCACCTAATGCAAATTACCCCTCTGACAGATACTGTATTGCATGATTCATCCCGACACCACTGTGAAATGTTCGGTTTCGAATTACACTGTTTCCCTAACAGTAATAGACATGATATTTACACAATTTCATTGATAGAATAATAATAGTAGTAATAATAATAATAATAATAATAATAATAATAATAATAATAATACACTGAGATACATACTGAAAAGCATGTGGTCACCAGACTCAGCATTGAAATACATAATTAGCGGGACCATGGTGATAACACGTACAAATAGTAACTAAGTAAGGACATTATTCGCAAAGCAAGTTGCTAGTCCTACTGGTAATGCAAGGCCGTAACAAAATGTATGGACCTTAACGAGGCAAGAACAATTGCTGGTACTAATCTATGAGACCATTGGAGGAGGGTGCAAATAAAATAGGTTTCGCATGTAGTAGATGAAGTGGTGCAAATAAATTCATGCCTACGACGTGCAAAGGACTTCTTTCAAAGCTGATCAATCTTATATTTCTACAATTGCAGTATGTTAGTGCAAATGTTTTCTAGAGGATCCGCTGCAAACACTGTTGAGAATTAAGATGCCAGATACCGCACCACCTGGACTTTTTTAAAAACACATATTCCTCAACCCAGGATCGAACCATCGACCTCCTGTGTGCTAAACCAAAACTCTATCCATTGCACCAACTGTACAGTACGACTAACATGTGCTGACAGCGGTAGTTACCATATATGAGGGTACAGTGTTTCCAGATATCCACTCTTTAACACCCTTTTTCTGCTGGATGTACTCACCAGACGAATTTTGTGAGATACTATTTTATTGCTGGCATGTGAGGAATTGCACTGTGAAGCCCGAGTGTGCGAATTTCGCTTCACTCTGTGTACTGTAGTGATGTCAGTTTACAAAATATTAACTTAGGTAGTACTTAAATGTGGCTACATGCTAACAATTCACAGACAATTTCATGTAACATAAAAGAATATTTAGTTTAATAACACATGTAAGAATTTAACACTTTTACACTAAATAAGTTACAAGTTCCAAAATAAAAATTCTTTTATGGAGGAGTAAAAACTAGTCATCCACCTACTATATATAAACTAGTCATCTATATGCTACATCAATACCCTGCAAAGCTGCCTTGTGGTGTGTAGAAGAGGACTTTGACAGCTTACTTCCAAATTTAGCATTGCTGTCTGTCATGTGTTTAATATCATTGGGAAAGTGGCAAAAGATTTTGGTAATGATACTATTTATCCTCTTCTGAGCTAAAGTCAGTTTTAATGAAGACTCATGGAGATCACTGCCTTCTTCTAGTATTGTAGCTATTGATGTTCTTATTCCTCCTGAACTCTAATGGGTTACATATAACAAACTTCAAGATATAAAATATGTACAGTGAGGCTGCAGTTAAAACACCTAACTTCCTTAAACAACTGTATAAAGATAATCGAAGGTGAGCACAATGTTTTATACTTATAACATGTTTTCATATAACAGAGGCATTATTTACTTAAAATGAGTTACTCCAGATCATAATTCCACATGACATCAATAAACAAAAACAATCAAAGAGTAGCATGGACAGCTGCATCAAACCAGTCCTGGACTGAAGACCACAACAACAAAATGTTAACATTTTGGTTTCTCTCTCTCTCTCTCTCTCTAAGGCTGCAATAATATGAAGTGCAAAATTAACTGAATTCAGTTGTTTAAGAAGCTCCAGGATGTGACGTGCCCCCCCCCCCCCCCCCCCCCCTACTCCCATCTCTCTCATTTAAATTCTTATCAGTACACGCCAAAAACTTGTTAAGATTACCTCTTGCTTACAAAATATAAAGAAACATTCCACATGGGAAAAATATATTAAAAACAAAGATTCCATGACTTACCAAGTGGGAAAGCGCCGGTAGATAGGCACAATAAAAAAAACACACACACAAAATTTCGAGCTTTCGCAACCGGCGGTTTCTTCGTCAGGAAAGGGGGAAGGTGAGGGAAAGATGAAAGGATGTGGGTTTCAAGGGAGAGGGTAAGGAGTCATTCCAATCCCGGTAGCGGAAAGACTTACCTTAGGGGGAAAAAAGGACACACACACACATATCCATCCACACATATACAGACACAAGCAGACATATTTAAAGGCACTGTGGATGGATATGTGTGTGTGTGTGTGTGTGTGTGTGTGTGTGTGTGTGTGTGTGTGTGTGTGTGTGTGTGTGTGTGCGCGCGCGCGAGTGTATACCTATCCTTTTTTCCCCCTAAGGTAAGTCTTTCCACTACCGGGATTGGAATGACTCCTTACCCTCTCCCTTAAAACCCACATCCTTTCATCTTTCCCTCACCTTCCCTCTTTCCTGACGAAGCAACCACTGGTTGCGAAAGCTCGAAATTTTGTGTGTGTGTGTTTGTGTGTTTTTTTATTGTGCCTATCTACCGGTGCTTTCCCGCTTAGAAAGTCATGGAATCTTTGTTTTTAATATATTTTTACCGTTTGCTTATTTACTTCTGATGATTCTTAAAATGTATCACTGGTGTGTGGATATGACTATGCTATATTTTCTCAAAATTGAGAGAGATCATTTGCATGAAATCTGTCAACAAATCTTTTAAATAAATATTTAAAATATGGTTTGTTTCTGTATATCTATTAGTACTGATTATAACACTTGGATAATCTGCAAAAAGAACTAATTCTAATGCTAAGTATTAAATGCAATGTCATTAATCTACATAAGAAATAACAGAGCATCCAATATTAAAACTTATGGATCTCAATTAATGCCACGCTTCCTCCCTGCTTCCCCTACCTAAAAAACCTGTCTTCAGCTGAAGAGTAATGAAGTAAAACTTCCTGCATTATTTTTGTACAGTATGACGTGATCCATTTGTTATGAGTACAATATATAACACAATACATACCCAGTGAAAGAATATGGCCCACATGCAGTTATATTGGTACTTAATGGACAATCTTCCATCACTATTTCAAAATCATTTCCTATCTCATTCCATTCTTCTTGCTTGAGTTCGGTAACTTCTTCCAGAAATGCCCTTGTTTTCTCATCACTAATGCTATGGCTTGAGTTTAATGGTGAAGTGTTCCGATCTACCACTTGAAAGACAGACAATAATTAATTTCTGGTACTGTGATTCATCAAATACAAAAGTGAGATAACAATAGAGGAATTTTTAAAGTAATAACTTTTAATGTAAGGTAGCAGCTATGCCTTTTCAGTCTTTTTCAGTCTCTGTAACATTACTGCCTCATCATCAAACCAATGAAAAAAAGAAAAAAAAAATAACAGAGACAGATACTGTATTACATATTTTCTTGTATACTGAAAATCAAATATTATGCACAGCATTCAACTGTAATAAAGGTGACACCACCTAGGCAATGAAATTTTTTTTAAAAATCACGTGAACAGTACAGACAGCTGTCAACTACTATATGTTCTTTTATTTTGGATGAGAACAATTTGGGGATATGTCAACACAAGTTGTTTAGACCATTTGGCATGTTTCAGGAAACAGGTGGTCAGTGTCGTCAAGGGTAGTCAGTTACCATCAGCAAGCTGATGCAGCTGCTGTAGAAGGAGATTCTGTTGATGCATATATGGGTTGCAAAAGTTTGTTGTATATACATTTGCATTATATGATGCAACAGAAATTAAGCATAAAAGTAAGTTATGAAATATCACATGCTTTGAGGTTATTTTATCTAGTTTATGTTCTTGACATGGTAATCAGTTTTAAGTAAGGGAAAATGGATGAAATGATGTGAAGTTTGGTGTTATGACATCAACACACACAAAAACAAAACTGATTCTATATACCTGATGGTTATAATTAAACTTTCCTGATTTAAAATGCTAATGCTATAATATGGAAACTAATTACTGTATGAGTACCAGTCTTGGTAGCATTCAAGGAAATGGGTCAATTCAGTTGATACACTTTTAATGTGCTGCTACAGTACATCATACCATTACATATCGGTACCATTACTGCTACAAAAGAGGCTCAATATGGTACCCATCAGTGTCCAGAGCAGTCTGAAAGTGCAGGATTAAATTCTGCAGAGCAGAACATAGCATGTCAATAGGTATGATGGCTACCTCTCTTGATATGCTGTGCTTCCAATCAGCACATGTGTGAATGTTCTCCTGGTAAAACCTGTCCTTCAGGTAGCCCCATAACCAGAAATCACAGGGAGTGGGCTCTTGTATGGGTACAATTTGAGAATGGTTCAAAACACCTTCCATACAGTGGACCATGGGATGTTTAATAATGCTGATTTGCTTTTTTTTTTATGCCAATGGCATAGTTCATTCAGAGTTTGTTCCCCCAGATCAAATGGCCAATCAAAATCTTTATTTGGAAGTTTGAAGAAGATTGCGCAACGATGTTAATAAAAAAAGACTTGATTTGTGGCAGACAAGAGGCTGGTTCTTCCACTACGACAACACACCAACACACACAGCCATCTCTGTTAGACAGTTTTTAGCTAAAAATGGCGTGGTTCTGCTGCCCCATGCACCTTACTCACCTGCCCTTGCTCCGTGTAACTTTTTCTTGTTTCCAAGCATGAAAAGGATAATGTGGATACCGATTTCACAACATGGAAGAAGTTTATATATAATAGAGGGAAACATTCCACATGGGAAAAATATATCTAAAAACAAAGATGATGTGACTTACCAAATGAAAGTGCTGGCAGGTCGATAGACACACAAACAAACAAACACAAACATACACACAAAATTCAAGCTTTCGCAACCAACTGTTGCTTCATCAGGAAAGAGGGAAGGAGAGGGAAAGACGAAAGGATGTGGGCTTTAAGGGAGAGGGTGCGAAGTCATTCGAAGCCCGGGAGCGGAAAGACTTACCTTAGGGGGGAAAAAAGGACAGGTATACACTCGCACACACACCCATATCCATCCACACATACACTGACACAAGCAGACATTTGTAAAGGCAAAGAGTTTTGGCAGAGATGTCAGCTGCTGGGTTGTTATTGAACACCTGCAGCCTAAGTATGGGTTGGCTGAGTCCAGTCTTTTTGGTGCATTTGACTGGTGATGGAGATTGGTGCTAAGGATTGATACACATCTTCTTCAACATTATCAATTGCCTCCTGATGTACTGGACTGACTTTCATGTCTGATATTTCTTACGTACATGGTCCAGCAGTTCTGGTTATCATTAAATGCTGTATCTCTTCACCTACTACCTGGCATATGAGAGAAGTGAGGTTGTGATTGTCTCCTGTAACAGCCACACAGATCACATTCTACAGCTGGTCATACTTGTTTCAGCCTATTCTTTTCTGAAGAATTTCCTTTATGTACTGACACCACTAAATGAATTCACTGACTGTTGTGACATCATTTACCAGAAGGGTTTGGTACATGAATTCTGCAGTTCCTTTCATCATGTGTGAGATTTTGTCAGTATGTGTCATATTTGGATTCACAATGTGGTCTAAATTTTTGATAGCGATTTAAAGCAAGAAGTAGATGTACAAACTTCCCACTTCTTTTATACAAGGTGATTTACTTGAGATTCACAGCCGATATTCTTTGCCGGCTAGCTGGCTGCTGGAAAACTCATTTGACTTTGTCTCCATAGAATGATGTTAGGTACGGGAATATTTAAACCTCTTTCTCTACTTGTGAAATACGTGGATACACTAACTTTACTTTTCATTAACTAACGGTATATTTGAACTCCATGCTGAATAAAATTCTTACTTTTACCATACATATATGACTTCCAGTAAGTCATTCACTCATCAGAAACAAGTTTAACTACATTTATAAAAGAGCTGGCTTAATAACCATGACTCTATTTCACATGAACTATAAAAAAAGGTCTTGCCTCTACCAAGGCTGGATGAGGAGTTTACAAGATTAATTTTTCAACTGTTCTTCTTTCACAAAACAATAGTCAATGACATAATAAGCACAGAGCTGCATAAAAACTCCATGGTTTTTCCTCTAAAACACCTAAGGATTGCCCAACAAGTACATGTCAGTGCCGTTCTACTGCCACGTATACTTTCTTCTCTCGACTGACTTTAAACCTGCACACACAAACATGTGACACACGGTAGGTAGGATTTTACCATCCCACACTCGTATCTAGAATATCATTTGTTCAAGACGGTAGAAGGCTGAATGGTTCTAGAATTTACACAGAAATTCTCGAGTCACTACAGTAGCATAGGCCCAAAACTTTTTGTGTGTAGGACTGTGTAATTCCCGCATAATGTTCAGCCCTGTTTTTCAGTTGTTGCTGATTGTTACCAAACACTTTCTTCAGTTTGGTCTGAAATTTAACCCAGCTACCGAACTTCTATTCAATGTTTTTGAACCACTGCTGAACTGTGATGTCCAAGTAAAAGTACACACTTAACAAAATGTTCATCTCAGACTTTCTGCATATTTTATAACTTGGTCAAATCCTTTTAGCCATTTTGTTCGGTTCAGATCCGCATACGAAAAAAATGCTGATGGATGACTGAAGCACAGCTGACTTACTGCTGGCTTGGAATCAATTGGTCTCAAGGATATGAGTACTAAAGGCATGATGTACTGGTTGTAGTCTGGTTCCTGTCTTTACTGACAACTAGAGTCACAATGATGTAGCTGGTTTGAAGTACCTTGCTCTCTTCACCAAATAATGTCACATCATAATCCACAAGCAATTCCAAATCTGGTGGTAGGGTCATCAATGATGTACCACACTTAGTCGTCGATGAAGTACCACACTTAGCACTGAAAGCAGGTAATTAAAGACACCAACATACATACAGGCAGAATAGAACTGAATTCCTGGATTGAGAGTGCTCTAACTAAATAAATATTCCAGTCTATACAAATATTGCAAACATAAGATATTTTAAGAACTTTCCAGAAGTGGTAAATACTAATAACATGATTCGTGGTGGTCAAGTTCAAACTGGTGATCCACAGCACTCCAGCCAGCGACACTAACTACTATGCCACACTCTATGCTCAACAGTTTGCAGCAGTAGTCTCACAGCACTATGAAATCAGTTTTCTTTTTCAATGAGTCAGAGCCAATACAGAGGAAACGAGGAGAACGGATAGCTAACATCTAGAATCAAAGTATCTTAAGCAATGCAGAGTACTATCTCTAATCAAGATTTAAAGGTAATATAACAAATAATACTGTAAAACGCGTCAATGTATTATCAAAACTTTAAAAAACATGAACAAATCTTAAAAACCATGCGCTATGCACAAAAAAATTACAAAATATCAGAGGCAAGGCAAAGGAAATGTAGACCATCATTCATCACAAAATAATTAATCACAATAAGACAAAGACATTTAACTCTCTGATGACTATGGCTGCAAGAAAAATTATGTTTGATTCAAATCATTGTCCTAAAAACTCAACTAATTCTTCCTAATAGTAGCTGCAGTACAAAGTGAAAAAAAAAAAAATAAACAATCAGAAACAGGTCCATTAGATTTACATGGACAGGCTATGCATACTTCATCAATAGGTATCACTCCTGTCAACTGAACCACCACAGGAACCACTAAAATCATTAAGTCACCCTTCTGGCTGTGAGGTTGGCAATGTCCAACACAAGGTAGTACACCTCTCACCTAGAATTGCCATCTTTGCAATCAGTCAAGGTGTATCTCCTGAAAGATTTAAATCCGTAGTAATGCCCACTTAGAAAAGAAAAGGCCCTCTAACTTATTATAAACACATTTCCATTCTTCCAATCTTATCAGGAATTTTTGAGGTAATGGCTTAATGCAGAATATTTGTGACCATATCAAAACCTTCTGCTCTGCTCATCACAAAATTTTACTTGTGTACTGCAACATTATGGCATTAAAGGAAGCCTTCTTGAATTGATGGAGTCATATCTTGACAACATACAACAGAGAGCTATATTAACAAATGATACCACATGAATAAAACTAAATACAGAGTGGGTAAACATTGAATATGGTGTCACATGATGTTTCGTACTTGGACCACACCTTTTCTGGAACAACATAAATGTTTACCAAAGAGATTGGAGACCGAGCGAGGTGGCGCAATGGTTAGACACTGGACTCGCATTCGGGAGGACGATGATTCAATCCCGCGTCCGGCCATCCTGATTTAGGTTTTCTGTGATTTCCCTAAATCGCTCCAGGCAAATGCCGGGATGGTTCCTTTCAAAGGGCATGGCTGAATTCCTTCCCTGTCCTTCCATAACCCAATGACACCGATGACCTTGTTGTCTGGTCTCTTTCCCCAAAAACAACCAACAAAGAGATTGGAGAACTCCTAAAAGCTGTCATGATTACTAATGAGACAACTATACTGATAAAAGGCCCCAACACACTCATACAAGAAACAGCTATGAGAACAGTGGAACATTCCTATACCTCGATCACAGAAAAACTTCCTTCTTCTTAAAAATATTGTAACTAGATGGTGTTTATGAAGCAATATTTCATGTATAGCCACCTCTAGTACTGATAAATTATAACTGATAATTACAAAAATAAAATGAAGCCTTGCAAATCTACACTGAAATAAAATTATAACATTTCTCATCTCTAAAGTCCAGATGATGCAATAGTTGATTATCTGCTCTAGCATGGTTCCTATGCAGCTGGGGAGGGTGATAGTGCAGTAACAATTACAATTTATGGAGGTACTGTAATGGGATGGTTCAGGCTGTCACTCAACGGTGTGTAGTTACTCATGCACCCACATCAGAATCTGTGCAGCCTGCCATGAACTGCCCGAATTGTGTTTTAGGCAGGTTATTTTATAATGGAGTGAGGAGGTAGATAGTAAATTATATCCAGTCATAATCATAGGCCTAATTTGTTACCTCCTGACTATCAGAATGGATGGTCGTGAATGGTAAGCATATCCTCAGGTATAACACTAACCTAATAACATTAACAATATTTACATAAATCCCATTATTGTCAATGATAACAGAGCTGTTAATGTAAAGTGGTTTCTCAACAGCCAATTACTAAAGTTGATATCATAACTCATGGACTAATTTTTAACATGATACAACAGAGACTAGCAGTACACAAAAGCACTGAAATAAACTCTTAAAAATAATGTGTCAGGCTGCAGTGTCAGGCCCAGCATGGACAATGAACCTGTGTGTGTGTGTGTGTGTGTGTGTGTGTGTGTGTGTATTTGTATTCCACCCTAGATTTTACAGCATTAGATTAAAGTCAACTATTATTTGGAAAAATAGTGTTACGTATGTGTTGAATTATATCATGTTTTTATTCATTTCTATTCTTATAAGTAAGCTACATCTCCCTCCAATGAACCACGCACCTTACCATTAGTGGGGAGGCTTGCGTGCCTCAGCGATACAGATAGCCATACCGTAGGTACAACTACAATGAAGGGGTATCTGTTGAGAAGCCAGACAAACATGTGGTTCCTGAACAGCGGCAGCAGCGTTTTCAGTAGTTGCAGGGGCAACAGTCTGGATGATTGACTGAGCTGGCTTTGTAACACTAACCAAAACGGCCTTACTGTTGTGGTACTGCGAACGGCTGAAAGCAAGGGGAAAACTACAGCCATAATTTTTCCCGAGGGCATGCAGCTTTACTGTATGGTTAAATGATGATGGCATCCTCTTGGGTAAAATACTCCGGGGATAAAATAGTTCCCCATGCGGATCTCTGGGTGGGGATTACCCAGGAGGGGGGGAAAAAAAAAAAAAAAAAAAAAAAAAAAAACTGGCGTTCTACGGATCGAAGTGTGGATTGTCAGATCCCTTAATCTGGCAGGTACGTTAGAAAATGTAAAAAGGGAAATAGATAGGTTAAAGTTAGATATAGTGGGAATTAGTGTAGTTCAGTGGCAGGAGGAACACGACATCTGGTCACGTAACTACAGGATTATAAATACAAAATCAAATAGGGGTAATGCAGGAGTAGGTTTAATAATGAATAATAAAATAGGAATGCAGGTAAGCTACTACAAACAGCATAGCGAACGCATTATTGTGGCCAAGATAGATACAAAGCCCACACCTACCGCCATAGTACAAGTTTATATGCCAACTAGCTCTGCAGATGATGAAGAGATAAAAGAAGTTATTCAGATAGTGAAGGGAGACGAAAATCATAAGTCATGGGTGACTGGAATTCAATGGTAGGAAAAGGAAGAGAAGGTAACGAAGTGGGTGAATATGGAATGGGGGCAAGGAATTAAAGAGGAAGCCGCCTGGTAGAATTTTGTACAGAGCATACCTTAATCATAGCTAACACTTGGTTCAAGAACCATGAAAGAAGGTTGTATATATGGAAGAGGCCTGGATAAACTGAAAGGTTTCAGATAGATTATATAATGGTAAGACAGAGATTGGGAACCAGGTTTTAAATAGTAAGGCATTTCCAGGGGCAGATGTGGACTCTGACCACAATCTACTGGTTATGACTGTAAATTAAAACTGAAGAAACTGCAAAAAGGTGGAAATTTAAGGAGATGGGACCTGGATAAACTGAAAGAACCAGAGGTTGCAGGGAGAGCATAAGGGAACAATTGACAGGAATGGGGGAAAGAAATACAGTAGAAGAAGAATGGGTAGCTTTGAGTGATGAAGTAGTGAAGGCAGCTGAGGATCAAGTAGGTAAAAGATCGAGGGCTAGTAGAAATCCTTGGGGACAAAAGATATATTGAATTTAACTGATGAAAGGAGAAAATATAAAAATGCAGTAAATGAAGCAGGCAAAAAGGAATACAAATGTCTCAAAAATGAGATCGACAGGAAGTGCAAAATGGCTAAGCAGGGATGGCTAGAGGACAAATGTAAGGATGTAGAGGCTTATCTCACTAGATGTAAGATAGATACTGCCTACAGGACAATTAGACACCTTTGGAGAAAAGAGAAACAGTTGTATGAATATCAAGAGCTCAGATGGAAACCCAGTTCTAAGCAAAGAAGGGAAAGCAGAAAGGTGGAAGAAATATATAAAGGGTCTATACAAGGGTGATGTACTTGAGGACAATATTATATAAATAGAAAAGGATGTAGATAAAGATGAAATGGGAGATACGATACTGTGTGAAGAGTTTGACAGAGCACTGAAAGATCTGAGTCAAAACAAGGCTCCAGGAGTAGACAACATTCCATCAGAACTACTGACAGCATTGGGAGAGCAAGACCTGACAAAACTCTACCACTTGGTGAGCAAGATGTATGAGACAGGCGAAACACCCTCAGACTTCAAGAAGAATATAATAATTTCAATCCCAAAAAAAGCAGGTGTTGATAGATGTGAAAATTACCGAACAATCAGTTTAATAAGTCACAGTTGCAAATTACTAGGATAAATTCTTTACAGATGAATGGAAAAACTGGTGGATGCTGACCTCGGGGAGGATCAGTTTGGATTCCGTAGAAATGTTGGAACACATGAGGCAATACTGACCCTATGACTTATCTTAGAAGATAAATTAAGGAAAGGCAAACCTACGTTTCTAGGATTTGTAGGCTTAGAGAAAGCTTTTGACAATGTTGTCTGGAATACTCTCTTTCAAATTCTGAAGGTGGCAGGGGTAAAATACAGAGAGCAAAAGGCTATTTACAATTTGTACAGAAACAAGATGGCAGTTATAAGAGTCGAGGGGCATGAAAGGGAAGCAGTGGTTGGGAAGGGAGTGAGACAGGGTTGTAGCCTATCCCCGATGTTATTCAATCTGTATACTGAGCAAGCAGTAAAGGAAACAAAAGAAAAATTCGAAGTAGGAATTAAAATCCACGGAGAAGAAATAAAAACTTTGAGGTCCACGATGATATTGTAATTCTGTCAGAGACAGCAAAGGACTTGGAAGAGCAGTTGAACGGAATGGATAGTGTCTTGAAAGGAGGATATAAGATGAATATCAATAAAGGCAAACGAGTATTATGGAATGTAGTCAAATTAAATTGGGTGATACGAGGGAATTAGATTAGGAAATGAGACACTTAAAGTAGTAAATGACTTTTGCTATTTAGGGTGTAAAATAACTGATGGTGGTCAAAGTAGAGAGTATATAAAATGTAGACAGTCAATGGCAAGGAAAGCATTTCTGAAGAAGAGATGTTTGTTAACATCGAGTTTAGATTTAAGTGTCAGGAAGTCGTTTCTGAAAGTACCTGCATGGAGTGTAGCCATGTAAGGAAGGGAAAAATGGACGATAAATAGTTTGCACAAGAAGAGAATGGAAACTTTTGAAATGTGGTGCTACAGAAGAATGCTGAAGATTAGATGGGTAGGTACTGAATATAATTGGGAAGAAGAGAGATTTGTGGCACAACTTGACTAGAAGAAGGGATCGGTTGGTAGGATATGTCCTGAGACATCAAGGGATCACCAATTTAGTATTGGAGGGCAGCGTGGAGGGTAAAAATCATAGAGGGAGATCAAGAGATGATTACACTAAGCAGATTCAGAAGGATGTATGTTGCAGTAGGTACTGGGAGATGAAGAAGCTTGCACAGGATAAAGTAGCACGGAGAGCTGCATCAAACCAGTCTCTGGACTGAAGACCAGAAGAACAACAACAAGCTATATGTAAACTGAATAGGTTGCAAAAACCAAAAACGATAATTTAATGAGTTACTTTGTGGCAAGAATAATGTTTTAATACATCTGTATGAAACAGAATAACATATACACTCTTCAATTTATTTATTCCTGTATCTTCACCCGTTTGTTTCTAGAAGTGGCAGCGTATGGACATATGCTTGGATCCATTATACTAGCACTGATAAAAAATGAGTATTTCAACCACCCCATTAAAAGTGTTATAAAAAGTTATTAGAAAGGCAAACTTTATTCGCACATTTACGACGTCTGTCCCTGTCTGTTCATCATTCCGCTCGCCGGCAAGATCCTGAATCAATAGGTTCTGAGCAGACAAGAAGAATTTACGTGAACAACAGGGGAGCGATTCTGCATCGACATGGTCACAATCAAGGCTTCACACTATGGATTTAATCTGAAGCAGTACAGAACACAAATTATGAATATTGACCTTGAATATATTCACATTGAAGGTCTGTTGATATTGGTATTGGTTAAAGGATTGTGTACAAATTCATGAATTACCTCCTAATTTCTTTCAACTATTTTTTTCCAATCAATTTTTCCAATTACTGTAGCAATTATTAATCATGATTGCCCCCACATATATATACCTGTTCATGTATCATTTATATCCAGAATAGGAAAGGTAATACGGGTTGTATACAAGGTGTATTTCACTGTAAGACACCCAAACCCTGAGTATGTAGCACATTCCTGAGATACAATCAGCCCAAAAAGTATTTTATACACTACGCATGCCAAAACAGAGCTACTTATGGTATACAATGTACCAGTATCAGTATATAAACTCCTGTTTCAGTATATAATATGCTGTACAGAAGTAGCAAAACAGAAAAAATATGGTTGAAATGGAGGCATAGCCAATGAAAATAATTTTTTTAATTAATAATTATAGGCTTAATAGATCCCACTCCAAAATTTCAAACTGTCCAGGACTACAAAGATAATATAGTATTACTTAAGGGGATCATTTAAATTGCATTAGTTTTAGATATAAATTACATTAGTTTCAGAATCCAACATGAGTTTCTCAGGTGATGTATTTTAGTGCTATATAATCACATTTAATGAAAATAATCAAGGGCAGCTGAAACATGGAACTTACCTTTCAAAACATGTTTCTTCTGTTCAGTATCTCTCTGCCTCCACGTAACAAACAACCCTCCCCAGAGACCATGGATAAATACAACATCAATTTTTGGTACATGCATGGTACGGACAGTAGGATGAAGGACATATATGCTGCGAGGAAATCTGCCATCTTCAAACTCTTCATCCAAATTGTACAGGGCCTTAACTGCAGGTGATGATATTTGAATATCTGGATCTCTAGACCATTGAGCTAGAATACCTATCCAACCTAAAATTAACAAATATGCAAAATTAAAACAGCCCCCATGTATGCACACATGAGCGAGAGAGAGAGAGAGAGAGAGAGAGAGAGAGAGAGAGAGAGAGAGCATAATCTCAGCAATAAGCAAAAATGTCACTTGAATTTCTTACCTGTATTTACTTTCAAATTTGACAGTTGATGGACAGAATAATTAGTATTAGAAAAACATTTATTTACATATGCTGGCTTTCTCAGGCTACAAAAACTATTAGAGTTGACACAGCTGAATAAGTAATAGTGAGTAAAAGACATTTAGTGCAAGTAACTATATTTGCACTTCCAGGTAAAATACATCGAAGACAACAATCAAGGAAGATTATATTACACACATGAAACTCAGAGTGTACAATAGCACCAGAGAGCACACACTCTGTCTTCAGGCCACGAGTGGCCCATCGGAGCACTGTGTCATCCTCAGATAAGGATGCGGATAGCACCAGAGAGGTCTATTATATTTCACATGCTGCACTTTGCCGCTGTCTCACACGAAATATATTGTTCACACAATTCCAACATTCTGCTTTGAATATATATTTTGTGGTTTGCCTTCACAAGATAAACCAAATAGTCCCACAATCTTTTCAAACTTCTCTTTGTCCAAAGGTTTTGTCAGAAGATCTGTCAACATGTCTTCTCTGCGCAGGTAGTCCACTGCGATGTTCTGTTGCTCAATGTGGTCCCAAATAAAATGGTGTCCTATATCATTATGTTCTGTCAAGGCACAAGTGACTTCAGTTTTTGCTAGGTTAATGGCTTCTATATTGTCACAGAAGATCGTTATAGGTTCCATGATTAAACTGGGTTCTGTTTCACATATTAATGTTCTTAGCCACAATGCTTCCAGTGTGGCACCATATAGTCGGCCTCTATGGTACTCAGTGCAACAGTTTTTTGCTTTTGACAGAACCATGAAATGAGGCCCACCATTAATTTAAAGCAGCAGAAAGTAGCGGAGTGCCTATCTCCCAATTCACTTGCCCAATCTGCATAGTTGTAGCCTTCCAGTTTTTCTTTACCTTCTCTATGGTATCTTAATTTGTGGTTTGAAGTTACCCTTAGATATCGAAATATCCTTTTCACAGCTTTCCAGTGCTTTTCCTTTGGGTCTCTCCAATATCTGCTCACTGTGTTGGTGGCAAAAGCATTGTCAGGTCATGACGTTTGAGACAAGTATAACAAACTCCCTGCTGCTTCTAAATATGGAACATTCTTATCACATTCCACATCTGTCTCATTTATATTTAGCATCACTCCTACATCCACTGGGGTAGTTATGGGTTTACAATCACTCATGCCAAATTTCTTTAAGATTTTTTCTGTATATAGTGATTGATTTATGCTCAATTCGTATCCCTCTTCATCATCAGTGATCTGCATACCAAAATAATGCTTAACTTCTCCCAAATCATGCACCTTAAACTTGGTTTGCAGCTGTTCTTAAAAATTCTCATTTGTCTTTCGTTTTCAGTCAGGATAAAGAAGTCATCCATCCATATTCCCATTATTATTATCCCTTCTCCTCCCCTTTTATAGTATACACTGGGATCTGCCTTAGATTGCTTCATATTCATATTTATTACAGTTTTATGTAGACATCAATTCCAGCAATGTCCACTCTGTTTAAGTCCATAAATAATTTTTCACAAATGCCAAATCTTTTCCCTTTCTGATTTCGTTTTCATGACTTCTCTTGGTGGAATGACATATATCTCCTCCTCTAATTTCCCATTTAAATATGCTGTTGTTACATCCATATAATGAATTGTTAAATTTCGTTTTGCTGCTAAGGCTAAAAGATATCTCAATGAGGCATATTTGACTACAGGTGAAAAAGTTTCTTTCTAATCTACCCCTTGATTTTCGCAAATATCCTTTTATTACAAGTCATGCTTTATATCTTGCAGATGAATTTTCAGGGCTCTTCAAAGTGAATACCCATCTTGCCTGTAATGGTTTTTTATCTGCTGGCGTATTTACCCATTCAAAGGCTTCATTCTGAGATAAAAATTCCAACTCCCTCTTCATCATTTCTTTCCATTCTTGAGAGTTTCGTCCACTCATTGCTTCTTCTGCTGTTGCTGGGTCATCATTAAAAGACTGGGTTGCATACATCTCAAAATCTGGATATTCTTTCGGTTTTGGTACACAAGAACAATCCCTTACATTGTTCTCTTCATTTTCTTCGCTCTCAATCTCATTGTCACCATCAATAGTCTCTATTTGCCTTTGACTGTCCTCTTCGTGTTCTTCATTTTCTCTTCCTTCGTGTATGGTTTCACCCTTGGAACTAGGGGCAGTTAACTTAGTAGTCTTGCCCTTCAGAGTCCTTTCTATTTTCAAAGAATACTACATCTCTGTTTATAACTATCCTTTTATTCAATGGATCCATTAATCAGCAGCCACTTTAAGTCTCACAATACCCTACAAAAATATGTTTTTTAGCTTTTGGGTCCCACTTTCTTCAGAGCTGTTTTGGTATGTGTGCCACTGCAACCACAACCAAGGGGTATCTGTTGAGAGGCCAGACAAACGTGTGGTTCCTGAAGAGGGGCAGCAGCCTTTTCAGTAGTTGCAACGGCAACAGTCTGGAATATTGACTGATCTGGCCTTGTAACAATAACCAAAACGGTCTTGCTGTGTTGGTACTGCGAGCGGCTGAAAGCAAGGGGAAACTACAGCCGTAATTTTTCCCAAGGGCATGCAGCTTTACTGTATGGTTAAATGATGATGGCGTCCTCTTGGGTAAAATATTCTGGAGGTAAAATAGTCCCCCATTCGGATCTCCGGGCAGGGACTACTCAAGAGGATGTCATTATCAGGAGAAAGAAAACTGGCGTTCTACGGATCAGAGCGTGGAATGCCAGATCCCTTAATCGGGCAGGTAGGTTGGAAAATTTAAAAAGGGAAATGGATAGGTTAAAGTTAGATATAGTGGGAATTAGTGAATTTCGGTGGCAGGAGGAAGAAGACTTCTGGTCAGGTGACTACAGGGCTATAAACATAAAATCAAATAGGGGTAATGCAGGAGTAGGTTTAATAATGAATAGGAAAATAGGAATGCAGGTAAGCTACTACAAACAGCATAGTGAACACATCATTGTGGCCAAGATAGACATGAAGCCCACACCTACTACATACAAGTTTATATGCCAACTAGCTCTGCAGATGATGAAGAAATTGAAGAAATCTATTATGAAATAAAAGAAATTATTCAGATAGTGATGGGAGATGAAAATTTAATAGTCATTGGTGACTAGAATTCGAGTGTAGGAAAAGGGAGAGAAGGAAACGTAGTAGGTGAATATGGATTGGGGCTAAGAAATGAAAGAGGAAGCTGCCTGGTAGAATTTTGCACAGAGCACAACTTAATCATAGCTAACACTTGGTTTAAGAATCACGAAAGCAGGTTGTATACATGGAAGAACCCTGGAGATACTAAAAGGTATCAAATAGATTATATAATGGTAAGACAGATATTTAGGAACCAGGTTTTAAATTGTAAGACATTTCGAGGGGCAGATGTGGACTCTGACCACAATCTATTGGTTATGTCCTGTAGATTAAAAGTGAAGAAACTGCAAAAAGGTGGAAATTTAAGGAGATGGGACCTGGATAAACTGAAAGAACCAGAGGTTGTACAGAGTTGCAGGGAGAGCATAAGGGAACAATTGACAGGAATAGGGGAAAGAAATACAGTAGAAGAAGAATAGGTAGCTTCGAGGGATGAAGTAGAGAAGGCAGCAGAGGATCAAGTAGGTAAAAAGATGAGGGCTAGTAGAAATCCTTGGGTAACAGAAGATATATTGAATTTAATTGATGAAAGAAGAAAATATAAAAATGCAGTAAATGAAGCAGGCAAAAAGGAATACAAACATCTCAAAAATGAGATCAACAGGAAGTGTAAAATGGCTAAGCAGGGATGGCTAGAGGACAAATGTATGGATGTAGAGGCTTATCTCACAAGGGGTAAGATAGATACTGCCTACAGGAAAATTAAAGAGACCTTTGGATATAAGAAAACCACTTGTATGAACATCAAGAGCTCGCATGGAAACCCAGTTCTATGCAAAGAAGTGAAAGCAGAAAGGTGGAAGGAGTATATAGAGGGTCTATACAAGGGCGATGTAGTTGAGGACAATATTATGAAAATGGAAGAGGATGTAGATTAAGATGAAATGGGAGATACGATACTGTGTGAAGAGTTTGACAGAGCACTGAAAGACCTGAGTCGAAACAAAGCCCCCGGAGTAGATAACTTTCCATTGGAACTACTGATGGCCTTAGGAGACCAAGTCCTGACAAAACTCTACCATCTGGTGAACAAGATGTATGAAACAGGCGAAATACCCTCAGGCTACAAGAAGAATATAATAATTCCAATCCCAAAGAAAGCAGGTGTTGACAGATGTGAAAATTACCAAACAATCAGTTTAATAAGCCACAGCTGCAAAATACTAATACGAATTCTTTACAGACGAATGGAAAAACTGGTAGAAGCTACCTCGGGGAAGATCAGTTTGGATTCCGTAGAAATACTGAAACACGTGAGGCAATACTGACCTTACGACTTATCTTAGAAGAAAGATTAAAGAAAGGCAAACCTACGTTTCTAGCATTTGTAGGCTTAGAGAAAGCTTTTGACAATGTTGACTGGAATACTCTCTTTCAAATTCTAAAGGTGGCAGGGGTAAAATACAGGGAGCGTAAGGCTATTTACAATTTGTACAGAAACCAGATAGAAGTCACAAGAGTCGAGGGGCATGAAAGGGAAGCAGTGGTTGGGAAAGGAGTGAGACAGGGTTGTAGTCTCTCCCCAATGTTATTCAATCTCTACATTGAGCAAGCAGTAAAGGAAACAAAAGAAAAATTCGAAGTAGGTATTAAAATCCATGGAGAAGAAATAAAAACTTTAGAGGTTCGCCAATGACATTGTAATTCTGTCAGAGACAGCAAAGGACTTGGAAGAGCAGTTGAATGGAATGGACAGTGTCTTGAAAGGAGGATATAAGATGAACATCAACAAAAGCAAAACGAGGATAATGGAATGTAGTCAAATTAAGTCGGGTGATGCTGAGGGAATTAGATTAGGAAATGAGACACTTAAAGTAGTAAAGGAGTTTTGCTATTTGGGGAGCAAAATAACTGATGATGGTCGAAGTAGAGAGGATATAAAATGTAGACTGGCAATGGCAAGGAAAGCGTTTCTGAAGAAGAGAAATTTGTTAACATCGAGTATAGATTTAAGTGTCAGGAAGTCGTTTCTGAAACTATTTGTATGGAGTGTAGCCATGTATGGAAGTGAAACATGGAAGATAAATAGTTTGGACAAGAAGAGAATAGAAGCTTTCGAAATGTGGTGCTACAGAAGAATGCTGAAGATTAGATGGGTAGATCACATAACTAATGAGGAAGTATTGAATAAGATTGGGGAGAAGATAAGTTTGTGGCACAACTTGACCAGAAGATGGGATCGGTTGGTAGGACATGTTCTGAGGCATCAAGGGATCACCAATTTAGTATTGGAGGGTAAAAATCGTAGAGGGAGACCAAGAGACTAATACACTAGGCAGATTCAGAAGGATGTAGGTTGCAGTAGGTACTGGGAGATGAAGAAACTTGCACGGGATAGAGTAGCATGGAGTGCTGCATCTAACCAGTCGCTGGACTGAAGACCACAACAACAACAAACAACATATCCTCTCCCATTATCAGGCCTGATTATCTTAATATTCTTTCCCATCCACCTTTTGACCATACCACAATATTTCTCAGAAGTACCTTTTGATCTTTGGAACTAAGAAAATGAACATGAGTATATCGTGAATAATCATCAATAAACGTCAGAAAATAATATCTCCCACCTATGGATTTGCACTCCATTGTGCCACATACATCTTTATGGGTTATCTTTAAGACCACTGCAGATTTACTTTTACTAGTCTTGGAAGGTAGCCTCACTTGTTTTCCTTTCATGCATATCTCACAAGGGTCCTTGGATACACTATAATTCTGTATTCCCTTTACCATAGCATTTAATAAAGACATACTCTTTCTATTTAAGTGTCCAAGTCTATGGTGCCATAAAAACCTTCCACTGAGTACACTGAATGACTAACATTTCTATGTTTACTGTCAATGGTATCCAACTTAAAAATACCCCTTTCTCGTTACTTGCCGTAGTTATAACTTCACCACTTTCATTGATTACTTTCCCTCCATGCATGTCAAAAGTGACTGTAGTTCCCTTCTTGACCATTTCCCCTACAGACAGTAGGTTAGTCTCAACATTTTTTACATAATGAACCTAATGTGCTGTAACCATAGTTCACCATTTACACTTACAAGTAGGTCCAATTTCCCAGCCAAATGACATTGCAGCTTGCTGACATCAACAGTAAATATTCCCATATGAGTCTTATCTTTAACATCATGAAGAAGACATTTGTCTTTGACAATATGCACAGATGCACCTGATTCTAAAATCCATTCCAGCTGACAATTACCCACATTTCCAAAAGAATAAAAACATGAGTGTGCCTTACCTGCAATATTGGTCCCTTGCTGGGCTGTCCACCATGTACCTCCTTTGCTGCTTGTCTGACCTTGGGTTTACTTTTTCTCTGCACTGAGATACAATATGCCCCTTCTTCTGACGTCTATAGCACCTCACTGATTTCTTTCTTTTGTTTTTTGAATAAAGAGCAGATGCAGTTTCCTTATCCAATACATGAGAGCTTGAAGTACTCTTTACATCCTGTAAGATTTTTGCTTTAACACTGTCACCCATGATTGGTATACCTGAGCTTTCCAGCCCCATAATGATAGGTGCATACCTTTTGGGCAGTCCTGCGAGCAGTAGTGTCCCTATTCATTCGTCAGCTAGCTCAAACCCAATGTTTCTCAGTCAGTTCGACATGGTTATTATTTTGTTGATGTATTTGTCTATGATCTCGCATTTGTTCAGCTGATTGGTAATTAACTTACATAATAATCCTACTTTCCTTTTAAGACCTCCATCCTCAAATGCACTTCGTAATTTGTCCCAGACTTCATTCACTGTTGCAGCTTTTTCAATGTGAACATAATTAATTTAGTCAACCAGTAATATCAACTTTGATTTTGCTTTCCTATCCTTACTTGAATAATTCTGATCTGTAGATTTCATTGTCCCATCCATCACAATCCATAGGTCGTCCAAACATAAATATGCTTCTACTGCAAATTTCCATGTTGCATAGTCTTTACAACCCATAAGTCTTTCAATCTGTGGAATTTGTGCCACGCTCATTTTAACGGTAACTTTGATCTTTCTTTACGTGAAAAATAACTCGTACTTCATACAAATGCACAACTTGGAACTTTTCCAATACTTTCTCACTACTGTATTATGGATACATTTATTCCAAATACATCGCTGGGACCGTAACCCATTAAGAGTTGATACAATTGAATAAGTAATACTGAGTAAAAGACATTTAGAGCCAGTAACTATATTTGCACTTCCAGGTAAAATACATCGAATACAACAACCAAGGAACATTACATTACACACGTAAAACTCAGAGCGTACAATAACACCAGACAGGTATGTTATATTTTACATGATGCATTTTGTCACCATCTCACACGAAATATATTGTTCACACAATTCCAATAAAAACAAATGATACTGTGCATTTCAGCTGCCGATATACAGCACTAAACATATGTTTCTGGTGCTTTTGCTGCTTCAGATGCATCTGGTACAAAACTTGATTGACAACCTTAGTAAATTACTGTTTCTTGTGGTTTGACTATACTGTGCCTGTTGCAAACAAATAACATACAATGTGTCTTCTTTTAAAACATACACAAGTTGATGTGAGAATCTCCCTAAAAAGTACAGAAAAACAATCGTTGAACTTTTTTTCCCTAGTTACAAGAATCCCACTTTCTAAATCCTTGGAATAAACTATGGAAATGTTCGGTAATTGCTTTGCTGTTCGTTTTAGGTACATTCTAACATCAACCTATTTCCTGTTTGACAGAAAATATTGGGAACAAATTGATGGTGTAGCAATGGGAAGTCTGACATCGTCTACGTGGAACACCTCGAAGCAAAGGCATTTAGATCAACCTAGTTCAAACAAATACATTTCTATCAATACATGAACTTGTATGTGGTGCATTTGTGTGACATAACATGCTTGATTTCAATGGCTGCTTCACTACCCAAACAATCTGGATCCTCCCCTCCACCACAGCTGTTCTAAACTGTGCAGACAGGAGTTATCCCTACAACACAATCTCCATTCCTGTAATTATCTTGGCCTCAACCCATCGTAACTTACTCTCCCCACACCTTCCACCCAACAGTTTCTACCCCTTCTGTTCTATCACCTCCTCCCCATTCTTGTCTCTCACCCTCTTTGTTTGCCGCCCTCTGCCAATGCATCTGCATATCTTTCCCACTTCTCTCTCTTTTTTGCTCTGTTTTTCTACACCTCCCTGCCTCACAACCACCTAATGCTGTGCCAATTGGCAATCTAGGCCCTGCACACTCTGCCAAACAGCGCTCCTCTTGCTTCCCAACCATACACTGCTACTCCTTCCACTTCCTTTCTCCCCTCCAGATTGCTGCTTCCATTCCACATGACAGACGCTTTCTGGTCCAAGGTGAGAGTTGGCGGTTGTGTGTGCTTGATAGTGTGACAGAATGGTGTGTGTTTCTCTTTCTTTTTCTGGCCAAGGCTGTGACCGAAAGCTTATACGTAAGCGTCTTTTAATTGTACTTGTCTGCTACTTAACCTCTCATCTATGCGGTAAGCAGCAAATTGTCTTTTCCTACATTGTTGACATTCCAACCTGGAGAATCCATTGTTCTACTTTGTACTTTGCATACAGTTTTCTTAATGCCTACATCCTACTAGAATAGTTAAGAAGAAATGTAAGGAACACCAGCACATGAGCACTGCCTCTAATATAAACCAGAAATGAAATATAAGACCAGCAGAACAGCGGTGCAAATGTCAACGCTTCTGGGACAGCATATATAAGGAGTATATCAAAATAAAGATGTTGGAAATCTTAATGAACTGGGACAAAAGTTTCAGTTTAAGGGGGGGGGGGGGGGGGGGGGTAGGACGTTGAACGAGCCGACTTGGAGCAGGAGAGGCACCACAGGACATTTTGTTTTCTACTGCCTATACTTTTGTCAGCATGACCAGGAAGGATTTGGAATTCACACTTATAACAGTGGAAGTGTAAAAACATAACAAAATAAAAATTTTATCCCTATGAAATTTCATCATTTTTTTCACTTATGGAAGTGCAAAAACATAACAAAATAAAATTTTTTTCGATATGAAATTTCATCATTTTTTCACTTAATGTTGGCTGCATTTGTTGCTATAGGTACATTTTTCTTCACAAGTAAGAGAGATTGTTTGATGAATTTTGCACAGCATACAAACCATACTTACAGATGTATGATTAATGGGGATTCCCTTTAGGTTTTTAAGAGTAAGTCGGCAAGTATCAAAATATGCGACAATTTCCTAAATCCATGTGTTACTCCCTGGGGTAGTATCCACAGCAGATGCTAAAAGCTCATCCATGTTCTACCTTGGCAGGTCCTAGAAGCTGAACCACCTGTGCCAGTGACTAGTAGATTGCCAGCTGGGGGAAATATTGAGCATGTTGCGACAGACATGGAGGCTTTGCAGCAAGGAAAAATGGCTGAGTGCCCAAGTCGGCAGGCGAAGTACAATGACATCATGGAAGCCTAGAGATACTGTCATACTTGTTATGAACCGGAGTGTCACAAGGAGGCCTAGGTACAACGTAACAATAGGTATTCAGGTGCTGAACCAGTACAAAAGAGCTGCTGAAAGGTGAGTGGAGAAAGTTTGAAGTCACTAGGAGAGCTGACAGCAAGGGAAAAACCAGGACCCATGATATCATGTCCATTCCCGCCACCAGAGAGCAGATGGGAAGAACCACATAAATACCCCACCCTTCTTAACAAAAGTGTGACTGCTGAGTATGGCTTGCTGACTGCTCAATGCATAGTCTCAGCCCACATGTCAGTCACAGCTTCCAGTGAGAAGGGATGCTACAGAGGTTGACCCTCGGGAGGTATAGCTGTCTTCAATCATCTACAGAGCTTGAGTCCGGCTGGAAGGATGCTGCTGCTGCCATCTGGACTGCCAACTTATGAGATAATGCTGATGGGACATGGAGGCCACAATCACCCTGAAGGCCTGCTGGAGGCTTGACCTGAGTGACTATGATGCTGTCCATCATCTACCTCTGACAACTTCCACACATCAGCAAATACTTCAGGTGGACCTAGGGTCATGACTCATGAGTGCCAATCTTCAACATCAATAATAGATTGATATGTAGAGCTGGAGGCTGGTGGTGTCCTTGGGTTGGTGGTCACTCCGTGAAATAACCGCCAGCTCCCGATGCTTCGCTGCACTTGCAGAACCGTAAGTTGAGCACATACCACCCCTCTTCTGCTGACGAGGATACAGCTCTTCCAGCCCAGCTATAAAATGGCACTTTGGAAGGCATTCCTGTATTGCTGCTTAATATATGTGTTACTAAGTTTTCTTTGTACTCTCGAGCATAGCTAGATCTGCAGGACATCATCAAAACAAATTGGTGTCCTCTTATCACAATATTAAACATAATCAATTAAAATATAGTGCACCAATATTTACAGCATGCATCACCAAGTAGTTCAGTGGCAGATGGCATGGTGGTAAGACAATGTAGAATGGTGGTGCAAATCCCAACCAGCCATCCAGATCAGGTTTTCCATGATTTCTCTAAACTGCATAGGGCAAATGATGGGATGGTTCCTTTCAAAGGGCAGGGATGATTTCCTTTCTCAATCAACACTGTGCTAAGTCTCTAGAGACCTTGTTATCAACGGAACATTGAGCTATAATCTTTTTCCCTGTTTACAAACACCACAAACCAGTAAGTCTTATCCATGCTGAAGGAAACAGTCACAAGTCACAGCCACTATCCTATTTATTATCTCTTTCCCCACAAACTCAGTAAGCTATCATATCACTAGGTACAATGGCTTTAGTTACCCTTAGATGATTTGAGACTTGTCACACAAGAACCAAGTAAGTATGCACTGGTAATTTATGCTCTTTGTAAACTATCACGCACAAGATATCAGTAGGCAGACACAGCACTACAGTGTCCACCAACTTAGTGCTGAGAAGAATTAAAAACCTTTGCATTACTTTCTGGTAAAAGGCTCCAAGAAAATGCAAAGTACAAGTTACAGTCAGAACAAAACATTGAGAGGGAAAGAGAATATCCTTATCAGAAACCATAAAATATCTAAGAGTATAAATAGCAATGTTCTTGCTCATAATTTTAATGTCATCAGTGACATATTAATGAGATGAACAAATACGAGGTTTATGTGAAAATGTCACAAGAAACATGAATAATACCTCATTCGAATTTTGAAATTTTCCTTCGTGTGAAACCATGTGTGCCAGATTCATGTGCTGGCTTGAAATACTACACTTACTTATGTTACTGTTTGTGCCACTTCTGCATAATTTTCATTGATTATATACATATTCATTTGTATTGTGATATATTTGAAATTTGAAACAATTGTGTGTACTATGGTAAACTCATACTGTTAGTGTCAATTTTAACCTTAAACTTATTTGTGATCTTTGAAAATGAACAGTAGGTCTATCCTCATTCAAATAATCATTCTCTAATTTCATTGTATAATTATGTAAGATATATCTTATTCTGACCATTTTTGGACATTTACAAAACTATATTTTTGAAAATTTTCTTAATTTTTGAAAGTTATGAAAGTTGTGGATGATGTTACTCCATAGAAAATAAGTGTTCGTGACTCACAGTTACTGCCAAAGAACAGATCATGCCAAATTTTGGTGTCTATCAGTGCAAATAAACACACATTCCTGAGAATTTTTAGAAATTGCTATTGTCCAGTGCATGAACTAATTAAAACTATTAAATCAGCATTTAAAGAGTGACATTTCAAAATGCGACAGGTCCAACCACGGTCAAAAATTAGTTTGAAGTGCATTCCTACTCTACAAAGTGTGCTACATCGAACTATGGTGTTGTTTTCATTCATAACGATATTTTTAACTGTTTGAATCAGTTGCAAAATTTGACTTTTGGTTCAAAGTGCAATAAGTCCATCAGTGAAATTGGTTCAAATTCCATTTACTGCCGATTGCTAACAAATGTTTTTTCAGTATGACAAATAAAAGCTGTGGTGCCAAGACAGATTGCATTTTAAAACTTCACTACAATGTATCTGTTGTATACCCGTACCACTTATTGTCACATGAAACAGATTGGTTGGCTAGTATCCTATTTATGTGGGAGCTTGCTGTTTGTGAAAATTAGGACTAATGTGGAAGGAGTTGGAATGTAGGGGACTACTCCTTTGGATCTAGGAAGCAGCAGAAAGGCGTTGTGCAAAAAAAGATTGAGCAGATGGAGAGGTAAGATGTTTTAAAAGACAATTTTTTGTGAGACTGTCTACTAAATTTGTTTTACTACACATACTATATGTTCCACTTTAATTTCTGGATAGGAATCCAGTTTAACATGTACTAATTAACTCTTTCATATACCGTGATAAGGACCCTGAAATGCTGGGGTTTGAGCCTCCTTGTGAACACAGAGAAGGAAGATTCAAATTCTGTACCATCCCTGTATACCATCTAATCAGGAATAGGATGAAAGTCTACAGACACTTAAAACAGCAAGACAGAATGTTGTCTTCATTTATGGTTGTCTCCAGTCCGAAATGACAACATCCTTGGAAAGAGGATGGACAACTGAAGACTCAAACTACAAAGTTGCAGGTCAGAGTAGACTGCATGCAAGTTCCTGTGTTTTCAAGTTGTTTTTAGAGTTCTGTTTAGTACAGGAATAACTCAACTTAATAGCACTGCTTCCTCAGTAGTTGCTGGTAATGTCATTTGTGAAAAAAGAGGAGGGGATCAGAGAACTAAACAAAACTTTGCAAAGAAAGATAGTGTAATACAATTCATTGCAAATTTGAAGGTTAGGGAAAGTCACTATAGCAGACAAAAAAGTAAAAGGCTGTATCTATCTTCAGACTTGAATGTCACGAAACTTTTTAAGATGTATAATGGAAGTGTCCCTGAGTCGTTAAAAGTAAAAAAGTGGTTCTTCAGCAATATATCCCCAAAAAAACTTAATTTGGGATTTGGTTATCCTGTAGAAGAAGTTTGTAGTTACTGCTGTAGAATGAAACATGAAATAAAGCTAACTAAAGAGTTGGTCAAAAGACAAAGAGTGCGAGCAGAGCTTACTGCTCATAAAATGAGAGCTAAACAGTTTTACAAAATTATGAAAGAGAAACTGCCCAATACCTTGCCTTTATGCTGTGATCTGCAGCAAGTCCAACCCTTGCCAAAAATCGCTATTGGCGAGGCTTGTTATGCATGGCAACAGTCAAATTATGCTTTCCGTATCACAGATACTGACAATAAGTCTCCAAACTTTTACTGCTGGACTGAAGACCAGGCTGGTAGAGGTTCAAATGAAATAGTTCCAGCCTTAGCAGACTCTCTGAGTAGTCATAGAAGTGAAGAAAACACTTCAAAAAATGACTATTTTTGATGGCTGCATTGTGCAAAATAGGAATGCCAATGTGGTTCAGTCTCTCTACTGGCGGCTGTAAAAAAAAATCTCTCTAGACTCAGTGAAGGAGAGAAGGAGATACGCATTATGTTTCCAGTGTGTGGTCACTCCTACTTACCTGCAGATCGACTTTTTGGTACTGCGGGCAAAAGCCTTCAGATGCAATCTGAAATACAAACCCCTGAACAATATCACAGGATTTATCAGAAAACTGGGAATGTTTGCAAACTATGAATAGACTGGGATGTTCTGAACTTCAAAGCCCTGTGCCAAAATTTGAGGAAGTCAATAGGGAAAAAGAGACAAGAAACAGGTTATCCTCAAAAAGAAACTGAAGGTGAAAAGAATCCTTATTGTTTTTATAATGGAGCCCTAACATGGTTTGATCTGTCAAAAAGTTATATGACTTTGTTAAAAAGAGGTGTAGCAACAGATCAGATCCATCACCTAAATGTTGTCAGTCTGGTACATCCAATAAAATCACAAAAATAAGGATTTATTCGACCTTCTGAAACAATTTGGTAATAGTTGGAATGAAGATGATTCCTTAAAATTTTATGTTGACATACTTCAGAGCGATTGTGTGGTAGCGAATGTGGAAGATAAAGCTGAAGATGTAGAGCATGACTGATTGCAGGAGGAACCAGGATACCAAATGCTTGGAAGAAAGTTTGAAAGAATAATACCCAGGAAATTTTGAACATTACTTTTTAATTAAAACATGGAAAACTGAACTGATGTTTTTGACAGTGATGTGCAAAATATGATTTTCTTTTCAATACCTAGTAAAAATGAAGTTTACAATTATTTTAAAATAATAAATTAACTATGGTGTGAAAAGAATTATTAATTTCAATTACCTGCTTACAAAAGTTTTAGATAATTTTGAGAAAAACAATGTATATTATAATTTGCAAGTTCAATAAAAATTACGGCTGTACTCTTTAACAATGTTTGAAGCTGGTGTGCTTAATTTTAATTTTGAGTGAATGATTAAAGAATATAGCATTTGTAAATTTGCAACAAAATACAATATGTAAACAGTTATAGTAAGCAACCATTCTATCAAATGACTAACTTTGATTTGTTTCAAAACACATTATGATCATTCGGCTTGTGCAAAACAAGAAAAGCCCATAGATTTCAAAAATTCAGTTGGCAACATTGCTTTTAAATGGAGAGTGAGATTTGTCTCCCTCACTCCATTCTTCTAACTTCTTGAAGCTTAATAAATTCTTATACACAAATCCAAATTTACTCCACAACTGTGCCTAATATTAGCTTTTTGCTTCTCCTGTAAAATTTTTATTTGTGGGCTAATCTCGTTTTGAAAAGTTACTCCTCATTTGTGATTCAGTTACTGTAGTAGACATTGCAACTAACATATTGTGTTACATTTAGTTTCCCTTTCAAGAGGAGTAGATTGTATATTATCCACATTTATCAAAAATTAACTTTATTTTGTAGTTTGTTGGTAACTGTAATTAACCTCAAAAAGTTTTAGGAAATGAATTAATAACTTTTACCATAGGTTTTTCTGTTGCCAGAATGGAAATTTCATTTTGTGTATTTGCTTCAAATCTTATAGGAAATTAGTACTTTTTAGCTCCACAGATTAAAAGGTAGTCAGCAGGCTTAATTTAAAGTTATTTGTTCACTGTCCTGTAAAACATTGCACCAGCCATAACACAGCTCCGCTGTGGATGCTATTCTCGAACACAGGATGAGTTAGCTGGCGTTCATAAGCAGCTGGAAATCACTCTGCCTACTGTCCAGCATTTGGCAACTGTTAGGAATCAATGTGTTGCAATAGCTCCTGAGAATTATGTACCTGTAGTGTCAAACACACTCAAGTACTGCCTTCTCCTTTGGATCCTGTCTTCTCTGCAGGAAGTATGAAATTTGTCATTACTAGTCTACTTGAATGCAAGTGGCATATCTATTGTAGATCTAGGCATCATGTATACTGTAGACAGGGACCAGGGGGACTCAGAGTGTTAAATCGAACCTCCTAACCAACAAGGTCAAGGTGCAATCTTGCACTGGAACTATAACTGAAACTGAGGCAGCAGCACTCACTTTGCCTGTTTTGTGGAAGCTTGCTTTGTCCCGTGTCAAGAGGAGTAGGTGATCTGTTAATCATTGGCACTTCAAACATACTGTGAATAATGGTACCCCTTGGTGAAATGACAGAGGGGAGTACCAGGTGCTCTCTTGTAACATGTCGAACAGGCTGTTTCGGCAGCCACCGAGGGAATGGGTGGAACCAGCCACAGATTGTGGTACACACTGGAACAAAAAGTACCTGTCAACAGGATTCTGAGGTCATTCTAGGACCATTCCAGCAACTGGCAAGGAAGGTTGGCAACACCAGCCTTGTGCACTGAAGTTCAAAGCAGCTCACAATTTTCTGCATTGTCCCCAGAACTGATCATAGCTTCCTGGTTCTCGGTCATGTGGAAGGACTGAGCCAGAGACTTCAAGGGTTCTGTAATGAGCTAGGCTGTGACTTCCCAAACCTGCACCATAGGGTGGAGAACTGTAGGGTCCAACTAAATGGGCCAATATGTCAGAGGCTACATGCCAGATAATTGACTGTGTGTAGGGTGCATACAAGAGAGTTTTTTTTTTTTTTTTTTAACTTAGGTGAGTCTTCACCCAGCCCATATAACAAAAGCTGTAGGAGACCCATAAGTGTAAGTGTAAGGTCCAAAAGAATGCCTCCTATACACGAGAGTATTAAAATCCTAGTCAAATCCTTTTCAAACAAAATGCCAGAGTCTGAAGCACTCTTGAAAAGCAGTGAAGTTTACATAATACTAGGTACAGAAAGCTGGTTGAAACCTGAAATTAGAGAGAGATTTTGGGGAAAATTTAAGTGTTTATTGAAAGGATAGGCTAATGGGAAATGGAATTGCTGTATTTGTCTCAGTACACAAGACTTTCAAATCCACGGAAATAGAAGTTGAAGCTGCACGTAAGAGTGTTTGGGCAACACTCACTATCAGGGGTGGGCATTAAATGGCGACTGAATCCTTCTATCACACACTAGTCTCATCTCCTGATGCAATCAAAAACTTTAGAGAAAACCTCTGTCATCATCAGTGGAGACTTTAATCATCCGGAAATCACTGGTAAAATCATAGTTTTGTTAGAGGTGGGCATTACAAGACATGAGAAACATTACTAAATGCCTTCTCTGAAAACGGCCTAGAACGTTTAGTCTGAAACCCGTTTCATGATGGAAATATGCATGGTCCAGTCACATTAATGTGAACATCACTTACATTCAACACCAATGTGACATAACACTCACAGATAATAGGTAGAAGCACTAGCTGTCGAGGATATATAAATCATGTTGGGGGATATGGATAACAGTGGAGTTGTTGTCCTAATGTGAAATGAACCAGTTTATCAGACATCCAAAAGGGCATGATTATTGGCTTTGAGGCCAAGGGTGGAAGCATTTCTGAAACAGCTAAGCTTATAAACCATTCATGCACTGCCATGATTACAGTACACTGTGCATGGCACAATGGCACTATCCAATAGCAGTGCTGAGGCAACTGTTGTGCAATGTACGCCATAGATGACAAGGGTAAACAACAGCTGGACAGACATGTATAGATGACTAGATGTGCAACTGTTGAGCAACTGACTTCCCAGATAAAGCTGAGGGGCTACCAACAGTGTCCCCTTACCGTTCAGTGAACATTGCTGCATATGGACTCTGCAGAGGCAGCTGTTTCATGCAGCCATGCTGACTGCTGTTCATTGGCAACAATGGCTGGAATTTGCATGCCAGTACCATAAATGGATGTCCAATGAATGCTTACATTGACCTTTTAAGATGAATCACGTTTTACGCTTCATCAGACAGATGGTAATTGACATGCATGGCCCTGCAACAATCGTCGTTAAGATCCTGGCCAGAGGAGAAAGCATTATAGTCTGGGAAATGTTTCTGTTGTGTTCCCCTGGTGATTTTGTCATTCTAGAAGGCACAATGAATCAATATAAGTATGCATCTGCCCTAGGAGACCATGCCCACCCCTATATGTAGTTTGTTTTTTCTTGGCAGGATGTCATTTCCCAGCATGACAAAGCAACATGTCACACAGCTTGCAGTGTACATGCATTGTTTGAAGATCACCAGGATGAGTCTATCATACACCCCTGGCCACCAAACTCTCTGGACTTAAACTCAATCAAGAATCTGTGGGACCACATTTATCAGGCTGTTTGCACCAAGGATCCTAAAGTGAGAAATCAAGCTCAGTTGGCCATAGCACTGGGGTTTGCATGGCTACATATTCCGATCAGAAACTTCCAGAACCTCAATGACTCTCTTCCTGCCTGTCTCACAGCCATCCACACTGCAAGAGGTGGTTATTCAGGCTTTTAACAGATGGTCACGTAATGTGACTTGACAGTGTATTAGATGTAATGGCAACAAATGTACCAGACCTCTTTGAGAATGTCCTCAGTAAAACTGTTATCAGTGACCATGACAATGTTGTAGCAACAATGATTACCTAAGAGCAACTACAACAAGTAGAAAGACACAGATGTCCAGTAAACTAGATACAAAAGAAGTGGTGTAATATCTCAATAAGGAACCTGAAACTTTCAGCACAAGACAAGAGCAAGTACAGGAACTATGGCTAAAGTTTAAAAGAACAATTGATTATGCATGGGATAGATATACACTCAACAGAACAGTTCATAATGGGAGGGACCCTCCATGGTATATAGTCACTGTAAAGTAACTTCTACATAAACATAACTACAGCATAACAGGTGTAAAATAACATATAGGGCTACAGACAGACAGACAGATGCTGAATGAAACACATTTAGCAGTCAAGAGAGTAGTGCATGAAGCTTTCCGTGACTACCATAGCAGTGTATTGTCAAATGATCTTTCACACAATTCAAAGAAATTCTGATTGTATGTAAAGAATGTTAGTGGCATCGATGTTAGTGTCCACTCACTTGTGAATTAGACAAAAAATTTGTGTGTGAATTCCTAAGAGACTAAATTGCTGAGGTCATCAGTCTCTAGACTTACACACTACATAAACTAACTTATGCTAAGGACAACACATACACCCATGCTCGAGAGAGGACTCAAACCTATTGCAGGAGGGGCCACACGATTCGTGATATGGCGCCTCTAACCATGCAGCCAATCCACACGGCTGGATGAATAAGACAGGAACTGAAACTGAGGATAGCTATAATGCTTAACTGCTTTTCCAAATGTTCCTTTACAAAAGAAAATGCGGGAGAATTGCCTCAATTTAATCCTCATCCCATTGAGAAGATGAGTGAAATAAGTATTAATGTCAGTGGTGTTGAGAAACAGCTGAAATCGTTGAAACTGAACAGAACTCCAGGACTATATGGAAATCTTATCAGATTCTACATTGACTCTGTGGCAGAGTTAGCCCCTCTTCCAACTATAATCTACCACAGATCCTAAGAACAAAGAACTATGCCCATTAGGTGGAAGAAAGCACCAGTTACACTTGTATCCAAAAAGGGTAGTATAATGACCCACAAAACTATTGTCCAATACCCTTGACATTGATTTGTTGTAGAATCTTCAAACACATTGCGAGCTCAAACATAATAAGGTATCTGAAACAAAATGGCCTCTTCCATGCCAACCAGCATGGGTTCAGAAAACAGTGATAATGCAAAATTCAACTTGCACTTTCCTCACATTACTTGCTGATAGCTTTGGATCAAGGCAGTCAGGCACACACACTATTTCTTGATATTCAAAAAGTGTTTGAATCGGTATCACATCTACGCTTATTGTCAAAAGAACAATCACATGGGGTATCAAGCACAATTTGTGACCATACTGAGGATTTTTTTTGGTATGTAGGATGCAGCTGGTTATCTAGAATGGAGAATCATCGTTAGATGTAGAAGTAACTTCAGGCGAGCCCCAAGGAAGTGTGCTGCGAAACTTGATATTTGTGTTGTATGTTAATTACCTTGCACACAATATCAATACTAATGTCAGACTTTTTGCAGAGCACACAGTTATCTTTAGTGAAGTACTGCCTGCAAGAAGCTACATAAATATTCAGTCAGATACTGATAACATTTCAATGTATTGCAAAGATTGGCAATTTGCTTTAAATATTCAGGAATGTAAAATTCTACATTTCACAAAACGAAAGAACATAGTATCCTCTGACTAAAATATCAAATAGTCACTGCTGGAATGGGTCAACTGCTAGAAATACATGGGTGTAACACTTTGAGGGATATAAAATGGAATGATCACACAGACTCAGTCATGAGTAAAGCAGGTGGTAGACTTCAGTTTATTGGTAAAATATGGGAAAATGCAAACAGTCTACATAGGGGATTGCTTACAAATCACTTGTGGGATCAATTCTGGAATGCTGCTCAAGTGTACGGGATACTTACCAAATAGGACTAAGAACAATATTGAACATATACAGAGAAGAGCAGCACAAGTGGTCACCGGTTTGGTTGATACTTGGCAGAATGTCAAAGAGATGCTGAAAAAACTGAACTGGCAGACTCTTGAAGACAGACGTAAACTATCCTGAGAAAGCCCACTTATAGGACCTAGCTTTAAATGATGGTTCTAGGAACATACTAGAACCTGCTACTTATCACTCATATAGAGATCATGAGGACAAGATCAGACTAATTATAGCACACAAAGAGATTTAAACAATCATTCTTCCTACACTCAATACATTAATGGTGTGGTGTCACCACCAGACACCACACGTGCTAGGTGGTAGCCTTTAAATCGGCCCCGGTCCGTTAGTATATGTCGGACCCACGTGTTCGCCACTATCAGTGATTGCAGACCGAGTGCTGCCACACGGCAGGTCTAGTCTAGAGAGACTCCCTAGCATTCGCCCCAGATGTACAGCCGACTTTGCTAGCGATGGTTTACTGTCTACATACACTCTCATTTGTAGAGAGGACAGTTTAGCATAGCCTTCTGCTACGTCATTTGCTACGACCTAGCAAGGCGCCATATTCAGTTACTATAATTCGGAACAGATAATATTGTAAATCATGTACTGTCAAGAGTGATGTTCATCATTACTGGATTAAAGTTAATAATCAAACTAATTACGTCCGCTTTCTGAATTCTGATTCCTTGTCATGTTCCAGACCTCAGGTCAGTATAGTTCTTCCCTCTTCACGCCAGCCTGCATGAGCTAAAACGCGTGCATTTCCGCCTCCACTAGTAACACGGTGTTAGCTCTTCTGCCAACATAACAAATGGAATGGGAAGAAACCCTAATAGCTGGTAAAATAGAACATATCCTGTGCCATGCACTGTAGAGTGGTTTACAGAGTATAGATGCAGATGATTAAATTTAACTATATGTAGATTTTGACAATGGAACTGTTAAAATATATTTGTCATAATATCTATTTATGTTTGCAGTCCTCTAATTTATTTCTGCAGATATTTGTCACAACATATAAATTCATGTACAGTTAGCTGATATTTGTTTTTGTTGTTTTCCCAGTTTCATCAGGTGTAACTTTTATATGTTGTCATGATATTCAGTCATTTTACTACTGTAAGTAAAGCTAACATTTCATTTCATGTCCACTGTGGATTGAAAGATTATAAACATTAAAGAAAATGATCAAGATGCAAATATCTAGGCTTCCACAGAGAGCATCAATGTCATTAAAATCCTTCTGGATATAATGCCAAGTCATCATATAAGATGATATGGCAGTACACAAAGAACAATTTTAATTTATATAAGCAAGTTTCCAAAAATACAGACTGCTGTTGGTACAAATGAGGTATAAAGTAGTTAAATGAAGACAGTGTGTATGGGATGCTGAACGACACTATACGATTTTAAGTGTGGGTGACTGTTACTTAACCCATGTGAAGTTGCTAGTCTCCCATTGGGCACCTCCCCAGGTGGCGGATTGGGGAACGTTCACCAGATATGGTGGACACCGGGGAAATGTCAGTGACTGCGCATGACAATTGTGTATAAAAGGAGCTGTAATGAGAGAGAGAATCAGCTGCGCCAGCAGTTGCAGTATGTTGATGTTACCTAAAAAGGTGCTTTTAGTAAAACTGGATTATCAGAATGGGGAATATGCTAGTTCAGCATTATGATCCTATCGCCATAGGAAGGGAATTCGAATGGGTAAAGGTCTGTTGACAAATGCAGCTGTGGCAAGAATGATTTTGAAGTTTGAAGCCACAGGTTGTTTAGACAATAGATCCCATAGTGGCCAACCGAGCACAGGGCGTAATGCTGCTGAGACAGTTCAGGAAGAAATGGAGACTGTAGCATGTTCGTCTATGCACGGGCAAGTCAGCACTCGTGCAGTCACACGTCGCACTGGCATTCCATACACTACTGTTTGGTTGGCACTGAGGCGTACCCTCCGATGCTATCCATACAAAATCCATTGGCATCATGAACTGTTACCTGACGATTTAGTGAAACGGAGGGCATTTGCAGTGTGGGCATTTTAAAAGATGGCGGAAATGACGATTGGTTGAGTAACGTGTTGTGAACTGACAAAGCTCATTTCATGCTCAGAGGGTCTGTCAACTCCTACAACTGCAGAATTTGGGCTACCGAAAATCCTAGAACTGTCATGGACACTCCACTGCATGATGAGAAAGTCACGGTATGGGTTGGATTTACCACATCTATGATTATCGAACATTTTTTCTTCAAGGAAATGTGTGATTCTGGTTTTGTAACTGCTACCATGATGAGTGAGAGGTACGCCAATATGTTACAGAATCGCTTCATCCCCAGCCTGGCTGATAAACACCTGTTGGAATGTACGATGTTTGTGCAGGATGGTGCTCCACCCCATATTGCTAGATGCATGAAAGATCTCTTGCGCGCGTCGTTTGGTGATGATCATTTGCTCAGCTGCCACTTTCGTCAAGCTTGGCCTCCCAGGTCCCCAGACCTCAGTCCGTGTGATTATTGGCTGTGGGGTTACCTGAAGTCGCAAGTGTATCATGATCGACCGACACCTCTAGGGATGATGAAAGACAACATCTGATGCCAATGCCTCACCATAATTTTGGACATGCTTTACAGTGCTGTTCACAACATTATTCCTCGACTACAGCTATTGTGTTGGAATGATGGTGGACATATTGAGCATTTCCTGTAAAAAACATCATCTTTGCTTTGTCTTACTTTGTTATGCTAATTATTGCTATTCTGATCACATGAAGCGCCATCTATCGGACATTTTTTGAACTTTTGTATTTTTTTGGTTCTAATAAAACCCCATGTCATTCCAAGCATGTGTGTTAATTTGTACCTCTCTCTCTACATTATTCCGTGATTTATTCAGTATTCAAATTTATACTGACTTTTTGATCACCCGGTATAACAAAGGAGATAAGATGGAGTGTGGCAATTACAGAGGGCTCACACTACTTAATTTGGGATACAAAATATTCTCTAATATACTATTTGACAGAATACTCTCAATCATACAGAGGGAGACAGGGCTGTACCAATGCGGATTTCTTCCTGGGAAGGCAACTATAGATCAAATATTCACCTAAGGCAAATCCTGGAAAAACAAACAAATACGTGGTTGGCACACCTCACCTCTTTATACAGGATGTTTCAAAAATGACCGGTATATTTGAAACGGCAATAAAAACTAAACGAGCAGCAATAGAAATACACCATTTGTTGCAATATGCTTGGGACAACAGTACATTTTCAGGCGGACAAACTTTCAAAATTACAGTAGTTACAATTTTCAACAACAGATGGCGCTGCAAGTGATGTGAAAGATATAGAAGACAACGCAGTTTGTGGGTGCGCCATTCTGTACGTCGTCTTTCTGCTGTAAGCGTGTGCTGTTCACAATGTGCAAGTGTGCTGTGGACAACATGGTTTATTCCTTAGAACAGAGGATTTTTCTGGTGTTGGAATTCCACTGCCTAGAACACAGTGTTGTTGCAACAAGACAAAGTTTTCAACAGAGGTTTAATGTAACCAAAGGACCGAAAAGCTATACAATAAAGGATCTGTTTGAAAAATTTCAATGGACTGGGAACGTGACAGATGAACGTGCTGGAAAGGTAGGGCGACCGCACCACAAAGGGCAACGCGCAGCTAGTGCAGCAGGTGATCCAACAGCGGCCTCGGGTTTCCGTTCGCCGTGTTGCAGCTGCGGTCCAAATGACGCCAACGTCCACGTATCGTCTCATGCGCCAGAGTTTACACCTCTATCCATACAAAATTCAAACACGGCAACCCCTCAGCGCTGCTACCATTGCTGCACGAGAGACATTCGCTAACGATATAGTGCACAGGATTGATGACGGCGATACGCATGTGGGCAGCATTTGGTTTACTGACAAAGCTTATTTTTACCTGGACGGCTTCATCAATAAACAGAACTGGCGCATATGGGGAACCGAAAAGCCCCATGTTGCAGTCCCATCGTCCCTGCATCCTCAAAAAGTACTGGTCTGGGCCGCCATTTCTTCCAAAGGAATCATTGGCCCATTTTTCAGATCCAAAATGATTACTGCATCACGCTATCTGGACATTCTTTGTGAGTTTCTGGCGGTACAAACTGCCTTAGACGACACTGCAAACACCTCGTGGTTTATGCAAGATGGTGCCCGGCCACATCGCACGGCCGACGTCTTTAATTTCCTGAATGAATATTTCGATGATCGTGTGATTGCTTTGGCTATCCGAAACATACAGGATGTGGCGTGGATTGGCCTCCCTATTCGCCAGACATGAACCCCTGTGACTTCTTTCTGTGGGGACACTTGAAAGACCAGGTGTACCGCCAGAATCCAGAAACAATTGAACAGCTGAAGCAGTACATCTCATCTGCATGTGAAGCCATTCCGCCAGACACGTTGTCAAAGGTTTCGGGTAATTTCATTCAGAGACTATGCCATATTATTGCTACGCATGGTGGATATGTGGAAAATATCATACTATAGAGTTTCCCAGACCGCAGCACCATCTGTTGTTGACAATTGTAACTACTGTAATTTCGAAAGTTTGTCTGCCTGAAAATGTACTGTTGTCCCAAGCATATTGCAACAAACGGTGTATTTCTATCGCTGCTTGTTTAGTTTGTATTGCCGTTTCAAATAAACCGGTCATTTTTGAAACACCCAGTAGATTTCAAAGCAGCTTGTGATAGCATAAATAGAGAGCAGTTATATCAAGCTCTAGCCCAAAAAGCAATGGAAGAGACATTTACAGCTCCTGAACAGGCTAGTAGTAACATGGAGTTAATTATTAATGAACAAAAAACAAAATATATGGCAGCTGGAAAAGCACATAGAGAAAATATGCCAAATGCAATAACAATGGGCAATTATAGGTTTGAGAGAGTTGAACATTTCAAGTACCTGGGCTCCCCAGTTACGCATCTAAATGACACCTCCTATGAAATTAAGCAGAAATTAATACTAAATTAATACTAGCTAATAGAGCCTATTTTGCCCTAACAAGACTTCTATCCTCAAGGCTCCAGACTTGTACCACTAAATTAACTATCTATAAATCACAACCAGGGCTTACATATGCCTCTGAAGCCTGGACTTTAGCAACTACTGATATTGAAACACTGGATGCATTTGAAAGAAAAGTACTTAGACAAATTATTGGCCCAATCTGTGAAAGAGGAAGATGGAGGAGGAGATACAACCATGAGTTGTATATCATATACAAAGACCAACCCATCAGAAGGATAGTGTAATCATCCAGACTGAGGTGGGTGGGACATGTGGCTTGCATGAATGATACAGAAGTACCAAAATTACATTCCTGCAGGCGGTGCACATATTCATTTTTTTTTTTATATATAATGAATGCAAATGCCACATTCAAGCATAATTTTTGTAGTTAATATACATAATTTATATATGTTTTCTCTTAAGCTGAATAACATAATAAAGCAAATGTCATATAATCAACTACCCAACAGTAATCATAACAAAAAAATCACTACATAAAATGGCTTCTCAATGTGGAGCTAGCAACAAAAGCCATTACTACATTACTATTCCAGAATAATACAAAGATAAAGAAAGAAAACACCTGTATTCTTGTATCCCACTATGGCAGTATACAATAGAGCATCAGAAAGACTGGACACTAGCATAGTGCAGATCATGCCAATGAAATGAACACCTCACAAAAGCTGAAAACTGACATTGTGCTAGCGGTTCAATGAACCGGAACACAATCATGAGAGACAGTCACATGGCTTAGCCGCCTGAGGTACACATCGTAAAGTGGTTTGTGCAGCGTAAATTTAGTAGTAGACACAGAGGTGGACCTGGATAGCTCTGCCACAGGGGCCCGAAATTTCGCAAGCACAAAACCCACTGGCAACCTCTGGTGTGTGGTGTGGTCAGGTCCATGTCCGCAGAGAAGTTTTCACAATAAATGGACTGTAAATTACATTGGTGGGTATGGTTCTGTCACTTATCCTTGATGGTTTCTACATACTCTTTTCTTGATTCCACTTGCGCCCATGAAAAACACAGTTCTCATATTGAAATCCAAAAATTATTATGATAAAGCTGTTATTTCTCATACTGCCAGACTTGGAATTCCTACGCAAAGGCCACTGGAGATTTGTTTGCATGATGGTGTTTTTCCCATAGTCAAGTTACTGGTCAGCCATTGATAAGAGTACAAAACAATTAGTGTGGCAGGATATGATCCACAATCAGATGTAACTGCATACACTTATTTGAAAACCTCATGCATCATTCCCTGTAAACGTATGAAACAACTACCTCTAGACTTCACAAACAATTTTTAGGTACCTGGTGGTTGAACAGGACCAATACTTTATGTAACAAACCATATATTATAAACTAATGAGCTGTTTATAAAACTGAAACTGGCCAGATCAAACACAGATCCATGTGTCTATTTTCAGAGAGATGGTACCAAACTGTCACTATAATTTTGCATGTTGATGATATGCTATTATTCTCAAATGATAGAAGTGTTCTGAATCACACCAATAATTCTTCGAAGAGATTTTATGAGGTAAAAACAAAGTCTTGATTTACCAACAGGGCTTCTCAAGACATTTTCATTGGTAATGGAAAAAGTGATCCAAGAATGGTTTCCAGCAGTTATTCAGCTCATTACTCCATTCAAAACAAAGCTGAATTGATGTTTCACACTTTCAAACAACAAATTGCCTGTTGACTTTTATCTCAGGTTCTTCAGCCGACATGAGTGTGGCGATTTTTCTGTCATGTCACCATCACATGTGGCTTGCATTGTCAAAGCTTCATCCTTCATTGCAGTGATTTAGAAAGCTCCATGCAAAGAGCTCAGATAGCAACCCAGTTCTAAGCAAAGAAGGGAAGGCAGAAAGGTGGAAGGAGTATATAGAAGGTTTATACAAGGGCAATGTAGTTGAGGACAATATTATGGAAATGGAAGAGGATGTAGATGAAGACGAAATGGGAGATAAGATACTGCGTGAAGAGTTTGACAGAGCACTGAAAGACCTGAATCAAAACAAGGCCCCCGGAGTAGACAACATTCCATTAGAACTACCGACGGCCTTGGGAGAGGCAGTCATGACAAAACTCTACCATCTGGTGAACAAGATGTATGAAACAGACGAAATACCCTAAGACTTCAAGAAGAATATAATAATTACAATCCCAAAGAAAGCAGATGCTGACAGATGTGAAAATTACTGAACAATCAGTTTAATAAGTCACAGCTGCAAAATACTAACACGAATTCTTTACAGACGAATGGAAAAACTGGTAGATGCAGACCTCGGGGAGGATCAGTTTGGATTCCGTCGAAATGTTGGAACACGTGAGGCAATACTGACCTTATGACTTATCTTAGAAGAAAGATTAAGAAAAGGCAAACCTACGTTTCTAGCATTTGTAGACTTAGAGAAAGCTTTTGACAATGTTGACTGGAATACTCTCTTTCAAATTCTGAAGGTGGCAGGGGTAAAATACAGGGAGCGAAAGGCTATTTACAATTTGTACAGAAACCAGATGTCAGTCATAAGAGTCGAGGGGCATGAAAGGGAAGCAGTGGTTGGGAAAGGAGTGAGACTGGGTTGTAGCCTCTCCCCGAAGTTATTCAATCTGTACATTGAGCAAGCAGTAAAGGAAACAAAAGAAAAATTCGGAGTAGGTATTAAAATTCATGTAGAAGAAGTAAAAACTTTGAGGTTCGCCGATGACATTGTAATTCTGTCAGAGACGGCAAAGGACTTGGAAGAGCAGTTGAACGGAATGGACAGTGTCTTGAAAGGAGGATATAAGATGAACATCAACAAAAGCAAAACGAGGATAATGGAATGTAGTCGAATTAAGTCGGGTGATGCTGAGGGAATTAGATTAGGAAATGAGACACTTAAAGTAGTAAAGGAGTTTTGCTATTTGGGGAGCAAAATAATTGAGAGGATATAAAATGTAGACTGGCAATGGCAAGAAAAGTGTTCCTGAAGAAGAGATACTTGTTAACATCGAGTATAGATTTAAGTGTCAGGAAGCCGTTTCTGAAAGTATTTGTTTGGAGTGTAGCCATGTATGGAAGTGAAACATGGACGATAACTAGTTTGGACAAGAAGAGAATAGAGGCTTTCGAAATGTGGTGCTACAGAAGAATGCTGAAGATAAGGTGGATAGATCACGTAACTAATGAGGAAGTACTGAATAGGATTGGGGAGAAGAGAAGTTTGTGGCACAACTTGACTAGAAGAAGGGATCGGTTGGAAGGACATGTTTTTTAAGGCATCAAGGGATCACAAATTTAGCATTGGAGGGCAGTGTGGAGGGTAAAAATCGTAGAGGGAGACCAAGAGATGAATACACTAAGCAGATTCAGAAGGATGTAGGTTGCGGTAGGTACTGGGAGATGAAGAAGCTTGCACAGGATAGAGTAGCATGGAGAGCTGCATCAAACCAGTCTCAGGACTGAAGACAACAACAACAACAACAACAACAACATGCAAAGTATGAACACTAATTTAAAAGTGGTATCACTGATATGGATACACCCTCAAAAAATGATATTGTGTAGGATATGTGCAGGGAAGCTGACTTGTTTCAATACAATATCTGGGAGTTGCCACAGTTAAGATACTTCTACTTTCCATTGGATTTTACTGGGTGTCTTTAAAAATGTGAAAGCTTATTGTGATTTTTTTAAATTTAATATTTCCGCATCATGTACCTGCTGTGATCTGTGGCAGAAGTATATAGTGAGATAATTTTAAAAGACAGTTACTGTGTTTCGATAAGACGGTATGCACAGTTGTGTAAGGATTATTGGTACTCGCCAGTAATATGGACTACACTTTATGGTAATTACTTACAGACTGAATGGACTATCATGATGATTTTGTGCTTACTTCTTGAACTTCATTTGGATACTACTTAACCTCAATTAGTACTTTGTTTTTGATTCATTAGTGTGTGTAAAAGTGTGTTGCAGTCACATCAAGGTTAGAGAATTCCAGCGGTGGTTTGTACCATTTTGCACAGCTCTTGAATATTTTCTTACATGCTTCAACTATTTTTCTCTTTACATCTCTTAGCATGCTAATTGATTTTTGCACACCCAAAGTAGTTCTTAACTATCTGAAAGGCTTACTATGATGCCTCTGATAACTCTTCCTGAACAGTATAATGACATTTCACACATATACTCTATCTCTGTTTCTATACAGCACAACTGGGACAGTCCCTTTTTATTTTTATTTTTAATGGAACAGAGTCTTCTGCTTGAAATGCCAACAATATTAGCAGTTAAAAGATTGTAACTCAATGACTACCAGTATGCAAAGTTTGGTTATTAATTGAGATTCAGATGAAATAGTCCCCTCTCAGTAATTCAGTAACTATGAGTGCATTGTGTAATACGTACATCACATTGCTTTGTCTCGATCACACTTTTGAGATAAGATAATAAACCACACAATGAGAAGTCTGTCAAAATGAATTAACAAAATGTTATGCACACAAAACATTTTAAAAACTGCACAGTGTCTATCAGATAATTTTTTTTTTTATTCCTTATGTAGTCTGGTATAAAGAACAGATATGCACAAATGCATTGGACAGGCTGTACTGAAACTTGTGAGATGATGATGTGTGCAGTATCATCAATCACCAACCTGTAGCACACAGCATTTTGTGGCCAGGAATTAGATGGTGGTCAGCTCACGGCTTATAGGTGGCGGCACCACTGCTGCTTAACAGTGCCGCCCCAACCACCCCTAAGCCACTTCTGCAGTAAACCCAGCTACGCCAACTGGCGTGCATACAGAAAATAGCAATCTACTGACAAAGGGCCAATCACACCATGCCACACCATAGCAGGCTCACTGCAACCTGTGTACTCCTGTGTGCACACCCCACCACAGACAGCAATGCGAAGTCACGCTGCACTCTCTCGAAGTGTTCAGACTCACCACTTACAACTATGGACATATACAGACTGAAAGTGACAGTGTTTTATGATCATGACAAGGACTCAGCATACAATTTCATCTGACAGTGTTTGTATTCAGACTTTGTGTGAAATTCAACTGAGAAATTAAACTTGTTTTTTCGCTCATGTCTTCAGTCTTTGTTGTTCTGCACTTCACAGATACAACAATGTGTACTCACTGTTTTACAGTCTTTTGTTTTGTATAGACAAGATTTTGTTTAGTATGCTTCTCGCTGTGTGTTTTTCTACTCATTTCTACACATTTACAAAGAAGTCTGTGGCATAAAAACAGTAAGATACATAGTTTATGTAAATTAAAAGTATGATCCAGAGCAGTCTGTGTGAAAAAGTGCTACTGTGATGGCAGGTTAATATATGAGTATCATGTCCTACATTAACAGCATATTCATAGTCAAAATCTACAAAAAAGACCATTATTTTGATTAATATACTTGTACATGAATATGTTCAAACATGCACTGTAACATTCATTTACCCATTAGACGATAATCTGATAGATTAAAAATGATTGCAATAACTTATAGGAACTGAAGTTCAGACAAAGGTAACAAATACTTACCAGTCTGAAAAATATCATTCAAGTGCTCCTTGTAAAATGATATATTTGACAGCAATTTTGCAAGGGCTATCACAACTTCTCTGTCATTCAAGAAATGCCTATAAACTCCAATAAGCAGTGGCAATGCACCTTCCGATACAATATCTAGAATGAATATTTTTGCAACATAAATTTCGAATACATTTTAAAAAATGAATACATTTTAAAAAATGGTCATGCATTTTATTCACATAAGAATTTTTTAAGTATGGACAAAATTGTAATGCACACATAAAAATACAATATTTTAATTAATAAAATTTATTGAAAATTGTTCACAAAATCAAGCTACTCTTTATTCAAATGTCATTTGATCATTTAAGAAATGTATCTCTCAAATTAATTCAGTTCTGAAATATTTTACTTTTATTAGACATACAAAATATGATGTTAAACGCTAACAGTGGGAAAACATAGACACGGCTGAATAGACAGATAAAGAGAGAAGAGACAGAGCTAAAAAAAAAAAAAAGTTATTAAGAAAAAAAATTTCTGTGGCGTCTATTTACATACAAGTAACCCCAAAAGCGAACCCTTCTTCTCTCAAATCAAGTCCAGTGCCTTAGTTCCATCTCACTTAGCACAGAGAAGTTACAAAACCCATTGAGGACTTGTGACACTTTGATTATCAGTTTCTTAAGTTTCCTAAAAATTATTGCAGGAACAAATCACCAATTTATTGATATCTTCTCACGTTTGTGCCTGGGTATGATCTAAAAATGTCTTCATACCTCAATTATTAATCTTAATATCATCTTTTGGTGATAAAAATAACATAAAGTCTACAGTACATATTAATATCATGATTATGCTGGAACAGTTTAACAACCAACATTCAATCAGCGATTTTTTCTTTATCACATGCTGTATCCTGCTGCTAGTGCATGTGCTTTGGGAAGTGCGCACACAGCACAGTCTCTGCAAGCCAGTCTACTGGTGACTCACGCCTGCACAAACATGGAGCAGCTCTCACTCACTCTATGTTCTTTTAGTTTGTACTGCTCACATCAGTTTTTCAGGGTATGGCTTATGTTACACCTTCTGTATGATTCTTTTGTTGTGTTATCTGTGGAGTCGTGAGAGGTTTATTTCCATTATTATTCAGAAGTTTATGAATAAAGTCGTTTTTGCGTTAATTGGATTGGTTTTGTGTATTACTTAAGTACTACATGATTGGGGTGAGTTTGGAACAGTTTCTGCATGTGCAGTCTTTAAGTGCTGTTTCGACGGGTTTGGTCATTACAGGTGCTATGCTACCTGCTCCAACTGAACAGCTTCCCTTGGCTTTCATTAACAGACACAGTGCTGCCGCACTGATCTATCCACCCACTATACCTCCATATGATGATTCAGTTGAGATATGGGAAGCATATGAAAAAAGACTCACACAGCATTTTCTGGCTTTTGGTATGACAGACTCCTCTTGTGGATTCCATCTAAGGTGCATCAATTACAGTATCAGCTTGCACCTTTACAAGAACCAGCAATTCTTACTTTTGATCACGCACGCAGTTTATTGTCCAACTACAATCACAAACAAACATATGTTGTAACAGTGCAAATGGAATTCTACTGATGCCATGAGAAACCAAACCAGTCGCACAGTGACACAATTATCTGTTTAGCTCCAGACAAGCGAGTGCACCAGAAGGTTTTACTCTGTGAAAACCCCTGTTGGCAGGACACAATTATCTGTTTAGCTCCAGACAAGCGAGTGCACCAGAAGGTTTTACTCTGTGAAAACCCCTGTTGGCAGAAGTTTCCCAAATAGTGCACTCTTTTGAAGTTTCTCAGGCAGCGGATGACCACATTAAAGCCTGGTGTTATGTGGCAGTAGTGTCACAAGATGTGCCCACTAGGATGACAGATAGCTTGCACAAGGAAGCAGTAGTGGCGGAAGTAAACGTGCAGGCCCAGAGCCAAGTAGACCGAGTTTGGCCCAAGCAGCTGTGGTCTAATGGCTCTGAGCACCATGGGACTTAACATCTGTGGTCATCAGTCCCTGTGGTCTAATGTTTCTGACTTAAAGTGTGAATGTGAATCTGGGTTATTTCGGTTTATTCCCCCAAACCATCTTCCACTTCTTTACGAGGTGACTTACTTGGAATTTGCAGCCACTCTTCTTTACTGGCTAGCCAGCTGCTAGAAACCCTCTCAACTTATCCTCCGTTGGACAATGGTAGGTACAGGAATTTTTAGACTCTTTCTACTTATGAAATAAGTAGACATAAAACCTTTGCTTTTCATCAATTAACGATGTATTTCACTTTCATACACAATAAAACTCTCACTTTAAACATAAATATCAAACTTCGGGTAAGTCTCTTGTACAGTAGAATGCCAGAAACAAATTGAATTACAGTTAAAAGAAAGTTGGCTTTGATGCCATAACTTTCCTTAACATAAATCAGAAAATAAGTCTTGCCTGTAGCAAAGTTACGTCAAGAGTTATTTTTCAACTGTCTTTGTTTTAATAACAATAGTTAATAACCCAATAAGCACAGAACTGCATATAAACTCCATGGTTCTTCCTTATACACTCACTAAACCATCTATGGATTGCCCAACAGGTACTTGTCGGTGCTGTTCATCCACCGCATCTGCTTTCTTCCCGCAACTGATTTGAAACCTGAACACACAAACATGTGATGCGCAGTTGGTAGGATCCTACCATCCCATACTCATATCCAGAATATTGTATGTTCGAGACGGTAGAAGGTTGAGTGGTTCTAGAATTTACACAGAAATCCTCGAATCACTACAGTGGCCACTGCAGTGGCCACAACAGTGTCAGCGTCAGCAATCTCTGTTCCCACCACATCTTTTCTGTTTTGTCCAGCATGAATGTTTGGCATGCCCTAAGTACTGGGCTACTTGTACTGCTTGATAGAAGACAGGCCACATCACCTCTGTGTGTTTTCTGCTGAAAGGTTGCTCAGGATAAGGGCATGGACATAAACTGTGTGAGCCCAATGCTTGGGATTGCTTCCAAGTTGCTTATCGAGTTCAGTGATTTTCACCAAGTGCTCTGGCTACAGGTCGGCACAGGTTCTGCAGGGATATTATTGAATTCTCAGACATATGTGTGTTTAGGCTCACTGCCGTTGACATCGGTCACATGGAAGCTGGACAGTTATAACAAACAGAACATTGTGCAATTTTGTCAAATGAAGACATGGTTGAAGGCCGAGACTGTTGCATGAAGTAAACTGTAGATGGTGTACAGCAACCAATTGCAAATTGGCTTTAGGGTACTTTATTTAAAAAGTACCATTACTGGTTTTGAATTTTTCACAACTCATTATCAGATGGGTTTTTCACACTTTCATCAAAACAAATTATATATTGGTTTCCTGTGAGTTGCCTTGAAATGTGGCAGGTGGACATTTCATGGCAACTCACAAGAAATCAATGTATAATTTGCTTTGATAAAAGCATGAAACAACCATCTGATGAATTGTGAAAATTTCGAAACCGGTAACAGCACTTTTTAAATAATGTAACCTAAAACCAATTTGTGGCTGGTTGCTGTATACCACCAACAATTTATAAACAGAACATTGTGCTGTTGGGAGAATTTTCAGCATTAGCCTTTTACAAATAAGTGGTTCATTCCATTATATTTTTGTTGGACGCTGATGCCGGTGTTTTGTTCGGGATGGGTGCATTTAAGGTATTTGGATTTTCTATCATCCATGCAGTTCACCTCGTGTCTGATCAGGTACCATATTCTTAACTGGAAACACTGTGTCAGAAATATTAGGACCTGTTTTCGGAAAGTATAGCATGTGCTACAAATTCTTCTGCACAGATTTCTTTGGCATCCACAGGTCAGCCTCGTTTTTGTCTCTCATGTCCTATTTCTATTGCCCTGGAAGATCAAATTCCTAAAAGATAAAATGAAAGCAAAATTGGACAAACTCTAGGGGTGGTGCAACCTGTTCTGGCTTGTGAATGGTCATCTCCGCCAGTTGTAGCTCAAAAGCCACCAGGAACTGGTGACTTCAGAACTACTGTCAATGCGCAGTTGATTATGGATACATATTCTCTCCCACATTAGGAGGAACTGTTGGCGAAAATACTGAGTGACCAGTAATTTTCCAAAATTGATTTGCCTGAAGCATATGTGCAGGTTCCTGTGGATGAATATTCTCTGCGAGTTCTGGTTTTGAATACTCCTTTTGGTCTCTATCAATATGTGGACCGTCCATTTGCTGTGGCTAGCAACCCCTGCTATTATCCTTTGAATTTTAGACCAACTGACTATGCCTGTCCCAGGTTACATTAATTACCTGGATGATGTTGGCAAGTGCTCCTTCACAGCCGAGCACTTGAAAAACTTATGTATCCTGTTTTATGCCTTACAGTCCACAAGCTTACAGTGTAGCCTCATGAAATCTCAGTTTTTTCAACCTTCTATTGTTTATTTGGGGTTCAATGTCTCATTGAATGTGGTTCACTCTCTGCCAGACCACACCTTCACTGTTAAGTCTATGCCTTGGCCCTCATACCCTAAGGAACTTCAGGCCTTCCTAGGGAAGATACCCTAAATATACCATAAATTCCTGCCGGGGGAGGCCACACTGGCCAACCTGTTGCATGCTTTGCTATGCAAGAATGTACCTTTTTGCTGCAGCCCACACTGCAAACGTGCTTTTCAAACACTGAAATCCAAACTACTCTTTGCTTATTGTTTAGCTGCATACTCTCCAGAGCAGGATGTAGTTTTGGCAAGTGACGCATCACAGTATGGTCTTGGTGCGGCCCTAAATCACCAATAAGCCAACAGCTCTCGATCACCAGTTGCTTTCATCTCTAAATCTGTCACTCCGGCCTGGAACTATTTCTTTCAGGTGGAAGAAGAGGCTTTTTTCATATTCTATGCTCTCCAGAGTTGTCTTTTTTTATGGGGCTCCAACTTTCACAGCATTTCTGACCATAAACCCTTGGTTTCTTTGTTTAACCCTCACACTTCTTTGCCTGACAATGTAGCACACCGTGTACAATGCTGGGCACCTGTTTTTGTCTCACCACAATTATGAAATACATTTTCGACCTTCATCTAAACACGCCAATGTGAGCGTCAAATCCCACCTTCTGTGGGTCCTGATCCTGACTTTGATTGTGAAGAACTGATCTGCTTCAATCATAACACTAAAATGCATGCCACGGTTGAGGGTTTCCCAATTATGAGCTCAGGCAGGCATAGCAGCTGTCATTGCCACGGAGCCGGTTCTCCACCAGGTGGATTGGTTTGTTCAACAGGGCTGGCCAGATAAACTGCTGGGTTGGGCTTCAGACCCCCTTTGCAACTATTTTTCCTTACAGTATTGCCTCTTTGTTTCTGGTGGTGTTTTGCTGTTGTCCATGGAAGACATCACTCCAGATTGGTCATTCCTGCTGCATTACAGTGCAAGGTTCCATGCCTTCTCCTCTAGAGTTATTGGGGAGTTCCACATGCAATGGCACCCTTTGCCCAAGTGCTGATGTCGAGCACCACATGGGCCCGCTACCCTTGTGCCCATGTCTTCACGCATTCCAGCCCTATGCTCCAGTGCCTGCCCGGCACATCACCCCATCTGCACCTCAGTACTAGCTGCTGCCACTCTGGATCTGAGGGATGTGTCTCTTGTCAGGCCTCTGCCATCTCCTCCATCACCTGCATGCCCTCTTCACACGAGGGTCAGATGTGCTGTGTCCTGCTACTAGTGTGTGTGAATACACACCGAGCACCGAGTACAGTGTCGCAAGAGCACCGAGTACAGTGTCGCCACATGTGTGGACTTAAATCAACCGCCAACTTCATCAGTATGGGCGAGCCACTAGAGGCCGCCTGTAGAAAATCTGTACACAACATGACCTCCGCCATGCCATCTACCAGTGACTTGCTCCTGTATACGCATGAAGCAATGCTGACTCACTCTAACTATGTTATTTTAGTTTGTATTGCTCACATCAGTTGTGTATCATTTACAGTGCACCTTTTGTTCGATTATTTTGTCTTGTCACATGTGAAGTCATGAGAGGCTTATTTCTGTTACTGTTCAGAAGTTTATGAATAAAGCCATATTTGTTTTACCTGGATTGGTTGTGTGTATTACTCAGTTACTACAACATGCGAAAAGCACAATTTTTGATCAAATGAAGTGAACACTTGTGCAGTTAAACTGCTTATATGTCACTATTGAAGTGTTCCTAGTGCAATGAGTATTCCACTACATTTTAGTCTTGCAACCAGATTGCATCGTCACCTTGCCATAATATTTTGGCCAAATGTTCATCACCTGTAACCTCATGACAAAATATTGATGTCCAGCTTCTAAACCCATGTGCAATAAACCACCCACAAACAAGACTTCAGTCAGTTTAGATGAACAGATTTATTTTTAATCCAAGGAGTAAAGTGGTCACCAAGGAGCGATAGACAAAAATTTGTTTCACGCTTATTTGTCTTCGGCTTTATCAAATGTTTCTCAAAAGCTGATAAAGTAGCAGAACAGCCTCACGCTATATGCTCAATTTTTCTCGAGCACTCAATTGTGGCAGTTAAGTCAGAACACTTCATAATGTAAGAAATCCATACCAATTAACCGTTAACACAATAACAAAACATATTCATTTTTTCTAGTGTATTTGTTATACAAATTTTTTGCTTAAAATTATTTCACATAAATTCAAGTTACATGCAACTATTGGAACTGTAGCAACAGAAATTGTTCATAGATAAGTCAAAGAAATTGGCAACGTAAAATTTGCTGTAGAAGCACTCTGAGTAGTGTGAAAGGAATGATTTATGTTCTCTTCTAAACTCCTATGGGGCACACATCTAAATAGCGTGCTAGTTAAGAAAAATTACAATAAATGATGGGGCCTGCTGGAAGGGCCGAGCCGGCTCATTCTAACTTATTACCCAAAAACTAACCATTACAGTAACATTCACTACGCTAATATCTCTTAATCAAGGAGGACCCTCACTCATGGTGAAGGCACTGGGCTGGGTGGACCACGACATCATCTGGTAGCACAGGAAAGCCCACTTCAATGGCACGCTTGGCAACAAAGGGGTGCCACAATGGCCAGGGATAGAGCAGTAATAAATCTGCCTGGTAGTCTTGGTGCGCTCTGCATGTGACTGCACCATTTGCACTACACTGTACGCAGTATTCCAACTGTTGATACTGGGAGGACGAAACAGGTGTCCAGTATCAGGCTTTGTACACCTGTAGTCAATAAGTGCACCTCAAAGAGACGCAGCTTGAGAAGGCAGTGCGGAAAAATGCAGTAGCACTGAAAAAAACAATAATGATGAGCGCAGGATAAGAGCTCTGCAGTTCACACATATACCAGCAAAATCCAGCAGACGATGAAATGAGCCATATGGTGTCGCATGGGCAAGCTGCTGAAAGCACGGCTGAGGATGTGCCTCATCGGAGCGGATCAAGAGACTGCTAGCGTGATGGCCTAGCATGCCTCAGGTCCAGAAAATGTGGGCATCTAAGTTCTCCCTCCAGTGGAAGTGATCAGCGAAGGTATTGGGGAATTGGTTCCCAGTTTATGCAGCCTGTCATCTGCTGCTATAGACAGAGACATTAGGAGTTGCCAAAGTTTTGATAGTTTATCATTCCTGACACAGGGAAGTACTGACAAATTGGAAGGCACCAAAAATTAACGCGTTTTCCAGAAAATATAGAGAAACAAGGACATGGTCTGAAGTAAGCTATCATGGAGTAAGAAAAGTATTGAGTGCAGTTACTCTGCAGTCATTACTTTTGTGTAACAGTGTGACCACAGTAAATTTCATAATAAAACTAATAATTCATTGGAGTGTAATAATTCAATAAAAGGCTGAGCAGTGCCCCAGGAATCTTATTTTGTGTATAAAGTTAATCCGGGATAATAACCTAATGAGTGCAGTGGCTGGTTGTAGGTGGCATGTGCTCTTGTAAAATTGTGGTTAATCTACTAAGTGAGGCAAAAAGAATATTTGAGTGGATGTAGTCTGGAGGTTCTCTGCTCTAAACATCAATTACCTGCCTTGATTAAATTGTCTACCTCAAATACAGGAAGTGGAGTATTAAATGCATATAATGGTACATCAAGAGGATAATGTGCATAAAAGAATGTGATATGTATTACAGGGAGACATTTGTAAGAGCACCCACAAACTGAGCACATAATTCATCAATCATGACCATAAAAATGCTGGAACAAAATAGTGTATGCATTATTTTTTTAACAGTGTGCAGATAAATAAATTTTGCTAATTTAACCAATATAAAGCAGAAAGATATTTAGTATCTGTCACTGAATTAAAATTATCCTGTCAATGCTTACAATTTACCTAACTCTGTGTGTAATTAGCAAGGACTTTATTTGCTTTGCTAAAGAAGTGATCATTAGTACTACTAATTCAAAACTATTTTGTAAATGTGGCTGTTTATTTAAATAAATGAGAATGATAAATTAATTTACTCACATGCACATTACTAATTATTTAACTGAGATGTAGATAATATTTAATTCTGTGTCAACAGGGAGCAGAAGAAGCAACTAACGACTGTTATATTTCATTTCCTGGCAAGAGAACTTATAATGATTAAAGTAAGTCAATGAGTCACCATTAGATCATGTTGATTGACATGATTAATTTTACAGTTGGATTTTAGCCATACCGTAGGTGCAACCACGATGGAGGGGTAAAGGAGTTGCAGGGGCAACAGATTGGATGATTGATGATCTGGCCTTGTAACATAAACCAAAAAAGCATTGCTGTACTGGTACTGTGAACAGCTGAAGGCAAGGGGAAATTACAGCTGTAATTTTTCCTGAGGGCATGCAACTTTACTGTATGGTTAAATGATGATGGCGTCCTCTTGGGTAAAATATTCCGGAGGTAAAGTAGTCCCCGATTCAGATCACCGAGGAGGAACTACTCAGAAGGACATAATTACACCGTTATCAGGAGAAAGAAAACTGGCGTTCCACGGATCGGAGTGGGGAATGTCAGATCCCTTAATCAGGCAGATAGGTTAGAAAATTTATAAATGGAAATGGATAGGTTAAACTTGATATAGTGGGAATTAGTGAAGTTCAGTGGCAGGAAGAACAACACTTCTGGTCAGGTGAAAACAGGGTTATAAACACAAAACCAAATAACAGAATTTAGGTTTAATAATGAATTAAAAAAATAGGAATGTGCAGCAAAGTGAATGTTTGATTGTAGCCAAGATAGTCACGAAGCCCATGTCTACCACAGTAGTACAAGTTTATATGCCAACTGCTCCACAGATGATGAAGAGGTTGAAGAAATGTATGACGCAATAAAAGAAATTATTAAGATAGTTAAGTGAGGCAAAAACTTAATATCATAGGGGGTCTGGAATTCAATAGTAGGAAAAGGAAGAGAAGGAAAAGTAGTAGGTGAATATGGACTGGGGGTAAGGAATGAAAGAAGAAGCTGCCTGGTAGAACGTTTTACGGAGTACAATTTAATCATAGTTAACACTTGGTTTAAGAATTATGAAAGGAGGTTGGAGACACTGGAAGGTTTTAGATAGATTACATAATGGTAAGACAGAGATTTAGAAACCAGGTTTTACATTGTAAGGCATTTCCAGGGTCACATGTGGATACTGACCACAATTTATTGGTTATGAACTGTAGATTAAAACTGAAGGAACTGCAAAAAGGAGAGAATTTAAGGAGATGGGACCTGGATCAACTGAAAGAACCGAAGGTTGTAGAGAGTTTCAGAGAGAGCATTACGGAATGGTCAACAAGAACAGGAGAAAGAAATGCAGTATATGAAGAATGGTTAGCTTTGAGAGATGAAATAATGAAGGTAGCAGAGGATCATGTAGGTAAAAAGACGAGGGCTAGCAGAAATCCATGGGTAACAGAAGAGACATTGCATTTAATTGATGAAGGGAGAAATTATAAAAATGCACTAGCTGAAGCAGGTGAAAACAAATACAAGCATCTCAAAAATGAGATTGACAAGAAGTGCAAAATGGTGGAGCAGGGATGCCTAGAGGATAAATTTATGGATGTAGAAGCATATATCACTAGGGGGAAGACAGATACTGCCAACAGGAAAATTAAAGAGACCTTTGGAGAAAAGAAAACCACCTTCATGAATATCAAGAACTCAGATGGAAAGCCAGTCCAAAGCAAAGAAGGGAAAGCAGAATTGTGGAAGGATTATACAGAGGACCTATGCAAGGGCAATGTACTTCAGGACAATATTATGGAAATGGAAGAGGACATAGATGAAGATGAAACGGGAGATATGATACTGTGTGAAGAATTCAACAGAGTACTGAAAGACCTAAGTTGAAACAAGGCTCCAGGAGTAGACAACATTACATTAGAAATACTGATGGGCGTGGGAGAAACAGCCATGACAAAACTCTTCCATCTGGTGAGCAAGATGTATGAGACAGGCAAAATACCTTCAGACTTCAAGAAGAATATAATAATTCCAGTCCCAAAGAAAGAAGGTATCAACAGGTGTGAAAATTACCAAACTGTCATTTAATATGTCAAGGTTGCAAAACACTAACATGAATTCTTTACAGAAGAATGAAAGAATTTGTAGAAGCCAACCGTGGGGAAGATCAGTTTGCATTATATACTAATGTTGGAACATGTGAGGCAATACTGACCCTATGACTTATCTTGGAAGCTAGGTTAAGCAAAACAAACTGATGTTTCTAGCATTTGTAGACTTAGAAATAGCTTTTGACAATGTTGACTTGAATACTCTTTCTCAAATTCTGAAGGTGGCAGGTGTAAAATACAGGGAGCGGAAGGCTATTTACAATTTGTACAGAAACCAGATGGCAGTTATAAGAGTTGAGGGGCATGAAAGGGAAGCAGTGATTGGGAAGGGAGTGAGACAGGTTTGTAGCCTATCCCCATCATCATCATCAGTGTTCTGCCTAAAGGCAGGTTTTCACATGGTAGTTCTCCAGGCTGTCCGGTCTTCTGCCATCCTCTTCAGGTCTGCATAATTTCCTCTTCCCTTTATGTCATCTATCATCTTGTATCTCCTTCTTCCTCTCAGTCTTCTGCCACAAACCAATTCTTCCAAAGCATCTACTAGCAAGCACTCCCTTCTCAATGAATGTCCCAACCAGTTCTTTTTCCTTTCTCTTACAACCTTCAGCAGACATCTTCTCTCAGCAACTCTTTCCAATACCTTTTCATTACTCACTCTTTCCATCCAGCTTATTCTCTCCATTCTCCTCCACATCCACATCTCAAATGCTTCTAACCTTTTTTCATCCTCTTGTCTCAGCATCCATGTTTCTGCCCCAAACAGTGCCACACTCCAGACAAAACATTTGCCAAGCCTTTTCCTTAGTCCTTTATCTAATTTGGCACATAAGAGTCTCCTCTTTCTGTTGGATGCCTCCTTCACTATGGCAACTCTAGTTTTCACCTCCTGGTGACATCTCAAGTCTTCAGTTACTGTGCTTCCGAGATATTTAAAATCACTTACTTGGCTAATGATAGATTGTCCTATTTTAATATTGGACAGTCTGTGTATTTTACTAATGACCATACTCTTTGTTTTTGCTTTGTTTATTTGCATCTCATATTCCACACATGCTTCATTCAGATCTATGAGCATGTTATTCACTGTCCGCTCACTTTCTGCCACTAATACCATGTCATCAGCAAATCTTATACATTCTATTCTCTTTCCACCAATACATATTCCTCTTTTCCCATCTAAGCTTTTCGCAATAATCTCTTCAAGGTATACGTTAGACAACAGTGCGGAAAGGCAACAACCTCGTCTAACACTTCGTCCAATGCTGCTTCCTTCTGACAATTCATTTCCAATCCTTATCCTTACTTTCTGGTGTAAATATAGATTCTCTCTTTCCAATCTACTCCTTTCCTCTTCAAAATATCCATCTGCTTGTTCCACTGAACTCTGTCAAAACCCTTTTCTAAATCTACAAAAACAGCAAAGATTTCTCTACCCTTTTCCATATATCTTTTCCCTACAGTCCTTTTCAGGCCAATTGCCTCTCTTGTTCCTTTTCCTCTTCTAAAATCGAACTGCTCCTCTGCAATCCCTCTATCCAGCTTGCCATATAACCTTCTATTCAACACTCTCACCAAGACTTTAGCTGCATGGGAAATTAGACTGATGGTCCGGTGCTTTTCACATTTTTTAGTGTTTCTCGTTTTCTCTATTGGTATCGTAACTGTTGCAGCGAAGGCCTCAGGCCATTCCCCTTTGTCGTATATCTCATTACAGAGGTAGACTATTTCTTTTCTTGCCTTGTTTCCCAGACTCTTTCAACAGTTCTGCTCACAAACCATCTATTCCACATGCCTTTCTATTCTTCATCTCCTTCAGCGCCTTTTCTACTTCTGCTTCCAAGATGGTAAATCCCTTTCCATCTTCCGGCACATATTGGTTCTCTTCAACCTTAATTTTGCAATGTATTTTATCCTCCTTATACAGACATTCAATATATTCTTGCCATCTGTTCAAAACTTTCTGTGGTTCTTCTGCAAGAGTACCATCCGCTCTTTCTATTTCCATGTTATTCCTCTTTCTTTTACATTCAAAAACTATCTCACTAGCCAGTCTATACATCATTTAATACTTTCTCTCTCTCTCCATTTTCTCTATTTTGCTGCATTTCTGTTTCATCCATTTTTCTCTTGCTTCTTCAGTTTCTCTTCTCAATTCATTATTCAGTTTCCTGTACCTCTTTTCGCCTTCTTCAGTTTCTACACTTTTCCACTTTCTGCTCTTTTCCATCCTTTTTAACATGTTTTCTGTTGTCCATTCTTTTCTGGTGCTTTGGGCTACTCTAATTCCTAGTACTTCTTTGGCAGAGTCCATGAGTCCTTCCCTCATTTTTATCCACTTGTCATTAACACTTTCATCAACAGGACCTCTTTGCCATTTTTCCTTAAATCTGTTCTCCAAATCTGATGCCTTTCCTACCTCTTTGAGTCTTTATATGTTTACTCTTTCCTCTGCTTTACCTCTCCAGACTTTTTTCAACTTCACTTGTATTTCTCTCATCACTAGGTTGTGGTCTGAATTTATATCCGCTCCTGGATAAGCTTTAGCATTCTTCAAACAGTTCCTAAACCTTTTTTGTATCAGGATGTAGGCCAGCTGGTACCTTTCCCTATTCAAATTTGATATCTATGTGTAACATCTCCTTTTGTGGTGTTCAAATAATGTGTTACTCACTGCTAATGAATTTCCTTTACAGAAACTAATTAGTTGTTCACCTCTCTCATTTCTAATTCCTAATCCAAATTTTCCTACTGTATCTTCATCTCTTCCTTCACCCACCACTGCCTTCCAGTCCCCCATGATGATAACACAGGCATTTCTATTTTGTTTCTCGATAAGTTCTTGTATTTTCTCATAATATTCTTCCACTTCCTCATCTCTGTGCTGGCTGTTTGGCATATATACCTGTATTAATACCAAATCTTTTGAACTACCCTTCAGTCGTATCATCATCAGTCGTCCATCAATATATTGTATCTTCATTACCTTATTTTTCAACTTTTGCCCTAACAGTATTACTACTCTGTTTTCACCACTCTTGATTTCCCCTGAGTAAAAGAGTTTATAATCTCCACTTTCTATCTCCCCATTCTCTCCCCATCTCATTTCACACAAACCGAGGGCATCTAACCTGTTCCTTTTCATATCTTGTTTTACATTCTCTAGCCTTCCTGCTTGCCAAAGTGTCCTCACATTCCACGTTCCAATCCGTATCTTTCCTCCCTTCACTGTCTCTTTCTTCCTTTCAAATATGTCTACTCTCAACAAATTTATTCTCACTTTACAAATAATGAAGTTGAGATAACATCAAGATGTCACTACTTTCACAACAATCAAGGTAAAGTGTACGAAGAACACTCAAGAAGCGGGAATAGATCTACTTACTCTGTTTTCACCACTCTTGATTTCCCCTGAGTAAAAGAGTTTATAATCTCCACTTTCTATCTCCTCCTCCTCTTCCCATCTCATTTCACACAAACCAAGGGCATCTAATCTGTTCCTTTTCATCTCCTGTTCTGCACTCTCTAGCTTTCCTACTTGCAGAAGTGTCCTCACATTCCATGTTCCAATCCGTATCTTTCCTCCCTTCATTGTCCCTTTCTTCCTTTTACATATGTCTCCTCTCAATGTGTTCCCCTCCCAGAGATCCGAATGAGGGGAAGTTTTAACTCCAGAATCTTTCACATGGAGAGACATACCATGTACTGCTTGGGAATGTAATGTGGTAGTTTCCCGTTACTTTCCACATAGTCAGTAGGATGCCTAGCCTAAGCCTACCCCCAAAGTTATTCAATCTGTATATTGAGCAAGCAATAAAGGAAACAAAAGAAAAATTTGGGGTAGGAATTAAAATCAATGTGGAAGAAATAAAAACTTCGAGGTTTGCCAATGACATTGTAATTCTGTCAGAGACAGGAAATGACCTGGTAGAGCAGCTGAACTGAATGGACAGTGTCTTGAAATGAGGATATAAGATGAACACCAAAAAAACAAACCAAGGATAATGGAATGTAGTCGAATTAAATCAGGTGATGCTGAGAGAATTAGATTATGTAATGAGACACTTAAGGTAGCGAATGAGTTTTGCTATTTGGGGAGCAAAATAACCGATGATAGTCGAAGTAGAAATGATATAAAATGTAAACTCGCTATGGCAAGGAAAGTATTTCTGAAGAAGAGAAATGTGTTAACATCGAGTATAGATTTAAGTGTAAGGAAGTCTTTTCTGGGAGTATTTGTATGGATTGTAGCCATGTATGGAAGTCGAACAGGGACAATAAACAGTGCAGACAAGAAGACAATAGAAGCTTTCGAAATGTGGTGTACAGAGAATTCTGAAGTATAGATGGGTAGATCAGGTAACTAATTAGGAGGTACTGAATACAACTGGGGAGAAAATGAGTTTGTGGCACAACTTGACTAGCTGGAGAGATCGGTTGGTAGGACATGCTCTGAGGCATCAAGAGATCACCAACTTAGTACTGGAGGGTAGTATGAAGGTAAAAATCATAGAGGGAGACCAAGAGATGAATACACTAAGCAGATTCAGAAGTATGCAGGTTGCAGTAGTTATTTGGAGGTGAAGAGGCTTGAACGGGATAGAGCAGCATGGAGAGCTGCATCCAAACAGTCTCTGGACTGAAGACCACCACAACAACAACAACAACAACAACAACATCTACTGTCTTGACATGTTGGAGGAGAGCAACATGTTCAGGGATGCTGTAATAGCAACTGTTACCTGAACCTATTCTTATCTTTAGCTCTGTTGGTAACACAATATTATCTTCCGTAACTATTCCTCCAAAATACTAAAACTGATTTAGTCTTTCAAACCCTTCAAACAGGGCAAAACTTCTCCATCTCATTTCGTTTCCGGTGGTGATTATATATTTTGTTCTTTCCTTACTTATGACCAAGCCACATGCACCCACTTTGGATTACAGAAGTAGATCATTTTCCAGTAAATATCCTCTGTTTCTCTCAAGCATGGCAATGTCAACTGTAGTTGCCATATTCGGAGTCATCCAGTTGAAAATAGAACATTCTGTTTTACTTGGCAGTTTTACACAATAGCCTCCAGAGCCAAATTAAATAAGGCCAGTGGTACAGAATCTCCTTGCTTAAATCCTTGGATCGACACAATACTGGAATATTTGCCATTAGCTTTTATTTTTCAGTTGGTGTTGCTCAGGGTCATTTTCAGCCATCTTATTAGCTTTGATGATACCCTCATTTCTCGCAACACCTTGAAAAGACTATGATACTTTCATAAGCCATTTTAAAACCTGCGTACAGCTGATGCACCAGTATATTTAACTCGTAACACTTTTCCATTATTAATCTATGGGTGAACACATGATCTGTTAATGCTCTTTCTTCCAGAACCCACAATGATATTTCCCAATAGTAGCTTCTGCATATGGATGCAATTCCTTGTTCAGTATCTAGCAAGCATTTTTTTAGGTAGCATTCACCAGTTCTGTACCTCTATGGCAATTGCAAATTATTCTAGCATCCTTCTTAAGTATTGGTATAGTAGTGGATGCATTACAGTTTGTTGGCATTTTTTTTTTTTCATTTCTCCGTATTTTCCCAACTAATTCATGCATTTTCTTTAATAGGTCTATGCAACCATGCTTCAAAATTTCACTTGGTATCTTATCTCTTGCCATAGCTCTGCAGTTCCTCATGTCATTAACAGCTAGAATCATTCCTCCAATGTTGGTTCCTCTTCATCATCATTGCTATCAGCTTGTTCCATCTTTTCCTCTTCTTCAAATTCATGGATTTCCTCAGTTTTCAATACTTCTGTAACATATTCCTCCCATGCTGTTATGATTTTAGTTTCATTTTTGATCTGCTCTTGGTAAAAGACCTGACAGAGAACCCAAGAAAATTCTGGTCCTATGTACAATTGTTAAGTGGGTCTAAGGCTTCCATCCAGTCAGTTATTGACCTGTGTGGCAACAAGATGGCAAAACAAAAGCCAAAATTTTAAATTTAACGTTCTACAAATTGTTCATGCAGAGAATTGTGTAAACATACCACAATTTGACCATTGAACAAACTGACATATGGATGACACAGTAATAAGCATCACTGGCATACAGAAACAACTGAAAGAGTTGAAAACAAATAATTCACCAGGTCCAGATGGAATCCAAATTCAGTTTTTCAAAAAGTACTATACGGCAATGGCCCATTACTTAGCTTGCATTTATCACAAAACTCTCACCCAATGCAAAGTCTCAATTCACTGGAAAAAAAGAGCTGGTGATTCCTGTGTATAAGAAGGGCAAAAGAAAGGACCCGCAAAATTGTAGACCAATATCCCTAAAACTGGTTTGCTTCAGAATCCTTGAACATATTCTCAGTTCAAATGAAATAAATTTTATTGAGGCCTAGAAGCTTATGTCCACGAATCAGTATGGTTTTAAAAAACATTGCTCATCCAAAACTCAACTTGTCTTTTTGGAAAGCATTTGACAGAGTTTCCCACTGCAGGCTGTTAAAGAGGGTACTAGCTTATGGAACAGGTTCACAGATATGAGTTGCTCGAAGACTTTTTAAGTTACAGAACCCAGTATGTTGTCCTTGGAGGTGAGTGTTCATCAGAGACAAGGATATCATCAATAGTGACCCAGAGAAGTGTGACAGGACCACTAATATTGTCCACATACATAAATAATTTGGTGGATAGGGTAGGCAGTAAGTAACCTCTGGTTGTTTGCTGATGATGCTGTGGTGTATGGTAATGATATTGAAATTGAGTGACTGTAGGCGGATACAGGATGAATTATACAAAATGTCTTGTTAGTGTCATGAATGGCAGCTAGCTCTAAATGCAAGAAAATGTAAGTTAATGTGGATCAGTAGGAAATACAAACCCATCATGTTCAGATACAGCATTAGTAGTGTCTTGCTTGATACAGTCATGTCATCTAAATATCTGGGCATAATGTTGCAGAGTGATATGAAATGGAATGAGCATGTGAGGATAGTGGTAGGAAATGTGAATGGTTGACTTTAGTTTATTGGGAGAATTCTAGGAAAGTGTGGTTCACTTGTAAAGGAGACTATATATAAGCATCAGTGTGACCTATTCTTGAGCAATGCTTGAGTGTTTGGGATCCATACTACATCGGATTAAAGGAAGATATTGAAGCAATTCACAGGTGGTCTGCTAGATTTGTTACTGATAGGTCTGAAAAACATGCAAGTGTTTTGGAGATGCTTCAGGATTTCAAATGGGAATCCCTGGAGAAAAGGTGACATTGTTTTTTGGGAACACTGTTGAGAAAATTTAGAGAACCAGCATTTGAAGCTGACTGCAGAATGATTCTGTTGCCACCAACATACACTGCACTGAGAAATCAGGGCTCATATGGACAGTCATTTTTCCCTCATTCTGCTTGCGAGTGGACCAGGAAAGGCAATAATTAGTAACTGTATGAGTTGGATTTCGGAGTAATGATGCAGGTGTAGATGCTTTCCTTCTTTATCCCTGCATATTGTTGCCTGAGACTTCTGTCACTGTTTTTTTTTTTTTTTTTTTTTTTTATTCCCTTAAACATTCTTCTAGCATACTTTTATTTCTACATTCCTTGATAGTTTTGAGTCTATTTTTCTCAAATTCTCTCCTTTTCCTTCTACAAATGGTTTTTGCTTTACAACTTTTTAGTATCACTGTATCACCACCACCAGAGGTTTTGACAGAGGCAGAGGAGCTGGTGTGGGTAGCACAGCAGATTTGTGCCAAAACCTGTCATGCAGGATACACACAGCCCAGGATACACACAGCCCATACTATTGGCAGGTCCACTGACAGCAGTGTTTTACATGCAGGCAGCACTGAGTCAGATGGGTCACTGCTTACACTAGGTTCACCTACTGTGGACCTTGCCTTGGGCTATGTACAGAGGTTTTTGCTCAGTTGACAGCCGCCTGAGCCAGGTGCATGCTGAGTTTATCTTTGTGCCTGTCTCTATGAGGTTTCAGACTTTCTGCTTCCCATAGATTGCCTTGCACAGCAAGTTTTCATTTTCTTTCACGAGGTTCTGTTCCCTAGTTATTATCAAGCCAGCACTGGCCCGTGAAGTACCCGTGCCAACAGTATAGTGTAGTGATGTTGATACTAAAGTGATGATGAAGGACATCCATATAACACCCCTTTTCCTAGTGCCGATTTTGCACCACCACAGACATGGCAGTTCTGCAATGCTGGCACAAACATTTGTGCCTACAAAATAAATATCTGCAGCAGATGCAGGTGCTGATGAACCACAATGTGCAGTTGCTTTGCACCAAACCCCACTGTCAGTGAGCCATGTGCCTGTTGTGCAGTTTTATTCGGCACACTCGAAGCCAACTAGTTTTGATGAGTCTCCTTAAAAATTGGAGAATTATGTGCAATGATTCTTGCTGCACTCCCAGGTAAGACATATTACCAGTTGATAAGGCCACCTACTTGTCCAGCAGCATGTGTTTACACAAAGCTGTTCAAAATTCGAAGCCATCCACTGAGCCCAAGAAACTCCCCTTTAACAAGCTTTGTCAGTTGCTGATACAGTATCTTGGCCATCAAACCCAAGTGTTGGTGGTACAATTGTAGTTTAACCAGTACCACAAACACTTTGGGCAGTCATATGTGGTGTGGAATACCGATTTGCGGGGTCTCTCATGCAAGAGTCATTTTGAGTGTCCCAAATGTGCTACCACTAAGCGTACTCATTAATTTAGGATGTGATCATCTGGTTAATGCCTGAGCCCGAGATTTGGACAGGGGTGTTGACTCTTCTTTGGCCAACATTGCCCATACTGAGGACTAATATGAGCTGACAGCAGTGGCAAGGAATGTCCTTTTTGATAACTGGCAAGTGGTTCAGTTAGGTGTACATGGTAAACAGCCCCTAACAATGCAAGCAGTATGCAAGGGACCCTCATGATGAGTCACCATGTGTTCCTGCAGTTGACGATTCCATTGCATTGACGTCACAGTGCTAGCCATCTTTGCCTGCCCACACCAAGCTTGGCGGCCTGCATCAGCCAAAACATTGTAATTTCCACTCCCAGCAGTTTTTGATTTCTCAGACCATTAGACCATTCTCCTTTCACTCACTGGATATGCCAGTCATCCTGCCCTGATTGTCATCTGCTGCATGTTCGAAGAAATTGCCCTCATGTGGAAGCCATGCTGGGGTATGCCATCGGGAAGGCGATTTGGCAACTGTTTATGGCGGCTGGTGAGCCATGAGTCAGTCAGCCCACTGGATTGGGGACATCCTCGATGCTCTGCGTAGGCTGTCCAGCATCTTTTGCTCATGTTGGTTGTGGGTGGGAGGCTGATCTAATTTCAAGTCATCAGGGGAACAACAGTCAGCATCATTAATTAAGATATGCAGAGGCTGTTGGGATGTCCAGAGGTGCATCAGCCATTATGCCAGGTTGTGTTTTATATAATGCACTCATTTGCAGGAGAAATTCTCACCACTGGTGCAAAATATTCTTGGGATCGACACCTTTTCTGTTTTTGGCTTCCAGATAGTTGATGAAGTGCATTTGGTACCTCAATCTATTCCTTTTAACTATTTGGACTCCTTACTGCAGTCATACAGCCAAAGGTACTACCTTGGGCCAGACGTAAATTTTTGAGGCACATTTCGTTTAAGCCGATGACAGTATCTAAATTTTGTTGCCTCATTCCTTCTCCATATGTGCGTAGGTAAAGGCCAATTTACAGCATTGGAATGATCAAGGCATCATATCTACTGTTTTGTCAAGTCTGTGAGCCATCATTTTGGTGACTAACAAAACCAATGGCACCATGTGCCTTTACAGAAATTTTAAACAGATGGTCAACATGCAATGTGTCATGGAATCATATCAAATTCTATGACCAGCAAAGTTTTTAGCAAAGTTGCTGGGGAGGGGTGCAATACTTTTCATACATTGACTTGTGCGATGCCTACATCCTCAGTCCTCAACACCAACTAAGGGTATTATCAGTTTAATTGCTTTCCTTTTGGGGTCCTGTGTGTGTTGACAATTTTTTTTTCAGTCATCGGTCTTGTGACTGCAGCTAATTTTAATCTGTTTATAAATCGCCCTGAAGCTATACTGGCCTATTTAACAACAAAAACAAAAAAAAATAATGGCTGCTGCTGACTTTAATGCAGATTTTCTTAAAAACCCTCTGTGCAAAAATCTATTAGAGTTGGTAACAGTATCATTCAACTTAATTCCTAGTGCAAAATTCACAACTAGGGCTGCTAATTGCTCACAAACAGCCATTGACAGTATATTTACAAAAAAGTTTAATGAACAAAATTGTATTACAAAGCCAATAGTCAAATGGCCTTTCAGGCCATGAGTGGCGTTCATTTTGTTCAATGTAAATACTGAACAGGATATAAAATCTATTAAATCTGAATTCAAGAGGCTGGGCAGTAAGACAAAAATTGATTATTTTAGGACACTCCTCAAAGACATGAACTGGGATGATGTATACAGCATTACTGGGATGAATGAAAAATATAACACTTTTATTAATAAACTTATTTGAACTTATTTGAACATTGTTTTCCCCAAAAACTAAACCAGATTAGAATAAAGTCTACAAAGAAACCATGGATTACTCAAGGAATAAAGGTATTGTGTAAAACAAAAGGGAAACTTTATTTCAGTCAGACACTGTGTTGATGTTGATGCTGTAGCACATTACAAGACATAGTGTAAAATATTAAAGGTAGTAATATGGGTGTCAAACCAAATACATTACAAGGAAAAGATAAGCACATCAGATGACAAAATAAAGATAATATGGGATATAGTGAAGGAGGAAACTGAAGAGGGGCAAACTGCATTAAGAGTAAATGATACATTGCTAACAGGTGAGTGCACTGATGAAAAACTTTTCAACAAACATTTCATAACTGTTAAAAGATGGGGTTGTCAGATTCAGTGGGCACTGCCATGGAGTACCTCAGATAAGACAGTACATATAACTTCACTAACATGAATATGACCCTCACTAACAAAGCAGAAGTAAGGTCCACCATAAAATCCTTAAAACAAACAAAAAAAAATCTCGCGGTTATGATAAAATATCAACAACGTTAATTAAAGAGTATGCTTCTGAGTGTAGTAACCAGTTGTTCAACTGTGGAACATTTCCTGAGTGGTTGACATATGTGATTTTAAGCCTTTGTTAAAAACACCACTCTAATTTATGTCCAATTTCACTTTTGCCAGCATTCTCAGAAATTTTAGAAAAGATAATACACTTTTGGCTTCTTAACCATCCAACAACAAATAATATATTCTCAAAGTCTCATTTTGGATTTCTAACAAATTATAGTATTGAGACTATCTTCAAATAGTGTGATTCTTCAGACAATAAGTTACAGGCTGCAGGTATATTTTGTGACCTGTGTAAATTAGTCTCCTTTTAAGCACATTAGGATATTATGGTGTAATAGAAAATGCTGCAAAATAGTTCAATTTCTATAACTAAGGATGTAATTAGGAAAGAGACACAAATTAAGCTATCAGGCATCATCAAACTAGGAATTAATTACATGTGGCATCCCATAAGGTTCCATTTTACGGCCCTTGCCTTTTCTTGTGTATATCAGTGACCTTTCAGTAGTCACATTACCAGATGCCAAGTTTGTTTTGTTTGCAGATAACATAAACATTGCAATAAATAGCACATCAAGTTTAGTCTTAGAAAGATTGGTTGATGAAATTTTCATGGATATTATAAAATGGGTTCTTGGCCAATTCTTTTGTCACTAAACTTTGGAAAACACACCACTAGTATAAGGTTTCCCGTCAGTATATGCCTAAAATATGACAAACAGACAAAAGAAGTGAGCGTGTTAAATTCTTGGGATTATAGCTCAATAATAAATTAAACTAGGAGGAGCACGAAACAAAATTGCTGAATTGCCTAAACAAACCTCTATTTGCAATGCAAATGCTGTCAGCTATAGTGGACATAAAAATGAAAAAGCTGACATACTCTGCTTACATTAATTTCATAATGTCATATGGGATTGTTTTCTGGGGTAACTCACCAAGCCAAGATGAAGTTTTCCAGGAGAACTCAAGAACATCCTGCAGAGGTACATTTAAGGCACTATGGAGTGCCAAGATAAACTATGAGGGTGGTTTGAAAAGTTCTCGGAACGGAAAAGAAAAAAGGCAACTGATTTTTTTTATCATTTTTCAATGTAGTCTCCTTGTAGATCAATGTACTTGGTCCAATGATGTTCCAGTGCCATGATCCTGTCTCGAAAATGAGTTTCCTCCTGGCTTGAAAAATAGTTGTCAACTCCGGCTATCAACTTTTCATTTGAAATGGACCTTCGTCCACAAAGAAAAATTTTCTCAATTCCAACCATGGTTTCTGAAAACAATGATCACGTGAAATCCAACTTGCACTTTCTCACATCACAAGTTATTACCACTTGGAATATTCTGTGACCTGGCTAAAGCTTTTGATGGTGTTAAGCATGATATCCTTACACAAAAGTTAAAATATTATGAGGTAAAAGGAGTAGCAGGCTGATGATTCTCATCCTATCTTTTTAATAGAAAACAGTGTGTGCTGTTTGAGGCTTTCCCGGCACTGCATCTGCTTGATAGGTTCCCAGGAATTACACCAGATAATATTGTAAAAACCGCACAATATATCAGCGAGACAACTGCCCACCATCTTCAAGTCGCTGAGAAGCTCACCAATTTATATGTTAGCTTTATAGAACAGCGCAGGTGCCAGCGGGGGCATAATGTCATAGAAGACCAATCGTAAACGGTGTTGAATACCAGAGCCCTCTGCTGGAGAAAAAGGTCGCAGTCTGCGGAAGCGCGTCACGGCGCGGGAAAATGCGGCTGGGAGCGACGGACCCCGTTCACGTGCGCAAGGTGTTGGCGCACGATTTAAGCATCTGCACTAAAGTTTCCCATCTGCGTTGACTCGGTGCAGTTGCTGATCTGCGGCTGACGATTCCTTAGTGCCGCCAAGGCTGGCTCCCAAGCTTTGCTCAGGTGATACCCCAGTCTCTGTTCATTAGGTCACTGCTTATACGTATTTCAACCACCTCTTTGATGATGGAGTCCCAGTGTGTGGAAGCATGTGAGAGGATCTTGGTTTCTTCATAGTTCATGCCTTGTCCAGTGTCAAGGCAGTGTTCAGCAACGGCAGATTTCTCTGGCTGACCCAAAGTCATGTGACGTTTATGTTTGTTGCTTCTGTCTTTAACCATACGACACGTCAGGCCAATATAAGACTTCCCACAGTGATACAGGATTTTACTTATTCCTGGTCTCCTCAGGCCAAGGTTGTCTTTAACAGAGCCCAGCATTGATTGCACTCGTGCTGGAGGCCAGAAAACACATTTAATTCGGTATTTCTTGAAAATTCTGCCCATCTTAAAAGACACGCCACCGACATACAGTAGAAAAACCAACCCCGTGATGTTCTCTGCTTCTTCATGCTGTTCTTGAGGTTTGGAGTGTGCTGGACGAAATGCATTCCGGATCTGCTTCTCGGAGTACCCGTTCGGGGCAAAAACAGAGGGGAGATGGCTAAGCTCTGCCGATAAGCCGTCCTGATCTGAGATGGCTCTAGCCCTATGCACTAACGTCCGTAATAAAACGCTGTACTGAAAGAGATGATGGCAGCTCGTAGCTTGTAAATACAAGTCTGTGTGCCTAGGCTTCCGCAACACATTGTGACCCAAGGAGCTGTCTCCTTTTCTATAAACCAAAACATCCAGAAATGGGAGCTCACCATCTTTCTCTACCTCCATGGCAAAACAGATGCTTCGGAAGAAGGAGTTCAGATGTTCCAGAAAAGAAGGAAGTGTTGCTGTCCCGTGCAGTCATACCACAAACGAATCATCTACATATCTACAAAAACATTTGAGTTTCAAAACTGCCGTCTGAAGTGCTTTGTCCTCGAAATCCTCCATAAAAAGATTAGCTACTATGGGAGACAGAGGGCTACCCATAGCAAACACCGTCAGTCTTCTCAAAATATTGGTCGTTGACTAACAAGTAAGTCAAGGTAAGCATGTGTTTGTAAAGGTGTAAGATGTCCTCTTCCAGCTTAGCTCCTAGAAGTTGTAATGAGCCCATCAGAGGCACTCGTGTGAACAAAGAAACCACATCGAAACTCACTAGTAAATCGGTGGATTCAACGCGCAGGTTCTTCAGTCTCTGTATAAAATCTTCTGAGTTTCGAATATGGTGTTCACATTTCCCCACCATGGGACTCAGAAGAGAAGCCAGATGTTTAGCTAGGTGGTATGTTGGGGCACCTATATTACTGATGACAGGGCAAAGCGGAACATTCTCCTTATGTATCTTCGGCAGGCCATAAAGTTGTGGCGGAACTGGTGCTCATTCTCTGATGGAGAGTCATCATCAGATGTAGATGTAATTTCAGGTGTGCCCCAGGGGAGTGTGTTGGGACTCTTGCTGTTCATGTTCTATATTAATAACCTTGAAGACAATAGTAAAATTAAGTTTTTTGCTGATGATGCAGTTATCAATAATGAAGTAGTATCCGAGAGAAGCTGCATAAATATTTAGTCAGATCTTGATAAGATTACAACATAGTGCAGAGATTGGCAACTTGCTCTAATTGGTCAGAAATGTAAAACTTTGCACTTCACAAAAAGAAAAAGTGTAGTATCCTACAACTATAACATCGATGGGTCACTGTTGGAATAGGCCAACTCATACAAATACCTGAGTTTAACACTTTGTAGGGATATGAAATGCGATGATCACATAGTTTCAGTCATGGAAAAAGCAGATTTATTGGCAGAATACTGGAGATCACTTGTGTGATCTATCCTAGGATATTGCTCAAGTGTGTGGGACCTGTACCAGATAGAACTCACAGGGCATCTCGAACATATACAGAGAAGGGCAGAATGAATGGTTATTGGTTTGTGTAATCCATGGTAGAGTATCACAGAGATATTGAAGGAACTAAAATGGCAGACTCTTGTAGAAAGGGATAAACTATCCTGAGAAAATCTATTATCAAAGTTTCAAGAACCAGTTTCAAATTATTACACTAGGGATATACTACAGCCTCCTATTCATCGCTCACACAGGGATCATGAGGATAAGATAAGAACAACTGCTGCACGTACAGAGGCATTCAAATGATCATTATTCCTGCACTCCGTAACTTAATGGAACAGAAAGAAATCCTAAGAACTGGTACAGTGGGACATACCCCTGCCACGCACCTCATGGTGGTTTGCAGAGTACAGATGTAGACGTAGACGCAGAATTACTGCTTCCAAATGTACTTATTCCTCCATTAAATTTAAGAATGAAAATGTATCTTTTTTTTCAAACCGACAGCTCAGTTCACGGAACCAATATTAGAAGTAAGAATAATCTTCACAAAGGTTTAATGACACTTCCTTTTCTCCAATATGTGTCCACTATTCAGGAACACAAATTTTCAATAACTTTCCAGAAGCAATAAAAGCTTTAACTACCTATAAAGTTCAGTTTAAGAGGAGCCTAAATCATTTATTGGTGGCCAACTCTTACTCTACTAATGAATTTCTCAGTAGAAACTACTGACATGCATGAGTGTGTTGCTAATAATATAAAAATTAGTAGTAAAATGGTTCTTCAGTGATTATTACCTCAAAAATGAACAAAATGCTTAAAAATTTTATTTTCCTCATTCGACCTTCAAGACGATCATTCCACTTGGGTCTGTGGCAGGGGGATAGAGAATGGCATGTCATAAAAGAAGGGGAGACAATTCGGTGCCAAGGTTGCTTCGTGGATTCTGCTGTTGATTGACTAGTTATTGACATAGCAGATGATAGTCCAGAACTTATATGTATTTCTTGTATTCGGATAAGGAAAAAACTAAGAGATTGTCAGACGACTGACTGTAATTAATACCTTCAGTGGCTTCAGTATTCAACGAAATGGTGAAATCCCTGCGGTATGTTTGTGCATTGCTTGCTCAGGAAAATTACCCTGTGTATGAGTTAGGAATTTTCTTCACTCTTGTTTGTAATTAGAATACTATGACAGGTGAAAATGAGAGCACTTTATGCTTTCCATCTGGTCGCCTAAGAAGCCTTAGTAGTGCTGGAGTTTTGCCGAATATTATTTCATTCTCATTATAAATTTAATGACATTCAAAGTTATATTGTTTCTTTGGTCATGTCTTTTTACGTCTGAACTGCAACTGCTCACAACATTGCAGGTTATTTGGACCAGCTGGCTGGCCAGTGCCGTCCAAGTTTAGTGTGCCAGCAAAGCTGTTGTCCAACATTATCGCTCAGTCTATATGTGTGTAGCACAGCACAAAGCATATCCCTGTGATTGTACTTGACTGTACTGGACACAGCTTGGCTTACACTCCATGTGAAACAAAATCCAATGGGATTCAATGCAGAAGAATACATAGTGTAATGTTTACATAAGGTTTATTCTTATGACGAACAGAGTACAGTACATCTGTACTTGTTGCAGTTAAGCCGAATTTCAGGAACAAATTGCAGCACTGGATTATGACTCACTTGTAAGTATTGGCAAGACATCACATCTACTGGATGGTGATTAATTGTGACATCGAACATCTGGGCAGGCTTGTGAGGCTTGTGCACAGAACAGTCTGCATTGCCACACCAAGTTTTCTACTTGGCCAATCCTGGAACACCCTACGCACAGGGTGCATGTCAGTTATGCAGGTCTGCTTCTGGATAGCATGTGGTTATTGATGGTTGACACATTGTTCAATTTCCTGTATGCAACCAAGCTGTCCTCCACATTGTAGACTGCCACTGGTTGTACACTGTCTGTTACTTTCACCACTGAGGGATTCCCTGGGACCCTTGTGTCCAATAACAGCACTTAATTTAGGTTGCGAGGGTTTGAAGACTTTTGTATTTACAACTGTATCCAGCATCTGACAACCACTCTGTCTCACCCAGCTTCTGACTCAGAAGTGAAATGCTTCACACATACTCTCAAAACCAAAATGAAGAAGTCAGTGCCTGCCTCTTCCCACATGGATGCATTGTAGAGTTTTCTGGCTGCATACTGGATGATGTTGATCAATAGGTGCAATCCAGCAGAACATTTGCACGAGTGCCAGCTGCGGGGGCTTGAATGGCATACCCTGATCACTGTAGCCCATTGCATTTTCTTTCTGAGGCTGCCATTTGGACATGGTCCTCCTGCCAGTAGCAGAAGCAGCTGCTGGATGTTGTGGTAGGCAGCTTAAAACGGCAATTGTATGTGGTGGATGTCGGTAGGGAGCAGCTGACCTGCCGTGCAAATCAGCTGCATCTGCACCCTGTTGGGACATCACCACTGTGGTCTTCTGGTCAGCAAGGCAACAGGGTTGGTCGATATTGTCATGGTGCAAGCCCCCACTTGTTACGTTGTGCCTCCCCATTGCTGCACTCTCTATTGTCCTCCTGTTGCCTGTAAACTCGGGCCCCAGTGGGGCTTGCTACTGCACCTGCCAATGTAGCCCCATGGATTTTGATCGCCCTCCTCCTCCTCCTCCTCCTCCTCCTCCTCCTCCTCTGCCTCACCCCTTGCCTCCATTGCTGCCAGCTGACCCTCATTGCTCGGTCTCCATTCCTTCCAGTGGAGGCAGCGGTGAAGACCTTGGTCCAGGTCTGGCTATTTTCAGCCAAAGGCGGCCTTTTCAGTGGCTATCACAATGGAGACAGAGAAGCTGGTGTGGGTAGTGCAGCAGAATTTTGTGGACACCTGCAAAGGAGGGCACATGTGGCATGTAGTATGAGTAGTTGCACTTAATGGGAGGTGTGTACCTGAGGGCAGCAATAAGCTGGACAGGCCAGTGCTTACCTTAAGCTCATATACTGCAGACCTCACCTCAGTCTATGTGTCCAGTGTTACTGCCGAGTATGCAGTCAACACCACCCACACCATCAGTGTGTTGATTTTATTCCCGTGCATGTCTCTATAAGGTTTTGGACTTTCTGTTGCCCATAGGTTGACTCACATGGCGAGTTTTCATGTCCTGTTCTGTTCCATGATTATTATCAAGCCACTATCGACTCATGAAGTTCCTGTGCTGTCAGTGTAGATTAGCAGTGTCGTCACGCCTGTGCAGATACAAAAGTCTCATTTCTTGATCATTTTGTATGGCAGCCCATGTACCTCACAACAGCATCTCCTTCCCTGTGTTAATCAATTCCTCAATAACCTTATCACAGTTATCATTATACCATTCACTTCATATTACTCTGCTTCCCAGTTCCAGTTGTATTCCACTGCCTGTTGTTTTGATCTTTCCATCAGCTGCCACTGTACTTCAAGGTTAGCTTCCTCCTCAATGGCAATCGCACACATCCCTTCATCCACTTGTCTTTGAAATTTTGCTCTGTCTCTCTCACTGATGCCCTGGTAGTGACTGGATCCACATTATACTTACTATCTGTTTCTGTGTGGATATAGATTTTTGCTGGTATCCTCTGCCTTTACTTGACCATCACCACATAGTGGTCTGAATCAGTATCAGCTGCCTTTCTCACCGTATCATCCTTAATGTCTGAACCACACCGTCTTTGGATAAGCACATGATCTATCTGGTTGACTATGTCCTCATACAAAGATTTCTATTCCTTTGTGGGAATATGGTGCAGCTTTCAGTGAGGTTTTTGCTTATGGGAAAATCAACCCTCAATCCTTTGTCATTAAACCTTTCATCTCGATTGTACATTCCCACATTTGGTCTAAACCCTGTTTCTCTTCCCACCTTGGCATTTATATCTCCCAAAATCACTTTCACATCATTTTCCAATACAGCATCATATCTGTCTTTGATCCCGTCATTTGCTTCCCCTGTTGGAATGTGGGTGCAACTCATGTGTCATATAGAAGGATTTTATTTTTATTCTCAGTGGCCATTTCCTACCATTTATGCACACAAAATTCAAAATTGCTGACTTGCATGCCCTGTGAACTAAGAACCTGTTCCAACATTGGCTGTACCACTGGGATTGCCAAACATTGTGTAGTCACCAGAATCCCATGTGCAGGTTTTCTACCACTTAATCTCCTGCAACTATGTTATTCCTATTTGATACTTTCTCAGTTGGTCTTTCACATTCCTGAGTGCCCCTGCTCTATTAAGACTTAGTACATTCCAAGTAACCATTATTAGATCAGTACATGTCTGTTTATTGGTCACTCATCATAGAGGCTGTGCAGTTTCCAAATGTGCTTGACATTTTCATGAGTACATTACATGTCAGGTAAGTCACCCCTGTACACTACCACCTGTCTGTTTACAGCCTCTTGCGTGGCTGCCTTTTCTGTCAGGAAAGGTCCCCTACCATTGAGGATCCTTCCTCTTCCCACAAGTCAGCAGAGTCCTACTGTTTGGAAATCTGCTCCTTCTCTTTCACTGATGACGACTGGCCCCACATTACACTTCCTACCCCTTTCTACATAGTTATAGATTTTTGTTGATATCGTCTGCCTATACTTGACCATCACCATGTTGCGATTTGAATCAGCATGAGCCGCCCTCCTCACCTTAACACAGCAGTAGACAGCTGCCCTACTAGTGATCTAGAAAAAATGAGCATATAGTATACTTCAGATCTGGACAGGAATGGTTGTTTTTATGTTCACTAGGGTTGTGTACAGCTGTTCTTAAAATAACAACAGCAAAACAGCTGTTCTGTGTGGCTTGGTCGCCAAGTGCCAGGCAATGAACCAAAACGTCTCCTGTTCAATCTCTGATAAGTTCTGGGATTTTTATTTGTCACTTTTCAATTTTACTACCTCTGGCAATATCCATTCATGTGAGAAATCTCGAGTTGCACAGTGGTTTGGAGTCAATGTTAAGCTTCAGACCCCTGTAACTGGTTAAGTACTCAGTTCAATTGTCAGAGGTAGGCAATAGCATACCACATGCACTAAGCTCATGCCAAACTTCTGTTTGGTGACAGATTTACCTTTTTATAGCTGTTTCATTAGTTTCTTATCTGTTGAGAAAAAGGTAATGAATCATGTTGGTTAATAAGGGAAACTGAAAAATAATCATCTGTCATTTTTATTAGACAGTCAATGGTCAGATTGTAAGCAGCACATAATTAGCACATGCTGTATTTACACTGATAGTTTTATTAGAATAAAGGATAAACTGAAACCCAACAATGGTAAGCATTCAATAGTCCAATAAAAGAGATGCAATGAGGATGCTTACAGAGACAGTAAATGGAAAACAAACAGGGAGGCAAAAAAGTTAGCAAAAGAATTATATATATAACTAGCTGTTACCCACTGCTTCGCTCACATATCTGTAATTTTATTATGATAAGTGATGGCGAGTAAGTAAACTAGTAATTTTATGAGACATCTGTATATGTATTGGTGTATAGATGTATGTATAAAAATGTATGCATTGCTGGTATGTAGGTACATAATGAATGTGTTTCTGTTATTTTGCTGTATGCCAAACCTGAAAGCATGCTTATATTTTATAATTATTTTTAAAATGCCTTGATTCTTTACATTCATGCAGAAGTAGGGTTTTTAGGGGTCTCTCTGGTTCACCTAGTGTTGGATGTGAGATTTTTGATCCATCCCCCTAAAATCATTAATTTATGATTAACATAGTCAGTTAATAGCTCATAATAAAATGCAACCTCGCCAAAAGACTACCACATTCCACATGTAAAGGTACGACACTCTGTTAGTCATACATCCTTTAAATGATGCTGTTGTGGTGTATCTTCAAGAGTCTTGGAAGCTGTACAAGAAACATGATGCTGAGCATCTGAAACGTGGAGGGCTTCCGAATGTTTTAATGTCTCCATAGCTCTTAATGCCACCTGAAATTCTGCATCAAAGTTCCAGTGGATGTGAGGTTCCTCTAAGTCTTGTTGGATTTGAGTAACTTTCATAGTTTAAGCTCTCTTAGAATTACATGCTAAATCAGACTTATGTTTGCAAGGTTTACAGTAATGGTTTAAAGTATTTCTTGGGCTTACCATTCGATTCTATTGTAGTTGTCCACCTAATGAGTGATTTTATTGTTGTATCTCCACCAAAGCTCTCCAGCTATGCCAGGTGGTTTAGAAACTCAACATCATAAACCATGTCCACAATAACGGATTTGCACTGCCACAATAATAATTTATACGCACTATGAGTCACTGATGCACATGCCAGTGTCATCTGCATGCCAATCACAAATACCACATTTAAAAACATGAATAATATTAAAAAAGAAATACAACTTTCCAAAGTAGCCTATGGCCTTCTCAGGCTTCTTAAACAGACTAGAGATAGGACATTCATATTCACAGGACACTTACATTAGTATGTTCTGCAGAAATGATTAGCATTTCAGTCATCTCAGTTCATCATATGTCCTGTTGCCTAGTAGGCATGGGGTCCGCTATTGGTCCTAAGTTGGACCATGCGTGATGGCACCAATGTGCACAAGGCACAAACAGTGCCCTGTGGTATAGCCATCCATGCTGCATTCACCTGGTTCCAAAGTTAATCTGTGGTGGTTGACACTGGGCCGCAGTGCTACACCCATTGGTCTATCATATCCTACACATTTTCAATTGGCAACAAGTCTGGTGATCTGGTGGGCCAGAGCAAAAGGCTGATTTCCTGTGACACCAAGAAGGCATGTGTTCGTACTGCAACATGTGGCCACACATTGTCAACACTGGTGACAGTGCCATGGACACACACCAACAGCACCCCACACCATAAGGTCTTGAGTTGGTGCCGTATGTCTCATGTGAATGCAATCACTCTGATGCTGCTTTCCCAGTTTGTGGCAAACCAAAATGTGGACATCATTTTCAAACAAACAGAACCTGTGTTCATCAGAAAACATTATCTGATGCCGTACCTATCCCCAGTGATGTTCCACACACCATTGCTGTCTAGCATGTTTCTGCACATTATTCAAAGGTAGGCGGAGTAGTGGACGATTCAAACATAACCCATGCAGTAATAAATGGTGACGAACTGTCACTTCTGACAGTATACGATGTTTTACACTGTTCCACTGTAGTGACAGAGATGAGGAAGATGCAGATCTATCCAGCAATGCCATTCAGATGACGTTTCATTCTTTTCAGGAGGTGGTCTGAGTGGTGCAACCTAAACCATTTCATCGTGTTCTACGATCTTCCATGAACCTTCGACACACCATTTGCCGAACACTTCATCTCACACAAGCAGCAATTTTCTGGATGGATGCATCATAATTTCTCATGCCAATAATGTGCCCTCTTTCAAACTGAGTGATTTGACAGTAGGGTTTGCACATACATGTGCGAGGCTTCTTGCATGTCTGCTCAAGTCGCACTGACCTATTACCTATGCTTTGTAGTGACAATGAGAGCCACAGGCACATTTTACTGGCATGTGGCATTCGGCCTTGATATGTATGCTGACCTCAAATCCACAGGCTGACATGGTTCAAATGCTAACCATTTCTGAAGAACGTACTAATGTAAATGTCCTTTAATTTATGTAACATTCATCACATCAATAAATATCTTGTACTTCACACTTTGTAAAGTAGCCTGTCTTCTTCATCAAGATTCAAGCTATCCCACTATAAATTTCATGGCTATCAGCTCAGTAGTTTAATCGTGAAAATGTAACAGACAGAGCTACTTTCGCATCTATAATATTAGTATGGAAGTATCGATTGGCATGGATTAGAAACATTGAGGATTGTATAGGCATTGTGTTCTAGCTGTTACCCACAAATGTGCTCGCTTATCAGTAGAATGAACTGAAATGTGTGTATGGCTTTATTGGACAGGAGACCCTGGTTAGGAAGATCGGGAGCTTGGTCCAAATATTTTTATTTGATGCCATTATAGTGACTTGCATGTTATTATTGATAAAATAATGATGAGGACAATGCACACATTCAGAAATGAACAGAAAAAAACTGATCCCAGTGGAAATTGAAACCAGGAAACAATGATCATGAAACTGCATGACCATGAGCTGTTCTCACAAATTTTAACACAACAAAGACCTTATAAGAAACGTATTCCATTCCACATATAAAATATCATGGATGGATGAATTAAACATGTAGAGGATTGTATAAACATTGTATTCATTACACTGAATCATAGTAAGTAGAACATTCAAAACAATAAAAGCATTTTCAGAAATATGATAAGGTTCAAAAGTCATACACTAAATAGCTTTTTCAAAGAGTAATTACATTTCATATTTCGCATTATACTCTTCAAATCAATAAATATGTTGAACTCCGCACTTTCTAAAGTAGCATATATTCTTCCTCAGTGTTCAAGCTATCTCCATAACACATTTTATCAAAATCGGTTCTGCAGTTTAGTCACGTAAGTGTAACAGACAGAGTTACTTTCATATTTATAATATTTTTATGGATATATAATGACACTCATTTAAATATATATTCCATGACTGAATAACAATCTGAATGATTGACTGATCTGGCCTTGCAACATCAATCAAAATGACCTTGCTGTGCTGGTAATACGAACAGCTGAAAGCAAGGGGAAAACACAGCTATAAATTTTCCGAAGGGCATTGAGCATTACTGTATGCTTAAATAATGATGGTGTCCTTTTGGGTAAGATACATCGAGGTAACACAGTCCCCCACTCCAATCTCTGGGCGAGTACTACTCAGGAGGACATCGTTATCAGGAGAAACGAAACTAGTGTTCTACAGATCAGAGTGTGGAATGTCAGATCCCTTAATCAGGCTGGTAGGTTAGAAAATTTAAAAAGGCAAATAGACAGGTTAACGTTAGTTATGGTAGGAACTAGTCAAGTTCTGTGGCAGGAGGAACAAGATTTCTGGTCAGGTGAATACAGGGTTATAAATACAAAATCAAATAATCGTAATGCAGGAGTTGGTTTAATAATGAATAAAAAAAATAGGAACACAGATACGCTACTATGAACAGCACAGTGAATGCATTATTGTAGCCAAGATAGACCCAAAGTCCATGCATAACACAGTAACACAAGTTTATATGTCAACTAGTTCCGCAGATGATGAAGAGATTGAAGAAATGTATGATGAAATAAAAGAAATTATTCAGATAGTTAAGGGAGACGAAAATTAAATAGTCATGAGGAACTGGAATTCAATAGTAGGAAAAGGAAGAGAAGGAGAAGTAGTAGGTAAATACGCACTGGGGATAAGGAATGAAACAGGAAGCTGCTTGGTAGAATTTTGCACACAGAATAACTTCATCATAGCTAACACTTGGTTTAAGAATAATGAAAGAAGGCTGTATACATGGAAGATGCCTGGAGACAATGGAAGGTTTTAGATAGATTATATTATGCTAAGACAGAGATTTATGACACAGGTTTTAAATTGTAAGACATTTCCAGGCCCAGATGCGGAGTCTGACCACAATTTATTGGTTATGAACTGTAGATTAAAACTGAAGAAACTGCAGGAAAGAAGGAATTTAAGAAGATGGGCCTGGATAAACTGAAAGAACCAGAGGTTGTAGAGTGTTTCAGGGAAAACATTAGGGAACGGTTGAAAGAATGGGGGAAAGAAATACAGTAGAAGAAGAATGGGTAGCTTTGAGAGATGAAATAGTGAAGGCAGCAGAGGATCAAGTAGGTAAAAAGACGAGGGCTAGTAGAAATCCTTGGGTAACAGAAGAAATATTGCATTTAATTGATGAAGGGAGAAAATATAAAAATGCAGTAAATGAAGCAGGCAAAAAGGAATAGAAACGTCTCAAAAATGAGATCGACAGGAAGTGCAAAATGGCTAAGCAGGGATGGCTAGAGGACAAATGTACGGATGTAGAGGCTTATCTCACTAGGGGTAAGATAGATACTGCCTACAGGAAAATTAAAGAGACCTTTGGAGAAAAGAGAACCACTTGTATGAATATCAAGAGCTCAGATGGAAACCCAGTTTTAAGCAAGGAAGGGAAAGCAGAAAGGTGGAAGGAGTATATAGAGGGTCTATACAAGGGTGATGTACTTGAGGACAATATTTTGGAAATGGATGAGGATGTAGATGAAGATGAAATGGGAGATATGATACTGCGTGAAGAGTTTGACAGAACACTGAAAGACCTGAGTCGAAACAAGGCCCCGGGAGTAGACAACATTACATTAGAACTACTGACGGCCTTGGGACAGCCAGTCATGACAAAACTCTACTATCTGGTGAGGAAGATGTATGAGACAGACGAAATACCCTCAGACTTCAAGAAGAATATAATAATTTCAGTCCCAAAGAAAGCAGGTGTTGACAGATGTGAAAATTACCGAACTATCAGTTTAATAAGTCACAGCTGCAAAATACTAAAGCGAATTCTTTATAGACGAATGGAAAAACTGGTAGAAGCTGACCTCGGGGAAGGTCAGTTTGGATTCTGTAGAAATATTGGAAGATGTGAGGCAATACAGACACTACAATTTAACTTGGAAGAAAGATTAAGGAAAGGCAAAGCTACGTTTCTAGCATTTGTAGACTTAGAGAATGCTTTTGATAATGTTGTCTGGAACACTCTCTTTCAAATTCTAAAGGTGGCAGGGGTAAAATACAGGGAGTGAAAGGGTACTTACAATTTGCACAGAAGCCGCATGTCTGCTGTAAGAGTCAAGGGGGATGAAAGGGAAGCACTGGTTGAGAAGGGAGTGAGACAGGGTTGTAGCCTATCACCCATGTTGTTGAATCTCTATATTGAGCAAGCAGTAAAGGAAACAAAAGAAAAATCTGGAGTATGAATTAAAATGCAGGGAGAAGAAATAAAAACTTCAAGTTTTGCTGATGACATTTTAATTCTGTCAGAGACAGCAAAGGACTTAGAAGAGCAGGTGAATAGAATGGACAATATGTTGAAAGAAAGATATAATATGAACATCAACAAAAGCAAAACAAGGATAATGTAATGTAGTCGCATTATATCAGGTGCTGCTGAGGGAATTAGATTAGGAAATGAGACACTTAAAGTAGTATATGAGTTTTGCTATTTGGGGAGCAAAATAACTAATGATGGTCAAAGCAGAGATGATATAAAATGTTGACTGGCTATGGCATGGCAAGCATTTCTGAAGAAGAGCAATTTGTTAACATCGAGTATGGAGTTAAGTGTCGGGAAGTCTTTTCTGACTGTGTCTGTATGGAGTGTAGCCATGTATTGAAGTGATACATGGACGATAAACAGTTTAGGAAAGAAGAGAATACAACCTTCTGAATTGTGGTGCTTCAGAAGAATGCTGAAGATTAGATGGGTAGATCATGTAACTGGTGAGGAGGTACTGAATAGAATTGGGCAGGGGTGGGGGGAGGAATTTGTTGCACAACTTGACTAGAAGAAGGGTTTGGTTGGTAGGACACATTCTGAGACATCAAGAGATCACAAATTTAGAATTGGAAGGAAGTGTGGAGGGAAAAAATCATAAAGGGAGACCACAAGATGAATACACTAAGCAGTTTCAGAAGGATGTAGGTTGCAGTAGTTATTCCGAGATGAAGAGGCTTGCACACAATAAAGTATTATGGTGAGCTGCATCCAACCAGTCTCTGGACTGAAGACCACAACAACAATGACAATATTATTTGCTTTTATGTGTACTTCAAATAAAATCAGAAAATTAAAAAAACTTCAGCTATGAGGGCAAGCTGGAAGTTTCTCACCCTTGCCCTGGGAGTGAAAGAGAGATTCCCTTACCTATTTCTTTTTAGATGAAAACTCCATTTATTCCATGCACACAACACTCTGCAAGCTACCATACACTGCAAGGTGCATGGTACCTTATACCACTGCAATTCATTTCCTTTCCCATTACATTTGCAAACGGAGTGAGGAAAAAATGACACTCTATATGCTACTGGACTTGCCCTGACTTCTCTTACCTTGTCTGCACAGTCCTTGTGTTAGACATTCGTTGTTGGCAATAGGATTGCCCTGCAATCTGTTATAAATGCTGGTCTCTAAACTTCCTCAATGCTGTTTCATGAAAAGCACACCTTCTTCTTTCCAGGTATCGACAATTGAGTTCATGGAGCATTTACAGAATACTTTCATGTTGACTGAACCTACTGATAACAAATCTAGCACCCCACTTCTGAATTGCTACAGTGTTTTATTTTAACTCAGCTTGATAGGGGTCCTGAACATTTGAGCAAAACTCAAATATATCATACAAATCTTCTGTACATAGGATTCTTTGTAGACTAGCTATGCTTTCCCAGAATGCTCCTTATAAGCAGAGTCAACTATTCACCTTCCTTACAACCATCCTTTCATGTTCATTCCATTTCATGTTGCTTTGCAATGTTACATCTAGATATTTGAGCAATGTGACTGTTTCACACAGCACACTACTAATACTGTATTTGATCATCACGGGATTGTTTTTCCTACTGATCTGCATTAACTTATACTTTTCCACATTTAGAGCAAGCTACCATTCATCACATCATATAGAAGGTCTATACAAGTCATTCTGTATCCTCCTAAACGCACCCAATGATTATCTTCCCCATACACTACAGCATCATCAGCAAACAGTTGCAGACTGCTGCTCACTTCATCTGCCAGGTCATTTATATATGTAGTAAACAAGAGTGGATCTATTAATTAACTCCGTTTTTAGACATACTGGAAAGAACTGTGATTAAAAAAGGTACATGAGATAGTTAACAATTAGAAGAGATGAGTTTCAGAGAAAATTAAACCTAGTTTCATGAAATAGTGTTGATAAAGAGATGAATGAAAAAGATCTGAGTATCATAAAACATGTTCATTGAGGAGGATAGGATTAGTCACATTTTACGAATAAACATAATGACCAGTACCCATTGCAAGAATAAGTACTGCCTTGTGGTGCTGCAGATACATGAGGCAGCAAGGAAAGTACATAAGCAAAGATGAGACAAATGGGGAATCATTCTAGCAATAATACAGGCTGCAAATGGGAAATTCACTGAGATAAAGAACTCTGACAAAGGATATATTTTTACTGCCCACTACCTGGGAACAAGCATCTCAGACACAGTGAAGCTGGTCAGCTATTCATGTGCTATTGTCATTCTTCCATGGAAAGTGGTTGAAGGACAATGAAACTGTGAATAAGGTGACAAAGTGCTGCACATCCGCACATCATCAGAGAACATGCAGGTTAGTGGCTTGGCCACTCTGTCGGGCTGGATAGGCAGCAATCTGTGGCAGATCTGATGACAGAATACAATCCTGATGCAGGTGCTAGTATTTTGGAGCACACAGTTTGGTGCAAATAACTGAAGATATTTATCCACAGCAGATATCTCCATTACATTTGCAGTAGGCACAGGATCATGGAAATTCTACCATGGATTAGTGGAAATTTATTGCCCACTTGTTGCACCAGATCAACAGTCATGCCTGGACAGATCGTCATCCAGGTGAATGGCTGTTCAAAACATACATCATACCATGGATACACACCAGTGGGAGCAGTAATGTTATGAGGGACATTCACTTGAACTTCCATACAACATTTGGCAATAATTGAAGGTGATACGCCCCTCACTTTAGTTATATGATACGAAATGCTTACCAGGTATACCATTAAACAGTTTTATTTGCAAGTAAAGAAATAACATAACAGACTTGGTATTAACACAATAACTAGCTTCTAAAGAAAAAAGAAACACAAATATCTTTCTGGACTGAGTGAATAATCAAAAAACTGAGATCAAAAATAACAATCACACTTTGAATCCTCTAGGGTCTGTATGAATAATGTTTGTTATAATGGCACTAAGTCTGACACTTTCCAAGTGAGGGAGATGTAGCAGAGAACAGAATAACACTAAGTCTGACACTTTCCAAATGAGGGAGATGTAGCAGAACACAGAACAGCAAGTCCTCTCCATTCAGCAGTGCCCCATTAGCACAGCTCACGTCACGGGGACAGCGATGAGTAGAGGAGTTGATCACAGTAGCACACTGTCCAGGGGTGGTCTGGCTGCGCTAAAGCTAATGGCTGCCATCACAGCACAGGCCTAAATAGTTGTCTCACGGAGTGACACTTTTGTCTAACTGCGTCAAACTTGGTTTTGGCGGAAGTAGGAAATAGCTGCTGCTAACCAGGTGACAGTTAATATGGTATTAAGCTGGCTGGTTTGAATTTCTACCTTGCACAGACAGGAGTACCATTGCTGTTACGTATGTTGCGTGGGTAGCTGTTTGCACTTGTTGCACTTATTGCCACAGCAGAAGACACTATGACATTAAAATTATTGTGGATAACCTGAATCCCTTCATGATTGATATTTTCCCCAATGGCGATGGATGTTCCAGCAGAATAACTGTCTGTGTTACAAGACCAGAATCAAGCTACAGGGGTTTGATGGGCATTACAGTGAACTTCTGTTGATGTCCTGGCCACCCAATGGAACACATCTGTGATGCCATCAAACCCTAGTTCTGCACCCATAAATCACTGGCTTGTAATCTACTGAAATTGCATGATCTGAGTAGATGTCTAGTGCCACATACTTCCAGAAGGCTACCGCAGGTTTGTTGAAGCTGCCATGCAGAATTGCTGCTGTATTGTGTTTCAAAGGGGCACCAACACGCTATGAAGCAGGCGATCATAATGTTGCGGTTTATCAGTGCCATGCAAACAAACAGCAAACTTCATGAGTATCAGAACTGTGAGTTTTATAGCCTCCTGGTTCAAATGTGACTAGATATACAGGAAAAAAGTGTCCCGCCCCCCCCCCCCCTTTTTTTTTCCTTCTTCAGCCCCTGATATATAGGCTGCCCTGCAAGACAAGCATCTTGTGTGGAAATAGCGTCAGCTTGCCTTATCGACCTGCTTTACGGGTAGCCTCAACGTCAGAGCCATGAAATAGTTTTCCATCCTTTTGGAGCATTATCAGCCTGTCTTATTAACCCACTTTGCCTATGTGTCAGGAGCAAAACCAAATTTCCCAGGCCCTGTATATAGCCTATGCTGCATGAGAGTTGTGTTGCAATACTATTGGTTTGCTTTATCAACCTGTGTTGTCCGGCAGCATACACCTCAGGGCAAAAACCTGTTTCCAAGTTCCTAATGTGTAGGCTGTCCAGCATGACAGACATCTTTTGGGAGTAGTATTGGCCTGTTTCGTCAAACTCTTGTGCAGGGCCTATACCTACAGATGGGCATGGCAGGAGGAAAGTTGACATGGATAGACAAATGGATGGAAAGAGAGAGGTGGGCAGAGGGAATGTACAAGGTGAGAGGGGCATGATAGGACAGGCAGAAAGAGGAGAACAGCAGGGGATGGAAAGAGAGAGGTGGGCAACAGGGAGAGAGGGAGCAGGAGGTGGAGATGGACAGAGGGAGGAGAAGGATATGGACATAGAGAGGGAGGGGGGGGGGGGGGTAAGATGATCAGAGAGAGGGCGAGAAGGGGATGCACACAGGTGGGAAGAAGGACCTGACCAAGACAGGGCGAGGAGGAGACGTGTGCATGGATGAAGCTGCAGAGAGAAGTTATTCCAAAGATGATAGCTGTGTTCTGGTTCCTTTATAGTTATGTTTCGAATAATGCTAATAATAATGATAACAATAACAAAATATCTTAAAAGAAACACAGTTGTCCCCCTAAAAATAGCATAAATTTTTTCCACAAACACAAGCATGGTATCTGGCCAGGATAACTGGAAGAGAATGAATATAAGAAATCGCAAAATCTATGATACTGGGTTTGAAATGGGTGATGGAAATATAATGGTGCCTTAGAATGATTATGAAACCTATAAGCATTTGGTCCCCTTCAAGGAAGACGACTGTTGTGTAAAACCATAAAAGATGCTTCAAGGGTACACACATCACCAGAATTTCCTCAGTTCTGAAATGTAAAGTAAATGGAAACAAACATCATCAGAGTCATTAATGCACATAGAAAAGTCCTTTTTATACAATTAACTAAAGTGGTCCAATGAAGACCATAAAATGTATAAATAATTAAATAAAATGTGAATTTCTCAGGAAATGAATATTTAAAATAAAAAGCCACATCACAGCAGACTTCTCCATAATGACAAAATGTCACAGTTTACACATGATTCTGCAGTGTCCAACAAAATGCCTATTTATGGCTAAATATCTTTTCCAAATATCAAGTTCATTAGCTGTGGGGATTGGTGAAAGGCAGAAGACGTCACATTTAGTGGGTAGGGTGGGCATTCCAAAATCAGTATTTCAAATCCCCCAGCTTTCCCATTATCAAAGGACCTTTCAGAGAAGGCAATTTCTCAGCATGAAAGATGGCCCATTTTTTTCTTCATTTGCAACCCTCTCTTCCACATATATGTCATTTGATTTGCATATAAATGTTGCATAGTATTGTCCTTTTTTTTAACTTCTTCTAGGTAAACAAAAGGAATCTCTCTTGGGTATCAGAGAATACAGACAGCCATTTCTGGAACATGAACCCTCATTCATTATTTCAGGTACAAGGCCACCCACTTCTACCCATGACTTTTGTATCTGGGGTAGGGTGGTACCTCATCCAGAGAAACAAATTGTCATACAAAATGACGGATTTTTTTAATGGCCCAAACCTCTATTTTTGCATTTGCTTTAAGTCATGCACTTTCAAGGCATCCTTCACACGGATCAGCTTCAACAGCACCTTGAATTTCTGTTGCTAATAAACCATAAAAATAAATAACTTAAGGTGACGTGGTATTCCAGGCCACCCTTTCGAATGAAGCACACATGACTACATTAGAAATCTGTGTAAGCAAAACTAGTTTATTGATCTAGCTGACAATGGGCTTACATTATTGAGTAACATGTACTAACACAATAAAAACAAAATTTCATTGATGTCAACACCAACTCTGAGTCAGATCAAGAACATTCTACCTTGCCCTCATGTTACACTGCAAAGAAAAGTGAGTTACTAAGCCCAGAGAGAATTATATTTTCTGGGCTTAGCAACTCACTTTTCTTTGCAGTGTACTGACAGGCTCACACAATATAGGCATTTGTGTGAGCCTGTCAGTACTCGGTTGTTTGTAAATGTGTGTGCACTTTCACACAGTAGAACATCATTTTTCCTTTAAGTTCATATTACACTCATTTATTACACTCCTAATTTTGATTCCAAAACTTTTGAGTAACTGTTATTCTGGTGAAAAAATATTCTTTTTTCAGAATAATGTGCATCAGCTCATGAAATAAGGAATTTCTCATTGACAATATTTCTACGGAACTGCAGGGGGTAAGTCATCGTTTACAGAGAACACAGGAAGCAAATATAAAATGGAAACATCTTTCCTAATACAAGATCTTGAATCATTTCTCCCTTCCACCTTCATGTGTATTCATTCTCCTGTTTTCATCTACTTTCTATCAGTATTTTAGAGTAAATGAAGTTCTGAAACAGGATCTAATTTTTTTCTTCTCCTCTTGGTCTCTGTGCCAGTCAGAATCTAAGAGTCTCTGAAACATCTGAGATAAGGTTGTTTTACTTTTTATGTAATTATTATTTCTGAACTTTGACTCGGTCCATACCATAGATTCATGCACAATTGGATCAATTTGTGTGTGCGTGTAAATGAAATTATCAACTGATAGTCACAGAATAAGAATGGTGCTAACATACAGCACTTTACCAGTCACTTGTGCTTAATATGTGAGCTGACTAACACGATCAGTGTTCGGAATTCCAACCCCAATGTAATGTGGCACAATTTCACAAACACAAAGCTTGCTAAAAATGAAAGTCATGTTATTCTGTCACATCCCAGTTTTCAATAATCTTTTCTGTAATTTAACATCTTAATGAAATATTTGTGGAATTTGGTGAAAATCATCCAGAGCTCAAGAAGGAGGAATAATGCATTGCATTATAGATGATATACAAAAACTGGTAGCATATTTGATAAAGAAATTGAAAATGGACTAAGTGGGTCAGTTTCCTCATTATGTGGTGGTGGGCTAATGAGAGAACAGAAAACAAAATTGGCAACTGTATGGACATATACTCGATTAATCAAAATTTGAACACTTGGATGCCACAATGTGATTCCTTGCATACTAACAGTGCAAAAATGTCTGTAACAAAATTTTGACAGTATTATAAAAAGGATAGATTGCTACTCTCCATACAATGGAGATGCTGAGTTGCATATAGGTGCAACACAAAGAGGGTCAAACTAGCAAGCTTTCAGCTAGAAAGGCCTTATCCAAATTAGACAATATACACATACACTCTCACACAAACGCACTCAACATCTCTGCTATATCGTGAGAAGTAATCTATTCTTTTCATAATATTGTCATTATTTCATCCCAGTTTTTACCATTGTTTGCTTCTTACAAAATGTTGTCACATGCATATTTTTTTGTAGTAAAAGGAAGCCAAAGGAAGGTAACCTGGCAACACCAAATTCTCATGTAAGACAAGTATCTTGACTCAAAACTGTGTAACTGTGCTACCTAGTCAGCGCAATGGGTAGAGTTTTGTATTAGAGTACTCAAGTTCGATTCCAGTTCTCAGTGTAGTTTCTTTCATTTTTTAATTTTTAAATTTTTAACTGTGTGATACAGTATTTGGCTTCTTAATCATACATAGCAATTACAGCATATCTTATACAAAAACACATGCAATTGTTTTATACAAACACAGAAATGGGAGTACAGTTGTTTTTAATACTCCAGTTTTAAAGGTGTATTTTACATTTCAACATTTTACCTGGTTTCTTCCATGCTCTACACCACTAAGTGCTTTCCATTCCATGGTGGCGAAAGCTTCTCTTCTCCTCAGTTATATCCCTTTTTTTTTTTAAATAATAATACAAAAAAAGAAGGAGAGACAATGAGAGAGACTACACCACCACTTACTCCAGTCCTCTCCTTTTTGGTCCATTGGTCCATCCTGCTTCTTTTATCCTACGCAGTTCCTCTGTAGCCATGTAAATCATTTAGCCACATAGTCTAAGTGTATTGTTTCACACTACTGTTTCAATTACATTTGAATCCAGTTTCCAGTACACCCATCTGTCAGTGGTTCTACTGATTGGACTCAATTATCATGCTTACCATTTTTATGTCCATTATGTTTCTTTTGGATATTACATCATCAGTAGGTCTAGTTACTTGCTTCAGATGCAATTAATAAGCTCTTTGTTATGTGTATTCTACTCCACTGATGAAAGTGGGAAAACTGGTTGTAAAATTCCGTGCAGCTCTTGTAACTGTGGAAGTATCTGAGCTGTGAAGAGTTCAGAGAAGCATGATCCAGTGAGCTGTTAAATGTTCAGAGATATAGGGAGGTCTGTATGAGCGACTATTCTAATGGCTAAATAAACAGAAAGAAACTTCCAAATGGGAAAAACATATTAAAAACAAAGATTCCAAGACTTACCAAGCGGGAAAGCGCCGGCAGACAGGCACAATGAACAAAACACACAAACACACACACAGAATTACTAGCTTTCGCAACCGATGGTTGCTTCTTCAGGAAAGAGGGAAGGAGACGGAAAGACGAAAGGATGTGGGTTTTAAGGGAGAGGGTAAGGAGTCATTCCCATCCCGGGAGCGGAAAGACTTCCCTTAGGGGGAAAAAAGGACAGGTGTACACTCGCACACACACAAATATCCATCCGCACATACACAGACTGCTTGTGTCTGTGTATGTGCGGATGGATATGTGTGTGTGTGTGTGTGCGCAAGTGTACACCTGTCCTTTTTTCCCCCTAAGGGAAGTCTTTCCGCTCCCGGGATTGGAATGACTCCTTACCCTCTCCCTTAAAACCCACATCCTTTCGTCTTTCCCTCTCCTTCCTGAACAAGCAACCATCGGTTGCGAAAGCTAGTAATTCTGTGTGTGTGTTTTGTTCATTGTACCTGTCTGCCGGCGCTTTCCTGCTTGGTAAGTCTTGGAATCTTTGTTTTTAATATATTCTAATGGCTATGTATATTTCATGAAAGACTATGTATATTTTGTGAAAGACATGCTGTTACTGATAGTGTATTTAAAAGATTACAATTGGCCACTTTTGACGAGTGTAACACATACATTTAACATCTCAACATGGACAACTTTTGAGTTACTTTTGTTTCACAACAAGTAATTCATTTCTATCTGACTATTACTCTTCATGAATGTTCTGAGATGTTTAACCAAAAATTATTCAACTTTAAGGAAAGTGTAGTTGCAGGATATGCATTGTTTTTCAAAACAGTGTATGCAGCCGATTATTGGGCAGACCAAAATTAGAAAAATAAATAACAAGACACCTAGATCCAAAATAGAACTCTTGAACTCTTGAGTATTCTAATGCAAGACTTTACCTACTGCACTGTCTGAGGAGCAGAATTACAAAGCACTGAATCTTGCTGCATATGTGATAATGGTGCTGACATACTGCATTCCTGCATCTTCTAGTAAAATATGCACACGACAAAATTGTGTTGGATATGTTTTTATACTGTTAGTATGCTCCAGTGTCTGAGAGCGTGAATTTTGGTTCACATTGTAATTTATATATTCTAAAAAGTGTTATTGGACAGCTTGGAGGTAAAGGCACAAGAACCTTTAATTTTCTCTGCTCCACACGCTGGTATCACTGTAAGACACACTAAAAGTAGAGGGTCTTTCTTCAATGCTATGGCTATAGTGTACCTTACAATTTCATTACAGTAACATCCCTGGGATCTACTTGAAAGATGTGCTGCAATTAGTTCAGGTTCTTTCCTGGTTGACACAGAGTTTGAGAATGCTCTATTTGCAAAATAAACTCATTAATAATTTCGATGTAAATAAAATAGAAAGAAACTTCCACATGGGAAAAATATATTAAAAACAAAGATTCCAAGACTTACCAAGCGGGAAAGCGCCAGCAGACAAGCACAATGAACAAAACACACACACAGAATTACTAGCTTTCGCAACCGATGGTTGCTTCTTCAGGAAGGAGAGGGAAAGATGAAAGGATTTGGGTTTTAAGGGAGAGGGTAAGGAGTCATTCCAATCCCGGGAGTGGAAAGACTTCCATTAGGGGGGAAAAAAAAGGACAGGTGTACACTCGCATACACACACACACACACACACACACACACACACACACACACACATATCCATCCGCACATACACAGACACAAGCAGACATATTTAAAGGCAAAGACTCTTTGCCTTTAAATATGTCTGCTTGTGTCTGTGTATGTGCGGATGGATGTGTGTGTGTGTGTGTGTGTGTGTGTGTGTGTGTGTGTGTGTGTGTGTGTGTGTGTGTGTGTGTGTGTGCACGCGCGAGTGTACACCTGTCCTTTTTTTTCCCCCTAATGGAAGTCTTTCCGCTCCCGGGATTGGAATGACTCCTTACCCTCTCCCTTAAAACCCACATCCTTTCGTCTTTCCCTCTCCTTCCTGAAGAAGCAACCATCGGTTGCGAAAGCTAGTAATTCTGTGTGTGTGTTTGTGTGTTTTGTTCATTGTGCCTGTCTGCCGGCGCTTTCCCGCTTGGTAAGTCTTGGAATCTTTGTTTTTCATTAATAATTTCAGTCAATTCGTTGAATGCAGGTGCAAATCAATGTTGGCTGTTTCCATGATCGCACTGTGTAATATGGTACATACAGTAATTAAAGTTTACCTTTTTACAGAGCAAAAGCTGCCCTCTGTAATACTTTAGCTAATGCCAAGATGTCTCGCTTTGGACACAGTCAAGAGCACCTCACATGAGGAGTATTGCTACTATCATGAGAACAGCCAAATGGGTTTATCTCCGAGTTTGGTAGTAATATTCTCATTTTTATAATGAATAGTTTCATTCAGTGTAATGTGAATGTGGGTTAACAATAACAATTTGGAAAAGTAAATTATTTTTTCCTTCATAGTACAATGTTATAAAACACTCAAGAGTACTGTAACTCGTACAAAAAGAAATACCAAGAAAATAGGTAACAACTTTCAAACAACCTAGTCCATACAACCATGAAATTACAAGTGGTAACTGTCTGTAACTATAAATTTATGATGTACACTGCTTTGTATTTTGTTTCTTTACTTACACTTTTTTCTTTCTGCAATCTGAGTACTTTTGAATTCTAATATCTCATAATATGTTCTCCAGTCTCATACCTCAGCTTTACATCAAGTGGCCATTAGAAGATATGTGCTCCTTGTTATTCTTAGTCTAATCTTTTATTTACACCTTTTGTAGAACTTTATCTTCTCTTTTTAATTTGTTGTCTTATTGTGTGTGTAATTGAGACTTCACACTTTTTTTGCATTCTCATTACACTTAATTCCCATAATCAAAATCTTTCCAATGGCATTATTATTTTTCATTACCACAACTGCAGCAAGAAAAGGCATTTGAAAGCGTACAGCATATTAATTGACTTAGTTTCCCGTATAAGTCAGAAACACATTTATTGATCTACGTGTTTATGTTCAGTACTTTTGAGTCGTCGACTATTTCTGAGTAATGTGCATCTTTCTAACAATGTTTTTTATATTAAAAACAAAGATTCCAAGACTTACCAAGCGGGAAAGCGCCGGCAGACAGGCACAATGAACAAAACACACAATGTTTTTTTAGTTTTCAAATTTTTCACTAGCCAATATAGAGATTTTATTTTATTCTCTTTTTTTGTACATTGAAAAAGTATCCCTGCCTGGTGCTCCAAAAGGATTCTTTCATTCAGTTATGAACACAATTCACACAAACAGTATAATAACAAATAAATTTATCTCCACAGAGTTCCTGGTACATAATTATCATTTCACTTTACATGAACCTACATTAATTATCAGTCCTTCCTCAGTCATTCCCACAACATTAACCATGTTCAATTTAAAGAAAAGGAAAAAATGACATTACCTTTTGCATTATCTTCAATTGCTGAATGGTGCAACAAATTTTGAACACATATGTGAATTAGCTCATCATCTTTAAGCACCGTGTGAGATGGCTCTATTGAAGACATTTCAGGATCAAATATTCTGTCCTGTCGCTGAAATAATTTTACGATACAAACTTAAAATAAAGAAATTGTCACCAATCACGAAAAGAGTAAGATAATTATCTTTCTGTTACAAATATGGTAGTTCCAAAAGTGACAGGATACTCTTTTTTTCTCAAATAAAGTCCCAGCGCAACACACAGAACAGCACAAATGTATTCATATCATCTGATACAAAATGGGATTATTTAGTAGGAATCCACTGAAAATATTTTAATGGATGGTTACTGATATTCCACTGAAATATTTCCTAACACACAGTTTACATGGTATTCGAGCATACATAGAGGAAACAAATATTTCAGAGTTAGTGACAATAATTTTGCTTAGCATCCATGTACCTTTACAGGTATTTCATAACTGACTTGACTGTAAGCAAATGAAGTTCCTGCTATGCAAATTAGCTGTCAATCATCAATCAAAAGTCTCCACCATTAGAAAGCTTTTGCTGTGATCAAGAAGTGGTCAACACAGTACAGAATTAGTAAAAGATAAGTAAGGAAATGATGTAGTACAGTATAATTGCTAACAGCAGATCAATGAATACATGCACAAGCTTTTCTGCAGCAGTGAAAGGACAAGTCACGCAATTTCAGGGCATCATGTTTGATGAGCAATGCTGGATATCTGGGAGTTCCTCTCTGGTGTTGTCAAAGACTGTATTAATCCATTTGTACTCAATACTTTTCATCAGCCACAATGTCATGTCTGTTCCATGAAAATAGCCTACACATGTCATCTGCTAAACAGGGAGCTTATCATTAATAAAGGTTCATGCCTTATTTTGTCAGATAACCCAGTCTGCTTTAAGGTAAGGGAGAACACAGATGTGATGAGTAATTATAAAGATGGAAGCATTATAGATGGAAGCATTTATCTATCAACTGAAGAAAAAAATAACATAAGAATGACTTAACTAGTTTTCTTGTTATTGAAATTTTTCTGTCCTAAGTTCACACTCTCCCTGCTATAACAAAACAGATACCCAAGTGTGCTTGTGTGCAGCTGCAGCAATGCTAACTGTTTATAAGCAGTTGCTCAGGCTGACAGGAATGAGGGAGAGGTGTAGAAAGGCACATGACAACTGGAAGGGAGTAAGATGTATGGGGCAATGAAGGGAGAGGAAGTTGTGGGAAGAGGGAGAGGAGGAAACAGATGGCTCGCACTAACAGCTACACTATAACATGTGTTTTCAGAAAACAGGCAGAGAGAGTTTTGGACAGTAACTATGCCTTCATTTTGCAGCTGCCACTGAGAGCCACCAGTCTATATCTAATCCTATACTATCACAGTGTGTGGCAAAGGGTATCTTGTGAACCAGTGTCACTTTCCCACTTTCATATTCGAGTCACAAATGGTTTGTGGGAAGAAGGATTGCTGGTAAGCCTCCATAGTCTTCTATTGATTTATAAATAGGACAAAGCAATATAGGGTATTTCAGGAGTGATGGTCAATAATTCACACATGGAAAGTACGGGCCAAAAGTAGCTAAAAACCTCCGACACACAAGGGTCCACAAATCAACCATTGCTGAGATACAACACGTTTTCTGTTGCAGTTCATCAGTGTCTAGGAAAGCATGGCATCTCTAAATGTTAAAGTAGGTGTTTGAAATGTTGCCCGTGCATCTGAATGCAACATTGAATTCATCTCTGAAATGAGTTGCAAATCCTCTCAGGCAGGCCTGGGGGATTCAGTAAATGCTGGAAGGCTGCTTCAATCCGAAAGCATTGAGAGTTGACCTTGGTAGCATAGACCAGGCTTTTGACATCACCCCTCACACACAAATCCATGGCATTTAAATCTGGAGACACTGGAGGCCATGGCACAGGCCCTTCTCTATCTCTCCAATATTTACCATATGTTCAAGTTAGAAGCCGGCAAACTAGTAAATAAAAATGTGCTGGAGCACTGTCACGCATTAACCAAATGTTCAGGTGGTGGTTCAGTGGGGCATCATCATGTACATATGAAGTACAGCCCACAAAAACTCATGTACTGCTGTCTGGTTACTCTCTGTGGTACGAAGTGTGGTCCAATTATGAGATCTCTGAGCAGTCCTGTCCAGACGTTCAACAGATAATGCTGCTGATGTGATACTTGTGTCGTATTACGAATGACATCAGCCCAAATGTGGCAGTTATGGTAGTTAAAAATACTGTCACAGATAAATCCAGCCTCATCCATGAACAGAATACTGCATACAAACAGCAGATTCAGGGTACACTGTTGTTGCACCCACTGGCAGAAATTCTCTCTAGGAGGGAAGCCTGCATTGTTGAGGGCTTGCAATCGCTGGAGATGATTTGGATAGAGTACTTGCCGATGTAAAATCTGCCACATGCTGCTATGACTCAGGACACACTTTTGAGTAGCAATCCTCCTTGTTGAAGTACTCGGCCATTCATGTACAATGCATAACACCCCTTCCTCAACATCAGTTATTATGGATCTGAGATGACCTTCTTGCACATTGTGGGTGAAATGCCCTCTTTCTCTAAGGCACTGGTGCAACCAGCTATATGTAAGCCTGTTGGGCTGCCTGTGGAGAGGAAAAGCTGCTTCAACCATGCAGCCTCAAGTGCACTGCCATTCACTTTGCCATACATGAAGTGCATGTCAGTGTACTCTTCATTGGAGTAACCACTGTCCATGTTACCTCCACGTTCATAACTGATTGTGAAGCCGATATGGCACAATGCAAGGCGGAGGGGGAGGGGGGGGGGGGGGAGTAGTTGTGCAAGCATAAACAAACAGATAGTCAATGTCGATTCCAAACCTTAAGACACCAACTACATACTGCAGTACCCAGGTATATTTCCAGTTGGTTCCCATATCAAATTACTGTGATACCTTGGCAACAGTTGATTTGTGGGCCCATTTTTATTGGAGCTTTTTAGCTACTTTTGGCCTGTACTTTCCATGTGTGAATTATTGACCATCACTTCTGAAACACCCTATATATTGATAGACCCTTCTAGGAAGGTACATTTTCAACAATGTAGGAAAAGGCAGATTGCTTCTTACCATAAAGACGACACATTAAGTTGCAGACAGGCACGACTGAAACACACTTCCATATTGCTTTCGGCCATAGCCTCCTTCAGTAAAGAGAGACACAAACACAACAGACAATCTCTCTCTCTCACACGCGCACGCACGCACACACACACACACACACACACACACACAAAAGCAGGCACACCTCACGCACATACAACCGCCACTCCACCATCTTGGACCGGAATGCAACATAAAGTGGGATGCAAGCAGCAATCTGGAGGGGATAGGTGAGGGGGAGGGAAGGGTAGTAGTGTATGGCAGGGGGAGAGAGACAAATGCTGTCTGGTGGCGTGTGCAGGGACTAGACTGCCAACAGGCATGGCGTCAGGAGGTTGAGGGGCAGGGAGGTGGGAAAAAAAGGAACAAAAAAGGAGAGGAGCGGGCAAAGATGGATGGATGCATTGGAAGAGGGCTGCTCTTCTTTGGATCTTCTCTATTTACTCTATCTGTCCTATCTGGTATGGATCCCAAACTGACAAGCAGTACTCAAATATTGGTTTAATGAGTGTTTTGTAGCTACTTCCACTGTTTCCAGAATGAAATTTTCACTCCCCAGCAGAGTGTGCACTGACATGAAACTTCCTGGCAGATAAAAGCTGTGTGCCGGACTTTTATGCATTATGAAAAAATGTTCATGGAGAACATGATGTTGGCCACCCAGTAATGTTTACAAATATTACATGGTTAAGTTTCTTGACACCAGGGCACTCTACTCAGCAGATTTGAACTCATAAACGTATAAAAATTGGAATAATCTGTGCCATATCTCCCGCCACTGTCAAGCTTTACTTGGTGTGGTGGCTGAGAGGTGTAACTAGGTTCATTCGAATGAAGATATCATGATCAATCACAACCATTTACAAACCATCTCTACTGTGCACGAGCAGTTTCGTGATTTGTTGCGATCATCGTGACACCTTTGTCAAACGATATTCAGCGCGTTTCAGCATTTGGTCACTTGGAGTGCTAGTTGACACAGTCATACACTTTGCATTTTTGGTCACTTGGAGTGCTAGTTGACACAGTCATACACTTTGCATTGCTCAAATGCTTTTAGTTTAGTCCTGGTTACATTTTTTTTTTATGCTGAGCAAACCAATTTTGAGAATTTATTCTCATTGTCAAGTGCAGTATTTACTTATGTATTTTTTGTGATGTTACACAAACAAGCAATGTGAATGATTTTTGTGTTGTTTGGTTTTCTACATAACTGAGAAGGCACAGTACCTGATAACCTCAAAAAGACGACTACAGTGCAAGAGGCACAGAAAACACACATTTGAACACCACACTTACATACATATTTGCACTTGACAATGAGAAAAAATTCTCAAAACGTGTCATGCTAAGCATGAAAAAATACGTTACTAGTGCAGTATTTCATTATTTAAATAATGAATGACAGCTGCAGGCTTTCAAAAACATTGATTATCACGTATGAAATTGAGTCAAACATTCCTATTTCCCAGACAGTTTTCAGTTCCAGTTACATCAGCGGTTTTTATTAGATAATAAACCTTTATTAGACAATAAACAAGTCCCTAACAAGTCTTTCAAACTGTGTTATGTACATATATCATATACTAAGTGCGAAAATGTGACAGGGTAACCTATACATATCTTTTACAGCTCAAAACATTATTTCTCACATTTTACATTTTTCTGCATTTTACACCACTTTTCGAAGTCCCTTGAAAAGTGTAAAAGCAGGGTTTCACTGTATTTACTGGAGACCAAAGTGCTCCGGTGGCTAGTAGTCATCATCTAAACAGTGTGTTGATTCTATGTTCTGAGATTCAAGTTGCCAGTAGCGATAGTGATACAAGCAAGTTGCAGGGGATTGTGGCCTGGATGAAAGAATATTTGGAGTTATGGACTATGGGAACAAAGGAAATGGCTTCAGGACATGACCAAGTAATTCTGCATCTGCACTTCATAGTATAAATATCGGCTAAACAAATAAAAGTATGGAACTTAAAATCCAACAACTTATAATCCTTATTATTTGTGGCAATAAACTGCACGTGAAAGAGGGAGGGGTGAGTTTCAGGCCTTAGCATCGTAATAAACACGAAAATTAAAAATAAGATTACAGATATTTAAGGAATGAAGAAAAGTCAGCCAGAATAGCAAGACTATTTTCAAAATAAACTAAGGATACTCTATGGATATCACTCAAGTCTAAGCACCAAATCACTTGCTTCCTGATTAGAGTGTAGAAGACCTATACAAAATGTTTCACAAGCTACTAAGTAACAGCAACTCCCTTCCCACAGCAACTCACTTCTCACACTGATGATGGGAATTTAAATGCAATAGTACGATAAAAACAATAGATTGGTCCTTCTGTAGGGAACATTGTGTATGATACAAAAAATAATGAAGATTTCACCTAGTAGAAATTTATAAGAACAAGATGTTTATGCTTAACTCATTCTTCCAGAATAAAATAAATAGAAAATGGACATAACAATGAGAAAATTGAACTAAAAAATAAACTGATTATATTTTATCAAACAATTAAGAAATTGCAGGATGTGATGGTCCAAAACCACTTATGAAATTTGAGTGAACATAGATTCTTAAGATGCAGAGTAAAAATAGAAACAATAAGTCTGAAATGTAGATTACCACAATTTAGTTAGCAGCAGAAAGGTACAAATTAAGCAACAAACTTGACATCTTAGGAAATGAAGGGTAAAAAGTATTAGACATAAGAGGTAATATTTCACAAAGATATTAATGCAAACAGAAAATGAAGTTCCATATACAAAGTCAGGGGCAGCTGTTAATGCAACAGTTTCGAGTAAACAGGAATAGGAATGTGACAGAATATGTCGAATTAAACAAAATCATTCAGAATTTTTTGAGATCGTTCTAGAAGAACCAATGAAAATATGTTATGAGAAATAACTGAAAACAATATGAGCATAAAGAAAACATACCAGAAATTTGTGTTGGGTAGACGCCATATATTATTAAGTTAAAATCCCAGGCAACAGAGTAACAAGTAACAAAGGGATAATTCTACAAGCATTCCAAGACTACTGTAAAAGTTAATGTAGTACAAAAATTAAGAAACAAAGGAGTTAATAATGAAAATAAAGACATCACAGATGTAATTCCAGATGAGATGTATAAATCAAGGCAAGGTATGAGGATAGAAAGGTGCCTGGAGATGATAGTGTTTCAGTATAAATGGTTAAATGCAAGGGAAATCAATACAAAAGAAATTTAAAAAGTGTTTATGGAATGTCTGTGGAGGATCAATTTTCCAAAACTGGGGCAATTTTATATTTGGCAAGAAAGTAGACAGGCAAGACATCAAAAAACTACATAAATGTCAGCCTCCTCTCAGTAATAACAAGATAGTCACTAAATTTATCAGCATCCAAATAGGCTATAATTCATACAGTTTTAGATAGCTTTTGACTCAGTTTCAACTATATCTATACACATTACTAAATTAAAGCCCCTGCCACATTTTTCTCTCTGTATGTGAAGGCTAATCATAGAAACTAATGTTGGGAGTTTGATACAGTTTTCACTGAGAAGGAGAGAGTGTAATATATGTACTGTATCTGTCCAAACAAGGGAAAATCCAGGATGGAATGTAACAATATTATGAGAAGGAAAGTTGCCACTCACCATGAAGAGCCGCAGATAGTCACAACAAAAAGACTGTCACAAATAACCTTTTGGCCAACAAGGCCTTCATAAAACATAGACGACACACACACACACACACACACACACACACACACACACAAATGCAACTCTTCTCACACACCTGACTGCAGCCTCTGGCAACTGAAGCCACACTCAATCAGTTGCCAGAGACTGCAGTCATGTGTGTGTGTGTGTGTGTGTGTGTGTGTGTGTGTGGCAGTCTTTTTGTTACGCCTATCTGCGACTCAGTGTCTCTGCTATATGATGAGTGGTAACTTTCCTATTCACAAAATTATTGTATCTATTCCATATTTAACAGGCATTTGGAGTGACATCTCAAAGGGAATGGAAGCTTGGTCAGCTATAAAGAGTATCTGGTGGGAAAAGCAATAAAGTAAACAGCCATCGTAACTCCAGAGAGCAATGAAGCTTGACTGGAATCTATACAATCTATACGCATACTATAAACTGAAGTCCTTCACTGAGTGAACGCTAACATCTGGAACTACTGTTTGGATTTTGATACAGTTTTCAGTAATAGGTAGACTGATTCATGAAAAAGGCTAGAGACATAATTTATTACCATAATATCAGATAAGATATTTGACTGTAGATGATTGCTACTACTCTTTTGATGCCGGGACAGGTTGCTCATATGTATTGACAGACTTAAAGAAAGAGCACAATGATTCGGTGTATATACCGAAGATAAATTTAGAGGATTAGACTAGTCTGATGGTAGCGGCTATCTTATGCTGCTCTTGGCCCTAAGTGACCTTGCAGCTGTAATTGTATTCCATGGAGTATTTTATCTAGTTGACAATCATGATATATTTCAATATTACTTTTTATTCATGTGACATTTCTGTTTCACGAGAGCACTTTTGCTCAGATGTTTTCAATCATGGTGCAATTCCATGTAATTTTTTTATTCTGATGAAGATTGCCCTAGTGCAATTGAAACCATGGTCAATGGACAAAAATTTTTTTTGGAACTGATGTGGCTGTATATATATCCTGTATTTAAATAGCGTACAGTTGCTGTATCATAGCCAATAAAAATGTTTAAAATTTAGAGGGTTGAAGAGGAGGTAACAAGCTACATGGAATATAAAAAGGTATAAAATTTTGTTCTGATAAAATGACTCTGAAGTAGCATCCCTTGTGTAGGTGGTGATAGTAGACTTTTGAAAACAGAGAAAAGAAAAGCATCTATCAAAATTAAATTTTAGAGACTATTCCACAAAATCTAATGGAGAGATATAATGGATATACATGCTGTTTCACATTAACATAGGCCTTGAATTCCTGTCCACTAAAATTTCAGATATGGAGTAAGAACTGAAAAAAACTGAAAGCTAATGTGACCACATATAAAATTCAATATGCTTTACAAATTGCTTCTGACTGGATACATAACTTGTGTTCCAATTTGTCTCTCCTGTATCTACATTTAACCAAAACAATGTTTCTGATACCATTCAATCAACAACATTATTGCATTACGTAATAGAGACTATTTAACAGTAAGTATTCTTAGATATTTTATAAAAATAACTTACCTGATACTCTGGCAGTGTCTTTGCCATCAAGTATCTCAAACAATGGTGGTTACTTTTATTGTCCAGAGATATTAGTAGCTGCTTCAACCTGTCAATTACATCCTTATTTCAAGGACAGAACAAAACAAATTTATTAGATAAAACAGAAAGATAAATTTCTTAATTGAAAACTGATTCTTTTCTTGTGTGAGGGAGAACTAACGCAGTTTTTCATGAAACCTTTGTGTTTTGCATTGGAGACCTCATTCTTGTTAAATCAGTTAAAAAAGTTTTAATATATTCATAGATTTAAATGTAATGATAAAGTTATCATAACTTGGAAAACACAAACAAAAGAAAGCAATTTTTTGGGAGAAAATGATGAAATGAAGATGTTACATGACATAATACAGCTAGACTCCATCATACAAGATTCAGATAGAATGGTGAGGAAGGATGGGTAGGAGGGGGGATGACAGAAAGGGGGGAGGGGGAGAGAGGTAAGACATGGAGAAAAGAGAAAAGCATGGTTTGAGAATGACAGTAAACCTCATTTACTTACCTCAGTACGCATATCAAAAGATGATCTCACCTAGTAAAAATATATATGAAGAACAATCCAAATGTATGAAATGCCCCAGTAACAAAAGAAAATAAAAGTGATCAGTGTCAAAGAAGACTACTTATGAAGGGAAGTGAGAGATGAGTGGAAAAACAAATAAAGTGCCCGTGACAGATGAGCAACAAGAAAAGTGGGCTATGACTGAAAGTAACGTGAAACTTAAGCTAGTTTTATAATTCAGAGACATCAAAAGTTTCAATAATATCTCATACAAGAGATATTTCAAGTATATACATATTGATTATTTTTACAGTTACAACATATTTTTAAAATTGTAAATTCTATCCAAAATTTTATTTTTAAAAATGTCAGTGGGTACTTCACTTGTAAACTGAATGCACTTGTAGTGGTCCATCCCATTCATGGAAGGAGATGTATCATTTACATCAAATGTAGAGTTCACAGTAAAGAAGTGTGAGATGACAATTACTTTGTAAGCATCTGGCCACACACTGTTGGAACGTATTACTCGTCAGGTACAGGGTCTACCTGCTGGAGAGTATTTGTAATCTCCATGGAGCAAGAAGGAATGAAATAACTCTGGTATCACGGAAGATCTCCAGCACCAAGGTAGATAAATACAATGTATACAGCCAATTGTTGTTTTATGCTATTGACAAGCATGTTAAAGAGACAGTATTGTGAAAAGGAAAGTTGCTACTCACCATATAGTGGAGATGCTCAGTTGCAGATAGGCACAACAAATATGGCTTTCGGTCAGTAAGGCCTTCATCAGAATTAGATGGTAAACACAAACATACACACTTCCGCAAATGTAACTCACATACACGACTGAATCTCAGACAACTGAGACCATACTGCGAGAAGCAGTGCCGGTGCATGATGGGTGTGGCAACTGGGTGGGGGTAAGGAGGAGGCTGGGCAGGGAGAGGGAGGGATAGTAGGGTAGTCGTGGCGGGCAGTGACTTGCTGTTGGGCAGCACGGAGGGACAAGGTGGAAAGAGGATAGGGCAGCTATGTGCAGTCGGGAGGTTAGACAGAAGGAGTGGAGAGATGGGGAGCGGGCAATAGTGGAAAATGAGAGAAGTAAAAAGACAGGGTGTGATGGAGGAATGAGAGCTGTGTAGTGCTGATGAGTAATGAAGGTTGAGACCAGGAGGGTTACAGGAACATAGGATATATTGCAGGGATAGTTTTTTACCTGGTTAATTCAGAAAAGCTGATGTTGGTGTGAAAGATCCATATGGCACGGATTGTGAGGCAGTCATTGAAATGATGTCTGTAATGTCTGGCAGTGTGCTCAGCAACAGGGTGGTACATTTGTTTCCTGGCCACAGTTTGTTGATGGGCATTCATAAGCACAGACAGATTGTTGGTTGTCATGACCACATAGAATGCTGTATAGTGGTTGCAGCTTAGCATGTAGATCACATGCCTTTGATGGGATAGCTGATGTTTGTGACTGGACTGGAGTAGATGGTGTTGGGAGGATTTATAATTTATAGGACAGGTCTTGCATCTAGGTCTATTACAGGGGTATGAGGCATGACGTAAAGGGGTTAGGAGCAGCGGAGAGTTAGTTGAAACCCTGGCAGAGAACATAGTTCAGTTGCTCCAGTCCTGGGTGGTACTGCATTACGAGTTTCCCCTCATAGTACTGTGGCTATGACAACCTGTGGGCATGAATGGCCACCGACAAACTGTGGCCAAGAAACAAGTAGACCACCTTTTTGCTGAGCACGCTGCCAAACATGGCATCTTTAATTTCAATGACTGCTTCACAGTCTGTGCCATATGGATCCTTCCCACCAACACCAGCTTTTCTGATCTGCACAGGTGGGAACTTCCCTGTAATATATCCTATGTTCCCACAATCCTCCTGGCCTCAACCTTCATTAGTCATTGTCCTCTTCCATCCTGCCCCTGCTCTGTTCCCATTCCAGCACTACACAGCCCTCATTCCTCTATCACACCCAGTCTTTTTACTTCTCTCCTTTTCCACTATCCCCCCCCCCCCCCCTCCCCACCTCTCTGCTCCCACTATCTAACCACCCGACTGCACATAGCTGCCCTACCCTCTTTCCACCTCATCCCTCTACACTCCCCAACAACATGTTAATGTCCACCACACATACCCTACTATCCCTCCCCCTCCCCACCACAGCCTCCTCCTTACCCCCACCCAGTCACCACTCCCATCATGCACTGGTGCTGTTCCTCGCAGTCTCGCCTCAGCTGCCTGAGACTGCACTCATGTGTGTGGATGTGTGTGTTTGCCACCTAATTTTGATGAAGGCTTTACTGGCCAAAAGCTGTATTTGTGACAGTATTTTTGTTATGACTGTCTGAAACTCAGCATCTCCACTATACAGTGAGTAGTAATTTTACTTTTCTCAAGATTGTTACATTTGGATTTTCCATTATTTGACATGTTAAAGAGAGGTCTTTGAGACAGTAAAATTAGTTGGTACAAGGAGTACAAACTCCCCATGTAACATGTAACTGTTTATGGATATTTGTGACTATACACAGAGTCAATTGGAACCAAACTACAAGTTATTTAAGTAGAGAAGCAGTGTCTGGTTTTACAGCCAATTCACTTATAGGAATCTGCACAGAAGAAAGAAGTTCAATGCCAAAGAAGAACAGGACACAGCATAGCTTGACCCTGAGGTAAATCAAACGAGTTGCAAGGTTGAACATCTACACCAATATAATGTTGTTGTTGTGGTCTTCAGTCCTGACACTGGTTTGATGCACACTACTCTATCCTGTACAAGCTTCTTCATCTCCCTGTAACCACTGCAACCTACATACTTCTGAATCTGCTTAGTGTATTCATCTCTTGGTCTCCCTCTATGATTTTTACACTCCTTGCTGCCCTCCAATACTAAATTTGTGATCCCTTCATGCCTCAGAACATGTCCTACTGACCAGCCCCTTCTTCTAGTCAAGTTGTGCCACAAACACCTCTTCTCGCCAATTCTATTCAATACCTCCTCATTAATTACATGATCTACCCATCTAATCTTCAGCAGTCTTCTGTAGCACCACATTTAGAAAGCTTCTATTCTCTTCTTGTTCAAACTATTTACCATCCGTGTTTCACTTCCATACATAGCTACACTCCATACAAATACTTTCAGAAACGACTTCCTGACACTTAAATCTGTACTCGATGTTAACAAATTTCTCTTCTTCAGAAACGCTTTCCTTGCCATTGCCAGTCTACATTTTATAGCCTCTCTAATTCGATTGTCATCAGTTATCTTGCTCCCCAAATAGCAAAACTCCTTTACAACTTTAAGTTTCTCATTTCCTAACCAATATAATAAGGGAGTGTTAAGGCAGAGGTGTTAGGTATAGCTGTATGGAGTAACAGGTGTAGAACAGATGTTGCTTAAGCAGTCAAAACATCACCACATAAGCTGAATACAGCAGTCATCAGCCATTTAAATAAATACTCCACAGGACGACTCCTTAATACATCACCAAAGAGAAGATGGATTGCCAAGGGCAACAGGGATCATACAGAACAACGTCGATGCGCCTGGGCTAAGAGCACCTGCCTAAACTGATGAAACATGCAACCATATGTGACATGCCAAGTGCCAGCACTCAGCCAGCAATGTCTGGCCAGCATACACCTTTACAGATTCCTAATCTGTTCAATGTCTAGTCTTCCCATTTTCCTGAATGATGATGAAATGATGAGGCAACACAAACACCCATTATCCGAGCAGAGAAAATCCCCACCCCAGACAGTAATCAAACCTGGGACCCCATGATCCACAGGTAGCAATTCTAGCCACTAGACCAAAAACTGTGGACGTGATACACATAGAGGTGTTAGATCAACAGCACATACCTTGGCTTGGTACGAATGCTGCCACTGAGCATGCATGAAATTCCTGTTTCCTAAAGCAGGCAGCCCCAGCACAGGGTTTGTTTCCATAGCCATGCCTGGATCAACCACAGGAAGAGACAGAATGTTGATTTTGCAAGACCACTTGAGGGCATAGAGCAATGTGGCTGCTTGTGGTGGACACTCTCTCCCACATACCTTTTGTGGAATGGATGCTATCACTGGTCGCCCAACTGTGCCCTCTCTGGCTGAAATATTGCCAGGCCACAGGCATCAATCCCTGGTAGACTTTCTGCATCCCATGCAGAATGCCCAGCCCAAGTACATGTCTGTCTGTGCAAACAGTACCTGTGCCTAGGCATGCATATTCAGCTGACAAGCAAGGTGGGCCCAAAGGATCGCCCACCACTGAGATCAACTCTGGCTGGAACTGCATTTATAACCAATTCCTCTGCTGCCATTGCCTCCAATCCAGATATCTGACACCCATGCAACCACAAACTATGCTGCCAGCCATAGATAGCCCTGTACTGCCCACTCACAGGTACAACTGAATCCCTGTTAGCTCATATGTAAGCACAAAGACAAGTGGGCTGGGGTATTGGAACTCACATACACGGAACCACTCCCAAGCACACAGAACCACTCCCAATGCTCAGACCATTTCTAGCAACTGTTGCACCACCTTATCTGCTTGTCACATTTATGCTGCCAACTCTTTTACCCTTGTAGAAGCACACCAGGCCATTGCAGCAGGCCATTCATGAAGAAGTAATGCCAGCTGGTAAGGAGTGCAGCTATGCCTCCTCTCCTCCCATTCTGGCAATGATACAAAAATCTACATCTATACTCTGCAAACCACCAGGAAGCAAAGGGCGGGGGTATATCCTGTTGTACCAGCTATTACGGCTTCTTCCCATTCCATTCACATATGGTGTGCACAAAGAATGATCGTTTGAAAGCCTCTGTGCATGCAGTAATTATTCTGATCTTATCTTCACGATCCCTGTGTTAGAGATAATTAGGGGACTGTAGTATATTCCTAGTCATCATTTAAAGCCAGTTCTTAAAACTTTGTTAATAGTCTTTCTCGGGATAGTTTAATTTTATCTTAAAAAGAGTTCAGTTTCTTCAGTATCTCTCTGTCACTCTCCTATGGATCAAACAGACCTGTGACCATTTATGCTGCCCTTCTCTGCATACATTCCGTATCCCCTGTTTGTCCTACCTGATAAGGGTTCTACATACTTGAGTGATACACTGGAACTGGTCACATGAGTGATTCGTCAACAGTCTCCTCTGTAGACTGATTGCATTTCCCCAGTACTCTACCAATAAATGGAAGTCTACCACCTGCTGAGGATATGTGATCATTCGACTTCATACCTCTATTAACTGTTATACCCAGGTATCCGATGAGTTGGCCAACTCCAACAATGACTCACTGATATTACAATCATAGGATACTATGTTTTTTGTTTAGAGAAGAGCACAAGTTTACATTTTTGAACAGTTCAAGCAAATTGCCAACCTTTGCAAGACTGAAATCTTATCAAGATCTGACTGAATATTTATGCAGTTTCTTTCAGATAATACTTCATTACAGGTAACTGCATTATCTGCAAAGAATCTGAGGTCTGAGATTACTATCAAATTATCTGCAAGGTCATTAATATACAACATGAACAGCAAGGGTCCCAACACACTTCCCTGGGGCACACCTGAAGTTACTTCTACATCTAACACCCCCAGGGGCTCAGCATTCATTTGCTGGGTACGGGCTTGACAATCCTAGGGTTCCTGAGCTGGGGACTGGTAAGTGCTGCCAGGCCCCTGTCACTGTAGGCTCAGCAACCGCTGTGTGGCACGGCGGTTGAACATTGTATGTCTCAGGGGATTGGGATTTTGGCTTGACCGACCAGATTGCAAGGATGGAATAAACCTCTATAAAAAACCCTCAACCTAAAGGTGTGCTGCACGCTGATGAGACGCATAGCTGTTGAGGTAGAACAGTCGTTAGCGGGCAACCTCTGTGGAACCTGCCGCACCTCAATTGTATAAGGCTTACTCAGGCATGTGGGGCTCTGTCTGAGTGGACCCTTACTTCTTTAGCTGCTCATGGGACCAAAATGGATCCTTCGAAATCTTTTTTTCCGCCTCCCAGTGGAAAGGGTGGGATACTGGAAGGTTCTAACACCCAGTCTATCAAGAGCACTCGTGTAGTCAGTCCAGAATGGATTCTAGTCCTCAGAATACGTTTCTCATAGTGAGATGGAAAGAGGGTATTTTTGAGAAGGTTTCGCCCTTCTACATACAAAAGGGTTTGGAAGGAATCTGTGGATCCTTAAAATCGGTGAAGCATTGCGCAATGGGACCTTGCTAGTGGAATCTTCCAATTCCCTGCAGGCAGCTAACCTTCAAACTGCTAAATGCCTTGGGGAATATGCCATAGACACTGACCTGCACAGCACCTTGAATTATAGCAAAGGTGTTGTGACATGCGCGGGATCTAGTTGACATTCTCAAGGAGGAACTGCAACGTGAGTGGGCACCGGAAGGTATAGCTGACGTGCAACATATCATGAAGAGGGTTGATGGCAGTCTTATCAAATCCGACTCCTTTATTCTGACCTTAAGTAGCACAAACCTTCCTCAGCATGTTAAGGCTGGCTTCCTTCACCTTAGTGCGAGGCCTTATTTCCCGACCCCAACGTGCTCTTTTAAATGCCAGTGTTTTGGGCATACCACCTTAGGGAGTAAAGGTGAAGCAACTTGTGGCAGCGGTGGTAAGGCTGCTCATGAAGGAGGTGGTTGCTTGTCTCCAGCAAATGTATCAATTGCTCTGGAAACCACTGTGTTTGGAGTAGGGACTGCTGAACCTTTTTACAGGAATGCAAAGTCCAGGAAATAAAAGCAACCAAGCATATCCCCTATGGTGAGACCAAAAAGACCTACAAGTTGATGCAACCTCCCACATTTGCTACATCTTTTGCATCAATGGTTCAGAAGCCTACTCCAAAAGTGAATGCCTCTACACATGCGGAGGTGGTGGTGTTGGCACTAACACCTGCAATTGTCAGTGTACCTCCAAGACAGTGAGTGTTTCAGAGCCTGTAGCCTCTACTCAAATGGCAGAGGAAGGTATGCCTCCAACAACTGAAGCTATTCAGAAGCCCAGTACAGCCATTACCACTACCATGTCGGCTCCACCAAAGTCCACCAAACTGCAAAAAGCTCCTATAAAGCAGCAACAGCTGGTCAAATCATGTGATAAACCGTCTGACCATGTCGATGTCATTTTACATTATGCTTCATCTGACTCTTCCCCAGACTGATGGAGTATGACGTATGTGTGGGGCAATCATCTCTTCCCACGACTGCCTCTCCACCTGCTACAGTCTCCCCACCCCGCTGGAAAGACAGGACGAAGGTGCTACCCCAGTCATAGATGGCTCCCATACTTAAGTGGAACTTACAGGGGTTCAGGATATATGTGGAGGAACTTTGTGTACTGTCTCAGGGTCAACCACTGAGTCTGTGTCTCCAGGAGACTTATTTCCATCCATCATATACCCCTGAGCTACAAGGCTATACACTCCACAAAAAGGACGACCTGCATGGAGAGAGAGCTATAGGAGACATAGGTATTTTCATCAGGATGGACTACCACTCCTCGCCTTTCTCACTTACGACGACTTTACAAGCTGTTGCTGTGTCCGTCCACATGCATCATCCATTGACTATATGTTCCCTTTACTTGCCCCAACATGATGCACTTGATGAAGAGGCCCTCACCGACTTGTTACACAGCTCCCCAAGCCATTCATCACCTGTCATGATTTTAATGCCCACAATGTGCTTTGGGGCTCTGTAATTACCTGTCTCGGGGGTAGAGCAATTGAGAGGCTTCTCCTGTCACCCTGTGCATACTTGCTAAATTTGGGACAGAGCACTCACTTCTGCACAGCGACTGGGTCATTCTCTCCCACTGATCTCCTGCTTTGCTCCCCAGCTCTTGCCCACAGTGCTCAATGAGAAGTGGCTGTTAACTTGCATGGAAGCGATCACTTCCCAATCTGGATTCACCTGCCAGATGGCGGGGGCCTAGAAAGGAAACCGCCACGATGGTTGCTCCATAGATCCAACTGGACACTTCATAGCCAGTTGGCCCAGTTCGAACACTGTGCGAATATCAAGGCACGGGTGGACCATATTACCAAAATGGTCCACCATGCCACTGCGGCATCCATTCCACAGTCCACAGGCCACCAGAAGAGGCAACCTGTCCCTTGGTGGAGTGTCGAATGCTCATCTGCAATCAGGAGCAGTCGTGTGGATCTGCATAGGTTCCACAGTCAGTAAACTGCTGAGAATCTTGCATCCTTTCAGATGGCGAAGGCAAAATGTCGCCAAATTATTCAAGAAAGGAAGAAGAGGTCGTGGCAACAGTTCTTGAACACCATTAATCATTCAACCAAAAGTTCCATTGTGTGGGAAACCATCAGGGGAATTACTGGGAGAGGAGGGAGGTGCCCCATGGCTGCTGTAATGAATAACAGTACTTTCCATGTGCATCCATGAGACACTGCCCACACTATGGCAGTGTATTTTGCCACAGTTACTGCAACAGCCAGTCAAGGTCTGGGTTTCCAGCACCATAGAGCTATTTGGCCACCCTCGGCCAACTGTTCTTCTTTTCCGACCCTGACGCTATTAGGTTTCGAGGGCTAGGGGTCTTTCATTTCCAACCTATACTTCTACAGAGCCGAATATCTCCCGGGATAAGGAGATTACCTTCTATCAAGTGCCAATGGCCTTCTAGGAGGGCGGATGAGCGGCTAGAAGGAAGGGCACTCTCTTGTCCTTGGGGCGGGAAACTGCTCCTAAAGGCGGAGGAGCCACAAGGTGGCCAACGGCATAGAATGGAGAAGGCAACGGGAAACCACTCCATTAAAGACCCGGGCGGGTATCGCAAGTATCAACAGCTTATGATGGAAAGCTCTTTGGTTAAATTCTCCGGAGGTAAAATAGTCCCCCATTCGGATCTCCGGGCGGGGACAACTAAAGAGATACCGAAATCCACAAGCATTAATGTAAGAAGGATAGCAAATTGGAACGTCAACTAACTTCTTAAATGTGGTAAACTGGAAAACTTGAAAATGGAACGAATGGATGTTGATGTACTGGGAGTCTTGAAATGAGATGGCCGAATGCTGGCGACTTTTGGTCAGGGGATTACAGAATCATGCACACTGGAACAGCTTAAGACAATCCCGGGATTGCAGGAGTGGCAAGTATCCTCAATAAAGAGATGGGGTTCAGAGTAAAAGGATTTGTTCAACATAGTGAGAGGATAATTTATGTCAGACTGGAAACTAAACCAAGAGACACAATCATAATCCAAGTATACATGCCAACTACAAGGCACGAGGATGATGAAATCGACATGACGTATGACTACCTTGAAGAAGTAATTGGCAGAATTAAAGGAGCTGAAAACCTTGTCATCATGGGAGATATGAATGCCGTTGTTGGGGAAGGTAAAGAAGAGGATGTGGGAGGGAATTTTGGATTAGGATTAAGAAATGAAACAGGGGATAAACTTGTAGAATTCTGCCAAAGAAATAAACTTTGCATTACAAATACCTTCTTTAATCATCATCCAAGAAAGCAAATATTTAAAAAGCAAGTTAAGGACAGCAGAGCATATCCAGGCTGCGATGTGGAAAGTGACCACATACTCGTTATGATGATGACTGAACTAAAATTCAAGAACATTAAAAAAAGAAGTACATGTAAATGGGATTTGACAAACCTGAAAAATGAAAATACACTGAAGCACTATCAACTAGAAACAGACAGGAAAACAAATACAGAGGGCTGCAATGACATCCAAAGCAGGTGGGAAAAAATAAAAACTGGTATTTTAGAATCAGCAGAAGAAGTATAGGAAAAGAAAGGACAGAGAAAAGGAAGGAATGGATCACTAATGACCTACTAAATACGATGGAAGAAAGAAGGAAATTAAAAAATTCTGTGAAGAAGGAAGACCAAGAAAAATACAAGAGTCTCAAAAACAGAATCAACAGAGAGGCAAAGCAAGCAAGAGAAAAATACCTTGATGATCTCTGTATTTCAGTTGAGGACAACATGAGAAAGGGAAATATTGACAAGGCCTATAAATGTGTGAGACATTGCTTTGGGGACAGAAGAAACAAGTGTAGGGCTGTGATGGATGAAAATGGAAATATGTTGGATGACGATGATGAAGTTGCAAGAAGATGGAAACAATATACAGGAAAATTGTACAGCGGAGTGTCTGAAAACATCATGGAAGAAGAAATAGAAGTAGATGCACACAACATAGGTGAAACTATATTAAAGGAAGAGTTTCAACTAGCTTTGAAAAAATTGAAAAACAACAAATCGCCTGGTAGAGACAATATCCCAGCCAAACTTTTGAAATCTGGAGGAGCAAAACTGAATCAGGAGTTGTATAATCTTGTTTTCAACATGTACGAGCAGGGTAAAATTCCTACAGACTTTGAGAAAAACATTATGATCCCCATTCCAAAGAAGGCAAATGCTACAAGATGTGAAAATTATAGGACGCTCAGCCTAGTTACTCACACTTCTAAAATAGTAACCTCAATTATCCTAAAATGCATAGAACAGAAAGTTGAAGCTACACTCTCTGAAGACCAGTTTGGATTCTGGAAAGATAGAGGAACCAGAGAAGCAATACTTGCTCTAAAACTAATAATAGAGAAACGACTAGATAAGAACCTGACAACATGCATAGCTTTTTTAGATGTAGAGAAAAGCCTTTGAAAATGTTAAATGGGATAAGATGTTTGAGGTACTCAAAAAAGTAGGAATAGACTATAAATATAGAAAAATGATATGGAACCTGTACAAAAACGAGACAGCAGTTCTCCGTGGACGGACAAAACAAGAAGAGATGCAGATACGAAAAGGTGTCTGACAAGGTTGAGCACTATCCCCTGTTATCTTTAACCTATACAATGGAGAGGCACTGAAAAAAGTAAGGGAAAATTCACAGACAGGTGTAGTAGTTCATGGCCAACGAATAGATATGATAAGATACGCCGATGATATAGCTGTCCTGGTTGAAAGTGAAGAAGATCTTGTAGTCCTACTGAATAGAATGGATAAAGTTATGGGGGTAAGAATATAATATGAGAATTAATAAAGCAAAAACAAAAGTAATGGCAAGCGACAAAAAAGATCAAGTGAAAGTCCAAGTTCATGTAGGCAATGAACTGCTTGAACAAATTGATAAATTTACTTATCTGGGCAGTAATAATACCTGGGATGGAAGGAGCAGGGCAGAAGTGAGAAGTAGAATTGCTCAAGAAAAGGCCACTTTTAGCAAGAAGAAAAACATCTTAACATCCAAGAGCATCAGCCTTGAAATCAGGAAAAGATTTTTGAAATCATATGTGTGGAGTGTGGCATGCTATGGGTGTGAAACACGGACTCTCAGGACAGAGCAAGACCAGAAGCTAAATTCTTTTGAAATGTGGTGCTATAGACATAAGCTCAAAATAAAATGTATCGACAAGTTCACAAACGAAGTGGTTCTGGAAAGAGCAGGTGAGAAGAGAAGCTTCTGGAGTTAAAAGAAGAGTGCAATTTACAGGCCATCTATTAAGACATAAAGGACTCCTGAACACAGTCATAGAGGGATATGTCGAGGGAAAAAGGCCAAGAGGAAGACCACGACTGAGGTACATGGATCAAATCGTGAAAGATGTGGGATGTAACACCTATAAAGAAATGAAGAGAAAAGCTGAAAGACGCACAGAATGGTGACAAGCTGCCATTGTAGTTGTTGCAAATCAATCCTTGGATTGACCACTACGGAAGAAGAGAGCGGTTGCTGAGAGGTGTAATTTGGACTTCTAGTCCACCTCTAATGAAGTTTACAAATGCCCATTCTCCATGTGGGAGCCGGATCCTGCATTGTCTGTGGCTTGTAACACATCCCCTGGTCATGACAGGATCCATTACAGTACGCTACAGCACCTGACAAGGTGCAAGAAAGATATCCTCCTCACACTTTTTAATGCCATTTGGGTGTCAGGCCACTTTCCTGACTCATGGCATGAGGCAGTTTTAATTCCTTTTTTAAAACCTGGGAACGACCTCACATGCCCAAGTAGTTACTGTAGTGTTACCCTCACTAGTTGCATGGGAAAGACCTCAGAGCGGATGGTCAACTGCCACCTTGTCTGGATCTTAGAATCCCCGCAACTTCTTAGTTGCTTTCAGTGTGGGTTCAGGAGGTTTTGTTCCACCTTTGATAACCTCGAGAAGCCCTACGATATTACTTGGAGGTGTCTCATCCTGGAGCAGCTTCACGAATGGGGTTTTCATGGTTGTCTTCCCATTTTTATTCAGTCTTTCTTCTCGCCACGATATTTTAGATACCGAGTTGGTGATGTCCTGTCTGATTGCTTTGAGCACGAGAACGGTGTCCCTCAAGGTAGCGTTTGAAGTGTGACTGTCTTTGCCACAGCTATTAATAGTATTATGTCAGGAGTGCAAAGTCCTGTCCAGTGTTCTTTGTTTGTAGATGACTTCTCTGTGTTTTTCTCCTCCTCCAGCCTTGCCACGACAACACGTCAGTTGCAACTCACTCTTCAATGTTTGGATGAATGGGCACATAGAGTGGTTTTAAGTTTTCCACCGAGAAGTCCATGAGTGTTCTTTTTCACTGTTCCCATTCAATTTTATCATTTTCCTGAGTTGAGGATGAGGGACACTGCCCTTACTTTCTAAGACACAGTGAGGTTTCTGGAGCCCATTTTTTACTCTAGGTTTACGTGGTTATCACATCTCAGAGACCCGAAACAACTGTTATTTAAGACCTTAAGTATTTTAAAATATCTTAGCCACAGTACATGGGGAACAGACAGGACTTGCCTGCTTCAGTTTTACAGGGCATTTGTGCGATCTCGGCTCAATTATGGGTGCATCGTGTATGGATCTGCAAGACCTTCTTATTTAAAGATGTTGGACGCTGTGCACCATGTAGGGGTTAGGCTGGCCACTGGGGCATTCAGAAAAAGCCCCATACCAAGACTCCAGGCAGAGGCTGGTTAACCACCCCTTCATACGCGGCGACGGCTACTCATGGTGTGCCAGGCATATAAAATTATGTCCACACTATACACACCTGCATACCATACCATTACTCAGCTTCCTCTGGCACAACTTTTTCATAACCGGCAACAAGCATCGAGGTCCAATGGGATTCGCGCACAGGATTGCCTTTCTCAGATGGATATGGCTGGTCTAAATATTTTACATCGAAGTTGGAGCTGATTTCCACGTTAGCTCCTCCAGAGACCCAGACTAATTGTAGATTTGACTAATTTTAAGAAAAATAGTACGCCAGATTTTACATTCCAATCCCTGTTTTCTAACATTTTAGATGTGCATCACGGTTTTACCATTGTTTACACAAATGGATCAAAAATAAGGGAATTTCCTTGGGTGTTCTGTAGTGTTCCCTGATCATGTCACCAGGATTCGCCTGCCTGTTGAATATACCATTTTTGCAGCAGAGTTCCACGTGATCCTAAAGGCACTGGAGCAGATGAATTGTATTCGGGGCAATTGGTTTCACATCTGCTCCAATTCCCTTAGTGCCTTACAATCGTTGCAGAATCTGTACCCAGCTGAGGAGTAGGTCCAGCTGATATATGACCAACTGTACTTGCTCCAACAGTGGGGTAAAAAGGTGTCATTCTGCTGGGTGCCAGGTCATGTCGGAATATGGGGCAATGAAAAGGCCGATCAGGCTGCCAAGGAGACCTGCAGAGAGCAGGATGTGGCGCAGTGTCCTTGCAGTCTGTCATTTCTGCACTCCACAGGAAGTGCATGCAGTTGTGGGGGGAAGAATGGCTGGCAGTGATGGCCAATAAGCTGCGACTGGTGAAGTCAAAAACTCGGCAATGGTGTTCCTCCAGCTGGTTGCTCAGGTGGGATGAAGTGACCCTCAAGCATCTTCGGATTGGGCACTGTCCTCTCACACATATCTTTCTCTTACGGCGGGATGATTCCCTGTTTCGTGATGCTTGCGGTGTGCACATCTTTGTCCGCCACATTTTAACGGAATGCATTTTAAACCATGATGCAAGTCCAAAAGCAAAAATTGGTGGGGATCTGCCCTCTATTTTAGCTGATGATGAGACGTGTGTAACTATGGTTTTAAAGTTTTGCGATATTTCTGGATGGCCTAAGCTTTTATTCCAGAGGTTTTAGTGTATTGCAGAGTGGCTGGCTCCTCCCTTTTTTCCTTGTGGTCAGCCAGCCACTGCCATCTGCTATATTGTTTTAGCTCCTTCAACCACTTTCTTTCTGTGCTGTCCATGTTTTACTGTTGACACCATGCTTCGTCCCATGCTTTGGTGTGAGTACACAAATAGTTTTCCAACTTTTGTTACCTGTGTTTTACGTTTTGTTTTATCTTAATGTTCTGGGTATTTTCTTGACACTCAACTCAATCTGTTTTTAAGCGGGCTCTGAAGATGTTGCCATTGAGTGCCCATACAAACCTCTCCATCCATCCTCTACATCTAACAATTACTCTCCATCCAAAATAACATGCTGCATCCTCCCTACCAAATAACCCTCAATCCAATCACAAATTTCACTTGATACCCCACATGATCATTATTTTCACAATAATGGTAGGTGTAGTACAGAGTACAATGCTTTTTCGGAAGTCAAGAAATTCTACCTGACTGCCTTCATCCAAAGATTTTAGAATGTCATTTGAGAAAAGTTCGAGTTGGGTTTCACATGACTGATGTTTTTGGAATCCATGCTGGTTGGCATTGAGGGGGTCATTCTGTTCAAGATATCTGATTATCTTTGAGCTCAGAATATGACTAAAGATCTACAACAAATCAATGTCAATGATACTGGATGGTAGTTTTGTGGATCACTTCTACCACCCTTTGTGTAGACAGGTGTGACTAGTGCTTTTTTTCCAAGAACTGGGCAAGGTTTTTCATTCAAGAGATCTATGATAGATTATAGTTACTAAAGGGGCTAATTGAGCTGCAAATACAGTACAGAATCTAATAGGGATTCCGTTGGGCCCTGGAGTTCTGTTCAATTTTAACAATTTCAGCTGTTTCTCAACAACACTGATACTAATACTTATTTCACTAATCTTTTCAGTGCTATGAGGATCAAATTGGGGCAGTTCTCCTGGGTTTTCCTTTTTAAAGGAACATTTGAAAATGGACTTGAGTATTTCAGCTTTTGCTTTGCTACAATCAGTTTTAGGTTCTGCTGCATCCGTTAGGGACCTATCTCATTTGCTAGGGACTGGACACTAAATGCAATGCTACCAACAGCCTTTAAATATGACTACAATTTTTTTGGGTATTGTGAAACACTATTGTTATTGCCCCTATATACTGGTTACAGGGGGTAGAGATTTCATATCCCCAAGTACAGCTGATATGAAGAGCAGTGGTGACACAGAGATGTTACAAGCCACAAGTATGAGAGCTGCTGTTGCCAGCTGCAAAGGGTGAAACCAGCATGTCATGGATCTAATCCAGGAAGTGGACAGCCTTAGCACTTGTCCCATGCTGTATTAAGTATAAAGTCAATTGTCATATTGCTACATTGTGACAAAGTAAGCTAGGATAATTTTAATTCCCCTCTTGTTTTACCATGTGCCTCCTTAAATTCATTTTGTTACTCTGAACTATTTACCATTAACATACTTGAGCACAATCTGCATTTTCATAAAAGAGAAAGACTGGCCCTCAGTTTTTCAGTTTTAAAGGCTGTAACACCAGATCTAATTTTGTGCTTAGTTTTATGTATGTAATTGATTTTCTGATTTATTTTGACTATTACTAATTAGTATCTTTCATTACAGGGCAAATCAGTAATTGTTTCATAACTTAAATTCTATTGTTGACGTATAAACAAATATAAATTCTGTAATAATTGTAAACATTTACAAGATTAAATGCTAGTATTCTTAAAGTATCTATTTGACTCTAGTCGGAAACATGTTAACAAGGCCAGCCCTTAATTAATTCCAAAGTAATTAACAGTTTTGTCCAAAGTATTGTTTGCATACTTATATTTGTTAATTTCAAGATATAAACAAATAAATCGGCCTAACCCTTGTAGCGGAAGAAACTGTTAAAAGGAATGAATTTTTCAATGTATTCAGTTAATTTAACGAGTTACATTAGAGAAATTTGTTAACATCGAGTATAGATTTAAGTGTCAGGAAGTCATTTCTGAAAGTATTTGTATGGAGTGTAGCCATGTATGGAAGTGAAACATGGATGATAAATAGTTTGGACAAGAAGAGAATAGAAGCTTTCGAAATGTGGTGCTACAGAAGAATGCTGAAGATTAAATGGGTAGATCACATAACTAATGAGGAAGTATTGAACAGGATTGGGGAGAAGAGAAGTTTGTGGCACAACTTGACCAGAAGAAGGGATCGGTTGGTAGGACATGTTCTGAGGCATCAAGGGATCACCAATTTAGTATTGGAGGGCAGCATGGAGGGTAAAAATCGTAGAGGGAGACCAAGAGATGACTACACTAAGCAGATTCAGAAGGATGTAGGTTGCAGTAGGTACTGGGAGATGAAGAAGCTTGCACAGGATAGAGTAGCATGGAGAGCTGCATCAAACCAGTCTCAGGACTGAAGACCACAACAACAACAACAACATTTTAATTGTAATTTCTGTAAATTTAATTCTGAACAATGTGTAGTTTCGACCCCTATTATCGTAAGGATATCTAAGGGTCTGATTTTTGGTCACAGGACAGTCAGTCCACAGCAGAGTTTCAGTCGAGAAACCTGTGCTTGTTATTACAACAACAATGCTTCAAATTAATCATGAAATGAGTGTTAAACAATTAGGCATTTTGTAAAAACCAGTGACATTGACTGCTCCATACGTACCTGATTATTCTTCAAGAACTGTGAACTTTGTGGTTAAGTTTTACTGCTCATAGAGGTTCAACAAGAAACTATTGTAGCAGTATGTAGAGTTTCGTTTGCAAACTATTAATGAGGCTTATGGAAAGTTTAAAGAATAGTGCATTGGCCATACACATCTAACTGTGCATTATTGGGGGATTGTGCAAAATGAAAATTAAAGTACTGTAAAAACGTAACTGTGCATCTATCGGCTACATCATTTAAAGTAGTCAGTGTCGGAATCCACAACCCATTTTTCAGCCAGTGTCGCAACACAGTATGAAGACACCAAGGACAATCAACAATCAACAAACAAAATAAATAAAACCAGATGGGACCGCCACATGTGGTGCCCCGGGTGAGGATTACTGTACATAAGGATAATAAACTAAAACTCACAAAAAATCGATAGTGAAGAGAAGATATGCTATTGCCAATCAGCACTGGGATTTCATAACGATGAAGGTGCAGCAGCCAATCCACGAGCAGGTTCTATGGAAGCAGCCCTTGAGTAGAGGAGCAGCCAAGCAGCACACAGGTGAACACAGTGGATCAGAGATAAGCAAGACACATCACCAAGAGAATTACAACGCGCAGTAGACAATGGACCAAGAGGACAACCACAGCACCGGACCAGTAATTAAAAACAAGGTAATTCACTGCAAAAGCTGTTTTGTATTAAGTGATCCATAATGAGTGACTTTAATGAACAAGACAGTGTGACAGACGACAAAGCTGTACAGGTTAAGTTGTCAAATGAACAGGAGGACGTAAGTGTGACTGGTTCTGTAGACACTGACTATTCCAAATCAAACATGAATGTAACTATGAAGGATGGGGATGGAAGCCCTATTGTAAAGAGCAAAATGGAGGAAAACAGTCCTGAAGTGGATGAGGTCGTTAAGGTTAGTAGTGAAAGTCAACAAGGGAAAAAGTGTACGACAGACGAAAATTTTGCAATAATGTTAAGGCAAATTATGAGTAACATGGAAAGTAATATAATGAATAGGATGAAAAGTAATATGAATAGGATGGAAAGTAGTATGAAAGAAGACATTAGCAGGATGGATAATAACATTAGTAGTATGAAAAAAGACTTTAGCAGGGTGGAAAACAAAATGGGTAGCATTAGAACTGACAAGCTTAACTTAAAAGATGAACTGAGGAAAGAAATTAAAAAGGAATTTAAGATAGTTAGAGCTAATATTTCAGAATTAAATAAGACTTCGATGCGGTAGTTAAAAATTGTGATAATACTAATGAGAAATTAACGTCAAGTAGTAAATGTGTAGAAGAGAGAGAGAAACTTTGTGATGACCATAGTTGGATGGTGGAGGTTTTTGATAAACAATGTGCTGAAAGTAGAGTTAAACATGAGAACCAAATCGCTCCCATTAGAAATGATTTAGAGACAGAGGTAGAAACCAAGTGTGCAGTAGTAGTAGTAGTAGTAGTAGTAGTAGAGAAAAAACTGGTAAAAGTAAATGAAAATGTAGATTCAGAAGTGACAGAAATTGAGAAAAAAGTGGAAGAGGTACCAAATCTAGAGCGTGGTGTGGGTGAAAGTATGTCTGAGTTTGTAGTTGTAATGATGATAGCAATGATGGATCCAGTAGTGAAGATAATGGGGTGTTCAAATCTATAATTAATAATGAGGGCAAGTATTAAGTAAAGGAAGTATTGATGAGGATTTGTTGTATGAAGATCATCATATGGTAAGTGAAAAGAAAGTGTGTCAACCTGCAATAAAAGCAAGTGTACATGTTAGTTGTTTACTGGACAGTGGAAGTGATATGAATGGCATGTCACAGGTCTTTTTTGAATCTACTCAGAACACTGATGGTATAATAGTGAGGCATGTTTCTGGAATAAAAATTGTTGGTGCTACTGGTAAGCCATTAAAGAGTGTGAAACAAGAGGTACTATTGAATGTAGAATTGACGGGATAGTTGTTAAAGTGCAATTTGTTGGTGATTCAAAATCTCAGCAGTGATGTAATATTTGTGACTAATTTCTTGTGAAGTTAACAAGTAGGGGGTTCAACTTTCTGTGTTGGATTCATTATGTGGTGATAATGCTTACCCCAGCTGTCTGTCTCATTTTTCATGTTTCCTGCAGACCAGAATGCTGTTACAACAGTCAAGGGGCATGAGAGGGAAGCAGTAGTTGAAAAGAGGATGAGACAGGGTTGTAGCCTCTTTCTGATGTTCTTCAATATGTATTTGAGCAAGTAGAGAAGGAAACAACAGAAAAATCTGGAATAGAAATTAAAATCCAGGGAGAAGTAATAAAAAACTTGAGGTTTGTCAATAACACTGTAATTTTGTCAGAGACAGCAAAGGACTTGAAAGAGCAGTTGAACGGAATGGATAGTGTCTTGAAAGTCCGGAGATATATAATATGAACATCAACAAAAGCAAAACTAGGATAATGAAATGTAGCTGGATCAAATCATATGATGCTAAGGGAATTAGACTATGTACAGACACTTAAAAGCAGTAGATGAATTTTGCTATTTGGGTGGCAAAATACCTGATGACAGCTGAAGTAGAGAGGACATAAAATGTAGACTGGCAACGGCAAGAAAAGCATTTCTAAAGAAAAGAAATTTGTTAAAAGCAGATATAGATTTAAGTGCTAGGAAGTCTTTTCTGCACTCCGGTCGCAGGATCGAATCCTGCCTTGGGCATGGATGTCCATGATGTCCTTAGGTTAGTTAGGTTTAAGTAGTTCTAAGTTCTAGGGAAGTGATGACCTCTGAAGTTAAGTCCCATAGTGCTCAGAGGCATTTGAACCATTTTTAAGTCTTTTCTGAAGGTATTTGTCTGGAGTGTAGTCATGTATGGAGTGAAGATTTTGAAATGTGGTGCTACAAAAGAATGCAGAAGATTAGATGGGTTAATAATGTGACTAATGAGGAGGTGCTGAACAGAACTGGGGAGACAAGGGATTTATGGCAAAACTTGACCAAATGAAGGGAGCGAATGTTGGACACATTCTGAGACATCGAGGGATCACCAATATAGTATTGGAAGAAAGTGGTAAAAAAGGAAGGAGGTGGTAAAAGAATGCAGTAAACAGATCCACAGGGACGTAGGTTGCAGTAGTTCAGAAATGAACAGGCTCGCACAAGATAGAGTAACAAGGACCATCCAACCAGTATTTGGACTGAAGACCACATCGACACGACATCACTCCCCTAGACATAATGAGTGTAATACTAGATTACTTACAGCATGCAATGAGACATCTAGACAAACGTTTTTCCCACGCTCCATATGTGAATAGAATGGGAAAGAACCTTAATAACTTGTACAGTGGGATGTACCTTCTACCATGCACTTCACAGTGGTTTGCTGAGTATAGATACAGATATAGATAAAGATTTGACTGAATCAGTCAGGGGCTTCATCATGGAATTGAAAATACTAGAAAATGACAACATCACGAATGACTGCCCCTGCTCAAATGATCGACTCACAGCTTGGTTCCACTTAGGTCACCAAAATTTCTCTTAACATGTCTGATTAGTTGCTATTGAGAGTGCTTAAGGTTGCCTCCACTGTTTGGCTCTTCTGAAGGGTTTGGGTTGTTTGCAGGCACGGTCTGGAGTGAATGCTATGCTGCAAATCACAAAGAACCATGTCGACCCTTATTTAGAAAATTTAAAATATTAACTCTGCCATCCTTATACATATGTGAGATTATTATATTTTTGTACACCGGACATGAATTATTTGAGGAAAACCATTTTATCCATTCACATGATACCATAAACAAAGACAATTTTATGCTCCCCACCCACTGCCTCTGACTGTATGCCCAGGGACCTCAATAAATGGGAATGAAAATTTGTAATAAATTAAAAGGGAACAAGTTGATGCAGATGAATGTAGGTTTACTTAAAAGAAAGCTATATGAGGTACTGACACTGAAGTGTTATTACTCAGCGGACGAATTCACGCGGGACAAACTGGAAATTTGAGCTGAATACAATGTGTTACATATTCCAAGAAACATCCTTATAGTGTTATTATTTATTATAGTGCTACTATTTATCAATGTAAAAATCATTATAAATTTTTGAAATGTCTCCTGTATGCAAAACAAATGGATTGCAAATGTATGTCATGAGATGAATAAAACACAATTCACAAAAAGTTTCCAAATGACTTTGTTCTGGCCCATGAGTGCCTAGCATAAGCCACTCATTTTATTCTTTCTAGTTATTTATATTTAAGAAGGCCAATCTAATTATTCACATAAACAAGACGTAATACAGATTCATGATTTATTTGTCTTGGTTGATAACCATTTATGTATAAATTTTTCTTTTCCCAAATCAACTACACTCCTGGAAATGGAAAAAAGAACACATTTTCACCGGTGTGTCAGACCCACCATACTTGCTCTGGACACTGCGAGAGGGCTGTACAAGCAATGATCACACGCACGGCACAGCGGACACACCAGGAACGGCGGTGTTGGCCGTCGAATGGCGCTAGCTGCGCAGCATTTTTGCACCGCCGCCGTCAGTGTCAGCCAGTTTGCCGTGGCATACGGAGCTCCATCGCAGTCTTTAACACTGGTAGCATGCCGCGACAGCGTGGACGTGAACCGTATGTGCAGTTGACGGACTTTGAGCGAGGGCGTATAGTGGGCATGCGGGAGGCCGGGTGGACGTACCGCCGAATTGCTCAACACGTGGGGTGTGAGGTCTCCACAGTACATCGATGTTGTCGCCGGTGGTCGGCGGAAGGTGCATGTGCCCGTCGACCTGGGACCGGACCGCAGCGACGCACGGATGCACGCCAAGACCGTAGGATCCTACGCAGCGCCGTAGGGGACCGCACCGCCACTTCCCAGCAAATTAGGGACACTGTTGCTCCTGGGGTATCGGCGAGGACCATTCGCAACCGTCTCCATGAAGCTGGGCTACGGTCCCGCACACCGTTAGGCCGTCTTCCGCTCACGCCCCAACATCGTGCAGCCCGCCTCCAGTGGTGTCGCGACAGGTGTGAATGGATGGGCGAATGGAGACGTGTCGTCTTCAGCGATGAGAGTCGCTTCTGCCTTGGTGCCAATGATGGTCGTATGCGTGTTTGGCGCCGTGCAGGGGAGCGCCACAATCAGGACTGCATACGACCGAGGCACACAGGGCCAACACCCGGCATCATGGTGTAGGGAGCGATCTCCTACACTGGCCGTACACCTCTTGTGATCGTCGAGGGGACACTGAATAGTGCACGGTACATCCAAACCGTCATCGAACCCATCATTCTACCATTCCTAGACCGGCAAGGGAACTTGCTGTTCCAACAGGACAACGCACGTCCGCATGTATCCCGTGCCACCCAACGTGCTCTAGAAGGTGTAAGTCAACTACCCTGGCCAGCGAGATCTCCGGATCCGTCCCCCATTGAGCATGTTTGGGACTGGATGAAGCGTCGTCTCACGCAGTCTGCACGTCCAGCACGAACGCTGGTCCAACTGAGGCGCCAGGTGGAAATGGCATGACAAGCCGTTCCACAGGACTACATCCAGCATCTCTACGATCGTCTCCATGGGAGAGTAGCAGCCTGAATTGCTGCGAAAGGTGGATATACACTGTACTAGTGCCGACATTGTGCATGCTCTGTTGCCTGTGTCTATGTGCCTGTGGTTCTGTCAGTGTGATCATGTGATGTATCTGACCCCAGGAATGTGTCAATAAAGTTTCCCCTTCCTGGGACAATGAATTCACGGTGTTCTTATTTCAATTTCCAGGAGTGTACTTAAGGTCATCTGACATCCATGGAGGATCCTGTTTGTCTACACCATTACTCTCAGTCTCCAGGACCTCTACAGCAATTTTCCTAATCGTTTGTTTAACATTCCCATATTCCCTTTCAACATTGTCATCCTCTGGCACCACTTTTAGTTCACAATCTAATCTTCATTGAAATAAATCGTTAAGCTGAACTGCTTTAGGAGAAAGAGCTTGTACCATCTCTGTTCCAGTTTTTCTTTATCGCCCTGGATAGTCATATGTCCAGTTTTTTATGGTTTTCCCCAACATACATCATCTTTCCAACAGATTCATTCTGGGAACAGAAATGCATCCAAACTGAGAGTTTAATTTGTGGATCACAAATGACAGCAGCATAGAGAACAATCACTGACATGAAGAAAACATCAGTAATCAAAGCAGTAGACCCAGAAAAAGGATTATACAGGTCTTCTAAACTGATGACAGACCCCAGTATACTAGAAATGAAGAAGGTAGGACTGAACATACAGTTCAAAGTATGACCACCATGAGAGGGGAAGTACAGAGCACATTAGCTAAAATGAAGAATGACTGATCACTAGCCCTGGAAATATTCCTGTGGAATTACTGAAAGCTGCAGGCCGCCATTTGAAGAAAAGAATACTACTACACCTTATGAACAACTGCCGTCAATGGACTGAAGTTCCATCAGGATGGAAAAGATCATATATGGTCTCCATTTTCAGGAAGGAAAATAGAAGAGACACTAATTGCAACAGAGGCATCAGTGTGGACTGCACGAAGAGCCGCTTATTTGGCAAAATTATGTATGAGAAAATAGGACATAATGTTGGACACCATATTGGAAAAGAACAGAGTGGGTTCAGACCTCACAGATCCTGAACAGATAACCTCTTTATTTTACAACAGCTAATGGGGAAATTCGTAGCAGTAGGGAAGGAGTTACACATCGTCTTTATAGACTTAGTTAAAGCTTATGACACGTTTCCTAGAGTAAAACTCTGGGAAGCTTTGAAAGATTTAGACATGGATGACCATCTTTTACAGATTATTATTGAAATGTACAGAGATAATAAGGTACAGAGTAAAAGAGGGTCAAAGTTATCAGAACCTATTAATGTCACCAAAGGGCTGAGACAAGGTTGCAGTATGTCATCAATCTTGTTCAGTTTATGTATAGAATTGGCTCTCTGGCAGTGGAAGAACAGCTGTGGAGGAATGGGAATTATTATAAAGATGTACAGCTGTTTTCATTAAGTTTTGCTGGTGATCAAGCTGTTCTAGCACAAGATGAATTCTATATTGAGTTCACCATACAGCATTTAATCAGGAATATGATAAACGGGGACTAAAATGAGTCTGACAAAAATGGAATATCTGGTAGTGAATAGTGACACTATATTTGAAGTTCACATCAGTGACAGAGCAGTTATGAAACAGGTAGAAAAATTTAAATATGTAGGTGTATTTGATGAGTACAACAGAAATTCAGAATGCAACAAAATTCAGAATACAACAAATCAGAAAAGTAACAATGTGCAAGAATTCTTTTTGGTGGGACAAGAACATTACTAATAGCAATAATAACAGAGTGGGAAGTCTAATGTTGAATCTGCTCTATGCTATGGGTCAGAACTAAATGTTGATCTGAAAAGAAGAATAACAGCTGTGTAAATGGATCATTTACAAAGGAGCGCGAGAGTATCAAGAATCATAAGTGAAAGCTCAAAAGAAGGCAGATGAAACACTGCTAGACAGAATTGAAAGAAAATCTCTAAAGTGGTATGGGCATCTGTTGAGAACGCAAGATCATTTATGGCCAAAGAAATTTTTTGAATGGAAACCACCTGGCAGACATAAAAGGGGGAGACCATGATGTTCTTGGAATGTCCAAATCAGTGGAATAACGGAGCATCGCGGGATATACAAGGAGGAGGCACTGAATAGAGAGGCTTGGCGGAAGATGACAGGATTACAACAAAATGTTGTTATTAACTGATCTCTGTGTTAATTAATCCTGTAATAATAATAATAATAATAATAATAAAACAGCTTCACTGATTATGTCATTTTGCTAAACCTCACACAGAAAATAGACACATTTTTCAGTCTATCTAGCTCCTTGTTTTGGTTCTTTATGTAGTATTGCAGTTTACTTGCTTACTAAATTATGTTTGCATATCAGTGCTGTATGCACACACACACACACACACACACACACACACACACACACACACGTGCGCACACACAAACAGACGTACATGTATGTATGTTCAAAATGAGAATAGACATTATATTGTACCTAATAATTACCTGCTTGTTGTGATATAAATTTATGTAAACTGATTTCAGAAAATATTTCAGATCAGCTCCATCACTTCGTGCTAATCCTACAGCTGTCCGTGCATCACATGACTGAGCTATGTTACAGAAATCAGAATCTAAAAAGAAATTAAACACACAGGATTACAAATCATGTAACTGAATGACATTTAGTGAGCACAGAATTTAAAAAGTGGTTGGAAGATACAAAAGACTATTGTGGTTTAAAGTTTCTTCAATAATGAAGTGATTATAAAGAGAGCAAGAAGTTGCCTGGCAGGAATTGGTGACATATTCATTTATGCTCTAGTTGAATCTCTCCGGTGCAATTTCATCATGTGTTACCCCAAAATCTAAACAAAATGTTAAAAGCTTAATGGGCAATTGACTCATTTCACATTGGATTTTTTTCCGCAATACAATTCCCTAGGTGAATTGAATTCAATAGTGCAGAATACACTGACAATTAGTATTTAGAGCCAATAACCTACAGTGATTGAGCAGTGAAACCAATTGTCAATAGCTCATCTGACCATGATGATCAAATGTGCACAATAAAATATACTGACCAGTTATATACAGATCACAGAAGAAAAGTACTGTATCGCAAAATCATAAACATTAATTCGATCACAGTACTTAGAGAGACATTATGGGAAAAACTATGTGGAGAAATTTATCCAGCAGAGTAGATAGAAAATTTAACTGTTTCCAAAACATATCCCTACAACACAATTTGAATCATTATTACACAAAAAATAAATAAAAATAGTGACCCATATGGAACAGAGAATACATCTGACAAAATCACTGGCACTTTCAAACCACAGGCAACCAATATCAGTTTACTTCCTCAAAGTGCTTAAACACTGCACACACTGGTAGTAGTAGCTACATCAGATTCATCTCTGTAAATATTCCATGTGACACTAAAATGCCTAAAAAAGTTCAAAATTCATCAGGCCATTAACTGACTGCCATAGTGACTTTGGTGGCTATGGCAGTATTCCTAGCAGAATTATTACTCTTAAACTATATTCGTAATCAATGACTCAGGACATATTTTCTGACAGGTTTAAGGATAGAGAAGTAACACCAATCTATGAAATTGAAGCTGAGGAAATCAATCATAATTGCAAGTGTATTTTGTGACCTGTCAACATTTGAGGAACTGGACCATGATACAACGATGAGTCATTTATACAGGGTGGAGAAAAATTGTGTCATGTAATTTTAACCCTGGATAGCTGGTGCCAGTAGGAACCAAAATTATTCATGTTGTGTAGGTCGACAAGCACAATTTTTAAAATACGGAAACTTGGTGCCAGATGCTCTGATTTGTCACAGGATTGCCCTGTTGCAGGATGCTCTGGACAATGCATGACCACAAATGGTTTGCCTGCCAGAGATTGTGCTGTATCTAAGACAGCCCACATGCTTGGTGGTTGTGCACCAGCTTTCTGCTCTGGGGGCGAATCCACCATGGTCCGACACATCCATTGAAGTTTCACAATAAGACATACCGGGAAAAACACATCAACAGCTGTTAGTTCACAAACAGAAAGTCTTTTACAAATTGTTTTGGCTCTGAAAAGGGCCTTCTTTGTAGCTAGGACATTGTTTACTTAAAGCAGGTGCTCGAACTGATGACTCTATGACACGACACCAGCTTGGTAACGTCGAACGGCGTTTTGCCGAACTCTTTCAAAGATTCCTGACATTTCCCTGATGTGATTGGCAGTTTGCATCCAGGTGGGTGAACTAGAGCCTTGAAGAATCCCCACAGGAAAAAGTCCGGTGGCATGAGGTCTGGTGATTGCAGGGACAATGTCCTACTAGCACCTCTGCCAATTACGCAGCCATCAAAAAGTTCATTTAAATACCTGCGCACAGCACTACTGTTTCATGCAGCTGCCCGATCATGCTGCAACTACATGAGTAGCCATGTGTCCATGGAAACATCTTCCAGCAGGCTGGGTAGAGTTTCTTGCAAAAATTGAAGGTAATTTTACCCATTAAGTTGAGGAGACAGATGGATTGGCCCTATCAGATGGTCACCCACAATGGATGCCCAAATGTTGAGTGACAATTGTTACTGGTGTCTGTGGACATATGTGACATGGGGATTTCCCCTTGCCCAGTAATGTATGTTTCAATAATTGTAAAGGCCATCCCAATGGAAGGTGCACTTGTCAGTAAACAACACAATGGTGAGGAAGTTAGGACCTCATGCAACACATTGCAGAAACCATCGACAAAACCCTAGCCTGTTTTCATAGTCCGCCACAGGATTTAGGTCTTGGTCAGGGTGTAAACTAAATGGATGCTGGCTGTTAGCCTTCAAAACTTCCCAAACTAGCCAATGAGTGGTCCCCAAGTCATGTCCAACTGCTCGAGTATTTGTCGTATATGCTTCCTTGAAGCACTCGACAAAAGTCTCTTTAAATGAAGCATCCCGTCGTGTTCCAGGTCTTCCAGCATCATCATGCTATCCCACTAATGAGCCTGCTTCACCAAGTCACCAGCTGTAAATGTTTGCGGGTATGGGTGGCGTCTTGCTGGGTACCATTCCTCATACAATCATTGAGCTTCACGCACAATACCGTCAGCTAGTCCATAAACAAAAACCATATTTCATTGTTCTTCAAACGAATACTGTGCCACCATGCTTACTGTATGACTAAATTGCAGGTGACGTGTATGCTCCAAAGCAAGACTTATGTGTGAATGCCTCTGATGTGAGGTGGAGACAAACATCAAGACCTGTTAGACACATGTACATATCATGTCGGGGCAGTGACGGGGCAAGGGACATTTATTTGTATGTATGAACCGACAACCACAGCTCTGCCCGTCAACCAACACATGGCAACAGGGCAATCCAACAGCCAAGTTTCAGTAGTTTAACAATGGTGCTTTGTCGACCTACACAACCTTAGTAATTTTGGTTCCTACCGGCATCAGCTATCCAGGGTTAAAACTTTCTGACACAATTTTTCTCCACCTGGTATGAGCAGAACTCATTATCTGTCTCTCAGTTGAGTTTCTGAAGGATTCTTCACAGAGAAAGTAGTACATGATCTCACAAATGAAGTCCTGGCAAAGCTAAACAAGAAGAGTGACCCCCATGATATATTTAGTGACGTCACAAAAGCCCATATGTGTGTTCAAAGCTACAGTGTTATGGCATTAATGTCATCCTTTTTCTATTGATGGAAGCTCAGTTCCATAACAGACTGTATCTCTGGAATGAAAATAACCTCAGAATGGGGGAATATAGCACATAAAAGTCTGACAAAGTTGGGTACTAGGCCCACTTGTGTTTCTAGTCTGTATAACTGCGCTTCCAATGACTTTGAAAGGGTGTTTAAAAACTTTAATTGTTTCTTGTGCCACAACAATGTTAATCAAGTGTCCAAATTCAACCTTAAGAAACAAATGTCAGATTTATTTATTTATTTACCAGGTTCTGTGGGCCATGTGAGATAAAGCTACATCGCTATGGGGCAAGTCAGTACATACTTTGCAAAATTCTGATAGAATCAGTATTCTATCTTGAGAGGGGGAAGTTCTTAATGACTGCATGGAACCCCTGCACAGAACAGGTTTGTACTCCAAGAAAACCTTTCAACTTGGATTTAAATACATGGGATTTATCACTCTTTTTTTCCAGATCTACTGGAGCACTAATGAAAATGAAACTCGCTGAACAGTGCACGCCTTTCTGTACAATGCTTAAGGACGTGTTATCCAAGTGCAGATATTTTCTTTTCCATCTAGTGTTCACTGAATGGATGTTGCAGTTTCTTGTGAATCAGTAAATGCTGTCAGCAACCAAAATCCCAGGATAGAATACATGTAGAGCGACAGTTGGATTAGAATTCCAAAATATCTGAACAATACCTTACATAAAGTTCGCGACTAACACCACAGATCAGACTGAATGTCCTTTTCTGAACTAAAGCGTTTTCTTGGTGAGTGCACTGATTTGCCACTAAGTATAACAGCATACAAGATAATAGAATGAAAGTAAACAAAGTAAACAAGGCTTCAAATTTCAGTGTTAGAGACAGAGGAGACCATTCTTGTAGTGAAAGTAGCAGTATTCAGTTTCTGTGCAAGACCCTAAGAATTAAAAATTGTCAATTTCACTGACTGTTTGACCAGCTTAAGACTATTAAATTTCATTTCTACAAGAGTTTTGTGTCAGAAAATGTATATATTGTGTTTAACAAGTTGAAAATTAATGTGTTCTCTGAAAGCCACATGCTACTGTTACTTACTACGCTATTAGCTACATTATTTATCTTACATTTCACATCTTTCAATGACACTTGTGTCATTTGCAAGCATATCACTTTTTGTGCCATCTGTCATGTTTTGAGGCAGTTCACTGATATACATCAAGAAAAGCAGCTGACCCAGAACAGAACTTAACTTCAGAGAAAACCTCAATTTACTTGTATGTGAGTTCCCCAGTCATACTGTAATCATCAGTGGTGACTAATCATACAACAATCAATTGGGAAAATTACAGTTTTGTAAGCAGTGGATGTAATAACACATCCTGTGAAACATTACTAAATTCCTTCTTTGAAAACTACTACTAGTCCAGAATTCCATTCATGATGGAAATATATTGGCTCTAATAACAAAAAATAGAGATGACTTCTTTGAGGTTGTCCACATCAAAATTGGTACCAGTGCCCATGATGCAGTTGTGGCAACAATGGTTGTTACCAAAGTACAAATGGAAACTGAAACAAGCTGACAGATGCCCAGTTAACCAGATAAAAAAAAAAAAAAAAAAAACAGTAGTGTCATATCACAATAAGGAACTTGAAACTTTCATCACAGGACAGTAGTATGTAGAGGAACTATGGTTCATGTTTAAAAGAATAATTGACCATACATTGGACAGATATGTAGCCAGTAGAACAGTTCATAATGGGAGGGATCCTCAATGGCATACAGCCACTGTAAAGAAACTTCTGAAGAAACGTAGATTATTGCATAATAGGCTTAAAAGAAAGCATAGTGTGATAGACAGAGAGATGATAAATGAAACATATCTGGCTGTCAAAGAGAGTAATGTGTGAAGCCTTCAATGACTGCCATAGCAGAATACTGTCAAATGGTCTTTCACAAAATCCAAAGAAATTCTTGTCATATGTAAAGGCTGTGAGTGGCACCAAAGTTAGTGTCCAGTCCCTAGCAAATGATATGGGAACTGAAATCAAGGTTGGCGAAGCAAAAGCTGAAATGCTTAACTCTCTTTTCAAATGTTGATTTAAAAAGGAAACCCAGGAGAATTGCCCCAATTTAATCCTCGTACCACTGAAAAAATGAGTGAAATAAGTATTAGTGTTGTGGTGCTGAGAAACAGCAGATAATTAAAATTGAACAAAGCTTCAGAGCCTGATGGAATCCCTATCAGATTCTATACTGAATTAGTCATTGAGTTAGCCCTTTTGTAACTTAAGTCTATTGTAGATCCCTTGGAAAAAAAAAAAACACCATGCCCAGTTCGTGGTAAAAAGCACGGGTCACACTTGTCTATAGAAGTGGTAGTCGAAGTGATGCACAAAACTACTGTCCAATATCCTTGACATCAATCTGTTGCAGAATCTTAGAACATATTTCAAGCTCAAACATAATGAGCTCTCTCAAATAGAATGGATTCCGAAAACATCAATCATGTGAAACCTAACTTGCACTTTTCGATATGACATACAGAAAGCTTTGGATGACAGATGCAGCATTTCTTGATTTACCAGTTGTTTGCAGAGTCCCCCCCCCCCCCCCCCTTTGTTAATGGAATTTTATAAACGTTAATGAAGCATTATCACTAATTCATGTCTGTTTCTTATGTTTCATGTTCTTCCCAGTGGAGAGACAATAAAAAAATAACTAATAAACAAAAACGGCTGTACACTGAGAGCAGAGAAATGATTGTCTATGAAGCTACGAATAAGCAAGTGAAAAATTTTGTATATTTTCATTGACATTCTTATGTCAGGTTTTGGGGGCTTGGAATAGCTTAAGGGGGGTAGGACGTCAAATGGGCCGACTTGGAGCAGGAGAGGCACCACAGGACATTTTAATTTCCACTGTCTATGCTTTTACAAGTAAATTCATAAAACCATGACCACAAAGGATTCAGGATTCATACTCATAGCAGTGGAAGCTCAAAAATGTAACAAAACTGGCTGCATTTGTTGCTATAAGTTCACTTTTCTTCCTAAGTAATAGAGATTCTTTGATGAATTTTGCACAGCATACAAATCATAGTTACAGGTGTATGAAACTCTAGAAGTTATTTAGTTTATCAAAAATGAATGAACTATTACATTTTAAACTTCTTGTTTAGAAAAAACTCAAGTTTTATAGTTGATTATCTCAATTTTTTCCACAGTTTTTCAATAGATTTGGAAAATTCTAGAGTTTCATACACCTGTAACTACTGTTTGTATGCTATGAAAAATTCATCAAAGAATCTCTCTTACTTAGGAAGAAAAGTGTACCTATAGCAACAAATGCAGCCAGTAATAAGTGAAAAAATAATGAAATTTCACATGTAAAAAAAAAAGGTATTTTGCTACGTTTTTGAACTTCCACTGCGATGAGTGTGAGTCCACAATCCTATATGGTCATGGTGACAAAGTTTTATGAATTTATTTGTAAAAGTATATACAGTAGAAATTAAAATGTGCTGTGGTGACTCTCCAGCTCCAAGTCGGCCCGTTTCATGTCCTACCCCACTTAAAGTGTAGTTATCAATGTTCCAGCAAGGAATAAATTAATTTCCCTGTGATGATTAAGAATTTAATATAATTCTTCAGTGAAATCCGCCATTGATACAACAGATGGAGGCACAGTTATATTGTTTTTCCTTGACTGACTATGATTTGACTTGTTACTGCTGCAATAGATTGCCACATTAAATATCTTAATATTATGTTTAGTTTCATTTTAATATTTTTGAGTACCATATACACCCAATTATAAGATGAGGCTTTTTTCCCAAAAGCATCATCTGAAAACCGCAGGGTCATCTTATATTCACAGATGAAACTACTGCTGCTGAAGTTGGCCTTTTTATGTTTTGTAATAGAGTGTATAGGGGTTATCTTACATTTACCGGTGAAGCCTTGGCTATTGAGGTCATGTGTAGAATTAATTTTGAAGAATTAGTATAGACAGGACATTGCGTTCAAACAAGCTCAAGATCTCTCAGTACACTGAAGCACTTGATACAGTATCAACATTGCTCGAAGAATCACATGACATGAGAAAAAAATCACAAACTGTTGGTCATGACACTTTGCGTAAAAATGCATTATGCATTAATTTATCCACATATCTCTTATTATATACCTGTGTGGGATAATGTAGCTAATATACACATAAGCAGATTACTTAAACTCCAAAAGAAAGTGATAGGTGCATTGAAAATCTGTCACCAAGACAGTCCCACATAAGTTAATTCAAAGAATTGCAAATACCGACAGTGCCTACTCTGTACATATATGAAACAGTTATGTACCTAAAAATAAACTGTACAGCTTTTATGAACAAAAATATACATAAATACAGTACTAGGTGTAAAGATAACTATCACATATATTCAACTAAACTTAAGTTAAGTGAAAAAGAACCTAAAATTGCAGGATGTATATTATATAACAAACTTCTAAGCACAATCAAGAACTTAAACACACTGTCTGCTTTCAAGCAAAACTAAAAGGTCATCAAATCTCAGCTTTTTGTTACAGTGAAAAGGAGTTCTTAGATGCAAGTGTAACAGTGTAAAGGAGTTTCTTAGATGCAAGTATACAAACTATTCTTACATGCAAGTATACAAAACTCTGTCACTATACAGAAGCACAGCTATATATATTCTTTTTAACTCTGACTGATATGTGTAATTTTGTATTTTATGGTGTAAACTCTTAACATCTTTTACAATTGTTTGAAAAAATTGTATATCAAAGCTGTTATGTAATTACCAAATACTTTGTAACAAACCCATGTATATCCTGACATATCCAATATTACTACCAAAAGTGATCCAAGAATAAAAAATAATGTGACTCGGAGATTGCCATAAACTATGAATTAGCCATTACCAACAGTCTACTGCTCTGCTTAAAACATGAAAATTTTGTAAAACACAGGAGAAAATAGCATTAAATTCTATTATCTTACAGCTCTTGTTGTTTCTGAACAGGTTTGCAATAAGAGTTTTCACATATTTGTATGGATACCATAGTTATAGAAACATTAATGCTGCTTTTTAAGTAAAGATAACATTCAAACCTGAAAATGTTGTACTTCAAAAAATGTTATTTGATTCTGAACCCAGATCAATATTTTATTTGATTATGAGAGACTGTAATGATTTACTAAGTTGTAGATGAAAAACTCAGTCATTTTTCATCTATTAGAATACTGGGTAAAAACATTACCAGATTTTAATCAGCTTTAGAACCTGAAGATAACACTCAGATGAAACAAGAAGGGAAACAAAATCAGAATTAAATGCCTAAAAAAAACAAAATAAATAATATTAAACTGTATTTGTTGTCAAGAGGATAAAGCACGGCAGTGGGACCCATCTTGGTGATAGTACCAACAGACAACAGTAGATGGTGTGACAAGTGAAGTTCAGGAATTAAACTGAATATCTATAATGAAGTACTGTCTGAAAGAAGCTGCATAAATATTCAGTCAGATCTTACTAAGATTTCAAAGTTACACAAAGATTGGCAACTTGCTTTAAATGTTCAAAAATGTAAAATTGAGCACTTACAAAATGAATAAACTTATGATACTATGTTGCCAAGCACAGGAATGTAGACGACATACTTTGGTCTTTTAGGTTCATCCGCCATGTTTAAACTGCATTTTGCCTGGATCCATTTGTAGTCAGAAATGGATTAACTTCAAAATTTGACAATTACTCAATAATATATTCATTTCTCAAGGAAATCGTAATAGTCTAGATAGAGGCCAGTGGCATACTTATGTGCTTAGTGCTGCAGTGTAATCAATGCTCCCTGTGATGTGTGATGGGAGCAGAAGGGTTGTGTCAACTGTCAGTTCTATGCAACCAATGAGGAAGCGGTGAGTAGAAGATGCATTTGGAAACAAGAGACATTGGAACATTCCCACATCCACACCGAAACAATATCTGATATGTAATCAGATAGAAACAGTTGGTGCAACGACAACCACAACATAAAAAATTGCAACATTTTCAGAAGAAACAACAAAATATATATGATAATAAAGACATAAATTCCACAGCTGTGCAACTAGAAAGATGATGATGATTATTATTAGAAATAGTGATACCACAGATGACAGAGTTAGTAGGCAAAAAATGTAGAAAAAAGAAAAACAGTCTACAAATTAATGTAAACCATTTCTTTTCATTCATTTATTTCTGCCTGTAGTATCAGAAAGTTGGTATAATTTTAAAATAGGTATACTGTTAACTTTCTAGGCAAACACTTTGTCAGTACAATTGTTTGTAATTCTGATTAGTCAGAATATGTTAAAAATACATTTTTCTCAAGAGCCCTTCCTTTTTTTTTAAAAAAAAATAAAAAAAGGTGGGGGGGGGGGGGGGTCAACTTATAACTGGATAAATAGAATAAATTTAGGTTATGGTGAAGATGGTCAGGCAAATGTTCATGGATCATGAACATGAAAGAAATGTCACATTGTAAACAGAAGTAGGAGAAACAAGTATGTGGTAATTATGACCAGGTGATCCAGTCACTGAATTACTGAAAAACTTTTAGTCAACATTTTCAGCAGTGACTAAAAAAGTAAAAATGCAGAAGGCTCCAGCTACAGAAACAGCGCAGATTTCAGAGGTCGCAGAAACAGGACGTGCTTGTGCCTGAGCTCACTCCACTTTCAGAAAGACAGATTAATACAGCAAAACGAGTAATCTGCCAAGATATTGGAAGTAAAGGAAGCACATGTAGGTATTCTGGAGGAAGTGCAAATAATTAATCGAAGAGATTAACGCAGTAAAACAATCCATTCAGCACTCTGCCAGAACATTCAATTGCTTTCGAGCTGGATGGAAAATTTTGCATTAGAAAACTGGCAGACTTTGCAAGAGCAGTATGAAATGCAGGGAAAACATTTTGCACGACAACACAAGGCCTGGGCATCTGAAAAGGACATTCAGGTTGTACAACAGTTAAATATTGGGTTGTTAAAATTAAAGTGTAGCTAATCACAGAGTTTCACTGTGGATGTTATTATCATATGGCAGAAAAACTTGGTACATCTGCTAATGTTTCCATGCAAAACTAATTTACAATTAAAGAAAATAGTGCCAATTTTGGCCACCAGGTGCTAATCTGGCACTGTACACTGTTTGTAAGATGGTATGACATCTACATTGTCATGTGACAAGCCATAACATGAATGAACAGTATGGCTATCAAGAAGGGCGACTGTGCATTGTAAGTGAAACAGTTTTATGTTAACAGAAGTAATTACAGTGCTGCATTGTGTGAGTATCACCACCTGAAAGGTCTTAGGAGAGACCAACGTCATTAAATGATTTAAAGAAGATGACAACAAAATGTGACAACACAATTAGCAGGGTCTTGTGCCAGGAAGCTAGTCCGTTAGAAGCTATTGATGAGGTTGCTGTTGCTGTAACTGACCATGCAGCACATGCCCCAGGTAGCATTCGTGCTTGTGCAGTGCCATGAGAATTGCCCAGCCCATGGTCGATAGCATGCAAAGTTCTGCAGTCTATGTTACACTAGCACCCTTACAAGATCCAGATTATGCAGCAAGTGAAACATCATGATCTGCAGCAACATCCTGAATTTGTTCTTTGGTTTCTGGCGTGGACTGAAATTGATAACCTATGGCCGGGCAATATTCTATGGAGTGATGAAGAACATTTACTCTGTTGTTGTTGTGGTCTTCATTCCAGAGACTGGTTTGATGCAGCTCTCCATGCAACTCTATCCTGCGCAAGCTTCTTCGTCTCCCAGTACCTACCGCAACTTACATTCTTCTGAATCTGTTAAGTGTATTCATCTCTTGGTCTCCCTCTACGATTTTTTCCCTCCACGCTGCCCTTCAATACTAATACGGTGATCCCTTGATGCCTCAGAATATGTCCTACCAACCAATCTCTTCTTCTAGTCAAGTTGTGACACAAATTTCTCTTCTCCCCAATTCTATTCAATACCTTCTCATTAGTTATGCGATCTACCCATCTAATCTTCAGCATTCTTCTGTAGCACCACATTTCAAAATGTTCTATTCTCTAACTGAATGAGAGACTCATTCTGGAAACATCCCTTACGCTGGGGCTAAGCCATGTCTTCGCAATATCCTTTCTTTCAGGAGTGCTAGTTCTGCAAGGTTGGCAGGAAAGCTTCTGTAAAGTTTGGAAGGTAGGAGACAAAGTACTGGCAGAAGTAAAGTTGTGAGGATGGAGTGTGAGACGTGCTTGGGTAGCTCAGTTGGTAGAGCACTTGCCCACAAAAGGCAAAGGTCCCGAGTTCGAGTCTCGATCCGGCACACAGTTTTAATCTGCCAGGAAGTTTCTTATTCTCTAATTGTCTAAAATATTTATCATCCACATTTAACTTCCATACATGGCTACACTCCATACAAATACTTTCAGAAAAGACTTCCTAACACTTAAATTTATACTCGATGTTAACAAATTTCTCTTCTTCAGAAACACTTTCCTTCCCATTGCCAGTCTACATTTTATATCCTCTCTACTTCGACCATCATTAGCTATTTTGCTTCCCAAATAGCAAAAGCATCTCATTTCCTAATCTAATTCCCTTAGCATCACCCGATTTAATTCAACCACATTGAATTATCATCATTTTACTTTTGTTGATGTTCATCATAATCCTCCTTTCAAGACACTATCCATTCCAGAATGAGATTTTCACTCTGCAGCGGAGTGTGCGCTGATATGAAACTTCAGGCAAAGGTCCCGAGTTCAAGTCTTGGTCGGGCACACAGTTTTAATCTGCCAGGAAGTTTCATATCAGCGCACACTCCGCTGCAGAGTGAAAATCTCATCCTGGAAACATCCCCCAGGCTGTGGCTAAGCCATGTCTCCGCAATATCCTTTCTTTCAGGAGTGCTAGTTCTGCAAGGTTCGCAGGAGAGCTTCTGTAAAGTTTGGAAGGTAGGAGATGGATACTGGCAGAAGTAAAGCTGTGTGTACTGGGCGTGAGTCGTACTTCGATAGCTCAGATGGTAGAGCACTTGCCCGCGAAAGGCAAAGGTCCCGAGTTCGAGTCTCGGTCGGGCACACAGTTTTAATCTGCCAGGAAGTTTCACTATCCATTCCGTTCAGCTGCTCTTCCAGGTCCTTTGCTGTCTCTCACAGAATTACAATGTCATCGGCGAACCTCAAAGATTTTATTTCTTCTCCATGGATTTTTAATTCCTACTCCAAATTTTTCTTTTGTTTCCTTTACTGCTTGCTCAATATACAGACTTAATAAAATCGGGGATAGGCTACAAGACTGTCTCACTCCCTTCTCAACCACTGCTTCCCTTTCGTGCCCCTCGACTCTTACAACTGCCATCTGGTTTCTGTTCAAATTGTAAATAGCCTTTTGCTCCCTGTATTTTACCCTGCCACCTTCAGAATTTGAAAGAAAGTATTCCAGTCAACATTGTCAAAACCTTTCCCTAAGTCTACAAATGCTAGAAAGGTAGGTTTGCCTTTCTTTACTCTATTTTCTAAGATAAGTCTTAGGGTCAGTATTACCTCACATGTTCCAACATTTCTACAGAATCCAAACTGATCTTCACTGAGGTCGGCTTCTACCAATTTTTCTATTCGTCTGTAAAGAATTCATGTTTGTATTTTGCAGCTGTGGCTTATTAAACTGATAGTTTGGTAATTTTCACATCTATCAACACCTGCTTTCTTTGGGATTGGAATTATTATATTCTTCTTGAAGTCAGATGGTATTTCACCTGTCTCATACATCTTGCTCACCAGATGGTAGAGTTTTGTCATCACTGGTTCTCCCAAGACTATCAGTAGTTCTAATGGAATGTTGTCTACTCCCGGGGCCTTGTTTCAACTTAGGTCTTTCAGTGCTTTGTCAGACTCTTCATGCAGTATCATATCTCCCATTTCATCTTCATCTACATCCTCTTCCATTTCCGTAATATTGTCCTCAAGAGTATCACCCTTGTATAGGTCCTCTAAGTACTACTTCCACCTTTCTGCCTTCCCTTCTTTGTGGAGAACTAGGTATCTTTAATTTTCCTGTAGGCAGTACCTATCTTACCCCTAGTGAGATAAGCATCTACATCCTTACGTTTGTCTTCTAAGCATCTCTGCTTAGCCATTTTGCACTTCTGTCGATCTCATTTTTGAGACATTTGTATTCCTTTTTGCCTGCTTCATTTACTGCCTTTTTGTATTTTCTCCTTTCATCAGTTAAATTCAATATCTCTTCTGTTACCCAAGGATTTCTATTAGCCCTCATCTTTTTACCTACTTGATCCTCTGCTGCCTTCACTACTTCAACTCTCAAAGCTACCCATTCTTCTTCTACTATATTTCTTTCCCTCGTTCTTGTCAATCATTCCCTAACGTTTTCCCTGAAACTCTCTACAACATCTGGTTCTGTCAGTTTACCCAGGTTCCATCTCCTTAAATTCCCTCCTTTTTGCAGTTTCTTCAGTTTTAATCTACAGTTCATAACCAATAGATTGTGGTCAGAGTCCACATCTGCCCCTGGAAATGTCATACAATTTAAAACCTGGTTCCTAAATCTCTGTCTTACCATTATATATATCCTATCTGAAACCTTCCAGTATCTCCAGGCTTCCTCCAAGTATACAACCTTCTTTCATGATTCTTAAACCAAGTGTTAGCTACGATTATGTTATGTTCTGTGCAATCCTCTTTCATTCCTTACCCCCATTCCATATCCACCTACTATGTTTCCTTCTCTTCCTTTTCCTACTATGGAATTCCAGTCACCCATGATTATTAAATTTTCGTCTCCCTTCAATATCTGAATAATCTCTTTTATCTCATCATACATTTCATCAATTCTTCATCATCTGCAGAGCTAGTTGGCTTATAAACTTGTACTACTGTGGTAGGGGTGGGCTTTGTATCTATCTTGGCCACAATAATGCGTTCACTATGCTGTTTGTAGTAGCTTACCCGCATTCCTATTTTTTTTATTCATTATTAAACCTACTCCTGCATCACCTCTATTCGATTTTGTATTTATAACCCTGTATTCACCTGACCAGAAGTCTTGTTCCTCCTGCCACCGAACTTCACTAATTCCCACTATATCTAATTTTAACCTACCCATTTCCCTTTTTAAATTTTCTAACCTACCTACCCGATTAAGGGATCTGACATTCCACACTCCGATACTTTTCTTTCTCCTGGTAACAACATCCTCCTGAGCAGTCCTTGGCCAGAGATCCGAATGGAGGACTATTTTACCTCCGGAATATTTTACCCAAGAGCACGCTATCATCAGTTACCTATACAGTAAAGCTGAATTCTCTCGGGAAAAATTACTGCTGTAGTTTCCCCTAGCTTTCAGCCATTCACAGTACCAGCACAGCAAAACTGTTTTGGTTAGTGTTATAAGGCCAGATCAGTCAATCATCCAGACTATTGCCCCTGCAACTACTGAAAAGGCTGCTGCCCCTCTTCAGGAATCACACGTTTGTCTGGCCTCTCAACAGATACCCCTCCATTATGGTTGCACCTACTGTACGGCTATCTGTATCGCTGAGACATGCAAGCCTCCCTACCAATGGCAAGGTCCATGGGGGGACATTTTACTCTATAGGGTGCAATGAATACATAGATCCGTTGAATTCATGGTGCTATTAGACCGCAACAAAGAGCCACTGCACTTACTCTATGTGACTGTAGTGGGACTCACTAGCACCTTTACTCTTGGTCCATTCTTCCTTGAAGAGAACACACCTACAGGGCCTGTCAGGTGTACCACAATAACTGCACGTTATCGAGACCTCCTTGTACAGTATGTGATTCCTGCTTTGGAAAGCACAATGGTGCGAAAACAGAGTGGAATAGCCTCTGCTTCCTCAGCATCTGCCGAAATTTGTTATTAAACCACTGTGTGTCTTTTCCATCCTTTATCCACTTACTAGCCACGTAACTCCTCAGACCACAATTTACAATCTGCTTAAACTTTGCCCATAATTTCTCCACATCCGTCTTACCGGAATTAAGTGATGCCAGTTCACTGTCTAAGTCAGTTGTTAATAACTGCTTATCTGCTCTATCTAGCAGAAACACTCTCCTAGCCTTCTTGATTGATTTATTAACTTTTGTAATCATAGTTGGAATGAAGACATCATGATCACTAATCCCCATCCCATACTGTCAACATCAAATAAGGTCCAGTCTATTTGTAGCTACAAACTCTAGGATATACCCATTGTCTGTGAGCTGCTGAGCTAGCTGCTCATGACAATTTTCAGAACACATGTTCAAAAGTATTTTGATTTTATTGTCCGTCTGTAAACACCCCCCTCCCCCCTCTTTCCCAATGAATCCATTACATCCCTGTCTATACTCGGCAGGTTAAAGTCTCCTCCAACTAGTATTGCATGCTCCGGGTATTTACACACTATTGACCATAGACTTTTTTGAATGACCCTAGAACTGCCACAGTGGAATTATGTGGCTGGTAAAAACATCCAACAATTGACTTAGTTTCACCTACATCTGTTATAAGCAAACAGACAATTTCACTGTCACACTCAATTTCGACTTCAAAAGAGACAATATTTTTGTCAACTGCAATGAACATTCCCGCTCCTATGGCCTCTAATCTATCATTCCGATGTACATTCCATGACTCGCTCAATGTTCTACAGCTTTCCACTTTGGGTTTCAGCCAGCTCTCAGTCCCAGGAATAAGTTGAGCATGCGATCTTTCTTGGAGAACAGTAAATTCAGGATCTTTATTACAAATACTTAGACAATTTACTGTTAAAATTATGACAGTTGAAGTGTTTTTATTCTGAACGCTCTTGCTGTGAATCAACTGGCGAGTGTTCTGTAGAGCTCAAACTACCGCCTAGCCTAAAAAATCCTCATGTGCACTCCAAAAATACTCTGTTACCTGAGTAGGTGCTTCCTTTGTGTAGTGCACCCCTGACCTATCAAGGGGAGGCCTACAAATCCCGTACACAATAACGTAGGTCTAGAAATCTGCAGCCAAAACCTCCACAGTTGACAAAACCTCTGGTTGAAACCATCCATTTGGCTCCAATCCAAAGAACCCTGATCAACTCTGTGAATGATATTGCAAATTGTTGCTTGCACTGCTTCCACACCATGCGCGGGGCCAGCAGTGTTGACCACCTCCGCCAGCTGCCTGTACAAACTGATAATTGCCTCAGAACCCATGCGACAGGCATTGTTGGTGCTGACATGAGCCTCTACTTGCAGACGACTGCAGCCTGCATGCTCTATAGCCACATTCAAGACCACCTCTACATGTCAGATGAGGCGCCCCCCCCCCCCCCCCCCCTCCCCCACCCTAGCAGACTTACCAAGTGCACATTGGCTTTCTTTCCAGCCCTGAACGGTATCTGCCTAAGGGGCTCCATAATGTGCCTAACACTGGAGCTCCCAATAACCACTAAACTCTTCCCCCAGTGTGTCTGCTTGGGCCCTGCTGAAGGAGCGGCAACCTTTCCCCTCACAGGGTGAATGGGTGAGCACAGGTAACCAGTCTCCACATTGGTCCTCTGCTTCGAGTGATGTGAATGCATTACCATCTGCCACTCAAAGGGTCAACCTGCTTTGAGAGCAGATCCACAGCATTGGTTGCACTAGGTGGTGCCTCAGAAGCAGAGCCTGTGAACAAAAGAAGTGACACCTGAGATGGCCCATGTGATGCACCATATTCTCTGCTACCACTACACCCCGAGACAGCAGCCTGAAAGTGACTGACCGTAGCTAACAGCACATACAGCTGTTCGCGAACTGCGGCCAGCTTCTTCTGCACCCGAACACAGCATGCGCACTCCCTATCCATCCTAGCAAGATTAACTGAAGAAGTGAACTATGAAAGAAGATAATCCTAGATATGTGACTTGCTACCATCCTGATGTGTCACCAATGGACACTGATGCATTAAAGAGCTACACAGCTGGCTGTTCTGTGAGCAACAATTGTGCTAATGACTGAATGAATTTACCCTTACAAAAACATGATATTAACCTTGTTAAACACATAAACAAGCATGAAATTTAATAAATATATAACGTGGAAAACACAGAAAAGGGTAAACAATTACTTGTCGCTCTGTAGAGGCACTCACTTTCGAGGAAACATGTTCATTGCTGTCGACCTATTATTCGTACCTCGAGTTCCATCAGTACCACAAGCAAGTAGGTCATTCTTATTGCTCATGGGTGACAGATTTGCAACAATCCAGAAGTTTAAAGGGCAGCCCTCAAGCTCAACAATCCTTCTTTAGACGGCTTACTGAATAGTGCACACTCTTCTGAGATTATGCAGACAGCAAATGAACATCTTATGGCTCACCCTCGAACATGGCAATCACCTCTGAGCAGCCAGTCCAGCTGTGTCAGCACAAACAGCGGGATCTGCATTCTTGTCCTGACTGTTTTGTGATGCACTAATGGGTAGACTGCCACAATTGTTGGACACGATGCACCCAAGGTAACAAGGGTGGACATCTCCAGACTGTCTGTCATCAGCTGTCAGGTCAGTCTAACACCACTCCTAATTTGCATCCCAGGACGGTGCACAAACTTCACGCCATCATTCCCGGGGCAATCCTTGCACCCCAATTGTTTATTGATATCATGATTGTTTGTCAGGATGTCTGTTTCCAAGCAACACAGGAGTGACACTTACCCTGGTCAACCTCCCAACATAAAACTTGTCTGGGTTACCCGAAATTGGCCCTGCCCTCTCGCAAGTTGGTTGAATATGTTGACAGCTCTGTTCCCCTCAAAGGTGACTATACACACAGGTGCTGACTTCATGGGGCCTGAGGGGGACTGAGCCCCCTCAGAAATTCGATTGGGGGGCTGCCCCCCCCCCCCCTCCCCAAATAATTTAAGAAAATTGTTAGTTATGTTATGCTTTGTAAAATCACAAAATTGTGCTGAAATTTTTTATTTTCCTTGTTTGACAAGAATTACCTTTTAAAATACATTCAGTAATGAGTTAAAGCAAATAATTATTACGGTAGTAAGCAGGTTAAATGTAAACAAATGGTGTGAATCATCACAGTGTTACGGTGCTGCAGGCACACTTAGAATCTGTCCTGGTGCGCGAACCTTCGGGTAAAGTCTGACGCAGTGGGCCAGTGCTGTGGCTGCGGTGAGATCAAAAGGACTGGGGAAGAAGCACCTGGAACCCTCCGCGTCATGTCGCCTTGATGCTTCGAGACATTATGACACTGTGGCTATATAAAGCCCAGCCTGCTGTCGCAGTCATTCAGTGTGGATAGTTTTGTTCAGTGCCTGCTGCAGACGTGTTTAGTGTTCCAACTTTAGTCTCTAGTGGACTAATTTATATTACTATATCTTATTCATTTACTTTAGTCTGTTAGTGTATTGTGAACTAAGTTTGCAGTTTGCAATGGATAAATTTGTTACCAAAAAGGAATGCTTGGAAGTTGATGATACTGCAAGTCAACCTCCAACAATTATTGTGTCATCAATTGTTTCGCTGTCTTAATGTGAGAACCGTTCACAGTCAAAACCTGGACAATCTGGTATGGGAAGATCACTTCAGAAGTCTTGGTTGATCAAATATACATGGCTAGAACATGAAGCATCTAACAAAAAAGTTTTTTGCAAAACCTGCTAAGAGGCAGGTGCTAAAAAATCTATTACAAATTTTCAAAAAAAAAAAAAAAAAAAAAAAAAAAAAAAAAAAAAAAAAAAAAAAAAAGAGAGAGAGAGAGAGGGAAAGAAGAAGAAGATGCATTTACTTCCATAGGGTCTTCTAACTGGAAAAAGGCTTTGGAAAAATTGTGTCTTCATGAAAATATGTTTATACATAAAGAAGGTGTTTTGAAACTAAATTCTATCACCAACCAAAGTGGGGCCTCCCAATTGAATGAAAAGTTAGATAGTGATATGAAGGAAGGCCATTTAGCTCTTGAGACAATTTTTACTACCATGCAATTTCTATGACAACAAGGGCTAGCAATTAGAGGGCATGAAGATGTAAACTCAAACTTTTTTTCAGTTGTAACCCTGAAAGAATCACATACCTGAGTTTAAAAATTAGTTAGGGGATTCGGGGTATAAGTGGACGTCCCACGATATTCAAAATGAGATCATTGATCTACTAGGAAAGTCTGTGTTGAGAAAGGTATTGGCTTCAATCAAGAATACTGAGCATTTTTCTATTCTGGTTGATGAAACAAGTGGTTCTTCGATTCACAAACAAGTGTCATTTTGTATTCGTATTGTTGATGATTCCTTAATCATGGATGACTTCAGAGGACAGTGCTATGATGGGGCCTCAAACATGAGAGGTAAGTTCAAAGGACTAAAAAAGTTACTTTTGGATATACAATCAAAAGCACATTTTACGCACTGCACTGCTCACAGATTAGACTTGAGGGATATTATGACTTTAGCCAAGAACTTAATAAACACCGTAAGGGAATCCAACAAAAGGATGGTACTTTCCAGAAGCAAACGCTGTGAGAGCGCCAATGACCAAGCTGGTCTATGACCCCTTTGTCCGATTCAATGGACTATGCGAGCTTCTAGTAACTTGAGTTTCTGCAGAGGACAAAACAGAGGCAGGTTACAAATGCGCAAGCTACCTTGAGTCAATGTTACAATTCAAGACTTATTTCGTTTTACACCTTTATTGCCACTCAATGAACCCAGTAGAGGATATCAATGAAAAAATTCAATGCCCTCATATAAGTGTTGCTGATCTGGAAAAAATATATGAGGACTCAATTTGTATATTGAATGGAGTGTGATAGTTTTGAACACTTTTGGGAATTGTGTTCAAATGAAAAACCTTCACAAGTTTATGATCCTTCGCTTCCTCGGAATCAAAGTATACCAAAGAAGTATGAAAACAACAAAGCCAGCTCACCGCACACTTTCAAAACCCCAAAGGAATATTACAAAGCTATTTACATTGAAGTTTGTGAAACGGTGCAATCTTGCGTTACTGAGCAGTTTGCTTCAACTGGACTCACACGGGTCATTGCAGTTGCACAAGAGTGCTTGCTTTTAGTAAACAGAGGTGAAACAAATTTGGAAAAATCAACTGAGATTTTCAAAAATGGTCTAGACACTGAGAGACTGCACTTACACTTGAATATGTTAGCCGATATCACTAATAAAAAACAACTGGTCTTAAAAACATGCATCGTGTAAGAAAGTACATTATACAAGAGCCTGCAGTTGAAGAAATGTTATGTGAAGTAGTGAAGTGCATTAAGCTTCTCCAAGTAGTTCCAATCATGACAGCAACAGCAGAACAGTCATTTAGCGCCCTTACATGTCTGAAGTCATATCTCTGATCAACAATGGGACAGAAGCGATTGCACAACTTGGCTGTTCTTCATGCCCACCGAGATGTTTTGGATGAATTGGATATCTGACCAGTCATCAACGGCTTCGTATTGAGTAATCGTCAGATGGTTGACATTTGCACCTTTCTAAAGACACACTATCCCTAATAAGGTCATTTAGAACAATATTAAAAATCTTTATAAAATAGAGAATTAAATAAACACATAATGTTAAATTTTCAGTTTTGAAATATTAGTAATAGTTTAGTACTATGTTACTATAGTACTGTATTAGTTATTTTCAAATACTAAAATATTTTTAGGGTGTAAGACCCAATTAAAACCCGCTATTTACATACTTTCTGACTGAGAGTAGTAGGCATACTGTATTAACTTCATTAACTGTATTAAAGCATTAACTTTGAGACATTGTTTTTATTTAATGAACACTGAGCCTTTTTCAAAGTAAGCTTAAATTAGCTATTTCACTTATTAATCAAAGTGCTATTACTGTGCGACAGCAATACTTAATGTTTTATTCTTTTAATGATAGTCTAGGATTTATTTAAATATAATTTCAGTCTTTTAAGAGCTATATATTCACTGCTCTGAAATAGTCTATAAGCATGATTATTAATGTAAATTAAATTTGCTTTTTACAAAAATACCAATCATGTTTATATTTTGTTTCTCTTTTCAAAGACAAAAAATGTGTCAGGCTTGTCGAGTTTCCCGGAGTGTCGAGTTATTGAAGAGTCCAGTTTTCGGGGTTCTAATGTTGATCATATGACTCTAAAATGCATAAAAAACCTTTAAAACTCACTATTTTTCATCTAAAATTTAGAAACTTTCCTTAAGTTGGCGCCCCTGAATATATAATATGGTTATGCAGCCACTAATGTTGTATGTTTTCAACAGTCATTCAGCTAGCAAAATTTTCGGCCTTGATGCTTTCTCACTGTTTGGCTTCCCCATCACAGATGAAGTTCAGGTCATCTCAGATACAGTCCCCTTCCAGGAACCTGGTGACATTCATGCATCTTTCACGTCTTTGTTTGAGCCTGGTTTGGGGTGTGCCACCAAATTTCGGGCACATCCAGATGGGGTGCCCCATTTCTTTTGAGCATGTCCTCTTCCAGTCTCCTTATCGATAGCCATTATGCTCAAACTCGACCACCTTCACGATGCTGGGGTCATAGAACTGGTCAAAACTAGTGCTTGGGACACACCCCTGGTCGTGGTCCAGAAGCCAAATGGTTCCCTCTGGTTTTGTTGAGATTTTAAGTCAATGATCAATGCCCAAGCTCTGGTGGAAACCTACTCTATACCATGTCAAGAGGACCTCCTCTCAAAGCTTGTTGGACGTAATGTTTTCTAAAATAGACCTCGCTGATGCTTACTTACAGATTCGACTAAATGAGGAATCGCAATGCACTGTTTCATCAATACGCCTTTCAGCTTATATAAATACAAATGTTTGCCTTTAGGGATCTCTTCTGCTCCAGCGATCTTCCAGAGGTACTGGAATAGTTAACCCTACCCATCCCAGCTTGCACCAATTATCTTGATGACTTCACTGTTACGGGTACTAAGCATCAATACCACCTATGTAACCTACGTTCTCTCTGTACAACATTGCATGATGCAGGGCTCAAGTGGCATCTGCACAAATGCCAGTTCTTCCGGAACAAGTGGATTACCTAGGCCACTTGCTCACCAAAGCTGGGATTCAGCCCACTGGCCATAATATTTCCACTATTCACTCTCTCCCGCGTCCCCAAAACCTCCAGGACTTGCAGGCTTTTTTGGGGGAAAGTGAATTATTATTCTAAGTTCCCTCCACAGGCAGCACACGTTATGCAACCCCTCAACCAGCTGTGGAAGAAAGGCATTCCATTTCAGCGGTCAGCCGCCTGCGAGCAGGCCTTCACACAACTGAAGCACATGTAATGTTCTGCACTCTGCCTTACCCTCTTTTGCCCATTATGTCCTCTCGTTTTGCCTGCAGACGCATCTCCCTATGGCATTGGTGCAGTGCTGACACACTGTAATGATGATGGTATGGTGCAACTCATCACCTACGTACCAAAAACACAGACGTCTGCCCACCAGATGTGTACCCATTTGGAACCCAGCTTAGCCTCGTTACGGCCCATTAATCATTAGTAGCACTCTTTGGGCCAGAGTGGACAACCCAAAGGCACCAGCATTGGGCTCTTTTCCTTAGCTCCTACAATTATGCCATCAAGCACAAGCCTACTGACACCGTGCAAACACAGATGCCCTCTTACGTTTACCATCAGGGCTGATATGGCACATGACCAACTGAAGCTCTCCTGTTTTCACATTAACATAACACCACACCTTGGATGAGTGTTCAACTACTGCTACTCATGTTGTGGCGGACACACACCGTGACCTTATCTTGTGGTGTGTCGTGCATTATGTACTCCATGATGGTCCACCAATTTTTCAAAGTCAGCTGTTCCTGAGCTTTGGGCCTGGGCTCCTCTCTCTGACCATCAGTCCGTCATCTCCCATGTGCTCCTACTGTATGCGGAGAGGGGTACCCATTGTGTTGTCATCCTGAATCACTTACATACTACATCTTGGGACTTCGCCATCGTGGGCGCTGGGGTATGTCACAGATGAAAGTCCTTGCCAGGCGATATGTCTAATGGCTGAAACTGAACAAGGATGTGGAAGCTATGGTGCACCACTGTTCTGCCTGTGCTCACCATCGGGTGGCTCCACGTCAGTCTTTCACCCTTGGTCTACTTCCTGTCACCCTCAAGATCGCATTCATCTAGATTTTGCTGGCTCCTTCCTTGGCTCAATGTGGCTTATTGTCATGGACACTTATTCAAACTACCCCTATGTGGTCAGCATGGCATCCACCACCACAGCTGCCAAACTCAATGCCCTTCTGCAGATTTTCACCATGCAAAGGCTTCCCCACACCGTCGTTAACTGACAATGGGCCCCAATTCACAGCTGCAGCCTTCTAACTGTTCTGCACCGCTAATGGCATCAAACGCCTATGTAGCCCTGCAATGGTGAAGTGGAGTGGATGGAGCACACATTTAATCAACAAATGTTGAAGGCTGTGAGTGCATCTACCATAACATCAGCACTTGGATGTACCTCAGCACCTACAGGTCCACTCATGTCCAGGACCACATGCTGGCAGAACTCCTCCATGGTCGACAACCGTGTACCCACCTCCATCTCCAGGCATCCCAACCCAAGGAAACACAGACCAGACATGCGGGACGATACCCTCCTGGTTTGGCTGTTTGGACACGTTCCTACGGGGCACAATCTTCATGGATGCCAGCTACTGTAGTTGCCACTCATGAGCGGCACCTTATGAGAAGTTTGGCGCTAACTGTGTCTCTGTCTCCAGCCTACTCCTCCAGCATGGGCTGCTCTGAGTTGGAATCCCAGACCTCACATGTCCCTCCATTTCATGAGTACCATTTAAGCTCCAGGATGCCATCAGTAGCTCCCATAGACACGGGTATGGAGATTGATACATCAACGCTCCCTCTATCTGCTCCACTTTCATCCCCCACATGGCGGTTCTCCAGCACAGTGCCTGGAGTCCCGCATTCCTTCTCCCAGCTGGTGGCCTCCACTGATGAGACACCACCTGTTCACCTCCCAAAACACTGGCCATGCCCTTCAGGCTCTATGCGCCGATTTGGCGGGGGGGGGGGGGGGGGGGGGGGGGGAGGAATCTGGTATTCCATTATGACAATTTGGACAGCTCTTCAGAAGGCACAGGCCTAGACGACAGCTGCTAGACAGCATCCCTACAACCTGTGAGAGGTGCTGTCACCACCACAGTACTGTGCGTGGGCCATGACTACCATGCCAGCCTATTGGTGCTTGGAGGCTCTATAAAGTCAGCAGTGCATGGGCTCAGCAATCAGTCATGTTATGACTGCACTCTTGAACTGTACATCATACCAATCATTGTTCGGTTCCTGAATTTGCTACAGCCAGGCTCTCAATTTGGTTCACTCTTCGGACTTGCTATTCTGGCATACCTGTCCATTGCTGTTGTTGTTGCCTTCATTGTTGTCCATTGCTATTGTTTTTGGCAACTCACCATTGACACCTTCAGCCGGTCGGCCTGCATCTCCTGATCATATTGGATTTCGGTTACTACAGGAACTCTATTGTAATTTCTTCTACTCTTACTCCATAAAACTAGTACCCAATACCAAAATGGGCTATCTTAATTACTGCAAAAATTATTATGTTCATCCCTAACTCCACACATCTATCTCTCATCTCTTGCTCATATTGTTTAATCCCATTCCATGCTCATTAACTCAGATACTACAAAACATATTTCACTGTTAGACCTCTTGCCATACTCATCCACACAAAAACTTCTAACTCTCCATTCCACACTTACAAACTAATATGATAATCTTTCTTTCTTAATCAATTATCCTTAACATAATACATCAGACTTCAGCTGTGCTGTAAACAGCTTTTTGTGCATGTCAGCTGCTTGTGCTGCAAGGATGTGACCCTGTGCTTGTGCTCACACCACATTCTGAACCACTAGCATATACTATTTAACAGATTCAGCCCCCTCAACTTGATCCTCCAATCTACAAACTCGTCTTCTTTTCCTTTTTCCTTTTCCTCCATTCACTCTGCTTTTCACAAAATATATGTACCTGTAACTGTACCTGTACAACATCTGCAACACAACATTCAATAATACCTTGTGCATTCCCAATAGTATGTAAAACAACAAAACCACATGCAGTTCCATTCTGCATGATGCAAAAATCATTGGCACATGCACCCACCTGTGCACCTGGCCCAAATTCCCCAGGCTATTTAATACCCACTGACTAACAGCTACTACTACTGATACACTTAAATCACCCATGTTGCTATCCCCACACTTAATCACTTCGGCACAGCCCTCATTCATTCTGTCTGGTACTATAGTTATCCCAGTCGCTACAATTCCACTGGATATTGGAGCTGGAACTGCTACACTACTCTCTTCCACTTCAACAATGTCATTACTCTGTACTTTGCTTAAATTTCCAAGAAGTCATAATTCAACACCATCTACAACTAATCTCACCTTTACATTAAAAGAATTGTCTAACCAACTTCGACATTCTGCCCTACTCTTCACAGGTTCCACAGGTTTAGCTACGTCAACAGTAGTCAGACCTTCTGCAGAAACAGGCAAATTACCCACAAGCCTACTCCTCTCACTTTCAGCTTTCTTCTTCTTCTTCTTCTTCTTCTTCTTCTTCTTCTAACTCTCTGCTTCCTCTTTCTCCTCCTTTCTCATTCTCTCCATAATCAACTCAGTATCAAGTGTGTCCATAATTCCTTATTCTTTTCTACCTGGTCTACTTGCAATTTACCTACTTCATCTCTCAAAATTCTCAACGTCTCCTCCCTGCTACCACCTCACTGTATTGACAACCTTGCAACCTGAGACACCTGTGGCCATGACATAATTGCCTCTTATCAACTACAAAATCATAAATGAGAAAAAAACCACTAAAACATACCCCTATCCTAACATTCCTCATGATCTCTGATAAAACACTGAGTCATACTACTTGCTCCACAAAAAACGAAATAAAATTATGAGAAAATTTAATCATAACCTAACATATTACTTCTCACCATCACTTAATTAGTCTCACTTGACTGCCAGCTCATACTCATTATTACTATTATTATTATACACCAAAACAACAACTTATCTTAGCCTCACCTCCCAAATCTCTAATCATGTTCAACAGCTTATATACTACTAGACAATGAGCTACACCTCTTGCTCATGACAACCACTTCACCCATATCTGACAGGTGAGCATTAACATTTATATTTATGCTTCCCCAAAAATACTGTCTCCATTCACTTGTAGTAACCTACTAAACTTATAAGTATGACTCAACCCCTGGCAAAACCCACTGACTTGCATGATGCTCGCAGTCACAAAATGACTGCACTCACCACACAATGAAGATACTGTCACCAAACAGCATGGTGATGGGCTTGGAGAACTCCTACAGACATCACTTTGCAGCATCAGAGGGGTGATGACAGAGATGAAAGGGTCCGTCGATATGGGTTCAAATGCACTTCTGAACCACTCTGTAGAGTGCTGGGCACTGTGAGGAAAGAGTGAATGGTGGTGACAGCTCATGGAGCCCAGGGAAAACACTGTTAACAATTTCAAAGAGCTTTATTGATCTTGGCACATGGTGCAGTGAAGTAGGCACACAACATCTTGGTGATCCCACTGACCCTGACTTAGGCCAATGAACTGGTGGCAGCCTTTGCCTGGTGGCACTGAGCTGTCGCCTCTCATTGCTGAGGCTGGCAGCCCCTGCAGCCACATGAGCACTGATATCAGTGCCACATTGAGTTCTACATCTACATCTACATCTACATCCATACTCCGCAAGCCACCTGACGGTGTGTGGCGGAGGGTACCCTGAGTACCTCTATCGGTTCTCCCTTCTATTCCAGTCTCGTATTGTACGTGGAAAGAAGGATTGTCGGTATGCTTCTGTGTGGGCTCTAATCTCTCTGATTTTATCCTCATGGTCTCTTCGCGAGATATACGTAGGAGGGAGCAATATACTGCTTGACTCTTCGGTGAAGGTATGTTCTCGAAACTTTAACAAAAGCCCGTACCGAGCTACTGAGCGTCTCTCCTGCAGAGTCTTCCACTGGAGTTTATCTATCATCTCCGTAACGCTTTCGCAATTACTAAATGATCCTGTAACGAAGCGCGCTGCTCTCCGTTGGATCTTCTCTATCTCTTCTATCAACCCTACCTGGTGCGGATCCCACACTGCTGAGCAGTATTCAAGCATTGGGCGAACAAGCGTACTGTAACCTACTTCCTTTGTTGTCGGATTGCATTTCCTTAGGATTCTTCCAATGAATCTCAGTCTGGCATCTGCTTTACCGACGATCAACTTGTTGTGCTGTGATGACACCCCACTTGGGAGGCAGTCTCTTGGCTCCGCATGTGACCATGGTGGTGGCGTGTGCCCTATTTCCTTTGCATCATGTAGGCTCGGCAGCCCCTCAGCCCAGTCGTGTCACTGCAATAGAATGCACTAGAGGGCATGTGCAGGATATGAACCACTGCTGCCAAACAGCATTTGGCTTGTGTTGTGGCACTGAGTACTGCTACAAACTCAGTGTTGGATTCAGCATGAATGGTTGCCAATAAGTAGGCTGTGACAATACATCCTGTGAAAGACTAAGTGCAGCCAACAGACACAAACTGGTCTAGAAACCCTGGCTTGAAACCCAGAGCTATTCATGTGGTTCCAGTGCCCATTTGTTTCATTAAAACCTGGGCCTAGTTACACTGCGAAAAAAAGAGACTTGCCCAGGTTTAGAGACACAGCTGTGGTTGTTACACAGTTGCAACTTGCAGTGCCTTTTTCTGCTGTGATCTGCTATACTTGCTGTGCAACCCACTGGCACATCTATTATTGAAGATCAAACATCATCACACTTGTGGTTACTGGCCTGCAGTTGTTAACCCAACACTCTATGGTTCTTCCATGGTACTCTTTATTTCTCTTGTTTAAGACTAATAATTTTCTGGCCAATGGCTGGGTCACAGCAATACACTACAGAAATCTGACAAATATTAGAATGGGAAATCACTGAACCATCTACTATCCCATACTGCAGGCTGCTCCTCACAATAGCAAAGTCAAGTGGCAATGTCAGGCTCGTAATTGATGCTAGGAAAATAAACAAAATTATAACAACTATCCAGACTCAACCCATAAAGACCGAGGAGCAAATCCAGACACTTCATGGAGGTAAAGTACCTAACAAGCTTGATTTATGTATCTAGTATTGGCAGTTTCCTCTGAATGAGGTAGCATGAAAATACCAGCCTTTATACAAACAGGCCAGTTATCAGTTCAAAATTCTACCATTCAAATTGAACGTGCATGCGAGATACAGTTCTCGGCCCAGTAGTGCAAGGTAACCTAGTTTGTGGATTACATATTAACAGCGACACTAACATGAGAACAACACGTGGAACTTATTGAGAGAGTATTACACAAATTTCAAGAAGTCAGTCTTCAAAAGTCAAAATTCGGGCCAGAGCGAATAAAATTTTTAGGCCACAAAATTACACCCCATGAGATCTTGTTAGACAAAGAAAAGATCAGGAGCAATGAAAGATTTTCCTGTCCCAAGACATAAGAAACAACTCAAAGCATTCATCAGATTAGCCTCACTTTATAAGTGGTTCATGCCTGGCCAATTGCTTAATTGTGAGCCAATGTTAAATATTATGGAAACAAGTCCCGTGGCACTAGTCGAAGAAATGTCAGGTGAATTTTGAAAACATAAAAGCTGCTCGTATTAAATCAAATATGTTTTACATCCTGACATGTCAGTGTAATGCTGTCTTGCCACTTACGCATAGTCTGTGCACTTTGTGGAAGTTTTGTTTCAGCTATGAGAAATGAATGGTAAGCCTAGTGTTTGTATGGTAGCGTTTGCTAGTTGGGTTTTGTCGGAATGTTAGTGAGCATATTCAATGACAAAATTAGAAGCCCTTGCAGTTACCTAGACATTCAAAAAGTTTCATTTCAACCTTGCTGACAATCATACCAAGGTCTATTGTGACTACCAGCTTTAAGTTTCTTACTAAGTTGCAAATTATTTGTGATTGATGGACCAACAAACTGAGTGTGAAAAGCCTTCTTCTTAATCAAAATATATTATTTTTCCAAATTTCATTCTCTAGACACAGAAATTGTGTTTCACTCCAGAGCCAGGGCTAGATACAGGCTGGACAATAATAAATAAAGCTGGATATCACCAACAACACACACCTTGTTCACAAGCATACCATTCTCACAGCAAATAGCGCTGACAGGGTGACACTCTAGTGAAGTGTCGTTGATGAAGGTACACTTCCAGCATATCCTCCAGCAATCAGAGTGCTGTGAATGGTTACATGGGGACCACAGATTGGGCTGGCAAGAACGAGGTGGGACAGAACTCAGCTAATTTTGGCAGCCAGCTTTGGCCCATCCAGATGTACCTTCTCATCTCTCTCTCAAGCAAAATGGGCTTAGTCTGTTGGTGGCCTCCCATGCACCGCATGTTGTATCCTTTTTTGACAGTCTTCTGGGATAAACCTGGAGTGCCAGCCACTTTTTGAAACTTATTCCACTGTTTAAATGCAAACATTTTTAGGTTAGGCTTTACCGTGACTGTTATTGACATTAAATGAAACAATAAGTTTACTGTTACCAAATAAACAGTGACTGGTAACAGCAAACTTATTGTTTCATTATTCCACTGTTCCATCTCATTAATTTCATGCACATCCGGATTCCTACATCCCACAGTAGCCTTAGTCCTGAACATATTACATGCTTGAGATTTTAACCCGGCAAGAAAACCGAAACCGTTTTACATACAAGTGTCATCATGAAAGACTTCGTTCTCAAAAAAACTTCAAATCAAATGTTTTTGCATATGTATTTAAAAAATTTTAACTTAATCTATGTGAACATTCCAACATGTTCCAAGAGAGCAAAGAACTCTTACCCTCAACCATTTTATGAAAAGTGTCTAACAAAGAAAAATGAATTTTTCGTAATTGTAAAATAATAATTGTTTGCTGTTTTTGAAGTTAATGGAAAATATTCAAAGTAACAAAATTAACTGTAACATTAGGTTGAAGGCCTAATGTTACAGTTAATTCATGGTTTTGCCCAGTTTTACACTGAACATAAAATGAATGGTGAGGCAAAGTTATAATTTATCTAGGATGAACACAAAATGTGACCTTATAATGTATAGAATACTTCAACATAGCAACAACAACAAAAAGTTAAAAATTAATGTCTAAAAAAGAAAATTTCTGTAAAAAAATTGTAAATAATGATACAAATTGTCAGACTCGATGTAATTAAAAAAAGTATACTCAGAACAAAAATTAACAACCATATCCTCACGTTACAAAAACAGAAAATAATCAAAAGTTCCCCAAAAGCAAACAAAACTTTAACGTTTGCCAAAACAGTAATCTTTTCAAAAAAACGAGGAGTTATGTCAGAATGGTGTCAGCCTTTTTATTACATAAATAAAGTCTGCTACCATTAGGAGCTTTAAACATACATCGTATGAAGCATTAGAAAAATTGCATTACCTCTGGCTTTGGTCAGAGACTATTTAAATAAGCAATGGAATCAATAGCACAGAATATGAATCCTTGTCAATACTGTAATGACCCATTGGTTGCTAAAGAGTAAAATAAAATTAATTTCAGCCTTTTTAAAAGCCCACTCATTCTTGATTTCTTGTACAGTGTATCTGTCTTAATACAAGGGCATTTGAGTGCTTCACATCAATAAAAATATTTTCATATTAAAATATATCATGCACCACATTCCTAATGCATTTGTTCCAGTTCAGTAAATATGTTAACTTAAAGAAATGATGGTCTTTAATGAGATTTCAGACTTATTATAGAGACACAGTATATTAGACCTTATCTGGAATGACAGTTAGATGAAATGACAATTCAATGCTCATATTAAATATGGAAATGACGAACCTGCTGACTCATCCATTAATTCAGAGATGATCTTTTATTGCAATAATATTCAAAAGAATTAATTTCCTGATTAGCCATCTACTATCAGATAGTGAAGACACAGATAATATCAGTTCTATTAACCATAATATATTTCCTATATACCATCCCTAGCCAGGTTCAAATCTTGTCCCTTTTCCCTTCTCCTTCTTACTACTGAGATGTGAAGTGAACCATTGTAAAAAATTTTCTCTAATTCCATCATTTTCAACTTATGCAAAAGTGTTGTCTCATCTACGCAATCAAATGTTTTTGTTAAATCAAAGAAAAGTGCCTACTGTCCTCAGCCCAACATCACTTAGACCTGCTAGTACCTCAGGCACAAAACAATTAGTAGGATTTTGTGGAAGCCAAACTCAGAGTCTGACAACAAATTAAGAAATTATGTGCAGTCAACGAGCCACTATAGTCCTGTATATTGATTTCCTCAAAAACTTTTGAAAACACTGGCAGCAAAGAAACTGATTACTGTTTACTTTACCTCTTTTGCTAAAAAGTCACTTCAAAATCTGTCAAGAAAATGACCACATACAAAAGACTTATTTGCAACAGTGCCAAGTTACAGAACTAGTGAATCGTATGCTAATATTCACAACACTACTTGAAAATTCATCGTACCCATGCGAGCATTTTCTCTTTAATAATGTAATAATTGATTCACTGTCATATTTACTTGTTTCCTGTAGCAGAAAATTATGTAGTTATCTTGGAACACCAGCTTACAGGAGTTCTACATATTTACCTATACCAATAAAATGTTGATTTGACTTTCCTACTAATGACAAGAAAAAAAGTATTAAATATTTTACACAACTCAGGTGGACCACAAACGTTTTCACTGTCATACAAGAAATGAACACTCAACATTCTGCACTGATGCTTCCTTTTATAACTGGCAATATAAGTTTAATTTTGTCTTGAGAACTTTCTATTCTCTCGGTATAATGCATTATTTTAGTCTGTCTGATAACATTCCTCAGTACTTTGCAGTATTTGCAGTATTGTCAGATGTAAAATTCACCAACCAAGGTGATGTTGCAATTAGCACATTGGACTCACATTCGGGAGGAAGATGGTTCAAATCTGTGGCCAGCTATTCTGATTTAGGTTTTCCATGATATCCCTAAATTGTTCCAGAGAAATGACAGGATGGTGCCTTTGAAAGGCCACAGCCACTTCCTTTCTCCATCCTTGAAACAATCCAAGCTTGTGTTCTGTCTCTAATGACCTAGCTGTCAACAGCATTGTTGACAGTATTCTCAACGGTACATTAAACCCTAATCTTCCTTCCATTTTGTAGCACAATTCTGTTGCTACAGTCTGGACTCTCCTTCACATTATGATACCATTTCTGTTTCCTGCTACATAATTTCTAAAGCCATTAGTTAACAAAAACGGGTTGCTTATTAGTACTACAAGTAACTGCACTTTTTTTAATACAAATCAGTTATTAAAAGAAATGATAAAGGTTTGAAGGAATGTATCATATTTGTCATTCAAGTAGTCTATATTGTAGACTCCCTGCTATGTTATGCCTGGAGGTTGACTTTAACTGTCTGAATTGCAAGTGGATTGATATCTCTAAATGTTTTGTTTACTTCTTTGGGGTATGATATTGCCTTGATTTCTTTCAGCATTACTATCTGTAAATTATGGTTTGAAAAGCTGTTACTAATTTTTCTCCACCATGCACATCAATTAGGGAACAATCTAATATTATCTCTGACTATGCTGCTACTTTTCTTGATAATTCTAGTTGGAAAGAATACGGTCTGAATCAGGTCGTAAGACTCAAGTAAATCCATTGACATTCTTTTCCCTGGAGAATCAGCCACAATGCTTATATTAAAATACCCAAAGAAAATCAACTTCTTCTCTTTCTTAAGAATCAAGCCAGCACTGCATCAAGTCTGGAGATGAACCTCATGTAGTCTGAACTAGGGGATCTGTAGAAGCCCTATAAGGAAACATTTCTCCTTAAAAATTCAAACTCTCTTACAAAACCTTCAAAAGCTATCGATCTGTTAATCTGTTATTTGCTGCTCAGATAGAGAAAATTATATATTACTTGTAGTGTGGTGTTTCCTAATATAATACCCTCAGCAATCCCTGATTTAATTCCATAGCAGTTCATTATTTGATGTTTTCAATGTTTATCTTATATTTTCAAAACGCTAACCATTCCATTCAACTGATCTTCCAACTTCTTTGCCAACTCTGACAGAACAGCAATTTCATCAGCAAACAGTATTTTTTTTTTATTTATTCTCCCTGAACTTCAATTCCTTTTCCAAATTTCTCCTTAGTTTCCTTCACTGCTTGCCCAATTTAGAGACTGAATAACATGAGTGATAGCTACAACCTTGTCTCAGTCCCTCCTCTATTGCTACTTACCTTTCATACCTGTTGACTCATATAATTGTGGTCTGGTTTCTATAAAGGTATTTTATCCATGATAACCTCAGAATTTCAAACAGTGTACTCCAGGCAACACCGTCAAAAGCTTTCTCAGAAATCTACAAATTCTATAAATGTGAGTTTGCATTTCTTCAGCCTATCTTCTGAGACGCACCTTGTGATTAGTATTTTTCCATGTGTTCTTACATTCCTTCAGAACCCATATTGATATTATCACAGGGCATCTGCTACCAGTAGATTCAAGCTTCTGTTAAGAAGTTATGTTATTATTTTGGAATCATGGAATTATTGAATTGATAAGTTTTTGTGGTGTCACCGCCAGACATCATACTTGCTAGGTGGTAGCCTTTAAATCGGCCGCGGTCTGTTAGTATACGTCGGACCCGCGTGTCGCCACTATCAGTGATTGCAGACCGAGCGCCGCCACACGGCAGGTCTAGTCTAGAGGTACTCCCTAGCACTCGGCCCAATTGTACAGCCAACTTTGCTAGTGATGGTTCACTGACTACAGATGCTCTCATTTGCAGAGATGACAGTTTAGCATAGCCTTCAGCTACGTCATTTGCTATGACCTACCAAGGTGCCATGTTCAGTTACTATTGATATTGATATTGTGAATCATGTACCTTCAAGAGCGATGTTCATCATTAATGGATTAAAGTTAAGTATCAAACTAATTCCGTCTGCTTTCTGAATTCTAATTCCTTGTCATGTTCCAGACGTCATGTCAGTATAGTTCTTCCCTCCTCATGCCAGCCTGCGCGAGCTAGAACACGTGCATTTCGGCCTCTTCTAGTAAAACGGTGTTGGCACGTCTGCCAACACTACAGTTTTGTAATACAAATACTTTATTATTGAAGTCTTTAGCCTGTTTCACATATTCTCTAGACCACATTCAACAGTTTTCTCAAGGTTTATGCTCACAAGGATCTTATAAATTCTTATGGAATGTCATCTATTCCAGGTGCCTCTTTTCGACTTGGGTCTTTCAGTGCTTTGTGAAACTTTTCTCAAAGCATCACATCTGCTATTTCACATTTTTCTATTTCCTCTTCCCTTTCCATTATAGTGTTTTCAATTTTCTTTCTTTTTAATATTCATTCAACCTTTAAGCTATCCCTTCTTTGCTTCTATTGTCTTGTCATCTGACCCATGACATTCCCTTTTCACCAATGGTCTTTTTCACTTCTCCATCTGCAACATCCATATTCCCCACAGGCATGCTACTTCTACAGCTTTGGATTTCTCCTATAGCAATTTCTGTTTTCTAATTTTGCACTTTCTGGCAGAAAAATAAGAAAACATGAATGCACGTAAACTACTATGAAAAGTGTAGTGAAAGATTCACAATGGCCAAGATAGACATAAAGCCACCATCCATCACGTCTACTACATCCACGCATAATGAAGAGATTGAAAATGTTTTCATTACCAAACATAATGACTGGGATAAAGTACTGTAAAACAATACTTTCTAAAAGAACTCAAGGGTACTGGCTTCCCATGTACTTTACAGAGCTAACCTATTGTGCATGAATCTGCCAAATTATGTACAATCTGATTCATTCCATGCACCTGCAGACTCTGCTTCATGATTTGGCATATAGAACTCACTACGTGAATGAATGAATGCAGCTATGTGCTCACTTATTCCTGTGCTACTGAAGAACATTAACTTGCAATAGATTCAGTACCCTGAAGTTATATTTTGTACTAGCTTGAGACATTTTCAATGCTTGCAGAACTGCTTCTCAAACCACAGGAAATTCTAAGACACAAGAACATTTCTGTATACAGATCAAGTCCATGGCACAGGTTTTTATGACCAACTAAATTCCCCATGTAACACAGTACCTACCATATCCTGATATGCATATCATACATTCATAACCAAGCCAGAATTTTACAGACATTCTATATGTTAAAATTATTTATAAATATCACACGTTTAGTAAATCTACCCAAGTGCAAATGGAGAATACGGATGTATCAATACTGTCTGCATTCGGCAGGTGTACCTGTGGTGGGGGCACTGTTGATATCACTGGCTAGTCATGTGAAATCCTGTAGTGGGCAAATATAGTATCGCCCAGTGATGGTTTCTTTCTTATTTGAAATCATTCAACTTGTCTCTACCCGTGAACTCAAAACCATGTGGCTAGTGCTGTGACTTAGGTACATGTGATTTCCGCAACCAACGGGCTTAATGCAACCTCACTATCAATAAGCTTTGCAAGTACGTAGTGCTTGTACTTTATTCAAATGTAATCAGAAACTATCTCATTTAACTTCCAGTTTGTTTAATTTGAATACAGTTTGGTTTCAGGGGGTAACATGCAATTTTAATTTGTTGTTACAGAAGTTTAATTGTTGATTGAATAGATAAAAAATCTATTCACCAAGCGGCAGCAGAACACACACCTAAAAGGAGGTTACACTTAGGCAATCTTTCAGAGCCCCTTCTTCGGGTAAAAGGGTTAAAGAGGAAGGAAGAGGGGTGAAGGAAAAGGACAAAAGAGGTTTAGGAAAAGGGGTAGATTTTTGGGAGTCACCCAGAACCACAGGTCAAGGGAGATTTACTGGATGGGATGAGAAGGAAAGACTGATTCTTGGGGATTGCATCAGACAAGATCTGAAAACCTGAGAGTTTAAAGGTGGAAGACATGGTAATAAGCTAGACAGAGATTTCTGCTTAAGCATCATGCACAAGTTAATAAGAGTGAAATGCTAAGTGCACTGTACATAACAGGGGTGGGATGGGGGCGATTTACTAGATGGGATGAGAAGGAAAAAACTGATTCTTGGGGATTGCATCAGACGAGATCAGAAAGCCTGAGAGTTTAAAGGTGGAAGATAGGGTAATAAGCTAGACAGAGATTTCTGCTTAAACATCATGCACAAGTTAATAAAAGTGAAATGTTAACTGCACTGTACATAACAGGGGTGGGATGGGGGCAGTGACAAGTAGAAAGGTAAGACAATAAAAGATGTAGAAAACTAAAACAGAGTGAAGAAAAGAGTAGTTACTGTAAAGAAATTCTGAGATGGAAAAAATTAATGGTAATTAAGACCAGGTGGGTGGTAAGAAACAAGGACATGTTGAAGAGCTAGTTCCGAGCTGCAGAGTTCTGACAAACTGGAGTCTGGGGGTAGAATCCAGATGGCACGTGTAACAAAACAGGCACCAAGGTCACAATTGCCATACTGTAGAGCATGCTCTGCAACAGAATATTGCGTGTTACTAATATACATCCTCTGCCTGTGCCCATTCATCCTAATTGATAATTTGTTGGTAGTCATGCTGATGTAAAAGGCATGACTACACTATTCAGTGTTTATGTAATAGCTGGTATTTGACATACGTCGTATCACAGGTGACTCTCCCTTTGATAATATAGGTTTTCCAGCTACTGTGCTGGTATAGGAGGGTGCACTGGGCAAGTCTTGGAGCAGGGACAGTCACAGGGATAGGAGCCATAGGGTAGGAAGATAGGTGCAGAAGGAGTGTAGGGTCTGACAAAAAATTGCAGAGACTGGGAGGGCAACAAAAAGCTATTCTAGATGTGGTGGGCAAAATATTAGACAGAATGAATCTCATTTCATGTCATGATTTTAGGAAGCCATGGCCTTTTCAAAGTAGCTGATTAATACATTTAAGACCAGGATAATACTGGATGACAAGTAGTGTGCTCTGAAGTTGATTTTCAAGGGCTCAGCAGTACCAGGATTGGATATGATGGCCTAGGAAATATGCTTATGAACTAGGCTCTTGGGATAATTATGTCCAGAGAAGGCTAAAGTGAGAATGGCATAACAAGTTTGCATCTGAACAAATACATTTGCATCAAATGCCAGGGCTGTATGGGAGGGAACGTTTGACATGCAGAGGATGGCAACTGTCAAAATTTAAGTACTGTTGGTTGCTAGGTTCAATGTGGACAGAAGTATGTAGCCAGCCTTCTGTGAGGATGAGATCAACATCAAGGAAAATGGCGAGGCATTCGAAATAGGACCATGTGAAATTTAATTGGGAGAAGGTATTTAGAGATTCCAGGAATTTGAACAGGTCAGCCTGAACATGAGTCCATGTGGTAGAGATACCATACTGAACCAGAGGCTGTCGACTTATGGACTCCAGAAAGGCCCCATCCAAGCAACTGATGAAAAGGTTGGCTTAGGAAGGAGCCATCCTGGTTCACATGGCAGTACCCCTGCACTGTTTGTATGTCTGCCCCTCAAAGGTGAAGTGGTTGTTGGTAAGTCTAAAGATGATTAAGGTGAGTAGGAAGGATATCATAAGTCTGGAATCAGGTGGGTGCTGACTGAGGAAATGTTCAGCAGCAGATAGACTATGCAGGGTGGGGATGTTGATATAGAGGGAGGTGGCATCAATGTTGACAAGTAAGGTGTGTGGAGGGAGTGGGAAGGGCACTGGTTTCAGTTGATCTCTGGAATGGTTCTGATATAGGTGATATAGGAGGGAAGTCTTTGTACTATGGGTTGCAGATGCTGGTCAACTAAGACAGGATACTATATTATGGCCATGATGATTGGTTTTGTAGATCTTAGGAAGAAGGTAAAGGTGGGGGTATGTTAGTGGAGGTCCACATCGCCTGTGTGACTTCTCCTCATACAGCGTCTGCCATCAAGATCCCACCCCTGTGATTCAAACTGACCTGTAATTACCCCTTAAAAGGTGAGGTCCCTCAAATAGTTTAACACCTCAATCCATAGAACTTCTCACCCCACTCAAACCATGCACACTCACTCATCTGAAAATGGTGCCCATCCCATTCCGACCACAGACCTTGCTTGTCGCACTTGATGGGCACCTCCCTCTATACCAACATCCCCCACATACATGGCCCATCCCATTCCGACCACAGACCTTGCTTGTCACACTTGATGGCACCTCCCTCTATACCAACATCCCCCACATACATGGTCTGTCTGCCACAGAACATTTCCTAAGTCAGTGCCCACCTGATACCAAAACTTATGATATCCTTCCAACTAACTTAACCAACTTCAAACTTACCAACAACTACTTCACCTTTGAGGGAAAGACAAACAAACAGTACAGGGGTACGGCCTTGTGAACCATGATGGCTCCTTCCGATGCCATCCTTTTCGTGAGTGGCCTGGATGGGGCCTTCCTGGGATGCATATGTCTTCAGCCTCTGGTTTGGTTTAGATACATTGATGATATCTCTACCATATGAACTCATGTTCAGGTTGACCTGTTCAAATTCCTGGAATCTCTAAATACCTTCTTTCAATTAAATTTCACATGGTCCTACTCCGAATCCATCACCACTTTCCTTTATGTTGATCTCATCCTCACAGAAGGCCAGCTACACACTTCTGTCCACATTAAACATAACGAACAACAGTACTTAAATTTTGACAGCCGCCATCCTTTCTGTGTCAAACATTCCATCCCATACAGTCCTGGCATTTGAGGCAAATGTATTTGTTCCTTTTTACATCATTCTCACCTCAGCCTTCACTGAATGTAATTACCCCACCATACTAGTTAAAAAGCAGATTTTCCAGGCCATCACATCCAATACTGGTACTACCAATCCCTCCAGAAAACAACTTTAGAGCACACCACTGCTCACTGTGACTCAGTTTTATTGTCGTTTGGAATTTATTAGTCAGCTACTTCGACATGGCCATAACTTCCTAAAATCATGCCCTGAAATGAGATCCATTCTGTCTAAGATTTTGCCCACCACACCTACAATAGCTTTTCGTCACCTTCTCAATCTCCACTATATTCTTGTCAGACCCTATGCTCCTTGTGCACCCATCTCGCTATCCTACAGCTCCTACCCCTGCGACTGTCCCTGCTGCAACACTTGCCCTATGCACCCTCCTATCACCGCCTATACCAGCACTGTAAAAGGCAAAACCTATACTATCAAAGGGAGATCCACCTGTGAAATGACACATCATGTACCAGCCATTATGTAAACACTGGTCAATCTTTTACATCGGCATCACTACCACCAAATTATCTATTAGGATGAATGGGCACAGGCAGAGGGTGTATACTGGTAACATGTAATATCCTGTAGTCTCCCTTGACCTATGGTCCTGGGTGACTTTCCCGAAATCTATCCCTTTTCTTAGGCCTCTCCAGTCATTTTCCTTCTCCCCTCTTCTTTCCCCTTCAACCCTTCAGCCAGCTTGCCTAACTATAACCTCCTTTCAAGTGTGTGTTCTGCTGCAACTTGGTGAGTAAACTTTTTATATCTATCCAATTAAATTATTGTCAAAAATTGAAAAAATTAATAATGTTCAATAAACACTGTTAGCCTTAATTGAGGGTTGTAACAAAATGAAATTATTGTCTAAGAGGTTTCTAGGTGTTCAACAGTGTGAATCACAAAGGTTATATTCAGTCACAACCACTAGGCACATTTTCTTTATAAGCTGTGTTATGTATTACATGTAATTGTTTCATACTGCTGACTGAAATTAATTTATGCTGATCATACTATTGTGTTTGTACTGCTGATAGTATGAAAAAGTAGACGATAAATGGGAATACAGACAGGAAAAAAGAGGAGGGGATGGTGCTGAAACATGGATTTCTCTTCTTGATTAATACCAGGAAAGCTATCCTGTTTAACATCCCAATCTCATACATATATTGCATCAACAGTGTCTAATGCCCTCATTTAATGAGACAGTGAGGTGAGGTTCTACATTGTCTAGTGATCAAAAGCTTTACACAACCAATCATCATTCACTTATATGTCAAACAGTGGGGGAAAAAATTTCTTCCATAACCACTACTTGAATAAATTACTTTATAGTTGAATACTAGTGTGTACAAGTGATGTTGGTTATGGAGGCAGGTTCACTAGACAATACTGGTCATCATTTGGTAATTTTGGCAAATTTGCATGTTGCTTTCCTTTAATTTATATAACTCACTTTGCACATCATTTAGGACTAAAGGTAACAGCACTTCGAACAGCAGAGGCATTGATTGTTACCTTTATTACTAAATTTTGTTTGCATTCTGCCACAAATATATATAATTCATTTTGTATGACATTTAGGAGCAAAGCTAACAACTCACTGAATAGTAAAAGCATTGAGTTGATACTTTTACTCTTCAAAATTATTTACATTCTGCAACAAATTTCCTCGCTGTATTTGCCTTGTGCATCAATTAATAAACAGAGACAATCTGTTTTTATTAATGTCTAACTTAAGATGTAATATTATTTAAAAGAAAAAATTAGTTAATACAAGGCTAGAACCAAAAAACATGATGATGGTTTAACTTAATACCTTTAAGATCTTTAAGTGAAGCAAGAGTTCTGACTGCTTTTAGTCTCTCATATTTATCTCCAGTTTTGGCAACAGAGAGTAACCGCCAGGCAAGTGATTGTCTCCATGATTCCAGCCATTTCCAAGGTAGTATCTGATCCACATCTTTTTCACTACATTTGCTAGCAAACAAGTTTATATCATCTGTAAATAATAAAATTTATTTCTGTCACTAGAACTGTGATTATTTAACAACTGTTACACAAAATTTACTTTTTTCAGGTGTTGCATTTACTTCATGAAATATTTATCACGTCTCACAAATGCCAGCAAAAGTTATTAAATGATTAAAAATGGAAACAATTGGCCTAAAATATTTTTTTCAAATTTCATTCTTTCTGCAATGAGCATATAAAATGTATGGTGAATATCTAAATGGTAACACATCTTGAAAATGTCCACATGTACTTCAACCAAATGATGAGAAGTACATGTGGCATCAAGAAACCTTAAGCCTAACTACATTATCTGCTGCAGTCCAGAAGCTGGAATGAGTTTAAAGACTTGATTTATATTGCTACAAATTGCACAAAAAAGTTATGGCAATACATACATTGGTGCAGAAAATATGTTCAAAGTTTTCTAGCATAGAAAAGAAATTGTTAATGATGAACTGTGATTAAGTATCAATTTACATAAAAACAGACAGTACTGAGCAAGTGCCCTTGATGGCAGCTCAAAATTAGTAGCTATCTCTAAAGTTGGTGTTTGAAGGTGTGTATCGGAAAGGACAGTGTTAACACAATCATTCACAAAGATTTGAATAAGAAAGAGATCTGTTTATAAATTTCATCACAGAAACAGATTAATAAGCAGAAGCCAAAACGGAAAGAAACCATTAGAGGTTTAAATTACACTTTTTTTCAAATCATAACACCACTTCAATGTAGAGTCCAAGTGGCAATCAGAGCAGTGGTGTTCATCAACCACGAAATACCGAGAATCGACACAATGTTGTTTACATTCACGACAGCAAAAAAGTATGGTACACAGGGAATTCATACCTGACAATCTAAACCTAGCTGTTACCTTCAAATTCTATGATACAGTGTCGACAATGTTGCTGACATCAATTCATCTCTTTGGGCTAGAATTTCAGAGTACTAGCAAGTGGATTTGTTTCATGGTTACACATAGATGCCATTCGCCTTGACTGTTTTCAGCTACTGCTCTAACCAATGTTGAGTATTCTGACAGGAAATAATGGTATTCTGTTCACATTGTCTGTTTTATTTGTTTTATAATACCATCCATTCATGTTTTTAGATGAGCTTGCACATATTATTTTTTACTTATGAAAATCATCATTGCCATCATCTTGAACAATTCCCAGTCCCAGGCTGGGTCCGTTGGAAATACAAGTCTTACCATCTTTCTGTGTTCACTCTGGTCCAGTTCTCACCTCTTTTTTCAACACACTCCTCCACACCTTTCAGCCATCTATCCCTTGGTCTTCCTCTTCGTCATTTCCTTTGCATCTCCATTTCATGTATCTTTTTGGAAATCCTCTCATTTTCCATGCTATTTAAGTGCCCATACTATCCTAGCCTTCATGTTTCTATCCGGCTCTGCAAGAGCTCCTCTTTCAGTATTTCCCTTATCTTTTCATTCGTCATCCTATCTCTCCAATATGAAAACTTGCTAAACACTTATAATGGATGCCCTCGTTATCTGTTATTGAAATTCTTTCTTCTATTCAACTCAAGGTCTTCCATTTGACTGACTACCTATGACTCATTTCTACTGTCAGACATGTCATCTCCAAATGGCTCCTTCCCAAAAAGGTGTACATATGACTGCAGCATGTTCCCTGTTTCTTGAAAGAGGCCTTGATTGTAGGCTTGTTCTACGTTTTGGAGAAGGGAACCTTTCACTAGAAGCATTCTGTTACATTACAGTTAAGGGAAAAGAATCCATATTGACAGAATGATTATGTTGTTCAACTATCAACTGACAGAGAGTTTGACCTATGACAAATGGATTCCACAATATAAACACCTTAGCCAAATTGATAACGCACTCACTACACACTCCTTACATTGCACTACAACTGGCTAAGACCGACCCTGGACTATCTTATATGCCAGATTCTGGCATGGTGTTGTCAGTGTGTGCTCCTGATGACAAATGTCTACTGGATAGTGACACCTCAGTGGCCAACAGTAATGCTGTCCCCACTATTCAGTTTCCATAGTGACATCAGGTGACACCACTGCACCCACCCCCTTCTCCTGCCAAATAGAGACCACCAGAATATGTAGGTAGTACAAAGTCTGGAGGAGCTGCCACCAGGAATGGCGACAGGTTGGTATCCATGGGTGTCACTGTGGAAGGCTGAGACAGGATAAGGCTTGATGGAAGGTGCACAAATCACCACAGGACGCAAGGGTCTGTCAAGGGTAGAGAAGCAGATAGCTGCTGACAAGGCTGGCAGAAATGAAGTTGATTTTGATGGCACCTCCAAAGTCAATGGGTGCAGGTAACAGTAGAAATCATGGACTTTGATGGATGGAGATCATCCCTTGGATCCAGGTTGGATGGTACCTGGACTGATGGGCATACACCAGAGTGCTCACCCTGAAAGTCGAAGCCTTGATAACGACATGAGCTGGTGGTGAGCAAGCGTGTGCAACGAGAATGGCCACGAGACCACTCTGCCAGGCTGCGACCCTCAATTGCCATGGCCCCATAAGTTGCTCGTAAACTACAGAGGGCATTACACATGGTGTTAGACATCATTTTCTTGTGGGGCTAGATTTTGAAGGTGCAGAAAGAAAGCATTCCGCATGTCTGTTGGATGTGGCGTGAAAAGGCATAGTGAGATGTGCCATCACATTAAGAGTACAAAACTGTTCGAAATGTAGGAGGTAAAAGCATGCCAGTATCAAAAACCGAGATGTGTGGGATGCCTTTATGGACAAAGACTTTCTTCAACACCACAGTAGTAGTGGTATTAGTGACCTGAGACATGCGGAACACACAAGGGAAGTAAGAAAAGGAATCAATCATGAAAAAAGACATGGATCCCAAAAAGGGGCCAGTAAAATCTAAGTGTATGCACTCCCATGACTCTGCAGCAGTGGGTCGGGAGAGAAGTTCAGCTTGATGCGCCTGAAAGGCAGAACATTGGCAGAGCAGGTCCATGATGTCAGAGTCAATATTTGGACAGAATAAGTGTTCTCGCACCAGAACATGCTCCAATGGGCAGTGTGCAGGAAGCACAACATTCATCATCAAACAGAGGGAGGAACCAGGATGTAGCAGTTCTCCTCGTCTGACATTTACAACAGAAACTTTTGGTTTAGCTGTGCTTGATGCCTCGATGGCCGTAAGGGATGATATTTGGGCCAGGAAACGTATTCAGCTAACCATTTTGCACAAAGTGAGCATAACGACATAATGTCAGGTTCTAGGTAGAAGGGGCCATGACAGCCATCGATGTTAAAATCTGCATGCAGAGGAATAACTTAAATTTCTGAACTGCTTAAATAACAGTGACAGCCTCCCGCTCTATTTGAGAACAGTGTTGCTGGGAAGCAGATAAGGCCTTTAAAGAACATGCAATAGGGTGTTCAGTGCTGTTAAGGTTTTTATGAGACAAGACTGCAGTGATACTGTAGGGGGCTGTTATTATCAGAGACAGACCAAGAGTGTACAATGCAAATAAGGTCCTCAGTTAAGGCACTGTTTTAAAGCCTGATGATCTCGTTGACAGCAAACTGACCACTTAAAACATGCACCTTGGCATCATAGCTGGTTCAGTGGGTAAGAGAGTTGTTCTAGGTTTGCAGTGAATTGGCCATGCCAGACACACTTGCAAGTCTTTTATATTAATGGAAGGAAGAGGGGGGGGGGGGGGAGTTCATTTTATAGATCACCACAACATACTCCCTTGTTGGTTCCACTCCATTTGCTGAGAGTTTAGGCCCTAAATATGTCAAGGAGGCAGTTTGGAAGAACACTTGCACATGTTACATTTAAGTCTTTTTGCTGCTGTCTCTGGAATAAAATCTTGAAGTTGTGAAGGTGATCCTCTGGAGTTGCACCTGTGACCAAAATATCATCAAAGTATGTGGCACAGTTGAGGATACCTTATGGTAATTGATCCAAAAAATGCTGAAATACAGCACATGGTACAGAGATTCTGAAATGTAACTTATTATAAGGGCATAGGATGTAGGGTGTATTTAGCTCTAGGTAAGCACATGTTGCTGCATCCAATAGGATTCAAAATCTGTGAAGTTAGTTTAGCTGAATAAAGTGTCATGACCTAATTATGCATAAAGTTCAACCATGGTTGGCAGAAGATAAGTTTCAAATTCAGCTTCTGTGTTTACAGTTACTTTAAATTCATTACAATGTCTCATGGTGCTGTTGTGTCTATGCACTGTGGCATATTGACTACAAAGAAGAGGTATTAACAAGTCTTCATGGGAGAGTCTGTCCAGCCATGTTTTGAAGGGATCCTTCAGAGTCAAGGGCACTAGATGAACTTTGAAAAAATGTGGGACAGACATAGCTTTAAGAGTGATGTGAGCCTGGAAATCAGTTATCTTGCCTAATACAGGAGAGAAAATGTGAACATATCTATCACAGAGACTGCCCATCACAGAGACAGTTTAAGGTGGCACAAAGCCCTTCAGACTGCATGACATTCATGAATTGCAAATTCTAAAATGTGGAAAGAGTCCTTCCCAGAAACAATGTCACCTTTGTGGGCAGCTACCACAAGAAAAATTACTGGGTGAGTGACATGGTCATAAGTAAGTGCAACAGGAAACTTTCCCTGTGAAGGCACATGTCTATATGCCCAATAATTTGTCTCAGTTGTCTGCAAAGATGGTGATCCCGAACTTAGGTAAGTACACTGATTTAGCAAGGACACAGAGCATCTATTAAAAAACTAAAAACCCGCCTCTTTCACAATCGAGGCAGGTCTTTAGTTTTTTAATATATTAACCAACGATTGCTGACGCGCTGCGATGTTGGAGGTTCTTACACAGAGCATCAGTGTTCAAAAGTAACCTCAAAGAGTGTTTGTCAATGAACGTCCCGTAAGCACATTTTCTTGGCTGTACTCTGAGAGGTCTGCACTTAGGTAGCCTGGTCACTCACTTGGTTCTCTTTCGCAGGTTAAGACATATTTGCCACACAACTACTACAACAAACTTCTTACAAGTGTCCCTTTTTGTCAAACCCATGGCACATTGTGCGCCGATGTGAGAATGCATTACATATGTGATGAAGGAAACAATGTATACAGCTCAGCAATGGTGCTGCTGTGGACATGGCACTTGGTCATGGGTAAACTTGCTTGCAGAGTCATCCAGACAGCCAGAGAACGTCCCAGCCAGAGTTGGTGTATCATCCTGCATAACTGGTGCCAGAGAGAGCTAACTACTGTGATCTCTTCATCCAGCACAAATTTTGAGCTGCTTGGGCTACTTTGTGGGTGTGAGCTATTCACATACTTCTATAAGAGAATGCTCAGATATCCTTAATATGTGGTTTCTCACATACAAATAAGGTGTAAGCAACATTATAATGTCACTGATTAAAGGATCCACAAAGGTCTACCCACAGCAGCATTTGAAATTGCAATTCATGCATAGTCCATCTAGGTCAGTGGCTAGGTATGCATATAACTGGTTGGGCCCCTTTTTCATTTCCAAAATCGTAGCCTGTCTGCAATAACACAATATTTTCGTCAAAAAATGTTTTTGTAGCAAAATATTCGAGACAACTCAAGTTCCACCAGATTTATCAATAACTCCAAGATGTATTAGGTGACTCTGAAAATAACATTGTCTTTTGTCTTTCAAAGACAAAAATTTGAATAGCAAAAAACATACCTGGAATCACTGATGGTAAGAGTCCCAATAAATACATTGTTCATTATACCGTGGAAAACAGTAAATACGAGTGGCACAGATGTTCCTCCTGCATTCACTTGCACTTGCCCTGTCTGTCATACAGCTATCGCTAGCTCCTGATAACCATGGATGGCTTGAATTAGTATTGGTTGTAAGTGTTCCATGGTTGAAAACCTGCACTCTTACCAAATAGCAAAAATGTTCAAGGTCCAATTACCACATGTCACTTGTCCCGAGACACCACTTTTGTAAAAGGTGATCCATGCACATAACCCTGATTTATTCACAGTAAGAGATATACATATGGATTGCTCCTCCAACACAGTGCAAGATAGTTGAAGTCTGTATTCCAAAGTAAAGTCCAGTCCACAAGGCACTGAAGTTATGCCTATAACATATTGAGCCTACAATATACGCTATGTGATCAATAGTATCCAGACACCCCAAAAACATACGTTTTTCATATTAGATGCATTTTGCTGCCACCTACTGCCAAGTACTCCATACCAGTGGCCTCAGTAGTCACTAGACATTGTGAGAGAGCAGAATGAGGTGCTCCGCAGAACTTACGGACTTTGAACGTGGTCAGGTGATTGGGTGTAACTTGTGTTACACATCTGTACACAAGATTTCCACACTCCTAAACATTCCTAGGTCCACTGTTTCCAATGTGATAGTGAAGTGGAAACATGAAGGGACACATACAGCACAAAAGAATACAGGCTGACTTCGTCTGTTGACTGACAGAGACCACTGACAGTTAAAGAGGGTCGTAATGTATAATAGGCTGACAGCTATCCAGACCATCACACAGGAATTCCACACTGCATCAGGATCCAGTGCAAGTACTATGATAGTTAGGCTGGAGGTGAGAAAATGTGGATTTCATGTTTGAGTGACTGCCGATAAGCCACACATCATGCCATCAAATGAGCTCTTGATATTCACACAAGTGGTTCTCTTTTCTCCAAAGGTCTCTTTAATTTGCCTGTAAGCAGTACCTATCTTACCCCTAGAGAGATAAGCCTCTACATCCTTACATTTGTCCTCTAGCCATCCCTGCTTAGCCATTTTGCATTTCCTGCCGACATCATTTTTGAGACGTTTGCATTCCTTTTTGACTGCTTCATTTACTGTATTTTTATATTTTCTCCTTTTATCAATTAAATTCAATATTTCTTCTGTTACCCAAGGATTTCTACTAGCCCTCGTCTTTTTACCTACTTGATCCTCTGCTGCCTTCACTACTTCATCCCTCAAAGCTACCCATTCTTCTTCTACTGTATTTCTTTCCCCCATTCTTGTCAATTGTTCCCTTATTCTCTCCCTGAAACTCTGTATACCCTCTGGTTTAGTCAGTTTATCCAGGTCCCATCTCCTTAAATTCCCACCTTTTTTTCAGTTTCTTCAGTTTTAATCTACAGTTCATAATCAATAGATTGTGGTCAGAGTCCACATCTGCCCATGGAAGTGTCTTACAATTTAAAACCTGCTTAACCTGCTTCCTAAATCGCTGTCTTACCATTATATAATCTATTTGAAACCTGTCAGTATCTCCAGGCTTCTTCCATGTATACAATCTTCTTTTATGATTCTTGAACCAAGTGTTAGCTATTATTAAGTTGTGCTCTGTGCAAAATTCTACCAGGCTGCTTCCTCTTTCGTTTCTTACCGCCAATCCATATTCACCTACTACGTTTCCTTCTCTCCCTTTTCCTACTGCCGAATTCCAGTCACCCATTACAATTAAATTTTCATCTCCCTTTACTATCTGAATAAATTCTTTTATTTCTTCATACATTTCTTGAAAGGAGGATATAAGATGAACATCAACAAAAGCAAAATGAGGATAATGGAATGTAGTCCAATTAAGTCGGGTGATGCTGAGGGAATTAGATTGGGAAATGAAACACTTAAAGTAGTAAAGGAGTTTTGCTATTTGGGGAGCAAAATAACTGATGATGGTCGAAGTAGAGAGGATATAAAATGTAGACTGGCAATGGCAAGGAAAGCATTTCTGAAGAAGAGGAATTTGTTAAAATTGAGTATAGGTTTAAGTGTCAGGAAGTCGTTTCTAAAAGTATTTGTATGGCGCGGAGCCATGTACGGATATGAAACATGGACGATAAATAGTTTGGACAGGAAGAGAATAGAAGCTTTCGAAATGTGGTGCTACAGAAGAATGATTAAGATTAGATGGGTAGATCACGTAACTAATGAGGAAGTATTGAATAGGATTGTGGAGGAGTATGTGGCACAACTTGACATAAAGAAGGGACCGGTTAGTAGGACATGTTCTGAAGCATCAAGGGATCACCAATTTAGTACTGGAGGGCAGCGTGGAGGGTAAAAATCATAGAGGGAGACCAAGAGATGAATGGACTAAGCAAATTCAAAAGGATGTGGGTTGCGGCAAGTACTGGGAGATGAAGAAGCTTGCACAGGATAGGGTAGCATGGAGAGCTGCATCAAACGAGTCTCAGGACTGAAGACCACAACAACAACAACACATTTCTTCAATTTTTCGTCATCTGCAAAGCTAGTAGGCATACAAACTTGTACTACTGTGGGCTTCGTATCTATCTCTGCCACAATAATGTGTTCACTATGCTGTTTGTAGTAGCTTACCCGCATTCCTATTTTCCTATTCATTATTTTGTAGTAGCTTACCCGCATTCCTATTTTCCTATTCATTATTAAATCTACTCCTGCATTACCCCTATTTGATTTTGTGTTTATAACCCTGTAGTCACCTGACCAGAAGTCTTGTTCCTCCTTCCACCAAACTTCACTAATTCCCACTATATCTAACTTTAACCTATCCATTTCCCTTTTTAAATTTTCTAACCTACCTGCCCAATTAAGAGATCTGACATTCCACGCTCCAACCCGTAGAACACCAGTTTTCTTTCTTCTGATAATGACATCCTCTTGAGTAGTCCCCGCCCGGAGATCCAAATGGGGAACTATTTTACCTCCAGAATGTTTTACCCAAGAGGATGCCTTCATCATTTAACCATACAGTAAAGCTGCATACCCTCAGGAAAAATTACGGCCGTAGTTTCCCCATGCTTTCATCCGTTCGCAGTACCAGCACAGCAAGGCCGTTTTGGTTAGTGTTACAAAGCCAGATCAGTCAATCATCCAGACTGTTGCCCCCTGCAACTACTGAAGAGGCTGCTGCCCCTGGTCAGGAACCACACGTTTGTCTGGCCTCTCAACAGATACCCCTCCGTTGTGGTTGCACCTAGGGTACGGCTATCTGTATCGCTGAGGCACGCAAGCCTACCCACGAACAGCAAGGTCCATGGTTCATGGGGGGTACACGACAGTAACATGCCTGTAATGGACTTGTCTGCACAAACTCCTCACATGAATCCTACAGAACACCTTTTGGATGTTTTGGAACACCGACTTCGTCCCAGGCCTCACCGACCAACATCAATACCACTCCACAGTGCAGCACTCTATGAAGAATGGGCTGCCATTCCCCAAGAAACCTTCCAGTGCCTGATTAAATGTAAGCCTGCAAGACTGGAAGCTGTCATCAAGGCTAAGGATGGACCAACACCATACTGAATTTCAGCATTACCAATGGAGGGAGCCAAGCACTTGTAAGTCATTTTCAGCCAGGTGTCTGGATACGTTTGATCACATAGTGGAAACACTTCAGCCAAACCAACACCACACTCACTCACACTGCTTAGATCACACAACAACTGACGCAGACCAGCCATGGAGCAGCTTATATGCTAAATTCTCAGCTGATTGCATCGGAGGGAACTCCTGATGACAAGTGCACTCTATGTACTGGTGCCACAGTAGTCAACAGTGTGCTGCACAAGCTATTTGGTTTTCATAGTGCCACTACAGAGTATATTAATTATTCTATTATCTATATGAAAGGGAAACCTTACTTGTCTACACTAACCTACAATCTCAATAACTGCTCTCAAATCTTGTGCAAGTCGGATATTCCCATTCAGCATGTGTTATCCCTTGATCATAGTTGGTGTCTCCCATAATTACTTTAAAGAGCCTTAGTACATATTGCAGCATCTACATTCCAGAAATTGCCAACCTGTCTCTTTTAAACAACCTTCGTATCTAACATCGGCACCTCCAAGCATCACATATTCAGTAAAAACCATTTTCGTGTAATCTGTAATTTTCCCTCTATGGTCTATACTGATTGTGACTTATTTCCTGATGTGCCACAGAAACAAATTGTCACACTACTTCAGTGACAACTATCAACAAACAACATGTTAAATATCATTGGAATCAAAGCAATGCCTGTTCCATTACACAGCAAGCCCCTTGTATGAAACATTTTAACATTATTCTGATTCACAGTTGAAAATTCTCAACAATTCTGACAAGTCATCCAAAAGGATATTTCCGTATCATGTTCAGATGTCCAGTTTTAAAACAGTGAAATGGAGGGCAGAGGGTACATAGCACAGTACTACATGTTAGGGTTTATTCCCAATCCAATTTTGTAAGCAACGTGGAAATAATGATACTTAAGTACCTTTGTGTGGGCTGTAATTAGTCTAATTTTGACTGCATTGTCCCTTCATGAGCTGAATAATATCTCCTGATTTTTCACATAATGCTGGTTCTTGAAGTTATATAAGTGGGTTTTTACAGAATAATTTTATGTTATCTACATCTACATACATACTCTGGAAGCCACTATATGGTGTGTTGTTGAGTGTAACTTGTGCCCACCACTACTCATTTCCTTTCCTGTTCCACTCGCAAACCAGAACAAGGTTAAAGAGACTGTCTATACAACCCCATATGAGCCCTAATTTCTATTATCCATTTCATGGTCCTTACGTGAAACATATGTTGGTGACAGTAGAATCATTCTGCAGTGAGATGCAAATAATGATTCTCTAAATTTTCCCCATAGGATTCCTCAAAAAGAACATCACCTTCAGTCTAGGGATTCTCATTTGAGTTCCTGAAGCACCTCTGTAATACTTGTGTGTCTTTCAAACTGACCAGGAAGAAATTTAGCACTCTGCCTCTTAATTGTTTTGGTGACTTCCTTTAATCCAACCTGGTGCGGACACCAAAGACTCGAGCAGTACTAAAGAACAGATCACATTAGCATCCTATATGCAGTCGCCTTTACAGATGAACCATACTTTCCTAAACTTCTCCCAATAATATGAAGTCGACCATTCATCTCTCCTACTACAATCATTACATGCTCTATCCAATTGATATTGCTTTGCCATATTATGCCTAGATACTTAATCAACATGACCGTGTCAAGCAGCAAACTACTAACACTGTATTCAAACATTACGAGATTATTTTTCCTAACCCATCTGCATTGACTTAAATTTTTCTACATTTAAAGTTACCTGTCATTCATCACATTCATGTCTAAGTCATCTTGTATCCTCCTACAGTCACTCAATGACAGCACCTTCCCATTTTCCACAGCATCATCAGCAAACAACCACAGATTGCTGCTCATCCTATCCATGAGATTGTTTATGTACACCGAGAATGATAGCAGTCCTATCACACTTCCCTGAGGCACTCCTAACGATAACATTGTCTCTGATAAACATTCACCATTGAAGAAAATGTACTGGGTTCTACTGCAAGACATCTTCGAGCTACTCACATATCTTGGAACCTATTCTGTACGCTCATATCTTCATTAGCAGTAATCTAGGAATATGGAATCTGCCTGTTGCCCTTAATCCACAGTTCATAGGATCTTCAAGAGATTGGCTGTTCAAGTTTTTCAACATTTCCATGGTGCCTCCCCTTGAGGCAAGTAAACTTATGATCATTTGTTCTGTCCGCCTTTGTTTACATTCAATATACCTCTGACGTAAATAATGAAAAACTGCATCAGTTACTTTTTTTCTTTTGTCATGCTTAGCACAACATGTTTCAAGAATTTATTCTCATTTTTCAAGTATGTCTGTATACATCACTAAAATTAGTCATGTAAACAAATGTACTTGAAAATGAGAATAAATTCTCAAAACACATTGTGCTAAGTATGAAAAAATAAGCAACTTGTGCAGTTTTCATTATTTAAATTATGAATGACACACTTTCTGACTCCCCTAAAACATCAAATATGATGAATGAAATCAGTACACATTGTCCCTATTTGGTATCTGTACCACACACTTCAGCAATATTGTAAGATGAGACGCACAAGTCATTTGTGAGCAATCTTCTTCGTACACTCACTGTACTTTCCCAGAAACAGGCCAGTGAGCTGAAGTCTGGCATCGGCATTACCTACAATTGAGGCAATGAGAACATTCCATTTCATATCCTTAGATTGCTGTACCCTGGCATTTTTATGATTTGACTGACTGTGAATTATTAATATTGTAATCATGGGATACAAAGTTTTTCATTTTATGGTGAGCAATATTTCACATTTATGTACACTTAAAGCAAGTTTCCAATCTCTGCACTACTTTGAAATCTTATCAAGATCTGAATTTTTTCTGACAGTACTTCATTCATGATAACTGCATTATCTGTGAAAGGTCACTGCACAGCCCTCTACTCCACCAACGCATCCAGTTTTTTGTACTTCTCTCCTTTTCTGCTAACCCCCCCCCCCCCTCTCTCACCCCCAATCCTCTGTCTAACCTCCAGACTGCACCTTGCTGCCCCCTCTCCACCTCGTCTCTGCACACTCCCAGCAGCACTTTTCTGTCCCCCACCCCACCCCAGCCTCCTCCTTACCCCCCTCTCCCCCCCCCCCCCCCAATCTGTCTCTTTCATAATGCCCTGCTGCTCGCAGTCTGGCTCCAGCTCCCAGGGACTGTGACCATGTGTGTGTGAGTTGCGTTTACATGAGTGTGTGCATGTGTGTTTGTGTGTTGTCTATTTTGGACAAAGGCCTTGTTGGTCGAATGATAACTTTCCAACAGTCTTTTTGTGGTGCCTTTCAATGGCTCAGCGTCTCTGCTATGTGGTGAGTAGCTACTATCCTTTTAATTATTTTGCTACATTCCAGCCTGGATTTTCCATTGTTTGATTTTATCTGATGCTTGATTACCATAAGCTGCTACTTCACAAAATAGCTGTTTATCACAACAGCCATGATAGGAACAAACAATGAGCAATCATGCAGACCATTATTCAAAAGCCTGGACATAAGGGACAATTCCTTGTTGTTTATATATGAAATACTCATCTTTGAACGAAAAAATGCTAAATTTTTTGAAAGAAATTCTTTTACACATGCTTCTGAAACAAGGCACAGATCAGACTATCTGTCACCCCATCACAGACTTAATTAAAAAAAAAACAATACCCTGTAGTATATAACTTAGAAGCTTTGTAATAAAATATAGTCCAAAGTCAAGAACTTTAAGCTAGAAACTATATAAGCAAACACTGGAAAATACTCAAAAATCATGTGTTATACAGCATGGAAGATTTTATAAAAGAGGAAGACAAAAAGCAAGTATTACACATTTCTTTACATTATTCTCTCTCTCTCTCTCTCTCTCTCTCTCAGGAGTGAATACATATGTATATATTTTTTTTTATATGTACCTATGTAGCCATAAACTGTATTCATTAACAAGTCATCAATGATTCAATAAAATGTTTGTATATGACATACGTGACAATCAACATTCTGTACTACTCTATTCACCTTTTAATGGTTGATTGCACTTCATTTATTTATTCACCCAGAGATCATCTTACGATAAGATAAAGCTTGTCATCAAAAAAGAATGAAAATAAATAGCCCAAAACACACACACACACACACACACACATAAAATATAAAAATACGTTTTATGAGAATAGAACAAGTGAACAGTTGCCTTACAGAGCTAATGTTAACCCTTAGGATGTAGCTATTTTTAAGCAAACTAATCTGATATGCTAGGCACAAAACAGGAAACAGGAGTAATTTTGAAAATGGCTGAAGTAGCAACTGTAGAATGAAATCTTTTAGTCGAAATAGTAAAGAGCCAGTCAGTTGAAAATTGGAAGGTTATTAAAATCCCTTTGCCATGGTTTCAATGTTTATAACAACTTCTTCAGAAGAATATACTGATGACTGGATTACATGCTGCGGCTGGCAGAGATACGTTGAAAGATAGCCAAAAGGCATCAGTCAAATATAAAATTTCACCTCCATAATAAATTAAAACATGTACAATATGGTTGTCATGTGGTATCTCATCCACAATGCACAGCTAATGCATTATTGTCACATACACAATGCTTGTGCTAAGGTTGTACACTGGGGAGAAAATACCGTATAACAACCTTGTTGTAGACGTTTTTATAGACTGCCGTCTTTTAGCTATATTGTAACATACCTCTGCCACAACATGTAATCCACTTGTCTACACTTCCTTCTGGGGAAGATGTTTTCATAAACTTTGAAACCACAGGAAAGGGGTTTTAATACAACTTCCACTTTGCAATTGATTGGCTGTTTACTATTTCTACAAGAAAAAAATTTAAAAAAAGAATAATCCAATTAATTACATGGGTTCTCAAACTGATTCTATATTTATAGATTTCCTGAAGGCTTTTGATGCCATTCTAGACAGTTCACAGAATGAAGTAATTGACAGAAAGTCATTGAGTAAAACAGTAGTGATTTCTGGCACTCCCCAAGGAAAAATTCTAAGCCCACTGCTGTTCCTAACATATATAACCAATTTAGGAGACTATCTGTGTAGCCTTCTTGGATTGTTTGCATATAATGCTGTCATTTAGTGTCTTCTAAAGTCATCAGAAGATCAAAACTAATTGGAAAATGATTCAGACATGATATCTGTAGGGTGCAAAAATGTGGCAACTGACTCTAGATAACAGAAAGTGTGAGGTCATGTACATGAACACTAGATGAAAGCAGTTAAATTTTGGATACACGAAAAATCACACAAATCTAAAGACTGTGAATTCTAATAAAGATCAAGGAATTACAATTATGAACAACTGAAATTGGAACAATCACACAGATAATGTTTCAGGGAAGGCAAACCAAAGCTGTGCTTTATTGTCAGAATGCTTAAAAGATGCAATAGGTCTAGTAAAGAGACTGCGTACATTACACTTGTCTATGCTCTGCTAGAGTACCTCTGTGCAGTATGGGATTCTTATCAAATAGGATTGATGGAGGGCACTGTAAAAGTCCAAAGAAGGGAAATTCATTTTGTATTATCACCAAATAGGGGAGACAGCGTCATGGATATGAAAAGTGAGTTGGGGTGGCAGCTGTTAAAACAAGCCTTCTTAGATTGTTTGCATATACTGCTGTCATGCTGGTGAAATCTATTCATGAAATTTCAATCTCCAACTTTCTCCCATAAATGTGAAAATATTTTATTGTCGCCAGTCTACGTAGGGAAAAATAATCATCATAATAAAATAAGAGAAAAAAATCATTTACATTTACACCCTGCAAGTCCCTTTCCTGTTCCAGTCGCATATGGTTCGTGGGAAGAACGACTGCCGGAAAACCTCCATGCGTGCTCAAATTTCTCTAATTTTACATTTGTGATCTCCTCAGGAGGTATAAGTAGGGGGGAAGCAATATATTCGATACCTCATTCAGAAACACACCCTCTCAAAACCTGGACAGCAAGTTACACTGCGATGCAGAGTGCCTCTCTTGCAGAGTCTGCCACTGGAGTTTGCTAAACATCTCCATAGTGCTATCACGCTTACCAAATAACCCTGTGACGAAACGCGCCATTCTTCTTTGGATATTCTCTATCTCCTCTGTCAACCCGAACTGGTAAGGATCCCACACTGATGAGCAATACTCAAGTACAGGTCAAACGAATGTTTTGTAAGCCACATCCTTTGTTGATGGACTACATTTTCTAAGGACTCTCCCAATGAATCTCAATCTGGCACCCGCATTACCAACAATTAATTTTATATGATCATTCCACTTCAAATCATTCCATATGCATACTCCCAGGTATTTCACAGAAGTAACTGCTACCACTGTTTGTTCCGCTATCATGTAATCATACAATAAAGGATCCTTCTTTCTATGTATTCGCAATACATTACATTTGTCTATGTTAACGGTCAGTTGCCACTCCCTGCAACAAGTGCCTATCCACTGCAGATCTTCCTGCATTTCGCTACAAATATTGTGAAAAGCAATGGTCCCATAACACTCCCCTGTGGCACACCGGAGGTTACTTTAACGTCTGTAGACGTCTCTCCATTGAGAACAACATGCTGTGTTCTGTTTGCTAAAAACTCTGCAATCCAGCCACACAGCTGGTCTGATATTCTGTAGGCTCTTACTTTGTTTATCAGGCGACAGTGCGGAACTGTATCAAACGCCTTCCGGAAGTCAAGGAAAATGGCATCTACCTGGGAGCCTGTATCTAATATCTTCTGGGTATCATGTACAAATTAAGTGAATTGGGTCTTAAACGATCGCTGTTTCTGAAAGCCATGTTGATTCGTACAGAGTAGGTTCTGGGTTTCCAGAAATGACATGATACGCGAGCAAAAATATGTTCTAAATTCTACAACAGATTGATGTCAGAGATATAGGCCTTCTTAAAAACTGGAACTACCTGTGCTCTTGTCCAATCCTTTAGAACCTTCCGTTCCTCTAGAGATTTGCAGTACATGGCTGTTAGAAGGGGGGCAAGTTCTTTCACGTACTCTGTGTAGAATTGAATTGGTATCCCGTCAGGCCCAGTGGACTTTGCTCTGTTGAGTGATTTCAATTGATTCTCTATTCCTTGGGCACTTATTTCGATGTCAGCCAATTTTTCATTTGTGCGAGGATTTAGAGAAAGAAAGTGCGGTCTTCCTCTGTGAAACATCTTTGGAAAAAGGTGTTTAGTATTTCAGCTTTACACGTGTCATCCTCTGTTTCAATGCCATCATCTTCCCAGAGTGTCTGGATATGCTCTTTCGAGCCACTTACTGATTTTACATAGGACCAAAACTTCTTAGGCTTTTCTGTCAAGATGGTACATAGAATTTTACTTTCGAATTCACTGAATACTTCATGCATAGCTCTCCTTACACTAACTTTGACATCCTTTAGCTTCTGTTTGTCTGAGCGGTTCTGGCTGCATTTAAACTTGCAGTGAAGCTCTCTTTGCTTTCGCAGTAGTTTCCTAACTTTGTTGTTGAACCACGGTGGGTTTTATCCATCCCTCACAGTTTTACGTGGCATGTACTTGTCTAAAATGCATTTTACGATTGCCTTGAACTTTTTCCATGAACACTCAACATTGTCAGTGTCGGAACAGAAAGTTTCGTTTTGAGCTGTTAGGTAGTCTGAAATCTGCCTCCTATTACTCTTGCTAAATAGATAAACTTTCCTCCCTTTTTTTTATATATTCCTATTTACTTCCATATTCAAGGATGCTGCAACAGCCTTATGATCACTGATTCCCTGTTCTGTGCTTACAGAACTGAAAAGTTCGGGTCTGTTTATCTCCACGAGTCAGTTTTCTGTTTAATTGCTCAAGGTAATTTTCGGATAGGGCACCCAGTATAATGTCACTCGATGCTCTGTCCCTACCACTTGACCTAAACATCTGAGTGTCCCAGTCTATATCTGGTAAATTGAAATCTCCACCTAAAACTATAATATGCTGAGAAAATGTATGTGAACTGTAGTCCAGATTTTCTCTCAGTTGTTCTGCCACTAATGCTGCTCGGTAAGGTGGTTGGTAAAAGGAGCCAATCGTTAACCTAGCTCAGTTGTTGAGTATAACCTCCACCCATAATAATTCACAGGAACTATCCACTTCTATTTCACTACAGGATAAACTACTACTAACAGCGACAAACACACCACCACCGGTTGCATGCAATCTACCCTTCCTAAACACCTTCTGTGCCTTTGTAAAAATTTTGGCAGAATTTATCTCTGGCTTCAGCCAGCTTTCCGTACCTATAATGATTTCAGCTTTGGTGCTTTCTATCAGTGCTTGAAGTTCTGGTACTTTACCAACACAGCTTTGACAGTTTACAATTACAATCAGAGATCATACAGAAAGATTTAAGTGTTCACTTTTCCCATGCACTGTTGTAGAGTGGAACCATAAAGTAGTAGTCTATAGGTAGCTCGATGAACCCTCTGGCAGGCATTTAAGTGTAATTTGCAGAATAGTGATGTAAATGTAGATATTTCCAGTTTAATGGTACTATGTGTAAGCAGTTAGAGGGTTAGCTATGAGGTCTCACCCTAGGCCACATCTGGCTTGATTTATATGGAAGATTTCAGAATTTTTTCTTCTTTTAAGTAAACAATATTTAAGCATAAATATTAAATACAGGATCACAGCTTAACATCAGTAAATGAACACATTGTTTCAGAATCTTCAGAAAATTTTTCATATGATTTATAAAGTTGAGCACCATAAAATTTATTACTTCTAGCAACCACCATAAAACATCTCACATTAAAGACGAAAACTGAACACTGTATCTCTCCTTTATGCTCTCGCTGCAATTCTTCCAATATTTGCACAAAGTGGTCCGTTATTCCGCACTTACAATTCATAACCCAGATAGGCCCCATAAAATTATAAGCCAGCAACCTTAGAAAAAACATATTATGTTAAAAACATCACAGTCTAGCACATTTGCAGCAGCAAAGAAAAATTAACATGGCTAAATATTGGCTGCAGGTACACAATTTATTATGGTAAGTGTTTTATATTGTGCTATCAGGCAGAACCACAGCAATTAAATTAGACAAAGATTAGCATGTCTAGATGTTGTAAATTTGTGTCTGCTGTGCATGTACTGAGTTAGGGTTCTTATCACAGGATACAGTCCACATTCCCCAATGGTAAAGGGCAAGAGTTTGTGATGCTGCAAACATCCCACCGGTAATCACTTTCTTTCCACACTCGTTGCAGCAAATAGGGCACAGCTTGTGCAACAGTAGCAGTTTTTCAGGTCAGCTAAATTGTAGGCCTGCTTGGAGGTTCTTCAGCATACCTGGTGTGAAATTTATGCCAAGGAGCTGTTGCAGAGATTGTTTCATGGAAAAAAAAAAAAAAAAAAAAAAAAAAAAAAAAAAAACACACACACACACACACACACACACACACACACACCACACACACACACACACACACACACACACAGAGAGAGACTACACTCCACACCACAGCCATTTAACAGTGTCCTACACTGGCACTCCTGGTGGTGGAATAGGGTATTTGTGCACTACATAATTCAAACTTGAAGCTGTCTGCTACAAATTGACACAACTACCAATTTTTTAAGTTATCTCAATAAATTTCTGTATCATTCCAAAACTGTAGTCATTTTTGACTCAACCTGTACATCAACTGTATGTGAAATATATGTGACATGTACACACAGGCAAAGCCATGGATAAAAAGCTCATCCTTAAATCCCTGAATGATTTCAACAAAATTTGGTGTACTGGGGAGGAGGGGAGGGGGGAGGAAGGAACAGACACAAATAGGGGCAGGAGGAGATGGACTCAAATCCAGGGGGAGGAGCAAGTTGACAGAAAGAGGGGGTGGGGAACTGACAGAGAGCGGGACAGTAACAGACAGCCAGAGAAAGGAAAGAGGAGGAAGTGGACAGAGACAGGGAAAAAAAGGGATAAATTGAGAAGAGGAGGAGAAATAGCAGGAAATGAATAGAGAGAGGGTCCTCCTTAATGAAAAACTGTCACTGAAGTCAGAAGTAAGCTGCTGAAAAAATCTTTCGGTAATGAAGAGAGAAAGGGAAGGAGGAGGAGATGGACACAGACAGGGGAGAGGAGGAGATAGACAGACATAGGGAAGAGGAGAAGGTGGACAGAGAGAGATCGGAGTAGGGGGGGGGGGGGGGGGGAGAGAAGAGATAAACAGAGGGGAAAGGATTGGATGGACAGGGGGGGGGGGTTGAGATGAACAGAGGGGAAAGGAGCAAGCAGATGGACAGAGGGGGGAAGAGCAAAAGGACAGGGAGAGAGGCAAGGTGGGGTTCAACAGTGAGAGTTAGTGGAGGAGTGGAGGACACAGACAGAGAGGGAGTGAAGGAGGATATGGACAGAGAGAGGGTGTAGGAGGAGAAAGAGGGGGGAAAGAGAAGGGAATGAGAAGATGGACTACTAGAAGACTGGAATAAATACATACCCGGGCAATGCCAGGCACTCAACTAGTACAGGTATTTACATAAAGCTGCAGTGTATGTATTGCTTACAACATGAAGGAAATTCCTTCAGCAACAATTTCAATTTAACTGTAGCATGATTTGAACCTATAATCTAATGTGTCTCACAATGTGCAATCACATTACTGCCCCCCCCCCCCCCCCCTCTTACTCCCTTCACGTCTATTCAATGCTCAATTTGAACGTTTTCTGCTATGTAACAAGCGAACTCCCAAAAATGACATTTACACTGAGATTCAGAACACACCTTTCAAATGCAGTACCTTTTCCAAGGTTTTTTTTGGCAGCTTACTACTGACTTCAATTACTGTATTTCATTAGATACCATCTGGTAATGGCCTTGCAATTCCAATCCCAAAGAAAGCAGGTGTTGACAGATGTGAAAATTAATGAACTATCAGTTTAATAAGTCACGGCTGCAAAATACTAACAAGAATTTTTTTTACAGACGAATGGAAAAACTGGTAGAAGCCGACCTTGTGGAATATCAGTTTGGATTCCGTAAAATGTTGGAACACGTGAGGCAAAACTAACCCTATGGCTTATCTTAGAAGATAGATTAAGGAAAGGCAAACCTACGTTTCTAGCTTTTGTAGACTTTGAGAAAGCTTTTGACAATGTTGACTGGAATACTCTCTTTCAAATTCTGAAGGAGGCAGGGGCAAAATACAGGGAGTGAAAGGCTATTTACAATTTATACAGAAACCAGATGGCAGTTACAAGAGTTGAGAGGCATGAAAGGGAAGCAATGGTTGGGAAAGGAGTGAGACAGGGTTGTAGCCTATCCCCAATATTATTCAATCTGTATATTGAGCAAACAGTAAAGGAAACAAAAGAAAAATTTGGAGTAGGAATTAAAATCCATGGAGAAGAAATAAAAACTTTGAGGTTCGCCGATGACATGGTAATTCTGTCAGATACAGCAAAGGGCCTGGAAGAGCAGTTGAACATAATGGACAGTGTCTTGGAAGGAGGATATAAGATGAACATCATCAAAAGTAAAATGATGATAATGGAATGTAGTCTAATTAAATCGGGTGATGCTGAGGGAAATAGATTAGGAAACAAGACACTTAAAGTAGTAAAGGAGTTTTGCTATTTGGGGAGCAAAATAACTGATGATGGTCGAAGTAGAGAGGATATAAAATGTAAACTGGCAATGGCAAGGGAAGCTTTTCTGAAGAAGAGAAATTTGTTAACATCAAGTATAGATTTAAGTGTCAGGAAGTTGCTTCTGAATGTATTTGTATGGAGTGTAGCCATGTATGGAAGTGAAACGTGGACGATAAATAGTTTAGACAAGAAGAGAATAGAAGCTTTCAAAATGTGGTGCTACAGAAGAATGCTGAAGATTAGGTGGGTAGATCACATAACTAATGAGAAGGTATTGAACAGAACTGGGGAGAAGAGAAATTTGTGGCACAACTTGACTAGAAGAAGGGATCGGTTGTTAGGACATGTTCTGAGGCATCAAAGGATCACCAATTTAGTATTGGAGAGTAGCATGGAGGGTAAAAATCATAGATGGAGACCAAGAAATGAATACACTAAGCAGATTCAGAAGATCACAACAAATACAACAACAACAACAACAACAATGGCCTTGTAAGCTGTAACTATGTATATGTGATTTGTAAATATGTAAAGTATCCATAGTATGTCCTCACTGATAAACAGGAACAGATAGTTGAGGGAACTAGTAGTTTAGCCTGCACAAAGCCTAAACAAAACAAGATGGTGCTGTGGTTAAAGTACTTAACTCTACTCTAGAAGAACATGATTCAAATTAATGTCATTACCTCAGCCACTTTCAGTAAATGGCACCTTACAAAAAAAAATACGATCACTTTCTTTGCCATACTTGACCAATCCAAGCTTGACACAACATTAAAATCCAACCCACCTTTTTCACAGAAACTAACGAATTTCAGTAATAGGTCTTACACTGTTCTAGCAATAATATTGACAATAATATTTAACAGATGTTGGTATAAAATACAACATTATTTAATCTGAATCCTTAACTTTTAATGAAGAAAATATGGAAGGGAAACAAGGGTTTAACATCCCACTTATGTCAAAACCACTGATAACATAATGTAGGATTAGTTTTGCTCCTGCTGAGTCCCCACTGACTTACATCTGAAATTGTTCTGAGGCACTTCCTCTTCTTTCTTATGATTTTCTCTTGACAATATATAAAATAGATTTTGCCCTGACAATATATGAAGTAGATTATTTTACTTTTTGCAGAAGCATTCCAATAAATCACAGTCTGTCCTTAGTGTCATTACATTGTTTTTTATATGATCACTCAAAGTTATAAATGCAACTCATTTTTTCAACTTCTATTGTAGGCAGAAACACACGAATTTTTGGGTTTCAACAACAGCTTTCACAAAGCAGAATGGTATTCTCTAATTGTCCAAATTATTACCATGATCAGTGGGACAGCGATGCACTGGATTTCTAAGTATGTCTATCACAAAGACTGCCCTCTGCATCTATACTTCCTCATTTGAAGTGAAGTGCCAATCTCTATCCACTCTTTCATCTCTAGATGGAGGCACACATCACCAAGTATCAAACCTGAACTGCAAGTTGGGTGGGCCAGTTGCTTCATCCAACTCCTTCAAGATGTTACTGTATTGTGTTTTAGCGTCACGTTAAAGTGAATCAAAAAATACAAAAATTAATGTATAAGTAGACTGATTTAATTTTATGTAGAAGTAAGACATGGAACCATGCTAAAAATGTAATGATTCTTTGGAATAAACTGCAGCTACTGTATTTCTAGATTATTTATTTTAAATCCAAACACAATATAAATAAGTCATTCCATTACATCTGTTCCACAGTACTGCAGAAACATTAGTTTACTGCACACATAAGCAAGGTATGTATTTCGCAGTGGCTGTAAGTCAACAAATAGGCTGCGACTGTCTATAAATTGTTCACTATTAAATCAAACAATGGGAAATCCAGGATGGAATAACAATATTGTCGCAGAAGAAGCTGAGTAGCACCATGGTGTAGAGGTTATGATACTCAACTGTTGCATGGAGGGTCATGAGTTCAAAACTCACCTGGAATGTACAGTTTTAATTTCTATTTCAGTCCAAATACATTCTAGATGTATCCACAAATGTCAAGATTCGTTGTACTTGAATGTTGAATGTTCTGTAACTGTATATATACTGTATGTGTTCTGGCCGGAGGCAGTTCGCTCCGCGCTCTTGTATGTGCAAGTGCTGAATAAACCTTCATAAAGTGAATTTAGTGTTCGTCATTCTCTAATTGTACCTTATATTAAAAACAAAGATTCCAAGACTTACCAAGCGGGAAAGCGCCGGTAGATAGGCACAATGAATAAAACACCTTCTTCTACATGTTATTCTGGTGGAGGTGATGGGTATTGGAACTTGTGATAGCGCACATTATTGACGACACAGTGGCTCCCTTCAGGCCATAACAGAGCCGCTGTTTACATGGCGAGAAACTCGAGTTTGAGCCATATTCAACAGTCTGCAATCTACCGGAGACAGAAGAAGAAGAGGACATTATGATGACAGCAACTGTGTGCCACCACATGAGACAGCTGTGCCACCACATGAGACAGCCTTCCAGGTTCTCTGGTGACGATGGCCAAGATCCAAACAAGTGGCTGAAGGTATATGAGCATATAGCCAAATTTAACAAATTGGATGACGCCGTGTGTTCGGCTCAAATGGCTCTAAGCACTATGGGACTTGACATCTGAGGTCACCAGTCCCCTGGACTTAAACCTAACTAACCTAAGGATGTCACACACATCCATGCCCTAGGCAGTATTCGAACCTGCGACCGTATCAGCAGCGAGGTTACGGATTGAAGCGCTAACACCGCTTGCCCACAGCGGCCAAACCCTGTGTGTTTTGCTAATGTATTTTTCTACTAGGAGTGCACTGCCAAGCAATGGTATGAGAATGAGGAGAAGTTCACAAGCTGGGAAGTATTCCAGGCGAAACTGCACAAGGATTTCGGTAACACACAAGAACAGAAGTGCAAGGCTGAAGATAATTAAAAATGCAGGGCACAGCATCCAGGAGAAACTACAGAATCCTACATTCAAGACATCTTGGAGCTGTGTAAAATAGTGGATCCTACAATGAAGGAGGAAGATAAGGTTGCGCATCTCATGAAGGGTGTTGCTGAGGACATATATCAAGCCCTACTCCCGAAGGAGGTTTCGACATCAGACGACTTCATAAAATGGTGCCAGTATATCGAGACAATGCATCAAAAAGAAGTACAAGCAAGAAGTTTGAACGGCTTCCAAACGTTGTATTGATGTCTGTGATGGAGGAAGCAACTGATTTCATGAGTGTCCTTCATCAGATAGTGAGAGAGGAAGTTCAGAAAGCACTTGGATTGCAGGCAAGCAAAAAACCAAGACACTTCAAGAGGTCATAAGGGAGAAGGTGGAACAGACATTGAACCCAATCTCTTGTCCTTCATTTCCCTTTAAAACCGTGAAAAAGTTGAGACCCAGGCGGGGTTATGTTCCTGCAATGCCACATGAGGAACTTGTTTGGGCACTAAGGAAGACTGATGTCTGGAGGACCCAGGATAACCAAACAGTATGTTTTCACTGCGGACGACCGGGAGATGTGGTGCACTATTGTCGAGAAAGGTGGTGGATATTTGATGACGTCCGCACCAGAAGTCAACAGACCGATCTTAGCCGACACCAACTGCGGGACGAAGAAGACGAACAACAAGATGTGGGTGCAGGGAGATGGAGGTCACCATCGCCGCAAGTTAGCCACTGGAGAGGATGCTCCCCAGCAAACCAATCAAGGTCGCCATCGTGATTTAGAAGCTCCAGCCGATCACCTAGCCACCACAATCTGGAAAACTAAAAGGTGCAACCTTCCTTAGAAGTGAGGCCACCAAAGGGAAAAATCCTGCGCCGTCGATCACTACAAAAATGATAGGGAACTACATCGATATCCTCATGGATGACCGACAAGCTCAAGCTCTTGTGGACTCTGGAGCATCGTATTCAGTCATTTCAGAGAAGTACCATCACCAGTTGCAGAAAACCATATTCGTTGACAACAAAACATCTCTGCTGAAGGTGGCCTATGGGAAATATGTAAAACCTACAGGAAGATGTACCATTTGCGTGGGTAAAAGTGGCCATACACAGCCCTTAGAATTCATCGTCTTACAAGAGTGTTGTCATAATGTCATTCTCGGATGGGACTTTTTGACAACTTCTCAGGCAATAATAGATTGTGGTTGCTTGAAGATTATGCTAGAAGAGATGAGATGCTGTGGACAGGAAGATGCACATCCGAGTGTGTGGAGATTGTGTGTGCTGGATGAAGTGATCATTCCTGCAGTCAGCGCTAGAAAGGTAACTGTCACGTGTCATGCCATGCATCAACCCTTGGATCTTGTAGTGCAATGTAAGAGAAGCATTACACTGAAGAATAATTTGGTCATCCCAGTCTCTGTTGCCTCATTTAAGAATGGATTCAATGAATTGTAGGTAGTTAACTGTCGCTAAGAACTGAAGATCCTTCCAAGACACATGTGCGTAGCAAACGCTAAGCTGTTAACTGAAGAACAGCTGAGCATCATAGAAACTTCACATGCTTATTCTGTGGGCGACATTTGTGCTACCACTATGAGACAAAATCTTCTAGCTTAACTATCACCAGATCTCACTAAGGAACAACAGAAGAAGCTACTTGTCATTCTTCAAGAGTTCTCTGAATGCTTCAATCCACAGGTGAAGATCAAATTAGACAAATTGATGGTGAAGCAATGGATAAGCACTGGACACCATCAACCAATAAGCCAGAGAGCATACTGTGCGTCAGCAACGGAACGTCGAATAATTTGTGCCGAGGTAGAGAAAATGATGATGAATGACATCATTCAGCCTTCGCAGAGCCCATGGTCATCACCAGTGGTCCTCGTCAGGAAGAAGGAGGGCAGTTGGCGCTTTTGTCTTGATTACAGGAAGCTTAATAAGATAACTAAAAAGGATGTTTACCCTCTTCCACAAACTGACGATACACTAGATTGTCTGAAGGGGGCTAAGTTTTTCTCAACCATGGACATGTACTCGGGATACTGGCAAATTGAAGTAGATAAGGCTGATTGTGAGAAAACTGCATTCATCACCCCTGAGGGCCTGTATGAGTTTAAGGTAATGCTGTTTGGTTTGTGTAATGCACCAACAACTTTTGAACAGATAATGGATAATCTTCTACATCACCTGAAGTGGATGATGTGTCTTTGTTATTCAGACGGCATTATAGAGTCCTCAGAGACATTTGATGAACATATAAAAAGACTGGGGGCCATTCTTAAGTGTCTCCAACAAGGCAAACTGAAATTTAATCCAAGAAAGTGTCTCTTTGGAGCAAAAGAAATCAAAATACTTGGTCACCTTGTCTCTCGAACGAAGGTGTGCAGCCAGATCCAAAAAAAGGTGAGATCTATAATGGAATTTCCTATTCCTAAAAGTATTAGAGATGTGAGAAGCTTCCTCAGATTATGTTCTTATTACCATTGTTTTATCAAAGACTTTTGTGTCAAAGCCAGGCCACTTCAAGAGTTGTTAAAAGCTGATGCTAAATGTGTCTGGGGTGGTGCTCAACAACATTCTTTCAATGTGCTGCGAAAAGCTCTGAGAACTGACCCTGTACTTGGTCTGTATGATGAGAGAGCACCTACAGAACAACACACAGATGCCAGTGGGTACGAGATCGGTGCTGTCCTGGTGCAAATTTCGATGGAAAAGAGAAGGTTATAGCCTATGCTTCTAGGACACTTACAAATGTCGAAACTACTCAACTACAGAACGAGAATGTCTTGCTGTGATCTGGGCCATGTGCAAATTTTGACAGTATCTCTATGAAAGGCCATTCACAGTTGTTACAGACCATCATTCATTTTGTTGGTTGACAGGTCTTAAGGATCCAACAGGACGACTCGCCAGGTGGGCACTACGTTTTCAGGAGTATGACATTACCATAGTGTAGAAAAGTGGAAGAAAACACCAAGATGCCAACTGTCTCTCAAGAAATTGTGTGCAAGACCATCAAGACTTTGATGAAGATAGTAACTGTCTCACTGCACTCCAGGATCTCTCTGCTGAGCAGAAGAAGGGTGCCAAGATATCTCAAATTATGCTTGCCTTAAATTGGTCAGGGAACGTGAAAGGACAATTTAAGATAGTTAATGGATTACTTTGCAAGAAAAACTTTGATCCGTTTCGAAAGTGGCGGCTGCCAGTGATTCCTATACTCATGTGCTTAGATGTTCTACAGAAATTCCATGACACACCTGAGGCTGGACATTTAGGATTTATTAAGACCTACGATAGAATTCGCAGGAGATTTTTCCAGCCAGATTTATTCAGGAGTGTCCGTCACTATAGAGAGTGCCAGAGGAGAAAGGCAGTTTCTCAGAAACTACCTGTCCGACTCATATCAATTCCGCCAGCCGAAACACCTTTCCAGCACGTTGGGATTGACCTCCTCGGACGATTTCCAATGTCTGCTAGTGGCAGTAGAGTGATTATTGTTTGCACTGATTATCTGACACGCTATGGCATCACAAAAGCCATGTATTAAAACACAGAGCCCCAAGGTCATTAATTAAGGATTGAGGGAATCTTGTGACAGAGATAAACCATCAGTGCATCACATGACGACTGCCTACCATCCGAAAACTAACACGTTTACAGAGTGCCTTAATAAGACCTTGGCCAACATGCTATCAATGTTCGTCAAAGTTGAGCAGAGCAACTGGGATGAGGTGCTACCTTTCAGTGACGTTTGCCTACAACACTGCCAAACAAGACACCACAGGATTTATGCTATTTTTCCTGGTGCAAGGGTGTGAGGCGAGTACGACGAGGGACACTGTGTTTCCGTTACATCCTGATGATGTGGACAATGACTACATTGGCCAGGTGTTAACCAGAGCTGAGGAAGCTCGGCAGTTAGCTCAACTCTGCACGCTGCAGGCTCAAGAAAATGATCACCGAAGGTATGACGCGACCCACCCGCTTTTGGCCGCCAGCCTGGTGACCTTGTCTGGATCTTCACTCCTGTTCGGAAGGTTGGTCTCTCTGAGAAGCTCCTCAGGTGCTACTTTGGACCTTATAAGGTTGTAAGACAGTTGTCTGATGTTACTTATGAAGTTGAAGATTTCAACCCTAACACAAGACGATGAAAGTACAGAGATATGGTCCACGTCCTTCGAATGAAGCCCTGCAATGATCCTGCCACCCAGGGTAAATTCGAAGTTCCAGTGTTAGGCAACAGGTGGAAAGGTGACAAAGAGCATAGCGGAAAAAGATGTTCTTCAAAGATCACCACCAGGGCGAGCATCAGTCATCGGGAGTCGGAGTATGCAGGACTGATGACTTGTTCCCGGACTAGGAGGTTGTAACACTGAGACGCTGTTCACTTAGGAAGGGAGCAATGTCACAGAAGAAGCTGAGTAGCACCGTGGTGTAAAGTGTATGATACTACTATGTTGCATGGAGGGTCGTGAGTTCAAAACTCACCTGAACTGTACAATTTTAATTTCTGTATTCTGTTTGATTACATTCTAGAAGTATCCACAAATGTCAAGATTCATTGTACTGGAATATTCTGTATCTGTATATATATTGTATGTGTTCGGGCCGGATGCAGTTCGTTTCACACTCTTGTATGTGCAAGTGCTGAATAAACTTCCATTAAGTGAAGTTAGTGTTTGTCATTCATCTAATTACACCTTCTTTTACATGACAATATTATAAATAGAGGAGATGGTGAGATGTAGACAGGCACAGCAAAATGACTGCCAAACATGTGAGCTTTCGACCAAAAGGATATTCTTTTAATGCAGAAAACACACACACATTCATGCAGGCACAACTCACACTTGCTTGTGTGAATGTGTCTGTTCGTTTTCTATGTTGGAAGAAGACCTTTTGGCTGAAAGCTCACGTTTTGCAGTTTTTGTTGTGCCTGTCTGCAGTTAAACCTCTCCTCTATGAGGTGAGTAGCAGTCTATCCTTTTCATAATATTGTCACTATTAAAGCAAATTCTCATAAAACATTAAATTAAATTATCAACAATAGCTGGAAATATATACTTCTGCTTGTAAACTTTGTGCTTACATATGCCTTGAATTCCACAAACAAAAATATTCTGCAGTTCACAAAATATTTCTTTCAAATCTGAAAGCTTGTTACAGTATCTTTCCAGCTCTATTACAATTGTTAACCAACCGGAGGACATTAAAAAAAAATTGCATTCTTCTTTTTCATAAACGACCAGCAGTAGGCTACTCAGTTTTGTAATCTGCAACATAACATTTATCAAGAAGAGATAACCACAGGGTAACAAAATTTTAACTCCGCCTTCAGGAGGAATCATGTGTTGACTTGTAAGAGTAGCGTAAATTTAATTTTGATTGGTTCTACACAGCTTACTCCAGAAATATTACATTAGCTTCAAGTTATACTTAAACTATGCTACTCACATAACACATATATTGTTTGGATAAAGCTTATGTTCTTTAATACTAAGCAGTTTTTCTTGCACTTTTTTTAAGAGTGCAGATCCATTGATCAGATTATTGGTGGACTGTTGAATATGAGGTCTGTTCAAAAAATTCTGGAACATTCATAATTTCACACCAATAGTGTGTTTGACCGAAATGCAGTTGCCATCTCTGCACCGGCCTGTGTTTAATGTGCAAGTGCCAGAAGTTTCGTTGTTGTATGTCTGTTAGTTATTGTTAAGTGCTGTATTGAGAAGAACATTGTGTCACACACTTTGCAAATTTTGAGATGACAGAGTTAAAAGTGCAACAGGTCTGTATTAAATTTTGCGTGAGACTGAAGAAAACCTTTACAGGGACACACCAAATGAAGCATGAAGCCTTTGGTGATGAGTGTTTAAGCTGTACTCGGTATTATGGATGCTTCACACAGTTTAAAAATGGCCAGATGGAAGTAAATATGATGCTCATTCAGGAGGGCCTTTGACATCTACTGACAAGGCTCATGTTGGGAACGTCAACGAAATTTTGGGTGCCAATCAAAGACTGACTCTGCGAGTGATTGCATAAGAATGTAACATTTCAGTTGGATCATGTCATGAAATCCTCACACAGCATCTTGGAATGCACCATGTTGCCACCAACTTCGTCCTATGGCTCATAAGTCAAGACCAGAATGATCTTTACCTCGCAGTCTGTGAAGAGCTTTTGGATTGTACAATAAGAAGAATAAGATGTTCCCTAAGAGAATCATAACTGGTGATGAGATATGGGTCTACAGTTATTATGTTGAGACCATGATTCAATCTTCTCAATGGGTCAGGATAGGTCTCCAAGACCGAAAAAAGCTTGTCAAGTCAGGTTGAGTGGTCCACAGCTCATAGTCTAACAGTTGCATTCTCACTTCCTGAGTATGGGGACCTGGGTTTGATTCACGGCGGGGTCAGGGATTTTCACCTGCCTTGAGATGACTGGGTGTTTGTGTTGTCCTCATCACTTCATCATCATTCATGAAAGTGGCGAGATTGGACTGAGCAAAGATTGGGAATTTGTGCAGGCACTGATAACCGCACAGCTGAGTGTCCCACAAACCAAACATCATCATCATCACAGGTCAAGTGTCAAAGCTATGCTGTTAGTTTTCTTTGACTTTGACGGATTAGTTCATCACGAATCTGTGCCACGGGGACAAACTAATAATCCATGGTACTATCAGGACATATTGCGACACCTGAGAGACAATGTGAGAAGAAAATGGCCTGAAATGTTGGGAGACAATTCACGGCTCTTGCATCACAATGACTCACATGCACATTCATCCCTATTGGTGTGTGACTACTGCGCAAAAAATGAAATCACTGTGCTGCCTCATCCTCTACACTCCAGCCCTGGCCCCTGAGGACTTTTGTTATTTTCATGCTACGGTCGCAGGTTCGAATCCTGCCTCGGGCATGGATGGGTGTGATGTCCTTAGGTTAGTTAGGTTTAAGTAGTTCTAAGTTCTAGGGGACTAATGACCACAGCAGTTGAGTCCCATAGTGCTCAGAGCCATTTGAACCATTTTTGTTATTTTCAAAGTTGAAAGCCCTACTGAAAGGATGAAAATTTGCAATGATATAAACGATAAAAGAAAATTCGCAAATGGCACTTTGTGCGATCCAGCAAGAGGCTACCATGATTTCTTCCGGAAATAAAAATGGTGTTGTGAGTAATGTATCAATTGTGCAAGACAGGATTTCAAAGGAGACCATACAAAATAAGTAAAAGGGGAGTATAGAAAAATTTTGCGGGCAAAATTCTGGAATTTTTGAACCAACCTTGTACTATGGAAGGTAAACTGTATTCATTTTCCATTAACCATACATTTCTGGCCCACAATCTCAGCAGAATTTCTTAAATAGCTCTCCACTGATTTCCATACAGGCCTCTCCACTATCAAATATATACTGACTGGGTCATTCTACATCAGAGGGACTAATATAATAAAGTGTCCTCACTTGATCTTCTCCAAATTTAATAAAATTTGGTGAGAAGGTTCTATATGGTTTTTGATGGTTATATATCAAATTTCAGTCTAGAATCTTCAATGGTTGAATTTTTAGGGGATTTTAAAGAGATTTTACTCATCTTTGACATCACATTCAAAGGCACAAATGTGCTCAGTTCGCTAGGCTTTTTTAGAAGTTCTAGAAAACATTTGGCATTTGCTTTAATATACATAGACACCTTTCTGTGCTGAATCATACCACGGCAAAAATTAGGGATTTAGCCACACCCAAATATAGCTACAGGCCTCTAAAGTGGCTAAAAAATTCGTCACACTATTATGAGAGCCAAGGTTTTGACTGACCACTCCTATTGTTCATATGAACCAATCACCCAAAACTTCAGAGGGTTATTCCTACATATGATGTCTATATGTTGATCAAATTTAATTAACATTGGATACCTAGATGGAAAGATATGCATCTGTAAAGTTGTCCAAAATTTTCTATGTTCCAGTTTTAGGGTATTTTTGGGGGGTAGTATCTCAGCAGTGTCTCATTCAATCCCTTGTTTCTTGGCACAGCTGGAAAGAGCATGCTTTAAGCTTTCAAAGCTATATTGTTTAATTTCTGGACCTTGCATATTGATGAATAAGAATACTTATCAAAAGTAAGGAAAATGGATTATGGGAAAATACATAAAATTAATACAATTTGAAGTTGTAGATAAAAAACATGTTACTGTAGTGTCTTTTAATAGTATAAGATTCGTCTGTGGTTTAGGGAAAGTAACTATGCTAATAAGAAGTGTTTTACATTATTTTGCGGTATAAAACATAAATATAATACAACCATAGACAATATACTGAAGATTATAAAATGTAGATCATAATTGAACACTATGTTGCTTTTGAATGTTTGAACCATTCAATGCATGCTGGTGCATATCTGCATTGTCAGTTTCCATCAGCATGATAAAGCACCAACAGTTTTTACACCTCTTTCGTCACTGCAGTGATACTTTGGTGAATCACGACTTTCAGTTGTTGCATTCATTATTGGCAGTTTCCACAGTGTCAGCGTTCTGTACAGTGTGATCTTTGACGTTGACATCGTACAATCTTAGTGTTGAGTACCAAGTGTTTGAATAATCAATAATCATTGTTGCAGCTGAAAGTAAGCACTAAAACACTTTGTTTTGATATGGTAATTTGTATATTTTATATCTGAATCTACATCTACATCTACATCCATACTCCGCAAGCCACCTGATGGTGTGTGGCGGAGGGTACCTTGAGTACCTCTATCGGTTCTCCCTTCTATTCCAGTCTCGTATTGTACGTGGAAAGAAGGATTGTCGGTATGCTTCTGTGTGTGCACTAATCTCTCTGATTTTATCCTCATGGTCTCTTCGCGAGATATACGTAGGAGGGAGCAATATACTGCTTGACTCTTCGGTGAAGGTATGTTCTCGAAACTTTAACAAAAGCCCGTACCGAGCTACTGAGCGTCTCTCCTGCAGAGTCTTCCATTGGAGATTATCTATCATCTCCGTAACGCTTTCGCAATTACTAAATGATCCTGTAACGAAGCACGCTGCTCTCCGTTGGATCTTCTCTATCTCTTCTATCAACCCTACCTGGTGCGGATCCCACATTGCTGAGCAGTATTCAAGCATTGGGCGAACAAGCGTACTGTAACCTACTTCCTTTGTTGTCGGATTGCATTTCCTTAGGATTCTTCCAATGAATCTCAGTCTGGCATCTGCTTTACCGACGATCAACTTTATATGATCATTCCATTTTAAATCACTCCTAATGCGTACTCCCAGATAATTTATGGAATTAACTGCTTCCAGTTGCTGACCTGCTATTTTGTAGCTAAATGATAAGGGATCTATCTTTCTATCTATTCGCAGCACATTACACTTGTCTACATTGAGATTCAATTGCCATTCCGTGCACCATGCGTCAATTCGCTGCAGATCCTCCTGCATTTCAGTACAATTTTCCATTGTTGCAACCTCTCGATACACCACAGCATCATCTGCAAAAAGCCTCAGTGAACTTCCAATGTCATCCACCAGGTCATTTATGTATATTGTGAACAGCAACGGTCCTATGACACTCCCCTGCGGCACACCTGAAATCACTCTTACTTCGGAAGACTTCTCTCCATTGAGAATGACATGTTGCGTTCTGTTATCTAGGAACTCCTCAATCCAATCACACAATTGATCTGATAGTCCGTATGCTCTTACTTTGTTCATTAAACGACTGTGGGGAACTGTGTCAATCGCCTTGCGGAAGTCAAGAAACACGGCATCTACCTGTGAACCCGTGTCTAAGGCCCTCTGAGTCTCGTGGAGAAATAGTGCGAGCTGGGTTTCACACGACCGTCTTTTTCGAAACCCATGCTGATTCCTACAGAGTAGATTTCTAGTCTCCAGAAAAGACATTATACTCGAACATAATACGTGTTCCAAAATTCTACAACTGATCGACGTTAGAGATATAGGTCTATAGTTCTGCACATCTGTTCGACGTCCCTTCTTGAAAACGGGGATGACCTGTGCCCTTTTCCAACCCTTTGGAACGTTTCGCTCTTCTAGAGACCTACGGTACACCGCTGCAAGAAGGGGGGCAAGTTCCTTCGCATACTCTGTGTAAAATCGAACTGGTATTCCATCAGGACCAGCGGCCTTTCCTCTTTTGAGCGATTTTAATTGTTTCTCTATCCCTCTGTCGTCTACTTCGATATATAGCATTTTGTCAACTGTGCGACAATCTAGAGAGTAACCGCAGTAACCGCTTTATGATCGCTGATTCCCTGTTCTGCATTAACTGATTCAAATAGTTCGGGTCTGTTTGTCACCAGAAGGTCTAATATGTTATCGCCACAAGTCGGTTTTCTGTTTAACTGCTCAAGGTAGTTTTCAGATAAAGCACTTAAAAATATTTCACTGGATTCTTTGTCCCTGCCACCCGTTATGAACGTTTGAGTCTCCCAGTCTATATCCGGCAAATTAAAATCTCCACCCAGAACTATAACATGGTGGGGAAATCTACTCGAAATATTTTCCAAATTATTCTTCAGGTGCTGAGCCACAACAGCTGCTGAGCCCGGGGGCCTATAGAGACATCCAATTACCATGTCTGAGCCTGCTTTAACCGTGACCTTCACCCAAATCATTTCACAATTCGAATCTCCGTCAATTTCCTTCGATACTATTGCACTTCTTATCGCTATAAACACGCCTCCCTCTTCACTGTCCAGCCTATCTCTGCGGTATACATTCCTATCCGAGTTTAGGATTTCATTACTGTTTACGTCTGGTTTCAGCCAACTTTCTGTTCCTAGTACAATATGGGTGTTGTGACCATTTATTAATGAGAGCAGTTCTGGGACCTTTCTATAGACGCTCCTGCAGTTTACTATTAGCACATTAATATTGTTATTCCTTGTTGCATTTTGCCTACTCCTGCCTTGCCGCGTCTCAGGAGGCGTCTTGTCGGGCCTAGGGAGGGAATTCTCTAACCTAAAAAAACCCCATGTGCACTCCACACGTACTCCGGTACCCTCGTAGCCGCTTCCGGCATGTAGTGCACGCCTGACCTATTCAGGGGGACCCTATATTTCTCCACCCGATAGCGGAGGTCGAGAAATTTGCACCCCAGCTCTCCGCAGAATCGTCTGAGCCTCTGGTTTAAGCCTTCCACTCGGCTCCAAACCAGAGGACCGCGATCGGTTCTGGGAAGGATACTACAAATAGTTAGCTCTGATTCCACCCCGCGAGCGAGGCTTTCCGCCTTCACCAACTCCGCCAACCGCCTGTACAATCTGAGGATTACCTCTGAACCCAGACGGCAGGAGTCATTGGTGCCGACATGAGCAACAATTTGCAGTCGGGTGCACCCAGTGCTCTCTATCGCCGCCGGTAGGGCCTCCTCCACATCTCGGATGAGACCCCCCGGCAAGCAGACAGAGTGAACACTGGCCTTCTTCCCCGACCTTTCCGCTATTTCCCTAAGGGGCTCCATCACCCGCCTAACATTGGAGCTCCCAATAACTAATAAACCCCTCCCCCCGTGTGCCTGCTTGGACCTTGCTGAAGGAGCGGCCACATGTCCACTCACAAGCAAAGCGGGCGATGCCACACGGCCAGCCTCCACATTGACCCTCTGCCTCGTGCGCCGCGAACGCCGCTGAACCCGCCACTCCCCTTGGGGAGAGGGTGGCCCAACCGCGTCCGGTACCCGCGAAGATGTCTCGACAGCAGGGACAGTGGGTGAAGCATGTAACACCTGGGGTGTACCTTGCGACGCACCAGACTCCCCACTGCCGCTACACTCCGAGGCAGTAGCCTGAAGACGGCTGACCGCGGCCATCAGCACGCTCAGCTGTTCGCGAAGAGTAGCCAGCTCCTCCTGCGTCCGTACACAGCAGCCACACATCCTATCCATCCTAAGAAATCAATTTACTATAGAGTGTTAATCAACTTTTTACTAGACTGCTAATTCACTAAAGGCAGTTGATTATTGACTAAACTGTGATTGCTAACCACTTCTTGTAGAAAACAAGGAAAATAGCACTACCTGTCTCTGGACTGTATTGAAAACAAACACTAGCACTACTAGCACTATGGCTGACTAAAGGGACTCTCTCTGACTGTATTCAAAACAAACACGAGATCTATGGAACATTTAATAGCACTCGACTATTAAAGCTTCCTAAAAGCAAAAACACGCAGAAGAAGAAGTGACAAGTAAGAAAAATACAGTTAATACTTAAATTAAGGTAGCTCGCTGCACAGCAGACGTGAAGCAGACGACGGTTAGGGCGAGACTGACACTACTGGCACTATGGCTGACTAAAGGGACTCTCTCTGACTGTATTCAAAACAAACACGAGATCTATGGAACACTTAATAGCACTCGACTATTAAAGCTTCCTAAAAGCAAAAACACGCAGGAGAAGAAGTGACAAGTACGAAAAATACAGTTAATACTTAAATTAAGGTAGCTCGCTGCACAGCAGACATGAAGCAGACGGCGGTTAGGGCGACACTGCTATGCTTCAAACCAGGATAGTCATGAACTTTCAAAATTCCTTCTTATCGGTTAATAACTACTGTACAAAATGAACCGAGAGACCCTTGCATCCTGCTACTTTGCTGGATCAGACAGAGCTGATTGTCATAAGCCATCACCATTCTATTATGGTATAAGACAACTACAATCAGTTAAGGAAATGTCACCAGTGGACACGGAGTTTCTATGATGTAGGTCTGGGCTTGTTTTTACTGAAGATGCCCAAATTTTTTCACACCATAATGCCTTGTTGATGACAACATTTCAATTCCTGCAGAAGACTTGCTGCAACCCATTTGGTAAAGAAAACATGTAATCCAGAAGTCTTTAACACCAGTAACCATTTCAGTTACTGATTCATGAAGTTTTCATACCTAGTCAGAAAATTTGTATAAAATGTAAACATGAAGTGGCCCAAAAAGAATCATCCCAACGGGATAAGCAAGAATCATCATCCCCTGAAGACATGGATGTTGTTGGTGCTTGCTTTACTACTAATACTTCATTATCATCACTTGGAGAGTCACCATTAGAGCGTTCATGGATCAGCACAACAGATTCAACAGGATACATGAAGTGCAAAGTTCTGAAAGCCCAAGGCAGCATTACTAAGATAATTGCCACAGCTGTTGTTGTGAGCCAAGTAGATATCGCTCAAATACAATTGTAAGAGTGCCAGAAACATAAATATATGGACACCTTTATTGAAGAACTTAAGATTAAGCTTCAGATTTCAAGCAATTGCAATTAAGTTCAAATTTTGGTCCTGGCCCCAAATACCTGGACTATTGAGAAAAAAAAGGCTAAAAAATTTGCTGTTTCAGAAGATGGGATTTTGGCACCACCTGCAAACCAAAAAAGAAAAAAAACTCAGTGATGAAGTAAAACAAAACACCCTCACCCTTTTTTTAAAAAAAAAAAAAAAAAACGAACGATGAGTTTTCTCATTTATGAGCTGGCAAAGAGGATTGTGTTGCAGTAAAAATAAATAGGCAAAAGATTCACAAGAGCAGAAAAACCCCTGCTTCTTTGTAACCTGAAAGAAATGTTCATTCATTATTGTATAATGTGGAACATATTAAATGATTTATACACAAGTATAGTGAGAGAATTTTTTTATAATTTTGTAAGTCACGTACTGTCTAGGGGATGGGTTTTATTTCTTTTATTAGTATATGTTTATTATTTAGGAGATTAATATTAATATATTTAAAAAACAGAACATGACAACACATTACAGAACTTGAACTTCAAGATATAGAGAGCTCAACATTCGCCGTAATAATGTCCTGCTTTCTAGGGGAGAAATAGTGGGGGAGAAGTAAAGAAAAAGGACATTATTATGTCAAACAATATTAGTAAGTGACAGAGAACAGGAACATGCAGATTTGTAAAGGTATTAGCAAAGCACTGAGCACAAATTGAGATAAGGACGGGTACTGATATAAAGAAAAATTGTTTAAGTTCACGCAAAAGTGTAAAAATATTCAAGATTTACAGGTAGACAAAACATACCAAATTGTGTTAGATATTAGGATGGAAGTTGGGGAAGTGAGAAGGATAGGGTTCTACTTGGCCAAAGAAAAAGGGGAGGTTCCCTACTCCTTAGGTGTTATGAGGACTTACACGACGAAGAAGGCGGGGTCCTTAAATGTTAGGGTTTATGGGGTTCTACTCAACCATTAGATGAGGTTCCCTGAGTTAGAGCCATTCCTTTTTGGTATACTACGGTGGCAAGAAGGATATGGAATTATGCAATGTTGTAGTCTACCTTCAAATCATTGAAGAATAAAAACTTAAGGGCGAGAAGGCTCTTTAGTGAGATATGATTTACGTACCTTATCCTAAAAAGCTCTGTACATTCAAACATATAAAAAATAGATATAATTTAATATGTTGGTGTTTGCCAATCTGAATGAATTCGTATAGTTTGAAATCGATCTGACAATGCTATTCCAAGTTTAGTGTGATTTACTAGTGGAAAACATATGTGAATGTTTTATCAAATAAAATGTACAAAACAAGAATAATTCGCATAAGTCTGGCCTACAATGGGGGTGTGTGGTGTCACAAGGCTTAGGCCTGTACCACTCCTCATTAAATCGACCAAGACTTATCCGAATAATTGTAAGAACAGTCCTTATTATTATGTTCTTTAAGTTTGTTTTTGGGTTTTCAGAAATACTGTGGGAAGAAAGTTTATTTATGTTGCAGATAATGTGGAAGATGTTGCCCAATGATCACCACAAAAGTTCGACATAGCGGCAAGTAGGCAAGGAATACAACAAATGCTGCAAACTACCGTTAGCGATGGAAGAGCCTGGGCCGCAAGGGCATCGGGCTTCCAAGGTCGTTGTTGAACAATGTCAACGGAAGAGATATTCTGCTTTCTCTTTGTAAACAGATCGATCAAGTCTTGAAAGTTTCATGTACAATGTATAGGCGGGTGACACATTAGGTGGGACCCGATGCCTGTAATTCTTCCACAGTTATTAAAAAGTTGTTAAATGGCAAAACCAATAGTTCATCATTTATTTAGATAAAAAGTAGTAAAAATATAGGAAAGGAAGAGTTACGGCATCAGAACGAAAAGTGATACATCGCTCAGCAACGAAGGAGGACGTAAATAGCGGGCGTAATATGGTGAAAACAAATCAACTGATAAAATAGTAAGTCTGTAATTAAGCATAAAGCCACGTAACACTGCAAATGCTAGAGTATCAGCATTTGTATGATCAGCAACTGTCTCCATCATGAAGTCATTGCCTTTCAAATAAAGTTAACAGCATCCTTAAGACAAAGATTTAAAACATTAAGATCATTTATTACTTTAGGGATAGTTCAGCTGTTCAACATAAGAATTTCAAAAATTTCCTCAATTTATGAGTAGCCTCTCTTTAAAAGCCCCTAAAAATTCAACGACTTAAGATACTGAACTGAAATTTGATATATAACCCTCGAAGACCATATACAACCTTCACACCAAATTTCATTAGATTTGGAGGTGTTCAAGTGAGGACCCCTGGTCCCCTTGACGTGGGATGATCCCATTTTATAACTGTGCTTAGTTCATCATGACCAGCACATAGATGTGCCTCTCACAGCAACTGACTAGATAACAGTAGTCTAAATTATTCTGCATTATTTCACTGCGTTTTTCTATACAATTGTACTCAGCTGCAATGCAGACAGAGTAACAGAAAATCTACTTTTTCAAGTGAGTAATAAGAATATTGTTTAGAGTAAATAATCACATTTTATGTAAAGAGCTCTCCAAAGATGTTGGAACTATTACACAAATTCCTTCTTTGCTTATCTGTGGCCAACAAGGAACAGTAACTTACAGATAAATTGTAATTTTCGTTTACAAATTGCAAGATAAGAGAAGAAGATCATATTTGCTTATCAACTTTTCCTCCTTTTCTCGGATCCACAGAGAGGTTTTGTATTACATTACAGAGGTCTTATAATGCTATGATAATCATTAAGCCAGAAATTTGGAATTTTTAGAGTCAAAATAAAATAAAAAAACACTTGACTTTTAGTCACTAGTTTCTCCCTGGCTTCCCTCAGACAACCATGCCTCCATCCTTGCTACCTTCCCTGTTTTCCTTTCCCTGTTGCTTCATAACCTGGGTTGTGAGTAACTAAGTCCACTTTCCCTTCTTCCCTTTCTTTCCCCTCTCTCCTCCCTGATGAAGGAAGATTTATTCCGAAAGCTAGGAACTTAAATTTTCGGTTTTTGTGTTTCTATCGGCTGTACTGAGCTGAGGTAAGTACTGGCCAGCCCCTCTATCTCTTTGTTAGTAATTGTTTCGGAATATTCCCTTTACAATTAAATAAAAAGTTCTCGCGCTTCTAGCCACATCAAGCAGTTAAAATTCTATGAGCTTTTGACCAAGCTCTCCTTGGCCATTGTCAAGTGCTATGACTGTCAGTGGGCTGCTGACATAGCCTTATATTCATTAGCTGCGGGCAGTAACATCACTGGTGTTCGCCACTTCACTGTATATGGGCAATATGTTGACTCTGTATTTGAAGCGCTCACTTTAACTTCACAACCACTGAATACCACACTGCACTGAGCTGTAGGCTACTGTCTTCATTAAGGGTGTTATGGATACCTTTCATTTAGATGGTTTCTTTAATTTCACAGACCCAGAAGCCATTAGTGTGAGCCACAACAGAGGTTTCATCAAATTTGCTCCATTTTTAAGAATGGTCAGCTAAAGGAGATTTCTCAGGGATAGCATAGACAATAAAATGTCTCATGCTCCTAATGGCATTGTTCTACAATGTGTACTGTTTGTCTGATATAAGGTGGCCACACCTGCAAGGTGTCTTGTAGATCCCAGGCATTCTGAGACCTGCTCCTTCTATGACTGGTCTCTGTAACTGAAGATCAATTTGCAGATGCTCCCATATGACCCAACATTGAAAATAACATGAAAAACATCTGAGCTTCTTAAGTGCTGTTCAGTGGAAGATTGTGTGTGTTCAAAAAAATCATCTTCCTCAAGCACCAAGACTGCTTACCGCTTACACTTTACCTTAGATCCACAAGGATGGGACACTCTGTTGACTCATCATATTTACCATAGGCTCATCGACGAAGTACTTGGTCAATCTCCTCACTCTACAGTGCAACACTGTGAACATCATACGAAAAACTCGGCTGGTTTCATCAGCTGAATGAACTGTCTTTGACTTAGTGAGAGTGACATAATGGTCAGTTTTGATGTCATGGCACTGTTTATGAATGTGCCATCAGCAACTCTTTGGGTCTAGTATCCCAGTTTTTTGTAAGTGATGTGGTTGAGCTATTTAGACACTTCCTTATGTCTTCTTACTTCCTGTACAACAACCAGGATTATAACCAGATGAGTGGCATTGTTATGGGAAGTCCATTAGCTGCAGCTGTTCATGGTTGTTTGTTCCTAAACACTGACAAGTTTATTTGGCCTCATACACGTGAAAAACCTGATGAGTTTTTGGAACATGTCAACTGCATTAACACAACATCCAGCTCACCATGGAGGTAGGAAAAAACAATGCATAGCCCTTCCTCAGTGTCCTCATCTGTAAAAACAAAGTGGGTGCTTTGACGACAGCATCAATAGAAAAGTTACTCATACCAATCTGTACTTCCAAGCTATCTGCCTGACACAGAAGTACACTGTGTTACAAACATGGGTGCATTGCACAAAAACAACATCAGACGCCAATAATGTATTCCATGAGTTGAGCCACCTATGCAAGGTCTTAAGGAACAATGGTTACAACGAAATGATGTAATATCAAGCCACGACAATAAGACCACCAATGAGGAACAGGAAAAGAAACTTGCTTTTCTCTGTCTCAAGTAAGATAAGCTGTCTGCTGAAAGGCACAAGATCTAATTAGTCTTCAGACCTCCGACAAAAAAATCTGCCAATTACTGAGACCAGTTCAAGATGTAACGGGTCTCAGAACACCTGTGCTCTACAAGATACCTTAGAAGTATGGCCAGTCTTCCATCGCACAAACAGTATGCACGATAGAACAATGTAGGGAGCAGCATGAGAAGTCTTATCATCTAAGCTACTGCCAATAAATCAGTATTAGTTGAGCATGCCTTCAGAAAATAGTCACCAGATCAGTTTTGATGAAACCTCTGTTGCGGCTTCTGATACTGTGTAATTAAAGAAGCTATCACATTAAAAAAAAAAAAAAAAAAAAAACACTGATAACACCTTAATAGAGATGGTGCCTGCAGTTCAGGGCAACATGGGATCTAGTGACCGTGAAGTTCAAGTGGGTTAAAGTGGGCTCACTGAACAACGACTCAATGTACGCTCACATATGATGATAAGGCAAGCACCAGTGATGTCACAGCCAGCAGCTAGTGTATATAAGAGGGTACCAGCAACCCACTGGCAATTGTATCATTAGGCAATGGCCAATGAGAGCTTGGTCTTAAGCTCAAGGAGTTTTACTCACATGACATGGCTGGAAGACCAAAAAGTTTTTATTCAATATTATCACTGCCAGCTGCAGTCTTAAATCTCTTCCAATTCTTTTCCCTTAGTTCACTATAGTACATGTGATGACAATCTCCCTACACAAGTAGAAGTATGTAGAACCATCACAGGGGGAACAATTAATTTTTATGTGATGCTTCAATTTTTTTTTTTAAACAAAGGCTTTTATGCTATCTCAAAATATAAGCGAATACGTAAAATTAGAGAGTTGTTCAAAAGTAAGATGTCCTCTAGGTGAAAGGGTTTATTCAGTAAAACAAAGAGATACACAAAGTTACCACAGCAGTGGTACATATTACTTACCGCGTAGTCACCAGTGATAAGCACTCACTCCATTAATGCAACAATCCATTGAAACCTGTATAAAAGAAATCACTTCGTGTGATGGTTAGGTTGTGTAGAGGGTGCTTCAATTAAGAGCCCAGGGAATGGAGGGCCAAACCACACACAACCAAGCATGTATGTGGTGATGATTTCCTACAACCATCTTTCTAAAGAAGTCCCAGTCGTTTCCTCTGAATTATCTTCTATAAACTGTTTTCAAGTTTGATAAGTTTCATATAATAACTGTGTGATCCAAGACACAGTGGCCATAACTTTTGATACAGATGCTGCTTTTTTTATGCTTTGTATGGGGGAGCGGAGTGTCTCCATGATATTAAGCACTCTACATATCAGGTATCACATGATGCACCCACATTCATCCCCTGTGACTAGATGGTGTTGAAATGTAGCATCCTCTGCTGATGCTGCTTTAGGTGCATGAGAGATGATCGCATTTGCTTGGTGTTACGCACATTTGAGAACTGCCATGATATACAGGAAGAACACATCTACAGGTCCAATACAGTGTGCACAATATCCATTATGATGCCACTGGAGATATTGAGTTTGCGTGCAATTCGTCTCATGTGAATGCAACATTAATCTTGAAAGAACCCTTAAACACAGCATACATGGGGTGGAAGTGCTTGGCAGCCATGGCCTTTGATTGACTCGTACTTCTATTTCTATTCTGCCTTTATCAAAATTGATTGCAGCAAAAAATGTTGTTTTTGTGACACCACCTTTGCTTCATAAACTTCCATTAGTCAGTTATGAACTGCAGCTAGGGATGATTTCTTTGAACATAAAACTTTGGTTATAATTCATACTTTAATTGCCTACCATATAGGTTATCCATCAACATTTCCATCTTGAAACTATACCTCTAAGCGCAATTGCCTCCATTTATCAATCGCATTGGAAGCTCTGATTTTCTCTTCTATCTAGGGATGGCATTTAATTCACAAGAGGTCTTTATGCACCCACGAGGAGCTATTGTTATTCCACTTCTTGAATTACCCTTGTAAAGTTAAAAACGGAAAGACCAATGTAGTATGACTAGAGAAATATCTCAGCAATTGCCAATAATGAAGCAGAATAGTCTTCTGCCTTACAACAAAGTTATTTTTAGAAATTTACGACACTACTGTTTAAACCAAAGTATGTAGCAGATTTTAGTGAAGCAATGTGTCGAACAGATTTAAGTAAAACGTCTTTAAAGGACTTAAAAACTAAACATTTTACGTGACTTTGATGACTAGTACCACAGTCTTCAGATTCCCACTGAAACAAATCTTACATGATCCAAAAGACAACACATTGCAGTTATATTATTGAAAAAGCACTATCTACACACATAAAGCACAAGCAGAGCCTTATTGCTACCCAATCAAGGGTTACAACAGTTGCCATGATAAAATAAATGTAAATGTTGTGTCACTAGGGCCTCCCATCAGGTAGACTGTTCGCTGTGTGCAAGTCTTTCGATCTGATGCCACGTCGGCGACTTGCATGTCGATGGGGATGAAATGAGGATGATTAGTACAACACAACAGCCAGTCCCTGAGCGGAGAAAATCTCTAACCCAGCGGGGAATCGAACTGAGGCCCTTAGGATTGACAGTCTGTCGTGCTGACCACTCAGCTACCAGGGGCAGACAGTTGCCATGATGAAGTGTCCTGATATCTACATGGAGGTGCAAATTGAAGAGAGAATTCATCCCATACTACTGAAATTTTCATTTTTAGGATGGAAATATAAGGTTTTTTTTTTTTTGAGTCAAGCTTTCACTCCAATTATAAACTGTGACCTATGTAACTAACAAAGTATGAAACAGGCTAAATACCTGGTGGTTTTTGGGAATGTGGCGGGAGACTTCTTGTCCTATGGTTACAAGTATCAATTACATAAAAAAAGAAAACACAGTAGCTTGGACCGGACTGCATTCTGGTTCATGTATTTGTAAGATGTGCTTGATCGTGCGAACACATGGAAGATGGCTTTGGTTCAAAATTAAATGTGCAACAGTCTTTTTCTTGTGCCTGACTGGAACTCGATGTGTTATATTTATGGTAAGCAGAAACCTGTCCTTTCCCTAATATGGTTGATATTCAACTCTGCAGTTTACATTGCAGTCCTGGGTAAGCTGTTGAACACCATGCAAAGCCTCAGCTAAAGTCAACTACGATATGACGAAATGTGTTACAGTCAACAATGAACAGTACACATTTTATTTCAGTGTGACAATGTCTTATAATACGTGGATTGCATGAACAAAGGAGAATGTAATAAACTAATTTTATTACCTTTCAACTTCGGATCAGTAATATAAATATACTCTGGTTTCGTTTTATGGGGCCTCAGGAGAGTAGTCCCAAAAGCAGGCTTTAATCGGGTTGTGTATATATGATACGTTATCCATCCACTTCTGCTGCAACAATAAAGATTGCGTTAAAGTTTTTGTGACACCTTTGGAGTATTTTTTTATTTTATTTTAAAAAATACGTTTTCATTGCGGAATATATGGATCGCAAACTGTTCGGCCCTATATAAATATAGTGTTACGAAAGAGTAAAACCCATCCATGTGAATTAGACAGTTCTGGAACATTTGCGTTTAGCATACAACAATGTGTGCGACAAAGTACGCATCGTGATAACAATGAACCTCACCCTTATAACTACAATAACCTAATGCAACCGGTCTCATACGGATTTGTTTCATTTGAGTATAATAATACAAACCCTATAAATACAACAGCAGCTCCACTGTAATTAAGGAGCTTCTTGTACTTCCGCAATGAAACCATGTTATCTTTCAACTTTCAAAAGTAAGGTAATGTTTATAAACAAATTTAATTTGAATTTAAACAAATGACACTCGGCATCCATTACTACTTATTAAGGGCAACATAACATCTTTGGAGAAGCAGCAGTATGTTCAGTTGTAAACATCGAGGAATGTGTTGTTGACAAATTGTGGCATGACAGTGGGCGGAGTTATTAGTAACAGCATATTTGTTTCAGAATACATGCTGAACATTCTGAATCAACAGACATGTTCCAAAAGCTTGTTGACCACAGCACTCGAAGATTTACATGGTACTGTGAATCAGTACGCCGGAATTACAACATATATTGGTTCTTAGCTGCACTACGTATACTGCTGACATTACTTCCACAGTTTGGCTACATTCATCCGGATGAGTTTTTCCAGTCCATAGAAGTCATGGCAGGTCAGTCATTGGTTGGTTTAAGAGACTGTCATGGTAAATACTGTCGCTTCTATCTAAATTCGCTTAACTGAAATCCAAACGCATTTCTTATACGGGTATACTTCAGTATTAGTTCAAACGGATTGAAAGATGGCAAGATTAAGCAGTGGTACAACCGCAGTATCGAAACTACAGCTCCGCGAGAAAATAATTTAATTTTCATTCTCAGAGTAAATAGTTATGAACAGAAGAAAAAAATATCCCTTCCCCCACAATTTTCGCTTTTTCAACGTACTTACTGACTTGTGTTCCTAATTCCTGAATAGTCTAGTTTCATAAAAAATAATTTCTCTCCCATGAAGGTGAAGGAAACTTCCATTTATGAAAACCAACCTGAGCGTCACTTTTATGTTTGAAATTTTGTTTCTATTTTTAGTCGACTCTAAGACGAAAAACAAACATGTTCATGTAACAAACCACATTTTTATTGATACCCATAGATTAGAATTTTTACAAGGATAAGACAGGTGGTTGACTGTGGCCTTGCTGAAGGCACATTTCTCATTCATAGGGCCTATAGGTTATTGATAACTTTTGCAAAAACTATACTTTTAGCCTTATAGAGTGTTTATGATCTAGAAAAATAAAATGTTTGTTCTCCTAGGTATATAACAGCAGTAGTATGATACAGACACAACAGTATTTCACACCATGGCAAGCTTTGGTTTCCCTATGTAATTTTTTCTTTGACTATCCCCTATCGATAGTTCTACTAATGGGTCACTAAGAATCTGTGTTGAGGTATCCAACTGTGCTTTCACTTGCCGCAAATAATTGGTTTCAAAGGTCATGTGTAATGCTTTGCACTGCCAAGGTGTCATTCTCTTTCACTGATATTTCATTTTTTTACTACCTTCTCCACACTGATATTCCATTGAAGGAAGCTGATAAAATTCCATATAAGTCGCCAAAGAAATTGCACAATATGCTAAGAAATTATAGTGTGTTTGGACATTGGGTTTTGGGAAAAATTAACTTCAGCCATGTTGTTGTTGTTGTTGTTAGGATCTTCAGCCCTAATACTGGTTTGATGCAGCTCTCGATGCTAGTCTATTCTGTGCAAACCTCTTTGTAACTACTGCAACCTACATCCATTTGAAAGTGCTCACTGTGTTCAAGCTTTGGTCTCCCTCTACAATATTTACCTGCTACATTTCCCTCCATTACTGTGCTGACAGTTTCTTGGTGCCTCAGAATATATCCTGTCCCTTCTCTTAATCAAGTTATACCACAAATTTCTCTTCTCAGTTCGATTCAGTGCCTTCTTATTGATTATTCACTATACCTATCTGATCTTCAACATTCTTCTGTGACACCTAATCTCGAAAACTTCTTTTCTTGTCTGAACTGGTTATCATATAGGCCTATGCTTTATTTCTGTACAATGCCACACTTGAGACAAATACCATCAGAGGGAACTCCCTAGCACTTAAATTGATATTAGATGTTAAATTCCTCTTTTTTCAGAAATGGTTTTCCTGCTATTACCAGTGTGCATTGTATAGCCTATCTACTTCTGTCATCATCAGTTATTTTGTTGCTCAAATAGCAAAATTCGTATACTACTTTTAGTATGTTAGTTCCTAGTCTAATTACCTGAGTATCACCAGATTTAACTTGACTACATTCTGTTGGCCTACTCGTGTTTTGCCTCTGTTGACATTAATCTTCTAAACAGTTTTAAAGATACTATCCATTCCGGTCAAGAGCCCTTCCAAGTCATTTACCAAATCTGACAGACTTACAATATTGTAAACTAACCTCAAAGCCTTATTCTTCTCCAAAAACCTGATGTAATTGTTTCAGGCGAGTCTTTTAGATTAAGATATGTCATGTGTATTTGAAGGAAAGTAAAATCAAAGAAGTTGACATGTTGTGAGGTATTCCAAGATTCTGCAGGACGGTACATGCACCCTCTTTTCCCCTTCTCTACATCTACACCCATGCGAACTACTGTGAAGTGCTGGCAGAGGTACATCCCATTGTACCAGTTGTTCGGGTTTCTCCCTGTTCTATTCAGGTATGGAGTGCAGGAAGAATGGTTGTTTGAATGCCTTTGTCCTTGCTGTAATTATATTAATCATGTCCTCTTGATCCCTATGTGAGTGATGCATAGGGAGTAGTTGTGTATTGGTAGAGTCTTCATTAAAAGTCAGTTATTACAACTTTGTTGCTAGACTCTTGGAATAGTTTATGTCTACCATAAAGAGTCTACCAGTCAAGTTTCTTGAGCATCCCTGTAACACTCTCCCATTGGTCAAACAAACCTGTAACAGTTCGTTCTGCCTTTCTCTGTTTATGTTCGGTATCTCCTGTTAGTCCTGTCTGGTATGGTCCCACACATTGAACATTATTCTATAATGGATCGCACAGGTGATTTGTAAGCAGTCTCTTGTGTAGACTGATTGCACTTCCCCAGTATTCTACCAATAAAACGAGGTCTACCACCTGCTTTACCCACAACTGAACCTAGTTAATAATTCCCCTTCATATCATTACAGTGTGTCACACAATACATTACTTCATTTTGTGAAGTGCATGATATTACATTTATGAACATTGAAAGCAAGTTGCCAACCTTTGCACCACTTTGAAGCCTTATCAAGAACTGACTGAACATTTATGTAGCTTCTTTCAGAGTGTACTTCATTATAGATAGCTGCATTGTCTGCAAAAAGTCTGTGGTTACTATTACTGTTATCCACAAGGTCATTAACATACAACATGAAGAGCAAGCAACCAAATACACTTCCTTGGGATACATCCGAAGTGACTTCTACATCTGATGATGAGACTCCATCCAGGCTAATAAGCTGTGTACCAACTACGAGGGGCAGCAACCTTTTAGTTGTTGCGGGATTGATTGATTTAGCCTTGTAACATCCACCAAACAGTCTTCCTTGGCATTCTACGGATTAGAGTATGGAACGCTAGATACTTATATTGGGCAGGTAGGTTAGAAAATTTAAAAAGGGAAATGAATAGGTTGAAGCTGGATATAGTGGGAATTAGTGAAATTCAGTGGTATGAGGAACAGGAGTTCCAGTCAGGTGAATACAGTGTTATAAATACAAGTCAAATATGGGTAAAGCAGGAGGAGGTTTAATAATGAATAAGAAAATAGCAATCCAGGTAAGCTATTACAAACAGCATAATGAACACATTACCATAGCCAAGATAGATGTGAAGTCCATGCCTGCCACAGTAGTACAACTTCATATGCCAACTAGCTGTGCAGATGATGAAGAGACTGAATAAATGTATGATGAGATAAAAGAAATCATTCAGATAGTAAAAGGAGACAAAAATTTAATTTTCATTGGGAGAATTTGATAGAAGGAAAAGGAAGAGAAGGAAAATAGTGGGTGAATATGAACTGGGGAAAAGGAACGACAGAGGAAGCCGCCTAGTAGAACTTTGCACAAAGCACAATTTAATCATTTCTACCCTTGGTTTAAAAATCGCAAAAGGAGGTTGTATACATGGAAGATACCTGGAGACACCAAAAGATTTCAGGTTGGGTGTATAATGGTTAGGCCGAGATTTTGGGACCAGTTTTTAAATTATAAAATGTGTCCAGAGGCAAATGTGGACACTGACCACAATTTATTGATTATGAACTTAGATTACAACTGAAGAAACTGCAAAAAGGTAGGAAATTAAGGTGTTGAGACCTGGATAAGATGAATGAACTATTTAGAGCTTCAGAGAGAGCATTAGGCAACAGAATACTAGAACAGGGGAAAGGAATACAGTAGAAGATGAATAGATAGCTTTAAGAGGTGAAATAGTGAAGACAGCAGAGGATCAAATAGGTAAAAAGACAAGGCCTAGTGGGAATCCTGGAATAACACAAGAGATTGAATTTAAGTGATGAAAGGAGAAGATTTCAAAATGCAGCAAATGAAGCTGGTGAAAGGGGATAAAAATATTTTTTAAAAATGACATTGACAGGAAGTGCAAAATGGCTTAGCAGAAATGGCTAGAGGACAAATATGAGAATTTAGAAATATATTTGACTAAGAGAAAGATAAATACCAAACATTTTTAAGAGGCCTTTGGGGAAAAGAGAAGCGGCTGTATGAATATCAAGAGATCAGGTGGAAAACAACTCTTAAGCAAAGAAGCGAAAGCTGAAAGGTGGAAAGAATATGTAGAGAGTCTATACAAGGGAGATGAACTTTAAGGCAATATTATAGAAAAGGAATTGGACATAGAGGAAGATGAGATGGGAGATATGATACTGTGAGAAGAATGTGGCAGAACTCTGAAAGATCTAAGTCGAAATAAGGCCCTGGAGCTAGAGTTACTGATAGTCTTCAGAGAGCCAGCCATGAAAAAATTCTTCCATATGGCGTGCAATATGTATGAGACTGACAAAGTACCTCAGGACTTCAAAAAGAATGTAGTAATTCCAATTCCAAAGAAAGCAGTTGCTGACAGGTGTGAAAATTACCAAAGTATCAGTTTAATAAGTCATGGTTGCAAAATACTGACACAAATTCGTTACAGAAGAATGGAAAAAATAGTAGAAGCTGACTTCAGGGAAGATCAATTTGAATTCTGGAGAAATACAGGAACATGGAAGGCAATACTGAGTCTATGACTTTCCTCAGAAGGCAAGTTAAGAGAAGACAAGAATACATCTATATCATTTGTAGACTTATAGAAAGCTTTTGAAGTGATGACTGGAATACTCTCTTTGAAATTCTGAAGGTAGCAGGGGCAAAAAGAAGGGAGCGAAGAATTGTTTTCAGCCTGTACAGAAACCAGACAGCTGTTATTTGAGTCAAGGGATATGAAAGGGAAGCAATGGTTGAGAAGGGAGTGAGACAGGGTTGTAACCTGTCCCCAATATTATTCAGTCTGTGCACCGAATAAGCAGGAAAGGAAACCAAAGAAAAATTTGGAGTAGGAATTAAAGTTTCGAGAGAAGGAAAAAAAACATTCAGGTTTTGCCGATGTAGTTGTAATTCTGTCACAGATAGCAAAGGACTTGGAAGAGTGGTCAAATAGAATGGACAATGTCTTGCAAGGGGGATGTAAGATGAACATCAACAAAAACAAAACAAGAATGATGGAATGTAATCAGGTGATGCTAAGGAAATTAGATTAAGAAACAATACGTTTAAAGTAGTATATGAGCTTTGCTATTTGGCAGCAAAATAACTGATGATGGCCGAAGTAGAGAGCATATAAAATCTAGACTGGCAATTGCAGGAAAAGCATTTCTGAAGAAGAGATATTTGTTAATATTGATTATGGATTAGGAACTCTTTTCTGAAATTTTTGTCTGGAATGTAGCCATGTTTGGAAGTGAAACATGGACAATAAACAGTTTAGACAAAAAGAAAATAGAAGTTTCCGAAGTGTGCTGCTACAGAAGAGTTCTGAAGATTAGATGAGTAAACCACATAACTAATGAGGAGGTACTGGATAGAATTGGGGAGACAAGAAATTTGTGGCACAACTTGTGCAAAAGAAGGGATCAGTTGATAGGTCACATTGTGAGACACCAAGGGATCATCGATTTAGTGTTTTAGGGAATTGTGGGGCTAAAAATCATAGAGGGAGACCAAGAGATGAGTACAGATTGAGAAGGATGTAGGTTTTTGTAGGTATTCAGAGATGAAAAGACTCGCACAGGATAGAATTACATAGTGAGCTGCAGCAAACCAGACTTCGGCTTGAAGACCAGAACAACAACTACTACTCCATATGATTGTACTTTTGACAATAAGCATAAGTTTGCTACTGAGTCAAATGTGTCTCAGAAATCAAGAAATACTGCATTTATCTGACTACCTTGATCCAAAGCTAGTATGCCATGCGAGAAAAGTGCAAGTTTTTTTACACATGATCAATGTTTTCAGACTCCATGCTGGTTGGTATGGAGCAGGTCATTCTGTTCATGATACTTCATTGTGTATGAGCTCAGAATATGTTCTACGATTCTACAACAAATAGTGGTCAAAGATATTGAACAGCAGATTTGTGAATCACTTCTACTACCCTTCTTGTAGATAGGTGTCACCTGTGCTTTTTTCCAAGGACTGGGCAATATTTTTTTCAAGGGATCTACAGTAGATTACAGTTAGAAGGGGGGCTGTTTTTTTCAGCATCTCACTGTCTGTAGTCCTGTGAACTGTTTTACACATTTTACACAGTAGTCTCCGTTTCTTTAGAAGTTTCTTTGAAGTGACTGTATTCCTTGGAGGGTCCCTCCCTTAAGAACTATTCTGCTGGATCATATATACCCTGTGCATGGTCAAAAATTCTTTTAAACTTTAACCATAATTCTGCTACATGCTCCTGTGCTGAAAGTTTCAAATTCCTCACTAAGATATCAGACTACTGATTTTTTATCTAGTTCATTGAATATATATATTTCTGCTTGTTTTAGCTGCCCTTTGTTCTTTGGTAAGCATTCATTGTTGCCACAAATGCATCATGGTTACTGATACCAGTTCCGATATTGACATTCTTAAAGAGGTAAGCTCTGTTTGTTGCCATTGTGAGTGGAGTTCTGAACGATCTGTTCTGGGTAGTTTTTAGAGAAGACATTTAGCAATGTTTTGCAGGATGTTTCACCATGCCCACCACTAACAAAATTGTAATTACAAAATTGTTAAGACTTTCGTGGCCACTTGTTGACAAACTGCTTATTTGCTTCTGTCTCGGGTTCTTCGGCCGACGTCCGTGTGATGATTTTGCTGACGTTTCGCCAGCACGAGTGACTGGCTTTGTCAAAGCTTCACCCTCCATTGCCGGAGGTGAACTGGAGCCGGGCTCGCGGCCGCAGACTATATGTACCTTGCGCGCCAACGTCCGAGGGCTTCTCCGCGGTCATTTCCGGTGCGTTTCTCCTCTTGCTACCTGCTACGGTCGTTCTCTGCAGTACGGGAAGCCAGGAGCCGTTTACCTTAAGGCTTTCTTCTTTCTTGTTGAAGCTGTTCCCGTGTTTGTGTATTTCTACAGCTTCTCTGTACAAGCGGGTGTGATAGTGCTTCTCTACAGCCAGAACTTCCGTGTCGGTGAATTTTATTACATGTACCTGGTCGGTCTCACTCAGTGCGTGTTCTGCCATGGCCGATTTTTCCACCTGTCCCAACCTGCAATGTCGCTTATGTTCTTTGATCCTGGTGTTGATTGATCTTCCAGTCATTCCGACATAAACTTTCCCGCATGTGCATGGTAAGCGGTATATTCCTGACATTGCAAGTGGGTCTCTTTTATCCTTTGCCGATCTAAGACATTCTTTGATCTTCCTTGTCGGTTTGAAAATTGTCTTTACGCCGTGCTTGTGTAATATACGGCCGATTCTGTCCGTCACTCTGGGAATGTATGGCAGAAAGGCCGTACCCGACATTTCTTTTTCTGGTTTCTTACTTCGCCGGTGGTTTGGCTCTGTTACACTTCTAATATCATTTGTGGAGTACCCATTGCTCCTCAGAACACTTTCCAGGTGTTGCATTTCGCGTTTAAGGTGCTGCGGCTCACATATTCGTGCTGCTCGCGTTACGAGCGTCTGAATCATGCCTCTTTTCTGGCTCGGGTGGTGGTTTGACAGTTTGTGCAGATATCGGTCCGTGTGCGTCGGTTTTCGGTACACGCTATGTCCCAGGTTTTGGCCATCCCTTGTGACCAGCACATCTAGAAATGGTAGTTTTTTGTCCTTTTCCACTTCCATGGTAAATTTTATGTTGGCGTGGAGGTTGTTCAAGTGTCTTAGGAAGTCACCGAGCTGTTCTTCACCGTGGCTCCACACGACGAAAGTATCATCGACGTACCTGTACCACACCTTAGGTTTACAAGTCGCCGAGTCCAGTGCCTGTGCTTCGAAATGTTCCATGAAGAAGTTGGCCACCACTGGACTAAGAGGACTACCCATGGCAACGCCTTCCAGCTGTTCGTAGAAATTGCCATTCCACGTGAAATAGCTCGTGGTGAGACAGGCATGGAAGAGCTTCATGATGTCTTGCGGGAAAATGGAACCGATGTGCTCCAGAGCGTCACTGAGTGGCACTTTCGTAAACAAAGAAACAATATCAAAGCTGACCAGGATGTCGTTTGGTGCAAGTTTTAGTTTCTTCAGCTTCTCGATGAAATGTCCTGAGTCCTTTACGTACGTGTCGGTCTTCCCCACATGCGGCTGGAGCAGAGAGGCCAAGTGTTTTGCCAGTTTATATGTCGGTGGGCCAGGAGCGCTAACAATCGGTCTTAATGGAACGTTGTTCTTATGGATCTTAGGTAATCCATACAGGCGAGGTGGTAGGGCTTCTGTGTTGCGCAGGTATCTCTGTATGTCCTCCGGAACAGAAGATGCCTTGATTAACCGATTCGTATTCCGTGTGATATGCTGCGTCGGATCTGCGCTTAGTTTTCGGTACGTCGTCGGATCTAATAGGTCTCGGATCTTTTGTTCATAATCTTCGGTCTTCATTACGACGGTCGCATTCCCCTTATCGGCAGGCAGTACCAATATACTCTTGTCAGCGTTAAGATTCTTAATAGCTTGTACTTCTTCTTTCTTCAGATTGCATGCTGGTGGTTTAGCTCGGCGCAGTATCCTGGCTGTTTCAGTGCGTATTTCCTCTGCCCTTTCACAAGGAAGGGTCCGAATGGCCGCTTCGGTGTTAGCAATGATGTCCTCCACAGGTATAGTTCTTGGGATGACAGCGAAATTCCCTCCTTTTTGAAGAACGGATACTTCCTCTTCGGTCAATTGTCGTTCAGTGAGGTTGACCACAGTGCGTGACATGTCGGGAATCGCCTTGTCAGTCTTCTTCCGGAATCCTTCAAACTTTTTCTTCTGTCGCTCTGTGCAGCGCTCGAGTTCATTCTGCATCCTCCTGTAAGTGATGCTGTCGATCTTGTCCCAGTCGTCTCGATGCATTCTGCTACTTAGTTGGTAGAACATGTCCAAAAGTTCCTGATCCGTTTTTGCCAAGTTTCTCCGTATTGTGTGAATTCGCTCACGAAGAAAAGCTCGTTCCATTCTGTTGTAGATACGATGAGCTTGGGCGGTGGTGAATAGGCGCTTACATTTCAAGAACTTCGGTGTAGCATCTTCATCTCTGCACCGCGAAAGGAAGGCGAGAGAGGACATCAATCGCGCTTTCTTCTTCCGTTGTTGGTCAAGGCGTCGGTACAATCTGCAAATTTCCTCCCCGTAGAGGCCCAATACAAAATTGTTAAGACTTTCGTGGCCACTTGTTGACAAACTGCTTATTTGCTTCTGTCTCGGGTTCTTCGGCCGACGTTCGTGTGATGATTTTGCTGACGTTGGCGCGCAAGGTACATATAGTCTGCGGCCACGAGCCCGGCTCCAGTTCACCTCCTGCAATGGAGGGTGAAGCTTTGACAATGCCAGCCACTCGTGCTGGCGAAACAGAAGCAAATAAGCAGTTTGTCAACAAGTGGCCACGAAAGTCTTAACAATTTTGTATTGCGCCTCTACGGGGAGGAAATTTGCAGATTGTACCGACGCCTTGACCAACAACGGAAGAAGAAAGCGCGATTGATGTCCTCTCTCGCCTTCCTTTCGCGGTGCAGAGATGAAGATGCTACACCGAAGTTCTTGAAATGTAAGCGCCTATTCACCACCGCCCAAGCTCATCGTATCTACAACAGAATGGAACGAGCTTTTCTTCGTGAGCGAATTCACACAATACGGAGAAACTTGGCAAAAACGGATCAGGAACTTTTGGACATGTTCTACCAACTAAGTAGCAGAATGCATCGAGACGACTGGGACAAGATCGACAGCATCACTTACAGGAGCATGCAGAATGAACTCGAGCGCTGCACAGAGCGACAGAAGAAAAAGTTTGAAGGATTCCGGAAGAAGACTGACAAGGCGATTCCCGACATGTCACGCACTGTGGTCAACCTCACTGAACGACAATTGACCGAAGAGGAAGTATCCGTTCTTCAAAAAGGAGGGAATTTCGCTGTCATCCCAAGAACTATACCTGTGGAGGACATCATTGCTAACACCGAAGCGGCCATTCGGACCCTTCCTTGTGAAAGGGCAGAGGAAATACGCACTGAAACAGCCAGGATACTGCGCCGAGCTAAACCACCAGCATGCAATCTGAAGAAAGAAGAAGTACAAGCTATTAAGAATCTTAACGCTGACAAGAGTATATTGGTACTGCCTGCCGATAAGGGGAATGCGACCGTCGTAATGAAGACCGAAGATTATGAACAAAAGATCCGAGACCTATTAGATCCGACGACGTACCGAAAACTAAGCGCAGATCCGACGCAGCGTATCACACGGAATACGAATCGGTTAATCAAGGCATCTTCTGTTCCGGAGGACATACAGAGATACCTGCGCAACACAGAAGCCCTACCACCTCGCCTGTATGGATTACCTAAGATCCATAAGAACAACGTTCCATTAAGACCGATTGTTAGCGCTCCTGGCTCACCGACATATAAACTGGCAAAACACTTGGCCTCTCTGCTCCAGCCGCACGTGGGGAAGACCGACACGTATGTAAAGGACTCAGGACATTTCATCGAGAAGCTGAAGAAACTAAAACTTGCACCAAACGACATCCTGGTCAGCTTTGATATTGTTTCTTTGTTTACGAAAGTGCCACTCAGTGACGCTCTGGAGCACATCGGTTCCATTTTCCCGCAAGACATCATGAAGCTCTTCCATGCCTGTCTCACCACGAGCTATTTCACGTGGAATGGCAATTTCTACGAACAGCTGGAAGGCGTTGCCATGGGTAGTCCTCTTAGTCCAGTGGTGGCCAACTTCTTCATGGAACATTTCGAAGCACAGGCACTGGACTCGGCGACTTGTAAACCTAAGGTGTGGTACAGGTACGTCGATGATACTTTCGTCGTGTGGAGCCATGGTGAAGAACAGCTCGGTGACTTCCTAAGACACTTGAACAACCTCCACGCCAACATAAAATTTACCATGGAAGTGGAAAAGGACAAAAAACTACCATTTCTAGATGTGCTGGTCACAAGGGATGGCCAAAACCTGGGACATAGCGTGTACCGAAAACCGACGCACACGGACCGATATCTGCACAAACTGTCAAACCACCACCCGAGCCAGAAAAGAGGCATGATTCAGACGCTCGTAACGCGAGCAGCACGAATATGTGAGCCGCAGCACCTTAAACGCGAAATGCAACACCTGGAAAGTGTTCTGAGGAGCAATGGGTACTCCACAAATGATATTAGAAGTGTAACAGAGCCAAACCACCGGCGAAGTAAGAAACCAGAAAAAGAAATGTCGGGTACGGCCTTTCTGCCATACATTCCCAGAGTGACGGACAGAATCGGCCGTATATTACACAAGCACGGCGTAAAGACAATTTTCAAACCGACAAGGAAGATCAAAGAATGTCTTAGATCGGCAAAGGATAAAAGAGACCCACTTGCAATGTCAGGAATATACCGCTTACCATGCACATGCGGGAAAGTTTATGTCGGAATGACTGGAAGATCAATCAACACCAGGATCAAAGAACATAAGCGACATTGCAGGTTGGGACAGGTGGAAAAATCGGCCATGGCAGAACACGCACTGAGTGAGACCGACCAGGTACATGTAATAAAATTCACCGACACGGAAGTTCTGGCTGTAGAGAAGCACTATCACACCCGCTTGTACAGAGAAGCTGTAGAAATACACAAACACGGGAACAGCTTCAACAAGAAAGAAGAAAGCCTTAAGGTAAACGGCTCCTGGCTTCCCGTACTGCAGAGAACGACCGTAGCAGGTAGCAAGAGGAGAAACGCACCGGAAATGACCGCGGAGAAGCCCTCGGACGTTGGCGCGCAAGGTACATATAGTCTGCGGCCGCGAGCCCGGCTCCAGTTCACCTCCGGCAATGGAGGGTGAAGCTTTGACAATGCCAGCCACTCGTGCTGGCGAAACGTCAGCAAAATCATCACACGAACGTCGGCCGAAGAACCCGAGACAGAAGCAAATAAGCAGTTTGTCAAAATTGTAATTTTTTAAATTGATTGTTGGATGACTCAGGTCTCAACTAATGATTAAAGATTGATACGGAAACTTATGTACAAGCAAAATGAGGTTTTCTCTAAAGGTTTTGATTACATCACAAGATGAGTTTGGTGGGTGACAGATGAATCCAGTTATAATTTTATCATCACCCTGATACTGAATATTGCCCAATCAATCTCACATGCAGCTTCAATTTCCATCTTGGTGAATATGAATTTCTTGTCTGCTGCGATAAATACATCATTCCATTTCCCATTAGCCAAAGCTTTTGCTATACACTTAAATTTTTTCCCAAAATTCTTTATGCTGCCAATTTCAGATTTCAGCCGGCTTTCTATACCTAATATTATGTAAGCTTCAATGATTTTCAGGAGCACTTCGAACTCTGGCACTTTGTTGCAAATGCCTGTACCTCATGCCCTCAATGTCTGCCACAGTAGCCTTTGCAGCATGTTGAATGAGGCCTCCAGGCATACGCATTGAGTCCACTTTGTGTCATTTCATGTCCCTTGTTGCAATTTCATTAAGCGGTACCACCATTAACTGTATGTTTGAATTGCCTCTCCCGTTTTTGCATTTGCCTCCTCTTTATACCAGACCAAACAGGTAATCCCAAGACAAATGAAATGAGTCCCACGGGCTCAGTTTCAGTGAAAGACAGCACTTCAAATTTGTTAATTAGGCGGTTTGGTAAAACACCCCGAGTCCTCCCTGCTCCCTATCCACACTATACATGTCACCTAGCTCTACCATTGAAATACTACTCACAGTCAAGTGGAAAAATAGTGACAGAGCCCATACTTTCCACAAAGGAGACAGGATCCACAGGAAATGATAGTAATTGAGGCACCTTTGATACCAGTACCACATGATTCTTGGCAGATGTGCTACAGGTCAGATTGTCAGCACATCCATCTTCCTTCTCCTCACATTCGTTGGCTTCTCTAACTCACAACCAGTTTGTCACATTACAACCTAATCTTTGCCTGGGCTTCACTACAGTTCAATCTGTCAGCACATCTAGTCCCCCCCCCCCCCCTCCCCCACCACCACCACCACCACCACCACCATTCACCAAATAAATGCGAAAATCAGTAACAAACCTGAAAATTTGTAATAACTAAATCATTAAAAGTTATTCAGCTGCTCTCCATGTCATAAACAAATGCAATCAATTTGTATTTTCCACCAAAATAAATAATTAGGTTCAGTGACCAATGTCAAAAAATAGCCAACATCAGCACACGATGCAAGAGCCACAGTCAGAGTAAATGCAGTTTAGTCAAAACTGCTGTCACAAAAAGGCACCTGTTTTCTTTTGCAGAAAATGCACTTTAAACTTGCTAATACCTGTGTGTAATGGGTTCATATGTTAAAGGCCTTTAAATATGTCTGCTTGTGTCTGTGTACATATATGTGTGTGTGTGTGTGTGTGCGTGTGCGTGCGTGCGCGCATGAGTATATACCTATCCTTTTTTCCCCCTAAGGTAAGTCTTTCCGCTCCCGGGATTGGAATGACTCCTTACCCTCTTCCTTAAAATCCACATCCTTTCGTTTTTCCCTCTCCTTCCCTCTTTCCTGAAGAAGCAACCGTTGGTGGCAAAAGGTAGAAATTTTGTGTGTGTTTGTGTGTTATTTTATTGTGCCTGTCTACCGGCGCTTTCCCACTTGGTAAGTCTTGGAATCTTTGTTTTTAATATATTTTTCCCATGTGGAAGTTTCTTTCTATTTTATGAATATATATGTCTGTTCACACTGTGCTCGAAAACTAAGTAACCTGTACTGGAATAGGCCAGTAAAATACACTCCTGGAAATGGAAAAAAGAACACATTGACACTGGTGTGTCAGACCCACCATACTTGCTCCGGACACTGCGAGAGGGCTGTACAAGCAATGATCACACGCACGGCACAGCGGACACACCAGGAACCGCGGTGTTGGCCGTCGAATGGCGCTAGCTGCGCAACATTTGTTCACCGCCGCCGTCAGTGTCAGCCAGTTTGCCGTGGCATACGGAGCTCCATCGCAGTCTTTAACACTGGTAGCATGCCGCGACAGCGTGGACGTGAACCGTATGTGCAGTTGACGGACTTTGAGCGAGGGCGTATAGCGGGCATGCGGGAGGCCGGGTGGACGTACCGCCGAATTGCTCAACACGTGGGGCGTGAGGTCTCCACAGTACATCGATGTTGTCGCCAGTGGTCGGCGGAAGGTGAACATGCCCGTCGACCTGGGACCGGACCGCAGCGACGCACGGATGCACGCCAAGACTGTAGGGTCCTACGCACTGCCGTAGGGGACCGCACCGCCACTTCCCAGCAAATTAGGGACACTGTTGCTCCTGGGGTATCGGCGAGGACCATTCGCAACCGTCTCCATGAAGCTGGGCTACGGTCCCGCACACCGTTAGGCCGTCTTCCGCTCACGCCCCAACATCGTGCAGCCCGCCTCCAGTGGTGTCGCGACAGGCGTGAATGGAGGGACGAATGGAGACGTGTTGTCTTCAGCGATGAGAGTCGCTTCTGCCTTGGTGCCAATGATGGTCGTATGCGTGTTTGGCGCCGTGCAGGTGAGCGCCACAATCAGGACTGCATACGACCGAGGCACACAGGGCCAACACCTGGCATCATGGTGTGGGGAGCGATCTCCTACACTGGCCGTACACCTCTGGTGATCGTCGAGGGGACACTGAATAGTGTACGGTACATCCAAACCGTCATCGAACCCATCGTTCTACCATTCCTAGACCTGCAAGGGAACTTGCTGTTCCAACAGGACAATGCACGTCCACATGTATCCCGTGCCACCCAACGTGCTCTAGAAGGTGTAAGTCAACTACCCTGGCCAGCAAGATCTCCGGATCTGTCCCCCACTGAGCATGTTTGGGACTGGATGAAGCGTCGTCTCACGCGGTCTGCACGTCCAGCACGAACGCTGGTCCAACTGAGGCGCCAGGTGGAAATGGCATGGCAAGCCGTTCCACAGGACTACATCCAGCATCTCTACGATCGTCTCCATGGGAGAATAGCAGCCTGCATTGCTGCGAAAGGTGGATATACACTGTACTAGTGCCGACATTGTGCATGCTTTGTTGCCTGTGTCTATGTGCCTGTGGTTCTGTCAGTGTGATCATGTGATGTATCTGACCCCAGGAATGTGTCAATAAAGTTTCCCCTTCCTGGGACAATGAATTCACGGTGTTCTTATTTCAATTTCCAGGAGTGTATATAAACTGATGAAGTACCTGAAGATGAGCCCCCAGGACTTAAAATGCACTGTACATTGGAATTTTAAAAAAATCACAATTTGTGACTGAGTACAGTTTATAAAAGAAGTTCTGTTGCAAATAAAAGGGATAAGTGAAAAAATTGAATGAACTTGACCAGGTAATCTATAATAAGTATGCAATGATTTCAGGTAAACCAGGGCAAGTAATTAATTATATATGCAGGTATTGGTGGCTGAACAGAAAATAATGTCGAAGTAGTTGAGACAGGGGAACTGCGTGGGGCTCAGTGAGAGAAGCAAAAGTGAATAAATTAACTCACTTGTAGTCATGGATAAAAAACATGAAGGTATACATTTGTTACAAATTAATGTCATAATGTTGAACTTGATAACACGAAAAAAGACAAACAGTCCAGAGAACATAAATGAGAACATGCAGAAGTTCTGTAAGGGGAAGTACATGAAAAGTTTACATTTTGTGGATGTTAACTGGCAAGTGTTATTGGCGACCAAAAACAGAATGTACACTGTTTTCCTGTTTGGGGATGAGTGCTGTCAATTTAAGGCAGTCTACTTTGGATTCAATATTTAAGTCTCAAAGTTTCTAAGAGCTCACCTCAGATGTGAGGAAAAGAACTCGGTTCAAGCATTATGATCTATGTGGACAATATAATAATCTGTACAACTGGTTGGCAAGGGTAGTATGAGCTGCTAAATGAAGTATTTATAGTGTAGAGAAAAGGGCACATAATTTATAAACTATCGAAGCCATGTTTGTTAAAAAGAACCTTACGTTCTTGGGACAGATGATGGTGTGATGAATGGCACCTTGCTCTAAATGTGGGAAAATACAAGTTATCTATTCATCACCAATATATTCAGCCTATTAAAAATAAATTAGGCCAGCTTGAAACTGAATTAAAGTCTTTGAACAGCACAATTGTATACATCACAAAACACTGGTGTAGTGACACTGAAATATGGCATGTACTGCTATTGTCATATGAATGTACAATTGCTACTTCAGAACTACCTTAAAGAGTAGTGGATCATGTTTTCATATTAGAAATTGTATGCATTTTAAAGCTAGAGATGATTTGATGCCAATTAGTGCAGATAAACATTTTGAATTGTCAAGTACTGAACTAACAGAGCTAGTTATCCATAAAAAGTTAGTCATTCTGTGCATGCCTTCCTCACATAGTGATAATTGAACAGTGTCTTCAACAAACTAACTGAAGTCCTGAGAACAGTCTGAACCCCCACAATGAATGTAATAATATTCAGAGACATATTAATGAATATTAATATAGATGCTGAGGATGAAATTAGTTATAACTTCATAGACATTCAGCCCACTTTTGGCATGATACAAATGGCAAACTCTTCTATTAGGGTATCAAAATGTTCAGCACTGATGTAGACCATGTAGTTAAGGATATCAACAAGGAAAATAGTATTTATGAAAAATGTTGGCTTCTCTGGCCATTACTGTCAGCTAATAAAACTACAGATGGGCTTGGTGAAATATGCACAACTACAGGCCTGTGTGTGGTACAGATCTCAAAACGCAAATTGCGTATTTTTTTCTGGGGCGTTGCCAAATAAACCTGGTACAAACTGTACATGGAAAGCAATGTAGCTGTGAAGTTCTCTAAATTCTACACATTGTTTAAATTAATTTTTGAGCAGATATTTCCAAAAAGCAGCCACTTCAATAGCAGCAGGTGATGAAAATAGTTGGATAATTGCAGATGTTAGGAAGTCTTCACAGACACTAAATTTGCTCTGTTCTTTGCGAAAGCAGTACTGTAGTCCGCAGTTTCTAAATTTCTATAACAGTTACAAAAACATGTACAAAGGGCACTTCTTGCTGCAAAAGATCGTTCAGTGAAAAAATAGTGTATGAGGTGGAAAATAAAATAAAAGGAAAGTAGTATGGGTTGTCATGACATGTGAAACTGGAAGAGATGGACACGAGCATAGTAACCTGCAAATCAAAGATGCCAAAGTTAATAAATGACTATTTCTCTTTTATTGTGGAGAAGTTGCAACAAAATCTTTCTGTAACGTGTGTAGCATCCACAGTGAATTACACTGCAGGCACAATAGAACTCGATATCAGCAAGACCATACAGAAATGAAAAAATACAAACTCAGCAGGCATAGATGAGGTTCCAGTCCCTATTCTCCACTCATAGAAGAAGGTGACTGTGTAACTCACGTATTCTTAGGCTTGTTCAAGGCTTTTGATACTGTTGACCATAAAATACTATTGAACAAACTAGAAGCATTAGGTGTAAGAGGAATAGCAAATGAGTGTTTCCAGTCTTAATTGGAAAACAGGGTGCAAAAGGTAGAGATAAAACAGGGTGCAAAAGTAGAGATAGTTCAGTAATCAGCTGGTGATAAATGTTCAGTAAAACAGTTGTCAGACAAGAAATAAATAAACATAGACATATCTTAGGGCAGTGTATCTGGACCAATTCTCTTTATATGCCTATAACTTTCTAGGCAGTACAAGAAATGGAGAAAAAGTTGTCTTTCCTGACAATAGTAACAATGTAATAACTGATAAAATACCAGAACTGCTCATAGAGAAGGCAAATGGAACCCTTAAAGGCGTATAAAGGTGGGTTGTATGTAACAAATTAGCACTGAACACAAAGAAAACAAACAGCATACACTTCATCACAAAGATTGAAATCAGCTCTGCTGGATTGGGCATGTTGTTGTTGTGGTCTTCAGTCCTGAGACTGGTTTGATGCAGCTCTCCATGCTACTCTATCCTGTGCAAGATTCTTCATCTCCCAGTACTTACTGCAACCTACGTCCTTCTGAATCTGCTTAGTATATTCATCTCTTGGTCTCCCTCTATGATTTTTACCTTCCACACTGCCCTCCAAGGCTAAATTTGTGATCCCTTGATGCCTCAGAACATGTCCTACCAACTGGTCCTTTCTTCTTGTCAAACTGTGCCACAAACTCCTCTTCTTCCCAATAGATGATACAAGTTGTGTAATGGACACCAAGCATTTAGGAATGAACATTGGTTGTCAGTTAAACTGGAATGAACATTCAAGGATTCTGCCAAACAGAGTGTGATAAACACATTGTGGTCTTGGGATTTGGTGGCAATTTGTAACACCCAATGCCATGTGCTGACATACTATTCCTGCATACACTCAGTTCTTAGCTGTGGAATTCTTTTCCGGGGCTCAAAGGCACAAAGTATGGACACAGTTTTCAATCTGCAGTAAAAGACTGTACAAATAACAACTAAAAGTAATAGTCAGACTCATTGTACACAACTATATTAAAAAAGCTTAGTTCCTTGCTGCATCAAGTACCTCCATATATCAGTCTGTTGTGTATATCAGAGAAAAAATAATAAATATTTTGCAAATACAGAATTGCGAAACAAGATCTAGTTTGGACTTGCATTTATCAAACAAAAAACTCAAGACAGGATTCTCCACCACAAAATAAAAATATAAAATATATTGCCAAAGGAGGTGAAAAAAATTACTAATATAAATATATTTAAAAATGCAGATACAAAATACTTAATATGTGTTGCATACAACAGAATTAAAGATGGTTTAGAGGATTCAGAGTAGGGATTAACTGAAGGAATAGGCAAGAAATTGTGGCACAACCAAAACGAGGATGAGATGTAGAACAAGATAAAGACTGATATTTGGAGATAACAGAGCAACAATTTACCAAAGAGTTGTGTATACTAAAACATATAGCAACAAATAATGACTACAATGGTAATAAGGTTGACAAAATGTATACTACCAAATTTCATAACAAAAGCAACCCTACAGATAAAAAAATAACATTAAAAAGAGAAGCAAATCCAGAAAAAATGAAATACATTGCTTTACCTTATTATGGTATCATATCAGACAGAATAACTGATGATTTTCATAAACTAATGTATGAATTGGGTTTTGGATAATCAATAAAGTAGGGATAATAATCAGTTTCACAACCCAAAAACAAAAAACATTTACACAATCGGTGATATAAAATGAAACACGGTGAATGTGACAATTTCTATGTGGGGCAGACAATAAATATTTCTCCACCAAATTCAGAGTGTACACAGACATAAGTGAGAACTGTAAGTCTTCTTTTAATGCCCACCTAGGAAAAAATAATCATAACACCAACAGCATTGAGAAATCTTTAAAGGTACTACACAGGGTAGAGATGGACATTTTGGAAGAAACTGAAATTTATAGCACCTTCAGAGAACAGCCACAGTATGTATTCAATGAACAAACAGACCTCAGAAATAAAAAATTTCACAACTGCTTTAGACATTTACTCTGATGCATTAATCCTGTGTATTGTGTTGTAATCTCTGCCTGACATAAACTTGTATATTAAAATCTTGGAAGTACAGTACACAAATGTCATTAAACTACAAAACTGGTTGTACCTTCTGTTAACCCTGGTGTAATTTTTTGTCATTATGTTCTATTATGTTTTGTAGATACTTGAAAATCACTTAATGCCAAAATTGCAATCATAAATTAAAATTCCAATAGCTGAAAGCAAGATAAAATTCATTAAAAGGTTTATAGAAGCTGGGGACCCATACTACAAGTAAGTAATTGAAACTTCAATGTGCCTAGAAGATGTGCAATGATGTGATGTGTTGTTGTGTAAGGAAGAGGAGAATTCAGATCATTGGGTGACATGTTATTTGAAGAAATACATTAAGGAGTTCTTCAATGTATTTGATTTGAGTTATGTTCTTGTAGTTCATAAGAAATGCATGTACCAGAAATAGCGAGTCTCCACATTTCTATGGGATGGCTAAGCTTGTGCAAGAATACATTAGGTCCTGTGACTGATGTTAGAGGGAAAATCTAGCTACAGGTCTAGCCAACAACAGATGCTGAGCATTTAGCTCAATGATGTACTTGAAGCAGTGTAAGTCAGCGTATTTGTGCCATTACCAAACTTGAGAATCATATTTTGTTACATTCTATTTAGTACTGGGTGTATTTTCAGAATTCAAGGTATTGTACCCACTTGAGAAGGCAGAGTGTACCATAGTTTATGCAAGAATGGTAAAATACTATTTCCCAAATTTTAGAGACCCAGAAAGAGTACTTACAGATAATGAGCACAGAAAATGAGCCTAAGTTTATATTGATACATTAAAAAGATGTAAAAGACAATCATGGCTAATATCCATTTGTCACACCATCCTGCCAGTAACTCAATGGAATTATGTATAAGAGGAATTGGGAGTATGTGCAGCATATACTACAATGCTACACACAACTCCCGAGGGAACTTTGTGGAAGCAGATGAGCTGAAAAATGTGGTTCATCTGATGTGTGCACTGCAGCATTTGTAACAGGTAGCAACAAGAGACCCTCTCTTAACATTCCTCCCTTTTTATTTGACACCTCATATTTTGCTCAGTGGTAGCTTCTGTCTAACTTTCATTATTTTGCAGGAACTCAACCAACAACACATCATAACAGCTCAAAAGATGAGTGCCATGACCTCCCTTGCAGATTGAGTGTGAAGTTTCAAGTATTTACTTTGCCTGTGTTGAAATTTACAGCCAGTTTGGTATGAATGAACTCAATTTTAATTCGACATCTTTAATGGCTTGCTGATCAAGGTGACATAGTGGTAAGACATTGTATTTATATTAGGGAGGACAGTGGTTCAAATCCCCCTCTGGCTATCCAGATTTAGGTTTTCTGTGATTTGGGGTGAATGCGAGCATGGATCCTTGTAAAGCACACAGCTGATTTCATCTGTATACTTCCTCAAGCCAAGTTTGTGCTCTGTCTCTAATGACTTCATTGTTGAAAGGATGTTAATCCCTTATATTCCTTCCTTTCTTTGAACTGCTTACTGAAATCAGTTCAGTCCAGTTTAGGCAGTACAGTATTAAACTTTGTCAAGAAAGTCTGAAACCTCACGAGGATTTCGTGAACGTGCTTGTGGTATTTCCTCAAAACATTAACTGTAGTTCTTACCCCGTAACTGATAGTTGATTATTACTGTTTCATCCTTTTTCTCCATGGTATCATCAGTCTTATTGGAGTTAATCATTGTTAACATCAGTAATGTTAGAACTCCTTATGACTATGTTTGAATTCAGCTAAAACTTTCTATTGCATTATATAAAGAATCACTTATCTCTAATGTGACCACAATCTCAAGAAGCTTCATCCTTGACATCCCATCTCTGTGAAGGTAGTGGATGACAGTTCTGTTAGCAATTTGTTCTATTTTGTTGGCTATGACTAAACCCAGTGCTTCAGTTTTTTACTGAAAAGAGACTAACCTGAGTTTGCTATAGATTTGCATGCACACAAAGAATTATTCCTTATACAAATACTTCACAAAAATCTACTTTCTGGCTAATATTTTTTCTTAGGGTCTAGGTGCTGGTGGTTAATCACATGATCAGTGTGTTATAGGAGATATGCATGACAAATATACGATCAGATTTCATAGCATAAGTTCACGAGTTAGTACATCTGTCACGAAAGCCCACTACTACCAGTTTCCAAACTTTACTGCTTGTGAATACACCATTCGAATGGAACAATTTCCAGAGCATTGAGGTCTGCGCATAGTGGCAATGGAAATAGCAAATATACACAATATTTAATTTAAGGTATTTCATTAACAGCAGAATAATGGACTGTTGAGACTTATTGGCAGATTAAAACTGTACCCAGAACCAGGACTCTACCCTGGAACCCTGCCTTTCATGAGCAATGCTTCACAGTATCCTTTCTTCCAGGAGTGCCAGTCCCAGTAGGTATCCAGGAGAGCTTCGGTGAAGTTTGGAAAGTGTTAGAGAGCTACTGACAGAATTGAAACTGTGAAGATGGGTTGTGAGTCATACCTGAATATTTGAGATGTTAAGAACATTGCCAATGAAATGCAAGATTCTCAGTTCAAGTCAGTCCAGCACATAGTTCTGATCTGCCATAAAGTCACGAAACAGGAGGTACTATTCTGTGGTGTGAAAGATTCATTTCGGGTGTTACTTTTGGGTTCAACACTATTAAATCTCTGGTAATTTGGGTTAGTAGTGTTAGATAAAAAATAAGTGTCTACCCTTCATGTCCTCCATAATTCATTTGCACCATGTTGTCCTTCATGCATAAATCTGTTTTAAAAATCTGCTGTCACATTGCAACTGTTTCTCTTGAGTAGTATTTTATACCAGCGTCATCATAGTTTGTGTTGTTTTTTTTTTAATTTTTTTAATTTATGTAATCTACTTACATCCACATTTGCTGAACAGGAAAGTACTCTGAGAACATTACCTTCAGAAACACTGAGTACTTTGTTTGTCATTTTGACCCAAACATGTTTCATTGCTGTTGCACCAGTATCAGTGTTCCTTTTAAATTCTTTTAATTGGCTGGTAGGTCATACAGATGTAATTAAGGTCTTAATCTCCTAACGTTATATTATATAGAAACTCCACATTTGATATTGTTATTGACATCTGTTTTGTTTAGTACAGATGCACTCTCTCATATAACATATCATTACTATAATGTACTTGTGGTGAAATTCAGCTTTAGTATCTCATTCCTCTTTCTGTTTTGTATTTTGCACCATCCTGATGAAGCTTGGCATAAGCTGTATTAGTGTCATGTACATTCTTCAGCACACTGTCATCTATCAAATTAATGTCTTTATTCTTATAGTACCGTACAGATTTTTTTGACTATGAGTTGAAACCTTCCTCAAAATATATGAATACCAAGCAAAGTTCTATTCTGTAATTTCATATCTGACTTGGAAATAGACCATTATGCTAGAGTTTATTCCATTGCTTGATTAAAATCCAATATATATTTTCTGTACAGTTGTTTATTTTAGTTAATCTCTTGCAATTTTTAGAAGGGTCCGGTGTGTGTGTGTGTGTGTGTGTGTGTGTGTGTGTGTGTGTGTGTGTGTGTGTGTGTGTGGTGCTTTTTATCCCCCATCACCTTTCTTATGAAGTACAACAGTTACAATATTATTTCAGTTTTGAGGCAGTGTGTTCCTCTGCAGACATTCTGTTCATGATATTGCAAAATCCTTTGTTTTATTTTTCCTCCATCTGTAACTGTTTGTATCAAATGATGTTAGTTCTTACTTTCTACTTGGACTTGGTGTCTATACATGATTTAGCTTACTTCTGAAATGTTATTATTTTCATCTGTTTTTGTGAGTCATATCTTGAACTCTAAAAACATTTAAAGAAATCTTCAAATTCTTGTACAGTTTTATATCTCTTGTTTTGTACAGTCAGCCATATTCATTGATGAAATGTGGTATCTACCTGATGTGACTTTCTCAATTCTTTTCTTGTGTTTTCATTTGTTCCTCTTACCCAATGTTTATGTTATCTTCTCAAAGCCTCTCGAAAATATTGCAAAATAGTTTATTTAGATCAGCATATTTTATTCTGTTACTGTTATTGTTTGTTCCCTTATCCGTTATGGTGGGGGAACACCACAGCTGTTCTCGTAAATTACACTGTATGAAATAGTGCAATCAGCCATAAGTTTTCTTGAAATGATTTTGTTACGTCATTACTAGTTTTGAGCCTGAGCCCATTGTCAGATGATGGAGTTGACTTATTTTTAAGTTTTGTGTTGACTTCTTTGCAAGTTTTACATTTGTGCCTTTCTGTACACATTGGATGAGCGAGGTTTGATTTTCTTTTGCAGTCCATACTGATCAATGAACTGAACTAAGTGAACTAAAAACAAGTTGGTAGATGTATATAGCTCTAGCTGATGATTTTTGGCTGTGAGTTCAGGATGCATCATACAATTTAATGTATACAATAAATGTACAGAAAAAAAACAGGATTACATTTTATAGGCACATATGAGGTTGTTGCTTATTTTCTGTTACAATGCAATAGCTAATATTTATTTTGTTATTTAATACTTACTCATACTGTATATACATTTGTCTGTACAATACACTTTTAAACAATTTTTAAATAAATTAATTCCTTCACTTTCTTGGTTGATTTTGGTAACGCTTAAAATCTTTTCCCTGCTTCATCTGGAGCACTCATTTTCAATTTGAGATTACTTTACCATTTGTAGTAATTTTCCTTTCTTCTTGTTGCATGGTCATGTACATCTTTATTTAGGGGGTGTTTATCACTTACTCTCAATGCCATAATGTTCCGATATTATGAAAAGGAAAGTTGCTACTCACCATGTAGCGAAGATGATGAAGTGTGGTTTCAGTTATATGCAGTGAGTACACTGTCATAATATTATGATTTACAAAACTTGTGTACAATTTTCTGTGGCTGGTATTTTGGCTAAATATCTCACTGCTCTTTTCTAAATTTTAAATACTCTTTTTTTAAGTAGCCATTCTGTGCACTTCCCCGTATATGAATTGAATAAGACAGTTGTGGGAACACATTCCATAGTACATTATCCTGTGAATTTTGTCATCCACAACTTCTGCGATTTTGCGCATGAGGAAAATCTGTGTATTTGTGTTTGTACACAGTACATCTATGTACTCCTCCCACAACAAATGGTTATCTATAATAGTTACTAGAAATTTTATGTTGCGTACTTCTTTAATTGCCTTACTATTTAATTTAAGAATATAATTAAAAGTATAGTTGCTACCACCATATAACAGATACTCTGAGTCACAGCAAGGCACAACAAAAAGACTGTCAAAAAGTTGGCCAACCAGGCCTTGAGGCCACATGGAGGCCAGGAGGGTTACGGGAATGTAGGATATATAGCAAGGAGAGTTCCCACCTGTGCAGCTCAGAAGAGCTTTGTTGGTGGGAAGTATTCAGATGGCATGGACTGTGAAGCAGTCATTAAAATGAAGGAAATCATGTTGGGCAGCGTGCTCAGCAACAGGGTGATACAGTTGTTTATTGGCAACAGTTTGTAGATGGTCATTTATTCGAACAGACAGCTTGTTGGTTGTCATGCCCATGTAGAAAGCAGCACAGTGGTTGCAGCTTAGTTTGTAGATCACATGACTGGTTTTACAGATAACATTGCCTTTGATAGGATAGGTGATGTTTGAGACCAACTGAAGTAGGGTTGTGATGGGAGGATGTATGGGATAGGTATTCTATCTAGGCTATTACAGGGACATGAGCCATGAGGCAAGGGGTTGGGAGCAGGGGTTGTGTAGGGATGGATGAGAATATTGTGTAGGTTTGGTGAGTGGCAAAATACCACTGTGGGAGGGATGGGAAGGACATTGGTTAGGACATTTCTCATTTCTGGCAAGAGGTTGTTGAAGCCCTGGCGAAAAATGTAATTCAGTTGCTCCAGTCCCGGGTGGTTCTCAGTCACGAGGGGAATGCTCCTCTGTGGGTGGACGGTGGGGTTTTGGGAAGTGTTGGGTGACTGGAAAGATAAGGCACGGGAGATTTGTTCTTGTACAAGGTTGGAAGGGTAATTACAATATGTAAAGGCCTCAGTGCAACCCTTGGTATATTTTGACAATGCAGCATCTTATGTCCCACTTTACACCTGCCGATATCATAAATTCATATTGATTACTCTCCCTGTGTCCTACCAAGCCCTCCCCATACTCCAGTCCTTCCCCTCTCTATTTCAGTTCACACCTACTAATTTCACATAATCTAGTCACTTATGTCATCCCCTCTTTTGACACTTATCCACATATAGACCTGCTACCTACATTACAAATATTTTTATTTTTCATTTGATCTGTTATGATTTTGGACCAATTTCTGTTGGTTTTTCCCATTCACTATCGGCCTACTCCCTCAGATTTCCTCTTGTTTCTCCTTATTTCACGTGTTTCTTCCTTTTCATAATTTTTCCCTTGTATTTCTGTGTATTTATGCAAATTTTTTTGGGCGCAATTCTATGTTATTTACACATCTTTACGCGTGTTTTCCACCTTATGTCTTCCACCTGCATAAGTACAGAAAAGTTTCTGTCCCTTAGCCAGAACTCAGTCCCACATATTGTTCCTTTGTTGTTGCTTGGTGCATGGAATCTGCCCAAATGGCCTTACCACAATTACCCATCTCTGGCTGCCATCCTTTCTTCCGCAATAACCTCCATCTGTTTTGATTCTGCCAGTCCTTAGCCCTCACAATTACAGTCTTGCGTAACCATATCAATCAGGCCCAAACCTCCTTGCAATACCTTCTCTCAATTCAGAAAATTCCCCTATTATGCAATCCCAAATTCCTGGATCTCATAACACACATTGAAACTCTTGCTTTCCTGGAACTAGAGCAACATGCACAATGCCACCTCAAAAAATTATCCAACCTGTCCACTTCCTCCTCCTGCCTGGGAGTACTACTGTCCACCATCTCTATTACAACCTCCAAACCTGCCCCATGTCCCCTCATAACTGACAAACCGTGTCTCGCAGACCTACTACATTTACCCCATCCTCCAAAACTCCCACCCACCACCACACAGAATCCAGTACCTAAACAGACTCAAAACGCAATCGTGGACCTTTCCTCCCAAATCTTTAACCCTGGGGATTATCAGTCCTCTTCAAAAGCCTCACCTTTTGCCCCCCCTCCTCCCCAACCACCCCTAAGGTCCAACCATGTAGGACTTGTTAAAGACCTTCTTTCCTTCTCCCAGTCCCTACAGTGGAAGCAGTTTTTCACCACCAACCCTATCAATCACTCAGACTCAGCCAGAGACAAATGTGGAACCCTGCCCGACTCAGTTCATTCCTCCATCCAACCATGATCCACTCCCACTGCGCCCAAATCACCCACTGTTAACTTTCCAGAATTTCTTAACTTCAAATCTTGCCTCACCATCATTCCCGAAATCCCTCAACATGCAAACTAACATTATATCCACAGAAAATCTACAATCCACCACCTAAAAACTGATCTTGATCTTATAACCCTATCTTCTGACAAACGCCCCACCACTATGGTTTTGATCCCCCAGGATTACCTGGCTGAAGGACACTGCCAGCTGTCAAATTCATGCACCTACAAACCCTGCCACAGTGGCTCCATTCCAGACATGCAGCAGGATCTCCAGTCTCTCCTAAAATCCTTAGGACCATCCCAGAACCTCTCTCAAAAGGCCATCTCTCTCCCTGCCCCTACCATTCCCCGCACTCCTATCTTATACATGCTTGCTAAAGTCCATAAATCCAACCAGCCAGAATGCCTCATTGTGGCCTGTTATTGTGCTCCCACTGCGGAAATCTCTGCTCTTGTAGACCAACATCTTCAGCCTATTACCCACAATCTACATTCATACATAAAAGATGTCAACCACTTCCTCTACTGCTTTTCCACAGTTCCTGTTACCACACAGTGCGCTGCTTGCCACTATTGATGCAATCACCCTTTATACTAACATCCGTAATGCCCTCGGTGTTACCGCTATTGAGCATTATCTCTCCTAATGACCAACAGATTCCAAACCAACCACCTCTGTCCTAGTTGCCACGACCAACTATATCCTCATCCATAATTACTTCTCCTTCAAAGACATTACTTAAAAAACTAAAAAATAAATTTAAAAAATCCAGGTTACGACTGTGGGCACCTACATGGATCCTATGCCAACTTAATCATGGGCCATCTAGAGAAATCCTTTCTAAACGCTCATAATCCCAAACCTTTCTCTTGGTTCAAATTCACTGATGACATCTTCATGATCTGGATCAACAGTAAGGACACCCTATCCACATTCCTCCAAAAACTCAACATCTTCTCCCCCATTCTCTTCATCTGGACCAACTCAACCCATCGAGGTTTTTCTTGATGGTGACCTCCACCTCAAAGATGGCTATATTAGTTGCTCTGTCCACGTCAAAGCTACCAACAGCCAGCAATACCTCCACTCAAACAGCTGCCACCCATTCCATACCAAGAAGTTCCCTCCATACAGCCTAGCCACCCATGGCCTTCGCATCTCAAGCGACAAGCTGTCCCTCTGGAAATATACTGAGGCTGTCACTGAGGCCTCCACAGATCAAAGTTACACATATGGTCGAACTTGTAATTCCCCCCCACCCCCCAGTCTCGGCTCGTACGGCAGGTTCCATTGGGGTAATTGGACCTCAGTTTCATACATGTTTTTGCACCTGCTATAATCTTCTTTAGAAGTTACGGATCATTGTCTACTTAATTCAGCAGTTCCTGAGCAATATCTATGTGGCATCATTTTTGGTTGAAATTCAACACTTTTGGAATAAACTTCGCTGCTACCCATTTCACCCCCAAAACATCAAGAAATTGCTTGGCATGAGCCAAAGAAATGCCGACATCATCATCAACCTCTCTGACGGTGATTCGGCAATTTTCTAGAACCATTTTCCTTACGTCTTCCACATTGTTATTAGTACTTGATGAGCTAAGGCAGTCGTCTTGAGCATCCCTCAACTCTCTTTGAAATGTTTACACAACTCGTAAAGTCTTCTCTTATTTATAGTAGATTGACCAGGAGCGATAGTCAACATTTTGAATGGGGTGGCTGCACTTTATTCAATTTTTCAAGCAAAATTTAATGCAGATTATTTGATCCATCTTTTTTGGAAGTAAAAATTCACTGAGAACTTGAAAACATGTATAACCTGTACAACTGTCAACAATAAACTAAATATTCAAAACAGCTGAAAAATCAAACATAAATCAGGAACATGTGTACCAACAAGATAAAAAAAAGAAAATTGGATGTATAAAACCCATGAATTAAAAAAATAAAATAAAAAAATCCTGTTACTTTTTTATCACACCTCGTAACTGTCTAGCTAAGTCAGTTAAAAGGTTTGAGGAAGGCAAGGATATAACACCTCCAACAGGGCCACCAGCCTTCTGGTTGAGCTTTACCTATCTCATTGCTTTACATTGACATCTTACTCAGAGGTGACAAGTCATGGGATATTGATAGGTAGGCATACAAATGGCAGTAGTTTTGTGTACACAAGGTATAAAAGGGTAGTGTATTGATGGAGCTGTCATTTTTACTCAGGTGATTCATGTGAAAAGGTTTTCAATGTGCTTATGGCTGCACGACGGGAATTAACAGACTTTGAATGCAGAATGGTAGTTGCAGCTAGAAGCATGGGACATTCCATTTTGGAAATCTTTAGGGAATTCCGTATTCTGAGAGATGTGTCAAGAGAGTGCCGAGAATACCAAATTTCGGTCATTATCTCTCACCATGGACAAAGCAATGGCCAACAGCCTTCAACTAACAACCGAGAGCAGCGGCGTTTGCATAGAGTTGTCAGTGGTGACAGCCAAGCAACATTGCACGAAATAACAGCGGAAATCAATATGGGACATATGACAGACATATCCATTAGGACAGTGCAGAGGAATTTGGCATTAATGGTCTATGGCAGCAGATAACCAACACAAAAGCCTTTACTGACAACATGACATCATCTGCAGTGCCTCTCTTGGGCTCATGACCATATTGGTTGGACCCTAGAGAACTGAAAAACCATGAGCTGGTCAAATGAGGCCCAATTTCAGATGGTAAGAGCTGATGGTAGGCTTCAGGTGTGGTGCAGATCTCACAAAATCATGGACCCAAGTTGTCAACAGGGCACTATGCTAGCTGGTGATAGCTCCATAATGGTGTAGGCTGAGATTATATGGAATGAATTGGGTCATCTGGTTCAAGTGAACCAGTCATTGGCTGGATATGGTTATGTTCTGCTACTTGGAGACCATTTGCAATCATCCCAAACAACGATGTCATGTCGCCAGGCACAATTGTTCGCTATTGGTGTGATGAACATTCTAGACAATTTGAGTGAGTGATGTGGCCACCCAGATTGCCTAACGTGAATTCCATTGAACATTTACGGGACTTAATCGAAGGGTCAGTTCATATTCAAAATCCTGCACTGACAACACTTCCACAATTATGGACTGCTATAGCAGCAATAAGGCTCAATATTTCCTCAGGGGACTTGCAACAATTTGTTGAAGCCATGAGTTGCTGCAGTATGGTGGGCAAAAGGAGGTCAACATGATATTAGGAGGTACCCCATGGCTTTTGTCACCTCAGTGTATTTCAATGTTCTTAGTTATATAGTAGGACCTTCTAAGAATATCTTTTGTGTTGTCCAGCTAAAACTGATAAAATTTTGATCTAAATTACATGATTGTTTTCTTTCCTCTTTCAGGTGATGTTTTTAATACTGATGTTTCTAGGCCTTGGGAGTTTAATACAACATTCCCAATTAGAAGTGTTGTGCTGCCATATGTTTGTGTAGGACTGCCATTAAAATTCTTGAAGTTTGTTGCACCTTATGCAAAGTATTGGACTGGTGCTGAAGTGCAGACTCCATATACATTGTTAGTTCTACCTCGTTTAACTTGTTGTGCCTTGTCATTTATTACTGATTATTGTTTATATCACATCTGCAAATGTTATGGTCAAAATTATAGAGTGAGACTCATTATACATGCAAGTTCTTTTGTTATCCTAGTCTTTGGAACAAGAACATTCTCGAATATGATGGAAATGGTTTTGATGTCTGTTCTTTTATGTTTAGTTGTTGACTGTATGTCATTTTCAGAGCAGGTAAGGGACACACTGATTGTTCATTAGTTATTTTAGTCTACCTGTAATTAAATTTTATTAATAACAAGTATTGTCTTCAGGTCATTCATCGTGATGAATATCTCAGAGAAAAATACAACAAGGCTGATTCACCAGTAACCAGGACAAAACTCTATAAATTGATAAACTCCTTACCAAGTCATTCTTTTAGTTGTTGTTTTGCTGTTGCGACAGTGGTTGTTATAGGAGTATTTAATCGACCAACATTTATTGCATTTGCCATTCCGCCTGTTTTCTTTTGGCTTCATAGAGGTCTTGGGTCAAAAAGTGTTGGTTTTGTACAATTTCATCTCCGTATGCTTGTCTTTATTTTATCTTGTATACCCGGGATTATTTTTTACATAATAACTGATTCATATTACTATGGATATTTGACAAATAGTGAAATTCAGGAATTTAAAGTTAGTTTGAATAATTTTGTTGTAACTCCTTTGAATTTCTTACGATATAATACAGTTTTTACAAACTTATCCAAACATGGATTACACCCACGATATCTTCATGTGTTGGTCAATGTTCCACTGCTGTATAATGTTTTGGGGGTCATCGGAATGATCACAGTCATAAAAATGATATACAAGTAAGTAAAAACTGTTATTTGATTTATCCTCTTTGACACAAGCAGACATATTTAAATATGTCTGCTTGTGTGTGTGTGTGTGTGTGTGTGTGTGTGTGTGTGTGTGTGTGTGTGCGCGCGCGTGCGCGTGCGCGTATATATCTATCCTTTTTCCCCCCCTAAGGTAAGTCTTTCCGCTCCCAGGACTGGAATGACTCCTTACCCTCTCCCTTAAAACCCACATCCTTTTATCTTTCCTTTTCCTTCCCTCTTTCCTGACGAAGCAACCGCCGGTTGCGAAAGCTCGTAATTTTGTTGTGTGTTTGTGTGTTATTTTATTGTGCCTGTCTACCGGCACTCTCTCTCTCTCTCTCTCTCTCTCAAGCGTTTTTTTATTTTATTTTTTTAAATGTTAAATCACATGTTTGTGTTGGTGGCACTGTCAAAAACAGTACTGTATCGTTTCATAGTATAAACACCCATTGTATGTCAAAATGCTAATGTTTTTCCAAGGAAAAGTGACAAGTAGGTTGGTAAATCTCTCAAAAAGTGAAGTATGATGCAAAAATGAAGTGTTTTTAAGAAACATGGGTTTCGTGCTAATAGATTTTTGAATAAATGGAAACATTGTGTTCAACATGTGGCACATGAAGTTACAGACAATGAAATACAGGCAAACTCATCAGTATCTAGAGAAACACTCTTTATTGCTTCGAAGATTAAAATAAAACATTGTGACACACGATTTTCTCAAAACGAATGTGATGTAAAGAGAGGCTAGGTTATATTCTGATAGATTTAGACATCCTAGCAAGGATGTTAGGTGAATGTGTTTGTTGTAAAATATGTGGAGGGCCAGTTACTTTACATAAAGACAGGTATCAAATGGACTAGCCAGGAAACTTATCATTAATTGTGCTAGTTTTAAATATACTCTTTATTTTCGAATTCTGGTACGTGTAAAGATAAAGTAAATTTTAGGTGGTTTTATAGATTGAGAGCTCTTGGAAAAAGACACACTGCAGCAGAAACAATGTGTGCCATGATGAGCACGCCATGCCCACCTTGTAAAACAGACAAGTATGCAGGATTTATTGGACCTGCTGTGGAATCTGTTGCATGTCAGTCAATGAAGGATGCTGCAAATGAAGCTGTTGAAATAAATGATGGTATCACTGACATACCAGTAGCTTTTGATAGCACTTGGCAGAAGTGCAGCTACAGTTCTAACAATTCTGTTGCTACAATGACCAGTGTGGATACTGGAAAGCTAATAGATTTCCAGATTGTAACCAAACATTTTTATAAGTGAAAGCAGGGAATGAAGAAAGGCATATCTGTGACGGAAACTATGAAGGAACAAGTGGTGGTATGGAGGCCTCTGCAGCTATTGAAATTTTTAATGTGTTACATTAAGTTCTTAGATGCAGAAGCATACAACAGTGTAGTAGCCACTCGGCCTTACAGTGAGAAGATTATCACAAAAGTGGAATATGTTGTTCATATCCAGAAGAGGATGGGCACCAGATTGAGGAAGTTGAAATGAAGTTTGAGAGACAAGAGACTTTCTGATGGTAAAGCCATAAGAGTCAGGCTGACAGACAAACTGATTGATGAACTGCAGAAGTATTATGGGATGGCCATTAGAAATAATACTGAGGATTTGTTGAAAATGAAGTAGGCAGTATGGGCTAACTTCTTCCACAGATTGTCAACTGATGAAAAAGCAGTACACCACCTTTGCCCTCCTGGACCTGATTCATGGTGCAATTACTGCAATGCTCAGTACTCAAACAGTTCATACAGCCATAAACGTCCCGTCCCAGCAGCAGTCATGAATATCATAAAACCTATTTACAGAGACCTGGCAAATCCTGAATTACTGAAGAAGTGTCTGCATGGTCAGACTCAAAATCCCAATGATTCGTTCAATAATCTTTGGACTTGCTTACCAAATAACATTTTTGTTGGAATGAAGACACCAAAGTTGGAGTGGGAGGCGAGCAGTGATGCTGTTATTGCTTTTAATGATGATAACATTGGTGGTGTGAAAGTGCTACAGCACATAGGAATTAATCCTGGAGCAAACTACATCAAAAAACTTGAATGGATGGACAAGGTTCGCATTGATGAAGCAGAGTATGCAGCACAGTTGGCTGCTAAGGAGCCCAGAAAGACGAAAAGAAGAAAAAGCTTGGGAAAAGATCATGAGGATGATATACAGCATGGTGCTGGGTGCTTCTGAGGGACTAAAAATAAAAAATTAAACATATTTTAAGTGAGTTACAGTCTTTTGAAACTTTAGAAACTGTTCCTGAAAATTTACATCTTCTGTTGCATTCTTCTCTAAATCTCAGAAACCACTTTGAGTAGAGTATTCAAATTTTGAGGGAGTAATAACATACATATCTTGAGTCTACTGAACTACAAGAAGAATATAATTTTATGTATAATTAAAATTATTTAGTATAACATACAAAAATACAAAAAATTTTAAGTTACAGTAGTTCCTGAAATACAGGGAAGCCAAGTCACTCAATTTAATATTGTTGGGATAGGGCGTTTCAACTCCCCTTAACTCTAAGGCAAATTTCTATAACCTAATTACTTTGCATTGCAATTTATGTTGCAAAGGAACACGATTTTTGACTGCACTGCAGTAAAATCAGAAGTGTGCCACTGTTTTAAACATTATATATGTATCTATCTTTTATTGAAAATCATGTACATTGTTTTTTTTGTTTCAGGGCTCTAATTCTCAAGCAGTGGACTGATTTACCAAGAATACAAAGTGTTGTCAGTCTTATGACAGCTTCTTTCATCACACCAGTAGCTGCATTATCTGTTTTCCCTCATCAGGAACCAAGGTTTCTAATACCTGTTACACTTCCTGTAGTTTTTCTACACTCACAACATATATATCAAACTTCCGGTACAGTGCAGCCGTATCATCATGTGCAGAGAAAACCAACGGGTGCTCATTCAAAAATGAATTTTTTGCTATCATTATGGTGCTTCAGTAACTTAATATTGACTATATTTTTTGGTTTTCTTCACCAGGGTGGAATTTTTCCATTGTTAAAACATTTCTCAGCAGAACTACAGTCTAAACCACAATTCACTTCAATACATCTTGTAACTAGTCACATGTATTCTTTGCCAATATCTCTGTTGCAGTTGCATAATCCCCACCATACATATTATAACAGAACTGTTGGCTTAAAATACCGCAAAGCGAAACAGTTTTTTTCCTATGAGATGGGGTCCGTCCCTTTAGAGGAAGTGTACTTAAAAATTAATGAACTGTTAGAAGAATGTGAGAGACGATTTCATTTTAAAAAGCTTGATTATCGTTTATATTTGGCTATGCCAGCTACCCTCAGTGAAGAATTCTACTCACTCACATACAACAAAAGCTCACCATTGTCATTTATTATTGAAGATGTTTTTTATCCACATCTTTCAACCGAAGCATTACCAAATGTTTTCTCCTTGACAGAGTGTTCATATGACGATGAACTAATAGGATTTTGTTATAGTGAACGCTTTTATACGTCTCCTGTTAAGTACATATTAAAATTTTTGCAACAGTTTGGGCTTATTCTAGTAAGAATTGACAAAATGAAACACTTAGCATATTAAAGACTTGGAGAGAGGGTGTGTGATAATGTGAATAATGCATTTAACTTTCATTTCTGTGATATTTGTAGACAAATATGAGTTCCTATTTTATATTTTAAGTGAATGAGCTGTATATATTTGTAGGCCTGTGAATTGTATAATATGTACATTTGCACCGAGTACATAAAGAATGAATGAGATTAGGAAGTTAGTGCTTTATTTGACTCCACATGTTTCATTATCAAGCATTGAAGCATAATTATCAGTAATTTGTTATTGTTTCCTTCCAAATGTGAGTGTGAGTTCTTTTATTGTAAATAAACTCAATTACAAAGTCTCATAGCTGTTTTAATGCTGGATGATGGTGGAGATACAGTTGTTTAGAACATCATGAAAGAAAGTAAAAACTTTTTATTTCTTTATTCACTCGGCTATATTTATTGTTTCCCAGTTTAAAAGTTACTAATTCCTAAGATACAAGGTGACACATTGTGGCATTGAAATCAGTAACGTTTGAACTGGGGCAATTTGCACAGTCAAGAAGATAAATAAATAATAAGAAATTAATAAAAAAAGTTTATTTTCTTCCATCTAGGAAATAATTGAAGTGATTTTATATGCTGTATACATTGCACTTCTAAATTCATTGAGCCACAGATTAGAGATTGTGAAATTCGATATTTTTTTTTTTTCTATTTTGGCTCATAAATCTATTACTTTGCCTTAAAAGTGTTTTATTTGTGGTTTAGTGTCACTTTGCTAGACTGTGTATTTTTATATCTTTTCTTATGAAAATTGTTACAGCTTGTCATATTCTATTTCATACGTAAATATATCTTTCAAGAAAATAAGAAATAGAAACATTTTCTACGGAAAAAACAAGCCTTATTTTACAAAAGGTTTACAAAATTCTTTGCTTTCAGTAGGTAACAATAAGTGTGAAATAAAACTGAACTTCTTTTTCTTCATGGAAGTTATTCCCTGGTGTCTTAACAAATATTCTATCATGTTGTCCTTTCTTATTTTCAGTGTTCCACATATATTCCTTTCCTCAGTGATTCTGCAGAGAACCACTTCATTCCTCCCCTTATTACTCCACCTAGTTTCCAACATTCTTCTGTTGCACCAAATCTCAAATGCCTCAATTCTCTCATGTTCCAGATTTCGTACAGCCCATGTTTTACTACCATAAAATGCAGTGCTCGAAATGTACATTGTTAGAAATTTCTTCCTTAGATTAAGCCCTATGTTCTAGTGGAGTTCTCTTGGTAAGGAATGCCCTTTTGGCCAGTGCTTTTTATATCCTCCCTGCTTCATCTGTCATTGGTTTTTTTGCTGCCTTGATAGCAGAATTCCTTAACTTCATCTACTTTGTGATCCCCAGTTATAATTTATTCTCCATGTTCCATACATAGTAGACTGTTCATTCCATTCAACAGATCCTGTAATTCTTCTTTACTTTCACTGAGGTTAGCAAAGTCATAAGTGAATCTTATTATTGGTATCCATTCACCTTTAATTTTAATCCCACTCTTTAAGGTGAAAGACTTCATCCCTCTCTTACATCCTTTTTAATCAGAGTACTTCATTCTCAGTTTTCCTGTCTTATGGTTCCCTCTTGGTTTCTTGTACATATTGTATATTACCTGTCTTTCCCTATAGCTTGCCCCTATTTTTCTCAGAATGTTAAACATCTTGCACCATATTACATTTACAGACATTTTTTCCAGGTCAACAGGTGCTATGAATGTGTCTTGATTTTTCTTCAGTCTTGCTTCCATTATCAACAATACCTGTTTCTCTGCGCCTTTACCTTTCCTAAAGCTAAAAATTCTGATGAAATATTATCTCTCCCTTTGGCCTCATTTCATCTTAAGTCTTCCAAAGCTCTTTTAAATGCTGTTTCTATTACTGGCTCTTCTATCTCTTCTCTATAGACACCTGTTTCTTCTTCTGTCATGTCATCAGACAAGTCCCCCCCTCCCTCAGAGAGGCCTTCAGTGTATTCTTTCCACGTATCCATTGTCTCCTCTGCATTTGGAAGTGGAATTCCCATTGCACTCTTAATGTTATCACCCTTGCATTTAATTTCACCAAAGGCTGTTTTGACTTTTGTATATGCTGAGTCAGTCCTTCCAACGAATTTTTTTTTTTCTCTCATTTTCTTTGCATTTTCATGCAGACATTTCACCCTAGCTTCCTGCACCTCTTATTTATTTCTGCAACTCTTATTTATTTCATCCCTAAGTGACCTGTATTTTTGCACTCTTAAATATTCCTAAACATTTTTGACCTCATTCTTTCATCAATCAGTTGAAGTATTTCTTCTGTTACCCATGATTTACTCACAGTTACTTTCGTTACAGCTATGTTTTTGTTTTCAACTTCTGTGATTGCTCTTTTTAAGGATGTCCATTCCTCTTCAACTGAACTACGTACTTAGCTATTTGTTGTCAGAGTATCTATAGCCTCAGTGAACTTCAGGCAAATCTCTTCATTCCTCAGTATTTACATATCCCACTTCTTTGCACTTTGATTCTTCCTGAATAGTCTCTTAAACTTCAGCCTATTATCTGATTTAAGAATCTACACAAGATCGTGATGTAATCTAACTGAAATATTCCCATTCTACCAGCCTTTTTCAAGTATTCCTCCTCCTCACATTATTGATGAACATAGTATTCACTCACTATTACCAGCTGAAATTTATGGTAGAACTGAATTAGTCTTTCTCTCCTTTCTTATTCATACTACCAAGTGTATATTCTCTGTAAGCCTTTCTTCTGCTCTTTCCCTTACAACTCCATTCCAGTCCCCCTGACTATTAGATTTTTATCTCCCTTTGTGTACTGAATTACCTGTTCAGTATCCTCACACCCTTTCTCCACCATCCTTTGCTCGCAGTGTCAGCATGTTTACCTGATGTTTTGTTGTTGATATTGGTTTGCAGTCAATTCTGATGAGAACAACTTCAACGTTGAACTGTTCACAGAAACTTACTCTTTGTCCTACCTTCCTGTTTATAATGAATCCTACTCCTGTTACATCATTTCCTGCTGTTGTTGATATTTTTCTCTCCTCATCCAATCAGAAATCCCTGACTTTTTTCCATTTCACTTCACAAACCCTCCATATCAAGAGTGAGCCTTCCCTTTTCACATTTTCTAGCTTCCATACTACATTCAAACTTCTGATGTTCGAATCCCCAACATGTCAAACATTACCCTTTAATTGGTTATGTAATCTTTTTCTGATGATCGTCTCACCCTTGGCAGTCCACTCCCACAGATCTGATAGGGCACTAGTCTGAAATCTTTTTGCCAATGGAGGCATCATCATGACACTTTTTCAGTTACAGGCCACATATCCTTTGAATACACATTATTTATGTTTAATGCCGTGGTTTTCAATGCCTTCTGCATCCACATGCCATTGATCACTGCTGATTCTTCTGTTTTTAAGGTGCTGATTCCTATCCCGAGGACAAGAGACTGCTATGAACCTCTGCCTGCCCCCCATAGATAAAGCTGTTGATAGAATGAGTGTGGCTTCTTATGCCAGAAGACTTTGGCTGCCACTGTTAATGATTTTTATTCAAAATTTAAGCAGCGACAGGGTTCGAACCTGGGTCCAAGGATGTTTTGATTGCTTGTCAAAGATGCTACCCCTAGAGCACAGATGCAATCACTTAAAGGTTGATAAAACTAATTTTCTTACTGAGTGCAGCATTTCAGTGCACATGTGCAAAATTGGAAACCAATTTTCATGTAATTTTCAGTTCTCTTTTTAACTTTTGTTTCACACCTCTCCTTAAATGAAGAAAGAACGTAAAGATGTACACAGTGGCCATTTTCCCCACTGTCAGGTAGTATCTGTCTCTGCAAATGGTGCCCCATTAGTAGGCTTACCATTTTTTTTTCAACCCAAGATATATTATCTTATTTTTTGGGTCCAACCCGTAGCATATTTTTGAAATTACTAAAGTGTTTTAACAGGTTCCTGAAACCTCGAATTTCATGTATTCAATTGTATTTTTAATTAGACATGACTTTTTGTAGAAATGGTTTGCGTACACTGGTGGCCAAACAACCAGTTCCTAAAATAGATCTATCTAAATCACTTTGAACTTTTCTAAACGTTTTTAGATATCCCTATTTCTTCACATCATCAAAATTGCTCTTAGTGTAATCAGCAGTATAACAAACAACATTTCTTCACATTTGTTATTTTCCACTCAAGGCAAAAGATACAGAGCCAAAATTACTGCAGTTCCACCTGACACTTTGCCAGCAGAAGTGGTCAAGCGGTTGTAGGCGCTACAGTCTGGAACCGCGCGACCGCTATGGTCGCAGGTTTGAATCCTGCCTCGGGCTTGGATGTGTGTGATGTCCTTAGGTCAGTTAGGTTTAAGTAGTTCTAAGTTCTAGGGGACTGATGACCTTAGAAGTTAAGTCCCATAGTGCTCAGAGCAATTTTTTTCCATCTGACACTTCATTGAAATTTAAAAGTTTAACTTGGAATTCCCTCCTCTAAACTGCTCCAGCCATGATCAGCCTCCAGCATACCAGGAAGTATTCAGGATATGTTTAGAAGTACCTTTGAAAACAGTGGTCTTCAAAAAGTGATTGTTAAGAAGTAAAGTTAAGCAGTCAAATGTATTAGAGCTTGAAAAATGCCTAGATCTGATGAGTCACTGCATTCATCGTCCCCATGAAATAAGAGCTCAACAGCACCACAAAATTTAACACAATTTACAAGAGTGTGTAACAATTTTTGCAAATATAATAATTGTGTCTTTCAATTGACTACCTATAAGCACTGCACAGTTGTTGTCTAACATTGTGCTTCCCTGAAAGATTGTGCTCCATCTGTGCACTCATATATGATTTAGAATGCTCATGTTTCTTTGTATTCTGTGATAAATGTCCAAGATCATCAATGCCTCTTAGCATCCAAGTCATTTCACACTCAGAAATTTCTGTTGCAAACAACAAACATAGAAAACAATACAATTTGTAATTTCACTATCACATATCCAATTAACTTTCCTACAGATGTCCAGATTGAAAATTCTCACAATTTTTTTAGTTCACACGACTAACGTGATCTTTAGTGACAGTCTACCTAGGTCCTCCATATGGAGCTTATCTTCAAACAACAGGGAAGAGAATTATCTTCCCTAAGGCTCTGCATTGAATTATCACACATTCTGATTTCTCATTGTAGCCATTGCACACTTGAGAGCTCACATCATCAAACTCACAGCTGCAAATTTAATTCTCATGCATGACAAACTGTAAAAGCTGTTCATAGTGTTGATAACTTAACTACATCAAATAAGGGAAACTCCTGCCTATTATTGCTGACTAGACTTTTTTGTTGTTATTATAGTTTCAGAAATATGACAGGTCACAAGAATCAGTGACATGACTAATAGTATAAGATAAAAAATGAATAGTGCAAATATGAATTATATTCAAAATCAGCTATTTATGTGCCATGTGTGAAGAACAGCTGCAAAAGCATTGGTAACATGCATATTTGGACTTCCTGCCTTCACTGCGACGTTGACACATCAATGCCGCCATCTTGAAATCGCCATCTTGAAATCGCCATCTTGAATAAATTTGGCAACAGTGCAATGTGGGGTGGTACAAAGGTTGTCCCACTACTAACGGTTTCACACTTTCTGAAAAAAAAAGAATGTCTAGGATAGATCTACAACACGGTGCAGCACTGAATCATGACAGCTTCGGAAGCTTTGGAATCGAGATTGTGCTGTACGATGTTCTTTCGATACACAGTCTGGATGCAGGCCTGCATGCAGTTTCAGTGCTGCACCGAGTTGTAGATCTATCCTAGAGACATTCTTTATTCCGGAAAGTGTAATACTGATAGTAGTGGAACAAACTTTGTATCTCCCCATATTGTGTTGTTGCCAAATTTATTCAAGATATCATCATAGATGTGTCAACATCGCAGTGAAGGCAGGAAGTCCAAATATTGGCGGGACATTAGGTCAATTGGTCTTCCTCTACTAACTTATCCCCCTCCCCTCCCCCTCTCCCCTCCTCTCCCCCATCTGGAAATTGCTGCTGAAACGACCCATTCGCTGCTAGGCTGTTGGATAGTCTGGACGTAAGTCTTTATTTTGCAAGCATTGTTCATTTAAGCAATTTGAGATGTCATAGGCAGTAGCTGCATTCAGTGTGTTCACCATGAGATCCACAGGCCATCTGACATCATTCACAACACTGCCACCAGAGGGCACTGTCATCCCTCTCCCTCACCACTCCCATAATGTAATCCAAGATGGTGATCTGTGAAAATGGTGGGAAAAGGATGCATTCTGTGTCTAGCTGCTGGGCTGCGAGGACAGATGTAATTGTTTACTGTGTTCAATGGACAAGATGTCTCTGCTGGAGGAGGAGGAGTATATCAGCATCTGAAAACTGCCGATAGCAATTATATCTGGAGAAGATGAACACGGTTCATAACATCCTATCTGAGGTGGATGGTCTGCTTGGACATGTCTCTGAACACTCGAATAAAGAAAACATCACGTTACTCTCAGATATCACAGAACTTGCCATAGGTACCCCTGTCTTGTTCGAACCAGTTTATAGAGGCTCCTATGCCTCACACAAAGGATGTCTTGTGAATGGAGCCTTCTGATTGGTTCTTTCTGGATTTACCCAGCTGGCTCCCCTCGGCACAAAGGCGTTACTCTTTCTGGTACTGACCTGCTTGCTTGCTTTACTGCCATGCTTTCCACACCCATCTTCATACTCTGGGATTGCAAAAACACATGAACTTTCACATAGTCTGCCAGAATATCATACAATTTACGTGATAATTCTCAATATAAATCACATAGAAATATTGCTTGCACAGTATAATTCTGAAGATAAAGAGTAGGAAATTATTTCTCTGAAAACCCGAAAATTTAGCTAGGCGAAACGTGCTGTAAACCACTGAACAACTAGAAACTTATATATTCTACGAAGATCTTTATGTGAAACTAGTAAAAATAGAAGAAACTGCTAGTTTCACTCACGAATACTTAAGTTCATGATATAACAGATGCCAAATCATCCTTCTAATTTACAAAGCTAACTAAGGTGTTTTTCACGTCTAGAGAACCAGCAAAGGTCTCTTCCAACTGTCTTTCACCATTTAGATGCACACAACATGCACCACAATCGACGTTCTCTTAACCAAATAAAGACAGGTAATTTGTAGGAGGAGTCAACTGGTTACGTGGGAGGGAATAACAGTCCAGTGAAAGCACACACCCATATTGAATCTTCTCAAATGTTCATGGACAACACACGTGATCGCAAAGGTCGCCCAATACATACTGAGTATTAGTTCACAATTCACCCTCCTAGAGAGCGAGAGGGTTAGGTCAGCTACATTCCTGTACCCCAGCCATGGTCTTGAGTCTGGATGTCTTTCATAGTAAGCCAGAACGTCAATCATTCCACGGACAGGCCACTGTTGCCGCATGGCCCCACTCCAGATCAAATCAGCCACTTTAATTTTCTCACTGTACTTACAATAAAATATTATCACTGCCTCAATCTGATGACAGTCTACAATGAGTTGAAGTATCATAAATATCATAAATACCCACTCATGACAGCTGTGGCTCTGTAAATATAATGCCTGTACCATTTTTATGACTGGACGTAATTTTCCAAGTAAAAAAAAATCTTTCATTCTTTTGCACTATTACAATTTTCCACGTCAAATCCATTCCTTTTTACGACAGGCCAAAGTCATTTCCTTTATACTTGTCAGACCACTAACTACAGTACAGATACTTTATAAGCCCACTGATCACAAACAATCCATCATGCATCCCCTGAATGCTCGCAATACCAAATAATACTGAGCAAAAATCCGCGATGGATGGACATGTCTCAGAAGTTTCTCTTGCGAGTGGTACCAGTGTGTCTTAGAAAGAGAGACATAATCGTCTTACAAGCCACCAAGAGTTAAAAACAAGATCACAATGGCTATAGTACTGCAGTCTTGTTTCTACAGACACACTCAAGTATGGCTAATGATATCCATGCTAAAACTATACGAACATTATAAATCGAGGTACAGTATTGCTTCTGAATTAAGTGGTTTTCCACACAAGTTCCACGACATTGATACCGAATTTAGAAATTGATTGGACTGTGAAATGTGATATGAAGCCAGTATTAGCACCTTCCCTCATGCCACCGCTAGATATTTTTCCAGTATTTGTAATGCATTCTATTCCGATGCCACATCACAGGTTCTGCGATATATCCACTGATTTGATTGAGGATGATCAAATACAGTAGATGGTGTGCTGTGTGACAAATCACTCTAAAAAAAATGCATCACTAGATTTTCACATCTGTAATGTGACACTTTCTGATATAAATGTTGTCTGTGATGTGGAATCAAGTCTTTCTATTCAACCACATACCTGCATTGGATTCTATGGAGAAGTCTTTTAATCGTTGCAATCACTAGTGAACCATATTCGTGGAACTCATATTTCGAAATGAGTCTCCTTTTTCGAACCTATCAGCTACAGTAAAACTCCAAAGTGCGTTTTTAGGCAGCCCCTATGCATATTGTAACTGTTCCTCGGTCTCTGCAGCTTTGTGCATGAGATAGTTCCAATGTAAGTCGGAACTGAGCAGATCATTGACTCTCACAGAAAACTAGACATTGTATGGAGTAAATTAAAGGGAATTAGAACGCATTTTTTTTCACTTTTTCAGATTGTTGTCTCATTTTAAAAATTGCATTTTTTCGAATAAAATGAGAAGTATTATATTATATTTTATTTTATTTTTTAAATATAATCTACACCGGTTGACAATTTTAAAATTTTTATGAGCATTACTTCGATATTTAATAAAATCGCTAATTTTTTTATATAGAAGGCTGTGGATTGCTGTATTATAAAAGTTACATTACTTGTTTGTATTGGTAGCACTGTCAAAAACCAGTATCGTATCATTTCATAGTGCAAAAAACGCACTGTATGTGGTGGAAGTGCTAACAACTAACAGAGGCAGGCTGACAGACTAAATGATTGATGAACTACGACGGTATTATGGGATGAACCATTAGAAATAAACTGGAGATTTGTTGAAAATGAAGTAGGCAATATGGGTTACCTTCTACCACTGACTGTCAACTGATGAAAAGGCTCCTGTGCCCTCCTAGATCTGATGCATGGTGCAATTACTGCAATGCTCAGTACGAAACAGTTCATACAGCCATAAACATTCCATCCCAGCAGCAGTCATGGATATCATAAATCTATTTATAGAGAACTGGCAAATCCTGAATTACTGAAGAAGTGTCTGCATGGTCAGACTGAAAATCCCAATGAGTTGAGCAGTAATCTTATATGGACTCGCTTACCAAAAAATGTTTTTGTTGAAATGAAGTGAGGGGTCAGTGTGCTGTCTTGCTTTTAATGATGGCAACATTGGTAGGGTGAAAGTGCTGCAGCACCATGGGAATTAATCCTGGAGCAAACTGCATCAGAGAACTTGAACAGATGGACAAGGTTCGCATTGATAAAGCAGAGTATGCAGCACAGTTGGCCACTCAAGAGACTAGAAAGAAAAAAAGAAGAAAAAGCTTGGAAAAATATCAAGACAATGATATACATAATGGCACAGGTTGCTTCTGAGTAACTAAAAATAAAAAAAAACAAGCATATATTAAATGAGTTTCAGTCTTTGAAACTGTAGAAGCCATTCCTGAAAATTTACATTTTCTGTTGCATTCTTCTCTAAGTCTCAGAAACCACTTCGAGTAGAGTATTGAAATTTTAAGTGAGTAATAACGTACATATCTTGAGTCTAACGAAGTACAAGAAGAACATAATGTTATGTATAATTAAAATTATTTTGGATAACGTACAAGAAAACTACACAAAATTTTAACCATGTAATTAAACAATTGCATTTCCGAAAGCACTGGCTGAAATGCAGTTATTGTTTTTCAGTAAACTCAGAACATACAGTTTAATGCCCTGAAAAAGTTTCACGTCAATGGCTACAGTGATTCCTGAAATACAGGGAAGCCAAGTCACTAAATTTAACATTGTTGAGATAGGGCGTTCCAACTCCCTTTATGTTGCTGCTGCTTGCACAACACAGATACTGGATGATTTTAAATAAAAAAACACTCACATTATAAGGAAACTGGAAGAGTTTTGCGGCGCTGTGGAGTGTTTGCAAACAGCTGACCGAATGTGGCTGATGGCATCTAAATTTGAACTCATCTTTCACAGTTACAGGACAAATGATGCCTCGGTGTTCCGTTTCCACTGATTCTTCACATTGCACCCATGGATGCGATCACTGTTTCAGTGCCAGCCATCGCTGGAAGGTGTTGCGCCTCCACCAAGACACTTTCTCCATCTCAAACAAGTTATGTCAGTCAATCATTATGTGGTAATCAGCAGCGTACCAGTGGACAGATGGGACAGAATAAGGATCACAGTTGATAGTGCGATCAATTTTACCATAATTTCAACACTGACCAATAATGCAGCAGCATGTTTTCTAATTTCTGAATCATTGCTAAACAGCCACTTCACTACTTTGCGACGGCCATACACGTGATTGCGAATGTAGATAGATAACTGTGCAGTATGTCCATTCATTGTTAATTCTAGAACATATACACCAAAACATACCAGACAACAATTTACTTATTTATAGCATTTCGATCATAGTGCGTAATTTTCGATCTTTACCTATGTGGATGGAGGTTCACAGATCATTCTCGCATTCTTAGGATAAAGTTAGAGACGGAATGAACTTCTCGCATTGTCGTTTACCGGCCCTCCCTCCAGCGATGTCACTAATTCAATCTGCACCTGACCAGAAGTAGACCGCTACATTACACATCTCGTGAAAGAACAAAAAAAGCTGGGTACATAACTGCTTTTCTGCACCAATATTGCCAAAGGTACTCACACAGGTAAACAAGATTTCACCAGATGTGTGCATGTTGAGGAGATTAGCACCCCTCGTCGTCGAACAATAGTAGATATGGAAGTGTTGTGATATAATAGCAGATGATTAAGTAGAAGAAGAACAGGTGGTTTTTATACGTGATGGAGCTCCAGACGGATGTAGTTTGAAGCATTTTATGTAAATCAACTGCGCTATCAATTCTAAAGTATTTATTCTAGTGTCTGGGATCAGTACCAAGAAAGTATAGCTAAGAGAGGACATACACATGTGTAATCCTAAGGCTACACAGTTCTGCACTTAAAAAATGCTATAATGTTAGAGTGGTGCGGTTTCCGACCTACTAGTCATGTGGAATGCAACACTGTTAGTATTCCAGTGTAAGAAATATATTTCCAGTGCATGACATACAGCCTCCTTGCAGGTTTCTCTACAATAAACTATGGTGAAAAAACGTAAAATGAAAAAAAAAAAAACTACTTCCTTAAACCATCGATCCTTTGTGATACCAGCATAATATAGCTTTGCAGAGGCGTATAGCACCCACTGTTCACATCCGATCATGGTTAAGAAATTATACTATGCTCGAATCAGTCCTATAAAATGATTGTTAGTAAACGAGAATGCCTCTTACAAGGAAACAAACAAACGCATGCCAGCGGTGTTTGACATGTGAAATTACGTGTCATCCCGCCACTAACTCCATAAACAGGACACCTGTCAAGCAGATTTATACATGGGAATTGCGGTACCTCTACAAACACTAACTTAGAATCACCATAGTAACGAAACTGTAGACTCGATTTGATGCCCAAGATGCGGCAGGGGAATGAAGTACGTCGCATAAATCTTTGTTGGTCTAGAGGAAAGTGTCAAAACAGGATGCATATGTTTCATCTTCATGACATGAGATGCAAGTCCTCTGGTCACTTAGAGGTTTGCTGTTAACCATCATTATGCAACACAACTGATGCACTTCGACAGAACAACGAAAAAAATGGCTAAATGACCTTCAGCAACATCTCCTTATCTCTCTAGAATACATCATCAGTCTCCCATTGAATCATACATCGCTGCAACTCCATCTCAATCGGTCATTCCATCCACTTCAACACAGGTGCAAATAGGTTTAGAGGCAGATGTTTCTCTTTTGTCCAGTAAAGCATCAAAGACAGCAGTCAATTCGCATGGGTCAGTATTACCTGCCATACAGCAACTGTTTCTTAGGTGACACCGCAAGGTTGTGTTTGGCAGAGCGTACAGATAATCACATTGTAAATACTGTTTGTTAGCGTTTAAAACATCTAATCAGTCCTGTATAGGATCAAACACGCTATCCATTCTGTAATTTTATATTGCAGTCACCCCAGCTCGTAATACAACGCTCCTTAGCTCAGATCACGAGTCATAGCGTCCCCACCATCTGCGACACGTATCTTTTGCCCGGCCGCGCGACGCTAGCCTGGGCGCGCCCTCTGAGGACCGCCGGTGCTAGGCACACTTCCTGTCTCTTGGGAAATACCTCAGCCTTCTTTGTTTGTGGCGACGTGAAGCCAGCAGCAAACACGAAACAACTCTGCCTTCCTCCGTGAACCATTGGTGATACAACGGCACACAGAAAAAAGAATAAATGCGCTAGAGCTGCATTCGACTACAGTGATATACTATACCGTCCGACCAGAAAAATAGTGCATGTGCTGTACTGCCACATTTACAAGCAAATTTAGAATGTGGCTTGAAGTGATTTCATGATGGTGTCGACATAAGTGACATAAAATTAGGAAAAAGCTGACAGAAAAAATACGCCGAAATGCACGATTACATGCATGTTTTCTGCTTGGTGTAGGACAATTCTTGTACGTGGCAGCCGGCAGACGGTGGGACGCTATGTGTCCTTACCTAACCGTTGTATTACGAGCTGGGGTGACTGCAATATACAATCACAGAATGAATCGCTTGTTTGACCTTATGCAGGACTGATTAGGTGTTTTAAACCCTAACAAACAGTATTTACAATGTGGTTCTCTGTACTCTCCGCCTTTCAAGACCTTGCTGTGTCAGTTAACAAGCAGTTGCTCTATAGCAGCATTCTATTTTATTTCTATTGGGGTAATAGTGATAACACGCGAGTTGACTGCTGTCTTTGATGCTCTCCAGGACGAAAGAGAATCATCCACCTCTAAACTTATTTGCATCTGTGTTGAAGGATGACAGAAATTGGATGAAGTGATCAGCTGAGACGGAGTTGTAACGAGATATGATTTAATGGTAGACTGACGATGCATTCTAGATAGATAGGAAGATGTTACTGCAGGTCATTTAACCCTCTTTTTCCATTGTTCTGTCGTGGAGCATCAGTTGTGTGGCACAACTTGAGTTCAACTTGTACACAACTGCATGTTTTGTATGTAACAGCAAATCTATCAGTCATCAGAAGACTTTCATCTCATGTGTGATGATCATATGACATGTCCATCCAGTTTCGGCTCTTTCCTCTAGAAGAGGAAATACAATGCTGTTAATATTCCAGTGTAATAAATATATTTCCAGCGCCTGACATACATTCTCCTTGAAGATTTCTCTATAGTGACAAACTGTAAAATGAAAAAAATGACTTCCTTAAAACATCGATTCTTTGTGATAAATTGCTTTGCAGAGATGTGTAGCACCCACTGGGTCACATCCGATCACGGTTCAGAAATTATTCTAAGCTCACATCAGATCGTTAGTAACCGAGAATGACCCTTACAAGGAAACAGACAAACGCACATCAGCAGTGTCTGTCATGTGGAATTACACATCATGTCATCAATAATTCTGTAAACGGGATATCTGTCAAACAGATGTATACTAATTTACCTGTCGCTAACTTAAAATCACCATAGCTATGAAACTGAAGAGTAGATTTTATTCCCAAGATGTGGCAGGGGAATGAAGAGCTTATGTTTGTTTCTTTGAGAAGCGTCTGTCTTTGCAGTATATGTACAAGAGTCTGGTGGTCGATAGCTAGATGCAGGATGGAGAAGTGATGACTCTGTATGGTGCAGGATACGACTTGTGTGTTTACCACATCGATGTGGTATGTATTGAATAGCCCAGTTTAGGATCAGTTTGACGACGAAATATACAAGCTTTCCTTGACAGTAGCAGAGCATTGTAACTGAGGAAGTGTCTTTGGCTCTAAATGGTTCAAATGGCTCTAAGACCTATGGGACTTAACATATGATGTCTTCAGTCCCCTAGAACTTAGAACTACTTAAATCTAACTAGCCTAAGGACATCACACACATCCATGCCCGAGGCAGGATTCGAATTTGCGACCGTAGCAGCAGCACAGTTCCGAACTGAAGCGTCTAGAACCGCTCGGCCACAGCGACTGGCGTGTCTTTGGCGATAATCTTCATAAGATCACCTTAGCAGGGTTTAGCTGTCGGAGCAATACGACCAGTGTACCTTTTTTCTTTTCTAACTGTACAAAATAGTGCTTCCGCTGAAATTCTCGTAATTGGTCTGTCTGCAGAAAAATATGGCGGACAGTGCTCCCACATCGGCAACAGCAGCAGTTTGGCGGGTTTCACACCAGAAAACTCAAGCCTTCATCGACAATAGCAAACAAGTGTATTGAGGAAGTGTCTTTAGCGATAATTTCTGTATTTTATGATCTGTAGAGTAATTTTGCAGGGTTTAACTGTCAGTGCACTATGTCTTGTGTATGTTTTTTCTTTTCGATCTGCACAAAATAGTTTTTCCACTGAAAGTCTCGCTTGCAGAAAGTGGCAGACAGTGCTCCCACACCGGCAGCATCAACAGTTTGGCGGGTAAATTAAGTAAGAATCAATCAGAATGCTCCATTCAAAGACGTCGTTTGTGTGGGGCATAGGAGCCTCAACAAACTGGTTCAAACAAGGCGGGGGTAGGGTATCTATGGAAAGTTCTGTGATGTCTGAGAGTAACATGATGTCCTCTTTCTTCGAGTGTTCAGAGACATGTCCAAGCAGACCATCCAGTCTGGTGGGATGCTGTCCCTCATCCACTACTGTGGCTTTAGAGCATCTACAGACCAGCAGCTGAAGGACATTCTTCTCATCTTTAGTACAATGCTTCAAATTCCGCTTGCGTAATTGTTCTGATTTTCCCATCTGTGCTTAGACAGTGCTTCGAGAAGCGAGGAAAGTAACATCCTTGACTCCAGCAGCAGCAGCAAATATAAAACTAAGTCCACTCACCTTCTCAGAAAAGTGCTGAAGATCACAGTAGGTGTAGGACTCAGAAGGTTTTCTCTCTCTCAGGCAGTGTCTTCAAACAAGTAGCTAAAACTCGAAAATGGTGAGCATCCTGTTTAGAGTTACAGAGGTATTTATTTCGACTTCCAAATATCATTGTTTTGGCGTGTAAAATCAGATACTGAAGCTGATATCGGTTTGTGATCTGTTTCGCACAAAAGCATGTGAAGTGTCTCAGGGAGGTTTCACAAGCGTGCAGCGATCTTTTTAGAGTCCATGTTCGAGTGAGGCATATCGAAAAACTGACACAAACTACAATGCCGCGATCTTCTTTGAAGGTGCATTTAAAGACATATGCAGTTGGACTTAGAAACTCCTGAAGCAGCCCATGCTCAAAGACAAGTGTATTTCCCACAAAAGTGCATGAAATGTCTTTGGGATGGTTTCACAACTATGCTGCGATCTTCTTTTAGAGTGTGTGTTCAAGTGTGGAGGTATCCATCGCAAAATCGAAGCAAACTACTGTGCAGTGAATTTTTGAAAGTGAATTGAAAGAGATATTCAATTGGATTTAGTAACTCCTGAAGCAGGTTGTGTTCAAGGACAAGGGTTTTTCCCACAAAAGCGCGCGAAGTGTATCAGTGATAGTTGCACAAGTGTGTCACGATCTTTTTAAGAGTCTGTGTTGAAGTGTGGCGGTGGCGGTATTCCTTGGAATAAAACGTGTAACTGTTTAAATATTCTTGTGTCATCTACAAAACTGTCTCTCTCTCTCTCTCTCTGTGCAGTGGTACATTTAGGCCCTGTGACATCTTCAAGTTATGTATGTGATAACACAACACCAGGTGTAATAACTCCCGAAGCAGTTCGTGTTCAACGACAAAGGGTATCCGTGCACCAGGGATGGGAAGGAGGAAGGCGCGGTTATTTCCAATGCGACAGGAAGTGCTTAACAAGCGGACCTGCGGCTACCACGTGACCATGCCGTAAGCCGGCACATTGCCTCTCTTCCAGCAGGGTGCTGAGACTCAGGCGTGAACGTCTCGCCTCTTGCACGTTGGATGACTGACTGAAATTTTATCGGATGATCTACGGTTACAGCACATGCATTTATCAGCATGAGTTGTGAAGCAGAACTTAGCCCCATCTTCATTATTTCATGAAGCGTATTCGTCTTCACCAAATATCATTGCTATCAACTCAGTCCTCAGATACTAATATACTCCTCCTTCTCCAGCACAGAAGTCGTGTCCATTGAAAACAGTAAACAATTATGTCTGTCCACCCAGAAAAGTCAAGGTGGCAGACAAAGCTAGAGTCGTTTTCAATCCATTTTTCCCAGACCGCCATCTGGGATTATGTTACAGGAGGGGAGAGACGGAGGGACGAATGCGCCCTCTGTGGCGGTGTTGTGAACACAATACATGGAGCTACTGTCTGTGACAACTCAAATTGTTTAATAAACAACGCATGCAAAATAAAAACATATGTTCATACTATACAGCAGCCCAGCACAGTCAATCCTTTTCCTGCCAAATTCCTGATGAGACAGAGGAGGGGAGTGGAGCAATGTATATAAAATAAAAACTCATGTCTGTCCTATCCAACAGCCCAGCACAGACTGGGTCCTTTTCCCACCACTTTTCAGATGGGGACAGGGTGGAGGAGGGGACAGCGAATGGGGTTATGCTAGTGATGGTAACCCAATTGACCTAATTTCCCGCCAAAATTTGAACTTCGCGCCACGACGTCACTGCGATGTTGCCACTTCAATGGCCACCATCTTGGATCCGCCTTCTTCAATAAATTTGGCAACAATGCAACATAGCGTGGCATAAAGGTTGTCCCACTGCTAGCGATATATAAAACTTCCACCTTGTTTCACATGAGTGGCGGATGTAAAAAACCTAAAGGAGATGTCGCTATCTTGAGCTACCTTTACTTTTACCGTAGTAAAACATAATCACATGACATGCAAAGTTTAAGAAAGTTTTATTTAAACTGATTACACACATATAAAAACAATGCCGCCTTGTTGTTGTTGTTGTGGTCTTCAGTCCTGAGACTGGTTTGATGCAGCTCTCCATGCCACTCTATCCTGTGCAAGCATCTTCATCTCCCAGTACCTACTGCAACCTACATCCTTCTGAATCTGCTTAGTGTATTCGTCTCTTGATCTCCCTCTACGATTTTTACCCTCCACGCTGCCCTCCAGTACTAAATTGGTGATCCCTTGATGCCTCAGAACATGTCCTACCAACCAATCCCTTCTTCTCGTCAAGTTGTGCCACAAACTTCTCTTCTCCCCAATCCTATTCAATACCTCCTCGTTAGTTATGTGATCTACCCATCTGATCTTCAGCATTCTTCTGTAGCACCACATTTCGAAAGCTTCTATTCTCTTCTTGTCCAAACTATTTATTGTCCATGTTTCACTTCCATTCATGGCTACACTCCATACAAATACTTTCAGAAATGACTTCCTGACACTTAAACCTATACTCGATGTTAACAAATATCTCTTCTTCAAAAACGCTTTCCTTGCCATTGCCAGTCTACATTATATATCCTCTCTACTTCGACCATCATCAGTTATTTTGTTCCCCAAATAGCAAAACTCCTTTACTACTTTAAGTGACTCATTTCCTAATCTAATTCCCTCAGCATCACCTGACTTAATTTGACTACATTCCATTATCCTTGTTTTGCTTTTGTTGATGTTCATCTTATACCCTCCTTTCAAGACACTGTCCATTCCGTTCAACTGCTCTTCCAAGTCCTTTGCTGTCTCTGACAGAATTACAATGTCATCGGCAAGCCTTAACATTTTGATTTCTTCTCCATGGATTTTAATACCTACTCCGAATTTTTCTTTTGTTTCCTTCACTGCTTGCTCAATATACAGATTGAATAACATCCGGGAGAGGCTACAACCCTGTCTTACTTCCTTCCCAACAACTGCTTCGCTTTCATGTCCCTCGACCCTTATAACTGCCATCTGTTTTCTGTACAAATTGTAAATAGCCTTTCGCTCCCTGTATTTTACCCCTGCCACCTTTAGAATTTGAAAGAGAGTATTCCAGTCAACATTGTCAAAAGCTTTCTCTAAGTCTACAAATGTTAGAAACGTAGGTTTACCTTTCCTTAATCTTTCTTCTAAGTAAGATAAGTTGTAAGGTCAGTATTGCCTCACGTGTTCGAGTATTTCTACGGAACCCAAACTGATCTTCTCCGAGGTCGGCTTCTACTAGTTTTTTCATTCATCTGTAAAGAATTCGCTTTAGTATTTTGCAGCTATGGATTATTAGACTGATTGTTCGGTAATTTTCACATTTGTCAACACCTGCTTTCTTTGGGATTGGAATTATTATGCTCTTCTTGAAGTCTGAGGGTATTTCGCCTGTTTCATACGCTTTGCTCACCAGACGGTAGAGTTTTGTCGGGACTGGCTCTACCGAGGCCGTCAGTAGTTCCAATGGAATGTTGTCTACTCCGGGGGCCTTGTTTCGACTCAGGCTTTTCAATGCTCTGTCAAACTCTTCACGCAGTATCGCATCTCCCATCTCATCCTCATCCACATCCTCCTCCATTTCCATAATATTGTCCTCAAGTACATCACCCTTGTATAGACCCTTTATATATTTCTTCCACCTTTCTGCTTTCCCTTCTTTGCTTAGAACTGGGTTTCCATGTGAGCTCTTGATGTTCATACAAGTGGTTTTCTTATCTCCAAAGGTCTCTTTAATTTTCCTGTAGGCAGTATCTATCTTACCCCTAGTGAGATAAGCCTCTACATCCTTACATTTGTCCTCTGGCCATCCCTGCTTAGCCATTTTGCATTTCCTGTCGATCTCATTTTGGAGACGTTTGTATTCCTTTTTGCCTGCTTCATTTACTGCATTTTTATATTTTCTCATTTCATCAATTAAATTTAATATTTCTTCTGTTTCCCAAGGATTTCTACTAGCCCTCGTCTTTTTACCTACTTGATCCTCCGCTGCCTTCACTACTTCATCCCTCAAAGCTATCTATTCTTCTTCTACTGTATTTCTTTCCCTCATTCCTGTCAATTGTTCCCTTATGCTCTCCCTGAAACTCTGTACAACCTCTGGTTCTTTTAGTTTATCCATATCCCATCTCCTTAAATTCCAACCTTTTTGCAGTTTCTTCAGTTTTAATATACAGTTCATAACCAATAGATTGTGGTCAGAGTCCACATCTGCCCCTGCAAATGTCTTACAATTTTAAATATGGTTCCTAAATCTCTCTCTTACCATTATATAATCTATCTGATACCTTTTAGTATCTCCAGGGTTCGTCCATGTATACAACCTTCTTTCGTGATTCTTAAACCAAGTGTTAGCTATGATTATGATATAAAAAAGTTACAGTTGTGGTTCTCTTCTATGCGCCTATTTTTCCTGGAAATTTGGTTAATTACATCGTCAATAGGACAATCATTGTCAGGGTGTGTGTTCAACAGAGCTAAACCATTAAGTTAATCCTCCTTCATAGGAAAGTACAACTAGAGAGTGCCACATAGGAAAGTACAATTACTCGATAACTCGATTCAGTTGAGTCGACTGATGAAAGAAAGCATGGGTGGCAATGCGGACGGCCCCGCAAGGAGAGGTCGCGCCCGCCCCGCGCGATCCCATATGTATCCGCCACTGTTTCACACGCATTTGGTAGTTTAAATCCCCTTTGCCTCAGAAATTCACTTATATTACTGGGAATGCTAAAACTGCGTGAAATCCTGATAGATTCGTCTCAAAAATTTTCTTGCGCAATTTTTATGCTACATTATCATAGAGGAGGACTGGGTTCAACCGATGTGCGTTGCAATAAAACAGTGGCTATGCCCTGTCCGCTCCTTTCTTTGCATACATCATAAAACCCTACGAATCTCTCTTGTATTCCTCCTCATCCGTTATTTGCAAAACGAAAAATTGCTCTCATTTGACTTCCAGTTTAGACATCCATTGTTTCATTGGCTTGTACTAATATAAATGACCATTTTTAACTTCACTTGAAATTTATTCATTAACAACATCTGCAATAAAAGTATTAATTCATTCTGTGTGTCAGAGGAAGTGCCTTTAAATACTTCATCGGATGCTAAATGTTCATCATGTATGGTTCTTCTCCTGCCAAGAAATCTGAAAGTTCTAAATAGTTTCAATTATTTACCGACGCATCGGATTTGTCATGATCTGAAAGACCTAAGTCTTGCCATGGTAGAAAACAGATACACGAAATAAGTCTCTTCATTATTCTTCTGTTTCGATCAGACTATTCATTATGTTTCAAAGCTCCATGTGTGTTGCTTCTGAAAGTGCATGGTCAAATCTTATTCTACCTAGCTGATTTAACAGCTGCTGATACGTCAGACCGAACATTACTGCTTTTAAGCTTTCGATAAAAAAGTTCTGGAGACTCTCTTCGCCTACTCCCCACTTATGCTGTTTAAAACTGTCATTACCAATTCCAAATAATACACAGGAAAAACAAAGAGGTTTGTTCCTTTTAAAGCTGCCGCTTAACCACAGTTTTGAATTGCACAATTGTGCCTGGAAACGACTTACAGATTTTCCGTATGATTTTTTAATATACAGAGCTTTGGTTATTTCACCAGGAGTTTATCTAAGAAAGAAAGATGAGAGAAGAATGCAGCGTCTTCAGTTTAAAATTTCAGTGGGTCTTATGATGAAATACACACGTCCATGGTAGTTTGAAGTAGTCAGCAATACCACGCTTTACAAGATAATCGTTTGAATATTAGACAACTTACAGTTTTCCTTTCGAAAACACAATGACGATGACACCACGTTCTAAAACATACATCTGCATCTACATCTACATCCATACTCCGCAAGCCACCTGACGGTGTGTGGCGGAGGGTACCTTGAGTACCTCTATCGGTTCTCTCTTCTATTCCAGTCTCGTATCGTTCGTGGAAAGAAGGATTGTCGGTATGATTCTGTGTGGCCTCTAATCTCTCTGATTTTATCCTCATGGTCTCTTCGCGAGATATACGTAGGAGGGAGCAATATACTGCTTGACTCTTCGGTGAAGGTATGTTCTCGAAAATTTAACAAAAGCCCGTACCGAGCTACTGAGTGTCTCTCCTGCAGAGTCTTCCATTGGAGATTATCTATCATCTCCGTAACGCTTTCGCAATTACAAGCGTACTGTAACCTACCGCCTTTGTTTTTGCATTGCATTTCCTTAGGATTCTTCCAATGAATCTCAGTCTGGCATCTGCTTTTCCGACAATCAACTTTATATGATCATTCCATTTTAAATCACTCCTAATGCGTACTCTCAGATAATTTATGTAATTAACTGCTTCCAGATGCTCATGTGCTATTTTGTAGCTAAATGATAAGGGATCTATCTTTCTATGTATTTGCAGCACATTATACTTGTCTACTTTGAGATTCAATTGCCATTCCTGCACCATGCGTCAATTCGCTGCCGAGCCTCCTGCAATTCAGTACAATGTTCCACTGTTACAACCTCTCGATACACCACAGCATCATCTGCAAAAAGCCTCAGTGAACTTCCAATGTCATCCACCAGGTCATTTATATATATTGTGAATAGCAACAGTCCTATGACACTCCCCTGCGTCACACGTGAAATCACTCTTACTTCGGAAGACTTCTCTCCATTGAGAATGACATGTTGCGTTCTGTTATCTAGGAACTCTTCAATCCAATCAAACAATTGGTTTGATAGTCCATATGCTCTTACTTTGTTCATTAAACGACTGTGGGGAACTGTATCGAACGCCTTGCGGAAGTCAAAAAACACGGCATCTATCTGTGAACCCGTGTCTATGACCCTCTGAGTCTCGTGGACGAATAGCGCGAGCTGGGTTTCACACGACAGTCTTTTTCGAAACCCATGCTGATTGCTACAGAGTAGATTTCTAGTCTCCAGAAAAGACATTATACTCGAACATAATACGTGTTCCAAAATTCTACAACTGATCGACGTTAGTGATATAGGTCTATTGTTCTGCACATCTGTTCGACGTCCCTTCTTGAAAACGGGGATGACCTGTGCCCTTTTCCAATCCTTTGGAACGCTTCGCTCTTCTAGAGACCTACGGTACACCGCTGCAAGAAGGGGGGCAAGTTCCTTCGCGTACTCTGTGTAAAATCGAACTGGTATTCCATCAGGACCAGCGGCCTTTCCTCTTTTGAGCGATTTTAATTGTTTCTCTATCCCTCTGTCGTCTACTTCGATATCTACCATTTTGTCAACTGTGCGACAATCTAGAGAAGGAAGCACAGTGCAGTCTTCCTCTGTGAAACAGCTTTGGAAGAAGACATTTAGTAATTCGGCCTTTAGTCTGTCATCCTCTGTTTCAGTACCATTTTGGTCACAGAGTGTCTGGACATTTTGTTTTGATCCACCTACCGCTTTGACATAGGACCAAAATTTCTTAGGATTTTCTGCCAAGTCAGTACATAGAACTTTACTTTCGAATTCATTGAACGCCTTTCGCATAGCCCTCCACACACTATATTTCGCTTCGTGTAATCGTTTGTCTGCAAGGCTTTGGCTATGTTTATGTTTGCAGTGAAGTTCCCTTTGCTTCTGCAGCAATTTTTATAACTCAGTTGTTGTACCACGGTGGCTCTTTTCCATCTCTTACGATCTTGCTTGGCACATACTCATGTAACGCATACTGTATGATGGTTTTGAACTTTTTCCACAGATCCTTAACACTATCTGTACTTGAGACAAAACTTTTGTGTTGAGCCGTCAGTTACTCTGTAATCTGCTTTTTGTCACTTTTGCTAAACATAAAAATCTTCCTACCATTTTTAATATTTCTATTTACGGCTGAAATCATCGATGCAGTAACCGCTTTATGATCGCTGATTCCCTGTTCTCCGTTAACTGTTTCAAATAGTTCGGGTCTGTTTGACACCAGAAGGTCTAATGTGTTATCGCCACGAGTCGGTTCTCTGTTTAACTGCTCTAGGTAGTTCTCAGTTAAAGCAATTTAAAAAATTTCACTGGATTCTTTGTCCCAGCCACCCGTTATGACTGTTTGAGTCTCTCAGTCTATATCCGATAAATTAAAATCTCCACACAGAACTATAACATGATGGGGAAATCTACTCGCAATATTTTCCAAATTATCCTTCAGGTGTTCAGCCACAACAGCTGCTGAGCCAGGGGGCCTATAGAGACATCCAATTACCATGTCTGAGCCTGCTTTAACCGTGACCTTCACCCAAATTATTTCCCATTTCAGATCTCCGTCAATTTCCTTCAATACTATTGCACTTCTTATCGCTATAAACACGCCTCCCCCTTCACTGTCCAGCCTGTCTCTGTGGTATACATTCCAATCTGAGTTTAGGATTTCATTACTGTTTACGTCTGGTTTCACCCAATTTTCTGTCCCTAGTCCTATATGGGCATTGAGACCGTTTATTAAGGAGAGCAGTTCTGGGACCTACCTATAGACGCTCCTGCAGTTTACTGTTAGCAGATTAATATTGTTAGTCCCTATTGCATTTTGCCTACTCCTACGTTTCTGCATCTCAGGAGGCGTCTTGTCGGGCATAGGGAGCGAATTCTCTAACCTAAAAAACCCACCTGTGCACTCCACACATACTCCGCCGCTTCCCGCGTGTATTACACGCCTGACCTATTCAGGGGGAACCTACATTTGTCTACCCGATAGCGGAGGTCGAGAAATTTGCACCCCAGATCTCTGTAGAATCGTCTGAGCCTCTGGTTTAAGCCTTCTACTCGGCTCCAAACCAGAGGACCGCGATCTGTTCTGGGAACGATACTACAAATAGTTAGCTCAGATTCCACCCTGCGAGCGAGACTTTCCACCTTCACTAATTCCGCCAACTGCCTGTACGAACTGAGGATTTTCTCTGAACCCAGATGGCAGGAGTCATTGGTGCCGACATGAGCAACAATTTGCAGTTGGGTGCACCCAGTGCTCTCTATCGCCACCGGCAGGGCCTCCTGCACAGCTTGGATGAGACCCCCCGGCAAGCAGACAGAGTGAACACTGGCCTTCTTCCCCGACCTTTCCGCTATTTCCCTAAGGGGCCCCATCACCCGCCTAACGTTGGAGCTCCCAATAACTAATAAACCCCTCCCCCCGTGTTCCTGCTCGGACCTTGCTGAAGCAGCGGCCACATGTCCACCCACAGGTAGAATGGGCGATGCCACACGGCCAGCCTCCAACTTTGACCCTCCACCTCACGAGTCGTGAACGCCGCTGAACCCGCCGCTCCCCATGGGGAGAGGGTGGCCCAACCATGTCCGGTACCCGCGAAGATGTCTCGATAGCAGGGACAGTGGGTGAAGCATGTAACACCTGGGGTGTACCATGTGACGCACCAGACTCCCCACTGCCGCTACACTCCAAGGCAGCAGCCTGAAGACGGCTGACCGCGGCCATCAACACGTTCAGCTGTTGACGATCAGTGGCCAGCTCCTCCTGCGTCCGTACACAGCAGTCACACATCCTATCTATCCTAATAAATCAATTTACTGTAGAGAGTTATTCAACTTTTAACTAGACTGCTAATTTACTAAAGGCGGCTGCTTGTTGAATAAGCTGTGGTTGCTAGAAACTTCTTGTAGAAAACAATGAAAATAGCACTACCTGTCTCTGGACTGCATTGAAAACAAACACTAGCACTACTGGCACCAAGGAGGTATATAAACTACATATAGTGGCTATCTGTGAGGTAACAGCGCTCCCAGCAGCAGCAAAAAGCAACACCGGCTGCCATTTTTTGAGACGTCTACATGTCAGTATATTTACGTTTGGTGCATAGTACTGGCGTTAGAAAATCATTGTTTTCCGCTTGTAATTTGTTTTAAAAGTCTTATTAACCGATCGCGAATCATGTCCAGCATATGTGCAGTGTACAATTGCGCTATAGAAGTGATAAAATAACTGGAATATCATGTTTCAGATGAGTATCTAAATGCGTGTTGTGCTTAGCGTCTTGTGCATCATTTTCATTTTTAAGCTGTATACAAAATGTAAATAAGCTACTGTATACAAGTCTCTTAGTTTTTAGTTTTCCTCTGAAAAAGAAAGAGCTGTTAAGTCGGTGGGTAGCCAATCTGAGGCGAGATAAGTGGCAGCCAACTCAGTATAGCTACATATGCTCGTTACACTTTGAATGTAGGTACATGTATAGTACAAACGAGAAAAGGCGACTTCTGGCAAACGCAGTACCGATAATATTTACGTTTCCTGACCATCTGCAGAAAACAACTATAGTATAGAGACAACCAAGGAAACGGCCTGTCAGTGAAGAATCAGCTTCCTTATCAAATGAACCAGGTAAAATAGTTTGCTGTTATTTATTTGCTATATGGGTTATGTGTGAATTTTACTATTAATCAATTTATGTTTAAAGAAAAATAAACCTTAATTATAATACTTCATTTTTGTAGGTGAAAGAGTGAATCAGTATGATCATACAGATCATTCTTATTGTTTGCCTAGCCCCAAAAAATTGAAACAGAATTATGAGGCACTACAGAAGAGGACTGAGAAGCTAAGGAAGCAAGCGAAACATGCAAGGCAAAGTGTTTCAAGAAAGAAGAAACAAATTCTGACATATAAAACAGTGGTTGTAGGCCTAAATAAGAGACTGCAAGACTGTGCTTCTTAAGTGATAGGATGTGATAAAAATAGTGCTATTCTGAAGCAACTTTTTGCAATGCAAAACAAATGTTCAATTCCTGAATATCCTAAAGAAATAAGACAGTTTGCCCATACACTCTATTTTTTACTCCTCCAAAGCTTATAATTATTTGAGGAAGTTTGTTAAATTACCCCATCCTCGAACACTCCGCAGGTGGGCAACTACAGTAAATGGCAGTCCTAGATTTACAGAAGAAAGCTTAAAAAATTAGCAGATGAGGGTCAACGTAGTTCAAGACCTATTTTAGCTGCACTTACGTTAGATGAGGTTGCTCTTAAAAAGGACTTAATATGGGATGATAATAAGGTCTGGGGTTATGTTGACTTAGGGCAAAGATGTGAGGAAGGTGATGATAGCCAAATAGCAAAAGAAGCACTAGTGTTTATGGTCACTGGGATTAATAAGAGTTGGAAAATTCCTGTTTGCTGTCGTTTCCTTAATAGTTTAACAGCAAGTGTGAAACTTAATTTACTGCAGCTGTACCTTCGTAAATTGGAGGAAACTGATGGAAAACAGGTTTCATTGCAATAAAATGTATCAAAAATAGTTTTTATACTGCTTCAAAGGGTGTGTTCAAATTGTAAAAAGTGGCAGAAAGAGTTTTCAGGGACTGTCAAACCTTAATATGGAAGAACTTCCTTCTGTAGTTATGTGTGGAATTGTTCAGAATGGTGGGTGACAGGCCGAATTTATTTACTCGATTTTGACCATCTAATGGTGCCAGCTGAATTTGGAGAAGAGTCACATTACTCTTTTCTAGTCAGGATGCTGTTAAAATAGTATTTAATTGTTGGTTACACCATTTGTGCAAAAACCAGGCCAATGGAAGGAAGAGGGAAACCTATTCGGCAAATATATACAAACGCATATGGTTTAAGGGACAATGAAAGGTCCTGCGCGCTGTCAATTGATCGTTTTTGGACCTACTGAACTATTTAAAATTGTTTTTGACATAAACTATATGGCATTACAGCGAAAGGAACAGCAACATTTCGTAATAAACTTTTCAAATTAATCGATGTCAGAAGTGTGTTTAATTTCTTTTAGCCTTCGTCACTATATGTTTTACAGTAGAGAAATCAGATTGTCAGTGCAGATTGGCTTTTATTTTCACCATGCAAAGTAAACAATAACAACTTTCAGTAATAGCAGACGACGTGTAGGCTGCACCTTGACGTTACAAGACATGGCGGCCCAGTTTTCAAGTTGTTTCAAAGATGGCGTTGCCATAGCCAGTCTATGTTGTTTATATAGGTCGTTGACTGGCACTATGGTTGACTAAAGGAACTCTCTCTGCCTGTATTCAAAACAAAAACGAAATGTATGGAACACTATTACGAGCACTCGACAATTAAAGCTTCCTAAAAGCAAAAACACATGGAAGAAGAAGTGACAAGTAAGAAAAATACAGTTAACACTTATATTAACGTAGCTCACTGCACAGCAGACGTGAGGCAGACGGCAGTTACGATGACACCTAGAGTCAATACACTCTCTGGTGCGAAAGTTGTTACCGTTTGACAGCTGGAGCGACACTAGCGCTCCAAGTGGTTAGAAAGCAGATGGTCACATGCGTCGTAAGGATAATGTTTGTTTTTAATTATTTTCTACTTAATTAACGAAATGGTTGTTATATTTTTTATCATACGCGAATATTTTTGTAAATGTAATGACTTTTGTATCAAAAGCGAATGTGTTAATTACGGTACTCTTGCCATTTGTGGCACAGGTTTAGCAAGAATTGTGGAGTTGGTTTCCTATGAAAACAGTTCTATTGCGTTTGACGATTTATTATCACATCTACGTGGTTTCCCTTGTGCTGCAGTTGTGGTGATTTATTTGATGTGTCAAATAATGTAGGTATTACAATGCATGTGGGTTTCTTGCATTCAGTTTTCATTGTTTTGGCTGAAAGTGTAGGGAACAATACTCCGCTTTGTTGGATGGATATAAGCAGTCTTTCTGCAACAGGTCAGTTCTTGTTATTAAACAAGAACAAAATTATCCAGAAAATTTCTGTACATTACAAGAGAATCATAACAATCTGTCATGTAATTTACCGTTTCGTACCTTCCAGCCTTCTTAGAAAAGTAAATAATGACAAATTTGGTGTTAATCATTTTATGGAATTACATATGCTCCCTATTGCAAAAACTATAAAAAACAACTTAAACGTTAATATTCGCAATCATCCGCTTGGGGCGCTCCTATTCCTGTGGGCACACCGAAATATACTTTTCAAATTAGTTAATCGCTACCACTACCTGCAACATTTTAACTATGACTCTCATGTTCCAGATCTCACAATAAGCACGTCTAATACTGTTGGTATGATAATCTACTGACACGCTACGTTGCTACCAACATCTGAAATGAGTAAGTCTACTAAATTTTAATCTGAGGAAGAATGGAAATACATATTAAGCTATTTCCTGTCATCTTACAACAACATCCAACTATACTTTCAAATTTATTTTCTATAAATTATGAATGTCTTCTTGTTCTTTGTGTTTAAAAAAGAAACACTTAAATTAAAAGTTAATGGTTTCTTGTCCTTCCCGGCTTGCATCAAGCGTTCTAGACGATGCAGAGCCCTATGCGTTAAGGAACTGCTGAATGATTTGTCGTACTACTTGTTGGCAAGAAGTAGAAACAAATCTAACTCCAGCTTCCAAAAACTGTATCAACCTGTAGAAACCTCAGTCTGCCATATGAAAGGAACTAGCTTACTGTGCATGCTCGTAAGAAGCACGGAATTGCGAGCTGTTATGGGCTGCAAAGCTAGAGGAGTGATGCACTATACTGCTGCGTTCATACACGAAGTTCAAACGTAAAATATCTGAAATCAATTACTAGGGTACATGACGAGATTGGATTACACTCAGTTTGGACGTATGATTTTGGAATTCTTTGAGTAGAGTCAGTCTTAGAGACTTAATGGACGCTTCGCCACTGTAAAAAGCTATTACATGTATTTCATATAGGCAAATGAGGTATCTCACTACACATATATTTCGTTATCTTGTTTAACTCGTTCTGCAGTTACTTTTTTATTGGTATTTCTCTGCTAGCTGTAGAGTAACTACTTTGGTTTCCCGTATTAAATAATATGATCAGCTGTATTTCTTATCTATATGTACCTCCAAAATGTGTCGCTCGTAAAGATTTCAATACCTTCAGCCATGCTCTCGAATCGCATTCGAGAGGAAGACAGTTCAAAACCGCGTCCAACTATCCTAATTTAGGTTTTCCGTGATTTCCCTATATCGATTCAGGCAAATTCCAGGTCGGTTCCTTTGAAGGGGCACGGCCAGCCTCCTTCCCTAATCCGATGGGACCGATGATCTCGTTGTTTGGTCCCCTCCCCCAAATTAACCAATCAACCAAGCTTCAGCCACGAATTTTCTGGAGCACTGGCGCCTATCAGCCATGTTAAAAAGAATGCAAGAATTTAGTGTGCACGCGAGGACGAGAAACATTAGCCTGAATAAACACACAGGTGACTCTAGTTTTGCTCCAGGTGTGCGGGGATTCCCGTCCACAAGCTATGGTTTGTGCGCACATATTTTATATAACTCCACAGTTTTGTGCTATTTCGATCAAACTTGAGACTACCTCTTCCGACATTTTAAATCGGTGACTTGCCTGCACAGACAGATAATAGCAGACGTGTACATTTTAAGCTTTATATGTGCATAGGGTGTGGACTCGTTGTACACTTTGGATTGAATAGATTTTAAACAAATACCTACTTTTGGCTGCCTGCATCTAACGGGAAAAAAAATATTCGGAGTGTAGATCAATTTTTGTAGTTGCGTACTGTAGTAAATGCTACATGATTCCCAACGATGCCAGACCACGCTTGGAATACAAGCAACTATGACTTTCGCTGTTTACTGTTGTGTTGTCATTGGTTCGATTTGCCTGTGTTTGGATTTTTGCGTGGGAAATGGGTGCGTGGGTATTTCAAGGAAGACTTCATATGTGGAGCACGGTGCAAACGGTAGGGATTTCGTCATTGTGATGTGGCTGCAAGTTGGAGGTTTTGTTCGGGAAACAATGGGTATGGTGATTTAAAAATTGGTGTTATCTCAGATGCGGCATTTCGCGAAATACAGCTAAAACGATTCAGTAGTGGCGGTTAACATCCTAATTTGTACGTCTGATTCTCCAAGGAACAGCAACCAGTTTATAGAATGAAGAGATCGAACAAGAAATCCTCCAAACCCCTTGAACGGGTAAGTAATGTCAACTGTCAACCTGGACATGATTCCGTTTCTGTGATGACGCCCATGAACACTGCAGATGCGGATTGTGTTAGAAGAAACTGAACGTCATCGAGGACAAAGATCCCTAAAATTTCGGGCAACAAAGCCTTTGTTGTTAGAACCTGTTGTTTATATTATAGTATTTATGCGTTTAACAAAGGGATTTCATTTGTCATTGGAACAACGTGCATACGCAACTGTACAGTTAATACCAGTTTTAGGTACTGTAAAATGTTTTTTGAATCACTGGAGTAGTGAAGTGCTTTCAAAATATTTCCAGCGAATGGTGCGTTCTTGCAGTGTTCGTAACTTCCGGTTATGTATTAGGCCCAATCAGTTCATCTCGGCGTAACAGTTGTATGTCAGTGGAACTTTTTATCAGCAGTCCGAATATAGCTGCAGGTGCCTGTTCTTTATGAATTAATGAAAATAAAATTCCCTCAGTGAAGATTTTTCTATTATACCAGGTTTGTACATTGTTAAATTAAGTCCGTTTGCTTCGCTGAATGGATAGTTAATATTTCGCCGACACTACAGAGCTGCAATCACTTCCAAATTTGTGAACTTCAGCTGCAGGGAAATGATTTACGGCTGTTGTTTTTGTCGAGATGTTCGCCGACTGCACATGTAAATACCTAAAAATAAGTACTTAACAAAGAAAATTGCAGCTATTTCGGAAAGACGGTAGCAAAGCTCAAATTTTCTTTAAAGTTCTCGCAATAATTCACACTACATATGTGAAAGGAATATTGGAACCATTACGTTCTCTTTTAAGACTGGAGGTTCAAAGTTGAGTTCTGTGCTTCAGTGCATGTTTCTGCTCAGTTTGTCACTGGAATCCTTTTGGAATACTTACTTCTAGCTACTTCTTGCGTATATTAGGAACTGGTCTTGCAAATATATTTTTGGAGGGGGGGGATGCTCCTATGAAAATAGTTTTCATTGTTACAGTACTTAATTATTTTCTCGAAGAAAGATCAATATATGTGTGAAGCATATGCTTGAAAAACACTACTGCCATGTCAACTCTGTGTTTGTTTGTGTGTTCTGTGAACTTCTTCCCCATGTTGCTCAGAGCCAATGCATAGATGATTCCTTTGAGAAAGGAATGACCCATTTCCTTCCTCAACCAGAGCTTCTGCTCTTGTCTCTGATAATTAGGATACATCAGACCCTAATCTTACTACCTCCTTTCATTGTAAAGAGGATGCAGTATTTATGGATGTAGGTAATTGTTTTCATTCAAAAATAGCAGTGGAATTGAAGCTACCAATAGGAGCTAAGCAGCAGCTATGTAATGTAACTGAGGAGGCAGCAGTTGTTTTCAAAGTAGCATTTCCTTTCTAATTTACGTGATTCAATTTGTCTGGTATAAGCATAATGCCATTGTGCAGTACAGGCATAGTCCATATCAATTCAGTCAAGCTAGTAAAAAAATCTTACCTTCATAGCTTTGGATGTTATTGAATGTAGCAAAATGAAGGACTAAGTAAGGAACACTTTTTTTGTTTTCTCCAAAAAAATTCTGCTGCGATATACAGCTCTCCAAAAATGACACTGCGCATAGGCCTACCATTTTGAAGATGTGAATTTTGGAAATAATTTTAAAACAGTTCTAGATTTTTTTGGAGAGGTAATTGCTTTATGATTACAAAGAACTTCTTCATTTGGACTTATCTTTCAAAGTTATTGTACTACAGTGTTCTGAACATTTTTTTGCAATTAATGGATTTTTTTTCGAAAATGCTAATCCATAATTTTTTTCTGTCAATTAATACCAATAGTTTTACATGCCCCGAAATGGAGAGCTTCCACTTTTAAGATGAACAGGTTTTATAAACAATTGAAATTTTTGCCATAAATAAAACCTATTTTATTACCACATTATCACATAACAGGCTCATAAAAATCAAAATCTAGCCTTATTTAAAATATAATTTTATTTTTGAAATATGAGTAAGAGACTCATGTTTTGAACATTTTAAATGGTTCCAAAATGTATGTGAAATGTCCAAAGGCCTAAAGGTTTCCTTTTTATGCAACTTCTGTGCATTCTGTTTTGTACTGAAATTAGCCAGTCAATGAATTAAAAAATATATTCCACTGCTTCAGTATCTTCCTTCAAAGTGATGCCTTCCTATTGATCTGATAGAAACTGGAGCACTTTAACAGTTTTCAAATTGTGAACAGGAAGTGTGCACTGATGGTGTTGTTGCTGTCCTTCAGCTGGAAACCTACATCGAGCAGTAGGTTCGTGTGGTGTCATAAAATTCACTACCATTTCGTTTAACTCATAACTGGTGTCTGTAATCTCTGCAATCCACCAGTCACAGTCATACACACACGCCACAAACATCCACCTTCTCAGGTTGTAAATCTGAATATTATCCTGCTGTTTCTGAAGTGTTGGCCAAACAAACAAAATTTCTTCTTTCTTGATCTTTAAAATGCATTCAATATGAGTTTGCCCATCACTTTGAGTCCAAAAATGTGTCTTCTGAATTCCTTTCGTAGGAGTAGTTTGTTTGGATCATTCTTCTTTCTGCTCACGGAATTCTTTGATTTACTCTTTGGACAAAAGAAAAAGGGCTGTGGATGTGTAAGATTTCAAGACTCTCGTAAAATCCTCAGCATTCTGAATGGCAGCTGTATTTGGTCTGGAAAGATTGTTCTGTAGCATGGTGCTTCAGCAGACCGCCTACACCATCACAAGACCCCTTCCCGTTACCAGTTGCACTGTATACCCAGTCAGTTGGCACAAGCAACTTACTCAATTCAAACAGCTGGTAATTATTTTTAAAAATGACTAGGAGCACCATCTTCTCTGCCCCTGTTTGCAGTTGGAGAATATTGCGCATTGCTAGGAAAGCATTTGCTGAGTCATGTCCTGTGTCATCATTTATAACTGCTGCACTTGTGGTCACTCCTGTGAAAATTGAAATCTGGTCATTACTTCAGTGATACCTTTATACTTTTTTTTTATGGGAGAATTACGGACCAGTTCTCAGCAAAATTGCAGTGAAGCACTAAACATAGTTCTTCAGCCTGTACACAATCCTTTCATGTTTGCAATGTGTTGTTGTTGCAATTTATTCAGATGTTGCTGCGTTACTGCTTTCATTGACCATTTACGAAGTTCATCAATGAAACTGTCAAAGACAACAGGTTTCTTAATTAGTTTATTTTCCTCCCGTGTCGCGTATGTAATTTCTGCAGAGTTATCTGCTACATCTTCCAGGCCAAGTGTCTGTAAACACAGCCCACCCTTTCCAGGGCAGTCACCACATTATTGAAACAAACAAGTCTCTCGCTTTACATCACAGACTGCTAATGACTTCACATGCCCAACCAAAGTGTCGTATGTCACGTGCTCCAGTAAGTTCTTTAAAGCTACCACACAAAAATTTGCGCAGTACACACATAAACAGATATCTCTTGGTGGGTATGGAACCACCCATTTAGTTCATAGTGCTTAAGATTTTGATCCTCCAATATGTGAAGATGTATAGTTGCTCTTATAAACTGCAAAATTTTCTTTAATACTGCGAGTCATGTACCTCTTTGCTTTCGCAACTTTTTGACTTTTGACTGTTACACTTATAGTGTCTCTCTTGTTGGCACTCTGGCGAGAACAGTCCCATTTATCTTCCAGATAAAATGATTGCACTATTTGAACTTGAGCTGCTTCTACAGGATGGTCTTCCAAAGACTCCTTTTACAGACCTCACATTTCTTGATTTGTTTACTATGTACTTTTATACAGCACACACCGTCAGGTGGCTTGCGGAGTATGGATGTAGGTGTAGATACTGATGGAACATAGTTCAAAACTGTTTTCTTTGAAAATGTCTCTGGAATAATAGCCAAAACTTGCACCGTTTCACTGTAGAATGCACAGTATTCAACAGCTGAATTGATATTTGTGAAAAATTCCTGGCAAGAGTGCTTTTTTGGTTCAATTTCTTCTGAAGATGGGATTTCTACTTTGAAGAGTGTGGTCAGTTTTGCTGTACCGTATTCGTCCATAGCTTTAGTAATTTCTCTGTGCTTTCTTAATGCATAGTGCTTATGACTCGACTTCACTGAACACAGTTTCTTAACAGGACTGACATCTATGTATGTAGTTGACTGATTCAGGGTATATTCCTATATTGATGCATAATCTACATCATCTGCACAATAATAATCGTTATTCTGTCAAAACATTTAGAACACAAAAAGTTGTCACTGGAAATGTCTTCACTTTGATACAGAGGCTTCAAATGAGAACACTTATTCCCAACCTGAACAGTGTGTGTGTGTGTGTGTGTGTGTGTGTGTGTGTGTGTGCGCGCTTTTTTTTTAAATCACACCTTTATGGATATGCAAATAGTCAGCACACTTTACTCCCCTGTGGCCCCAGTCAGAAGACATTTTAAACAGACCTTTTCACAAAACACACCACAACTGTGTCACCTGGTAAATTCTTGACGAAAACACAGAACTCACTGGATGGTCTCAGATTTCTTGAAAGCCTCTTCAGTAAACAAATTAGCACTGAACAACTACAGTACAGAAACCTGCAATGAACAACCATGACAAAAAAACGGATTAGAAACTACAACAAAGTGTAAGAAATATCTGCAACAATGAAAGTGAAAATAAATAACTGCAACAAAGACAATAGGAATAAAAATTGTAACAATGAAATTAGTAAGAAACAACTTCAGTGAAGACGTGCATCACCCTTGAAAGTTAAAAGATATTTTTTGAAATAAAACCTGTCCAGCTTAAAAGTGAAAGCTCTTCTTTAGAGGAATGTAGTACTACATGGTACTAATTAACAGAAAAAACTAACTTTTCTGGATTGGCATTTTTGAAGAAAAAAAAATTCTCTAAAAAGAAGAAAAAACTTAAAATGTGACAGTAAAAGAACTTTGACAGATATGCCCAAATGGAGGATACCATTGTAATCATAAAGCAATTATCTTTCAAATAAAAAAACTCAAACAAAATATCTAGAACTGTAACAGAGATACAGAATTTAAAAAAAAATTCCGAAATTCGCATCTTCAAAATTTGTATTTTGACTTATTGGACATCCCAGATGGTTGTCTTTGATGGAATCTACAGTATATTGTTCGCACAAAGTTGACACTCGCCGCAATGCCTGATGGGAGCGACTGCAAAGACATTTCCCGTTTACAGCTGCTCCCATCAGTCAGCGCACTGAGTGTCATCTTTGTTTGCACGTACAATAGATAAATGAATTACTATATAATACAGCAACCGGTGCAACAATATTTTACTTTAACGTAATGTTGACACCAATTGTGGGCTCCTTCACCAGAAAATCCAAACAGTTACATTTAGTAGCCAATGGGCAGATACTTCATAAGAAGATTATATTGAAACCACTTAAAATTACAGTTATTGGAACTGGCATAAAGTTTGTAATTGTCAGTAAAATTATAGCTAAAGGCATATCACACTATATGCTGCTAAGGACTGTGATAGGAAAGAGGCACTGAATGTGGCTTCAGGCTAAGCTTAGTCACCTCCAGCGACTGTTTCATCGTACTGCCCTTAGCGATGTATCATGTGCTATGCCATGTAGCTATAATTTTACTGACAGTTACCTACTTTATGTCAGTTCCAATGTCTGTAATTTTATATGGTTTAAATATTATCTTCTTATGAAGTATATTATACGACAAGAAAGTTTTGCTCTTAAATCTGTTCGCCTTTTACTACATGTAATTGTTTGGATTTTCTCATGGACACGCATTGTCAGTGTGAAAACCAGGTTAAAGTAGAAACTTATTGCACTATTTGGCTGTGTTTATACATATCATATTCCTGTACAGTTGCTGTCTCATAGCTGTGCTTAAATTTGTAGGAGTAAATGAGTAAATAAATATGAACAGCATGGAACTGACAGAAAGGGAGAGAGAAATCTCTTATGTCAAGGTCTCTTTACTATGCCGAGGTAATTTACCAGTCTTACTTTGGTTTTCAAGAGGACTTCATCATGGAAATGATTTCTTAGACATTTATCAATGACTTAATGTTATTTTAAAATTACAAACTTTGTTGTTTGGCTTAGTAAGAATCTGGAGTATACCACCATCTCCTGCATGTGATCAATGTTGTAACTATTTGTGAACTATCTTAAATTGGCGTTACAGAAGCATCTGATTCCACTCATCTGCTTTGACCCATGACATGATCAGTATGGCGGAAACGGTTACTTCCAGTGTGTATAGACTGACGACAATGATGTCACTACATATGCAAGTGAATAAACAAGAACAAAAATAAAAATGACACAGTAACATCTTACTCCAAAAATAAAATGAAAGTAATGGGGCAGCTGCGGTAAACTGAGGTGGTTTGGGCTGGGACAAGATACATATACAACAATAGAAAAACGCCACTCCATCCCAAAACAAATACTATCCAAAAAAATATTAAATTATAGTATTCCACTACACCAACAAAACCACAGGAATTGGACATTTCCCTTGACCTATATAGCTCAACTGCAGCTATCGATACCAAAAGACTTATATCTCTGAAAAGTGGAACGAAAACACCAACTACTCCAAAGCACACAGACCCCATATTCACTACATCAATTAATCAATTAAAACACAGCTGACTTATCATAAATATACAACACACAAAACATCACAATTACTATACAATAAAACCAGAACAATAATTACTTATGAATAAAAGCCTCCGGTAATACCATCTAGGTTGGCCATCGCATACACAGTTGTGTACAAATGCCGACAAATCCACATATACATGTCCCTGGCCTGAGCTGGCACAACTCCTGTCAACCTCATGTTGTTGTCACAAATGTGATACCTAATGTATTCAGCAATAAGACCGAACATCTGTGGAAACTATATGACAGACATCACATCACCACCTATCTCAGAAAGTAATGACACCCTCATGAACTTCATTGTCATATCCATAACTTAAAAAAAAAAAAAAAAGAAGACTTCCTTCCACACAACAAACACCAATTATTCAGACTTGGGGGAAAAAACTCCAAACACATCAACAAAAAAAGAACCTTAATCACTTACTGAAAGCACTTCCATGGTCCACGTTACCGCACCAGCTACCGAAACTCAAAACCAGGTCAGCACACTGACAACCAAAATTAAAATGAACCCAATTCCATATGTTAAACTCGGCATGCTCACATCCACCACCAGAGGACATCATCAAATACAACAACATGAAGTCTACAAACACAACCAGCTCAAAAACTCCGCACCGTAATGACATCCCACACACCACCACCATTACGTAAAAATGGGTCAAAGCCAACACGTGGAATTGGACGCTTCCTTTGATTCCTTAAATTTATTCACTGATTGTGCATGGTAAAGTTACTCTTAAATTGCCTAGTACTATTTCATTTACGTGTTGTTCCATTTTTCCTGTAGCAACCCACATTATCTACAGTTTGTCCACAACAAGTTGATTCACATGGTGGCTATAGAGAATGGCAGAATGCCCCAGCATTGCAACTGCAGAGGTGAGAGGAGTATTCAGAGGGAGGCAGTGTTGCTTGCTTGCTGCATTACTGGGGTCATTATCCTGAGCAATGTGCACAGTACAACTTTTAAATCTTTAGGAAGCTTAAGGTTGGCACTGCTCAGAGATAGATGAATATCTTTCAACTAGAGCCAATTTTGTCCACTTCTGGCAGCACTCATAAAATCATCAAGGTCATGGTGTCATTCCATGTCAAATCATCCAGGTCATGGTACCCATGTATGAAGTATAATGTTAAAACTTTGTGTACTTGTTTGATATATAACATCATGGATTTTGGCCAATTTATTATAATAGTATCTTAATAATATTCATAGTAATGAAATCAGATGTATTATGCTGCACAATTCTTATGAAAACTCTAAAACTAATTTAAATGAACACAGTTTCCATATAAGGTTTTCTAAAATTATGGAATGTGCATTGAACATTCATCACAAACTGAGGTTTAAAATAAAGTAAAAATTATTTTCAATGTTCAACCTTCTGGAATGCAACTTTTTTTTTTTAAACAAGCAGCACACATCTTACGGAAAAATGGAAGATGAGGTAAAGAAGAGGCTAAAATATTTTATTTAGGGAACTGGAAAGGGGACAAATAAGCAGAACCTCTGCAAAAGATGTATAACAACAGCCAGTTTAGTTTGTCTTTTAACAGGATAGGTTAAAAAATGTGGCTTCTTACTATCTAGATCCAAGTCCTTTGAACATATTATTCAGATATGTCTTTCACCAGAACCTAATCACTGCAGGCAAACACTCTCAGCTTACATATTAGTGCAATAATTACAACCAATTAGGCATAACATAAGTCAGCTGTGAGCCAGTTTTACAGTTTTGGGACTGCAACAGCTGTGTTCGGATGCAGGCTGAGTTGGCATCCCTTCGCTCTCAGCTTCAGGCAGTGTTGGCTTTGGTCACACAGCTTGAGGCTGTTGCCAATGGGCATCACTGTGGGGGTCTGGATGGGGGTTTCACGGGGACGGCCAGCCTTTCCCATGCATCCCCCGATCGGACTAAGACTGTGGCTGCCCGGGATACTGCCCACATTGAGGCTGATCCCTCACCTGTGGTAGAGTGGGAGGTCGTCTCGAGGTGTGGCAGGGGGCGAAAGACATTCCGGAGGGCTGAACAGAAGGCCTCTCCAGTTTGTCTGACGAACTGGTTTCAGGCTCTGTCTCCGGCTGATACTGATCTTTGACCAGACATGGCTGCTTGTCCTTTTCCAGAGGTTGCCCCTCAGTCTGCAAGATCCAGGCGGTCGCAGAGGGTGGGCTTACTGGTAGTTGGGAGCTCCAACGTCAGGCGCGTAATGGGGCCCCTTAAGGATATGGCAGTAAGAGAGGGGAAGAAAACCAATGTGCATATCGGGGGTAGTCATTCCAGATGTGGAAAGGGTCCTTCCGGATGCCATGAAGGGTAGAGGGTGCACCCATCTGCAGGTGGTTGCTCATGTCGGCACCAATGATGTGTGTCGCTATGGATTGGAGGAAATCCTCTCTGGCTTCCGGCGGATATCTGATTTGGTGAAGACTGCCAGTCTCGCTAGCGGGATGAAAGCAGAGCTCACCATCTGCAGCATCGTTGACAGGACTGACTGCGGACCTTTGGTACAGATCCGAGTGGAGGGTCTGAATCAGAGGCTGAGGCAGTTCTGCGACCGTGTGGGGTGCAGATTGCTCGACTTGCGCCATAGGATGGTGGGATTTCGGGTTCTGCTGGATAGGTCAGGAGTCCACTACACACAGCAGGCGGCTACACGGATAGCAGGGGTTGTGTGGTGTGGACTGGGCGGTTTTTTAGGTTAGGTGGCCTCGGGCAAGTACAAAAAGGACAACAGCCTCAAAGGGTGCGGGGCAAAGTCAGCACATGCGGGGACCAAGCAGCAGTTGGTATTGTAGTTGTAAACTGTCGAAGCTGCGTTGGTAAAGTACCGGAACTTCAAGCACTGATAGAAAGCACTGAAGCCGAAATTATTATAGGTACAGAAAGCTGGCTGAAGCCAGAGATAAATTCAGATGAAATTTTTACAAACGCACAGACGGTGTTAAGAAAGGATAGATTGCGTGCAACCGGTGGTGGTGTGTTTGTCACTGTTAGTAGTAATTTATCCTGTAGTGAAGTAGAAATGGATAGTTCCTGTGAAATATTATGGATGGAGGTTACACTTAACATCCGAGCTAGGTTAATAATTGCCTCCTTTTACCGATCTCCCGACTCAGCAGCATTAGTGGCAGAACAACTGAGAGAAAATTTTGAATACATTTCACACAAATTTTCTCAGCATATTATAGTCTTAGGTGCAGATTTCAATTTACCAGTTAAAGACTGAGGCACTCAGATGTTTAGGATGGGTGGTAGGGCCAGAGCATCGAGTGACGGATATACTGAGTGCTCTATCCAAAAATTACCTCGAGCAATTAAACAGAGAACCAACTTGTGGAAATAACATCTTGGACCTACTGATAACAAATAGACCCGAACTTTTCGACTCTGTAAGTGCAGAACAGGGAATCAGTGATAATAAGGCCGTTGCAGCATCCCCGAATATGGAAGTTAATAGGAATATAAAAAAAGGGAGGAAGGTTTATCTGTTTAGCAAAAGTAATAGAAGGCAGATTTCAGACTACCTAACAGATCAAAACGAAAATTTCTGTTCCGACACTGACAATGTTCAATGTTTATGGAAATAGTTCAAGCCAGTCGTAAAATGTGTTTTAGACAGGTACGTGCCGAGTAAAACTGTGAGGGACGGGGAAAACCCACCATGATTCAACAACAAAGTTAGGAAACTACTGTGAAAGCAAAGAGAGCTTCACTCCGAGTTTAAACACAGCCAAAACCTCTCAGACAAACACACGCTAAACAATGTCAAAGTTAGCGTAAGGAGGGCTAAGCGTGAAGCGTTCAGTGAATTCGAAAATAAAATTCTATGTACCAACTTGACAGAAAGTCTTAGGAAGTTCTGGTCTTATGGTAAATCAGTAAGTGGCTCAAAACAGCATATCCAGACACTCTGGGATGATAATGACATTGAAACAGAGGATGACACGCGTAAAGCTGAAATACTAAATACCTTTTTCCAAAGCTATTTCACAGAGGAAGATCACACTGCAGTTCCTTCTCTAAATCCTCGCACAAACGAAAAGATGGCTGACATTGAAATAAGTGTCCAAGGAATAGAAACGCAACTGGAATCACTCAACAGAGGAAAGTCCACTGGACCTGACTGGATACCAATTCGATTCTACACAGAGTACGTGAAAGAACTTGCCCCCCCCCCCCCCCCCCCCCCTTCTAACAGCCGTGTACCGCAAGTCTCTAGAGGAACGGAAGGTTCCAAATGATTGGAAAAGAGCACAGGTAGTCCCAGTCTTCAAGAAGGGTCGTCAAGCAGATGCACAAAACTATAGACCTGTATCTCTGACATCAGTCTGTTGTAAAACTTTAGAACATGTTTTTTGCTCGCATATCATGTCATTTCTGGAAACCCAGAATCTACTCTGTAGGAATCAACATGGATTCAGGAAACAGCGATCGTGTGAGACCCAACTTGCTTTATTTGTTCATGAGACCCAGAAAATATTAGATACAGGCTCCCAGGTAGATGCCATTTTCCTTGACTTCCGGAAGGCGTTTGATACAGTTCCGCATTGTCGCCTGATAAACAAAGTAAGAGCCTACGGAATATCAGACCAGCTGTGTGGCTGGATTGAAGAGTTTTTAGCAAAAAGAACATAGCTTGTTGTTTTCAATGGAGAGACGTCGACAGGCGTTAAAGTAACCTCTGGTGTGCCACAGGGGAGTGTTATGGGACCATTGCTTTTCACAATATATATAAATGACCTAGTAGATAGTGTCGGAAGTTCCATGCGGCGGACAGGCACTTGGTGCAGGGAGTGGCAACTGACCCTTAACATAGACAAATGAAATGTATTGCGAATACATAGAAAGGAGGATCCTTTATTGTATGATTATATGATAGCAGAGCAAACACCGGTAGCAGTTACTTCTGTAAAATATCTGGGAGTATACGTGCGGAACGATTTGAAGTGGAATGATCATATAAAATTAATTGTTCATAAGGTGGGTACCAGGTTGAGAGTCATTGTGAGAATCCTTAGAAAATGTAGTCTATCAACAAAGGAGGTGGCTTACAAAACACTCATTCGACCTATACTTGAGTATTGCTCATCAGTGTGGGATCCAGTATTGCTCATCAGTGTGGGATCCGTACCAGGTCGGGTTGACGGAGGAGATAGAGAAGATCCAAAGAAGAGCGGCGCATTTCGTCACAGGGTTATTTGGTAACCGTGATAGCGTTACGGAGATGTTTAACAAACTCAAGTGGCAGACTCTGCAAGAGAGGCGCTCTGCATCGCGGTGTAGCTTGCTCGCCAGGTTTTGAGAGGGTGTGTTTCTGGATGAGGTATCGAATATATTGCTTCCCCCTACTTATACCTCCCGAGAAGATCACGAATGTAAAATTAGTGAGATTTGAGTGCACACGGAGGCTTTCAGACAGTCGTTATTCCTGTGAACCATACGCGACTGGAACAAAAAAGGGAGGTAATGACAGTGGCACGTGAAGTGCCCTCCACCACACGCCGTTGGGTGGGTTGCGGAGTATAAATGTAGATGTAGAAAACCACTTAGCAACACTGTGATCCTTAATGTGTGTCATTGCTCATTCATTTTACTCTTAAATAAGGACCATTTTGCATCCACAAATTTAGAAGAGATTTTACTTGCAGTAAAAGTACGTGTTGTCATTGTGTTGATTTCTACCTGATATAAAATGTGGGATAATGTAATATTAAAAGTATCATTTTCAGACTAATGAAAGGATGATGATGGCCTATTTGGATGTATAAATCTAACTGTTGCATCACTTTCACATCATTCACTTTCAAAACAGTAACTAGATACCAGAAGGAATTGTACACACAAGCGACATAGCAATTAGTATGCACATGAACTTCAGGCATTAACGGCTCACTTTGACAGGTACAAAATATGACACTGAAACTGCTATCACAGCTTAAGTGTTTGGCTCCAGTCTGAGTTGCTGAAAGTGGTAAGAAGCATCTAGTTCCAGTAACAGTCCTTGCAAGTGAAAAATGTGCAGAGAGCAAGTACAAACTTTAGCTGGCTCCTGGTTTGAAATAAAGAAAACTGACACTTGTTTCAGGTTGTCTTTACAAAATTGAAAAATTGTGCAGCTTTAAGTATTTGTCCGTGAAACAGTCTTTGCAGACTTGCTTTTGTAACAAGCCCTTTCAAGTGCTACCAATCTTTTTGCAAAAAATGACCAAGTGCGTTTTAGTTCTGAAGTCATGTTAATGGTTGTATATATTTAAAAAAAGTATTGTAGTTTTTGTACTGTGCAGCATTACTGTCTGTGAAATATTCAGTATCACTTACAGGCAGTTCAAGTTCTTGTTCCAGGAACTGCAATAAAGTATTCTGAGTTTAATGAATCGTTGCTGCATTTTGAATGCAGAGACTTTGAAATTGAAAACTTTGGTCTTTCTTATAGTACACACAGCTGTCATTATTCCAGTCTTAATCTTGTGCTCTATCTTACACGCCGAAGCCGAAATTTTCATTGACATCCATCAACACTAAAACAAACCCTTTTTGAAGAATTTCTTTTCTCATTTTAAAGTAATTACTCTGAGATTTTGCAATGAAGGAACGAGGTGCAAGTTTCTTATGTACAAGCAATTCACAAATTTCTAACAGTTTACTTTCTTGAAGAACCAAATTCATCCTGTCTTTCATCAGGCTCAAAATCTTATGTCTGATTTTGCTGATGTTCCTGAAGTGGTGATGGAGGAGGATATTTGTCACAGGAACATTGCACACAGGTTCTGTAATTCATGTTGCAAGTTATTACTCCCATAGGATTACTTTTTTTTTTTAAAAAGGTGAATGGCATGTAACAGCAATGAGCAAATGTAGAAAAGCCTACTTTATTTTCAGGAAATTTCTTTTGTGTAGAGAGTACAGGTCAGTTAGCTAACTTAAAATCTGTTGTATCTGTTCATTTACATTTTTCCTGACTTCACTTTGTCTTTCTTTCGTGCCTTTATTCTAGAGTTTTCATCATCCAAATAGAAATTTTGTTTGTTGTTGTTGTTGTGGTCTTCAGTCCTTAGACTGGTTTGATGCAGCTCTCCATGCTAATCTATCCTATGCAACCTACATCCTTTTGAATCTGCTTAGTGTATTCATCTCTTGGTCTCCCTCTACTATTTTTACCCTCCACGCTGCCCTCCAGTACTAAATTGGTGATCCCTTGATGCCTCAGGACATGTCCCACCAACCAATCCCTTCTTCTAGTCAAGTTCTGCCACAAACTTCTCTTCTCCCCAACCCCATTGAATACCTCCTCATTAGTTACGTGATCTACCCACCTAATCTTCAGCATTCTTCTGTAGCACCACATTTCGAAAGCTTCTATTCTCTTCTTGTCCAAACTATTTATTGTCCATGTTTCACTTCCATTCATGGCTACACTCCATACAAATACTTTCAGAAATTACTTCCTGACACTTAAATCTATACTCGATGTTAACAAATTTATCTTCTTCAGAAACGCTTTCCTTGCCATTGCCAGTCTACATTTTATATCCTCTCTACTTCGACCATCATCAGTTATTTTGCTCCCCAAATAGCAAAACTCCTTTACTACTTTAAGTGTCTCATTTCCTAATCTAATTCCCTCAGCATCACCTGACGTAATTCGACTACATTCCATTATCCTCGTTTTGCTTATGTTGATGTTCATCTTGCATCCTCCTGTCGCGACACTATCCATTCCGTTCAACTGCTCTTCAAGTCCTTTGCTGTCTCTGACAGAATTACAATGTCATCGGCGAACCTCAAAGTTTTTATTTCTTCTCCCTGGATTTTAATACCTACTCCGAATTTTTCTTTTGTTTCCTTCACTGCTTGCTCAATATACAGATTGAATAACATCGGGGAGAGGCTACAACCCTGTCTCACTCCTTTCCCAACCACTGCTTCCCTTTCATGCCCCTCGACTCTTATGACTGCCATCTGTTTTCTGTACAAATTGTAAATAGCCTTTCACTCACTGAATTTTACCCCTGCCAGCTTTAGAATTTGAAAGAGAGTATTCCAGTCAACGTTGTAAAAAACTTTCTCTAAGTCTACAAATGCTAGAAATGTAGGTTTGCCTTTCCTTAATCTTTCTTCTAAGTAAGGTCAGTATTGCCTCACGCGTTCCAACATTTTTACAGAATCCAAACTGATCTTCCCTGAGGTCGGCTTCTACCAGTTTTTCCATTCGTCAGTAAATAATTTGTGTTAGTATTTTGCAGCTGTGACTTATTAAACTGATAGTTCATTAATTTTCACATCTGTCAACACGTGCTTTCTTTGGGATTTGAATTATTATATTCTTCTTGAAGTCTGAGGGTATTTCGCCTGTCTCGCACATCTTGCTCACCAGATGGTAGAGTTTTGTCATGACTAGCTTTCCCAAGGCCGTCAGTAGTTCTAATGGAATGTTGTCTACTCCCGGGGCCATGTTTTGACTCAGGTCTTTCAGTGCTCTGTCAAATTCTTCACGCAGTATCATATCTCCCATTTCATCATCATCTACATCCTCTTCCATTTCCATAATATTGTCCTGACGTACATCACCCTTGTATAGACCCTCTGTATACTCCTTCCACCTTTCTGCTTTCCCCTCTTTGCTTAGAACTGGGTTTCCATCTGAGCTTTTGATTTTCATACAAGTGGCTCTCTTTTCTCCAAAGGTCTCTTTAATTTTCCTGTAGGCTGTATCTATCTTACCCCTAGTGAGATAAGCCCCCTCATCCTTACATTTGTCTACTCTGTCAAAAACTGTTTTTTGTGGTAATCATTTCCCTTTTCTGTTCAGGCATAATAAAAATTACTTTTGTTTTCAAAAGAGTGCATGCCTGATGTACCAAATATTGAGACTTGAAATATTTCACATACTTTTTGTGGAGCCCAAGCCTCTGACATAAGACACAAATTTTAATTTTTTCTTGATTATTGGAGTGTTTCATTTTCTCTTTCATTTGTTCCATTAATTTATCAAAATGTATTACTTTCTGTTCACATGATAGTTATCATGCTCATATTTCTTTCTCAATTCAACACTGAATAAATGTGAAAGTTAGGCAGTCTCAAATTTGTTTTCTCTCGTTTCATTGGTATCCTTAAAGAAGTTCCTCAATTTCCTTTCTTATAAACTGTAATCGTCCTTCTGCAAGTTGGGCATAGCTTTTAAGCAGGAATAATAGAAAGTCCTTTCTCTCTTAGTTACTTTGCTTGCTGTAATGTCACTTCACACAAACCAGAAGACACCATTTTCTTGTAACGCCTGAAAGGAACAATGCATCGCTTTTTATGTAGTGAGAATCTTAATAAGTACATTCCTTTTTGTTTAGAACAGAAGTACACTTGATCTACTGGCAAAGATGCAGCACCACAGCACCATAATAGTAACTCCAGCTCTTCTTCAGTTAGCTCAGAAATAGTTGTCACAGGAGCATCACATCCCTCTGCAAAGTATCATCTCCGAGAACATTCTCTACTTGCGAAGTCCTCCATTATTTACCCTAGAAAAGATGGGGAATATCAATGGAAAACATCTAAAATTAGTAAAATTATGACAGTAATTTTTTCAGTCTGTTAATGAAAGCTTTGAAGAATTTAAAATTATTATAAAGACAGAGGATTGTTGCCACATCAAAGAGGATATTGTAAATTTAAAACAAGGGGAAAATCCCCTAACTTCATTACTGGACTGCTTTATTATTATTGTTGATGAGTGTCTACTGTTGGTAGATATTTTCTCCCAATAAAATATTTTTACATAAAACTCGTGATTTCTTGACTCATGATAAAATGATTTAAATAAACCATGCTAAACTGATAGAAACTACAAAAACTCAGGAATCGTTGTACTTCAGAACATACATTACAGAGGAACTTATGTGTGAAATTTTTAAGTAAAACGAAACTGTTAACAGTTAAATATTTTTTAAGTTGGCAGTTAATAACTTTATGTAAAGACCAGAATAGGTAATATCAGGATATGAATGAAATATTGAGTTAATTGTATATTGTCCATAAATGATTTACTGCAGTCGACATTTTTTTTTTTAATTGAGGCATTTTCAGTATTTCCTTTTATTTCTCCAGAACAGTTGTTTTTTCTATGGTGTCTATTTTGGTTCTTAATGACCTCGTAAAATTTTGAACAAAATCCAAAAGAGGGAAGTTGGAGAAAAGTAAATTAATTTGTAGGCTATGGTTTTGTCATCTGTATAAAAACAAGCAATGTAAGACAAAAGAAACCAATGTCACTTTCAAAACTACAGTATCCTCTTTCATTGACAGGGAAGCTTTCTAAAATATGGTTACAAAATCCCCTAATTTATTCTTATCATAGTATTGCAATCATTTAACCAAATGCAATACAATTTTGGAATCTGTCACAATGGTTCCTAAATTTTTACAACACAAAATTTGAAAGTTTTCTCTGAGGGTAAGGTTTCATTTTCTTAAATTTCTGGATGATTTGACGCGTAATGAACCCAGGGTATCATGGACAAACAGTAATTGGCCATTTGGTTTTGTGTACTATTATGTTAGGTTCATTAAACCACAAGAGGGCTGAATTGTTTGTCCTGAACTGACAAGTCTCTTGACACCTGATTATAATTTTTCAAATGCTGCTGCCTCTGATTTATTTGATTTGATCTTTTGATTTTATATGCTAGATATTGTAGTGGAAGAAAGAATTCAAGTATGAATACTTAAATACTCAGTTTCCAGAAAAAGCAAATAAGTACATTCTAAGATAAGTGGAGGTTACATTGTGATTAGGAAATCCGCATAACATTTGCAATGTGACTGTGTAACATACCACTACATGTAGGGTATTGCATTGAGGTTCAGTCACCAATGACATTGAGTGGATGAGTGGCTGAAAGCGTGAGATGGTAAAATCTAAATGGTGAGCTGCTTTGCTATGATGTTCCTACTATAGCTATTAAAATGACAGGAAGAGCTCTTAACATGTTTGTGGATAGGACACTTCTCTTGATGTAGGATCCTAGTTCTGTGAGAGGCTTACACCCATGGTGCTTGTGGTATATGACTTTCTGTACACCATGCTTTTGAAAGAGTGCACCTAGTGTAATAACAAGAAGACAGCCCATAATATGGCTTAGGGATACTCCTTTATTTTAGTGATAACACCAGTATTATCTTCACCTTAATAAATGCACACTGACCTTTTCTTTGAGCTGGACAACTTATATTTAGTTACAAATCTTGAATTTTCTGCCTGCACTGTGGAAGGGAGGTGGCACCTGGACTGTTTGTCCATGATAAGTTGTTGATTTGCGTAGTGGCTGTTAGGAATGGTAGGACATGTGCATCACCCTCATATTTGTACTGCTGAGGGGAGAGGAACTGTGATGGAAAGGTGGTGTTGGCTGCTTGGCACAGTGCTGGCATTGTCCTTACCAACATTTACAGTCATATTTCACATCTAGGGGAAATGTAATATTGGCAGCACTTGGAGATAAATGAATGTCTTTCAACTAGCGCCAATGTTTCCCGCTTCTGGCAGCATCAGTACAATTCTCAAGTTGTCGTGGACAAATAGTACTTCCTGCTTCACTACTTTCTCTGTGCTGGTTTGTGTGTGAGGTGCATATTGTATGATTCCATTCCCCTCTGTGTCCATGGAGAGAGAGAGAGAGAGAGAGAGAGAGAGAGAGAGAGAGAGAGAGAGAGTGAATCAATCCCATCTTGTGGATGAATCACTATTGACGGCATCACGTACTACTGCTGTTACCCAGCAGATAAATTAGGAATTTAACTCAGGACCTTGGTGCTCAATCTGGTGGTCATGAATTATAAAATATTGAATATATATTGTGGCAGTGAAGAGTGATATACACTGTAGCTTGTCAGTTGGCAAACCAGTGAATGTGCCACAAAACAAAGTCTTTAAAATGAGGGTTGCAGTGACTGATCTATAGCATAGCCCTTGGTCTTAACTTAAGTAGGAAGACTATAGTTCGAAACTTCCTTGCAGATTAAAACTGTGTGCCAGACTGAGACTTGCACTCGGGACCTTTGCCTTTCACGGGCAAGTGCTTTACCATCTGAGCTACCCAAACACGACTCACGACCTGTCCTCACAGCTTTTCTTCTGCCATTACCTTGTCTTTTACCCTCCAAAGTTCACAGAAACTCTCCTGCAGACCTTGCAGGACAAGGACTTCTGTAAGAAAGAATATTGCAGGGACATGGCTTAGCCACATCCTGGGGGATGTATACAGAACAAAATTTTCACTCTGCAACTGAATGTGCACTGATATGAAATTTCCTGACAGAATAAAACTGTGTGCCGGACTGCAGGAGATCTTCTGTGTAGTTTGGAAGGTAGGAGATGAGGTACTTGCAGAAGTAAAGCTGTGAGGATGGATCGTGAGTTGTGCTTGGTTAGCTCAGGTGTTAGAGCACTTGCCCACGAAAATCAAAGGTCCAGAGTTTGAGTCTCGGTCCTGCACACAGTTTTAATCTGCCACGAAGTTTCATATCAGTGCACACTCCGCTGCAGAGTGAAAATTTCATTCTGGAGGCTAGAGTTTGTGAGATGACAAAGGCAACAAATGTGTCATGTCATTGTATATACATTTTGTATTCATTGTGTGTCCCATGCTTAAATTGTCTTCTATGAAAACTCCTATTTTCCAACTGTGGTCCTGTATTATTAAAGTTTTAATGTGTCTGCAGGTGTTAATAACAGAAACGTTCCCATTCAAAAATCCTGTATTCCCAAGAGACCCTGTTAGTATGTTGGTCTTTGTTTTGGTAATTTTTTTATGTTGTTAGTGAAATTGTGAATTGGTCGTTTCTTGAACCTTGTCCCTATATTCATGACATTGTCAGTCAGTGTGGGCACTGTGGCATTATTTACTAACTCCAGAAGGTTGTTTGCAAACATGGTCATCAGATGGCTGTTGGAATAAGTGGACTGGAATCTCAGTTCAGAGGAGGTGAAGAGTAATAAGGTAGGAATGGATAAAAAAAAATTTATAGGCAAAACTGTTTCTTTGTACTGACTAAAGAAGAGTTATGAAAGATGTGTTCTCTCTGTCATTGCTAAATTGTCGTCGATTACTCCATTTCGTTTTAATATGCAAACCATTTGTGCCCCCTAGTTGATGGAGTTTTGAGATACTTGAAAACTATCAGCATGTTTACTCATTAGTGCTGGGCTACAGTGGCAGGTGAGTTGACTTTGCTGGCTTACAAAATGTGTTTGCTGGTGGTGGGAATAGAATAAATAGTTCTGTGTGAGTAAATGGACATTGGACTGGGAGCTGTTGCCTGGGCCTTGGCAATGGGTTTCGAAGGCAATTGCATGATGTGTGGGATTCTTTCCTCTTTTTTGAATGTCTACTGTTTAAGTGAACATGTTATTGAAACAATCAAGGTTACTGATTGAGTGTAAGGGCTTAGAGTATTTGATATGACTATGCCACAAAGAAAATGTAATGAAAAGTTGCTACAAAATTGTGTTAATGTACTGCCTGTACAATTTATTAGAGTTCTTTGAAGTGATGAATTAATTTACTTGATTCTAAAAGCTTGTGTTCAGTGAATTAATAGTATGGGAAGATAGGTCGTTTTTGTTTTGTAACTAACTTGAAGCAAAGTTCAGGAATTTTTACACACACACACACACACACACACACACACACACACTGAAAGATTGTTAATCGATCTCAGATCTTCCAGAGACCTACTGTATTATGAGAATAACAAAAGTTCAGTGGCTAGCTGTAGGATTTTGTCTGTAGAGTAGAAGAGCTGTGTCATCCAGTTTTAGGCATGTTTCTTAAATGTGACTTCAGTGAGGCCTTGTAGATATGATTTCACACAGAAAAAAAAAAAATTGGAGTAAGTGTGGGAAACAATAGTGTCATTATTTTACAGTTACTTGCATTGACATTGCGTTGCATGGCAACAAAGTTTACAAGAATAAAGGTACAGTAGGTACATGCATTGAACTGAGGAAATAGTCGCTCTAAATGGGGGAAGGGGGGCACAAGAGAATGGAAGATATTGCTGTTGTGGGTCAAAGCCTGCTTCATTATTTTCATCTAAATAAAAGCTTGTAGTGGTATGGGAGAAAGTGAAAATTCTGAAATAAAAGTGGGTTGACATCCCTGAAACAAATTTCGAACCACTGCTAATTTTGAGACATACATAACGGAATGTTCAAGAGATGAGCATTTAACTCTCATCTCGAGTTAAACTTGAAGCAAATAACAAGATGACTTGAAAGATGGTTATTGCAGAAAATATATGAGAATCTTCTGAGGAGGCAACAACCTGAAAGTAATTAGAGGAGAATGGTAACACAAAATATGATTATAAAAGAGGAGGAAGGGTCATAAATTTGTATGGTTAAACAGCAGAGGGCAAGAGCCAAATAAATGCTGGAACACCAGTTCCATTCCCCTCCTCAGTCTGAAAACATTAGGGTGGCAGCTGCAACTGCAGGAGGGCACAAACCTACATTTGAATGCTTGCACATCCATAATACACATTTCCTTGTGTTTGCCTGCCTTCACAGACGTTGCGGAACTGTGTGCTCGGTGCTGTGAAATTGACGAACAGCCAGCTTACTTGGTTTGAATGTAAAGACACTGTGTAGATGGCTCAATACTACACCACTACTGAAGCATCTGTACCAAAGACCTCAAGACAAAATAAGAGGCTTTCTTTGCTGTCCAAACTGATTCAGTTGGGTGGCAGTCTGAAGCTACAGGTCCAATCCGTTAAGAGAGCATCGTTTTGTGTTCTGAGAGTAAGGAAAAGTTGTGGCAAATTTTTTTTAAAATTCTGTTGATCATTCCACAGCAGACACAAATGTTTGGAAGTTCTTCAAAGGGAGTTCTCGTAAGAATGGAGCAAAAACTCGCCTTTGTCATATTAAATGGTGGGGTTCTTTTAATATCTTTATTTAACATAGGAAATCCAATGGCTAATTCTTTATTGCAAAGTAATATCTCATCTTGATAAAGACTCCACATTCATAATTCAGAAATAAATTGAGAAATTCCATAGAAGGGGCAGTTAGAATTTATTTTGCGCAACCAATAGGAATGTACCTATCTCTTCTCAATGTGTAACTTAAATGACACGTTGTCCTTCAGTAATGGTACATCACTGGAATGCATGTTAGGTTAGTTGCCGCCTCAGAGATCTATTTTGCTCTGTTTAACCTCATTTGATTGCAATACTTTTATATTTAGATTAATCGAGGGAGCAATGAAATTTGCTGTGCTAAAATCTGTGAAGGGTGATAACTACACGAATGTGAAATTCTGGATTGTACAATTGATATTTACCTTCCTTGTTTTGATAATCCTCACTAAGATGTAATCAGATGTGTTCTACTTGGTACTTAGTAGAACCAGAGACCTATAACCAATAATGTAATGTGTTTTTTATGCTTGGATTAGTATGACAAGAGTTTAATAATGGCTTGTTACATACTTTTTAAGACACTGTTTCCATTTACAGGGTGACAATTATTGAACATGTGAAATAAAATCATCATAACTTCTGAGCAGTTTGCATTAGGATGTTCAAACACGATTTGCTGTGGGGCACGATTGAAAGTAGTATGCGCTGTACGGTTTGGTTTAACATGAAGCCCACTTTCATTTGGGTGGGTTCGTCAGTAAGCAAAATTGATGCATTTGGGAAACTGAGAATCCACAGTTCGCAATTCAGAAGCCTCTTCATGATTAATGGGTCACATTGTGGTTTGCAATGTCCAGTCACAAAATAATTGGTGCAACATTCCTTGATGGCATGGTGACTACCAAATGGTATGTGAAGGTTTTGGAAGATGATGTTATCCCCCTTATCCAAAGTGACCCTGATTTCAACAAGATGTGGTTCATGCAAGACGGAGCCTGAACCCAATGAAGCACGAGTGTGTTTGATATTCTGGAGGAGCTCTTTGGGGACCACATTCTGGCTCTGGCATGGACTTAGATTGGCTTCCATGTTCTCCAGATCTGAACACATGTGACTCCTTTTTGTGGTGCTATATTAAAGACAAGGTTTACAGCAATAACCCCAAACCATTGCTGAGCTGAAAACAGCCATTCAGGAGGTCATCAACGGCATTGATATTCCGACACTTCAGCGAGTCCTGCAGAACTTCACTATTTGTCTGCGCCACATACCAATGGCCTTCCTGTTGTGGTAACACTGGTTTCTGTTAGATCACTGAAGTTAAGCGCTGTCAGGCTGGGCTAGCACTTGGATGGGTGACTATCCAGTCTGCCAAGTGCTGCTGGCAAGTGGGGTGCACTCAGCCCTTGTGAGGCAAACTGAGGAGCTACTTGATTGGGAAGTTGCGGCTCTGGTCTCGTAAACTGACATATGGCCAGGAGTGCGATGTGCAGATCACATGCCCCTTCGTATATGCATCCAGGGACACTTGTGGGCTGAGGATGACATGGCGACCAGTTGGTATCATTGGGCCTTCCAAGGTCTGTTCGGACGGAGTTTAGAGTTTAAGTCTGCTCCATGTCATTGCCAATGATGGCAGGCACATTGAACATGTCATAACCTAAATCTGAATATCTGTTTGACATTTACATTTTGAAAAAAAAAGTGTGTGCATGTCATAGTTTGTAAATAAGTTAAGTTTTTTCATATAGTTTAATAATTTTCACCTTGTATTTTTGTACTAGCTGATGTTGATCCACTGCTTGATCAGTGTTTTTCAGTTCCATCTGCACTTCTAGGGTTGTATGTTGTATGGGGATCAGACAGTGGGAACTGTTCACCAAATATTCTTTTTTTTTGTGTGCAAATATAAAAGCAACATTGGATTCTCACACATTATCGGTAATTAGTTGAAAACTGTAATTCTATACATTTTTACACACTTCGCACTTTGAGTTGTTCTCCTTCTGAAGCAAATTGCCTTTCTTCTTTTGTTTCATTTCTACATGCTGCCTCATTTCTTCGTTCTTTCACTCAAGTGTGTGCAAATATATTCTCCTTAAGTTTGGGTATTGAACAATGAAAATCAATAAGACTGAGACCAATAGAACATTGACTCATATGCATACCAGCTGCCAAAATGCCTGAAACCTATTCTCAGTAATTATATAAGGAAGTCTGAACGCCACAATTGTAACGCAACTCACTTTGTTCACTGCCTCAGTCAATTGTAACTGAGGAATATCAATATTATTGTCAGTTTCTATTTCTTGCGTCAACTTATTTCCTGTTTGACAAAAAATGTTATGAACAAATCAAAAGCAGAATGGTTACTATATGTGTTCTCTAACATTCATGTTGGGGAGCAAATAAGATTTAATTCTGACATAGCAGGAATGTGTTTGTTGCATGCTCAGTTTAAGAACAGTTATAAAACTGTTGCTCAGCACTCGCATTTCTTTTCTAGCTAAAACTCTTCTTATGTTGCTTTCAGATGGAATAGGTGTTGAAAGAAGTAACATCTAAAGAAACACAGATGCGTATAAAGCACAAAAACCAAAAGAGTCCGATTTCAGACAGCGCATCCCCCCCCCTTACGCACGCGCGACCTGTGTTGTCTGTGAGTGCAAATGTTAGACTGAATTTTTCATTTTTTTTTGTGTATTGCTGTTTAGCCATTTGAAGCAACTATCAGTACAGATTTGTTGAAAAACTGAAGATCTAGCAAGAAAGAAAAAATACCCTTTTGATCTTTTTTTGTGTTGAAAAGTATGATGTTGGGCATTATGTGAAAGAAAAAATTAAGGTGGTGATTCTGATAACCATTAGAAAAGATTTTTATTACAGATTTGTAACCATCTGTGTGCATAAATTCGGGCCTTTTAATAATTTGTCACAATCGATCCATTTATCTGGCCAGCGACACCAAATTAAATAAATTTCATTCATAAATAAAAGTTTATAAGGGTTACAAACCTATAAGCTGCCTAGTTTCTCGATGCTCTTTTGTGACAACTCACTTTTTAAAATGGCATCCTAACCATAGTCTTGAGCAAAAAATTCTGGAAAAGCTTTTTTAACCTTCCTGTACTGTGTATTTCTTTATGCCAGATTTTCAGTTCACAAACATCTGTGTATCGAGGGCAACAAGAGTTCTTTGTTTTAGGTGATTTAAAAATAAAAGGAGTCGTATTTTCTCAAATTCTGCCATAAAGCTCTTTTATCCTCTTCATTAATAAACTGACCTATCCATGTACTCTGCAGCAGACCTCTATAGCACGTCATTCTGAAAGTTTCTTTTCTCTCCTCTTTCATACAATTTGTTGTTCACATTTCGCTTTGATATAATGCTGCACTCCAGACAAAAACTTTTAGTATAGACTTTCAAACACTTAAAATTTGTATAAAATGTTAAAATATTTCTCTCCTCCAGAAACATTTTTCTTGCTATTGATGGTCTGCATATTACATCCTCTTTATGCCATACTGCAATAGAAAATTTATATCTGGGTAGTGACCTTCAAATACTGTAAATTTGAAGAAATTCGAAGAGGACACCTGTAATATCCCCTTGTCAATTAGACATTTCTTAAAAACATGCAGTGTCTTAAAAATCAGATTTTCAGTTGCATAACATTTCCTCTAATGTTATGAAGTCTGATCATAATTTGTCATGAAATGCGGTTAAAGTGGAAGATACCACAGAAGTGTAGGATAGTAGGAACAACTGGATGCAGAAAGTTTCCAAGAAAACATGTCATCAAGCCATCTACTAACCATCTCACTTTTCGATGAAACTTGATTTACTACTTCTCCCTAGAGAGATTAATAGCCCTACCAAATTTTACCATTTTATGTCTCTGTTTCTATTTTATGGCACTTAAAAGATGGGAAGTCTCGTTTTTTTTTTTTTTTTTTTTTTTTTTTTTTTTTTTTTTTTTTTTTTTTTTTTTTTTTTAACATTGTGATGCATGAAAAGGAGGACAGGTCTGATGCCAACAACTACCACCAAATCTTACTTCTGACAGCTTTGTTCAAAATTCTTGAAAAAGCAATGTATTCATAAGTAGCTTCACATATTTGTATAAATGAATAACTATCAAAATGTCAGTTTAGTTTTCAGAAAGTCTTTTCGATAGGAAATGCTATATGTGCTTTCACTGATCAAATATTAAATGCTCCGAATAACCCAACATCACTCACTGGGATTTTTTTGTGATCTCTCAAAGGCTTTTGAGTATGTGAATCATGAAATTCTTCTAGATAAGTTTAAGTATTGTGGTACGAGTGGAACAGTGCACAAATAGTTTAATTTGTATTTAACTGGAAAGAGTACAGAGACTGAAATAAACAGTTCACATAATGTGCAAAAATCAGCAGATTTCTTAAACTGGAGAGGTAGTGAGAATGGGGTCCTGCAAGGTATAATCTTGGTTCCCTTATTGTTCTTAATGTATTTTAATGACTTGGCACTCTGTATTCATGAAGATGTGATGCTACAGTAATTCTTGTTTGTTGGTGGTACAAGTATAGGAATCACACCCAGTAAAAAAGAATTAGCTGATGAAATTGTTAATAATGTCTTTGAGAAAATTATTAAGTTGTTCTTTGCAAGTGAGCTCTCACTGCATTTTGTTAAATCAATTTTTAGTTCTGAATTAGTAAATCTTGAATTATGGCATGCAAAGAAACTATTTGTTAAACTGACATGTTCCAGATCATTACACAGTGCTGTATTCAGGATCTATGGAACAAGTATTAATCTAATCAAATCAAATGCTCTTATTTATTTATCATCCATAAAGTGTAAAATTTGAACATTATGAACTTTATTCTAAGGATTATATAAGTAATGTCCCATACCTTTAACATTGGATGATGAGTTTGTACTTAGACTTTGGGTAATGTTAGTTAACCTAGACATCATGCAACATGTTGTTGTAAATAAGCTTGTTTGTACATTACATCTTATAAAAAGAGAAAAATTTTCAAAATATATAGTTCACAGGCTCAGTTAGGCGTAATTCTTCCAGTATTTTTTTCTGGCCGCAGTGATCACAGAGATTTGCTGTTTTACTGGATTCCTGATATTCACGGTAACTCGTGAAATGGTCGTACAGGAAAATTCCAACTTCATCACTACCTCAGAGATGCTGTGTCCGATTGCTTGTGCGCTGACTGTAACACCACAGTCAAACTCTCTTAAATCTTGATAACCTGCCATTGTAGCAGCAGTAACCGATCTAACAACGGCGCCAGGCACTTGTTGTCTTATATAGGCATTGCCGACTGCAGCACCGTATTCTGTCTGTTTACATATCTCTGTATTTGAATATGCATGCACATACTAATTTCTTTGTCACTTTGGTGTACATGCAGTATATATTTTGCAGATGGAAAAATATAATAATTTATTGCACCTTTAATTTCAAGTATTTATGGACATAATAAAATTAGCTCACATATGACATACATAAGATTTTTTAAAAAAGTTTTTATTTACCTTATGTCATTTGTGCTAAAGAATTGTTAAAACACCTCTAGAACATTTTTGGAAAAAGTTTTTGGTATAAAGAGTGGCATATAATGGAATTCTGTATGAAAATTTGTCTTAAGTATTGTTGCAAAAATGTTTTTAAAATTGTGATGATCTGGACACTGGCCATATTCTCTTACATGATGGTATGTTTGACATTAGTCATCTAGTATAAATATCAACAATGCAAGAAAGAGATAGATTGCTACTTACTTTAAAGATGTCACGTTAAGTTACAGACAGGCACAATTAAGACACTTAAACTTTTGGCCACAGCCTTTGTCAGAGAAGGAAACACACACATTGATTCACACAAGCAAGCACACTTCATGCACACATGACTGCCATCTCCGACAGCTCAGACTGGCATTCTGTTCTGAGTTGCTGGAGGTGGCGGTCATGTATAGGTGAGGTGTGTTTGTTTGTGTGAATGAATGTGTGCGTGTTTCTTTTTCTGATGATGAAGGCTATGGCCAAAAGGTTATTTGTAGGTGTCTTTGAATTGTCCCTGCTTGCAACTTAATGTGTCATCTTTATGGTAAGTAGATATCTGTCTGTCCCATACACTGTTGGTATCCAACTTCACGTGAATGTATTTGTAAGAATGAGCTGGTAATGCTAGATCATATGCTTAGTTTAATTGCAATTGCAATCCCATGTTGTGTAATAATTGTACATTGGTTTTATTAAGCATTGGAAGAGTGATCACCAAGATATCAGGTGATCAGATGGCACATAGGTGTCAAGTGACAAGATTTCACCTAGACCTTGAGCACCCTGTTGGTGTCGTCAATAAGCTCATGTAAACATAATAATGGATAGTAAAAGCACAAACAATAACTCTGCTGTTGGTATATGTACTTTGAATTTTTTCTTGATGAAATACGCAGTTGTATTGAGCTATTCCTGGATGTATTAAAACAACCTACATAAGACATGATTAGACGTGTATAGAGAGCTTTTAAGTGGTTGTAGGTTGTCATCTTGTTTGTGAATTTATATAAAGAAAAAATTGATAAAGAAATTTTAAGAATTTGTATAATTCTTTTAAAAAATAGTTGAAAATGATATAAAAAGTTTTGTGTAAGTTATGTTTTATGAATGAGACTTGATTTTACTGGCAGATTTTTGAAACGGGAGAATAGTGACTTGGCTTATACATTATGGTAATAACATAGGCATATGTAATTATATGTAATAGTAGATCTATGCCTTAATGTTATATGTGAGATGATGATACTGATTTGTACTACAACTGTGCCATCTGATGTACTTATGTATCACTAAGAATGTTTACACCTGGATCTGCCAGTTTTAAAGTGGTGATGAGTGTGAGCACTTGTAATCAGTGCAGTATCATGTGTACATAGGTGTTATTTTAAAATTGAAGTGTCGACTTTTTGTATAGCTCATGATACCTGTTGCGCCACTTACTGTACAGAAAGAGAAGGTTGTATATTGATGTAAGCTTAGGTATGTTGTTATTCCATGTATTGTAAATCTTGGATATAATTGCGTGTGCTGTTACGGTAGTTGCTGTATCCTAGCATTTTTGGTCCCATTTCTTGTAGATCCGAAGATGGCAACAGAGAAGCTGAAACTAGTAACGTATACAGATAAATGATTTTATTGACCTTAGCAGTTGAAAATTTATTCAGTGTTCATCATACCTGTAGGTAAAATGACCAAGACAGGAATAAAATACATACCTATATGTTAGAATATTATTTTACAAAAAAAATGCAGTACATTGAATATCAACTACAGGGAGTGGGATAGACCCTTTTTTTTTAAAATAATTATCAAAGCATGGGCTATTATTACTGAAGAAAATAAAATTAATGAAAGATTTGCTCCTTTGTTGTTTTTTGTTTTGTAACAGTTTTTTTTTTCTTGAGTCCCCCCCCCCCCTTCCCGTTGACTCGCTGCTCTTTGACGGGTTCGTGCTTGGCTACCAAAGGGCCCCAGCCTTTGCAGCATCTTTTCCCTCCTGCGCTGTGCATGCCTATCCTCTTGCTATTCTTTTTCCCCTCCCTTGGGTAATATGTCTGGGGTGTTTTGGGAATGTTCCCAACTGTTCTTAGCTTACATACAAAGCCTTACCACTGTTTTCCATTCCTTTTTCCTTTCTTCATTCACCTTCACCTATCCTCCTCCACTTCGACGTTTGAGGCTCCTCTTTTTTCTTCTTCCTCCCTGTGTGCTCTTCAAGGCCGGCCCTGTTGTCTACTCATGACAGGTGACTGGGTTACGTATAATTCCCAGCCCCGGGCCAACAGGTAGGGTTCGAACGTACCCCTTGGTTCAGGTCAGGCCCAGGGAGGGGTGATAGCTTGAACTGCTACCTTCTCAAATTGACGATTCGTCCCTCTGTCAGGTGTGACCTGAGATGTCAACAATCACTTAAGGCGGGTGCGCCCCCCTAGTGAAGCGGGCCCCCAGTTCGAAGGAGCGTGCCATTTGGGATGCTGGCAATCATGGGATATTTCCTTGCAATAGCCAATCATCATCTTTGCAGTCCATGTGTACTAAATGTAAATAAAATGAAGTTCCTGATTTAAAGACACACCCAGCTGCACCACAGTTTCTCATAATTTCATGAGCTGTAGACAGTCAGCTCGTAGCAACAGTAAATCTGTTTATTATTCATAAAGGTGTTGATGCAATTGCAGGGCCTGTGAAATCCTGCTCTCATTTATGGAATGGCACTTTTCTTCTGGAGACTACTTCTGGTTCTTAAGCACAGCAAGTGCTTGCAGCTTCACTTCTCCTTGGCTATCCCGTTCGTGTCGAGGCCCATAGAACTCTTGAATTCTTCATGTGGTGTTATTTACACTGCTCGACGGTCTGAGCGAGGCTGAAATCTAATCTTACCTCTGTGATCAGGGTGTCATTGCCATCCATCGGGTGATGGAAACGGTAGATGCTTTCTTAGGGCCCACATGTGCTATTTTTCTCACCTTTGATAGAGGGATGCTTACATTCAAGATCAAAGCAGGCTATGAAGTTATCACAGTCTGACTATACATTGCGAACCTGATATGCTGCTACCAGTGTCATTGTTTCAACCACACTCTAATGTCTTGTCGACACCCAGACAAATGAGTAGCTTGTGGTAGGGGTGCGCATAAGGGTGATTGCCCACCTCCTTCTCTCTTCTGTATCAATTGCAATTGTGCCCAATCCGTCTCCTCTTGAGATTGTACTGTGATTTTGATGAACGGGCTGTCCAGGAGACCTGAGCAAAGGAAAAAGTCGCTCGCAAGTTATTGGCTAGTCGCAAGCCCTGCGTTCTACCATCTGACACTTACAGTACTGTTCTTGTGACATCTTGCTCCTTGAAGGACATAGCCACACAGACATGTGACCTCAAATTCAGCTCTGAGGTTGTGAAATTGTCCACTGTCATGGTAGCATTGCCATCCCCCCATCCAGCTGTGCAGCAAGCCACCAAAAGTCTCACAACTGGCAGGCCGGAATGGACAGAAGTTATATTCTTGTGAAGACTTCCTATGTCCCTCCAGCCAACCAACACTTGAGTCTTCCTCTGCTAACTGGGAAGGCTCGAAGAAGTCCAACAAAGGTAAACTGTCTTCCCCTTCGCCTACTCGAAGATCCTCTTCGACGATGTCGCCACTGTACCGCCGGTGCGTACCACCAACATTTTTTCTGTGTTGGACCCTGCAGGCCAACAACAGAAGAAAGCTGATGCTTGCGTTCACCTCATGGAGCAGGGTCCTCCTGCCTCTATGGCCTGTAGCAGAGAGTTTGCAGGCTGGCACTCGGCATCTGCCGAGGTGACACCCCTTCATTTTTTTTTTCATCATGACTCCCTTCCAATGGAACGTTCACAGCCTTTGATCCAAAAAAACAAACAAACAGAAAAGCAGATTTATGGCTTCTTTTAGAAACGCATTTCATACTTGTACTCCACATTCAGGAAACAAAATTGAGTCCTCCGACCGCTTTGAGCTTTCGTGTTTTTACCCAATCCGTTTTGACATTCTCCCCCCCTCCCCCCCAAGGTCAATATTCCATCTCATGGGGGAATCTAGCTTCTCATAGGGGATGACGTTCATAGTCAACCCATCTTCCTGACTACCTGTCTTCAAGCTGTTGCTGTTTGCCTTTTCCTTCCTCACTTGACCTTTTCCATTTGTACTATTTACATCCCTCTGTCATTCGATGTCACCAGGGCTGATTTCCTCCAGCTTATTGGGCAGCTGCCTCACCCATTTCTGTTGCTCGGTGACTGCAATCCACATTATCCCCTTTGGGGTTCTCCCAGAACATGTCAGAGTGGTGCCCTCTTGGCTGACCTACTTAATCAACTTAATCTCTTCTGCCTTAAGAGGAGTTAGAATGGACTTTTTTCAGATTTTTATCTCATTATAAAAATTTGCAATTTTCCGAATAAAATGATTGTATGTATATTACTTATAAACTCACATGGATGTATTTTATTTTATTTTTTAAATGTAATCTACACTGGTTGAAAATGTTAAAATTTTTCTGTACATTACTTCAAGATCTAATAAAATTGGTAATTTTTTATATAGAAGGCTGTGAATCGCTGTGTTATAAAGATTAAATTATGTGCTTGTATTGGTAACACTGTCAAAAACAGTTTCGTATCGTGTCATAGTATAAACATGCGTTGTATGTCGAAGTGCTAACGTTTTTTTGAGGGAAAGTGACAAGTAGATTAGTAAATCTCTCAAAAAGTAAAGTATGACACCAAAACTAAGTGTTTTTTGAAATGTGGGTTTCATAGTAATAGGTTTTCAAATAAAGGGAAACATTGTGATCAGCATGTGGCGTGTGAAGTTACAGACAATGAAATACAGGCAAACTCATCAGTATCTAGAGAAATACCAATTAGTGCTTCGAAGATTAAAATAAAACATTGTGATACACAGTTTTCTCAAAATGAAAGTGATGTAAATGGTAGGTATGGTTATATTCTGATAGATTTACACACTCTAACAAGGATGTTAAGTGAATGTGTGTGTTGTAAAATGTGTGGATGGCCAGTTAGTTTACATGAAGACAGTGAGGTTTCAAATGGACTATCCAGGAAACATCATTAATTGCACCAGTTGTAAATAAACTCAATCATTTTGGAATTCTGATAAGTGTAAAGATAGTTATTCTGTAGTAAATGTTTGGTGATTTTATGGATTAAGAGCTATTGGCAAAGGACACACTGCAGCAGAAACAATGTGTGCCATGATGAATATCCCACGCCCACCTTGTAAAATTGACAAGTATGCAGGATTTATTGGAGCTGCTGTGAAATCTGTTGCTTGCAAGTAAATGAAGGGTGCTGCAAACAAAGCTGTTAAAATAAATGATGGTATGACTCACAGTTCTAAGAATTCTGTTGCTACAGTGACCAATGTGGTTACTGGAAAGGTAATAAATTTTCAGATTTTTACCAAACATTGTTATAAGTGTAAATCAGAGAATGTGGCAGAAAATATGAAGAAACAAGTGGTGGAATGGAGGCCTCGGCAGCTATTGATATTTTTAGTCAATCTGTGAACAAAAGGGGAGTGTGTTACACTGAGTTCTTAGGTGGTGGAGACTCAAAAGCATATAACAGTGTTGTAGCGACTCAACCTTATGGCGAGAAGATTATCACAAAACTGTAATGTGTGGGTGATGTCCAGAAGACGATAGGCATCAGGTAGAGGAAGTTGAAACCAAGTTTGAGAGACAAGAAACTTTGATGGTAAAACCATAAGAGGCAGACTGACAGACAAAATGATTGATGGACTGCAGCAGTGTTATGGGATGGCCATTAGAAATAATACTGAGGATTTGTTGAAAATGAAGTAGGCAGTATGGGCTAACTTCTTCCACAGACTGTCAACGGATGAAAACCCAGTACACCACCTTTGCCCTCCTGAACCCGATTCATGGTGCAATTACCGCAATGCCCAGTACCCAAACAGTTCGTACAGCCATAAACATTCCATCCCAGCAGCTGTCATGGATATCATAAAACCTATTTACAGAGACCTGGCAAATCCTGAGTTACGGAAGAAGTGTCTGCATGGTCAAACACAAAATCCCAATGAGTCGTTTGATAATCTTATATGGGCTTGCTTACCAAAAAATGTTTTTGTTGGAATGAAGACACTAAAGTTGGAGGGGGGGGGGGGGGGAGAGATCAGTGATGCTGTTATTGCTTATAATGATGGCAACATTGGTAGGGTGAAAGTGCTACAGCATATGGGAATTAATCCCGGAGCAAACTGCATCAGAGAACTTGAATGGATCGACAAGGTTCGCATTGATAAAGCAGAGCATGCAGCATAGTTGGGCACTGAGGAGACCAGAAAGAAGAAAGGAAGAAAAAGCTTAGAAAAAGATCAAATCAAGACGATATACAGTATGGCACAGGGTGCTTCTGAGTAACTAAAAATAAAAAATAAAAAAAAATTAAGCATGTTTTAAGTGAGTTACAGTCTTTTGAAACTTTAGAAGCAGTTCCTGAAAATTTACATTTTCTGTTGCATTCTTCTCTAAACCTCAGAAACCATTTCGAGTAGAGTATTCAAATTTTAAGGGAGTAATAACGTATATATCTTGAGTCTACTGAACTACAAGAAGAACATAATGTTACGTATAATTAAAATTATGTAGGATAACGTACAAAAAAAGTACACAAAATTTTAACCATGTAATTAAAAAATTGTATTTCCGAAAGCACTGGCTGAAATGCAGTTATTGTTGTTCAGTAGATTCAGAACACATAGTTCAATATCCTGTGAAAGTTTCATGTCAATGGCTACAGTGGTTCCTGGAATACAGGGAAGCCAAGTCACTAAATTTAACATTGTCGGGATAGGGCGTTCCAACTCCCCTTAACAGAGGAGCACCCACGTTCCTTTCAGACTCCTTGTACACCTGTTACCATTTGGATTTATCCTTCTGCATTGCCCAGCTTGCCCATCGTCTTGAGTGGTCCATTCTTTTTGCCACATACTCGAGCGATCATTTCTCGTGTGCTATCCATTTGCTGACTCCTACCCCAACTGTGTGCACACCCAAGTAGCAGCTTACTAAGGTTTTCCTCCTCCCTACCAAGCTTTGACGAACAAGATTCCCCAAACGTTATCCTTACCGCTGCAGAGCGTTCCATTCCTTGCACTTCCTCTTTACCATTCCATACCCTGGTCCCTTGGTGGACTGAGGTGTGCCGTGGTGCAATCTGCGTTCTTTAGGATAGCAAAAACGCTAGCTGGATTTCATTCACTAGTTCTTTTAACAGTTCCATTCCCTCTTGTGTCATGTGGGCCAACCTCTAACGCCTCTGGTACCAAGATCAATTCCCCAATTTCCGGCCTGACAGTAGCAGACAATGTTATTGTGGACCCTATTGCTATCTCCAACTCCTTCGGCTGCCATTTTGAGGAAATTTCGAACTTTTCCCACTATCACCCTCCCTTCTTCCATCTGAAATGAGTGGAGCGGCTCGGGCGATACCCTTCGCTTTTCAGAATCATGAGTGCTTCAATGCCGCCTTTACTGTGAGGGGGCTAGATCATGCTCTTAGTTCATCCCGATGCTCTGCCCCAGGGTCAATTGCTGTCCACATTCAGATGTTGCAGCACTTTTTCCTTGCTGGCAAGCCCTTTCTGCTTAGTATGTACAACTGCATCTGGTCAGATGGCATGTTTCCCAGATGCAGGCGTTAAGCAACTGTAATATTGGTACCTAAGCCTGGTAAGGATAAACACCTTTGTGTGTACCACCCCGTTTCTCTCTCCAGGCGTGTTTTCCAGGTGACGGAACATATGATTCATGCCTGTCTGGTATTGTGGCAGGTCTCACAATTTGTTAACCACCACACAGTGTGGATACCAAGCACACCATTCTGCTGTTGACCATCTCGTCACTTTGTCCACCCATGTCTTGAATGGTTTTCTGTGGAAATCCCAGACTGTGGTTTGGGGAGAAAGCCTGCGACGCCTGCTGGAGGACTGGTATCCTCTGTACTCTTTTACAGGTGGGGCTTCTGGGCTGCCTGCCCTGTTTCCTTGAGGAATTTTTAAAACACCGAGTTTTCAAGGTATGTGTAGGTTCTGCCTTGTCGGACACCTTTAACCAGGAAAATGGTGTGCCTCAGGATTCTGTCCTGGATGTCCATTAACCCTATAATGGCCAGTCTCATGCAGAGCAGCTCCAGCTGCCTTTTTCTTGATGATTTTTCCATCTATTGCAGTTCTCCGCGGACCTGTCTCATTGAGTGGCGTCTTCAATGGTGTTTTGATCGTCTTTACTCATGGAGCATTGACAATGGCTGTAGTTTTTCCTCTGACAAAACCGTTTGTTTGAATTTTTGGCGGTGTAATTAGTTTCTCCCACCATCTTTACATTCTGCCCAGTTTTGGTCAGGTGAATACAGGGTTATAATACAAAGTCAAATAGAGGTAATGCAGGAGTAGGTTTAATAATAAATAAAAAATATGAGTACGGGTAAGCTACTACAAATAGTATAGTGAACGCATTATTGTGGCCAAGATAGACACGAAGCCCACGCCTACTACAGTAGTACAAGTTTATATGCCAACTAGCTCTGCAGATGACGAAGAAATGTATGACAAAATAAAAGAAATTATTGAGATAGTGAAGGGGGGCGAAAATTTAATAGTCATGGGTGACTGGAATTTAGTAGTAGGAAAAGGGAGAGAAGGAAACGTAGTAGGTGAATATGGACGGGGGCAAAGAAATGAAAGAGGAAGCCGCCTGGTAGAATTATGCACAGAGCATAACTTAATCATAGCTAACACTTGGTTCAAGAATCATAAAAGAAGGTTGTATACATGGAAGAAGCCTGGAGATACTGACAGATTTCAGATAGATTATATAATGGTAAGACAGAGATTTAGGAACCAGGTTTTAAATTGTAAGACATTTCCAGGGGCAGATGTAGACTCTGATCACAATCTATTGGTTATGAACTGTAGATTAAAACTGAAGAAACTGCAAAAATGTGGGAATTTAAGGAGATAGGACCTGGATAAACTGACTAAACCAGAGGTTGTACAGAGTTTCAGGGAGAGCGTAAGGGAACAATTGACAGGAATGGGGGAAAGAAATACAGTAGAAGAAGAATGGGTAGCTTTGAGAGATGAAGTAGTGAAGGCAGCAGAGGATCGAGTAGGTACAAAGACGAGGGCTGCTAGAAATCCTTGGGTAACAGAAGAAATGTTGAATTTAATTGATGAAAGGAGAAATTATAAAAATGCAGTAAATGAAGCAGGCAAAAAGGAATACAAACGTCTCAAAAATGAGATCGACAGGAAGTGCAAAATGGCTAAGCAGGGATGGCTAGAGGACAAATGTAAGGATGTAGAGGCTTATCTCACTAGGGGTAAGATAGATACTGCCTACAGGAAAATTAGAGAGACCTTTGGAGAAAAGAGAACCACTTGTATGAATATCAAGAGCTCAGATGGAAACCCAGTTCTAAGCAAAGAGGGGAAAGCAGAAAGGTGGAAGGAATATATAGAGGGTCCATACAAGGGCTATGTACTTGAGGACAATATTATGGAAATCGAAGAGCATGTAGATGAAGATGAAATGGGAGATACGATACTGCGTGAAGAGTTTGACAGAGCACTGAAAGACCTGAGTCGAAACAAGGCCCCCGGAGTAGACTACATTCCATTGGAACTACTGACGGCCTTGGGAGAGCCAGTCCTGACAAAAAAATCTACCATCTGGTGAGCAAGATGTATGAGACAGGCGAAATAGCCTCAGACTTCAAGAATTATATAATAATTCCAACCCCAAAGAAAGCAGGTGTTGACAGGCGTGAAAATTAGTGAACTGTCAGTTTAATAAGTCACGGCTGCAAAATACTAATGCGAATTCTTTACAGACAAATGGAAAAATTGGTAGAAGCCGACCTAGTGCAAGATCAGTTTGGATTCCGTAGAAATATTGGAACACGCGAGGCAATACTGACCCTACGACTTATCTTAGAAGCTAGATTAAGGAAAGGCAAACCTATGTTTCTAGGTTTTGTAGACTTAGAGAAAGCTTTTGCCAATGTAAATGGCAGGGGTAAAATACAGGGAGCGAAAGGCTATTTACAATTTGTACAGAAACCAGATGGCAGTCACAAGAGTCGAGGGGCATGAAAGGGAAGCTGTGGTTGGGAAAGGAGTGAGACAGGGTTGTAGCCTTTCCCCGATGCTATTCAATCTGTATATTGAGCAAGCAGTGAAGGAAACAAAAGAATAATTCATAGTAGGTATTAAAATCCATGGAGAAAAAATAAAAACTTTGAGGTTCACCATTGATATTGTAATTCTGACAGAGACAGCAAAGGACTTGGAAGAGCAGTTGAATGGAATCGGTAGTGTCTTGGAAGGAGGATATAAGATGAACATCAACAAAAGCAAAACGAGGATAATGGAATGTAGTTGAATTAAGTCAGGTGATGCTGAGGGAATTAGATTAGGAAATGAGTCACTTAAAGTAGTAAAGGAGTTTTGCTATTTGGGGAGCAGAATAACTGATGATGGTCGAAGTAGAGAGGATATAAAACGTAGACTGGCAATGGGAAGGGAAGTGTTACTGAAGAAGAGAAATTTGTTAACATCGAGTATAGAGTTAAGTGTCAGGAAGCCGTTTCTGAAAGTATTTGTATGGAGTGTTGCCATGTATGGAAGTGAAACATGTACGATAAATAGTTTAGACAAGAAGAGAATAGAAGCTTTCGATATGTGGTGCTACAGAAGAATGCTGAAGATTAGATGGGTAGATCACATAACTAATGAGGAGGTGTTGAATAGGTTTGGGGAGAAGAGAAGTTTGTGGCACAACTTGACTAGAAGAAGGGATCGGTTGGTAGGACATGTTCTGAGGCAACAAGGGATCACCAATTTAGTATTGGAGGGCAGCGTGGTGGGTAAAAATCGTAGAGGGAGACAGAGATGAATACACCAAGCAGATTCAGAAGGATGTAGGTTGCAGTAGGTACTGGGAGATGAAGAAGCTTGCACAGGATAGAGTAGCATGGAGAGGTGCATCAAACCAGTCTCAAGACTGAAGACCGCAACAACAGCTACTTTACATCCTGAGCCTGTTGCTCTTCCATTTGTTGAAACTACGAAATTCCTGGGGCTTCTGCTCAGTAGGAAACTCCCGCAGTTCTCACAAGTGTCTTACCCTTGCAGTTCGCTGTACGCATTTCCTCAGTGTCTTACATGACCTCAATGGTTCTTACTGGGGTGCAGATCGAACTGCCTTCTTCCATTTTGACCGGTCCAATGTCCGTTCAAAACTTGACTATGGGTGTTTTGTTTACCTATCTACATGTCCATTCCTTTTACAGCATCTCAACACTATCCACCATTGTGGCATCCGTTTGGCCTCTGGCGCCTTACACTAACCCAGCTGTGAATTTGTGTACAGAAGGTGCTGAAATACCTCCGTCCTACCTCTGTGACCTTCTCCTCAGCAGTTTGCTTGCCGTTTGGTTGCCGTGCATGGTGAACCATACTATGCCCCCTACTTTGATGACTCCTTTAGTCGCCAGTATGGGGCGCGTTCCTCTTCTCTGTTACCTCCTGGAGTTCGCTTTTGGCTCTTTGATCTGGTGATTAACTTCACACTCCCTGCAACTTTCCCGGTGGGTGTGAACCCTTCACCACCTTGGCTTTGTGTGGTGGCCCGTGTTCACCTTGGGCATAATTCACTGCCTAAGGACACTACTTGAGCCTCGCTGTATTGTCCTTGTTTTCAAGACTTTTGCATGGAACCTTGTGATAATACCTCTGTGTTCACTGATGGCTCTCGGACTGACTGTGGTGTCGGGTTTGCCTCCGTCATTGATGCCAACGTTTTTCATTTTCAGCCTTTGGCACACAGCTCAGAATTTACAGCAGAGCTCTTCACCCTGTATCAGGCTAGGGAGTACATCCGGCAACACAGGCTTTTCAGTTGCGTCATCTGCTCAGTCTCTCTCAGTGCCATTCAAAGCCTCTGTACGCTGTACGCTGTCCATACCTAGTGTAACGGATCCAGGAAAATTGTCACGTGCTCACGCTTGATGAGCCACAGTGATGTTCCTGGTCATGTCGATCTCAAAGGAAAGGGGCTGCTGCCAAGGCTGCAGTCCTTGTATCTCAGTCCACTAGTTCTTATATTCCTTTTGATGATCTCTGTTTTGCCATGTGTCAGGAGGTTGCGTCACTTTGACATCACCACTGATCCTCCCTTCATGGGAATAAGTTCCCGATTATTAAGCCTCTCCCAGCAACTTGGAGAACCTCCTCTTGGCCCTCCTGCTGTGAGGAGGTCATTTTAATTAGATTGCGTATTGGGCACTGCCTTTTTAGCCATGGTTCCCCCACCACTTTGTGCACATTGTGCCCAACTTTTAACTGTCCGCCATTTCCTGACAGAATATCCTTTATATATAATATTTTAAGACTGTGTATGTTCCCGTTTGGGTTTGCCGTCTGAGTTATTGGCTGTTTTAGTAAATGATAAGCGAGCTGTCAGTCACGTTTACTTCTTATAGCAATGTGGCGAAGAGAATTTAATTTTTAGTTCTGGGCCACTTTTTCTCTGTGGTGTATTTTATAGACCTTTCTCCATGTCCCTGTTTTTAGCTGTTTTGTCTTCCATCAGTTGGGATTAACGTATAGTCATTTTTAACTCCTGTCTTTGTCATCGTGTTTTACAGTTTTGAGATGGGCGCATATGCCCCTAGTTGTTTTTGTGTCCTAAAATAAAACAAACAAACTGAAGGATGCACAAAATGTATAGTAACATCATGTCCTGTTCAATGATTATCCCAAAGTACCACATATAAGCATCTCTACAAGGTGGGATCAAAATATCTTCCATCATACAGGATGCTAATTTATTCCTTAAATTGTATTTGAAGGTGGGCCCCATATCACTACTAATCTCCATTGCTTCCAAGTTCCCTAAATAATCTAATGGCTTAAAATTATGGAGACTTATAGTCCCTGGAAATGTTTGAAATTCTTCAGAGCATTCTGCAAGGTCAGGCTGTGCCTGACTAACCAACCTCGTAAGAAATAAAATAATGCTTAACTATGATGCCATTAACATTACCAAACTGCAACAAATCTGATCCAGGTAGTTTTTCAATTCCTGTGGATCTTCGTAAAATCCTCCTGTCGTGGTAATCTAATTGTCCCTTGTATGTCATCACACTTAGTTTTTAGTGCCCAAAGAATGACCATCCAGCTTTAATATTAAAATCAGTTTAGGTTTATAGAATTATTTTTTTGCCCTGCACAATCATCACTACCATGGTGGAATTTTTTAACATTTAATTAAATCAGTCACAGTTTCATGTCATCAGATGTAAAACTGTATGGTGTTCTTGGAAAAACCGAATTAACTTCAGCTTTTTTAAAAAAATACTGGTGGTTGAGACTGTTTCCTTCATAAGTTCTATCATATAAATTTTTAATTAGGTTAAAAGTATATTACTCAAGAGCCTTAATATTTCAATGGTTTATTTTAGGGTCTGAAAAGAAAAAATTAAAAACTGTTATTTGTTAAAAAAGACGACAAAAGCCCATTACTTTATTTTCCCAAGTGTTGGCTCATCCTTCGAACATTAGTTTGTAAAACAATTTTTAGGGATTATTCCATTCACCCTGTGTGATATTTGATGTAAAAAGTGATCTATATATTTTTTTATCAAAATAAAATACTAAAATGTGAGCATATATTTTTCCCTGTTATTTAAAGGCATGAGATCTTTTTCTTTTAAAATATCACATTGTTTGGATGGCAATTAGAGAGACGGTAATTTATTTTCAGTATGTTGGTAATGTTATTTTGTGCCATCACAATGTTAAAAAGATGAGATTTTCAAACTTTGAAGTGCCATAAAATGGAAACAGAGCTAAAGTACTAAAATTTGGTATGGGTTGTTATGTGCATAGGGAGAAAAAAATGAGCAAAGATTCATTCAGTTCTAAGATGGTGTACGAGATGACATGGATGGGTAGGTGCAGGATGACTTGCTAAAAAACTGTCTATATCCAGTTGTTTCAACTTTCCCGCACTTCTGCAATCCCACACTACTGCAATTTCTTCAACTTTAATCTGCATTTCATAACAATAACTTTAGGTCAGATTTCACATATACTGAAGAAAATAATATTCAATTTAAAATTGGGTATATAAGCCTCTATTTTACCATTATGTAATCCCTCCAACAAATTAGACCTTATAGACTGGTCTTCTTCGAATTTCTTCGTACCTATAGTATTTGAAGATCATTGCCTGGATATCAGTTTTCTAAAGCAGTATGAAAAAATCCTCAAAACATGAAAAAATTACCTTTAAAGCTGAGAGCTTAATATAAAGGTCTTGCTTAGTATAAAGGTCTCGTAATTATTAAGTCACTGGATCAAATCTGAGGACTAGAACAAATATTGTATAATAATTTTTCAGTAATACATTTAGTTTTAATTACTGCTCGTATAAGAAGATTGTTACAGACATGAGAAATGCTGTAATGTTAAATAAGAAAACAATATACTGTATGTCAATAATACAGTTCAGTATTTAGAAATAAAAATTTAAATAATTTTTTGTTTGGCATTTTTCCACCAAATTTTAAATTTATTGTGAAATCTGACATTTCTTATATTTCATATTTAGAATGAAAAGGTTTTCTCATTAAAAAATTGAGTCATTATTTGTTAATAAAGATAGAAAATGAATGAAAGTAAAAAAAGTGTTGTTACTTGTGGAATTTCAACTAGAGATGTTGCACTAAGTACTCAGATGCCGAGAAATGTCAGTGAGTTGCAAATGTTTAATACAGCACTCAGAAATCATCTAACCATCAAAACTAATTTTTTAGAATTGCACCGTACTACCTTAGGAACTTGATAGGTGAGCACTGAGCTTCAAATCTTGTAAGCACACAAACAGCCACCACAGTAGTATAAGTTTATATGCCTGCTAGCTCTGCAGGCAAAGAAGAGATTGAAAGAATGTATGACGAGATAAAAGAAATTACTGAGATACTTAAGGGAGAGGAAAATGTGATTGTGATTGAGAACTGGAATTCGATAGTAGAAAAAGAAAGGAAACGAAAAATAGTAAGAGAATATGAACTCGAGAAAAGAAATAAAAGAGGAACCCGCCCAGAGCTTGAAACATATGGTATTAGAGGTCTGTCCAACAAATGGATCAGTTCCTTCCTGACTAATTGTATGCAGACAGTGTGCATCAAGCACACAAATATTGAACTAAAAACTGTGTCCAAACACTTATCTGACAATAAGCAAATTAATTGTGGTGTACTCCAAGGATCAGTAGTGGGCCCCTAATGTACATAAATGATCTAAACTTAAATGTTGATGCACATAAAACAATCATATTTGCAGTTGACACCACATTTCTACTAAAAGGTGACAGCAGTGAACAGTTAACATTAGTCGTAAATGTAGTTAGGAAAGAACTTGGCAGATGGGCACAGAATAATCAGCTTGTAAAAAAAAAAAAAAAAAAAAAAAAAACATTACACCAAAATTCCACAATGCTTCGAACAAAAACATGTTTATCCCATCGGTCTCTTATCAATTTTGAACTAGTTCATAACAGTACTGAAACCAAATTCTTAGGACTTAGGCTGCAGAGCAATGTCAAATGGAATAAGTGTATTGAATATCTCAATGCAGAACTGAGCAAAACGTATTACCTTTTTTGCTCACTGAAATCATGCTGTAGTGAGAAAACAGTAACAAATGCACACCATGTGATTTACATGATCACTCTACCAGACAAAACAGAAACTTACATATAACACAAATCAGCACAGCTCTGTGCCAAAAAGGTACTTTTCTCATGAGAGTTAAGCTTTATAACAAACATCCTGTGTGTGTAAAAGCTATTACTGAAGTCAATAGCTTTGGAAAATGTCTGAAGTCGTATTTATGGCATTACCGCCATTACTCCATTGAAGAATATTTAAATTTATGAAGTATGTGTTATGTGAATACTTATGTATAAAGTATATGATTGAAACCTTAAATACGTATGCCTAGAAATGACTTTCAGCTGTATATTTATAACTTTACTTGTCCAATGTCATATGCATAAGCTGCTTTGTAGACAACAGGACCAGTAAATACAGCAGCAGCAGCAGCAACAAAAACAACAACAATAACATTTTAAACTAAGAGATGTGTGGGGGTAGATGTGTACTCTGACCATAATTTATTTGGTAATGAACTGGAGATACTGCAGAAAGCTAGGAAGTTATGGAGATTGGGCCTGGGTAAGTTGTAAGAACCAGAGGCTATGTATTTTAAAGGAAATATTAGACAACCATTGACTGCAGCAGGGAAAAGGAATACAGTAGAAGAAGAGTGAGTAACTTTGAGACATGAAATCGTGAAGGAAACAGTGGATCAAATAGGTAAAAACACGAGCCCTGGTATAAATCCTTGCACATAAAAGGAGATATTGAATTCATCCGATGAAAGGAAAAAATATAAAAATGCAGAATATAAAGCAGGCAAAAGAGAATGCAAACGTGTAAAAAATGAGCATGATAGAAAGTGCAAAATGGCTGAGCATGAATGGGTAGAGAGCAAATGCATGGTCACAAGAGCATGTATAACTATGGAAAATTAAGATATTGCCAATAGGAAAATTAAGAGACCTTTGGAGGTAAGAGATGTAGCTCTATGACTGTCAAGCACTCAAATCAAGGACCAGAACTAAGCAAAGAACAGAAATGTGGAAGGAAAATCTACACGGACAATAAAAGAGACCTGGACTTGAAGCAGTAATATCGGTAGGAGAAAAGAAGTCGATGAGATGGGAGATATTGCTATTGCAGTAATAATTTGATAGAGCACTGAAAGATCTGAATCAAAACAAAGCCTCTGTAATAGATGACACTCCTTCAGACTTATTGATATGGCTAGGAGAGCCAACCATTACAGAATTATTCCCATGGTGTGCAAGATGTTTGAGACTGGTGAAATAATCTAAGAATTCAAGAGTAATATAATAATTCCAATTCCAAAGAAAGCAGATGTTGACATGTGTGAATATTACTCAAACATCAGTTTACTGAGGCATGGTTGCAAAGTGCTTGCACAAATTATTTACAGAACAAGCCAGCTTTGGGAAAGATCAGTTTGGATTTTAGAGAAATGTAGGAATGTGCGATGTAATACTGATCTTACGATTATCCTAGAAGATCGGTTTAAAGAAAGGTGAACTTGGGTTGATACCATTTGTGAACTTTGAGAGTGTTTTTGAGAATGTTGACTGGAGGAATAAACTCCTTAAAATACTTGAAAATAGCAGGGATAAAGTATGGGGAATGAAAGGCTATTTACAACTTTGCAGAAACCAGACAGTAGCTACAATAGTTGACGGGCATGAAAGGGAAACAGTAGTTGAGAAGAAACTGAGACAGGGAGGTAGCCTATCCCCAACGTTGTTAAATATGTACATCAAGCAAGCAGTTATGAAAACCACTTCAACAGTTTGGAGAAGGAATCAAAGTCCAGGGAAAAGAAACAAAACTTTGATGCATGTTGCTGACATTGTAATTCTGCAGTTACAGAAAAGGACGTGGATGAATAATTGTTTATGGACAGTGTCTTGAAAGGAGGATATGAAGATATAAAATGAACATCAACAGAAGCAAAACAAGGGTATTGAAATTAGGTTCAATTAAGTCAGGTGAAGCTGAGGAAATTACAAGAAGTGGGACACTAAAAGGTTTGCTGTTTGAGAAATATAATTGTTGATGGATGAAATGGGGGTAATGTAAAATGTAGCTTGGCATTAGTAAGAAAAGTATTTATGAAAAACAGGCTTTTGTTAACATCTAATATTAATTTAAGTATTAGGAAGTGTTTTCTGAAGGTATTTGTCTAGAGTGTAGCATCATGTGGAAGTGAAACCTGGATGATGATAAGTTCAGACTAGAAGAGAATAGTTGTTGTGGTCTTCAGTCCAAAGACTGGTTTGATGCAGCTCTCCATACTACTCTATACTGTGCAAGCCTCTTTATCTCTGAGTAACTAATGCAATCTATGTCCTTTTGAATCTGTTTACTGTATCTCTTGGTCTCTCTCACTTTACTTTTACTCCCCACACTTCCCTCCAGTACTAAATCGGTGATCCCTTGATGCCTCAGAATGTGTCTTCTAGTCATGTTGTACCACTAATTTCTCTTCTACCCAGTTCTATTCAGTGCATCCTCATTAGTTATGTGATTAACCCATCTAATCTTCAGCATTCTTCTGTAGCACCACATTTCAAATGCTTCTGCTCTCTTCTTGTCTAAACTGTTTATCGTCATGTTTCACTTCCATACGTGGCTACACTCCATACAAATACTATCAGAAAGCACTTCCTACACTTAAATCTATACTCGGTGTTAACAAATTTCACTTCTTTGAAAACACTTTTCTTGCCATTTCCAATCTAAATTTTATATCTGCCCTACTTTGACCATCATCAATTATTTTGCTTCCCAAATAGCAAAACTCACCTACTACTTTAAGTGTCTCATTTCTTAATATAATTCCCTCAGCATCAGTTGATTTAATTGGACTACATTCCATTATCCTCAATTTTCTTTTGTTGATGTTCATCTTAGATCCTCCTTTCAAGACACTGTACATTTCCGTTCAGCTACTGTTCCAAGTCCTTTACTGTCTCTGACAGTGTTACATTGTCACTGGCAAACGTCAAAGTTTTTATTTCTTCTCCCTGGACTTTAATTCCTACTCCAAATTTTACTGTAGAAGTATCTTGAAATGTGGTGTTACAGAAGAATGCTGAAGATCAGATGGGTAGAACACGCAACTAATGAAGTGGTACTGAATAGGATTGGAAAGGAGGTCTTTATGACACAACTTGACTAAAAGAATGAATTGGTTGGTACGACACATTCTGAGACATCAAGGAATTGTCAGTTTACTATTGGAGGAAAGTATGTGTGGGGCGAGGGGGTAAAATTTGTAGGAGGAGACCAAGAAATGGATAGAATAAGCATGTTCAAATGGATGTCGGTTGCAGTAGTTACTCAGAGATAAAGAGGCTTGCACAGGGTAGACTAAAGTTATGAGATGCATCTTTGGACTGAAGACCACAATAACAACAAAAACTAAAATAATGGTTATATGTAAATTGCTAAAAAGAGACTTTTGTATTGGAAACATTTTTAGTACTGTTTTGAGCACAGGACAGCTTAGACCGTGCAGGTTTTATCGCTTCATGGCAAAAGGAGTTGTCAGCACAGGAAGTTGCTCACCGAACTGGCATACACCACTGTGACCTTCATTTAAATGAACCTGCTATCATGTGACAGAAAATGTTGAGGATCTATCGTGTAGTGTTCACCTGTGGCCAACTGTAGCTGACAACTACCTACAAATTATGGCTCTTCATTACCACAAGGAGAATACAAAAGAGCTGATTCCTGCAGTTTTGAATGCAGCTGGGATGACTTGCAATTCAGGCAGCACTCATCCCTCTATGTATGATTAGTTTGGTATCAAGGCAACCACTATAAACAGTGCTACAATCCACCCACCTCCTTTCCTACACAATGATGCACAAGGAAAGTGAGCAAGAGAAAATCTGAAATAGAACTGCAGTCATTAGCACCAGATTCTTGTCAGCAATTGGTGCAATGTATTTCGGATGCTTGATGTGTAACTGTCATAAAAAAGTTTAGAGGCGGCCAGGCACCAATGCACATCTCAGGCATGCACTCCCACACATTCCTTGGGCAGGTGAATTAGTTGGACATGTTTCACCGCTTTCAAGGGGAATTTAAGGCCTGTGCAATATCCGTGTCGGCTCTTCCAACCTATTGTCCAGCCCATCAGTTAACATTTCCATCCTATACGTTGTAATATACTTGAACCCGCCCCTATAGCCACCTGCCCCCCTCCCCCTTTTGGCAGCTTGTTTATGTGGTCCTCAAGACACCATTGCTATAGCCATCCCACTTCTTGGTGTTGGTCCTCTTGAGATGATCTGGTATGTGGAAAGGTGATGACACACTGCAAGTATTAACTGGTGCCAAACATTCACAATCTATTCCTTATCAACAGATACTGCAGTCATTTCTATTTGTTTGCTTCCTGTATTTTGGAGGAGGGTTTTCATAATATGAGTTGTGTGTGCTCATCCATCACAGACTTAAAAGAGGAACCCATCACTGAAGTGTTGACTGTACAGTTGGAATAGGTTGAAGGACTTTGCTTAGCTGTCAAATTACTGTTAATAAAAATTGCAATGAGAAGTTCTTTTGCTTTTCCCTCAGGGGTATCTAAAAGTCGTAAATTGTAGGTAGTGTTCATCAGCTGGTATTGTTGGCCAACCACTACGAGGCAGATCCTCATGTTCTATGTTGCACAATAGTGGATTCATTTGAGTGAAGCCACTGCATTGTATGCCATAAAATGACAATACCTGCATGTTCTGAGCTTAGCTTGAAATGACCCGTTGAGGCATGTTGGCCTACTGTGTAGTGCACACACGCTAGATTGTTCATTCACGATTGGAGACACAGTATGCTTAGCTAAACTCCACCGAGAAAGCACATTTCCTTTTCCTTTATTACACAGGTGGTCGGGCATAGCTGTTTCATGTGCTCAAAAGATTATTGAGAAAGAGGATTCCCATAAAGGAAAAATGCTGTTTTTGAGCTGTTTCTATTACATTTAATCTGTTAACTTCTTTGATTAGTTTATCTGCACTGGATGCAAGCTTTACTGTGTCATTTACAAAAGGAATGTGATTTAGATATGTTGGATTAACTGTTTTCCTTCTTAATTTTCTCAGTTTAAACATCTGAAAACCCTGTCAGTGGCTGCTATGAATAATACTTTTTGGGATGGGAGATAAATTACTTTGAACATTATTTGGGCAATGACATAGATATGAAAGTTTATTGTTTCAGGTGACCCATTGAGGCATATTGGCATACTATGTAGTGCACACAAGCTAGATTGTTCATTCACGATTGGATGTCCTCAGTGCTATCTGTGCTACAGCCAATGTGTGAACAGTCCTGGATGTGATGGGACATTGTTTCTTGAAAATCCTCATTTGTTTTTTTTTTGTTGTTGTTGTGAAACGATTAGGAAACTGTTTTTAGCATAACAATCTCTAATTGCTGTTCTTCCTGCAGTTTTGTTTTTCATGAATCATGTGGCAACAGTTCCACTTGCAGCAAAACAAATACGTACTGCTCAGATACTTGAACTCTTATTCATTTCTTTTTCATTGTGTTAATATTATTGAGCAAAAGCCACTATGTGTGGCTGCTAGTTTGACTTGTCAGTAATGTGGCAACCATGTTCCCTAAAAATTATAATGTTGAATATTGTTTTAGAACTCCTGGAATTAGTCATTAGGCTTTTATTGACAGACATCCAAAGAAGGATCTTGTTTGTGTGTTAGTAGTGTGTCTGCTGACTATAAACTACAATATTAAAATACTTGGGTGGAGTCTTAGTCGTCTGCTGATGCAATTCCAAAGATGAGCTGAATGTGTTTGTAGTTGCAGTGATTGTTATTTTCAATTGTTCACTGGACACATTCATTTTCTCAAATTGGCCAGACTTTATTCTTCAGATGAACTTTTTTTTGTTGAGTTTTTTAATGTACAGGAAGACTGTGGATGGGGGAAAAAAAGAAACTTGTAAATGAAAGCAAATGTGGTAAAATGATTTTAATTGAATGGAATTTAAAATAAAAAAATCTTGGAATTGCTTCGTCATTGGAAATGTAAACATGGACCAGAACCCAGTTCCCATCAAGTATTCACTGAGCCCATATGGCATTTGGAAAGTGTACTTTGCCTCTTGTTACAAAAAAAGAAATCTTTATGGACGAAGTCATGGCAGGACACTATAGGAAACAGTAGAGAAGGATAGGAAGGCTATTTTTGTGTTTAAATTTGTGTGACAAGTGGTCTTTGCCTTGCATAATTAGAATGAGTATGTTGTGATTATGTATACAAATCGTCTCTTCCTAGTAGAAACTAGGTTCTTGTTTACAAAACTTGTAATAATTAAAGCAACTATATACTGGAGAGGCATACTTCTAATATTTAATACATGAACGGTAATGACAGTACTTCATGCCTTACATGAGATTACATTTTCCATTCTTGATTCGTGCACTTACCAAGATTATTTAGATGATGTATTGCTCATTTCCACCCCAAATGTTTGTCAGATGTGTGCAGAAATGCTCCATCACTAGTGAGTACAATGTTGACATCCCATTACAAACAGTAATTGGTCATTTATTCAATTTTTTTAAAGGTGAAACCTTCACAGGCTATAGTGGCAGCCAAAAGGAATGCTAAGTTGAAGCAGACATCTAAAAAACAAGCAGAAATCATTATAAAGGATATTTATGAGAGTGTAAGTATTCCATGGAAGAAAGTTAACATGGAGTTTGTCATCTTTTTGTATGCCTCATTGCACTTGCACTTTAGAAACAGTTCATAAGGCATGTGTTCCTGGATCCTATGACGTCCCATGTAATAGAACTTTTTTGTTTATAATTGATTCATTGTTTTTACTCATATTCCAGCAGTAAGGGTTATGCCTCACTCTTGTTTGTGTGTACACCATTTTGTTTATGGTTCACAGATTGCTAGTTGTCCTCTTGTCAGCAGGATTGAAGCCTATTTCTATTTTGCCGTTGCAGAAGACTGACATTTAAAATTCAAATTATGCTATTACACATAGCTATGGTGTTTGCATGACAGTGGACTCGTTACTGATACAGAATGAAATTTCTTTTTACCCTTCAATTACTGATGCTGCTGTTACATAGCAGTGCTCTTCATTTTTTATATTATAATGCTTGATTTCTAAAAGTAGAAAGAAAGGTGTTCCACTATTCCGTCTTCCTTTTCGATTCCTTTCTACATTCTCAGGAAAGTAGAAGGCGTACTTATTACTGTTTACAAAAGTTGGTATTCGTGCAAATTACTGTAATGAGTAATGACATATTGACGTACTTAAAGAAATAATTGAGTATTAAAAGATTTTAATGTTCTTATGTCGTCACATAGTGATGGAAATCAAATATCTGTAAATATTTATGAGATTGGGGATAGATTACTACTCACCATATAGATACGTTGAGTATCACACAGACATATAAAGAAAATGGAGGCTCAGTTTTGGAATATTTGGGGGGGGGGGGAGGGAGGGAGGGAGGGAGGGAGAGAGAGAGAGAGAGAGAGAGAGAGAGAGAGAGAGAGAGAGAGAGAGAGTGTTTGTGTGTTTTGTGAAGGGGGTTGGGGGTGGAAGGGTGACTTTTAGCTGTCTTACGAGGAATTCTGTCATTACATTTTTTTGTGTGTGTCTCTGATTTTCAGCATCACCTCTGATCACTGAGTAGTAATCAACCTTTATACAGTAATTATATTTTCCTCTGGACTCCTATGTGTATATCTGGTAGCCTAGGTCCCAGCTGTTCTCACTTTTTATGCAATGCTCAAGAGTCCGACTAGAACTTATGCCAAGTTGTGGCTCCACCAGTATTTGGAGAGAGATGCATTTTCAGAACTGAAAAGACTCAAAAAGTCTCAGCTTTTGGCAAGCCATTGCTCCTGAGCTGAAAGAGTTGGGATTCAGTAGCTTGCCGTCCTGACAAACTTTTGCGTTTAAGTAAGAAATAGCATAAGTGAAGATGAGCAACGCTCATGGCAAAGTCTCTCTTCAAATTAGCAGAAAAATCATTGTGATGAACTTTCCTCATGTTTTAGCAAGAAATAGGTGATGAATAAAAGGCACCGGAAATTGAAACATTTGTCGGTACATTGTCTGCCTGCCTGTCTGAAAATTACAGAATTGTAAAGTGTCCTACAAATTTATCACTAAGTTATCAGCCTCTAAAGTTACCAGAAATATTAAATGTACTAAATTTTGCCTATTTTGAACACTGTGTACCGTAAAATTGGCTCCTCTAATTTTATAATCATTTACACCATTGGAAAAAGCACATGTAAGTCTATTTGAAAGGCTTGTTTTCATTTTTATGTCATTTCAGCAAAGATGGAAAATTGTCTCAAATTTATGATTTTTCATTGTATGAGGGCTATTCATATGTTAACTTCGCATTGACTATTAAAAATAAACAAATGCTCCTAACTGCATGGTGATTGTGTGGCTGAAAAGGAGACTTTGTAGGTAACTTTGCACCAGTCACATGGGTATTTTGTTCATCGGTGTGTGAGAAGCAAGCAGTTGAAATGTACAGTGTTAATGCACCCCGAGACAGTTGTGAGATTCATACTCGAGTGTGTGATGTATATGGAATATTGTTATGCGTGATGGTGTGTAAAGTGGTAGTGGCACAGAAAATTTGAACCTGGTCCCACGAATGGGCACAATACAATGGTCCAGGAAGACATTCAGATGTGACTGATGAATTTGTGCTGCATGCGGACGAAATTGTGCGAGGCATCACTTCTGAATTTTAAGATGATGTGTTTGAGGTTTCAAGGAGAATCTGCTTCAACAATGTGATGGAGAGGTTAGGATTCCATAAATTTTGGGTATGGTTGGTGCCAAACTTTCTTGAAGTTTCTTCAGCACTACCATGAAGAGGGGGTATTGTCTGAACAGAATAATTATTGAGGATAAGACAGCTCTGAAATTAGGGAAAAGTCCAAACAGTGGATAGACACTCATTCTCCCAATAAGCCCAAAAATTCAAGGAAGCATGTGTGAAGTGCAAGACAATAGCTGAACTATGGAAAATCCAGGATGGAACAATAACAACATTATGACAAGGATAGATTGCTACTCACCATATAGCGAAGAAATCGAGTCACAGATAAGTACAACAAAAGGACTATTAACAAGTAAGCTTTTGGTCAAAAGACCTTCCTTTAGAATTAGATAAAGTACACACACACACACACACACACACACACACACACACACACACACACACACGACTATCTTTAACTAGTTAAGTCTTATTGTTGTGTCCATCTGCAACTCATCATCTCCATTATATGGTGAGTAGCAATCGTTCCTTTTCATAATGTTGTCAGGAAGTTAGTTACAGTTTATTTGGAATGGCAAATAAATTTTGACAACATATGTCATGAGACTAATGCGTGAGAACACTGTGACATCAGAGATTTTCTGTGAGTATCTCTGGAGGACAGTTAGAAATAAATGTTACCGGGTGACTACCTATTGGACCTTTCTCCTTCTCGTCAGTTTGCAACCATGCACAGCATGTTGAACTAAGGAAAAAATCAAGCTTTTTGGATGGGAGATAATCAATATCTTTCCTATTGTCCAGGGTTGGCATCAAGCAACTTTCATCTCTTCCTCACAATGAAGGCCTGACTGGCTACTCAGCACTTCACAAATGAAGATGAACTCAAGGATTCTGTCAATAAATGGTGAAGTACCAGCCGGAAACCACTTTGGCGAAGGTGTAAAAAAAAGCTCATGATGCAATAAAAAAGATGTTTCATTATCAATGGTGACTTTGTGAAAAATTAGTGTCATCATGTAAGCAAAGATCGTACGTGGTGTGTCTAAAAAGTTCAGTGAATGGTGTCATATCTAAATGGCAACATAGCACGCTTGTACAGGCATCAGAGACTTCAGGAGAATCGATACACAGCATATGACTGGCTACGTAAACAGACTGCAACGAGTTGAACATAGTCAGTGTGAGAGGAAATGCCACAGCACAGTTGAGCAATGTGTAAACATCAAGTTGTGCTACAAATAGGGGAAGACTGCAATGGAGACACACAGAATGTTCGTGCAGATGTATGGGAGGGAAGCTGTGAGCAGAAAATGTGTTTGTGAATTGTTTAAATGACTCTGTAAAAGGAAGGAAACAACTGACCACATTTAGGTCAGCCATTGAAAAGCAGAACCCCAGAAAAGATCAAGACAGTGTGACAAATGCTGGCACAAGATCGGCAATGAACTCGGATTGATTGCGGAGGAATTGGGCATTAGGAAGTACATGGTGCACACCATCGTCTGAAATGATTTGGGTAAGAGGAATATCTGCTTCTGATTTGGGCAGCACAAGCTCACAGATGAGCAGAAAGCAAAATGGATGGAAACTTCTGGTGATTTCATTTCCATGTGTGACCAGGATCCATTGCTTCTGACCACCATCGTCGTGGGAGATGAGACCTATTGCTACCAGTTTGATCTGGAATCAAAACGGCACTCGATGTCATGGTGTTCACCATCTTCCCCATATCCAGGAAAAAGCCATTTGCAAAGATCCAAGGTGAAGACACTGTTTGCCTTCTTCAACAAGAACATTATTATCCACAAGGAATTTGTTCCTGCAGTTCAAACCATTAATGTTGTATTTTACCAGTCCATTTTGAACCGATTGCTACAATGTATCTGGCTGGTTCGGCCAGAGTTGCACAGGACTGGAAAATGGATGCTGCTCAACGATAATGCGCCTGCACAATGTGCAATTCGTGTGCACCAATTCCTGGCGCAGAAGATGGTAAATGTTTTGAACACCCTCCGTACTCCCCTGATGTGGCTCCTGCGGACTTCTTCCCGCATCCACCTGAAGGCGGCCATGAAAGGTGAACATTGTGCAGTTGTGAGTGCCATTAAAGATCGTGTGACAGACATTCTGCGATCGATTCCAGTGGAGGCCTTTGTTGATAGTTTCCAGCTGTACAAACGTCAAAAGTGTGTTTTAGCGGGTGGCGACTATTTTGAAGGGCAATAACAAACATTTTTTTGTATCTTTCGTTCTGTTTTTTGTCTGATGGCATTCACTGGACTTTTTAGACACACCACGTATATAAAAATTATGTAGCTTTCCATTTGTTAACAGCCAGTCAAGTAAGTGTATCAGTATGCTTATTTAAATAAAATTTGTTGCTTTAATGGTCAATAAAATGTCTTATAAAACTGCATGCTTTCAGGGTCATTGTCATTGGATAAGACATTCGTTGTATTGTATTGCTACATAATAGGAAAGAGAGACATAAGTTCCACAGTTGTCTGAATGACTTCCACCCAAAAATCTGTTTAGTCATGGGGATGGAGAGTGAGGTTGGCCTCTCGTACTTACATATTTTTATCTACAGAAGACCTGACTATACTCCAGGACACAGTTTATAGGAAACATACCAACAAAAACTGTTATCTAGATGATGGTTTGCTTCACCAACAAGCCCAGGAGCAAGCTGCTGTGAAAGCTCTGACCTCGTTGTGATTTCTAAGCAGTGACAGAAAGTGTGTGTGTTGTGAAAATATTGATGGCCAACAAGGCCGACATTTCCGTAAATTGGTCCTTCAAAAGAAGTGGTAATAATAATAATAATAATAATAATAATAATAATAATAATAATAATAATGAAACAAGAAGAACAAAGAACCTCCTGCACAATATGCGAATTTATTATTTATATTTGGAGTAGCTGACCACATAAACAGATTTCTCCTGAAGAATGGTTGAAGGATTTTTTCTGGTTACAGTGGTTGTGCCTGATCGCTTCAACATTGTGGGAGAGTTTGGCAAAGCATCTATCAATGATACTGGAAGGACAATAAGAGAATGCAGTAAAGAGCATGTATGCCACAGAGTGTAAAATCAGCTGTAGCGAAGCATCAAGAAGTATGTGCCCAGGTTATATATTTCAAGAACATATGTGTGATATCCAGAAAAAGTAATATCTATATGAAAGCCATGTAGCAGATGAAATATCGGAAACTGAATACAATTTCAGTAGAGATGATTGCTACAGGCTTCCATCTTCATGGCTGTCAGTTATCATGAAATTAAACACCCAGCCCTAGTGAGTGAAGAACACAAACAACTACCAGGAGGCAACTGAGATGGCGCACCAATATAATTTTGGATTGCCAGTCTCTTTCAATATTTCACAAATAACAACAGTCCACCAGTAGCAGACTGAAGATATTTATCCAGTAACTCCACGTCCCCAAAAAAAGTGTAGGTAAAATAACTATTTATAAGTGAACAAGACACTAAGATCCCTGCAGAAGGATCCAAATACCAGGCACTGAGGAGGTTTGAATAGGAATTCGATGCTGCCTAATGGCTCTGAAGATTTTTATCACCAATAAATTTTTTGTTCCCCATTTCTTTTTTAAAATACGTGTGTGGAGCAATTTTGCCTAATAGATTCATTGTTTTATTGAATTGCATTAATCAATTCGAGATTTCAAGACATCTTAATGTCTTGTATTCAGCTGCTCACAGCTGGTAAAATGGTTGTTTATTAAAACATGATCTGTTTTGCGGCTTTAAGTTGCATCGTCAAGTGAACGTACATGGTAAAAAGCAAAGTGCAGTGTCCTCACTTCTTGTGGATATTACAAGTAGTAAAGAAGAATCTTATACTGACTATGTTAAAAGATCATAGGCATACCCATCACTCCTAGTCTAAATTTAATATTCAGAGAATGTCGCCATTACTGTAGTGAATGAAAGGCAAAGGGGAAGTGCCTCATTCTTTAAATAAAAAAAGGAAATATTTTATAGTAAGCAGACAATTAACTTTTTTAAGAAAGCAGTGGCTGGATTAGCGGTAAAGAATTTTCACTGTTATCATGATTAGTCTTGGCACATGTAAATTACAGTGTGGAAAGAATCGGGTGGCAGTGTCTTACCAGAATGACAGCAGGACAACTTAGTGCAGGGCAAAGCAAAAAAGCGGCCCACACGAATGACAAAGAGAGACTTGCTGGCTGGCAGAATGGAAGCTGTCCCTGTGGACAGTGTGACGCCATAAAGTTATGACCAGGAGCAATGTGTTGCTACCTTTACAAGTGAGAATAGTACAGAATTTTATTACATACAGGTACTTTATCATACAAACAGTCAAAATTAGCCAGAATGCTACGGTGCTTTAATTCCCACTTGTTATTCAACATGAACTGTGCGTTTTCTTTTTTATGTATAAGTTTTTCCCCTTCCTCTACTATATATTCAAAATGAACGACAAAATCTGATATAAAACTAGTCCAAAACCTTGCCCATTGTGCAGAAAAGATTTTTCCACAAAGAAAGCTCAAAATACCTTAATTTGATCTCAACCATATGAGTCTAATGAGATCAGTTGAAATATTACCATTAAAGTTTCAATGAAATGATTTGAGAGACAGAAAAACAGTCTTTGCTAAGCAATAGCTGCATGAGGTTGAAGCTGCAATTATTAAACTTATTGCAATGGTTGTTCGGCCTGATGGTTGTGGACTTAAACAAATTAGTGTCTTGTGTACACTACGACCAGGTGATCACAGAATTAAAAAAAATACAGCCAATCAATATGAAAAAAAAGAAAAGTTTTGACTTTAATCCCGCTGAGTTGGTCCATTAAAAACACTGTGGAACAATTGTGTGCTTTAGAATGAATGGCATATGTTGCAAGGAAGTTGAAGATGGAAAGAGGAGGACTGGCCTATCCAAAAGCAAGTGTGGTAAGAAGCACCCAGGAAACAAAGCTGTGAAATTCTTTTGTGATCAAGGGTTTAGCCAAATTTGTTCAGGAAAGGAAGGGTGTTTTCCATTCAAGTAGATGGAGATAAAGTTCAGAAACTAAAGTACATGCCACTGAGCAATTTGAAATAAATGTTGATTCCTTTTGAAAATGGAAATTTTCAAAATTTTGTGAAATAACATCCAAATTGATGTGTGAATGTTAATGCAATAGCTCAAACTTGGTTTGTCTGTGCACATTACATCAGAATGCAATGGGACTGGATAGCGGTGTAGCCCCTACAGACCAACACTAGAATTAAGTCTTCTCTTTTCTTTCTTTCCCTTTTTTACTTACAGATGTAAAAAATAATTATGCATTTTCTTGAAATGGCACCAAAATTAAATTAGTTATTCGTGATACACTTAAATTCACTTTTTAATTGCTGTTAAAAATTATGAAATGTAAGTGTCGTGCCAATTTTAAGTTGCATGGTGTTGAAGATAGGCAAAATTAGTACATTTATGGTAACTTTAGAGGCTGATAAAATAATGAATACATTAGTAGGACAGATCACAATTCTTTAATTTTCTGACAAGCAAGCAGACAATGCACTGACAAATGGTTATCTTGCCAGTGCATTTGACTCACTACCTATTCCTTGTTAAAATATGGGGAAAATTTATCACAACAGCACTTTGTACTTTTTTGAAGCTTTGAAGAGAGACTGTGCCATGGGCACTGCTTATCTGATTCATTTATGCTATTTCTATATTTAAGGCAAAAGTTTTCCCGGGCGGCAAGTTACAGGATCCCAACCTTGTTAGCTCAGGAAAGCCAAAGTTGAGGATTTTTTCGGTTATTTCCAGATTTGAATAAATGTGCTCTTGTGAATGTGGCTCCAGTACCTACACCAGGTTGTAGGCGGAGCATGAAGTTCATGCAAGTCTCTTAGGTACACTACGTGATCACAAGTATCTGGACACCCCCAAAAACATATGTTTTCATATTAGGTGCATTGTGCTGCCACCTTATGCTGGGTACTCCATGTCAGTGACCTCAGTAGTCACTAGACATCGTGAGAGAGCAAAATGGGGTGCTCCGCAGAACTCACGAACTTCGAATGTGGTCAGGTGTTTGGGTATCACTTGTGTCATACATCTGTACATAAGATTTCCACGCTCCTAAACATCTGTAGGTCCACTATTTCTGATGTGATAGTGAAGTTGAAACGTGAAGGGACATGTACAGCACAAAAGCGTACAGGCTGACCTCATCTGTTGACTGGCTGAGTCCACCGACAGTTGAGGAGGATCGTAATGTGTAATAGGCAGACCCCTATCCAGACCATCACACAGGAATTCCAAACTACATCAGGATTCACGGCAAATACTATGACAGTGAGGCATGAGGTGAGAAAACTTGGATTTCATGGTCAAGTGGCTGTTCATAAACCATGTATCAATCTGGTAATTGTGAAACGACACCTCACTTGGTGTAAGGAGTATAAACTTTGCACAATTGAACAGTGGAAAAATGTTGTGTGGACTGATGACTCATGGTACACAATGTGGCGATCTGATGGCAGGGTGTGGGTATGGCGAATGCCTGGTGAATGTTATTTTGCAGCATGTGTAATGCCAACAGTAAAATTTGGAGTCACTAGTGTTATGGTGTGGTCATGTTTTCAATGGGGGGAGCTTGCACTCGTTGTTTTGCATGGCACTATCACAGCACAGGCTTACGTTGATGTTTTAAGCACCTTCTTGCTTCCTACTGTTTATGAGCAATTCGGGGGTGGCGATTGCATCTTTCAACATGATCGAGCGTACCTGTTCATAATGCACGGCATGTGGTGGAGTGCTTACACGACATTTACATCCATGTAATGGACTGACATGCACAGAATCCTGACCTGAATCCTACAGAACACCTTTGGATGTTTAGGAACACTGACTTCGTGCCAGGCCTCACCGACCGACGTCAATACCTCTCCTTAGTACAGCACTCTGTGAAGAGTGGGCTACCATTCCACAAGAAACCTTCCAGCACCTGATTGGACATATGCCTGCGAGAGTGGAAACAGTTATCAAGGCTAAGGGTGAGCCAACACCATATTGAATTCCAGCATTACCGATGGAGGGTGCCACGAACTTGTCATATTCAGCAAGGTGTCCAGATACTTTTGATCGCATAGCGTATATTCTGTGCGAATTTCAACAAAATGGTTGAGCTCAGAGGATGTTGCAGATTGAGTCACTTGATATGCAATGGGCACAACATAATACAAATATACTACAGTTAATCAACCATTTTGGACATAGTCTGCTCTTACAATCAAATTGAATGGTAATACATGAAAAAACAATGTCAGAATCTGTTTTCGTATGTAATTTGTAATTCGCTAGAACTGAAATATACTTCAAAGAGCGCATGAGAAACGCACATTTTATTTTAAAGAAAGGAGTAGCAATAGCATAAGCTGTATCTTAAGCCATGTTCCTGTTACATTAGGCATTTTACAACATTTTGACGCAACTGACTGGAACAAAGTAGAACTTCTAAAGTTTGTCAAAATCTTTTCTGTGGTGTGCAACTCTGAGGCTAGCATTAAATATATTTTGAGTTTATAGTGGTAAGTATTGAGTGTTACAGCAGGTGTTGATATTCTTTTGTGAACCATATCCTGTGTGATCAGTTGGAGTGCATCAGGCAGTTTATGAGAGTTTTAACAGTTATACAAATCTTAAGTTAAATACTATAGAAGTATAACAGATAGTGGTTTCATACTCTGTACTATTTGATGCACTTACATGCTGTGCCTAAAATAAATTTAATCATAAGATTTTTCTGCTTGCTAGAAACATTTGCTGATAAAATTTTGCATGCGGCATATGATATTCTCACATTGTATTCTGGTAACCTTGATTTTTCAATGCTTTTGGCATACAGTTTTGCTTTTAATTTAAATCATTAACATAATTGGTTTCTCTGTGTGGGTATATGTTCTAATGCAATGCAGCTTGTGCTTGCCTGCTTTTAGTGGCATAATTTCCCATTCTGCAGTTTTGTTTGATATTTTACTTGTGTGGAACATTAGATCAAAAACTTTGGTGAACTAAGTTGAAATACTCAACCTATATGAGATCTGACCACCTTGATTCGGGTCTCCAAGGTTCTTGTTAATCATGTAAAGTGAATTCTGATAGTTAAGACATACTTAATCCTGTGTCCATACCGTCTACTGTTTCCTTATCTTGTCAGATAACACCACAGGTTCCTTCTGAGCAAGACAACCGAGCAGTGCTCTGAAGTTCATTAATGATTGCTTGTATGCTTGTAAGTTATATTATAGTTCTAAAATTGAGAGGGAGCTTCCTGTTGTAGTAGCTAAAAAGCTAGAAATCACCACACACACACACACACACACACACACACACACACACACACACACACACACACAGAGAGAGAGAGAGAGAGAGAGAGAGAGAGAGTCTTTAATCACTGCCATTTTCAGCTGACTTCTGCTCAAAAATTCTTATTCTGTGAACAACACTACTTTATGTAAAGACTGAAGTTGGGGCACTGTCCATGTACAAGGGGACAATGAAGAACAGTTGACTGTCTCCAGAATCTTATTTGAAAATCCATTTACCGTGCTCAATCTTTCTCTTTTGCAACACTTAAAAGTTCCTGTTGGAGGTGGTATACTCCTGTATTTTTTAAAAATCTCATAACAGAATCATTGTATCAGTTATAAGGAAACCTATAGTTTAATGTGTTATTTGAGATGAACCTTAAATTATTTGTAAATAAAAATTCTAGGATCAGTTGAGGATGGATCTGTGACCCTCAGGATTTGTAATTTGACACTTATCCATGCAGCCACAAAATATGATACTTGAACCCAACATGGAAGCTGGAAATGGGAGTTGACTGTGAAGATAGCCTTTAACTCAGAGTAGCAATGAGGTGGAGGAATCCGTTTGTTATGGTTTTACTCTTAACATATTAATGTAGGGCATAACGTTCAATGCTGTAATTGAAGTACTACAGAATTTGATTGAAGTGTAACTGATGCTTTAGTTAGAAGAGTAGAATAGAAGCCTTGAAATGCTGTTCCTTTATTTGTGAAGGGATTCTGAAAACTTGTATATATCTACCATATACTGTTGTTGTAAATATATTTGCCATATAAAAGTTGTGTAGCAATTTTTTTTATTGCTGGTTGAGGTGTTTTTTTTTTTTTTTTTTTTTTTTTTTTTTTTTTTTTTTTTTTTTTTTTTTTTTTTGCTGCCATTTGTGTTAACATAGTCTCCTTAAATACCGAGAAACTAGTGAATTGTTTAATTGCAGATAAAAGTTTTCTTTCCATAAAATAGGCAAGGGAATGTAAAGAAATGATTCGTGGTTCAACTGGGGTCATTTTTGACAGACGGATGGTAGAGCATCACTGTCTGTGGGATTCCAACTATCCAGAAAGCCCAGAGAGGTTTTCAAGAGTACTACACAGGTTAGTAATGTATTTAATTCTCTTGGTTGTAAAAATAAATAAATAAATAATAGAGCAGAAAATTAGACATGAACCACATAATGTAGAGTTGTAATTTTTTCTATGTAATATATTTTGCAAGTTTAACAGAATTGTTATTAAATTGAACAAATAAGTCTCAAAATTAGTTTACTACTTTTGTTCTGTGATCTAGAAATTTTATTTTGTGATTTCAGGATTTTAAATCAAAATCTTGATAAAACAGTTTTCTATAAATGCTAGAGTATTGTTGGTCTTGGTTCTATGTAATATTTAGATTAATGTCAACAAAAGCAAACATTTTATCTCTGATGTTATCTTGCAACAGTGAAAAATTGCACATATTTTATTTGTTGCTCTGCAGTTGAGAAGTGCAAGCGACAGGCCAGGTATAGAGGAATAGTCAGGAGTGTAAAAAGTGAGAATAAATGAGCAAACAGAAAAGAAGTTTAAAATAGAGGAAAATGAGCTTTTAACAGGAGAAAGAAAGTGGAAATTATTTATTTATATTTGGAAAAAAAATTAAGCAACTAATTTGGAACATAAGTTGCAAAACAGTGCAGAGTTGACGGGGTGGAAGGATAGAAGAGCATATTAAGATGAGATTATTGGGGGTTAAGACCAGTTGCTTCATGTTATAGGAGAAATGGAGATTATTAGGGGTTAAGACCAGTTGCTTCATGTTATAGGAGAAATGGAAATTTTTGTTCATCTGAATCTACATGTATACTCTGCAAACCATTACGAGGTGCGTGGTAGAGGGTTTTTGGTGTCTGGCAGATAAAAATGTTGAAACAAAATCTTTAGTGTAACTGTAACCAGTAAGTGTGAGAGGCATATGGCAGTAACGTGGGAAAAATTAGTGTGTCATTTAAAGGAAACCTACTGCATCCCAGTTTCATTAACACAGCCAGGCTGACAATGGTCTGCTTGGACAACTTACTTCACCTGTCTCAAGAGACTGTTGTGGACCATAAAACTGAATATTTGCTAGTTCTGGGTAGTTGGAATTCCGAAGGATATAATAGCATTCAAAGAATAATAGTCTATTAGTCCTTCTGCCCCTACGTGAACCATGTACTTTGTCATTGTGGATTTACACGCTTTTTCAAATCTAAAACGTGTACCCTAAGTGCAACTGCCTGGAGAGGCATTTGCAGAGAAGCCAGATTAACGTAATATTTCAGTATAGAGACAACAGTGTTTTCAGTTACAGAGGCCACCTGTCTGGACGATTGACTGATCTGGTCTTGGAACATTGATCTTTCTATTTTAGTACTGTAAATGGCTGAAAGCAAGTTTTTTCTGAAAGGCATGCAGCTCTACTCCATGGTTTAATGGCGACTGCATCTTCTTTAGTAAAATATGCTGGATGTAAAATAGTTCTCCACTCAGATCTCTGGGCAAGGACAACTTGGGGGGATGTTAGTATCAGAAAAATAAAATCTAATAATGGAAAATCCAGATAGGAATATCAACAATGTTGATTGCTACGTCCTGGAAAGAAGACACAAATTGCAAACAGACACGATTAAAGCCACACACACACACACACACACACACACACACACACACACACACACACAAAACCCTAAATCTAGCATCTCGGTCCAGAGTCTCCGGCATTCTGGCTCGAGATGCTTACCATGACAGTACAGTATATATGTCTACCAGCACTTCATATGATGAAATATTCAAAAACTGCACGGTGTGGTAAAAGAAATTATTCAGATTGTTAAGAAAGATAAAACTTTAACTGTGGTTGGAGGATTGAAGTTTGAGAGTAGGAAAAGGAAGATAAGTTAAAGTAGTAGGAAAACATAAGTAAAAAGGGAAGCTGCGTGGTAGTTTTATGCAGAACACGTTGTAATCATTTCTAACACTGGGTTTAAGAATCATGAAAGAACATTGTACACATGGAAGAGACCTGGAGCACCAGAAGGTTTCATTTAGATTATATAATGATAAGATAGAGATTCTGATAACATTTTAAACTGTAAAACATTACCAAGGGAAGATGTGGACTCTGGCCGTAATTGATTGATTATGAACTGCAGATGGAAAATGTAGACGAGTAACGGTAAGAAATTAGAGATGGGGTCTGAATAAGCTGACAGCCAGAAGCTGTTTATGGTTTCAAGGGGAGACACAGTCAACAATGACTAAAGCAAAGACAAGGAATACAGTAGAAGAGGAATGGGTAGCTTTGAGAGAGAAATAGTGAAGGCAGTAGAGGATCAACTAGGCAAAAAGCTGGTGCTCAGTAGAAATCCTTGGATCTGCCTGCTTAGCTGGGTGGTAATGTGCTTGCCTCCCATGCAAGCAGTCCCGGGTCCGATTCCCAGCTGGGGTGGAGATTTTCTCTGCTCAGGGACTGGTTGTTGCATTGTCCTCATCATTTCATCCTCATTGCTGCCGCTCAAGTTGTCGAATGTGGCTTTGAATGAAATAAGACTTGCATTTGGCGGTTGAACTTCTGTGAATGGAGCCTCCCGGACAACGATGTCGTATGCTCATTTCCATTTTTTATTGGATGTAATTAATGGAAAGAGAAAATATAAGAGGTGATCAAAAATTTTATGTTCGAAGGCTGTACAGTCAGAACCAATACACTAATCAAGCAAATTGCTGAGAACATTGATGAAATCCCTCTGACAACAGTTGAAGATACTCATGTCCTGCTGCATGAAGACGTCTGTAACTGTCTGCAACACTTCCTTGTCCAACAGGAATTGGCGGCCCTTCAAGGCCTTTTTTAAGGGACTGAAGGCATAATAATGGCATGGGGAGAGATAAGGACTGTAGGGTGGGTACTCCTGTCTCTCTCACTTGAGGCTGCCCTTTGATATTGACCAGTGTCTTGTGTCGCATCGCGACCAGCATTGAACTTGACAACCATTACACAATGGAGGTTTTCGACGGACATGCTGCCCCACTGCCCCAGACACATTCCTCAGTATCTAATGAATGTCTACCAGTGTTTGTCCTTCAGCAGCCAAGAAAGTGATAACAGCACATTGGCCTTGTTTGGATGCTTCAGGTAAGGCCAAGAAAGTGATAACAGCACATTGGCCATGTTTGGATGCTTCAGGTAATAATGTCACCATAGTTCATGTCTCCTCATTTACCACACACACATTGGAAAAAAACAGTGCCACCCAAATCGCTTGTCTACCTGTAACTGCTTATGTACCAGCACTGGAGTCACGATATATTGCATATACACTGCAGCAATTTCCTCAAATGGAAAAGGGTCAAATAAAAATACAAATATCTAAAAAAATGAAAATGACAGAAATTTCAAAACAGCCAAGCAGTTATGACTAGAGGACTAATGTAATGTTGCGAAAGCTTGTGTGAATAGGTGAAAGGTAGATGCTGCCTATAGGAAAATTAGAGAAACCTTTGGAGAAAAGGGAAGCTGTCATATGGATATGGAGGGCTCAAATGGCAAACCAATAATAACCAAAGAAAGTAAACTGACAGGCAGAAGCAATATACACCAGGGTCATACAAAGGAAAGAAACTTCACTACACTATTATGTAGGGGAAGAGGAAGTATATGAAGATAAAGTGGGGATACGATACTGCAAGGAGGATTTGACTAAGCACTGAAAGATTTAAGTCAGGTATTCAAAGTAGACAAAAACCCCTTAGAATTATTGACCTCCATGGTAGGAACAATAATTGAAAACTATTCCACCTATTATACAAGATAGAGGTGAAACACCTTCAGACAATCAAGAAAAATGTAATAGTACCAATTCAAAAGAATGCAGGAGCTGACAGCTGTGAATATTTCACAATCTTTTTAGTTTGACATGTTAGAGCTGCAAAAAAATTAACTCAAGTTATCAGCAGAAGTGTGGAAAAACTGCTAGAAGTTGACCTCGGAGAAGATTATTTTGGGTTCTGGAGAAATTTAGTAACATACACAGCAATGCTGAACCTATAACTTCGACAGGTTATGGAAAGGCGAATCTACATTTTCAGCATTTGTGGATGTAGAGAAAACTTTTGACATTGTTGACTTGAAGACACTGTTCGAAATTCTGAAGGAAAGGAGCGGGGGGGGGGGGGGGGGGGGGGGGTGGGTTGGGTGTAAAATACAGGGAGTGGAAGGTTATTTACAACATGTACAGTAACCAGGTGGCAGTTACAAGAGTTGAAAGGCTTGGAAGGAAGCAGTGGCTAAGAAGGGAGTGAGAGAGGGTTGTAGTCTATTCCCTGCTCTGCATGGAGCGAGCAACGAAGAGACATTTGAAAAGGTAATTAAATTTCAGGGCAAAGGTTTGCTGGTGACATCATAACTCTGTCAGAGATGGCAAAGAACCAGCAAGACCAGTTGAATGAAAAGGGGTGTGTCTTCAAAAGACAAAGGTAAAACAATGGTAATTCAGTGTGGTCCAATCAAATCAGGCAGTTGTGAGGGAAATAGATTAGGAAATGAGGCACTAAAAGTAGAAGATAGTTTTAATACTTGGTCAGCACAATAATTGGAGGCAATGAAAATAGAGAAGTAATAAAATGTAAATTGGCACTAGCAAGAAAAGGTTTCTGAGAAAGATGAATATTTCAACATGTATGGTAAAAGAAATTGAAATGTTAAGGAAGTCTTTTCTGAAAGTATTTGTCTGTAGTGTAGCATTAAATGTAAGTGAAATGTGGACAATTAGCTGTACAAAGAAAAATAGAATAGAAGTATTAGAAGTGAAGTTTTACAGAATAATCTAGAAAGTTTTTTTGGTAGTTTGGTTGACTGTTGAAGAGGTACTGAATCAAATTAAGAGGGATGGGGAGAATGGAGAAGATTTTTATTTCACAGCTTGACTAAAAGAAGCTATAAATTGATAAGACCTATCTTGATAGAATCAAAGAGTAATTAATTTGGGAAGGAGGTAAATGTGGGAGTAAAAATTGTAGAGGGATACCAAAGTTTCACTGCAGTACTGGTATGCAGACTCAAATTATGCAGAGATGATGAGATAGACTAGCTTGCAGAGCTGCATCAAACTGTTCTCTAGACTGAAGATGATAGGAGCACCATCAAAAAGAAGTCTCTCTGAGAGTGTTATTTTGAAATAGAATTCTGATAGTAGTAAAGTTATACACAGCTTGGCAGAATGTGTTTTTGTCATTTTAAGAGAAACTCTTGAGAGACTGTTGGATGCAGAAATCAGTGACGTGTTTAAGAAATGCGGAAGTACCTACTGGTATGTCAAAAGAGGTCATAGGCTTAACACATGTAATATGCCTGTAGCACAACGCCCACTGTGTCTTACACAGACCAGATGAAATGTGATGCATCTGAATGCATAGTGTCATGGCCTTGTACCAGGCTGAAATACAGTGCTGAAAATTGCCCCCTCTCCCTCGCATTAGTTACTACTTTGCCTGTCTTTCTGCCAGTTCCATAGAAGGAGAAACGTACAACTTAAAAACCTAAGCCATCAAACTATACAATTCCAACTGTATTAACCATGTTGTGCTGTGGTTTTCTTCGGAGGACGAACAAGCTTGTAAGTGGGTTAGGACAAAACTTAATGCAGATATATGTGACTAAGGAAGTAAGTTTCTTACCTACTCCAATTCTCATAGTACAAGCCAAACCATTTAGCAAAAGGCGTTAGCAGACAAAATGGAACATACCATACAGAGCTCGCATCTGCTACGTCCTTTCCTCCTCCTGCCCTGTCCTTACCCAAGCCTTGTCCCCTCTCCCCTCCCTCCTCCCCCACTCCCACCCCCATCCCAGCAGTTCCCACAACTACCTGTGAGGGAGCTGCTCCCCCTCCCTGGCCAAAGAAGTGCCACACTTCTTCAGCATCAGCCAGTGATCGGTCTCTCTCCCAGTGTCTCTCAGGCCAGAAGACTATTACCACCACTCAGCCACAAGGTGCACCATCTGTGCGCCCCAAGGTCACTCACTCTCTTTCAGTTCCTGATCCTGTAGAAGCCTGTACTCCACCTGTGCCCCACCCTATTCCACCTCAGAAAGAGGAGGAGGAGGAGAAGAAGAAGAATAAGAAGAAGAAGAAACATAAATCGCAAGACAATGCACCCCTGGTGCCCCCGGAGGTGCCATCTCCCCCCTCGCATCCTGAGTCTGATGTCTTATTTATTGGTGTCACCCCATCCTTGTCGGTGACAACTACTGACCGAGTGACCTGATCTCATCCTCTGCTTCTTCATGTCTACCTTGGACTCGAGCCACGCAGTAACCCAGGGGAATTGCAAAGGATACTATTGTCACCTACCGGAAATGCAACGTCTTGTCTCCTCCTATTTTGTGTTCTGTCTTGTTCTTCAAAAAATGCATTTTCGTGATGACCACTCTCCAACTTCTCATGGTTATCAGGTGTTCTGTCGGAACTGTGCTGGCCCTGGGGTAGCATTTGGTGAGATCTGCACTTTGGTTGGCTTACGTTGCACTGTCTGGCCTACGTTGCACTGCCTGGCTTACGTTGCACTGCCTGGCTTACGTTGCACTGCCTGGCTTACGTTGCACTGCCTGGCTTACGTTGCACTGCCTGGCTTACGTTGCACTGCCTGGCTTACGTTGCACTGCCTGGCTTACGTTGCACTGCCTGACTTACGTTGCACTGCCTGGCTTACGTTGCACTGCCTGGCTTACGTTGCACTGCCTGGCTTACGTTGCACTGCCTGGCTTACGTTGCACTGTCTGGCTTAATCCAGCAACTCCCTCCACCCCCGTTTTTTCTTCTTGGGGACTTCAGTGACCACCATCCACAGTGGGGGAGTATCACTTCCACAGTCAGGGGTATCCTACTTGACCAACTTATCACGGACCTCGATTAGTGTCTACTCAATGATGGTACCCCTACTCAATTCAATGCCGCTCACGGCACCTTCTCTGCTATCGATATCACGATCTCCTCCGCTGCCCTCATGGCTTATGTATGTTGGTCATCCCATGATGACCTTTGTGACAGTGACCACTTTCCGGTGATTCTAACGTTCGCCTGCTGCAGACAGGCCCCCACGTTGGACATTCTGCAGGGCCAATTGACCTTTTATATATGTCTGCTGTCCACTTTGACATCCCCCTTTTGAATTCCATTGATGTAGTCGTACAAGGCATCTCTGCCGCTCTTCCTCATGCTTCTGGCACTACTGTTCCCCTATCCACAGCCCCCTCATTGTTGGCTGGTACCACAGTGGACCAAGGATGTCACAGTTGCTGTCCAGGACCACCAACAGGTGCTGCAGTGACTTAAGCGACACCCTTCACAGACAAACCTCCTCACTTTTAAGCGTCTCCGAGCTAAGGCTTGTTACCTTATTAAGCCGAGTAAAAAAGAATGCTGGGAGTGCTACGTTTCTTTCCTGGGGATGTATGCCTCTTCACCACAGGTTTGGTCATAGCTCCGTAGCCTTCTGGGCCGCCAGCAACAGTCAACTGTCCAGGGTCTTAATCTCCAGGGAGCTGTGTCCACTGATCCATTGGTTCTGGCAGAATACCTCGCGACACACTTTTGAGGTCATCGTCATCCTCTTCCTACCCTACTACCTTTCTCTAGCAGAAATGCAGAGTTGAACAACACCCCCCCCCCCCCCCCCCCCCCCCCCCCATGTTTCATCCCACACCACGTTGAGCCCTATAATGCTGAATGGGAATTGTGCAGGCTCTTAGCTCTTCATGAGAGACAGCCCCAGGGCCAAATTCCATCCACAACGAGATGATCCAACATTGGATGTTCCACAGGGGCAACAGCTCCTCAGGGTCTTCAATCACATTTGGCTCAAGGGTGCTTTTACATCACAATGGCGAGACAGTATAGTTATCTCCGTCCTTAAGCCCGCAAAAACGCAACGTCTCTCTACAGCTACCCCTCCATTACCGTTACGAATTTACTTTGTAAACTGCTCAGGCAGGGTGATCTCCAACTGACCATTTACTCCGATTTGAATCAGCCATCCAACAGGCCTTTACTCACCGCTGGCACCTTGTCGCGGTCTTCTTTGACCTACATAAGATGTATTCATGGCTTGGTGCCATCACATTTTAGGTATCATCCATGAATGGGGCTTCCATGTTCCCCTTCTGATTTCTATGTGAGAGTTTTTATCTTACTGGCTCTTCCGGGTTCGAGTTGGGACTTTACTCAGTGCCCTCAGATTCAGGAGAATCGTATCCCACAGGGTTCTGTGCTATTTGTCACCCTCTTCCGCATTGTCATCAATGGACTTGCGACCTCTGTTGGGCCTCTGGTCTCCCGGCATTGAGCACCGATGAATTTTGCATCTGGTGCAGCTCCCACTCAGTAGCATCTGCTGAGTGCCAGCTCCAAGGCCCCATCTGACGGGCCTCTGCATGGGCCACCACCAATGGCTTTCAGTTTTCTCCCTCCAAAGCGCAGGTTATGCATTTTTTTCATCAGTCCACATTACACGCCAATCTAGAACTTTATTATGGCAACCAGCTCCTCGAAGTTGTAACACAGTCCCGTTTCTTGGACCTTATTTTTGGTAACAAGCTGACTAGGCTGCCCCACACTCACCACCTAAAGACTACATTTATGCAGAAGCTTAATGCTCTCCACCTCCTGGCCCACACATCTTGGGGTGCAGGCCATTCCACTATCCTCCATCTTTACCATACTCTGCCCTTGTCCGGACTAAATTATGGTAGTCAGGTTTATCTCTCAGCAGCTCCTTCCACTTTGAAACTCCTTGACCCTGTCCATCATTGTGGGGTGCGTCTGGCTGTTGGTGCCTTTTGCATTATTCCACCATTTGCCAATTCCCTGACCATCCAGTGTACCCTGTGCTCTTCGCCACTGAGGAGTGTCTCCCTCATAACACCTGCCCAGGGGTGGGATTGCCGATCCGATTGCCATGCATATCACTTCCCCCTGTCGGGATCTCCATCTCCATCTCCACCTCCACTCACTAGACTGCAACCCGAGTCTTTCCTCCCATACACCTCCCCCCCCCCCCCCCCCCCCCCCCCCCCCGGATGATGCCTTTACCATGGTTTAGGACAGATCTGTTCCAGGGTCCTAAGCTCTTTGTTGCTCCTATGGTGTACCGGCGTCTTGTATGTGCCATCCTTCCAGAGTTCCTGAGTGCCACCATCGTCAACACTTACTATTGATGAGATGGGTTTTTCTTTTACGTCTCCTACTGGCTTCGAGCACCATTCATTGTCGGGATCATGTAGTGTGTTGACAGCAGAGCTTGTAGCCATTCACAGGGCCCTCTTTTTTGTTTCTCAGGCTTCCGTCCATAATGTTTCAATTTGTTCAGACTTCATATGGGTCCCAAGTCATGTGGGCATCCCAGGGAATGAATTAGCTGACCTTTTGGCTAGATAAGCAGATACTTACCTCATTGCCCAACAGTGGATTGCCATCTGGAGCGCTACTGCTCTTAGTAATAAACTCATCAAGGAGTCTACTGCAGTTTGGCGCTCTTCTTTCCACTCCTCTCGCAAGGAGTCCATTGTTTTATGCTGTTTACACATTGGTTATACCCAGCTCAACCATTGTTTCCTCCTACATAATGACCCATCCCCGCAGTGTGGTTGTGGAGCCAGACTGACGATATCTCACATATTGGTGGAATGTTCCCTTCTTCCGGCCCTTTGTGTTAAGTATAGTTTTCCTGATTCCTTAAATTTAATATTAGCAGATGATCCATGGATGGTTGAACTTTTCCTTGGTTTTGTCTGTGAAAGTGGTTTTCATTTCCAGATATAAGGTTCTCCTTTAGTCTTGGAGCAGCGGCAGCTTAGTTGTGGTTGGAACTTCTTTTACAGTCTCCTCAGTCTGTCATCCCTTGATAACCCCCCCATTTCCAGTTTTTAGATTTGGTCCCACCTTTTATGCTTTTATTGTGTGTGTTAAATGTTCATAATTTTATAATTTTGAGTCCTCTGACTGGATCTGTCCACTTTTAGCAGACCCTCTTTCTTCTACATCTACATTTATACTCCGCAAGCCGCCCAACAGTGTGTGGTGGAGGGCACATAATGTGCCACTGTCATTACCTCCCTTTCCAGTTCCAGTCGCGTACGCTTTGTGGGAAGAACGACTTGTCTGAAAGCCTCCGTGCGCGCTCGAATCTCTCTAATTTTACATTCGTGATCTCCTCGGGAGGTATAAGTAGGGGGAAGCAATATATTCGATACCTCATCCAGAAACGCACCCTCTCAAAACCTGGCGAGCAAGCTACACCGCGACGGAGAGCGCCTCTCTTGCAGAGTCTGCCACTTGAGTTTGCTAAATATCTGCGTAACGCTATCACGGTTACCAAATAACCCTGTGATGAAACACGCCGCTCTTCTTTGGGTCTTCTCTATTTCTTCTGTGAACCCGATCTGGTATGAATCCCACACTGATGAGCAATACTCAAGTATAGGTCGAATGAGTGTTTTGTAAGCCACCTCCTTTGTTGGTGGACTACATTTTCTAAGGATTCTCCCAATGAATCTCAACCTAGCACCTGCCTTACCAGCAGTTAATTTTATATGATCATTCCACTTCAAATCATTCCGCACGCATACTCCCAGATATTTTACAGAAGTAACTGCTACCAGTGTTTGTTCTGCTATCATATAATCATACAATAAAGGATCCTTCTTTCTATGTACTCGCAATACATTACATTTGTCTATGTTAAGGGTCAGTTGCCACTCCCTGCACCAAGTGCCTGTCCGCTGCAGATCTTTCTGCATTTCGCTGCAATTTTCTAATGCTGCAACATCTCTGTATACTACAGCATCATCCGCGAAAAGCTGCATGGAACTTCCGACACTATCTACTAGGTCATTTATATATATTGTGAAAACAATGGTCTCATAACATTCCCCTGTGACACGCCAGAGGTTACTTTAACATCTGTAGACGTCTCTCTATTGAGAAAAACATGCTGTTGTTTTGTTTGCTAAAAACTCTTCAATCCAGCCACACAGCTGGTCTGATATTCCGTAGGCTCTTACTTTATCAGGCGACAATGTGGAACTGTATCAAACGCCTTCCGGAAGACAAGGAAAATGGCATCTACCTGGGAACCTTTATCTAATATTTTCTGGGTCTCATGAACAAATAAAGCAAGTTGGGTCTTACAAGATTGCTGTTTCCGGAATCCATGTTGATTCCTACAGAGTATATTCTGAGTTTCCAGAAATGACATGATATGCGAGCAAAAAATATGTTCTAAGTTTTACAACAGACCGATGTTAGAGATACAGGTCATCTGCTTGACGACCCTTCTTGAAGACTGGGAGTACCTGTGCTCTTTTCCAATCATTTGTAACCTTCCGTTCCTCTAGAGACTTGCGGTACATGGCTGTTAGAAGGGGGGGCCAAGTTCTTTCACATACTCTGTGTAGGTCCAGTGGGCTTTCCACTGTTGAGTGATTCCAGTTGCTTTTCTATTCCTTGGACTCTTATTTCAGCCATTTCTTCGTTTGTGCGAGGATTTAGAGAAGGAACTGCAGTGTAGTCTTCTTCTGTGAAAAAGGTTTGGAAAAAGGTATTTAGTATTTCAGCTTTACACGTGTCATCCTCTGTTTCAATGTCATCATCATCCCAGAGTGTCTGGATATGCTGTTTTGAGCCACTTACTGATTTACCATAAGACCAGAACTTCCTGAGACTTTCTGTCAAGTCGATACATAGAATTTTACTTTCGAATTCACTGAACGCTTCGCGCTTAGCCCTCCTTACGCTAACTTTGACATTGTTTAGCGTGTGTTTGTCTGAGAGGTTTTGGCTGTGTTTAAACTTGGAGTGAAGCTCTCTTTGCTTTCACAGTAGTTTCCTAACTTTGTTGTTGAATCATGGTGGGTTTTCCCGGTCCCTCGCAGTTTTACTCAGCATGTACCTGTCTAAAACACATTTTACGATTCCCTTGAACTTTTTCTATAAACACTGAACATTGTCAGTGTCAGAACAGAAATTTTCATTTTGATCTGTTAGGTAGTCTGAAATATGCCTTCTATTACTCTTGCTAAACAGATAAACCTTCCTCCCTTTTTTTATATTCCTATTTATTTCCATATTCAGGGATACTGCAACAGCCTTATGATCACTGATTCTGTGTTCTGCACTTACAGAGTCAAAAAGTTCGGGTCTGTTTGTTATCAGTAGGAGGTCCAAGATGTTATCTCCACGAGTCGGTTTTCTGTTTAATTGCTCGATGTAATTTTCGGATAGTGCACTCAGTATAATGTCACTCGATGCTCTGGCCCTACTACCTGTCCTAAACATCTGAGTGTCCTAGTCTATATCCGGTAAATTGAAATCTCCACCTAAGACTATAATATGCTGAGAAAATTTATGTGAAATGTATTCCAGATTTTCTTTCAGTTGTTCTGCCACTAATGCTGCTGAGTCAGGAGGTCAGTAAAAGGAGCCAGTTATTAACCTTGTTAAGTGTGACCTCCACCCATAATAATTCACAGGAACTACCCATTTCTGCTTCACTACAGGATAAACTACTACTAACAGCGACAAACACGCCACTGCCGGTTGCATGCAGTCTATCCTTTCTAAACACCGTCTGTGCGTTTGTAAAAATTTCGGCTGAATTTATTTCTGGCTTCAGCCAGCTTTCCATACCTATAATGATTTTGGCTTCAGTGCTTTCTATCAGTGCTTGAAGTTCCGGTACTTTACCAACGCAGCTTCGACAATTTACAACTACAATACCAATTGCTGCTTGGTCCCCGTTGCCCTTTCTGTACTTGCCGAGGCTATCTAACCTAAAAAACCGCCCAGTCCACTCCACACAACCCATGCTACCCGTGTAGCTGCCTGCTGTGTGTAGTGGACTCCTGACCTATCCAACGGAACCCGAAACCCCACCACCCTATGGTGTAAGTCAAGGAATCAGCAGCTCTCACGGTCGCAGAACCATCTCAGCCTCTGATTCAGACCCTCCACTCGGCTCTGTACCAAAGGTCCGCAGTCAGTCCTGTCGACGATGCTGCAGATGGTGAGCTCTGCTTTCATCCCGCTAGCGAGACTGGCAGTCTTCACCAAATCGGACGGTTCTAGCCGCTCCAGTCCGGAGTCGCACTGCTGCTACGGTTGCAGGTTTGAATCCTGCCTCGGGCATGGATGTGTGTGATGTCCTTAGGTTAGTTAGGTTTAATTAGTTTTAAGTTCTAGGGGACTGATGACGACAGCAGTTGAGTCCCATAGTGCTCAGAGCCATTTGAACCATTTTGAACCAAATCGGATAGCCGCCAGAAGCCAGAGAGGATTTCCTCCGATCCATAGCGACATACATCATTCGTGCCAACATCAGCGACCACGTGCAGATGGGTGCACCCTGTACCCTTCATGGCATCCGGAAGGACCCTTTCCACATCAGGAGCTCCCAACTACCAGTAAGCCCACCCTCTGTGACCGCCTGGATCTTGCAGACTGAGGGGCAACCTGTGGAAAAGGACAGGCATCCATGTCTGGCCAAAGGTCAGTATCGGCCGGAGATAGAGCCTGAAACCTGTTCGTCAGACAAACTGGAGAGGCCTTCCGTTCAGCCCTCCGGAATGTCTTTTGCCCGCTGGCACACCTCGAGATGACCTCCCACTCTACCACAAGTGAGGGGTCAGCCTCAATGGGGCTGTATCCCGCTCAGCCACACCTGTAGTCCGATCGGGGGATGCGTGGGACGAGCTGGCCCTCCCGACAAACCCCCATGCGGACCCCCTCAGTGATGCCCAATTGTAACAGCCTCAAGCTGTGTGACTGGAGCCAACACTGCCTGAAGCTGGGAGCGAAGGGATGCCAACTCAGCCCTCATCCAAACACAGCAATCACAGTCCCTATCCATATTGTTGTGCAAAGAACGCCTGAACTAATGTACAGAGAGCACAAACAATTTGACACAAAATTTAAATGGTTATTAAAATACAAGATTACCTAGTAAATGCAGTAATTCTGCTACTTGCTCACTGCTGTCACACTGCTCGGCGGCGGAAGGAGACTACCGATTTTACACTATTCAGGTACTAAAACGTGATGCTACAACTCTCAAATATTGTAATAAACCCGAAATTTATGAATTAAACAATGCAAGTACCCAAAAATATGCAAAGAAATTAAGGATTAAACTATGTAACAAATAAGTGTGCTGAGAGTATATGACTTGCTGCTAGTAGCTGCTTATCCAATGGCGGCAGGGAGCTGTAACTCACTTTGGAATCGTGGTACTGATGACCTTACTTTTTGGACCCATACTCTTCAATTAATCAATCAACCTCTGATCTTATGTCAGTGTGCTACATTTTAATGGAATAGGTTTTTTATTCTGAGAAGAAAATTATGTCATATTTAAGTGCACTCTTGATTTGCACTTATGGTGTGATATGTGAATATAAGTGTTAACAAATGAGGGACCAATGCAGGGGTTCCCAAACTTTTCTCCTGACAGAACACTTACGGAATCCTGTCCCATGGATGGTACATCATATTTAAGGTTAATAAAATTAAAAAAAAAAAGAGCATGAGATGAAGTGTTTTTACTTTTAAACTATACAATTCACTGAATGTTTCTTGGAAGTTTAAACTGTTTCCCAACCAGACTCAAGCAAACTTTAAATCTGTGAGCATTTGTAACAACAGGGCCATGTTTCTTGAAACTTGCCTACCAATGTTTTGAACATTTATGAAAAATTTAAGATGTGTGACAAGCTGAGATCAAACCCAAGCACTTCCTGCTCTGCCGACCAGATATTCAGGACCATTACTCTCGAGAAAAAGAATTTATCAAGGAGTTTGATTTGACTATAGCCTCAGTGTGATTGGGACAGCTCTGTTAAATGGAGAACATACGAAGAGAAACTGTCAGGTTGATGATGTGACATGACCTATGAGACATGCACAGAGGGCTCAACTGAAAGAGCAGTCATAATGAAAGGCATCTGCCTGTGCTTGAGCCTGGTTGGGATACCCTTTAAACTGACAAGAAATATTAGTGAATTGTATATTCAAATAGTAAAAACATGTTATCTCATTCTCTTTTTTGTGTTATTACTTACATCCTTGTTCAGCATTACAGTTCCTCCTCTTTTGTTTGAGGTTTTGAAGAAAAAATTACTGCACTAAAAGTTTGGGGTGCAGTAGCATCTGTTGCAGTGGTGGCTGAGTTGAAAGAATTGAGCTTGGTGTGAATGTAGCATTTTTATTTTATGTATAAACCTTGGGTTCTTATTATTTTTAGTTCAGAGTAATGTTTTAATATATGTGTTGATTGATTTTCCATAAAGACGTTTCAAGTTCGTAACATTTTCTAAACTCTGTCCCTGTTTTTAAATTTTTACAGTTACGCTGCTGGTTGACTATTTCCAAGGCATGCTTCATTTATGTATCTGGTTTTATAAATTGAGAACTTTGCTTTTGAATGTTATATTTCATTTTTGCCATGTTTTTGAATCTTAATCTGAAGATAAACCAATGCACACTTGAAGATAGATGCAAACTATCCTAAGAAAGGTTATGAATTTTCAAGAACTAACTTTAAATGATAAATCTGCGAATATACTAACATCCCCTGCATATCAATCCTATAGAGATCATGGGTACAAGAGTGTATTAATTACAGTATGCACTGAGGTATTTAAACATTTTTTTTTCTTCTTGTTTAGGGCCAGCAGCATAATACATGTCTGATAATGACATAATCATTAGAATAGATGCAGCAAAATAGCTGCTTATAACAACAAATCTTTATTTGTGACAGATCGTTTCGGCATTTGTCGCCATTGTCAAGTATACCTAGACTGATGTGACATCCGTATTATGTCATTAGCGGACTGTCTTACATTTACCATATTATTAAAACAGTGACAGTTATAAGACAGTTCACTAATGACGTAATATGGATGTCACATCAGTCTACACGTACTTGACAATGGCGATAAATGTCAAAACAGTCTGTCGTAAATGAATATTTGTTGTTATAAGCAGCTATTTTAGTGCATCTGTTCTAATAATTCGGACGTTCTTCCCGTGCCCCATATGTGAATGGAACAAGAAGATGCCCTAATAACTGTTGAGAGTACCCTCTGCCATGCATTTCACTGAACAGTTTGCTGATAATGGATGTAGATGTAGATGGTGAATTCATTTGCTTCATGTGTTGATGTATTGAGAGTTTCTGACTAATCCATCATTTATCTTGCTGCCTTTTCCATCTTTCTATTCTGGATCTAGCACTTTGTCTGTTGAAGAAAGAATAGTAATAAGGATTGTAGAAAAGTTTATTTTATTTGTGTGGACATTAATATGACAATTTGTTTTTGTGAGTATGTTTGTATTTGTCTTCCAGGGTATAAGACAAATTTAAAGATTTATTTGTTGGATTTTGTGTTTTAATTTAATATTTGTCATGGAATTGCATTTTCATTACTTGCAGGTGTGAAGAACTTGGCCTTCTTCCTCGTTGTACTCTCATTACTCCGCGAACTGCTGAAGAATATGAAGTCTTATACAAACATGAAGAAAGACATATAGAGATTCTCAAAGCAACAGAGAACTGTAAAGATGAGGAGTCCCTAGAGAAGTTATCCTCCAAATATGATGCCATCTATATTCATCCAGTGAGTATGTCATAATTTTGAGTCCTATTTCTGTCGGTCTTAAGTGAATCAGAGTTTATTGTCTATGTTATTCAAACTGAGATCAAGACATATATCTTTGATGCCTTGTCATAATCATTTTAAAACAATAGTTTAAAAGCTTCTCTGTGTTTAATGACTGCAGTTAAGTGTGTACATTTATACGTGGAAAGAGAATGTATGAAGAGAGTAAACTGGGTAGGTACTTCTTTGTTCTAAGTAGCAGATTGAGAGATCCACACTTTACTAAAATTAATTCTAATGAAATTTCTTCTGAATTGTGCTACACTTAATTGCCACAAATGGTGACAATATAATTCTAAGAAAAATGGTAGCCATCTGACTAGAAGTTGTACCACTGATTTACAACCCTTCTTGGTCTCAAGAGTCATTGTTCCTTTCCATGGCTCAGCTCCCTTCAACGTCTCCTATTTCAGGCCTTGAGCACACTCTATTCTCGTGATCTTGACTCTCCAGTGATATACCTGTGTCCCTCAGGATGGACCACTAGTTGACTCAATAAAGGCTCAGCAGGATGCTGAGGATAGGGATATATAAACCGAATAACATTATTTGTCTGTAGCCTAACATTATTTTTTTACAGTAAGGTTTGTGTCATACCTCCCTCCCCCCCCCCCCCGCCCCCCCCCCCACCCCCTCCCCCCGATGACTTTCATATACTTATTTATTACTATGAATGTGTGAAAATTTAACAGTTTCTGTTACTTTATAACTACTACAGGCATTTTATTCTTTATTAAAATCTCAATCATTATATTATTTCTTTTAATTCTTGGGACAACCTTTTATTTCATTGACTGAGGTACTAAAATCATCTGTGTTTTTCTCCTCTGAATGAAATGATGTGTTTGTCCAATATAAGTTATTTCTGTGAGTTTCTCTTTGTATCACCCACTTGCTGCCAACTATGTCCACATATTTAAAATGTCGAGTTCGTGATGCCAGAGCTGTACAGAGGCAGCTTGCAGTTTATTGCACTTCAACTGCAAAGAGTTGATACCTATATGTTCTACAGTATTTGTCGACAGAAACAATAAGTAAAAATAATTTCAATATTTGTGACACAATTGTAACTTGAGAAGAGTACCTTCATGTCTTCTCTCCATCTGCTATTTTGAAACTTCTAGCAAATTAAAACTATGTACCAACCAGGACTCAAGACCCAGAATGCCGCCTTGGGCGGCAGTGCTTGTACTGACTGATCTATCCATCCTAAACTCAGGACTTGATCTCACAACTTCAGTTGTGGAACTTCCTGGCAGATTAAAACTGTGTGCCGGACCGAAACTCGAACTCGGGACCTTTGCCTTTCGCAGGCAAGTGCTCTACTAACTGAGCTACCCAAGCACGACTCACACCCTGTCCTCACAGCTTTACTTCTGCGATATCTCATCTCCTACCTTCCAGAAGCTCTCCTGCAAACCTTGCAGAACTAACACTCCTGAAAGAAGTAAAGCTGTGAGTATGGGGCGTGAGTCGTGTTTGGTAGAGCACTTGCTCGCGAAAAACAAAGGTCCCGAATTCGAGTACTGGTCCGGCACACAGTTTTAATCTGCCAGGAAGTTTCATATTCAGCGCAAACTCTGTTGCAGAGTGAAAATCTCATTCTGGGAACTTCAGTTGTATTTATGTTTTATTTGTTTTAACATGATTAGATTAGGACCGTCAGCCCTCCTCTTACATCATGTTAGGGTTTTACGTATAGAATCCTTTCTAAATCATGGTTACTTAAAAAAAAAAAATGTTACTTTTAAGTGGATGCATTGTGTTGAAATTATAGTAATAAAATGAAAAATTGATGTATCTAATGCCATTTGGAATAGTAGTTCTGATTAAGAACTAATAGTGATAAGATGGCTGCTGCTGCTACACACATCATTAGCTGTCATTTGAAATTGGAGTTGTGATTTAGTTCTCTGGTATTGTGAGAAATATCATTCAAGAATCAGGTTTATGCTGCTAAAAGAACTTGGAGAAGGCAACTGAGTGGTGTAATGGATAGAAAAGCTTTATCTTGGTGAAAGTGGATCTTTTTGCTGCTTAGCCAAGAGTATCAAGGTCGAGAAGACATATGAGGGATTGTATACATCAATAAGAAAGTAAAAGAGACAACGTATGTGGGAATTAGTGGACTTGCTTGCACTTAGCCAACATACTGTGAACAGTATCTTGAAATATAATAAAAGTTTAATGTTGTAGATATATTGTATGTAGACCTACATCACCAGCCAGAATCTGGAAGAGCAGTGACTTTTTTTTTTGAAAAAGCCTTGCAGAATAACACTGCTGAAATCAATAGCTGGAAATACAAGCATTTGTAAAAGTTAAGTTTTTTCGCCAGGTGAAAAAGATTTTTTATATATATATTTTATGGGGGTGTAGAGAGATGCCAATGCTTTCTTGCACTTTATTGCTCTGCAGTTTAGACTTTCATCTGTTATCACGCCTAAACTATTTGCTATGGGCAAGTAATTTATATTTGTCCCACTTAGGCTCCCCTTCATGAGTCATGGACCTTGTTGAGATGGGGTGGTTTGCACACCTTATTGATACAGATAGCTATACTGCACCTATAACCACAATGGAGGGGTTCTGTTGAGAGGCCAGACTAACTTGTGTTTCCGGAACAGGGGGCAGCAACCTTTTCAGTAGTTCAGGAGCAACAGCCTATCAGTTGACTGGTCTGATCTTGTCACATTAACCAGCAGGGCTTTGTTATTTTAGTACTGCAAACAGTTCAGAAGGGAAGGAGCAAAAGCCATAATTTTTCCAAAGTCCTTGCAGTTCCACTACAAGGCATAATGATGATGGTATCCTCTTGGATAAATATTCTGGAGGTGAAATAATTCCTACCAATCAGATCTCTGGTCTGGGATGTTGCATTGGGAAAAACAAAGTTAGCAATCTGGGGACCAGAATGTGTAATGTTTGATCCCTTAATGGGCTAGGTAGGTCAGAGAATTAAAAAATAAATGGGCAGGTTGAAATTAGATATACACTCCTGGAAATTGAAATAAGAACACTGTGAATTCATTGTCCCAGGAAGGGGAAACTTTATTGACACATTCCTGGGGTCAGATAAATCACATGATCACACTGACAGAACCACAGGCACATAGACACAGGCAACAGAGCATGCACAATGTTGGCACTAGTACAGTGTATATCCACCTTTTGCAGCAGTGCAGGATGCTATTCTCCCATGGAGACGATCGTAGAGATGCTGGATGTAGTCCTGTGGAACGGCTTGCCATGCTATTTCCACCTGGCGCCTCAGTTGGACCAGCGTTCGTGCTGGACATGCAGACCGTGTGAGACGACACTTCATCCAGTCCCAAACATGCTCAATGGGGGACAGATCCGGAGATCTTGCTGGCCAGCGTAGTTGACTTACACCTTCTAGAGCACGTTGGGTGGCACGGGATACATGTGGACGTGCATTGTCCTGTTGGAACAGCAAGTTCCCTTGCAGGTCTAGGAATGGTAGAACGATGGGTTCGATGACTGTTTGGATGTACCGTGCACTATTCAGTGTCCCCTCGACGATCACCAGAGGTGTACGGCCAGTGTAGGAGATCGCTCCCCACACCATGATGCCGGGTGTTGGCCCTGTGTGCCTCGGTCGTATGCAGTCCTGATTGTGGCGCCCACCTCCACGGCGCCAAACACGCATACGACCATCATTGGCACCAAGGCAGAAGCGACTCTCATCGCTGAAGACGACACGTCTCCATTCGTCCCTCCATTCACGCCTGTCGCGACACCACTGGAGGCGGGCTGCACGATGTTGGGGTGTGAGCGGAAGATGGCCTAACGGTGTGCGGGACCGTAGCCCAGCTTCATGGAGACGGTTGCGAATGGTCCTCGCCGATACCCCAGGAGCAACAGTGTCCCTAATTAGCTGGGAAGTGGCGGTGCGGTCCCCTACGGCACTGCGTAGGATCTTACGGTCTTGGCGTGCATCCGTGCGTCGCTGCGGTCCGGTCCCAGGTCGACGGGCACGTGCACCTTCCGCCGACCACTGGCGACAACATCGATGTACTGTGGAGACCTCACGCCCCATGTGTTGAGCAATTCGGCGGTACGTCCACCCGGCCTCCTACATGCCCACTATACGCCCTCGCCCAAAGTCCGTCAACTGCACATACGGTTCACGTCCACGCTGTCGCGGCATGCTACCAGTGTTAAAGGCTGCAATGGAGCTCCATATGCCATGGCAAACTGGCTGACACTGACGGCAGCGGTGCACAAATGCTGCGCAGCTAGCGCCATTCGACGGCCAACACCGCGGTTCCTGGTGTGTCCGCTGTGCCGTGTGTGTGATCATTGCTTGTACAGCCCTCTCGCAGTGTCCGGAGCAAGTATGGTGGGTCTGACACACCGGTGTCAATGTGTTCTTTTTTCCATTTCCACGAGTGTAGTTGGAATTAGTGAAATGCAGTGGCAAGAAGAACAGAACTTCTGATGATGATGAATAAGAAAGTAGGAATGCAGATAATTTACAAAGAACAGCATGTAGAACACATTATAATAGCAAAGCAAAGGTGGACATGTAGCCTTTATGTGCATAGTAGTATAAGTTATATGCTTAATAACTACACAAATGATGAGAAAATTGGAAGAATGTATGATGAGATAAGTTTTCTGCCCCCTGAACTATCAGAATTATTATTCTGATAGTTCAGGGGGGCAGAAAATTTTATAATGACGGGTGGGTTGGAATATGATAGTAGGGTAAAGAAGAAAAGGAAAAGTGATAGGAGAACATGTTCTTGGGCAACAGAATTTCTAAGAATGTAGTCTGGCTAAAAATGTCAACAGTTTTCTCTTGATCTAGAAATGCTTCAAACATAATTTTGGATTTATTATTTCTAAAATAAGTTTGTTTCTCTGAAACGATAACTGATCTTCTACAAACTTTTCTTCTTCCAGTTCTTCCATGCATCTGTAAATAACTCTTATCAGTATGTCACAAACATGACGTACTAAACTGTCAACACCTGCCTTTGGTGGAAGTGGAACTATTCTGTATCACTTGAAGTCTGAGGGTATTTCATCTGTCTCATATCTTACATATCAAGTGGAATAGTTTTGTCATAGGAGGCTCTCCCAAGAGTCTCAAAAATTCTGAGGGAGTGTAATCTACTCCAGACACCTTGTTTCGATATATGTCTCATAATGACCAATCAAATTCTTCTCGCGGTATCACATCTTGCACCCCATCTTCTTGTACTTCATCTCCCCTTTCTATATTATCATCTTCAAGTTTATTAGCCCTTCTGTATACTCCTACCTTTCAGCTTTCTTTTCTTTGCTTACTGCTGACTTGCCATCTGAGCCCTTGAAATTTGTGCACAAGGTACTCTTTCTCAAAATGTCTCTAATTTTGCTCTAGGCAGAATCTACCTTTTCCCTAGTCAAGTCATCTTGTGCTGTCTTGCCTTTATCCACCAGATATTTTTGCCTCGCATTTTGCCTTGCATTTTTCTTGACATGTCATTTGTTAGATGTTTGTGTCCTGTTTTGCTTGCTTCATTTTTGTATCTTCTTTCTTGAATTAAGTTGAGTACTTCCTGTGTTATCCATGGACTTCTACTGAGCCTTGTCTTTTTGCCTAGTTGATCCTCTGTTGCCTTCACCGTTTCTCATCTCTCAAAGCTGCCCATCTCACCTTCTGCATTCCTTTCCTGTATTCATCAAATTGATATCTATTACTTCCTTGGAAACTCTCAACAACCTCTGGTTCTTTCAGTTTTATCACATCTCCTTATTTTCCTATATTTCTTCAATTTTTGCAATTTTACTATGGAGATCACACTTGGACCTGAAATGTGTAGCAGTTTAAATTCTGGCTTTCAAAGCTGCCTTACCATTACATTTTTTCACATAAAAAATTTTATTTCATGATTCTTTGGAAGAAGGCCTTCTGGCTGAAAGCTTAAGTGTATAGCAATCTTTTTGTTGTACCTGTCTGCTGCTAAAGGTCTCCTATATATAGTGTATAGCAATCTATCCTTTCTCTAATTATGTTGAAAGTTTTTATGAATATCTTTGTGACCCATGAATGTTATTGCATCTTTTCCAGTTTTATGTATAATAAGAATTCTATTACTGATATGCTAACAATATATGATTAATATTTACTTTGTTTTATGGATACATAGTTCCAATATTTATTTGCACTTATGCTCCACAAATATCTCTTCCACAGGTATATATCTAGTGAACTATAAAATTGTGAGACAGAAATGCTGGCCATTGTGTCGTCTGAGAAGGTAAAGTATCATTACTGTCAATAGGCACATACAAAAATATGTGACACTATCCTAGCTTTTTGAAATAATAGTTCCTTTCCTGGCGAGCAGAGAAGGGAGTTAGAGGAAAGTTAAAATCGAAGGGCAGGTCACTCAGAATCCTGGCTAACTTTTTTTCTTTCCTGAGCTCCCCCCCCCCCCCCTTCCTCCCCTAGCAAGGAACTGTTATTTATGAAAGCCAGGATACCATTGTGTGTTTTTAAGTACATCTGTGGGCAGTAATGATATTCCGCCTTCTCTGGCCAGCAGTTCTGTATCAGAATTTATAGGTTTTTTTTCTTTTGTTAGAAATATCTAGTAATTCTGTCAAACTTTTGTAGAGTACATACCAACTTTCATTACTGGCTGCTGGCTGTGCTATTGAAATTGTTGATGCAGTATGCAGAAAGAAGATTCAAAATGGAATGGCAATTGTCAGGTATGAACACCTTGAATTGGTTTTGGAAACTGAGCTTTCATTACTTCAGGCAGTATGTGACACTTGACACCTTTGGTAAAACATAAAGTTTTGTGGAAATTTGTCATACTGTCACCACATTTCTGAGTTAACCAATGCCTTCTTTTTTATACATGTGAATTGTACATACGTACATTTTGAACTTCATATGTATATTTTTTCTAGACAAAAGCAAAAAAGTGAGGTGATACACAGTACACTCACTGTAAATGGTCATAAATATTTAATCAAAAACAGCAGTTAAGCTATCAGTGCAGGAAAAGGGTTATTTCTGTTTTGCTTGGGCTTTTAAGTCAAAGATAACAAAAATCAATTCACTAGCTCTAACAGTGGAAAATCCAATATGGAATGTAACGATATTATGGAAGGGAAAGTTGCTACTAACCGTATAGCGGAGATGCTGAGTTGCACGACAAAAAGGCTGTCACAAATAAAGCTTTTGGCCAGTAAGGCCTTTGTCAAAAATAGACAACTCTCTCTCTCTCTCTCTCTCTCTCTCTCTCTCTCTCTCTCTCACTCACTCACTCACTCTTTCTCTCACACAAATGCAACTCACATAGACGACCACAATCTCTGACAACTGAAACCACACTGGAGTTTTTGGCATTCTGCAGTATTTCCTGCACTGCACTGTTTACAATTGCCTTTCTTAACTCTTAAGTTAAGGAAATACTACAGAATGCCAAAGACTGCCAAGTGCAGATGCGAAATGAAGCCTGTCGACACCAACCACTGCTAGCAAGAAGGGAAGGAGCAGATTATGTAAAGAAACACCAATAACTAAGGAAGATGTATGTAAATAAAAGTGAAACACATCTGGTGTAATTCTTTCTAATTAGACTGCAGTCAGCTCAAGACAGATAACCTATAGTAACAACAGTTTTGTTATTGTGAAATAAATTTTTGTGGTATTGTTTCTGTCCCTAAATGTCTCTCTCTGAATTCAGAATATTTCTAAATGCATGTTTCAGGGATCTGAATGAAAGATGTTTTGTGACTTACCTTAGTCTGTAACCCTTCCAAAACCCTGTTCAGGAAATTTGTCCTAATTTCTTAATTGTGCTTAACTTTAAGACACTACTATAGGATGGTAATACCAGTTGAACAAAATGTTATCCACAGAAGAGTGACCTGTATATAGCAGTTGACCAGAAAAACTACCTCCAAACTGTGTGTGTGTGTGTGTGTGTGTGTGTGTGTGTGTGTGTGTGTGTGTGTGTGTTTTAGCATTTATATAAACTTATCTTCTCAACCTGTTAAGTGTTCCAGGTTGTGCTACAGTGTGAGCATCTATGACAGATTCCTCTGTTTTGTGTAGATTAGGTGTACTGAACTTCACTAGGCCTCCTACTTCTGTCTGGGAGTGGTCAGAAACACAATAACCATAATGTCGCGTATGCCTTACTGGAATGATGCAGTGTGTTATCTAGTGTTCTTTAAGCATCTGGCTTGGCTGGAACAGTATCCTATCCGCGATAAGGTTAGTAGTCATGATACAGAACTGGAGGAAGAGTAGTTAATATTTTGGATCAAAATGCTTTGTTCACAAAAGAGGGAATTTATCTAATCAAGAACTGAGTCTCACCAAAAAAAGTATTCTAAAATCTCCTTTCCCCCATTTGTTATACAGAAATCAAAATATTAGAATTATTTGCAAATAAGAAAAACCAGTAACAAATAAGGAACACAGTTCCATTCCACAGAAGAAAGAGAGCTGTAGGTATATTGTAATTATTGTCTATTATGGTGACTGTCCCAGTAGCGATGAAAATATGGCGATTAAAAATAAACACTAAAATTGCAAAATCAGGGAAGATAACAAATGATGAAATGTAATTTCTTGTGAATATACAGCAACACCTTGAAATACTTTTTCCGTAAATGTTTTTTTTCTCTCTTAAATAAAAGTTCAGCTCCAGTATGTCAACAAAATTGTATAATCATAATTTTAATATTTTTAGGTCCTATAGTTAGGAAACTTTAACTGCACATGCACGCTACTTTTCTAGCAAATTCTAAAACATATAATAGTGCGACAACTTTTCACTGACTCAGTCGGCATTCATTTTAAAGTTACTTGTTAAATCATGAAATGGTGTTTCCTTTTAAAATCAGAATTCATAGTGAAGAAGAACTAGTTTACATTCAAATTTTGCTTTATTCCACCAAAAGACTAAAATATGATTACATGAAAAGGAAAAATCCTAAAATATTGTCCTTTATTTCTTGAATGAAATAATCAAGAATTGTAGTTTGCTTTATCCTGCCAGCAAAAAATCATTAGAAAAAGTTGTTGCTCTGTTTGGTTGATATTAGCTAGAATCAACTCATTTACACTGAATGGGGAAAAATAGTTTACAACATCTGAAACAAAAGTTGGAGGAGCTGAAATCATCCTCATTGTACATCCCTGCCCCCCCCCCCCCCCCCCCCCCAACCTTTCACTAGCCTTGCTTGGTTCTTTATTAAAGTATCGGACAGTCACTTACATCTACCTAATGCGTAAAAGTCTGGCTGTCAGCATCACAGCAACATTGTAAAATGTCACACTTGTATTGACAGCCTTCAGGGAAATCATCATCTTCGGAAACTGTTACTGACGCAAAGGGAGCAGGTTTCAACAGAGTCTGTTGTGCTACAGAATTCCCAGCAGCAACAAAAATGTGCATAGCATGTAAATTCTCACTACATCCTTTCTTTTGAGAACATTTACAAAACAGCCATTTTTACTTAGCTTTCACAGGAAGAATTATGCCTAGATGTAGAAGCTGCAGTTGATTTTGTACAGTTACCAGGAAGAAACACAACAACATTTGTTGATGAATGTTGTTGCCTTTGGATGTGAAATGGTATCCATTAGTAATGAGAACCATCTTAGTTCCTTAAGTCCTAAGAAACTTTGTGCAAATTTGAGTAGTCAGCCTGGCAGAGATAACAAAATCACAAAATTATAGGTGTACGGTAGTGGTGTTATGTTATAGATTGTCTGGGTGTTTAAAATGTTCCCTGAAACATTTTGCTTTCTTTTCCCTCTTCTCCTTGACATTTTTCCGTCTAGGCAGATTAGGCCTGTGTGTTTGATGGAAATAAGATCCCAGTTCCATTATAATTGAAAATATTTGTGCGCCCAAATCCGTCTTCAGCCTTAGCAAAATATTCGTCTTGCAATTTTCAATACTCTTTAAGTCTACTCCTCACTTTTTCCACACAAATTTTGGTAAAAGAGGTTAAGACACTTTAGGATGATTTAGCGGATCTTCTCCTGTGATAAATTTTGCGTTTCATGAAGCTGCCTTATTTATAGGAGGATGGTTTCTAAGTCCTTAAGGGCCTACACTCCTTCAGTTTAGGTGTACAACTTATTAAGTGTGACATCATATTTGAGCAATAAACTGTCTGCATGTATCGTGTTAAGCAACTTTGCAATTCCTTCAGAAAATTGTTCAATTTTCACAGTCTATTCTATTCGTTACCAGTCACCTGAACCTCAACCTGCTGCCATTGTTACCTCCATGCAAAAGAAGATACACTTTCCAGTTTTACTGAAGATTTCTGGAATCTTCATGAATATTGGGATACAGTGTATGTTTCATGTTCCAATTATGACTGCTTACAGTGTTTTAATATATAAAAACTAAAAGCTTCTGGAGCCTAATGTGATTCTTGATGCTGTAGTGAAGAAAATAAAGAACTGTCAATCTGCTTTTTGGAAAGAATTAAGGAAGCTATATACCCGCAACCACTCAACAAACTGCAGCTCCTCTTCTTTTCTGTTCCCCATTGTCACTTGATCATCACAAATGCTGCCCAGAACCCCAGAATTCAGAGAACTGAGGGGAAAACAGAATGTTGTGTACACTGCTTAATTTCAGATAAATGTACATGTTTTAAATGGAACAGATAGCTGCACAGTTAAACTAAAGTGTGTTGACCCCCTTTCAATGATGAATCCTGAATGTTCTCCCTTTTTAATGCAGATGGGCATTGAATTTCAGGACTCAGGAATGCCTGCAAATTTTTCAGTGTGTACTGCACAAAGAAAACTGTACCAGATTGTAACTCTTTGTCATGTCAAAGAGTTTAATATTCTGATCATCACCCTCAAGGGCCCAGCATTCATTTGCTGGCTGTGGGCTTGGGCTTGGTGACCCTGGGGTTTCTAAGCTGGTGACTAGTGAGTGCCACCAGTTCTCTGTATTGTAAGCTCTGGTCATGCTTCAGTTACAACTGTACAGTGTAGCAGTGGAGCGTAGTGTGTCATAGGTAATGGGGAACTTGACTAGAATGTTCTCTCTCTCTCTCTCTCTCTCTCTCTCTCTCTCTCTCTCTCTCTCTCTCTCTCTCTCATATATATACCAAGCAGGAAAGTGCCGGTAGATAGGCACAATGAATAAAACACACAAACACACACACAGAATTTCGAGCTTTCGCAACCGGCGGCTGCTTCGTCAGGAAAGAGGGAAGGAAAAGGAAAGATGAAAGGATGTGGGTTTTAAGGGAGAGGGTAAGGAGTCATTCCAATTCCGGGAGCGGAAAGACTTACCTTAGGGGAAAAAAAAGATAGGTATATACTCGCGTGCGCGCGCACACGAGTGGCGGCAACTTGAAATAAGCAGAGATGGAGGCCTGGTGGATAATGAGAAGAGAGGATATATTGAAGGGCAAGTTCCCATCTCCGGAGTTCGGATAGGTTGGTGTTGGTAGGAAGTATCCAGATAACTCGGACAGTGTAACACTGTGCCAAGACGTGCTGGCCGTGCATCAAGGCATGTTTAGCCACAGGGTGATACTCATTACCAACAAACACTGTCTGCCTGTGTCCATTCATGCGAATGGACAGTTTGTTGCTGGTCATTCCCACATAGAAAGCGTCACAGTGTAGGCAGGTCAGTTGGTAAATCACGTGGGTGCTTTCACACGTGGCTCTGCCTTTGATCGTGTACACCTTCTGGGTTATATGACTGGAGTAGGTGGTGGTGGGAGGGTGCATAGGACAGGTTTTACACCGGGGGCGGTTGCAAGGGTAGGAGCCAGAGGGTAGGGAAGGTGGTTTGGGGATTTCATAGGGATGAACCAAGAGGTTGCGAAGGTTAGGTGGACGGCGGAAAGACGCTCTTGGTGGAGTGGGGAGGATTTCATGAAGGATGGATATCATTTCGGGGCAGGATTTTAGGAAGTCGTATCCCTGCTGGAGAGCCACATTCAGAGTCTGATCCAGTCTCGGGAAGTATCCTGTCACAAGTGGGGCACTTTTGGGGTTCTTCTGTGAGAGGTTCTGGGTTTGAGGGGATGAGGAAGTAGCTCTAGTTATCTGCTTCTGTACCAGCTCGGGAGGGTAGTTCCGGGATGTGAAAGCTGTTTTCAGGTTGTTGGTGTAATGGTCCAGGGATTCAGGACTGGAATAGATTCGTTTGCCACGAAGGCTTAGGCTGTAGGGAAGGGACCGTTTGATATGGGATGGTGGCAGCAGGTGTACACCTGTCCTTTTTTTCCCCTAAGGGAAGTCTTTCTGCTGCCGGGATTGGAATGACTCCTTACCCTCTCCCTTAAAACCCACATCCTTTCGTCTTTCCCTCTCCTTCCCTCTTTCCTGAAGAAGCAACCATCGGTTGCGAAAGCTAGTAATTCTGTGTGTGTGTTTGTGTGTTTTGTTCACTTTGCCTGTCCGCCGGCGCTTTCCCGCTTGGTAAGTCTTGGAATCTTTGTTTTTAATATATTTTTCCCATGTGGAAGTTTCTTTCTATTTTATTTACATCATCATATATATATACACTCTCGAGGTTTGTTGCGTGGTGATGGTGACAGAATGCATGGCTGTCAAGATGGAACAATCATTAGCAGACAACCTCTGGGGAACTTTCTGCACCTCAATTGTATTAGGCTTACCTACGCATATGGGGCTCTGTCTAGTCTAGGCGAACTTTTATTTCCTTAGCTGCTCATGGGACCAAGATGGACCTGTAGAAATTCTCTCCTCACCTTTTTACATTCAGAAGGTTTTAGAGGTGAATGCAGATATGCAACAAGTGGTTGCGGAATAGGACACTGTTGTTCGAAACCTCAAGTTCCCAACAACCAACTAACCTGCAGAAAACCAAAAGCCTTGCAGCAAAGGTGTTGGTGACATGCAGGGATCTGGTCTACATTCCCAAAGATGAACTGAAAGCTGAAGGAGTCCAAGAAGACATTGTTGACTTCCGAAATATAATGAAAAAGATGAATGGCACTCTGGTTAAGACAGATTCATTTATACTTGCTTTCAATAGCATGAAACTTTGAGAGCATGTCAAGGCAGGTTTCTTTTTGCTAAGCATATGGCTGTGTTTCCCTAACCTAGTGTACCTTTCAAAATGCCAGTGCTTTGGGCATGCTACTCGTGGTTGTAAGGGAGAAACTGCTTGTGGCAAGTGCGATAAGAACGCTCATGAAAGAGTTGGTTGTTCGTCTCCTCGTAAGTGTCTAAACTACTCTAGTTATCCGCGTCTATAGTAGGGACTACAGTGTCTTTCTTGAAGAAAGGAATGTCGAAGAGATAAAAACAACAAAACACATTTTGTATGGTGAATCCAAAAAAATCTAGAAGACCATGCAGCTATCTATGGTCGCTGCCTCCTTTGCTTCAGTTCTTAACCAGTCCAAAAATCTGATGCTGCCAAAAAATGGAGGTTGCTAATGTCAGCAGTAGTATGTGCATTTGTCAATGTACTTGTGCTGCTGCAACTATTTAGAAGCCTCTATCTACCCCTAGAATATCAGAAATGGGTGTGGCTCTGAAGCCTACACAGGGCAAAAAAATCAGAGGCAAAGTGTCAACCATTGAGTCAGACAGTCTGACAGTGTCGACATTATCCTCTTTGACATCTCTCATGAGTCTTCTTCAGAGCTGATGGGCCTTCATGTCGACATGGGGCAATCATCTCACTCCAATACTGTCTCCACCCACTACAGGCTTCCCTCACCATTGGAAAGACAGGATGAAAATTCTACACCTGTGATAAATGGCACCCAGACCACAATGGTACAGGTGCAGGACACATGTGGAGAGATTGAAACTCTTAGCACAGGATCACCCCCTGTGCTTGTGTTCGCATTTTAAAGCATATGATACCCTGTAATGTGGGGCTGTGCCCTCCATCACAAGGATGACCTGACTGAGGAAAGGGTCAAGGGAGCAGTCGTTGTGTTTGTACAGACACACCACTCCCTTGCTCTCTCCCTGGCTACTGACCTGCAAGTAGTTGCAGTTGAAATTTGCGCATGTCAGAGGATCACAGTTTGCTCACTGTTCAGTGGTAAGTACTGATGATCTTCATTGTAGTGACCATTTTCCACTCTGGGTTGACCTACCGGATGACACACTCTCCGAAAAGACACAGTAATGATAGATGATCTGCAGAACCAACTGGACACTGTTCAGTCAGCTGGCTGTGTTTGAACGATGCCACAGTATGCATGAGTGGGTGGACCACATCACACGAGTGATCTACCAAGCCGCTGACTTCTCCATCGTGAAGCCCGTTTGTCATCTTAGGAGGCCACATTTTCAGGTTTTCATTGGTGGACTTCGTTTAGTAATCCAGGTCAGGTGTGTGGTGGTTTAAGTGCTGCCCAATGACTGAAAATCACACAGCCTTTCACATAGAAAGTGCAAAGGCTCGACACATCATCCAGGGGAGCAAGGAAAGGTCATGGCAAGCATTCTTGGACCGTATCAATTGTTCTGCTTGTTCTGCTACAGTACTGTAAGCAATCAGGAGGATTTCTGGTAAAGACATTCAGCTACCTGTAGCAGCATTGTTGAATCAGGAGCGTCTACAAACACCACATCATGCAAGCAGTGGCAGACCATTTTGTAACTACTACTGCCACTGCCAGGATCTAGCGTTCTGTTATTACAAAGCCAGCATGGTAAGGAGTGAGTTGGACTTACGGTCCAACACTTCAGAGTGCTGCAACTGCCCATTCTCCATGAGGGAGTTGATTTGGCACTGAATGACGCTCCTGATACTGCACCTGTTCTTGACCAAATCCAATACGGCATGCTGTGGACCCTTGAAACATGGAGAGAGGCAATTTTGATACCTCTCCTCAAACCAGGGAAGGACCAAATGTGGTCCAGTAGTTACGGGAGTGTTGCATTGACAAGCTGTGTAGGAAAAACCTTGGAGCAAATGGTTAACCATCATCTGGTGTAGATGTTAGAGACCAGGCAGCCCCTGAGTCACTCTCAGTGTGGATTCAGAAGGTGTCAATCCACTGTCAACAACCTGAGCCTGCTAGATATGATTATCCAGAAGGCTTTCCTATGTAAACAGTGCTGTGTAGGTAGGTGTATTCTTTGATAGTAGTAAGGCATACTACATTACATGGAGTCACATTATACAAGGGTAGCTCCACCAGTGGAGCTTCTGTGGATATTTCCTCACCTTGATTTCATCCTTATTATCAGGTTTCGTTTTCAATACTGAGCTGGTGAGGTGCTGCCAAATAGTTTCAAGCAGGAGAATGCTATTCCTCAGAGCAGTGTTCTAAGTGTTAACCTCTTTGTCACAGCCATAAGCAGTAACACATTTGTGGTAAGGAGTCCTGTACAGTGCTCCTTATTTGTGGATGATTTTGCAGTTTTTTCTTCCTCCCCCAATATTGCCACAACAACTTGTTAGTTGCAACTTATAAATCAACCTGACTGATAGTGGGTCTGCACAACTGATTGCAACTCGCTGGACCTGACTGGCTGGGTTGACAACCTCACTTGCCCATCACTTCTTTAGCCCACAGGGTTGCAAACTGAGATTAATTACTGGGCAAGCCTCGTGTTCTGTGTCAGCTCTGCATGATATTAAGTTCTTTGCTACATATTCGTGGGAAATTCATAACACAAACAAAATCAGCTGTAGGATTTCATCCTGTCTGCCATGTGGTTACTGCCTCTCCATTTATTACAATCCTAATCAGTGTCTATTGAGTATTTAGGTCTAGGCAGTGGGGGATTGTATAACAATATTTATTAATCCACAAACATTCATACACGTTACAGAAAGAACATGTCTTAAAATCCCAGTCTGCTTAGTTAGCTGGAATCAGGCCATCCATATTCAAAGAAGAGAGAGTCAGAAACAAGTATGTACAGTTACAGCTCATAGATTATTTCGGCCTAAGTTTGTTTTGTGCCTGTGTCACCAATAATATGGTCAACCTGCCGAATATCTGAAGTACTTTGCATCCACAAGGTTTAAAGTGCAACAAACTGTTGGTTACTGTTCAATGTCCTAGCGACAGTGAGGGACTTTGCCTATTGCACATGGAGCTCACTGCATAAGTAATGGTGGTACAATTGTCAGCTCACTGTCCCTCGCATGATAATAGTCGTCTCTGCTCCAATGTGATCTTGTATTCAGAGTGATTATCAGTAGTATTGTTAGACATCCAGTTATGGAACACACTTTTGTTATACATATTGTTATTCTATCAGAAACTGGTGTGGCCACTTGGCAGAACACATTCTGTGCAGAATGATACCAGACGCAACAACTACGAAAAACTGAGGGGCTGTGATGGAATGAGATAATCTTTTTTTCATTATTTGCCCCTGTTCTTATGTCCCTTTTGAGAAAATTTTCACATTACTGTAAAGCAGTGTCACTAAAAATTTAAATTAAAAAGATATTTCACATTTTCAAGAAATTTGGGTGGGGTAGGGGGAGGGACATTATGATTTTATACAGGAATTTGGAGGTCTTTATCAAAATCTGGGTAGAAATCTCTTTGAAACACCTCAGCAAAAAATTACACAGTCACAGTATTTATCCATATTGGCATTGGATTATCATTAGCACTTAGCTTTTTATTCTTCAGAGTAAAGTGTGTTTTCAGATTGTGCAGCATTTCGATTGTAGATTGTATTTTATTGGTCCTGTTGTTTACATAGCAGCCTATGCATAAGACATTGGACAAGTCAAGTTATAAATATGTAGGCTGAAAGTCATTTCAAGGCATATATATTTAAGCTTGCAATAATACACTTTACACGTAAGTATCTATATAACACATTTCATCAATTTAAATATCCTTCAATGGAGAAAAAGCAGTGATGCTGTAAATATGACTTTAGAGATTTTCCAAGTGTGTTGACCTCAGTGATAGCTTTTATGTTTTCAGGAAGTTTGTTATAAAGCTTAACTTCCATGTGAAAAGTACCTTTTGGGCACAGTGCTGTGCTGATTTGAGTCATATGTTAGTTTCTGTTTTGTCTGGTAAAGTGCTCATGTATATCACAGTTTTTTTGCAGTCTCCGGTCCTTGCCTATTACATTTAATTTAAAGAACAAAAGGGTTTCCATAATGTATACACATTGTAATGTAATGGAGGAATACCAGATTTCTTAAACAGGGGTTTACAAGAGTCTTTAGGCTTGCACCCAAAGAAGATTCTAATGGCCCTTTTTTGTAGTTTAAAAGTGCTATTAGCTGTTTTAGTGTTTCCCCAGAAGGTGACCCCATATCTAAGACGAGAGTGAAAGTACGCATGATATGCATTCAATACTGTTTTCTCACTACAGCATGATTTTAATGAACTAAGAAGGTAACATGTTTTGCTCAGTTCTGCATTGAAATATTCAATATGCTTATTCGATCTGATGTTACTGTGCAGCCAAAGTCCTAAGAATTTGGTTTCAGTACTATTACCAACTGGTTCGTCATTGATAGAGACTGATGGGATAAACATGTCCTTTTTAGGAACATTGTGAAATTTTAGAGCAACAGTTTTTCGTGACCTTGTTTACTGTCTGCTGTAACTGTTCATCGTCGTCTCCTTTTAGTAGAATCGTGGTGTCATCTGCAAATATGATTGTTTTATGTGCATCAATATTTAAGCTTTGATCATTTATGTACAGAAGATGTTTATTCTGGTTATTTAAAATTGAGCATTCAGATGCCAGAGTGCAAGACTAGTTTACAGTAGTAAGGGGAGTGACTTACGATGCTGCAGTAGTAATAGCTGCTTTGTTCTGTTCTTTAGTTTGGAAGCTAAGTCTAATTTTTCCTGTCATCCTAACCAACTTCTTTCAGTGTGCATCCCATTAACTTACTTAACTTCACTGTTCTGCTCTAGAACTTCCATCAGCTTCTTCACCTGCGCTATTGTACTTTTCTCCTTCTGATCAATAAATTTATGGCTGCTAACAGCAAGCAATTTTGCTTTCCCACAAAGATTCTTGCTGTGATAACGTTCAGTGCTTACAGATGCAAGACAACAGAATGCACTACTTTGAGCTGGAACATGTATGTTTCTGGTTACATGACAAAGTTAATTCCCTATGCTGTTGAGTATACAGATTATGTTTGAGGTGTTTTCCTGAGTGATACTACTGATGTCATCTTAATTAACAGCATAATAGCCTTGTTTTGTAGACGAATTCAGTGTTCATTGTAGATGGACAGTTTTGCCCCTCAACCAATCCTGCAACTACTGTTTGCCAAATGCAAGTGCCTTCTTCAGACTGAAGGTCTGTACAGAGCAGATAGACTTTAAATTTTACAGGGAGAAGTCTATATACATTGTTTTTCACTATTCAAGAAATGTTTATTATCTATTTGCATTATCTGTGAGGTACTTAGTTCTGAAAGTGTAATATTGAATGGGGGTTTTAGACTTATTGTTCGATTATAAATTGTTTTGGTTTCTATATCTAGACAGTTGCAAATTAGATGCACCAGTGACTAGACCATAGGTTGTGGGGAGCCTATATAGCATTATGACTCCAATTCTTTCAAGTTTTCACATGAGAGAGGGTAATTATGGGTGCTGGGTTCAGTATCAGCAGGGCAGCATGTCTAAATATGACTGACACTATCTACATGAGGCATTTAGGCTGCTCACAGATGCATACAGTACAAGCCCTGTCCCCATCCCCAGCCCCTGCCCTGAAACTACCATTAACCATCTGGTGTTTGTTCTTAATGGCCTATCGCTCATACAGGTTGTTGTCTGACCACAGTCGCTAATATTTGGCCTGTTTGAGTGTGTCCCCAAGGAACTGGCATTCATCAAATGTTCACAAGCGATACAGCATTTTTTGATCTGCACGATGGTAGACCAGTCTGATTTTTGGACTAGATTCTAGTCAGCACTAGAGGGTGAAGTTAACTGCTAACATGAATGCTCAAAAAGATAATTTTTATCTGCAGCAGCTTAAAGAAATTTTACTCTATATTTCGTTATAAAAGTGTACTTTTATGACATCTTATTCCTGTACTGCATTTACTTACCAATTTAATTTTGTCTCAGTGGTATTGTCAAGATCTATTTACCAAATAATGTCACTGAAGACATCACAGCTTTTTATATAATCTTGAAGGGACTGCAGCAGACGAGGTGTATTTAAACTACAAATTCTTCAGCAGCTCAGGCACTTTCGCATACACTAAAATCTTACACTACATGTTTCCAGCGTTCCATTACATCCATGATGCCTGCCATTGCCTTAGTACATTTAGGGAAGAAGGTTATACTGTACATAATTGGGTGACTGGAAGTTAGTGATAGCAAACTGCTATCATTATATGACATGATTCACCTTCTGCTAAGAAGACCAGCAGTGTGTTGGTTGTGGCATGTGAACATCAGCTTGTAACGTTTAAGGGGTTTGCTTCCTGTTTAGTATTGCATGGGTGGCTGTTGCATTGAGCGCACTCTACTTTGGGTGATGAAAATCTGTGATACCTCTAAAACATTTTTGTATATCTTTGCATCTTTATCCAAAAGTGCTAGGATGGTACAACTAGCTCCTCAGACTAGGCTGCAACACCCAAGATTTAAAAATTTTCTAGTTTGTAGCTGTTCACATTTTTTTTTTTTGCCAGTTTAATATCTTTAGTCATTTTTAGAATTTTGCTCTTTTGTTACTTTTAATTCACACATTTTACCATGTGATTAATTTATTATGAATTTCATCTTAGTGACTGGATGCCGACGACCATTTAGGTATGCCCATAGCCCCAACAACAACAGAAACAGCAACAAACTGCTGTGCGCCTAGAGCTTTTTTTCCCTTCAAAACTCTTACCAACTGGTTCACTTGAGTTCATTTTGTGTGTTGTTTCAGTTTGATTATTCTAGTTCCTCCCTTTTTCTCTTGGAAAGTGCTATACATGACATTCTAAATATTTAGTCACAATTGTTTTAGTGGTCTTACGGTGGATGTTGCTGCTTCAACATAACATCCTTTGACAAGGATCAGAATGAGACAGTGTTACTTTGGGGTCTCTTGGACATAACAGAAGGTAAACTTTTTTAATGTGACGTCCTTAAATGCTTTTAGCACCAGAAACACAATTTAAGTACACTGCTGACCATTAAAATTGCAGGATCAGGAAGGTTAGCAAATAACAAATTTTACTTCCTACGTGTATACTGTTAGCAGGAAGAATATGTAAGTTGGTGATTTGGAAATATTCAGAGTGCAGAAATTGGTGCACAGTGTTGATAGCTGTGGCAGCAATAATGGCTCTAACCTGGTTGAGTGTTTGCACGAACTGAGTGTGGATGTCAGATACAGTTGCCGTGCGGGATTAGCCGAGCGGTCTAAGGCGCTGCAGTCATTTACTGTGCGGCTGGTCCCGGTGGAGGTTAGAGTCCTCCCTCGGGCATAGGTGTGTGTGTTTGTCCTTAGGATAATTTAGGTTAAGTAGTGTGTAAGCTTAGGAACTGATGACCTAAGCAGTTAAGTCCCATAAGATTTCACATACATTTGAACATTTTTGACAAATGCAGTTACATCATTATTCCAATTCTGTGCCAGAGTTTAACTGTCTCAGCAAACACGTTACCATATGTTTTCAGTGAGTGAGAGGTCTGGAGAATGTGCTGACCGGGGCAACAGTCAAACACCCTCCATATTGAGTTAGGTCTGTATAGCATGGGCAACATGTGATATTGCATTATCTTGCTGAAAGATGTTGTCACGGAGACCTCAAAGACTGGCCTCAAAACATCAAAGACATACTGTATTTTATGGCATAAGCTTCCGCTTGCATATTCCCCTCAAATATTTTTCATCATTAAAAGTTATTTTATTAATATCACACACAGTTCCCTCTCCTGGTTCATTCTTAATGGAGTGGCCTTCAAATGACCTGACAATGAACAACAGTGGACACAGTGGTACTTGACATAAAAATATTTCCATTGTCACTGTAAATAAGTGAAATTGCAGATGTAGTTCTAGGTCAGTTTGTTATAAGTCATTATAATATTGAAATATTCAGACTACGCAGCAAAATTTAAATGGAATGTTTTATCTTACACTGATAAAACCGAGTGAAAGCTGCAGGAAGACATTTCTCCATTGATCCTCATTCAATACAGTTATGGCGGAGATAAAAAGATAAACTCATGGCTCAAAGGCTAGCTCCAAATTATTCTAGGGGCCTAAAACAGGGAAATATCCCAAAATTGTTAATGGTGTAATTGCATATGTCAATTAACTTCGGAGCAGTGGTTGTGCTGTCTTTTACAAAATGAGTCAGAACAAAGATTGTGAGATACCTGCCATGCTCAACATTGACAGAAAGGATTTTATAGCAAGAATTGGTTGGGTAATTTGTTTTATGAGATGGCATAATCTCAGTCTACGAAGGAGACCGTCTTCGTACCAGCGTTTACAGTGAGACAACATAGATAAGGCATTTGAGTTCCATTGTTAGGTAATATAAGTGCATTAGCAATGTGACTATTTGCTCTTCCAGGTTGGTAACACTGACCAGACGCCAATGTTTTTGACATGTCGCATAACACCACCGTTGCTCCATCTGGCTCGAAAAGTGTACTACTTAAGATGGCTGGAGTGGAGAAACTTAGAGGCACAATGATGTGCACTACAGCAGACGGCAATAAACTTCCACTGTATGCCATCTTTAAAAGTAAGATATTACCAATATCCCCATGGAATTTACTTATGAGTTCAGGAAAAGGACTGAATTACAGGAGATTTGATGGGAAGGAGGATGACCAGGGACATTATTACAAAAGAAGTTCTTTCTTGACCTAGACAGTTTCTGGGATGACCTTATGGGAACTGTAAAGTACAAATTGAAATGTATGAAGTCCCATCCTGTCACCATCCCTGGAGGTTTAACCTCCATTCTTCAATATTTAGATGTCAGCATCAACAGACCTTTCAAAGAACATCTTAGACACCTGTATTCAGAAAGGATGGCGGTGAGATCTCACCAGATGACTCCAGGAGGCAAGATAAGGAAACCATCAATATAGACGACGTGCCAGTGGATCCATGCACAGTTCTTGTGCCATTGATGGATTTAAAGATGACATGTTGTGGAATAGTGAAAATGGAGATGATGATGATGATGATGATGATGATGATGATGATGTTGTGTTACCTGAGCCTGTAAATAGTGATGACAGTGATGAAGATGATGCTGAGAGAGAGAGAGAGAGAGAGAGAGAGAGAGAGAGAGAGAGAGAGAGAACACTACATTGCTGCTCTTCATTGCAGGCATAATGAAACTGTGGTATGAATCCAGTTCTTTTGTGTTAATTGAAAATGAGTAATAGCAGATACCACTTTTTTCACAAATACCGTCAATATAACTTTTACGTACCTAGTACATTATTTTGCTGTCTTTCTGAATTCTTAAAAAGCACCACTCAACTACTTGGATAATTCCCTCCGTCTCCAGAAAAATTTTTGAGAAAAAGTTTGCAGTAAAATATGGTATGGTTGTTGTCCAAGTTATTATGACAACCAGAGATGATGATGATGATGATGATGATGATGATGATGTGTATCCAGTGGTGCCTTACACGATCAAACCAAATGCTAGGCCTATATGGTAAAGAGGAATGTATTATGACAATGGTCATTCTCCTTGGAGCCTACACACACACACACACACACACACACACACACACACACACACATTGTGAAACTGTGTGCAGTGCCTGGACTCAGGTGAAAAGACAACACATTGCCACTCCTGTGTCCAGTGTTGTCGGGTTCTTCTCCACTGTTGGCATGTATCTATCTGCTTCCTTGTCGAAGGATGCTACAATAATGATCAACGTACTGACAGTTCATGGTACTGCATTGTCTGTGTGGATATTTTTCTAGCAGCAGGATCCCATTTCCTGATGCAAGGTTCATGGTGTGGCTGTACAATTTTGCATGGCCACACAAACAATGTGTCTTTCTTTTTTGACACTAGTCACAGGGGACTGTTGAGATGCTGCATGGTGCTAAGTATCACAATCCTGAACCCATCTATACTATATATGCCTGTCAAAATAATGGGAGCCCAGTGTGAGCAGCAATATTGAGGAATGATTAATTGCAACCTCTAAATGCCACAATCCTGTCACTGTCGAATTTGGACAATTGCCTTCTTACCCAAGGTGTAACATGATCTCTTCATGACAATCGACATTCTGCTGCAAAATAATTTCTTATATACGTAATATAGATGGTATTGCTCCTGCCTACTTTATGCAGTTCCACTGAAATTGCTAATGGTAATTTGACATTTGTTACTGCCACCTTCATGGTGTTGCCATGTTAAGCAAAACAATCAAGATGTGAGTAATTACAAGTATTTGGCTTTTGTCAGTGTCAGTGGGTTTGAAGGCAAAATAAATTCTTGTTTGTTGTATTAGGGTTGTCTTAAAGTGATAAATTATTGCATGTACAGTGTCAATTTAAGGACTGGTAAGATCATCACTTGACTGAAATTCATGTGCATGATATTTATATGTCGTGGGTGATGATGCAAACTTAATGCTACATGATGATGAGGATTGTGGTCTTGGTTGTGAATGCCTATGTGTTTCTATTATAGTCTTTTGAGAAGAGTTGAAATTGTAGGAATTACTGTTATTACATTTTAAGAGTGTGGCACATGTTTTCATTGGTGTTTTTCGTTGCAGGCCACCTGGTCATCATGCCATGAAAAGTGAATACTGTGGTTACTGCTTCTTTAACAATGTAGCGTTGGCAGCAGAACATGCCTTGAATAATTGTGATATATCACGTATTGTTATAGTTGATTGGGATGTTCACCATGGTCAGGCAACTCAGCAAATGTTTTATGATGATCCTAGGTAAGAGTTGGGGATTAGATGTTATGGAATGCAGTGTAAATTAAGTTTGGGAACACCTTTTGTGTTTATTGTTGTAAGGTGCTATAGATCATGGAGATTTTGTATACATATCATTATGAAGGAAAATTGTGGAGGAATATTAGAGGCTGACAATTATTGAACTATATGAAATAAAATCATAACAACTTTCGAATGGTTTGTGTTAGGATGTTCAAACTGCACGGTTGGACACAGGGCATGATGCGAATTAGTATGCACATGCACATGCACTCATGCGCCTTGTTGTTGTCGACCATTTACATGTGAAAATGTCACGGTACAGTGTGCCTGAGAGTATATAGTGGTTGTGAAGGCCTACTATGCAAGCAGTAACAGCCCAACTGCAGCTCAAATAAAGTTCATGACAGAGTTCAAGACAGACGATCCAAGTGTGCTAACAATCAAGAATTTGACTCGCAAGTTGGAGAGAATGGGTAGTCTTTGTGATAACAGTTTTGCCAATCTGAGTCATCCAAAAAAATGTGAAAATGCTTGAAAATATTGAGAAGATAGGTGCTGTGTTTCAAACGAGCCCTGGGAAATGGATAAGATGAGCTGTAAAACAGGTGAGACTCAATCGGGAGACACTGTGACAAACCCCCAGGGGCCCAAGGATAGAGTAGGCCTGAGGTATTCCCACCTGTTGTAAGATGCGACTAGAAGGAGTCTCACACCTTTCGGACCTTATGTGACGGTTCCCTGTAGGATTTTAACTCCATTTTTCATAATTTTCCCGAAGAGCGAGCCAATTGGGGAAGGGCGCCTTATGTGGTGCATCGTGTCCACACCGTCCTGGGTGTGTTTTCCTTCACCCACTATGCAATGTTTGTTTTCTGTGCCGATGATGACCTTGGAATTCTTTCCATCTCATATCCAGCACAGTAGCCAATCTGTTATGGTGGGGCCGCCAAGTATCCTGTTGGTTGTAGCCCCCTGATTACACAGGTATCACTCTGCTGATGCCTGCGCTGTTGACTCCCCAAGTATGCCAAGGAATAGATGGCTGTCACCCTGGGCCAGTGGGGCTCCTGGCAATGGCCATCCTGCCAGGTGGCCTTTGCTGCGGTTGGGTGGCACCCATGCAGAACGGTGGCTTAAGGGCGGATGACGCATGATGAAGCGTACCACGCCATCACTTGATAGTGATCAAACGCCAGCAGTCTCTAAACGCTCTGTCTCAGTACAGTGCAAGGAAGTATGGTACAAAAAGTCCCCCTCCCTGGCCACACCATCAGAGGAACACCAGGCTAAGGATGCAAGTGAACCTTATTTGTCCCGATACCTCATACCTACGAGAGCTGATGGGAACACCTTTGTCTCAATGAAGCCTCACTTTTTTGAAGAGCATTTAGAGGACAAGTTTGGGAAGGTGGAGGGCTTGTCCAAAATGTGGTCCGGATCTGTCTTGATAAAAATGTCATCCTCTGCCCAGTCATGGGCGTTACTCGCTTGTGACAAGCTGGGGGATTTTTCTGTTACCTTCACGCCTAATAAGATCTTAAATATGGTCCAGGGTATTATATTCCACAGGGGCCATCTTTTGCAGTCTGATGACGAACTGCGCACCAGCTTAGAGCGACGAGGCATTCATTTTGTCCGGCGCGTCCATCAGGGATGAAGGATAATCAGGTTGCCGCCGGTGCCTTCATCTTGGTCTTCGAGGGTGACACATTACCCGAGAAGGTCATGGTCATGGTCTACCGTTGTGACGTCAATCCCTATATCCCTCCCTCCGATGCGGTACTTTAAGTGCTGGAAGTTTGGCCATATGTCTCCCCGCTGTACTTCCAGCATCACATGTCGAGATCGTGGATGTCCATCCCATCCCAATACTCCATGTGCGCCGCCTCCCATCTGTGTCAACTGTGGAGAGCATCATTTCCCTTACTGACGAGACTGCAGGATTTTACAGTAAGAAAGGAAAATCATGGAATACAAGACCTTATGCCGCCGCCACGAGAGCGGTTGTAGCCCCATCAGTTCCATGAGTTCCAGTTGGCTCTCAGAGCCGGAAGACAACACCTGCCCCCTTGATGGTGGGGTCACTTCCCTCCCTGTTGCTCCTGCACCACCTCCCTCGGGAGCACTGTCCCCCCAACCATCGGGGACACCAGTCGCTCTTTCTCAGCCAGAGAAGCATAAGTCTTCTTCGGCTCCTCTCGCTGGCAAGGGGTCCCTTGGGTCACTCCCTTCCCAGGTTTCTGCTAGTGTGAAAGATGACACTTGCCAGTGGCTGAAGTGCCCAAAAGCAGCTGATTGTTGGCCTTCACGATCATTCTCAGTCCCAGAGACTGAATCAGTGAAGCCCTCGCAGGCAGAGAAACCCAAGGATCAGCAAGAGATATCCAGAAAGAAGACTCCCAAGGCCAAGGGAATTGTGGTGGCACCCACACCACCACTGCCTACAAGCTGTGCATTTGAGGATGAGGTGAAGATTCTGGCATCCGCTGAGGGCCTAGATCTCGCCAGACCCTCAGACACAATGGATATAGCCTGTTCAGGAAATTAGTGGCAACAGGTGACCCTAAGGCGTAGACTGCGTCATTGAGTGTTTCGTGCCTTCCCAGTCTCAAGATCACGTCATCCTCCAGTGAAATTGCGGAGGTTTTTTCCACTACCTGACTGAGGTACAGCAACTGTTAAGCTTTACAAGTGCTTTCTGTGTTGCCCTCCAGGAAACCTGGTTCGCGGCAATTGGACCCTTGCCCTTCGTGGCTGCAGGGGATATTACAAGAACCGTAGCGCATATAATAGTGTGTCAGGTGGCATTTGCGTTTATGTCCTGAACTCTGTATGTAGTGAACCTGTGCCCCTTCAGTCTCGTCTTGAAGCTGTGGCTGTCAGGGTATGACGACACAGGAAATAACTGTCTAAAACGTATATCTCCTCCCAGATGGTGCGGTGCCCCTGAACATATTGGATGTACTGATCGATCAACTCCCTCAACCTTTCCTACTTTTGGGTGATTGTAATGCCCATAACCCCTTATGGGGTAGCACCACGCTTACTGGCCATGGCAGAGATGTTGAAAATTTACTGTCCCAACTCGACCTCTGCCTGTTAAATACTAGGGCCGCCACACACTTCAGAGTGGCTGATGGTAGTTACTCGGCCATTGATTTATCAATTTGCAGCCCAGGACTTCTCCTATCTATCCACTGGGGAGCACGTGATGACTTGTGTGGTAGTGACCACTTCCCCATCTTCCTGTCACTCTCCTGGCATCATGCACACGGATGCCTACCCATATGGGCTTTAAACAAGGCAGAGTTTGTGGCCTTTGCCTCTGCTGTCACCATTGAATCTCCTCCATGTGATGCCATTGATGTTGTGATTGAGCAGGTCACTACAACGATAATTTCTGCAGTGGAAAATGCGATCCCTCGTTCTCTAGGTTGCCCCCGGCGAAAGACAGTAACTTGGTGGTCGCCAGAAGTCGCCGAGGCAGTTAAAGAATGTCGGTGAGCACTGCAGCGACATAAGTGGCACCTTTCCCTAGAGCACCTAATAGTCTTTAAGCGGCTCCATGCCCATGTTCGCCTGCTTATAAAACTATGGAAATGAGTGTTGGGAGAGGGACGTTTCGACCATTGGGTGCCATACGTCACCTTCTCAAGTCTGGACGGAGATCAGTCAACTTTTTGGGTACCGGACCCCAACAGTTTACCAGGTGTTAACATCGATGGTGTGCTGTCTACCGACGCAAACGCGATTGCCGAGCACTATCCTTGAGCTTCTGCGTCAGAGAACTACTCCCCAGCCTCCCCAGATGGAACGGAAAGTCCTCTCGTTCACTACATGCCACAGTGAACCCTCTAACGCCCCATTTACAGAGTGGGAGCTCCTCAGCACCCTTGAAAATAGCTCTGACACAGCTCCTGGGCCGGATCAGATCCACAGTCAGATGATTTAACATCTCTTGTCTGACTACAAGTGATATCTCATCATCTTCGATCGGATCTGGTGTAATGGCATCTTGAAGTCACAATGGCGGGAGAGCACCATCATTCCGATGCTAAAACCTGCTAAAAATCCGCTTGATGTGGATAGCTATCAGTCCATCAGCCTCACCTACGTTCTCTGTAAGCTGCTGGAATGTGTGGGGTGTCGGTGGTTGGGTTCATATCCTTGCCACATTGTATGAGTGAGGCCTCCGGGGCCCACTCTCGATTTTTATCCAAAACATCTTGTTGTTTTGTACCTTCCATGTCCAAGTTGGCCGGGCTCTGATAACCTCGTTGTTGTGCGCCCTAAAACACTAATCGTCATCCATCCATCCATCCAAGTTGGTGCCACCCATAGGTGTCTCTCCACTGTCACTTCCTCTCGATTCTTGACATGTTCTGGTGCTCTGAAGTTGTTTACACCGACAGATCGATGGCTGATGGTAATGTTGGCTTCGCCTATGTCCACAGAGGTCATATCGAACATCAATCCTTGCCCGCTGGGTGCAGTGTATTCACAGCAGAGCCTGTGGCCATATCTTGCGCACTTCAGTACATCTGTTCCTGTTCTGGTGAGTCGTTTCTTCTCTGTTCTGACTTCCTGAACAGCTTACAAGTTGTCAGCCAGTGCTATCCTAGCCATCCTTTGGTAGCGAACATCCAGGAGTCCATCTCTGTCCTGGAACGGTCCAGTCGTTTACTGGTGTTTGTGTGGACTCCAGGACAAGTCGAAATCCCAGGAAATGAACTTGCTGACAGGCTGGCCAAACAGGCTATCCAGAAACCACTCCTGGAGATGGGCATCTCTGAAACTGGCCTGCGTTCTGTAGTGCACCTCAATGTTTTTTGGCTTTGGGAGATGGAGTGGCATAACAGTATGCACAACAAACTGCATGTCATTAAGGAGACTGTGAATGTGTGGAAGTCTTCCCTGCAGGCTTCTCGCAGGGAATCAGTTGTCCTTTGTCGGCTCCGCATTGGCCATACGTGGCTCACACATTACCTCCTCCATCTTGAGGACCCACCTCAGTGTTGCTGTGGCTCCCAAATGCTCTGCGGCGGACTTTTAACTTTCCCAGTACCTTTGGTGTTGGGCGACAGTGTCTCAACAGGAGCTATAGTTTTATGTTTTATTCATGAGGGTGGGTTTTATCATTTTATCTGAGCCTTAGCACATGTCCTTTCTCTGTATGTGTCCTCCACCCTAGGGCTTTTAGGGTGAAGGTTTTGATGTGTTGCAAAGTGACTGGCTTCTCCTTTTTCATTCTCATGGACAACCAGCCATGGTAATCTGCTTTCTTGTTTTTAATCTCTTCTCCCTGTTTCTTGTGTGTGTCTGTGGTTTTCTTCCCCTGTTTTGTACATTGTAGTGTTTGTTGTCATTCTTCTGGTTCTTCCTTTCTCCTGTTATTGTGCCATATGTCTTCTTTGTTTTCTTCTTTCCTTTGGGTGATTGTTCTACTAGGAACAAGGGACCAATGACCTCGCAGTTTGGTCCCTTTGCTCCCCTTTTAAACCAACTATTCAACAAACGCTGTGACAAATTGTTGCTGAAGATCTGCATCTCTTCCCATCCAAAATTTAAACCTGTCAGCCATTAAGCCCCAGGGGCATGGAACAGCAGCTGTGTTTTGCCAATGCCATTGTCCACAGAATTGATGAACAGGACTTTGTTGTGAATATGATTTGGTTTAGTGGAGAAGCCCATTTTCATTTGAATGGGGTGGGGTCATCAGTAAGCAAAATTGCTACATTTGGGGGAATGAGAATGCGCATTTTGTGATGGAGAAGTCTTTTCACCCTCAAATTGTCACTGTTTGGTGTGCAATGTCCAGTCACGGAATGATCAATGCAATATTCCTTGATGGCTACCAAATGGTACATGAAAGTTTTGGAAGATGATTTCATCCCCATTATCCAAAGTGACCCTGATTTCAACAAGATGTGGTCGTGCAAGATGGAGCTCGACCCCATCAAAGCAGGAGAGTGTTTGATGTCCTGGAGGAGCACTTTGGGGACTGCAGTCTGGTTCTGAGGTACCCAGAGGCCACTGGCATGGGCCTTGATTGACTGCCATGTTCTCCAGATTTGAACAAATGCGACTCCTTTTTGTTGGGCTATATTAATAATGCCAAAACCATTGCTGAGCTGAAAATAGTCATTCAGGAGGTCATTGACAGCATCGATGTACCGACACTTCAGTGGGTCATGCAGAATTTTGCTATTCGTCTGTGACATATTGAACACGTCATAACCTAAATCTGAATATCGGTAGTGATGTTTGTACATGCTGTAGTTTGTAACTTTTTTTTCAATGTAGTTCAATAATTGTCACCCACTATGTTATACCATTGCATTTATTTGCATTATATGTTAACGACAGTGTTTTACATCCGCTGACTTAGGTGATGTTTCATACTAGTACAATGTTGTGCAACTGTTATTTAGAATAACACTTAGTTTTCAATGTGTTAACACATTCAGCCACCTCTGTCATAAGCTTCCATACTTGGACAAACTGCAACATTGTCTAATTCTTCATATTTATGAGAATTTTGATACCTAACTGCTTAGGAGTACTTAAGTGTGAACTGATTCGCTGCGGTCTCTCCCTCCACTGTGCCCAGAATGTGACTAATAAAAGACCAAAAATTTTCGTCATTTTTGTGTGTAAAATTGCCACACAACTAAGAGACATTATTTATGCTGTAGGTAAACAGTGTTGAAGGTTTGCTCAATTTTCTTGTCATTAAGCAAGAAAGGAAAGATGAACAATGAGGTATAAGGTCTTTGGGGTTGTTAAGACATATTAATGCTTTTCATACTGGAGTACTGAATATCAAAATTCATTATTCTTTTGCATCAATGTGTTAATTTTTTGCTATCATATGTGTTCCTTTTGAGAAAATTGTTCACTTTTACTTGCTTTTATCTATATGTAGCTAGTAAAATTTACTGACGTTAATACCTTGTTGTTTTTGTGAACTTCCGCCTGAACACTTGTTTAATGTGGCTTTCTACACTAGTTTGTTCTGTGAACATTTATTCATCTCTGCATACCTACTAACTGCTGCAACATAAATCCATTTAAATGTACTTACTATATTTGAGCCTTGGTCTCCCTCTACAAGTTCTTGCCCTCCACACTTCCCTCCATACAAAATAGGTAATTATGTCAGGCCTCACTTCTTTAAATTGGGTTGTGCTGTAAATTTCTTTTCTCCTCAATTTGGTTCAGTACTTCCTCGTTAGTTACTTGATCTGCCCGTCTGATCTTGAGCATTCTTTTGTAGCACCACATTTCAAAAGCTTCCGCTTTCTCTTTGTGTGGACTGTTTATCGTCCCATGTTTCACTTCTGTACATGGCTTATACTTGAGACAAATACCTTTAGAAAAAATTTTCTACATTTAAATTTATAGTCAATGTTAACAGATATCTCTTTCTTAGAAAAACTTTTCTTGCTACTGTCACTCTGCATTTTAAATTATATCAACAATGGCAATCATCAGCTATTTTGCTGGCCAAATAGCTCATCTACTACTTTTTGTGTCTCATTTATTAATCTAATTCCCTCAGCATCACCTGACTTAAATTGACAACAATCTTTGACTATTGTTTTGCTTTTGTTGATATTCATCATATACCCCTTTTTTTTTTCAAAACACTATTTGTATTCTTTAGCTGCTGTTCCAAGTCTCTTGCTGCCTCTGACAGAATTACAATGCCAATAGCAGACCTTCAAGTTTTTATTTCTTCTCTCTGAATTTTAATTTGCTTTCCAAAATTTTTCTTATTTTCACTAACATATTGCTCAATGTACAGATTGAATAACATTAGGGATGGACTCCAAACTTATCACCCTTTCCTTCTCAGTTAATGATTCCCTTTCATGTCCTTTGTGTCTTGTAACTGGAATCTGGTTTCTACACTAGGTGTAGATAAAATTTCTCTCCCTGTATTGTATCGCTGCCACATTCAGTATTTCAGAGTGTGTGTGATGGTCCTTCACCACATATCGGCCTTAGCAGTCTGGCCCCATTCTGTATATGCCTAGCTCTCTATGGCTGTCTGCTAATGCAACAAGTTTCGTCCTTGTGTGGCTATTTCTGCCAACAGCTCTCGATTCTGCTGTCCGACCGGACATCTGTCTACTAGGGTCACTGCATACTGGGACATATACCCTTGCTCCAGGCACAGGTAGGCTTCAACCGGTGTAACCTCATTCTCTGTTTGGGTCTTTCCTTCATAGTGACATTATCAGATTTCAGGCTTAAGGATATGCCGTGACGAACACACTACATGGCAATGCACTTTGTGACAAGCATGTCAGATACAAAGTATTGACACTTACCTGCACTGCACCATGCCACCTATCGATATGTAAAATAGTGCTTCGTGCTGAAAGACATTCCCTCTGCCCACATGATTGATGACCTGCTAACAAAGTTTCAATCTTTGTGTCCGCAAGAGTGATGTTTGTGCTGGTGAATACTCCACAAGAAGTTGGTGTGTGTTCTGTATCCCATACTCGCCTGGTTGTGTAAGGAGTATTTATTTTTGGGGGAGTCAGCACTAAGGATGCTGTTTTTAGAATGCGGCTATTCTATTTAGTGCTATCACACCATCAAGTGACTCTCACTAAGAACTATTAAATTTGGAGATCATTCTGTTAGTTTTTACTAACCCCTTGTGAATGTTATACAGTATGCAGTACCCAGGAAGCGTGTTCTCAATTCTTCATCTTCAGATTAATTTTTGTGATTATTTTATTAAGTTAAAGTTAAAGAGGAAGCCGCCTAGTAGAATTTTGCACAGAGCACAACTTAATCATAGCTAACACTTGGTTTAAGAATCATGAAAGAAGGTTGTATACGTGGAAGAACCCTGGAGACACTAAAAGGTATCAGATAGATTATATAATGGTAAGACAGAGATTTAGGAACCAGGTTTTAAGTTGTAAGACATTTCCAGGGGCAGATGTGGACTCTGACCACAATCTATTGGTTATGACCTGTAGATTAAAACTGAAGAAACTGCAAAAATGTGGGAAATTAAGGAGATGGGACCTGGATAAACTGACTAAACCAGAGGTTGTACAGAGTTTCAGGGAGAGCGTAAGGGAACAATTGACAGGAATGGGGGAAAGAAATACAGTAGAAAAAGAATGGGTAGCTTTGAGAGATGAAGTAGTGAAGGCAGCAGAGGATCGAGTAGGTACAAAGACGAGGGCTGCTAGAAATCCTTGGGTAACAGAAGAAATATTGAATTTAATTGATGAAAGGAGAAAATATAAAAATGCAGTAAATGAAGCAGGCAAAAAGGAATACAAACGTCTCAAAAATGAGATCGACAGGAAGTGCAAAATGGCTAAACAGGGATGGCTAGAGGACAAATGTAACGATGTAGAAGCTTATCTCACTAGGGGTAAGATAGATACTGCCTACAGGAAAATTAAAGAGACCTTTGGAGAGAAGAGAACCACATGTATGAATATCAAGAGCTCAGATGGCAGCCCAGTTCTAAGCAAAGAAGGGAAGGCAGAAAGGTGGAAGGAGTATATAGAAGGTTTATACAAGGGCGATGTACTTGAGGACAATATTATGGAAATAGAAGAGAATGTAGATGAAGACGAAATGGGAGATACGATACTGCGTGAAGAGTTTGACAGAGCACTGAAAGACCTGAGTCGAAACAAGGCCCTCGGAGTAGACAACATTCCATTAGAACTACTGACGGCCTTGGGAAAGCCAGTCATGACAAAACTCTACCAGCTGGTGAGCAAGATGTATGAGACAGGCGAAATACCCTCAGACTTCAAGAAGAATATAATAATTCCAATCCCAAAGAAAGCAGGTGCTGACAGATGTGAAAATTACCGAACTATCAGTTTAATAAGCCACGGCTGCAAAATACTAACGCGAATTCTTTACAGACGAATGGAAAAACTGGTAGATGCAGACCTCGGGGAGGATCAGTTTGGATTCCGTCGAAATGTTGGAACACGTGAGGCAATACTGACCTTACGACTTATCTTAGAAGAAAGATTAAGAAAAGGCAAACCTACGTTTCTAGCATTTGTAGACTTAGAGAAAGCTTTTGACAATGTTGACTGGAATACTCTTTTTCAAATTCTAAAGGTGGCAGGGGTAAAATACAGGGAGCGAAAGGCTATTTATAATTTGTACAGAAACCAGATGGCAGTAATAAGAGTCGAGGGGCATGAAAGGGAAGCAGTGGTTGGGAAAGGAGTGAGACAGGGTTGTAGCCTCTCCCGAATGTTATTCAATCTGTATATTGAGCAAGCAGTAAAGGAAACAAAAGAAAAATTTGGAGTAGGTATTAAAATTAATGGAGACGAAGTAAAAACTTTGAGGTTCGCCGATGACATTATAATTCTGTCAGAGACGGCAAAGGACTTAGAAGAGCAGTTGAATGGAATGGACAGTGTCTTGAAAGGAGGATATAAGATGAAAATTAACAAAAGCAAAACGAGGATAATGGAATGTAGTCAAATTAAATTGGGTGATGCTGAGGGAATTAGATTAGGAAATGAGACACTTAAAGTAGTAAAGGAGTTTTGCTATTTAGGAAGTATAATAACTCATGATGGTCGCAGTAGACAGGATATAAAATGTAGACTGGCAATGGCAAGGAAAGCGTTTCTGAAGAAGAGAAATTTGTTAACATCGAATATAGATTTATGTATCAGGAAGTCGTTTCTGAAAGTATTTGTTTGGAGTGTAGCCATGTATGGAAGTGAAACATGGACGATAACTAGTTTGGACAAGAAGAGAATAGAAGCTTTCGAAATGTGGTGCTACAGAAGAATACTGAAGATAAGGTGGATAGATCACGTAACTAATGAGGAGGTATTGAATAGGATTGGGGAGAAGAGAAGTTTGTGGCACAACTTGACTAGAAGAAGGGATCGGTTGGTAGGACATGTTTTGAGGCATCAAGGGATCACAAATTTAGCATTGGAGGGCAGCGTGGAGGGTAAAAATCGTAGAGGGAGACCGAGAGATGACTACACTAAGCAGATTCAGAAGGATGTAGGTTGCAGTAGGTACTGGGAGATGAAGCAGCTTGCACAGGATAGAGTAGCATGGAGAGCTGCATCAAACCAGTCTCAGGACTGAAGACAACAACAACAACATGGATACTTTTCTACAGAAGCATCCCAGTCACCATTGTCAAAAGCATTTTTCAAAATATATATAAATGTTTTAAATAAAGTTTTGAATTCCTCTAACACACCTTCTAACATAATTTCTGGTGGCAGTATTGGTTTACATGTTGCTGCATTTCTCTGCAGCCCAAACTGATAATTCACGTCAGTGTTGTGCAGCTACGACGTATTGGTTATATTCATACTGTTCAGCCTTGCCATGCTTGGAGCTGGAATTACATTCTTTTTTGAGCTCTGAAGGTATTTCACCAATCTGATACTAGGTGGAATAGTTTGTTTGTGATATGCTCTTTCCAGGAACTCAGTAATTTTGTGGGAATGTTGTCTTCACCAGAGGCCTTGTTTTGCCTTATATCTTTCAGTGCTCTGTCAGATTCTTCTCACAGTATCATATCGCTTTTCTAATTTTTATTTACTTCCTCTTTTTGAAGATAAATGTCTTAAAGTCCATATTCCTTCCAACTTCCGCTTTCCCTTTTTAATTTAGTACTGAATTGCCATTTGAGTTCACGATATTCGTGTGGCAGCTCCTCTTTTTAATTTTCCTTCAAAGTATATTCGTACAGTTAAACAGAAAGAAAATGCAGTAATTTTATACTAATGACAAAAAAGGTAAAACTGTTATTTCTTTTATAGGGTTGTGTACTTTTCTATTCATCGTTATGAACATGGCTCCTTTTGGCCAAATTTGAGAGAGTCTGATTATGACTACATTGGGGAAGGAAAAGGAAAAGGATACAACTTTAATGTACCACTGAATAAAACAGGAATGACTGATGCTGATTATTTAGCTATTTTCCATCATGTACTATTACCAGTGGTTTTGGAGGTATGTATTTCTAACTACACCTACTTTTTTCAAGTTTTAATGGGCAATAATAATCAGAGTTATTAAATGAACATTTAGTAGCATCTGTTTTCTGTAATCATAAATATACCTTTTATGTGGGTAGAAAAATGCAATAATCAATACCGATTTATTTGAAACTAGACTACATTTTAAAATCTGATTTGGGGACACAGAACTCCCTCAAGTGAAGTGAAGCGCCTGTGTATGTTACCACACACTTTTAATTCCCAGTGTGTTTCTGAATCCTCACTTTTTCAAGTAATTGTGGTTTTCATTGAATTCCTCCTTTTTTAAAGTTTAAGAACTACCCCCCACTCCTACCCCCCCCCCCCCCCCCCTCTCTCTCTCTCTCTCTCTCTCTCTCTCTCTCTGTCTGTGTGTGTGTGTGTGTGTGTGTGTGTGTGTGTGTGTGTGTGTGTAAAGAGTTACTGACCTTCATGACTTCTTGAACTTTGATAAACATTTCCTTTCACGTGTGAGCATTATCTTGGCTCTGATGCTATAATCTTACTTCTGAATGTGCCTTGTAGTATGGTGATTATCTTTGTTTGGAGATCCTATTTACAAACAAAAGTATGAATAGTCTTAAATACCTCTTGTTATTTTATAATATCATGCAGAGATAAAATCATAATTACAGGGAGTTCAGTTATAATTAATGAAATCCAGAAAAGAGGACAATAACAAACCAGATGGATGCCAAGGGGACAATGGTGCACTCAGTGTAATAGGTGTAGGTAGATATACTAGATACTGGATAGTAATATGCTGCCAAAACTTGAATGCACGAAATGAAATGGAAAGTTTGAGAACATTATGTATATTGTATGAATGAAAACGTGTGTTCTACTGAGAGATCGGTTTTTGTGCAAGAATGAACTTCCTCTGGAATGTGTTCAGCTGGAGAGCTGCTTCGTTTCTTTCGCAAATCCCATGCATAGGATCTCACAATGATGTAGAACATATGTTTCCAGCACCCACTTAACCATTATTATATTGCTGAATAAACATGTCACCCACATTTCATTGGTTTTTGTGTATTCGTCTTTCTTCACACACTTAGAAACTATGTTGCCGTGTGTCTGTGTATTATTCACCATAAGCACAGTTCACCCTGGATATTGCTCTTCCATTCCTCATTCTTATATCCGTTTGCTTATTTGTATGAATATTTTATTACTGATGTTTCAGTTTAAACTAATACATCATTAAAAATAATAAAATTCAAATGGATAGATTAAAAGTGTGCTCACCAAAGGGTGGCAGGCAAACACACACACACACACACACACACACACACACACACACACACACACACACACACAAAAGGTTTTAACTTTTACAATCTTTCGAAGCCAGTGATTCCTTCTTCTGCTAGAAGAGTTGAAGGGGAAGGAAGCGGCATGAAAGAAAAGCACTGGAGAGGATTAGGGAAAGGGGTACAGTTCTGAAAAGTCACCCGGAACCCTGAGTTAGGGGAGACTTATTAGACAGGATGAGAGCGAAAGACTATTGTTGAGGACTGCACTGGACGAGATTTGAAAACTTGAGATCTTAAAAGGTGGAAGACAGGGTAATATGCGAGAAGAAGATTACTACTAAAACACCGTACATGAGTTAATAAGATTGAAAAACTAAGTGCATTGTGTGTAACAGAGATTGTGGGGGGGGGGGGGGGGACAGTGAAAAATAGACAGATCAGAAAATGAAAGATGTGGAAAACTAAAATGGAGTGAAGAAAGGAGTAGTTACTGTGAAGGAATGCTGAGATGGTAGGCGTTAATGTAAATGGAGGCCAGGTGGGTGGCAAGAATCAAGGATGTGCTGTAGTGCTAGTTCCCATCCTTGAAGTACTAAGAAACTGGTTTCCGGGGGAAGAATACAGGTGGCGCATGTGGTGAAACGGGGGCCGAGGTCATGACTGTCATTGTACAGCATGGTCTGCAACAGGATACTGTGTGTTGCTGGTATACCCCCTTTGCCTATGCCCATTCATTCTGACTGACAATTTGGTTCTAGTCATGCCAATGTAAAAGGCCAAACATTGTTTACATAACAGCTGTTATATGACATGTTGTTTCCCAGGTGGTTCTCTCTTGATAGTGCATGTTTTGCCAGTTACAAGGCTGAAATAGGTGGTGGTAGGAGGGTGCACACGACAAGTCTTGCAGCTGGAATGGTCACAGGGGTAGGAGACATAGGGTAGAGAGATGGATGCAGAAGTAGCCTAGTGTCTGACAAGAGTATTGTGAAGATTGGGAGGGCGATGAAAAGCTATTTTATTGTGAGGGTGATGGAAAGTTATTTTAGGTGTGGTGGGCGAAATCTCTGACACAAAGGATTTTATTTCAGGACATGATTTTAGGAAGTCAAGCACTTGTCGAAATAGCGGATTAATACATTAGAGACCAGGATAATACTGAGTGACGAGTGATATGCTCCGAAGCGGTCTTGTGTAGGGATTAGCAGTACCAGGATTGGATGTGATGGCTTGGGAAATCTGCTTATGAACTAGACTCTTGGGATAATTACCTTCTGTGAAGGCTGAGGTAAGAATGGTGGTGTATTGCTGTAAAGAGTCACCATCTAAACAAATAGGTTTGTCTCGAATGCCAAGGCTGTATGGGAGGGAATATTTGACCTGGAAAGGATGGCAACTGTCAAAATGTAAGTACTGTTGTTTGTTAGTAGATTTAATGTGGAGAGAAGTGTGTAGCTGTCCTTTGATGAGGGTGAAATCAACGTGAAGGAAAGTGGCATAGGATTCAGAACGGGACCAAGTGAAATTTAGTCCGGAGAAGGTACTTACAAATTACAGGAATTTTAACAGGTCAGCTTCAACATCAGTCAACACTTTCATGCAAGACGGGGGTTAGAATAGGCCCATGGTATTCCTGCCTGTTGTAAGAGGCGACTAAAAGGAGTCTCACACATCTCGGCCCTTAGGTGATGGTCCCCTTTCAGGTTTGACCTCCATATTTGAAATTTATTCCAAAGAGTGAGCCAATTTGGGAAGGGTGGCCTTACTTGTTGCATTGTGTCCATTGTGCATTGAGATCTTTAGCGCCTTTCTCGTCGTCACATTGCAGTCACGACCTTTCTCCATATCTTGGATGAGGATAAGCCATGTTCTAAGCAGTGTTTGTTTCTGCACTGATGATGACCATGGACTTCTTTGTACCTGATATCCAGCGCGGTAGCCAGTCCGTTGTGGTGGAATCGCCATTTACCCTGTTGGTTGTAGCCCCCTGACAACACAGGAATCACTCTGCTGCGCCGTTAACTCCCCACGTATACCAAAGAGTAGGTGCCTATCTCCCTGGTGCATTGGGACTCTAGGCAATGGCCATCCTGCCAGGTGGCCCTTGCTGCGCCTGGGTGGTTGCCATGGGGAGGGCCCTTGGTCGGAGTCGGTGGCATCAGGGCAGATGACACGCAATGAAGCATGGTACGTCATCTCTTGCTGGTGGCCAGCCACCAGCTCTCTCTAAGCTTAATTTAATCAAACGCGCATGACCCCAAATCGTTCCCCTACCTGACCACACCATGGGAGGAAAAAAAAATGGCCAAGGTTGGCAGTGAAGCTTATTCGCCCTAGTACCTATGTACGAGAGCTGATGGGAAGTCTTTCACAACGATGAAGCCTCAGTTCTTTGTCGAGCATTTAGAGGACAAGTTTGGAGAGGTGGAGGACTTGTCCAAAATGCGCTCTGGATCATTTTTAATAAAAACAGCGTCCTCTGCTCAGTCACGAGCATTACTTGTCTGGGACAAGTTGGGGGTTGTTTCTGTTACCATCACGCACCATAAGAGTTTAAATATGGTTCAGGGTATTATATTCCACAGGGACCGTCTTTTTGCAGTCTGATGACGAGCTGCACACCAATTTAGAGCGGCAAGGCGTTCATTTCGTCCGCCGCTTTCATCAGGGTCTGAGGGATAATCAGGTTTCCGGTGCCTTCATCTTGACCTTCAAGGGTGATACATTGCCTGAGAAGGTTATGGTGATGGTCTACCGTTGTGACGTCAAGCCCCATATCCCTCCCCTGAGGGAGTTTGGCCATATGTCTTCCCACTGTACTTTCACTTCCACATGTCGAGATTGCGGACACCCATCACATCCCAAAACTCCCTGTGCTCTGCCTCCCATCTGTGTCGGCTGTGGAGAACATCATTCACCTTGCTCACCAGACTGCAGTATTTTACAGAAAGAGCAGAATATCATTGAATATGAGACCCTGGAACGACTGACCTACACTGAGGCTAAGCGGAAGTTTGAACGCCTTCCTCCTGTTTGTATGACCTCCTCTTACACCGCCACTACCACTGTTCTAGCCTCATCATTTCCACCTACAACAGTCACCCCCCCCCCCCCCCCCCCCGAGCTGGAAGACCACACTTGCCCCCTTGCTCGTGGGGGGGGGCGCACCATCTACTTCAGGAGCAACATCCCCCCACCCATCGGGGACATCCGTCCCCACCTCTAAGCCTGAGAAGTGTCCAACTTATTTGGCTTGTCTCGCTCGCAAGGGGTCCCTTGGGTCTCCCCCCTACCCAGGTTTCCACCAGTGGGAAAGATGATGCCTGCTAGTGGCTTAATTGCCCACAAGCAGCTGGTCGTAGGGCTTCATGATCCTCCTCTGTCCCAGAGACTGAATCAGTGAAGCCCTCCCAGCCAGTAAAACCCAAGAGGCAGTGAGAAAAGTCCAAGAAGAAGACCTATAAGACCAAGGAAATTGCAGTGACACCCACCCCACCACTCCCTACAGGCTCTGTGTCTGAGGATGAGGTGGAGATTCTGGCGTCCACTGAGGACCTAGATCTCACCAGACCCTGAAGACACAATGGACGTTGATCGCACATGTCCTCAGTCGGCAGCAGCAGATGACCCAGCAGTATAATCTGCCTTCTGGTCCCTTCACACCTTTTTTGGCCATTTACAATGTCGTTCTCCAGTGGAATTGCAGTGGTTTTTTCCACCACCTTGCTAAGCTCGGACATCTTATCAGTCTTTGCCCTTTCTTTTGCATTGCTCTCCAGGAAACTTGGCTTCTGGCAATGCAAACCCCCGCCCTCCATGACTATTGGGGATATTATAAGAATCGGGCAGTTTATGAGAAGCTATCTGGTGGCGTTTGCATCTATGTCCGTAATTATTTTTACATGGAGTGTGTACCTCTTCAAACACCTTTAGAGGCTGTCGCTGAGCAGCTGTTGACACAGCTCGACCTCTCTCTCTCTCTCTCTCTCTCTCTTAAATAATGTTGCCTACACACATTTCAGTGTAGCGCATGGCACGTATTCAGTCGTCGACCTTTCGGTCTGCAACCCTGGCCTTTTACCATGTGTCCAATGGAGTGTACGTGATGACTTGTGCAGTAGAGACCACTTCCTGATCTTTCTGTCACTGCCACAGCGTCACTCTTTGGGCACCCCTCCAGATGGACTATGTATAAGTCTGACTGGGACTTGTTCGCCTCCATTGCCACTATTGAGGCTCTTTCCCATGACGCCATTGATGTGGTGGTTCACACGATCACCACCAGCATTGTTTCTGCCTCGGAATCTGCAATTCCCTGTTCTTCCGGGTCCTCTCGGCAGAGGACTGTGCGTTGGTGGTCACCCGAGGTCGCCGAGGCATAAGATCGCAGGCGGGCCCTCCACCGTCATAAGTGATACCCATCATTGGAACACCTCATCGCTTTTAAACAGTTCCATGCTCGAGCCCACCATCTTATTCGTCGATGCAAGCAGGAGTGCTGGGAAAGGTATGTCTCCACCATTGGCCTCCGTACCTTCGCAGGTTTGGGCCAAGATTAGGCGACTCTATGGCTATTGGATCCCAATCAGTGTACCTGGGCTTTCTCTCAATGGATCTGTCTGCACTTCCACCAACACAATTGCAAAATTCTTAGCGGAGCATTATGCTCAGAGTTCTACTTCTACGAATTACTTGCTCCCTGAAAAAGCGGTTGGAACTTCGGAGCCTTTCATTCGACACATGCCACCCCGAATCGTACAATGCTCCATTCAGTGAGTGGGAATTCCAAAGTGCCCTAGCCGCTTCTCCTGATACGGATCGCATCCACTATCGGATGCTCAAACACCTCTCGGTGAACTGCCAGTGACACCTTCTAGACCTGTTCAACCGTATCTGGGTTGAGGGTGAGTTCCCGTCTCAGAGGCGGAAAAGCATTATCATACAAGTGTTGAAGCCTGGCAAGAACCCACTGGATGTGGACAGCTACCGCCCCATTAGCCTCACCAATGTTCTGTGCAAGTTGCTCAAATGCATGGTGAGCTGGAGCTTGAGTTGGCTACTTGAGTCTTGGGGCCTTCTGGCTCCATCTCAGGGTGGATTCCATAAGGGCTGCTCTGCCACCAATAATCTGATCTGCCTCGAGTCTGCCATCCATAGGGCATTTGCCCGCTGTCAGCACCTGGTTGCCGTGTTTGTTGACATGCGGAAGTCATACAATACCACATAGTGACATCTCATCCTCACCATGGTTAATGGGAGGGGTCTTAGGGGCCCGATCCCAGTTTTTATTCAAAATTTTCTGTTGCTTTGTTCCTTCCGCGTGAAAGTTGGTTCCTCCCATAGCTCCTCCCGAGTCCAGGAGAATGGGGTCCCACAAGGCTCTGTCTTGAGTGTCTTCCTCTTTTTAGTTGCTATCAATGGATTGGCTGCAGCTGTGGGAACGTCTGTATTGACTTCTTTGTATGATGATGACTTTTGCCTGTACCATAGCTCCACTAGTATTGCAGTTGCTTATTGGCAGATACAGGGTGCTATCCGCAGGGCACAGTCTTGGGCCATCACTCACAGCTTCCAGTTCTTGGCCGTGAAGACCCGCGTCGTGCATTTCTGCCGGCATCGCACTGTTCACCCTGAGCCACGGCTTTATCTCGATGGCGAACCTCTTGCTGTGGTGGAGACGCACCATTTTTGGGCTTGCTTTTTGATATCCTGTTGACTTGGCTCCCTCATATTCGGCAGCTTAAACAAACATGCTGGCACCATCTTAATGCTCTTTGTTGCTTGAGTCACCTTTTGCCTTTTGGTCTACCCATCTAAGACTGTTATCAGGTGTTGATTCAGTCGTATCTCGTTTAAAGGGGCCTGGCTTATGGTTCAGCATCGCCCCCGTACTTCACTGCGGGATCAGACTTGCAACTGAAGCTTTCTGCACAAGCCCTGTAGACAGCATACTTGTAGAGGCTGGTGTCCCACCATTGCAGATCCAGTGCCTATGTCTACTGGCTGCTTATGCTGTACACGTTTGTAGCTTGCCTGGGCATCCAAATTACTGTCTCCTGTTCCCCAACTCGGTCGTCCATCTTCTAGAATGGCAGCCCCGATCAGGGTACATGATCGCGGTTCATGTCCGGGCTCTTCTCTCTGGGCTTGAGTTTTTCCCTCTTCCACCTCTTTTTCTGGGCCCATATACGTATACCCCCATAGTGTGTGCACCGCCCATGGCTTCTGCTGGATTTAGCACAGGGCCCGAAGGACTCAGTCCCTCCTGTGGCCCTCCACCACAGCTTTCTTTTCATCCATGCTGTGTTTCACAGCTCTGATGTGGCCTATACCAAAGGTTTGTTGGTTGCTGGTTGAGTTGGTTATGCTATTACTCTTGGGGATCATTCTGAACAATGCTCATTGCCGACTGGCTGCATTGTTTTCACTGCAGAGCTTGTTGCCATCTCTCAGCGCTCTTGAGTACATCTGCTCCTGCTCAGGTGAGTCCATCATTATCTGTAGTGTCTCTCTGAGTGGTTTACAAGCTATTGGCCAGTGTTTCCCTTGCTCTCGTTTGGTGATGGCTGTCTGGGAGTTCCTCCAAACTCTTTCCCGTTGCGGCCGCTGCGTGGTCTTTGTGTGGACCGTGGGTCATGTCGGCATCCCGGATAATGAAAATGTTGACACACTGGCCAAACAGGCTGTTGGTTCACTGGCCTTGGAGATTGGCCTTTCGGAGTGTGATCTCCAATCAGTCCTCACAAGGAATTACATAGAAATCCATAGAAATTTTTACCCCATCCAAACCCAGCAGCCCCACATTTCACCTTCTTCTTAAGATTCAGAAACCCAATCATGCTGGCCGTGATATAATTGCTGGCTTCAGAACACCCACCTAATGTATATCTGCTTTAGTTTATCAACACATGGAACTTCCCTCCAATGTTAAAGATACCAACCATTTCCTAGACCATCTGAAATCTGCGCCTGTACCACTCGAATCGCACACCTTGCTTGTCACAATTGATGCCACCTCCGTCTATACCAACATCCCCCATGTACATGGCCTAACTGCTACTATACGTTTCCTCAGTTAAAGCCCTCCTGATTCCAAACCCATGACATCCTTCTTGCTCACCTTAATCAAATTTATACTTACCAACAATTACTTCACCCTTCACTTTTGAGGGGCAGACATACAAACAGATATACAAACATATCAGAGGTATGGCCCTGGGAACCGTGATGGCTCGTTCCTATGCCAACCTTTTCATGGGTTGCTTGGAGGGCTTTTCTGGGATTCATAAGCCATAAGCCTCGGGTTTGGTTTAGATACATTGATGACATCTTTGCCGTATGGACTGATGGTGAGGCTGACCTGTTAAATGCCTGGAATTTCTGAATACCTTCTCCCAATTAAATTTGACATGGTCCTATTCTGAATCCTATGCCACTTTCCTTCATGTTGATCTCATCCTCACTGAAGGCCGGCTACACACTTCTGTCCACATTAAACCTACCAACAAACAGCAGTACTTACATTTTGACAGTTGCCATTCTTTCCATGTCAAACGTTCCCTCCCATACAGCCTTGGCATTTGAGGCAAACCTGTTTGTTAGGATGCAGACCCTAATAGCAATTCACCACCACTCTCACTTCAGCCTTCTTTATACAAAATTATCCCAAGAGCCTAGTTCAAAAGCATATTTTCTTGGGCCATCACGTCCAATCCTGGTACTGCTGACCGTCCATAAAGCACTTCAGAGCATACCACTTATCACCCAGTCTTATCCTGGTCTTGAATGTATTAATCAACTACTCTGACAAGGACATGACTTCCTAAAATTATGCCATGAAATGAGATCCATTCTGCCCACCACTCCCAGAATAGTTTTTCGTCGTCCTTCCAATCTCTGCAATATCCTTGTCAGACACTATGCTCCTTCTGCACCCATCTCCCTAACTTATAGCTCCTACCCCTGTGACTGTTGCCAATGCAAGACTTGTCCTGTGCACCCTCCTACACGACCTATTTCAGCCCTGTAAATGGCAAAACGTGTATTATCAAAGAGAGAACCACCTGTGAAACAACATGTCATATACCAGCTGTTACGTAAACAATGTTTGGCATTGTACATTGGCATGACTAGAACCAAATTATCAGCCAGGATGAATGGGCACAGGCAAAGGGGGTATACCAGCAACACACAGTATCCTGTTGCAGACCATTCTGTACAATATGACAGTCTTTACCTCGGCCCCATTTCACCACATGTGCCACCTGTATTCTTCCCCCGGTAACCAGTTTCTTAGTACTTCACAGATGGAAACTAGCACTACAGCACATCCTTGATTTTTGCCACCCACCTGGCCTTCAGTCACATTAATTCCTTCCGCCTTAGCATTCCTTCACAGTAACTACTCCTTTCTTCACTCTTCACTCCATTTTAGTTTTCTACATCTTGCATTTTCTGATCTGTCTAGTTTTCACTGTCCTTCCCCCCCCCCCCCCCCCCCCCCCCCAAATCTCTGTTACACACAATGCACTTCGGTTTTCACTCATAGTAACTCATGCATGATGTTCTAGTAGTAATCTGTGTCATGCAATACCCTGTCTTCCACCTTTAAGCTCTCAGGTTTTCAAATCTCGCCTGGTGCAGTCCCCAACTATCAGTCTTTTCTCCTTTGTGCGGATGGATATATGTGTGTGTGTGTGTGTGTGTGTGTGTGTGTGTGTGTGTGTGTGTGTGTGTGCGTGTGTGTGTGTGTGTGTGTGTGTGTGTGTGTGCGTGTGTACACCTGTCCATTTTTTCCCCTAAGGGAAGTCTTTCCGCTCCCGGGATTGGAATGACTCCTTACCCTCTCCCTTAAAACCCACATCCTTTCGTCTTTCCCTCTCCTTCCTGAAGAAGCAACCATCGGTTGCGAAAGCTAGTAATTCTGTGTGTGTGTTTGTGTGTTTTGTTCATGTGCCTGTCTGCCGGCGCTCTCCCGCTTGGTAAGTCTTGGAATCTTTGTTTTTAATATATATATATATAAGCAGACATATTCAAAGGCAAAGAGTTTGGACAGAGATGTCACTCGAGGAGGAAGTGCAGAGGCAAAGATGTTGTTGAATGACAGGTGAGGTATGAGTGGCAGCAACTTGAAATTAGCGGAGATTGAGGCCTGGTGGATAAAGGGAAGAGAGGATATATTGAAGGGCAAGTTCCCATCTCCGGAGTTCGGATAGGTTGGTGTTGGTGGTAAGTATCCAGATAACCCGGACAGTGTAACACTGTGCCAAGATGTGCTGGCCGTGCACCAATGTTTAGCCACAGGTTGATCCACATTACCAACAAACACTGTCTGCCTGTGTCCATTCATGCGAATGGACAGGTTGTTGCTGGTCATTCCCACATAGAATGCGTCACAGTGTAGGCAGGTCAGTTGGCAAATCACGTGGGTGCTTTCACACGTGGCTCTGCCTTTGATCGTGTACACCTTCCGGGTTACAGGACTGGAGTAGGTGGTGGTGGGAGGGTGCATGGGACAGGTTTTACACTGGGGGCAGTTACAAGGGTAGGAGCCAGAGGGTAGGGAAGGTGATTTGGGGATTTCATAGGGATGAACTAAGAGGTTATGAAGGTTAGGTGGACGGCAGAAAGACACTTGGTGGAGTGGGGAGGGTTTCATGAAGGATGGATCTCATTTCAGGGCAGGATTTGAGGAAGTCATATCCCTGCTGGAGAGCCACATTCAGAGTCTGATCCAGTCCCAGAAAGTATTCTGTCACACGTGGGGCACTTTTCTGGTTCTTCTGTGGGAGGTTCTGGGTTTGGGGGGATGAGGAAGTGGCCCTGCGTATTTGCTTCTGTACCAGGTCGGGAGGGTACGTGCGGGATGCGTGAGCTGTTATCAGGTTGTTGGTGTAATGGTTCAGGGATTCCGGACTGGAGCAGATTCGTTTGCCACGAAGACCTAGGCTGTAAGGAAGGGACTGTTTGATGTGCAATGGGTGGCAGCTGTCATAATGGAGGTACTGTTGCTTGTGGGTGGGTTTGATGTGGACGGGCGTGTGAAGCTGGCCATTGGACAGGTGGAGCTCAACGTCAAGGAAAGTGACATGGGATTTGGAGTAGGACCAGGTGAATCTGATGGAACCAAAGGAGTTGAGGTTGGAGAGGAAATTCTGGAGTTCTTCTTCACTGTGAGTCCAGATCATGAAGATGTCATCAATAAATCTGTACCAAACTTTGGGTTGGCAGCCCTGGGTAACCAAGAAGGCTACCTCAAAGCGACACATGAATAGTTTGGCATACGAGGGGGCCATCCTGGTACCCATGGCTGTTCCCTTTAATTGTTGGTATGTCTGGCTTTTAAAAGTGAAGAAGTTGTGGGTCAGGATGAAGCTGGATAAGGTAATGAGGAAAGAGGTTTTAGGTAGGGTGGCAGGTGATCGGCATGAAAGGAAGTACTTCATCACAGCAAGGCCCTGGACGTGCGGAATATTTGTGTATGAGGAAGTGCCATCAGTGGTTACAAGGATGGTTTCCTGGGGTAAGAGATTGGGTAAGGATTCCAGGCGTTCAATAAAGTGGCTGGTGTCTGATGAAGGATGGGAGATTGCATGTAATGGGTTGAAGGTGTTGATATACGTAGGGAGAGATACGTTCTGTGGGGGCTTGGTAACCAGCTACAATGGGGCAGCCGGGATGATTGGGTTAGTGAATTTTAGGAAGAAGGTAGGAGGTAGGGGTGCGGAGTGTCGTTGGGGTCAGGAGTTTGATGGAGTCAGGTGAAAGGTTTTGTAGGGGGCCTAAGGTTCTGAGGGTTCCTTGAAGCTCCACCTGGACATTAGGAATGGGATTACCTTGGCAAGCTTTGTATGTGGTGTTGTCTGAAAGCTGACGCAGTCCCTCAGCCACATACTCCCGACGATCAAGTACCATGGTTGTGGAACCCTTGTCTGCCGGCAGAATGACGATGGATCGGTCAACCTTCAGATCACGGATAGCCTGGGCTTCAGCAGTTGTGATGTTGGGAGTAGGATTAAGATTTTTTAGAAGGATTGAGAGGCAAGGCTGGAAGTGAGAAATTCCTGGAAGGTTTGGAGATGGTGATTTTGAGGAAGAGGAGGTGGGTCCCGCTGTGACGGAGGACTGAACTGTTCCAGGCAAGGTTCAATTTGGATAGTGCCTTGGGGAGTTGGATCATTAGGAGTAGGATTAGGATCATTTTTCTTCGTAGCAAAGTGATATTTCCAGCAGAGAGTAAGAGTGTAGGACAGTAAATGTTTGACGAGGGCTATTTGGTTGAATCTGGGAATGGAGCTGAAGGTGAGGCTTTTGGATAGGACAGAGGTTTCGGATTGGGAGAGAGGTTTGGAGGAAAGGTTAACTACTGAATTAGGGTGTTGTGGTTCCAGATTGTGTTGATTGGAGTTTTGAGATACTACTACTAAAGTTAATAAGAGTTAAAAGCTATGTGCATTGTCTGTAACAGAGGTGGGAGGGGGACAGTCAAAAATAGACAGGTCAGAAAATGAAAGATGGAGAAAACTAAAATGGAGTGAAGAAAGGAGTAGTTACTGTGAAGAAATCCTGAGACAGTAGAAATCAACATAAATTAAGGCCAGGTGGGTGGTGAGAACAAAGGACATGTAGCACTAGTTCCCATCTGCGGAATTTTGAGAAAATGGTGTCTGGGGGAAGAATCCATATGGCGCACATGGTGAAACAGGCATTGAGGTCATGACTGTCATGAGTAGAGCATGCTCTGCAGCAAGCTATTGTGTATTGCCATTATACACCCTCTGCCTATGCCCATTCATCCTAACCGATAACTGGGTAGTAGTCATGCTGGCGGACAGCTTGAGCGCAGTGGCCCCCAGGGGCTCAGCATTCACTTGCTGAGTACGGGCTTGGCGATCCCAGGGTTCTGAGCTGGGGACTGGTCAGCACCGCCAGTCTCCTGTCACCGTAACTCCTGGACATGCTTCAGCGACCACTGTACGGCGCGGCGGTGCAATGTTTTGTGCTGCGGGGAATGGTAATCTTGGCTTGACCGCCAGGATTGCGAGGAAGGCCAACCTCTGTAAAAAACATTCAATTTTTTGGTGTGCTCCGCACCTAGAAGATGCATGGCTGTTGGGGTGGAACAGTCGCAAGCGAGCAACCTCTGGGGCACCTGCCGCACCCCAGTTGTATAAAGCTTACTCAGGCACGCGGGGCTCTGTCTGAGCGGACCTTTAGTTCCCTAGCTGCTCGTGGGACCGCAATGGACCCTTCGACATCTACATTTTCCCCTACCAGTGGCTTGGGTGGGCCACTGGTAGGAAAACACACCCCATCGAAAAAGTGGCTACGCGCTGCAAGTCCTCCAGCGCCTGGTGTTGCTAGAGATTTAAGAGACTGTCGTAATGGAGCACATGCTGATAATCAGAATGTGTTTTTGATTATTAAACGGAAGGAGGATAGCTTTGAGAGGGTTTCTCCCTTTTACATCCACAAGGGTCTTGAGGGAATTGCAGGAACACTGAAATCTGTGAAGTGACTGCGCAATGGGACTCTTGTTAGTTGTGACTTCTAGTTCCCGTCAAGTCGCTTCCCTTCAGAAAGCAACCTGTCTAGGGGAGTACGCTATCGAGACCAAGCTCCACTCCACTTAGAATTATAGTAAGGGTGTTGTGACGTCTAGGGACTTGGTGGATATCCCCATAGACAAGTTAAAATCTGAGTGGGCTGACGAAGGTATTGTTGACATGCAGCATATTATGAAACGAGTCGATGGGGACCTCGTCAAATCTGACTCGTTATTCTCACGTTCAGTTGCCCGAGACTCCCAGAGCATGTTAAAGCGGGGTTCTTACGTTTGCCAGTACGGCCATATTTCCCCAACCCAATGCACTGTTTTAAATGTCAGCACTTTGGGCATACTACGTTGGGGTGCAACGGGATAGCCACTTGTGGTAAATGTGGTCAGCCTGCCCATGACGGAGCCGATTGTTCATCGCCTGTGAAGTGCACGAATTGCTCTGGGAGTCATCCTGTCTGGAGCCGGATCTGCCACATCTATCTCGAATAACGGAAGGTACAGGAGATTAAAACATCTAAGCGCATCCCCTATGGTGAGGCCTAGAAGCTCTTTAAGGCCATGCAACCTCCTGTGTTTTCAACATCTTTCGCTTCCGCTCTGAAAAAACCGGTACAAATGGCCACTGTTGCTACGCAAACGGAGGTTGCTAGTGTTAGCACTAATACCTGCGTTTGCCAGTGCACTTGTGCTGCTGCGGTTGTTTTGCAACCTGCGGCTCTCCCCACTACGTCGGACAAGGCCGTGGTTGTTGACATTGGGGTATTTCCTGCCCCTCCCCATATGGCGCCTTTTGCCCAGGCGAGTAAAGCTCCAACTGTTGACAAGGCTCTGCATTCTAAGCCCCCCATGACAAAGACGCCGAAGGTGAAGGTTTTGCCACCTGAGGAGACTAGTCAGAGTCGGTCCGATGACGAGGCCATCGTACTGTCTTACATCTCCCGTGGGTCGTCATCGGAGCTTATGGACCGGGGGCGATCTTCTCGCCCCAGGGATAAATCTCCGGCCAGTACGGGCTCTCGTCCAAAGCACAGAGGCAGGGTGAAAGTTCAGCCACCCTGATCACTGGCTCCCGTATTATAGTGGAACATGAATGGGTTCAGGACGCATGTGGCCGAATTACATCTCCTTGTACGAGAGTGCCCTTTGTGCTTATGTCTCCAAGAGACACATTTTCGTGCCACTGATGCTCCTTCTTTACGGGGCTATACCATATATCGAAAAGATGATCTGACGGGGGAAAGGGCAAAGGGTGGTGTTGCGGTTTTGTCTGTGACATGCACCCCCTCATCTGAGCTCCCTCTCGTTACCGACTTGCAAGCAGTTGCAGTTGACATTCTTGTGGGTCAGAGGCTCACAGTCTGTTCATTTTATTTACCGCCTCAGGATGCGATAGACTCTGAGGCTCTCACAGACCTTATTAGCCAACTCCCCCGCCTACTTCTTCTTCTGGGGGACTCCAATGCTCATAATGTCTTATGGGGCTCTCCGAATACTTCCCCAGGGGTCACATTCTGGAAAGCCTCATGATTTCTGAAGAACTGTGCATCCTCAACTCTGGTGCTCCCACTCATTTCTGTACTGCTTCCGGGTCGTCATCGGCTATTGACCTTTTCTTTTGCTCTCCAGCACTCGCAGATTCTGCTCTGTGGGAGGCTGCTGCTGACCTCCATTCTAGTGACCACTTCCCCCTTTGGATGAGGCTGTGGCATTACCAGTGCCGCCCCGGTGGCACCTCTGCAGAGCTGACTGGACACTTTTCAGCCAACTGGCTGTTTTGAAACACCGTGCCAGCGTCCACGAATGGGTAGACCATGTTACAGCTGTGATCTCCCATGCTGCTGAATTGTCAATCCCACGGTCATCCAGTCATCCCAAGAGGCGTCCTGTCCCTTGGTGGAGCACTGAGTGCCACTCAGCCATCCGAGCCCGCCGTGCAGCTCTGCGCCGCTTCAAGTGCCGTCCTTCAGCTGACAATCTTGCGTCCTTTCGGATGGCAAGGGCCTAGGCGTGGCGAGTGATTAAAGAGAGCAAACAACGGTCATGGCAATAGTTCTTTCACTCCATCTCTTGCTCCACTAGTTCTACGAAAGTATGGGAAGCCATCAGGAGGATTTCCGGGAAACCCAGCCAACTCCCTGTCACGGCATTGCTGCATCAGGGATGTCTCCTCACGGCGCCGAGAGACATTGCCCAGACACTGGCCTTGCATTTTGCGGAGTCTACCGCCACTATTAACTGTGATCCAGATTTCTGCCGCTACCGCACTGCCATCAAGAGGGGTCACTTGGACTTCCGGTCTCTAAATTCTGAATCCTACAGCTGCCCCTTCACAGTGTGGGAACTGGATTTGGCACTGTCTGTGGCTCATGATACTGCGCCTGGTCATGATCAAATCCGGTACAGCATGCTGCGGCACTTGTTGCTGCCATCCAAGGAAGTTCTCTTGAACTGTTTTAATATGATATGGTTATCCGGCATGTACCCTGACTCATGGAGGGAGGCGATTTTGATTCCCCTCCTCAAACCAGGGAAGGACCGAACGCATCCCAGTACTTATCGAAGTATTGCTTTGACGAGCTGTGTCGGGAAGACGTTGGAACGCATGGTCAACCGTCGCCTGGTTTGGCTGCTCGAGACCAGGCAGCTCCTTAGCCCCTCTCAGTGTGGCTTTCGGAGATGTCGTTCCACTATAGACAACTTGACCCTGCTTGAGGCCGCCATCCAGCAGGCCTTCTTATGTAACCAGCATTGTCTAGGTGTCTTCTTTGACACTAATAAGGTGTGTGACACTACTTGGCACCGCCATCAAATATATAAAAATAATAGTATATATGAAAGTAATCTTGTCAGCAGCACTACTGTTCCAAATAAACTGCCGTACAGTAGCCACAAAATGTTTGTGTTCCAAGTTCGCCAGATGTCGCTACTGTTGGCATACACACATTCTTCAGTGATTAATTGTATGATATAAAATAATGGGGGATACAGTCAGTAAAGTCTGTAATGGGCTTATAAATTATAAGAGACTTTACAGTAATAAGAAGCAATGAAATAAAACATGGCAAAAGTTTGATTGTTGAAAAGGAAAAAGTTAAGAGATAGTAATTGACATACACTCAAGTGGCTATGTTATAGGTAGTGAGATAAATAATAAACAGCTTTCTGAGTACACAGGATAATATAAAAATTACAAAACAAATAGCTAGGCATATTATTTGTGCCCAGGGCCTACTTTGACCACTGAACATCTCTGTTTTATATATCTTGCTGATTGTTTCACCTACTTTGTTTTCTTACATTGTGCGCATAACTCTAGTGTTTTCTTGTTTCTTCTCTGTTTTATATAATATTCTTCATTAGCTAGATAATATTGCTCATGCACTGGTGGGGTTTTATAACTGTTTTCTGGAATGGCGTGCCACAGGGTATGAGGGACCCTCTTACGGTCATATTCCTCTGACCACATCGCAACTAATTCGGAAGAAATTATTGTGATAATAAAGATATAAATTTCACAGCTGTGTCATTATTATTGTTATTATTATTATTATTATTATTATTATTATTAAAAATGTTGAACCACAGATGACAGGAATAGTAAGCAAAAAATGTAGGAAAGAAAACAGTCTGCACATTAATGTTTAACATTTCTCATATTTTATTTCTATTTATTGTATTAAAATGTAGACAAACTATAAGTGGCATAAATTTAGAATAGTTATGATGTAAACTCTTTAGTCAGATAGTTTGTGTCAGGAAAACAGTTTGTAATTTTGATAAGAAAGAATATGTTAAAAAGAACTCTTTCTCAAGAAGCCTCTTGAGAAGATGGTGGTTGTCTTATAATAAGTGTTGTCTTATACCCTGGTAAATGTGATAGTTCCCAACATGCATCTTTGTGTTGCTTACTCAGCAGCAACAAGTTTTTGAATACTTTTTTTTTTATTAAAAGACAATGTTCTACAACTACAAGTAAAAATTTTCTGTTTGACCTAAGAAAAACTGTGTTTTGGAAACCATATTTGTTTATGAAAAGCATTCTTTTGAGTGTTTCAATTGCTGTCCATCCATTTCCTGTCTTCACTTACCCTAAATGTAGGAACTCCCAACATTTCTGGTACTTCACTGTTAATTTGCACTATTTTGTTTCAAGATGTTGATTTTACATTATTTCATTCATAAAATCTTAAATGATTTTCTGTCCTACTTTTTATCTTGCTCTAGTACGTTAATTCATTAGTTGTTGAAGTTTGTCTGCCTTCGAGGCAAGCTGTGTAGTGTCATCCGAAATAATAATTCAGATATATTCCATTAGCACAACTTTTCCAGTTTAAGAATATGAGAGCTTCCTCGAGATTAGTGGAAATAGTTTTGTGATATTGTCTGTATTGACTACTTTACTTTAAAAAGAAAATTCTTTGGCACTGAAGCCATATACACTGCTGTTTGCATGATAAAAGATTCTCCCACTTTAAATCAATAATTGACACTACCATTGCAATAAATAACTAAAATTTTGAATGAACATTTGTTTGCAGTCAATTTTTTAAATATAATTTTTCTTTTTAGTTTCAGCCAGAATTGATCCTGATATCAGCAGGATATGATGCTGCTATAGGATGCCCTGAGGTTTGAATTTACTTACTACTTTTTTTTATTTTTATTTAGTTTCAACCTGAGCTGTTGATCGTGTCTGCGGGCTATGACTCAGCTTTGGGCGATGAGAAGGTAGTTTTGTTTTATGGTTTATAACATGATTTTATAAAGCTGTGAGCATGAGAAAAGATTATATATTTAATGTTAACTATGTGTTAATATGTAATCATATAAAACTGCATTTACCATTACTTGTACTATCACAATGCATAGTCCTGTTAAATCTCTAAAATATCAACGTGGAGTGTGTAATGGATGAATATGGGAAACTATGTATGCTGATAGAGTGCTTCTTTGCTTTGGCAGCTTCCTTCATTCGAGGAAACAGTATGTACTAAACAGAGGTTAGATAATTTTTTTATTAGCTTTTCATTGGTATTATTTCTGAACAAGAAAACACACAATGAAAACATAGCTGACAATGATCACTCTTGCTTTGGGTATAAGAGTACTTAAAAGGATATTTTTGGTTCAATATTACAAATAGAGAGAAAAAACTGGTTCTCAAGGATGCAAGAAAGCATGTTTCACAATGAAGATGTTTTTGGATAGAAATAATGTCCAATAGATTGTCCTTTATGGATGTAAGACTCATTGACCAATGTAAAATGTAGGAAGAAAAAAAGGGGGGGGGGGGGAGAGAGAGATACTGAGACAAATTGCCTCATCAAATTTAATTTTGGAGTGGCAGTTTAGGGTTTGAATCCATTTTCAGATGATGACATATTTTGCCTCAGCAAATTGCAAAGTGAGTGTAAAAAGTTCTCGCTCTGGCACTGAAATGCCATTTTTCAGGAAGATAAGCCTGTAAATTTGACTTAAATTGCAAAAAGCTTAAGGGGGGTAGGACGTCAAACGGGCTGACTTGGAGCAGGAGAGGCATCACAGGACATTTTAATTTCCACTGTCTATACTTTTACAAATAAATTCATAAAACTTTGTCATTATGACCAGGAAGGATTCAGAATTTACACTCACAACAGTGGAAGTTTGGAAAATATGAAATTTCATCGTTTTTTCACTTATTAGTGGCAGCATTTATTGCTATAGGTACACTTTCCTTCATAAGTAAGAGAGATTCTTCGATGAATTTTGCGCAGTATACAACCCATACTCAAAGGTGTATGAAACTCTAGAATTTTACAAATCTATTAAAAACTGTGGTAAAAATTGAGGTAATTAACTAGAGAATTTGTGTTTTTTCTATACATGAAGTTTAAAATATAACAGCTCATTCGTTTTTTCATAAATTAAGTAAATTCTAGAGTTTCATACACCTGTAAGTATGGTTTGTATGCTGTGCAAAATTCATCGAAGAATCTCTCTAACTTATGAAGAAAAGTGTACCTATAGCAACAAATGCAGCCATTAGTAAGTGAAGGAATGATGAAATTTCACATGTGAAAAAAAAAATATTTTGTTATGTTTCTGATCTTCCACTGCAATGATTGTGAATCCTGAATCCTTCCTGGTGGTGCTGACAAAGTTTTATGAATTTATTTGTAAAAGTATAGACAGTGAAAATTAAAATGTCCTGTGGTGCCACTCCAGCTCCAAGTTGGCCCATTTGACGGCCCCATTAACGCTAAACTGATGGGCCTGCAATACTTTTTCCCATTAAAGTGGTGTTGTGATCAGACCCAGGGGAACGTGCAATGCTGACAGATCTCTGTATTGTTTTTTCCCAAATGGCATAATTTGGATGTGCACTGTATGGATATAGGATCTGCACATCATTCTCTTAGCTGATAACAATTTTCCAGACTTTGGAAGAGCTATCTATTATTCAGGTAACTCCATAGGTGCTATCATAAAGTCTGAATATACCTAGCTCAGGACTCCAAAGCAAGGGCAAATCCTTTGCAACTACGGGGGCTAACACTTGTGGGGGCGATCTGTATTTTGTTGCTTGTCAAATGATACCACAGTATAGTAATTTGATTTACAGTATATTACTTTTGAGGAAAATATATGATCGTCTTTTTCACCATTAAATTGAGACAAATTGTTAAATATTGTCTATTGTTTCCTTTGTTTTGCCATTTGCAGTGTACATATTAATAGCTGTGCATACTTTACGTGATGATGTGCATTTCTGATGTAGTAAGGACAGGAACTAAAATATTGATCGCGTAATAAATCTATTATCTAATTCTCTGTGATTTTTTGAGCTCTAAACAGTCTACAGAATGTCTTAATCTGCCATAATTGGTGCTGCACTCAGTGTTATCATCAACTGAAATAAATTCATCCACTCACACTTCAGAACACTTCAATAATGTAGAAACATTTCTAAACAGTTCATAAAATGTCATCTCAGTTTCAAAATCTGCTGATTCCTTATGTGTGGAAGAATCTAGAACTTTGGAGAATGCCTTGTGGTGAGAACAATTTTGTATCACATGATCTCTCAGGTCTTCTCAGCATGATTGATTAATGATTTGCTTCTGAGTGTACAACTGAGTTGTCGTTTCCATTTTGTGCTCATTATTTCAATGACTTGTCCAGCCGTAGTCTTCGGATGCTGAGAGTTGTGCTACTTCGTGTTTATAGCTGATTGTGAATTTGGCTCTCTACACCCACTATATGCTCTTCTGCTTTTCGGAGCCTGTAATGATATTTTCTTTTTGTAATGTTCATAACGATATCTGAAATCTGGCATGACATTTCTTACGTGGTGCAGAATATTATAACAGTTGACAGAAAATGGAAGGGACATCAGAGATACACGAGAGTAAAACTACCAAGGTCGTGGGATGATGTAATTAAGGATTCTACTAAAGCTAAGATGTAAGAAAACCTAATAAATATAGACAGAGTTTTAAATTTAAACATAGCTTGTGTCTGGCATTGAATTTATTAATATCTTGCCAGATATCACAAGCCAGAGTTGGGAAACTAAGAGAATAAAGATTTCACAGAATACCAGTATTAGTTCTGAAAAGCAAAATGTCAAAGCACATAGTTGGCATAGAGAGTTGATCTCTCATTTAGCTATAAATAGTGACACAGGACCAACAACAGATCACCGTTTGATTAGAGTCCAGGCATCAGGTAAACACAACAGCACAGCTCACAGCACATGAAGATGATGACTGGGTTGTTCTGTGAAATTTGCATCTAAAATAAAGTGACAACTCTGCTGTATAACTGGAAGTATGTCATCAATTTTCTGTTACTTTAGTGACATCATATTCCACGGGGAACGTACAGTGCCTGAAAAAGAAAAAAAAAAAAAAAGTGAAGTACCCAGAAGACATGGTTAGATCTTCACGTAACTTCATACGTGTCTATTTCATCCACAGTATGTAAATGATTAGAGTTGAAATTCTCTCTGACAGATAGAAAAGCCACCAGCATTCATTAGTTTTGTTCATTTTAATGATATTACCAGACCTGACATGGTATGTAAGGAGCATGAACAGTGTTATATGTTAATCATTTTGAAGGACGTAGAAAGACTGCATACTGGACCAGACCGATTTTGAAGGGGAACTCATTGTGGATCTCCATTTGACTGGGTATCGAATCTTGGAGCATCCAGATTTTTGGTGCAGGATGTGACAGTAGCTTAATATTGGGCTACATGGGAATGTGAGGGAAGGCATTCTCATCAAGATTCTGGTCAACTGTGTCTGACCACCTTGAGGAAGGAGCAATGTATTGTGCATCAAGCGCATCATAACCCCTTCACTCCTTCATCTGCCATGTGAGTACAGGCAATCGACTTCCTTCAACATTGTATGTCATCCCGCACCATTGGTCAGAGAATAGTAGCAGCTGGAAAAGGGAATTACCACCCAGTGCATAGATTGCCATTAACACAAAACCACCAATGGCATAGACTGATAATGACTGGTGTCGCATTGTGTTCGGCAATGAAAGTCACTGGTCTGCACCATCCCTGTTGACCGTCATTGGCGAGTATGGTGGTGACATGGATAGAGGTCCTTTAATATCGCTGCCACCATGAATACAGAAGAACACAGATGAGTCTGTGTGGATCTAGGCAGCAGAGTAGTAGGAAAGCTCTCTTGGACAGCTTGTGTAGTGTGTGGTATGGGCAGACCTACTGGCCCAGGTGCTTGTTTGCCAGTGGCACTAAGTCTGGCAAGTTCAGTTCTTATGCTCAGACTGACTACCTCAGACCTGGCTTCAGCATCACACCATGCTCGTATTTGTTTCTGTTATTTGTGCTGGTTGTGTCTGTGCCTGTCTCCATGTGGTGTTTGCACTCTCTGCTCTCCCATAGTTTGCATGAATGTCAAGTTTCTTTTCCTCTTTTAGTGCCCAGCTACAAGGTTTCGGGGTGCACATCCACCATCAGCTAGAGTAGCAACATTTGTGCTGATAGGATGGTTTTGTGGCATCATCACACCTATGCAGCTACAAAAAGTCCCATTCCTCCAATGTTTTGGAGAGGCACACCAGTGTTACTCGTGGCATCATGGTGTGGGGAGCCATTGGGTATGACTGCAAGTCATGGCTGGTTCATCAAAGATATCCTGTGTCCTTATGTTTTACCTCCCATGCAACGATATTGTGGTGGAATTTTTCAATAGGACAACACTTGTTCATATGTGGCCCATGTCTCTGTGAACTGCGTGTGTGATGTTGATGTACTGCTATGGGCAGTAAGACCCGTAGATATGTTCCTGAGTTAAGATGTGCAGATACGTTCTTTATGGAACACGTTGGATCAGCTCGGATGTCAACTCTGTCCCAGTGCCAGTAGTCTGCATATCGATGAACAGTTACGACAGATGTGGGACGGCTTGTCTCAAAACAAGAGATAACAGCATTGTGATGCCCTTCCCGACCGAATCTAAATCTAAATCTAAATCTACATCTTCATCTACATCTACATCTACATTGATACTCCACAGTGCACTTCATGGTGCATGGTGGAATGTTAGCTGCAACGGGCAAAAGATGTGCTCTGTTGGTGCTACATCTTTTAGCGATGTTGACCAAGGTAAACTCACACTGCAGTGTTACTCTTTGGCATGCCAGTGCAGAACTGTGCACAGAATGAGCTAAGTGCCCCACACCACTGCTGCTCATTTCCTCTCCTGTTCCACTTGTTAATAGATTGAGTGAAAAACAACTGTCTGTATGCCTCCATATGAGCCCTAATTTCTCGTATCTTATTTTCATGGTCCTTATGTGCAACGTATGTTGGAGGTGACAGAATTGTTCTGCAGTCAGCTTCAAATGCCAGTTCTCTAACATCACCTTTCCTCCAGTGATTCCCATTTAATTTCCCAAAGTATCTCCATAACACTTGTGTGTTGTTTGAAGTTGTTGTTGTTGTTGTTGTTGTTGTTGTTGTCTTCAGTCCAGAGACTGGTTTGATGCAGCTCTCCATTCTACTCTATGCTGTGCAAGCTTCTTCATCTCCCAGTACATACTGCAGCCTACATCCTTCTGAATCTGCTTAGTGTGTTCATCTCTTGGTCTCCCTCTACGATTTTTACTCTCCATGCTGCCCTCCAGTACTAAATTGTTGTTCCCTTGATGCCTCAGAACATGTCCTACCAACCAATCTCTTCCTCTAGTCAAATTGTGCCACAAACTCCTCTTCTCTCTCGAACCTATCAGTAACAAATCTGGCAGCCCACCACTGAATTTTTTCTATTTTTTTCTTTAATCTGACCTGGTACGGATTCCAAAAGACTCGAGCAGTACTCAAGAATAGTTCGCACTGTCATCCTATATTCGGTCTTCTTTAAAGATAAATCACACTTTTCTAGTATTCTTCCAATGAACTGAAGTTGACTATTTGCCTTTCCTACTACAGTTGTCACATGTTCATTTCATATTGTTTTGCAACATTATGCCCAGATATTTAAAAGATGTGTGTATATTAAGCAGCATGCTGCTAATGCTGTATCTGTAAATCATAGGTTTGTTTTTCCTACCCATCTGCAGTAACTGACATTTCTCTACTGTGTCATTCATGACACCAACTAGAAATTTTTCTGAGTCATCTTGTATCCTCCTACAGTCATTCAACTTTGACACTGTACTTTACACTGCTCCATCATCAGCAAACAATCACAGATTGCTACAGAACCTGTCCGCCAAGTCATTTAATGGTCCTGTCACATTTCCCAGGGGCAGTCCTGACAATACCCTAGTCTCTAATGAACACTTACTGCCGATGACAACATACTGGGTTCTGTTATTTAAGAAGTCTTCGAGCTGCTCGCATATATGTGAACCTATTCCATCTGGTTGTTCCTTCTTTAACAGCCTGCGATGGGGCACTGTGTCAGACGCTTTCCAGAAATCTAGAAATATGACATCTGCTTGTTGGGCTTCATTCATAGTTCACAGCATAGCAAGTGAGAAAAAGCAAGCTGAGTTTCACATGAGCAATGCTTTCTAAATCCTTGCTGATTTGTGGACATAATCTTCTCAGTCTCAAGAATTTTGTTATATTTGAACTGACAATATGAACAAGGATTCTGGAGCAAACTGATGTTAGGGATGTTGGTCTGAAATCTGCATCTCTGTTCTTTTGCTCTTCTTATATGCAGGAGTCACCTGTACTTCTTTCCAGTCAGTTAGGGCATTGCACTGGGTTAGAGATCCAAGATAAACGCAAGCTGAGTAAGGGGCCAGTGCCATAGAGTTTTTTCTGTATGCTAGGGATGCTTATTACTATGTTGTCCATAGAGGAGTCTGTTCAATGGTCAAACGACGGTATGTTTGTACAATTCCCCTGCGTGAATGATTTCTTGAATGTGAAATTTAAAACTTTGGCTCTCATTTTGCTGTCTTCAACTGCCAAACCAGACTGGTCAACAAGTGACTGGATGGAACCTTTAGACCCACTTAGCAATTTTACATAGGATCAGAATTTCTAGGATTCTCTGCCAGATGTTTTGCTAAGGTATGACTGTGATGGTAGTTGTGTGATTTGCACATAGATCTTGTCACAGATACACAAATCTCCACTAACCTTTGCTTATCATCATTTGCATGTTCTCTTTTGAACCGAGAGGACCGAGCGAGGTGGCGCAGTGGTTAGCACACTGGACTCGCATTCGAGAGGACGACGGTTCAATCCCGTCTCCAGCCATCCTGATTTAGGTTTTCCGTGATTTCCCTAAATCGTTTCAGGCAAATGCCGGGATAGTTCCTTTGAAAGGGCACGGCCGATTTCCTTCCCCATCCTTCCCTAAACAGAGTTTGTGCTCCGTCTCTAATGACCTCATTGTCGACGGGACGTTAAACAACACTAACCTAACCTAACCTTTGAACCGAGAGTGCAACAGCCTCTGCGTCCTCAGCATTTTCTGGATCTCATTGCTAAACCATGGTGGGTCTTTTCCATCCTTAATCCACTTGCTAGGCACATAATTCTCCAGACCACAATTAACAATCTAGTTAAACTTAGCCCATAACTCCTCTACGTTCATCTTACTGGAACTAAGTGATGTCAGTTCACTTCTAAGTGAAATGCTAACAACTGCTTGTCTGCTCTTTCTAGCAGAAGTACTCTTCTATCCTTGACTGATTATTAACTTTCGTACCCATAGTCGCTACAATGACACCATGATCGCTAATCCCTGTTTCTTTACTGCTGTTAATAAGGCCCAGACTATTTGTAGCTGCAAGGCCTAAGATATTTCCATTGTGTGTGGGCAGCTGAACTAGCTGCTCAAGACCATTATCAGACACTGTGTTCAAAAGTACTTCGCATGACTGTCTGTGTCTACGAGCTACATTGAATTCGTAGACATTCCAGTCTATACTCAGTAAGTTAAAGTCGCCTTCAACTAGTAATGCATGATCTGAGTATTTATGTGCTACTGACGATAGAGATTCTTTTAATGACTCTAGAATTGTCACAGGAGACTGCTGGGTGATAAAAAATTCAACTATTTGCTTGGTTTAACCTAGACCTGTTGTACCTGACCAGATAACTTCACTGTCACACTCAACTTTGACCTCAGTAGAGACAATATTTTTGTCAGCTGCAGTGAACACTCCCCCACTACCCCTCCTCTTTCTTTTCTTTGTATGTTCCGTAACTCACTAAATAACTCAGCGCTTTTCACTTTGTGTTTCAGCCAGGTCTTGATTCTGAGAATAATTTGAGCATCCATGCATCCAGGCTATAGGGGGTGCAATGTCCTAGTGATAAGTGGGCTCTGACTACCAAGTTCTTGGTGAATTTGACTTGAGATTGTAATTACCACAATAACATTACATACCCTCTCAGCTCGTGAAGTTTCATTCTTAATTTGAGATAATTCTCATTTATTGTTCCATCTGAGGTGCACATTTTTAATTACATTACATGCTTCGATCACTCTGTATCCTCTCCAGATCTAGACAGTTGCGTCAGCAACGTGTCATATCTGTTCAGAACCACATATCATGCTGAACATCTACTTAAATCTGAAGATGATCTGGAGTGATTGAGGAACCTTAAATATCAATACAGTTGCTGTATCTCTAAAGACTGTTATGTCAGCTATAGTGATGTTTTATTTCATTTCCTCCTCCTCTTCAGGGTGCTTAACCCTTTTGTTCCGCAGTATAAGTGACGTATCAAATAAACTGGTGGAATATTATTGTTCTCTTACAATTGTGAGTTAATATTTTCAGTGCAGTGAATGTTTGAGAACAGATGCACACTGCGCTGTTGAAAGATGACTTTCAGTTTCCAAGCTTCTAGAAACATTTTTTCAACTATTTGGTCCAGAAAACATTTGTGGTATTCACTAGTTATTATCTTAAACAACTCAAGATTTTCAGTAAGAATATTATTTTTGAATTCCAGAATTAATCCTCCCAGCTCATTGTGCTAAGAGTTTTTTTTGTGTGGGGCCACAGGCATTTACTCACTGCTATGGCTGCTCTTTTTTCTAATATGAGGTAGTATGCTCAACATAAACACAATTAGAAATTTTTGCACAAAATCAGCTGGATTATTTTTAAAATTGCTCAATCATTCATGATAAGATAATTTCCCATGTTTGCTTTGGGTCACCATTCATTGAATCCCTCCCAGCCTCCAAAAAGATTTGTTGTAGTTATTTGTATAAAATTTTCTCCTTTTATTGATTTGCTAGTTCAATCATCTGTACCATGCATCTTTGATCAATGATTGTTTGATCTACATTTTCTACTCTGAACAGTGGAAAATTAAGGATGGAACATTGGCAATATTATGGAAAGTACAGATTGCTACTCACCATATAGTGAAGATGTTAAGTCACAGACAGACACAACAAAAAGATAGCTAAACAAATAAGCTTTTGCATTCTTCTGACATAGGACCACTGTTTCTGGTTTCCAAGGCAGCCGGAGAGAGTGGTCATGTGTGTGTGATTTTACACACACACACACACACACACACACACACACACACACACACACAGACAGAAAAGCAAAATAAAATATTTCAGTGCAAATATTTTTCTTTATGAGATTCTCTGTAATAGAACACTCCTTAATATGTCACCCACACCACCATATCCTACTCATGCCACATGTTCCACCCTCTGTTGTGACTCCTCTGTCTACCCCACACCCACTCCCCTGCTTGCTCCTCGCTTTGCCTCTCTCCCACATCCCTGCTTGCTCCTCGCTTTGCCTCTCTCCCACATCCCTGCTTGCTCCTCGCTTTGCCTCTCTCCCACATCCCTGCTTGCTCCTCACTTTGCCTGTCTCCCACATCCCTGCTTGCTCCTCGCTTTGCCTCTCTCCCACATCCCTGCTTGCTCCTCGCTTTGCCTCTCTCCCACATCCCTGCTTGCTCCTCGCTTTGCCTCTCTCCCACATCCCTGCTTGCTCCTCCCGTTGCCTCTCTCCCACATCCCTGCTTGCTCCTCCTGTTGCCTCTCTCCCACATCCCTGCTTGCTCCTCCTGTTGCCTCTCTCCCACATCCCTGCTTGCTCCTCCTGTTGCCACTCTCCCACTCCCCTGCTTGCCCCTTCCCCTGTCTTTCTCCCCCTCCCCTGCTTGCCCCTTCCCCTGTCTTTCTCCCCCTCCCCTGCTTGCCCCTTCCCCTGTCTTTCTCCCCCTCCCCTGCTTGCCCCTTCCCCTGTCTCTCTCCCCCTCCCCTGCTTGCCCCTTCCCCTGTCTCTCTCCCCCTCCCCTGCTTGCCCCTTCCCCTGTCTCTCTCCCCCTCCCCTGCTTGCCCCTTCCCCTGTCTCTCTCCCCCTCCCCTGCTTGCCCCTTCCCGTGTCTCTCTCCCACTCCCCTGTTTGCTCCTTCCTCTGCCTCGCTCCCACTCCCCTGTTTGCTCCTTCCTCTGCCGCAATCCCAATTCCCTGCATCCTCATTCCTCCGCCTCTCTCCCACTCCCCTGCTCGCTCCTTCCTCCGCCTCTCTCCCCCTCCCCTGCTCGCTCCTTCCTCCGCCTCTCTCCCCCTCCCCTGCTTGCCCCTTCCCCTGTCTCTCTCCCCCTCCCCTGCTTGCCCCTTCCCCTGTCTTTCTCCCCCTCCCCTGCTTGCCCCTTCCCCTGTCTTTCTCCCCCTCCCCTGCTTGCCCCTTCCCCTGTCTTTCTCCCCCTCCCCTGCTTGCCCCTTCCCCTGTCTCTCTCCCCCTCCCCTGCTTGCTCCTTCCCCTGTCTCTCTCCTCCTCCCCTGCTTGCCCCTTCCCCTGTCTCTCTCCCCCTCCCCTGCTTGCCCCTTCCCCTGTCTCTCTCCCCCTCCCCTGCTTGCCCCTTCCCCTGTCTCTCTCCCCCTCCCCTGCTTGACCCTTCCCCTGTCTCTCTCCCTCTCCCCTGCTTGCCCCTTCCCCTGTCTCTCTCCCCCTCCCCTGCTTGCCCCTTCCCCTGTCTCTCTCCCCCTCCCCTGCTTGCCCCTTCCCGTGTCTCTCTCCCACTCCCCTGTTTGCTCCTTCCTCTGCCTCTCTCCCACTCCCCTGTTTGCTCCTTCCTCTGCCGCAATCCCAATTCCCTGCATCCTCATTCCTCCGCCTCTCTCCCACTTCCCTGCTCGCTCCTTCCTCCGCCTCTCTCCCACTCCCCTGTTTGCTCCTTCCTCCGCCTCTCTCCCACTCCCCTGCTCGCTCCTTCCTCCGCCTCTCTCCCACTCCCCTGTTTGCTCCTTCCTCCGCCTCTCTCCCACTTCCCTGCTCGCTCCTTCCTCCGCCTCTCTCCCACTCCCCTGCTCGCTCCTTCCTCCGCCTCTCTCCCCCTCCCCTGCTCGCTCCTTCCTCCGCCTCTCTCCCCCTCCCCTGCTTGCCCCTTCCCTGTCTCTCTCCCCCTCCCCTGCTTGCCCCTTCCCGTGTCTCTCTCCCACTCCCCTGTTTGCTCCTTCCTCTGCCTCTCTCCCACTCCCCTGTTTGCTCCTTCCTCCGCCTCTCTCCCACTCCCCTGCTCGCTCCTTCCTCCGCCTCTCTCCCACTCCCCTGCTCGCTCCTTCCTCCGCCTCTCTTCCACTCCCCTGCTCGCTCCTACCTCCGCCTCTCTCCCACTCCCCTGCTCGCTCCTTCCTCCACCTCTCTCCCACTCCCCTGCTCGTTCCTTCCTCCGCCTCTCTCCCACTCCCCTGCTCGCTCCTTCCTCCGCCTCTCTCCCACTCCCCTGCTCGCTCCTTCCTCCGCCTCTCTCCCACTCTCCTGCTCGCTCCTTCCTCCGCCTCTCTCCCACTCCCCTGCTCGCTCCTTCCTCCGCCTCTCTCCCACTCCCCTGCTCGCTCCTTCCTCCGCCTCTCTCCCACTCCCCTGCTCACTCCTTCCTCCGCCTCTCTCCCACTCCCCTGCTCGCTCCTTCCTCCGCCTCCCTCCCACTCCCCTGCTGACTCCTTCCTCCGCCTCCCTCCCACTCCCCTGCTTGCACCTTCCTCCGCCTCCCTCCCACTCCCCTGCTTGCACCTTCCTCCGCCTCCCTCCCACTCCCCTGCTTGCACCTTCCTCCGCCTCAATCCCACTTCCCTGCATCCTCATTCCTCCGCCTCTCTCCCACTCCCCTGCTCGCTCCTTCCTCTGCCTCTCTCCCATTCCCCTGCTTGCTCCTTCCTCTGCCTCTCTCCCACTCCCTTGCTTGCTCCTTCCTCTGCCTCTCTCCCACTCCCCTGTTTGCTCCTTCCTCTGCCTCAATCCCACTTCCCTGCATCCTCATTCCTCCGCCTCTCTCCCACTCCCCTGTTTGCTCCTTCCTCCGCCTCTCTCCCACTCCCCTGCTTGCACCTTCCTCCGCCTCCCTCCCACTCCCCTGCTTGCACCTTCCTCCGCCTCCCTCCCACTCCCCTGCTTGCACCTTCCTCCGCCTCCCTCCCACTCGACTGCTTGCACCTTCCTCCTCCTCCTTCCCACTCCCTCCGCCTCCCTCCCACTCCCTCCGCCTCCCTCCCACTCCCTCCGCCTCCCTCCCACTCCCTCCGCCTCCCTCCCACTCCCTCCGCCTCCCTCCCACTCCCTCCGCCTCCCTCCCACTCCCTCCGCCTCCCTCCCACTCCCTCCGCCTCCCTCCCACTCCCTCCGCCTCCCTCCCACTCCCTCCGCCTCTCTCCCACTCCCTCCGCCTCCCTCCGCCTCCCTCCCACTCCCTCCCACTCCCTCACACTCCCTCCCACTCCCTCCCACTCCCTCACACTCCCTCCGCCTCCCTCACACTCCCTCCGCCTCCCTCCCACTCCCTCCGCCTCCCTCCCCCTCCCTCCCCCTCCTTCCGCCTCCCTCGCACTCCGTCCGCCTCTCTCCCCCTCCCTCCCTCCCCCTCCCTCCGCCTCTCTCCCCCTCCCTCCCTCCCCCTCCCTCCGCCTCCCTCGCACACCGTCCGCCTCCCTCGCACACCGTCCGCCTCCCTCGCACACCGTCCGCCTCCCTCGCACACCGTCCGCCTCCCTCGCACACCGTCCGCCTCCCTCGCACACCGCCCGCCTCCCTCGCACACCGCCCGCCTCCCTCGCACACCGCCCGCCTCCCTCGCACCCCGCCCGCCTCCCTCGCACCCCGCCCGCCTCCCTCGCACCCCGCCCGCCTCCCTCGCACCCCGCCCGCCTCCCTCGCACCCCGCCCGCCTCCCTCGCACCCCGCCCGCCTCCCTCGCACCCCGCCCGCCTCCCTCGCACCCCGCCCGCATCCCTCGCACCCCGCCCGCCTCCCTCGCACTGCGCCCGCCTCCCTCCGCCTCCCTGCCTCTCCCTGCCCCTCCCTCCCCTCCCTCCCCCACCTTCCGCCTCCCTCGCACTCCGTCCGCCTCCCTCCCCCTCCCTCCCTCCCCCTCCCTCCCTCCCCCTCCCTCCCTCCCCCTCCCTCCCTCCCTCCTCCTCCCTCCCCCTCCCTCCCTCCCCCTCCCTTCCTCGCACTCCGCCCGCCTCCCTCGCACTCCGCCCGCCTCCCTCGCACTGCGCCCGCCTCCCTCCGCCTCCCTGCCTCTCCCTGCCCCTCCCTCCCCATCCCTCCCCCACCTTCCGCCTCCCTCGCACTCCGTCCGCCTCCCTCCCCCTCCCTCCCTCCCCCTCCCTCGCACTCCCTCCGCCTACCTCGCACTCCCTCGCACTCCGTCCGCCTCCCTCGCACCCCGGCCGCCTCCCTCGCACCCCGGCCGCCTCCCTCGCACTCCGTCCGCCTCCCTCGCACCCCGGCCGCCTCCCTCGCACTCCGTCCGCCTCCCTCGCACCCCGGCCGCCTCCCTCGCACTCCGCCCGCCCCTCCCCCATTCCCTCCCCCCACTCTCTCCGCCCCTCCCCCACTCCCTCTGTTTCTCTCTCTCTGTCTCACCCCCTGCTTGCTCTGTACTCCTCTCCTCTCTCCTCCCGCCATCCCATCCCATCCCCTGCCATTCCATCCCATCCCATTCGTTCCCCTTCCTGCTCCTCCCTCTGTCCATCTCCTCACTTCTCCTCCCTCCTCCCCCCAGGCGTTGCCCCTCCCCTCCTCGCCCTGGCGTTCCCCTCCCGGCTTCCCCACTCCTCCTCGCCCTGGCCTTCCCCACCCCTCCTCGCCCTGGCCTTCCCCACCCCTCCTCGCCCTGGCCTTCCCCACCCCTCCTCGCCCTGGCCTTCCCCACCCCTCCTCGCCCTGGCCTTCCCCACCTCTCCTCGCCCTGTCCCCACCCATCGTCGCCCTGTCCTAACCCCTCCCTCTCGCCCTGTTTCTTCCCTCTGCTCCTCGCCCCTCGCCCTGTCCCTTTCCCTCCCCTCCTCGCCTCTCGCCCTGCCCCTTTCCCTCCTCTCCCTGTCCCTTCCCTCCTCTCCTCACTGTTCGCTCTTCGCCCTTCCCCTCCCCTCCCCGCCCAGCCCCTCCTTTCCCCTCCCCTCCCCGCCCAGCACCTCCTTTCCCCTCCCCTCCCCTCCCAGCCCCTCCTTTCCTCTCCCCTCCCTTCCTCACTCCTCTCCCCTCCCCTCCCCTCCTCTCCCCTCCTCGCCCGGCCTCTGCCCTCCCCTCCTCTCCCCTCCTCCTTCCTCGCCCTGCCTCTGCCCTCCCCTCCTCTCCCCTCCTCCTTCCTCGCCCTGCCTCTGCCCTCCCCTCCTCTCCCCTCCTCGCGCTGCCTCTGCCCTCCTCGCTCCTACCCTCCTCGCTCCTACCCTCCTTGCACCTCCCTCTTCTCCTCTCCTCCATCCCTGTTCCTTCCATACCCCATTGCCTGCCCGTCTCCACACACATCCACGTGGCCTCCTTGCATCCCAAATGTGGCCCCATTCCATTCCTCTCCCCCCCCCCCTCTGCCCCCTCTACTCCACCTAGCCACCCATGTACCTCACATGTCCCCCTCCTGCCTTCCCTTCTATAGCCCTGTCCATCACACCTAACCTCTGCCAACAATCTCCTCCACACCCGACCCGTGCGCCCAACACCTGCTAACTTTTGCTTCTATTGTCCATCGTCATACACATTTCTTTTTTTGCCTCCTGCTTCATGCTCTGTACATGCTTTCTTATTTCCGCATGCATTCCTTCTCTCCATGCATCTGCTATTTCCCTTCTGTTGTTCTGTATATGTCCTTTCCTCTATTCTTGATCAAATTTTGATAAATTTTTGTATTTTGTGCTTACCTTGTACTGTTGCTTTCAGTAATATGTGTAGAAATTTAAATTTTTATCATTTTCAGGGGGAAATGAACATAACTCCTGTGTGCTATGCCCATTTACTGTCTTCTCTAATGTGTCTGGCAAGTGGAAAAATTGTTGTGGTGCTAGAGGTGAGTGACGTTTTCTGAAATTGATTGTTACATTAATTTTATGAACATAGCAACTATTCTGATATTAAACAAAATCACCACCACATTCCGTTTTTTATCAAAATGTCAGATTGCACACAATGAAAGTTTAGGTATGATTGTAACCAGTAAATTAAATAAACTTATCATTTACCAGCAGCTGTTCTTTGTAATCTCAAAACAATTGCAAAGTTAAAGAGGTTGATACAGCTGGGAAATATAGTTTGGCACAGTTTTCTTTGTGTAGTTTATGAAAAAATAAGAGAATTTGAATGTTTATGCCAAGGTTTCTACACTTAAAATAAAAAATAATAATAATTTTTTTGGCCTCCAAAAGATGATAATAGTGGCCTCCAAAAGATGATAATAGTGCTCTTAAACTGCTTCATGAAATGGGGAGTGCATACAGTCCAATATCTAGCGAACTGGCGCAGTGGTTAGCACCTTGAACATGCTTTTGGGAGAACAATGTTTTGAACTCATGCCTTGCGTTCCTGATTTAGGTTTTCTGTGATTCCCTAAATCAGGATGGTTCCTTTGAAAGGGCGTGACTGACTTCCTTCCCCATGTTTCCATAATCCAATGGGACTAATGACCTTGCTGTTTGGTCCCCTCCCTCAAATCAACCAACCAACCAACTGTTCCTACAGGTGAAATTGTATTGTGAGTGAATATTGGGAATCCCACCCAAGATTTGGCACACCATACATCTGTCCATACTGGTGTAGAAATGCAATAAATGTATGCGGAGTCAATGGAATATTGAAAGTTTAGTACTTTTTGATGGATGATAAGAAGTCAGAATCATTTTCTTTCATGTGGAATTGGGTTTGCTTTACTCATTACTTCCACCTGACATTTACTCTGTTAAAGTAAGAATATGTGACTAAGATAAAAATAGCAAAGAAAAAATGAAGCATAATTTTGTGTTAAAGTTAATGAAAATGGAAAGTTTCCAGAATTAATAATTTGAAGTTTAAAACCATGATTTAACAATGGAACTTCCAGGAGTAATAACAACAATGAAACAGTAGATTGCTATTGGAGCAAAGCAGGATATCTTAAAAATTTAAATGCAAAGTTTATACCAGAGGAAGGAGCTCTTATTATAGTCTGACGTTCTCCACATCCAAAGAAACATTATTGTTTTTGTCTTGCTAAATCCATGTTCAGCACATCTCATGACCTAGACATAATCCATTGTGTAAAAGCTAACTCCTGAATGACTGTTCAGAAAAAGTAATGAAACTGAACATTTTATGGGCTGTGTACTTATTTGTTATTGTCTGAGCATATTTGTTATGGAATCAACAGACTTCGTTGGACTGATTTTAAGAAGCTGGCTTTTTGCACTGTTACTTGCTGTATAAGATCATTATTTCTGTAAAGAAGAGTGGAAAGTCATCACAAGTTTTAGCAAGTGAGATATTTCAGGGTTGTTTCTTGTGATATCTTTACTGTTAAGTGAGTGGAAGTAGATTGTTGTGATGGGGGCGAGGACAGTGTGGATAGTAGTAGTTACCAGCAGATAAATTTGCTGCAGTTTTGCTAGAATGTGATACTGATACAATATTTTTCATTAAATTGCTCCACTCTTAGTCAGCTTCAGTCAGCAGTAGCAGTAACTCCTGTCAATACATCGTGCTTCAAGAATAAGAAATCTTCTATTATCAATGAAAACAGACGATATTTAAAGAGTGTTTTTGCTAATCTTGTTCCTCCTGAGCAATTAGAAAATGAAATATTTTTTTGAATAAGAATGAAGACCTGTCAGTTTGATGCTATCTATATTTTAGTTTACAACACAGAGTACTGAAATATCTTAAAACTATTGCAATTCAGATTTTTCTCACACTTCTAGTGCTGTTGAAGTAAACCGCTATTATAGGAATTCTACTTTTTGGAGGAAAAAATGAAAAGTTCCCAGAGATTTGGGAAAGAAAGGTTTTTCTTGTGCATGTTCCACCCATCTCCATTTTCATGAAAGTCACTGTGACATCCTGAACTCTTACCTTTTCTCTCATCTATTTCTCTACCTTGGTTCTGATTTTCGTATTTCTAATTTCTGTCTAGTGATTCCAGGCCATCTATTGAGTTTCAAGAATGATCTATGTATTTAACATTGTGTAATAATCGAACATTAAAACTACATTGAGAGACAGATTATTTCTAGTTTTACATATTTTGAATTTTCTTATCAATGTGACATTCAGTTTCACAGATTAAATCCAAACAATTTTTAGTTCCATTCACTTGTCAAGTTTTGATTACCATTAAGTAGTTGAATTCTTTGCTTGTTTCAGCATTTTTGCTGTGAATTTTCTTTATTTCTGCATTTTGGTTATACACTGCCAGAATATAAAATCCAAGCACCAAAAGATAATTAGCCTAATTTAGAGTAATGAAATTACAGGAATACATTTGCGCACGTATTTTAAGTTATTAATGTTCAAAGCTCACATGATTATATAAGCACTACAAAAGCTATCAGAAACATGAAATGCTCTTACATTAATAACCAACATAACTGCTGGAATGTTGAATGCAAGCATGCAAACATGCAGGCATTGTGTCGCACAGGTGTTCAATCTCAGTCTGTGGCATGGAGTTACTAGGTTGGTAAATACGTGAATGGTTAATGCTTCGTATGGATGGTGGTGGAGTTGTCGTCTGATGATTGGAGACAGATCTGGTGACTGAGCATGCCGAGGTAACATGTCAACTCTCTGTAGAACATGTTGGCTTAAAACATTGGTTTATGGGTAAACATTACCGTGCTGGAAGACATCCCCTGGAATGTTGTTCATGAATGGCAACACAACAGATTGAATCATCAAACTGAGATATAAATGTGCTGTCAGGTTGTGTGGTATAACTGTGAGAGTGCTCCTGCTGTTATATAAAATCGCACTCCAGACCAGAACTTCAGGTGTAGGTCCAGGGTGTGTAGGCCCCATACCGGTTGGTTACAGGCATTCAGCTGGCCTACTTCTAACCAACAGAAGGCCATCACAGGCACGAGGCAGAACTAGTTTCCACCAGGAGAAACAACAGACCTTCAGCTTGCCCTCCAATGAGCTCTCGCTAGGCACAACTGAAGTTGCAGTTGGTGGTGATTTGGGGTCAGTGGACCAAAAGCTCCTGCTAATAAGCTACAACTAGTAAAATTTCATGGTGCGTTTTGGTATTGTGATACACAGTTACTTACATTCCTAATTTTTGTGAAGCGAAATTTTTTATATTGTCTCTCAGTATTGTTTTGTAGGCCAAGAAAGACCTCTGTGTATCACAAGAGGTCAGTGGTGTACACAGTGGAATTTTGATTTTACGTTCTCCGATTTTCCTTTGTTCGCATTTCTACACCATAAAAGATCAATGCTAAAAATTCTTATCTTCTAAGTTCTTACTTGACATCTTGTTTGACTTTGTTCCATTTTGTTCCTGTTGACATTTGATGTGACTGAATGAGTCATAAGTGGCACTTTATAGGAAGTACCGGAAATTAATTTAAATGTGGTGACTTCAATATTAATTTTGTATATGATTGTGCAAAAAAAGGATGTTGGTAGATTCCTAAATTCATATGATCTGATGCAGACTGTGTGTGTGTGTGTGTGTGTGTGTGTGTGTGTGTGTGTGTGTGTGTGTGTTTTTTTCCCCCTCCCCCAACTAAGGTGCTGGGGAACAGTTGCACAGCCACAGACAATATTTTTATTCATTCTTCATAACTAGATGGGCATACTGTTAGTAGAAGTGTGAATGGCCTTTCAGACCACAGTGCACAAATTTTTAACACTAAAATGCTTTTGTACTCAAACACACATATATTATGTCACATATAATTACAAACCACGTAGGAAAGCTAATCCAACAGCAATAGAGAATTTTTTAAAACTTGTTGAGGAACAAGAATGGCAGGATGTTTATAGTGCTGATAACATAGATGACAAATATAATGCTTTCCTTAATGCATTTTGCATGCTATATGAGAGTTGTTTCCCATTAGAACATTCTAAACTGGGTACCAGCAGTGAAAGGCAGCCTGGGTGGCTGACAAGTGGGATAAGGATATCATATAAGATAAAGCAGGAATGATATCAAAATGTTTGTAGCAGTCACAATCAAGCTACAGTGGCCCATTACAAACAGTATTGTAAGGTGCTTAAAAATGTTATTAGGAAGGCAAGAGTATGTGGTACGCACATAGAATAGCTAATTCCCAGGATAAAATTAAAACCATATGGTCAGTTGTGAAGGAAATGTGTCGTCAGCAGCACAAAGTTGACAATATAAAGTCAGTTCGTAGTAAAAATATTTCTGTTACTGATAAATCAGATATATGTAAAATATTTAACAATCACTTTCTGAGCACTGCTGGTGAATTAAATGATAATTAAGTTTCTGCAGGGAATCATATAACTCTCTTGGCAAATTCCTTTCCGAGATTGTCTGAAATACTCCTCTGTGATACAGACAAGAGGGAGATTGAGTCAATAACTAAATCACTGTAGACTGAGGACTCTCATGGATATGATGGAGTGACTTTCAGAATATTAAAGTACTGTCCTGCACATGTTAACCCTCTACTTAGCCATATATGTAGTTTTTTCTTTAGGAATGATCAGTTTCTGGAACGATTAAGGTACTCGGTAGTAAAGCCACTTTATAAAAAGGGAGAAAGGGATAATGTAGACAATTTTAAACCTATATCTATGCCATCAGTGTTTGCTAAAGTTATTGAAAAAGCTGTTTGTGTAAGGATAATTGATCATTTTATATCCCTTAATTTGCTGTGAAATGTACATTTCAGCTTTAGAAGTCTTACAACTGAAAATGCTATTTTCTCTTTTCTCTGTAAGGTACTGGATGGGTTAAACAAAAGGTGTTGAATGCTAGGCATATTTTTTTGATTTAACCAAGGCATTTGATTGTGTTGATCACAAAATATTGCTCCTGAAGTCGGACCATTACGGAATACGGGGCGTGGCTCACAACTGGTTCACTTCTTACTTTAAAGAAGACAACAAAGGTCATTATTCACAATGTTGAGAATGGCTGTGATGTGGAGTCTGAGTGGGATACAGTCAAATGGAGGGTGCCCCAGGGATCAGTGTTGGGGACACCCCTGTTCCTAGCTTGGTAGTAAAGGATGCTGCATGCAACTTTGGCTCTGTTTCAAATAGTGCAGTCCCTGACTTAAGTTTGTGGTTTGTGGAAAATAAACTAACACTAAACCAATGAAAGACTCAGTTTTTACAGCTTCTAACACACAATTCAACAAAACGCGATGTTTTAATTTCACAGAATGGGCATATGATTAGTGAAACTGAGCAGTTCAAATTTCTAGGTGTTCAGATAGATAGTAAACTGTCGTGGAAGGCCCACATTGAGGATCTTGTTCAAAGAGTTAATGATGCCATTTTTATTATTCGAACAGTACCTGAAGCAAGTAATTGTTTGACATGAAAATTGTATCCTTGCTTATTTTCATTGGCTTGTGTCATATGGTATTATATTTTGAGGTAACTCTTCCCATTCTAAAAGGATATTTTTGTATCGTAAATGGGTGGTTCAGCAATAAGTGGCGTAAGTTTGCAAGTGTCTTGTCGACTCCTGCTCACTAGTTGGGGTAGTTTGACATATATATTCTTTACTGTCGTTTCTCATTAACATCAGCTTATTCCCAAGAATAAGCTGCTTTCACTCAGTTAATACTCGGCAGAAATCTAATCTGCATTTGGATCGGACTTTCTTAACTCTTGTACAGAAAGGTGTGCAGTATACCGCTGCATCCATTTTCAGTAAGCTATCGCAAGAATTCAAAAATCTTAACAGTAATCCATGCACTTTCAAATTGAAACTGAAGAGTTTCCTCATGGGTCACTTCTTCTATTCTATTGAGGAGTCCCTTGAAAAATTAAGCTGATTCTTATGTTATATTGTTGCGTGTACTCAAACTTACGACTAGACTTTTTTGGGTTCATAAACATTTTACTTTTATCTGTTGTTACTTTTATGTTGTAATTTCATATACTGACATGTTCCATGACCTTGGAGATTTGCTCCTCAATGTGGTCCTATGGAACTTGACATGTAAATAAATAAAAAAAATAAATAAATAAAAGGACAGATGGTTCACACCATGGGTGGTGGCAGAATTAAGGGAATGTTTTGGGCCGTTGTGGACAGGGGAGATGTGAGAGAGGAAATGACGACGTAATCCATGATCAGTGTTGCCAATACAAGTGCAATATTTAGCTTCGCCGTGCAGTTATGATACGACTACTGCTAGGTTGCAGCAGTAATGGGAAAAAAGGCAGTTGATGCAAAGTGTTCTGGACTGAGCCAGAATGTGAGGAAGGGGCCAAGCCACCACCTTTTCTTGTGCCACTTGTAACTCTGTCTCATCTTTTTGCATGTATTTCCAGTGTACTGTATTTGGCAACAATATCAATCGCAAACCTTTTAAATTCAGACACTGACTCTCTAAGAATATGCTTAGTCATAATTGAGGAGGAAGTGTCGCCCATTTCCAGCCAGTGAAATCTTATTTGCTGGCGACTTGTTAAGTTACCCATTAGCCAGTGCAGCCACCGCACCACACTAACACGCATAAAATGAGCTCGCCTGCTGGGTGTGTGGAGTGGGCGAGTGGCCCTTCAATGACGGAAGTGCTGGTAGGGTTGAAAGCATTTTGTGAAGAGTTGAAAATATAGTTTTTGTGCAGATGATGTTCTCTGACAAAGATTTCACACAGAAATAGAACAAAGGTTTTGCGGTAGCCCATTTTAAAGACTTAACATTTTCAAATATGACATGATACAGTTGCAACTACTACATACGCTACTAATGTATATACTTTACACTGCACACACCACACATTGTAGATCATAAACATTGACATAAGTGATAAGAGGACATGAAGTGAAACTGTAGCACATGAGCTTTCTTTCAAGTTTACATTTTAGACAGTGTATAGAAATTCACTGAGCTGACGTCTAATAACTTCTAGTAAGTTTTCAATGTCAATTGGGGAGGTAAACCCATTTGTTCACGTCTCTGTTTCTCTCATCAAGCTTAAAATAACGTTTTAATGGTGGTGAGAATATAAAGCATAGCCCATAAGAAAAGCATTAAAGAATAACAGCAATGACAACAAAGTGTGTCATTAAGCAGATGTCCACTTTAATGCAAACGGTTTAATGACTTAGCTACTGTGATGTTTTTGGTTTAATTTAACTATTCATCAGTTTTTGCTTTTTTCTGGGTGAGCACAAAGGATGATATATCAAAAATATTTGTTTTGAATCTATAATTTGCGGTTCTAGCGTGTCAGAAAACATCTTTATAACCTTGTACTCAGATACCAATTTCAATTACTTGCTGTTACACGTCTGTGATCTTTTAAGAACTGAGGAAATGCATTACTACAAATTATTGTATAAACATTGTATTGTACATTTAATTTCCTACAGTTTGACACATTTTGTACGAAGTATTGGAGAGGATTGCAGTTTTTAATCATATAAGCCAAATACATGTGTTTTTGTTGAACATTTTTCCCTGTGCTACTGTTTCCTCAATTTTGCATTTTTTAAGTCTGGACCGCACGAAAATGTAAAATGGGGGTTTCACTGTATTTCAACACAGTTGCTCGAAATCTATCCCCATTACAATCCACCCTCGAACTACTCCCCTGGAAAAATGACACACTTTCTTCATATCCAGTATTCCCCAGAAGACTGTCCCTTAATGTGTGAGGCATTGTATACCCACTGTATACCCACTGAACCAGGTACCTTCTCCAGATAAATCTGCACATCGGAGATCACGTCTACATTATCTTTTTGTGATAGAGATAAGGACTGCAATCGTTGAATTGAAACTGGTGGATGTTGGCAGTGAACTCTTAAAAATGCCAAGGATGCAACAGTCTTAATAGCTGTGTGAACTTTTTCAGTAAAAGCTGATTCATTATATTGAAATGTGTGTACTACCTCCTTAACTTTTTGTTAATATTTGGCATAATATAAAGCTTCCAAGAGCCAGGTGCATCAATGTGAAACTTTGGGTTAGGTGAAAGGCAAATGTTGGGAGCTATATCCTTAAAGGACTGAATGTGGTTCGAAACTGTACTTTCTTAACTGAAGAAATGACACTGTTAACCCACAGGATCATTATTTCAGATGCCCTCTGCTACATGATGTAAGTCATAGGCAAGACCGGCGCAGTGGTTCATATTGGGATCGAATTCTTTCAGTGGTGCTCCCACTTGTAACGTATGGGCAACACAGTCTGTCAACAATAGCAAAGCTTTTTCATCCCTATCCTTCCCTGGCCAAAGGATGCATAGGGCATCCCTGACAGCGCAGGCTATAGTACTGGTATTAATCTTTCCCAGTTCCTTACACAGTAGTAGGTAAAGTTTTCCTGGTTCCGTGGAATCTAATTTCCCAATGTGACGTATCTATGTACATAAATTCAAGTTGTCTGATCTTGTCTGTCTTTATATTTTAATCCAGATTAGACTAGTAAATATACCGATTCACAAGAAAGGTTTGTGTATATAATTTATAAATATTTCATAGAAGTTGTCTTAATTATGATAAATTAAAGTTCCTTGCCACAGTGAAAATGATGCCATTGCTGTGTAGCGAACAGCTACCAAGACTCCAGAGAGAGAGCAGCAGTGTCTCGAGAAAGCAGGAAGTGTGATTAAATGTGTATCTGATGTGGTAGGCTGATAGTAGAACATGTGGCTAGAATCTGAAAGGTTGTGGAATCAAATCCCGGCTCAGTCACTTCTTTTCATTCTGCATCTTAACCTAGCATCACCTCTCAAGTCATGTGGCAATTCCCCAGAAATGAAATGTGCCCAGGTTGGATAATTTGTTAGGGGCATGCATGTTGTGTAAATGACATTCAATTGAGGTCAGTTGTTTCATAACAGTTGCATATTGAACAAACATGTGAATACAAAATTGTGGTTTTTCAATTTTTTTGTTTATAAAATAAAATGTTTATGAAAATTTTCTCCAGCATGAGATGCAGTATTGCTTCGTTTATGTAAAGTAAGTTTTGCAGCAGCACATCAGATGACTCACCTTCCAGCTTTGATTTTCTTCAGTTATACATAGATGCGAACATGATTCTTTGCATGGTGGGGTGAAAACGTCTGCCACAAAGAGTCTGTGTCACAAAATTATGGCAGTGAGGCTCAATAATGAATCTGTGTGTGCTAAGGGTCTACATATCTGCATTGAAGTCTCTTGATTGCTTCTTTTCGTACGTTGGGACTCACCTCAGGAATTACTGCAGAGATTTTGATATGGTTTTTAATTATAGGTACACTGATTTGGAAGGTTTGTGTATACAATTTATAAATTTGTCATGGCAGATTGGTGGAACTATGAAGATATAGTCAACTGCTGCTGCGAAAATGATGCCATTGCTATCTAGCGATGAATTGCAAAACTCCTTATACCTACAGCTCTACACAGCACACACCTTCCTTTCATGTACTGTCAGTGGGCGGAATGCGTTTGGCACAATGCACTCAGTTTGTGTGCACTTAAAAGTATTCATGTATTGTTTATTTGGACACTTCTAAATTATACAGCAGACTGATAAACGAATCTCCACTGGTGAGAAAGAGATTACTGCTTGGTTCAGATTATGAATCGCAATTCATGCTCTTAATGAATTGCAGATTCTTCACTCGCAATTTGAAAGAATCAAATATTTTTAACCAATAGTGTTCCTGCTATTGTTTGAGAATAGTTGCATAGTGAAAATGTATGCAGATCCTAAATGTATGTTGTTTTAATTTTTATGCTACCAGTAGAAAGACTTCTGAACACTACTTCAGCAACTTTACTTCATTTATATACATTAGATTTTTTCAGCAATGCAACAGAGGACTTCATTTTAAGTTCTGCTTTCCTTGATTCAAACCTAGATGTGAAAAAGATTCTTTGCATGGCACAGCAAATAATTCTGCCATAAAGAGTACACAACAAAGAATTGTTACAATGAGTTTCAATAATGCGTTACAGTGCATATTAAGCTTGACAGGAGGAGTGCTGTAACATGAGCTACTCATATAGACCATCTGTATTTTTTTTTCTTTTATTTGTGCCACGTCTGCCAGCTTCTGATGTATATTGCATCACTCACATACTCGAGGTTTGTACACAGTGCTTGCACTGCATATGAATTTATCACTTACATTAGTGTGCCCCCATAATTGCTTTGAGATGTCACAGCAGATGCCAATTAATTATGGTACACATAAGATTTATGCCTCCAGACAACTTCACTGACATGCACTGCCTTCATTGCCTAAGTTATATGGAAGTGATGATATTCAGGTAATTAACATTGTCTGAATTTCATTCATAACTCTACTTGGTGACCTGCAAACAACTGTCTGCTTTCTCATTGAATGAAAGCCAAATATAGTGGTCATCAGTGCCATCGGGTACAATGCAGCTGCTGATACTCACCAGGAAGCCATTAAAGGTATAGACATATTTAAAGGCAAAGAGTAAGGGCAGAGATGTCAGTCGAGGCGGAAGTACAGAGGCAAAGAAGTTGTTGAAAGACAGGTGAGGTACGAGCGGCGGCAACTAGAAATTAGCGGAGGTTGAGGCCTGGCGGATATCGAGAAGCGAGGATATACTGAAGGGCGAGTTCCCATCTCCGGAGTTCGGATAGGTTGGTGTTGGTGGGAAGTATCCAGATAATTCGGACGGTGTAGCACTGTGCCAAGATGTGCTGGCCGTGCACCAAGGCATGTTTAGCCATAGGGTGATCCTCATTACCAACAAACACTGTCTGCCTGTGTCCATTCATGCGAATGGACAGTTTGTTACTTGTCATTTCCACATAGAAAGCGTCACAGTGTAGGCAGGTCAGTTGGTAAATCACGTGGGTGCTTTCACACGGCCAGCACATCTTGGCACAGTGTTACACTGTCCGAGTTATCTGGATACTTCCCACCAACACCAACCTATCCGAACTCCGGAGATGGGAACTCGCCCTTCAGTATATCCTCTCTTCTCGATATCCGCCAGGCCTCAACCTCCGCTAATTTCAAGTTGCCGCGGCTCATACCTCACCTGTCTTTCAACAACCTCTTTGCCTCTGTACTTCCGCCTCGACTGACATCTCTGCCCTTACTCTTTGCCTTTAAATATGTCTGCTTATGTCTGTGTATGTGCGGATGGATATGTGTGTGTGTGTGTGCGAGTGTACACCTGTCCTTTTTTCCCCCTAAGGGAAGTCTTTCCGCTCCCGGGATTGGAATGACTCCTTACCCTCTCCCTTAAAACCCACATCCTTTCGTCTTTCCCTCTCTTTCCTGAAGAAGCAACCATCGGTTGCGAAAGCTAGTAATTCTGTGTGTGTGTTTGTGTGTTTTGTTCATTGTGCCTGTCTGCCGGCTTGGTAAGTCTTGGAATCTTTGTTTTTAATATATTTTTCCCATGTGGAAGTATATATATATATATATAAAATAGAAAGAAACTTCCACATGGGAAAAATATATTAAAAACAAAGATTACAAGACTTACCAAGCGGGAAAGCGCCGGCAGACAGGCACATGAACAAAACACACAAACACACACACAGAATTACGAGCTTTCGCAACTGGCAGTTGCTTCGTCAGGAAAGAGGGAAGGAGAGGGAAAAATGAAAGGATGTGGGTTTTAAGGGAGAGGGTAAGGAGTCATTCCAATCCCGGGAGCGGAAAGACTTCCCTTAGGGGAAAAAAAGGACAGGTGTACACTCGCGCACACACACACACACACACATATCCATCCGCACATATGTGCGGATGGATGTGTGTGTGTGTGTGTGTGTGTGTGTGTGTGTGTGTGTGTGTGTGTGTGTGTGTGTGTGTGTGCGAGTGTACACCTGTCCTTTTTTTCCCCTAAGGGAAGTCTTTCCGCTCCCGGGGTTGGAATGACTCCTTACCCTCTCCCTTAAAACCCACATCCTTTCATTTTTCCCTCTCCTTCCCTCTTTCCTGACGAAGCAACTGCCAGTTGCGAAAGCTCGTAATTCTGTGTGTGTGTTTTGTTCATGTGCCTGTCTGCCGGCGCTTTCCCGCTTGGTAAGTCTTGTAATCTTTGTTTTTGTAGAGGAAATTATTGGTTGAATATGTTGTTTGTTTGTTGCTTAAGATGAGTGAACACACCAAGCAACCTTACTTCATAACTACAAAAATAAATACCTTTAAGAGTCACTGATTTGTTCTTTTAGTACACCCCTCTAGTGTCAGACAGCAATTAAGTAAAAGCTGGCTGGATTTATGCAAACAGAGTGGTATGTGGACATTTTCTCAAAGCGACAATGCTTCATACTCAGTGCTGATTTTAGTGCGGGCTGTGTTTTTTATATCTTCCAAATTTAAAAATAAGTAGACTCGATTGTTACAGATGCAACAGTGTGAGTTAGTTTATAGAGTTATAAGGACCATTGACATTGTGCCATACACATTCTTGATTTCATTGCGGTGTATAAATTTATTTATTATGTCTTTTCTTAGAAAGAGGGAATCCACAGTATTGATTTTCTTTGTAGTAATTATGAAAATATATTGAAGAACCATGTTATTCTACAAAAATTCATTTTAGACCATACTTCTGCTACGAAAATCCTGTACTGTTCTTTGTAGACCTTTAAGTCCTTTAAGTTCCATTAGTACTTTCTAGGTTCTATAAGGTTAAAACCTAAAAACCAAGGTCCTACTACAACAACACAAATTGCCAATGAATTATTTGTTGTGTTCGTTTGGCATTTTATTTTAAGCTGGAGTTGTGAATCCCATGCTGCTTGAAATTCTCTCTCCTCTGTAATTTGAACACAATCAGTTTAATCAACTTTCGCTTTTGATATAAACTTCTCCTTGCGCATTTGATAGCATTCCTTGTCGTCAAAGTCACATCATTCTCCTTCTCATCGTCAGTCAGTTTAATGTGAACAGCAAACTATTGCACCTCTTCACAATAAAATTTGTGGACGCACATGTGTACCCCCCTCCCCACACACACTCACACTCCTGCCTCATTCGCTATCCCATGCCCATGCTGCCTCTGCCTACCACCTGTCAACCTTGGTTTCTCCCGCTTTTCCCTTCTCCTCCACCTCCTTTCTTCTCTCACCCTCTCACGCACTGCATCCATTTCTTCATTTCCGTCAAGTCATGCGGAACCCATTGTGATGCAATTTTTTGCATGCCCAGGCATTCCATCAGGATGCGAAGCAATCGTATGCACTAATCTGGTTCTGTGGGCAAGCTCACGAATCGTATGGCATCCACTAATGCAGCAACAGCATGCAGTTCTACCTCAGAGATGCTAGGATGACCTGCCCGATGCATGTCTGCCACAGTTTTCCGACCTTCGTTGAAGGCTTTTACCCAACATGCCACAGTTCTGTACAGCAATGCCGATTCCCTGCACGCCTCTTGAAGACCTTGATGACACTGTTGTGCTGAATGACCTCTGGCACATTCAATCTTGATCCAACTCCGTTGTTCCTCTTTGGAAAACATAGTGACACTGTTACATTAGATTGCTCGCTCACTAGTGACTGTGTTTCCCTCGATTGTGCGCATGCTGGTGATATGGGACGGACGAGCAGTGTTGCCACTATTTAAGTCCCAACCTACTTATTTGTTCCGAATGTCAATTTTTGGTTGTGGGAATGTAGATGATGAAAAATTCGTGAGTGGTGTATGCGTCGATGCCTGTGAATCTGCATTTGAGCAGCTATTTGTCACGGATATAGTGAACATTGTGTGTTCGATAGATGAAGAGAGCAGAGCCAAAGCAATTGAGCAAGCAGTATCACATACATCAAGACACTGAAATGCAATTATCTCGTATAGAGTATGCTGGGAAAAAATTTATTTGACTGTTTTGGTGTGTTGGCTTTCTGGAAAATGAGAAACATCATCAAGAAGAAAAAATTGATGCAAGCAATTGATAATAAAATACAGTGTACTTGAAGTGTAATTTTGTAAATGAATTATCAGTTTCTGGTGACTTAAGTACTGGTGTTTCAGATGTGACATGTAGCATGTTTTGTACATACAGTAAGCAGCAGATTCCAGGAAAAACACATGTATTTTGAATTTTCCATATATGAAATTGTGCATTTGATCTCGGATCCATATTAACGCGGATATGTAGTCATTTCTTGTATTTAAGCCAGTTGTTTCCTCTTGCTCTACAGTGTTCTCTTTATTTATTCTTGAATTATGTTTATCATCTAATTCAAACTTGTGCTTAGTGAGTTTCAATATTTTTTCACCTTGTATAATCTAATGTCATATTAGCTATTGTCACAGGAGTTCTTTCATTAACCATTTCTGTTTCTTGTTGTGTTTTGGAGACCACTTTGTAATTTCTGAATGTTTAGATTGTTACTATGGTAATATAAAAAAATTATAATATTGAATATTAATTTCCTACATTGTTGTTCTGTTTCTTTAATGTGAAGTTTGTGTTTTTTGTCTTAACAGGGAGGGTACTGTTTGAAATCCTTAGCGGAAGGTGCTGCACTTACTTTGCGATGCTTGCTTGGAGATCCTTGCCCACCACTACCAAGTCTTCCTCCTCCAAGTGACAGGTGTGATATTACAAAAATAATTACTAGGTTTTCTGCTACACATTGTTTGAGGCACGACATTGATAACTGTTAGGTACTTCTAAGCAGTAACTTAACATGTGGAAGAAGGCATTAAAAAATGCAGTACAGTGTTTTTTTTTATTTTTAACAGGCATTTTACAAATTAATGTTATGAAAATTTGAAATACTTAGTAACATGAAATACTTAGTAGCATGAAATTTTCTGATTGAGAAAATTCACTCATTTGAAGTAAATGAAACCTTTTTGTTTATAACTTGTATTGCATCTACAGTGGTTACTACATGCATTAACATACACAGCACAGCCTGAGGGAGGCAGTGTAGTGCCTCAGACACTGGCATAGTAGTATTTCAATCCACAAAAATTTCTTCAGGCAACTGTTTGAATTGTTAACTCTCAGTGTAGAACTTAAAACAGTTTACTAGCATCCTGTCAGTCCATCCCATGTTTTATGGTACACCTTAAAAAAAAAAAGAAGGAAGAAAGAAAAAAAAACATAATTAATGGTGCTTACTCACACTATACCGCAGTGATTAACACCTTCATGTACACTTGTTCATTTGATGTTGTATATCATGCAAATATCAAATATCAGTGTGAGGGAGGTATTAGACTGCACCTCCTCCACTCTCTCTCTCTCTCTCTCTCTCTCTCTCTCTCTTTCTTTCTCTCTCTCTCTCGTAGTTTGAAATGATGATCAGAAATTGCATTCTGTGGATGCTACACTGTTCAGTATAATGAGGAGATGTTGTTTTCATATATGAATATATGTTTGTCTTCTGCCATTTTCCAGAAAACCTTATCCATACTAGGACAACCAGTTCCTTTGTTATCAAGATATATAGCTACTCTAATCTTTCACTTTGAGTATCACAGCAGCTATAGTTTTGAGAGAGTGGACTTAGATTAGATAAGATTACATTAATACTTCTTCCATAGATCATGAATGCGACACTTCGTAATGATGTGGAACGTGTCAGGTTAATGAAAGATGTCTGTACAAGATATTACATTACACAAAATATTGCATGATACTAATGATTAAGTTAGTTTTTTTTCCCTCCCTTAATTTATATCTAAAAATTCAGCCAATGAGTAGAAGGAGTTGTCTTCTAGAAATTCTTTTAATTTATTTTTAAATGTTGGTTGACTATCTGTCAGGCTTTTGATGCTGTTTGGTAGGTGACCCAAGACTTTTGTGGCAGCATAATTTACCCCCTTCTATGCCAAAGTCAGATTTAACCTTGCATAATGAAGATCATCCTTTCTCCTGGTGTTATAGCTATGCACACTGCTATTACTCTTGAACTGGGCTGGATTATTAACAACAAATTTCATAAGTGAATATATATACTGTGAGGATCCTTAGATCCTTAAATAGATGTCTGCAGGATGACCGTGGGTGGACTCCAGCAATTATTCTGATTACAAATTTTTGAGCAATGAATACTTTCTACTCAACGATGAATTACCCCAGAATATGATACCATACGAAAGCAGTGAATGAAAGTAGGCATAGTAAGCTAATTTACTGAGATTCTTATCACCAAAATTTGCAATAACCCTAATAGCATACATAGCCGAACTCAGACGTTTCAGCAGACCATCAATGTGTTGCTTCCAGTTTAACCTCTCATCAATGGACACACCTAAAAATTTTGAAAATTTGTAGCTACAGACTTCTGTTCAAAGTCCTTATTTGTTACCGGAGTTGTGCCATTTACTGTACGGAACAGTATATACTGTGTTTTATCAAAATTTAAAGAGAGCCCGTTTGCTGAGAACCACTTAATAATTTTGTGAAAAACATCATTTACAATCACATCACTTAGTTCTTGGTTTTTGGATGTTATTACTATACTTGTATCATCAGCAAAAAGAACTAACTTTGCATCTTCATCAATATGGAATGGTAAGTCATTAATGTACACTCCTGGAAATTGAAATAAGAACACCGTGAATTCATTGTCCCAGGAAGGGGAAACTTTATTGACACATTCCTGGGGTCAGATACATCACATGATCACACTGACAGAACCACAGGCACATAGACACAGGCAACAAAGCATGCACAATGTTGGCACTAGTACAGTGTATATCCACCTTTCGCAGCAATGCAGGCTGCTATTGATGGCATTTCCAGCAAGATACTTAAAGCTTGTTCCCCACAGATAAGTAGGATTCTCAGCCACGTATGTAATAGCTCTTTGGAGACGATGGTAGAGATGCTGGATGTAGTCCTGTGGAACGGCTTGCCATGCCATTTCCACCTGGCGCCTCAGTTGGACCAGCGTTCGTGCTGGACGTGCAGACCGCGTGAGACGACACTTCATCCAGTCCCAAATATGCTCAGTGGGGGACAGATCTTGCTGGCCAGGGTAATTGACTTACACCTTCTAGAGCACGTTGGGTGGCACGGGATACATGCGGACGTGCATTGTCCTGTTGGAACAGCAAGTTTCCTTGCCAGTCTAGGAATGGTAGAACGATGGGTTCGATGACGGTTTGGATGTACCGTGCACTATTCAGTGTCCCCTCGACGATCACCAGAGGTGTACGGCCAGTGTAGGAGATCGCTCCCCACACCATGATGCCGGGTGTTGGCCCTGTGTGGCTTGGTCGTATGCAGTCCTGATTGTGGCGCCCACCTCCACGGCGCCAAACACGCATACGACCATCATTGGCACCAAGGCAGAAGCGACTCTCATCGCTGAAGACGACACGTCTCCATTCGTCCCTCCATTCACGCCTGTCGCGACACCACTGGAGGCGGGCTGCACGATGTTGGGGCGTGAGCGGAAGATGGCCTAACGGTGTGCGGGACCGTAGCCCAGCTTCATGGAGACGGTTGCGAATGGTCCTCGCCGATACCCCAGGAGCAACAGTGTCCCTAATTTGCTGGGAAGTGGCGGTGCGGTCCCCTACGGCACTGCGTAGGATCCTACGGTCTTGGCGTGCATCCGTGCGTCGCTGCGGTCCGGTCCCAGGTCGACGGGCACGTTCACCTTCCGCCGACCACTGGCGACAACATCGATGTACTGTGGAGACCTCACGCCCCACGTGTTGAGCAATTCGGCGGTACGTCCACCCGGCCTCCCGCATGCCCACTATATGCCCTCGCTCAAAGTCCGTCAACTGCACATACGGTTCACGTCCACGCTGTCGCGGCATGCTACCAGTGTTAAAGACTGCGATGGAGCTCCGTGTGCCTCGGCAAACTGGCTGACACTGACGGCGGTGGTGCACAAATGCTGTGCAGCTAGCGCCATTTGACGGCCAACACTGCGGTTCCTGGTTTGTCCGCTGTGCCATGCGTGTGATCATTGCTTGTACAGCCCTCTCGCAGCGTCCGGAGGAAGTATGGTGGGTCTGACACACCGGTGTCAATGTGTTCTTTTTTCCATTTCCAGGAGTGTATATCAAGAACAGTAAAGGGCCTAAGACCGAACCCTGTGGGGCCCCGTACTTGATAGCCCCCCAGTTTGAGAAATCAACTCTTGTATTAACATTACATGAACCACTTATTTCAACTTTCTGCATTCTTCCAGTTAAGTGTGAATTAAACAATTTGTGCACTGCCCCCCTCAAACCATAATGATTTAGCTTATCTAAAAGAATTCCATGATTTACACAGTCAAAGGCCTGTGAGAGATCACAAAAAATACCAATGGGTGATGTCCGGTTATTCAGAGCATTTAATATTTGCTCAGTGAAAGCGTATACAGCATTTTCTGTTGGAAAGCCTTTCTGAAAACCAAACTGACATTTTGTTAGTACTTTATTTTTACAAATATGGGAGGCTACTCTTGAATACATTACTTTCTCAAAATTTTTTGAGAGCTGTCAGAAGAGAGATTGGGCGATAGTTGTTGACATCCGACGTGTCCCCCTTTTTCTGCAATGGTTTTACAATGGCATATTTCAGTCTATCGGGGAAAACAGCCTGCTCCAAAGAGCTATTACATACGTGGCTGAGAATCCTACTTATCTGTGGGGAACAAGCTTTAAGTATCTTGCTGGAAATGCCATCAATTCCGTAAGAGCTTTTACCTTTCAGTGAGTTTATTATTTTACTGATTTCAGAGGGAGAGGTTCGTGGAAATACAGTTGTTTCAAACTGCACAGGTATGGCCTCTTTTATTAGAAGCCTTGCCTCTTCTAGTGAAGATCTAGATCCTATTTTCTGCACAACATTTAAAAAATGATTATTGAAAATATTTCCAATTTCAGATTGTTTGTTAGTACACTTGTCATTCAGTTTTATGGCACTAAAGTCTTCCTGTGCTCTTGGTTGCCCTGTTTCCCTTTCAATAATGTTCCTAATTGCTTTAATTTTATTATCAGAGTTACTTATCTCAGACATGATACACATGCTTCTGGACTTTTTAATAACTTTTCTTAGTACCGCTCAATAGTTTTTATAATATTGAACGATTTCGGGGTCAGTACTCCCTCTTGCTGTTAGATAAAGTTCTCTTTTGCGGTTGCAAGATATTCTTATTGCTTTAGTTAGCCAAGGTTTTTTATATGTTTTCTTGGAATTATGTTTCACTATTTTCTTGGGAAAACAATTTTCAAATACCCTTAAAAATATATCGTGAAATAAGTTATATTTCAAGTTTGCATCGGGTTCCATATACACTTCATCCCAGTCTAGCTCCTTTAGTCTTTCCCTAAAGTTTGCAGTATTTATATTGTTAATTGAACGCACTGCTTTGAAATTCTGATTTGATATACTGCATGGAGCTATGTCATGTACTGTAACTAGCTGTGCACCATGATCTGAAAGACTATTCTCAACAGGATAAGCGTTTTATGTCCTTAAACTTATCTTGGTCTATAAAAAGTTATCTATCAATTTCCTGCTGTTCTTTGTTATCCGAGTAGGAAAATCAATGACGGAGCTCAAATTGAAAGAACTGAGTAATACTACAAGGTCATTCTTCCTATTACACTCTTTCAGGGAATCAACATTGAAATCCCCACAAATGATAATTTGCTTCCCCCTGTCTGACAGATAGCACAACAAAGCATCCAAGTTTTCTAGAAATAGCTGGAAATTCCCTGAGGGGGACCTATACACTCTTAAAATTATGAAAGTGCCAGGCAGACATATGTCTGCTTGTGTCTGTGTATGTATGTATGTATGGATGGTGTGTGTATGTGTGTGTGTGTGTGTGTGTGTGTGTGTGTGTGTGTGTGTGTGTGTGTGTGTGTGTGTGTGTGCGCGCGTGCGTGAGAGAGAGAGAGAGAGAGAGAGAGAGAGAGAGAGAGAGAGAGAGAGAGAGAGTGAGAGTATATACCTATCCTTTTTTCCCCCTAAGGTAAGTCTTTCTGCTCCCGGGCTTGGAATGACTCCTTACCCTCTTCCTTAAAACCCACATCCTTTCATCTTTCCTTTTCCTTCCCTCTTTCCTGACGAAGCTGCCGCCGGTTGCGAAAGCTCGAAATTCTGTGTGTGTGTTTTATTCATTGTGCCTATCTACCGGCACTTTCCCGCTTGGTAAGTCTTGGAATCTATGTTTTTAATATATTTTTCCCATGTGGAAGTTTCAATATATCTAAAAACAAAGATGATGTGACTTACCAAATGAAAGCACTGGCAGGTTGATAGATACACAACCATACACACAAAATTCAAGCTTTTGCAACCAACAGTTGCTTCTTCAGGAAAGAGGGAAGGAGAGGGAAAGACGAAAGGATGTTGGTTTTAAGGGAGAGGGTAAGGAGTCATTCCAATCCCGGGAGCGAAAAGACTTACCTTAGGAGGAAAAAAGGACAGGTATACACTCGCATGCGCGCGCACACACACATATATCCATCCGCACATACACAGTCATTATATATTTTTTAAGATAGGAACAGCAAAGGTCCTATAACACTATCTTGGGGAATGCCAGAAATCACTTCTTTCTTACTCGGAGACTTTCTGTCAATTGTTACGAATTGTGACCTCTCATGTATCCAGTCACATAACTGAGATGATATTCCATAAGCACACAATTTCACTACAAGTTGGATGTGTGGTACAGTGTCAGAAGCCTTCCGGAAATCAGAAATACGGAATCAATCTTAAATCCGTTGTCAATAGCACACAACAGTACAGTAAAGAGCTAGTTGTGTTTTACAAGAACAATGTTTTCTAAATCCATGTTGACTGTGTGTCAATAGACTGTTTTCTTCAAGGTAATTCATAATGTTCAGACACAATATATTTTCCAAAATTGTACTGCATATCAACGTTAATGATATCGGCCTGTAACTTAGTGGATTACTCCTACTACCTTTCTTGAATATTGGTGTGACCTGTGCAACTTTACTGTCTTTGTATATGATTAAGTATGGAGCTGTTGAACCAGTATAATCTGAAAGGAACCTAATTGGTATACAGTGTGGACCAGAGTTGCTTTTATTAAGTGATTTAAGTTACTTCACTGCTCTGAGGATATTTACTTCCACTTTATGTTGGCAGCTGCAACAAATTCTGGAATGTTTACTTAGTCTTCTTTTGTGAAGGCATTTTGGAAGGCTGTGTTTAGTAACTCTGCTTTTGCTGCGCTGTCTTTGATAGTATCTTCATTGCTATTGTGCAGAGAAGGCATGGTTTGTGTCTTGTTGCTAGCATACTTCACGTATGACCAGAATCTCTTTGGATTTTCTGCCATGTTTAGATACAAAGTTTCGCTGTGAAAACTATTATAAGCATCTCACATTGAAGTCCATGCTAAATTTCAAGCTTCTGTAATAGATTGACAATCCTGGGGATTTTGCATCTGTTTAAATTTGGCATGTTTGTGTTGTTGTTTCTGCAACAGTGTACCAAGGAGGATCAGCTCTGTCGTTCGTAAATTTATTTGGTATAAATCTCTTACTTGCTGCCAATACTGTTTCTTTGAATTTGTGCCACATCTGGTCTACACTTACATCATTAATTTGGAATGAGTGGAGATTGTCTCTCAGGAAGAGGTCAGGTGAATGTTTATCCGCTTTTTTGAATAGGTATATTTTTCATTTATTTGTGGAGGATGAGGGGTTACAGTATTTAATCTCGATATGACAACAGTGTGTTTGCTAATCCCTGTATCTGGTTTGTTGCTCATTGTTAACTTAGGATTAATTCTCGCTAAGAGGTCAAGGATGTTTTCACAACCGTTTACTATTTGCATGTTCTCATGAACTAACTGCTCGAAATAATTTTCAGGGAATGCATTTAGCACAATTTTGGGTGATGTTTTATGTGTATCTCCAGAATTCTATGTGTATTTTCGTCAACATATTCGAGGGTAGTCACCACCGCCTATAATCGTATGAGTCTGGTACGTGTTTGAAATCAAACTGAAGTTTTCTTTGAATCTTACATCAGTTGTATCATCTGAATTGGGAGATCGATAAAAGGATCCAATTATCATTTTATTCTGATTGCTAACAATGACCTCTGCCCATGCTAACTGACAGGAACAATCTACTTCAATTTCCCGATGAGATACTATCAGCAACAAACATGCCACCGCCAACTGTGTTTAACCTAACCTTTTGGAACACTGTTAGATCTTTGCCAAAATTTTGGGTTAGCTTGTCTCTCGTTTTAGCCAGCTTTCAGTGCCTATAACGATTTGAGCATCAGTGCTTTCTATTAGTGCTTGGAGCTCTGGTACATTCCCAAAACAGCTATGAAAATTTACAACTGTTATAAAGATGGTTCCTGTATCTAAGTTCTTCCTGCATTTGGCCTGCACCCTTTGTAATTGAAGCCCTTTTTGTGTTTTCCCGAGACCCTCTAACCTAAAAAAATCGCCCAACCCACACCACATAGCCCCTGATGCAACCCGTGTAGCCACATCCTGCGTGTAGTGGGCTCCTGATCTGCTCAGTGGAACTCGTAACTCAACCACCCTTCGGTGCAAGTCGAGGAATCTCCAGCCTACGCAGTTGCAGAACTGTCTGAGCCTTTGATTCAGACCGTCCACTCGACTCTGTACCAAAGGTCTGCAAACGGTCCTGTTGACTATGCTGCAAGTGGTCAGCTCAGTTTTCATCTCGCAGGCAAGACTATTAGCCTGTACCACTTCTGTTAGTGCTTGATGCCAGAGAGAATCTCTTCTGATCCAAAGTGACACACACCATTGGTACCGACGTGAACCACCACCTGCACTTGGCTGCACTCTGTGCTGTTCATGGCATCAGGGAGGACCTGTTCCATGTCTGGAATGACTCCAACCATTATTCTTCTTCTTGGCAGCCATGTCCCTAAGGGGCCCCATAACGCACCTAACGTTGGAGCTCCCAACTATCAATAATCCCACCTTCTGTGATTGTCCGGATCTTGCAAGGTGAGAGGTTTCCTCTGAAACAGGAAAGACGACGGCATCTGGCTCAGTGACAGTGTCATCCACTGGAACCTGTTCGTCAGGCTAATCGGGAAGGCCTTATGTGTGCGGTCCCCTGGGAAGTCTTTTGCTGCCTGCTGTGCCCCAGGACAATCTCCCATTTGACCATGTGTGAGGGGTCAACCTCAACATGAGGGCTGGCCACTGGTGAAGACCGATCGGAGGACTTGGATGTGCTGGATGTCTGTTGGATCCCTACGGCTGACCCACAATAGTGGTGCCCATCCACAACAGCCTTATTTCGATGGGAGATAAACGAGTAGTTACATGTGGAAGTTCATCAAGTATTACTGGGAGTGCTGGTATTTTCTGTGCTCAAGTTGTATGTCTGTTTGAACAGTATGTCCTACATAAAGTACCAATTTATTTCACTATACATTCACAAAGGCTACTTTGCTGGTGATATTTTGAGAAAGCAATTTGCTTAACATTTTTCCATGCTAAAAACTCTTTAAAGGCTGTATTCACAAACTGTAGGCCACTGTCTGTCAGCAATTTACTTGGCCTTCCTATCTCCAAGAAACAGTCCTGGACATTGAAGCGTCATCTCTGTGTTGGCTTGCTTACCAGGATAGAATTTAACTTATTTAGACCAAGACCTAGGACAAATATATAAGTTACCCCATTTCCCCTCTACTAATTGGTAATTGGCCAAAGGAGTTAGCAGCTGTGAGGTCATGTAAGCCTTAAGGTACTTTTAGACATAACTTGTATGTTATCACTTGACTATTGTCTTTCATCTTCTAGCAAGTTTCAGATGTACATAGTGCACACAGTATGTTCATTCTTATCAGGTGTAGAAGTATGAAATGCGGATTTTTTTGTCTAAAAAAACATCTTAATTTCAGAAGGCTGATAAATAGCACTTTATTCAAAGTATGCTCCTTTCATTTTTTATACATTTTTCCACATTTTGGACAATTTGTTGTGAATACCACACCAGTTAAGATTTTCCATGTTTGTTGCAAAACATTCATGTGTTCCTATGAACCAAAGCACTGCTGAGCAAGTGTGTGACCTACTGATCCAAACAAATGGTAATTGCAAGGAGCCAAGCCTGGCAAGTAAGCCGCATGGGGTAGAACTTCCCACCCAACTACTTGCAACGTGTTGCGAACAAGTTTTGCCGTGTGTGAAGGAGCATTGTCTTGAAGAAAAATTACTTTGTGTTACCTATTTCAGTATTGAGGTCTTTTTTCAAGCAGCGACATCTTCAGATCCGTCAATTGTTGTTAGTCAAGTTTACTTTTAACCATTTTCCCAGGTTGTAACAGCTCATAATAGATGATGCCCCTCTGGTCCCACCAAACAGAGAATCGTCTTTCTCCCAAAGCAATTCAGTCTTGCAGTCAATGTGGATGGTGTGCTTGGGATTCTCAAAATAAATCCACTTCTCATCCCCTCTAACTGTACGATGCAAATATGACTTCTGTATGTACCTAATGAGTAAAATCTCACGTGTTTGTGCACTTTTCCATTTGCCTGTCATTAGACTCATGTCGTACCCATCTACAGGTCTTTCGAATCTTTCCCATCTCGCGTATCCAATTGGAAATAGCTCGTTGACTAACATCCAATTGTTTTTGTGTTTGTGAATCATCTTTGTTCAGCAATACTTCCAATTCCACACCAGAAGTCACCATTTTTGAAGCATCGAATCCATTGTTCACACTTAATCTTGCAATGGAGCACGTTTACCAGGAGTTCTTCTAAGTAATTAGTATAATTCAGCAGCAGTTTTCTTCAAATGAAAACAAAAAAATAATGCTGTCCATGAATTCTTGCTTCGATATAAATTTTGACATATTCAACACGACATAACACTATGCACAAACTTTTCCAAATCACTTGTGCACATCTGTCACTTGTTGACACATTCACGAGGATCTCCTCAACACAGATCTATGGAACGAAAAACTAATCTAATCTAATCTCATTTTTCTGTAGTTCAGGTAGCAGATCAGATTCCTATGTTTTCTTCATAATTAGTTCTAGCAGTGTGCTTTGTGTCTCCAAAGTGTTCTCTAAATCCATCACGGTGCTCGTTGCTACAAGGTGGATGTTAATTTTGTTTTCATATGGACCTACAGTTACTTCGACATGTCCTGAATCATGACCAGTACTCCCCATCTTTGTTGTTTGGATTTACTATTCTGACATTTATTTACATGACAGTAATTAACCTCTTATTCCCCTCCCCCCCCCCCTCCCCTCCCCAAATCCCTCTTTCCAAATTTTCAACAATCAACAGCAATTCATTCATGGTAGACCAACCGCTTTATAAAATTTCCTTCCTTACATAGTACGACAAATGCCTGACCAATACCTTTGCTAGAAGTATTTTGTCTACTGAATTACCTAAATATATTAAAAACAAAGATTCCAAGACTTACCAAGCGGGAAAGCGCCGGCAGACAGGCACAATGAACAAAACACACAAACACACACACAGAATTACTAGCTTTCGCAACCGATGGTTGCTTCTTCAGGAAAGAGGGAAGGAGAGGAAAGACGAAAGGATGTGGGTTTTAAGGGAGAGGGTAAGGAGTCATTCCAATCCCGGGAGCGGAAAGACTTCCCTTAGGGGGAAAAAAGGACAGGTGTACACTAGCGCGCGCTCGCGCGCGCGCTCGCGCGCGCGCGCGCGCTCTCTCACACACACACACACACACACACACACACACACATATCCATCCGCACATACACAGACACAAGCAGTTGTGCAAAATCATGTCAGACTTGATTTTTGTAGAAAGTACAGAAGTGGATTGATTTCAGTTTGCTTTTAGAAAATCTGTTTTCCATAACTGATTTTAAATTAATCACAGTTGGAAAGAGCATGTGACAGCAGTATCGGAAAATGAGAGGCAGATTTGAGTGAATGTACCACGGCAACAGGCTACGTCGCAGCAACCTGTTGTCCATGTTTCGTCGCATGTGGTGTTTATTATTAAAATGACAAATAATGTCTTATTATATCGAATTGGTCCATGGTGACATTTTCACTGTAGTGGCCAGCCTGAAAATAGGGCTTTAAGGCCATCTCACTGCCTTTCAGCATCGACAGTTTTTTTTAATAGTGATAGTTTCAAATGTGGGGGGGGGGGGGGGGGGGGGGGAACTCTATTTTTGGACTAGAATATGATGGAGTAATTGTCAAAAGAAAATTCTCTGCATCTACATCTACGTGATTACTCTGCTTTTCACAATAAAGTGCCTGGCAGAGGGTTCAATGAAACACCTTCAAGCTGTCTCTCTACTGTTCCACTCTCAAACAGCGTGCAGGAAAAAGAAGCACTTAAATTTTTCTGTGCAAGCCCTGAGTTCACTTATTTTATCATGATGATCATTTCTCCCCATGTAGGTGGGTACCAACAATCGGAGGAGAAAACTGGTGGTTGAAATTTCTTGAAAAGATCCCGTAGCAATGAAAAAGTCTTTGCTTTAATGATTGCCACTCCAGTTCATGTTTCATGTCTGTGGCACAATCTCCACTACTTGGCGATAATACTTTCTCGACATCATCTGTCAGTCCGTTCTGATGCGGATCCCATACCGCACAGCAGTACTCCAGAACAGGGCAGGCAAGCATAGAGTAAGCAGTCTCTTTAGTATACCTGTTTGCACCTTCTAAGTGTTCTGCCAGTGAATCACAGTCTTTGGTTGGCTCTACCCACAACATTATCTATGTGATCATTTCAGTTTAGGTTATTTGTAATTGTAATCCCTAAGTATGTAGTTGAATTTACAGCCTTCAGATTTGTGTGACTTATCAGGTAATTGAAATTTAGCGGATTTCTTTTATTACTCATGTGAATAACTTCACACTGACTTTATTCAGGGTCAGTTGCCACTTTTCGCACCATACTGATATCTTGTCTGAATAATTTTGCAATTCATTTTGGTCATCTGATGACTTTACAAGTTGGTAAATGACAGCATCATCTGCAAACAATCTAAGGTGGCTACTGATATTGTCTCCTATGTCGTTAATATAGATCAGGAACCACAGAGGGCCTATAACACTTCCTTGGGTACTCGGTGGCTTTCCATCTATTACTAAGAATTGTGACCTTTCTGACAAGAAATCACAAATCCAGTCGCACAACTTAGGCGGTATTCCATAGGCATTCAGTTTGGTTAGAAGACGCTTGTGAGGAATAGTGTCAAAAGCCTTCTGGAAATCTAAAAATATGGAATCAATTTGACATCCCCTGTCGATAGCATTCATTGCCTCATGAGTATAAAGAGCTAGTTGTGTTTTGCAAGAGTGATATTTTCTGAATCTGTTCTGACTACGTGTCAGTAAATCATTTTCTACGAGGTACTTCATAGTGTTCGAATACAGTATCTTCCAAAACCATACTGTAAATTGATGTTAGTGATATGGGCCTGTAATTCAAACGGATTACTCATACTTTCCTTTTTGGGTATTGGTGTGGCTTGAGCAATTTTCCAGTCTTTAGGTATGGATCTTTCTGTGAGTGAGTGATTGTATGTTATTGCTAAATATGGAGCTATTTTATCAGCATACTCTGAGAGGAATCTGACTGGTATACAGTCTGGACCGGTGGCCTTGCCTTTATTGAGTGATTTAAGCTGCTTTGTGACACCGAGGATATCTACTTCTATGTTTCTCATCTTGGCAGTTGTTCTTGACTGGAATTCAGGAATAATTACTTAGTCTTCTTTGGTCAAGGACTTTCGGAAAACCGTGTTTAATAACTCTGCTTTAGTGGCACTGTCATCAGTGACTTCACCGTTGTTATCGCGCAGTGGAGGTATTGATTGCATCTTGCCAATGGTGTGCTTTATGTATGACCAGAATCTCTTTTGGATTTCTGCCAGATATCGAGACAGAATTTCATTGTGGAAATTATTAAAAGCATCTCACATTGAAGTACATGTTATATTTCAAACTCCAGTAAAACTTTGCTAATCTTGGAGATTTTGCATTCTTTTAAATTTGGCATGCTTTTTTCACTGCTTCTGCAACAGCGATCTGACCTGTTTTGTGTACCATGGAGGATCAGTTCCATCTCTTATTAATTTATGTGGTATATATCTCTCAATTGCTGTTGATACTATCTCTAAAATCATTCCACAACTTTTTTATGCTTACATTATCAGATTGGAAGGAGTGCAGACTGTCTCTTGAAAAGGTGTTAAGAGCATTTTTATCAGCTTTTCTAAATACATATACTTTGCATTTCTTTTTGATGGTTGTGGGAGTTACGGTATTAAGCCTAGCACCTTGTGTTCGCTAATCCCTGTATTCATCACGATACTATTTGTCTAGGATTATTTGTTTCTAAGAGGTCAAGTATGCTTTTGCAACCATTGACACTTTGAGTAGGCTCATGAACTAATTGTTCAAAATAATTTTCTGAGAAAACATTCAGTACAATTTCAGATGATGTTTTATGCCTGCCGCTGGCTTTAAACATATAGTTTTTCCAGCATATTGAGGTTAGATTAAAGACACCACCAACTCTAACAGTATGAGTGGGGTACTTATTTGAAATGAGACTCAGGTTTTCTTTAAACTGTTCAGCAACTATATCTTCTTTTTCGGGGGGGTCAGTAAAATGCCCTAATTAATTGATTAGTCTGATTGTCATGTATAACCTCTACCCATACTGTTATACAGGAACTATCTACTTCAATTTCACAACAAGGCAAACTACTTCTGACAGCAATAAATACCCCACCACCAATTGCATTTAATCTATCCTCTCTGAACAGTATTAGATTGTTGGAAAAAATATCTGCTGAGCTTATATCTGGCTTTAACCAGCTTTCTGTACTTATAACTATTTGAGCTTCAGTGCTTTATTTTAGGGCTTGGAGCTCTGTTTCTTTCCCAACACAATTACGACAATTTACAACTACAACACTGATCGTTTCTATTAGTACCTTTCTGTGTTTTACCTGCCCCCTTTTAGACGGACGCCCTTTCTGTGGTTTCCTGAGACCCTCTAACCTGAAAACCCGCCTAGCCCCTTCCATACAGCCCCTGCTACTTGTGTAGCTGCTTCCTGTGTGTAGTGGACTCCTTACCTATCAAGCGGAACCAAGAAACCCACCATCCGATGGTGCAAGTCAAGGAATCTGCAGACTATATGGTCACAAAAGTGTAAACTCGGCTCTTCACCGAGGACCACAGTCAGCTCTATCAACGATGCTCCAGATGATGAGCCTTAATCTCGCAAGCAATAATGGCAGTCTTTACCATTTCCGCTAGCTGCCCAAAACCAGATATAATCTCCTCCGATCCAAAGTGAAATACGTCATTGGTACCGACATGAGCCACCACTTGCAGTTGGCTGCATCCTGTACTCTTCAGAGCATCTGGAAGCAGCCTTTCCACATCTGGAATGACTCCCCCCAGTATGCACATGGAGTGCACACTCTGGCTTCTTTCACAGCCCCCCCCCTCCCCCCACCCCCTGGCAGCCATGTCTCTAAGGGGCCCCATTATGCACCTAATGTTGGAGCTTCCAACTACTAGCAAACCCACCCTCTGTGAACCCCCAGACCCTGCAGGCTGAGAAGCTTCCTCTGGAACAGGATGGATGACTGCATCTGGCTCAGAGATATTGTCAGTCACAGATAATGCCCGAAACCTTTCCATCAAATGAACCAGGGACACCGTACGGTCGGCCCCTCAGAAAGTTTTTTTTTTGCTGCCTGCCAGACTTTTGAATGATCTCCCACTCGACCACGGGTGAGGGGTCACCCTCAGTACAGGCAGTACCCTGGGAGGTCACAGCAGTGGACCGAACAGAGCCACGTGGGATGTGCTTGATCTCTCTCGCATCCCCGTGTCCAACCCCCCCACAGTGATGCCCCTTGGCAGTAGCCTGAAGCTGTGTGAAGGAAGCGAAAACAACCTGGAGCTGTGAGTGAAGGGTCGCCAACTCAGCTCGCATCTGTACACAGCAATCACAGTTCCTATCCATTACTGCAGTCACTCTCATTTAAAGCTCGTAAAAATATACAACAAACGAACGGTGTACTCACCTTCTTAGCAGCAGGAACACGAGGTGCTCTGTCACTGACAGTCTATCTGACACTGAGCTTTACTAACAAGGTTTTGTGAAACCTAAGTTTTATTTAAATTTGCTGTAAGCCTATTATTCTCAGTACGCAATACGTGCTTGCTACACAAAAACCTCGTCCTTACTACTGCAGTGTCTCTTGTGTTACAAATTTTGTCCATCATTACAGTTTCTGAATTAAAAACCAAATGGGCGGAGAAGACAGTGCATTGAAGTGACTGTCCAAAATAATCAATTTTGTCATGGACATTACCCTGTATTTGTCTAGCCATCGAATACTATCTTCTGTCATACTGAAGTAATACAATTCTATGTTCTTTCTTTTTGTAAAAGTGGTCCAATATCATAAATTTCCATGCTCTTCTCGGAGAATCAGAATAGGTGCTGGGAGTGTTGTGATATTACTGCACTGTTTGTGTATACAGTCGATATAGAAGCACCACAATGTTTTGTCATTTTATGAACTGCATTACCCTTACTACAAACCAGGCTATAAATCCTTCTATGAAAAAAAGGAGTTTAATTTCAAATGTACAAGTAAACCAAATGCAGTAAGACATTCAGTACAGGTTTTTAGGAAAAACTGTTATTAATTAATGCAGAAATGCCAATGTTATTTTAATTGACAGTTGCTGTCGAATAAACTAATTGCCACCACTTGTGATGAATTCACCAGACGTCAACTTTAAGGCAAAAACATTCGCTGTATGTCCTCTGTAACTGAAATGAACAGACAAACATTTAAATCAAATCAGCTTTTTACATAGCTTTTTACTTACCTAAACTGAAGGATCTTCTGGCTCTGTGTCTTCAGATTCACTGTTGCCTGTTTCAGCCAGGTGTATCATCACACCTTCCACTATGGTGTCTCTTTAAACCCTGGTTCATGAAATCAGTTTCTTGCAATGCTTCTGCGTGATTTTCACACCTCTCCCAGTCCTGCTGAGTAATATTGTCAAGAGATTCGTGTGTTAGCTTCTCAGCATCAGCAAGCAAATTCTAAAGGTGGCAGGGGTAAAATACAGGGAGCGAAAGGCTATTTACAATTTGTACAGAAACCAGATGGCAGTTGTAAGAGTCGAGGGACATGAAAGGGAAGCAGTGGTTTGGAAGGGAGTAAGACAGGGTTGTAGCCTCTCCCCGGTGTTATTCAATCTGTATATTGAGCAAGCAGTAAAGGAAACAAAAGAAAAATTCGGAGTAGGTATTAAAATCCATGGAGAAGAAATAAAAACTTTGAGGTTCGCTGATGACATTGTAATTCTGTCACAGACAGCAAAGGACTTGGAAGAGCAGTTGAATGGAATGGACAGTGTCTTGAAAGGAGGATATAACATGAACATCAACAAAAGCAAAACGAAGATAATGGAATGTAGTCGAATTAAGTCGGGTGATGCTGGGGGAATTAGGTTAGGAAATGAGACACATAAAGTAGTAAAGGAGTTTTGCTATTTGGGGAGCAAAATAACTGATGATGGTCAAAGTAGAGAGGATATAAAATGTAGACTGGCAATGGCAAGGAAAGCATTTCTGAAGAAGATAAATTTGTTAACATCGAGTATAAATTTAAGTGTCAGGAAGTCGTTTCTGAAAGTATTTGTATGGAGTGAAGCCATGTATGGAAGTGAAACATGGACAATAAATAGTTTGGACAAGAACAGAATAGAAGCTTTCGAAATGTGGTGCTACAGAAGAATGCTGAAGATTAGATGGGTAGATCACATAACTAATGAGGAAGTATTGAATAGGGTTGGGGAGAAGAGAAGTTTGTGGCACAACTTGACCAGAAGAAGGGATCGGTTGGTAGGACATGTTCTGAGGCATCAAGGGATCACCAATTTAGCATTGGAGGGCAGCGTGGAGGGTAAAAATCGTAGAGTGAGACCAAGAGATGAATACACTAAGCAGATTCAGAAGGATGTAGGTTGCATTAGGTACTGGGAGATGAAGAAGCTTGCACAGGATAGAGTAGTATGGAGAGCTGCATCATACCAGTCTCAGGACTGAAGACCACAACAACAACAACAACATTTCTTTTCGCTACAACTCGCTTTACTTGGAGGCCCAATCAATTTAGCTGGACTATACTGGCCATGATACAGTGGTATGGTACCACTGGGTGTCCCATTTCATTTGCTAGTTGATCTAATTCGTAAGTCTTTTTGGCACCTACAATTTCTTCCTTAGACAGGAGTTCAGCCTTCATTTCATCGACTGAAAATGAAACATTCCTTGTCTTTAACCATTCTATAATATCTGCCTTGTGCCAATTTGAACGTGGCAGCTTTTCTATCTGAAAGGAGTGGTAGCTGGCATTATCCATCATGATAATTAACCCTTCTTCCAGTGCAGACAACAGATGAATAAACCAACTCTTAAAAACTTCTCCACTCATTTCTGAATGGTAATAGGATTGGCAAGAACTTTTCCCACCACGATAAACAAGTTTGGCCTCTGGTATGAAGCCTTTGGTTAATGAACCAGTGTGGGCAATGATTAATTGGCCACCTCTACGAGTAGGCACTTTCAAACCTCCATTTCCTTTGGGGTCGTGCCATATATACTTATTGGTGTGGTTCTGTGAAACCGAAGTTTCATCCTACTACGCTGCAGGCCTGGTGTCTTCAGCACGCAAGAAGTGTATTGTATGCAAAAACTTTGCTCTTACTGCTGCAATGTCTGTATGTTCTATTAAGAATTTCCGTCCATCATTACACTTTTTGAATCGGAAACCAAGGGAGCAGAGAAGATGAACGGAGGTATCTGAGTAGAGTTATTAATTGTTCCACAGAGGTCAGCCTGTATTTTTTTAGCCATTGGATTTTTTTAGCCATTGCTGCCGATATTCTTTCTTTGAATTCAAGCCACATTTGGTCTACACTTATATTATTAATTTGGAAGGAGAGGAGATTGTCTCTCAGGAAGGCATCAAGTGAATTTTTATTAGCTTTTTTTGAATAGGTATATTTTTCATTTAGTTTTGGAGGATTTGGGGGTTACGATATTCAATCTCGCTATGACAACTCCGTGTTCACTAATCCCTGTATCAGATTTGATGCTCGGTAATGACTCAGGATTATATAAGAGGTCAAGGGTGTTTTACAACTGTTTACTATTTGCATTTTCTTGCAGTTTTCTTGTCATTGTTCTTGAAAACTTATTTTCTTCAATTTATTATTATATGGAAATTTTTGTACAGGGTGTACATAAAGTCTAAGAACACTTTCAATTATTTATTGCTCAAGAACTAAACATTGTAGAGATATCATTCATACTTGTAACAGAAATATCAAGTACTACCTACTTTCATCTTTTCATAAAAATCATTATGTTTTCAACAAATTTGTAAATGATTGTGAAATAGTAAGCAAATGAAATCTTGTATCCCACATCCTTGAACTGCCAACCTATTGCTTGTTAAATTTCAAGTCAGTACATGTTTGCTCTACGATGTATAAGAAATCAAAGTTAAACTTCTCTCTCTCTCTCTCTCTCTCTCCTTCTTCTTCTTCCTCTCTCTCTCTCTCTCTCTCTCTCTCTCTTTTGCACAATTTTCACCCTCCGACTTTCATTCAAATTATCTAGCATTGCTAGACCGTATTGGATAATGAAATACTTTTTTATGGTTAAAACTGTTGTCTTACTAACAAGCTCAGTTGGGAGAGTTTATAGAATTAAGTTTTTCTCAGAAACATCCTATTTTCATGTTTTTACAAAAGCTTCAGTTTTACATGTAATGTATTCAGTATTGGAAAAGTTACATAAAGGAGACTTTATATAAGGGGCATTCAAAAAGAAATGAGCCAGAGGCATAATTACATCAACCAGTACGTGCATGTTAGAAGTATTGACCCTGGCTGTTGACACTTGTCCCACTGTGACACAAAGTGGTGAATGGCTGTCTCATAAAATTCCCAGGGTTGCGATGTTAACCAGTTCCGCACATACTGCTGGACATTGTCGTTCGAGATGAATTGTTTGCCCCTCAGAGCCGTTTACGGGAGCCAAAAATGGCATAATCACAGAGAGGACTGTATATAGGGTGGCCGAGAACATCCTATGTGAATTTCTGCAGGAGTGCCATGACTGTGTTGGCCGTATGAGGCTTTGCATTGTTGTGGAGCAGAATGACCCCAGGGGTGAGATTGCCTGGTTGTGTTGATTTGATCGGTTGGTGAAGGGTGGTCAACGTTTGCAGGAAGTGAATTGGAAGGGGGCCTTCTTCGTCAAAGAACAACATCAGCGTAACCTCTTCTGCACTAGTGTTGATAGCCTTGGCTTGTTTTGAGGCTGGTGACCCTGGATAATTCCACTGGAGACTCTGTCGTTTTGATTCTGGTTCGAACTGATAACACCATGGCTCATCTCCAGCTACCACTCCTGCCAGGAAAGCATTCACTTCCCGAGCATAGCGCTGTGGATGAGCAAGACAGTGGGCCATTCGACATGCTTCTTAGTGTGGTTGAAGACTGCGGGGCACCCATTGGGCACACGCTTTGTGGATGTGTAGTCGTTCCTTTATGATCGTGTGAACACTTCTGACGCTCAATCCGATCAAGACGACTACGGCTTTCATTGTCACTCGGCAATCCTGGGTAATGAGAGCATCCACCAGCTGGACGATGTCATCGGTAATGAAGCGTGGTGCTCCACACTGTGCATCATCGGCTAACAACACTCATCCTTCCCTGAAGTGCTTGTGTCGTGCCTTGATCCTTGCAAGGGACATGCAATGTTCGCCATACACTTGTGACATTTGTCTATGAATATCTGTACATGCTACTCCTTGTGCTGTCACAAAACGAACACCACCTCTTTGCTCTTCTGTTGGCACCTCCATGTCACTGTTTGCAATTAGACTGGCACCGTTGGATGATTGATGCATACTGCTGCTAGCTCTGTATAGTCACGTCATACACGCATGCCCTCTAGCAATGGGCTGTGAACTTTCACGCTCTGGTCGGAACCACACCTTGTTACACACGCCACAATATTACCCTCCTGTCACTGTTTTGCGTGTTCCAGACTACGCTTCGTTTCTTTTGAACTCTCCTTATATTTGAGAACACTGTGTTGCTATGTTAGTATACAAGAAGTTTCAAGTTCGTCATATTGTTACTCCCTGAGATACAAGAAGCCAACATTAAAATTTTTTCAGGCACCAATTTTTTCTTTAACTTTGCCTAAAGTTTTCTGGATGAATATAAGCTCACAGAATTCTTTTAGTTATTATTATTTAGAGAATGTAGTGAAATTGTGCAAGATGGCCAAATTTCATATCATTCAACAAAATTTTGTCCAAGATATAGCAGCTCAAAGTCGCCAGAAATTCATGTGCGCTCTGCACAAAGTCATGCATGGGGTCAAACAAGTGACGATATCTTGTACAGTAGTGCTTCAGTGACTTCAAACTTTACCAGTGTTCATTGGGGATGTGTGTGAATGTTCACATAAAATTTCACTTGTGATTGGCAAGCAGGAAAATGTTAAAAAATTTGGCAGTTTCGCAGTTGGACATGGAATGACTCTTTTGAAACTTGTTAAAGAAACAGCCTGTTACCTGTCAACAACCAGTGCTTTCTGTCTGGTTGTAACCGTTGTACTTGGGTAAGAAGAGATGATATGAAATTATTGCAATCTGTTTCAATGACTCTTATGTTGAAATGTCAAAAAGCACACATTTCTGTTTATTACTTCTGCCGTGAAGAAGTGATACTTCTGAAAAATTTTCATAAAAGAAACATTTTTGTATTCATATGTCTTAAGCCATTGGTAGAGTAAATTGCAAAATGGACACAGCAGATGTTGTTGTTGTTGTTGTTGTTGTTGTTGTTGTTGTTGTTGTTGTCTTCAGTCCTGAGACTGGTTTGCTGCAGCTCTCCATGCTACTCTATCCTGTGCAAGCTTCTTCATCTCCCAGTACCTACTGCAGAATACATCCTTCTGAATCTGCTTAGTGTATTCATCTCTAGGTCTCCCTCTACGATTATTACCCTCCACGCTGCCCTCCAATACTAAATTGGTGATCCCTTGATGCCTCAGAACATGTCCTACCAACCGATCCCTTCTTCTGGTCAAGTTGTGCCACAAACGTCTCTTCTCCCCAATCCGATTCAATACTTCCTCATTAGTTATGTGATCTACACATCTGATCTTCAGCATTCCTCTGTAGCGCCACGTTTCGAAAGCTTCCATTCTCTTCTTGTCCAAACTATTTATCGTCCATGTTTCACTTCCATACATGGCTACACTCCATACATATACTTTCAGAAATGACTTCCTGACACTTAAATCTATACTTGATGTTAACAAATTTATCTTCTTCAGAAACGCTTTCCTTGCCATTGCCAGTCTACATTTTATATCCTCTCTACTTCGACCATCATCAGTTATTTTGCTCCCCAAATAGCAAAACTCCTTTACTACTTTAAGTGTCTCATTTCTTAATCTAATTCCTTCAGCATCACCTGACTTAATTCGACTACATTCCATTATCCTTCTTTTGCTTTTGTTGATGTTCATCTTATATCCCACTTTCAAGACACTGTCCGTTCCATTCAACTGCTCTTCCAAGTCCTTTGCTGTCTGTGACAGAATTACAATGTCATCAGCGAACCTCAAAGTTTTTATTTCTTCTCCCTGGACTTTATTATCTACTCTCAATTTTTCGTTTGTTTCCTTTACTGCTTGCTCAATGTAGAGATTGAATAACATCGGGGAGAGGTTACAACCCTGTCTCACTCCCTTTCCAACCACTGCTTCCCTTCCATGCCCCTCGACTGTTATAACTGCCATCTGGTTTCTGTACAAATTGTAAATAGCTTTTCGCTCCCTGTATTTTACCCGTGCCACCTTTAGAATTTGAAAGTGAGTATTCCAGTCAACATTGTCAAAAGCTTTCTCTAAGCCTACAAATGCTAGAAACGTAGGTTTGCCTTTCCTTAACCTATTTTCTAAGATAAGTCGTCGGGTCAGTATTGCCTCACGTGTTTCAACATTTCTGCTGAATCCAAACTGATCTTCGCCGAGGTCAGCTTCTACCAGTTTTTCCATTCGTCTGTAGAGAATACGCATTAGTATTTTGCAGCTGTGACTTATTAAACTGATAGTTCGATAGTTTTCACATCTGTCAACACCTGCTTTCTTTGCGATTGTAATTATTATATTCTTCTTGAAGTCTGAGGGTATTTCGCCTTTCTCATACATCTTGCTCACCAGATGGTAGAGTTTTGTGAGGACTGGTTTTCCCAAGGCCGTCAGTAGTTCCAATGGAATATTGTCTACTCCCTTGTTTCGACTCGGGTCTTTCAGTGCTCTGTCAAACTCTTCAAGCAGTATCCTATCTCACATTTCACCTTCATGTACATCCTCTTCCATTTCCTTAATATTGTCCTCAAGTACATCGCCCTTGTATAAACCCTCTACATACTTCTTCCACCTTTCTGCTTTCCCTTCTTTGCTTAGAACTGGGTTTCTATCTGTGCTCTTGATATTCATACAAGTGGTTCTCTTTTTTCTAAAGGTCTCTTTAATTTTCCTGTAGGCAGTATCTATCTTACCCCTAGTGAGATAAGCTTTTACATCCTTAAATTTGTCCTGTAGCCATCTCTGCTTAGCCATTTTGCACTTCCTGTCGATCTCATTTTTGGGACGTTTGTATTCCCTTTTGCCTGCTTCATTTACTGCATTTTTATATTTTCTCCTTTCATCAATTAAATTCAATATTCCTTGTTACCCAAGGATTTCTACTAGCCCTCGTCTTTTTACCTAATTGATCATCTGCTGCCTTCACTACTTCATCCCTCAGAGCTACCCATTCTTCTTCTACTGTATTTCTTTCCCCCATTCCTGCAAATTGTTCCCTTATGCTCTCCCTGACACTCTGTACAACCTCTGGTTTAGTCAGTTTATCCAGGTCCCATCTCCTTAAATTCCCACCTTTTTGCAGTTTCTTCAGTTTTAATCTACAGTTCATAACTAATAGATTGTGGTCAGAGTTTACATCTGCCCCTGGAAATGTCTTACAATTTAAAACCTGGTTCCTAAATCTCTGTCTTACCGTTATATAATCTATCTGATACCTTCTAGTATCTCCAGGATTCTTCCATGTATACAACCTTCTTTTATGATTCTTGAACCAAGTGTTACCTATAATTAAGTTATGCTCTGTGCAAAATTCTACCAGACGGCTTCCTCTTTCATTTCTCTCCCCCAATCCATATTCACCCATTATGTTTCCTTCTCTCCCTTTTCCTACTCTCGAATTCCAGTCACCCATGACTATTAAATTTTTGTCTCCCTTCACTACCTGAATAATTTCTTTTATCTCATCATACATTTCACCAATTTCTTCATCATCTGCAGAGCTAGTTGGCATATAAATTTGTACTATTGTAGTAGGCGTGGGCTTCGTGTCTATCTTGGCCACAATAATGCGTTCACTATGCTGTTGGTAGTAGCTTACCCTCACTCCTATTTTTTTATTCATTATTAAAGCTACTCCTGCACTACTCCTATTTGCTTTTTTATTTATTACCCTGTATTCACCTGACCAAAAGTCTTGTTCCTCCTGCCACCGAACTTCACTAATTCCCACTATATCTAACTTCAACCTATCCATTTCCCTTTTTAAATTTTCTAACCTACCTGCCCAATTAGGGTGTCTGACATTCCATGCTCCGATCCATAGAACGCCGTTTTCTTTCTCCTGATAACGGCGTCCTCTTGAGTAGTCCCCGCCCTGAGATCGGAATGGGGGACTATTTTACCTCCGGAATATTTTACCCAAGAGGACGCCATCATCATTTAACCATACAGTAAAGCTCCATGCACTCGGGAAAAATTACGGCTGTAGTTTCCCCTTGTTTTCAGCCGTTCAAAGTACCAGCACAGCAAGGCCATTTTGGTTAGTGTTGCATGGCCAGATCAGTCAATCATCGAGACTATTGCCCCTGTAACTACTGAAAATACTGCTGCCCTCTTCAGGAAGATGACAAAACAGAAAACTTACTTTTCACGATTATAATGATCAGTGAAATTGCCTCTATTTTGAAGAGGCATTGTATTTTGTTAGTCTTGGTCCAGGAGGATGGTTTAGTTTATAATTTACAGATATGTCCCCTACATTTTTATTGTGGAATAAGAAACAACTCCAAAATCATTTAAATTTCATTTTCAGTATTACAGAATCAATTCTGAATGTGATATATGCCCATCGAGACTACTGGAAGAGCCTACAGATTCAAGATGTGCATAAAAAATTGACAGAGGCAGAAACAAATCCAAATAACAGGATAAGGGAGGAGAAGATGACGTCAGCAGTCGTAAAGCTGTACCAGATACCTCCAACTCTTTTTCTGGGGTCATCTGAAAAACCAGAACACTACGAAACACGGAATTGTTACCCTGTCCAAAGTGAAGCACTTCTCAAGGAGCTGGATGCTACACTAAATAAATTAATAGTTGGTGAGTAATATATCCGCTTTTAATGTTACTGATTGGAACAAATTCTATTTTTTAGTTTTTTCAGTGAAAAGAAAACTTCATTCTTATTTTTATTGTTTAGTAACAAATCAAGTATTTCCAAACAAAAGGCCCACATTTACTTGTACAGTGGTGATCCACCACATTGTTGAAGTAAATCAGTGTGTATAATCATGTACATACTTCTTTCATTATTTTCCTAATAGTTTATTATTATTATTATTGCTGCCATTGTACACGTGTAAAGAATATTAGAGTGAAGTTTTATCTGTAGTACTTGACTTATTGAAACAATTTTGTCAAAAGCCGACATTTTCTGTTGTTATAGAGATCTGAAAACTAAGAGTTTTTGCTAATCTCAATATTTACTCGTAACCAGTTAAAGCAAAAGTCGATAAAAGTAAATGGGCTTTACTTCTGAGAGACCTGTATGAAGAACGACGGTGTAGGATGCCACTGTCAGTGATAATATGAGAGTTTTCTGCAATAAAGAAAAGAATGTTAACTGTAGGAAAGCACACACTGCCAGAACCAACAATAGAAATTAACTCCTGATCATTGCTCAGCTCAAGCCAGCTTTGTCAGGAGAAGGAACATAAAGAAAGAAGCAACAAGGAAGAATGCTGTTTCAATACAGTACAGCATAAGAAAAAAGCTGGCCAGGCAGTACCTGGATGTACTGCAACATCCCAAACATAGACTCTCAAACAGAACAAAGTTTGGAGGAAAAGAATCAATAGCAAATCATAGATTGTCCACACGTTGTGCAAAGAAGTTATGTATGATAATGAAAGAGGAAAATCCTAATGTGCTTGAAGTGTGAGTTGATGTACTTTACAACAGAATCAGCCAATACCAAAGCACGCCATGGTTGAAATATTCTATTCAAGACATTCTTGCCTATACAATTTGCATTATGAGTCATTCTCGAGCTGAGACAAGGGAAAGGATTGTTTTTTATACTTGACTTGAAACAGAAGGACTAAAAGGGTTCAGCCAAGTAGCCTTTGCTCAGTTGGATTTTCTCAAAAACGGCGAGGTGCCCAGTCAGAAAATTGCCAAAGTGAAATTCCTTTGTTTTCTGAGTTGCGCTCATCAAAATGTAAGTACATTAACGATGTGTACACTAATGGCCTTCATGGTCGAAAGCAGAAAATTTAGTAAGCTGGTGTGTTCTTCCTCTTTTCGTGATCACTGCTGTATTCTTGGCAGAGTGTTTGGTACAGTCGATAAAGACGTCTGGAAATAGAACATATTCATTCTCTAACTGCATACTATTAAGTGCTGGACCAACACAGCATTGTTAAGATACTAAATAATGATTAGGAAGCAAAGGATCTCAGGTCCAGTGCACTAATAGCTCTATGGTCTGAGATGCTTCAGAATAACTGCTTATTGAGTGATGACTTATGAAAAGTCTAAAAAGGTGGTGTTGTCAGTCACGCAGTTATAATGGAAGTCCTGTAGAGGTTGAAATATGAAAATCCAGAAACTGCAAACAGAAAGTGAGGAAAGCAGTTACTTTGGAAAACAAAAACGTGATTAGCAAGTAAAAGAAAAATTATATCTTAAAACTTACAAGGCACAGGGTGTATACATCCCAGGAAATGCAGGAAAAACCCAAGAATTTTTTCATCTGGGTGAAAATTGGGAAACACATGGGAATTTTTTGGCATTCTGGGAAATTCTCATTGTTTTGGTTTTCAGTTAAATTTTTAATTTTGACTGGTAAGAACTGATACCTTAACAAAGAATATTACTGTATCCCACTTCTGCAGAATAATACTGCAGCGATAACACAAGAAAGAGAGAAAAAACCAAAATAAACTTTAGTTTCAAAGGAGATGCACCATTTGCAACAACAGAACACTCTGCACACACCAGTGTCTGCCAACAGGGAAATGTTTAAAAGGCCTTAGGACAAAGATTATGCAATACTTTGTAACAACAAACTGCTACCAATGAGCATGACTTCAGAACTTTTTACATTGGGTTAGTTTTAGCAGCTGTCAGCGGGCGTATGCACAGTGGAGTCGAGTACGAGCAGTACTTTCTCCCGCTTCTAGCTACTTGAGATAGGGCTGTTAGCTATATCAGCAGTAGCAGCAAGCAGCCAGATGCTAACCGAAAAAAATTATGTGGCATGCCCAAGCTGCCAGATTCGTGCATGTACAGAGCACTCTGGGCTGTAGTGGGAAAGGGATAGCCTCTATGTGACCTGTGCTTATGTTTAGTGATTTTGTTGTTTCCTCTTCCACACAATTATGGAGGGCTAAAATATTATTTTGTTTCCTGATTTTATTTCCAGTTTTTTGGCTGTTTAGTAGTAATCACCTGGCAGAAATTTGGACTTTTATTAATGTTTTCCACTGAAATAGTCAATTAATGTGAAATGAAGTGCTGCATTCCGCTGTATTGGCTCGTTCCAGTTGTTCACTGAATTTACAGTGCACATTTTCATCTTTTGGCTTGTGTGGCATTATGCCATAATAAAGAACCCAAACATGATCTAGTACAGTACTGGTACATCCTGAAAACCACACTGAAAAGCTTACTATCAGGTTGGAGCCTACCTACTTCATCGTGAATCTGGACATACGAATGTCCATTTCAAGCCGAATTACTCATTTTAGTATGGTTTGTGAAATTCTGATGCCCTTGGAATATCATCTGGTGTCCTGTTTCTTTTATGGCATAATGTAAGATCTCTTGATGCTCTATACATATGAACATACTGGCTTCCTACATCATCATAGCTGTGCACATGTAGTAATCTATGCTTTTGGTGCTCTCTGGCAATGCTGGAACAAACCTATTTCTAACAGTTCTTGGGAAATATTCTGAATGGTGGTTGGAAAAGTGTTTACTTTCAAAGTAAATTTCCTTTTATGCAACATGAACAATGTTATATATGAGAAGGTGTGATGAATTTCTTAAATCGAGAGCACTTGACTTTCGTTTAAACTTATAACTTTAAGGACCAACCAATTAGAAGAATTTAGAGTCCAAAAGACCAGACGTTTATGTCATTATTTTAAATTTTACTGACACATTCGTGTGATGTATCTTAAAGTACAGTGTGTACACAAAAGACCAATATTACATATGAAAGCTTAGCTTCTCGTGTAGCTCATTAATCTTAAAGACCAATATTACATGTGAAAGCTTAGTTTCTCTTGTAGCTCATTAATTTTCAAGACCAATATTATATGTGAAAGATTAGCTTTTCTTGTAGCTACACTATGTATATTAATTTAAAGTATTAACTTTTCCTATTTGTGTGTTTGCGCTACTTAATTGATGTTACTATTGGCTGACTACATCAGGTCTCCTAAGCTCTGAATGTCTGCTGTCATCGGCTGACATGAGCTACTATTGACTTACAAAAGGGTATCACAATTTAGATTTTAATGCTTCAAAAGTTAATACAATATGTTTGGTAAAATTTGAATTTATACTTCCACAATACAAATATATGCAGCGAAAATGTTTCTCCACATCAAAGTTCTTTCCAAAAACTCCCCCCCCCCCCCCCCTCCTCCTCCTCCCCCCCCCCCCCCCCCCCCCCCCCAAGGGCCCAGAAGTTCTATGGCGGTGTATAAAGCATTAACCATTCAAAGGATGAAAATGTTTTACAGTTGTGAGGGAAAATACGCAGGTACATAACATGGAAGAAGTGTGTTTTCACTTGGGAAAAATTGTATTTTTTAACTGTGAAATCCGGGATTTTTCCCCCCCTTGTCCATGTACACAGCCTGGTACTTACTTACCAGGAGGAGAAAAAAAGAGTTTTTATAAAGACACTGTTGAAAGTGATCAATAGATTTTCAGTTTAATATTGTTGTAACCAGTATTTAGCGTTGAGTTGCAATAACATTTGTTGCTATTATAGCTTTCTGTCTAAGAAACGTTCATAGGTAAGAGTGATACTAAAGTGTAATGTTGTAGTACATTATTGCATTTCTATGCAAAATGAACAGTGAAGTAGCTTCCTTTGTAATTAACGTTAAAGGTAAAAAAGAAATGGAAAAATCAATTTGAATGTGTGTATTAATAAATAAAACCTTTAATTTCCATCTTTGTGTCTATTGATATTTAAAGAGACTGGGAAACTCACACAGTCAGAATCAGGCCCACAAAAGATGTGCGAATGATAAATTATATCATTTACATAATTAGTATTTCAATATGATATTTGAAAAATGTGTTCCCAGAAAATTTCCTTTTTTTATATTCATTGGGTTTTGAAAAAACACTCCTCAGGTGTCAAATAATTGATGGTGTCACATTTGTCCTGATCTTGCCAGCTTGTTATGCTGTGAGTGTTAAATATAATTTTTGCACCGTTCCAGTGTAGGAAATTAGTCACTTATGGGAAGTCACTGTCCAGAGTGCGTGCACTATTTTAATTTTTGTGTCTGCAAAATGTCAGAAGTAATAGCCTTGTGTTCACCTACAAATATGGTCTCATTGTTATTTCATAATTTATTAAGAACAGGTTTGTGGAAGCAGTAGAACTATGTAAGAAACATGGCTGATGTTTGGGAAGTGAATCAGAAATGTTAATGGAGATATGATTGACCCTATTTGAAAACAGAATGTGGGCTGTAGAGGTTTCTCTGCTGTAGTACTTATTTGTTGTTGCCTGTTGAGTATGAAGAGCACTGCAGGTTTTGATTTCTATGAAATTGTGGCCTTGGTTGATAAAAGTGGATGAAAGGAAACTGTGCATTACATATTAGAATAGGGTCACAATTTAGACGTAAAGGGAAAACTGTTGATGCAGAGAAAGATTTTCTGATGGAGAGAGGGTAAACTGAGAAGAGGAGGGAGGGAGGGAGCGGAGGGTAATTAGAGAAGATATGGAGGGGGAGACATTTTGGGTTATGGGATAGCTCAGCCAGGTGAAGTTCTTGTGAAGGTAGGCTTCTTTTCTTTGAATTTGGGGGTTGGGGTGGGCGTACAATATGATAGGTTTTTTGTTCATGTTATTTCCATTTCATTATTCATATTCACTTCAAAAATACACCAGGCGGGAGAAGAATGTTCAGTTCTCATTTTGTGGGTCTCGGACATTTGAAATTGGCTTACAGAAACAAAAGAGGAGGAAGAAATTTTTGTGAATATCATCTTGAGGATTGCACCTTAGGAGTCTCTGAGATGCTTTTTCTTTTCTTTTCTTTTTTGTTTTCTTTCTTAAATAGTCTTCTTAACATCCACTTGGAGGTGGACTGGCACCAAAAGCCACACGTCCAATGTGTTATGCTTTGTCCAGCCATTATGTAACTGGTTTAGTCATCCCAGTTTCAGTGTTTCATAAATTAATACTTTTCCTTACTAGTTTCCACATTTTATTTTAAAGTTGACACAAGTGCAACTTTTCATTTGGTTGCCAATGCCCCATTGACTAGTATTTCGACAATTTTGTTCTTATGTTTGTAACATTTGTTGTCATGCTATCTTTTGATTACTGAAAGAGTGTGTATTGCCAAAAGTGGAATCCTTACGTTAATTGCTGCTATTGACTGAAACAGAATTTGAAATATAATCCCCAGGGTCATAACTATTTTTGAGTACATGGTGGGTATCGGCATCCAGTTAGTCTAGTGTATGCTACAATTCTGCTATCTGACTGTACCTTTTCTATGACTTTATCTGTAGGGCAATTTCATTTTTGACAGTCTGACTTTCTTTATGGCAATGAATTCGGTTGCCTACTCTGCTTTTTCCATAATTACTTTTCCTTACTTCTCTTGGCTAAGTCACATTTGGTTCTCACTTCCAAGAACGCAGCCAAAGGGGGCGTCCAGGGGGTCTGGACCTTCCCTGTCATCTGAAAGAAATTACATACGACCTAGTTACCATGTATGAAGATGGTATCGGTTCTTTCGGAGATGTCCGAAAGAACAGATTTCATCATAATATAGTTAAGGCCAACCGGCCATTTACCTTCTTCTTCTGATGGATGCACATGCATTGCCCGAACTCTTACGGGACTTGGTAAGATTGTCTGCCGCAAGTAATGAGTGTAATTGGCAGGGGCACTACGAATGAAGTGTATGGACCTTAAGTTGGGAATGTGGGTCTCACAGGGAGCGTGCAGGGGATAATCCCTGTAGTCGCACTATCCTCTGGCTCTCGGTGGCTCAGATGGATAGTGTGTCTGCCATGTAAGCAGGAGATCCTGGATTCGAGTCATGGTCTGGGCACACCTTTTCAACTGTCCCCGTTGATGTATATCAATGCTTGTTGACAGCTTGAGGTCTTGATTTAATTATCGTTTAGTACCCATGTAGTGAAATTGAAAGATACAAGGGGTGATCAAAAAGGTACTGCACGAGGTAGTTGTTGCTCTGTGTATGCAACGTTGCTTGACTCGATGTGGGTATATGAGAACCAACTTGGGGCAAGTGATTAGTGTGGTATTCACTTCTTTCTGAGGCTGTTTGGAAATATAAACTGAGGCGTCGTTATTACCGAATGCGTTCAAACAAGACATTGTGCTCTTACTCTTTTCCTGGCTGCCAAAGAACAAATACTGGTAGATATCCATCGGTGAATGAAGGTGGTGTATGGGGGCAGCTTGTCTGTCAAAAAGCATCTTTGTGGAATGATGTGAAAGAGGTGTTGCTACTTCATGATAACATATGCACCCACTTTGCAAATGCTGTATTGCAGAATTTACGCCAAATCAGATAGTAGACACTCGAGCACCTAGTCTACAGTCATGGTCTCTTCCCCTATGATTATCATATCTTCAGTTCCTAAGAAAAGGCCTTGAAGGGTTGATGATTCGCTTTAGATGAGAACATGCAGCGGGCAGTTAGACTTCTTCTCGCAGCAGGATACTGTGTTTTACCAAATGGGTATATTCAACCTGGTACGTTAGTGGGATGAACGCCTCTATGGTTATGGTGATTTGGCCTTAGTGGTGTCCCAATTCAGGGCTGTACGGCCTTCAAACATGAAACATAACAGCTATGGCCTTTCCTTTTCTATAAAGTTTGTTATCATCAGATTCTCACTCACACTAATTAATTGAAAAGATAATAACATGCCAACATCAATCCAAAGCAAAGGCCAGATGTGGGGAGAATGACTAATACTACACTTCCGGAACATAACTAATACTACAACTCCGGAACTGTTATGATGAAATAAACCTGTATGAAGTTTTCGTTATGCCTCAAGTAGATATCGTTATTGGTAGGAATGTTCGAAACTGTATTTTTTACTTAGAATCTCAAAAATATGGTTACGATAATTGTTTATGACATATATGTTAAACTCGATGTTATTTGAAACTAAAAAACAGAATTAAATTAAAATTCGAGTTACTATGTAATTGCAAAGTATTATCCTGTCCGTGTGAAACATAATTATTGTAATTAACAGGAACAGTAATTACAAATAATGTAAATAGACTACTTTAAAGAACTTCCAAATTGTTTTCCAAAAGACTGTTATTAGTAAAATGAAATATATTTTTATTAACGCTGGGAAACATGCTAGGAAGAAAGTATTCAATATTTTTCATATATACTAGCAGCCGGTCATAACACAAGCAGCAACAGAGAAGTAAAAGATTGTGTCCCTAACCAGGAGCAAATTGCATAGTTTTCCTCTGTGTGCTTTAGTTTCTTAAGTTTCTGCATGTTAATTTAATATTTAATAGACTGAGTTCTCAGGTTTTCATTTATGTCGGAAAGTAAACCAATTTTGTGACATATTCGAGCTCCTAATCAGCAAATTATTGTATCTCACCTGTGTGCTTTGATAGTTCACCTTTTGAATCTCTGCTTGTTAATCTAATTTATTAGACACAGTTCATGAGTTTTCCTTTGTGTCTACAGTAGAGTTCCGTAGTGTGTGTCGATTGAACTTGTTTGTCTGTGTAGTGTAGTTTTCCACAATCTTTAGTATGGATAGGGACTGTGATGGCTTTGTGTGGATGCGAGCTGAATTGGTGACACTTCGCTCTCAGATCCAGGCTGTGATGGCTTCGGTTATACAGTTTGAAGCTGCAGTGGATGGGCATCACTGTTGTGGGCTGGCCATGCAGATCCAATGGACGTTCAGAGCATCTGAATCTGCTGATCAGCTCGCACCAGTGACCAGACCAGTTACTGCCTACACTGAGGTTAACCACTCACCCATGGTCGAATTGGAGGTCGCCTCAGGGCACAGCAGGCAGGGAAAGGCTTCCCAGGGAGCCACATGTAAGGCCTACCCAGTTAGTCTGATAAACAGGTGTCAAGTGCTGTCTGTAGCTGACACTGCCCCTCAGCCAAATGCAATTGCTTGTTCTGTTTCAGAGGGAACCTCGCAGTCTGCAAGATCTGGGCAATTGCAGAAGGTGGGATTATTAGTAGTTGGGAGCTTCAGTGTTAAACAAGTTATGGGGCCCGTTAGGGACATGGCTGCCAAGGAGAGGAAGAAAGTCAATGTGCACTCTGTTTGCATGCCAGATGGAGTCATTCTAGACATGGAAAGAGTCCTTCGGGATGCCATGAAGAGCACAGGATACAGTCAACTGCTGATGGTAGCTCACATCGGTACCAGTGCTTTGTGTCACTTTGGACCGGAAGAGATTCTCTGTGGTTTCAAGTGGCTAACAGAAGTGATAAAGGCTGCCAATCTTGCTTGCAAGATTAAAACAGAGTTCACCATTTGCAGCATAGTTGACAGTACCGATTGCAGACCTTTGCTGCAAAACTGAGTGGAGGGTCTGAATCAAGGCTCAGACAGAATGAGATTTTCACTCTGCAGCGGAGTGTGCGCTGATATGAAACTTCCTGGCAGATTAAAACTGTGTGCCCGACCGAGACTCGAACTCGGGACCTTTGCCTTTCGCGGGCAAGTGCTCTACCATCTGAGCTACCGAAGCACGACTCACGCCCAGTACTCACAGCCTCACTTCTGCCAGTATCCGTCTCCTACCTTCCAAACTTTACAGAAGCTCTCCTGCGAACCTTGCAGAACTAGCACTCCTGAAAGAAAGGATATTGCGGAGACATGGCTTAGCCACAGCCTGGGGGACGTTTCCAGAATGAGATTTTCACTCTGCAGCGGAGAGCTTCTGTAAAGTTTGGAAGGTAGGAGACGGATACTGGCAGAAGTAAAGCTGTGAGTACCGGGCGTGAGTCGTGCTTTGGTAGCTCAGATGGTAGAGCACTTGCCCGCGAAAGGCAAAGGTCCCAAGTTCGAGTCTCGGTCGGGCACACAGTTTTAATCTGCCAGGAAGTTTCAAGGCTCAGACAGTTCTGCGACCATGTAGGCAGCATATTCCTCGACTTACGCCATAGGGTGGCAGGGTTTTGGGTTCCGCTGAATGGTTCACGAGTCCACTATATGCAGGAGGCAGCTACACAGGGAGCTGGAGCTGTGTGGCGTAGAGTGAGCAGTTTTTTAGGTTAGAGGCTCTCAGGGAAATACAAAAAGGGCTTCAGTCTAAAAGGGTGCAGTTCGAACATAGGAAGAACATTGGTGTAGGAACCATTGGTATAACACTTGTAAATTGTCATGGCTGTGTTGGGAGAGTACCAGAGTTCCAAGCACTAATAGAAAGCACTGATGCTCAAATCATTACAGACACTGGAAGCTGGCTAAAGCCAAAGATAAGTTCAGCTGAAGTTTTTGCGAAGAACCTAATGGTGTTCTGAAAGGATAGGCTAAACACAGATGGCAGTGGCATATTTGTTGCTGTTAGAAGTAGTTTATCTTGTAGCAAAATGAAACAGATAGTTTCTGCGAGTTAGTATGGGTGGTGGTTATTCTTGGCAACTGGAACAAAATAATAAATGGATGCTTTTTCAGACCTCCTAGCTCAGATGATACAATTGCTAAAAGGTTCAAAGAAAAGTTGAGTTTAATTTCAAATACGTACCCAACTCAGTTATTGTTGGTGGTGACTTTAATTTACCCTTGGTATGTTGGCAAAAATACATGTTTAAATCCAGAGGTACGCATAAAACATCATCAGAAATTGTGCTAATCACATTCTCTGAAAATTATTTCGGGCAGTTAGCTCACGAACCCATGTGAGTAGTAAATGGTTGCGAAAACATGGTTGACCTCTCAGCAACAATTAATCCTGAGCTAATAACAAGCGTCCGCAGCTCGTGGTCTCGCGGTAGCGTTCTCGCTTCCCGAGCACGGGGTCTCGGGTTCGATTCCCGGCGGGGTCAGGGATTTTTCACCTGCCTCGTGATGACTGGGTGTTTGTGTCGTCTTCATCATCATCATCAATCATCCCCATTACGGTCGGAGGAAGGCAATGGCAAACCACCTCCACTAGGACCTTGCCTAGTATGGCGGCGCGGGTCTCCCGCGTCGCTCCCCTACGCTCGGTAAACGGAGTATGGGACTCATCATCATCATCAATAACAAGCATCAAAATGGATATAGGGATTAGTGAACACAGAGTTTTCATAGCAAGTTGAAAATTGTAACCCCCAAATCCTCCAAGAACAAATAAAAAATATACCTATTCAAAAAATCAGTTAAAAATTCACCTGATGTCTTCCTCTGAGACAATTCCTCTACTCCCAAATTAACAATGTAAGTGTACACCAGATGAAGCTTAAATTCGAAGAAATAGTATTGACAGCAATTGAGAGATATATCAAATAAAGTAACAATTGATGGAGCTGATCCCCCTTGGTGTGCAAAACTGATCAGAAAATAGTTTCAGAAACCACAAGAAAGCATGTCAAATTCAAACGAATGCAAAATCTCCAAGATTGGCAATCTTGTACAGAAGCTAATGATTTAGTGTGAGCATCAATGCTAGATGCTTACAATAGTTTCCACAGTAAAACTTTATCTTGAAACCTGCCAGAAAATTCAAAGAGATTCTGATCATATGTGAAGTATGCTAGTGTCAGGACACAGGCAATGTCTTCTCTGTATGACAACAATTGAAATACTATCAACAACAATGCTGCCAAAGCAGAGTTACTAAATACAGCCTTTCAAAATTCCTTCACGAAAGAAGACAAAGTGTATATTTCAGAATTCGAAGCAAGAATTGCTGCCAATGTGAGTAATGTAGAAGTAAATATTCTCGGAGTAGTGAAGCAACTTAAATCTCTTTATAAAAGCAAGTCTTCTGGTCCCGATTGTATACCAGTTAGGTTCCTTTCACAGCATGTTGATGCATTAGCTCCATACTTAATCATATAGAATCGTTCGCTTGACGAAAGATCCGTACCCAAAGACTGGAAAGTGGCACAGGTCACACCAATATTCAAGAAAGGTAATAGGAGTAATCCACTAAATTACAGGCTCATATCATTAACGTCGGTATGTAGTACGATTTTGGAACATGTATTGTGTTCGAACATTATGACTTATCTTGAAGAGAACTGTCTATTGACACACAGTCAACACAGATTTAGAAAACATTGTTCGTGTGAAACACATCTAGCTCTTTACTCTCACAAACTGTTGAGTGCTATTGACAAGGGATTTCAAATTGATTCCGTATTTCTAGATTTCCAAAAGGCTTTTAATGCTGTGCTACACAAGTGGCTTGTTATGAAATTGTATGTTTATGGAATATCATCTCAGTTATGTGACTGGCTTTGTGATTTCGTATCAGAGGTGTCACAGTTCCTAGTAATTGATCGAAAGTCATCGATTAAAACAGAAGTAATTTATGGCAGTCCCCAAGGTAGTGTGATAGGCCCTCTGCTGTTCCATGTCTATATAAACGACTTAGGAGATAATCTGAGCAGCCGCCTTAGGTTGTTTGCAGATGGTGCTGTTGTTTATCGACTAATAAAATCATCAGATGATCAATACAATTTGCAAAATAATTTAGAAAAGATGTCTGTTTGGTGCAAAAAGTGGCAATTGACCCTACATAATGAAAAGTGTGAGTCATCTGCGTGAGTGCTAAAAGGAATCGATTAAACTTCGGTTACATGAGAAATCAGTCAAATCTCGACAATTTAAATTGGAAAGAATGCTCAGAAAATGTTGTGCGGAAGGCAAACCGAAGACTGTATTTTATTGGCAGAACACTTAGAAAATGTAACAGATCTACCAATGGGATTGCCCACACTGCGCTTATCTGTCCTCTTTTTGAGCACTGCTGTGCGGTCTGGGATCCATACCATATAGGAGTAATGGAGGACATCGAGAAAGTTCAATGAACAGCAGCACCCTTTGTATCATTGTGAAATAGGGGAGAGAGTGTCACGGACTTGATACACAATGACAATATTTAAACAAAGGCGTTTTTCGCTGTGGCGGAATATTCTCATAAAATTTCAGTCACCAACTTTCTCCTCAGAACTTGAAAATATTTTGTTGACATCGAACTACATAGGGAGAAACGATCATCATAGTAAAGTAATGGAAATCTGAACTCTCACAGAAAGATATAGGTGTTCGTTTTTTCCATGTGCTGTTCAAGAGTTTAATAATAGAGAATTATTTTAAAGGTGGCTCAATGAACGGTCTGCCATGGATTTAAGTGTGATTTGCAGAGTATCCATGTAGATATAGGTGTAGATATAGATCCATTAAAATGAAATGTTTTGTTATGAAATTCTCAAACTTTATCAAGTTGTGTGAACTAATGGACTTTCAAGTATTTTATCTCAGACAGTTTCAGTTACTTTGAAGACAGTAGGAACATTATTGTTTTGTTTTTGTTACAGTAACTTCTCAAACAGAAACTTTTTGATCACTCCTTATATTTTGATTTTCAGGTAGTCAGCAATATCATCAATACATTCAAACTATCGGCATATCAATACCACTGTCTGTTATCAACTATTTTTGTTATAGCTAAGATCAACTATTGCACTTTATTGGCCTTACTTAGAGTGCAGTTGTTTTGTTAATCAGTTCATTTCGTACTTTCATTTGATAATGCAAATGCCACTGTTTATTTTTTTTTGTGCAGTGTGCTGGTCTGATAATTTATAATTACGGATGAGTTTGTGATGAGGAAGAAGAACAAAACCAATTTTGATTCATCCATTAACATTATGGCAACTCAGAATAGGTATGCACCACTGTAGTGGTCTAATTACCAATCTATAGCAGTTTAATGTTAGCATTGGATTCTTTATTTGGAGACGGATAGAACTATGCGGTTGCAAAATTACAGTATTTCATAATGCAGCAGAGCAGTAAACATAATTAAAAACAACATTAAATTAAAATCCATGTATAAAAATACTCTTGGATTTCCCGTGTTACCCAGAAATTGCATTGATCATCAAAAATATCACCAAAATGGGGATGGTTACATTTCTTTTATAAAGTTCCTCAAAAATTCTATTATTATTGGCAAAATATTGTCCAATTCGGTCACCAGGGGGGGGGGGGGGGGGGGGGGGTACTCAATTATGCCCAATTCGGTCACCAGGGGGGTACTCAATTATGAGAAACTGATTCTGTTATAGTATGATGAGGAGCAGTTTCTGAAGAGTGGAAGGGGTGTCTGATGACACAGCACTTTCTTTATTTCCTACGTTTCTAAAAGATTTTTTCTGTGGGATACTTGAATTTGTCTGAGCCAGCTGTGCCCTGCATCCCCCTCCCTCTTTCTTCGAAAACATATTTTCATTCTTGTAATACTATAATAACTTAAACTATAAATTCCTTGTGCAATTAAATCTTAAAATATGCATGCATTCATGCACTATCAGATGACAAAACATGTACAATTAAAAGAAAAACATGCAATATCAGAGTTCCATCATTTTTAGTGATGCATTTTGTTTTATTTGGAAACAACATACCATCAGAATGAGATTTTCACTATGGAGCAGAGTGTGCGCTGATATGAAACTTCCTGGCAGATTAAAACTGTGTGCCCGACCGAGACTCGAACTCGGGACCTTTGCCTTTCGCGGGCAAGTGCTCTACCATCTGAGCTACCGAAGCACACAGTTTTAATCTGCCAGGAAGTTTCATATCAGCGCACACTCCGCTGCAGAGTGAAAAACTCATTCTGGAAACATTCCCCAGGCTGTGGCTAAGCCATGTCTCCGCAGTATCCTTTCTCTCAGGAGTGCTAGTTCTGCAAGGTTCGCAGGAGAGCTTCTGTAAAGTTTGGAAGGTAGGAGACGAGATACTGGCAGAAATGAAGCTGTGAGGACCGGGCATGAGTCGTGCTTCGGTAGCTCAGATTGTAGAGCACTTGCCCGCGAAAGGCAAAGGTCCCGAGTTCGAGTCTCGGTTGGGCACACAGTTTTAATCTGCCAGGAAGTTTCAACATACCATCAGGTTTCCCAAATTTTCCACCAAACGGTGTAGCTCTGCGCCGTGAAGCACTGAACTAGCAATCTATGGATTTTGGAGATGAAGTGACCCCCCCCTAACACATTTCAATTCCCTTAAGGATGCAGCCTATCTGCTGAAATGAAAATAACAGCTTCAAAGGTTAGTCGAACTTCTCTTTGGGGATTCCTGGCACTAAAAGCCATATTTACTTTGGAAGGCACTAGCGATCATCATTTGGTACTATGTCAGTTCATATATGTTAGAAGTCTAGTTGAAATTAATGTGTGAATCAGTGTTATGGTCCCAAAACTGTACCTAATACTGTTAGTGTATTCCGTTTTGTTTTATAAATAAATTTGTTGCTTTAGTTTCAAATTGATTGTTGAAATAATAATTTAAAAGAAAAATTTTGATTATTTAAGGAATTTGAGGAACTTGGGATGCTTTGATGTACTGAAGAAATTATGACTGGGTTACAGATAAGTAAAATCTAAATACCAGATTGTGGTAGGAGAAATATAGCTACTGCCAAAAGAATTTTGAACCTATTTAATTTTACAAGTTATTAAATACACTGTTATGATTCTTCTGCTCTGTAATAGTGTACCTTATATTAGAAGACTGAGCTGTGTTTTGTTACCAGCGAGGCAACATTATTTTCGAATTTTAATTTTTTTATCAATAAAGTAAAGTTATATTTTAATTGGACATTGTCCATTTTTAAGAAACAAAATTCTTGCTTAATTTTATAGGCCAAATACTCTTTGTTTGAAGACCTCCTGAAAGCAGATCATGTACGTAACATAAATAAATAAATATGTGCTTTCAGCATGAAATAAAAAAAGAGCCTTTTTAGGATCCTCTTTAACAAAATGGACACCCTCCTCTCCCCCGAGACAAAATTTTGACTACGTCCTTGTCACTTCTTGGTTTAACATCCATTCTTTCAAAATTTTGCAATAATGCAGGCCATGTGGAGAAGGTTACCCAACTTTAGTGCATGTGTCCCTCTCCCTCTACCTGATCCATGCCCTGTGTAATCCTATCTTTAAACACCTCTTGTGTGAATATACTAAATAAGGAGCACACCTGGTTGATTAACACTTCCTTTCCAACCTGACATCAGCCTGCATTTGATGGAGGCACGGGGTGAAGACCACAGAACAGTTCACTCGTCCTCTCTTGCAGATACACAACTTGATACCCCCAACCAGAGTTAAATCTTTTGAAGAAAAGTCAATATAAAATGGAGAAACAAGCCAAGAAAAAAATCAAAGGTGTAGGTGGCGTCCATCTGTACCGGAAGCAACTCTTCCCATTTCCATCTGCTGACATTTGAAATTGTGCTTGTTGACATTGTCCGTACTCAGCAGACGGTGTAGACAGAGGCTGAAACATGAAAAAAGTGAAACCCCATTATTTTACATTTTCGTGTGATCCAGTTTTAAAAAAATGCAATAATCAGGAAAAGGCAGAACCGAAGAAAATGTTACGACCCCCCCCCCCCCCCCCCATCCCCAAAAAAGCAAAACTGTATGTAATTGGCATATATGAATAAAAATCGCAATCCTCTCCAAAACATTGTGTAAAACCTTTATAAGTGAAGGAAACTAAGTGTCAAATATAATGTTCATACAATAATTTGTGATATTAAATATAATCGGTTCTAAAAAAATCACAGATGTTTAACAGTAAGTTAAAATCTCTTTAATATATAGAAAGAAACTTCCACATGGGAAAAATATATTAAAAACAAAGATTCCAAGATTTACCAAGCAGGAAAGCGCCGGTAGATAGGCACAATAAATGAAACGAACACACACACACACACACAGAATTTCGAACTTTCGCAACCGGTGGCTGCTTCGTCAGGAAAGAGGGAAGGAAAAGGAAAGGTGTAAGGATGTGGGTTTTAAGGGAGAGGGTAAGGAGTCATTCTAATCCCGGGAGTGGAAAGACTTACCTTAGGGGGAAAAAAGGATAGGTATATACTCGCGTCCCCCCCCCCCCCCCCCCCCACACACACACACACACACACACACACACACACACACACGCTGGGTGTGCGTGCGTGCGCACGCGAGAGTATATACCTATCCTTTTTTCCCTCTAAGGTAAGTCTTTCCACTCCCGGGATTGGAATGACTCCTTACCCTCTCCTTTAAAACCCACATCATTTCACCTTTCCTTTTCCTTCCCTCTTTCCTGACAAAGCAGCCGCCGGTTGCAAAAGCTCGAAATTCTGTGTGTGTGTTTGTGCGTTTTATTTATTGTGCCTATCTAACATCGCTTTCCCACTTGGTAAGTCTTGGAATCTTTGTTTTTAATATATATATTGGTATCTGGCTACAAGGTAATCAACCTAATTTCTGAAATGATACGACCACATGTGGGAGGACAGGGGTGTTTTGCTTCAGTATCTCTGGTGATACGAGTATAGTGACATCTAGTGAAAAAATTAGTTTACTTCCCCAATTGACATTACAATCTTATTGGAAGTCAGCTCAGTGAATGAATTTCTGTACACTGAATAATATGTCAATTTAAGACAAAGCTCAGGCGCTAGAGTTTCGCTTCATGCCTTCTATCATTGGTACCAGTCTGTATGATCTACAGTGAGTGGTGCAGAGTATGTATGTGAGTAGTGTATGTGGTTGTTACAACTGTTTCCTGTCAGATTTCAACACGAAAATCTTCAAAATGTGCTATAACAAAGCCTTTGTTCTACTTCCATGTGAAATCTTTGCCTTGGCATATGATCTGCATGAAAATTATATTTTCAGCACTTCACAAAATTCTTTCACACATACCTGCACTCAGGTTATTGAATGGCCACTCCCCCTCCTCACATATCCTGGAGGCGAGCTCATTTTATCTGTGTTAGTTTGGTGTGGTGGCGGTGCTGGTTGTTGGGTGATGTAACAAGTCACGAGCCAATAAGAGCTTACTAGCCGGAAATGGCCACTGTATCGTTCATTCTGACAAGCTATATTCTTCTCAAGGTTTGAATTTCAAAAATTGACAGTCAGTATCGTTGCTGATTATAGTACATCGGAAACACGTGCAAAAAGAAGAGACTGCATGATAAGTGGCAAAGAAAAGGTGCGGCTGGTTCCCTTCATCACGTATTGGCTAGATCCGGAACACTTCATGTCGACTTACCTGTTTTTCCATTGCTGCTGTGACCTAGCAGTAGTTCTATCATAATTGCACAGTTTTGCAAGTTGTGTTGGCAGCGCTGATTGTGGATTGTGTCAGCACTTCCTCTCTTGTGTCTTCCCTTTACGCAGTGGCCTACAATATTACCTTAACTCCACCACCACCTGTGGTGCAAACCATCTGTCTTTTGTGCCACTTATAACTCGTTCAGTCATATTGAATGTCAACAGGAAGAAAATGGCACGAAGTCAAGCTAGACGTCGAGGAAGAATGTAGAACTGAATAAACTCTACTAGAAAGAAATGTAGACCCCTCTCTTCTATAATCACTGTGCTCCTTTCAAAAATAAAGTTAGCCCTGAAATAACATCAGGTAGTTTCTGTACAGTGGTACTTGCAGGCAACAAAATACCACTGAGTACAGCATTAGGCATTTTGGCTATTTTCATAGGAACAGCTGCGGATTTTACCTCCAGTAACATATGTTTCCTTCCAGGTAGAGAGCTGAACAAATTTTCATCTGTAGTGCTTGGCAAATTCATTCATTTGTCCAGAAGGGGAGGCCGACATTGTTTTGCCCACTTCTGGATGGTTGGTGGTGCGCTGCACTGTCAGATTCAGAGCACACAACTTGCAGTCTTTCTCAAATGATTTTACAGAAACTATTCAGTAAAAAATAATAAATTTTTATGTTATATAGCTTTATATGTCAGGTTCATCATGAAGTGACCATCATTTCATTAATAGTCATAGTTATTATGATATTTGCATTAAAGTAAGACAGTGCATGAAGAGTTCAAAAAGATTTGCAATGAAAAACTAGAGTTGTTATGATTTTGCATTTGGTGCATATCCCATCATATGTTAGTGTTGATGAAATTTGTCAAACATATTGAAAATTTTTTTAATGCTTTGGTGGTGGTATCTGTCGCCAGACTAGAGAAAATTGGTTTTATCCAGCTGACTCGTTCGCGATTTCATGTACCAGCAATAAAGTTAGAGTGAAATGTCCATATTCGTCATATCTCATAATTGATATTAATATAATAGAGGGAAACAACCCGTGTGGGAAAAATATATCTAAAAACAAAGATGATTTAACTTACCAAACGAAAGCATTGGTATGGTGATAGACACACACACACACACACACACACACACACACACACACACACACACCGCTCATACCTCACCTGTCATTCAACGACATCCTTGCCTCTGTACTTCCGCCTCGACTGACATCTCTGCCCAAACTCTTTTCCTTTATGTATATCTGCTTGTGTCTGTATATGTGCTGATGGATATGTGTGTGTGTGCGCGAGTGCATACCTGTCCTTTTTCCCCCCTAAGGTAAGTCTTTTCCGCTCCCGGGATTGGAATGACTCCTTACCCTTTCCCTTAAAACCCACATCCTTTCGTCTTTCCCTCTCCATCCCTCTTTCCTGATGAAGCAACTGTGGGTTGCGAAAGCTTGAATTTTGTGTGTGTGTGTTTGTGTTTGTTTGTGTCTCTATCAACATAACAACGCTTTCGTTTGGTAAGTTACATCATCTTTGTATTTAGATATATGTCATCATTGGTTTGAGATACCAAAACAAGATTTTGACATATGGTAGCATGGAAAGAGGAGAGTATTTTTCCATATTCTTAATATAAAATTTCATTATCTACTGTGTTATTCCACCAATTACAGACATTTTTGAAAGAAACATGTAATTTTTAAGGGCCATTGATAGCTGGTGAAAAGAGAATTGCTGTCGGCTTTGGAACAACAGAAGGGAAGGCATTACAATTTTATTTTTGTACTGAGGCTGTGCTTTTTCATAAGCTGTTGATATTACTTGTCCTCTGTTCCTCACTTAATAAACCTCTTTTTCAAGATTCTGTCATAATTGCATTTACACAATGTATTAGTGAGGTGGTGATGTGTCAGATCTGCTGTTTTTTGTGAAAGAAGCGAATTTTAACAGAGCGACAAGAGAAATGTAGATGTGACTCAAAAGTTGTTATTCATGACGTTTTTCTGGAAGTTACAAAGGGTTACAAAGTCAGGAAAATGTAAATCACACTTTTGTTCTTTTGTTGCATTTTCAGTGGAATTCTCTTTAGATACTAGCCAAAGCAGAGGTGAGAGATATTTTTGGATGTTCACCATGGAAGTTTGGGCATGGGATGCCCCACATAATATTTACAAAAAAAATATGAACTTTGGCTTTAGTTTAGAATGGCACTTCCCCTCCAGCAGTCAGCAGGTAGTTACCCCTTCCCGTATAGCGGGTTGATGGCCTACCTGTAACCCCCATTACTACTGCTGTCCCAACGCATGCCCAGCTGACTGCTCACTGCATGCACTCTACTTCTGCCTTACCACTTACTGGGGAATTTCCAACACCCAAAATCCATTGGGGAGTGGTGTTACAATGCAATCAAAAGCAATCCAATATAACACCTAATTACAGGTCTTGACATTTGTTTGTAAAACTGTTGGCATTTCCACCTATTTTAGTGTGGCACAAACAACATATTCGCTCATTATCCTCTTTATCTCTAACCTTGCAGGAGTGCTCTTACCCAATTGTCATGTCTTTTCCATGCATTTAACACACTGAGAGTGCATAGAAGTGGGATGCTTTCAGTGTTGCCTTATCGCTTGATGCTACTCCACAACGATGATATACTACAAGATATAACTACTGCAATATGAAAATTTGCAAAATCAACAATCCCTCTTTCCTCAGGAACATTCATTGTAAACAAATCTCTTGGTGATCAAAGGATATTTTAGAGGTCACCAAAGATCATTGGTGGGCTCCAAGAATGTGTCACATCCCAGTGGAAATTCTTATTGTGTTCAAAGGGTTTGTATTCTGCATGCTATCTTGTAAAACACCAGAAGGAATGTTGGGAACGATACATAGCTTTCATAGTATACTGTGCCTCTTCTTCATTGATTTGGAGCAATTTGTGTTGTGATTGGCTGCGAGATAGCAGCTAGTATTCCCGGTATCCTATTAGATGGCAATGTCATTGGAGAACGTGTTGCTGAACTCGTAGCTTGGGCATCTACACCTAACAACTATCGCTCTTACCTTGGACTACACAAAAGGTGATGGTTAGTGGCAAACAACAACCAGTCTTTCACAACACAAAGTAGTGAATCATATAATGCTACTTTCAGTCTTTGGAAAATCTCCAGCACCCTGGCTGTTGGCTATCAAATGGCAGCAGGACGAGGTAGAATCCACACGAAAATGCTGTAACACCTGTATGTAGATTGCTGACACAACATTCTTGTGGTCTTTAATCATATATGGTGCAAGGTTGAATTCCCAAATGCAGTGTGGGCTTGCATATTGCCAAGGTTGTCCCATTTTGGAAAATGGGGAAAACCTTTTGAGATGGGCAGCCATAGACATACCAGCCACGTGATTGTTACTTGTAAGTTATTTGAATAAATAGTGAGGTCTGTGTTGATCTTGTGAGGCGGAGAGTCTCTTGCCAGCTCCTTGAATGGATTTTGTGAGGGCCAGTATGTAACAGACAACTTAATTCAACTGGATGAATTTTCCATATCACCAAACACCTCATTGCTGTCTTCTTTGACTTAAGAGAAGCTGCTACAGCTCTTCAATTATGACTGATGCTGGATGTCAGTGACAGTCTGCTGATGCACATAGCTCCAAGTTTTCCACTGTCAAAACATATGTTGTGCACTTCTGCTGACATAGAATTGTTCATCCACATATAGAACTTTATCCTCACAAATAGCCTCTCAATATTGTCCGATCACTTTTTGGGACTTTTTATTTTATCTTGGTTATGTAGCTTCCACATATTTGTTAGTTTAAAAACAAATTTTGATTTAAACTGGACAATCTCTGCTGTCTTGGAGTACTGACTGCTCCAAATTAAAAAAGAAAGAAAAAAAAAAAGAAAAAAAAAGAAAGAAAGAAAGAAAGAAAGAAAGAAAATTGGTTGATGCGTATGGACACCTTTGTGGCGAGGTTTGGATTCCTCTTCTACAGTTCTGTCACCACCAACTACTGCTGAATTTTACATTACACGTCCTACCCTGAATATCTGAGTCAGCATGTTTTTCCATCAAATTTGATGTCCCTGCAACAGTTTGTCTCTGTCTCTTCACTCTGACCTCCATCTTCTTCGGTTGAACCCTCTTGCCAGGTTGTCTTTGTAAAGCCTCTCTACTCACAAGGATCTGCTGGGACCTATCCTGCAGACCAAACAAAAATATAGACTCTTCGGTTTTTGGTGTTTTTTTTACTCTCAGTTCTTAGCAAATTTCCTGATTCAGAAGTCATACTGCTGACTCGCAGGTTGACCATCACATTGGTTATGTGTTAACACTGTGAGAAACACAAAATGAGTGCAGTGTTTTTCAGCAGAACTTGTGACCACTAATGAAATGGTATGTATCACATTCACAAGAATTCCCTAATCTGTTGTTATTTTCTGAGCAGTCTATACACTGTAAAACAGTGCTATTCTAAGATGCCGTCGGTATCAGTCATATACGATCTTTATTGGTTATCAGAGCGAGGTACCGAGATGTGAATCAATGGGTCCTGACTTGCGGTCAACACTGTGCCTTCAACTTTTGGAATGTCAAAATATGAAATGGCACACCATGGCCACTAGAACACTGAAAGGTTGTGCGGTAGCGTTCTCGCTTCCCAGCTGGGTCAGGGATTTTCTCTGCCTCGTGATGACTGGATGTTGTGTGATGTCCTTAGGTTAGTTAGGTTTAAGTAGTTCTAAGTTCTAGGGACTGATGACCATAGATGTTAAGTCTCATAGTGCTCAGAGCTATTTGAACCATTTGAGCACTGAAAGCATCTGCAACCTAATGGCGATCTTCCCTTTGCCCCTAGCCTTTGTTGGCTCCATACTAGACACACCTGGCAGAATCATAGACATGTCCTCAGGTGAGAGGACCCACCCCATTGTTCTGTTGCCTATGTCAGTGACCCATATTCTGTTGCAGTGTCCCACCTTTGCTGCTTTGTTGTGAACAAAGGTGGTTGAGGACTCATTGCCTCTGTTGATAGTGTCAGAACTGGTTTTATGTGTTATTCAAGAAATTGGTATACAGCAAATGAAAATGAGACTGATGGGGGGAAAAAGTAAGTAAATTATTTATTATTTCAAAAGTAATTGCTATAATTGGTGATGTACAGAACTACAGACTTATTGTTGTAATCTTCATGTTTAGCAAACTGAAAGAGAAAATGATATTTGAACAAATCCAGGAACATTACAACAATGCTGACATATTAGGTGATTTCCAGCGTGGTTTCCGAAGAGATTAAAGTACCACGTCAACAGAAGTACAATTTGTCCATCATGTACTCAAAAAAATAAATTAAAAATACCAAGCTGTAGGTGTATTCCTGGACATCTCAAAAGGTTTTTTTATTTTTTTTTTATTTTTTTTATTTTTTTTTTTTTTTAAGTGCATTATGACATGCTCTTATCAAGAATTGCAAACGGTGGTGTCACTAGAAAACTCGTGCAATTGCTATAAACACATTTAAAGGGTATGCAGCAGTGCATGGATATTACGTACTCCAATGGAGAACTACTGGAAAGGAGAAGATGAAGTTAAAGAAATATACAGTTCGGTGTTCCTTAGGGCTCCATTTTAACTCAAGTCCTATTCATTTGCTACGTAAATGATTTCCCAAGTTCTCTTGACAATAAGCAATTGATTACTATGTATGCAGACAGTACATCTGGGCTCTGCTGAGCAGTGAGCTAAAGAGATACATAAATTTATTGAAAAGGTAAGAGCTCACTTTGAAGGAGACAACCTAAAAGAAAACATAGAAACAAAGTAATATTATTAATTTTAAACTGAGTGGCCCAGACAGACAAAATACTGTGATTGATGAAATTCTACCAACCAAAAACCTGTACAATTGTAAATTCTTGGGTTTATGCATAGATGGCGGACTTTAATGGAAGCATCAAGCCGTGTGTGTGTGTGGGTGGGGGGGGTGGGGGGGTATTAAGAGGATTATCACCATATTTTAATTCTGAAACCTTAAGGACTGTGTATTCTGATTTAGTGTACCCTTTCTTGTCTTGTGGAATAGTGTACGTGGGGTGGGGCATGCCAAAATAATATGAAAAGAGTTTTCATATTGCAGAAGTGAGCCTTAAGGATCATAGCAAAAGTAAAACCAGGAACTTCTTGCAAACCCCTACTCATTAGATACAGTATTCTCACAGTTTCCCTCTACATTTTTATTATCACATAACATGCCTTATACAACCAAAGATTGTGACGTAGGTGACTTGTCAGTTTTACACTATATATGGTGCTGTTGTGGTCTTCAGTCCAGAGACTGGTTTGATACAGCTCTCTATGCTATTCTATCCTGTGCAAGCTTGTTCATCTGCCAGTACCTACTGCAACTTACATCCTTCTGAATCTGTTTAGTGTAATCATCTCTTGGACTCCCTCTATGATTGTTACCCTCCACGCTGCCCTCCAATACTAAATTGGTGATCGCTTGATGCCTCAGAATATGCCCTAAAAGCTGATCCCTTCTTCTAGTCAAGTTGTGCCACAAATTTCTCTTCTCTCCAATTCTACTCAGTACCTCCTCATTAGTTACGTGGCCTACCCATCTGATTTTCAGCATTCTTGTGTAGCACCACATTTCGAAAGCTTCCACTCTCTTCTTGTCCAAACTATTTACTGTCAACGTTTCACTTCTATACATGGCTACACTCCATACAAATACTTTCAGAAACGACTTCCTGAGACGTAAATGTATACTCGATGTTAGCAAATTTCTCTTCTTCAGAAATGCTTTCCTTGCCATTGCAAGTCTACATTTTATATCCTCTCTACTTCGACCATCATCAGTTATTGTGCTCCCCAAATAGCAAAACTCCTTTACTACTTTAAGCGTCTCATTTCCTAATCTAATACCCTACATTCCATTATCCTCGTTTTGCTTTTGTTGATGTTCATCGTGTATCCTCCTTTCAAGACACTGTCCATTCCGTTCAGCTGCTCTTCCAGGTACTTTGCTGTCTATGAAGGAATTACAATGTCATCGGCAAATCTCAAAGTTTTTATTTCTTCTCCATGGATTTTAATTCCTCACTCTCTTCCCAACCGATGCTTCCCTTTCATGTCCCTCGACTCTTATAACTTGCATCTGGTTCCTGTACAAATTGTAAATAGCCTTTTGCTCCCTGTATTTTACCCCTGTCACCTTCAGAATTTGAAAGCTTTCTCTACGTCTACAAATGCTAGAAACATAGGTTTGCCTTTCCTTAATATTTTCTGAGATAAGTCGTAGGGTCAGTATTCCCTCACGTGTTCCAACATTTCTACAGAATCCAAACTGATCTCCCCCGAGGTCAGCTTCTACCAGTTTTTCCATTTGTCTGTAAATAATTCGTGTTAGTATTTTGCAGCCGTGGCTTATTAAACTGATAGATCGGTAATTTTCACATCTGTCAACACCTGCTTTCTTTGGGATTGGAATTATTATATTCTTCTTGAAGTCTGAGGGTATTTTGCCTGTCTCATACATCTTGCTCACTAGATGGTAGAGTTTTGTTAGGCCTGGCTCTTCCAAGGCTGTCATTAGTTCTAATGGGATGTTGTCTACTCCCGGGGCCTTGTTTCAACTTTGGTCTTTCCGTACTCTGTCTGTATCATATCTCCTATTTCATCTTCATCTACGTTCTCTTCCATTTCTATAATATTGCCGTCAAGAACATCGACCTTGTATTAACCCTCTATATCCTCCTTCCACCTTTCTGCTTTCCCTTCTTTGCTTATTACTGGATTTCCATCTGAGCTCTTGATATATATACTATATATAATATACTAAAAATAGACAGTAATCTAATAATACATTTGGTATAACATCTCCAATGAGGTATATTAATTACAATTATAATGTATTGTTGACATACAAGAAATCTTATACACTATAGTAACATTTATCTTTCAGATATTTTTCCAGGTCTCTTTTGGTACCTTTTACATTTGGGTCATCCACACCTTTCCATATTTTACTTACAAATGTCATGCTCATATAGTATGGGGTTTTTCATGTGATTTTAATTGGTGGGTAGGTAACATGTAGCTCGTTCTATATCTAGTAGCTTATTGATGCAAGAAGCAGTTTCCCTCAGAAAGTTGTGGGTTTCTTTTCATGAAAGTGGGAATTTCATAGATGTATATGCTTGATATGCTCATTATATCTAGTTTTACAAAAAAAAAAGGTTTACATGTTGCTTTGGTTTTGCTCCCACCATTGCTCCGATGATTCTTTTTTGTAGTTCTAAGTAAATTTGTAGCTCTAAGTAATTTTTTTTCAGATCCCAAGAAAATTATACTATACCTAATGACTGAAACAAAATATGCATTATATACAGTTTTTCTTACAGCTAAAGCAGTAATACTATACAGGATATTCAAAATATATACAAGGTTATTCAGTCGACCCAATATGTCGTCCACATGGTGACTCCATGACAGGTTTTTATTGACTAATACGCCAAGGAATTTGACACAGTCTGCAGTCTTTAATTTTTTGTCCATATACCTTATTTCACATATAGACCATGCAGATTGTTTTGTGGTGAAATGAACAATTTTTGTTTTTCCAAAATTTAAAGTCAAGCTATTGTTTTTGACAGAACCCTCCACTTCCCCAAGTGTTTGTTCAATATGACAAATTAGGTCTACCTCATTTTTACAACAGACTCCAGCTGTTGAGTCATCTGCATTGAGGATAGTATCAGACTGGACCTGGCATGGCATATCATTAATATAATACAGAAAAAGTTGTGCCCCTAATATTGAACCTTGTGGAACACCTAACTGTGTGTGTGTTTCCAGCCAGAGAGAAAATTCTTGCCATTGATGTTAATAAGTACTCCTTGTTTCCTGTTTGCCAAGTATGGTGACATCCAGCTAAGAGATCTGCCTTGAAAAGCATAGTGTGCCAATTTTTGGAGAAGCAGGTCATGATCTACTGCGTCGAAGGCTTTGGACAGATTACAAAAGATACCTGACACACACATTCTATCATCAAGACATCGGCTGACTTTTGTGACTAATTCATTTATTGCATGGATTGTGCTGTGGCCTTCTCTGAAACCATATTGATTGCATAAGATGATGCTGTTAGATGAATTGTGATTTTCGATCTGATCACATGCAGCTCTTTCAAATATTTTTGAGAAAATTTGTAGCAGTGAGATTGGCCTATAGTTGCCCAATTCATATTGTTTGCCATTTTTATGTACTGGCCGAACTTCTGCGTATTTTGATCGATCTCGGAAACATCCCTCATAAAAAGATTGGTTGATTATGAAAGAGAGTGGATATTCAATACTGTGCCAGACTATTTTTATTATTTCAGTGGGGACCTCATCCCACCCCACAGATTTTTAATTTTTTAGGGACATTATGATTTTGATGACATCTGAGATGGAAACATGAGAAAACTAAAAACATGGGTGATTGCTGTCTATCATATTGGGCTTTGTTTTTGGTGGTGGGCATCACCAATTTTTTTACAGTTTATGAAAAAGTTATTGAATAATTCACAAATGGCACTGGGTTCCGTAACAGCTCTACCATTTATCACTATTTTAGAATGTCATTGTCTCTCTGCCTCACTGCCAACTTCACTTCTTAATAACAGACCAAACAGCTTTTGATTTGCTTTTTGCATTTGAAATTAAGTTATTATTCACAGTAAGTTTTGCTAGTTTAACTAGTTTGTCAGATGTTTTTTGTATGTGCTTACATACTTACGAAATTCAGGGCTTCAATTTACTTTTTCCTCTATATGGAGTTTCCTCTTAGTAGCACTAGACAATCTAATTCCTTTTGTTACCTATGATCTGCTTTTGTGGGACCTGGTCCTCACTGTTACAAATGGGAAGCATTTGTTGAATATACCCAAGAATTCATACCCAAGAATTCAGTTACAAAGTTATTGCAATTGTCAATTGTGGAAGTGTGTTTGCTGACTGTCCACTTGGTTTGGCTTAGTTTTTTACAATATACTTCCACTTTTTCTTGACTGAAATTCCTACATCTTTTTGTTGTGCAGACTGAATTTTGCTTCGGTAGTGATACAAATAGCGCTTTATGGTCTGATACTCTAAATCTAGAAGAAACTTTTCTTTTACATAATAATTATAACTACTTACAATATTGTCAATACATGTTGCAGAGGTTGCTGTAATTCTTGTATACTGATCAAAATTGAGATTTAGCCCATTTGTGGCTAGCAGATTCATTAAGTGTGAAGAAAATTTGTCATCAGTCCTTACATCTGTGTTGAAGTCGGCACATATAACCACTTTCTTGTGCAGATTCTCACTTTTTCATTTATGTAGCAATGTATCAAACTTATCTGAAAATACAGAGCTTATCTGGTGCCCAGGGGTGTGATATATGCTGATAATTAATATGTTATACTCTTTAAGCTCTATACCATTACTTTAAAATGTACCTTCTTCATTCAGATGGCTTAAATTATGTCTGATATCATAGTCTACCAAGGAATGACCAAGTATGCAAGAGCCACCATACCCATTGGTCCTACAAAAGCTGGTAGCCAGTTTATAGCCTGTATGTTTATTCAAGAGACTGATATTTTCTGTTTTTAGCCTATGTTTATGCCTTGTATATGCTAGAAACTATAATGCTAGTGAAAGAAGACACTAAGATCACAAAAAGAAACATTGATATTCACAACTATGAAACAAAGCATAGAAAAGACTCTCATATGATTAACAGAAGATCAACTGTAACAGTGAAAAGCCCATATGTCAAAGATGCTGTTTTTAATAACTTGTTACCAAATGAAGTTAAGGTATTGCCAGGGGATACTTTTAAAAAGTGAATCAAGCAGTGGCTCATCCAAAACTGCCCTTATAACTTGAATTTATCATGAATTATAATGTAATCAGAAGCAATGTAAACTAAAAAATTGTAACAGTATAAACTTTATACTTGGTTGAAAATGCACATACATGTAAAATTACATAAATTGAATTGATTTGTTTTGTTTATTCTGAAATTTTGCCCCAATAATGAGATGAAGTATGTAATATTTTACAGAATGGATTTTTCACTTTGCTATGAGGTATATGTTGTCTTAAAACTTTATTGGTATATTAAAACTGTGTGGTGGACCAGACTTGAGCCTGGAACCATAACTTTTATTGGCAGTGCTCTCATGTCGTGTTGCCACAATTGAAGTTCTGCCAGTACCTCTTTTGAATCCACCGCAGAGTTTCAAAATAGCATGAAACACCTGCAGAGTGATATACTCATACTATGGTGGCAGATGAAGTTATATCTTTATTATTTTACTTTCTTTTTTCCTGTACATTATTTAGTTGGATTTTTGAGAAATGTTTAGTTGATGTAAATAGTCACATTTAAATTTTAATTTTTGTTAGGTACTAACTTATCATTTGCACCAAATCGAGTCTGCATTGTGTATGATGAAGTGATGATGAAACACAAGAACATTGCTGAACCGTAAGTACTTTTTTGTATGTTCTTTGCATCATCATAATTCTAAAACTAACTGGTTTCCTGTAAATATGATCTGTAGCAAGTATATCAAATCACAGTTCACTTGAAATATTAGTTGTAATTTTTATTAGCAATGTTTATGTTGTGGCACATTGATTTTTATAATTTCACAAAACTTGGTATTTGGCTTACGTGTTTGTTTGTTTCAGTACTCACCCAGAAAAACCGGAAAGAATTTCTGCCATATTTCTTAAACATGAAGAATATGGACTGCTAGACAGATGCTTGAGATTGAAGGTAACTTTTGTTTGTTTCTTTCTTGTGCTTTACTGGACACACCAGAAAATAAATAAAAAAAAGTGATGGACATTTTTTACCTTTGAAATTCATTTTTCTTTTTTTCTTTAGCAAAAAGCTACTTCAAGTTGATGCACGATATTTTTATACTGTGACTATATTAGGTTGCATTATAATTTGGAATTCCCCCCCCCCCCCCCTCTCCTCTCTCATTTGTTAAGTGGCGATAGTCTGTAGATAACAATGTGCTGAAATATCATCATGGAAGCTATGAAACATGGCATAACTTTTGAAGTGCGCCACTATTGTAATAGGCACTGAGAATCAGTGTGAATTTGAAAGAATTTATTGTGAGAGAAAGATGTATCTCTTTACCAAGAGTATTAATATATTGAATTAAATCTCCAGAGTGAGAAAATTATGTACTGCCCAAAGTTTCAAGGAGGATGCTTTTTCATAGTGAGATCATTGACATAGAAGATTGTTAGATCTGGGTTTTGCTTCAGATTGAAATTATTTTACAATTTGTAAATGTAATCATCTTTAATTAACAATTCAGTGTGGATTCTTAATAAATCCATCACTAAACTGCATAATTTTCTGAAACGGTCTATGCTTCGAGAAACTCTTAAGAGTGTTTCAAGATCCCTGTCAGTTTCACGGATACTGCTCACAGTAATTGATATTATGCCCGTCACATGATCGAATGTACAGCAATACAGAAACCAGTGGAGGCTGTACTTGGCTGCCCATATAAATCTGCATATGAAGCATGTGCTGGTGGTTTCGGGTGGGGTGGGGGGCTAGATCTGGTTGCGGGAGATATGAACAGACTGCTGAAACTTGTGTACCTGTGTCATCCTACCAGCTCGACCTTGCTGCTGCACAAGAATGGCACAGAAACTGCTGTATTCCATTAACTGAATCCAGAGGGACACAAGTTGAGTTGCTTGATGTAAGGCAACAGTGCGCAATATCATCCATTCCTGAGGCATCTCATGGCTGAGAGGCATTTATTCAGAGATCATTTATTCAGAGATCGACCCCCCCCCCCCCCCCCCTATTTACAGCTATGCTTGCAATCCAGTTTTTCACCTAATCAACAATATGCTAAATGAGTGACTATACCAAGTAGCCATGGGATATGAACACAGCTCCCAAAGAAAATTGAAAAAATGACCAGTTACAGGAACCGGTCCTTGCTCCACTTATCTCCACCTTGTACATTGCAGAAGTCTTGTAAACAAAATCGAAGTCTTGTAAACAAAATCGAAGTTAAAGAAAATCAAGAAAGTTTGTCAAAGTTTTTAGTACATCGGATCTTACAGCTCTCAAAACTTGAAGAAAATACATTTTAATACAAAACTGCTGTTTATTTATTGGCTGACTATTTTCAGGATGTGCACATTTTCACAGACCATCTAATATAGAGAATAAAATTTGTTGTGAGTGGAGGTGTACAGGGTGTATATGGCCTGGGACAACCGGGAGATCCGGGAAAAACCTGGGAATTTTTTCATCTGGGTGAAAACCAGGAAAAACCCGGGAATTGTTTAGTATTCCAGGAATTTTTCATTGTTTTGGTTTTCAGTTAAATTTTTGTGATTTTTGACTGGCAAGAACCAATACTCTAACAAAGGATATTACTGTATCCGGCTACTGCAGAATAATACTGCAGCAACAAAACGTGAACGAGAGAGGAAAAAAAAAGAAAATAAAACTTAAGTTGCAAAGGAAATGCCCTGTATACTACAACAAAACAGTGCTAATACAAGCGTCTGCCAACAGCAATATGTGTCAAAGGCTTTAGGAAGATCATGCAATGCTTTTTAACAAATTGCCTCCAATGAGTGTGACGTGACAACTGTTTAAATTAGATTCATTTGAGCTGTTGGGGGCAGGCTCTTGAACATGCGCAGTTGAGTCGCGTATGAGTAATACGTTCTCCCGCTTCTGGTTACAGAAGTGTGGCTGGGTGCCACTACTTAATATTGCCCCGGTTCAGAAATACAGTAAATCTGGGGCTGATGCACAGAGCAGTCTGAGTTGAGGTGGGGTGTCTCCACGTGACCTTTATTTACGTTCAGTGATTTTGTTGTTTCCTCTTTGTTTATTGGTCTCACGTTAAATGTTAAAAAAAACGGATTTTTGTGGCCGGGAGCTATCAAATAAATTAAAATACGTTCGCGGAATTACAGAAGGCTAAAATATGTCATTAGTTTCAGATTTTATCTCCACCATTCTGACAGTCAAGCATTAATCGCCTTACAGAACAATAAAGTTATTTTTGCTGGTTTGCTAAAGAGATTTGGCTGAAAATTAACCTTTTCTGCTGAGGCAGTCAATTTGTGTGAATCGAAGTGTTTAATTTCACACTATTGACTGGTTTCAACTGTTCGCTGCATTTCAAGTGCACATATGGCATTATACCATAACAAAAAATCAAACATTAGATAGTACAGACTAGTGCTCCAAGAAAATTTATATACGAATGTGCATTTTAAGCCGAATCATGCGTTTTAGTATGGTTCGCAAAATTCTGACGCTCTTGAGGTATTGTCTGATGTCTTGTTTCTTTTATGACATATGTAAGATCTTTTAATGTTTTACATGTACGAACATATGGGCTTCCTGCATCATCGTAGCTGCCCAAGCATGGTGATGCCTGTTATGTGGCGCTCTCTTGCTGAAACGACCCTATTTTTAACAGGTTGCGGGAAAATATTGCGAATGGTTGTTTGAAAAGCATTACATTCGAAACAGATTTTCTTTTACGCAAGATGAACTGGGCCTATGTGTGAGAATGTAGGATGAATTTCTTAAATCACAAAGCGTTTGAGTCTCATTTAAAAAATCAACTCTTTGAGGACGACAATGTAGAAGAATTTCGAGCCCAGATCAGACATTTAAGTCGTTATTAAAAATTTTACTGACTCATTTATGTGATGTATCTTAAAGTGTAACATGCACAAAAAGATCAACATTATATGTGGAAGCTTAGCTTCTCTTGCAGCTTATTAATCTTTGAGACCAATATTATATGTGAATGCTGTGTATATTAATTTAAACCATTAACTTTTCTTTTTTGTGTGTTCGCGCTACTGAACAGTGATCTAGCTATTGGCTTACTACATCATGTGTCCTATGCTGCTATCAGCTGGCGAGATCACGTGACATGAGCTATGACTGTCTTACAAAAGCGCATCACAATCTCGATTTCAATGTTTCGGAAAGTAACATGTGGTGGTTAGTGGATTTCAAATTTATATCTTCATAATACGAAAATATGCAGCATACATGTTGCTGTACATCAAAGGTCTTTCAAAACGTGCCCCCCCCCCTCCCTCCCAGTTTTGTTTCCTAAAGTGCCAGGAAATTCTACTCTGGTATATAAAACTTTTAACATTCAAAGGATTGATTAGTTTTACTGTGCCGAGGAAGACTATACTGTCACTTAACGCTGAAAAGTGTATTTTCACCCAGGAGAAAGTGTATTTTGCACCGAGAAATCCAGGAAAAATCCGGGAATTTTTTTTCCTTGTCCGCGTATAAACCCTGAGGCGTAGAATGTCTACAAACAGTGGAAATCTAGGACAGAATAAGGACAGTGTTATGAAAAGGATAGGTGGCTACTCACCATGTACTGGAAATGTCGAGTTGCAGACAGGCACATTAAAAAGACTGCTAAACAAGAAAGCTTTCGGCCAGAAGGCCTTCTGAAACACACACACACACACACACACACACACACACACACACACAGTCAGCTTGATGTGATCAATGTGACGATAATATTATACACACAATGGAAAATTTGTTCTCATTAAATTACACTGTGTATCATGCTGACTTATTTATTGTTGGCGTTTCATAATTTTGAGAGATGATGATGCAGAGAATTTTATTATAAGGTCTTATGTAATATGTGGTATTTTCAATTTACTTGACACATGTATTAATAGCACTATGTTCAGTTTGAGATATAGTGTTCCATAACATCACAGTGATACAATCAATTTTTTTCCTTTTTAGCACTGTTTGAGATGCAACATTTTGTTTTATTTATATTTCAGTTGACACCACATATGATAGTGTAGTTATGCTCTTAAAATTTTTAGTTGTTTCGTCTATTGTCTCATATTTGGTGAGTGATGAAGGTAGGATGGAGTGCAGTTCATATGCTGATTAAGCTGCTATTGAAGTTTTCTGTTGATCATTTATCATTGTGTATTTGATGGTTAATGCAGGATTGAATGCCTGTCGTAAGCTGTCTAAGGTGCTATGGAAATATTCTATGAATTTTTTGCTGTGGAATTCTGTTTGTTCAGTTAGCATTCCTTCTAGGTGTTTAGTAGTATGAATCTAAATTTGTATACCTTCTAAAATGTCCATTAATTGTCCTTTGGAGACATTGCGCAAAATAGATTTTGCTCAGTATTTTCAGTGGAGTGGTTATTCTGTCTGTGTGATGAAAGCTGAAAGATTATTTTTCCTTGTGTTTGTGTATTCTTTCTATTTCAGTTTAAACTTCTGCCTGCCTGTTTAAAGTAGGCTTTGTTACATTCACTGCATTCTATTTTGTAAATGCCAGAATGATTTTATTGTTGTGTTTTGTCTATTTTATGAATGATGTTGGCTCCTAATGTGTTGCTGATGTAGAACCATATTCTGAGATTTGCTTTCTTTCTATCTGATACGTGGCCCCAGTATGAGAGTACTACAAATTTATGTTTCTTTTTTTGTTTCAGTCTTTGTCAGTGTGATTTCATCTTTGATCTCTTTGGCATTTGTATTTAATTTCTTTGTATATAGTTTGTGGGCTAGTTCTGGGTTGTAGCCAATACTGATTGTTGCTGCTCTGAGGGTGTTCAGCTCTGAGGGTGTTCGGCTCTGAGGGTGTTCGGCTCTGAGGGTGTTCGGCTCTGAGGGTGTTCGGCTCTGAGGGTGTTCGGCTCTGAGGGTGTTCGGCTCTGAGGGTGTTCGGCTCTGAGGGTGTTCGGCTCTGAGGGTGTTCGGCTCTGAGGGTGTTCGGCTCTGAGGGTGTTCGGCTCTGAGGGTGTTCGGCTCTGAGGGTGTTCGGCTCTGAGGGTGTTCGGCTCTGAGGGTGTTCGGCTCTGAGGGTGTTCGGCTCTGAGGGTGTTCGGCTCTGAGGGTGTTCGGCTCTGAGGGTGTTCGGCTCTGAGGGTGTTCGGCTCTGAGGGTGTTCGGCTCTGAGGGTGTTCGGCTCTGAGGGTGTTCGGCTCTGAGGGTGTTCGGCTCTGAGGGTGTTCGGCTCTGAGGGTGTTCGGCTCTGAGGGTGTTCGGCTCTGAGGGTGTTCGGCTCTGAGGGTGTTCGGCTCTGATTTAAAATTTTCATTGCTGAGAGTTTTTTTCGTGATTCGATCTACTGCTGATTGAAAGTATGCCTCATCATGGCTTCTTGGGTGATGAGCTGTTTCAAATGATATCTGTAGTCGTGGACTTGTGGAAGATATTGAAAGAATGTACTGACTTTGTGTTCATGACAATTAACTCAAGGAAATTAATGCTGCTGTTAAGTTTGTGTTTTATTGTGAAGGTGATGTTTTTGTGCATGCTGTTCAACTGTTGGTGGAAATACCTAACTTCCTTTGCTGATCCTTTACACCAAATGATTGTGCCAGCTGTGTATCTTAAACAGTATATTACTTTGTTTTTCCAGAGGTCTTGTTTTTCAAAGAATTTATTTTCTGTGTTTTCTAGAAATGCACTTGTTAGTGTGCTAGACAAGCAAGTTCCCATTGCAGGACCGTTTTCCTGTGAAAATATTTGGTTGTTGAAGCTAAAAATAGATACGGGGTAATATTATGGTTAGTAGTTCCACAGATTTGTAAACCTCCACTTGATATACTTTTTTTAGTTCAAGAGGTTTTCCTTTATTATATCAATAGTTTAACAAATAGGTACATCAGTATATAGATTAGTTACATATAAGGAAATGAATCTGCTGCTGTCCAGGATTTTTATGCCTTTTATTTCTGCAAATAAATGTAGCAAGTTTTTGATGGTATATCATCTATGATTCATTTAATTGTCACATTTAATTTGGTTCAGCTTTATCTCAATTAAGTATGCAGGACTGTTTATAATTGGTGTAATTTGAACTTTTGGTTTGTATGCTTTCGACTGTGCTGTTAGCCTCAGGCGTTGTGGGTTCATGACTCAGTACCTGTTCTGTTCTTTCTGTGTTAAGAGAAATCCAGATTTTTCGATTGCTCTTTTTATTAGTGCTTGGGGTCTGTTTGCGTGGTCTTTACCTATAAGTGTGATGTTATTTGCCTTAAAGGACTCAGGCATTTTATTTAGATACCCATTTTTTTCATCAAGGCAATGGTATTACCATTGTTTGCTTTTAATACTAAGGTATTATGTGCTTTTAGCTTGTTTTTAATGTTGTACATATGTTGTAGTTCCTGTTTTTGGTTATCATTTTCCCTTACCATATTATATGTTGTAAAAGGATGTATGACTTTGATAATTTTACTAGCTATACTGTTTCGCTCTAATACAGGAAGTTTTACCGTGTCCAGTACTACTATTGTGTGGCCTATCATTGAAAACTACAGCAGTAGCTTTTGGTTTTTGTGGCAGATTATATTTTAATCCATTTTGTAACAAATTCATATAATTATTATTGAGGATGTGGTCTGTTACATTAGTAACTTTCTCATGAAACTTAAACTCGGATTTAATGGAAGATTTACCTTCAATACAGGTGATACTAGTTAAAAGAACTATACATTTCTTATTATGTCATATTTAACAATTTCAGTTGTACTGTTTATGTATTAATCAATGGCATTCTTCTTGTACTCGTTTGCATTCACTTTCCTTATTTACTAACTGTGCTACATATGTCTCCACTTTTGTTTTCACAGTAGCATATTTTGGGGTCACTCTGCTTTCTAGGCAGCATTTTTTATATCTTATACCTTGTACTTACCCTCGTCTTTATCTCTGTTCTCTGGTGTGGTGCTTTTTCAAATGGAGACTAGAACCAAACACCAACAAAACGGAGGTTTTCCTGTTTACACCTAATTAATAAACTTGCCAGAAGAAAACTCCACCTGCAGTTAGAAAACACTGCACTCGCTCATGACACAACCCTTGGTAATACTCTTTATCTTTCAGGGAACATCTGACAAAAACAGCCAAAACATTGAAAACAAGAATCATCATCATCATCATCATCATCATCCAAAAGCTATGTGGCACAACCTGGGGAGCATGAGCATCCATCCTTTGTTCTCTGCTGTGGGTTTTGTCTTCTCAGCTGGTGAATATTGTGGCCCAGTATGACTAAACAGCCCACATGCACAAACTATAGCTGTCCAACTAAATAATGCCATGAGAATGATTGCTGGCACTATTAAATCAACTCCTACAAAATAGCTGCAAGTTTTTAACCACATTCAACCTTCTCATGTACGTCACATTAATGCTTTCATGAATGAGCACCAAAACAAAAAGATCATGGATAGTAAAAATCTACCAATCCATGAAAATGTTGATGATGCAAACCATAACTGACTCTGCTTTAGATAACCACTGACAGTAACAAGGGTTGCCGAGTTCAACAGTACTATTCCATGGATTCAAGAATAGACTCGGATTACAAAATAATAATATGTTGTGTATCACCTAAAAGCGACTGGGATATGACTTTCCACACACAACATGGTCAATGCTAGACAGAATTAAAATACAGAATGGCAATTAACGCATATTTTTTACACGTATGATGTGAGCAACTGTCTCCACTTTGTGATTGTGGAGAACCCTGGCCCTTTAGCCCCTCCAGACGGCTCGCCACTCTTTGGTGGGTCCGTGCTTGGCTACCACGGGGCCCCAGCCTTTGCAGCATGTGCTGCATGTCTTTCTGTGCTCCATGTCTATCCTCTTGATATTCTTTTTCCGCTCCCTTGGGGAACATGTCTGGGGTGTTATTGGGAATGTTCCGCAGTGTCTGTCGCCGACGTAAGAACAGTCTCACCACTGTTTTCTGTTCCCTTTTCCTTTGTTTGTTTCCCTTCTCTTCTCGATCCGCCACTTTAGCATCTGAGGTTCCTCTTTTTCGTCGAGGTGTGACCTTAGTTGTGAACAATCATCTAAGGTGGGTGTGCCCCGTTGTGAAGGGGGCCTCCAGTTGGAAGGAGCAAACCATCAAAGATGCTGGCAATCATGGGAGATTTTCTCGCAATGAGCCATTCATCTTTACAATCAACATCTATGAAATGTAAACATAATGAGGCTAACAATTCTAAGACCCTTCCAGCAGCACCATTGTTCCTTGTGGTCTCTCATACTGAAGACGGTCTGTCCTTCACTACTGTAAATCCATTTATTATTCAGAAAGGTGTTGAAGCAGCTGCTGGCCCTGTGAAATCCTGCTCTAATTTATGGAATGGCACTTTGCTGTTGGAGACTACTTCTGATTCACAAGCATAACAACTGCTTGGCACCTCGCTTCTCCATGGCTACCCTGTTCATGTTGAGGCCCATATAACTCTGAATCCTTCTTATTTACACTGCTCGACGGTCTGAGTGAGGCTGAAATCTAATCTTACCTTTCTGATCAGGGTGTCATTGTCATCCATTGGGGAATGAAAAATGTAGATGTGATAGAGTGGTGCTTCCGTCCAAGATCAAAGCAGGCATGAAATTATCACAGTTCGGCTGTACATTCAGAACACGATGTGCTGCTACCAGTGTCATCATTTCAGCCACTCTAGAATGTCTTGTTGACACGCAGCCTAATGTGTAACCTGTGTTACAAATGCGCACAAGGGCGATTGTCTGCCTCCTTCTCCCCGCTCTATCAACTTCATTGGTGGCCATGCTGCCTCCTCTTGGGATTGTCCTGTGTATCTTGATGAGCTGGTTGCCAAGAGATCCAGGAAAAGGAAAAAGTGTCTTACCCAGTCGATTGCAAGTTATTGGCTAGACGCAAGCCCTGTGTTCTCCCGTCGGCACACCTATTGTTCTGTTCCTGTTACCCTTCGCTCCATGAAAGACATCACCACGTAGACATGCGACCTCAAATTTGGCTCTGAGGTTGTGAATATGCTCGTTCTCAAGTTAGCATCACCATTCCCTCATCCAGCTGTGCAACACTCTATCAAACTCTCACCTCGAGGGGCAAAGCTACCAGCTTCACAACCGGTAGGCCAGAAAGAACAGAAGGAGTACTCCTGTGAAGACTTCCCACGTCGTCTCCAGCCAAAGAACATCAAAGTCTTCCTTTGCTAACAGGAAAGGCTTGAAGTCCACCAAAGGCAGACAGTCTTCTCCTTCACTGACTCGTAGATCCTCTTAGACGGTGTTGCATGCGATCCCTTAGCCTGGCCAGCCTCTGTTTGCTGGTGTGCACCACAAACTGTTTTTCTGTGTTGGACTCCATAGACCGACAGCTTAAGCAAGCCGATGCTTCTGTGGACCCCATGAAGCAGGATCCTCCTCCTTCTGTGCCCTTTAGCACCGACTCTTCGCAGGCGTCACTTGGCAGTGGCTTCCCTTCATCTCTTTCTCATCATGATTCTCCTCCAGTGGAATGTTTGTAGCCTTCGGTCCCACAAAGAGGATTTGCGGCTGCTTTTACTCTTTTTACTCTGCCTTCAGGAAATGAGATTGAGTCCTCATGACCACTTTGAGCGTTCACATTTCTTCCTGGTTCGTTTTTAGCTACCCCCTGAGGTTGGAATTCCATCTCATAGGGGCATCGTGCTGCTCATACAGGATGATGTTCATAGTCAACCCATCTCCCTGACTACCCATCTTCAAGCTGTTGCAGTTCACCTTTTCCTTCCCCACTTGACTTTTTCTCTCTGTACCATTTATGTGCCTCTGTTATTCAGTATCACCAGGGCAGCCTTCCTTCAGGTTATTGCGCAGCTATCTCCCCCATTTCTGCTACTTGGTGACTTATTGCATATCATCACCTTCGGGGTTTTCCCAGGACCTGCCAGAGAGGTCCCCTCTTGTCTGATCATCTTAGTCAACTCGACCTCTTCTGCCTTAACACTGGCGCACCAACATTACTTTCCAACTCCTCGCACACCTATTCCCATTTAGACCTATCCTTCTGCTCTGTCCAGCTAGCCCATCGTCTTGAGTGATCCGTTCTTTGTGACAACTGCTCGAGCAACCATTTCTCATGTGCTATCCGTTTGCTGATTCCTACACCCCCGTGCGTGCACACCCAAATGGCAGCTTACTAAGGCCAACTATCAACTTGACTCCTTCTTGGCGACCTTCAAAGAACAGGATTTCTCCAGTTGTGATGACCAGGTGTAATACCTCACAAAAGTTATCCTTACTGCTGCAGAACGTACCATTCCTCACACTTCCTCTTTACCATGCCGTGTCCCAGTCCCCTGGTGGACTGAGGCATGCCACAACAAATTTCAACACCTTGGGCCACCATTTTGCGGAAATTTCCTCCAACAGAAACGAGTGGAGGGGCCTAGAGCGATACCCTTCTTTTCCCAGAATCGCAAGTGCTACAATGCCGCCTTCAAAATGAGGGAGCTAGGTCATGCTCTCAGTTCATCCAGATCCTGTGCCCCAGGGCCAGACACTGTCCAAATTCAGATGCTGCAGCACCTTTCTCTTGCAGGCAAGCACTTTCTGCTTAACAACTATAACTGCATCTGGGCAGAGGGCGCATTTCCCGGATGTTGGCATGAAGCCACTATCATACCCATACCTAAGCCTGGTAAGGACAAAAACCTTTCTTCCAGCTGCTGCCCCATCTTTCTCACCAGATGCATTTGCGGGGTGATGGAACATATGATTCATGCCTGTCTGGTATGGTGGCTTGAGTCTCACAATTTACTAACCACCGCACAGTGTGTATTTCGAGCATGCCATTCTGCAGTTAACCGTCTTGTCACTTTGTCCACCCATGTCATGAATGGTTTTCTGTGGAAATCCCAGACTGACTGTGTTTTTCAATTTGGAGAAGGTGTACATTTGCTGGAGATCTGGTATCCTTCATACTCTTTACACGTGGGGGCTTCCATGGCCACCTGCAATTTTTCCTTCAGGAATTTTTAGAAGACTGAGTTTACAAGATACTTGTGGGTTCTGCATTGTTGGACACCTTTATCCAGGAAAACAGTGTGCCTCAGGGTTCTGTCCTGAGCGTCATCCTCTCAGCTATCACCATTAACCCTGTAGTGTCCTGTCTCCTGCCAGGCATCTCTGGCTCCCCTTTTGTTGACGATTTTACTTTCTATTACAGTTCTCCATGGACCTCTCTCACTGAGCGACTTCGTTTGTGATGTCTTGATCGTCTTTACTACTGGAGCATCGACAATGGCTTTCGTTTTTCCATTTACATAACTGTCTGTATGAATTTCTGGGGGTGCAAATGGTTTCTCCCACCTTCTTTACATCTTGGGCCTACTGCCCTTCCATTCAGTGAAACTACGAAATTCCTGGGGCTCATGCTCAATAGGAACCACTCTTGGTCCTCCCATGTGTCTTACCTGGCAGCCTGCTGTATGCGATCCCTCAGTGTACTACGTGTCCTAAGTGGTACTTCTTGGGGTGCTAATAGAACCACCCTCCTCCATTTGTACCGGTCACTTGTCCGTTTGAAACTCGACTATGGGTGCTTTGTTTATGCATCTCCATGTCCATTCCTCTTATGCCGTCTCAACACAATTCACCAATGTGGCATCTGTTTGGCCACTGGCATCTTTTACACTAGCCTGGCTGAGAGTCTTTATGCTGAAGCTGCTGAACTACCACTGTCCTGCCACCGTGACTTTCTCCTCAGCAGGTATGCATGCCGTATGTCTGCCATGCATGGCCACCCATCCTATACCTTCTTCTTCGATGATTATTTTGACCGTCATTATGGGACGTGTCCCTATTCTTTGTTACCTCCTGGAGTCTGCTTTTGGCACTTGGTTTGGCAGCTTAACTTCATACTACTTGCAACTTTCCCAGTGGGTGTGAACCCTTCGCCACCATGGCTTTGTGTAGTGACCTGTGTTAACCTTGGCCTTCATTAACTTCCTAAGGACATTATCCCAGCCTCGCTCTATTGCCTTCAGTTTCATGATCTCCACATGGAATTGCGTGAGAGTACCTTTGTGTAGTCCGCCCCCGGTAGCTCAGTGGTCAGCGCGACAGACTGTCAATCCAAAGGGCCCGGGTTCGATTCCTGGCTGGGTCGGAGAGTTTCTCCGCTCAGGGACTGGGTGTCGTGTTGTCCTAATCATCATTTCATCCCCATTGACGTGCAAGTCGCCGAAGTGGCATCAAATCGAAAGACTTGCACCAGGCGAGGGGTCTACCCGACGGGAGGCCCTAGTCACACGGCATTTCATATACCTTTGTATACACTGATGGCTCTTTGACTGACCATGCTGTCAGGTGTGCCTTCGTTATTGGCGTTCGCGTCTTTAGATATTGCCTTCCGGAATGCTGCTCAGTATTTACAGCTGAGCTCTTTGCCCTGTATCAGGCCACGGAGTACATCCGGCGACACCGACTTTTCAATTGCGTCCTCTGCTCAGACTCTGAGTGCCCTTCAAAGTCTATGTGCACTGTACACTGCCCATCCCTTAGTGAAAAGGGTCTAGAAAAACTGCCACTTGCTCACTCTTGATGGTGCCACTGTGCAGTTTATGTGAGTTCCTGGCCATGTTGGTCTTGCAGCAAATGTGGCTGCTGCCAAGGCTGCAGTCCTTGTACCTCATCCCACTAGTTCCTGTATTCCCTCCCATGATCTCAGTGTTGCTGCCTGTCAGGAGGTGGTGTTCCTTTGGCTTCGCCATTGGTCCTCCCTTCATGGGAATAAGTTCAGGATTAGTAAGCCTCTCCCAGCGGCTTGGAAAATCTCATCTTGTCGCTCCCACTGGGAGGAGGTCATTTTAACTAGTTTGTGTATTGGGCACTCCCCTACCACATTGTATCCATTGGGCCAACTGTCCACCACTTCCACCACTTTTCAACTGTTTACGTTCCCACTTGAGTTTGCCGTCTAAGTGATCAGCTGTTTTAACAAATAACGTGTGGGCTGTTGACCTTGTTTTACTTTTTATTTGTCAAACCAGTATGGCGAAGGCTATTTTATTTTTAGTTTTGGACCTCTGTTTCTGTATGGTGTCTTCAGTAGCCTTTTCTCCACGTCCTTGTTTTTAGCTGTCTTCTCTTATGTCAGTTGGGATTGATGGTTAGTCATTTTTTGGCCCCTCTCTGTTTTTGTGTGTTCTATAGTTTAGATGTGAGCGCATATTACCCTAGTTGGTTTTGCACTCTACAACAAAACAAAACAGACCATCAGACACTTCACTGAAGAATGCACTGTAAAATCATATGATGATAGACCTGGAAACTTCCTGCTGGCAGCTCCGTAGTCAGTAGATTACATGAATACGGTAGATGTGTGTTTATAAGATTCTAAATTGTAGAAAGTATGCTCTACACTCTATGCAATTATTTTTTTTGTTCAATGTGTCAAAAATCCTTCAGGCATACTCTCCCAGTCTTCCAACTGTGTCTTGCATGAGGCTAACAAGCCCTTTTTGTTTTGAGTTTCATGGAATAATCTATAAACAGTTGCAGAACCCATCCATTCAAGACTCGGACCAGACAATTGGTTCTTTTGCCACAATTGCTCCAGGGCATTGGTCAGTTTGTATGTTAGCCATATTAGATTTCTAAAACTCTTCTCTACTGTTCTTGTAGGCTTAATCATACTTTGTATTGCATGTAAAGCCTGTATTTGGTGTTCATGAATTAGCCCATCAAAATAGGTGCCAGAATGAAATACAACTACAATACAACAGGGTGACTTCAGTCAACCGCTTATAGGCTGTCAAGTACTTCTGATGTACTTTTGAACATTTTCTCAGAAAACTGTCCTGGCCGGCCGGGGTGGCTGAGTAGTTCTAGACGCTACAGTCTGGAACCTCGTGACTGCTACGGTCGCAGGTTCGAATCTTTCCTCGGGCATGGATGTGTGTGATGTCCTTATGTTAGTTAGGTTTAAGTAGTTCTAAGTTCTAAGGGACTGATGACCTCAGAAGTTAAGTCCCATAGTGCTCAGAGCAATTTGAACCATTTTTGAAAAACTGTCCTGAGCAGCTAGCTTGGCAGCCTACAAGCAGTGAATATATTTTAGATGACCTTGTCAATAGTGCCAGTGTAGAGACAGGGAGTAGTGACCATGATACAGTTGTAGTGATGATAGTTATTAAAGTTAATAAATCAGCCAAAAAGGCTATGAGAGAAGTTTTGCTAGAAAGAGCAGATAAGCAGATGTAAGCATCCCATTCTGACAATGAATGGAGATCATTTAGATTCAGTATGATGGAAGTAGGGCAATTATTACCAAAGTTTAAAAAGATTGTAAATGAAATGTGCTCTGGAAAAATATCTCCCAAGTTTAATAACAGAGTTCTGAAAATGCTGAGGAAGCAAAGATTGTTACGCTCTTAGTTTAGAATAGAATGTGCAAATGCTGACAGACGAAAGTTAGCAGAGATTCGTGCACCTGTAAAAAGTATTATGTGTGAAATATACAACAGCTACCTTCGTCATACCTTGGCAAAGAATCTAGCCGAGAACCTGAGAACATTCTGGTTCTACGTAAAATTGCTTAGTGTGTCAAAGACTTCTATCCAGTCACTCATTGACCAATCTGGTATGGCAGTAGAAGGTAGCAAAAAGAAAGCTGAAGTTTTAAATTTTTCGTTTATTTGACCACCACACAGACTCCCACATGAAGGATGTAGTAATAGGCATCCTTGGTGTAGAAAAGCTACTGAAAGAGTTGAAAACAAATAAGTTGTTAGGTCCAGATGGAATCCTAACTTGGTTTTACTCAGAGTACTCTATAGCATTGTTCCCTCATTTAGCCTGCATTTATTGCGAATCTCCTGCCCACATGCCCTGTGCAAAGTTCCTCATAGCAAGGACAAAGTGCATGTGACTCCAGTATATAAGAAGATTAAAAGAACTGACACACAGAATTACAACCCAATATCCTGAACGTTGATTTGGTGCGGAATTCTTGAACATATTCTCAGTTCGAATATAATAAAGTTTCTTGAGGCAGAAAAGCTTCTGACCACAAACCAGCACAGTTTTAGAAAGCATATAAATGATCAGATGAACAGGGTGAGAAGCAATCTGCTGATGGTGCTGTGTTGTATGGGAAGGTGTCATTGAGTGACTGTAGGAGGATAAAATACTAGTTGACAAAATTGGTGTGATGAATGGCAGCTAGCTCTAAATGTAGAGAAATGTAAGTTAGTGCAGATGAGTAGGAAAAACAATTACGTAATGTTCGAATACAGTGTCAATAGTGTGCTGCTTGACACAGTGAGGTCAATTACATATCTAAGTGTAACACTACAAAGCAATATGAAATGGAACAAACATGTAAGAACTGTAGTGGGGAAGGTGAATGATCTGCTTCGTTTTATTGAGAGAGCTTAAGAAAGTGTAGCTCATCTATAAAAGAGACCACATATAGCTCACTAGTGTGACCCATTGTTGAGTACTGTTAGTGTGTTTGGGATCCCCACCAGGTCAGATTGAAGGAAGGCACCGAAACAGTTCGGAACCATTCTGCTAGTTTTGTTACTGGTAAGTTCCATCAACATGCAAGTATTATGTAGATGCTTCGGGAACTTATATGGGAATCCCTGTATGGAAAGTGATGTTCTTTTGGAGGAATGCTATTTAGAAAACTGATATTTGAAGCTGATTGTAGAACAATCCTACCCCCATTAACGTACATTTCACCTAAGGACTGTGAACATAACAGAAATAAGAGCTTTTACAGAGGCGTATAGATGGTCAATTATTCAAAATGACAGTCACAATCGCATTATTTATTTTGCTGGCAACTGGTTTCAACCTGCGATGGGGTCATCTTCAGGGCAATTTACACCATTTGGTCGCTTGCTGGAGTAGTCACCCTGCCTCTGCAAGGTTGGTATGATAGTTACCAACCGTGCACAGGCAGGGCGATGACTATAGTGAGCGACCAAATGGTGTAAATTGCCTGAAGATGACCCAGTTGTGGGTTGAAATCAGTTGGTGGCAAAATAAATAATGCAATTGTGACTGTCATTTTGAATAATTGATTAAAAGTAAATTAATCGCTGTTTACCTCCATACAATTGTTGTTGTTGTGGTCTTCAGTCCTGAGACTGGTTTGATTCAGCTCTCTGTGCTACTCTATGCTGTGCAAGCTTCTTCATCTCCCAGTACCTACTGCAACCTACATCCTTCTGAATCTGTTTAGTGTAATCATCACTTGGACGCCCTCTATGGTTGTTAACCTCCACGCTGCCCTCCAATACTAAATTGGTGATCCCTTGATGCCTCAGAATATGCCCTAAAAACTGATACCTCCTTCTAGTCAAGTTGTGCCACAAATTTCTCTTCTCTCCAATTCTATTCAGTACCTCCTCATTAGTTATGTGACCTACCCATCTAATCTTAAGCATTCTTGTGTAGCACCACATTTCGAAAGCTTCTATTCTCTTCTTGTCCAAACTATTTATTGTCCACGTTTCACTTCCATACATGGCTACACTCCATACAAATACTTTCAGAAACGACTTCCTGACACTTAAATCTATACTCGATGTTAGCAAATTTCTCTTCTTCAGAAATGCTTTCCTTGCCATTGCCAGTCCACATTTTATATCCTCTCTACTTCGACCATCATCAGTTATTGTGCTCCCCAAATAGCAAAACTCCTTTACTACTTTAAGTGTCTCATTTCCTAATCTAATTCCCTCAGTATCACCCGACTTAATTCGACTACATTCCACTATCCTCGTTTTGCTTTTGTAGATGTTCATCTTATACCCTCCTTTCATGACACTGTCTATTCCATTCAACTGCTCTTCCAAGTCCTTTGCTGTCTCTGACAGAATTACAATATCAATGGTGAACCTCAAAGTTTGTATTTCTTCTCCATGGATTTTAATACCTACTCTCAATTTTTCTTTTGTTTCCTTCACTGCTTGCTCAATATACAGATTGAATAACATCGGGGAGAGGCTACAACCCTGTCTCACTCCCTTCCCAACCACTGCTTCCCTTTAATGCCCCTCAACTCTTAAACTGCCATCTGGTTTCTGTACAAATTGTAAATAGCCTTTTGCTCGCTGTATTTTGTTGATGTTCATCTTATACCCTCTCTGAATTTGAAAGAGAGTATTCCAGTCAACATTGTCAAAAGCTTTCTCTAAGTCTACAAATGCTAGAAATGTAAGTTTTCCTTTCCTTAATCTAGCTTCTAAGATAAGTTGTAGGATCAGTATTGCCTACGTGTTCCAATATTTCTACGGAATCCAAACTGGTCTTCCCCGAGGTCAGCTTCTACCAGTTTTTCCATTCGTCTGTAGAGAATACGCGTTAGTATTTTGCAGCCGTGACTTATTAAACTGACAGTTCGCTAATTTTCATGCCTGTCAACACCTGCTTTCTTTGGGGTTGGAATTATTATATTCTTCTTGAAGTCTGAGGGTATTTCAACTGTCTCATACATCTTGCTCACCAGATGGTAGATTTTTTTGTCAGGACTGGCTCTCCCAAGGCCGGCAGTAGTTCTAATGGAATGTAGTCTACTCCGGGGGCCTTGTTTCGACTCAGGTCTTTCAGTGCTCTGTCAAACTCTTCACGCAGTATCGTATCTCCCATTTCATCTTCATCTACATGCTCTTCCATTTCCATAATATTGTCCTCAAGTACATCGCCCTTGTATGGACCCTCTATATATTCCTTCCACCTTTTTGCTTTCCCCTCTTTGCTTAGAACTGGGTTTCCATCTGAGCTCTTGATATTCGTACAAATGGTTCTCTTTTCTCCAAAGGTCTCTCTAATTTTCCTGTAGGCAGTATCTATCTTACCCCTAGTGAGATAATCCTCTACATCCTTACATTTGTCCTCTAGCCATCCCTGCTTAGCCATTTTGAACTTCCTGTTGATCTCATTTTTGAGACGTTTGTATTCCTTTTCTCCTGCTTCATTTACTGCATTTTTATAATTTCTCCTTTCATCAATTAAATTCAATATTTCTTTTGTTGTACCCAAGGATTTCTACTAGCCCTCGTCTTTTTACCTACTAGGTCCTCTGCTGCCTTCCCTACTTCATCTCTCAAAGCTACCCAGTCTTCTACTGTATTCCTTTCCCCCATTCCTGTCAATTGTTCCCTTATGCTCTCCCTGAAACTCTGTACAACCTCTGGTTTAGTAAGTTTATCCATGTCCCATCTCCCTGAAACTCTGTACAACCTCTGGTTTAGTAAGTTTATCCATGTCCCATCTCCTTAAATTCCCACTTTTTTTTGCAGTTTCTTCAGTTTTAATCTACAGTTCATAACCAATAGATTGTGATCAGAGTCCACATCTGCCCCTGGAAATGTCTTACAATTTAAAACCTGGTTCCTAAATCTGTGTCTTACCACTATGTAATCTATCTGAAACCTGTCCGTATCAGTACAATTGTGTTGTTAAAAATACAGACGGTCGTTTTACCCACGCTCTGTTTGCAAGTGGAACAGGTTGGGAAATGACTAGTAGTGGTACAGCATACCCTCTGCCGTCATATGTTGCACCAAGTAAATCAAATTAAGCAAGTAAATTGGATCAAGATATCTTATGGCTTGAGTTAAGTGGCTCTTCTGTTTTTACAGCTGCCAAATCAATTTCATACTCCTACAGGATTTTGTGTTGAATGTGGTCTATGATAGACGCAAATGCCTTCAGTGTTTGGCACTTTTTAACATTGAGACCAAATTTTCTGTACAGATGGTCCTTGAAAGGGTTCTTGCTGTGCTTAGTCATATCTGATTTGTGTGTGCTCATCTTTTATATGCCAAGAGCTAACTAGGATTGTCTAGTGTTGGTATTGGTGTTACTAGGTTAGAACTGACCAGGAGAGATGAATAATATCGCCGGCCATCAGGTGCTAACTACAAATAAGTATTGGTGAACATATACATATTGAATTTAACATCTTATTTGTCTCTTCCTTGATGGCTTAGAGGTGTTGAGGTGTGCGAAGACCTTGACCTCCGCGACATGGTGGCCACAGTGGAGATGGTTATCATCTGTAAACTTTGGGGGGAAATGATGATAACAGAGGAAGGTGAACTGACTTGAAATTGAATCGATGTTAGTAGCTGCCAGGGTTCCATAATTAAGTGTATGAAATAGTAAAAAGTGTCTTTTATGTTTGGATACTAAAACTGAATTTATTTCATAGGCTCGTCCTGTGACTGATGAAGAACTAGAGCTATTGCATTCGAGGGATCATATAAAGAAGATGAAAGACATAAAAAACATGAAACTGAATGACATCCTTAAGATGCAGGATGACTTCTCATCAATGTATTTGCACCCAGAAACTTATGAATCAGCCGCAGTTGCAGCTGGATCAGTGCTTGAGGTTAGTATGAATGATTAGTATGATTAACTTGTTCATAGTTTCTTAGCATCTCACACTCAACATATATTGCTGCAGATTAATTACACTTTTCAGAATCGTAAGACAACTTTCCATAGAAATTATTGGTGTCTAATCTTCTCTCTCTCTCTCTCTCTCTCTCTCTCTCTCTCTCTCTCTCTCTCTCTGTGTGTGTGTGTGTGTGTGTGTGTGTGTGTGTGTGTGTGTGTGTGTGTGTGTGTGTGTGTGTCCTATGCACCTAAAATTCACAAACCCAAACATCCTGGCCGCCCCATTGTAGCTGGTTACCAAGCCCCCACAGAACGTATCTCTGCCTACGTAGATCAACACCTTCAACCCATTACATGCAGTCTCCCATCCTTCATCAAAGACACCAACCACTTTCTCGAACGCCTGGAATCCGTACCCAGTCTGTTACCCCCGGAAACCCGGAAACCATCCTTGTAACCATTGATGCCACTTCCCTATACACGAATATCCCGCACGTCCAGGGCCTCGCTGCAATGGAGCACTTCCTTTCACGCCGATCACCTGCCACCCTACCTAAAACCTCTTTCCTCGTCACCTTAGCCAGCTTCATCCTGACCCACAACTTCTTCACTTTTAAAGGCCAGACATACCAACAATTAAAGGGAACAGCCATGGGTACCAGGATGGCCCCCTGATATGCCAACCTATTTATGGGTCGCTTAGAGGAAGCCTTCTTGGTTACCCAAGCTTGCCAACCCAAAGTTTGGTACAGATTTATTGATGACATCTTCATGATCTGGACTCACAGTGAAGAACAACTCCAGAATTTCCTCTCCAACCTCAACTCCTTTGGTTCCATCAGATTCACCTGGTCCTACTCCAAATCCCATGCCACTTTCCTAGACGTTGACCTCCATCTGTCCAATGGCCAGCTGCACACATCCGTCCACATCAAACCCACCAACAAGCAACAGTACCTCCATTATGACAGCTGCCACCCATTCCATATCAAACGGTCCCTTCCCTACAGCCTAGGCCTTCGTGGCAAACGAATCTGCTCCAGTCCTGAATCCCTGAACCATTACACCAACAACCTGAAAACAGCTTTCGCATCCCGCAACTACCCTCCCAACCTGGTACAGAAGCAGATAACCAGAGCCACTTCCTCATCCCCTCAAACCCAGAACCTCTCACAGAAGAACCCCAAAAGTGCCCCACTTGTGACAGAATACTTCCCGGGACTGGATCAGACCTTGAATGTGGCTCTCCAGCAGGGATACGACTTCCTAAAATCCTACCCCGAAATGAGATCCATCCTTCATGAAATCCTCCCCACTCCACCAAGAGTGTCTTTCCGCCGTCCACCTAACCTTCGTAACCTCTTGGTTCATCCCTATGAAATCCCCAAACCACCTTCCCTACCCTCTGGCTCCTACCCTTGCAACCGCCCCCCGTGTAAAACCTGTCCTATGCACCCTCCCACCACCACCTACTCCAGTCCTGTAACCCGGAAGGTGTACACCATCAAAGGGAGAGCCACGTGTGAAAGCACCCACATGATTTACCAACTGACCTGCCTGCACTGTGACGCTTTCTATGTGGGAATGACCAGCAACAAACTGTCCATTCGCATGAATGGACACAGGCAGACAGTGTTTGTTGGTAATGAGGATCACCCTGTGGCTAAACATGCCTTGATGCACGGCCAGCACATCTTGGCACAGTGTTACACCGTCCGAGTTATCTGGATACTTCCCACCAACACCAACCTATCCGAACTCCGGAGATGGGAACTCGCCCTTCAGTATATCCTCTCTTCTCGATATCCGCCAGGCCTCAACCTCCGCTAATTTCAAGTTGCCGCCGCTCATACCTCACCTGTCTTTCAACTACTTCTTTGCCTCTGTACTTCCGCCTCGACTGACATCTCTGCCCTTACTCTTTGCCTTTAAATATGTCTGCTTGTGTCTGTGTATGTGCGGATGGATATGTGTGTGTGTGCGAGTGTACACCTGTCCTCTTTTTCCCCTAAGGGAAGTCTTTCCGCTCCCGGGATTGGAATGACTCCTTACCCTCTCCCTTAAAACCCACATCCTTTCGTCTTTCCCTCTCCTTCCTGAAGAAGCAACCATCGGTTGCGAAAGCTAGTAATTCTGTGTGTGTGTTTGTGTGTTTTGTTCATGTGCCTGTCTGCCGGCGCTTTCCCGCTTGGTAAGTCTTGGAATCTTTGTTTTTAATATATTTTTCCCATGTGGAAGTTTCTTTCTATTTTATTTACATTTACATTATATTGTCAATATCTGATTATTTTCGTTGTTATATTTAAATGTATGTTTAATACATTTTCCAATGTTGCATCAGATGGTTATTTTTTGGTTGATCAAATTTCTGTTAGTTTTAGTGTCCTTGTTAAGCATAAAAATTCCTGATGCAGTTAAGTGGGACACAATTGCTCTTTTAAAGGTAGTAGTTTGATGGTATGCATTTCATTGGTGTCTTCTATGAAAGTGGTCCATTTTGGGTTCATAATAGAGCCCCTTGGAGTCCAGATGGTGTCACGCAGATTATTCTTGTTTCGCGATATGTATTGGTTTACTAGTATTGTTGTACAAAATTCAGCTATACTGTCTGTGTCGCTTTCTTATGATATATATTATAAAAAGAGTTTTTTTAAACATTCAGATTAACAAGTCCAATATATTTTATCCACTTACAGAACTGATGATAATTTGTGATATATTCAGGTAAAGGATTTTATGTACTATGAAAATGCGACCGACGTAAAGAACAATATTGTATTTACATAATTTTTGTTACCGTATTTACTCGAATCCAAGCTGCACTTTTTTTCCAGTTTTTGTAATCCAGAAACATGCCTGCGGCTTAGAATCTAGTGCAAAGTAAGTGGCAGTTCTGAAAAATGTTAGTAGGTGCCGCCACAACTAACTTCTGCCGTCGAATTATGTAGCGCTACACAGGTATGCTTTGCAGGCACAAAGATAAATACTGGCGACAAAACATCTGCGTCAGTAAATTAAAAAAGGTGGAAGACGAGCTTTTTTTCACTGCTCCAAGTTTCGACCACTGCATTTTTATACATTATCCAACGAAGTAAATACAAATTCCGTATTGTTCATCTTTGAATGTAGCACCATTTCAGCGTACCACGAAAATCCGACTGGCAAGATTGTTTGGGATGTTTGTCAATATGGCCAACTCAATGTTCTGAATTTTTTCCTAACTGGGACAAGAGATCGTTGCTAATAAGAACTCTTATGAATTGTGAATCACATGCAGTATTCTCTTCACCATAAGAATAATACGAATATAAACATTTTGCCTTGTATTATTTCGTGTTTGCTGCAATCTCATTTAAATCCTGTCTGCCTAATAAACTACGAAACTAGAGTGAGACAACAGCAAAAGCGGAATAATACATATATCATGTCATGTTTATATTCGTATTGTTCTTATGCCTAATAGTGATACAGTCATAAATGAATCACGGCAATTAACAAGATTTTTAAATCTAAGATGACTCTAATTTCGGTATAGAATGTAATGTACTACAGAGGCGTCTGCAAAGACTTTCAACTGGAGAAAATTTTTCGCTAAACTCTCATTCAGAACATCATCTATCATACACGGTCTATTATTTGGTTCTTGTTTATCGTTATCAAAGAAAGCAGCAGTGTAAGTAACAGCAAATAGCATGCAGTCTCTTGCCATTGTTTCGGTAATGAGATGATTCCCCCCCCCTCTCTCTCTCGCCCCGCCCCCCTCTCTCCCTCGCCCCCCTCTTTCTTTCTTCCTTTCTTCTTCTTCTTTGAGGGGGGGGGGGGGGTATCATCTCATTACCGAAACAATGGCAAGAGACTGCATGCTATTTGCTGTTACTTACACTGCTGCTTTCTTTGATAACGATAAACAAGAACCAAATAATAGACTGTGTATGATAGATGATGTTCTGAATGAGAGTTTAGCGAAAATTTTTCTCCAGTTGAAAGTCTTTGCAGACGCCTCTGTAGTACATTACATTCTGTACCGAAATTAGAGTCATCTTAGATTTAAAAATCTTGTTAATTGCCGTGATTCATGTATGACTGTATCACTATTAGGCATAAGAACAATACGAATATAAACATGACATGATATATGTATTATTCCGCTTTTGCTGTTGTCTCACTCTAGTTTCGTAGTTTATTAGGCAGACAGGATTTAAATGAGATTGCAGCAAACACGAAAGAATATATATATATATAAAAAAACGGCGGTATCGCACACAAAAGCAAGCCATGCCGTGAGCGGCGGCAGGTCGTAAACACTCTTTATCAGATTGCAACAAACAATGCACGACACAGTACAGTAATGCATTTTTAGCTTAGAGTGACGTAAACACCTATAACAAAGAGAATGGCACCCAGATCAAAGAAAAATAAGCAATAAATTCAAACCAGATGAAGCACGTGATAAAGGAATGGTACCCGTATAAATACGGACGGAGCACCTGAGGCATAGCAATGGCTACATGGCAAAGCTTAACCGCTAAGCTTAAAACTCGATCCAAACTGCTGTAGCTGTATCATCATTCATTCAACCTAAATGGTATTACAATGGACCAACTTTGTTTTGATTTGGATGTGGGGCCTAAAACATTTCTCTCACCTTGAATTTCGACTCTCGAATTTCAGGTGTGGCTTAGATTCGGGAAAAATTTTTTCCCTTGATTTCGAGTCTAATTTTTCAGGTGCGGCTTAGATTTGAGTGCAGCTTAGATTCGAGTAAATATGGTACTCATCGTCAGTACCATCTTTTCCATTCTGTGGACATTGTCTTCAGCATGGTAAAAAGACAGAAGACTCTGAAAGTTATGGTGATGAGCTTTTGGAATGAAGGGCAAAAGTTCTTCTATGTCCTCCTACTTTCTTTTTTACCACCTTTGGACTTGTGTACAGCTTTCCCTGAGGTCTGTTAACTCAGAGAGACTGTGGATCCTTTTTTTAAATTCTGGCTTTAAGCCTAACTTGTGAAATCCCTTGTCCATTGAAAGAATGTCCTCAAAAAATAGTGTAAATGGATCACTATTTTGGTACAAAATCATTGCATCTTTAACTATGACACTGGATGCTTTTGTCAGTTTTCCATTTGATGATTTAACTGAAGTTTTCCACAGACAAGAAGCCATTGTTTGTCTTTACAGTGACATGAAAGAGATCTTATTTTTCCCCTTGGCAGAAAAATAGTACCAATCATTGGGACAAAATGTACCATTGTCTTTCTGCAGTTTTCTATTGAGCCAAAATCATCGTTGTTGGGGAGTTAGAATCGGTCACTTTTCATGAGCCTTTGGTCTGCTATTTCAGTGTTATTCTTTTCACTTAAAACTAGTTTCATTTAATGTCAGGGCTAATTTCAAATTCCTGTCATGCTCTGTACATTTATTTATTTTGTGTATCAAGGACACAAAATAATTGCACTGCTGGTAAAGCATTAATGATATAGAGATGTTAATTACATACAAACTATCCACTTAAGGGAAAATTCAATAAAGTAAAGACAGAGAATAATAACAATAAAAATGCAAAAAGGGGAGGAGGGAAATAGAATGGTAATTCTCTTCATATTCTGTGATGAGTGAAGTATTTGGCAGCGTGACTTCTGTTTTGTATCTGCAGCAAGATCACCACGAGGACAGATGTTGTTGGTTTTCATGGTCACCGCATTGGAACATTTTATCACAAGTTCTGAAGTCCCTTTTTCTGAGGTTGACTTTGCACAGTGACACCTCCATTCTCAGTCTGTTCAGTGTCTTCCATGCCCAATAGTTCCTCTTCATCATTTGTTCAGTTGGCCTCAAGCAAACAATCTTGGCAAAGAATGAAATTTTCACTCTGGAGCAGAGCATGCACTGATATGAAACTTCCTAGCAGAGTAAAACTGTGTTCTGGACCGAGATTTGAATCTGGGACTTTTTCCTTTCACGGGCAAGTGCTCTACCGACTGAGCAATCCAAGCACGACTTGTGACCCCTCCTTTACTTCTACCAATTTTACTTGCCAAAGTTCCACTTGATGAGTTCCAGGTGATGAAAGAATTGTTGCAGATGTCAGCCCCTGAAGTTTTATCTTCATCCAAGTCTTGGTCATTGAGGCTCATGTCCAAACAACCGATGTATGGGATCAGTTTCCTGTTCCGTCTTCCCCACTTACGCAGCTGATTTCCTACAAATAATTGGTGGTGCTATATTCAGAATTTGGTACAGTGTGCTGACAGGAATTGGTCATAGACAGCCTATCATAGTGAATCCAATCTCATTCAAAACTGTATTAACTTGTTTGTCATTTACAGTATTTTGCAAGACCGGTGCAGAATATTCCACTTTGGAAAACACAGTGCCAGGGTATATCTTTGAATCAATTCTGGTTGAACACCCCAAGTTGTTCCTGTAAGTTTACCGATGATGCTGTTCCGTGCTGATATTTTGAGCTTTACTATTTCAGATGTGGCTTTGGATGTAAGAGAGTGGTCATTCTTTACTCCATGGTATTTGGGATTGTCAGAGAGGTATAGTCGTTGTCCTCTCCAAATGATGATCAGTTTTCTTTTAGCTTCTGTATTTGCTGAACTTCGTCAGTGTACATGACAGCATGTCTTGTGAACCGTGCTTATGTCTCAGTGTGTTTGACCAAGGGACCAACAATTTCTTGGGAACCTCGAGATCCAGTCTCTTCATCCCAGCAGTACATGAAGTCTAATTTTGATGACAGGCCATGACAACCAAATTATAAATATATAAAGAGCTTTTTGTGCCTTGTAAAGATGCAATTCACAGTCTTGTGGAAGCTATGCCTTTGCCTTTTCTTCTGTTGAATGCTTGCATTTATTTACAAAAGTATCACATTGTGCACAGGTCCTTGTGAGGAGCATGGAAATGCAAGTTGAATTCTTTGTAAAAGTTCAACAGTAAATGTTTTCTATAACTGTGTTTTTTCTTTGACTTTGTTTTTTGTACAAATTATAGAGCAGTCAGATATTCATATTTTCTGATAAATATCTTCTGCTTGGGTTGTGGGATCGTGCATAATGTGATTGATAAGAGGGGAACAGTGCTATGAAGTCATTTATTACATTTTTTCTTCTGGGTTTTTGTTACCAGGAACTTTCTTACCTTGTTTGTCTTCACCTGGTGATTTTGCGTGTACTATCGTTTTCACGGCTTTGGTCATTCTACTGTATCTATCAGTGGTTGCATTAAAAATGTTAGTTACAGTTTTTTTTAATTTTTACTGCCTTTTGTTGGTTGATGACATACTGGAATTTCCTATTTTCCCCAGGCCATATAATAGTGTGTAATAATAGGCTGTTTTCCTATGTGAAAAATACAGTTCAGATCGTTGTTATTCTGATTGATTATAACACTCAGGTAGCATCTATAGTTAATATCCTCACAAGTTATTTGTTATTCTTATGCAACTAAAGCTTAAAAAATCATTAAATATCAAGATTTGGTCATATGATAGAAAATGCCCTGTTATTGGCTGAAGCTCCGATGACGTCACATACTAGGTGTGAGACGAAGCTATAATGTGTTGTATGAGTGTTAACTAAAGTTATAAGGTTTTTTTATATACTACTCCTACAAACGTTTTAGCTATTTAGGGATGGAAATCTCAATTACAACTTTTAAGTAACAATAGAAAGGAATTTTGTGAACACTGATTGTTGAAACCTTATGAAAGTTTATGCATTTATACTCCACCCATTTAGAACAGCGATATGTGCAGTGACAGGCATTCTTTTCCCTGCTCACTTTAACATCATTAAACTTGCTCAAAACTAAGGAATCATAGAATCTTAGCAAATGGATCTGTGTTTTATAACTAGATCATCGGCTATCAGTCATGAGCTACAACCTAAAGCACTATAAAATTATTATTCTCATATCTTAGTGCTGATTTTCTGTATGGAAGTTATTTGGCAGAAATGGTACTATGATAAATGCTTGGTGGCGCAATGGATACCTCATCTGACTATGGATGAAAAGGCCACAAGCTTTAATCCTGGAAGGGTCATATATATTTTTAAAGTTTTACAAAAAATACGAAAATAGCATTAGCAAGAACTGATTGTAACAATTGTTTAGATCGTGGATGTATTATATATGGCTTCACATTAATCTTAGTCTGAGAAATGGACAACAAAGGATAAATGTATTTAATTTGTGAACAAACAAATCACTTTTTTGGAAAGCATTGCTAGTACTGAAGGTATCACCATACGTCCACAGTACAATGAGGTGTAGGACAATGAGATTTTCTATATGGGGAGATATAAAGCATTTACAACACAAGTATAAGAGTTGTCTGAAGCAGACATACTTCATCTTTATGTAAGGTAATGAAATCGAAGGTTTATTAAATAAGGGTCCTAGCTCGACAGAACTCGCACACACACACACACACACATATATATATATATATATATATATATATATATATATATATATATATATATATATATATATATATATATATATATATATATATATATATATATTGGAATGACTCCTTACCCTCTCCCTTAAAACCCACATCCTTTCATCTATCCTTTTCCTTACCTCTTTCCTGATGAAGCAGCCGCCGGTTGCGAAAGCTCGAAATTTTGTGTTTTTGTGTGTTATTTTATTGTGCCTGCCTACTGGCACTTTCCCGCTTGGTAAGTCTTTGAATCTTTGTTAGGGTAAATTTTCTAATAAAGTAAAAAGTATGTGGTCACATTAAATAAAAAAAAATAAATACTAGCCACACTTTGGTGTAACTCCCAACAGCACCACTTCAGCTGTCAACGGTTAGATGTCTCTATCAACCTGTGTAGTTTCTAAGTGAGGTAGGAATTACACAGTTTGAAATGTTAACAAATGCCAGTTACTGTACAAGATCTCTGCCCTATTAACACGAAGAAGAAGAAGAAGTGGCATTATACCACTTGTGCTGTAAGGGACACAATTATTGAACAAGTTGTGAGGAGGAGGAGGAGGAGAAATGCCATTTGTTAGGCTCATCTTATAACACTAATAGGCTGTATCAAAAGTTCCATTATTGTTGATTACTGTATTTTTCTAATACAAAATGTCAGTCAGAATAGTTGTTTTTGGTTCTTAGTCAATATTTGTCTGATGATTTTTCTTGCATTTTGTCAGCTTAAGTGGCTAGTATTGTTGAAGCTTCACAATCCATTGCTGGTGGCAGACTGAAGTCGAGCTCATGGCCACAGATTATATGTACCTGTCACACCAACATGTCAGGGCTTTTCCCATGTTGTTACTGCTTGGTCCTTGCCCTGCTATCTGCAGCACAGGAATCGTGGATCCATAGAGCTTCAGATCTTCGTCTTTCTTGTTGAAGCTATTGTCATTTTTATGAATTTCTGTGTCTTCCTTAAACACTCAAGCATTGTAGCTCTTATCCTCAGAAAGTGCTACTGTGTTGATGAGTTTTATTATGTGGCCAGTCTTACACATTGCGTGCTCCACCATGCAGATTTCTTCACCTGTCTCAACCTGCGGTACTGTTTAATGTACTGTGATCATGTTGTTGATGATCCATCCAGTCACAACCACATACACTTTTTCAAATGTACTAGATATGCAATGTATTCCTAACATTGCAAGTTGGTGCCTTTTGTCCTGTGACGATTTGGATTTGAGACACATGTTGATCTTCTTGGTATGTTTGTAAATATTCTTTACATCATGTTTGTGCAAAATATGACCAAGTCAGTCTGTAACTGTGGGGATGTATCAGATTTCTTCTACCAATGTGTCACTTCATTGAGTGTTAGATTTCGTGACACTTCTTGTGCATGCATTGGAGTACCCAGAGCTCATCAGAATGCTTGTCAGATGCTGCATCTTATTTACAAGGTGCTGCAGCTCACATATTCATTTTGCTGGCATTGCTAGCATGTTAAATCATTCCTCTTTTTCTGGTTTGGGTGATAATTTGACAGTTTGTACACAGTATTGGCTAGTGTACGTCAGTTTTTAATACTGTGTCGCAGATTTTCACCATCCCTCATATGCTAATACATCTAGAAAGGGTAACTGTTTCTCCTTTTCTTCCTCCATAGTAAATTTTATGTTGGTACGGAGACTGTGCAGATGTCTTACGAAGTCATCAAGCTATTCCTCACCATGGCTACACATGACAATGTATTTAAAAAAGGGGGTGGGGGGCACAAAGCTAGCCAGGATGATGATGTGTGGAGGAAACAGAGTGATCAAATATTTTGTCAGTTTTTATGTCCATGAACCAGGAGCACATACAGTTGGTCTTAGTGATACATAATCTTTATGGAATTTTGGTAATCGATTCAGCTGAGGTGTTGAGCTTTGGTGTTGTACAGGAATGGCCACTGAGTGATAAGGTTTCTTGATTAACTAACCTGTATTCTGTGTGAACCGCTGCAACGGATCTTCTCTTAGCTTTCAGCGTGATGTTGGATCTAAAAGGTACTGAATCTTTTGCTCGTAATCTTCAGTCTTCATTACAGCACTTCACTTGTCGGCAAGCAGTACAATGTACTCTTGTCAGCGTAGAGACTCTCCATAGCTTGTAACTGTTCCTTTGTAATATTGCAAGTTGATGGTTTTGGTTGGCACGGTATCCTGCCAGTTTCAGTGCGTAATTCCTCAGGTTTTTCACAAAGAAGAATCCAGTACAAAGCATCTGTTAAAAACTTTTGCAAACTGTGAACTCACCATGCAAGTCAGAAAAAGGAATGATTAATATGTTTGTGAAGCCCTTGAGATAAATTTGTGTGTTGTGGCACATTAGACATGAAATGCTAGATCTGGAAAACATTCTGAGGAGCATTAATTACGCCAGCAGTTGCATAAGATGTATCATGAAATCTTACATTTGGCAGAGTGACATGTTGAAAATAATAGTTTAGGGTTTGGCCTTTCTGCCAGATATCCCAAGGCACAAATTTGGCTCCATGTTGTGTGAATGCGATGTAAAGACTATTTACAAATGGACCAAGAAGGTGAAAGAGTGTCTCGGATCAGCAAATGACAAAAGGAAACCACTTGCTATGTTCAGGAATATGCAGCATATTCAGTGCAAGTGGAAAAATCTATGTGGGAATGACTGCACAGTCCATCAACACCAGGAACACTGAAAATCAATGGTGTTGCATGTTGGGACAAGTGGGGAAATTTGCCTTGGCAGAGCACGTGCTGTATGGGACTGACCACACAGAAGCTCTTTCTGTGTAGAAGAGCTACCACAGTCACTTATTCAGGGAAGCCATAAAAATTCAAAAACATGACAATAACTTCAACAGAAAAGAGGAAAACCTCAAGCTAAATGGATCCTAGATTCCTGTGCTGCCATGAATGACTGTTGCAGGTAACAAGGGGAGAACTACAGCAGTAATAACCAGGAAAAAGTGCTCAGACACTGTTGCGACAGGCACTTTTAATCTGCAATTCCGAAGATTTGCTGCAGTTCATTACATGCTTTTGAGTGTGAGCCAAAGAACCCGAGGCAGAAGCCAAAGGGATTTATTTTTTATGTGCAAAGCAATTTAAGTTATCTCAAAATGGATGATTTCTTTTCAGAATAATGATTTCATAACTTTATATTATCCAATTTCTGAAGGGGAAGAAGAAAATACTTGAACAAGATAAGAATTCCAAAGGGTGTGCGCGCCATCCATTTGTTTAAAAATTTGCCAGCACTTACATACATACTGTGGTGTTCACAGCCAGTGATGTTAATATGTTCTCTACTTAACAGGCCCATAGGCTGTAGTCCAGTGGGTGTGCATCATCTCTTTGACATTTCAATTGCAGCTGCACGTGGCATTTTCAGAGGTGTGATTCTCCCATGATGGTCAATGGCTACATTTAGCGGAGCACCACACTTATGAAGATCCCCCCAGGCAAACTATCTGAGCCACTGACGTACATTTCAAAACCTCAGGTAACATTGTAGGTAATGAGGTTGTGCATAATCTTGTCACAGGTACAAAGTAGATGGGCACATTATATGTTATGGCTGGAATGTTTCAGGCAGTATCTCAGATTCATTCAAAATAAACTGGGCAAGCTACTGTAAGCATTGAGACTCTCACAAAATACATCACATTAGGTGACGGATACCATGCTGCCCTGCTTGCAGACATTAAAAATGTTGGCCCTCCATCTTTTGCTGTCAATAGATAAGTTCCTTTACCTACTATGCTGGCAAGTAGTATTATTCGATATTCCATTAAAAATTTCTGAAACTTGCAAACAAAACCATCTTCCATGAGTGCATTCAGCTTTTGTTTGTTAAAAAAAATAGTGACAGAAGTAAAATGAAGCCCTTATGGCCATGTTGTAATTCCTTCAGTTTCACATTGAGCTCTACATGTATATTGAAGAAGTCACTTATTAGTGCATGGTGCAAGATATTCCATACTATTATCAGTTATTAATTTCCTTTTGCATTCACAAGTGAAGTAAATGTGAATTAACTAAATGTTTCCATGGAAATCCAGTTATCCTGTATACTTTCTCATTGTCCTCACTTCAGATTTGTGAGGTGTGGTATAAAATATTATCATAGTTTGTCAATTAATAATTATATAATTACCCCAAAGCCTATTTCTGTAATTTAACTAATTTTCTTCCTTCCACTTTATATCTCTGTAAAATGATAGTTGTAGATTTTTAATTCATTGTACTGCTTGTAGGCTGTGCACAATGTTTTAGTGAACTACTGGCGATTCCTTCCTATTGTTTATGTGCATTAATTTATACTGATCCATATATGTCAATGATTCATTTATTACACAAAGTAGAAATTTTGTGTTGGTTGTGTTGAATTTCTTTGCAATAATTGAGGTGATATTTTTAGAGATGTCCTGTTTGAATTATTAGTTGTGATCTCTTTCTGGTAAATGTTTATATTTTTCTATGTCTATCATCTGTAATGGATGTTAAGAATTATGCAAGTGTGTTGGTCTGCTGAACACTGATAGCCAAATTGCCATTATGAATATTAACAATTTGGTCCAATATTGCTTGTGCACATTTGACTCTGTAGTTCTGTAATGTTAAGTATCTATAAAGTTTCAGATGTAGTGTGTTCCATTCACTTCTAACCCATTGTGTTTGTTATCGGAATGTGTCATCCCCACTGTCTTCTCCTGTTTAAATTAAGAAAGATCATGCCATCTTCGTATATGAACCCAAGATGTATCTCTTCTTCATGTAACAAACACCCGTTACAAGTACTTGCTTTTTAAACTGTAGATGTCACATTGTTTCTTGAAGGGTTTTTCTAAATATTTACGCAATATTATATCTTAAGTTTCAAAAATTTTGTAAAATGAAGTGGTTGATATTGTTCATTGTATTTTGCCAATAATGGGCTGGAAATTGATGTGCCTGTAGAAGTTATGTGATACTAATCCACTAAGGTTTGTGGCAAGACAGTTGGACAGTGTCTAATAAGGTCAGTGTCTCTATTCTATACTGCCACTGCCAGTGCAACGTGATAAATACCATAAAATGTAGAACATTCAGTGCTAGAGAAGTGCATAGTTGTTGTAGTCATACCTTACTGTTGCTTTCTTGTGCTTTTTATACAGTCAGTGTGCTTTGGGCATTGCCATATAATAACAGCACTGAGGCTAGAGATAATGGTCACCAACATTTAATACAGTTTCTTTTCTTATGAGTGTCATTATTTTACACACACACACACACACACATATTCTGATGAAGTAAAACAGAATGACCACTGTAAGATTGAATGCCTCCTAGTAGTGTTGTGGGCACATAGTGTGGCCAGGGAGGTATTTAAATTCGTGAAGATGAATGCAGTATCATTCTAGTGATGGTGCGAGCCACAAATGGTGGAGTACACTGACATAAGTGTCTTTAGTAAAGGGCATATTGTTCTAGGCAGGTGCCAGGGAAAGAGCATTTTGCATGCAGGTAGTTGGTGGTTCGCTTGCTGCTGTATTAAGCACATTTGGAAAGTGTTTGAAGGATGGGGAAACCATGAGTAGATGACAAGGTGTTAGATGCCCACGCCTCATCATAGAATGTGGAGGTTGGAATGTTGCACTCTATAGAAAGCAGGATAGGCGGCAATCTGCAGCAGATCTGACGATTGCAGTGGGCATGGGATCGTAGAGATCAGACTATTAATCAAATGAAAATGTCCACTTCATAAGATGAATCACATTTCTTGTTACACCAGATGGATGCTTCTGTCCAGACAAATGTCTGCTCAAAATGCAGCAAGTCACAGGCATAGGCCAGTAGATCATGGGACCTGTATTGATAATTGAAGGCAGTGTGACAACTATGGACTGTGTGAACACAACTGTGGACCACCTTCATCTCTTCACACTTAATGTCTTTCCCAACAAAGATGGGGTGTTCCAGCTTGATAACTGTGTACGTCACACAGCAAAACTTGTGTTACAGTGTTTTGAGGAGCATTAAAATGAACTCACATTGATGTTTTGCCTGCCAAAGTTGCCTGACCTGAACCATATGGAATGATATGTGGAGCCAGCTCCACATATACATTTTTGGGAATTGTGTGACATACACATAGACATCTGTGCCTCATCCCTGTAAAAGCTAGCAAAAGCTTGATGAAACTTGCCATGCAGAATCACTGCTGGATTGTGTTACCAAGGTGGACCAACACATTATGCAGTGGATGGTCACAATTTTTTGCCCCACCCCCCTCCTCTCTCTCTCTCTCTCTCTCTCTCTCTCTCTCTCTCTCTCTCTCTCTCTCTCTCTCTCTCTCTCTCGTGTGTGTGGTGTGTGTGTGTGTGTGTGTGTGTGTGTGTGTGTGACATTTTTAAGTTCCCGTTTTGTATTCTTAATTTTATTTTCTTCTTGTTTGCATTTGAATTGTTGCTTTCTCATACACAGAATTATTTGTTAGTTGTTGTTCTTGTAGTTCTTTTTGTTCTCCGTGCCTGTACTCTGGCGATTCCTGTAAATTCCATGACAAGTTGTATTTATTCAAGTAACTATTTTACAAACAGCTAAATTATGGGTAGAGTGAATAATTTCAACAGAGCTAATAATTTCAAGAGCCTGAGTGTCAGTATTAGTGGGAGGAGGGGGATAATATTTTGCATGAAAAACATTGTAGATACATAGCTATTATTTTGCCTGTTTTACAGAAATTGTTCAACTTATTTATTTTAAAATAAGTAACCTTTTCAAGTACAGTGTACAGCAGAGAAAGTTTGATGCAAATGTAATGAACAAACATACACCGACTGAAAAAGAGAGAGAGAGAGAGAGAGAGAGAGAGAGAGAGAGAGAGAGAGAGAGAGAGAGAGAGAGAGGTGTCCAGCAGGGGAGGACAATCGAAATGAAATTTCACAGGTTTAGGGGTTATGTGATGTTACAATATTGCCACCTAAAAAGCACACTTGAGCCCAAATCCAAAGGCAGGGTCATCAGTGAAGCACAGCACTTAAAACTGAAAGCACATTTATTACTGACACTAACATACAGCAAAACTGACCTCTTGGACAGTGTGTGTGCAACTACAAGGGTGATCTCAAAAGTTAGGTCTCCTATTTTTTATAAGTACATAGATCTGTTTATTTCTACAATGGTTTACATCAGTTTACAGCATGAACATTTAGCTATTTTTCGACATAATCACCATTTCTGTCGATACATTTTTATAGACGCTATGGCAGTTTTTGTATGACCATGCCATACCAGCTCGCCGCCACGCTGTTCAGAAAGTTATTAACCTCATCTTTCACCTCATCGTCAGATCTGAATCGTTTTCCGGCCAAACGTTCTTTTAACCTATGGAACAGGTGATAGTCACTGTGTGCATTTCAGGACTATAGGGTGGGTGGGTGATTATGCTCCACTGAAACGGTTGCAGGAGAGCAACGGTTTGCCGAGCGATGTGTGGGCGAGCGTTGTCATGGAGAATGTGTATGCCCTTTCTCAATTGCGGACCCAGTGTTTCAACTCTGATGATGAGTTGAAAGAAGAGGCTCATAACTTTCTGAACAGCATGGCAACGAGCTGGTATGAAATGGTCATACAAAAACTGCCACAGCATCTACAAAAATGCATCAACAGAAATGGTGATTATGCTGAAAAATAGCTAAATGTTCAAACCTGTAAACTGATGTAAACCATTGTAGAAATAAACAGGTCTATGTACTTATAAAAAAATAGGAGACCGTAGTTTTGGGATTACCCTCGTATTTATACAAACGCTGAACATTCCAGAATGCTGGTATTTATATAAACATACGGTATTCCAGAATATACAGACATTGCAAACATAAGATATTTCAAGAACCATCCAGAAATGATAAACACCAAATAACAAATAATTGCTGGTGGTTGGGTTTGAACTGGAAATCCACAGCACGCCAGCCAGTGATAAGAACTAGGCTGTATGAACTCACACATCGGCATGACATTGCACCCCTTTTGGCCTGAACACATGCACTGATTCAGTTGGGAAGGATGTTCTAAAGGTGTTGTATCTTTCGTAGACAAGCTGGCCCACAACTGTTCCAGTTGCTCTTGATGTCCTTGACTCTAGCATTGGGACAGTCGACTTCCAAGCTGGTCCCACATATTCTGTTGAGGACAGACCTGGGGATCTTGCTACCCTTGGGAGTATCACAACATCATGCGGACAGATCATAGAGACATGGGCCATATGGTAGTCAGAGGTGTTTGACTTGAACCTTGACATGTATGCGTGACCACACATCCATGCAGTCCAACATCAGGTCACTGTCATGTAATTCAACCAGCTGGCCAAATGGAGACCTGCAATGGGTCCTTTTCAAACACTGTCTCACATGATTACAGGGCACCTCGCATGTCCTTCACAGTGAACACTCGACATATGATGCTGTTCATACCCCTTATATGCTGTACCAGACATGGAAACAACATGAAATACAAATAATTTGAATGCTCTTTGGAGGTCATTCTACATATCGCAGAAAATTTCAACTCTAATCATTTACCCACCCAGTGATTTGTGTGCGTGCATGTGCACGTGCCTGCCCCCCCCCCCCCCCCCCCCCCCCGCCCCCTCCAATCTGTAAATGTGCGTGTGCACGCATTTGTAGTTAATATCTGACCATGCTTCCTTCACTTCTTTTGTTATCAGTTTGTAATATTTAAGCAGGATTGCTTGTACTCATAATTTGATTTTTCACATTGTTTCTTAACTTTCACTCTATGATGAAGTGTGTTGAGACTCACATGAGAATTTATGATGCTTTTGATGTGTTTTATACTGATGAGATTGACAATCTTCTTTTCTTTTCATTGTTCTTATTGTGAGAGCTGCTAGCTTATATACCCCCCTGACTGTATTGTTAGTAATTGTCTTTTAAAAGAATCTGTTTGCTTTTGATAAATGTTATAGGTGGTAGACTCTGTTCTAAATGGAGACAGCCGATCAGGAGTAGCAATTGTAAGACCTCCTGGACACCATGCAGAGGAAGGTGAAGCGTGTGGCTTTTGTGTTTTCAACAATGTTGCTTTAGCAGCAAAATATGCTGTGAAGATACATGGTCTGAAAAGGTATGATAGAACAGATTTTCTGTTTTGAAGGTAGTGAATTTATTTGTAAAGACATAACTGTTATTATGTATAACTCTTGTTTAAAATTTGTGGACATTTTGTAAATCATATGTATTGTATCATTTGGCCAGTTGCGTCATTCGAATGTTTTTGAAAAGTTACGTGCAAACACAACAGCTCTTACCAGGCGAGCTGTAGGAGAAATGGGATAAGATTGAAGGATTAGAGTGCAATAAGTGTGAGAGAAAGTAACAGTGGTGAGTGCTGACTGTGGTAGATTGGTACTAAGAGTATTTCACTACTATGCTGTGGATGGGGAGGAAATGGGAGAAAAGCATCCATGTAGTATAAAACAGATGGTCTAGATTTCACAACAGACCCTTCCATTCCCCTGTCCTCTCCTGGATTGGAACAGCTCGTGCTGCCTTCACTCTTGTCTGGAAGTTTCCTACGTATTGCTATGCACCTGCCCTGCTCTCCTTCCACTCACTTGTACATAAATGCCTTCCCACACTGTTCAGGCTGTGCCACAACTTGCCTGACACACTGTGGCATTTATAACGTGTGTGCAACTGTGTTTAAATTGACATGCAAAATAACAAGACTTAAGAAAGTTAAGCAAATATTTATCGCTCCCGTCTTTGTGGCACTCAACATTTTCAAAATGATCAGTAGTACGACTCACAGTAATTGCTAATCGTCCACCCGATGAAGTATTTCTCTTTTGCTGGTTGTGCTTTGTACTGTCATCATCCATATTGACTGTGGACTTTATTTAGACGTATTACCTGTGGGCTTAATTTAGACTTCTGTAAGTGTTTCCTTGTTGAAAGTATGGTGGGTATCTATTTTGGCTGCTCATTTTCTGAGGAAACCAGTGATCAGAAATAAAATGATATTAGAAGAGAATAAATATATGATCTTCTCTATAATAAGAGGTTTTTCACTGAAATATTTGCGTGTGCAAAAACTCCAGTTTTTCCCTGAAATGGACTTTCTTTGTTTTTCTTGTTTTGGCTGTGTGTAAGCTTTCATCAGATGATTATATCTGTTGACAAGCAGCAGTACTATCTTGCCAGTGAACAGAGTGCTTCTGTGACTTAAGACATTTCTCAACATTGTCTTTTTTCCCCACCCACTTCAAGAATGACAAAATATGCTGAAATGCAGTCAGCCATTAGTGTAAACAATTGAGAATGTTGGCTACCTGTCAGAAGAGGAATGGTTGGGAGAACAAGCCATGCCTCCCTCTCACAAAGCAGATAGCCTTCACCAGTTTTCTGTGCTGTAGCAGAAACAAAACTGATACTTTGTCACAATGATCACCAATTCCTTCTGCTGCTGAGAGAGTCACACTCAAACACTGTGATGCATGAGAGTTAGTCTTTACTCATTTCAAAATAAGAAAAGAAAGCAATGAATGAAGTGAAACACATATCAGAGCTATTTGCACAAGCATTTGGCAACAGCTACTGCACAGTTGCTTGTAGAGATTGGCAGTGTCATAAACCTTCCCACTTAAAATAAACTGTAACTTTAAAGTGTCTACATTTTACCAACGTTAGCTAGCAAAGAAGTACATGTTTCTGTGTTTTTTAAGTTTCTAGGTCCATGGCTGATAACTAAATAGTCATGCACAACTTGTTTCTTATAAATCATTATACTCCCCACAGCTGACATGGCATCAGAGAATAACTTATAAAGAGCACTGGTATATTGTTGCAATCATGCAAAATTACGATCATTGATTTGTAAACATGTTTGTATGCTCTCTTCTGAAATTGAGCTTCACCAAACCTTTTTAGCACCAGTAACCAAAAATAGGGTTCTTTTCGATATTTGCAGAAAATATAGCTATTTCATACTATGTTTGGTAAAATAATTCATCCAGATAAAATTCCCTGTTAAATAGCATTATTAGATAACTTCTCATTTTGAGGCAGAATCCATGTCTATATCTGCATTTCTAAATCTACATCTACATTTACATAGATACTCCGCAGGCCACCGTAGGATGTGTGACGGAGGGTAGCCTGTACCGCTACTTGTCAGTTCTCCTACTGTACCATTTGCAAAAATACAGAGTGAAAAACTACTGTCTGTATGCAACTGTATGAGCCCTAATTTCTCATATCTTATCTTTGTGATCCTTACACGCAATGTATGTTGGCGGCAGTAGAATCGTTTGGGAGTCAGCTTCAGATTCTGGTACACTAAATTTTCTCAATAGTGTTTCTCGAAAAGAATGTTGCCTTTCCTCCAGGAAGTCCCATTTGAGTTCCCGTAACATTGGTGTGTTGTTCAAACCTACCGGTAACAAATCTAGTAGCCTGCCTCTGAGTTGTTTTGATGTCTTCTTTCAGTTAGACCTGGTACGGATCCCAAGCACTTGAGCAGTACTCAGGAATAGGTTGCTCCAGTGTGCTGTATGCAGTCTCCGTTACAGGTGAACCCCTCTTTCCTTAAATTCTCCCAATTAACTGATGGCAACCACTTGCTTTCTTTCCCACAGTTCTCACGTGCTGGTTCCACCTCATATCGCTCTGCTATGTTATGCTGAGATATTTAAATGAATTGACTGTGTCAAGCGAGACTCTGATAATACTGTATCTGAACATTACTTGTTTGTTCTTCCTACTCATTTACATTAATTTACATGTTAGCACATTTAGGGCTTGCTGTCATTCATCACACCAACTGGAAATTTTATCTAAGTTGTCTTGTATCTTCGTGCACCAAGGCATCATTAGCAAACAACTGCTGACTGCTTTCCTCCCTGCCCGTCAAATCATTTATGTATATAGAGAACAATATCAGTCCTATCACACTTCCCTGGGGTATTCTTGATGATACCGATGTCTCTGATGAACACTTGCTTTCAAGGACAACATACTGGGTTCTATTATTTAAGAAGTATTTGAGCCACTCACATGCCTGTGAACTTATTCCATGTGCTCGTATTTCTGTTAACAATCTGCAATGGGGCACCATGTAAAATGCTTTCTGGAAATCCTGAAATATGGAATATTGCAAATGTGAATTTTTCAGCACCATACTTACCACTATCTTCCTAAATAGCACATGGCGTTCAACTTTCTCATTTTGAGTCAAGCAGTACAATGCAGTATAGTCAATGCCAATAACACCAAGTGATTCTTTATGGAATGATCATGTTGGGCAAGAGAGAGAACTAATAACCGTCCCCCCCCCCCCCCCCCTCTCTCTCTCTCTCTCTCTCTCTCTCTCTCTGTGTGTGTGTGTGTGTGTGTGTGTGTGTGTGTGTGTGTGTGTGTGTGTGTGCGTGCGCGTGTGCGCGTGTTGGTTCTATTAATGTAATTTGTGTGTGCATATTCTTATTTGTGGTTGTATTAATATAATTTTTACAGAGTTCTTATCCTTGACTGGGATGTTCATCATGGCAATGGCACTCAGCACATGTTTGAGGAAGACCCTAGTGTTGTATACATATCACTTCATCGGTATGACAATGGCAGTTTCTTTCCGGGGTCAACAGATGCAAACTACACAGAAGTTGGTGTAGGTCCAGGAAAAGGTTATAATATCAATATACCTTGGAACAAGGTTTGTATTAGTAATTTATAATACAGGATTATTCATAACATGAGAACTATAGGTGAATAACAAAAGCAAAATAAAAGATATTGTTCAAACTGTTCAACTTTTTGTAAAATTGTGAATTCCATTCTTCCAACATTCGTTGAATCTTCTTTGCCAAAATTTGCTAGCATGTATGAAAATACTGTATGTACCCAATTTTAACATCACTTGTATTTCATTAATAGAGCAACATAAAAACAGAATCCACAGACTTAGCTCCTAGCAGTTAACTGCTTGTCTTCCTGTTTACTATTGGTCTCCACCAGTAAAACTTGGTTTTGCTCCTGCTTAAATGCTACTGTGGTTTATTTCATGAATAATTCGAAAATCTGTATGGTTCCAGGCTTTAAGACATGCATTCATATTTAAATTCCTACATAGAAAAACTTCATAATCAATGGATTAAATTGCCCATGATCTTTTAGCTAGAGCAAAATTTATCTTAGGTGGATAAACGATATCTATTAGAGTTATACACATCAAAAGAAAATGAAACTGAACTAATATTCAAAATAGCAGAGCAGTAATGGCTAGAAGAGAAATGGAAAGCTGTAGAAGTATGCATGAATATGGGACAGATAGGTGCCAGCTACGGGAAAGTGAGAGACACCTATGTGAAAACGAAGAGTTCACTTGGAAAGCCAATGCAAAGAAGCGAAGGCTGAAATATGGGAGGAATATATACATAGGAAACAAACTAGAAGACTTGTGTTGTAGGAAGGAAATGGGAGTAGATTGGAGATGGGGTTCTGTGAGAAGAATTTGATGGAGATGGATCACTGAAAGATCTGGACTAGTCAACAGCCCCACAGAATTACTGTGATCCTTGCCAGTAGCCTGACATAACAATTCCACCTCATATGCAAGGATGTGAGGCAGGTGAGATACACACAGACTTTAAAAAAGAATGCATTAAGCCCAATTCCAAAGAGAGCAGGAGTTGACATAGGTGAAAATTACTTAACTATCAATTTAATAAGTCATGGCTTCAATCTGAAGATGAATTTAGATTCTAGAGAAATGTAGGAATATGAGAGGCAATACAACCATATGATTTACATGGTAGGTTGAAGAAAAGGCAGACCTACATTTACAGAATATATAGATTTAGACAAAGCTTTTGACAATGTTGACTGGATTACATGCTTCAAAATTTTGAAGGAAGCAGGCCCAAGATACAGGGAACAATTGGAACGATGGGTTATATGCGACTTGGATAGAACCCAGACTGCTGTCATAAGAGTTGAAGGACAAAAGAGCAGCAGCCATTGAGAGAGAAGTGAGACAGGAGAGCAGCCTATCCCCAGTGTTGTTTGATCTGTACATTGAACAGTCTATGAATGAAACCAAGGAAAAATTTTGAAATAGAATTAAAGTTGAGGGAGAAGATATAAAAATTGAGGTACGCTGATCTCGAGGGAGGAGATACAAAAACTAAGATGTGCTGATACCAGTGTAACTGTAGAGATGCAAGAGACTTGCTGAAATAGCAGGATGAGCTAGACTGGATAGTGTCTTGAAAAGAGGTTATAGGACAAACAGAGAGAAAGTGAAACAATGTAATTGAACATAGTTGATCTACTGTATTTACCCAAGTATAAGATGACCCTGAACATAAATTGATTAAAATTTATTTTTAACATATTCTTGCTAATCAAAATTCCAAACTTTTACTAACGTGAGGTATCTGCCTAACAAGTTAATGTTACAGTTACTCTCAACATATGCCATTTAATGGTTGTTTGCATTTTCTTAATACAAAGAGATATAAACAAAAAGAAATTGTTTTCCTTAATCTTCATCGTAACTGCCTTTTGTTTGGTTAGCTTGTCTGTGGTATCAGTGGTATCACTATTTTAAATCACCAAATGTGTAGAACCAGCAGCTGATGCCCTATCGTTCTTGTCATACCAGATGGCGAGAGTTGACAATATTGCTGTACGAAACACATAAGTACACTACTACCTTCAACCTAGACATTTACCATCTGCTGCAGAGGCGTGCACTGTTGTCGAGTATTTGTTCAATTTTAAAGTCAGTTTGATTCAGCGTACAAATGAATTCAGGAAAACTGCAGTTTATACATGGTAGATATCAATAAAAAGCCAAAGTATGCATTGTAGATTCCCATAGTTTGTAACACAGTGAAATTTGCTGCCTCCTCAACACTCCCCTCCTCGCATTCGTCATCATAGTTCTCAATTCTCAATGTTGCTGATGTCACTGTTCTCCCTCCAACCCTTCTGTAATGGTGTGCTTGAGCAAATGTGGAACACGGAAGTCCGTATCTTCTAGGGTGCAGGTCATATGTAAAAGCAGCAGCTAATATATAAATGAAAGAACACAATCACAATTCAGTCAAGTTCTCATACTTCGACTTGTCCCGCGATCTAGTCAAATGGTTCAAATGGCTCTGAGCACAATGGGACTTAACTTCTGATGTCATCAGTTCCCTAGAACTTAGAACTACCTAAACCTAATTAACCTAAGGACATCACACAAATCCCTGCCCGAGGCAGGATTCGAACCTGTTACCATAGCGGTCACGCGGTTCCAAACTGAAGCGCCTCGAACCGCATGGCCACACCGGCCGGTGATCTAGTCACATCTGTTGGTACTGTCTACATAATGGGTCTTTCTGCTGTAACTTACTTTTGCAATAATAATTGCAGTCAGTTTATATGATTAATTTCATATCTTAGACATTTAATTCTGAATTAATTTTCTTCCTCATTTAATCTGACTGTCACTTATCTTGTTCTAAAGCTGGAAACATTCTCTCATGGTATTCTAAGATGTGAACAGTGACCGAATTTCTCATTTTCAACCCACATGGTACATCATTAGAGTTTCTCATAAACAAATGAAGTATTAACTTGGATTCATAATCAAGTAATAGTTTTTGAATGACAAGATTTTAGCCTTTAGAAATTAGCTTTACTTAAAAAGCGGATAAATGTATGTATGCAATATCCATACATATACGAAAACTTTTATTGCAGACCTGTTTAAATGCAACAAAAGTTCGTAAGTTAATAGAATTTAATGCTATTTCCTCCTGTGTAGTTTTTAAGCAGATCATTAGAATATTGTTGTAGCTAGTTCATAGTTTTGTGAGTATCCTGTGCACTGGCACCACGAGTCGAATGTCACGTGATTGTTCGATTAAGGTTGATACTGTATCGATCACAGGAGTGCTTGTGCGTATCTGGAAATCTTGAGCCTATTTGAACTCTAGTATTGTTTTCTAAGCCCTACCCTGCGGGATCCTTGGAAATAAATTTGTGCCAAAACACAAAAGCCAAAGCTACATCTGTAAATGTAAGATAACCCCCCTATATTCATCCATTAAAGAATGTAAAAATGTTGGCCTTAGCAGCAATAGTTTAATTTGCGCATATAAGATGACCCCTATTTTTCGAATGACGAATTTGATAAGAAACTTAGTTTTATTAATGGGTAAATATGGTAAATCAGGTACAGGCACTGCTGAGAGAATTAGGTCAGAAAATTACACTAAAGGTGGTAAATGAATCTTATTATTTCGACAGCAGAATATGTGACAATGGCTGAAGTAATAAGGATATAAAATTTACAAATAAAAGTGTATAAATAATCTGATGCTACAGGTGTTTCAGAATTTAAAAAAGCTTCACTTTTTACATTAAGAATTAATTATAACGAGTTTTATGTAAGATTGGTGCCAATTTTTTGAATACTGACCAAAAGCAAAATGTTTGATATTGTCAATTTGTAATTGTGGATGAGAATAAAAAATTGTGGGTAGTGTTTTCTGGAAGGCCAGGTATTATTCTTATTTTTTACCTCTTCATAACATAACAACTAAGAGGCAAATACTATGGAAATCTATTGGGCCAATTGGATTAAAAAATTGTGAGAAGAGGTGTGATGCGCCCACAGAACGGATTTGGTGTCGAAAAACCTGAGAGATTTGAAATATGGATTCTTAGAACATTCGCCTTATTTACTACAGTTGTCATTACCTTGAATTTTTTATGTATTGACACATTGAAAGAAAGTTATGATGTTAAAATGTTTTTAAGTACAATGAAACAATTAACAATAGCCACAGATGGATATTTTGTTGACACCGTGGTAATATAGTTCAGGCATGGGATAGAGCCACAAGTTTCTGTGGCCGGTATCAGTAAAATCCTGCTGGGTGTACTACTGCATCATCTTATAAAATATTAACATTCAACTAACTGACGAATTAAGTATTTTATAAGACAATAGTACACCCAAAAGGATTTTGAAGAGACCGGACAGAGTACATGAACAATGTCATATAATGAGTTCCATTTTGACTATGTGAAACATCCTTTACACAAAATCAAGAATCTTTGAACTTGACCTAATTTATATTAGTTTATTGTGGCTTTCTCACTGGTATTTCAGTTTCAAAATTTTCTCCATTGAGACTAGAAGTGTACCGTCAAACGGGGTGATTTCCGACTCCAGGGCGAATTCAGACAGTACGGCTTATTTGCTCTTTGCCACTGCGTAGAAACAAAGAGTTACTTATTTTAACCACAAGATTGCATTTATCGCTTTCCACAACTTTTATTTTGCGTCAATTGTTTCCCTAGGTGAATAACTGACAAGCAGTTTGAGTGTTAAAAATCCATTTGGGAAGTTATTGTAACCGTAATTGTCGATGTGCTACGTAGCTAACAGCATTGAGACAATTTCTGTACAAGTTTGTCGATTTTCTTGTGCAAGGTTATAAAATAATGACGGTTTTTGTAAAACTGTGTACTGTATGGGGTGATTTCGGACAGTGCCGAGAACATATCAGAGCAGGAGAGGTGCTACAGTACGGTGTAATTATGACCCAGAACTTTTAGATAAAACTTCTCGTGATATTCAGAGTGGTAAATTATCGTAAAAATCAACCGTAAAAAAAAAAAAAAAAAAGTGGCGGAACCACATCCGAAAAAAATGTGAGAACAGCCAGTGCTAAATATAGAAGTAGAAGAAGAAGAAGAAGAAGAAGAAGAAGAAGAAATGTTGAAGCAAGGTATCTTGAGGGCTGCACATTGGGGATTTCCCTTCACTAAATTCAGTATTAGATATTTAGTTAAAGGCTACCTTGATAAATCTGGCCAAAAAGAGAAGAAATTTTGTAATAATTTGCCAGGAGAAGAATTGGTGCATTTATTCCTCAAACGACAGTCAGAAGATATTTCTGTTTGCTTAAGTGAAAATATTAAACAAGCTCGTGCAGAAGTGAAAAAAGAGACTGTTAAGATGTTTTTCTCCAAGATCAAGGCAAAGCTGGAAAACCTCCCACCTAGCAACATGATCAACCATGATGAAACAATCATTCCATATCACTTATTCATAACACAGGACTACCTTAAAATGTGTAAAAATAATAAGCATATGTAGATGATGTAAATAAAGTAGAAAGAAACTTCCACATGGGAAAAATATATTAAAAACAAAGATTCCAAGACTTACCAAGCGGGAAAGCGCCGATAGATAGGCATAATGAATAAAACACACACACAGAATTTCGAGCTTTTGCAACCGGCGGCTGCTTTGTCAGGAGAGAGGGAAGGAAAAGGAAAGATGAAAGGATGTGGGTTTTAAGGGAGAGGGTAAGGAGTCATTCCAATCCCGGGAGCGGAAAGACTTCCCTTAGGGGAAAAAAAGGACAGGTGTACACTCGCGCGCGCACACACACACACACACACACACACACACACACACACACACACACACACACGTGTGTGCGAGTGTACACCTGTCCTTTTTTTCCCCTAAGGGAAGTCTTTCCGCTCCCGGGATTGGAATGACTCCTTACCCTCTCCCTTAAAACCCACATCCTTTCGTCTTTCCCTCTCTTTCCTGAAGAAGCAACCATCGGTTGCGAAAGCTAGTAATTCTGTGTGTATGTTTGTGTGTTTTGTTCATGTGCCTGTCTGCCAGCGCTTTCCCGCTTGGTAAGTCTTGGAATCTTTGTTTTTGATATATTTTTCCCATGTGGAAAAAAATATATTAAAAACAAAGATTCCAAGACTTACCAAGCGGGAAAGCGCCGGCAGACAGGCACATGAACAAAACACACACACAGAATTATGAGCTTTCGCAACTGGCAGTTGCTTCGTCAGGAAAGAGGGAGGGAGAGGGAAAAATGAAAGGATGTGGGTTTTAAGGGAGAGGGTAAGGAGTCATTCCAATCCCGGGAGCGGAAAGACTTCCCTTAGGGGAAAAAAAGGACAGGTGTACACTCGCGCACACACACACACACACACACACACACACACACACACACACACACACACACACATATCCATCCGCACATATGTGTGGATGGATATGTGTGTGTGTGTGTGTGTGCGAGTGTACACCTGTACTTTTTTTCCCCTAAGGGAAGTCTTTCCGCTCCCGGGATTGGAATGACTCCTTACCCTCTCCCTTAAAACCCACATCCTTTCATTTTTCCCTCTCCCTCCCTCTTTCCTGACGAAGCAACTGCCAGTTGCGAAAGCTCATAATTCTGTGTGTGTGTTTTGTTCATGTGCCTGTCTGCCGGCGCTTTCCCGCTTGGTAAGTCTTGGAATATATATATATGAAGAGGGGGGGGGGGGGGGGCAGTAACTGTCCGACACCCCCTATATAATTTAATCTAACAATATATACAAAAGTTACAATCAAAATAACGACAAAACCGTCTGAAATCGCCCCGTTTGACAGTACTCCCATTTCATCGTGATGCTGACATTTTACCATTTAAATCGTGCAACAGATAAATGTATGCAACTGAATTTATACATGTAATACAATTAGGCAACTGAATCAGTAGTACTATCATCATATTTTTATAGCTAAATGTTTCATTTGATTCTTACTGATTTGTTTTAAAAGCGTGGAATGGGTGATGGAGATTACGTCACGGCGTTTCACCAGGTAGTGCTTCCTGTGTGTTACCAGTTCAACCCAGAACTGGTACTTGTCTCTGCTGGCTTTGATGCTGCTATTGGTGATCCATTAGGAGGTATATAGATACACTTTAATAATTTTCACTTTAGTGTTTTTTGAATTGCTTTGTCGCAGCTACCTAGTTCTTTAGGCAGCCATGACGGTATTAATCATGTTAGGGTATTATTGCCTTACATGTGTAAATTTATTGAACACAAAAAACCAAGAGTCCATGCCTTTTATAACAATTTTACCTCCAAGTCACGATTTTAATTTCTTTAATAGTTAGTTTCATCTGTTGCCATCATCAGATTCTTTACATGTGTTTATTCTGATATGTTGTGGCCAGTGATATATACATACACAAGTAATTAAATAAAATAAAATTGAGATCTTTATGGGATAAAAAGTTATGTTTTTAAGTCACAAAATACAGTATACACAGTTATGTTGCCTCTTTTAGTTATATTTCAACTTACATACCAATCTTATCAGTACTTCCACATATTTAAGTGAGGAGTGGCACAGTGTGCAGTCAGATTAAGTCTGGGGAGAGTTTATTTTTTACTACATACGTAAACAATGTACAAGATTTATTTATTCCATTCTTTTTAAATCGTATCATTTTGGATTAAATATCAATAAGTTAAGACTGAAAATCATAAGACCTGCAGAATTTAAAGCAAGATTTTTCACCACAAATATAGAATACAGTGCACATATTTCAGAAAGCATATCTTTACACAGTGTCCACTTAAATGAATGGATAGATGTCACTAGGGTGTACTGCACTTGAGCATTTTATAGTGTAGCACAGATATTGAGCAGGAGTTTTTAGCCATGTTTCTTTGAGCTGGGTGACCAGCTTCAGTGACAACATGCATTCAGAGGTCTAAAGTTCTAGTGATTTAATACAAGTAACATTAATTCTGCTTTAAGAATGCATTTCACACTTATTTTGGAAACTACTGGTTAAACTTTAATCAGACTTGCACTTTTATTTAGCACATTCCATCCAAAAGAACTGCATAAATATGAGAAATGGTTAGCTTAGATGGCAAGCAAATGCTAACAAAAGAAACAAGATCTGAAAGGCGAAAGGAATGTGTAGGGGTGCTGTATAAAGGAAACGAACTTGAAGACAGTATAACAGAAAGAGAAAAGGAGTTAGGAAAAGGTGAGATGTGAGACATGATACTGCGAGAAGAATTGGATGAAGTACTGAAAGGTCTAAGCTGAACAAAGAAACCGCACTCTAAATTATTGATAAGCTACGCAAGTGAGAACCGTTTATGGCAAAACACCCTCAGACTGCAAGGAGAATATAACAACTCCAGTTCCAACCAAGGCAGTTGTTGACAGGTGTGAATAGTATTGAACAGTCATTTTCATAAGTCATGTTTGCTAAATACCAACATGAATAATTTACAAAAAAAATGAGAAGATGTGTAGAAACCAACTTTGGGGTAGATCATGTTGGGTTTTGGGGAAATGTAGGAAAATGCGAGACAAGGCAAACCTACCATTGTAGCTGCCCCAGATTTTGCGCAAAAGTACTTATGATCAGGTGTTCTAGAGTGTTTATTGTATAGACGCTATTGTCCATTCCAAATTCTCACAACTACTATAATCGTATGTCTGGCTATGGAGTCAAATGCCCTCTTAAAATAATAAAAGTATGTCATCAGCATTTACTTATCTCCAATTAGCATGTTGGATTTTGATTAGAGCCTTAAGAATAAAGATCTGTCTGTTACTGAATTTAGCATTTTAGCATATAGCCCCCTCCTCTGTACACACACACACACACACACACACACACACACCATTTTAAAGTTTGAAATCTGTTATTTATATCTCACTAATAATTCATATGTAATTTTTTGTTTTTCTAATTACAGGTTGTAAAGTAACACCTGAAGCATATGGTCACATGGCACATTGGCTGTCTTCATTAGCAAATGGCAAAATAATTTTATGTTTAGAAGGCGGATACAATATTACATCAATCTCCTATGCTATGACACTTTGCTCAAAAGCTCTTCTTGGTGATCCTTTACCACCATTACAAGCAAAGTTAGCTCCCAGCCAAAGTGCTATAAATACAATTCGCAATGTTGTAAAAGTTCAGAGTAATTATTGGTCTTGTCTTAGATTTGGAGTTTCTTTCCTTGATCAGCAATACTTGACTGACCATATGAAAGCAGTGGGAGATACTGATGTGATAAGCAGTTGTTCACAATGCAAAGAAGAAATGTCAGCACAGATTCCCAATGCCAGTTCGATTTCATTGGAAGATACATTTGATAGAATAAATTTAAGAGAGGAAGTGGCACTACACTATTCAAAATCTGCATCTAGTCACATAACAACCAAAGATAACTACTTAAATGATAGCAATTATTTCTCAAGTTCTGGTGAAGACAAGTCTCCAGACAGTCCTATGGACTTTTCAGGAACAAGTTCACTTATAAGCCCAATTTCTTCTCCAGGGGACTGTAACCCATCTTGGTCTCTTAGCCCACCAGTCAGTGTCACAATACCAGAGAATGTTTGTAATGAAACAGTTGTAAATACACAGTTTTCTGACAAAATTGAAGCTGAACTTGAACTAGATGAGAAAAACAGAAATGTAGCAAGAAAAAATTCTGAACTTTCACTTTTGTCAGATTTAGGACACGATAGCAATGAGAATCCAATCACAGAAAAACATCCAAAAGGTATAGGAGATACTGAAGTATCACTTCGCAGAATGGCAGATAATAATACAAGCAGCAGTGGAAGCAACTCCCAACAAGCTGGAGCAAGTAATTCTGCAGATGGTGGGGATGCTGCTGATTCTTCTGCTGCGTCTGGGTCAAGCAGCAGACCACGTCGTCTTGTGGACTACTTAGCTGAAAATATGCAGGTGAGAACACTACATTTTTGGTTTTACAACATTATCATAATTTGTAAATTTATAATGTCAAAGGTAATTGGGAATAGTCATACATTTGAAATTACTTTTGGGATGTTAGTCACATGTTCTGTAGGTCTTTTGTATGAAATTATGGAAACTATGTAGAATGAGTTAATTGTTAATGAATGTGAAAGGCATTTTTGACAAAGAAATGTTGTGTGAGACCTTGTTTCCTTATTTTACATGTTGCACATCCTGTAATTTACATTCTGTAACACAAGAAACATAAGGCTTTATGTACCTGTAACCATGACAGTGCTCAAACAGACAGAGCTTATCCCTTTTTTATATTTTAAGAAGAGAACTATATTTTTAAAAAGAATATTCAAATTGAAGTTGTACATTGTTTTCTGTAGTTGTCATTATAATTTGTGACTGATTCTGTTTTGGACTAAGAATGAAGTAATGTAAAACTGTGTTTCCTTTTAATCATCAGTCATGAATGGAAACAATGCAGTGCTTGGAGATAAATTTCATAAATTTTCCATCTACAGGTTTCTGACATTTGTCAATCATTTTGTTTACATGTTTTGAAACATTACAATCTACATTTCTTACTTGCTGGTTTGTCTTCATTATTTGACCCAATGCTCACTTATTATAGGAAATACTTTTTGGCACCTATTTTTCATGTTTTCGTATCATAGTTCTCATCTAAGACAATGGGGAAACTGTTCACAGCTGTTAACTTCCTCTTTAAATGATTGTCTGAATTATTCCAGTGTAGTTCAATGTATTGTAAAAATAATTGCCTTGGTCATTTCCATGAGGCCACTTCCAGTTAATATTTTCTAGTCAACTGGTCAGTATTTTCACTCCATATTTAGTTTTATTATATAATTACAGAGTTTCTGAAAGACATTTTCAATCATTCCTAAGAGCTACACTAGAATGAAGTGTATTAAGAATGAGAATTTTTATTTTTAGTGTGTTGTTGAAGGAACAAGGTTGTCTCATTGTGTTTCATCACAGTAGTCTCACACAGTTGTGTTTTTCATATTGTTACTGAAGTTGGTGTCTTTTTCTCAGATGCTTCACTGTATCAATAAAGCTAATACCCTTACTCGTTGTGATGTGTCACAAGCTTCTTAGGAACATATTGGAAAGGGTTTAAATCTGTGGTTGATGTTCATCCTTTCCCAGATATGGAAACCTGTTGAACAGATATTTGGCTTCACAACTGCTAATCAAAATTTGATGCTGAATTTATCCAGATTATTAGCCAAATAGCATGTAAATGTGTGTGTGTGTGTGTGTGTGTGTGTGTGTGTGTGTGTGTGTGTGTGTGTGTGTGTGTTTAGTAGTAATGAACTGTTCGCCATTTGTAATGTTTTGTCCTCGACTATAAACAAGAGAACAGTTTTCATTACAATGGTTCCAGACTTGTGGCACTAAATAGAACTTCTCTATTATGAATCTTATTGATCTTCTTATAACAACTTGTAAAAATTTCATAACACACCTAAATCAATCCCCTATTGCAACTTTGCTGACGTGTTCTGATTCACCACAAGTTTCGTATATCCCACTAATAATCTCCTGATTGTTGTATGGTGTTTAAACACTTATTAAGTAATTCAACACAGCACTGCCAAGTTCATTCCCATGTATTGCAGCTAAATTCGATCATGATCACCACTTTGCTTGTAATGAATTGCATAAATTTAACAACACAGATCAATAAGCTCCATAGCTTAAGAATGGCCTAATAAAAATTCATAAATGGTTCATAAAACAAACATAGTAACTTCCCTCTTTGAATGCTAGCTGCCAACTGACTGACACACAACTGTGCATCCTGAATGATGGAAAATGACTGGATCTACTAACTTCATGCATGATGCCCATTTAAAAAGACGTGTAGGAGAGATATTACAAAGTGTTCAAATAGAAAGCTCATATATTTTAATTATTAATGTAAAAGAAAAATAGAAAATACATCAACATATTAGAAAGTGAAGTAAATCTGTTTAACTATGAACTCTATTTTCTTAAACTGGTATAAATAATTAGTCAGTAGTATGAGGCAGAAGTTTTGGTGCACACTTAGATCTACCAAAGCCCATCAACAATTTTCTGGAAACTGAAATTCTCTAATTGAACTATTTCATAAATTGACATATTATTCAAGGAAAATTTACATTTCTGATATCACAAAATTTAAGGCTGGCATACAATAACATTGGATTTTTTAAAGTATTACATTTTAAGATTTGAGCTTTCTAAAATGTAATTTTGATGAGAAATAAAATTTGAAGTACTAAGTTTAAGGAAAAGATAATACATTGTTTAGCAAGAAGAGAATGGTGGCTGTTAATTTTTTTAAGGAGGCATTCATGAGTTTAGTCGCAAATTGGCTATTGTTATGGGTGGCCTGAAATCAATACATTGAGTAATCAAGTTTAGCAAATTTTATTGTGATTAAGAATGTATGAATTATATGTAATCATGGTGTATGCATTATGTGTAGAAAAGATAAAAGAAAATGGAAAAAAAATATAATATATATTAAAGGAGTGGGATTACAGCAAGTAGACACACTCCACTTAACTAGAATTCATTATTTCTATTGTTCTTATTGTGAAAGAACTATGCCCACGTAAATTCTTCACGTAAATTTGCAGTAATTTTCTTTTGATATTTTTATGGTGTCAACTTTTTCTGACACGTCTTACAGTCAACCACTCCTTATCATATTGTACACTTGTTTGATAATTTCTTCAGTGATTACTGTTTTGAGACTTTCTTCATGAGGATAATCACAAGAAAACACCTCACCATTTCAATGTACTGATCAATTTCATAACGAAGACATAATGCATTTATGTTAAAGCTGCAGTTTATTGTCTTCCAGCTGACTAGTTGAGAGCATTTGTTGTGGCTGTATTTAATTGAACAGGTTTCAACTTAATGAAAAAAATCATAGCTTTGGTGTAGATGTGTAAAGTTCTTCACATAATGTACATTGGGTCATTCAAATTTAATAACTGTTGAAAGTGAAGAAACAGACTCCATATAAATTTTCATCAATGTGGAAAGGATAGATTGCTGTTCACCACAAAGGGGAAGTATTGAGCTGCAGACAGGCACAGTGAGAGAGAGTGCTAGAAATTTTCAGCTTTAAGGCTAAGAACTGTATCAGAAGTGGAAGACACATGTACGCACGCGCACACGCGTGTCATTGTCGAGGGATGATCTCTATTCATGGGTTGACTTGAGAAAGTCATATCCCTGGCGGAGTAATTTATTGATGTATTCGAGACCAGGATAATATTGGGTGACAAGGGGGATGCTTCTGTGTGGTCTGGGGGTAGGAACATTGTTGTTGGACGAGGAGGAATGTATTGCTCCCCACACCACCCAGAGTTGCCTTTCGTCGCCCCCCTAACCTCAGCAACATCCTTGTTAAACCCTACAATATTCCCAGACTACTTTCTCTACCCAGTGGTTCCTACCCCTGTAACCGACCCTGCTGCAAAACCTGCCCCATGCATCCCACCACAACCACTTACTCCTGCCCCGCTACTGGTAAAATGTACACAATTCAAGGCAGGGCCACGTGTGAAACTGCACACGTCATTTATCAGCTGACATGCCTGCATTGCACAGCCTTTTGCATCGGTATGACAACGACTAAACTGGCTGAGCGCATGAACGGACACAGACGAACTGTCTGCCTAGGAGATGTCCAATACCCAGTAGTGGAGCATGTCCTCCAGCATAATTCTAGGGACCTAGGAACTTGCTACACAGTATGTGCCATTTGGCTTCTCCCACCCAACACCAGTCCCTCTGAACTGCGGAGATGGGAACTTGCACCCCAACACATCCTTCCATCCCGCCATCGCCCTGGACTGAACCTATGTTAAACAACCTCACTCCCATTTACTCTTCAGTCTTCTCCTCTTTCCCTTTCCTCTTTAGCCATTCACACATCTTTTCATCCTACATAGTTGTGTTTATCTTTATACTATATACCTCTTTACTTCTGTATGCATCCTCTTTGGTGTGAAGCTGGCACAGTACTTTTACAGTAGAATATCTTTGGCTTTCCTCTGACAACCATGCCTCCATCCTTGTTACCCTCCCTGTTTTCCTTTCCCTGTTGCTTCATAACCTGGGTTGTGAGTAACTAAATCCACTTTCCCTTCTTCCCTTTCTTTCCCTTCTCTCCTCCCTGATGAAGGAACATTTATTCCGAAAGCTAGGAATGTAAATTTTCGGTTGTTTTTTGTGTATCTATCGGCTGTACTGAGCTGAGGTAAGTACTGACCAGCCCCTCTATCTCTTTGTTAGTATTTGTTTCACATCTTTATATGAGATTTTCCATTAATCATTTAGATTATCTATATTGTTATTCCATCTTGGACTTTCAGTTGTTAGGATGAGTTTCTGTTGATGAATGCATGGTATTCTGTTTTGTCTGTTTGAATAAACAGACAGACAACACAACTGCTTCAATGATCCATATGCTGAAAACTATTCCACAACTCATTTTGCTGCTTGACTTTGATCATTTCAAAGCATGTATCAATAACAAAAACAAAATTTCTTTGATATCAGTATTGTATGTGAGGCACACCAAGTGTTTTTCTCCTTGCCTTAAGCAAGTAACTTAAAAAAAATAAAGTGCTAATCTGAAAGTCTTGGTCGAAGAATGGAAAACTCTTGTCAGCAGAGGTAGTTCGTGTCATTCTTTGGTGGTAATCAGTGTAGTCATGTTAGTAGAATAGGCTACTTTGTATCACTGGAAAATGCAACTACTTTTTTTTAAAGTAGGAGCAGTATTTGCTAGTTTCAGCTGTTTGATTTATAGTCTTTTGAAGACAAATTTATGTGTAATTGTTAGTACAGCATACAGCTGCTTCTGTTTATTAGCATATGCTTTGACTCTTTCCGCATCTATCAATGTTCTTCATGACAGGTTCTGAGGAACACATTGCCTAAAGGAATGAACTAAACAAGCTGTATACGGAAGTATTGCCTTCATGATAATGTTTTTTGCAGATGTTGGTGGCTGGAGAAATGTTTGCTGTTGTACCATTGCCTGGTTGTCCTCACTTGGATCGTGTAAGAGAAGTGCCTCCATGTGGTATAAACTGCACTCTACCTTGTCTTGAGTGTGGCTCAACAAGAGAGAATTGGATCTGTCTTGAATGTTATACTGTAAGTTTATAACACTGCACTTGTATATGTGTGTATTTAAAATATTATCATCTTGTGTACAGTGAGCTGTGTCGATGTGTTTATTTTGATCACTACAAAAGTGTGGTATTCAGAACTTCGTACCACATGGGTCACATAAATAGAGGGTTATTTGTAATGTAAGAGGGTAATTTGAAATGTAGTGTCTTTATTTTCCACAAGATTTGCATCCATTTCTGGCAAAATTCGCATCTAAATTATTAAACAGTGGAAACTCCAGGTCAGAACATCAAAAATGTAAGACAAAATGTATTGCTACTTACCATAAAGATGACGCATTAAGTTGCAATTAGGCACAGTTGAAAAGACACTTGCACATAAGCTTTTGGCCACAGCCTTCATCTGAAAAAGAAACACACGCCATCCAATATCCTCCCCTCATGCACACATGACTGCCAACTCTGGATCTGGCAGCTTAGGCTAAATAATTTTGCATTCTGGCCAAAGTTGGGGGTCATGTGTGTGTGAAGTGCACTTGACTGTGTGAATGATTGATGTGTATTTCCCTTTCTTTTTCTGATGAAGGCTGTGGCCGAAAGCTTGTGTCTAAGTGTCTTTTAATGGTGCATCTAAATTATTTTTCTTTGTAAAAGATTAGACATACAAATTTAGAAGTTTGTCACGATACATGCCTGAAATTGCCACACTACTTTGAAATTGACTGTTTAAAATAATAGTGATGTGGAGCTTTCGTATTGGAATGTTTGCTTTTATTAGTGAAATGGCTTTTGCTTGTTTTCTTCTTTTTGCTCTGTGTAAGCTTTTTCTGTTGAGGAGCAGCAAAATTTTCCTGCCAGTGAACAGATTATGTCACTGATTTAAGTTGTTTCTGGGCATGATTTCTCTATTCTCACTCAGTTTGATAAAGGCAGAATATTGATTTTGACCTCTCATGACTGACAAGGTATTTAGCATAGAAGTAGAACTGAAAGTATGACTCAGCCTCATCAGAGTAAATATTCACAGATTTTGTTTTCTGGTTGCTGTGGTGCAGAGTATGGATACTGTAAATTGGCAGTCTGCCGCGAGTGTGAAGAAAGTAGAATTATGGCTACCGGATGAATTGTGTGGAGGGAAAAGCCCCGCCTGTCTTTTGTAGGTCTCTTCAATCATTTCAAAATATGAAAAGAATGTACAGTGCAAAGCTTTCAGGAATGGATGCTGTGCAGTTGCATACCTTGGTTCACGATGTCATAAATGAGGTGGTTCAGACCCGACCTCTACTAGTATTTGACACAACCCTAGTTCAAAATAACCACCACCTAAAACTGCCATTTTACACTAACTTGTGCGTTTCAGCTGGTGGACAAATGTGCACATTTCTGTGTTCTAAAAAATGCTAGCTCCAACAACCAAGTCCCATGTCGCATTACACAATGTGATTCTTTATGCCATTGTAAACAAGTAAACAGTTTGTCAACTTCAGTGATTTGCCATATTATGTCGCATTACACAATGTGATTCTTTATGTCATTGTAAACAAGCAAACAGTTTGTCAACTTCAGTGATTTGCCATATTATGTGGTAGAGTGCAGCTCTACTTGCTGTGTTTGCTAAGCACTGATGATGTTTTATGTTTTTGAGAGGAATTTTGATTGACGGCTGATTTGACAAGATGTTTGGTGTTGTTTGTGATGTTTCACCACACATGTTGAGTGAGAAAGAGATTTTCTCACCGTATCATGGGTTTACAATATTGTGGAAACTACAGCCAATAATAGAATATATGGATAAAAACAAAAGTGCACTGATAGTTACCAAAGTGGGAGGGGTATTACATCTTTTTCAGCCTTATATTAGGCAGGAACACATTAAGAAGAAAATCGTACAATATACAGATGGGAATGCAATAAAATAAAATAAAAATTGAAGCTCTCAATTTCTTCCACAGATGATGTGTGTGGTGCGTGTTCCGTTTTTGTCACATATTAATGCACATTCATTAGCTTTTTCTTTCAATTTCAACCATTCCCTGCACCAGTGTTTTGCCGTCCTCCCACCTTCAACCCCCAATCCCCCCCCCCCCCCCCCCCCCCCACACACACACACCACACCCTCCCCCCCTCCTTTATTTTTATTTTTTGATACACATTGCAAGAAATTCTTTTAATTGATATCCATCTCCAGTAGTATCAAAATCTTTTGGGGCTTTAAAATTGAGGTTAAATTTGATAAACTTTGTTGATACATATACTTGCTTCTTTTACAAACCTGTGCAAAGGAAACAACAAATTAGAGAATCAAGTTTAATTCTTTTCAGGGACCTTTATAAATTGCATTTGTGCACTATTTAGCATTCTGTACTCAAATCGGTAAATATGGAGTTCCTGTAGGATCAATTTGTCGTCCACCTGTTTGTCCATCTGTTTTCTCAGGAATGTGTCATGGTATCAAGTTGAAATGCATTTCAAATACTTACGTGTACACTTTCTTGATGATGTAAAACATTTAAGCTTCTAAGACAACACAATCAAAAGATACGGCCATTTGTGGAACATATCTTGATATTCATAAAATCACTCATCATAACCTATGGATGAACTGTTTAAATACGTAGTTAAGTTTGTCTGGATCCATTAGAGCAGGAGTCCTACATGCACTTGTGGTTTTTATTTTGCGAACGTGTTCTTATGTAGATTACCTTCGCCAGGTGATGAGTAGTTCCAGTAACTGAAAATTGATTACTTTGCCATACTTGTATGCAGAAAATAAATCTATTTAAATTAACTCTATAAAATATTCATGTAGATGCAGTTAGGTATGAAACAGTCTTTATTAGGTAGTTTCACATCTTTGTATTTTGAGGCAAAATTTGCATCTGTGTTCATATTTATTGCAAATTCATATTTTCAGGTCCTAGTTATTTGTATGCATCTCCAGCGTTTCAAAAGAGACAGTGTGAAAACTGCAATACTACTGACAAGTGTCAGTGGACAGATTATCTGTCCAAGTTTCAGTTCATAATATATGTTGTGGCATAGTTGTAGAATGCATCACTAAGGGGCAGATGTTTTGTATGGTTGCATCTAATTAGCCATGCTTGCAGATAGACAACTCTGTGAACAGATTTCCAAAGTAGGGTGCTGTTCTCTCTCTCTCTCTCTCTCTCTCTCTCTCTCTCTCTCTCTCTCTCTCTCTCTCTCTCTTACACACACACACACACACACACACACACACAAAAGACAACTACAAGAAAACTTGGTACTCTGTCATGCACATCGCCTGTATGGCTTGTATTCTTCAGGTGGTCTTCTTCTGAAACCCTGGAGGTACTTATGAAAGACCATGTACAAAACAATCTTAATTTTACTTTTCATACATTATGTTTCAAACTATTCCAGCAACTCCTTGATTGTTTAAACACCTATCAGGAGTGTCCAGAAGGTAAATTCTGGCGACCAATATAGAAAACAAAGATATCACTAAGCAATAAATATTTATTGGAATATTTACAGTATGTAATCAAAATTATCTGGACATCCCCAAAAACATATGTTTTTCATATTAGTTGCCTTGTGCTGCCAACTACTGCCAAGTACTCCATATCAGTGACCTCAGTAGTCATAAGACATTGTGAGAGAGCAGAATGGGGTACTCTGCAGAACTCACGGACTTCAGACGTCATCAGGTGATTGGTTGTTGCTTGTGTCATATGTCTCTATGCGAGATCTCCACACTCCTAGGTCCACTGTTTCCAATGTGATAGTGAAGTGGAAACATGAAGTGACACATACAGCACAAAAGCGTACAGGCCGACCTCATCCGTTGACTGTCAGAGACCGCTCACAGTTGAAAAGGTTCATAGTGTGTAATAGGCAGACATCTATCCAGACCATCACACAAGTATTCCAAACTGCATCAGTATCCAATGCAAGTACTATGACAGGTGCGAGGTGAGAAAAATTGGATTTCATGGTTTAGTGGCTGCTCATAAGCCACACATCATGCTGGTAAATGTCAAACGACACCTTGTTTAGTGTAAGGAGCTACCGTATTTACTCAAATCTAAGCCGCACCTGAAGAATGAGACTCGAAATCAAGGAAAAAAATGTTGCCAAATCTAACCCGCGCCTGAAATTTGACACTTGAAATTCAAGGGGAGAGAAAAGTTTTAGGCCGCACCTCCAAATCGAAACAAAGTTGGTCCATTATAATACAAGACACAATTTAGGTTGAAGGAATGACGAGATAGCTACAGTTGTTTGGTTCGAATTGTAAGCTTAGCAGTTAAGCTTTACCAGATAGCCACTGTTGTGCATCAGGTGCTCAGTCCGTATTTATACGGGTACCCTTCCTTTTCACGTGCTTCGTCTGATTTGAATTGATTGCTTATTTTTCTTTGATTTGGTAAGTGCCGTTCTCTTTGTTATAGGTGTTTACATCATTCTAAGCTGAAAATGCATTACTGTACCGTGTCATGCATTGTTTGACGCATTCTGATAATGAGTGTTTATGGCCTGTCGCCGCTCGTGGGATGGCTTGCTTTTGTGTGTGCTACCGCCGCTTGCAATAAAAAAAGAGAGGAATTGTCTCATTAGGTAAACAATGACAAGAGACTGCTATTTGTTGCTACTTTCTCTGCTGCTTTCTTTGATAATGATCAACAAGAACCAAACAATTGACTGTGTATGATAGAAGATGTTCTGAACAAGAGTTTAACGAAAATTTTGCTCCATTTGAAAACTTTTGCAGACGTCTCTTTAGTATATTACATTCTGCACAGAAATTAGTCATCTTAGATTTAAAAATCTAGTCAGTTGTCGTGCTTCATTTCTGACTGTATCACTATTCGGCATAAGAATAATACGAATATCAACATGACATGATATGAATGTTCTTCCGCTTTTGCTGTTGTCTCACTCTAGTTTTGTAGTTTATTAGGTAGACAGGATTTAAATGAGATAGCAGCAAACACAAAAGGATACATGGCAAAATGTTTATATTCGTATTAGTCTTATGGTGCAGAGAATACTGCATGTGATTCAGGATTCATAAAAGCTCCTATTAGCGACCATCACAGGTAGGAAAAAATTCAGAACAAACTTCCCACACAGTCTTGCCAGTCGGATTTTCGTAGTACATTGAAATGCTGCTACATTTGAAGATGAACAGAACAATACTGAATTTGTATTTACTTTGTTGTCTCCGACCCCCCCCCCCCCTCCCTCCCCGACACAGAGCCATGCCAGTGTATGCTACATATATTCGACGGCAGAAGTAAGTTGTGGCGGCACCTACCAACATTTTTCAGAACTTCCGCTTACTTTGCACTCGATTCTAAGCCGCAGGCGGTGTTTTGGATTATAAAAACCAGAAAAAAAGTGCGGCTTGGATTCGAGTAAATATGATAAACATTGGATGATTGAACGGTGGAAAAACGTTGTGTGGAATGACAAATCACGGTACACAATGTGGAGATCTAATGACAGGGTGTGGGTATGGTGAATGCCTGGCGAATGTCATCTGCCAGCGTGTGTAGTGCCATCGGTAAAATTTGGAGGATGTGGTGTTATGGTGTGGTCATGTTTTTCATGGATGGGGCTTGCACCCCTTCTTGTTTTGTTTGGCAGTATCACAGCACAGGCCTACATTGATGTTTTAAGCACCTTTTTGCTTCCCACTGTTGAAGAGCAATTTGGGGATGGCGACTGCATTTTTCAATACGATCGAGCACCTGTTCCTTTGTGCATGGTCTATGGTGGAGTGTTTACGCGACAATAACATCCATGTAAAGGACTGACATGCACATAGAGTCCTGACCTGAATCCTATAGAACACCTTTGGGGTGTTTAGGAACACCGACTTAGTGCCAGGCCTCATTGACCAATATTGATACCTCTCTTCAGTGCAGCAGTCCATGTAGAATGGGCTGCCATACCCCAAGAAACCTTATAGCAAGTGATTGAACGTATACGAGCGAGAGTGGAAGCTGTCATCAAGGAAAAGGGTGGGCCAACACCATACTGAATTCCAGCAGTACCCATGGAGGGCACCACGAACTTGTAAATCATTTTCAGCCAGGTGTCTGTATACTTTTGATCACATAGTGTAGATTCTGTGGATACTTCTCAGCATAGACACCACGATTGTTGAGTCATTTAACACAATGATGCACCTTTATTTGTATGCCCATATCATAGGAGTCTGTTGCCAACATCCAGAGTTATTAAGGTACATCAGTCTGCACCTCAGCGTCATTGTGGAAATGTTTTCCTGCCAGAAATCACTTCACGAGATTGACAAGATGAAAGCCACTAGGGTTGAGGTTGAAGCTTTTAGGTAGATGGTTGAAGATCTCTCTTCCATACTGAGTCAGCATGTTTGTTGGGACATTATTTTATGGTGTCTTACATTATCATGTACAGTCATATTGCCTCTTGTCAGCATCCCACATCTCTAGTTCTGGATCACTCTTCTCAGATTTTTCAGTGTCTCACAATAGCAATCAGCATTCACTGTCTCTCCTTGCAGTAAAAACTCTCACATGGCACCACATTGATCCCAAAAGACAGTTCACATAATTTTTGACACAGCATTTTAAATAGTTAAATTTGGTCGATAATTATGTGTAATATTAAAAATCAATTGTTTAGTGCCCATAGAACTCACTAGTTACGCAACCTGCAAATGGTTACATTGTTCTAGGATAGTGGTTTACTGATACAGGTAGCAGCATTTTTTTCCATATTTATATCAGACGTATTTAACTTTGTGATTCACTTTGTAAGAACATAATATTCTTGTCCACCTTTACTCAATCCCTATAAGATGATAAATGATAGATGGCTACTCATCATATAGTGCAGATGCTGAGTTGCAGAAGGCACAAGAAGAAGACTGTCAAACAAGTAAGCTTTTGGCCAAAAAGGTCTCCTTCTGAATTAGACAAAAAGCACACACATATACGTGACTACTGTCTCTGGCTGCCGAAGCCAGACAGCGAGCAGCTTTACATGATGGGATGATGGGAGAAGCAACCTGGGTGGTGGAGGTAAGTAGTAGTCTGGGGAGTGGAGGGAAAGGGATAGCAGGGTAAGGGTGAAGTATAGTAAAATGCTGCTTGTGGGAGTATGAAGGGACGGGGTGGAGAGAGGTTAAGGCAGCTAGGTGCAGTCGGGAGGTTAGACGGAGAGCAAGGGCAGTGGAGACATGGAGAGAAGTAAAAAGACTGTGGGTGTGTTGGTGGAATACATGGCTATGTAGTGTTGGAGTGCAAACAGGGAAGGAGATAAGTGGGTGATAGACAGGGACTAACGTTGAGGCCAGGAGGGTTACGGGAATGTAGGAAATATTGCAGGGAGAGTTCTCACCTGTGCAGTTCAGAAAAAAATGGAGTTGGTAGGAAGGAACCAGATGGCACTGGCTATGAAGCAGTCATTAAATCGAAGAGAGTTTTTTTGGGTAGCGTGCTCAGCTAATGGGTTGTCCAGCTGTGTCTTGGCCACAGTTTGTTGGTGGCCATTCATGTGGACAGACAGCTTACGGGTTGTCATGCCCACATAGAATGCAACATGGTGGTTGCAGCTTAGATTATAGATCACATGACTGGTTTCTCAGGTAGCCCTGCCAGTGACTGTGTAGGTGATGTTTGTGACTGGCGTGGAGTAGATGATGATGGGAGGTTATGTGGGACAGGTCTTGCATCTATGTCTATTACAGGGATGCGAGCCATGACAGGGTGTATCCACCCCGCAACAACCAGGAAATCCAGGAAAATCCCAGGAATTTTTTCATCCAAGAGAAAACTGGGAAAAACCTGGAAACTTTTTAGAATTCCATGAATTTTTAATTGTTCTAATATTGAGTTAAATTTTTGTAAGTTAAACTGTTAAGAACTGATACTCTAATAAAGAATTTTACTTTAGCCTCCTACTGCAGAATTATGCTGTAGCAGTAAAACATAAACAAGAGAAAATTACCAAAATAGAACTTATGTTGCAATGAAAATGTGCCAATTATGACAGCAGAATTAAGTATGCATGCAAGCGTCTGCTGACAGCAAAATATGTCACATACTTTACGATGAAGACTATGCAATACTTAATAACAAAAAGCTGCTTTTGATGAGTGTGGTGTCACAACTGTTTGCATTTCTAACAGCTCGCAGGAAAAATATTGCAGTTGGTGACTTGAGAAGTGTTACTTTCAAAGTAAATTTCCTTTACGCAAGATGAATTATGTTGTGTGTGAGAACATCTAATGAGTTTCTTAAATCACACATTTGACCCTCATTCAAAACTTAACACTTTGAGGATCAGCCCCTTTGAAAAATTTCGGACCCATATGACCAGACATGTATGTCATTATTTAAAACTTTTGTGGCACATTTCAGATTTGATAAATTTTAAAGGGTAGCACAGTGCAAAACAGACCAATATTATATTCCAAAGCTTAGTTGTTCTTGTAACTATGTTCATATTAATTTAAACCGTTAAGTTTTCCTATTTCTTTGCACTTCTTAACCATGAGTTGCTGTTGGCTGACTACATCACGTCTCTTATGCTCTGAATATCTGCTGTCATTGGCTGGCAAGATGTGATGTGAGCCATGATTCACTGACAAAAGTGCATTGCAATCTCGCTTTCACTGCTTCGGAAACTGATGTGCTGTGTTTAGTGGAATTCATATTTATACTTTTGTAATAGGAAGAAGTTCTACGTCAGCGTATAAACCCTTTACCATTCAAAGGATAGATAAATTTTAGAGTTTCAAGGGAAAATATACTTCAGTTAAAACAGAGAAAACGTACTTACACCTGGGAAAATGTGTATTTGTAAACGGAAAATCCGGAAATTCTTTTTCTCTGTCTGTGTATACACACAGAATGAGGCAAGGATTGGAAGCAAGAGTTGTGTCAAGAAAGATGAGGGTAATGGAGGTTCCGTGGGTGACCGGATACCACTGTGGGAGGGGTGGGAAGGATAGTGGGTAGGACATTCCTCATTCCAGGCCATGACAAGAGGTAGTTGAAACCCTGGCAGACAATGTTATTCAGTTGCTCCAATCCTGGGGTGGACTGAGTAACGAGGGGAATGCTTCTCTGTGACTGGAAGGTGGCACTTTGGGAGGTGGTGGGTGACTGGAGAGATAAGGTGTGGGAAATCTGTTTCTGTACAAGCTTGCGAGGTTAATTGCAGTCTGTGAAGGACTCAGTGAGACCATTGACATATTTCGAGAGGACGTGCTCATCACTACAGATGCGATGGCCATGGGTGACTAGGCTTTATGGAAGGGTCTCTGTGGTATGGAATGAGTGATAGCTGTCAGAAGTGGGAGGTTGGTTGGTTGATTGATTTGGAGGGAGGCAACCAAACAACAAGGTGTGCGGTCCCAATGTATTAGGGAAGGGTGGGAAAGGGAATTGGCTGTGCTCTTTCAAAGGAACCATCCTGGCATTTGCCTGGACTGATTTAGGGAAATTACAGAAAACCTAACTCAGGATGGCGGGACATAGGTTTGAGCCGTCGTCCTCTCGAATGCGAGTCCAGTATGCTAACCACTGCGCCACTTCGCTCGGTGAAGTGGGAAGTATTGCTTGTGGTTGAGAAGGTTTGATGTGGGCAGAGGTACTGATGTAACCATCTTTGAAGTGGTGTTCAACATTGAGGAAGGTGACTTGTTGGGTCAAGGAGGAACAGGTGAAGTGAACAATGATGAAAGCTTAACTGTTTATCAGTTTTTTGCTGTGCCCATGTGCGACTAAGCATCTCAATATGCTCTTAATATTATTATCATTATTCCATCCTGGATTTTCCTTTGTAAGATGATAACGGAATAGTTAAAGCTATAGCAAAATTGAAGGACAAATTTACAGCCAGAAGATAACTCCATTTAAACCATGGATTGAGAAGCCACATGTGGGAAGGAACTGAAATTAATAGTAGATTGGTTTGGAATCACCATTCTTTCCATCGTTTTTCACTCTTTCCACATCATTTTCTTAAGAGGGAATGGAGTCATAGTTCCTGTTTGTTTGTCCAGTGAGACCATTATTTATGAATTTTTTAGTGCTGAGCTAGTACTTAAACCTAGTGATGCTGCTGTTGAAAATAGTAGAAGCAAAATATTTGACATATTACCTGTGCTACAGGTTTCCTTTCAGAGTGATATGTTTCCTCATGTCAGCAATCGCAGGAACTCTCGTGGGAAAAATATATCTAATAACAAAGGTGATGTAACTTACAAAACGAAAGCGTTGGTATGTTGATAGAGACACACACACAAAATTCAAGCTTTCGCAACTCACGGTTGCTTCATCAGGGAAGATGGAAGGAGAGGGAAAGACGAAAGGATGTGGGTTTTAAGGGAAAGGGTAAGGAATCATTCCAATCCCGGGAGCGGAAAGACAGTTTCTTATTTCCCATGTATAATTACAGTTACTTTTATGCCACTAATATCCTATTTACCCATTTCTGCTTGGCAGTTTGTTTATTGCACTAGCTTAGAAATCACATGCTATGTTTTATTTTCGTAGTGTATTTCATAGTGTCTAGTGTTCTGGTATCTATGTCTGTAATCCAAGTATATTACCATTGTATCTCCCCCTGCGGGTTCGGGGGTAAGAATAGGCCCGCGGTATTCCTGCCTGTCGTAAGAGGCGACTAAAAGGAGTCTCAACCCTTTCGGCCTTATATGATGGTTACGACGCCAACGTTTGCTGGCCGCTTATGCTGCCCATATTTTTAGCTTACCTGGGCATCCCAACTATTGTCTCCTGTTCCCGCAATCGGTCGTCCATCTGCCCCGGTCAGGTTGCACGATCGCGGTCCGAGTCAAAGAGCTTCTTTCTGGGCTTAGGGTTCTCACTGTTCCATCTCCTTTCCGGGCCACATTGCGTACACCCCCATGGTGTGTTCCTCGCCCTTGCCTTCGGCTCAACTTGGCACAGGGCTCGAAGGACCTAGTCCCTCCAGAGGCCTTCCGCCGCCGCTTTTATTCCATCCTGGCCACGTATCAGGGCTCTGGCGTTGTATACACTGACGGTTCGATGGTTGCTGCTCATGTTGGTTATGCACTAGCTCTAGGGGACCATTCCAAACAACGCTCCCTGCCAGATGGCTGCAGCATTTACACTACTGAGCTGGTCGCCATCTTTCGTGCCCTAGAGTATATCCGCTCCTGCTCAGGTGAGTCCTTCGTTATCTGTAGCGATTCCCTGAGCGGTTTACTAGCTCTTGACCAGTGTTTCCCTCGTTCTCGTCTGGTGATGGCTATCCAGGAGTCCCTGCGTACTCTTGCACGTTGCGGCTCCTCTGTGGTCTTCGTGTGGACCCCAGACCATGTTGGGATACCCGGCAATGAGAATGTTGACCGCCTGGCGAAAGAGGCCACCAGTACACCATCTCTGGACATTGGCCTCCCGAAGACAGATTTGCGAGCGTTCCTACGCAGCAAAATTCTGGACCTTTGGGACACTGAATGGTGCGCCCGGCCTTCACGAAACAAACTTCGGGCCATCAAGGAGGCTACCGGTGTGTGGCGCTCCTCCTTGCGGGCCTCTCGCAAGGACTCTGTTGTCCTCTGCCCCACCTGTCATTGCGGCTCCGTTTTGACAGTGGTCCAAATTTTAGTGGACTGTCGACTTTTAGCTGTGCTCAGGCAGTCGTTCGCACTGCCTGACACGCTCCCTGCGCTTTTAACAGATGACTCTGCTATGGCTGACTTAGTTTTATGTTATATTCGGCCAGGGGGTTTTTATCGTTTAATGTGAGTGTTTCTGTTTCATTTTATTGTATTTTGTTGATTCTGGCCTTTGGCCTACGATTTTAAACTGAGTTTTTAATGTGTTCTCGGTGGTTGGCTTTTCCTTTTTTATCCCTCTGGTCAGCCAACCACCGCCACACCCTGTGTGGTTTTACTTTGTTTTGTCTGTTCTTTGTCTGAGTATTTCTTGTCCTGTGTCATCTGCCATCTTTCCTGTTGTTCGTTTTTCTTCTCTTTGGGAGGTTTTAGATTTTTTTTTATTTTTTTCTTGGAATAAGGGACCGATGACCGTAGTAGTCTGGTCCCTTTAATCCCACAAACCAACCAACCAACCAACCAACCAACCATTGAATCTCCAAAAGGAATGATACAAAAAAATAGCATCATTCCTGTATAGTAGTGTTTAGCTACACAAGAAAGAAACTAAAATTAAATGTTCAAATATTTAAAAAAAGTGGATATTCGAATATAAAGTTTGGTTTGAGAAATTCTCCATTCAATGTTCCTCCTAGACTGTTCCCAGGGACAAATAACGTTAGGCAACAGATACAGCAAAAATAGATGACAACACAGGTTTGTAACAATTGCCAATTATTTGCTGATAAAAGTTTTAGTACTCAACTGGAGTATAAAGATTGTGCCTGGCAGTATAGATCAGAGTTCAGTTGCACTGATTTACTTTAAACTTTGGTGTGCTCGTAGATCCAGTGAACAATGAGTAACATCTATAAGTACATCTACATCTACATCCACATCCATACTCCGCAAGCCACCTGACGGTGTGTGGCGGAGGGTACCCTGAGTACCTCTATCGGTTCTCCCTTCTATTCCAGTCTCGTATTGTTTGTGGAAAGAAGGATTGTCAGCATGTTTTTGTGTGGGCTCTAATCTCTCTGATTTTATCCTCATGGTCTCTTCGCGAGATATACGTAGGAGGGAGCAATATACCGCTTGACTCTTCGGTGAAGGCATGATCTCGAAACTTTAACAAAAGCCCGTACCGAGCTACTGAGAGTCTCTCCTGCAGAGTCTTCCACTGGAGTTTATCTATCATCTCTGTAACGCTTCCGCGATTACTAGATGATCCTGTAACGAAGCGCGCTGCTCTCCGTTGGATCTTCTCTGTCTCTTCTATCAACCCTATCTGGTACGGATCCCACACTGCTGAGCAGTATCCAAGCAGTGGGCGAACAAGTGTACTGTAACCTACTTCCTTTGTTTTTGGGTTGCATTTGCTTACGATTCTTCCAATGAATCTCAGTCTGGTATCTGCTTTACCGACAATCAACTTTATATGATCATTCAATTTTAAATCACTCCTAATGCGTAATCCCAGATAATTTATGGAATTACCTGCTTCCAGTTGCTTACCTGCTATTTTGTAGCTAAATGATAAGGGATCTATCTTTCTATGTATTTGCAGCACATAACACTTGCCTACATTGAGATTCAATTGCCATTCCCTGCACCATGCGTCAATTCGCTGCAGATCCTTCTGTATTTCTGTACAATTTTCCATTGTTGCAACCTCTCGATACACCACAGCATCATCTGCAAAAAGCTTCAGTGAACTTCCGATGTCATCCACAAGGTCATTTATGTATATTGTGAATAGCAGCGATCCTATGACACTTCCCTGCGGCACACCTGAAATCACTCTCACTTCGGAAGACTTCTCTCCATTGAGAATGACATGCTGCGTTCTGTTGTCTAGGAACTCTTCAAGCCAATCACACAATTGGTCTGATAGTCCATATGCTCTTTCTTTGTTCATTAAACGACTGTGGGGAACTGTATCGAATGGCTTGCGGAAGTCAAGAAACACGGCATCTACCTGTGAACTCCTTGCCTACGGCCCTCTGAGTCTCGTGGACGAATAGCGCCAGCTGGGTTTCACACGACCGTCTTTTTCGAAACACATGCTGATTCCTACAGAGTAGATTTCTAGTCTCCAGAAAAGTCATTATACTCGAACATAATACGTGTTCCAAAATTCTACAACTGATCAACGTTAGAGATATAGGTCTATAGTTCTGCACATCTGTTCGACGTCCCTTCTTGAAAACGGGGATGACCTGTGCCCTTTTCCAATCCTTTGGAACGCTATGCTCTTCTAGAGACCTACGGTACACCGCTGCAAGAAGGGGGGCAAGTTCCTTCGCGTACTCTGTGTAAAATTGAACTGGTATCCCATCAGGTCCAGCGGCCTTTCCTCTTTTGAGTGATTTTAATTCTTTCTCTGTCCCTCTGTCGTCTATTTCGATACCTACCATTTTGTCATCTGTATGACAATCTAGAGAAGGAACTACATTGCAGTCTTCCTCTGTGAAACAGCTTTGGAAATGACATTTAGTATTTTGGTCTTTAGTCTGTCATCCTCTCTTTCAGTACCATTTTGGTCACAGAGTGTCTGGACATTTTGTTTTGATCCACCTACCGCTTTGACATAAGACCAAAATTTCTTAGGATTTTCTGCCAAGTCAGTACACAGAACTTTACTTTCGCATAGCCCTCCTCACAGTACATTTCGCTTCACGCATTTTTTTTTTTAACACACCTCTCTCTTCACTGTCCAGCCTGTCTGCGGTATACATTCCAATCTGAGTTTAGGATTTCATTACTGTTTACGTTTGGTTTCAGCCAACTTTCTGTCCCTAGTACTATATGGGCGTTGTGAACGTTTATTAATGAGAGCAGTTCTGGGACCTTTCTATAGATGCTCCTACAGTTTACTATTAGCACATTAATATTGTTAGTCCCTGTTGCATTTTGCCTACTCCTACCTTGATGTGTCTCAGGAGGTGTCTTGTCGGGCCTAGGGAGGGAATTCTCTAACCTAAAAAAACCCCATGTGCACTCCACACGTACTCCGCTACCCTTGTAGCCGCTTCTGGCGTGTAGTGCACACCTGACTTATTCAGGGGGACCCTACAATTCTCCACCCGATAGCAGAGGTTGAGAAATTTGTACCCCAGATCTCCGTCGAATCGTCTGAGCCTCTGGTTTAAGCCTTCCACTGGCTCCGAACCAGAGGATCGCGATCGGTTCTGGGAACGATACTACAAATTGTTATCTCTGATTCCACCCCTCGAGCGAGGCTTTCCGCCTTCACCAATTCTGCCAGCCGCCTGTACGAACTGAGGATGACCTCTGAACCCAGACGGCAGGAGTCATTGGTGCTGACATAAGCAACAATTTGCAGTTGGTTGTACCCAGTGCTCTCTATCGCCGCTGGCGACCCCCCGGCAAGCAGACAGAGTGAACACTGGCCTTCTTCCTCGACCTCTCTGCTATTTCCCTAAGGGGCTCCATCACCCGCCTAACGTTGGAGCTCCCAATAACTAATAAACCCCTCCCCCCGTGTGCCTGCTCAGGCCTTGCTGAAGGAGCAGCCACATGTCCACTCACAGGCAGAGCGGGCGATGCCACACGGCCAGACTCCAGATTTACTGTCCGCCTCATGCGCCGCGAACGCCACTGAACCCGCCGCTCCCCATGGGGAGAGGGTGGCCCAACCGTGCCCGGTACCCGCGAAGATGTCTCGACAGCAGGGACAGTGGGTGAAGCATGTAACACCTGGGGTGTACCATGCGACGCACCAGACTCCCCACTGCCGCTACACTCCGAGGCATCAACACACTCAGCTGTTCACGAACAATGGCCAGCTCCTCCTGCGTCCGTAACTTCTATAATGTCTGTTTGGACTTGTTCATATTGGTGGCGACTGTTGATGAGTCTTGAGACACTGGCCTGAGGTACTATCTAACTTACTACTGAGTGGAACCATATGTTCGCTTATACCCACATCTGACGGATGGATGTCCACAGGGCAACTGTTTGTGCAATGTAAAGCAGGTGCGTAATATAATACTTTTATCTTGATGTTGATTGTTATTGAATGAGATGCATAGTTGTCATTTTAGGAGACAGCATGGTTCGCTTGCACTTACTTTGAGAAGGAAGAATTTCAGGCACTGTGGATGAATTTTTAAAAATAGAATGGGGGAGTGTTCCTGGCATTTGGTACTTTTATTTTACTTCCACAATCAGGAAAGAGGGTGAGGGGACAGATTGATGGTGGAAGGTTGGAAAGGAGGTGCTTGTCACTCAGAACACAGCTTGAGAGAAACCCAGCTGCTATACCTCCAGCTCACCACAGAGCCTCCTGTGCTACATGATACACCAACCACTTTCTGCAACATCACAGATCTATTCCCACTCCTTTACCACCTGAAACCTTACTTTTTGCCTTTAGCCATCCTCACTCTACACCAAAATCTCATAAACCCAGGGCCACTCACCTTCCTTATTGTTGCTCTAGTTAACACCATTCTTACCCATAACTACTTCCCTTCTGAGGGCCAGATCTACAAAAGTATCAGAGGAATGACTACAGGAACTAGGCTGGTCATGTCTCTTGAGACTTTGTGGTAGATTAGAACTTTGTGCCAGAATGTGACTCAAACCTGACACATCAGATTAAATCTGTTGGCCAGGTTTCAGTACAGTTCGTACTCCACTGTAGAGTGTTGGTTCATTTGTGGTGTTCCAATAGAATCTTTTTCATGAGCTGCATGAAAGTAGCATTCCTCAACAACGAGAAACTGTAGCCACATGATTTTGTACAAATGTATTGATTACATTTTTGTGGACCAAACTCACTGTGAAGAACTTTTGCACTTTACGCAACAGCAGAACTCTCCCTCCCAATCGAAATTTACCTTCCCCCTTTCTAAATGCAAGGACATGGGTGGGCAACCAGCTGCCTGTGGACTGCATTCAGCCCTTGACTGGTTTCAACCTGGCCCATAGAGAAAATTCAGAGTGAACGTAGAATGAATGTACTTTCAGAAACACGTGTTTTGTGGCATAATTTGTTGGCATGGCAAGTCAAAAAATAGGACGCCATTCATATTGATGCATTAGCCAATAAACATAAAGGTCACAGATTCTATAGTTCTGACTTCAAGAGCTAGGAGCGTTGCTGTTGCACCATAAGGAGGTGGGCCACGAGCTGAAGTAAGTACGTGAATCAGGCCCATGGGTCGCCATAGTTTTGCCATGCATCTTTCTTGATGTTGACCTTTGTCACTGAAGCTGGCAGCCAAATCTCATTTTACATAAAATCAACCAATAATCAACAGTACTGACATACTAAAAGATGCCATCTCTTCAACATCACACACACACACACACACACACACACACACACACACACACACACACACACACACACACACACTCACTCACTTACAGGCTAGGCTTGGCTTTTGTGACAAACACATCTCCTGCCGCATGAAATCTCTTAACACTTGTACCAACCGTGTGTCTCCCAGGCATTCCTCTTTGACAACTACCACAGAGATCTTGTCTACAAACAAGACCCCACTGCAGTCTCCTAATCTCCACTCTTACATCCAAAATACTATGAAGCAACCCCATTGGCATCTAGTACCACACAGCCTTGAGTGCCTGAGTACATTACCGTGTGAATGCTATAACTTTTTTGTCTATCCCTAACATGATATGATTTCTCCATGATATCTTTCTGCACCGCCCACTATCACACTCTGCCCCCAGCCTCTGAAAGACCCTTGTCAAACCAGGTCATTGCCAGAATTTAACCCATTACCCTAATGTTCCGACAACTGTAATTGTTTCCTCTGTAAAACTTGCTGCATGTGCCTGTTACCAGTTCCACTACTGGTAAATCCTCCAACAGGCAGAGTTACATCTGAAACAACACATGTTGTTTACCCTCATGTATTCACTGCACAGCATATTAAATAGGAGTGACCACCACTAAACTGGTTGTGCAACTAAATGGTCACAGAAGAATGCTTTGGGGACATGCAGTACTTAGTTCCTGAGCAAGCTCAATGTAACTCAAGAGAGCAACATTAGGGGTAGGGATTAAAAGCAGGGAGTGGCATAGCTTTTGAGAAGGAAGCTACTGAAGAGTTTGAAAGAAAGTGGCATTTACGTTGCTTGCTACACCATATGACCCATTTAGATTCATCCAACCAGCACTAATTTCCCCGTACCCTGGAGATGTGAACTGCTTTCCAATGTATCATTATGCACTATCACTTCCTTTTTTCCCAGTGATTTACTTTTTACTGTGTGACTTTTTTAAAATCTTTTCCTTGAAGCTATCTTTCTCTTTGCCCCCCTCAGTGTCCACCAAATTCTAAATTGCATTTTTCATCTCCTTGTAACCAACTTTTTTTTGATCTCCTACTCTATTGACGATTTCCTCTTGTTTTCATCTCCACTTGTCCTCACAAACAGGGACCCAAATGACCTGCAACTCTTTTACAACCATTCCTAACAAATCCTTCTTTTGTCCTTGAGAAAGAAACGTATAAGTTTGGAACAGTTTTCTCTGCTTTTGTGTGATTTCCCAGTACTCGACATTTTGTATTTGAAGATAAGTGAAGGCCAGCCATCCTGTCTCCTTTCAATTTAACAGTTTTCTCAATTGAATTTCCCATAGGATACATAGTGGCTTTTATCTAACTCTCAAAGATTCATTCATCTTAATGGTAGCCTCATCTAGTGGGGACGATAAACTTGACGGTTCAAAGTACTGTCGGAAGATTTCTCTGTTACATGAGTTTTGGCTGCACTCACTGAATGTCTTGTAGGAACACTGGAAGTAGCTGGCTTGAATTGTGATGAATTTTTATTGCTAGTATTTTGCTGACAAAGGGGGACTTACGATGTGAAGTTTCTTATCACCAAGCTTTTGCACTAGTGCCCTGGGTTAAATTGCAGACCTTGCTGCAGTGGCTCTTGTATTGAGAACACATTACTCTATTTATGGTGAACTGTCTTTTGAATGTTTGTGTTAAGCTTGGCAGCATTCTATGGAGCTATTTGAGAAGGACAGGGTATGTTCCAGCACTGGGTTTCTCAGCAGCAGTATCTGTGGATTACAATAAGATGAGGAGTGTGCAAAAGAAGTCACCTACAATTAATGTTATTTATAATGTAGACACCTGATATGCCATTGAGAATGCTGTGTGGGTTAAGGTTGCTTCAGTTGTTACCTGCTTGGAATGTTCGGTGTGCTTTAATCTCAACTATTGTTGAAATTGAGGTGGCCGGGGGACCGAGTACTAAAACTTTAGACCTTGTAGCTAAAAACAGTCCTAACCTTATTAATAGTGTCAGTATATAGACAGGAACTAGTGCTCACAGTGCTTTTATAGCTGCAATGGTTATTAAAATTAATACCTGTATCAACAAGGTCAAGAAATTTTTATGCTAGAAAGAGCAGGTAAGCAGTCGTTACTTTTGTACCTAGACAGTGACTGGACATAATTTACTTCCAGTATGATGGATGTAGAGAAATTTGAGGAAAGTTTAAACAGACTGTAAATCACAGTCTTGAGAAGTAAGTGGATAAAGAACAGAGAACAACCACTGTGCTTTAATCAGAAAATTCAAAAAATCATGGGCAGACAGTGATTGATCCACTCTTGATTCTAAAAATAATGAAGGAATGCCAGGATGCAGAAGTAGTAAGACTGATATGTAAAGAATACAACAGCTACAACCATTATATTTTATTGAAATGTCATGCTGCGAATTGTAGAAAATTCTGGTCCTACATAAGATTGCTAAGTGGATAAAAGTCACATTTAGTCACTCATCAACCAGTCTGATGTGGCAATATAAGATGCCAGAAGGAAAGCTGAAGTTTTAAATTTCACATTTAAGAAATCATTCACAAGAAAGTTTGTGAAGACATACCATTGTTTGACTACTGCTCAGGCTCCCATATGGAGGACATAGAAACAGCCATTTCTGGCATTGAAAGGAAACTGAAGAGTTTACAACAAATAAGCTGCCAGCTCTGGATTGAATCTCTGTTCAATTTTGGGAGAGACTCTTTGGCATTGGCCCCCTTCTTAGCATGCATTTACTGCTAATCTTTCACCCAGCACAAAATCCCCAGCAATAATGGAACAGTGAAATTACAGATTTTAACTTTGTTTTCTGCTGAACTATTGCACATGTTTGAATAAAATATTATTATTATTATTATTATTATTATTATTATTATTATTATTATTATTAAAGAGAGAGAGACAAGCTGTTTACAGATTGAGAATTTAGAAAACAACATTTGTGTGAAACTCAGCTTGCCCCTTTCTTGCACAGTATCCTGTGAACCATGGATAAAGGACAAAAATCAGCTTACACATTCCTAGATTTCTGGAAAGTATTTGCTGCAGTGCCGCAATGCAAACTATTACCTAATAGAGCTCTGGACAATGTCCTGGATGCCAAGTATCCCATCAGAAACAAGGGTGCCCTAAGGAACAGTGATAAAACAGCTCTTGTTTCCTACACACACAGACAATCTTATGGATAGGGCAAGCACCTGTCTGTGACTGTTTGCTGATGACATTGTAGTGTACGGGAAAGTATCATTTTCAGGTGATTGCAGGATACAATATGACTTGGGTAGAATTCGGGTTTGTTGCGGTGAATGGCAGCATGCTCTAAATGTGTTAAAGTGCATGAGTACAAACAACAATCATGTAATGTTGCATACAGTACTAGCAGTGTACTGCTCAACACAGTCACTTCAATTAAATATCGAGGTGTAACATTGCAGAGTGACATGAAATGGAACGAGCACATAAGGTTGATAGTAGAGAAGGTAAGTGGTTGACTTTAGTGTATAAGAAAAAAATCTATTAAAGTGTGAGACATCCATAAAGATCTATACTGCCAGGTTGGATTAAAGGATGAAATCAAAGTAATTCAGAAGCGTGATGCTAAATTTGTTGCTTGTAGGTTCGATTGATGTACGAATGTTATAGAAATGCTCTGTGAACTCAAATGGGAATCCCTGGAGTGAAGTAGTTTTTTTCACAAAATGCTACTGGGATCGTTTAGAGACTTGGCATTTGAGAACCCACCAGTACTGCAAGAGCTGGGGGGGGGGGGGGGGGGGGGGGGGTGTTCCTCCTTCCAAATCCTTCCTTTTCTTGCAGCTAGTTCATTAGTTAGGTACATGTTCCATAGATCACTTCAATGATTTTTGCATTGAAATGATGTGCAATGAGTTACTTTACAGTATATGTACCTGTGGGTTTCAGTGGATGGCTATGTGCTGGCAATTTACAAAGTTCCAAAGTGGCACCCTGGCCTGAATTTAACGTGAAGGAATATATTATTTGTCAGTCCTACTTATAAAACTTCACTTAAAGCTAGTTCTTTTGACAGGCTACAGTATTTTAAATAATAATTTGTCTGTGGAATAGAAGAAATTGTACAGATGAAATGATATTTGGTTGATTTAAAACGTGCTTTATCTGCCAGACATTTTATATTATATTGGGCAACTCATTTCTGAGCCACTGATAGCTGTAATAATGAGTAATAAAGGTAATTTTATCTTATAGTGCTGTAGGTGTGGTCATCACTGTCTTCTCAGATTGTGATGGATTATTTATGACAAATAGCTTCAGTGAATGAGGAGGTAACTAGAAGATGACTGTGTGTAAACACGACATGTTATTTGTATTTCTTGCTTTTGTGCATTCAGTGTGATGAGTTACCCAGAAAATGATCCCATAAGCCATTATTCAGTGAAATTATACAGAACATTTTAGGAGGATGATTCATTTGTTCCCAAGACTAGCAATTATTTAGAGATCAAAGTAGCTGACCTTAATTATTTGAACAGCTCAGTAATGTGTTGCTTCCCGGTCAAGTTAATCAGTATGTATTTTAAAAAATTTGGAGCATTCCATTGTGTTTATTGACTCCTGTTCATATTCTAGATCAATTGCTGGTATGACTCTTATTCATTGTATGGAACTATGTTTAGTGTTTTCTCAAAAATGAGGGAGGGGTACATTTTCAGAGAACCATGTAAATAATTCTTTAAAAATGTCAGTAACAATTTCTACCTTCTTTGGGATTGGTTACAACACTACTATTGCTGCAAAAATGTGCCAATTCTGCCTCATCAATACCAAGTGGAAGATCGCTCATGTAGATAAGGAACAGGAGTGAACCAAAAATTGAACCCTAAGGGACTCCCATCATCATTTCTTCCCAGTCAGTAAAATTTTCTCTCCTTCCAACGTTGTTTGAATTATTCAGCACAACTACTTAAGTACATTTCAAACCAGTTGCTTGTAAATACATTGGTTTCATAAAAGTTCAGTTTTTCTAAGAAAGTAACATGATATACAGAGTCAAATAGATTGGAAAAATAACAAAAAAATACCAACTGGTGTATTTTATTATTTAAGGGCTACAGTGTAAATGTTGTGGATAGTTTTTGGTCTAATGTTGAAGCTTTCAGGAAACCTCATTTACTGTATTTACTCGAATCTAAGCCGCACCTGAAAAAAGAGCCTCGAAATCAAGGGGAAAAAAATTTCCCGAATCTAAGCTGCACCTGAAATTTGAGCCTTGAAATTCAAGGGGAGAGTAAAGTTTATGGCCGCTCCTCCAAATCAAAACAAAGTTAGTCCATTGTAATATGAGACACAATTTAAGCCGAATGAATGACGATACAGCTACAGTAGTTTGATTCGAGTTGTAAGCTTAGCAGTTAAGCTTTACCAGGTAGCCATTGCTATGTGTCAGGTGCTCAGTCCGTATTTACACGGGTACCCCTCCTTTTTCAGGTGCTTCATCTGGTTTGAATTGATTGCTTATTTTTCTTTGATCCGATAAGTGCCGCTCTCTTTGTTATAGGTGTTTACGTCACTCTAAGCTGAAAATGCCTTATTGTACTGTGTCGTCCTTGTTTGTCACATTCTGATGATGAGTCGCCGCTTGCGGCATAGCTTGCTTTAGTGCGTGCTGCCGCTGCTTACAATAAAAAAAAAGAGAGAGAGGAATTGTCTCATTAGCGAAACATTGGCAAGAGACTGCTATTTGCCGTTTCTTACACTACTGCTTTCTTGGATAATGATCTACAAGAACCAAATAATAGAAAATGTTTAGAATGAATTTTCAGCGAAAATTTTTCTCCGTTTGAAAATCTTTGCAGGCGCTTCTTTAGTACATTATATTCTGCAAAGAAATTAGTCATCTTAGATTCAAAAATCTAGTTAGTTGCCGTGCTTCATTTCTAACTATCACTATTCAGCATAAGAACAATACGAATATAATCGTGACATGATATGTATATTCTTCCGTGTTTGCTGTTGTCTCACTCTAGTTTCATAGTTTATTAGGCAGACAGGATTTAAATGAGATAGCAGCAAACACGAAACAATACATGGCAAAATGTTTATATACGGATTATTCTTACGGTGAAGAGAATACTGCATGTGATTCACAATTCATAAAAGTTCCTGTTAGCAACCATCTCTCCTCACTTGCAGGAAAAAATTCATAACGTAGAGTTGGCCATATTGACGAATATCCCAAAGAGTCTTGCCAGTGGATTTTTGTAGTACACTGAAATGCTGCTACATTCGAAGATGAACAATACGGAATTTGTATTTACTTCGTTGGATAATGTATGCATTGGTCGAAACTCGGGGCGGAGAAAAAAGGCTCGTCTTCCACCTTTTTATTGACTGCAGCAGAGGTTTTGGCACCAGTATTTATCTTTGTGCCTGCAAAGCATGCCTGTGTGCGCTACATATATTCGATGGCAAAAGTTAGTTGTGGCAGCACCTACCAACATTTTTCAGAATTTCCACTTGCTTTGCACTTGGTTCTAAGCTGCATGCGGTTTTTTGTATTATAAAAACCGGAAAAAAAGTGCGGCTTAGATTCGAGTAAATACGGTACTTGTTTTTGTGCAACTTTTTTATTGAACGTGCAGAAGTGTGTCCTATGTGACCCTGTATTCATTACAGCAGTAACAAATCTTTTTGTGGCTCTTACTCTTCCTTTCCTTGTCATTATCCATTACATTCTTAGAATTGCCATTATCAGTTATACACATTTTAACAGTGGCAATCTTTTCAGAAAATCTGAAAAGGAATTTTGTTTGCTCTTTTTTTTTTTTTTTTTTTTTTTTTTTTTTTTTTTTTTTTTTTTTTTTTTTTTTTTTTAAATAAAAATCTGACCAGAATGTTTGTATACCTAAAGTGGTCAACACACCATACAGTCACACTCCATAAACACTGATAACACTGCTGTATAGGTTGCAGTGCTGAGTGTATTGCCTCAGGTCAGTCACTGAAGTAATTTATGGCTTTCTGATGAATAAGACTTATCATTATGGGGACGACGACGACAACAACAACAACTACAACTGTAAGGCGGCAAGATACACTCATTGCTCCGCAATAGTTGAAAGAGTACCTTGGTATGCTTTGCACCAGATGATGATCTACGTATGGAAAATTATTTTACTGAAACTGGCCAGTTGACCTATTGTTAAACTTTGCCCTCAGGTTTCTACCCATTCACTTGTTCATGAATATAATACTAACACAGGTAGAAAGGCACTGAAATGTTAGACTGCATATAAAAAGCATATCACGCTGGCAATTGGAGTCAAATAGTTTATATGGCATGTTAATGCCATTTTCATTAACACATTTGGAATATCAGAACATGTATAAATTAAGGTGTTGCATATGAGTTTCTCAGTTTTATGGTAATATTCTATATTTGTGTTAAATATGTGTTACTTCCTTGAATCATGTGTCACATTACTATGTATTCAGTGTTACACTCATTATAAAAGGTTGACTAAAACAAATAAATATGCAATTCCAAACAATGGGAAATCCATGATGGACTATAGCAATATTATGAAAAGGATAGTTGCTATTCAGCATATGGTGGAGGTGCTGAGTTGTAGGTAGGCACAACAAAAAGACTATCACACAGTAAGCTTTCGGCCAACAAGGCCTTTGTCAAAAAAAAACACACACACACACACACACACACACACACACACACACGAGCACAGTGGGGTGGATAGTGGGCAGGATGTTTCTCATTTCAGGTCACAACCAGAGGTAGCTGAAACACTGGCAGAGAATGTAATTCAGCTGCTCCAGTTGTGGTGGTACTGAGTGACAAGGGAAATGCTCCAATATGGCTGGATAGTGGGACTTTGCAAGGTGGTGACTTAGTGAAAAAATAAAACACAGGAGATCAATATTAGAGAAGGAATGTTGCCACTCACCAGGGAGCGGAGATGCTGAGTCATGATAGGCATGACAAAAAGATTCACTGTGTGTGTGTGTGTGTGTGTGTGTGTGTGTGTGTGTGTGTGTGTGTGGGCGCGCGCGACTAGGAAGGAGGTTGTAGGTTTGGAATCCATTGGGCATCGGGAAAAGAAGTGTTAAATAGCGGTAGGCCATGGACATTAGGAATGTTACTGTGAAGGGAGGTGGCATCAATAGTGATGAGCAGGGCACCATGTGGTAAACGAATAGGAACTTTAGAGAGTCAGTGGAGGAAGTGGTTGGTGTATTTTATACAGTAGGGTAGGTTGTGGGTAATAGGCTGAAGGTGTTGTTCTCTGAGAGCAGAGATTCTCTCAGTGGGGGTACAGTAACTGGCGACAATGGGGCTTCATGGGTTGTTGGGTTTATGGACTTTAGGAAGCATTGAAGAAGGGTAGGAGTGGTAGGGGTGAGGAGAGAGATGGACTCCAGGGAGAGGTTCTGGGATGGGCTTAAGGATTTGAGGAGAGACAAGAGATGCTGCTGGATTTCTGGAATGGGGTCACTAGGCACTATGGCAAGGCTTGTAGGTGGATGAATCTGACAGCTGGCAGAGTCTTTCTGCTGGGTAGTCCTTGTGGTTGAAGGCAGCAATGGTGGAGAAGTCATCAGCAGGTAAGATTATAAGGTTAAAATCAGTTTTTAGGTGGTGGATTCAGTTCTTCCTGCAGATTTAAGGTTAGTTTCCATGTTGAGGGTTTGGGGAATGATGGTGAGGCAAGGTTCGAGGTTAATGAATTCTGGAAAGACAATAGGGGTTGATTTGGTGGCAGTGGATGTGAATCACAGTTGGATTGAGGAGTGAACCCAGTCAGGCAGGATTCAGCATTGATCTTTAGTTGAGTCTGATTGGTAGGCTTGGTGGTGAAAAGGCCTTGTCCCTCCATGCTCCCACAGCAGCACTTTTCTGCTCCCCACCCCACCCCACTCCACCCCACCCCACCCTTATCCTGTTATATTCCTCCCACTCCCTGCCCTAGCCACTTCCTTACCTCCACCCGGTTGCCTCCCCCATCATGTGCTGCTGTTCGTTGTCTGGCTGCAGCTTCTAGTGTGTGTGTGTGTGTGTGTGTGTGTGTGTGTGTGTGTGTGTGTGTGTGTTGTGTGTTGTGTTGTCTATTTTTGACAAAGGCCTTGTTGGCCGAAAGTTTACTGTGTGCCTATTTGCAGCTCAGCATATGTTGAGTAGCAGCAAATAAATGTGCCATATTTACAAGCATCATTATACAGCTCACTGCATGTAGAATACTGTATCAAAAGCGAGATGGTAGTACTTAAAAGGCACATTATGTAATGAAAACTGTTATTGAAGTGTACACTGGTAATGCTTATGATGATTTATTGTAGAAATAATTTTCTGTGGCATTAACTTGTAAGAACTTTCAAACTACATAATAAGTATATGAAGTGACTTTGTCCATTTGATCCAGTACTGTATACCTCTGTTCATCTTCAAGGAAATTGTAAAGCTCTTTTATTTTCTCAGGTTCACTGTGGCCGATATGTAAATGGACATATGGTGGAGCATGGTATGGAAATGTCACACCCAATCACACTCAGTTTTTCTGACATTTCAGTCTGGTGCTATGCATGTGAAGCATATATTGAAAACCAGGTTTGAATTTCAATGATCATTAGCAGATTAACGTTCATTGTTGTTGCTGTTTATAGTGTCTCTGTTATTAAAGTAAAAATCATTTTTTATAAAAATGCTTGATTATACTTGCAAGTAAGAATCTACTTAATCTGATTTTTAAATATTGTTGTGCTTCATTAGTGAGGTTTCCTTCTGGTCCAGATATTCTCCTTTAGATTTTTTCTTGGTGTCCCAAAATCATTATACCAACAAGATCACAAGCAATTTCTTATACCCATCTTAAAAATATAGAACCCCAGTGGTGGAACTGATTTTTAAACACTTATATGGTTTTATAAGTTAGGGCTCCAAGTATCACACCCTGCAGGCCTTCACCCTGGTGAGCTACCTTTTGTGAGTAATTGACAAAAAAAGAATGTCTCAATATATGTTAAAGCCTGAAGATACTGGAGAGGGGTACCCCACAGGTAACACATTAAGGTGTTATGTTAGAGGTTGTCAGTATTGAGTCCTGGAAGCTTCTACCTACACCTTTTCTCTTCATCACAAGTACTTTGAGCATTTTTTATTCAGTTAATTAGTTAGAATATTTTTTAAGTTTCTTTATTTCTATCACATACACTGGGAATTTGTGCCCATGTGCTTTTCATTATTTCGATTTATCTGTTGTAATATTTAATCATTAAAAAGCATGAATCTAACAGTTAAAAAAGAAAAGATAAAATAATCTGTTTATGTTAGCTGGGTAACGGTGTCAGAAATTAATTTATGTTATGAAATGTAAATTTTGTGGGTCATAGTTGGCACACAAACATTTTAAACACAAATAGTTATGGAAATAATGAACACAATAATCTTGGTGAAATAAACAAGGAAGAAAAGAGTTATACAGTTGTAATGAACAGCTGATGGAGTCAGTAAGGAAATAGTGAATATGTTTTACATCTGTTCAGGATGGACACAACCTGAAACCTAAAGTTTCTGATAAATGCTTCAAGGAAGGATGGAATAAGCTCAAAAGCACTGGACTGAATCAGGATGACCTCTCTAACTAAACAAATTACAGTTTACTGATAACAACTTTAAAGTCTTCCACAGTGACAAGAAACAGAGCAGTGGCTGGTCTGAGAGAGAAGATAGGTGGCCAGAGAAAGAGTGCAGTGCTCTTGGGCAAATTCATATTCTTGAGGAGAAAAAAAAACCCTTGTTTCACAAAGTGCCTAGCATCCAGCGCATATTGGTCTATGGATTATTCATATGATTTTGAAACGCATCCTTGTTGGTTTTTGAATACACTCTGTAAGTTGATTTTTGAATGCGTGCATAGTGTACGTGATGTCTATCAGGGTAATCCTTGCCGCATCTAGAAATTCCCGCAGGCAAAAGGGGACCGGGCTATATGAGCTGAGCGGAGTAAAGCTGTGAGTGAATGCCAATCGCTGTCTGATTATGTTGTTGATTGGGTTTGCGAATGATCAGCATTGTTATAATTACTAGGGAAATCCATAGATTCAGAATACCAGAGTAGAAATAAACGACTAACAGGAATAACAGGTAAGAAAGATTAGACATTTTCTTCTTGGTGTATCCAAGAAAATGAAATTTTGTCAGAAAATATTTGGCCAGATCACTGCATTAGTAAGGGCCAGTTGTGCAGTCCCCATCCAGCACCCACTTAAGTTCTGTTTTGGAAGTAGCGCGGAAATGGTCATTACGGATATAACAATGTCTAACTGGAGAATAATCAGGGATAAGTAAACCAGTGATTCTAGCAGGGTTGGTGAAGTTAACTGGTGAATAAGTTTTGGCAAAGGCAGGAATAGTGCCAGAATTAGTCATGACAAGATTGTATGTTAGAACGAGGAAGGAGAAGAAACGCTGACATCACAGAAATTAGGGAAGAAAATGAAGATTCCAAATATATATAAAAATCTTGTACTACTACTTTTGGATTTCATGCTCGAGAAACTGGAGCATATGAATGAAATGTGAAACTATTTTCTAACATAAAGCTTTTTGCTTTTAGTAGGCCTAATAGGCATTTTATGTCGATCTTCGTTAATTATATTCTGTCGCGTTATAAAAATGACCGTTTTGCCAAAACAGTTTCGTTTATTTGGTGCGTGTGACAATTTCTGCAGTGTTAGAAAGGCCTATTTTGTTTTATTTAGGAGACAGTGACAAAATAGATGTAATCAGATCGAGGAACCATACCAGTCTTGGGTATTATTTGTATTAACAGCTTACACAGTATTAGACACGATATTTTGATTTTTCATGTAGCAAAACTTTTGACGAACTTTGATGAGGTAACAGATTTCTTTGCAGAAAGGAAAGCAACCCCTGTAAAGCTGTAGCAAGATTAGAGAGACTAGAATGCTAGGATCTAAGAATTGAAGAAATGTGTACTGTCTTGCTTGTCTCTTGTCTTTACTGGTTTTATGTATCCTATATTTAATTTTATGTCACCCAAAACAGAAAGTAACAAGCAATATAAAGAGTGCAAATTTTCTGAAGAGTTCTTCTCCTGATTACAAAATACGAGTCCTTCTTTTTTAATTAAAGAAATGGCAGGATGTCTAACCGGGTGACTGGGAGCAGGAGAGGCACCACAGGACATTTTAATTTCCACTGTCCTGAATACAGTTCGATGGCATCCAGTACAAAATATACATGTTTCAATTCCACGGAGCGAAATACAGTGACATGCGATAGAAGAATGCTGTGTGAAGAGGAGTGGCACTGCACTCTGGCACACTTAAGACCAAATAACATGTCTTACATTTCCTCAGATATGTATGTTTTATGTGTCACACTGTCCAGAAATTTGTTCGCTACAAAAGGAACATATTATTGAAAACTCGATTTTTTAAAATTTTTGGGTTTGGAAATATCGCAGATCCGAACCGATGCGCAGAGCAGTCTGCGTTATAGTGGGGAAGTGTGTAGTCTCCACGTGACCTGTGTTTACATTTAGTGATTTTGCTGTTTCCTCTTCGTTTACTGCTCTCACTTCAAATGAAAACAAAATGGATTTCTGTGGCCAGGAACTATCAAGTGAATTGAAATACATTCACATAATTATGGAAGGCTAATATGTTATTAGTCTCAGCTTTTATTTTATTTCCACTTTTCTGACAGTCATGCATTAATTTCCTTGTAGAACAGTGAAGTTATTTTTGTTGGTTTGCTAAAGAAATTCGGTTTTTTATTAACCTTTTTAAGTCAGTGTGTTTGAAATGAAGTTTTTAGTTTCACACTATTGGCTAATTTCATATGCTCGCTGCATTTTAAGTGCACGTTTGGCATTATGCCATAATAAAGAATCAAAAATGAGTTAATACAGTACTGGTACTCCAAGAAAATTTACATCCTGAAACCCACACTGAAAAGCTTAATATCAGATCGATGCCCACTTCATTGGGAATCTGGATATACGGATGTGCTCTTTAAGTATACACTTCAAATGTGCAATTTAATGTGGTTCATGAAATTCTGATGTTCTTGGAGTATCCTCTGATGGCCTGTTTCTTTTATGACATAATGTAAGATCTTTTAATGTTTTACACTTACGTACATACAGGCTTCCTGCGTCATAGCAGCTGCCAAAGCGCGGGGGCGCCTATTATCGGGCGCTCTCTGACAACTGCTGAAACAAACCTATTTCTAACAGTTCGCGAGAAAATATTGTGACTGGTGGTTTGAAAAGTGTTACTTTCAAAGTAAATTTCCTGTTACACAAGATGAACTATGTGGAAGAATGTACGATGAATTTCTTAAATCACAGAGTGTTTGATGACTAGCCATTTTGAACTCAGAAGATCAGACATTCATGTCGTTATTATAAGCAAATTGATGTAGTGCTATGGGAAGCTCTCTCTCCTCTGCGGTAGCTAACTTATTTCTGGAAAACCTCGAGGACAAGTCACTGGACTCGGTTAAAAATTTTACTGGCACATTTGTCTGATATATGTTAAAGTGTAACACATGAAATGAGGATAAACATTATATGTGAAAGCTTAGCTTCTCTTGCAGCTTATTAACTTTAGAGACCAATATTATATGTGAAAGCTTTTCTTTTCTTGTAGCAACACTATGTATATTAATTTAAAACATTACCTTTTCCTGTTTGTGTATACGCACTACTTAACAGCGATGTTGGTATTAGCTGACTGCATCACATGTCCTGTGGTCTCAATAACCACTGTCATCGACTGGCGGCATCACGTGACATGAGCTATGGCTGGCTTACAAAAGCACAACTCCATCTCGATTACAATGGTTCGAGAGTAACATACCGTGTCTGGTGGAATTCGAATTTATACTTTTGTAATATGAGAATATGCAGCGTACATGTTGCTGAACATCGAAGATCTTTTCAAAAGGGGTTTTCTTCCCTGAGTTTCGTTTTCTAAAGTGCCGGAAAGTTCTACGCCCATGTATAAAAACATAGCCATTCAAAGGTCTGTTAAGTTTTACAGTTCCGAGGGAAAGTATACTGTCACTTAATAACACAGTAAAAGTGTGTTTTCATACAGGAGAAAGTGTATTTTTTACCGGAAAATGCGGGAAAAATTGGGAATTTTTTTCCCTTGTCCACGTATACACCCTGTAGTACTGTGGATAGAAAAAAATTGCAGTATAAAGTAACAATTCTAAGTTATGGAGCTACATGTTCTTTATTTGGGGGGAAAAGAATGAGTGCATGAGAAATGTTGTAAAGGGAACTAGGCCAGTGAGGCCTTATTTTGAACCTGATGGTAAAGTCTTTTATTTTGATTTTACACATTCACTCCATTCTCTCACCCCAAACTACATTTTCCTATGCTTTCCATCACCATAGCTTCCTCCTTTTTGTTGTACGGCCTTCTCTTAAATAAATTATACCCAACTACTTTATAATTCTCCTAAAGAAAGGACATCTAACTACTTTGCAATCCATCCCTACTTTCCTAATGTCACAATGTAGAAGTCGTACTTCAGGGCAGTCACCCTTCAGCCATATGCATCACATAGCAGGTTTCTGTGTTGTGAATGTCATTCTGTTGTTAGTATGTTGGTTTGTATTAAGTATCATGCTTACAAATGAACCAATATTGTTATATTTTCATAAAAGTGAAGCTGTTATCAACTTGAAGTCACAAAACTACTTTACTAGGCATGGTGCTGTTGAAAGTAGTACACTATTACTTTCCCCAAACCTTTGCACTGACTAAATACAGGCACCTGTAGGAGTATATACAGTTTAACATGGATTCTGAACCATGGCGCAAATAGGCATTCTTCACATCAACAAACATTGCCAGAAGTGGTAAGCGAAGGTTAAAAATCTGAGAACTGACTTTTATGAGCTTCAATTCCTTTGAATTTTTTCCTTTCATTGTGAAATATATTTGAGGGACTGTGGGATAGGACTTAATGTGTTTCTTGGTTTGTGTTCAAAAATTGTATCTCGGGGTTTCAACTGTAAACTTCTTCATAATGATTAGAGCCTTTGTGTTCTTCATTAGAAATTTTCTATTATATTAGCTGCTAATAGTACCAGACTAATGAGAAATAATCAAGTATTAGTCAAAGTACGAATGTGTTGGCTACTTCTTTTGTGTGTGAATAGCGTTTTCTTCAGATTCTTCCAATTGATCACTTTCTGGCATTTGGTTTTCCATCTAGTTTTATGTACTCTTACTCTTGCTCTGTTTTTAAGGTGGTTATTGTTTCCAGTTATCTGTAGTAGTGTGATTGTGCAGTAATGGGGTATGTGTGCCTATCTCTTTGCAATATGTTAAATTTATTTAAATTGAGGTTCAACTGCCACTTTATACACAAAGCATGTGCTTCATCCTGTGTTCCATTACTGTTTTCTGGAATTGCAACTTCCCACTGTACAACAGGGTCAGCCATGAACAATAGTCTCATGGAGTTTCCAATTTTATCCTGTAGATCATTTATGTTTGTCATAAGTGGTAACAGCCTGTAACACTCCATTGAGGCACTATTAGTAATTTTGGTAATTTCTTCCGTGGAACTACATTTCCTGTCATTTCTAATCACTTCACTCGTAGCCCTAATTCAAGTTACTACAGAATGTGACTTTTACACTAGTATTTGTTTTGCTTATTTTTAGCAGTATAGTACCAGTTTCTTGGGATCATTGCTAGAATTACAGTTCCCTTGGTGGGATCAAATAAGCAGTCAGTGAAGTTCAATCTAATGACACATTTTGTTTCAAAATTATTAATTAAAATAGGCAGTTATCATTTTTATTTTTAGTGACGAGGCCTTTTTGCCTAGCTCTTTTTGTGACATGTTGGCGCGATTCGGAACATCTCCTGTTTCCAGTTGCGGCAATTCACGATCTGATGGTAATGACTCTAGTAGCAGCCTTCATTCAGCTCATTACATTGTGTTACAAAGCTTTACTTTAATTTCATTGTCATTTATACAAATAAACACCATTTTTGAATATGGACGTCTTTGTAATGTGCTTTTACAAATCGTTACTACACGCACAGTCTTAGGTTGATACATCCTAGTGTCAGATGTAAACTTTCCTCCTCAAGATGCTTTGTAATGTAAACACAGTTTCTGCCCTCATTCTCACCAAGGACATTCCCGAGCCAGGTGACCTTGTTGCCAAGAAGCTGTAGATTTTTCACCTATTGTTCTCCATGTACGACGACTGCCGATAGTGTTTTAACTAATATTATGGGACAAGTTTTATTTACCATAATTTTATAATTACTATCAATAATAAGTCTTACATTAGGATACAAATATGTTTCTCATGTGGTTTCACAAAAGTCTTTTGCTTCCATATCTTATTTACACCCTTGGATATGATCAGAACAAAGGAAACGTGTTTGAGCATGTTATTGCTTAACCACTACCTTTGTGATAATCACAAAAGCAGTGGCTGAGTGCTTACACACACAAATGTGCTCATGAGTTTGTCTCTTTGTTCCAATCAATCCAGTGATGTAAATAAAACATGGAAGCAAAAGTCTTTCATGAAACCACATTAAAAAGAAATTCTTGTCCTAATATGGGAGTTATTATTGACAGTAATTATAAAATTATGGTAAATAAAGCTTGTAACATGGTGTTAGTTAAAACACTAAAGTTGGCAGTCTTTGTAAACAGAGAACAGTAAGCATGAAATCTACAGCTTGTTGGTGACAAGGAGGTCACTTGGCTCAGGGAAGTTCTGGGTAAGAAATAGTGTGCAATTTGTCTTTACATTATGAGCATCTTGAGGAGAAATTTGTACGTCTGACACTAGGTCATAACAGTCTGATACTGTGCACCTGGTATGGATTATCATATTTTCATGTGAAAGTAACAACAATTTGTAAAGCCTATTGTAGAGATGGCTATCATCAAAAGTGGTGTTTATTTGTGTAAATGACTGTAATTAAATGAAAGCTATTGCAATACAACAAATGAGCAGAATGAAGGTTGCTACTAGAGTCACTATTGTCAGATTGTGAGTATCATTAAGGTAGTGACTCAGCGTACTTTCCCACCTTTCCAAACACTGTGAACCTATAATACAGACGGCCGTGACTGAACAAGCCGACAATGAAAATCTTGCTTGCCATGCTAACATGATTTTATATGATTTATAACTTTGCATATAGTCTGCATTTTCTGCTTTATTGCAAGGCTGACTTTGAACAGAAATACAATGCAATTTTTGCAGAAATATGTCTGAAAATCTGTGTTAAAGGTCGTGATAATGTCAGAGAAAACTTAAAATGTGGGAAATGTTGTAACATGTAATCAATAAAGATGGGAAAGCAATGTATTGAGAGAATAGGACTGCAGTTGGGTCTGACAAAAATAAACATAACAAGTGGGGAAAACATAAAATGCAAGAGTGTAAAAAACAGGGTTGTACTCTACTGTATATAGTGATGTAGTTTATGGACTTATGTATCACATTCTGCAACCATTCACACTGGTGGGGCACACATTGCAAGTGATTGATGAAGAAAAAAAAAAAAAGTTTGGTCTTTTGCACGATGCTCTGCAGCTTTAAAAGGGAATGTTGTACAGACTGGACGCTTAGTATAAACTGTAAGAAACAGTCTTCACATGCAAAAGGTTATGGGTTTGAATCTTGTAAAGTACTATGAATTTTTTTTATTTTTAAATCTTTATTGAAATAATGTGATCATTAGTTTTATTCAGTTGATTGGTTTAAATCTAATTATTTTATTTCTATTCCTTTGTCATACCATTTAAATAACCACATGACCTTTTTCAGTAACTTTCATTTTTTCTTCCCATCACTCTTTTTCTACTTGGATGTTTGTGGATGTGAATTTAATTATTTTTTAAACTATCATAATATTTAAACATTTGAAAATGCCAATCTGTTGGTTAAAAAACAATATACAAAATAATATATGTATAGTGACTGTGCAATGGCGTTAAAAATGTATTGTTTGTTTAAAGATGTATTTTTTGTTACGATATGTAAAATTTCATGGGCAGTAATCATCAAACAAACATTTAAAACACAAATTCTTATTGCAGTAACAACAAAATAGCACAGATGAAGATTTAAATGAAAGGAGAGGTTATAAGTAAGATGAAACCGAAACAAAATAAGGAAAGGAAATAATGAATACAATAACATGGAAAATATAGTATGATAAAATATGAAATTAAATTTAAGTTAGTACATAAAAACCCTTGAACAAAGATTCCAAGTGGAAAAAGAATCATGGGAAGAAAAAATGAGAACAAATGAGAAGTTTTATATGATGATTAAAATGGTATGACAGTGGAATAAAAATAATAATAATAATGTTTAAAACAGTTAATTGAATAAAAATAATGATCAAAGCAGTTTCAGGGCACCTGATGAGATTCAAACTTACAACATTTTCCTTGGGAGAACTATAATTCACCATTACGCTACTCAACATTGCTTTTTTAGAGTTTTAGTGCATCCTGCAAAATTCTGACCAGCGATTACTCACAAACTGGGACCCACCAGAGTGTGATGCGTGTAATGGGGGCTGCAGGATGTGATACCTGGGATCTTAACCTCCATCATAGTAGAGATTGTCTTAAAAATTCAATCACTGGTGATCTCTCCTTGTTAGAACAGGTATGTAGGGTTATGACCTGTCCCATATAGTAAGGGTTTTCCTGTACTTCATGATTACAAAAATTATGCCATATAGACTTTGTATATGGTACATTAAAATCCTGTAATTAATATTTTTCCACTAATTTATCTTATTTGTATAACTCATTTGTAAATTTGCATCATATTAGACCTGATTGTCGAATTTGCTTTATTTAAACTGTAGCTTAAGTCAGCTGTCAAAGTTAACTTAAATAATGCAATCTATGTATTACTAAACAATACTTTGAAGTTCGAAATGTTGTGACAATAATGAATGATCCTTTATGTAAATGAGCCAATAGTAACTGAAATTCAAACCATCTGCATAGGCAAGAGCCATCAATTGTCTAGGGTCAACACTCGACATTAACTTGTTGCACTGATACGATTAACATCGTAGTAATAGTGTCTAATTCACTTTCTAAATGAGTTCAGTGGCTGTGTGCTTATACAGAAAGTTAAGAAAAAAATATCTATAGGGTTTGTATGGCAATAACAGTTCAATCAAGGCAAAATGTATAATTTATAACTTACGAGTTGTTAGAATGTTATTGGACAGTGTTCAAAATGACAGGAAACTGTTGTCTACAGCAAAATGATAGGTAAACATGGTGTTCTCAGAGTTAGCTTAATGATGATGGATTGATATATTCATTATTCAACATTTTGTAAATGTTTAAACAAGTTCTGTAAACTTGTAGTTACTAAGACAGTATTGTAGACTAAATTGATTAACATACATTTTCCATTTGCTACATTCTGCATGTCTTTCCTGTAGTAAAATAACAGCTGAGCAGTGTAAAAATTTGGTGTTACTTTGATGCCCCTAAATGTGATGTTGAAGAAATTGGTAACTCTCAAAGTATGGCTTTTGAATCATAGGCACATTTGAAGGAAGAAAACATTTTGGCTATTTGTTGCTATTTTATATTTTGGTTCCTTCTCTTACAAGTATCTGGGGTTTTAATTTTGTTCCACTGAAGCCTTAATATACAACCAGAGTTTATCAGGGTTTTGAAACAGGCTCCATGACAATGTATTATATATATTACTCATAATAACTTAAAGGCTTCATCCATTACCCCTCTAGTAGCTGAACATTTTAATTTAACTCTGTCTATAGGCAGAGTTATGGTTTGTTTTGTATCTATTGTACAAGAGACACTATTTTGTAGAAGCTTCTGCTATTGTTTGTGTACCGAGGAGGATCTCTACCGTCATTAATTATTCTGCCAAGTACGTATATTTCTATAGCTTGTTCAGCTATTCACTTAAACTTGATTGACTGTTCCCTCTGTGTTCACTATCTGAATCAAATGATACTAGCTTCTGCCTGAGAAATAATGTAATCTCCTACTTATCCCTTTTACTGAACAGGTGGACATTTTTTGCATACTTTTGTATGGTTGGAGACACAGAATTATAGAACAGTATCATAGACGTCTATCTGCTATGGGATCCTAAAATCTGTCTGTCTGTCTGTAGGAATTACAGTGCATATCTTGTGATCAAACATTCTGGTACATCCTGAGGTAAAGAAAAGTCTCTTGAAGAAACATCATGGACTCAGAGAAATCACACACGAGAAACAGCGCTTGCTTTGTATGACTAAATGAATATGGGCTAATAGATCCTGATACGTTATATTGGCTGGTGATTGTTCAACAGAAAGAGAGTAACATGAATGGCAGATCTCATTAAATCTGGATAGAAGCGAGACGGTACATGAACAAAGAGAGAATCCAATATTATCCCATTATGAACACTCTGAACATGTCACATAATAATAAAATTTTTGAGGTTACACTGAGAATCAGTATGAAATGGGGTGACCAGGTAAAATCAGTAGTAGCAAAGGCAACTAAAAGAAGTATATTTTTTTGGAATGGTTCTGGGAAAATAAAGTGTATCTGTAGATGAAATTGCATATAAGAGGACAGTGTGACTGATTCTATACAAGAGTTTGACCAAATCTAGAGTAATGCTAAAGTGTTTGGGGTTGTAATGAAGTAGGCATGACAGCAGACATTAAGTGATCTCAGAGATGTGCTGCCAGGATCACAACAGGTTAATATCCTATATAAAAATGTAATAGGAATGCTTGGGGAATGTAAATAGGAATCCATGAGAGGGATAAGGGGGTGTAAAGAGACATGCAGACAGTCACTTTTTCCTGCACTCAGTTCATGAATGGAAAAGAACACATGTTTTTCATACTCAAACAATTTCTCTTCAGTTGGTTTTCGATTCGTGTTTACTGTTAAAAATACGCCAGCCTGTATCACTCGGGGCCTATCTTTTTGGCCAACATTTGGATTTGCTTACACAATCTCACTACAACCTTTTAGAAACCATTGCTCATATGAAACTCAGCTTGCCCTTTTCTCTCATGATATACTGAGAACTGTGAACGAAGGTCAACAGGCAGATTCCATATTTCTAGATTTCCGGAAAGCATTTAACAGTGCCTCATTGCAGGCTGTTAATGAAGGTATGAACATATGTAATAAATTCACAGATATAGGAGTGGCTCGAAGACTTATTGAGTTATAGAACCCAGTATGTTGTCCATGATGGTGAGTGTTATCAGAGACAAGGGTATTGTCAGGAGTGCCTCAGTGAAGTGTGACAGATCTGTTGCTATTCTGTGTATATACAGAAATGATTTGGAGGACAGGGGGGAAAGCAGTCTGCTGTTGTTTGCTGATGATGCTGTGGTGTACAGTTGTTTGCTGATGATGCTGTGGTGTACAGTAAGGTGTCGATGTTGAGTGACTGTAGGAAGATACAACACGACTTGGACAAAATTACAAAATTTCCAGTTGGTGTTATGAATGGCAGGTAGTCCTAAATGTTGAAAAATGTAAGCTAATGCAGACGAGTAGGAAGAACAAACCTGTAATGTTCAGACACAGTATTACTATAGTGCCCAGCTTGACACAGTCAAGTCATTTAAATATCTGGACATAACATTGCAGAGCAATATCAGGTGGAACGAGCATGTAAAAACTGATGGGAAAGGCAAATGGTCAACTATGGTTTATTGGGAGCAGTTTACGAAAGAGAGGTTCAGCTGTATAAGAGACCACATCCAGGACACTGGTGTGACCTATTGTTTGCTGTGAGTGTTTGGAATCCCTACCGGGTTGGACTGAAGGAAGACATCAGTGCAATTCAGAGGAGTTCTGCTAGATGTGAATTTTAAAATTTTCCCGGCGAATTGACTGTTCAGACATATTTCGGGCTTGCAGCCGGTCGTCATTCAATACTTCGCATGATATTTCGACTGGGCACTTGCCAGTCATCTTCAGGTGAGCCGTCGCAGACTGGCGAAAACGTCCTCTGTTCCGCAATATGTAGTGTACTGTAACTATTCTGCGCATGCGTCAAAAACTTGATAGTTGAACCACACTGCCCGCCGGCAGTGCCCTCGCTGGTGGAATAGCGGAACTCAGTCGCCCTCTGCGTTGCTGTTTGCCACGGCCGTCGACGCACTCTGTCGTCTTCGATTTTAGCAAATCGTGGAAATGATGGGATTCCATGCACTGTCCAGCTGGTAGCCACTGTCACGGTTTAACAGATTTTTCGCCAGTCGTATTTCTACGGATCCTTTAATAATGGAGTCCCAGAAAGATGTTGCTGTGGACAAAATCATTGTTTTCTCATACTCCACCGAATGCCCAGTAGACGTACAACGTTCAGCAATAGTGGACTTGCTTGGCTGCAAAAGGCAGTCATAACGTTGATGTTCAGTGTAGTGTTCTTTCACGGTGCGTGTGGTTTGACCTATGTAAGCCATACTACTTTGGCACGGTATCTTGTAAATTTCGGAATTTCGTAGTAACAGATTGTCCTTAACTCATCCCACAAGGTCCGAAATCTTCGATGGTGGGCGGAAAACCAATTTTACCAGAAATTTTTGGAGGATTCTTGCTATTTTAAACGATGTGTTGCCAACGAAAGGAAGGAAAGCTAAAGATTGTTCCGGCATGTTCTCCTCTTTATTCAGTTCCTGCCTCTTAGTTTTAACTGTTAGTGCACTGTTAATCTGCTGGATAGAATACCCATGTTCGCTGAATACTGTCTTTAGATGGGCGAGCTCTTGAGGTAAGCGATCTAGATCTGAGACAGCATGAGCTCTATGAACAAGTGTTTTAAGCAAACTCATGGTTTGCGATGGGTGATGGCAGCTCGATGTTTGCAGGTACAAATCAGTATGAGTGGGTTTCTAGTAAACTGAATGCCCTAGAGAACCATCATTCTTCCTTCGAACCAGGACATCCAACATCAACGTTACACCTGCCTAAGTGTAAAGATAATTATTTTCTAGTAAATGTTAGGTGGTTTTATGGATTGAGAGCTACTGGCAAAGGACAAACTGCTGCAGAAACAATTTGTGCTGTAATGAATATGTCACACCCATACAGGATTTATTGGAGCTGCTGTGGAATCTGTTGCATGTGAGTCAATGAATGGTGCTCCAAACGAAGCTGTTGAAATAAATGATGGTATGACGGGCATACGAGTAGCTTTTAATGCCACTTGGCAGAAGTGCGGCTACAGTTCTAAGAATTCTGTTGCTACAGTGACCAGTGTGGATACTGGAAAGGTAATGGAGTTCCAGATTTTAATCAAACATTGTTATAAGTGTAAATCAGGGAGTGAAGAAGGGCATATCTGTGACAGAAATTATGAAGGAACAAGTGGTGGCATGGAGGCCTCTGCAGCTATTGAAATTTTTAGTTGATCTGTAAACGAAAGGGAAGTGTGTTACACTAAGTTCGTAGATGATGGAGACTCAAAAGCATGTAACAGTGTAGTAGCCGCTGGAATGTGTTGGTCATGTCCAGAAGGGGATGAGCACCAAGTTGAGGAAGTTGAAACAAAGGTTGAGAGACAAGAAACTTTATGATGGTAAAACCAGTACACCACCTTCGCCCTCCTGGACTTGATTCATGCTGCAATTACTGCAGTGCTCAGTACCCAAACAGTTCATACAGCCATAAACATTCCATCCCAGCAGCAGTCATGGCTATCATAAAACATATTTACAGAGACCTGGCAAATCCTGAATTACTGAAGAAGTGTCTGCATGGTCAGACTCAAAATGCCAATGAGTTGTTCGATAATCTTATATAGACTCGCTTACCAAAAAATGTTTTTGTTGGAATGAAGACACTAAAGTGGGGGGTCAGTGATGCTGTTATTGCTTTTAATGGTGGCAACATTGGTAGGGTGAAAGCGCTACAGCATGTGCGAATTAATCCTGGAGCAAACTGCATCAGAAAACTTGAATGGATGGACAAGGTTCGCATTGATAAAGCAGAGTATGCAGAACAATTGGCCACTAAGGAGTCCAGAATGAAGAAAAGAAGGAAAAACGTGGAAAAAAAATAATCAAGAGGATGATACATAGTATGGTGCAGGGTGCTTCTGAGTGACTAAAAATAAAAAATTAAGCATATATTGAGTTACAGTCTTTTGAAACTTTAGAAGCCGTTCCTGAAAATTTGCATTTTCCCTAAATCTCAGAAACCACTTCGAGTAGAGTATTCAGATTTTCAGGGAGCAATAACATACATATACTGAGTCTACTAAACTAAAAGAACAACATAATGTTATGTATAATTAAAAATATTTAGGATAACATACAAAAATTTTGAACATGTAATTAAAATTATATTTCCGAAAGCAGTGGCAGAAACGCAATTATTGTAGTTCAGTAGACCCAGAACAAGTTTAATGTCCTGTAAAAGTTCCATCTCAGTGGCTACAGTGGTTTCAGAAATACAGGGAAGCCAAGTCACTAAATTTAACGTTGTCGGGATAGGGTGTTCCAACTCCCCCTAAATAGTACATCAAGATCTGGTGCCATTTTATGAATATTTTTGCAAGGTATCACCAATCTACACTACTAGCCATTGAAATTGCTACATCACGAAGATGATGTGCTACAGACACAAAATTTAATAGACATGAAGAAGATGCTGTGATTAGCTTTTCAGAGCATTCTCACAAGGTTGGCGCTGGATGGTGAAACCTACAACGTGCCGACATGAGGAAAGTTTCCAACCGATTTCTCATACTCAAACAGCAGTTTACAGGCGTTGCCTGGTGAAACGTTGTTGTGATGCCTCGGGTAAGGAGGAGAAATGTGTGCCATCACATTTCCGACTTTGATAAAGGTCGGATTGTAGCCTATTGCGATTGCGGTTTATCGTATTGCGATATTGCTGTTCGCGTTGGTCGAGATCCAATGACTATTAGCAGAATATGGAATCAGTGGGTTCAGGACGGTATTATGGAATGCCGTGTTGGATCCCAATGGCCTCGTATCACTAGCAGTCAAGATGATTGGCATCTTATCCGCATGGCTGTAACGGATCGTGCAGCCACGTCTCGATCCCTGAGTCAACAGATAGGGATGTTTGCAAGACAACAACCATCTGCACGAACAGTTCGACGATGTTTGCAGCAGCATGGACTATCAGCTCGGAGACCATGACTGCGGTTACCCTTGACGCTGCATCACAGACAGGAGCGCCTGCAATGGTGTACTCAACAACGAACCTGGGTGCACGAACGGCAAAACGTCCTTTTTTTTTTTTTTTTTTTCGGATAAATCCAGGTTCTGTTTACAGCGTCATGATGGTCGCATCCGTGTTTGGTGACATCGCGGTGAACGCACATTGGAAGCGTGTATTTGTCACCGCCATACTGGCGTGTCACCCTGCGTGATGGTATGGGGTGCCATTGGTTACACATCTCGGGCACCTCTTGTTTGCATTGACGGCACTTTGAACAGTGGATGTTACATTTCAGATGTGTTACGACCCATGGCTCTACCCTCCATTCGATGCCTGCAAAACCCTACATTTCAGCAGGGTAATGCACCACCATATGTTGCAGGTACTGTACGGGCATTTCTGGATACAGAAAATGTTCGACTGCTGCCCTGGCCAGCACACTCTCCAGATCTCTCATCAATTGAAAACGTTTCGTCAATGGTGGCCAAGCAACTGGCTCATCTCAATACGCCAGTCAATACTCTTCATAAACTGTGGTATCGTGTTGAAGCTGCATGGGCAGCTTTACCTTTATACGGCATCCAAGCTCTGTTTGACTCAATGCCCAGGCGTATCAAGGCCATTATTATGGCCAGATGTGGTTGTTCTGGGTACTGATTTCTCAGGATCCGTGCACCCAGATTGCGTGAAAATGTAATCACATGTCAGTTCTAGTATAATATATTTCTTCAATGAATATCTGTTTATCATCTGCATTTCTTCTTGGTGTAGCAATTTTAATTGCCAGTAGTGTATCATAGGTATATCTTGAAGTCTGACATATGTGTTTTGGAGTCCTCTTTAGCAGTTGGATAGTGTGTCTCCTTCTGTGTGCAAATCATGTAGGTTTCTGCTTTAACAGATACTGGTTTCTGATCCAGTTCTTCCATGTAATCAAAACTAGCATCCCATGGTCATTTCCAAAGGCACTGCTACACATTGGGAGGTTAGTCATAATACCAGGGACCAGGCTCTTTGCTTTCACCCTCCCAAACAGTTGTGAGAAGGATCCAAGTATGGCCTCAGGCATTGCTTGTTTTGACATCAACTGGTCAGCAGTTGGTTGTACATTGTGACCTCTACTGGTGTTGACATGTCCTCTTTATTACACACTGAGTGTTCATATTTCCCCTTTCTGTCACTTGCAGCAATTTTTCACTGCATGTTTTAACTGCTGATGGCTAATGGACCTCTTCACCACCTCATTTTCTTTGGCCTGACATGTGATGCACACTATGTGATCAAAAGTATGTGGACACCTGGCTGAAAGTGACTTACAAGTTCATGTTGCCCTCCATCGCTAATGCTTGAATTCAATATGGCGTTGGCCTACCCTTAGCCTTAGGATGGCAGCTTCCACTGTCACAGGCATGCATTCAGTCAGAAGCTGGAAGGTTTCTTGGGGAATGGGAGTTCATTCTTCATGGAGTGCTGCATTGAGAACAGGCGTTGATGTCGGTCGGTGAGGCCTGGCATGAAGTTGGCGTTCCAAAACATCCCAAAGGTGTTTTATAGGATTCAGGTCAGAACTCTGCGCTGGCCAGTCCATTACAAGGATGTTGTTATTGTGCAACCACTCTGCCATTGGCCGTGCACAAAGGAACAGGTGCTCGATCTTGTTGAAAGATACAGTCACCATCCCAATATTGCTCTTCAGCAGTGGGAAGCAAGAAGGTGCTTAGAAAATCAATGTAGGCCTGTGCTGTGATTGTGCCACACGAAACAACAATTGGTGCAAGCCTAATCCATGAAAAACACAACCACACCATAATACCTCCGCCTCCGAATGTTACTGTTGGCACTACACATGCTGGTAGATGATGTTCACCAGGCAATTGCCATACCCACACTTTGCCATTGGGTTGCCCCATTGTGCGCTGTGATTCCTCACTCCACACAAAAATTTTCCACTGTTCAAGCACCCAATGTTTATGCTCTTTGCACCATGAGAGACGATGTTTGGCATTTACTGGCATGATGTTTGGCTTATGAGCAGCTACTCGACCATGAAATTCAAGATTTCTCACCTCCAGCCAACCTATCATAGTACTTGCAGTGGATCTTAATGCAGTTTGCAATTCCTGTGTGATGGTATGCCTATTATACATTACTTCCCTCCTCAACTATCAGTGGACCCTGTCAGTCAACAGGTATGGTGGGCTTGTACACTTTTGTACTGTACGTGTCCCTTCATGTTTCCACTTCAGTATCACATCGAAAACAGTGAACCTAGGGATGTTTAGGGGTGTGGAAATTTCGCGCACAGACTTATGATGCAAGTGACACCCAATCATCTGACCACATTTGAAGTCGGTGAATACCGTGGAGTGCCCTATTCTGCTCTCTCACGATGTCTAGTGACTACTGTGGTCACTGATATGGAGTACCTGGCAGTAGGTGGCAGCACAGGGCACAAAAACGTGTTTCTGGGGTAACCCCATGGTTTTGATCACATAGTGTATACGACTTACCAACTGCATAAGTATATTACACTAGCTCAGATCCCTGTTAGTTTCTGACAGCATTTTATACATGTTTGGAAGGGAACTGCATATTCATGGATGTTGTATTCTGGACTCTTTTCCCTTCATTGCTATCCTTTACATTGTACTGCCACACACAGTGAACTGGATAGACATGTTGCAAGAAACTTTCATGGAAAGGAAACAGCATTTGTGAGATTACATAATATTGTGAGTAATTTGAACATCATAGGTAAATTCATTTTAATAGTTCTCCCAGCACACCCATTTGCAACAGCTTTGAGCTGCGAAAGTTGAAGCACCTTTCAAGTAAGCACAGATTTCAGCTGATCCATCCTCGTTGGGTTCTATTCTATTGAATGTATAATCCACAATTATACTAAGGAGTCTCACGGAAGAACACTGGCAGGTTAAATACAAAGCCTGACAGTAGCAAATAAAACCAAAAATTTGTGTGTGCAAGCTTTAGAAATATGCACCAAGTAAAAAAAATAAAAAATAAAAAAGTGATAAATAAAAAGTTAAACAAACCATGTCCCCTATTTGGATTGCAGTTCTACGGAACAAGCTCAAGTTGATGGTTCTACACAGCCATGAGAGAGTGGCACACAGACTGCATGTTTGGAAGTAAGAGACGTTGTAACATTCTCGCATCAGTATAGAAAAGAAATCTGCTGTGTGTCCAGTAAAAAAAATAGCTGTGTTCTCAGGTCCCATCATAACCACAACCTCAGAAATCACAATATATTTGGAAGAAACAGCCAAATATTTGTGACAAAGGAGATTTACATTTCATGGTTGTCCTGCTTGGATTATGTTGTTGTTGTTGTTGGTGGTGGTGGTGGTGGTGGTGGTGGTGGTGGTGGTGATTAAAAATAGTGATACCACAGACAACAGGCTAAATAAACAAAAAAAGCTGTGAAGTCAAAAATTAATGTAAACCATTTCCTTTCATTTATTTTATTTCTCCTTGTATTATCAACGTGTAGACTCAATAAATGGCAGAAATTTAGAATAAGTGTAATGTTAATTTTTTAGACAGAGCTCTTACATCAGCAAAAGTTTGTAATTTTGATCAGTCAATGTATGTTAAAAAATAAATTTTTGTCAAGGAACCTCTTAAAAAAGGGGTTGTTTTACACTTGGGTAAGTACCGTATATCACAACTGTAGTTTCATTGTTTTTTATATATAATTTTTTTAATCAATCCTGTCTGCATTTTTTTCAATTCTGTCTTGAGTAGAAACTGCAAATGGAATACTACTTGATTTGTGCTTGCTTTTAGTAAACAGTTTGTTTAAATAGTTAGCCTAGAACTGTGGGAAGGTACTCTAAATGTAAGTATTTGTGTTTCAGGTTCTGTACAGTGCCAAAAATGCAGTTCACCGCAGCAAGTTTGGAATTGAAATGCCATGGTCATATAACGATTAAGACGTAAAGATGGGTGTATGCAGTTTTCATAGCTTTAACAAAACTGCTTTTTACTTTTAACATAATAATGACTGATGAAAGATACTTTTAAGATGGTTCTATGTATTAACAGAAGACAAAGACCTATTTGCTTTTATAGTGTGCAAATGTATTATTTTTCCTTGTAATACTCTATTTTGGAATGTACAGTCTTTTTGTACTTGAGTATATGTACCTGCCATTCTTAATACAAAATTAAGAATGATGCTCTCTCTGTGTTAATTATTACATCCTTAAGTTCCCTTCCAAATCAAGATAAATTTTAGTATTAGTTGAAGTCAAAGAGGAACATGGTAGTAATTCTGAATAATGTATTTCATTCAGTCTGAGAATACTGGCAAGGAGTTATTTGTTGTAGCAAAGGGCACCACAGTAGGAAGCTTCTACATTCCAAATTTTGGACATCAACAAATAAGGCAACTTCTGAAGATTACCTACAAATGTCCCATTCCTGACAAAAGTATTGAGTTGGCTCATAGGTTCGTAGCATTTTCTCATAAGTTTAATAAACACAACAGTTCACTATTTACAATAGTCTGCCAATGCAGGGGTAACTTTTAGATTCTTTGATTATAGAAACCATATGGTTTTAAGGCAAATTACTCATCAGGCCTTGTTCAGAGCACATCCGGAAAAGAAGCTCCTTGAAGGTTGATCTATAGAGAGTAGGAAAGATAAAAATGTGAGGGTGCAAGACCAGGTAAATAAGATGGGTGCGGAATAACCTCTACACCTTGGGGGAGAAATTCGTAGTACACCACACCATTGCTGTTCTACTAGCTGCATGACATTATCTTTTGTGGTTGTGCACAGGTCTTTCTCTGTACAGGGAGTTGGGATGAACCATTCCTTTCTTTTCCCTACATTAACACAAATAAACAATTTCTTGTCACCAGTAATGGTACAGGAAAGGAACACTCAAGTGTTGTTGACAAACCAGTTGATGAAGAGCAAGCAGAGATGCACTTATGACTACCCATCAGTTTTTATGATTTAGCATAAAACATTCATACACTTGATTTTTGAACCTTCCACACTGCATGCAAATGTAGTACGATAATGGAATGATTGCAGTTCATCGCATTTGCCAGTTTTTGAGCACGCTTCTGTAGATCTTTGTGGATTAATACATTTAGACAATCTTCATCAAGCCTCGAAGATCTTTCTGAATGTAGAGGGGTCACAATGTCAAAATGATCCTCCTTAAAAGGAGAAAACCATTTTATTGCTGTGCTCTGTCCAGTGGCATAATGCTCATACACAGTACAAATGTTTCTGGCTGCATCCACTGCTGTCATCCGCTATTGAATTCAAAGAGAAGAAAATGTTGGAAATGTTTCTATTTCTCCACTTGGCACTCCATTTTCTAGTGTCTCCAGCTCCACTACCTACCTCAAAACGACAATATGTAAACTCAAATAGCAATAATGGACTACAAATAAAAAAATGACAATCAAGAAATAAACCCATAGCAACCAAAATACCAATGTGCAAAATAGAAATGCTACCAGCATATGCACCAACCTAATACTGTGTGGTTATCCTCCTCTAATTGTTGCTTCTGTTGTTGGCTTTACTGTCGCAGACAATCGAAGGTTCACCATTTAAGAGAAGATTGGAGTAGATGGAAAGAGGTAGGTGGGCTTCCGTTGTGCAGATGGGATTACGTAGTCACCTCTAGTGCTGTGAACAAGGGTTTGAGCGTCTCAGTGAAGCTGAGCATTGTGCCCTTGATTAATGTACATACTATCAAGGTCACCTTGCTGGACAAGCCTCAGCAGAGAACCCAAACGAAACGTGTCCCCTATCGTACAGTGCGGGGTTCCAAGGTTGTCTTTCCCCAGAGAACTCTTCCAAAAATAGCTTGTTTTGGGTGTGGAGAATCTGGGGTCTCCAAGTAGGGGAATGCCTCAGCCCTCAAGCATCCGTAACTCCGAGCTGCCATAGTGATCTCTGTAGGATGTGCCAACGTAATTTTGTTTGCCGTAGAAGACAGGGGCCTTGGATTGACCCCAGAATGCCGAATGTCAGGAATTCACATCATACGAAAGCCGTGTTAATAAGTGGAAGGGTAAATGTTTTTGAATGCCAGTGCCAGTAGGTTCTTCATGAAGCTACCAATGCTTCTGACAGGAGCTGCATTCTCCTGAGTGTTTCAGGTACCTCTAAATCTCAAAGATTTTTGATTTTCATGTTTCATCTAGAAATTTATTCAGGCATTAAGGAGTTATATGTCCAGATTTCAAGTAAATCAGATAGCTCATTTAAATTCAACATTTTGCTTTGTGCTGATTGATTGAATGGCTGTCAAGGCACCAAGCGAGATGGTTCAATGGCAAGACATTGTCCTTCCATTTGGAAAGATAGCTGGAGTTTTGTTCAGTTTTAACGATTTCAGCTGTTTCTTAACACCAGTGACACTGATATTATTTCACTCATCTTTTCAGTGGTACAAGTATTAAATTGGGTTAATTCTGTGGTTTCCTTTGTAAAAGAACATTTGAAAACCAAGTTAAGCATTTCAGCTTTTGCTTTGGTACCCTCAATTTCAGTTCCTGTCTCATTCTCTAGGGACTGGACATTAACTTTGGTGCCACTAACAGCCTTTACATAGGACCAGAATTTCTTTGGGTTTTGTGAAAAATCATTTGACATTATCCCTCTATGGTAGGCATTGAAGGCATCACAGGTGTCCTCCTGACAGCCAAATGTGTTGCATTCAGCATCTCTCTGTCTATAGCCCTGCATTTTGTTTTACACCTATGCAATAATTTCTGTTTCTTCACAAGTATACCATGGAAGTTCTCTCCCATTATGAACTGTTCTGCTTGGGACATACCTATCCTGTGCATGATCAACTGTTCTTTTGAACTTGAGCCATAGTTCCTGTGCATGCTTCTCTTCTATGCTGAAAGTTTCCAATTCCTCATTGAAATATGACACTACTGTTTATTTTATCTAGTTTAGTGAACATATATTCCACTTGCTTTAGTTGTTGTGTGTACTTTGGCAACCATTTTTGCCACAACCTTGTCATGGTCACTGATACCAGTTTTGATATTGAAATCCTCAATGAGGTCAGATCTATTTGTTGCCATTAGATCCAGTATATTTCCATCATGAGTGCAGTTCTGAACAATCTGTTGTAGGTAGTTTTCAGAGAGGGCATTTCCTACTGTTCCGCGTTATGTCTTCTCACACCCACTACTAACAAAACTGTAATTTTTCACGGTTAATTGCTGGGCAATTAAAGTTTCCACAGATGATTACATACATAGTGATCTGCGATTGTATCTAAAGTTTTCGGTTACATCAGGAGATGTGTCTGATGGGCGATGGAAGGACCCGGTTATCATTTTATGCCCACCAATGATACTGGGTCTTGCCTAAACACTCTCATATGCAGCTTCAAGTTCTTGGTGGATTTGAGTTTATTGTCTATTGCAACAAATACATAACCTCCATTTCCCATTTCCGCATCCTTCCGATATGCACTCAAATGTGCCACAAAAATCGCCCTCCTATCAATTCCAGGTTTGAACAAGCTTTCTGTACCTGGTATTACATGAGCACTCTGCTTTTCGGAAGCGCTTCAAACTCTGGCACTTTCTTGTAAGTGCTTTGGCATTTTACCATTAGGATTTTAATACTCTCACCTATGGGATGCATTTATTATGAACTTACACCGATACTTCTGGATTTCTTACAGCTGTTGTTAGCTGGAGTGGGTGATGAGACTCTAATCTAAAAAATCATTGTGTGCACCCGACACGCAGTCAGCTACCTGAGTAGCAGCCTCTGAGATGTAGTGCCCACATGACGCATTAAAGGGAACCCTATAGTTCTCAACCCTGTGGCGCAAGTCCAGGAAGTTGCAGCGTAGCTTGTCACAGAACCTTCGAAGTCCTTCCACTCTACACAGAACCAAAGGGCCACCATCAGTTCTGGGACAATGCTGCAAAATGTAAGCTTCACTGAAACTCCATGCACAAGTCTGGTCTTTTCAACCTTCTCTGCCAGTCACTGGAATGACTAAAGTATGACCTCGGGGCCCAGACTACAGGCATAATTTGTTCCAACGTGTGCCACAACCTGCAGTTAGTTGCACCTTCTTCCCTCAATGACTGCTGGAATAACCTTTTCAGCATACTGAATGCGGTTCCCTAGGCATACATAATGAGTGCATCTAGTGTCCTTTCCTGCCCATTGTCATTTTCCTAAGGGGTACCATCATTCATTGTACAATTGAACTGCCGACTATTAATAAACCCCTACCTTTTTACATTTGCCTCCTCTTGACACTGGACGAAACAGGTTTCCCTAAACCATGTGAAGTGAGTCACAATATCTCAGTTTCAGTGAAAGACAGCATCTGTCGTCGTCCTTCGTCCCTGTTTGCCCTGTACAGGACACTTAGACCTACCATTGACACACCACTTGCAGTCAAGTAGATGTGTAATGACATGTCCTGTATTTTCTGCATAGAAGACTAGGATCCACAGAAGAGGATAGTACTTCAGCACCTCTGGCACTGGTGCCACAGGTACATGACTCGTAAGAGCTCTTCCAACACACAAATTCGCAGTAGCTGCCAATCGTTTGACAGTAGTCAGGGTGATTTACAGTTGCTTAAAAAAGTCAAACAACTCATCCTGTATTCAAGAATAGCATTCACAGTGGCCCTGCATTTTGATTTTGGCTCATGCAATGTATTGTAGTTCAGTGAACAAATAACTTTAAACTAAGCCGGCTGATGATCTTTTAATCTGTTGAGCTAAAAAGTTGCTAATTCTCTACAAGAACTGAAATGAATACAAAAAATGAGATTTCTGTTGAAGCAACGCAAAAACCTATGATAAAAATTATTAGTTTCCTAAAATGTTTGAGGTTAGTTATAGTTAACAAACTTGAAAACAAACTTAATTTACAATACATGTAGACAATAAATAGAGCTACCCCTCTTTAAGGGAAATCTAGACATAACACAATATGTTAGTTAGAATATCTGCTACAGTAACTAAATCACAAATGCTGATTTACTACAGATTACTTGTATGTTATGCAAAGGACAGTGGTAGATTCCAAAAATTCTCAAAACATACTTTTTTCCATTGATATACAATGAAATTCAGGGATGATGTATTCCTTGGCAGTACCTGTGAACCACAAACTCTGATTTGCTACGAAATAAGTTACATATACAAAACACTCATACCTCTAACTTACGAAGATATAGTTGTGTAAGTATCCAAAAATTCTCATAAATATCCCCTATTTCTCACATAATTATACAAAGAAATTAGAAAACAATTGTTTTGAATGAGGATATACCTACAGTTCTCAAAATTTTTTAAAAGAGTGCAATTAAGTTTAAGCCTATAACAATACAAGTTTGTCGTGTCACTCGCGAATGGTCAAAATTCAAGTTGTTGTTGTTGTTGTTGTTGTTGTTGTTGTTGTGGTCTTCAGTCCAGAGACTGGTTTGATGCAGCTCTCCATGCTACTCTATCCTGTGCAAGCTTCTTCATCTCCCAGTACCTACTGCAACCTACATCCTTCTGAATCTGTTTAGTGTATTCATCTCTTGGTCTCACTCTATGATTTTTACCCTCCATGCTGCCGTCCAGTACTAAATTGATGATCCCTTGATGCCTCAGAATATGTCCTACCAACCGATCCCTTCTTCTAGTCAAGTTGTGCCACAAATTTCTCTCCAAGTCTGTTCAATACCACCGCATTAGTTATTTGATCTACCCATCTAATCTTCAGCATTCTTCTGTAGCACCACATTTCGAAAGCTTCTATTCTCTTCTTTTCTAAACTATTTATCATCCACATTTCACTTCCATACGTGGCTACACTCCATTCAAATTTCGCATTGTATCACAATATAAAGAGGTATTGATAAAATCAATGAAAAATTATGCAGATGCAGCACGTATAGTAAAATTTGTGGCTCTGGAACTTTAAATTGACACACAAATCATGTACATGCTGTCTCACACAAGGAACGATTCCGAAGTTGGCTTTTATGTATCAATAAATGTGTGTATTGCATGGATTTTTCACTTTGCTGTTTCTATGCACACTTATACAATGGCGTGTTGGAGAACACTGCTGCGTGAGTTTATCTCCGTCAAAATCACCAAAACGTATAGCATCAAAAAGTACATCTTCTGCCTGTTGCAGGCTAACAATGCATTGCTTTCTGCAAACTGTTGCTGAGTTGATGTGTCGGTATGTTTGGTGGAGGAGGAGCCAGTTTAGGTAGAAAAGATTTATTTTCTATTGGTTGGGAGGGAGAGAGTCACCCTCCCCTGCACCCTGCTGAGTGTGTCCTAGGGCTGAATGATGGGCAGCACTCAGTTGTATGATGTCGAGTAAAGTGGTGTACACAGTAAAATTAGTCTTCTTTATCTCAACATGATACTTTTCTTTCAGAAAAAGTGAAGTTATATACACTCCTGGTCTGATCTGTAGAGGTCTGCGTGGATGAGAAAAGTGCAATCCGCATCTGCAAGTTCCTTATCCGCATCTGCATATATTTAAGTTCTGAATGAGTAATTAATTGTAATAGACAGTAGTACTTAGAATTATGGTATGTAATGACATAGTTATTGTTAGGGTGCCATTTCTGTGACAACTTAACTACTTTTGACTTCTTAAATCACAGGAAATGCTCTATACCTACTCTAAAGCAGACCATTCCAAACAGGGAAGCATTGGCGCTCCGGAGCACACACAGTAGCAACTCGGATGCCGTGAGATTGGAAACGCTATTTAAAAAAATAAAATTCATTGTAATAGTATTAAATGCTGAAAATACGTGTATAGAAACAATTATATTTCGTTGCTCATGTGCCGAAGCAGCTCAAAATGACGATGGTTTTACACTGTTACTAGCACACTGCATCATTTACCGACAGTTTTTTTGGACTCACTGCTTGGATGTGTCAAATTTTGTAGCCATTCATGTCAGCTCATGATTGTATTATAGCTTATGTGTTCAATCCTCGTCACTTCCAAGTGAAATATTTACAGTATTAGGCATTCACTGCAAAACGCTGGCGCACCTGTGAAAAAGTTAAACTGCCAGCAATAATTGACGTTATATGGAAGAAATAATACATCTTCCGAAGAGTGACAACAAAATCAGTGGTTATAGAAATTAGGAGTGGTTGGATGAGGTAGCAATTCCTTAGCACTCACTGCACCGCACTTGGCCCCCGCATCAATAAGAAACTGTGCCGTCTCGAGAAACCCAGATCCACACACAACTTCAAATGGTAAAATGTCTTTGCTGACAAGATTGATAAGTTTTTCTGTCGCGGCTGTCTTCAAATTTGGCAGAACTTCAGGAACTTTCAAGTTTCTCTTGGTATTTAAATAAGTAATTATGCTACTTTGTTGAGCCTCACACGAATGTTTTAGTAAGTTTGAAGTTCCACTTTTGTGTCTACTGTAGGAATATACTTTTTTTACATGCAAAACAAGCCACAATATATTTTATCTTTTCGTAGCCATCAAATACGTATGCGATTTTTTTCCAAATTGGCGATTTCAATTTGTTTTCCTTCACTAATGTAAAATTACCTTTTTTCACCTTACACAAAATTGTACCCATCGATATGGTGTTTATTTGAAGAAAGAACTCTCACTGATATTTGCTACGATGCACGTTGTCACTCGGTCACTACAAAGCGCTAACTGAAGTCAGCGGAAAATGGCAACGGGCACCTGTCTAGTAGACAGTGGGCAGGTTTGCCAAGCAGAGAGCACTTCACAGGCCACACAAAAGACACGGTCGCAGTAACGGATTAGGCGCAGGTCTCTTGGGTACAGCTACGTCGGTCGTAGCCAGGGGCTAAGGACAACAGATATCCGCTCTACCCGAGCCCTGCAAGATTCCAAGAATGTTAACAGACTTGAAGTTTTGAACTAACATTGCAACATACGTACTGGGCAGATGCCGTGCTCATTATCTGCAGGTGACCCATGGATATCCGCGCCGGTCATGATTTTATCTGCCAAGTAACAAATACCGCGGATATACGCATCCGCGCAGACCTCTACTGATCTGTGTTTGATGCTGGCTAAAAATTTTCCAGGTTAAAGGAATATAACAGGTAAGTTACCTGATACTGATTTAACTGCTGTAGAAATTGCTATGTATTGGCAAATGAGGCAGATATTGAGCTACTGAGAGCATCGCATTGAAACAAAGTATTGTCTTATAAGATTAGTTTGTTAGTTACAGCTCGTGTATCGAATTTCTGTTGTGGACTGCAACAGAAATTAAATGTATGGAATTGTAGGATCAGGGTTGTGAAATGTTCATGGAATTATTTTCAAATCACTCATGCAAATCCACACCAACATAAGAAGAAGAAGAGGAGAAGAAGATTTGTCACTCTAGCACAAATAGCCCGACACACTACATGGATGTTTGTTGGCGGAAGTTTTTCCAATTGATATTCACTAACTTTGTATTGTGCCCCAAGACAGCGAGGAATTGATGACTACACCATTAATTCTAACCTGAAAAGGAATGGCAGACAGCCAAAACTAGTCATTAGTCATTAAGTTTTACTTTGTAAGTGAGACTGCACATGACACTATTACTGGTGACAGCCTCACTAAAATGTGACAGAATGAACCAGATTGTAGCTTATTCTTGATGTTCTTACATTTGTGCATAGAGCAAGCAAAATTGGAGAAATTTGGTTAAAGGGATTACATTTCAGGGAGAAGAAATAAAAACTTTGAAGTTTGTCAATGATGTAATTCTGCAAAGGAGTTGGAAGATGAGGTGAACAGGACAGACAGTGTCTTAAAAAGATATAAGATGAACATCAACAGAAGTAAAACAAAGGCAATAGAGTATAGTCGAATTAAATCAGATGCTGGCAAGGGAAATAATAAACTTTATTGCGCACAAGTTGTGCATATGAAGATACATTATTTTACACAGAAGTCTATGACTAATTTCACACAGTTTTCACACGTTAGTACATGGTATCGATCACAATGTTCCTCACAGAGTTCACATATGCATATAGAGCCCGGGTCGTGGTATGTCTTCGTCCTGCAGATTACGTGATGGTAGCTGTGGACCGCCATGGAAGTTATGAAGTGTCAGTCCTGGTTTGTGCTGGTGCATGTTCTGTTCATCATGGCCTCTGGAGAGTAGAACTCTGACCATATCTCCGTCCTTTTCTTATCCCTCTCTAGTCACAGTTTCTTCCAGTTGCCTGTGTAAGGCAAGTTGAATTTCCATCTCAGATCCTCTACTAGAAATGATTCTCTCGTGAGTTCGTACGCTAGTCTTGACTTGGTGTACTTGGAAATTATGAGGGCTGCCTTCCGGACTCTGGCATTCACTTTTTCCATTTATAGTAGGTCTCCATAGCTTAGCTTTTCCCATGTTATCTCTATTCCATATGTTAGAATAGGAATGGTTTTGGCTTCAAGGAGGGCCATGACTGTACCCAGGGATAGTTTGTGTACTGACTTGATGTCATAGATGGCTTTGGTTGTGACTGTTGCTCGTTGTGTTGTATGGATTCTGTATGAGTCTGCTGTTGTCTGAACTGTTGCGCCCAGATATTTGATGTTGTTCACAATTTGTAGATGTTCTTGTTTGAGGTATATTTTGTCCTTCGTGGATAGGTGTCCTCCTTTCCTGTAGACCATCTGTACAATCTTTTCTGTGTTTATCTGCAGTCTGTTGTATTCAGCCCATGTTCCAAGAGCATTTATTCCTTTCTGTAGTTCATTTGTGTTGTGTGATCCCACCACGCTGTCATTTGCATATCTATAAATCTTGAGGGATGGAGGCAAAGTTCTTATTGCTGGTACCACATTGTGTGTGGCTATATTGGACAGAAGGGGACTGGGGTGGTCTCCTTGTAACATTCCATTTGTCTGTGTAATTTCTTGTGAGGTTGTTATTTTGTCTGATACTATGATGTTATTTTTGCTCAGGACGTTGTTCTTCAGTGTTGATATAGTGTTTCTGATTTCCCTGCCGTGAATCTTCTGATGTGTTTCTATTGTCTTGTTGTTTCATGAGCTTTGTGGACTCCTTGTTGGCTTAGGTTGTTGGTGAAGTGGTCCTCCCAGACTAGCATCTCTGTTTTCCCCATTGTCTGTGACTGTTGTGGCTTTAGAGCTATGTTGGGGGTTTTCTTTTGCTTCTTCCACCATTCATCTAGCCTCAAGTTGTGTGAAATCGTCTAGTTTTGTTTTTTATTTAGGAGGTTCTTGTATTCTTTTCTGAGTCTGCTATATGTGATCAGGTCATCGTGTTATTGTGTGTGTTTGTCCACATGGAGTGCTAATAATACTCTCTTCCTCCTCATTGTTGATTGAACCATCTCTTTTCCTTTCTCTTGTTGGTTGTGGTGGCTGCAGCTTTAATTATGTTAACTGTTGCTGTAGCATCTAGGTCCTTTTCCTGTATTTTGTCTCCATTTTCGCATATTTTATTCTCATCTATTTTTCTGGAGGTTCTTCTCATGTGCTTTGTTTTCTATTGTGTGCATTTAGGTTCTTTCATTTTGAAAGGTAGTTTTCACTGGACACTGTTTCTTTATTGGTGTCTCCGCAATGGAATATATCACTTGTGGCCTGTTACTTCAAGATCATTGCCTTTGTAAAGGATTATGTCTAAGGTGCTGCTACCATTGTGTGTGAAGTACGTGTTGCTTCATCTCTTTTTAACCAGTGTGAATCCTTGTTCAGCCATCACCTGTAGTAGTTCCCTACTTCTGCAGTCGTGCTTATCTAGTCTGCGGTTTAGGTATCCTGCTGTAATAAAACTTTTTCCTGGGGCTGTTTTTTCTAGAGTGGTCATTACAATTGCTATTGACATCCTTAATTGGGATCAGGAGTTCGATGTAGAGGCTTAGGAAAGTCACTCTCTCAGTCTTCATTATTATGGTGTCATCTTGTTCATAGATGCAAGGTGCTATTCCTATTGTTGGTTTGTGGTTTGGCACCTTGGCTTTGGGGGCGAAAAAACCGGTATCTTCTAATTTTGGCCCCTTCAGGCCATTTTTCTGGATCTGTGATTTTGTTAAGCTCATTTAGTGGTATACCTACTTTGTAGGCCGTTAGTAATCCTCTGGATTTTATTTCGTCACATTCTATTATTTCAGTCACATTCAGTTTTCCAAGGTGTCGGATAACTTTTTTGGCATGGAGTTGTAATGTAGCCGTACAATGTAGAGCAATGCTCTGTGTATTGCTGCCTGGAATGTGCCATCTGTTGAGTCCGTTTCTTGCTGGGGTTGTTGCTGGTTGCCCACTACTGTTGGGGTCACAGTCTGTTAATCCCTTTGGCGGTTCCTTCACGTGACTTCAATCCATGCTTGATTGTTTCATTACTGGTTGTTTTGTTGGAGTCTTCTTCCTTTTGGTTGTCCCTTAGTGTGGTCACCTCGTCTTTCGTGTTGTTGATTATGACTCCTTGTGTAGGTGGTGGGTTGGGATCTTTCCAGGTTGTTTCTTTTGGTTTGGTTCCGCTTGGTACGGTCTTAGCTGTTGCTTTTGCTGTGGCCCCTCCCCCAGCTAAGTGTGTAGTTTTGGTTCTGATTTTTCATCTATTAAATTTCATAGATTGTTGGTGAGATGTTCCGTCATGGCTTCCATTTTTTGTTTTAGCTTTTGTATAATTTTTTCTTCTAGTTTGTCTTCATCTTCTATTTCCAACTCGCTTGTTTTTGCAGGTTGTTGAGTATCATGTCATATCTTCTTGCTGTCTTTGCTGAATGAGTTGCCCTGGTGGCCACAATGTGTTGGCACTGCTAAGTTGCTGCCCGACTGCTTGTGTGTGTCACCTCCTGCCTGCCATGAGTGCTCTGCTGTCCGGCAGGCGTCACTGGTGTATGGTACCTATACGCTGCTTCTTGCTTCGGGTCACTAGATGTCACTAGTTTTCCTGTTGAGTAACTGTCATTTCCCTCTATATCTGTTCTTTTTCCTGTTCTGACCTCATTTTGAGGATTCTTTGTTGCCTTTTCACATGGCTCTGGGCTTCTTTTTTCCTTCTGCTATATTCAGTACTTGTGTCAGGGCACTGTCGAGACACGCCTTGGTCTTCTCCACCATCTTGCACGAATTTTCGGATTAGAAAATGAGGGACTAAAAGTTGTAGACGAGTCGTGCTACTTGATCACCAAAATAAGTGATGACAGCCCAGACATATTGCACAGGTTGTCAGGAGTAAGAAAAGCATTTTCTTAAAAGAGGAATTTGAAGTGCAGTACAGTTTAGCTAGTAGAAGTTCCTGAAATGTGTGCTACAGAGAAAGCTGAGGATTGGATTGCTTGATCAGGTAACTATCGATATGGTACTACATCAAACTGAGAAGACAAGAAAGTTATGGTATAACTTAACTAAATGAAAGAAGTTAATAGGACACATCCTGAGCCATCAAGAAACTGCTGATTATGTAAACTGGGGACATGTAGGAAGTAACAGTTGTAGAAGATAACTAAGGCTTGACTACAGTAAGTCAGTTCAAGTGGATGCAGTTTACAGTACTTGTGCAGAGATGGAGAGACTCGCACAAGATAGACAAGCATGGAGAGCTTATTGTAGGTAAATTCATTGCAATAGAGTTCAAGGTTGCCTACACTGTATTTTCTTCATAATTGTTTATACAAACCTAGGTACATTATAAAAATTATTCCCTTCCATCTTATCGTGATTGTAGAGCAACCTTGTTATTGCCACTATTTAATTGTCAAAGGTTGCACAATGTCCTTTATTAACTCAAGAATGACACCTTTCACCTGGATCATACCTGAAAAGTCAATAAGTTTCTTCCAAAAAGCATCCATCAAAGAAGGTATGATATTGAATTAACAAGTTGCCTTTTAGTATGTTTTATTTGGCATCAAACCTGCTTTGACAGATGCTTTTTGGCAGAAAAGTTTTGATTTTGTAACATAACATGATGTGCTCTAATCAGGCAAAACACGTTGATCTAAGAGTTAATTAAGAACATTGATCAGTAGTACCCAGACATACCTAACTAATGCAGAATTGGTCCCTAGATGTTACGAGAGGTGGACCCACCAGTAGAAAAGTATGTGGAGAATATTATTTTGTCAGTAGAGAAGCAGTAACCACAAAAGGGTCAGCCATGAGAGCTCAGTGAATTCCTATGTTTAATTGCCATTGCCCCCCCCCCTCCCCCACCCATCCCCATGAACCATGGACCCTGCCGTTGGTCGGGAGGCTCATGTGCCTCATGTGCGATACAGATGGTCGTACCGTAGGTGCAACCACAATGGAGGGGCATCTGTTGAGAGGCCAGACAAACGTGTCGTTCCTGAAGAGGGGCAGTAGCCTTTTCAGTAGTTGCAGGGGCAACAGTCTGGATGATTGACTGATCTGGCCTTGCAACACTAACCAAAATGGCCTTGCTGTGCTGGTACTGCGAACGGCTGAAAGCAAGGGGAAACTACAGCTGTAATTTTTCCCGAGGGCATGCAACTTTAGTGTATGGTTAAATGATGATGGCGTCCTCTTGGGTAAAATATTCCGGAGATAAAATAGTCCCCCATTCGGAGCTCTGGGCGGGGCTACTCAAGAGGACGTCATTATCAGGAGAAAGAAAACGATCGGAGCGTGGAATGTCAGTTCCCTTAATCAGGCAGGTAGGTTAGAAAATTTAAAAAGGGAAATGGATAGGTTAAAGTTAGATACTGTGGGAATTAAAGAAGTTGGGTGGCAGGTGAATACAGGGTTATAAATACAAAATCAAATAGGGGTAATGCAGGAGTAGATTTAATAATGAATAAAAAAATAGGAGTGCAGGTAAGCTACTATTATTGTGGCCAAGGTAGACACAAAGCCCCGCCTACTACAGTAGTACAAGTTTATATGCCAACTAGCTGTGCAGATGATGAAGAAATTGATGAAATGTGTGATGAGATAAAAGAGATTATTCAGGTAGTGAAGGGAGACGAATATTTAATAGTCATGGGTGACTGAGACAGTAGGAAAAGGGAGAGAAGGAAATATAGTAGGTGAGTATGAATTGGGGGTAAGAAATGAAAGAGGAAGCCGTCTGGTAGAATTTTGCACAGAGCATAACTTAATCGTAGTTAACACTTGGTTCAAGAATCATGAAAGAAGGTTGTATACATGGAGGAAACCTGGGGATACTAGAAGGTATCAGATTATATAATGGTAAGACAGAGTTTTGGAACCAGGTTTTAAATTGTAATACATTTCCAGGGACAGATCTGGACTCTGAGCACAATCTATTGGTTATGAACTGTAGATTAAAACTGAAGAAACTGCAAAAAGATGGCAATTTCAGATGGATCTGGATGAACTGACAAAACAAGAGGTTGTAGAGAGCTACAGGCAGAGCATTAGGGAATGATTGACAAGAATGGGAGAAAGAAATACAGTAGAAGAAGAATTGGTAGCTCTGAGGAATGAAATAGTGAAGGCAGCAGAGGATCAAGTAGGTAAAAAGACGAGGGCTAGTAGAAATCCTTGGGTAAGAGAAGAAATATTGAATTTAATTGATGAAAGGAGAAAATATAAAAATGCAGTAAATGAAGCAGGCAAAAAGGAATACAAATGTCTCAAAAATGAGATCGACAGGAAGTGCAAAATGGCTAAACAGGGATGGCTAGAGGACAAATGTAAGGATGTAGAGGCTTATCTCACTAGGGGTAAGATAGATACTGCCTACAGGAAAATTAAAGAGACCTTTGGAGAAAAGAGAACCACTTTTATGAATACCAAGAGCTCAGATGGAAACACAGTTCTACACAAAGAAGGGAAAGCAGAAAGGTGGAAGGAGTATACAGAGGGTCTATACAAAGGTGATTTACTTGAGGACAATATATTGGAAATGAAAGAGGATGTAGATGAAGATGAAATGGGACATGCGATACTGTGTGAAGAGTTTGACAGAGCACTGAAAGACCCGAGTCAAAACAAGGGACCGGGAGTATACAACATTCCGTTAGAACTACTGACGGCCTTGGGCAGCCAGTCATGACAAAACTCTACTATCTGGTGAGGAAGATGTATGAGACAGGTGAAATACCCTCAGACTTTGAGAAGAATATAGTAATTCCAATCCCAAAGAAAGAACGTGTTGACAGATGTGAAAATTACGAAACTATCTGTTTAATAAGTCACAGCTACAAAATACTAATGCAAATTCTTTACAGACTAACGGAAAAACTGATAGAAGCCGACTTCGGGGAAGATCAGTTTGGGTTCCGTAGAAATATTGGAACACGTGAGGCAATACTGACCCTATGACTTATCTTAGAAGAAAGTTTAAGGAAAGACAAACCTAGATTTCTAGCATTTGTAGACTTAGAGAAAGCTTTTGACAATATTGACTGGAATACTCTCTTTCAGATTCTGAAGGTGTCAGGGGTGAAATACAGGGAGTGAAAGGCTATTTACAATTTGTACAGAAAGCAGATGGCAGTTATAAGAGTCAGGGGACATGAAAGGGAAGCAGTGGTTGGGAAGGGAGTGAGACAGGGTCGTAGCCTCTCTCCAATCTTATTCAATTTGTATATTGAACAAGCAGTAAAGGAAACAAAAGAAAAATTCGGAATAAGTATTAAAATCCTTGGAGAAGAAATAAAAACTTTGAGGTTCGCCGATGACATTGTAATTCTGTCAGAGACAGCAAAGGACTTCGAAGAGCAGTTGAATGGAATGGAAAGTGTCTTGAAAGGAGGATATAAGATGACCATCAACAAAAGCAAAACGAGGATAATGGAATGTAATCAATTTAAGTCGGGTGATGCTGAGGGAATTAGATTAGGAACTGAGACACTTAAAGTAGTAAAGGAGTTTTGCTATTTGGGAAGCAAAATAACTGATGATGGTCGAAGTAGAGAGGATATAAAACGTGCACTGACAATGGCAAGGAAAGTGGTTTTGAAGAAGAGAAATTTGTTAACATCGAGTATAGATTTAAATGTCAGGAAGCCGTTTCTGAAAGTATTTGTATGGAGTGTAGCCATGTATGGAAGTGAAACATTGACAATAAATAGTTTGGACAAGAAGAGAATAGAAGCTTTCGAAATGTGGTGCTACAGAAGAATGCTGAAGATTAGATGGGTAGATCACATAACTAATGAGGTGGTATTGAATGGGGTTGGGGAGAAGAGAATTTTGTGTCACAACTTGACAAGAAAAAGGGACCGGTTGGTAGGACATGTTCTGAGGCATCAAGGGATCACAAATTTAGCGTTGGAGGGCAGTGTGGAGGGTAAAACATCATAGAGGGAGACCAAGAGATGAATACACTAAGCAGATTAAGAAGGATGTAGGTTGCAGTAAGTACTGGGAGATGAAGAAGCTTGCACAGCATAGAGTAGCATGGAGAGCTGCATCAAACCAGTCTCAGGACTGAAGACCACAATAACAACTTTTTATTGGTAGTCATTTGAATAAAAAAATCACTGGGAACATTTCAACCCTTTAAAGCTACCTAAGTCACATCTTGGGGATGTGATTGTGAAATGGAAGTGGAAAAAGGAACTATCACAGCTACATCAGCACCAGACAGAGATCATGTACTGATGAACATGAACTATTGAACATTGTACAAAGTGGTTGTAAAAAGTGCACGAAATCTGTGGAAGGAATCACTCATGAGTTCCAACGTGCTGCCAGCAGTCCAAGTAGCACAATGACTGTGCATTGGAGATTAAAAAAGAATGTGGTACAGTGGTGAAGAAGCTCGTCATAAGCCACACATTTCTGTAGTCATTGGTAATGGATTCTTAAGGTGGTGTAAAGAATGTTGCCGTTGGGCACAGGATGATTGCAATGAATGATGAATCACACTACACTGTATGGCAAGCCAATGGCAATATGGTTTTGGCGAATACCGGGATTGGTTACAGTGTGGTCCCATTATTGAATGAGTAAGGTTATGAATACATTTTACAGCATTGTATGCCGTAGAGGAACGGTTCAGAAATTATGATTTTATCAGCATGATAGTTCACCTAGCATCTATCAGACAATGATTTGTGGACGATAACATTCCTGAAATGGTCTGCCTGCTCAGTGTCCCGACCCAAACTCAAAGGAACTACTCTGCGACAATTTAAGAATGTTAACTTTATTCTAGGCCCTGTCTTCCATCCTTCCGTGGATTTGGCTCTTGAGGAAGAATGGACTGCCCTTCTCCAGAAACATTCAGACACCTCACTGAAAATGACCCCAGCAGAGTTCAACCTGCTGTAAAGGCCCACTGCTTGAATACTGTTCAGCAGTGTGGGATCCGTACCAGATAGGATTGAGAGAAGAGGTAGAGAAGATCGAACGGAGAGCAGCACACTTCATTACAGGATCATTCAGTAATCACAAAAGCGTTACGTAGATGATAGATAAACTCCAGTGGAAGACACTGCAGGAGAGACACTCAGTAGCTCGTTACAGGCTTTTGTTGAAGTTTCGAAAACATACCTTCACCGAGGAGTCAAGTAGTATATTGCTCCCTCCTATGTATATCTCGCGAAGAGACCATGAGAATAAAATCTAACAGATTAGAGCCCACACAGAGGCATACCGAGAATCCTTCTTTCCACGAACAATACGAGACTGAAATAGAAGGGAGAACTGATAGAAGTACTCAAGGTACCCTTCGCCACACACCGTCAGGTGGCTTGCGGAGTATGGATGTAGATGTAGATGTAGATGTAGAGGGTGGACAAAACCCTTATTAATGTCCACTAATAGGTGTCCTTAATACTTTTGATCTGATGTGGTGTCTGCTAATAAGAGAGCAAGCTCTTGAACAACGGTTTAATAGGACAAGTGCTCTATAGGGTGTTGTGATTAATTTTCTGTATTTGAGTTTTTATAAATTCTGTAGTACTTCCATTACTAATACATAGAACACACTTAAATTTTTACTTTCAAATTAATTTTTGCAATGTGGACTGTTATATCACAGCTCAAAAGACCAGCTTGAAGACACCCTAGAGAAAGTGAATTATTACATACTTCTAATGAACATCAAGTAACTATTTTAATAAAATTCAGGTAACAACTTTCATAAAAGCGGAATTTTTGTACTTGAAGTAATATTTGATATTTATTAACTTACATAATTTTCACATTACTTCTTCTATTACAAGTGTAACTAATACACTTATTTAAAGTGATACATTCTGTATAGTATTAGCCTAATACAACATGGTAGTAAGGTCATGAGAAGGCAGTATTAATGGAGTTGGTTGTAAATTCAAATGAATAATAATGCATCCAGTTTTAAGTGGAAAACACCATATTAAAAATCAAGCGCCCTTTTGCAAGGTTCTAGTCCAGTCAGATGTACCTTGCGAAAGGTGGTGTAGTAGATTTCATTAAGTCATTCATATTAATGGAAAGATCCAAACTCTCAGCTTCTTGTGATCCTAGTGCTTTGACATCAATTTCCATTTTAAAAGAGCATGAAATTCTGTACAAATTCGATTGATATAACTTTTATCTTCACACAATACCGAGGGTGCAACAGTTTATCAAAAGATATAATTTTTTCAAAGTTTGTGCAAAACGGCAAAGTACATAATTTTTGAGCAATTTTTTTCGTTTCTGTTTATGTAGTAGAAATATAAATTATGTTATATATTGAAATTAAACATCTCACATAATGGTATTGAATTACGCCTTGCATAATATGGTGATTCCTGGGCCTATTTTGATCTATACATCACTAGTGTAAGGGGGGATGTAATGGATTTTGGTCCAAAAGAATTGATTTTTCAAAAATATATTTTCTTGATCTACATAGTTTAATCTATGTTGTGCGTGAATTTCATCACAATAGCAGCTTTAGAAATGCCTTTAAATTGTTAAACTGATTAACTCTGCACTGGCGGCCACACCTTTTTTAACTTTTGGCAAACTGCTTGCTTCAGCAGAATTCTTGTCAGTGTAAAGACTATTTTCTTTTAATATCTCTGGCTGACGTCTCTATCTTTGCCTGAAAACTTTCTTGCATGTGGTTTATTTACATTTTGACAATACTAACTCATATTAGTAGGTGGAAGGTTGAATCCGCAAACCTTTACATGGTAGTAAAGATTAATGCATAATGGGTGGTGGAAAAACTGTATTTAGGAAGCGAAGGTTTCGTGGAAATTGGCTTACCAACAAAAAAGAGGAAGCAGCTCGAAATGAAGAACATAAGCTCTCAGCTTAAGAATCTAAACATGGGACAAGAGAATTGTACAGGTGTGTGAATGAGGTTGATATGAATTCCTCTGGATTCAGACTTATTGATTTAGAGCTTCTCTGCCAGACTATAAAGTTTTCATGTTCATGTGTTAGCTGTAAAATATGGAATGCATGATTGCTGTTGAAGAAAGAAGAGTGGGAATAGCTTGTGATTTTAAATTAATTTGTAATTCGTGTGGCTATGAATTTTCATTTTCCTTCTCCAAAAAAACTGACACTGGTACCTATGAAAGCAATTTTAGGATAGCATATTCTCTTAGATGCCTAGGACAGGCCAGGGGAGGAGCTAATTTGTTGTGTGGCTTTCTAAACATACTTCCACCTTGTGCGAGGTTTGAAAAAATAAAGGAAGAAATGTCTGATGCTGTTCGCAATACTGCAAAAGTTTCTATGAAGAAATCCGTGGAGGAATTGGCTGAAATAAACCTAAAGCAATAGATCCTGGGGTAGATATTCATGACAGTGAATCTCCATCAAATGTTTCTGAGCTGTGTGTATATGTAGATGAGATCTGGATGAAAACGGGTTACACATCTCTGTATAGAGATGCATCTGTCATTGATATTGACTCAGGTAAAGTTTTAGATGTAGAAATGAAGTCTAAATAGTGCCACCAGTGTGCAAAAAGGAGAATGTCCGACAATGAAGACAGTGAGAAACTGTGGCAAGAAAAACATGCATTAACATGCTCTAAAAAATTATAGTGGCTCAAGTGGGGTCATGGAGGATGCTGCAATTGTGAGGAAGTTCACCAGATCTGAGGACGAGTATGGTGTTAGATATACTAAATACCTTGGTGATGGGGACTCCTCTTTGTTCAGACCTGTAACAGATAAAAATCCATACAATACAACAATAGAAAAGGTGGAATATGTTGGTCACATCTGAAAGAGATTTGGTGGTAGGCTTTGTCACTTGCTGAAAGAGAAGAAAGGTGAAGTACTTGAGGATGGAAAACCTCTATGAGGAAAAGGCAGGCTTACTCTGAAAAAAATTGATTCTCTTCAGTTAACACTTGTTACCAGAACCTGTTATGAATGCAATTAAGCCCACATTCAGGTTTCTTGCAAACCCTGATTTATAGAGGAAGTATCTTCATGGAATGTACAAAATGTAAATGGACGCCTCAGTAATTTAATCTGGATTAGATGCTCAAAAAGGACATTCTGTGGACTTAAAGTACTCAAAATGGGTGTCTATGATGCAGTTTTATGTTCCAATAACAAAAATAATGGAATAATTGAAGTGTTGAAGAGAGTTGGTATAGATCCTGGTGTGTTTACAACAAAAGCATTTTACACCATTGACGAGAGCAGGGTCAAGTCAGTGTCTTACCTGCAAATACAGGCCAGACAGATTCGAAGAGGAGAGAAGAGAAACCTGGAGGATGAGGAGTATCAGTATGGAGGATTTAGAAATTGAGGTAAGCTTATTATATGTAGAAATATGAGAAGAAAATATTTGAACCTCATTTTCTCTGCTTTACATTTTTTATGTTATTAAGACTTTTTCTCAAAAAGTATATGCTCTAATGCTATGAAAATTTCAGGAACTGTTTGCAACGTGTTGCTGTCTCCCTGGAACTAAAAAATATGAGGTCTTGCTATTACATTCTGATTTTTAGATGATTGTATGTAGAAAAAAAAGTTAATTTTGCATGTGCAAAATTATAAAACCTGTTAATGATACAGTTTGAAACGTAAATTAATAACTATAGTTCAGTGGTCTTATAACCTTCTCAGGACACTATAATAAAATTTTCAGATTAATTGCATGATTACAATTTGAGTTATGGCTATTTATAAAAAAAGACGATAAAAAAATTAAAAATTCAAATTTCTGGCAAAATATTAATCCTGCGTATGTTATTGTATTTTTCTATTAAAACACAGCTTTTTTGCTTTACACATCCAAAATTTTAGATTTCTACATTAATAAATAGGTCTGTGATGTTTTTTTAAATAAATATATACATTTTCCATTACATCCCCCCTTAAGTCAATGGACACTTCAGCCCTGACTCATACTTATTTATAGTACTACATCATTTACTCATTATACTATTTATATTAAATAACAAGTAACAAAAAACTGAACTACTGTTAACTGAAATATGTGAACCAAGATGGTTAGCTAATTATACTTTTATAAAGAAATCATGCAATGCAAATTAAACAAAGGCAGTTTTATTATAATTTAAAAAGTTGTGTGACTGGATTCATGATTTCCTGCGAGAAAGGTCACAGTTAGTAGTAATAGATGGAAAGTCATCGAGTAAAACAGAAGTAATCTCTGGCGTTCCCCAAGAAATTGTTACAGGCCCTCTATTGTTCCTGATCTATATTAACAATATAGGAGACAATCTGAGTAGCCATCTTAGATTGTTTGCAGATGATGCTGTCATTTACCGTCTTGTAAAGTCATCAGATGATCAAAATGACTTGCAAAATGATTTAGATAAGATATCTGTATGGTGCAAAAAGTGGCAGTTAACCCTGAATAAGGAAAATTGTGAAGTTAATCACATGAGTACTAAAAGAAATCGGCTAAATTTCAATTAGGCGATAAATCACACAAATCTGAAGGCTGTAAATTTAACTAAATACTTAGGGATTACAATTACAAATAACCTAAATTGGAACGATCACATAGATAATTTTGTGAGTAGAGCAAACCAAAGACTGTGATTCTTTGGCAGAACACTTAGAAGGTGCAACAGGTCTGCTTACACCACACTTGTCCGCCCTATTCTGGAGTATTGCAGTGTGGCGTGGGATCCGCATCAGGTGGGACTGATGGCTGACGTCGAAAAAGTACAAAGAAGGGCAGCTCGTTTTGTATTATCGCAAAATAGATATGATAGTGTCACAGACATGATACGTGAATTGGAGTGGCAATCATTAAAACAAAGGCGCTTTTCATTGTGATGGGATCTTCTCATGAAATTTCAATCACCAGTTTTCTCCTCCGATTGCAAAAAATTCTGTGGGCACCCACCTACATAGGGAGAAATGGTCATCATGATAAAATAAGAGAAATCAGGGCTTGCACAGAAAAATTTAAGTGCTTATTTTTCCCACATGCCGTTCAAGAGTGGAACGGTAGAGACAGCTTGAAGGTGGTTCATTGAACCCTCTGCCAGGCACTTTATTGTGAATAGCAAAGTAATCATGTAGATGTAGATGTAGATGTAGAACATTTACTAACACGTATTATTACCACTTTGGGATGTATAATACTTCTGACAGTGTACATATTTTTGGATCTTTCCAAGGCGTTTGATACAGTTGACCACAAGATTCTATTAAATAAATTAGAAGCATTAGGAGTCAGAGGGGTAGCTAATGACTGGTTTCAGTAATACCTAACAGATATGGTACAAAGAGTAGAGATAACACATACTTCAAATAGATCTAAACATTTAGGAAAACATTTATCGGAACCAAAATACATTAATATAGGGGTTCCACAAGGTAGCATATTAGGACCAATAGTGTTCCTGATATACATCAGTGACTTTCCCAGTAATGTTACTCATGGTGAAAAAAACTGCTCCACTGATGACAGCAATATTACAGTCACTGAGAAAACAAGAGAACTCCTTGCAGAGAAAGCAAATGAAGCTCTCAAGGAAGTTTATGATTGGTCAACAAGTAATAAAGTGACATTGAACATAAAGAAAACTAATGCCATGGATTTCAGTTTGAAGAGGAAAAATGAAAATGTTAAATTAAATGTAGATGGCACCTCTATAGACTGTGTAACAAATACAAAATTTCTAGGAATGAATAATGATTCTCAGTTGAATTGGTGTGAACACACAAAGGTACTTTCAAACAGAATGTCATCAGCATGTTTTGCCCGAGGAATCCTATCATCAGTGTGTAACATGCAGTGTCTTTTAGTTACATATTATTCATATGTACACTCAGTTCTTAGCTATGGCATTCTTTTTTGGGGAACAAATGCACAAAATATGAACACAATTTTCAAGCTCCAGAAAAGGGCCATAAGAATAATAACCAAAAATACTAGCCGAACTCATTATAAAGATCTGTTCAGGACACTAGGGATTTTAACTGCTCCATGTGAATACATTTATCAGTCAGTTTTACACGTCAAAAATAACATTGGTAATTACTGCACAAACAGCTCTGTCCATGACCATGCAACAAGAGACAGACTCAACTTACATTTACTAAGAAAAAATAAACATAAAACTCAAAACAGTATTTTCTACCAAGGAATAAAACAGTACAATAAATTATCTAAAGAGATTAAAGAAATTGCAAAAATATACTTATTTAAAAAGGCAGCTAAAAAGTACGTTATGCAATACGTTTTATACTTTGAAGGATTACTTAGCTAAAACAGAGTAGGGGTTTGATAAAAAAAAAAGTTATACAAATAAATAATAATAATAACGATTATAAAATATCCAGAATTCCACATAACACCTTCACTTTATGTACTTTTCCTTCTTTTTTCTCCTTTCTAGAAATACTTACCCCCAAGCTATGCATGGCACAATACTAACACCTTTTCCTCTTTCTGAGCTCGACATCTCACTCATTATGGAGGGATGCTGACTCGGTTTTTCAGGATAGCAAATGCAAATGGAACGTTGCGGTACAGAAAATGGCCCAGAGATCAACAGTGTGTGTGTGTGTGTGTGTGTGTGTGTGTGTGTGTGTGTGTGTGTGTGTGAAGTGTTATGAAACAGTGTGTGTGTAGTGTGTGCAGTGACTGATAGTGAGATATGAGTGAACAATGTGTCATTACATTATTTAATAAGTTATTTGCAAAAAAAGTATTGTATACCAGGAGTAAATCTAATTATTGTCTCTAACTAGAAGTCTGTAAATATATGTGTATACAAATTAGCTTATTTTAATTTAATCTAAATTTTTAAATACTTTGACATGTCCTATATCCTTGTAAAAAGAGATCTATGGATGAATAAAGCTACTACTACTACTACTACTACTACTACGACTACTACTTCAACCTTTGGCACACTTGATGTGGATGTGAGAGTGACTTCTGATGCTTTGATGAGCCAAATTCCGTAGTGCCATCTGAAATGCCTTGAGTAATAGAACCAGGGTAGGTAGATCGAGTGGGCCAATACTTTCCACAAAATTTACTACTTCTTCATTTTCTTCATGTAAAAATACTGTCCCATTTTCACAGTGGACTTCATTGGAGTTCCTGCAAATGGAAAAAAGTTTCACAGCTCCATTCATATGAGTGAGAACCAACATGAAGAACTAGCTCAGATCAACCTCCGACCTTGGTTACTTTGAGTCCAGCCCCATTTCTCAGGATGTTTCCAGTTTCCCATCTAATTATGGACTTGCTTGTAACTCCATAACAAATGATGTTGCTCATTGTCTTTTGTAGGTGACAACTTTCCAAGATTCCATTTGTTTTTTGTGGCAGACATAGTGAATATAGCTGGTACCACAAATTGTCTACCATCTGGGAACTGCTGACACATCCACTATTCAGTGTGATGATAAACTATTCTTGAGCTGTTGTTATTTCTTCACGGGTATCATCTGGTATGTTGAATGTGTCATGTGCTGAGTTTAGGTGATTACGTTTCTTAATAATGTTGCAAAACTTCATTTTTCCTTGACTGAAAATAGTGGATGTAGTATCACATCTGCCATCAGCATGAGTGAACAGACCACTTCATAGGCCAGATTAAAACAGTAGATGCTGTTGAGGCAGAAATAACCTTCTTGAGGAAGAACAATGTAAAGAAATTTACATTTAAAGATGATAATACTGCATGGGTATCAAAGTCTGACATTCCTCAAATTCTTGATACATCTGATGTTGACTGTTGTCCCTGGCTTGGGTGTCAATGATATTTCTTAGTCTGTTGTATTTTTTGTCAAAACATAAAGTTTGTGTATTTCTTAATGTTGTAAATCAATAATTTCAAAATAAATGAGGTTAAAATATTTTTTTTTGTACTGTTCTCATTATATTACATTCTGTTTTGTATCCTGTCTGTGTCCCATTCCATCACAGGTATATTTTTACTTATTTATACACTAATAGATAACACTTCCATAAAATTATTTTATCTTAATAAAGTTATTATTATACCTATACCATTTTACAGCCACAGAAATTGTGTTCCTGAGTCAATAGACATTTAATTTTGAAATGTGAAATACTATGCAAATGTCCCATTCTGTTACATGGAATGATGTCGTGGGAACTGTCTTTCACTTGGAAGTGTCAAACAGAATATCAGTAATAATTAATTCAGTTTCAAACTAGTTTTTTATGAATTCAGTGGCGACATATTTACTCATGTAGGTAAGCTGGACATACACTGCAAGCAGTATAGATGGCGCTCACCTGCAGATATGATCAGTGAATAGCAAACTGGTCGCTAGTTATTGTGAGTGTTCACTAAATAGACAGAATGAAACAACTGCTAAAAAAACAAAGCTGCTTTGGGCAAGTGTAAACTGGCAGTACATCTACATCTACATCCATACTCTGCAAGCCACCTGACAGTGTGTGGCAGAGGGTACCTTGAGTACCTCTATCGGTTCTCCCTTCTATTCCAGTCTTGTATTGTTCGTGGAAAGAAAGTTTGTCGGTATGCCTCTGTGTGGGCTCTAATCTCTCTCATCTTATCCTCATGGTCTCTTTGCGAGATATGAACAAACTGCCAAAACCTGCCAAAGAACCATCATCAACAGATTAGGAAATACTTCCAAAAAGGCTTTTAAAAAAATCACTTTGTTCTTCATTCGACACATTATTGGCCACATACATCCACCGGCTGTAGCAAATCTTTCTGTCTTCTGGTGAGCAGATATTTGTCACTGCTATATAACCAGCTGCCAGTTCCTGAAAAATAAAGTATCATCATTCAGTCTTACTGTAAACCAAAATCACCAATTCCTGACTTTGAGTGGGCAGCATCCAAGAGGAACAGTTTCTGTTGAAACTAAGTGTTTCACCACATGTTATTTCTATTTATCAATATGAATTAATAGAAAGACTATGGACTGTGTATTTCTTTTGCAGTAATTCCTGTGTTGTGGCATGTTCATGTGCTTGCTTTTTATTGCACTGTTACAGGCCTGTTTGGAAAGCAATAAACATGAAGTTTATGTTACAGAGATTCCACTTTGAGCATTGATGATTCACTGTAAGTGGTCAAGTGTCAGCATGGTCTTGTCTCATGTGTAGAAAATAAACACAATAGTGACACTAGAATAATGTCTTTAACTGTGTAAAATTTGTGGCTTGATTCACCATAAGTTGGAAGGTTTTTGAGACTTCAGAAGTGGAGTTTTTAGGGTTGTATTACCATTGCCACATCCAGAATTTTTTTTGAAAAACTGCTATTGATTAATTTTAGGAATGCAAAAGAAATTATTTTGTTTACTGAAAATGTATTGCTCTGCATGATGAAAGCCGAAAAGATTATAGAATATTCTATCTAATGGGAAAACTTCAGGAATCTCATCTTTCAAGAACCACACATTTCAGAGACTTCTGGTTTCTTTTATTATGGCTGTGATCCACCTCATTTCTCTACGTCTACATCTATGTCTGCATCTACGGGGATCCTGTATCATGTCCATGACACTCTCTCCCCTATTTCTTGATAATACAAAACATGCTGCTCTTCTTTTAACTTACTCAGTGTACTCTATGAATCCTACCTGGTAAGGATCTCAGACCTTGCAGGAATACTCCAAAAGAGGATGGACAAGTGTAGGCAGTCTCTGTAGTAAATCTGTTGCATCTTCTAAGTGTTCTGCCAAGAAGTCACAGTTTTTGGCTCGCTTTCCCTACAACATTTCCTATGTGTTCTTTCCACTTTAAGTTTTAATAATTATAATTCCTAGGTATTTAGTTAGATTTACGGCCTTTAGGTTTGATTGATTTATTGTGTTCCTTTTAGCACTCATGTGAATGACCTCACACTTTTCATTATTTAGGATCAGTTGCAAATTTTTGTAACATACAGATAGCTTTCCTAAATTTTTTGCAACTCGTTTTGATCTTCTGATGACTTTACTAGACGGCTGCTCAGATTGTCTCCTAAGTCATTTATATAGATAAGGAACCACAGAGGGCCTATAACACTACCTTCGGGAGTACCAGAAATCACTTCTGTTTTACTCTATGACCGGAACTGTGACCTCTGTGACAGGAAATCACGAGTCCAGTCACATAACTGAGAAAGATATTCCATAAGCACACAATCTGATCACAAGCCACTAGTGAGATAAAGTGCCAAAAACCTTATGTAACTCAAGAAATACAGAATCAATTTGAAATTCCATGTCAGTTGCACTGAACACTTAGTGTGACTATAGAGCTAGTTGTATTTCACAAGAACAATGTTTTCTAAATCTGTGTTGACTGTGTGCCAATGCATCACCTAACTGGTACACAGTCTGGTCCAGAACAGTTGCTTTTATTAACTACACTCCTGGAAATGGAAAAAAGAACACATTGACACCGGTGTGTCAGACCCACCATACTTGCTCCGAACACTGCGAGAGGGCTGTACAAGCAATGATCACACACACGGCACAGCGGACACACCAGGAACCGCGGTGTTGGCCGTCGAATGGCGCTAGCTGCGCAGCATTTGTGCACCACTGCCGTCTGTGTCAGCCAGTTTGCCGTGGCATACGGAGCTCCATCGCAGTCTTTAACACTGGTAGCATGTCGCGACAGCGTGGACGTGAACCGTATGTGCAGTTGACGGACTTTGAGCGAGGGCGTATAGTGGGCATGCGGGAGGCCGGGTGGACGTACCGCCGAATTGCTCAACACGTGGGGCGTGAGGTCTCCACAGTACATCGATGTTGTCGCCAGTGGTCAGCGGCAGGTGCACATGCCCGTCGACCTGGGACCGGACCGCAGCGACGCACGGATGCATGCCAAGACCTTAGGATCCTATGCAGTGCCGTAGGGGACCGCACCGCCACTTCCCAGCAAATTAGGGACACTGCTGCTCCTGGGGTATCGCCGAGGACCATTCGCAACCGTCTCCATGAAGCTGGGCTACGGTCCCGCACACCGTTAGGCCATCTTCCGCTCACACCCCAACATAGTGCAGCCCGCCTCCAGTGGTGTCGCGACAGGCGTGAATAGAGGGACGAATGGAGACGTGTCGTCTTCAGCGATGAGAGTTGCTTCTGCCTTGGTGCCAATGATGGTCATATGCGTGTTTGGTGCCGTGGAGGTGAGTGCCACAATCAGGACTGCATATGACCGAGGCACACAAGGCCAACACCCGGCATCATGGTGTGGGGAGTGATCTCCTACACTGGCCGTACACCTCTGGTGATTGTTGAGGGGACACTGAATAGTGCACGGTACATCCAAACCATCATCGAACCCATCGTTCTACCATTCCTAGACCGGCAAGGGAACTTGCTGTTCCAACAGGACAATGCACGTCCGCATATATCCCGTGCCACCCAACGTGCTCTAGAAGGTGTAAGTCAACTACCCTGGCCAGCAAGATCTCCGGATCTGTCCCCCATTGAGCATGTTTGGGACTGGATGAAGCGTCATCTCACGCGGTCTGCACGTCCAGCACGAACGCTGGTCCAACTGAGGTGCCAGGTGGAAATGGCATGGAAAGCCGTTCCACAGAACTACATCCAGCATCTCTACGATCGTCTCCATGGGAGAATAGCAGCCTGCATTGCTGCGAAAGGTGGATATACACTGTACTAGTGCCGACATTGTGCATGCTCTGTTGCCTGTGTCTATGTGCCTGTGGTTCTGTCAGTGTGATCATGTGATGTATCTGACCCCAGGAATGTGTCAATAAAGTTTCCCCTTCCTGGGAAAATGAATTCACGGTGTTCTTATTTCAATTTCCAGGAGAGTAATTTAAGTTGCTTCACTACTCCAAGGATATCTATTTGTAAGTTACTCATGTTGGCAGCTGTTCTTGATTCAAATTCTGGAATATTTACTTTATTGTCTTTGGTGAAGGAATTTTGGAAGGCTGTGCTTAGTAACTCTGCTTCAGCAGCACTTTCATTGATAGTATTTCCATTGCTGTCAGGCAGAGATGACATTTATTGTGTCTTGCCACCAGCATACTTTACTTACAACCAGAATCTGTGATACAGATATACACTTACAGGATCTTCTTCATCTTCATTTTTTTTAAAATTATTTTTGATGACTGCATTATCTGTGAATTCAGGAATTGGTAATTATTACTCTTGTTTTATTTCTCTTCTGAAATTTTTGACTGCAGTGACATCTTACTCTGCAATCTATGCCATTGTCTCACCTCCTAAATAGTAATTGATGATACATCTGTGTTAAGTGAACCATTTGATACCATTGATATTTTGATAATGTCTCTTTGAAAACTGCATATATCATTTTCATTATAGAAGTTTTCAGGAGCGCCACGTTGTTTGTTGTTGAAATTTCACTTATCTTGTTTTACTTTTTTGATTATGTTTTCAAAATCCATTTTTTTTCTCTTTAGTATTGCTTATGAAGTTGCAGCTGCTTATTTTGTTAGGAAATGGCAAACATGAAAATTTAACATTATTTATCAACCAAAAACCACACTACAAAATTAAACCCAAGATTATTTAGTTGAATTATTACCATAAAATTTGTTTATGTCTTTAATATTATTATTTTTGTAGTAAATGAGAACTTACACTCATGATCATCATCATCATCATCATCATCATTTAAGACTGATTATGCCTTTCAGCGTTCAGTCTGGAGCATAGCCTCCTTATAAAATTCCCCCATGATCCCCTATTCAGTGCTAACATTGGTGCCTCTTCTGATGTTAAACCTATTACTTCAAAATCATTCTTAACTGAAGCCAGGTACCTTCTCCTTGGTCTGCCCCGACTCCTCCTACCCTCTACTGCTGAACCCATGAGTCTCTTGGGTAACCTTGCTTCTCCCATGCATGTAACATGACCCCACCATCTAAGCCTGTTCGCCCTGACTGCTGCATCTATAGAGTTCACTCCCAGTTTTTCTTTGATTTCCTCATTGTGGACACCCTCCTACCATGTTCCCATCTACTAGTACCTGCAATCATCCTAGCTACTTTCATATCCGTAACCTCAACCCTGTTGATAAGGTAACCTGAATCCACCCAGTATCGCTCCCATACAACAAAGTTGGTCGAAAGATTGAGCGGTGCACCGATAGCTTAGTCTTGGTACTGACTTCCTTCTTGCAGAAGAGAGTAGATCGTAGCTGAGCACTCATTGCATTAGCTTTGCTACACCTCGCTTCCAGTTCTTTCACTATGTTGCCATCCTGTGAGAATATGCATCCTAAGTACTTGAAACTGTCCACCTGTTCTAACTTTGTTCCTCCTATTTGGCACTCAATCCGTTTACATTTCTTTCCCACTGACATTACTTTCGTTTTGGAGATGCTAATCTTCATACCATAGTCCTTACATTTCTGATCTAGCTCTGAAATATTACTTTGCAAACTTTCAACCGAATCTGCCATCACAACTAAGTCATCCGCATATTTTGTGTTCACATATCTTGATCTCACCCAGCCAGTCTATTGTTTTCAACATATGATCCATAAATAATATGAACAACAGTGGAGACAGGTTGCAGCCTTGTCTTACCCCTGAAACTACTCTGAACCATGAACTCAATTTACCGTCAACTCTAATTGCTGCCTGACTATCCATGTAAAGACCTTTAATTAATTGCAAAAGTTTGTGTCCTATTCCATAATCTCGTAGAACAGACAATAACTTCCTCCAAGGAACCCGGTCATATGCCTTTTCTAATTCTATAAAACATAGATACAATTCCCTGTTCCACTCATAACACTTCTCCATTATTTGCTGTAAACTAAATATCTGGTCCTGACAACCTCTAAGAGGCCTAAACCCACATTGATTTTCATCCAATTGGTCCTCAACTAATACTCTCACTTTCCTTTCAACAATACACGAGAAGATTTTACCCACAACGCTGATTAAAGAGATACCTCTGTAGTTGTTACAATCTTTTCTGTTTCCGTGTTTAAAGATTGGTGTGATTACTGCATTTGTCCAGTCCGATGAAACCTGTCCTGACTCCCAGGCCATTTCAATTATCCTGTGTAGCCATTTAAGACCTGACATTCCACTGTATTTGATGAGTTCCGACTTAATTTCATCCACCGCAGCTGCTTTATTGCACTGCAATCTATTGACCATTTTCTCCACTTCCTCAAATGTGATCATATTTCCATCATCATTCCTATCCCGTTCTACCTCGAAATCTGAAACATTGATGATCGTATTTTCACCTACATTGAGCAACTCTTCAAAATATTCCCTCCATGTGCCCAAGGCATCCACAGGATTCACCAGCAGTTTTCCTGACCTGTCCAAAATACTTGTCATTTCCTTCTTACCTCCCTTTCGAAGACTGCTAATTACACTCCAGAATGGTTTTCCAGCAGCTTGACCCATAGCCTCCAACCTGTTTCTGAAGTCTTCCAAATATTTCTTCTTGGATGCTGCAATTATCTGTTTGGTTTTGTTTCTTTCTTCAACATAACTTTCTCTGTCTGCCTGAGTTCTAGTATGTAACCATTTTTGATATGCCTTCTTTTTCCTTTCAAAGGGTGCCTTGACTGTGTCATTCCACCAAGCTGTTTGCTTCATCCTACTTTTACACACTACTGTTCCAAGACATTCTTTAGCCACTTATAGTACTGTGTCCCTGTACCTTGTCCATTCCTTTTCCAATGAGTGTAATTGACTACATTCAACTAACTGGTACCTTTCTGAGATCACTGTTATGTACTTGTGCCTGATTTCCTTATCCTGAAGTTTCTCCACTCTTATCCTCCTACATATGGACCTGACCCCTGCACTTTTGGCCTGCAGGTCTGCAGATTAAATAATGATCAGTGTCATCAAAGAATCCCCTGAATACACATGTGTCCCTCACAGCCTTCCTGAATTCCTGATCTGTTATTATATAGTCAATGACAGATCTGGTTCCCCTGCCTTCCCAAGTATACCAGTGAATGTTCTTATGTTTAAAAAAGGAGTTTGTGATTACTATGCCCATACTGGCACAGAAATCCAAGAGTTGTTTCCCATTCCTGTTGGCCTCCATATCCTCTCCAAATTTACCCTTCTGTTCGATTTCCAATCCTGGCATTAAAATCACCCGTGAGCAGAACACTGTCCTTGTCCTTTACATCACTGAGTGCGTCATAAAAACTATCCATCTTATCTTGATCTGTCCCTTCTCAATGCGAATATATGGACACATTCCTAATTTTCTTGCTAGACACTGTTAAATCTATCCACATCAGTCGTTCATTTACATACCTTACTGCAACTATGCTGGGTTCCATTTCTTTCCTGATGTAAAGCCCTACACTCCATTGTGCTATTGCTGCTTTGACTCCTGACAGGTAGACCTTGTATTCTCCCACTTCGTCTTCTTTCTCACCCCTTACCCGAATGTCACTAACAGCTAAAATGTCCAGCCCCATCTTACTTGCAGCCTCTGCCAGCTCTACCTTCTTCCCAGAGTAGCCCCCATTGATATTAATAGCTCCCCATCTCATTATCATTTGTTTGCCAAGTCGTATCTTAGGAGTCTGATTTGTCAGTTAGAGGTGGGACTCCGTCACCTCGAAAGGTCCGAGGCATTTTGCTCTGATTGTTGCCAGCATCATATTTAAAGTATCAGGGAAGCAGGTTGCTAGCCTTACTTTCCCCGAGTCCCATTGAGTTCTACCCCTAATGGTTGAGGGACTAACCAGTGGATTTGGTAGTCTTTGCCGTATGAGCACAAAGGTGACCACGGCTCAGAATATGTCTGAGATGCCCAGCCTTATTCCAAAGTAACTGGTATCCCGACTGTCAGGACCACTTACTTGGCCACTCATACGTTGCCTGCAGTTCATGAACTAGGACATGACTACAGGAACACACACCATGAACACTTTCTGTAAATATTCATCTCTAACTCATGGTACCAATAAGAAGTCCTATCTTTGTTTACTGTGTGTTGTAATAGTTTTTGAGGAGTCTTTGGTGCGTGCTGGTCAAGGACAGAAATGGTGTGGCATGGCTGTGACTCACCTCCCTGTTAGATGGAGAGTAACTTCTGTCTTTTGAACTGAATATGTTTATTTCCAGATTGGATAATCAGCTTACTTGTGACAATTTATTTCTTAATGCCTGAGTGTCTTTACAGAAACATCCGACCTGGACCTCTTGTAAATCATCACCTAGCAGATTAATGGATAATGAGACGAGCCATCAGTTCTATGAGAAAACAAAAATGAGTATTTTCATTGTTTTATACATCATGCAACAACCATTTTAAAGAGCATACATACTAACATAAATTTAAATGTTGGAGTGTACTGACAAAAAAACATTAGAAAACTTGAATTTTATGAATTTTGTTATGTGACTGTTAGTGACACAAAGGGGACAGGCTGCTTAGAAAGTGGAGTTTTTGTTGCATGCCTTTCTTACATTTTTTATTTGTTACAACAGCCCATGACCTTCCAGCATGTGATGGGGTTGTTATGGCAGAGTATTCAGAAAAGGAGGTGATGGAATATTTCAGATTCTTATTTTTGTTTGGAAAGGGTTGTCTTTAAATCCATATCTGACAGCTTTGATGTAATTTGAAATTTCCTGACATAACTTCTGGATAATACCAGGATTGCTCCTTCCCCATTGTTTTCCAACTGAAGTTTACATTTTGCTACTCACAGAAAGTTAAACTACACTTCTTGCTGTCTTGCAGAGTTTTCTAACTATAAGGATAAGAGCTACTGTCATGTGGTCCTAATATTTCAATTAGATAGTGGGCTTGGGAAGGCCATTTGTTCAGAACTGCATTAAAATAAGGCAAGAATATCTATATTAAGTTATCATATTCTCAAGAATACTCTATTTATTCCAAAATTGTTTCACTGCAGAAGACTATAACCCAGTCTCTTCTTTCAATCACTGAGTAAACATTGAGATGGCAGATATAGGGATAAGTGATCACAGAGTAGAAAGCAATTACATTCATCTAGTGGTGGAAAGACCAAGGACCACATGAGATACCTGTTAGATTGTACAGATATTATGCAAAAGATCTTGCTGCCAGAAGAAGTAATTTGTCATAGGTCTCCAGAGCAATGGATTGTATCTAGTGACTAGAAAAAAGCACAAACCATTCTCATTTTCAAGAAGTTATCTACATAATTATAGGCCTGTATTCCTTATGTCAATCTGTTGTAGAACTGTGGAATGTGTTTTATGCTCACATATCCTCCTGGTTTTGGAGAACAAAATTCTCCTCCATAAAAATCAATGTGGGTTCCTTGAGCAGAGATCTTGGAAAACTCAACTTGCCCTGTTCATCCACAGTGCTGCAGATATCAGCTCTCAAACTGATACCATGTTCCTACACTTTAGGGAGACATTAGATGTTGTCCCACACTGCTATTTAATGAAAAAATACAAGCTTACCAAGTACTGGACCAGATTTGTGATTTGATTCAAGACTTCATTCCAGGAAGAACTCAACATGTTGCTCTTAATGGAATAAAATTGACATATGCAAAGGAAATTCCAGGGGTACCCCAAGGAAGTGTGATAGGGCTGTTACAGTGTACATTGCACATAAATGGTCTATAGAAAATATCAGAAGCTCCTTAAGGCTATTCGCAGATGATGCCGTTTTCTGCATGGAGACAGAAACACCAGAAGACTGTAGCTATTTGCAAAAGGACATGCAGAGGATTGGTGAACTGTGCTGGGACTGGCAGTTGACCCTGAACATAAATAAATGAAACATATTGACATACATAGGAGAAGAAATCCACTACTGTACAACTACACCACTGATGACAAATTGATGGAAACAGTATCTACCATAAAATATCTAGCAGTAATCAACTGGAGTGATTTGAAGTGGAATGACTATGTAAGACAAACAGTAGGAAAAGCAGATTGAGATTCTTAGCAACAATTTTAACAGAATGTAATTCATTCATGAAAGAAGTGGCTTACAAGGCATTTGTTCAACAATTCTTGAGTATTGTTCATCAGTCTGGGACCCATTCCAGGTAGAACTGATGGAAGACATAGGGAAGCTTCAATGAAGAATGGTGCATTTTGTCATGGGATTGTTTAGTCACTGCAAGAGCATTAGAGAGATGCTCAACAAACTGCAGTGACATACATACAAGAGAGACATTGTGCATCAGAGACAGCTTTACTATTGAAATTTTGAGAGAGTACTGTGTGATAAGAGTCAGACAAAATATTACTTCCTCCCAAACAACTTGTGAAATGATCACAATGAGAAAAGTTGAGAAATAAGAGCTAATGTAGAGGTTTACCAACAATCATTTTCTCACCTGTCATTCGGAAAGGGAACACATAAGCAGGGTTCAGGTAGTGGCGCCAGTGGTGCATGTGGCCACACATCATCAGGGTGCTTGTGGAGTTCTGATGTAGATGTAGGTATTATTGTTGATTGTTTAAGTGTAGATGAGAATACACTAGTCTTAAAAAAATATTTATTATACCAGTTAATTGTGTATTTATCTTGTTTGGACTATGTTTAATTACTGTCCCTTGTCAGGCATGCCATGAAATTCACAAGACTTCTAATTTTTAGCATTTCCTACCTCTGATTATGTAACAGGCTACAAAAGCATTGTCTTTTAATTCATGATAACTTTCATGTTTTTATTATTTGTGTTTCCCAAGTTTTTAATCAGGTTTTATGCTGAATTTATGTAGTATTTATTAAATATATTAACAATATATTGACGTCTTCAGAAACTTTTCTTTAATTTTTTTTTGTGGTGAACTTATTGTGTTTCATGGTATATTTACCTATGTTATTATTTATTACCTTCCAAAATATTTTTTTTTGTTACTTTTTCTGATAAGCCATTGTTCAACTGTTTTGCAGCACATATAAATTTCCTGTAGACTTCAATGTAACAGCTAAGAGATGTCTGTATTGTTGTATTATGCTTTCAATACTTCCCCAGATTTCAAACTGTGCCTGCTGATTTTTTTTATACCTGAAGTCAACCAAGATTTTGATTTTGACTTGTGATTGCCTTTAATGATTTTAAAATGGGTTGCCTCATCATAACAGTATTTAAAACAGAGAAAAATGACTTGAACTCTCTATCTAAATTTTGTTTGGGCCTTTGACCCACTTAATCCTCAGCAGTATATTGTTAAAAGTCCTATTGCCACCATCATTAATGAGGATTATGTGTATATGAGGAGTGACCAAAAGATATTTTGAATGAAATTTTTAGCTGCAATTGCTGATGCTACAGTTGTGTAATGTTATATGTCTGATAGCCTGATCCATTAAGACAGACAGCATCAAGTTGGAACATGTTCTCACTTGTTAGCATCCAGAGACACAAGAGTGAGGTTGTGTTTACCATCTCCGTTGCGCATCGTGAATTCTGAACAGTGCTTGAACATTAAGTTCTGGTTCAAGTTGCAAAAAAGTTCCAGATAAACTCATGAAATTTTGAAAATGGTGTATGATGATAATGGTGTAACTTTCAAGATTGTTTACAAGTGATAAGAGCATTTTAAAAGTAGAAATGAGTCCGTGGAAGAGTAGCAGCTTTTGGGATGTCCATTAACCTCAAAAAATGCAAACTGTGGCAAAAATTGTTCGTCCAAACAGTTGCCTGTTTAACTGTTTGAGAGCTTACTGAAGAACTTAGCATCTCACACAGGTCCATGCAAAGAATTTTAACTGACAGTATGGAAATGGGATGAATGGGTGCAAAATTTGTACTTAGACTTGTAAATGGCGAACAGAAAGAAAACTGTGTATCAGTTTGCATGGAGTTGAAGGATCATCTTCATTCGGATCCAAGCTTCAAGTCCAAAACTGTAGCTGGAGATGTAACTTAGGCCTATCGGTATGACTCTGAGATGAAAATGGAAAATCAGTGTATCTCCTCATCATAAAAAAACATGTCCCTCAAAATCGAATACCACAATCATGCTCATTATTTTTTTCTGGTATTGAGGGCACAGTGCAATCAGAGTGTGTTCTGAGGAGAACAACTGTTAACACAAAATTTTACCAGGCATATTGCAATGTTTGCAAAACGATGTAAAAGAAATGGACCAGAAAAATGGAAATTGCTAGCTAAGGACAGTTTTCTTGGGCTTGAGCTGTAGGACAAATTCTCTGTTGAATACACAGCCCATTTGTAGGACACTGGTTATGACTTTTTCCACTTCATTTGTTTTTCTTACCTCGCTTCTTTTGTTTAACATAAGTTTAGTTCACACATCTGGGTTTGATCTCAACCTGCTCAAATTTTTTTACATACTTGCAGCCTGTGCAGGGAAGATTGCCCAATACCAAACATTGCAGTCAGTCCATGCGGTGGTGGTGGGGGGGAGTGAGGTAGGTGGATGAATGGGTGGTAATCAGGGAACACACTATTGATGCCTGAGCAGTAGGTGGGTGCCGAGAAGTAAATGCCTGTTCATTTGGGGCCACTGAGACTTCACGAAATGGCCACCAAGACAAGTGGCCACTGCTCTGACAAGGTGTGTGCTCGTGGGTAGAGCCCTCATTGAGAGTAGCATCATAGCAGTTTGTAGTCAAGAGCTATGAGGCCCCAGCGCTGTCTAAAGATAGAACTAAATGTTTCAGACCAGAGTGTAGTGAATCCAAGAACTTTCCCTCCATGGCCACACCATGGGAGAAAAGCAAAAATCAAATGAACTGCAGAAATTTTGCTCCCCTTAGTTCCTATTTTGTGCTCAGACTGCTGGAGGGCCCTTTTTTACCTACTAAGCCAATGTTCTGTGTGAAGGATACCAAAGATGTATTTGGAAAATCTCTCCCCTCAGCAAATTACAAGGTGGTGCTGTCTAAAAAAGTCCTATCCAGTACTGAATATTACTCTCTTGCAAAAACTTTGGTGATATATCATTATTGTAACTGCTCTTAACTACCTGAACATGGTACGGAGTTTAATTCCTCACTAGGACTTGACGTTGCAGGTGGATGAGGAGTTATGTGATATCATGAAGTGATGGGTCCACTTCGTATGTCATGTACGCTGAAGCCCGCCAGGCAACAAAGTAGGTGCCTGATCATTCACCTTTGCTTTTGAAGGGGTCATGTACTGAGAAATTCAAAATTGCGATTTACCATTGTGATATGAAGCCATGTTTCCTACCTCTGATGATGTGATTTAAATGTCAGTGCTTTGGGCGTATGTATTCTCATTATATGAACAACTCATTTTGTGAAGATTTTGGTAGGCTTCTTCATGAAAATTCATTATGTGATAGCCACCTTACTGTAACAGTCATGCTTATAATTACTGTCTCTGTTCCCAAACTGTTCTATCCTAATCCAGGAAGTTCGGGTATTTGATTCACTCCCATATTTTGAAGCTTGGAAAATGTATGATCCATTGTATGCCATGCTTGTGGTGTTGATTTTCGTCATTACTGTGGCCAGGTCATTGCCAGTACAAGTATTTACACCCTCCAGTTCCTCATTATTGACCTCTGGCAGTTGCAGAAGTAAATTAGCCGAGGGAGATAGGCCCTCACCTCTTGTTGTTCCTTCAGGGCCATTTTCAGGGAGCTCAACTTGCCACATGTGGCAGAAGCAGCATTCTCTCTTCTAGTTCCTTCCAGTGACATGACTCACTTTAGGGAACCATCTCTCCAGAAATTTATTTTATTTTATTTACGCATCTTGTGTATATTAATGACCTGTCATCTGTTACATTACCAGATGCCAAGTTTGTCTTATTTGCAGATGATACAAACATTGCAATAAATAGTAAATCAAATATAAATTTAGAAAGGGCAGCTAATCAAATTTTTACTGACATTAATAAGTGGTTCATAGCCAAATCACTGTCATTAAACTTTGGAAAGATCCACTATATGCAGTTTAGAATTTCCAAGAGTTTTCCTTCTAGTGTGTGTGTAAAATATGATGACATGGAAATAGGAGAAGTTGAGAGTGTAAAATTCTTGGGATTACAACTTGATAATAAATTCAGTTTGGAGCAACATACTAACAAATTGCTAAAGTGCCTAAACAAGTCTGTGTTTGCAATGCAAGTGATGTCAGACATAGGAGATATAAATATAAAAAACTGGCATATTTTGCTTATTTTCACTTCATTATGTCATATGGCACCATATTTTGGGGTAACTCCACAAACAGAGAAAAAATTTTTAGAGTACAGAAGAGTATAATAAGAGTAATGAGTAGTGTGAATCCGAGAACATCATGTTGAAACATATTCAAAGAATTGGGCATATTAACCACAGTTTCTCAGTATATTTATTCCTTAATGAAGTTTGTTGTAAATACTATATCTCTTTTTCCAACTAACTGCATAGTACACAGTATCAATACTAGGAATAAGACCAATATACATAAAGAATTAAAATCACTTACTCTTGCCCAGAAAGAAGTCCAGTATTCAGCAACGTTTGTTTTCAATAAGTTACCAGTAAACATTAAGAGTTTAGTTTCAGACAAGGCACAATTTAAACATAATTTAAAAGAATTTTTGGTGGCCAACTCCTTCTATTCCATCCATGAATTTCTCAACAAGGGGAGTAGACCATTTTAATGAAAATTTGTTATACTTTAATTTTTGACAATACTTGCTTGTAACAGGCAAGTAACTACCTACTGTGTGAATGATGGATGTATGGAAAGCAGATATAAGTCTTAAGTCTGTAAATAGTAGAAGTTTAATTTTAAATCTTCTATATAAGCTGACTGTTCTTAACTGAGGATCACTGTAATGACTAATTTACTTTAATTTTTGACAATACTTGGTTGTAATAGTCAAGAAACTAGAAAATATCTGAATGATGGATTTAATGAAAGCAGATGTAAGTATTAAACCTGTAAATATTAGAAGTTTAAATTTAATTCATGTACATAATTTTACTTCAAGTTTTTCTAATTACACTTTTGTAATGTATTTATCTGATATGTTCCACACCCAAGAGGATTCTCTCTTTTATGGGTATATGGAATGAATAATTAATCTAATCTAATCTAGTTCCATAGGACCAAATTGAGGAGCAAATTTCCAAGGTCACAGAACGTGTCAGTACATAAAATTACAACATAAAAGTAATAGCAGATAAAATAAAATGTTTATTAACCCAAAAAAAGGTCAAGCCACAAGTTTAAGTAAATGCAATCAACAATGTATCATGAGAATCAGCTTAATTTTTCAAGGAAATCCTCAGCAGAATAGAAGGACTGACCCATGAGGAAATTCTCCAGTTTCAGTTTGAAAGTGTGTGGATTCCTAAGAAGAGTTTTGAATTTTTGTGGTATTTAATTGAAAATAGATGCAGCAGTATACTGCACAGCTTTCTGCACAAGAGTGAAGGAAGTTTCCAAATGCAGATCAGATTTCTGCTGAGTATTAACTGAGTGAAAGCTGCTAATTCTAGGGAAAAAGCTGATATTGTTAGCAAGAAATGACATTAAAGAATATATATATTGAGAGGCCAATGTCAAAATAAACAGGCTAATGAACACGGGTTGACAAGACATTCATGAACTTACATCACTTATTAACCGAAATGCCCATTTCTGAGCCAAAAATATCCTTTTAGAATGGGAAGAATTACCCCAAAATATAATACTATATGACATAAACGAATGAAAAGAAGCAAAGAAGACTGATTTCCATGTCAAATTTAGAAAGTTCTAATTGAAAGCAGCTCTCAAAGACCATGAGAATTATGTTAAGGAAAGCGTTATATTTGTCATCTATGTGCCACTCTTGTTCCTTAACGAGGTTTAAAAAAGTCTCTATTGCTATTGGATTAGCTTTCGTACATAGTTTGTAATTATATGAGGGATTTGTTTGAGTACAAAAGCCTTTTAGTGTTAAAATTTGTGCATCATGGTCTGAAAGGCCATCCACTCTTTTATGAACAGAATGCCTGTCTAGCTTATGGTCTGCAGGCCGTAGACCTGATGGCAGCCAGTGACTAAAGGAACCACGACTGTGGTCCCAAAGTTTTGCCCACTCCTCTTCAATTCCTAGCTAAACAGCAGATAAGCTCTCACAAGTGTGCCAACCCTCACAAGTAGTTATGGAGAAAAGGAAGAAATCTCAGGAGAAGGCTACTCCAGTGATCCCAGAGGCACCTGATCTTCCCACAACTTCAGACTCAGCACCTACATTCGTCAATGCTGTTCCAACTCCACCAGTGATAGACAGTGATCCTGGAGTGTGGCCTGTCCTTTCGATTCCCTTATGCCTAACCAAGACACCGTTAATTTGATAATTCAGTGGAACTGCAATGGAGATTACTGTCACGTTTCAGAACTACAACAAATAATATCCTCATGTTCTGCAGTCTGTGTTGCTCTCTCTTTGATTACCATTCTCCAGCCCTTTGAGGTTATTGTACCTTCTGTCAGAACCATACTGCCTCCTAGAGCATCTCAAGGGGTCTGTATATTGGATTGCACAGTGATCATCAGTGAATATGTTCCCCTTCACACCACATTGGAAGAAATAGCAATGTGAACACAAACAACCATAGTGATTACCATTTGCAATATTTATTTATCCCTAGTCAGGGCATTTGAGTTGGCTTTTCTGTATTATCATGAAGTAGGGGAAAGGGGGCCTTGGATATGAAACCCATATTAGGGTGGCAGTCATAAAAACAAAGCTGTTTGTCACTGTGGAAAGACATTTTCATGAGATTTCAGGAAAGAGAGGGTCATGGATATGATACCCAAGTTAGGGTGGCAGTCATAAAAACAAAGCTGTTTGTCATTGTGATAAGATCTTTTCATGAAATTTCAATCACCAACTTTCTCCTCCAAATTGAAAATGTTTTTTTGGCATCCACCTGCACACGGAGAAATGGTCATTATAATAAAATAAAAGAATTTAGAACTCACAGAGTAAGATTTAAGTGTTTGTTTTTCTCACATTTTGTCCAAGAGTGGAACAGTAGAGAAGTATCTTGGAAGGTGGCTCGATAAACACTGCCAGGCATTTAATTGTGAATTTCTTGAAAGCCATGTACATGTAGATGAATCCAACAATTCTCCTTACTTTTTTTACAATATAAGCATTTCATTGTCCACTACCCCCTTTGGGGAAGTACCACGTCATCTCGTAGAGGCCTTCTGACTGACTAACTTCTCTCTGATCTTGATCTGTGTTTTCTCAGTGACAATATCCCTACATGCTTTAGTGCTGTCCATGACATCATCTCACTTCTGACCTAAATGTCTTTTCCCTCATTTGCTTCACTACAGTCATTGCTGCTTGATATTCTTTTTGAAAGTGGTCACTCTGTGCTGTCCTTGCCACCACCTGAGAGCTGGACCCTACGAAGGGCCAACTGGCAGCTGTATATCTCTACTGTCACCATTTTCCCCTTTCTGTCAGATTACTTGCAAGATTGTTGGAGACATCTCCAATGTGATCTCCACTAGAACTGCTATTCCTCTTTCTACGGGCCTTGCTGGCCAGCTGGCAGTTTCATGAGATACCAAAGATATTGCAACAGCAATCAGGTGCATCAAAGATATTACAACAGCTATTGAGGATTGCCAAAGTGCACTGAAATTTGTCAGGCAACATCCATCATAGACACATCACTTTTAAGCAACTCTGTGCAAAGGCTTGCTAACAAACTAAATACAGTAATAAAGAATGATGGGAATGACATGTCTCCATCGTAGGAACATTTGCCTCCTGCTCCCTTGTGTGGGCCAAGCTTTAAAGCCAACTGGGCCATGAAAGATTGACAAGCTCTCTGTGTCTCCCCTGTCATGGTGGTATTTCTAGCAACACATCAGTTCTTCCTGAACCAAGATCCATTTTGCTACAGCATCAGTGTCCTCTTCTTACATGGCTATCTTTCAAAAGTTTTTTTTTTAAAAGATGTAAATTATATAATGGATCTTTCAACGACTGGGAACTGCTTCAGGCACTCGACTTAATATGATCCCAGGCTGTGATTCATAATAAGATATTTCAACATCTGAATGTGATTTGCAGAATCCAGCTACTCAGGGTCTTAAACTGTCTTTAGCTAGGTCTTTTCCCTTTACAATGTTGAGCAGTGACATCCCAATCTTTAAACCAGGCAAAAACCCAAAGTCTGTTGACAGCAACCAGCAGGTTAAACTCACCAATGTGCTCTGGAAACTGCTTGAAGGGCTGGTAGCCTGACTATTATGCTGGATTTCCAAATCATAGGGGTTATTGTCCCACTATCAGTGTGATTTTTGGGAGTGATGATCCACAATAAACCATTTGGTTAGGATGGAAATGGCAGTTAAATAGGATGTTTAACATCAACATCCCTTTGCAATATTTTTTTACCTACATAGGTTATATGAAAATGCTTTGCACCATCCCTGTCAATATTTCTTTATCAGCTTTTATGCATCTGGTAGTTGCAGGTGAGAATTGGAATGTCGCTCAACTCCCTACAGGTCCAAGAGAATAATGTCGATCATAGCTCCCTGCTGAATGTTACACTCTTCCTTATCGTCTTCAATGGGCTAGTGACCTCTGTCAGCCCAGTGATTATCCCTGTATTGTATGTCAATGATTTTTGCATCTGGCATAGCTCCTAGGCTGTAGCTCTGGCTGAATGAGGGGCCATCCAAAGGTCTTCCACTTGGATTCCTTACCATGGCTTCCATTTTTCTCTTGCTAAATGCAAGTCATGGATTCTGACTTGCTCAAGACACTCTGTCAGGAACTCCACCTATTTCTCCCACCTCCCATTCTCTCCCCCCCCCCCCCCCACCCCCGACCCCCCCCCCCCCAAAAAAAAAAAAATGTGCTCCTCATGTATTCCTGTGCACTCTTCCTGGGTTACTACTCAGGCAATGAATTAGGACGGATCAATTTCAAGCACCTAAAGTTTCAGTATCCCTATGAATTTTCAGGGTCTGTGTCTTCAGTTCTTCAGGAGTATGAAGGTGCTACCTTTGTACACTGACTGTTCTAAAATAAGAGGAAGGATGGGATATACTTTTATATTTTCTGCAGATTAGGAACAACATTAATTGCTGGTAACATGCAGCCTTTTATGGTGTAGCTCATACCCTCTCATATTTTCTTAAATAAACCTCCCTCAATGTTGTTTTAATTTGTAGTGACACAGTGAGCAGTGACTCAATGAGCAGTCTACTCTTGTCACCCTGTTGTTGTTGTTGTGGTCTTCAGTTCTGAGACTGGTTTGATGCAGCTCTCCATGCTACTCTATCCTGTGCACGCTTCTTCATCTCCTAGTACCTACTGCAACCTACATCCTTCTCATCCTGCTTAGTGTATTCATCTCTTGGTTTTCCTCAACAATTTTACCCTCCAAGCTGCCCTCCAGTACTAAATTGGTGATCCCTTGATGCCTCAGAACATGTCCTACCAACCGATCCCTTTTTCTAGTCAACTTGTGCCACAAACTCCTCTTCTCCCCAATTCTGTTCAATACCTCCTCATTAGTTATGTGATCTACCCATCTAAGGTTCAGGATTCTTCTGTAGCACCATATTTTGAAAGCTTCTATTTTCTTCTTTTCCAAACTATTTATCGTCCATGTTTCACTTCCATACATGACTACACTCCATACAAATACTTTCAGAAATGACTTCTTGACACTTGAATCTATACTCGATGTTAACAAATTTCTCTTCTTCAAAAACGCTTTCCTTTCCATTGCTAGTCTACATTTTATATCCTGTCTACTTCAACCATCATCAGTTATTTTGCTTCCCAAATAGTAAAATTCCTTTACTACTTTAAGTGTATCAGTTCCTAATCTAATTCCCTCAGCATCACCCGACTTAAGTTGATTACATTCCATTATCCTAATTTTGCTTTTGTTGATGTTCATCTTATATCCTCCTTTCAAGACACTATCCATTCCGCTCAACTGCTCTTCCAAGTCCTTTGCTGTCTCTGACAGAATTACAATGTCATCGGCGAACCTCAAATTTTTTATTTCTTCTACATGGATTTTAATACCTACCCCGAATTTTTCTTTTGTTTCCTTCACTGCTTGCTCAATATACAGATTGAATAACATTGGGGAGAGACTACAACCCTGTCTCACTCCCTTCCCAACCACTGCTTCCCTTTCATGTCCCTCGACTCTTATAACTGCCATCTGGTTTCTGTACAAATTGTAAATAGCATTTTGTTCCCTGTATTTTACCCCTGCCACCTTTAGAATTTGATAGAGAGTATTCCAGTCAATATTGTCAAAAGCTTTCTCTAAGTCTACAAATGCTAGAAATGTAAGTTTGCCTTTCCTTAAACTTTCCTCTAAGATAAGTCATAGGGTTAGTACTGCCTCACGTGTACCAATATTTCTACGGAACCCAAACTGATCTTCCCCGAGGTCGGCTTCTATCAGTTTTTCCATTAGTCTGTAAAGAATTTGCGTTAGTATTTTGCAGCTGTGACTTATTAAACAGATAGCTTCATAATTTTCACATCTGTCAACACCTTCTTTCTTTGGGATTGGAATTCTTATATTCTTCTCAAAGTCTGAGGGCATTTCGCCTGTCTCATACACCTTGCTCACCAGATGGTAGAGTTTTGTCAGGACTGGCTCTCCCAAGGCTGTCAGTAGTTCTAATGGAATGTTGTCTACTCCCGGGGCCTTGTTTCGACTCAGGTCTTTCAGTGCTCTGTCCAACTCTTCACGCAGTATCATATCTCCCTTTTCATCTTCATCTACATCCTCTTCCATTTCCATAATATTGTCCTCAAGTACATCGTCCTTGTATAGACCCTCTATATACTCCTTCCACCTTTCTGCTTTCCCTTCTTTGCTTAGAACTGGGTTTCCAGTTGAGCTTTTGATATTCATACAAGTGGTTCTCTTTTCTCCAAAGGTCTCTTTAATTTTTCTGTAGGCAGTATCTATCTTACCCCTAGTGAGATAAGACTCTATATCCTTACATTTGTCCTCTAGCCATCCCTGTTTAGCCATTTTGCACTTCCTGTCGATCTCATTTTTGAGACGTTTGTATTTCTTTTTGCCTGCTTCATTTACTGCATTTTTATATTTTCTCCTTTCATCAATTAAATTCAGTATCTCTTCTGTTACCCAAGGATTTCTACTAGCCCTCGTCTTTTTACGTACTTGATCCTCTGGTGCCTTCACTACTTCATCCCTGAAAGTTACCCATTCTTCTTCTACTGTATTTCTTTTCCTCTTTCCTGTCAATTGTTCCCTTATGTTATCCCTGAAACTCTGTACAACCTCTGGTTTAGTAAGTTTATCCATGTCCCATCTCCTTAAATTCCCACCTTTTTGCAGTTTCTTCAGTTTTAATCTCCAGTTCATAACCAATAGATTGTGCTCAGAGTCCAGATCTGTCCCTGGAAATGTATTACAATTTAAAACCTGGTCCTAAATCTCTGTCTTACCATTATATAATCGATCTGAAACCTGTCAGTATCTCCAGGCTTCTTCCATGTATACAACCTGCTTTCATGATTCTTAAACCAAGTGTCAGCTGTGATTAAATTGTGCTCTCTGCAATATCCTACCAGGCGGCTTCCTCTTTCATTTCTTATTCCCAATCCATATTCACCTATGATATCTATTATTCATGATTTTTTTTCACTGACTTTAATCATGCAACACGGTCCACTTGTTCCCAACCTGCAGGTAATTACCCTCTGAACAGTAAAATGAAATTTTCTGAGCCATAAAAAGAAAAGAGTTCATTGTGTTTTGGCTGCAAAACTAAAATATCATTACTTTTGTCACTATTTCATAAGATTGTAAAACTGATTATATAAGTTAAAAGAATTACATTAAAAAAAAAAATACTACCATTAATGCGTGACACAATGAGGTGGAGGTTATGGCTTGTGAAATGAATATTATGAAAATCTTAACATCTCTCTCACACAATCCACCCACTACGTGCATATTTTGTATTTTGCACCATACATATGTGACAGGAAAATTGAAACATGTATGTTATATATGATTAAATATACACTCCTGGAAATGGAAAAAAGAACACATTGACACCGGTGTGTCAGACCCACCATACTTGCACCGGACACTGCGAGAGGGCTGTACAAGCAATGATCACACGCACGGCACAGCGGACACACCAGGAACCGCGGTGTTGGCCGTCGAATGGCGCTAGCTGCGCAGCATTTGTGCACCGCTGCCGTCAGTGTCAGCCTTTTGCCGTGACATACGGAGCTCCATCGCAGTCTTTAACACTGGTAGCATGCCGCGACAGCGTGGACGTGAACCGTATGTGCAGTTGACGGACTTTGAGCGAGGGCGTATAGTGGGCATGCGGGAGGCCGGGTGGACGTACCACCGAATTGCTCAACACGTGGGGCGTGAGGCCTCCACAGTACATCGATGTTGTCGCCAGTGGTCGGCGGAAGGTGCATGTGCCCGTCAACCTGGGACCGGACCGCAGCGACGCACGGATGCACGCCAAGACCGTAGGATCCTACGCAGTGCCGTAGGGGACCGCACCGCCACTTCCCAGCAAATTAGGGACACTGTTGCTCCTGGGGTATTGGCGAGTACCATTTGCAACCGTCTCCATGAAGCTGGGCTACTGTCCCGCACACCGTTAGGCCGTCTTCCGCTCACACCCCAACATCGTGCAGCCCGCCTCCAGTGGTGTCGTGACAGGCGTGAATGGAAGGACTAATGGAGACGTGTCGTTTTCAGCGATGAGAGTCGCTTCTGCCTTGGTGCCAATGATGGTCGTATGCATGTTTGGCGCCGTGCAGGTGAGCGCCACAATCAGGACTGCATACGACCGAGGCACACAGGGCCAACACCCGGCATCATGGTGTGGGGAGCGATCTCCTACACTGGCCGTACACCTCTGGTGATCGTTGAGGGGACACTGAATAGTGCACGGTACATCCAAACCCTCATCGAACCCATCGTTCTACCATTCCTAGACCGGCAAGGGAACTTGCTGTTCCAACAGGACAATGCACGTCCACATGTATCCCGTGCCATCCAACGTGCTCTGGAAGGTGTAAGTCAACTACCCTGGCCAGCAAGATCTCCGGATCTGTCCCCCATTGAGCATGTTTGGGACTGGATGAAGCGTCGTCTCACGTGGTCTGCATGTCCAGCACGAACGCTGGTCCAACTGAGGTGCCAGGTGGAAATGGCATGGCAAGCCGTACCACAGGACTACATCCAGCATCTCTACGATCGTCTCCATGGGAGAATAGCAGCCTGCATTGCTGCGAAAGGTGGATATACTCTGTACTAGTGCCGACATTGTGCATGATGTGTTGCCTGTGTCTATGTGCCTGTGGTTCTGACAGTGTGATCATGTGATGTATCTGACCCCAGGAATGTGTCAATAAAGTCTCCCCTTCCTGGGACAATGAATTCACGGTGTTCTTATTTCAATTTCCTGGAGTGTATTATGAAAATGCCAGTAGGTATTATGTGTTGTAGAACTGTAATAACCACTTTTGTAGTAAAATAAACATTTATTTTACCATTGACCAAAGGGAATACATGAAAAGCTGTTGAGCCTGGAGCGCAGCGAGACATAGACAAAGTGAACTAAAATAAAGTCAAAGAACATCGGGTCCAAAGACCAAAGACATGGCATTTCATGTGAGAGGCACCACAGAGCCCCTCCACCCCTCACCCTCCCCGCCCCCTTGGCAGTGCGGAGCCCAGGGACAAAGCTACCTCACTTCAACACAAAATCCTCATGCCAGCGTGGCAGATGAAGGCGTTGTCCAGCGCGTGAAGGGGTATCTCGGAAGCCACGTCGAACAGCTGCACAGGTGGTGAGGAGTCTTTGGAGGCAGTGTCAATGGGCGAGGTGCTGGCGAAGGCAGGTCGGTGGAAGGCATTAAACATGACATGGAGATTGACCACATAGGTTTTAATTGGTGCACTGAAACTGTATTCGGTAGTCCATTTAGTAGTATAATGAAAGTATTAACTCCGCAGCGTAAGACATGGTGCAGACCAGAGTATGGTGGTTGCAGGGCCGCCCGTACAGAGTTGCCTCATAGTGTGATGACTTCACACAATGCCAGGTCGTTGTGTACGAACACTGGCAGGGTGGAATGAGCGTGAGGCAGAGGTGGACGTAGGTGAGTGTTTTCATTTGTGCACAGAATTTTCGAGGTGTTAAGATGCCCAGCTTTATGACGTTCATGTGCATATTCTATGACGAGCTGACGGCTGAAACCCACGAAGGGGGCAGGCAGGGAGGATGACAGTTCACTGACCTTGTTGAGCCAGAACGTTGATAGCAGATGATGATGAAGGGCATGGCACAGCAGCCACGCGATGTGAGGAAACCCATGAAGTGAGAATATGAGCGTCTTGTAGATTTGACAGCGCTGGCATGGAAATGGCAGCAGGCAGAGGAAGGTTTGATGCAGAAGCAATGTAGTGTGAAGATGCACTAGATGCGAGTGTTGGTTCACTATGCTGCAGCTTTGCAGAAAGGCCACTGATTGACCCTCTGTGTGTGACAATTCAGCAGAGGGTCTGGCAAAGAGAGCACGTAATGCCTCATTCTGTGTGCAGAGCTTGTCGATTTGTGGGCGCATGGCCGGCAAATCAGAGAGTCATGCAGTAATACATTCAAGCAGAGATGCACATGTGGAAAGCATAGCCAAGGAGTTGGAGAGCGGAGTCGTATTGAACTCGTTCGGGCACGGACGGGAGAATCAGACGCGTGGCGGAGTGTGGTGGCCTGTAGTTCTGGCAAAAGTTTGTAATGGTGTAGGAAGTGCAACCCAGTCACAAGTTCATCCACATCGGCGACATGGAAAGTTGAAGGAAAGGTCGTGTCTGGTGATAGGTGAAGTGACATCTTGTTGGCACCATGGACCGCTATAGGAGAATGATCTGCAGCGATCAAAGTGAGGTTAGCAGGTGAAAGATTGCTACTCATGTGCTTGGCTGGGATAATGCTGGCGTTGGCACTGGTGTGTCGACGAGAAAGCGGTTGCCTGATGACAAGTCAGTGATGCAGAGGCGTCCCACCACCGGAGCAAGTGGTGTGGTGTCAGGCTGCAGGTGCTGTGAAGGATTGTGGCGGGACATGGTGCCTAAGCGTGCCCGCCAGTCTCGGTTGGGAAAGGCACAAGGAGTGCGGCAATTGTGGGTGGCATCCCCATAAGTAGCGTGGAATCAGCACAGTGTAGCTGACTGCATCAGGGCCAGAACCCGATCGGGTTGCTGCTCGGGAGAGGTCGGCGGCTGTTAGGGGGCTTCAGGCAGTACCTCTCGTAGGCTCCTGAGAGGCAGCTGAGGTGAGCACACTGGTCTCTGCCAGCAGAGCGTGGAACCAAAGGTGCAGGACTACCAACTGAAGGTGATGGCAATGTCGTCTGCGACAGGTGGTGTCAGTGATGAATGACTGCGTAGGCGCAATCAGCCATGTGTAGACGAACCTCGTAGGGTCAGTGATGTGATAGCCGGTGAAATTGTAGGTCCAATGGTAGTTTGGCCATTCACAAAGTACAAAGCACAGTGTCTGTTAAAGCTTGGTCATCAATTAATGCATGAAGGCGCTGACAAAGCTTTGACGGTGTGTGGTTGGCGAGGTGCTCGTCATGGATGATGTGGTGGCTAGCCTCTGCTGCAGGGTGAGAAAGGTGTGTCAGTAAGTAAAGTTTTTGCTGTTTAATACTTGGACAAGGTGGGTGGTGAGAGGAGCAGATCACTGATGAGGTCTTTATGATCATGGAGGTGGCTCACCAGCCAGACGAAATGTGTGTCGTCATCTGAAATCCCATGGATATCCAGTAGATGATCATCCAGCAATGTGAACCAAGTCTTAGGATTGACCTTTTTCAATGCAGGCAGTTTAGGAAATTTGCTGGGTAACACATGATGATGCAGTACAGGGAGGCGAAGATCTGTGTGAGCAGTGTAGGAAGCCCCCGACACTGGTAGTGCAGTAGTGGTGGACGATGCTTCGCTTGAGGTCTATGTGGGGGAGTGGCCGCAGGCAGCACCCGATTTGGAGTGAGCCGGTTCAACTGACGGCATTATGTGTCCCAACTGCAGGCCCGGAGGCAGGTGCGGTGCATGCAACAGCGGGCAGAAGGCGGCCATGATGCATCCAAGCAGGAACTGATCCAGAAACCGGCATAGATGAAACGGCTGGTGCCATGACGAGAGAGGGTGGAAGGTGAGTCTGATGTGAGCATGGAGTGATGGGTGTGGAAACTGGAACAGTTGAGGCAGTGTGCAGGGGGTGGGGGTTGCAATGTTGTCAGGCATATAAGAATGTGCAGCTCCATGTGCACGAATGTTGCAATTATAGTTCTCGAACTTCGTTGGTACATCAAACCAACCCGAAGGCGACTGTTTAGCTGAGGCATGAAACACAACGTCCTTACACAGTTATCGTTCACAATGTAACTAAGCGGTTTACACTGTCCATGCAGTAGACGTTGCTGCATAGTAGCATTTGTTGGTGCCCATGTTGAGCAGATTAAGGTTAAGTGGCCGCCAGCATGGCTGGGCATAGGTAACTGTTCACTTTTAATCAGATTCACATTAGGTACACTTATATATTTGTGATTGGAAGCAAAGTCAATTAGGTTTGCTACACTTGCACTGGAAGACACTGGTAGATCCATTATTCCAAAGGCAATGTGGACCAGCACACGAAGTCCATTACTGATGAAAAGAAGCACAAAATAATATCTAAATACACAATGACAATGTCAGGGTCACCACTGTGGGTATTACGTGACATAGAACTGTAATAACCACTTTTGCAGCTGAATAAACATTTATTTTACCACTGAACAAAGCGAAAACAAGAGAAGCTGTCAAACATGGGGCACAGCGAGACTTAGACAACTAAAGTAAAGTCAAAGATCATCGTGTCCAGAGACATGGTTCTTCACACAAGAGATGTCACATGCCTTCTCTGATTAGTTGGTAGTTCCTACAGTGGACCAAGTAATTGCTTTGTTATACATTTCACAGCAGATAAGCGAAATTAATGACAACACAACATAACAGTAACTATGTAATGGCTACAACATTGCTGTATGGCCTACACTGTATTATTATTATTATTATTATTATTATTATTAGTGGTGGTCAAAGACAGCCTGTAGTCTTCCAAGTTCTGCCGGTTCAAAAAGTAAGGAGTCCTACAGTCCTATGATCTACAAAGGATAGTGCATATATTTTAACTGGTGGCACAGGTTGTGGAAGAAGCAAGTATCACTGCAGAGAGGTGTGGTGCAGAGGAAGCATGTTTTGTAACAAGTATCTACCCTCAATATGGATAGTTTGCTTTCTTTTCTTAGAAGGAGTTGTAGGTTGCACTTCTGATGCAGTGAGAATTGCTTCATCCTTCCTTAAAAATGGTTTTTATAAATAAGCAGAACCAATTGTCTCATTGGCTTATTAGTTCGTGGTGCAATAAAACAACTGAAAAAAACTATATATTGTTTATCTTCCTTCACATTAAAAAGAAAAGGGTTCAAAAGAAAATTCTTTTTCATTCTACATTGTAGTTAGGTGGTAATATTCACTTGCATTCAGAGATAAAGGTTGAGAATCACTGATATACTGAGTTGTCTTTCTCTGAGTCCAAATCATTTGGTTATCCCGGGGACTGAGCTGGCCGACAGCTTTGCTAGAGAAGTGATTATTCGCACAACATTTGCTTTGACAATCCCAGGAGAACATTTCGCATTTATGGATAAGGCCTTAGGGATGGCGCAATATCTGGTAGCTCACTAATAAACTCCACACCATCAAGAAGACTACACATGCATGACACTCTTCCTTCCATTTGTCCTGGAAAGAATCCATTCTCATATGTCACCTCTGTCAGAGGAACACATTTTCTTATCTTGTGACTTGAGTGACCCCCATGTCAAGGTTGCTGAGCCTTACAGACAGTAAGTACTCACATCACGGTGGAATATCCCCTCTTCCAGTTCACCATCGTAAGCATGTATGTCTGGATTCCTTGCTTTAGAGTTGGTGGATGATTAATGGACAGTTGACCTGGCTCCTGATTTCCCCTGGAAGTGATTTTTATGATCAGATCTAATGTTTTCAGCTGCTTTCAGTGTGGGGGCTAACTGGTTGGGTTGTCTCCCACGACGTGCTGGGCCAGGGGTTCTCTTGACTGTACCTCTTCTGCCAGCTGCCCTGATCATTCTTCTGCCACTCTGTTTTTAATTACTTGTACACAGTGGTTCAAAAAGAGCACTAGTTTTGAAAAATCAAAGTAAGACGTTTATATTTTAAAAAAAATACATATGTATGAAAATGTGTGGCACATAACCTCCTCTACTGCTCTACTGCACTGGCATGCCCACGAAATTCACTATGACTGCACGATGAGCTTCCACAAGCATTCCACTTACCACTCATCTGATTTTATCCTTCAAGTCACGGATGTTTTGGGGTTTTCTGTCATAAACCATTGACTTAAGATGACACCAAAGAAAAATGTCACAAGGAGATAAGTCACATGATCTTGGTGACCATTGATGATCAGCACTGTGCAAAATGAGCTGATCTGGGAACTGCTCACATAGTAATTGAATTGTTTTGTGGAAAGTATGGCAATTGGCATCATCCTGCTGAAACCATAACTCTTCATTGTCCAAATGAGGCCACAAAAACTCCTTTATTGTTGGTCCCCATTGACTTTCACACCTTACCCTGCCAAAAATAAGGACTGATTGAGCTGCTCGACCAAAAGCCACACCAAACTGTCACTCATTGTGGATGCGTTTCACATTCTTGGATCATGTAAAGATTTTCCGACCCCCTGGTGCAGCAGTTCTGCTTTTTCACGCAACCATTGAAGTGTAAATGTGCTTCATTACTGAAGATGATTTTGTTTGTGAAGCTGTTGTCCTTCAATTGTCCTTTGAGAATCCAGTCAACAGACTGTCATCTCTCCTGTTGATCTGTCACTTTCAGCTACTGTGTCAACTGTATTTTGTATGGGTGGTGATGAAGATCAACTGGGAATTCTCTCCGCTGAAGAACAGCTCAAGTGCAATTGTTGAGAATGGTGACGAACTGATTTCATTGAGCAGTAACCACACTGTCACAAACCACTGCAACGTTCTGCTCACTGTGGCCAGGATGACAACACCAAGGAATTTTAAGGTTTACTGCTGAACCTGTTTCAAAGAACATTTTCATAAGTCTGGGAACTGTTGATTAATTCAGTGCCTCATTATGCCCTAGAATCGCGTAAAGTCCCCTGGAAGTTGCTGCATAACTTTCTCCATTCTGATAAAATGTTTTTCACAATTAGCATATGTTGTGCACAAGTGAACTGCTCCATGGATAGACACGAAATGCAAGAAACTCAAACTGAGTCTACAGTTGGAATGTTCCTGGAAACAGAGACAAATCAAAACAATATCAACAACTGACAAAGAAAAACTCTCCAGCCTTTTCAGACTGGCTTTCTTTTTGAACCCCCTTTACCTGCTTTTTTTGTGGTTCTCCATAATTCACACTTTTAGGAGAGCCCCTTCATATAGTGTTCTGATGAAGGCTAGATATTAAGGATTCCTTATCATCAATACTAACTGATAATGAAAGAATAGTTGAACAGATTTTTATGCTTTCTCTGAGAGAGTGGGTTCCATATTTAAACATTTACTATAACAGATTAGGGGTTGGATCATTGTGGGAGGGATGCCTCCCACTACATGGTGAGCCCTGGAGGTCTCTCAACTGCACTCACCTGCCTATCGACCATTCGTTCGGCTATCCTGCCCAACTGAAACCAATTATTGTCTTGCTCTGCAGTGGTTCAGCAGAGGGCCATATGTTGCGTAGGTCCCTCCAACCACAGATAAACCCTTGGAACCCTCATGTATTCTCTGACCTGCAGCCTTGGGCCGCCCCCTTTACTTTTAACCCTCATTCAGTTATAATTCTCTCTGTGACTGGTTTGATGCAGACCACCACAAGTTCCTCTCCTGCACCAACCTTTTCATTTCAGAATAGCACGTGCAACCTACGTCCTCAATTATTTGCTGGAATATTCCTATTTCCTGTCTTCCTGTACAGGTTTTACCTTTTAGAGCTCCCTCTAATAGCATGGAAGTTATTCCCTGATATCTTAACAGATGTTTTATCATCCTTCCCCTTCCTCTTGTCAGTCTTTTCATATATTCCATTCCTTGCTGATTCTTCTAAGAACCTTCTCATTCCTTACCTTATCAGCCCACTGAATTTTCAACATTCTTCTGTAGTTCTACATCCCCAATTCATCCATTCTCTTTTTTTCCAGTTTTTCCACAATCCATGTCTCACTGCAGTACGGTGCTGTGCTCCAAATGTTCATCCTCAGACTTTTCTTTTTCAAATTAAGACCTGTGTGATACTAGTAGACTTCTCTTGGCCACGAATGCCCTTTTTGCCATTGCTAGTCTGCTTTTTATGTTCTCCTCACTCCATCCATCGTGGGTTATTTTGCAGGCATGGTGGCAGAATTTCTTTACTTCATCTACTTCGTGATCACCAATTCTGATGTTAAGTCTCTCACAGTTTCATTTCTGCTACTTACCATTATTTTTGTCTTTCTTTGATTTACTCTCAAACCATATTCTGTACTCATTAGACTATTAATTGCTTTCAGCAGATCCTGTAATTCTCCTCCACTTTCACAGAGGATAGCAGTGTCATCAGTGAATCAATTGTAATCCCATTCTTGAACCATTCTTTCATTTCTGTCATTGCTTCTCTGGTGTATAGATTGAGCAGCAATGGTAAAAGACTACATCCCTGTCTTACACCTTTTTAATCCATGCATTTTCTTCTTGGTCTTCCACTCTTATTGTTCCCTCTTGGTTCTTGTACATTTTGTATATTACCCATCTTTCCCTGTAGCTCACCCCCATTTTTCTCAGGATTTTGAACATCTTGTACCGTTTTACACTGTCGAATTTTTTTTTTCCAGGTTGACAAATCCTACGAACGTGTCTTGATTTTTCATTAGTCTTGCATCCATTATCAACCACAACACTGTAACTGATTCTCCGGTGCTTTCACCTTTCCTAACTCTGAACTTATCATCACCTGACTCATCTATGGCATCAATAAGTCTTTCAGTCCATCAGTTTTACCACTCCTACATCAAAATTTGATCAAATTTCTGGATGGTGTCGCTAATTACTGATGGATTATCCCTTGACCAAGGAACTGATTCCTGATGATCTTGCTGTTTCATTTAGTTTTTCAACCAGTCAGCCAAACAGCCAATTCCAACTTAATTTCCAGTTGGCCAGACAAACCAGTCTTTATTACTACAGCATCATAATTTATAAAAACCTTGTCAATTACATTATCACACCTATCTCCATATTTATTGACTTTATTTACTATTGCTTCCAGGTTCATGTCATCATTTTAGGCTCTATTATTTTTAAAACTTGCATTGAAGTCACCCAGCAAAATTGTGCATTTTGATTTATATCTAGGTTTATGTTGAAGATATTCTATGCTTTCTAAGAATGTGGTAAAATTGCCTGCATGTAATTTGTATATGCATACATTTACGATACTTCTGTCTGTCATCTCACACATATAGACTCTATAGTATTTTCTGTGCATTTTGCTTTGTTTTATTTCTTTATAAATGAGATGATTTCCAATACAAATACATAGAGCTATACCTTTCTCAGCAAAAGTTGCTGATCATTTCTAAATCAAGAATTTTAGTTGTACATATTTGTGAGCTTTTAAACCAGTGTTCATTGGTTCATGATACAGAAACCTATTTTAGATTGTTGCTTAATAAGACTTCAAGTTCATGTAATTTGGTACGTAAGCTTTGTAATTTCTAGCACAATTTTGAACTGACAAGTTGAAAGCACTACTTATCTCACAGGTTTTCAGAGGCCTTTTGGCAATAAAATATTTTGGCTGCCTCATGCTTCTATTAATTGTATGTGCTAAACTACTACTGGTGCTACGGTACCTGATGCTGGAGTGGTTGCAGTTGCTGTTGGTGAGATTGCTTCGGAGCTAGGTGAGGTGGTTGTGGATCCTGTTGAAGTTCCTCCTTCTGTCAGACTTGTTGATGCTGATGCTGGAGTGGTTGAAGCTGCAGCGCCGTAAGGTTCTCCAGTCACTGGAACAAATTGTTGACAAATGTAACAGATTCACAGTTGCACCAATGGCCATCTTGATACCTTCTTTTTATGTGGTTTAGATGGTCCATATCACCCTTAATTCTTCTTTCTTCTTTTGTGTTATCCTGAACCATTGAAACTAATCAATGCTTAAGTTGTCACACTTTACAAGCAGCAAGGGAATCATAGCAGCAGCAACCACTGCCGAAGAATTTTTCTCCAGTGTGAAATTGGAAAGGTGCTGGTGAGCCTGGCATTCTTGGCTCCAGTACCTATTTCGAATCTCAGTCTGATTTTAGAATTGACCTTCCTGCTGTTAAAAGCCTTAGCTTGTCAGCATAAGCTGGCTTTTCATACTTCTTCTGAACCTGGTGGCTATCACTATAGCATTCCATAAGAACATGGAGGCTATCAAATCTTTCAGTGATAAATTATCACAAGCCTTGTGTCATACAATATTGTTATTGACTCCTACTAACTTCAACATATTTTTCTCGGTGCTTCTGATGTATACTTTCAGGGACCACATCAGGTGAAGAAAACATCGTGGTACAAGGCACAAATGCTAATCAGTTCTTTCCATCAGTGATCCTCTCTGGAGGTAGTATATAGCTAAATGTGTGTAAGATCTGGCATGACCATTAATCTTTAGTTGGACGTTGAAGTCACGACCGTCGCGGCAAGAGCAGCATCTGTTATGTCCAGGTCCAGGAATAGGGTTGGGAGTAAAGTTTGATGACAGAAAATACCAAGCTTATAGTATACTAGACGTCTGCAGTCAATAACTTCTTTACAGCAGCGAGACTTCAACAACTCTTGACAGGTAAGAGCACAGGTTGAACAGTTTTAAGTTCCAATGTCTCTGAAGGAGCCTCCAGATCGCTAGGAGGGACAAAGCCACAAAACCATGTTCTACTGCGAGCACGTATCTTTAACTTGTATAGCTTACTCAGTCAGCCACGACTTCAGCGGCCATTCCACTTCAGGCGCATATGTCTTGTGTGAATAACTATAAAACCTAACTTCCTGAGAATATACGGTCACTTCAAAGACTTCACCTTAGCTTTAGAAATGTTTGTAAAAGTAAAGAGTTCACTTCAGGGAATGATCGAAGTGGGCAGTGGTTAGCACACTGGACTCGCATTCGGGAGGACGATGGTTCAATCCTGATTTAGGTTTTCCGTGATTTCCATAAATCGCTTCAGGCAAATGCCGGGATAGTTCCTTTGAAAGGGCACGGCCGACTTCCTTCCCCATCCTTCCCTAATCCGATGAGACTGATGACCTTGCGGTTTGTTCTCATCCCCCAGCCGGCCGGGGCGGCCGAGCGGTTCTAGGCGCTACAGTCTGGAACAGCGCGACCGATACGGTCGCAGGTTCGAATCCTGCCTAGGGCCTGGATGTGTGTGATGTCCTCAGATTAGTTTGGTTTAAGTAGTTGTAAGTTCTAGGGGACTGATGACCTCAGATGTTAAGTCCCATAGTGCTCAGAGCCATTTGAACCATTTTTTCTCCTCCCCCAAATCAACCCAACTGCACTTGAGGGGGAATAAAAGACTAAGTGGCGAACTCACCGCAAAGGGAACTAATTGGAAGAGGAAAGTTGTAGCATTTCCAGACAAAGCTCTTTCAAACTTTACTTGTCTGAACTGAATTATGCAAGGGACTGCCACATACACTAGATCTAAATTGTCCACTCTCGGAAATGTACCAGTTAGATCAGGATGTTCCTCCCATCATTCTCTGACGATGCATAGATGCCTGTACCATACGATATACAGGTTGTTTATAATTAAACTATTGTTATTTGAGCCAGTGTACACAGAAAAATATTTACAGTATGCGTACTCCTCTTTATAGAAATGATGTTTCGACTGTGCGGTACAGGGTTTGCTTTGTTAGTAGCGTTGGTGTTGTGTCTTGCCATTATGCACCAGTACTGGTACGATGACGAAGGGTTGAAACACAACGGTGCCAACGAGGTACACGGGCCCTGCAACGATCTTGTGACTTGATATTTGCCTGCTTCTCTACAACACTTCGCAAACACTCGGCTCCGGGCAGGGCCCACGAGAAATCAGTATGTAATTGGAGAGGTGCCCACTGAATGTCTTCATTTCGTCGTGTGCTGTGGAGAACTTAGGTGCATTTCAACACGCAGCTACGAATTCCTATGTTAGTCTGAAATAATTACTCGCTCCTGGCAGGAGACGGCTGAAAGACCGGTAATGTCACGTGCTGTGACGTACGCGCTACGGCCTGTCTTCCTCACGGGCCTCGGAAACACAAGCATTAGTGTGCATCACGTCTGCAAAGAGTCAACATGGATGCGGACAAGCTGAGCAGGGCTTTATTCGTAAAACTGTTTTATCAAAACAACAGCAATAGTGTTGTTTCTCTTCGCGAGTATCGACGCATTAAAGCAGGGCCGGCCACGGCGTGCCAGATTTCACTCAGGCCGAGTATGCGGGCCACGGGTGAGCCAAGAGCCACCTGTATCGCCTTTGCTCTTTCCGTCTCGGAAGTATAGTTGTGCGGTGTGCCATTTTATGGTTCGTTAGGCACAATTCTCTTCAGTTCGTCAGAATAGTGGTGTCAGCGCTGTTAATCCTTCGCTGTTTGTCGGTGGTGAGGAGGGGGTTCGCAGGTCCAGTCAAACGATATTACAATACCATGCAGAAAAAAATTTAAAGATTTAGTTTACAATGGAAGAGCAAAGAATTACAACGATCGACAGACGGGATTCATTGTTCTTTACAAAGGCATACAGCACTTGAAGGTATTGATGGTATGAACAGGAAAATGTCTGAAGTCGCATCCATATTCCATTGTCAGTTGCAATTGTTTTCCATGGAATTGAACTAAGAGTGTGGAGACATAATATATTACCACAAAGTACGTTAGTTAAGTCAAGGGAAAAGCGTGGACGGTTTTTCGATTTAAAACTCACGCAGGAACGAACACTGAATGGAGTGCACACCTCGCATTTTAAGTCTCCATGAAGCTGGTCTACGGACCCACACACCGTTAGGCCGTCTTCCGCTCACGTCCCAACATCGTGCAGCCCGCCTCCAGCGGTGTCGCGACAGGCGTGAATGGAGGGACGAATGGAGACGTGTCGTCTTCAGCGATGAGAGTCGCTTCTGCCTTGGTGCCAATGATGGTCGTATGCGTGTTTGGCGCCGTGCAGGTGAGCGCCACAATCAGGACTGCATACGACCGAGGCACACAGGGCCAACACCCGGCATCATGGTGTGGGGAGCGATCTCCTACACTGGCCGTACACCTCTGGTGATCGTCGAGGGGACACTGAATAGTGCACGGTACATCCAAACCGTCATCGAACCCATCGTCTACCATTCCTAGACCGACAAGGGAACTTGCTGTTCCAACAGGACAATGCACGTCCGCATGTATCCCGTGCCACCCAACGTGCTCTAGAAGGTGTAAGTCAACTACCCTGGCCAACAAGATCTCCGGATCTGTCCCCCATTGAGCATGTTTGGGACTGGATGAAGCGTCGTCTCACGCGGTCTGCACGTTCAGCACGAACGCTGGTCCAACTGAGGCTCCAGGTGGAAATGGCATGGCAAGCCGTTCCACAGGACTACATCCAGCATCTCTACGATCGTCTCCATGGGAGAATAGCGGCCTGGATTGCTGCGAAAGGTGGATATACACTGTACTAGTGCCGACATTGTGCATGATGTGTTGCCTGTGTCTATGTGCCAGTGGTTCTGTCAGTGTGATCATGTGATGTATCTGACCCCAGGAATGTGTCAATAAAGTTTCCCCTTCCTGGGACAATGAATTCACGGTGTTCTTATTTCAATTTCCAGGAGTGTATATAGTAAACATTAAGACTGATACATACATAAAATTATGTAATGGACAGACAACTCAAAACGATACAGATAGAAAAAAGTATGTATACTCTCTCTGTCTCTCTCTCTCTCTCTCTCTCTCTCTCTCTCTCTCTCTCTCCTCTCTTTTTTCACACAGATCTCTGAGAAATTGAAAACAACAGCCAACGACATCTTCAGTTGTTCCACTGTCCGCCATCTTGTTATTACAGCTGGGACACAGTGACAGTGACAGTGTTAACTCAATACACAGAACTTGACAATGAAGGAGATGACGAAAAAAGAAACTGTAAGTGAAACATAATGTAACTAGACACACACACACACACACACACACACACACACACACACACACACCTACACTGCCTACAGTAAGACACTGTTATAGAAGGGAGCCACTTTGACAGACACAGCTCAGTTCCCTAAGCTCATTGCCATTAAGAAAACGACAGGTTTGAAGACTTCACTGTGGCCTTGAATGAACTACAAAAATAGTTTCCCAAACGTATTGAGCACACTGTGAATCTTACATCTGTTTTCGAGACCTTTTGGCATTTCAGTTGAAAGCTCCCCTGTGCATGTGCAGATGTAACTGATTGATCTGCAAGGTAGTTCCCGTTTTAAGGACAATTTTTTTTACATTAAAACTGCCCAGGAGGTTTACATAGCTTTTCTCAGGTAGAGTTTCCATCTGTCCATATTAGGTAGTCAAAGTGATGCAACATTTCGATCGACTTATTTGCCTAAAAGACCTTTTTTAGATGATGAAACTAAATAAGCTACGATTACGTGGCATCTTGACTGCGAAATTCTGTGAAATTGCCTGCGTCTGTTCGTATGCCAACAGTATGTGTGCTCCAAAAATAATTAAATAATACTGAAAATTAGCTTTGGATCTGAGAAGTTGAGAGATCAGAAATATAAAACCAAGTCGTATGCAGTGCGACTGCACTGCCATTTAAAGGTGACGGTTTCGCAGTTTCCCCCTCTCGCACCTGTAACCACTCAGATGACGTGACGTCGCTGTGGGTGAACTGTGCAGCGAAGCTGAGCTCTGTGGCACTCCGCCCGGGCAGGGCATGCGAACAAAAATCTGGCCGCCTCTGCATTAGGAGAATAGGGAGAGGTCCTCTTTCGGTACTGGAGTTGAAGAATATGATTCGGAAGTACGAATGAACTGGCGATTTGGGACTTCCTCCTGGAAGAGGCCGACGTCCAATTGCTCCACCGGTTGTTGAAGAAGTTATTGTTGCCATGACTGAGAACACTGGATACAATGGGCAATCCTCAAGCAGTGCACAAGCTGTGTCACGACAGCTGAACATTCCATGGCCCACCGTTCGAAAAGTGCTGCAAAGAATTGTGAAACAGTATCTCTATTGCAGTTCCTGGCTGTCGTGAGTGCAAATGAGCATCATATTAAGCATAGTTTGTAACCTGGAACATATATACGGTACACAATTATCAAATGTTACCCTCTCATGTGGAAATTAAAATGTGTTTCTTTCGATGGTTTTATTCATTATTTTTCTTCCACGTGCTCTTACAAATATTTCAACAAAGGTTCATTTTCCACAAAGTTTCATTGTCCTACGACCATTCGTTATTCATGGGGGCCCTCTCAAGTAGCGAAGGTTTAGTTATAACCACCCTGTACATCTTGACGCCACTATCGGATGTCATCGTTGGTTATGTGGCACTTCATAAACCTGGCGCTAATAGCATGTGCACGTAGGAAACACACACGACACAGATATCTAAATCCACAGTATTGGTGATACGTCGAGAAAACCGTCCCAAAAGACATGTGCTACAAAACGCCACTGTTTCCTGCGCTTGTACCCTGTTGTCAATATGGGATAGATCACCATCCACACGTACACAGGCCGCACAACTGGTTGGCATACTCTGGATCAGGTGGTCGAGCAGCTGCTGGGGTATAGCCTCTCAATCTTGCACTAGTTCCTGTTGGAGCTCCCGAAGTGTCGTAGGGGTTTGAAGACGTGCAGCGATACGTCGACCGAGAACATTCCTTCGATGGGGTTTAGGTCTGGAGAACAGGCAGGCCACTCCATTCGCCTGATATCTTCTGTTTCAAAGTACTCCTCCCTAATGGTAGCTCGGTGGGGTCGCGCATTATCATCCATCAGGAGGAAGGTAGGAGCCAATGCACCCCTGAAAAGGCGGACATACTGGTGCAAAATGTCGTCCCGATACACCTGACCTATTACAGTTCCGCTGCCAAAGACATGCAGGGGTGTATGTTCACCAATCATAATCCCACCCCACACCATCAAACGACGACCTCCATACAGGTCCCATTCAAGGACATTAAGGGGTTGGTATCTGGTTGCTGGCTCACACCAGCTGAAAACCCGGCGATAATCACTGTTCAGACTATACCTGGGCTCGTCCATGAACATAACCTGGGACCATTGTTCCTATGACCATGTACTGTGTTCTTGATACCAGGCTTTATGGGCTCTCCTGTGACCAGGGCTCAGTGGAATGCACCTTGCAGGCTTCCGGGCGAATAAACCATGTCTGTTCAGTCCTCTGTAGACTGTGTGTCTGGAGACAAATGTTACAGTGGCTGCGGTAAGATCCCGAGCAATGCTACCTGCAGTACTCCGTGGCCATCTGCGGGCAATGATGGTGAGATATCGATCTTCTTGTGGTGTTGTACACTGCGGACGCCCCGTACTGTGGCTCCTGGACCCGTTTCCTGTCTGCTGGAATCGTTGCCATAATCATGAGATCACACTTTGTGGCACACGGAGGGCCCGTGCTTACTTGCTGTATTTGACCAGCCTCCAGTCGCCCTAGTATTCCATCCCTCATAATGTCATCAATATGTGTTCTTTGAGCCATTTTCAACAAACAGTCACCATTAGCACGTCTGAAAACGTCTGCATACTTACTCGCTGCACTGTACTCTGACATGCACCAACACACCTCTGCGTATGTGGACTGCTGCCAGCGCCACCGTGCGACGACCGCAGATCAAATGCACCACATGGTCATATCCCGAGGTGATTTAAACCCGCAACCGCTCACCAGAGCGTCGTTTCACCATGTATCAGTATTATCCTTAATTTATGAGCCTGAGTGTACATCTGCAGTTTCCTGGCAGCCTTTTAATATTTCAGTTGTTTTCGTGATGAAGATTGTGGTAAGATTGGACTCATATCATTTAGAGGCGAAAATGTCATTATAAATATGTAGTTCAACAAATCCATCATAAAAGACTTATTTATTGTCATGAAATAAGGAGTTACACAGACCAATGTGGCTGGCGCACAAGCAAAAGACTTATTACTCCATATAAAGGGTGAAGATTTACCATTTACATTGGGTGACGTATTGTAAGAAACAGTACATGTGGTATCGACAAGGTTTTGTTTTTATTGTGGGTCTTTATAGTGCAGGTTCTGTGTCGTGCTGCTGAAAGCATCATGCGCTACCACAGGACTAAAAACTACTCTACGCAGGCTGCCTGCCGATATCTGATGAAATATTCATGGAAATAGTAGGTAAGAAAAACTGTGCTATAGGTCCCTAGTTGTCCCTGACAGCTCCCTCGCCGCACCCTCGAACTCGCAGTAAATCTTCAGCTGGCTCGGCCTTTCAGCGATCCGTGCAGACTTTCGCACTGAGAGAATTCGTCTAAGAGATATTTGCTTGGCTTTTTCCGCGTCTCAACGGAACGAGAAGACCCCTATTTGAAAAATTACTGCTGAACCGTCTTGTACTTGAGATCGTTAATTTACTAATAAGCAATGGGATCGTTGTAGACCACAAAGAAAGTTGCTATAAAATTCCGAGAGTTATTGCAAAAGTCATGCAAACTATTTTTTGCCTCGAAAATGGTAACGAATTAAAAATACTGAAATTTGCAAATGGAAGGGTTGTTCAAATGTAAACATTACGTCGAGGAAGATGGATGAACACACACTGTTATAAAGCTGTAGCGCGAGAAAAACGACGAAACAAATTTTGTCGTTTCAAACGTGTTTTACTGTCAGCTGCAGCGGTACATAGTAGTACGCACATTCCATGGCGTCAGGTGCCTCCGCTAGAACCAACAGTAACATGGCGTGACGTAAGATGGCAGTTCTTTCCAGGAGAACGAAACTTGAAGTGAGACTACAGTGTGAATTGGGCAGCCATTCAGGATGGATGTTAGCCGATTTGAACAGCGCTTTGACGTAAAGATTGCAGTTCACTGTGATAGGTTGTTCGGTAGATAGGTGCATTCAGGCGTGGCAGAGCAGTGACGGCCATCATGCACCGATCAGAGAAATGATTTTGTGGCATTTCGTCCCACGTGAACAAACTATTAATGCACTGTACTATTGTCGCACTTACGATGGGCTCTTCGGGGGAAATGTCCTGAACGTCTACACAATGCATTAACTCCTCATGACACCGCGAGAACCCATACGACACCGTGTGTGCGGAACCTGCTGGCGCTATGGGGATGGCAAGCGCTGAAGCATCCACCATATTCACCAGACTTACCATCTTCCGATTAAGACCTCACACCGGAACTGAAAGAACCACTGCGTGGAACCTTCTTCCGAACACATGAAGACATCGCCACAGCAGTTGACGCGTGAGATGCGACGATTCGCTCATCGTAAGGCCGGCGTCTTCAACAGCGTTGGCAGTGTGTGTCGGTTTCGTTGGGAGACTATTTCGAGAGACTCCATGTCGCAGGTCCGTGGTCCTGCCCAGCACTATTGTGAACTGTTGCTATTGACAGTAAAACACGTTGAAACGACAAAATTTGTTTCGTCATTTTTCTCATGCTGTATCTTTATGGCGGTGTGTGTGTTCGTCCATCCCACTACATGTAATGCTTACATATGAAGTAACCTTCCATGTGCATATTTCAGAATTTTTTAATTCGTTACAGTTTTCGAAACAAAAAAAATAGTTTCTTTGACTTTAGCAATGATCCTCGTATTAATCTCATTTTTATATACCTATAACTACTAATCATGTTGTATCACGCATATACTCTAATTATCATTTCTACATGGACACGTACGCTAAATGCACTGGCTATTTGATATCTGTGAAGTAACAATGTCAACAAGACCCTCCAGTGAGATAGAATAACGTTTTACGTGGAAACACCGTGGTGTTTTCTTACTCAGGTCGTCCATGTAGGAATGAAACTGTTGAAATATCAAGCAGAGGCCTGGAACACTATCATTCGTAAATTTGTTGGGAGTAGCTATTAAGCTTTTACATACCGGTATTAAAAAAAATCATATTCAAGAATGTTCTGCGATATAAACTGTTACTCAGTGATTGGAATAGGCCATATTTTCTTAGTGTGATTCCGTTTCTTTCTTCTTAATAGGTTTCTTATCGTCACTGCGATTGTAGTTTCTTTTTCCATCGTGGCACAAAGTTCAGTCGTCCTCGTTGGAACAAACCATGTCGTTAATAGAACAACATCACAGTCAGAATTCTTGCCGAGATCCCGCGCCCGGGTTCCCGGGTTCGATTCCCGGCGGGGTCAGGGATTTTCTCTGCCTCGTGATGGCTGGGTGTTGTGTGTTGTCCTTAGGTTAGTTAGGTTTCAGTAGTTCTAAGTTCTAGGGGACTGATGACCATAGATGTTAAGTCCCATAGTGCTCGATGGCTGACTTGTCAAATCTTTGGAACATGAACCAAAACGTCTTTGCTGTGCTCGTATTGCGATCGGCTGAAAGCAAGGGGAAACTAAAGCCTTAATTTTTCCCGAAGTTATGCAGCTCTGTTGTATGGTTAAATGTTAATGGCATCCACTTGGCTAAAATATTCCGGAGATAACATAGTCCTCCATTCGGATTCATGGACAGCGGCTAGTCAGAAGTGTGTCACCATCAAGAGAAACAAAACTAGCGTTCTACAGATCGGATCGTGGAATGTTAGATCCTTGATTGGTCAGGTAGATTAGGAAATTTATAAAGGGAAATGGACAGTTACTTGAGAGAAGTTGAACTTAACAATTATTGTCGATTAATGATTTCGGTAAGCGTGATTACCAACTCCAATGTCGATAACAGGATGTTGCATGTCTCCTATACTACCAGTACAAGTGCTACAGCTGTTAAAAGGCGACTTGCAGTAACCTTTTATCGAGATCTGAACATGGTAACCACGCTTACCGAAACGGGTAATCAACAATCAAAGTTGTTTAAAAGCAATACCGGCTCAGAATTTCACCTTCTCTCAAATAATTATTTCAGATCGCCCCTTACCATTCAAGATGAGTAAACAATGGAATCGAATGGGTTGAAGTTAGATGTAACAAGAATAAGTGAAGTTTGGTGGCAAGAGAAAGAGAACTTCAGAACAAGTGAATACAGGGTTAGACAAGCAGAGAACAGAAACTTTTGAAACCTACATCTACATGGTTACTCTGCAATTCATACTTAAGTGCCTGGCAGCGGGTTCATCGAACCATTGTCATACTCCTTCTCTACCATTCCACTCTCGAATGGCGCGTGGGAAGAAGGAACAGCTAAATCTTTCCGTTCGAGCTCTGATTTCTCTTATTTTATTATGATGATCATTTCTCCCTACGTAGGTGGATATCAACAAAAAATTATCTCATTCGGAAGAGAAAGTTGGTCTTTGAAATTTCGTAAATAGATCTCGCCGCAAAGAAAACTGCCACCCCAACTCGTGTATCATGGCAGTGACACACTCACCCCTACTGCGCGATAACACGAAACGAGCTGCCCTTCTATGCACTTTCTCGATATGCTCCGTTAATCCTACCTGGTAGGGATCCCATACCGCGCAGCATTATTCCAGCAGAGGACGGACAAGTGTAATGTAGGTTGTATCTTTAGTGGGTTTGCCGCATCTTCTAAGTGTTCTGCCAACAAAGTGCAATCTTTGTTTCGCCTTCCCCACAATATTGTCTATGTGGTCTTTCCAATTTAAATTGCTCGTAATTGAAACTCCTAGGTATTTAGTCGAATTGACAGCCCTTAGATTTGTACGATTTATCATATACCCAAAATTTATCGGATTTCTTCTAGTATCCATGTGGATGACCTCGCAGTTTTCTTTGTTTAGTGCCAATTGCCACTTTTCGCACCATATAGAAATTCTCTCTAGATCATTTTGTAATTGAAACTGATCGTTTGACAGTTTTACTAGACGGTAAATTACAGCTCCATTTGGAAACAGAAGAATGCTAAATATTACATGATTAGATCTCGTGGCTAATGAGGAAGTACTGAATAGAACTAGAGAGAAAGAAATTTGTGGTACAGCCTGACTAGAACCACAGAAGGATACAGCATTATCGCCTTTTACATGCTCTCATAACCGTTGTCTGCAGACCTGTGCTCATAATATTAGAGCTAAGTGAAATGCTGACAATGGCGAGTGCACACTTGGATTTTAAACCGTATAAATAATGAAAGCGTGAAGTTGGAAAAGCTTGTTATTATTATAGTCCTTAAAACAATAAAGTGACACAGGTATTTCTCAAATACAAGCATCAAAAAAAGTTTTCCATCACCCCAGTTCCCAGAACTCCTGAAGATAGACGTTGACTGTGAATATTGTATCACAGATGACGTTCCTTTGTCTGTTCAGAGATGTCGCTAAACCCGTCAAAAGATGTAAACAACCATGTATCAGCAGCGCCTATTAGACGGAAGGGGTCCGACAGCCGATCAGTTCCAGTCGATCAACCACGAAGGAGGTACACGGCTCCTGTTGTCTATAGTTTAACTAGACAGTCAATACCGCGGTTCGAGTACGTCTGCATTGTTACTTGCGCCAGGAAGGGCTCTCAACAAGGGTAGTGTCCAGATATCTCGGAGTGAACCAAAGCGATGGTGTTAAGACGTGGAAGAGAGAGAGAGAGAGAGACAGGAATTGTCAATGACACCTCTGGTGGTAATGAAAGTCGCCATAACGGCTGTACGATATGTGAATGCCATACTCCGAGCGATAGTGAAACCATATCGGCAGTATATAGGCAAGGCATTCATCTCCATGCTACTGGGTATTAGAGGTGCCAGTCTGTACAGCAATCTGGGTCACCACCTCTGAAGGTCTCACTGTATGGTGGTACAACACGCAATGTGTGCTTTTCATTAGCAATACAAAGTGCGGAAATGATGTTAATGTTGGCCTCTATTCCAATTTTCTGTGCAGGTTCGGGAACTTAGATTAGATTAGAGATTAGATTAGTTTTTCGCTCCATAGATCCGTGCTGAGGAGATCCTCGTGGATGTGGAACATGTAAACTCCTTTTTTAAGCTGAAACAACAATACTAATAGTATGAGTATATACAATACATCATTTTTAAGCTAAACTAACAATACTAATAGTATGAATATATACAATACATCATTAGTTCCTATTAAAAAATCGTCAATGGAGTAGAAGGAGTTGTCCACTAGTAAGTCCTTCAGGCTCCTTTTAAACTGATCTTTATTTGAAAGTAAATTTTTTATGTTTGCAGGGAAATGATTGAAGTTGAGTGTTCCTGAGTAGTGGACCCCTTTTGGAACTAAAGTAAGTGCTTTTAAGTCCTTGTGCAGATTATTTTTGTTCCTGGTATTGTGTGTATGAACTGAGCTGTTTGTTGGAAAAAGAGATGTATTATTTCATTAAAGAGTAAATATACTGAGAGGCAGTAGTTAGTATTCCCAGTTCTTTGAAGAGGTTTTTACAGGACGTCTGTGAATTTACTCCACAAATAGTATGTATTTCACGCTTTTGGTCTCTGAAAACTTTTGTTTGACTTGAAGAGTTACCCCAAAATATTATACCATATGACATAATGGAATGAAAGTAGGCAAAGTATGCAAGCTTCTTCATTTTTATGTCGCCTATGTCTGCTAACACTCGAACTGCTAATACGTACAGATTTGTTAAGGCGTTTCTGCAGTTTTGTGGCGTGCTCCTCCCAACTGAATTTATTATCAAGTTGTAAAACCAGGAATTTAAGACTGTCAACCTCTTCTATCTGCTCTTCTTCATACTTCATGCATATGCTGGGTGGAAACCTCTTACAGGTTCTGAATTGCTTATAGTGAGTCTTTTCGAAGTTTAATGTCAGTGAGTTGGCTCTAAACCATTTATTAATATCCACGAAAATATCATTAGCATATCTTTCTAGAACTACACTTGACATACTATTTATTGCAATACTTGTGTCATCTGCAAACAAAACGAACTCTGCTTCTGGCAGTGTAACTGACGAGAGATCATTAATGTACACAAGAAAAAGCAGTGGCGCTAAGATAGATCCTTGTGGGACACCACATGTAATTTCTTCCCATTCTGATGATGACTGATGACTTAATTCACTAGCCCCTTGCACTGACATCCTTTGTTTCCTGTTAGAGGGTATGACGTGAACCATTTTGCAACACTGCCCATGACACCATAGAATTCTAATTTATTTAAAAGGATGTTTCACACAATCAAATGCCTTTGACAAATCACAGAAAATACCTGCTGCTTGTAATTTGTTATTTAATGAATTAAGTACATTTTCACTGTAGGTGTAAATAGCCTTCTCGATATCAGAATGCCGGCCGCGGTGGTCTAGCAGTTCTAGGCGCTCAGTTCGGAACCGCGCGACTGCTACGGTCGCAGGTTCGAATCCTGCCTCGGGCATGGATGTGTGTGATGTCCTTAGGTTAGTTAGGTTTAAGTAGTTCTAAGTTCTAGGGGACTGATGACCACAGATGTTAAGTCCATAGTGTTCAGAGCCATTTGAACCATTTTGGTATCAGAACCCTTCAGAATTCCAAACTGTGTTCTTGATAATATGTTATTTGTGGTCAGATGCTTGAGCAGCTGCCTGTACATCACTTTTTCTAAAATTTTTGAGAATGCTGGCAAACTCTCTGAACTGAGGTGATACAAACTTTTTTTGATGTGTGTATTTGGACAGATGGTTTTAAGGTGATGTTATTACCTGAACTAAATTTCTTAGAATTTGTATGAAGTGATATACTAAGGTTTGATAAACAGAAATTATATAAAACGTTTAATTTGCGTCAGCTTATTGTTTGGGAGGTTTACGTGTTTTGTAAATATCAAAAACAAACCCTAAATCTATCAGAATTCTGTAATTTTTCCATCCTGGAAAGGTCGCAATTTTGTCGTACGTCTGACCTTTGTATCTGCACAGCAAGTATCTTCTCAAACGCAGGATGTCAAACAGACATTTTAAAGAAATATGACCCTAGCCCTGTAAGGCAGCTAATATCAGGTGCGAATTGTAAGAAACATCATTAGAAATGCTGCTGTCACGTACCTAGAAGGCGTGAGTTAATAAAAATGAAAGTTTGGGGTCTATTCTAGAAAGACAACACAGCTATTCCCTTTTTTATTCTATATATAATTTATGAACTGTTGCTTTCAGGGATCGAGCGATAAACAACTACCACATTCAATTACTTTTCACACTCAATAACAAGATATTTAATTCTTGGACATATTGAAATGACGATTACTAAAATCGTTATCTCTACACATGAAAATTTTCTATCACAGGAAAGAATGATTATTAAAAATCCTCATTAGCGTATTTAAATCTACCTTGTCATAGATGGTCAATGCACTGAGTTGGTGGAGAATAAATTTACTTTTTGAACCAATGAAAAAACTCATGTATTCACTGTGAGGGTAGGTTGGTATCCTAGCTTTTGATATTCAGTAGTGAAAGCGTATGCATGTTGGAGTGATCAGAATCTAGACTCAACATTTACTGTGGACGAATGTATGAGGGTACTTTACCAAGCAGCATCTGCAACGGTTTTGTCTCCGTGCTGGATCTGAAACGCTAATTCCCTACTTTGGCCTTGACTGCGTTCCATAGAACGGTAATCTTTCCCTAGTCAAAATAACGGCTGTTGCACACTTGCTATGGGCTGGAGCGACATAATTCCCGCAGGAATAATTCATTACCGCTTTGCTATCTGTCGCCACGATATGTGAAGTATATCGCCCTCACCTCGCAGAAAGCAAAAGCTCTCAACGCTCTCGCTTATTTCCACACACTTGTGCGGTTCGCCGCGAAACGAGAGAGAGATAGAAATTTTATGTATCAAAATTCTTTTATATAATGGAGATCTCCCCACTGTGTCACGTCTGTGTCGCCAAATTTGGCTTCAGCCAATCACCGTCTCTCTAGAGGTGAATACATTTTTATTTTTCTTGCTGGTTCGCAGCGTAGCCCTGTTGATGATGTGTAACCACTTACCCTCGGTCCCAGGCTTATTTACATTAAAAGGAATAATGTATTGTTCTGGCCTTATCCCTTCTGTGCTGAAGCTTGCCGTTCTCTTGCTAAATGGGAGTTTTATGATATCATTAACCACCTGCTCCGTTTGTCTTCAAAATGCGTTTCACTTTAACTTATTTGTTCTTGCCAGTCTATATTGCTATAGATTGTTTTGTTAGTTTTCGGTACATGCGATTAACTGAACTGCAGTTGCCTTTTGTTGATGTAATATAATTATTATTTTCTGCGGATCTCACACTGTATCATCCTGTTGTTATGATCAAGCTCATGTAAGGTCTGTAAAATCCGGATGCCTTACAGCGATTTATTAAGGTCTAATGAACTCAAATTATAAAAAAATGTTTGAATACAACAATAATAATAATAATAATGTATTACTATTATTTTTAAAATGTTCTACACCTTTATACGTACCATACTCCGCAAACCACCTTATGGTACATAGAGGAAGATACCTTCAACTATCACTAACCATTCTCTTTCTTGTTACACTCGCAAATATATTGTGAGAAAAACAGGATTTGTCCAATCACACTTCCTTGCCATTCATAGACAATACCCTTGTCTCCGATGGGCACTCACCGTCCAGCACAATGTACTGGGTTCCATTAATTAAGAATTTTCTGGCCACTCACATGTCTGTGAACCTATCCTGTGTGCTCGGACTTTCAATAACAGTCGGCAGTAGGGCATTGTGTCAAAAGTTTGCCGGAAACGTGCCAGAGAAGGGTATGCCGAGTTTTGCATGAACAATGATTTCTAAATTCGTGTTGATTTGTGAAAAAGGAGCTGTTCTGTTTTAAGGAAAATCTTAGCCATCTGTTGCGCATTAAAACTGAGAGTAACTGCTTTGTATTGGGAGTGGGTGGGGGCACTGACAATCTGTGACACCCCATCCCCCCAGAATCGAACTGTTGATAGGAATTTTTCTCCCAGAACCAGAGTTTTGGGACGGAATCAACTCACTGGAGAAATGTTGTGCTACGTTATTCGACCAAAATAGGAATAAGTCGGAAAGGGAATGATCCGACTTGTCATGTTGAAATCTATGATTTTTTCTAACTGTTAGTAATCTTGAAAAAAATCTGTGCGAAAAATTGTAGCTGTCTAGATAAACCACAAGTCAACCAGAGTAAAAATTATGAAATGAGACATTTTTTGCAAAGCTTCCGTGTGTGACACTGTCAGCTGTACAGCCTTGAATTCTCTCTTTGCGCTACACACTGCTCTCTTGGCACAGCGATGCGGAAGGCAACTTAATATTCGCAGACACACGCCCTGTATTTTATCTACAACTGTCTTTCCAAATTGGTGTGGTGTTGCGGGTGGCTATCAGTAAACTTTCCATATTGAACACGTTATAACGTGGAAAATAATTAACGTTCGAGGACGAAACTTGGTAGCATTAATGTCAGGGACATGGGGAAGAAAAATAATGCAGAATCAATTTAATGGAAACACTTTTCGTGTACTGCTACGGTACAGCATACCATTACATAACGGTACCATTACCTCTGCAAAAGAGGCACAATATGGCGCCCATCTGTGTCCAGAAGAGTCTGAAAGCGCAGGATTACATTATGCCAGCTACCTCTTTTGATATACTGCGCTTCAAATCAGCACATGTGTGTGTTCTCCTGGTAGCCCAATAACAAAAAATCACAGGGAGTGAGATCAAGTGATTGTTCCGGCCAAGCATTTGGAAACGTTCGGCTGATAATTCGATCGTTTCCAAATGTGTTTCGTAGAAGCAGGTGAACTTCACGAGCAATGTATAGTGGGGACCCATCTTGCATGAAAACTGTCGAGTTCAGAGCGGCTCTCTCCTATAGGGCGGGTGTGGCATGCTGGCGAAGCATATCGCAGTAACACTGGCCAGTCACACTGCACGTCTTTGGTCCTCGAGCGCCAACCCGCTAAAAAAAGAATGGGCCGATGATGAACGTAGCCATGAAGCCACACCATACACTGACTCATTCACCCTTATAGAGGCACGTCATGTACGGTGACTGGAGGTGAAACCCCCTACCCCCCTCCCACATACACACACGGCAATTCTGTGTGTTCATCTTACCCGTCAGAGAAAAATGTGCTCCGTCTGTCCATAGTATGGTCCAGGGACAGTGCTCATCAACTTTAGTTCTTGCGAGAAAGTGGAGAGCGAAGTCAACACTTTGTTGTGTGTCCTGTGGTGCAAGCTGCTGTATGATATGGATCTTGTACGGACACCATTTGAGAATGGTTCATAGCACCCTCCGTACAGTGGACCACGAGATGTTCAACTGTCGTGACACAGCACGCGGACTGCCTGACGATCAGGAATTGCGCGCACTGTTGTCTGCCGTAGCAACAGCGATTTCATTAACCACCTGTGGTGCAACCGGTCATTGGCCTCTTCCCGGAGCGACGCCCAGTTCTCCAGTTGATTCGAACTTCTTCAACATGCTATGCACAGCAAGTGGAGAAAGAGGACCCTTCCATAATCTTTTCAGTCGGCGATATTCTCACATTGCACCTGCAGCTTTACTATTGTTTTGATAATAAACCTTCATCAATAAACCACTGCTCCTTTTGTCGAGGATTACGTTGACACGTCAACAAGTGCACTGCGACTGCTGAGGTGTGTGAGACTATCAATCACCATGACTGATCCCGGCGCCTTGTAGCCATAGCTGGAACTGGACGATGGCGCTGTGAAGCATGGAAATCATGCATCCCATACTTTGGACATTAATGCTACCAAGTTTGATACTCGTACGGTAATTAGTTTCCGTGTTACAACTGTTAAACAGGGAAAGTTTAATTATAACCACTCGGTATATGCACATAAATACCAAATTTCCAACACGTCTACATTAATTTTATTTCTTGCGATTACTGCAAAAATGTGAAATATTGATATCATGTTCGAAAAATAGATTTTTCTGTCCGATGAGCATACATTAAGTATGCTACGGCAATTGACAACCCTATGAGTTGCGGATAGACTTCGACGTTTTAACAGAAAAAGGCTGTAGTTAGGAATAAGTTCCACCTAATATCAGTAGAGTTTGAAAAATGCTCAGCCCATTTAATCAGAATAAGAGAAACTGAGATAATGGCGAAAAACTCGTCCCATCCAAACTATTGAAGTTACAGACTTCATTCTTTTCTAAAAGTAAGTAAAAAACATAACTAATTACACAGTATTAATGGCTGAAATCTGCGATTAAATGTTATATATAGAAATCTTAAGTGAAATGTTGACGTAGTGGTTTTTGTGCACGATTCATGCAATTATTGTATTTTGCAAATGTGTCGATCCAATTACAAAACGAACATTCGGTTGCAACATCAACTATTCAGTGATACGTTAGGAATGACCGAAAGGTGGAATTTAATTAATGTGAATATGAACAAAATATGCTTTATTTCAAAGAGAAGTTTGAAAATTATATAAAATTTGCATATATAAACACGAAAGTGACATTAGTTTGCTAGGTTAACTAACTTACTTAACGTCAGGAAGAGAACAGATATGACACTAGGTTTTTTTGGAAAAAATACACCATCGTGTTTTTGACATCACAAGATATTTTAGAAAATAAAATAATGCATCATAGTGAAACATCGACAAAATTTTAGAAAATAATAAAATTATCGGGAAGTTGCGTCTTAGTTAAAACAGCGACAAAAAATTCTAGAAAATGAAATTATCTGAAATTTACTTTTAAGTGACATCGACCTTAACACTGCCCATCAACTCCAAATCGCTTCTGGCATCTTCAGATGGTTGGCAGTAGCAGGTTCTAGAAGTGCCTCCTTTAGACCAGCTATGATTGATGTTGGACCGTTCCCTTTGCTCAATTTTTTTTCCTCTTCATGATGCTCTTCCCGTCTCCAGCTTCAACGCTATAGAAGGGTTGACCACAAACTAGACAAATATTCTTGTTCTTGATTTTTGTGAACATGATTTTTTTGGCTTTTTGTATTTGGAAATGCCAGTTACCAGTAACTTTCACTAATCCCTCCATGTGCATCATAGCAGCTATTGTCAACACAGCATTCATTGCGTAACATCGCTTTAATAACACTTTTCATGTTCTTACAATTCTGTTTTAGAGACAGTTCTTTTCCGCTGATCAGGACCCTTCTTCCTTTCCCGGGAGGGGCTATTCCCCTTGGTCTTGTTCTGGTCATTTGCAGCCATGACGATGGATTCGACTTCTTGCAGAATTCCTACTATTTCAGTTACTCCTGCTTCGTTTGTACCATCTTCTCCATTTAAATCGTTCACGAAATCACTTATTTTCTTCAAAACATTCACGCAAATACGTCAACAAACAAACTACTGGTCAGCTGAACTGTGCTTACTGGCGTATATTTCGACAATGCTTCGTCAGTGCTAGCTTCATTGTTGCGTACAAGTTTGCTGTAGCGCAGACAACCTATCTCTGAATAACAAAAATATACCTTCGAATCGTAACAAACTGAAAGGTAGTTTTGAATGTCTAGACTGGTAAGTCTAATGTCAGTTGGCATTCCCTGCATCCGGGCATGGCACGGCGACTGCCATACCTATTGACTTGGCGGGTTTTGCAAGAGTTGAACATTTAATGAGGTTTGCACAGCGAGACATCGTGCATTCAGCGGCTTTTACAACGAGCACGATTCTTTTAAAGCCAATTTCAAGCACCCTGAAACCTATTCCATCGTGTCGGCGCTGATAAAATCTATACGACGGTGCTCAACTGAAATCGACAAGATCTGCATTTAGCGGCTTTTACATTTGGGCTAGTCATCTGGAACGCAAGGAGAGGAAAAAGCAGTGTAGGCTACTAGTGATTGTAGCTTTGGCATACTGTCACAGCGCCAGACTGAAAGCTTTAGTGATCTCTTCATACTAATTTTTTGTGTTAATGTTCTGTAAAAAGCATCTTACTGATGGAAAAATGTTGGTACATATCTGTCAATGTGGATTCGCCATGCGATCTACAGAGTTTCAAAATATTTATAACCAAATCAAGAATGTAGTAGCAGAACGGTGCAACGTTACCGTTCGATTCTTGAAGACAGAATACGAGGTGCAACAATGAAGTAAAGAGACTGATTTTCTTTCAAGATGTGGCAACCTTGCAGGCTTGCGTGGGCACAATATCTTTGACCTTTGTCTATAAGCTGCTTCTAGTCCAAGCGGCACATCGATGCAAATGCTCAGTCGTGAGTTGTGCTGTAATAAGTTAACACGTGTCTTTGTCTCTCGTCACGGAAATGGAACCGCATAATATTGCACAACGGTATGTCATTTCTTTCTGCCTTAAATTGGGTGAAAACGCGACGACAACTTACGGTAAGCTTCAGAATGCTTTTGGAGAGGAGGTTATGTCAAGAGCTCAACTTTTTCGTTGGCATAAAATGTTAGTGAAGGCAGAACGAATGTTGAAGAGGAAGGCTGCAGTGGACAACCATCAACCTCACGGGCGGATGTCAACTTGGCCAGGGTGCGTGATCTGATCGAAGATTATACGTGAAACTGATTGCAAAAGAACTGAACATCAATCGAAAAGCGGTTCATCTAAGAATAACTGAAGATCTTGGTATGAGAAAGATTTGCCATTCCATACTCCTCTGTCAGTACAGCAATTTTAAACCTCAAAACAAATTTCGGAACTACCATAGCCAGCTCATCCACCAGATATCGCTCGGTGCGCCTTTTTTCTATTTCCAAGAGTCAAAACAGCGGTCAAGGCGCACCATTTTCAAACAATACATGACGTCCAAAAGGCTGTGACGAGGGTCTTGGATTTTACAGAAGATGAGTTCCAGAAATGTTAACATCAATGGTAGAAGCGTTGGAAAAAGTGTGTGGAATCAGAAGGGAACTACTTTGAAGGAGACAACACTAAAATTGACTAAAACGGTAAGCAATATTTTTTTTTCACATCAGTCTCGTTACTTTATTGTCGCACCTTCTACAGTATAGATAACAATAAACCATACAGAGTGATTAAGGGCATAATTGTGTATGAATGAGTGGATACAGACATGGACTCCGTAATCACCTTTGTATTTTCCCTCCTCTGTATGAAAGCATCTTTTACCTTGCATTTCATATCTAAAGTTAGTTGATCTCAATGTACTTGCACGATTCACTCAAAACTGCTGTCTTCTTCTTTGCATGTGTAACAATCACAGTGGTTCATGAAATAGGTTTAACTAGTTATAAGTCTAGGGGACTGATGACCTCAGATGTTAAATCCCAAGAGTGCTTAGAGCCATTTGAACCATTTTGATAATCGCACATAGCCAGAAATCTGTGAAATTCGCACCCAGTTTTGCTGGAAGCTACCTGCTCAAGGGCAGAGTCAACATACGCCCCCGCGAGTTGTCATCCACCAGAAACGATCCCTGGGTGGCACGACCTACCTGCACTCGGGAAGTCCTCGTTCACTCAAGTGACTGACCGCTTGGCTACACACTGTGAGCGTGAGTGTTTAGCTCGTTCGCTTTGTGTCTCTGTGTGCTTATACGTTCTATATGGAACTATCAACAACCACACACGGTAAACCATGTTCCCATTATGATGGCTACTCGTACGTATACGTTCTATATGGAACTGTCAACAACCAGCGCGTACAAGAGAATTAAAGCGGATGAGACTGAAACGGCGCTGTTCGAAACATGGAACAACATATTGCCGAGGAATGCTTAAGACCAAAGACTGTATCGTGCTTAGTTCAAACGAGCATCAATGTGGGGCACCAGATAAAGCTCGCTTAGAAGTAAAAAAGACGTTGAATCAGGCGAAGAAGAGATCACGAGAGGAAGAGACTTCGATTTCTAAAATATATAATAAAGACTTAGGCGACTTGCACAATTGAGGGTACGATTTTGTTACCGAAATGCCAGAACAGCAGGCAATGAAGAGGATATTATACATGCACCGAGCCAAATCACACGGCAATCGGAAAGAGACAGAAACACGACAATAAGTTGATCTTCAAGCAGAGTTACTAACCGTGAATGACGGCAGCAGTTTTCTTTTGAGTGATGACAGCTTTGGAGATGCGATCATAGCTTTAAGCGCAAAAGCAGGAAGAGTGGCTCTGAAGTCTAACCAGACTTTTTTTATGGATGAGACCTTCAAATGCTGTAGCAAGCAATTTTCACAAATATATACCATTCAGCAGATTTCGGAAGTTCAAAGCACGAAACAAACATCGATCCGATGGCTTTTGCATTCTCACCAAACAAAATATGAGAAACATACATCCGTCTTTTCCGCAATATTGTGGATAATGTACCAGAATGGAAACCTAATAATGACATCGTTGATTTCGAATCAGCTGCGATTTCTGCGCCAGAAGTTGTGATCCCTACGGTTCTAGTGCATGGCTGCCATTTTCATGTCAAGAAATCTCTCTGGAGGAAAGTGCAATAGTGAGACTTACTTGCGAGAAAACGAAGACGTAAGGCTGCAAATTCCCATGTGTGCTGCTCTGGCGTTCCTTCGACCTGAAGATGTCTGCGATGGCTGGCTCGTGATACATTCACAAGCACCGGATATCGCCAAGCTTCCTCAGTTTCTTTTTTTTTGTGACTATTCCTAAAATTAAAGAAGTGATCGAGCGTGTGAAGACGGAAGCAGAGAACTAGGCAGGTGAGTTAATGAGGTCAGAATTAAGTATGGAAGGCAAAAGAAACAAAACAACTTATACGAACCTTGATGACAGGCTGGAAAAATTGTAGAAAATATAAAGAGGATGGTGACATCAGGGCTTGTTTGAAAGCAACCTCTTATGCCCAAAAATTTGAATGAAGCCATATGTTATTGTTGGACAATATATTTGAGAAGAATGTACAAAAAGTAAATACTCATAGTAACTTACAAACTCCAAAACAAAATAAAAATTTTAAAAATTAAATACAAAAGTAAAAAAATATATAAAAAATACAAAAAAAAACATTTTAAACACGCTTAAATGACATTTTGCTCTTGCCATTTAGCCAGTCCAAAGCCTGGATAAAGTGTGATGGGAGACTGTTTATTACGAAAAATCTATAGACACAGCATTATCACTTCCTATAAGAAACGACGTTTCGTGTATGCAGTACCATGATTGTGTTTTACATTTTTTTAAATTTTCTCTCTGACGTAATCACAAAATTTTCACATATGGCCTGTATTGGCCAACGTCATCCATCTCCAAAAGCAATATAAAACATACATATGAAATGACAAACATATATAATTTAAAAATCGTATCTCTTCTACTTGTCAAAAGCATACTTTAAAATAAACATAAAATAAAGTATGGCTCATACGTACGGGTTGTATATCATGCATATGTAATGTAAAGTGCATAACATGTGTTGTTGCATAATGTGTGACGATGAAGACGCCCTGTACAAGGGCTGCACGTATGTAGTGCTAGGTGTGACGTGAGAAGCCGTGACAGTCACATTTCACCTCTATTCGTGCCTAACGCTGGACTTTTAGCTAGTATGACAACGCTTCTTAGATACATTACATGGCCCATATGCTGATCCAAGGCTGTGGACAATATTTTAGTTTATGTTTAAAGTATTCTTTGCAAAGTAGAAGTGGTTACATCTTTAAATTCTGTGTTTGTACGAAAAAATGATCACTTCTCATTACGATTCTTATTCGATCATCACTAGTCCCCTTTACCTGTACACCAAATAAAAGTATGTTTACAAGGACTGTAAAAATTGGCTTTTGCTGACAATATAGGCGACAGTGTTGTAGTGTTGTCTGGCAATATCATGGCTACACGAATTACAGCCAAATGTACGGCAGCATTGCCGGCCACTGTTGCCCGGCAATGTTTGCGGCAAAACACTTCCGGACCAAATGTGTTTACATGAGCCACTTTATGGCGGCATAATGAACAAAAGCAAGATAGAGCTCTCCTACATTTGCGTTCTACAAGGAAAAAAATTATCAAGAACAAAAGAAATTGGGCATCATGGATGCGTTCTTTTTTAAAGCAGAAAGTTTAGCTTGTTAACTGATACTTAGAGCACACCTTTTCCAGAATGCTAAAATCCGGTCCGTCCGAGAATTGATAAAACCAATACGCTATTAGCTACTATATACGAGTTACAACCCTTCAGTTTTGGCTAGTGCGGGTTGATGCAGAGGCCTGATATTCCTCTTTAAAGAGCTGAAAAATTACATTTTTAAAAGTTTACATCAGATCTGCTAGTTATTTAGTGTTGGCTGACAAGTTTCGGGCTTTGCCTATTTTCAAATGTCACCTGTTACAGAGAATAAAATTTGTAATTAATCGATGCATCGATTGTGGATAATAAATGTAGTCTATCGGTAGTAGTATGGCTCATATGATAACTATTTATGTACGAGTATTTTGACAGTTCGTCTCAGGATAATGGTTTTGGCCGTGCACGTACGTAAGCAATTGGTTCCTGTTATTGCCCGCTGCGCGTATTGACATCGCGAGCGTAAATCGTAAACACATAGGCAACTGCGGCCTGAGTGGCTGCGTCATTGTAATACACCGAGCGACGACAGTAGGCGAGTAACCTGTGCAGATGTTATTGCAACTCTGTTAACTGTTAGGATGGAAAGGAGATTTACTATAGCTGAACTATGCGATATGCATTTAATTTATGGCGAGGCAAAAGGTGTTACGAGAGCAGCTGTACGAATTTATCGAGAACACTTCCCACAACGTCGACTTCCTGCACGAAAGACATTTGCTGCTGTGCACCAAAGGTTTGTGTCATTGTAATTCTCTACTTGTATGCGATTATTATGCATTTTCATCTTAACAAAGCACAGCAGTTATCTGCACCTTTGTAAAGATTCGTCCGTATGCGAAACGTATCTTCTGTTTTGATACGCTTTCCGTTTTTGTTACATCATGACAGAATGCTACTGACGAGTACGTATTTAATTTCCTTATATTGAGAGATACTGGCTCTTTACTGCCCCGCGCAGAAGGCAGAGGCTCACAACGCGCCGATCGTACATTGGAAGCTGAGGAAAGAACTCTGAACCGCATCCAGGAGGATCTTTCTCAGAGTGCGAGAAGCATCGCCCGCCACGTGTGTATATCGCACACTGTTGTTCATCGCACTTTGCAAGAGGAGCGTCTGCGGCCTTACCACATTCAACGCATACAAGCATTGGAAGAACAAGATTTCCCTCCACGACGTGAATTAGAGTGATTTTTGTTACACAGTGCGCAGCATGATTTTGTCAACAAAATACTCCCCACAGATGAAGCATGTTTCACTCGCGACGGAATAACTAATTTCCGTAACATGCACACGTGGAGTGTACACAATCCTCGCCACGTAGTGGCAACACATTTTCAGCGACGATTTTCCGTAATGTGTGGGCGGGTATGCTCGCTCGATAATTACATTATTGGGCCCTATGTTTTACCTGCACGTTTGACTGGTAACTGTTGCAGAACGTTTCTAGAGGAAAAATTGTTCCCAACGTTGTTAGAAGACATTCCGTTAGGCATACGTCATAACATGAGGTTCCTCCACGATGGTGATCCACCCCACATTGGTCACAGAGTACGCAGATTTTTAGATAGTCGATTTCCAGGACGATGGATCGGGCGTTCGGGTCCACGTCGATGGCCAGCACGCAGCCCTGATTTAAATCCACTGGATTTTTACTTTTGGGGCCATATGAAGGACCTTGTTTATGCTGAGCCAATAAATAATGTGACGAATTGACTCAGAAGATTTTAGATGCTGCCAATACCATAAAGGCCAATGAACATGTGTGTGAGCGAGTGCGACGAAACTGGGTTCGCCGTTATGAAGCATGTGTAGAAGCGAATGGTGGTCATTTCTAACATTTATTGTAGTATTGGTGTAAGAGGAAACGAAGTAATGGGTTTTCTTATCGTTACGATGTTGTTGTACAGAAGGAAAATAATGTGAATTTAGTATTCGTTATGACATTGCCGTAAAAAGGTGAAACAGTTGATTGTAATTAATGCATAACTATCTACTTGGTGACTGATTGAATTTGTACTAATGGAAATACATTGTGTTTGATATCAGCTTGTCATTACTACTACGATCTTCGTTATCGACTTGTTGAGAAACAAACTGGTTGTATTCAATTCACGTAAAGCGAATTACACATTCTTGACAACCCAAAAATGGTTTACATTCCTTGCTTCGGTACCACCTGATTATCACACCACGTCGTTGTACACGTCTAATGATTTCAATCCTCTGGTCGGCTCGTTGCCTTTCTCTGGCCGCCCCGTCATTGTAGGCAATAAGCACGGTACGCTGTGTTCTGTCGGTTGACTACGTAAACAGAAATGCATATACTATCTATCCTACGAACATTAGGTTTTAATAATACAAAAATACATGATACAAGAAAATGTCATTAGACTTTTTTGTCAAGCACACCGAGATGTACCATCTGTATAATTTTGGCGCCTTATACCGTTTACATCGTTATTTCCCCATTGAGGAGAGCGTTAAAACACAATCAATATTCACAATGACAATATGGTACATAAATTGGTACATTTCAAATTCATGGCACTTTTTTCTGTCTCTTTCTTTTCTCTTCCCAAAAACCTCTCATAAATTCAATGTGCTTTTTCTTCCTCTCTTCTGTCCACTTCTTTCCTGCTTTCTTCTCTTTTGGTGTTTCTTCGAATTTCTATTTGTTGATTTTTTCTCTGTATTTTCCTCTGAGTGATATTTCTTCTGTGGAGATGTTTAGATTTTTAAGGTCTTCCATGGTTTCCTTTACCCAGTTAGTTTTCACCTTATTCGTCACCACTGTGTTAAAAATCTTCTTGGTCAGCCTATTTTCATTCATCCTATGAATGTGCCCACAGAATTTTGCCCTTCTTTTTCTGATATTGTCTGTAATTGTCTCTGCCTGTTTGTACAATTCCTTTGTTGGTCTCTTTATCCAGATCCCCTGTCTCTGAACTGGCAAATAGATCTTTCTCAGAATTTTCCTCTCTTGCTTTTCCATTTCCTTGATTTTAGTTCTTCCTCTGATTACTGTTGTTTCTGAGGCATACAAGGCCTCAGGTAAGACTACTGTTTTCTAATGTCTTAATTTGGCATTGATGGAAATATTTCTTTTATTGTAAAGGTTCCATGAAAGTCTGTATGCTTTTTGTAGTTTTGTAGCCCTTTCTTCATTGGCTGTTGAATTCAGTCCTGTTTTCTGTATAATCTCTCCCAGGTATTTGAAACTTTCTACTTGTGTTATTTTTCCGTACTTTGTTATCAATTGGCTTCTGTCTGCAGATTTTGTGTCCACGTACTGTGTCTTTTCATATGATATTTGTAGTCCTGTTCTGGCTGCGATTTCATGCAATATCTCTAGGGCTTCTCTGGCTTCTTTTCTGTCATTTGTAATGATGGCTATGTCGTCGGCAAAGGCCAGACATTTTATGTCGACGGTTCTATTTTTCTCTCTCCCCATCTTTACCCCATTGACTCCTTTGTCCCACGTCCTGATTATTTTCTCTAAAACAGCGTTAAATAAAATGGGTGATAGGCCATCTCCCTGTCTCACTCCTGTCTTGATTTCGAAAGATTCAGAGATCTAGCCCATGAACTTCACTTTTGACTTTGTATTTGTTAATGTTTTCTGAATTAGTTTTCTGGTATTATTGTCTACCTTCATTAAAAAGTGTTTCTCTGTCTATGGAATCGTAAGCCTTCTTGAAATCAACAAATGTTACTGTGTTGTTTCTGGACTTTCTCGTTGTTAATAATGTTCTCAGACACCGGATCTGCTCACTGCATGATCTTCCCTTCCTGAACCCTCCTTGGTATTCTCCGATCTGTGGATCTATCTGAGGTTCTAGGCGATTTAACAGAGCTTTTGATAGAATTTTCTATGCCACCGGCAGTAACGAAATTCCTCTGTTGTTATTAGGGTCTGTTTTGTCTCCTTTCTTGTGGAGGGTGTGTATTAGGGCTGACTTCCATTCTTCTGGTATCTTTTCTGTTTCCCAAGTGTTTTTCATTATACTATGAATTTTGGGTGTAATGTTTTCAAGGTCTAATTTCAAGATTTCTGCAATCAGTCCATCTTCACCTGGTGCTCTGTTATTTTTCAATGATTTTATTATTTTCACGATTTCTTCATATGTTGGGGGTTCGGAGTCCCGGTTGGGTTCTGGTTTTGTAAACTGTAATCTCTGTTTTGGTTTATCACAGTTAAGTAACGTTTCAAAGTATCTGGTTAATATTTCACAGTTTTTCTTCGGATTTGTCTCCAGTGTTCCACCTTGTCTTTTGAAGCATAAGCTTGGTGGCTGATATCCTGTCATGTTTTCTCGGAATACTCTGTAAAAATTTCGTGTGTTTTTTCTGGTGAAGTCTTCTTCTATCTCCTTCAACCTGCTGTTTTCGTAACCTCTTTTTTCTCTTCGAATTATTTTTGAAGTGTTTTTCTGTATCCTGTTGAAGTTCTCCCATTTTTATTGTGTTTTATGGCTGTTAAATTTCTTCCAGGCCTGTATTCTCTCTTCTATGGCCCTGTCGCATGTCATGTTCCACCATCGGTGTTTCCTTTTTCTCGGTGGCTGCCCCAGTTTTATCAATTCTTTTATTTTTTCTGACAGTTCTGTCCAGTTGTTGCTATTGATTTTCGTAACTTCTTCTATTATTTCTTTCTTGTTTATTTGTAGGTACTCTGGATCTATTGTGCAGGATCTGTTGGTTCTCTTGATTTGTCTATTGGGTATAAATTTTACTTTAATTTGGAGAAGGTGATGATCAGATTCGAAAAATCCTTTCCTTGTTCTTACATTCATTATTTCTCTGGTGTTTTTTGTGGATATTGCTACGTGGTCTATCTGAAATTCTCCTAGAGCATGGTTGGGGGATTTCCAAGTTACAAGTTTTCTGTGTGGTTTCTGGAACTGCGTTGACATGATTTTCAGATCAAAATTTCTGCAGAAGTTTATCAAGTTCTCTCCATTTTTGTTTGTTCTCATGTGGGCCGTGTGTTTTCCTGTCGTATCTCGGAATTTTCTTTCCTTGCCTAACTGGGCATTGAAGTCTCCTAGCAACAATTTTATGTGATTCTTGGGGATTTTGCTGGTAGTTTCTTCCAGATCTTCCCAGAATTCCTCTATCATCTCTGGGTTCTTCTTGTTATAACTGTTTTGGGGGCATGTCCATTGATTAATGTATAGGCTTTGTTTCCAGATCTTATCGTGAGTGTCGACACTTTTTCTGATTTTGATGTGAAATCTATTACGGAGTCCAGTATCGATTTATGTACTACAAAACCAGTTCCGAAGAGTTTGAGATTTCTTCCTGGGATGGTTATGGCTGGTTTCCCCTTATATATTCTGTAATTTTCGGAATCAAAGTGGTTCTCATCTGCAAATCGTGTTTCCTGTATTGCCATAACTTTGATGTTGTATTTATCCATGGCGTTTGTTAATTGTTTCAGTTTACCTGGCCTCAGTAGTGTGTTGGTGTTGAGTGTTCCCATGTAAAATACTTTCTTCATCTTGAGGGTTTTTGAGAGGCTCCGATTCTTCTCTTCATGACATGTCTGATCCCCTGGAATCCAATGATCAGGTTTATTACCCAGTCTTACTGACTGGGACCCAGGGTAGTGGATTCTTTCCCGTTGTTCTGTCATGATTATTGGTTTGTGTTGAAGAATTGGTGGTGAAATCACGAAGGATCTCACATAATTTCGACTGGACTTTTGAGTTCCAGAAGATTAACTTACAGCCGAGCTCACAGGGCCAACAGACGCTGACCAGAGTACCGGTGGCTGCCACGCAGACGTGTCTGGATTTTGGGGCTTCGCATGTAACCCTATGCAGGGGCCCTCACAGGGTGCTACCATCCGGAGCCAGATGGACCCAGGTTTTTTTTTTTTTTTTTTTTAACGAGGTGTTACTCCTCCCCCTCCTCCTTCCTCATCACTTGCAAGATGAGGCCCCGGGCTTGGGACCGGCAGTGGCGGAGTTATATATATATATATTCCGTAATTGTTGTGCCTTCAGTACCCAGCATGATGTGATTCACAAGACAACGACATTTTATGTATAATGGAGAAGTTCCTCAATGAAATACACTGTACATCACGCTGGTTTATTTATCGTAAATATTATCACAATTTTGACAGATGTTGATGCAACGAATTTTGTCTTATATAAGCTTTGCAACTTACTTCGCGATTGTATTAAGATCAATGACAGTATCTAGTGTAAGACAGTGATCCACCACATCACAGTTGTACAATAAATATCTCATTTCCTTTCAGCACTATTTGAAAGCTATTTGAAAGCAAACATATTGTTTAATTTGTACTTCAATGAAATCTGCATACAGTAGTATTTTGCTGTTATAATTCTTACGGTATAGATTGCGATTCATATGCTGATTAAGGTACTCTCGAAGCTTTCTATGAATCGTCTGTAGTCGCGTATTTGATGATTTATACATGACGGAGTATTTTTCATGTGCTGAATAAGGTGCTTTGGAAATTTTCTATGATTTTCTGCTGCGCTACTCTGTTTGTTGATTTAACGTTTGTTCTGGGAGCTTAGTCGTGTGAATGTAGATTTGTAAAAGGTATTTCTTCGAGCATGTCCATCAATTGGCCTTTGAAGCCATCTGTAAAGTAGTGAAATTTCTCTCGATATTTTCGATGGGGTCTGTATTACTTTCTGAGGTGCGAGCTGAAAATTGAAATGTAATTTTCGCTTCTTTTATGTATCCTGCGTATCTCGTTTTAAGGAGACCTGGAGTTCAACAGACTACATCTCTACGCCTCGCTTTCATCGCGTGTTACTCTTGATCTACGACGCGAAGGAAGTTGCGGTTTTGTACCAACACTGAATGACATAAGCTAAAGCTGTACAAGGAAAGCTATTTAATCTAAGCTAATGTACTTGTTGTTTAAGAAATACGACATTATGTATAATAGACGGTTCACTTTGGAGGAATTCGGCGAACATAGGTCAGATCATTGTGAAGATATATGTACCCAATGTCCTGAAATTGTAGTATCGCGAAAATGAAAAGAGATTGTACTCAGTGTTTTTGACTAACCGTATGCCTCTTTCAGAACATTCCAGTAGCATTATTCTTGCTGGTCAGCTGCTTCTTCATCCTTTGTAGACTTTTTCAAGAATCTTTTCCTTACTCTGGACCGTTAGTGCCGACTTTCGCAAACCTTTTAGCTTCAACTACTTTGGAATTTAACACAACTATCATATTATTTCCTGGTTGGATGCCGAATATGTCCGTTAGTTTTGTCTTACTAATTACACCATCACAGAAACAGATGACAGCATCCATTATATCTGAGTACTGTCAATCAAACAAACACTCTTTTTGGTATCCTTTGCCACACGCAGCTGTTGAAGCTGTCATTAGGGTTGTTGCATGGTCATGTAGACATCTGCTAAGTAATTTTATATCTGCAAGGTCCCTGTATATTGGCTTTATTGTTTCCAAGACTGTGGCAGGCAAGAAATGTTAATGGTGATATTCCTTTTCTGTCGCATGAGCGTGGCTGGTTCAAAAGCGTGTAAGACCAAATCAACAACTGAAAAGAGGATAAAAAATACATTTTTTGAAACGGGAGACGTTTGTTTTCCAGATGGTGACAAAAATATGTTTTCGAAAATTTCAGACATTTCACGTTCAGGTCCCCTTAAACGTCCGTCTGCCCAACGTAGGCTTTATCACAGTCTTTGCATTTATTTTTTTAATTGCCAGAATAGTTATATCGTCTTGTTTTGGCTACTTTGTATATGATGTTGGTTTCGAATGTGTTTCTGTCAAATTTGCGGTAATGCATGCAATAAATAAGCCAGCCTAATCCAATGAGAACAATTACTCCACTGTATATAAAATATCGTTGTCAAGTGGACACATCATGCTGGGTAATGAAGGTAGCACAATTAAAAAATTATGTATACACTCCTGGAAATTGAAATAAGAACACCGTGAATTCATTGTCCCAGGAAGGGGAAACTTTATTGACACATTCCTGGGGTCAGATACATCACATGATCACACTGACAGAACCACAGGCACATAGACACAGGCAACAGAGCATGCACAATGTCGGCACTAGTACAGTGTATATCCACCTTTCGCAGCAATGCAGGCTGCTATTCTCCCATGGAGACGATCGTAGAGATGCTGGATGTAGTCCTGTGGAACGGCTTGCCATGCCATTTCCACCTGGCGCCTCAGTTGGACCAGCGTTCGTGCTGGACGTGCAGACCGCGTGAGACGACGCTTCATCCAGTCCCAAACATGCTCAATGGGGGACAGATCCGGAGATCTTGCTGGCCAGGGTAGTTGACTTACACCTTCTAGAGCACGTTGGGTGGCACGGGATTCATGCGGACGTGCATTGTCCTGTTGGAACAGCAAGTTCCCTTGCCGGTCTAGGAATGGTAGAACGATGGGTTCGATGACGGTTTGGATGTACCGTGCGGGACCGTAGCCCAGCTTCATGGAGACGGTTGCTAATGGTCCTCGCCGATACCCCAGGAGCAACAGTGTCCCTAATTTGCTGGGAAGTGGCAGTGCGGTCCCCTACGGCACTGCTTAGGATCCTACGGTCTTGGCGTGCATCCGTGCGTCGCTGCGGTCCGGTCCCAGGTCGACGGGCACGTGCACCTTCCGCCGATCACTGGCGACAACATCGATGTACTGTGGAGACCTCACGCCCCACGTGTTGAGCAATTCGGCGGTACGTCCACCCGGCCTCCCGCATGCCCACTATACGCCCTCGCTCAAAGTCCGTCAACTGCACATACGGTTCACGTCCACGCTGTCGCGGCATGCTACCAGTGTTAAAGACTGCGATGGAGCTCCGTATGCCACGGCAAACTGGCTGACACTGACGGCGGCGGTGCACAAATGCTGCGCAGCTAGCGCCATTCGACGGCCAACACCGCGGTTCCTGGTGTGTCCGCTGTGCCGTGCGTGTGAACATTGCTTGTACAGCCCTCTCGCAGAGTCTGGAGCAAGTATGGTGGGTCTGACACACCGGTGTCAATGTGTTCTTTTTTCCATTTCCAGGAGTATATATATATATATATATATATATATATATATATATATATATATATATATATATATATATGGCTGTCGCTTTAGTTTAATCTGAAATTATAAATAATGCCATTGGTTAGTGCTTAGTTCGTGAGTTATATTGTAGTATTAATTAAAGCGAGTGACAGTCAGAGGAGAGCAAGTACAGTAGTTCTCGGTACCAGGAACTCGCAAAACATAAGGCAATGAAGAAAGAGGAAACTGTAAGAAAGAGCACAGAAACAGATGTGTCGTTTTGAAATTAAACACATCTAGCTAGTTCCAGCTCGAGTTCGAATGTAGAAACAATGGAGCATAATTATGTGGTGAAGATTATCTAAAACAGTGCAGCATGTGGTTTATCTGAGTCAGGCGTTTCAGATATTAGCAACACTAACAACGTCGCATAAGCAATCCTTTCAGTTCACGCATGTGACACAGACAAAGCGAATGATGATAGTGATTCAGTTTCTTGATCGTGCGAACGGGTTAATAAATGAATTCCTTCATGGTCATACTGCTGAACAAGGTCATGTGGCACAGAATGTGGACTGTGATGTCAGTAATTCATGCAGATGATAAACAGGCTTTTAGAGATACTTAAATAAAGACTAATTTTTAAGAACCATAAGAAATGGCGAAAAACAAGGAAGACTTTTAATTTTAGTGTACTCTCAAAGCAAGGCAGCTTATATTGTGTCCTATGTTTAATCGAACATCACAGTTTGCAAAACCAATGAGTGGTTTAATGACTGGAAAAAGGTCAGTCCCAATTAACTAACTGACCATGAAAATTCATCTGAACATCGGAAACGTGTGTTAACTTTAAAAGCTGGTGGACAAGTCATGGGGAAAATAGATAAAAAACTAACGTCTCATCCCGAGATAGAAGTAAAATATTGGGTGGATTTGTTGCTGTGGTCAGAAGCGTTTCCATACAAGGTCTGTTTTACAGGGTTCACAACTATGGATCCGGGTCCACACACTGTGGAAATTTCGAGTGGCACTACAGCTAACAGCAAAATTAGATCCTTTTTTCGCTAAACATATAGAACTTTGTAAAACACAGGAAAATTGGGAGCGTATTGTATATTTATTTTCAAATGCCTGTTGGGTTTATATCAATTATGAGAGACATGTGGTGAAGTCTGTTTTCGATGAAGTGAAGGAAACTAAATATTTCTCAACCATATTAGATTCACCCCAGATATTAAAACATGTTAATCAGATGTCTTTTGTTAAAAGGTATTTATTAAAAGATGTACTTCCTCTTGGAAGATTGACCTATTTTGTCTCAAATTCTGAGTACAATTCGGAAGAAATAGCTGGTTTAGTAACACATTTATTAAGTAAATATGATCTATAGATTGACTTATGCAGGGGTCGGTCATATGAAAATGCAAGCAGTGTCTCTGGTACCTACTCTGGTCTCCAAGATGGAATTAAACAAATCAACCCTCTTGCTGTGTATATTCCGCGTGCGACTCACTTCCTTAAATTAGCAGTCTCCTGTGCAGCGTGTGAGTCAGTGCTGTCCTCAAATGGCTTCATTTTTCCGTTATTTTCTTTTTTTCCCTTTTTTTCCAACAAAATTACACCCTTTCTTTCCTGCTTCAACGAGCTCTTGGAATATATTGGAAGCAACATTAAATAGTTCAGTCTCTCTAAAACGACCTTCAGAAAAACGCTGATAAGTGCATGTCGATGTTAACTAGGCAGAAATAATACCAGCGTTGGGAGCTATTCACGTAACGAAACTCAGAAGCCTTAGTGAAGATGGCGACTGGAATGTTACATAGTATACTCAGCCTGGAAACTGCGATATGTCAACTTTTTGGTCAGCGATGTTGCACAGTTTTAATGCTACAAATAATTTCGTGGGGCTGTAATAAAATTGTACGATTCTTTACTTGAATAAGTTCGAGAGAATCGTTCTATGTACTACATACATGAAAACGCTGTCTTTGAAAAGATGAAGACAACCACAAAACAGAAAAAATTCAAGAAAACTGAAAGTGGACCAAAGAGACCAGTTTGAAACTAATTTGTAAGAAAAGGAAGATTTTCGGGTGAATAAACAGCGTGATTATAATCAAAATTAAACTTTCAAACGCCTGTACAAATAACACCACTGGTCAGTATGAGGTCAAGTTTTAACGGAATATTATCGGAGAAGGGGGAGAAAGAATGGCAGAAGAAAAATAAATAGTTACAAAATGTAGGAATAGATGGAACTGTAAGCACTATAAGTTAATAGCGGTCGACTACAAATGACAAACGAATCATACAACAATGCCGAAGGCTTACATTTGACGTTAAACAAACTGTACTACTCAGTTTGCATGGGTGTACAGGTGTGATACTGTTAGTTACGTAAGCCCTTCCACCACGGCAAGGTCATTGCACATCGGATGGGAAAAACCGTTTTTAATTGCCCTGAGACCAGAAACCGTATAAAAATTTCACTCACATCGGTGTTTAATTGTCCTGGGGCCATAAACCGCATAAAAAGCATCAATAAAAATCAAATTGGATTATTAATTTCCGTGTGACTGGCGCAAAACATGTTCAATATGCTGTCCACCGTTTTCTGCAACAAGTTGAAATTGAGAAACGGCATGTTCCACAACTGATCAAGTGTTTCCGGGGTCACGTTCAGAATGTGTTGCGCAATGCGTGTAACTAAATTTGCGATCGGAACACCGACCACAACATTTTTTCAGATAGCCCCACAGCCACAAGTCACTCGGATTAAGATCAGGTGATCGGGACGGCCAGGCTGTAGGGAAATGGCGGCTGATAATTCTAGCATTTTAGAGATGGCGCTTCAGCAGCAGCTTAACTGGATTTGCAATGTGCGGAGGTGCGCCATTTTGCATAAAAATGATCCCTTCCGCACATCCACGCTGTTGGAGAGCTGAAATGACGTGGTTGCGCAAAAAACACTCATAGCACGTACCAGTGGCGGTACAGGTAACAGGACCGGAACAACCTGTCTCTTCGAAAAACTGTGGCCCCATGACAAATGATGCCATAAACCCTCACCACAGATGACCTTTTCAGGATGAAGTGGTACTGGTGGATTTGCGTGTGGTTTTTCCGTTGCACCTATTCGACAATTCTGTGTATTGAAATATCCCGTCAGATGGAAGTGGGCTTCGTTTGTCCACAAAATCTTCCACGGCCAATCATTATCCACTTCCATGGGAGCAAGAAATTCTAAAGCAAAGGTCTCTCTTGCTGGCAGGTCAAAAAGAAGCAACTCGTGCACATGGGTAATTTTGAATGGATAGCAAAGACGGATGTTTCGTATGATTTTACTCACCGTGCTCACGGGTGTGTCCAATGTCCGGCCAGTTCTCCGTGCACTACACGTTCACACACCACCACTCGTCTCCTCCTGCATTGCTGTGGCCACTGCTTCCACGAATCAATTCGTTTCATCCCTCTACCAGTTTGCACACCAAAAGAACCCGTCTTTTAGAATTTCCGGATCATTTTCTCCAGACCTACGGCAGTCATCGGACCAACGCCTTTTACCAAACCCTTCAATGTCCGGAACTTCTGCAGAGCGACGTGTGTACAGCCATCATTCTCGTAATACAGCTTTACAAGTAGAGCGCGATCCTGCATTGAGACAGCCATGACAAACGTCGCAGACGCGAAAGGAGGAAAAGCCGTGTGTCCGTCGTGTTTATACAGGGTGTTTCAAAAATGACCGGTATATTTGAAACGGCAATAAAAACTAAACGAGCAGCGATAGAAATACACCGTTTGTTGCCATATGCTTGGGACAACAGTACATTTTCAGGCGGACAAACTTTCGAAATTACAGTAGTTACAATTTTCAACAACAGATGGCGCTGCAAGTGATGTGAAAGATATAGAAGACAACGCAGTCTGTGGGTGCGCCATTCTGTACGTCGTCTTTCTGCTGTAAGCGTGTGCTGTTCACAACGTGCAAGTGTGCTGTCGACAACATGGTTTATTCCTTACAACAGAGGATTTTTCTGGTGTTGGAATTCCACCGCCTAGAACACAGTGTTGTTGCAACAAGACGAAGTTTTCAACGGAGGTCTAATGTAACCAAAGTACCGAAAAGCGATACAATAAAGGATCTGTTTGAAAAATTTCAACGGACTGGGAACGTGACGGATGAACGTGCTGGAAAGGTAGGGCGACCGCGTACGGCAACCACAGAGGGCAACGCGCAGCTAGTGCAGCAGGTGATACAACAGCGGCCTCGGGTTTCCGTTCGCCCTATTGCAGCTGCGGTCCAAATGACGCCAACGTCCACGTATCGTCTCATGTGCCAGAGTTTACACCTCTATCCATACAAAATTCAAACGCGGCAACCCTCAGCGCCGCTAGCATTGCTGCACGAGAGACATTTGCTAACGATATAGTGTACAGGATTGATGAGGGCGATATGCATGTGGGCAGCATTTGGTTTACTGACGAAGCTTATTTTTACCTGGACGGCTTCGTCAATAAACAGAACTGGCGCATATGGGGAACCGAAAAGCCCCATGTTGCAGTCCCATCGTCCCTGCATCCTCAAAAAGTACTGGTCTGGGCCGCCATTTCTTCCAAAGGAATCATTGGCCCATTTTTCAGATCCGAAACGATTACTGCATCACGCTATCTGGACATTCTTCGTGAATTTGTGGCGGTACAAACTGCCTTAGACGACACTGCAAACACCTCGTGGTTTATGCAAGATGGTGCCCGGCCACATCGCACGGCCGACGTCTTTAATTTCCTGGATGAATATTTCGATGATCGTGTGATTGCTTTGGGCTATCCGAAACATACAGGATGCGGCGTGGATTGGCCTCCCTATTCGCCAGACATGAAGCCCTGTGACTTCTTTCTGTGGGGACACTTGAAAGACCAGGTGTACCGCCAGAATCCAGAAACACTTGAACAGCTCAAGCAGTACATCTCATCTGCATGTGAAGCCATTCCGACAGACACGTTGTCAAAGGTTTCGGGTAATTTCATTCAGAGACTACGCCATATTATTGCTACGCATGGTGGATATGTGGAAAATATCGTACTATAGAGTTTCCCAGACCGCAGCGCCATCTGTTGTTGACAATTGTAAGTACTCTAATTTCGAAAGTTTGTCTGCCTGAAAATGTACTGTTGTCCCAAGCATATTGCAACAAACGGTGTATTTCTATCGCTGCTCGTTTAGTTTGTATTGCCGTTTCAAATATACTGCTCATTTTTGAAACACCCTGTACCAGCTTAAATAGGTGGTGCGCATGACAGGTGTTTTCATTTACGTATTCTGACACATATAGCGTCATCTGTTGATCAATTTTCACACTATTTCTATCTTCTGCCATACGATTTCCACCTCCTCCGATAATATTCCATTGCAATTTGACATCATTATATACAGTGGTGTTATTTCTACAGTGTTTTGAAAGTTTAACTATAATCACCCTGTATTTCTGGTTATTACAGGCAGATTGAGACATTAAATGAAGAAAAGAAAGGAAATTCTGGAAGAGTTTTATAGCAGTTTTGAGTTTCTAACTAATTTTCCTGGGCGAGACGCTACTGAACTATTGCGATGTACTGGAAAACAATAACAGAATTACTAAGATGACTTGGAACAAATTTCGAGCGATGAGGTTACTCATTTTAAAGAATACGGAAGAGCAGTAAAGTAAAATGCTTTTCCCTAAGGGCTATGTAAAGACTGTTGCGAGAAATCCAAGTTCAAGAACTGTTTCTTAATTTGGACATCGCACTGCGAATATTTTATCAATCACAGCGACGAACTGTTTGGCCGAGTGCTCTTTCTCACTTCTCAAAAGACTCAAAAACTATTTACAATTATCCGTGTTGCAGAATCGAGTGAACAATGTAGCCGTTCTCTCCGTGAATTCTGACATAGCAAAGCAACTAGACTATTAAGATGTTATTGGTGAATTTGCTACAAAGATAGCATGCCATAAACAGCTTTGCCTGATTTGAACGTGGAGTGTTTGATATGCATCTATTTATTATTATTATTTGTATTATTATTAGCAGCAGTCGTATATCAGTTATGTACAGATGTAAGTTACTTTACGAATTTGTGCTAAAACGTGGTGAAAAAATATTTTTCTCTGCCTAGGAGCGGCAAATAACTTCCCTGGCTAATAGTAGTAGTTGAAAAATGGCTCTGAGCACTATGGGACTTAACTGCTGAGGTCATCAGACCCCCAGAACTTAGAACTACTAAAACCTAACTAACCTAAGGACATCACACACATCCATGCCTGAGGCAGGATTCGAACCTGCGACCGTAGCGGTCCCGCGGTTCCAGACTGTAGCGTCTAGAACCGCACGGCCTCAGCGGCCGGCAGGTAATTGTTTGTCAAAGGTGAGAAATCACTCACAAATCACCCAGGAGTATAAGTGTCTTTAGTTTGTTCGCTGGCAGTGGATTTCCTCTGTAACACTTAGTGCTTCATTCGTTCCTAGCCGTATGTCTGCACTGTTCAAATCTCGATCTAAAAGTTTGACCACTATTCCACACATAACAATCTTCATACGTTTTCTTTTGATGGCATCAGCTGGCATCTGTAGCATATTTACATAGCAAAACATTCACAAGGTTCCCGTCAGCTACTCGTCGAGATTGATCTACCGTATATAATATTTTATAGAATTCAGCGTATCGTTAGAAAGATGTGGTTTCAAACATCTGCTAAAAATTAAAAGAAAGTACTGCAAGAAAACGATTATTATCTTCCGTTTTTAACAAAGCCTTCCTTGAATCGAGATCCCTTTTCAAAAAGCGCTGCGCCGGTTAGCTGTAATTTCCCGATCATGGACAGTAAATCTCGTAACAACAGCCAGCGATATCCAGGGTGTCTGTGTCAAGCCACAAAATACCAGTTCTGCGATTTTTGAAAGTATCTTCCAGTGTATATCAGCAGCTGAAATTTTACTTGCCTATTTCAAGTATCCTTAACTACCAGTGGCGAAAAAAATTACGGCAGGTTTCAAAATGACAAGTCTGACAACGCTGTTTGAAGAAACACTATATTTCACTGCTAGGCCGAGAAGTTTTCAAGATGGCCATTTATTGTGTCCCCGCTGACAACAGCCAGCTGTGCCTACAGACTAAAAACATCATAAATGGATTTGTTCAGAGTGAACTAGTAAGGAAGTGACACACAGGAGAGGTGAGGGGTAGAGCCTCGTGGTTCCGAGACGGCAGCGCGGGCCTCCTGCTCGCAGGCTGGCATGCGTCGCGCGTCGCGGCAGACGCGTCGTGTTTGATCCGACCCACTGCGTTCGGCGGAAGACGCCTTAATTAACCGGGAACGTGCTCCTGTTTGACTTGACGTGCTCCCCGGAGGCTGGCACAGCAAACTGCAATCCCACCTGCTGGCGGCGCACTGTCTTTGGTAACACTGTTAGCTTTGTCGTCTGAGTGGGTGCCAATAGAAATGCTTCGCTTCTCACTGCCTTCTCTGTTCAGCCGCTTAACTGAACAGTAGTGCGCTGGTGTCCGAAAGTTAATCATTATTAAGGAAATAAGAAAACGGAAATAGAAAGGACAGCTGTCAAGTCAGGACTTTCCCACGCACTGGAAGAGCTGTAACTGCCGGGAAAACGATAATTAGTCTCCAAGACAACGCTGCGTTTTGGAGGGTATTTCGAACACCACTGTCACTTCCTCCCGTTCAGGCACGGATTTAAGAGGGAGAGGGTAATGGGCTCATAACCGCAAACTCCTCCTCCCCTCCCATATCAATTTCCAAGTTTCAAAGCTAACTTTCGGAGAATGAAGTAGTGTGGAAACCAAGAGTCTCGTAAATGGTGACAAATTATGGAATTTAGAAGCTACGAGGGTGAGTCAAATGAAAACCTTACATTTGTAATTACAAATCGAAATTTCACGCCGTTATCCTGTAAGTTGGTAAGCGTGCTACAAACAGCGTGCAGACTGGCCTGTAGGTGGCAGCATAGCGCACATGCACACATACCGTCGCAGTATCAGTATAAAGATGGCCGCCCCACTTGCGACTTGCAAGGAAGAACAGCGTTCAGTTATTCGGTTTTTGCTTAGTGAAGGTGTGAAACATATTGAAATTCATCGGCGAATGAAGGTTCAGTACGGTGATGCATGTTTGTCACAGAAGCAAGTCTACGAATCGAGTATGAAGTTCGCAAATGGTGTGACTTCAGTGGAAGATGCTCCTCGGCCAGGTCAGGCACAACGAGTTGCGACTCCACAGAACACTGCAACAGTTGAAGCCATAGTGAAGAAAAACCAGCAAGTGACACTGAATGACATTGCAGTGTCTTTACAGATTAGACATGGGTCACCACACCACACTGTGCATGATGTGCTCCAGTTTCACAAACTGTCTGCAAGATGGGTGCCAAGGCAGCTGGCTCCTGAAATGAGAGAACGACGTGTTGATGCTTGTGAAGAACTTCTTCGGCGCTTTGAACGAGGAGGTGATGGCTTCCTTGTAAGAATCGTTAATAGGGACGAAACCTGGGTTCACTTCCATTTTGAGTGTCTTCCTCATCCGCCATACTCACCAGACCTTGCCCCAAGTGATTTCCATATGTTTGGACCACGCAACGCAATGGGAGGAAAGAAGTTCCGTTCTGATGAAGAGGTACGCTACGCGGTGCATGAGTGGTTGCGCGGACTACCAAAAGAATTTTTTTCTAAAGGAATTTATGCACTTTATAAGCGCTGGAGGACTTGCATTGAACGTGGCGGATATTACGTTGAAACGTGATACAGCTTTGTACCACTTTTGCACAATAAATAATATTTTAAAAAATATTTAAGATTTTCATTTGACTCACCCTCGTACGTTTAACACAGTACTACCGAAATGTTCCGGCTTCGAAAGGCCAGCACAAGCATCTGCTTCCAGGCGACTTGTCTGTCGTTGTCGTAATAAATTAAACTGCGCAACAACATTAAAAGACCACTCTGTCGATTATATCACATTGCCTTCAAATTTCACCAAAATTCGGCCGCATGCTATCGTGGATATGTCACGTGATGGGAATGTTGTCGCAGCCCCTCTTACCCACAATTTACCGCTTCATTTGACTTCTCTGCGATGGAGGTCAGAGTTCAAATCACACGGTTTTCTCATGGATGGCCGAGGGAAACATTTGAGATACACCGCTGCTCAGAACCGACACGAAAAGGTCTCAGGGGGTGGCACAAATGGCGTCAATGAAATCATCCCTGTCCCTAGGGCGTTCATATCCACACATTTTGCGATCGGAAACGAAAGTTGGCAGTGTGATGTACAACAGGAAGACTTTCTCGACATCCTGACACCCTAGGACGTTGCAACGCTGCTCTAAGGACATTATGGGGCTGCATCCCCATTGAAAATAATCGCACCCTTTCGGAGTGCAGCACGACCGCATGTTTTGCTCTCGTATTCAAGTTGGAACCACTAGACACCGTTCAAAACCAGTCGACGAAATCTGAACGTGATTCGAGGCTGCAAAGGGTACTTATTCTTTTTAAGTCCTCCTGTTTCTCGTCTTCCTACAACCGGTAGAATGTTGAACGCTAGAGCGCAAAAGTGCAAGCATTGCGTTTTGCAGGTGCCGGAAGTCAGTTTGTGTGATGGAGTCCCATGCCTGTTGCACTTGGCCGATCAATACAGGGACGGTTAATGCTGATAGTGGATGAAGCTGGAGTTATCATCCCATAATATTCCGTGTGCGCTCGATTCGAGACAGATCTGGTGATCGAGCAGGACAAGGCAACATGTCGACACTCTGTAGAGCATGTTGGGCTGCAATAGCGGTAGGTGGCCTAACGTTATCCTGTCGGAAAACACCTGCTGGATACTGCTCATGAATGGCAACTCAAAAGGCCGAATCACAAGGCTGACGCACAAATTTGCAGTAAGGGTGCGTGGGAACTACGAAGTCGCACTCCAGACAAAAATTACAGATGTTAATTCCAGTGTGTCTAGCATGCAGACAGGTTGGTTACAGGCCCTCAATTGGCTTCCACCTCATAAAAACACGACCATCAGCGGCACCGACGCAGGACCAGCTTTCGTTAGAAAGCACAACAGACCTCCACCCTGCCCTCCAGTGAGCTCTCGCTTGACACCACTGGAGTCGCAAGTGGCGATGGTTTGCGGTCAATGGAATGCACGCTATACAGCGACCAGCTTCGAGGACTCCTTGAAGTAATCACTTTGGAACAGTTCGAACCTGGTCATCTTGCGACCGTACATTATCGTGACCACCGCTGCCAGCAGTCATTTACAGTGGCCACGTACCTCCCAAGTCTTTCTGTAATACCACAAAAGAAACATCCAACTTCTCTAGTCCTGTTACACAACCTCGTTGAAACTCAGTGAGGTATTGTTAAAGGCGTATCTGTTGCCTTCAATGCGTTCTTGACTGATACCAACTCACCACATTTAATCTCAAAGACAACTAACACACACGACCGTTACAGCGAGGATTTAAAGCAAATGTGATTTGCATCCTTTTAATGGCGCTACCACCACTCTTATGCAACTGGTGCGAAATTTGATTAGATATCATCTTTCAAGTGTAGAAACACCCCTACCAACTTTCGTTTATGTCAGACAACTCCTTGGTGTTGCAATTTTATTTCCGTCAGTGTATTCCAGGCAGGCAAAGGCACCATTCTCAGGCTGACCTTACCTGCTGTCAACAACCCATACAACACGCTTCGAAATCCACTGCAGGAAACTAATTAAGGGAGGATAGAAAGGCAAAAATCCTTTATTAGGAAAAGATAAACAACTTCACTTCCTGCATGTTGGCGGAAACTGATGAAAGAACGCTCACCTCATTTACGTGCTCCTATACGCACAGTCGGCACACCTGTGTTCACAGTCGTAGAGCTTCATGAAATACTGATAACGGTGAGTGGATAATTCGATTTTATGAAGGATAAATTCGGGCGTCATACAAGTTGGAAGAGTTTGTAGGCTTGATAATGCTTAAATTACGTACATGAAAAATTTACTTCTCAAAATTACGGTCGTATGCTATGAAGCATACGACCGATAGCCTAATAGCAATTTTTGGTCGTTATGCTAGAGCACTGTACCAGTGCTTGATAGAAACATGAGTGGCTGACTTTAAATAGTCGCCATTCGGATCAGCTGCATCAGAGGGCCCAAACCATTCCATGTAAATAAATAAATAAATAAAGATAACATTATGGAGCCACCATCAGCTTGCATATTGCCTTGTTGATAAGTTTGCTCCAAGGCTTCGTGAAATCTGCGCCACACTCGAACCCTGCCATCAGCTCAACAGCTGAAACCGGGAGTCTTTCGACCAGGCCATGGTTTCCCAGTAATCTAGGATCCAACCGATAAGGCCACGAGCCCAGGAGAAGTGTTGCAGGCAGTGTTGTGCTATTGCGTTAAAATATTTTATGTATTTTATGGCAGTGAAACAATTTATTATTGTAGTGAAAGATCTTGTACATTTTGCTCCTTTTCCTATTCTTCTTCCTCTTCTACGCCGTCGTCGTCGTCGTCGTCATCGTTTGACTCTTCTGAGGACTGTGGGACTAAGGGACATTGAGAAAGCTCCTTGTTAGATGGCTTGCTGGAACCATTGTCGGTGTTATGTTTTCTCCAGTGGGATCTTCAGTTGTTCCAGATCCAACTTTACCGATGCGATCCCTTTGTTCTTCTAGGTCAATAGTATTGGTAGTCGTTTGGGATTCGTGCGCGAAGTGTCAGCAGGACAGTCCATTTTCCTTACACACATGACGATCCTTACACACATGACGATGTCCTCCTGGTGTTGGTACAGCCCGTCGTTGTGGCAGATTCCGTAGGCGCTTTCATCTTGAGTTGTTGATTCTAGTATCCTTCTCAGGATATTTTTCACCTTGACCTCCAGATTCCGGAGCGTGCACCTCGTGGTCATTACGAGCTCTCGGAAATTGGAGGAGACGATTTTACTCCCGAGTTGTTGTGTCCGAGTTTGAGGACCTTGGAGAGGCACCTAGACAAGCAGGTACTTCTGCAGGAGTGCTAAGCCTTTTCAAACTTGGTGCAGCTTGCGTCTGTGGCTAGGCTGTCACTCTTATTTACAGAGAACCACTCTGCACGGTACTTGATAACAGCTGCATTTCTTCTGATAGTGTCTTGTAGTGGAATTGTAGAGAGAGATTACTTGATGTTGGCCATGAATTCAGTCTCCTGGACGTTGATCTTCAAGCCGGTCTTAACAGCTGCACTATAAAAACTGTGTATGTTGTAGGTGACCTCCTCTATATTGTTTTGCTAGTAAGGTCAGGACATTGGCAAAAGGTAGGCATAGTACTTTATCTTCTTTTCGCCTATTTATGCGCAATACTCTACACTGTGGATGTCGAGGTTCTTTGCACCGAGTATGGATCCTTTGGAAGTCTCCCTGCATTTCACTACTTCACAACAAATTTCTAGCGTTGCGGCTTTCTCTGTATGCAACAGCATTATCCGCGAACAGACTCAAATATCTTACGACGTTATCCATTATGTCATTTGTATCTATTATGGAAAGTAACGATCCGATAACACTCCCGTGGGACACGCCCGACGTTAACTTTATGTTTCAACATTGTTCTCCTCTAGGAATGACATATTGTGCTCTGTTTACTAAAACTCTTCTGTCCAAGTATAAAACTGATCTGATATTCAGTACGCTCATATTCTGCTCGTTAGATGGCAATGCGCGACTGTATAGAAGGCCTTCTGGAACTTAGTGAACACTGTATCAGGCTGCGCGCTGGTGGCCACTGCCCACTGCGTCTCGTAAAAGAATAGAGCAAGCTAGGCTTACGGAATTCATGTTGATAGCTACAGAGGAGATTTTCCGTCTCCAGAAAGATAATCATATACCAACACTAAATGTGGTACCATATCCTACCACAGATTGACGTCAGCGATCCCTGTTACACAACCCTTCTTGAAAACAGAAATGACTTACGCATTTTTCCAAACACAAGGAACGCTTCGCTCCTCCAGCTACTCGGAGAGCAGCAAGTTTCTTTGCGTAGTCTGTGTAGAATCATATATGTGTTCTGTTAGGTCTAGTGGCCTTTTATATTAAGCGATTTCAGTTGATTTTTTCTTTTTTTCTCTGCTGTTACTTATTTCGATGTCAGTCATTTTGATGTTCTGCTACGATTTAAAACCTCTTTAACATGAGCGACCTTCCTGTCTCAATCGACTACCCTTGTCAAGTGAGTCTACAACAGTGGCCACGTCTTTTTATTCCCGCACTGAGTTTCGCAAGTCCTGAATTGTAGTTTTCGTTTAAACGCCAGGTTCAAAATGGCGTGATTTTTGAGAGTTGTGCACTGTGCAGTTTGGCACCTGATAGGTGAAACTGAAGTTATGAGAGACCATCCTCTTTACGGAAAGACCGGAACGTTGTAACAGATTGTACGAATAAGGAACGACAGTAGATTTCATTAATTACCAAAGCAAAATTCATGATGGATGTTCTTGACAAAGATCGTAATTTTCCACATCCCGGAGAACTGAAAGAACAGGAAAAATGGCCAAACATTCAAAGTATCTACATTTATTTGCCCGAGAAGATAAATATTCTTACAGATAGAGAAGACGATATTTAGAAGGCATTAAATAGCTCTTGTTTATAGTATCCATTTAAAGTGCCAATTAACAGCGAAAATTATTTTTCTCGTCAGATATATCCTAATGTTTCCATTACAAAAAGTTAATCTGTTTACGTTCTTATTTATGCATAGCGTACGCTTTTTACATCTACATGTATAATCCGCAAGCCACCCAACGGTGTGTGGCGGAGGGCACTTTACGTGCCACTGTCATTACCTCCCTTTTATGTTCCAGTCGCGTATGGTTCGCGGGAAGAACGACTGTCTGAAAGCATCCGTGCGCTCTCGAATCTCTCTAATTTTACATTCGTGATCTCCTCGGGAGGTATAAGTAGGGGGAAGCAATATATTCGATACCTCATCCAGAAACGCATCGTCTCGAAAACTGGCAAGCAAGCTACACCGCGATGCAGAGCGCCTCTCTTGCAGAGTCTGCCACTTGAGTTTGCTAAACATCTCCGTAACGCTATCACGGTTACCAAATAACCCTTCTTTATCCAAGTATAGTAAAATGGAAATAGTATTTCGTTTTCATATACTTCGTCTTTATTGTGGAAGAACATTCTTAAGAAAACACCAGATCCTTGTGCACCTATGAATGTGTCACGAAAACGAAGCAAAATAAAGGTTAAGAAGACACCAAAACGCAACATAAACTACTACAATAGGAATGACCTTGGTGATAATAGATTACATTCCGATGTAAATAGACTTCGCCATCAGCCCCTGTTTCTGCGCTTGCTTCGACTGCAGTACACTGAAGATTTTAAAATTCAACCCTCGGAACAGTCAACTGATCACTGACTGACCCACTCGCGACATGGTTGCCGGACGATTTATAATAAACGCGTGACGCGCCACCTTCAACGGGTGATCGATTATGAGGAGAAATCTGTTCGTGTGAAACAGATTTAAAGGACAAACTTGAGTCGATCTTCTTCGGTGAAACAATTTTGGAAAAGGAAATTCAATATTAACGATTTCTCTCTGTATCATCCTCCGTTTCGATGTCTTTATGGTCATAGACTATTTTATTATATTTGTAGAACAGCTGCGTGATCCTCGCAAATATTGATTTAATATCTTAGCCACTGTGTCACTGCACTGTGGTATACTCGTAGTTTAGTTACTGAACTCGTAACTTTTCCATATTTAATCTTGTGAACTGAACGTGGACTGGACTGAACTGCTATTCCTTATAACTCGTATATCTGTCTTGTAATCATGGGCAACGCAAATGGTGAAGTTAAGAAAACGATGTCCTACAAATGAGTTGCCGTAAATGAAATTTTTAGCATTTAAGAATAGTCAACAGCCGCATGTTTTCAGAAGTTATTTTATTCGGACGATCCGTTTCGGCATCTTCAGGCCCCTATGCACTCCACGTGTTGACAGTCAGATACATAGATACATGCATAACTGGAGCCATCAATATCTGGAATCCGTGAATTCGTTTGTGGAATGTTTACTTCGAAGAGTTCAGTTGTTTTCAAGTCTTCGAAGTAAACACTCCATAAACGAATTCACGGAATCCAAATATTGGTGGCTCCAGTTATGCATGTATCGATATATCTGATTATTTATACATGGAGTGGATAGGGGTCTGAACAGGGCATTAATGAGGTGACGAAGCTGGTTGTCTAAATAAAATTACTTCTGAAAACATGCGGCTGTTGGCGATTTTTCTTTGGTAAATATCTGACCGGTGGATCAACAGAGAAAAATGACATCGTATAACTGCATATTAATTAACTTCAACCAAATTAAATAGATAGCGAAAACTGTAAACTAAATAAGCTGCCTTGTGAATCTCTGTATTGTGTGGTCCAGTGAGCAGTGCTACAGTGCGTGACGTTATAATACGTGACTTACAGTTCCAACACACAAAAGTAACAGAATAAACGTATTGCATAATTACAAACTAATTTTTTAAAGAATACATATGTTTCTGTAAAAGCCAAGTGAATTTACTGACTAAACAGATACATGAACACAGAATAATACACGCTCGAATGTAACACTGCGCTGTGAAAATAACATTGTCTTCATAAGAAACGTAATCTGAACTGAAACTTACTAAATTGAACGTGATAATAATTTTGAAATGCAAAAAATAGCTCTGAGCACTATGGGACTTAACGTCTATGGTCATCAGTCCCCTAGAACTACTTAAACCTAACGACATCACACAACACCCAGTCATCACGAGGCAGAGAAAATCCCTGACCCCGCCGAGAATCAAACCGGAAACCCGGGCGTGGGAAGCGAGAACGCTACCGCATGACCACGAGCTGCGGACCTTGAAAATCAAAGCTAACTGTTATTGCTCTATATTGACTGCAAGGCAAAATTGGCCCTAATTAAATTTCATGGCTTCCCTGTGGCAACAGAAACTCGATACTGCTGGAAGTGATGAACACAAAAAATACAGCGCAGTACCAAGCTAGCTGAAAGAAAAGAAAACCTTGCGCAGTACAATGGAAGGGCATGCAATTATTGTAAAAGATTATGCTTTACTTTTATTTTTGTGCAGTTGTGTTCCGCTCAGGACAATGTTGCGACGTTCATAATCAGAAAAAAAGTGACATACTTTCGAGAGAAGTTGGTGGTGGAATTTAACTTGCTAAATAGTTGAATGTAAACTTTTACAAAATTGTGTTGTGAATTCTGAATACTTTGTGTTACTATTGCAATCATGTTTACAAAATTTATCTTTTACATAAAATTTTACTCTGCCAAGTGATTTATTCCTGAAAATGATGCAGGACTGGTAAAATTTATAATCCCTGAGTGGAAGACCTGTGCACAGGAAACTTTCCTTAGTCACGTCTGAACAGTGAAATTAACTAACCCAAACCAATAAAGAAAAGTCCTACTAAAACTTGCTGTTATTCAAATAAATCCTAATTGCCCGCATCCAAACAGTGCAGCAAGAAACTTCCTGGCAGATTAAAACTGTGTACCGGACCGAGACTCGAGCTCGGGACCTTTGCCTTTCGCGGGCAAGTGCTCTACCAACTGAGCTACCCAAGAACGACTCGCGTCCCCTCCTCACAGTTTCACTTCTGCCAGTACTTCGTCTCCTACCTTCCAAACTTTACAGAAGCTCTCCTGCGAACCTTGCAGAACTAGCACTCCTGAAAGAAAGGATATTGCGGAGACATGGCTTAGCCACAGGCTGGGGGATGTTTCCAGAATGAGATTTACACTCTGCAGCGGAGTGCGCGCTGATGTGAAACTTCCTGGAAGATTAAAACTGTGTGCCGGACCGAGACTCGAAGTCGGAATTAAAGTTGCAAGGAGGGGGCGTGAGTCGTGCTTAGGTAGCTCAGTTGAGCAGTCGGCTCTCAGCCGTGGCAGCGTGCGGACGGCCCCGCGCGCCGGCCCCGTGCTCCGCTGCAGGTTTGTTTACTTCCGCGTCGTAGCTTTAAGGCTTGTGTCCGTCCACCGTGAACAACATGTCGAGCGCTTACCGCCGTGCGACCCTTAAAGTTTCCTTCCCAGCTGAACATGCGCGACCTCGTGCACATGAAGTTGAAACGTTCCTACGTAAAGAAGTTCGTTTGGATCCTAACCACGTTATCGGAATCCATTTTTTGATCACGAGCAGTGTCGTTCATATTAAAATGACAAACACCGAGGTGTGTGAAGATGTTATTCGCCGCCATACCAATGGACTTAAGTTCAAATATTCTGATGGTCACGTCGGAGCAGTAACACCTGAACTCGCAGAGTACGGTCAACGCACGAATAGGGTGTTTGAACTACCATTTGAAGTGCCGAAGGACGTAGTTGTCTCTGCGTTACAACCATACGGTAACGTCATCGGTTACGTAGAGGAAAAATGGCAAACCTTCACGACCTACCATGTCCTTAATGGTGTGCGTCAGGTAAAAATTGAACTGAAAAAACATATACCATCATACCTGACAATTGGCGGTGTGCGAGCCATTGTCATGTACGACGGCCAACCCCGAACATGTGCGGGTTGTGGACAAGAAGGCCACGTCAGATCCGCCTGCATGCGACGCCGCCTGATCCAAACGCCGGTCGGCGAGGAAGCGTCCCCAGCGGTGATCACTCAGATCCCTGTCACATATGCCAAGGTTGCCCAGGAAGGTAGCACCTCTACACAGGGTCTTCCTGCTCTGTTGACGTCGTCTGATCAGGCAGATGCAACCGCTACTGAGATTCCTTCTGAGGTGCCACAGACGCCAGATCCTGACCTTCCACATCATTGCAGCACTGTGACTGAAAATGCTGCAGAGATGGACGTTGATCCGGGAGTGGTACCTACTTCTGCTTTCCTTCAGACTGGTCCGGAGTCAGACGAAGGCCACCCGCTATCAGACTCGGAACGACCTGTTCGAAAACAAGGGTCGACACGAAAGAGAAAGAAACGTAGCCGTACACCCCCTGATGAATCCATTCTACGAATGGATGCCAGAGATGCAGAACCGAAGATGGACGACAAACCGCTCTATGATGTCCAAAAGTCTGATGCGAACGACCCGCCACAGGCGTCCACTGACAACGATCACCTCTCCTTACTGGCACCGTCGCCCCCACAAGTCGACGTTGAAGAAAGTCTATATGCTGAGCCGAAAACTGCGTCTCCTCTCCACATGGATGATGTAAACAGCCGGTACCCTACCGCAGTATCAGTCTCCTGGGCAGACGACGTGGAGATCGAAGGGACTGGGGTGGACGGTGCTGATGATGGGGCGCCCCCATCGGTTGCGCCCGCGCCCGCAAACTCTCCACAGTAGCAACCTCTTCAGCGGACCGGCAAGATCGACGACCTCTCGCTCCTGAAGAAGCAGCCCCACCTGTGCCTGTGGGACTCCAACACCAGCATTATCGTGTCGCAACGATTAACCTCGCGACCATTCGTGCGCCCCACAAACTAGCGCTGCTCCGCGATATGATTTATGATGCGGACATTGATATTGCGCTTTTTCAGGAAGTGCATGTCGCCGATTTTTCACCACCACATGGCTTCACGGCGCATCTTTCTCCCGCTTCGGACACCGGTAGTGGTGTTGCCATCATCTTACGAGAAGGTCTTCCTGCCGAAAATGTCCTATACCTCCCCAACGGCAGAGGTATGGCCCTTACTCTCTTTGGTGTACGCATCGTCAACATTTATGCGCCGTCGGGCTCCAGCTACCGTCGTGAACGCAATGCCTTCTTCGCAGATGAAGTTACACCCATTTTTATGGGACCACACGACGACTGGGTCATGGGTGGAGACTTCAACTGCACCCAGCGACCTCAGGATCAATTGCCGCGTCACTCACCATGCGCAGCTCTGGAAACAGTCGTGACGCGGCTACAATTTGTCGACACGTGGAGACATGTTCACGGTGATCGTTTGGGCTTTACGTACTACGCTGCGCACTCCTCTAGCCGACTGGATCGCATCTACATCTCGCGATCCCTAATTCAACACAAACGACAGGCTGAAATCTGGCCTGTTGCTTTCTCAGATCATGATGCTTACTTCTGTGACGTTGTTCTCACAAGACAGGCAGTATGGCACGGACGTGGTTTATGGAAACTGAACACGGCACTTCTTAATTCACCTGACTGTCGACTTCCAATAGAAGACACTTGGATCACATGTAATAGACGCCGTCCCACGTATCCGTCTACCATATCCTGGTGGATCCAGTGTGCAAAACCTGCTCTTCGAAAAACTTTGATCCGATATGGCAAAGATGTTGTCGCCTGGAGGAAGAGCACTATGGACTTTTACTACAGGATCCTACGAGAATGCTCCACGATGCCAGCCTCCCCTGAGCGCCATACAAGGATAAACCATGCTAAGGCCCAAATCTCCAATCTCATGCGAAGGCATTTGGAAGGAGCGATAGTACGATCTCGTACTGCTGATCGCATGCCTCATGAACATCCATCTATGTACCATATCATTCAAGAACGCCAACATCGTCACCGAAAATTTATTCCCATCCTAACAGACCAAGATGGGCGTCGCTACGTAACCCAATCTGCAATAGGGAATGTGCTTCACGCACACTACCAGCAGCTCTACGCCGCAATTCCACATTCCCTAGAGTTGATCGAGGAAATCTCACAGCTCAACTTCGGTGGTCTCCCAGGAGATGCGGCGATTGACTTGGTGTCAGAGGTGACTGATGATGAAGTCCGCGATGCAATCCGAGCAGGAACCATCAATCGCTCCCCAGGACCCGACGGTCTTCCCCTCGAATTTTATCGCACCTTCCGTGATTTGTTAGAGTCCACCTTCACCTCCATATGTCGGGAACTGATGTCTCTGGAAGTACCTGTGCCGGACTCTTTCATGGAAGGAATTATTATTCCTGTACATAAACCGCATGGTGGCAACAATATCAGTGATTATCGGCCCCTCACCCTCCTTAACAGTGATATGAAAATCTTCACTCGCCTTTTGGCGGCACGACTTAAAACCGTTGCCCGATATGTTGTGTCGCCAGACCAAGCATCTTTGGGAGGGGATAATAATATCCGCATGGCTTTATGCCGCTACAGGGATATGATCGCCGTTACCCAGGCACAACGCCTCTCTGGGGCACTTGCGTCTTTGGACTTAAGTCAAGCTTTTGATAGGGTTGACCATTCGTTCCTTACGGCCGTTCTCCACCATATGGGTTTCCCAGTCGCCGTTATCACGGTAGTGATGCGCCTTCTGCGGGGTGCCTCTTCCAGGATTATGTACAATGGCAGACTCACTCCTCCGATAAAAATAGGTCGATCCGTACGTCAAGGTTGCCCTCTATCAGCGATTTTGTACGCCTTTTCCTTGGAATCCTTGCTATGTGGGCTCAGACAACGTTTGGTAGGGTTTTCCATAGATCGATACCGATTCTGTTGCACGGCCTATGCTGACGATGTAGTCATCTGTTTACGTAATGCCGACGAGGTTCGAGCTGTTTTGACGTGGGTAGCGACTTACGGTGAGGCGTCGGGTAGCTCTTTAAACGTACGTAAGTCACAAGTTATGTTCATTGGCACGGGACTCCCTGTGGAGTGTGTTACACCTCTCACCACCGTTGATACCATTCGCTGTTTGGGAATTGATTTTTCATCTGATCTCCGGCGTTCAGCCGCCATCAACTGCAGACGCCTTCTTTTAATGATCAGAGCAGGTCTTATGGACCACCGCCTTCGATCCCTAGATATTCTCCAACGAGCTCGATATGTCAATATATATATCGCATCCCGAGTTCCCCATGTATCACAAGTTCTACCTTTCCCGCTTACTGTGGCACGTCGCATGTTGGCAGCGATGGCATCTTTCGTCAGCTCTGGGCTGTTGTTCAAAGTTAACTATGCAACCTTTACTCTTCCCCGTGAACGAGGTGGGATAGGTCTGTTTCACGTGCCGGATAGAGCTCGCGCCCTATTTGTCAGCTCCCAGATGACGGTATGGACACGATGCCCAATGAGCCTCACTGGTCTCCTCCTGACGGCATATACGCCGGTCTCACTGTCAGCCCCAGTGATGATATCGGACGTTCCGATCCAGTTCCATTATATACGATACTTCCTTCTTGAACTCAGTTATCTCCGCCTCACCTTACCAAGACAGCTTTTACTCAAGACAAAGGCAGTATACAGTGTCCTCCAATTAGGTCGTCCACCTAACCCGATTGAACAAAAGTTCCCCCAGGTAGACTGGCGTCATGTGTGGCGCGCGGTTTTCGCACGTTAACTTGACACGAATGTTCAATCTGTCTGGTACCTAACTGTCAATTTTAAGCAAATCAATCAATCTCGCCTTCATCGTATCCACCTCGCCCAATCACCTCTCTGTTCCACCTGTGGAGTCCCAGACAATGATGAACATCGGTTTGTTTGCGGACCGGCGGCGGAGGTTTGGCACTTGATTCGTCTTATTGTCGCTTTTCTAACGCGGGACATTCCGGATCGGATTACTGCCCTTTCATTATTATTTCCGGATCGTGAATATTTTCCTCGGACAAAGACCAATGCTGTGAATTGGATTCGCGGACATGCCATTCACTACCTATTTGGACAAACTGTAGATTCTGTACTCGATTTTTGGACATACCTCAATGACCGTCATTATGTCGTTGTCCGTCACCCAAAATACAGACAATTTTTCTCGAACTTCCTTGGGAGTGCTTTCCACGACCCGCCTCGCAGCTGGAATGTCTTAAGCCAAGAGAGAAGAACGTTTCCTGTTTGAACCAATGAACATTTCTGAACAATTGAACAGATCACATCAATTTCGAGAAGACGTGACTCAACATATTACCAGCGGAGCGCAGAAGGCCTCTGATCAATGACACAACAAAACTAAACAAAAACAAAAAAATAATAACATAACAACAATAAAAATAAAAATAAAATTCAGAAAAAAAAGTTGGTAGAGCACTGGCCTGCGAAAGGCAAAGATCCCGAGTTCGAGTCTCGGTCCGGCACACAGTTTTAATGTGCCAGGAAGTTTCATATCAGCACACACTCCGCTGCAGAGTGAAAATCTCATTCCAGTGCAGCAAGAATTTTACTTCATAATCTTCACTTATCTAATTAATCTTAACCAAATCATATTTCACAGTTCATCATACTGTATAATTTTATCTCTTTGCTCTGCAAGCTATTTCAGACTGCTCAGTAACACAGCAAACACCCGAATCACTTCCTAGCTTTTCTTAGAATGCCACTGGATCGACAGTACACCTGACATCCGAAAATCACAGTGCTTGTACTTATAATATCTGTGAACTAACATAGAGACTATCGAAAAATATTCAGTATATACATAAGAAATATGACACATCGGATGAAAGATCTTTCGTCTCTCTTCTTGAATACAAAAAATACACTAGAAACCTTAGAAACTACTCAAACTCAATCCAACTTCGTTGTGTAGCCTAAAACGTGCCAGATCTCTTCAGAGAGCGTCATGGAACATCGGAGGAACAACGTCATGCACCCTACGCCTTACTCTTCTTGCCGAGCTGGAGTATTGACGCCTGTTTTGCCGGGGAGAGCTTCGCCAGACGGTGTCGGACGGAGAAGCCCACGGGTCTTGCGCTCGACGAAGAAGGGCGCGCTCGGCTCGCAGGCCGTGTTCCGCGCCGTCTGTGACTTCCTCGCGTGCCGCTGACTCACCGCCGCGATAATTGATATGTTATTAAGGCCGGCCGCGCGCGGCGAGCCCGCTAATCGGGAATAGATTCCCCAGGCCATTACGGCGACCAATATTCAGAGAGCATGCGGCGGTAACAAGGTTGTGCTCCGCGCCGCTGTATCCGGGTGATGAAGCAATCAGTCCGTGTTTACCTAACTATTTTGGCGGCGGCGACGGCGGTGGCCAACTGAATTACCCGTTTCCTGCCGCCCTGCTCTCCCCAGGATACCCTACTCCTGCGAGGATGCTGCTCTCACGTTGTCCCCCCTTGTCGTCTCCAAGGCTGCACAGCCGGAGCGGTGAGACAGCTCTCTGCCAAGGGCGTAAACACAGAGGGGGCGTAAAAACTGACCGAATAAAACCACTAAAGAAAGACGGTTTAAGAACTAATCAGCAGAGTTACGTGAGTTCTACTACCCTTCGTGTTCCTAGCTTATGAGAAGGTGCCTTTCAACCTGAATTCGACGCTAAATGTCCTCTGTTGTCAGAGTGTCATTTAGTCCACTTAGTGTCATAAAAAGACAACTTGCCACCGAACACACTTCGCTAACACTGTTTATGTCCTCACAGTACGATGGTTCACACAGCTGCCGTCTATACATCTCGCTCATGTTCAGCAACGCAATTCATGCTGCTGGTGCGCTACGGTATTCTCCACGCTAAGCGGATGCTGAAGCAAATGCTGCTCAGGAAGGAAGAACACCGATCAGTCGCAAACAATCTGAATTTTCAACTACAGAATAGTCATAATCAGTGCTAAAACAGTGCAGAAGATGTCAGTGAAGTAACAATATTACCGATAGCAATGCAGTTCGAGTCCTGGCCGTAGCACAAATTTTAACTCACTTTTTCAGCGTCCAACATTATCGTAGATAAAGTAACAATGCTTATAAGCAGTGTCGCACAGCCACACAAGGTGTACGTAAAAAAAAGAACATACCGTAAAACACCTAGTGTGGTCACATTGACATATAGCACAGGAGCATGTAGACCACAGTTTCAATACAGGAATACACAACCTGAGGTAACAAAAGTCGAGGGACGTCTCCTAATATCGTGTCGGACCTCCTTGTGCATCAGCTGTATGTGGCACGGACTCATCAAGTTCTCATATGTCCCCTCCAGTAATATTGAGTCATGCTGCCTATATAGAAGCGCATAACTGCGAAAGTGATGCCGGTGTAGGGTTTTGTGCACAAACTGACCTCTCAACAATGACCCATAAATGTTCAATGGGATTCATGTAGGACGAGTTGGGTGGCCAAAGCATTCGACCAAACTGTCCAGAATGTTCTTCAAACCAGTCGCGAGCAATTGTGGCCCTGTGGCATTGAGTATAGTCTTCCATTAAAGCTCCATCGTTGTTTGGGAACATGAAGTCCATGAATGGCTGCAAATGGTCTCCAACTAGCCGAGCATAACCGTTTCCAGCCAATGATCTGTTCAGTTGGACCAGAGGACCCACTCCATTCCATCTAAAAACAACCCACACGATTATGGAACCATCACTAGCTTGCACAGTGCCTTGCTGACAACTTGTATACATGGCGTTATGGGGTCTGCGTCACACACTCAACCTACCCCCAGCTCTTACCAACTGAAATCGGGACTCTTCTCACCAGGCCACGGTTTTCCAATAGTCTAGCGTCCAACTGATATAGTCACGAGCTCACGAGAGGCGCTGCAGGCGATGTCGTACTATTGGCAAAGGCAGTCGTGTCGGTCGTCTGCTGCCACAGCCCATTAACGCCAAATTTTGTCGCATTGTCCTAGCGGATACGTTCGTCGTACGTCTCACATTGATTTCTGCTGTTATTGCACACAGTCTTGCTTGTCTGTTAGCACTGACAATTATACACAAACGCCGGTGCTCTCAGTCACTGCATTGTCCGTCATGAGAGATAATGTCTGAATTTGGTATTCTCGGCACACTCTTGACAGTGTGGATCTCAAAATATCGACTTTCCTAACGACTTTCAAATCTACTGTCCCCCGTAGCTCTAGCTACCATTGCGCAATGAAAGTCTGTTAATTGCCGTCGTGCGGCCATACTCACGCCAGAAACCCTTCCTTATGAATCAACTGAGTTCAGATGACAGCTCCGCCAATGGACTGCCCTTTTATTGCTTGTGTACACGGTACGACCGTCGTCTGTATGCCTCAGTGTATAGCAGTCGTAACAAAAGATACAGCCAGTGAAACCAAGTGGGGGAACTCTAATACAAAACCGTATCTGTTGCTTGCAAAAGACTGTAACGGCCTCTCACTGCGTCATATCCAAATATTCACGCCCTCTATACAGGATACCATTAATTATGTCAGTTGTTGCTGTTGTGGTCCCCAGTCCAAAGACTGGTTTGATGCAGCTCTCCATGCTATTCTATCCTGTGCAAGCCTCTTCATCTCCGAGTAACTGCTGCAACCTACATCCTTCTGAATCTGCTTACTATATTCATCTCTTGGTCTCCCTCCACGATTTTTAACCCCCACGCTTCTCTCCGGTATTAAATTGGTGATCCCTTGATGCTTACTAACCGTTCCCTTCTTCTAGTCAGGTTGTACCACAAATTTCTCTTCTCCCCAAGTATCTTCAGTACCTCCTTATTTGTTACGTGTTCTGCCCATCTAATCTTCAGCATTCTTCTGTAGCACCACATTTCAAAAGCTTCTATTCTCTTCAATTACGTCAGACCAAACCATTTTTTTGTAAAAAAAAATTACAAAAAGTTAATGGATATTTATCGCAATAAACTATAGGTGTATAATATCGTGAAATCTTTTTGAAATACACTCAGTAAATAAATAAATAAACAAATAAAGGCAACAATGCACAATGAAGGAATTATCTGAATGGGACGGAAATTGGTAGATGTACGTTGACAGACACACAAATGACTACAATTTAAAAAAATGGATGATTTGTTCAAGAGAGAGAGCTTCGCAAACTGTGCAAATCAACAAGGCGTTGGTCCACCTCTGGCCCATATACAAGCAGTTTTTTGGCTTGGGATTGATGTATAGAGTTGTTGGGTATCCTCCTGAGGGATATTGTGCCAAATTCTGTCCAAATGACGCTGGTTGGAGGGCCCTGCCCATAATGCTCCTAATCTTTCTGGCGAAGGTAGGATTTGGAAAGCATGAAGAAAAGCAGAAGAAACTCTCGCCATGTACTGGCGGGCATTATCTTGCTGAAATGTAAACCCAGGATGGTTTCTCATGAAGGACAAATAAAAAAACATACAGTGCATAGAATGTCATCGACGTACGGCTGTGCTGTAAGGGTGCCGCGGAAGACAACCCAAGGAGTCCTGCTATGAAAAGAATTGGCACTCCCGACTATCACTCCTGGTTTTCGGGCGATAGTCATACTGGTATCCAATCGCCGTCGGGGTGTCTCCAGATACGTCTTTCGCCTGGAATCTCATTAACTGGAGTAGAATTGTCTTCGGTGTCTTCGCTTCGAAATGGGCCCCGATGATCTGCGAATCATCGTACCTCATGGTATAGGTAGCCTTCAGCTTCTTCGTGGAATGGTGACTTCAACTGACGGTTTGGAAATGCGTGTGCTATCTTAGTGGTAAATTCGTCAAGTTTATATCTGTGAGAGATAGCGTCAAGGCTGCAAATCATTTCTCCTACATTGCGGGTACAAATGTAAGAGCAGGAGGAATACTGACTTAAGAAAGCATCTAAAAACCTGCGATCATACTATATAAATTTTACTTGGCTGTCGTTAAAATTGGTATTCTGGTGGAACAGCTGTCTGCAATTTCGCAGTAGCTCTCGGTTCTTAATTCTTATGCATGACCAACTGTGGCTGTAACTTTGTCTCGCTCTTGAACTCTTGTTCAAATAGCTTCTACCTACATATTGTTTGTTACAGTACTTTCCCTATAGCCCATGCTTATTTTTCTTGGCATTTAAAACACCTTTCGCTGTCTCGTCGGAAATTTATCTTTTTGACAGTCGAATGTGTCGCAGATTTCCCACCACCATTGTAAAAATATAAGAAGACCTCTGTTAATGTCCACTGGAAGAAATTGTGAGAAGCTGCACAAGATAATCTAACTCTGAGACTTTCCATTTCATGCCAGTACCTTGGCGGTTTCGGGTATTATTTTTATGAAATACCTAAAGATTTGTTCCACAGCACTACAAGACGCACATGGGAATACTACCGCTCTGCCTTACAAGATAAAGTGCACATGTATGTGACTTGTGCTGTCATTACAGTGGGAACTATGACAGTTCAATGAAACAGGTCCATTGCAGCTTAGTACTTATAGGATAACATTATGATCATCTTCAGAGCTGTCGGTGACAATAAGATGATATAATAACGGTGAAATCGAACAAAATACACTGTGGGGAAAAAATCACGCCGGCCTTGTGGCCGAACGGTTCTAGGCGCTTCCGTCTGGAAATGCGTGACCGCTACGGTCGCAGGTTCGAATCCTGCCTCCAGCATGGATTTGTGTGATGTTCTTAAGTTAGTTAGGTTTAAGTAGTTCTAAGTTCTAGGGGACTCATGACCTCAGACGTTAAGTCCCATAGTGCTCAGAGCGATTTGAACCATTTGAAAAAATCACATCACCAAGAAGGAGTTGTGCGACATAAGCGAAAGCTGGCAGGTGCGTTTCTACATCTGAAAGATGATGTCTAATCAAATTTCGCATCAGTCGCATAAGAGTGGTGCAAGAAGCTCCGCTATGAGGATGCATATCAGGTTTATTTTAAAACCACGTTGTAAAGGTTAGTTACTTTTGAGATTGGACTTGGTGAGTTGATGTTAATGAAGAATGCCTTTAAAAGCGACAAAGACGCCAATATCAACACATGTTAGTCAATAAAACCTTTAAGGTGACAAAGACGCCATTAACAGTGCGCACTGAGTTTGAACGAGGCCGTGCAATAGGGCTACGAAAAGCTGGTTGTTCCTTATGCGACACTGCAGGGAAACTTGGTGGGAATATACCCTCTGTAGATGATTGCTGGTAGTGTTGGTCACAGAACGTAGGGTCACAGGAAGGCCGGGTTCCGAAAGGCCACGTGGCACTACCGACAGGGAAGACCATCGTGTTCGGCGTATGGCACTGGAACATCATGCTGCATCCGCATCAGCAATTTTCGCAGGAGTTGGCATTACAGTGACGCAATGATCTGCTGCAAATCGGTTATTTCAAGGACAACTCCGAGCCAGACGCCCTGTAGCGAGCATTCCAATGACCCCAACCCACCGCCATTTGTGACGTCAAATAAGAGCTCATTGGAGGGCAGGGTGGAGGTCTGTTGTGTTTTCTGACGCAAGCTGATTCTACCACAGTGGCACTGATGGCCGTGATTGATTGGGAGGAGGCCGGTTGAGGGCCAATAACCTACCTGCCTGTGCACTACACACAATGAGCCTACAGTTAGAGTTAAGGTCTGGGCTGCAATTTAGTATGACAGCAGGAGCTCTCTCGTGGTTATCTACGCACCTTGCATGCAAATTTGAATGTCGGTCTGGTGATTTGACCTGTTTTGCCGCCATTTATGAAGAGTACTCCAGATCGTCTTTTGCAACAGGAGATCGCTCGGCCACATACCGCTGTTGTAACCCAACATGCTCTAAAGACATGTTGCCTTGGCCTACTGGATCACCAAATCTGTCTCCAGTGGAGCACATATGGGACCTTGTTGGACTACAACTCCAGTGTCAGGCACAACCAGCATTTTTATATAGACATTTTTGGAACAGCGATAAATTTTTTTAAAAAAACATTTTCTTTTTAAAATCCAGTCTTGATCGCACCACGTATGCTACAAGAACATAGGTAACCGGTTTCGGTCATATCACATGACCACCATCAGACCTGTAATTTAATTTAGAAAGTAATAGATACCTTACTAGATTACCAATAAAATATGACAAAATGCTTATAAGGATTATGTGAACCCGCTTTACACTGATTGGTTGACGTAAGGTACAGGGAGAATCGGTAGGCGGAGCATCTTCGTATTTAAGCGTATGCCCGTCACTTGCTGGCACCAGTTGACATCACAGTAGCTGAGAAGAGTGCTCCACCTACCATCTTCGAAGGATGCCATGGGTATAACAAGTTTTATTTATTTTGTCCTTATAAGCATTTTGTCATATTTTATTGTTAATCTAGTAAGGATTCTATTACTTTCTAAATTAAATTACAGTTCTGATGATGATCATGTGATATGACCGAAACCGGTCACCTATGTTCTTGAAGCATACGTGGTGCAATCAAGATTGAATTTTAAAAAGAAAATTTTTTTTACAACCAGCATTAACTGACCCTATATTAACTGACCAAGTGCAGTAGGCGTGGGACTCCAACGCACAAGCTGACATTCGAGACCTGTACAACACAATGAATGCATGTTTGCTTGCTTACTTTCAACACTCTGGGGTTTACACCGGTTATTAATGTGCCAGCATACATTAACCAGTAAACTTGCAATGTTAATCATGTAAGGTGCAGGCAAATCCAACACCTTCCATGAAAACCCTGACATGATAAGCAAATCCAGTAGTATGTCACATAGCTGCGAATAAATCGTGACATTAAGTTAACCAAATTAGAACGAGTAACGAGTGAGCAAATGGAATACCACAGACTAACACGAGAATGCCTAAATGTATGTCATACCTTCACACTGTGAGACAGACGCAGTTCCTAGGGGAGAAACGAGAACAGAAGCTGAGAGCAGAACTGTGTTAAGCTAGAAGGCCCTACGATAAGGGACGGACACCCACGTTTCCCAGCTAACCACCAGGACCACCCCCAGCCCATGTTAAAAGCTAGAACCCACAAGAAGAACAGTATAGATCTTACGATAACACTAAAAGGGCCACACCAGCCGCAAGTTTTAGCGTGAGACTTTTTCGCGTCTCTGTTACCTAAAAAACATTGCTCCACCATGAAAAGTAACCGCTAGGACCACCCCCAGCCCATGTTAAAAGCTAGAGCCCTCCAGAAGAACAGTATAGATCTTAATAACACTAAAGGGCCACACCAGCTGAAGTTTTAGCGTGAGACTTTTTCGCGTCTCTGTTACGTTGCAAACTTTAAAAACATTGCCCCACCACGAAAAGTATAACGTTTCTCATTGGATAGACAGAATTTTTGTAGGCGGAGCTTAAGGTTAACATTGAGACCCTGACTGGTCTGATGAAAGCACAGCCAGACAGTTTTTTTTTAACCAAATTTGGTAAATTGCAGTAAGGAGAGGTTAGAAAAGAGTTGCTTCCGAGACGGCGAGATGCATGGAGCTCCACTGGCCGCCGCCCCCTGACGAACACCGACAATTTAATGAATGCACACGATGCCCCATTTTTGAGCGCATAAGGCTTCACTCAGAACTGTAGAAGTCTCATCTGTTACATCCCCTTTTTACGTAATACTAGTGTCCATCGCCAATTGAAGGTCATGGTATTCACATTTGCTACGTAAGTTAAAATCTGAAAAGCAATGATTTTTCTGTTATGTAATTATTGAGAAGCCACATTAGCCACTGTAATTTACGACAAGTTAGATAAGTAATTAAAGATAATTGAGGGTCACTGTACACCATTTTGATAATTATCTCTTTAGTCAAACTTAATTTAAACCTAGATTATAGATGTGATATGGTATAGGTCATCCTTCGATCCATTGTAGAATATTCGTTCACATTTTTGTTGTACGCAGTTGGTTTTTATCATCCTGTATTAAAACATTTCCTTTTATCAATAGTGCGATTTATAAACAATGTTTTGTGAGTAGAATATAATTTCCAATGGTAAACTTAACTGCTTTTTCGACGTTATTTTACTAGCTAACTAAAAGTAGGAAAGCCTTGAACCCCTTCCACTACATTTAGTTAGTATTAAGATTCTTTTACAGGGAGTGGAGTGGAGCTGACGCAGAAATCATTAAGTATTTGGTAATATCATCGCTAGTCTCACTAAACTCTTCTGAACTCTACATGTCATGTGTGGTCGGGCGTGTCCTTACCAGCAACAGGTCCCAGGTTCAAACCAGTCAATTCCCTAAAAAACACGCTCAGAGCGTCGTTGCGCGAAAGTGGTAGGGAGACACGAATTAGAACAACAGACACCACGCAGAATGTTAGAATCCCTTCAATACGTTAACTAGTCAAGTGTATTTCCGAAATGTCATTACTCTACATAATGGTTTTTGGCTTGGTTCAAATGGCTCTGAGCACTATGGGACTTAACTTCTAAGGTCATCAGTACCCTAGAACTTAGAACTACTTAAACCTAACTAACCTAAGGACATCACACACATCCATGCCCGAAGCAGGATTCGAACCTGCGACCGTAGCGCCTAAAACCTCTCGGCCACCCCGTCCGGCTAATGGTTTTTGGTGTTACGATTTTTTTTCCCGTCAGTGTATGAACGTTTCCTTACAATCAAGCAGACGTAAAAACACTAACGTATTAAACAACTGATTGCGGTAATTTCTTGTGACCATGTCGCACTTCATCACCGTGGTGTAGTGTGTCGCGGGCGTGCAGAGAGAAAGAGATCGTTGCAGGAAACAGCAGAATGGAGGAGGTCGGCGTCTTGCGGCAGGGCCTCGAGATAAGAGGAAAATGTGGAGGCGATTCGCGGCAGAGCCTGTTTGGTGCAGGCGGGCTCCGCGTCCCCGGCAGCCCGGCGGTGCTGATGTACGGCGCCGATGACAAGCAAAGCTGCGCCCAATGAGTTCGGCTGCCGGCTAGCCGGCAAATGGCGGCGCATTTCTCAACGTCCCGCGCCACTGCCCGCCTTCATATTTATTAACAGCGGCGCGTGTTCCGCGGCAGCGCTCCGCATTTGTCAGGCCTCACGTGGAAGTGACGCGGGGGCGGCGGTGGCGGCGGGGGCGGTGGCGGAGGCGGCGCAGGCGGAGGCGGACGCGGAAGGCAGGCGATACGTCTCCAGTGCGGGACGGCGCGCTGCCCTCGCAGTTGGTCTCTGGTCGCTGCCATTAATCGTGCCCTAGGTGCTCGATAGCAATAGCTTACCTGACGAGAAAGAACTGTCACACTTTCTTTTATTTCTACTGTTTCGCTGAGAAGGCTCGTTTGCAGAAAGGTCGAGAGAAGAGTTATGTCTGTGCCGTTTGAGACTCTCAGGCATTACGTTGTATGGTGCCGCTGAAAGTTCGCAGTATTTCTATGAGCACCTGCTCGTCACCTTCAGGTGACTGTTGGAAGGAGACAATAGCAAGGAGAAAACTGTCATACGGAGAGTGCAGTGGACTGGCACCATACAAAGGTATCGAGCACATTTTAATGTGATTCTGTCTGTTTTAATTATTCGGGAGTTGACCATCTGGTTTTAAACTTTCCTTGCTTTTTGCGTTTAATTTGATTGGGAAACCGTTGAGATTGAACTTAACGTTTACATGGATGGACATGAGAAATAAAAGGTTGCAATAAATTTTTTATCTGTCATTATTACTTTACGTATGAACTATTCTGTTGCAGATTAATAAAAAGGAATTTCTTTGAATATTCCAAAACAATTATTTAAGTTTTACTTTTATTCAAGTACTGAAGCAATTTGTGGAAGAATGAAAATATAATTGTCCCTCGAACTTGGTAAACATTTTCACGTTGCAGTGGATTTTTGTTTAATTGGATACACCCCGACTAGTTTTGAAGCATAAGACTATCTTTACAATACTAAAATGTTTTCTTTTTTATAATGCTAAGCTCTCATGAAAATTATCCAGTTTTAAATACACTTTACAACATGTTCAGAATGTATCACTTTTTTGTATGAAAATTTACCCTGTGAATGCACAAGATAAAATCTACTATCTCTTTTTATTCTGCGTCTGGAATGCTGTGAAAAGAAACACTTTACTATTTTCGTTCACCTCTACCTGTACCCTTTTTAGGATGTGGTCGTTGTTGCGATCGAATAATTAAATCTGCTGCTGCTGCAGACTGCTCGCTCGCGGCGCAGCTCCGCACCGCCAGCGATGTCCAATAAAATGCTGAAATTTCTTAAATAAAATGGGTGATGTCCGGTGTGAACTTTGCAGTAATTGTGACAAGCAGATTTTACTAGATAAATATATTTTAACAGAAACAATTAAAATCTTTACACACCTTTTACAAGCCCAGCTACAAATGGCGTCGATCATCGACTTATGACAAGTGAAGACTACGTAAGAGCCTAATGCCACGTCACGGGTTCTTCTCCTATTCAGTCCGTGCAGAAGACAAGCGATTCTTTTACAATATATTGCCTATTTATATCTTAACTAATTCTTGTACAGTCTCTGCCTTTTTTGATTACATAACGTTTCTTCTGTGGCGGCTTTCACATCCTCCGCCACAGATAGTATTTCGCACTCTTTGAGTAATCATTTATAATAGCAAAATCCATAATTATCTTTTTATTCACAAAATTAAGAGTCCTTTTGAAATTCAGTTCACAGAAATACATATAAATTATTTGTTAAAGTAACCATTATACATCGATATGTTCTTTTAACTTTCAGCTTGGATGCGTGCTGCCAGAGAACGTTACATGTTGCTAAAGATGTCCGCATTACATTACATTACATTACATTAATACTTGTTCCGTAGACTGTGAGTAGGACATGATGTGGTAAAGTGTCAGTTTAACAAAGGTTTTCGTTACACAGTATAACTCTCTTTTTTCTTTTTTTGCAGTTACTACTTCTTATCTAAAAGTTCATCAGTTGAGTAGATGGAGTAGTCATTCTGAAATTCCTTTAATTTCTTTTTAAAATTGGTTGACTATCTGTCGCTCTTTTAATATTATTTGACAAATGACCAAAGATTTTTGTGCCAAAGTCAGATTTAACACAGAATAGTGAAGGTCATCTTTCCTTCTGCTATTGTAGTTACGCAATTCACTATTATTTTTGAACTGGAACGGGTTATTAATAACAAATTTCGTTAGTGAATATATGTATTGCGAAGGTACTGTGAATATTCCGAGTTCCTTAAATAAATGCCTGCACGGTGATCCTAGGTGGGTTTCAGCTATTATTCTGATTACACGCTTTTGTGCAACGAATACTTTTTCTCTTAATGATGAATGACCACAAAATACGATGTCATATGAAAGCAGTGAATGAAAATAGACATAGTAGGTTAATTTACTGATATGTTTATCACCAAAATTTGCAATAACCGTAATAGTAGAAGTAGCCGAATCTAACCGTCTTAGTAGATCATCAATGTGTTTCTTTTAACTCAATTTCTCATTATTGCACACATCAAGAAATTTTGAATATTTTGCCTTAGTAACAGACTTCTGTTCAAAGTCTATATTTATCAATGGTGTTACGCCATTTTCTGTGCACAATTGTGTATACTGTGTTTTCTCAAAATTTAGTGAGAGTTCATTTGGCAGACAACCATTTAATAAGTTTCTGGAAGGCATTATTTTCAATTTGCTCAGCTAATTCTTGTTGTTGGGTGTGATTACTATACTTGTACCATCAGCAAACAGAGCTAGCTTTGCATCTTCATGACTAGAGAGTGGAAAGTCATTAATATGTATTAAGAACAATAAGGGACCCAAGACTGAACCCTGTGCACTCTGCAATCTGAATGGCAAAGACCTCAGTTGTGCACTGCTTTTTCGAGCGGTTCTAGGCGCTAGAGTCTGGAACCACGTGACCACTACGGTCGCAGGTTCGAATCCTGCCTCGGGCATGGATGTGTGTGATGTCCTTAGGTTAGTTAGGTTCAAGTAGTTCTAAGTTCTAGGGGACTGATGACTTCAGCAGTTAAGTCTCATAGTGCTCAGAGCCATGTGAACCATTTGCAGTGCCATTTCTCTACTACAGTTAGCGTCCTCGTGGCCTCTTCCTAAACCAGTCAACACAAATGAAGATGAAACGCAGGCGTTCCCTCTAAATAGGAGGCTGATTCTAATGAAAACTTTAAAAGTTAAGTAAAGTTCCTAAAAGTTGTAGTATCAATTCAGCAGTTGGCAAGAGTTATCATTAAGTGTCGACATATGTCCAACAGTTGACAGCCCGATATTGCATCACAGAAAGGAAATGTTGTCAGTGCGAAGATGTTCGCCCCATTGTCTATTGGAATACCGTTGGAGCAGCGATCTGTGGTACGTTTCTCGAATAGCGAAACAGGTAAACCTGAGGAAACACATTGTACGGTGATTCGTGTTTGTACCTACTGTAAGTGTATGAGTAACATATAAAGTTTAAACGAGGCGCAACTTCTATGGAAGAGGCTCCGCCACCTGATCCAGGTAGACAGCATAGTTACGAACGAAAACATTACTTTATCCTTAAGGAATCAAGTTGTCTAAGATTGCTAGAAATTCTTTTTATTACAATTACCGGCCAGCGTAGATACGTCGAAACCGGTAATCGTAATAAAAAGAATTACAGCGACCTTGGCAAAATTGATTCGTCAAGAATAATGTAATCTTCAGATCGCTCCTAACGATTGACGCAGTGTGAAACATGTAGAAAACATTACTGTAGTGGAATATATATGCTTACTGCTGAAAAGAAAATAGACACTATTTTGGACATTAGTATTGGTTCAGCTCACAGTGTTGTCTATAATTCACTGCGATTAATAAACTGTCCGTAAGATGGATGCCACGTCAGTTGACTGTCGAATTCAGAGGTCGTTGCGTCGATGCCTGTGAGGAATTTTTGCGTCATTTCCAAGTTGAAGGTAATCGATTTCTGGGCAGAACTGTTACTGGTGAAAAAGCTGGGTCTGCTATCATCGAGGTGTCTAGAAACGGTGTGACTACTCTTAGACAAAAACAAAAAAACAATCCGCACTCAACCAGCGACAGGAAAAGCCAAGTGATGTTTATGGTGGAATGCAAAATGGATAATTTTGCAGCATTACATGGAAAGCCGATAACAGCGGCCAGTAATTCGTACTCAAATCTGTTATAAAATCATCTTTGTCCTTTAGTCAGGAGTAAACGGCGAGGACCTCTGAATGCAGGTGTTTTGTTGTAACACGACAATGCTCGTTCCAGTACTGTCCTTTCAAACGCAGCAACAAAACGGGGTACTGAGTTTGAATGTCTCGTACAACCAACATACCCACCAGATGTCGCCCCGAGCGACTTTCATGTTTTAGGACGGCTCTAAGAAGCGTTTGATGTAAGCATTTTAGAAGCGATGAAAACGGCAGTGCACGAGTGTCTGCATTCGTAATCAAAAGGATTATTTCCACGAGATACCTCAGTACTAACGAAGCGGTGGAATGCATACATCACACGTCATAGCGTGTGCGTCGAAAAATATCTATTATTCTGATTTTTGCATAACAGCATATAACTAAGATTTTCATTTGAGTCAGTCTTGTATTACGAAATTTTAGCAAAAGAATCTGATGGAATGCTCAAGACTCTCAGAGTTATGGTTGCCGTCCGCAACGACGGCGCGTTTGTCAGTCTCACCTGCTAATCTTAAAAATTCTTTAATTTTCCATAAATTTGCGAAAGTCACAAGAAGCCACAGTAACTCAGCTAAGCGTAATACAGCTGATACAAGAATTTTGGAGTAAGAACATCTACTCCGTGATATTGATAAAAGCGTTTTGAACCTATATTCCCTCCAAATTCAAATGACTACGATGCGCTGTAAAGGTTGCTCGCAAAGCGCTCTGGAAATTTTGATGTCATGACATCGTTGGACAGACAGGACACCGTGGATTTCATACATGCGTCTGGCTTACCTTCACAATTTCAATTAGATACCTGCAATGAATTTGGCTTAAAGCTTTGAAGAGACTGAAGCAAAGGCATTTCGCTCGTTTGGGACAAACAACTTAGATGCCCCTAGCTAATTTTTTACTGTAGGAAAAGGAGGGATATCCACTGTCATTTTCAGGTGTTGTACTACGCTTCATTGTATTGCCACATTTCTATTTTAATAAAATATGCTGCAGTGGCATTGTGTAATGGCTTCCGGGTACGCCAAAGAGAAAGGATCCTAAGAAGCATCGAATTTTGACCTATGACAAGCAGCAAATTAACGATTCATGTTTATGTTTGTTCATTATTTTTATCTGCCTTTCTTTACTCATTTTTCTTTTATAATAGGCAACATGACAATAATATTTTCGAAAATATTGTTACCACAGTAGCTGTGTACACTGTTACCCCTCACGGACAACTGAAACGTTTAAATTCGTATATCATTATTTCATGGCAATCAACTGAATACTGATGGCAGATGGTGCAGTGAAAGAACAAAGAAGATGTTATTTACTGGATCACATGCGATAGGGGGTTAATGACATTGGATACAGGTCACGTACGGACGAGTATGAGTATTTGTTCTTTATTTATTCGTACATTGTGACAGCAATTAATAACCCACACTGGACATTCATATGGTAAACCTAGGCTCGATCAAAGGCTACGATGCTTGCTAGTGACCAACGTATCCTGTTGTAACCACGAATATTCAGGAGGATTTGTTGTATTAAAAGTTCTCGGTGCACTTGTCGCGTCAATTCTCTATAAAAATTCCAGGTTTTCGATAATGTCCACCAATGTCTTTGTCTGGAAAGTAGCAGACCCTAGAAGTAACGGAATCACACAGACATGATTGATGTAGTAGTTTTATAGGAGCTCTACTCTTCTTAATATATTTAAACAATTTAATATGTCGTGGAAGCAGCTCCCTCGGATTGTTTGAGAAATGACACTGATGTTCAGCGTCTAGTAAATTCATCAGAAGATGAAAATGAATTGCAAAATGATACAGACAAGATATCTGCACAGTGGAAAAGTGGCAATTAACCCTGAACAATAGCAAGTGTGAGTTCTTAACATGAGCATAAAAAATTCGATAGACATAAAAAGCTCAAAGACGAAAGCAATGAAATTTAGAAGAGGAGACCAATATCAAAGGTAGAACATCTAACACGAGCCGGCTGAACATCGGAATTTCGTACTTGGGAGTAACGCTTCAAGAACTGGAACCACTTCGTACATGCATATACAAGAGCGAGCGACAGCCGCAATAAAACCCGTTAACGACATCCTCAGGATGCAAAATTTATCACTGCCAACTGCGATAAGTTCAAGTTCGAAGTTATTTCATGTGCCCCATACGGAATGCAACTAATATGGACTTATCTGACTGTAATAAAAGTTAGAAAAGCTAAAGGACGTTAAAGCCAGAATCATAAAAGAGCTTTATGAATCTCTATACATAACAGCACAGGAATCTTTCTTTGTAGAAGATATTAGGCAAATCTTCGATCTTCCAGAAACGCAAGTGTACAAAACCGCCAACGAGGAGAGACAGAACAAAGCTGGGGAGGTAGCGAAGAAAATCATGGAAACTGAAGCGATAGCTTTAGTTACCTGTAAAGGACGGAACTTCCAACTTCGCCACCTGTACAGACGTTTTGCCGCCAATGATTTCCATGGGGAGATGTGCCAGAGGGGACTCTACGAGGAACCCAAGGAAGACTGCGCCTGTAAACTATGCAAAAAGCCACGCCCCATATCCATTTAGTGAAGTATGAAAGCAGAACTCAACCATTTAAGCGCCTTGACAAAAGACTGGTGAAAGCACAACACTTAAGGTTATTATAAAAAAATTACGCTAAATTTTGGCTACACAATAAATCAAAAAAATTGAAATTTGTCAATTCATGTTAATAATGAAGGATTACAATTAGGAACAAATGAAATTGGAAAAAAAGCAAAAAAATACTCTGGGAAAAGGGAACGAAAGCCTTTGTTTTATTGGCAGAACACTTAGAAGAAACAACAAATTTATTACAGAAACTACCCCTACTTTGCGCGGTAAAAGATCATTACCAGGAGGGTTTGACGGAGGACATCTAACAAGATCAAAGAAGATGAACTCATTTTCACGAAACAGCGGCGAGGGTGACACGGATATGATAAGCGAGTTAGGCTGGCAACCACCAAAACAAAGGCGTCTTTCGGTGATGCAGTATCTTTTCACGAAATTTTAACTACCAAATTTTTCTACCGAATATCTAAACACGTTTTAAACTCCTACCTATATAGTGAAAAATGACGAATTTCTTAAAATAAATTAGAGAATTCGATTTAGGTGTTCATTTTAACAACCAGCTATTCGAGAGTGGAACGGTTAGAATGTGAAAATGGTCATTCGTCGGCAGCTCTATGCATCTGATCTTTTTATCCTTTTTGTAGACAGGAATGACCTGCATTACTTTGCAGTCAAATGGGACTATTCGCTGCATAAGAGATTCTCGATAAATATGGACTCAAAAAGGCGCTACATCCATGGCGTATTCAACGTAAAATCATAATTGGTCTTAACTGTTTCTCAGCACTGGGTGCAAATACCGGTATTATTCATTTGTGAGTCTCTGCATACGGTGCATACATTCCTGAATGAGCTTTCCAAGTCGAAAACGAAACGGGAAGGAATAAATAGTGTAATGCAGCGACGGAATTTTATTTCGGGTGCGCTTTTAATCCTGAGACTGTGATACGGCTATTGCATGTTGGTCGTTGCAAACCAGGGGCTATGTGCGAGAGGCATCGGCTGCTGCGACCACGGTGTCACAAAAAGAAGCGCCTGCCGTGTCTGCAACCCCGCACGACGCATTGAGCGCAGCCAGTGAGGCAGCAGCCCGCGGCACGCTTGGGTGGCCGCTTCCGTCGCCGCCGCCACCACTGCTCTAATTAAAAACTAATGCCGCCGGCTGCGAGGGGACCGGTTTTGCCGTTCGGCCTAAAGAGGTTTCCATGGGCGGCAATTAGCGCGGCCCGTCCTGGCGGGTCGAGGGCCGCTAATTGCATCCCCTAACGACAGTTTCATAGCTCGACAACAGGCCGCTTTCTTAGGGGTGGCGGGCGCGCCATTCTACACACACGGTGTTAAACCACAGCTTCCTGCTCCAGCAGCTTCCTGCTCCCACAGCTTTCCAGTTGTTCCCTGGAGGAGAATGCTCCCGTTCTACGTCTATTTTTATCCTGTTTCTTCACTTCCCTCTCGACCAAAGCGTAAAAACTGTGATATAACGAATTCTTCTGGCCCATTAACACTAGAAATATACATATACTCTATATATATAATTATTTTTAAACCCTGTTTAGTACTTTATTTACTACAAATAATCGATTGCGCTGATGTTAATATATTAACAACAGTTTCTCTGATACCATTTCTGTGTTTCTAAGTTCACAGGCTTGATATCAGCGAACAAGTAAGTAATGGTGTGAATATTTATCAGAGACTGTGAGGCGCTCGTCTTCAGAGCAGATTTTTGTGTTGAACCCTCGTTTTTCACCTATGGATTAACTTTTTTGATATCTTCTGATATAAACGACGGTAAGTTCAACTCACAGTAATATTTCATGCTTTATCTACACTGCAATATAAAGACAACTCGTTGTTTAAAGTTGTTACCAAATCTCCAGAAGATCTTCACCAGCTGACTTTTTACACGATACTCTAAGAAATGTTCAGCTGGACATTGGCTACGTTTGTAAAAATATAATCATATGTTTGTATATCGTCTTGCATGTGACGAGGAAGGAGGAGGGGGATGAGTCACAATCTCATTAAAAGAACTTCTTGGTTCATCGGGATCTGGCTCCGAATGACAGCACCTTGTGGAAACCCATGCCTAGGGCTACAGATAGAACCCCCCAATGCAGACACCTCTGTATGGTAGCCACCAGTACGCTGATCAGCGTCTGTTGACTCTGTGAGTCCAGCTGTAACTGAATCTTCTGGAACTCAGAACTCCAGTCGAAATAATGTGAGATCCTTTGAGATTTCGCTACAAAATCTCAACGAAAATCAATAATCATGACAGAAGAATGGGAAGAATCCACTACCCTGGGCCCCAGTCAGTAATACTACGTAATAGATTCCAGGGGATCTGGCATGCCATGAAAAGAAGAAGTGGAGATTCTCAATCAAGACTAAGAGAATATTTTCCATGGAAACACTCAACACGAACATATTACTGAAACAAGGTAAATTGTAACAACTGACAAACATAATAGATAAATTCATTATCAAAATTCTGGAAATACAGGAAACACGATTCTCAGATGACAACCACTCTGACTCGAAAACTACATAATATATAAGGGGAAAACAGACGTAACGATTTCAGGAAGAAATCTCTAATTCTCCAGAGCAGGATGTGCAGTACACAAATTGATGTTGGACTCTAGAATAGATTTCGCTCCAAAATCAGAAAAAAATATCAGTATTCACTATAAGATCTGGAAACAAAGCCTATACGCTAATCACTGCACAAGCCCCGCGAAAATAGCTACAATAAGAAAAACCCACAGATGATAGAAGACTTCTGGAAATATCTGGAAGAAAACAGCAAGAAAATCCCCACGAAGCTCGCGAAAGAGTTAATAGGAGATTTTCATGCCCAACTAGGCAGGGGATTCAAACACACAACGGGAAAGCGCACGACCCACAAGCGGAAAAACAACAACGAAAAGAACCTGATAAACTTCTGCAGGAATTTCGATCTCAAAATCATGTCTAAGCAATTCCAGAACCACACAAGAAACTACGAACTGGGCAATCGCCCAACAACGTACTGGTAGAGTTTCAGATAAACCACACGAAAAACACCATAAAATTATGGATGTAAGAACAAGGGACGAATTTTTCGAATCCTGTCATGAACTACTAGACATTAACGTGAAATATAAACATAACAGACCAATCAAGAGAACCAAGAGAACTTTCAGAACATATCCAAAGTATCTACAATTAAACAAGTAAGAAGTATCATAAGAAATTAAGAAAATCGACCGTGACGACTGGATACAACCGTCATAAAGAATTAAGGAAGTGATGAAACTTGGGCAATCATCGAGAAAAAGTAAACACATATGGTGGAACGTGGCATGTGACAGAGCCACAGAAGACAGAATACAATTCTCGAAAAAAAATTAACAGTCGTATACATCAGGAAAACGGGAAGAATTCAACAGGATATAGAGGAACACTTCAAAAACAATCTGTAGAAAAAAAAGAGTATACGAAAACAAAAGAGATAGAGATAGAAGAGAACTTCAAGAAGCACAATACACCAAATTTTTACAGAAATGTCACAGTTCGTAGTAATAGAAGGAGAGACATCGAGTAAAACGAAAGTAATATCCGGTGTTCCCCAAGGAAGTGTTATAGGCCCTCTATTGTTCCTGATCTATATTAATGACATGGGAGACAACGTGAGTAACCGTCTTAGATTGTTTGTAGATGATACTGTCAGTTACCGTCTTGTAAAGTCATCAGATGACTAAAACGAATTGGAAAATAATTTAGGTAAGATATCTGTATGATGCAAAAAGTGTCAGTTGACTCTGAATAAAGAAAAGTGTGAAGTTAATCACTCAAATCTGAAGGATGTAAATTCGACAAAATACTTAGCTATTACAATTACAAATAACCTCAAGTGGAATGATCACATAGAAAATGTTGTGGGTAGAGCAAACCAAAGACAGCGATTCATTGGCGGAACACTTAGAAGGTGCAACAGGTCTACTAAAGAGACTGCTGACACCACGCTTGTCCGCCCTATTCTGGAGTTCTGCTGTGCGTTGTGGGATCCGTATCAGGCGGGACTGACGGATGACATCGAAAAATTACAAAGAAGGACAGCTCGTTTTATTGATCTCGAAATAGGGGTGACAGTGTCACAGACATGATACGTGAATTGCAGTGGCAATCATTAAAACAAAGGCGCTTTTCGTTGCGATGGGATCTTCTCATGAAATTTCAATCACCAGTTTTCTCCTCCGATTGCGAAAACATTCTGTTGGCACCAACCTACATAGGGAGAAATGATCATCACGATAAAATAAGAGAAATCAAGTCTCTCACAGAAAAATTTAAGTGCTCGTTTTTCCCGTGCGCCATTCGAGACTGGAACGGTAGAGACAGCTTGAAGGTGGTGCTTTGAACCCTCTGCCAGACAGTTTATTGTGAATAGCAGAGTAATCAAGTAGATGTAAATGTAGATTACAAAATATCAGAAGATTTATATTCTGCAGTAGTATTACAATCATAAGTCGATAAGCAATAAATACAACTTTCCTGTTAACTGTCTAAACCATTTGCGAGGAAGAAAACAAAACAGCACATGAAACTTGGTGGCAAAATTGTATGGCGAACTAAGACTCTAATTCGGAAACTCTGCCTTTCGCGGATAAATGCTCTACTTAAGTGTTTTTCTCTGTTTTTTCGTTATTGTTCTCGTCATTTGGTCTGGGCGGACGTCACATGACGCCCTTGAAATTCATCACTGAATAGTTCGTGTTTTCTTATTGCGGAGAACATGTAGATTTAGAGAAAATATGACAGGGTGTCAACCACCGAGCTTTTGCTTCGAAAGACAAGACGGAACACTGGAGAGAAACCCGAAAAAGTATTGTGAAATATTAGCGCAATACTTCGACATACTACTAATCTGTGATAAACCGACACAGATTCAGCGCTTCGACAAATCAGAGCCTAACCTCGATTCCAAACCGCCAGAACACGAGGAGATTGTAAAAATAACAAAATCATTGAAGATTTACAGAGCTCCTGGAGAAGATGGACTGATTGTGGGAATCTGGAAATTACACTACGAAAACATAACATCAAAAATACACAGAATCATCAGCAACATCTGGGAAACAGAAAAGGTTCCAGGGGAATGGAATTCAGTGTTAATACAAACCCTCCACAACAAAGGAGACAAAACAGACCCTAATAGCTACAGATGAATTTCACTGCAGCCTGTGACATACAAAATTCTATCAAAAGCCTCTGTTAAATCGGCCAGAGCCTCAAACAGATCCACAGATAGGAGACTACTAAGAACAGTTCACAAAAGGAAGATCATGGAGTGAACAGATATGGCGCCTGAGAACAATATTACCAACAGAAAAGTCCAGGAACACCACAATAACATTCGCCTACTTCAAGAAGGCCTGCGACTCCACAGATGGAGATAACAGATAGTGAAACACTCTTCAACACACTGGAAGAAATCTAGGTGGACAAAAGGCCAGAAAGCTAAGCTAGGAAAGACAAATACAACAAACAAACGTGAAGTTTATGGTATGATCTCGAAGCTATTCTAAGACAAGACAGGGAGGTGGCCTGTCACCTAACCGAGTTATACAGATATAACTCGGTTTTAGGGAAAATAGTCACGAAATGGAACAAAGGAGTCATTGGGGTAAAGACTGGACGACACAAAGATAGAACCGTCAACATAAAATGTCTGGCCCTCACTGACGATGTAGTCATCATGACAAATAACAGAAAAGAAGCTGAAAAAGCTTCAGAGACGCTACACGAAATCTCAGCCAAAAGAGAACAACAAATTTCATGTGAAAAAACGCAGTAAATGGACACAATATCTACAGACAGCAACCAACTGGTAACGAAGTATGGAAAGATAACACAAGTAGAAAGTTTCATATATCTAGGAGATATCATACAGGAAACAGGACTGAACTTGTCATGCAATGAAGAAAGAACCACAAAATTACTAAAGCTTACGAACTTACATGCAAACATTGCAACAAAACAAGTATTTTCATCAGTTCTAAATTAATACACTATAGCACAAAAATCTTACCAAAGGCCTTGTACAAATCAGAAACAACATTAATCAATGGAAGAACAAATATCAAGGGAATGGAAAAACAAGACAGGAAAAACTGAGATCTACGGGCCGGTTCAGAAAGAGAGGAGGTGGACAAAGAGTCCGACAAAAGGCTGTACGAACAGACAGAGACGATTACAAACGGACACATACATCAGATAATCGAAAATAGATTTCCCAAGAAAATTTTTGACATAGTGACAACCAATAAAGTGAAAATCAACTGGGTAAAGCAAACCATGGAAGATCTCAAGACGCCGAATATCTTCACAGAAGACATGACAGACATGGAAAAACGCAGAAAAAAATCATAAAACTTAAATTTTAGCCAACGCCCAAAGAGAAGAAAACAGGAAAAAGTGGACAGAAGAGAGGGAGAAGAAACACAGTGAACATATGAGAGTTCTTTGTGATAAAAAAACAAAGAGTCAGGAAATAATGCCATGAAAGCTCATCGAGTTTGAGCGTTCTCTTTCAGAAGGAATAATAATAATAATAATAATAATAATAATAATAATAATATAAAGAAGCAACGTTGTTAGCAAACATTTCGAAAACGTTCTTTACCAATTTACTTCAAATTTTTACACTACACTGCAACAAACGTTCTGATGGACATAAGCTACACGTCCTTGAAATTCGAAACGGATTAACTTAAAATTTTTACACGTTCCTCTAATAAACATTCAGACGAACATAAGCTATATTTCTGTAAACAGTAATGTCAGTGTTCTGTTAAAACCGACTCCGAAAAAGAAAATGCTGTGCTGTAAAATATTCGGTGTCTGTTTCTTTCTCGCAGTCAGTTTTAACTACGATTTCACGGCATTCACATTAAACCAACTCTCTCATATGTATTCTTCCTTCTTACATATAATTACAACAAAAATAGTGCCAACTATGTGCTGTTTTCGGAACGAATTTTGCACTTTGCAGCGGAGTGTGCACTGGTGTGAAACTTCCTGGCACATTAAAGCTGTATACCAGATAACGGCTAGAACTCGGGGTCTGCTTTTTGCAGACCAGCCGTCTAATAACAGAGTTACCCCCGTACGACTCACGACCGCTCTCCGCCGTGTACTTCCACCAGTACCTCATCTCCTATATTCCAAGTTCACAAAGTTCTCCTGGAAACTTGCACTTCTGGAGGAAAGGATATTGCATCATCAGCAGGCGAGATCTCTCATACCAAGCATACCAATGATTCCAACTGATTTATAAATTATTTTTAAGTGGCTTCAGTTCTCAATCAGGATTTCGTCTGCAGTAACGAGGTTGAAAGTGAGATACAAGGTGGGGAGGAAGAGATGGGCAGAGAAGTGGAGGGGGGTGGGTAATGGTGATAGGAAGGGGGAAGAGGGAGATGGACAGATAGAGAGGGAGACGGAGAGAGATAAGGGCAGGAGGGAGGAGGGAGGAGGGAGGAGGATATTATGACTTATATCCAGTTCCCTTACATATTTCGCAACAGCGAAACTTTGCCAGGTTCGCTAGCAAAGTATAAAATCAATACAAGAGTCGTCTGTAAGCACTGTAAGCTTTCTGTCAAATTTTGACTGTTTTTGAGAGAACTGAATACATTGATTTCGAAAACTTCCTCATGTAACATGTACTTTGGATAACTTATTCAATTGCTGAGCAAAACTAACTGTTGGTTGGCCCTGTGTGGCGCATGTGAACAGTGTTGTGAAATAAAACTTTAAACTTCATGAAATATAAACTTTGAAATAACGAAAATTAATCTAATTAAATGAAAAAATAAACTAATTGTGTGATCGAAGGAAACTACATAACTAAATCTCAGTAACGAAGCTCATTATGAACGATGCGTTATGTGAAGCGCAATATTAGACTAAAATATCCACAAAAATAAATTACTGCTCTACACGGAAGAAAATAACTCTTTGTAATTACCAAAACTGTTCACTAAAAATTTATGTACTTGCTACCACGACACCTGACAATACCGACTACACACCGCTTGCACAAGAATGCAAGGTGAGATCTGCCCTGAAATAAAAGTGACTTACTTCTTGCTCACTGTGCTGTTTTTGCGTCTGGAGTACAGATGTTCTCTAAAGCAAATACAAATCAGTAGATGCAGCAGCTAATGATAAAAATCTACTCTAAGTTTCTTATGTCAGAAACAATCTGTTGCTGCATGTGACGTAAGATGCAATGCACAAACACGAAAATTCAAAAGTTTACTCTGACTCATAGAGGTAGGTTTCTGTTTAGAGAAAATCGCTTTTGGGAAATCAACCTCTGATTATTGACAAAAAGACCGCACAAATAAGAAGACTCTAAAAATTACAAAATTATCTCATTACAAAGAAACTACGACCGTAACTTTAAAATTTCTCCAATAACTTCTCTATTAACATAAATAACAAGGAATTAAATCAATTTCCCTCTCCAAATTAAACTATTCCATATAGCTTCTCCGAGATTCACAATGAGAAATCCAGTTCTCTGAAAAACTGAACTGCACGCTACAATGCCTCAAATAAGAACGTCTAAGCGGCACAAGTGACTGACTCACAAGTCAACCACAGATAAAACTGAACACGGAGTACGGGATCTTTCACCACTCCTACAGTGTGGTCATTCATCTTTGTCCCAGTACAGTAAAGGTGAATTATTTATAGTAGCAGAAAACATACGAGAATCTTACAGCCTGTTTACAGCTAACTTTCTTCCACGCTGTACATGTGAAAAAGCAGAATGTTGTGAATTCAGTGGCTTATTATAACCAGTTTCACCGATTAGTTGCTGCAAAAGCTTCTTGCGCAGAATGAACATTTCAGATAATACAGTTTCAGAAATTATCTCTAAATTGTTAGCCGTTGAGATAATACAAATTATTTACGCTGATAGCGCTCATGTAGGATGATCTCTAAAATATTCTACATGACGAAAACAATTTATGCATGCTCTTGAATGTAACAGGCGCATTATTTACTAATTTTTGGTTGTTTTTTACATTTAGAGAGATCTTACTGACATTCATGAATATTTTTTTAGATTTACGCGAATGACATAATGAGGCGGCATAGTTCCTTGGCAGGTGAAGCTCTGGTTGATCGTGTAATGAACTGCTGGGAAGAGGTTACAGAAAATCATGCAGAAGATTCAAAATATGTAGGAGACTCCGGTGCAGATGATCTGTGTACTATTTTTTAGGTTTCTAACAATATTGCAGTAACTAATGCTAGTCTCGGTTACGTAATGTCAAGTGGACCACTGGATAAAACGCAAAGTACAGATGCAGTGGCTGGGGTCGACTGTTTTCCTGTGCCTAAAGAAGTATTTTATGAAAGCCCTGAAAATGAATCTGGTACTAAGGTAGCTCCAAATGTGGAACAATATGCATGGTCTAAAGTTGGTTGTGAACCCCAGTCCCTTGGAAAATACCTTTCTGCTGAGGGCATCAGCTTACTAATTGAAGCTGACATTACTAATTTCCTGTAGATTTGTTCAAAATTTTTTAATTAGTCATTTAGTGTTCCTGATTCGATTGTACGCATATTTACCACTCTATAATTTGTGATGGACTTGGAAATTCAAAATAAATTGAATTCTTTATTGTTCACTATTTCCAAAGAGCACATTCTGCTACATATTTCTGTGATACGCTGAATAAAACATTTTGTCAAATGATCCTTTCAGCTGCGTTATTGATTTATGTCATTCAAATGATTGATTTCGAAATTATATAATTTTACCTTTGGATTAAATGCAACACCTCCGAAAATCAGTAGTGTTACTGTAAGCATAAAATGTACTAGACCTTGTGTGTACCCACCGATATTTCATGCTTAACTTAGTATTCGTTTTACAGGTATAAAACTTCCATTATTATATGTTTGGCCTTCACATTGGATACACACAAGAAATGCCATTTTATATACACACATCAACAAAAGTTTTTTATCACCCCGATTCGTAGGACTCCTGAAGATAGACGTTGACTGTGGATATTGTATCACAGACACAGTCCCTTTGACTGTTCAGAGATGGCACTAAACCTGCCCAAAGATGGAAACAATCTTGCATGAGCAGCGCCTATTAGACGGAGGGAGTCCGACAGCCGATCAGTTCCACTCACACCACCAGGAAGGAGGTACACAGCTCGTGTTGTCTGTAGTTCAACCATGCCTAGACGGTCAATACCGCGGTTCGATCGTGTCGTCCGCATTGTTACTTTGTGCCAGGAAGGGCTCTCAATAAGGCAAATGTCCAGGCGTCTCGGAGTGAACCATAGCGATGTTGTTCGGACATGGAGAAGATACAGAGATACAGGAACTGTCGATGACATGCCTCGCTCAGGCCGCTCAAGGGCTACTACTGCAGTGGATGACCGCTACATGCAGATTATGGTTCGGAGGAACCCTGACTTCAACTCCACCATGTTGAATAATGCTTTTCGTGCAGCCACAGGACATCGTGTTACGACTCAAACTGCATGCAGTCTGCTGCATGATGCCCAACTTCATTCCCGACGTCCGTGGCGAGGTCCATCTTTGGGACCACACCATGCAGTGCGGTACAGATGGTCCCAACAACATGCCAAATGGACCGCTCAGGATTGGCATCACGTTCTCTTCACGGGCTGAGTGTCGCATATGTCTTAAACCAGACAATTGTCGGAGACGTGTTTGGGGGCAACTCGGTCAGGCTAAACGCCATAGATACACTGTCCAGCGAGTGCAGCAAGGTGGAGGTTCCCTGCTGTTTTGGGATAGCATTACATGGGGCCGACGTAGACGGCTGGTGTTCATGGAAGGCGCCGAAATGGCTATACAATACGCGAATGCCATCCTCCGACCGAGAGTGCAACCAATCGGCAGCATATTGGCGAGGCATTCGTCTTCAGAGACGACAATTCGGGCCCCCATCGTGCACATCTTGTGAATGACTTCCTTCAGGAGAACGACAACGCTCGACTAGAGTGGCCAGCATGTTCTCCGGACATGAACCTTATCGAATATGCCTGGGATAGATTGAAAAGGGCTGTTTATGGATGACGTAACCCACCAACCACTCTGAGGGATCTACGCCGAATCGCAGTTGAGGAGTGGAACAATCTGGACTAACAGTGCCTCGATGAACTTGTGGATAGTATGCCCCAACGAATACAGGCATGCATCAATGCAAGAGGACGTGCTACTGGGTATTACAGGTACCGGTGTGTACAGCAATCTGGACCACCACCTCTGAATGTCTCGCTGTATTGTGGTACAACATGCAATGTGTGGTGTCCGTGACCAACAATAATGGCGGAAATGGTGTTTATGCTTCTCTATTCCAAATTTCTGTACACATTCCGGAACTATCGGAACCGAGGTATGCAAGTCTTTTTTTGATATCTGTACTTACGGTAGAACTACTGATTTCCGATATAATTACATTAGGGATCACTTTATATACTTCAGTATTCCAACTGAGGAGAGCTTACACAAATATGTGTGCAAATGGAAATGTATCAAGTATCTTGACAGATCAAATCTGTGTGCCGGAATGGGACTCGAACCTCGGACCTTCCCCGTTCTCGAAGAAGTACTGTACTGACTGAGCTTCCTAAGCAGGAATCACGACCCGCCTTTTTTACTTCCACCAGCACCTCTTCGCCTACCTCCCAAACTCCATCGAAGTTCTGGAAACATTGGGGAACCAACATTCCCAAGATAGAGTCCCAGTTCGACACATAGATTTGTTCTGCCAAGAAGTTTCAGATCACCACACGCTAAGCTGCGCAGTGAACATTCGATTGAGATAATATTGCATAATTTCGAGCCCTCCCTCGGGCATGGGTGTGTGTGTTTGTCCTTAGGATAATTTAGATTAAGTAGTGTGTAAGCTTATGGACTGATGATCTTAGCAGTTAAGTCCCATACGATTTCACACACACCACACCACACACACACCATAACTTCGATATTGTGAATTCAGTATCACCATTAAAACAGCTGAATCGATCACCAATGACAGTTACTCAATGAAATACAGCGAACATACTAAAGTTCAGGTCATGAAAAAGAAACTCATCAATGGATTTTTCGATTACAATCTTTGATATTTTTAGTTCCAGTTCTTTCCCTTAGCGCGTTTTGAGCTCAACGCAGTTACTAATGTGAGAGGCAGGACATTATACTTAAAATCTATTATAAAAAAATAGTTAATGCCACTAATTTCTGGTGGCAGTACAGTATAATTTGTTCTTATGCGTTAATTTATTTTCAGTTAGATGCACGTCAAGCGACATCCAATCGGAAACAACAGTACACCAAAAGCAACATTCAAAGGCACTGATGAGCGTACGAGTACTGTGAAAAATAATCCTTTCACCACAGCGAAAAATACAACTCCGTTAGTCTTCCAGTCCGACAATCAACTGACATCACGTCATTACTCTGCCATAATATAAAGGTAAACCCCCTTAGCAACGCGAGTGTAAAGTAATTAAAACTCTCATAATACAGTTCGGTATTGAGATTTCCTTACGAATTAGCTCTTAAACTTTCATTTTTAATACTATAGCTCAAAGACCTAAATTTTATAAAGTGTCTCTTCGCTGAAGGCTTTCACGACCGGATGTTTCAGCTGCCGAGAATTCTTCCGGGTTGTATGGCCATGGTCCATCGAATTCTTCTATCTCTGACGTTTCGTCCAAAGCTACGTCGGACATCTTCGGAGGTTCTCCTGGTTGTGTTGGGTCTTGCCGACTGAATACCTCTAAAGCTTATTTGCCATGTGACCAAACCACAAATGTATCATCCACGTATCGATACCATCGACATGGTTTCTTATTCGCTTTTTCCAGAGCTAATTGTTCGAATTTTTCCATGTTGAAATTGGCGATCGTAGGACTCAGGGGGTTACCCATGGCCACACCACCAACCTGCTCATAAAACTCATCCTCCCACTGGAACTGACTAGAGGTGAGACAGTGTCTGAAAAGAGCAGTCAAATCTGCTGGGAAAAGCAGCTGTAGAGGAATTCTTTTGTTATTTAAATAGTATAAATCCTAAAATCCAGTTTACCATGGAAATGGAGAAAGATAATGCGATATGCTTCTTGGATGTCTTCGTTATGAGACAGACTGATGGCAGCTTGAAACATAAAGTCCTTCGGAAGGTTACACATACTGACAGATACTTGTTAAGGATTCCAATCATCATCCACAACAGAACAGAGGTTTAATTAAAAGTCTAGTGGACAGAGCCAAAAGGATTTGTGCTTCGGAATACCTGGACGCCGAGTTAAAGTAGGCTTTTGAGAAGAATGGGTACTCTACTAATGATATAAACAGAGTTTTGCGACCGAATAATAAGAGGCCTGAGGACAACGATAGGACACAGCAATGGAAGGACACGGTTTCTCTGTACTTCATCAAAAAAATAGCGAATCAAATCGCCAAGATTTTAAGGAAACATAACGTTCGACCGATTGCCAGACCAACTAAGAAAATAGGCCAAGCACTTCGTTCCGTTAAGAATAAACATCCCCCTCTGTCTGCAAGTGGTGTATACAAGATTTCGGGTACATGGGGGTCTACATTGGAACTTCAAAGAGAAGTGTGAATACACTGTTGAAGGAACATAAAAGTCTTTGCCGACTAGGGAAAACAGACAAGTCAGCCGTGGCGGAATATGCTCTGCAGTCGGGTGATCACGTAGTAAAATCTTCGGAAACTGAAGCTTTGTGTACTACATCGAACTATTATCTACGGCTATATAGAGAAGCCATTGAAATATATAAACATGGGGATAATTTTAACAGAAAAGAAGTAGTTATGAAACTCAACGATATATGGGCAGTGGCGCTACAGAATCGATAAGAAATTTTTATCTTTGACGTTCTATGATCAATAGTTGTATTTTATCTTTGACAAGGTTTATCTCTGCTATCACGTGAAATCCAGACCACGCCCACTTTTCACGGTATTTAGGCCGTTTTTCGGTGTCCGACTCGTCAGTCGGCAAGATTCAGCACAACCAGGAGCACCTCCGAAGATGTCCAACGTAGCTTTGGACGAAACGTCAAGGTTAGAAGAATTCCATGGACCACGGCCATACAACCCGGAAGAACTGTCGACAGCTGACTGTTCGCTGTTAGTATTAACTTAAAATCTATATTGAATCATTCCAGTTATGGTGTACAAAAATGTAAGGAAACATTACTGCTGGAACTCAGAAAAGAAAAAAAAAGTGAGAGCAAATTACAAACATTTTTATCTCCCTGGTAAATTTTTTATGTGACTAACTTATAGCTCCTGCGGTATTGAAATTTTATCTGTATCTCAAGAAATAATTCTCCACATCCTTACTAAACAGTCACAAAATAAGTAATTATTCAGAAAAGCTTAATAACTATCTCAGTTAATTACACCAAGCTTAATTTTACAGTACAGTCCATTTCTACAACGTAAATGAGATATTGCTGTTGTGGTCTCCAGTCCGAAGACTGCTTCTATGTAGCTCTTCACGCTACTCTATCCTGTGCAAACCTCTCCCTCTTCGAATAACTACCGCAACATACTTCCGTGAGAAGTTGCTTACTTTATTGATCCCTTGGTCTTCTTCTACGATTTTTATCCCTCACACATTCCTCCAGTACCAAACTAACAATTCCGTGATGCCTCAGAATACGTCCTGCCAACTGGCTTCACCTTTTAGTCAAATTGTTCCAGAAATTTCTTCGCTCTCGAATTCGATTCAGTACCTTCTTATTAGTTACGCGATCTACCCATCTAATCTAATGAGATATGAAGCGCTACATATTATCTCTATGGGCAATAAGAAAGGAAAGAGAGCGAAAGAGTTGCCTTTTCTACTCGAGGTGATATAGCAGGTTGCATAGACAACATTTTTAAATATGAAAAATGAAGATACAGCTCTGTCTATGTGGAACAACGACACTACTCTATTATGCGTATGCATTGGCAGACACTATTCTTACCATGCATCATCTCTGTCTAAGCTCACAAACATATTACTGCTGGGTTTACTTCACAGCAGACAGATTGCGCTCGTGATGAGTCTTGTGTATTCGTGAAGCATGTTGTTCTCAACATCTAATTAAAACTAAGGATATAAAAGTTATAACCTGCGTTACTCTTCATTTTTTGTGATGAAAACATCTCCGTGGGAGACTGTAGAAAGACGGAAGAAAAAGAAAATAGTTGCTAGATAATATGCAAGAACTCGACCCATGCGAAAAGCAATCAAATGGTCCCTCACAATGCCCTTTCTCTGTTATTATTATTATAGTTGTTTCTGTCTATACGTTGACGATATATTCATTATCTGGAAGTAAGTACCATTTCTATCGGAAATGGTATTGGAGGTTTCCAGATTTATGTTTCAAATGATTAACTGGTAGAGCGCTCCACATATACTAATCACATTTGCGCCTAACAATGTCCATATGCCGTAAATAAATACGATTAAAGATGGAATACCAGAATAAAATTCTGTACTGCACCAGTCAGAATGATAGAAGTTAGTAGTAGATTAAACTTCGCTGTTTTCAGTTCTATTCGTTGAAACACAAAAAGACATTCCTAACTGGTTGAAATCACGCACATTCAGTTCGGAAATCGTTGAATTCTTTGTTCCACAGAAATTGGTCCATTACCTGAAACGGAAATTTAGCTGATAGTTCGGATTTATTGATATGAATAAATTGGCTGCAGTTTTGTTGTGAATGTTCAAACTTTGATCAACAGTCAATTCTGTTTGCTTTACGTACTCGTGCCTGAGGGAACGTCAATTACCTCCAATAAATCCGTTCCTCCGCAGTAACTCACAATACTTGATAATTCTCAATATACACTCCTGGAAATGGAAAAAAGAAAACATTGACACCGGTGTGTCAGACCCACCATACTTGCTCCGGACACTGCGAGAGGGCTGTACAAGCAATGATCACACGCACGGCACAGCGGACACACCAGGAACCGCGGTGTTGGCCGTCGAATGGCGCTAGCTGTGCAGCATTTGTGCACCGCCGCCGTCAGTGTCAGCCAGTTTGCCGTGGCATACGGAGCTCCATCGCAGTCTTTAACACTGGTAGCATGCCGCGACAGCGTGGACGTGAACCGTATGTGGAGTTGACGGACTTTGAGCGAGGGCGTATAGTGGGCATGCGGGAGGCCGGGTGGACGTACCGCCGAATTGCTCAACACGTGGGGCGTGAGGTCTCCACAGTACATCGATGTTGTCGCCAGTGGTCGGCGGAAGGTGCACGTGCCCGTCGACCTGGGACCGGACCGCAGCGGTGTCGCGACAGGCGTGAATGAAGGGACGAATGGAGACGTGTCGTCTTCAGCGATGAGAGTCGCTTCTGCCTTGGTGCCAATGATGGTCGTATGCGTGTTTGGCGCCGTGCAGGTGAGCGCCACAATCAGGACTGCATACGACCGAGGCACACAGGGCCAACACCCGGCATCATGGTGTGGGGAGCGATCTCCTACACTGGCCGTACACCTCTGGTGATCGTCGAGGGGACACTGAATAGTGCACGGTACATCCAAACCGTCATCGAACCCATCGTTCTACCATTCCTAGACCAGCAAGGGAACTTGCTGTTCCAACAGGACAATGCACGTCCGCATGTATCCCGTGCCACCCAACTTGCTCTAGAAGGTGTAAGTCAACTACCCTGGCCAGCAAGATCTCCGGATCTGTCTCCCATTGAGCATGTTTGGGACTGGATGAAGCGTCGTCTCACGCGGTCTGCACGTGCAGCACGAAAGCTGGTCCAACTGAGGCGCCAGGTGGAAATGGCATGGCAATCCGTTCCACAGGACTACATCCAGCATCTCTACGATCGTCTCCATGGGAGAATAGCAGCCTGCATTGCTGCGAAAGGTGGATATACACTGTACTAGTGCCGACATTGTGCATGCTCTGTTGCCTGTGTCTATGTGCCTGTGGTTCTGTCAGTGTGATCATGTGATGTATCTGACCCCAGGAATGTGTCAATAAAGTTTCCCCTTCCTGGGACAATGAATTCACGGTGTTCTTATTTCAATTTCCAGGAGTGTAGTTCGCTTCAGCGGAAGAACATTTGCACCAAATTTGCTCTCGTTAAGCACACGACACGCTATGTCGACCGTAACCACAAATCGCTGACTCTTTATCCAGCGCGATCACGCACCTAAGTCCCAAAACCAGCGTTGTAGTCTCGCGATAGATTAACTCTACCGTAATCGACATTCGCTCCTATGTAAACGCTCATCCGTGTTTGAAATATGATTGGGTTGTCAGGTTCCTACTCGATTAAAAAAATTGACGACTAATCTAGAGGAAGTGAATTTTTGTGCAGTGAAAGAGAAAAAGAAATATTTCAGTCGGGAACTGAACAACTGGTTACCTGAAACCATTCCTTCGAAACAACTGAGGATTGGTAAATATTAGGCCAGTCTAACACAATCGACTGAGATCCGGCACGGAAACGTACAACTTTGTGACTCCAGAACGTAGAACTTGGGCTGTTTAAGAAGCAGAAGCCCAGATCCAATAAACGAACTACCTATCAGCAAAAAGAATGCCACTGCAATAATTTACAGTTTCCTCACACAACACAGGAAAGGTTCAAGAAAAACATCACGGAAGAGCTCACAAAGATCTCGCTTTTCATCTTGACTTGTTAGTCGCGGAAACCACTGAGTTTAAAAAAACTATGTAAACGAAATTTAAGAGTGTTCAGAGGAGGTGGGGTTGGGTTGTTTGGCGGAGGAGACCAGGCGGAGAGGTCGTCGGTCTCATCGGAGTAGGGAAGGACGGGGAAGGAAATGGACCGCGCCCTTTCGAAGGAACCATCGCGGCATTTGCCTGGGGGATTTAGGGAAATCACGGAAAACCTAAATTAGGATGGCCGGACGCGGGATTGAACCGTCGTCCTCCCGAATTCGAGTCCTGTGTGCTAACCACTGAACCACCTCGCTCGGTTGTTCAGAGGAGATAAAACAGCTGTCACACGATTCTCTTGACGGGACATCCGCAACTGTTATTGATCATTAATGATAAAATCCGGTACTCTTGTAAACATTATCTGTTTTTTAAAAGGAAAGTGCAATCCGGTTTCAGGACATGAATACCTTCTTCAGGTGCGTATTAATATGTGAGTTCACAAATGATGCATAACTGAGGTTAAAATAGGTTAAAATCCTGTGTCCTTTATTGACTCACATTTTAATACGCAACTGAAGATGAGATACGTGTCTTGAAACCTGGTTACTATTTCCTTTTTAGAAATAAATAATTTTTTGTCATTAATAACAAGCATTTTTATTATGTGCCAAAAATGTCTCAGTTACACCATTTCCTCGCTAGCCGTCAATCGAAGTTTTAACGCTAGCGATATTCAGAGTCGGTGTTCAAACTGCCGTCTGATAAATATTCTCTTAGGGACTTTGTTGAGGCCCTATGATTTTCTGTTTGTGGGGGGAGATTAAGTATTATATGTCTAGGCATTGACAGACACTCCAGAAAAGCTGGTTGCTCGTTTGGGTCGCAGAAGCCAGTTAGGCATTAACGCAAACGGACAGCGTTTTCAGCAACATTTCAGAAACAATATTTGTCACACGCCAGTTGAAATATCGTCTATGAACACCACTAGCGCTAAAGCTTTAATTGACGCCTATTGAGGAAACGGTACACCTGTGACCTTTCAGTCACCTAAAGAAAGTGTTTGTTTTTATGTCGTCTAGATACTCTACAATTTTGTATAGGACGTGTCTTTGCAAACTGTATAATCCGTTTTTGGAAGAGTTACTAAGCCAACCTTTGGATCCCCTTTAAGATTACGTGGGATTCATAAAACCTGTGGTACGTAATATTTCGCACAACTGCGTGCATTATTAACCAGATGAGTCAGTGTATATTGTAGAACAGTGCCAGAGGGCAAGAATCATTGTCTTTTGAACCTGGTGATGTTATTTACTGCTCTTTCATGGTGTTAGAGCTTTTAAAAGTTTGGCTCCTGCAACAAAAAAGGACTTAGAGAATTCGCATGAATGATTTGGTGGGACAGAAAGAATTTACATCTGATGGTGTTCAGACGAGAGCGTTAAAGCCGAGGAGAGCTATGATAAGACGGTAAAGGAATTGGAGAGTGTAAAAATCTCTGTGCTTCACTGTACATAGTCGCGATAGCCGTGCATTGATGGTTAAATGTGGCCAAAAGTAAAGAAACATGGTACTGAGACTCATGAATCTATTGTAAAAAGCTTTTGTACGTTTATGATGCCTTTATGATGTCTCAGTTTAAAAAATCTCACATTACTTAGCAAGTGGACAGCGGATGACGCATAAAATACTAGGAGCTGCGCTGAATCAAAAAAGGAAAACGTGTGAGAAACCAGTTTAATGTAACGCCACTGCAGTCTCCAGTATGAAGAAGTAGAAATTATTTGTTTTCCGGAACGGCGATGCACTTGTGACATCTAGTATTCCCCTTTCCGAGTTAAACAAATCATTTATACTGCTGTATTTGAAAAATGTATTCGAAAACCTGTTGCCGAACAAATTATCTGAGGAGAATCGTACCGTCAGCTTTAATGTGGCGTAAAAACATTACATATTAGACAAGGAAAAGTTTATAATCCGGTGTTTTGTACCCCGGATGAATCAACTGATAATCGGATTAGATGCATATCCAATACGTTGGAGACACAGAAATGCAGAACAAGTGAAACGTTTGGTTTTACTTTCAACAATCTGTTGACTCATGCACAAAATTTCGTTGTGATGTACAAGGATGATAAGTTATTGAGTTCAACAGCATGGAATATCTTGGGCTCGTAACCGAAAACACCTAGAATTTGGATTGCACATAATGCAATGTTCTGACAACACCTTAATTTTATTTGTAACTTTTTGATTTAGTTTTTACCAGACGCACTAAATATAGAGCGAGATCACAACTGTTAATGTAAATACACAATTGCTATCGATATTATCGAAGTTGACTATATTGGCTGTTCTTAAGTACAATTTTGTTCAAATACAGCTAATTGTTTTCGCGGTGGGCTGGTGCATGTCCTTACATTACTATATTTCTTTACATTGCTACACTATGTGATCAGAATATCCGGACACCTGGAAGAAAATGACTTACAAGTTCGTGGCGCCCTCCATCGGTAATGCTGGAATTCAGTATGGTGTTATCCCACCATTAGCCTCGATGACAGCTTCCACTCACGCGGGCCTATGTTCAGTCAGATCCTGAAAGGTTTCTTGGGGAATGGCAGCCCATTCTTCACGGAATGCTGCACTGAAGACAGGAATCGATGTCGTTCACTGAGGTCTAGCACGAAGACGCCGTTGCAAAACATCCCAAAGGTGTTCTATAGGATTTAGATCAGGACTCTGTGCAGGCCAGTCCATTACAGGGATATTATTGTCGTGTAATCACTCCTCCATAGGCCACGCATTATGAACAGGTGCTCGATCGTGTTGAAAGATACAATCGCCATCCCCGAATTGCTTTTAAACAGTGGGAGGTAAGAATGTGCTTAAAACATCAATGTAGGCCTGTGCTGTGATAGTGCCACGCAAAACAACAAAGGGTACAAACCCCGTCCATGAAAAAACACGACTACACAATAACACCACCGCCTCCGAATTTTACTGTTAGTACTACAAACGCTGGCAGGTGACGTTAACCGGCCATTAGCCATACCCACACCCTGCCATCGGAACACCACATTCTGTACCATGATTTGTCACTCCACACAACGTTTTTCCATTGTTCAATCGTCCAATGTTTACGCTCCTTACACCAAGCGAGGCGTGGTTTGGCATTTACCGGCGTGATGTATGGATTATGAGGAGTCGCTTGGCCTCCTGCCTAACTGTCATGGTATTTGTTGTGGATGCTGATGCAGTTGGGAATTGCTGTATGATGGTCTGGATAGATGTCTGCCTATTACACATTACGACCCACTTCAACTGTTGGCGGTCTCTGTCAGTCAACAGACGATGTCGGCGTGTACGCTTTTGTGTCGTACGTGCCCTTCACGTTTCCACTTCACTATCCATGGGAAACATGTGGACCTAGGAATGTTTGGAGTGTGGAAATCTCGTGTACAGCCTTATGACACAAGTGACACCCAGTCACCGGAGCACGTGCGAAGTCCGAGAGTTCCGCGGAGGGCCATATTCTGCTCTCTCACGAGATCTAATGACTACAGAGGTCGCTGAAATGGAGTACCTGGCAGTAGGTGGCAGCTCAATTCACCTAATATGCAAAACGTATGTTTACGGGGGTGTCCGGATACTTTTAATCACATAGTGTATACTTCCTTGCTACCTACTAAGTCATTATAAAAGACCTACAAAATCCTTTTAATAATCTCCAAGTAATTCTGCATGCTTCTGGTTGTATCATTGTTTCAGAGACGAGAACAGTAGACTCTACTGTTTATTCTATAATTTTTTATTTGAAATGCGAAGTATGGGAATTTCTGCAGTGCCTGCTATCACGCGGAGTGAAACAAAGTGTCGTAAAGAGAGGTTTTCCGTCACAGTTACGTCAAGAGGTTTTCCATCACAGTTACGTGACAGATATGTACTGCGATGTGGTTTTCTGGTCTCGAGGTTTCGAAAAATCATCTTTTGCGTCTTTAGACTCCTTATAGTTTTAAGAGTATATCAAGAGAATTTTTTGTGAAATCATTCGTTATACCTGAAAACCACTTTTAAATGGAAGCGCCCATACGCCCAATCTAGCCACTCTCGGTGCTTGGTCCGTTTGCGACTCCGGTCGATGTCTCTTTGTCTGTAAAGCTACTGTGACAGTCTAGGTCGAAGAAAATTTTGTTATAGGTGTTGTACTTGCGCATCAGATTTCTTATTTTTGCACAAAAAATGTTGAAGAACAGCATCAAATAAGGCCACGAGATTAGAAAACTCCCTGGAACGGAGGTGCATCGTACTGATATCTTCTGGGCCAATGAAACTATATAAGAGACCAGAACTTGTTCACAGATATGTGCTTATTTGATGCCATCAGGTTCCTGACGACTCACGTTGAAATCAGCAGACCGTGATGTAGACCGCCGGATAGCTCTGCAATAGTGGTGTGGTGCCCGTTCGTTAAACACTTGTGGTCGTCCTGTGCGGCAGTTTACACGTCTCGTGGCTGTGTATTTGCATTCTGAATATCCACCCTAGACAACTTTGGCCCAGGAGACCCGAATATGGAATGAGCCACGCGTCTAGTACCGATTAGCATCTCATGTTCAAAGTCGTTTAACTCTCAAAGTGGTCCTCGTCTGCTCGGTAACCGACTGCTCGTTTATCGTTTTTGCACTTGCGCCTTACACAGCTTATAGTAATATGCAAGCGTCATACATGGAACACCTTCAGATGACTTCGATCTGCGAGACGATCAACCCGAGCAGGCCGTTCAGAACTGAGGACAAGTGCAGGCTGAAATATTACAGAACGGTAGGTTATAAATGAGACTGGAGTAACTTCTTCCTGGGCCGTCTGACAATAAACACCGACCCATGTAAAGACAGAACCATGTACACGATCACCGTCCACAGCGGCCGACGAGCCCTCATTCACTGTGAAAGCCATTAGTCACCTTACATCTACAACTACATGGATACTCAACAAATCATATTTAAGTGCCTGGCAAAGTGTTCATCGAACCACCTTCACAATTCACTATTATTCCTATCACGTATAGCGCGCGGAAAGAACGTACACCTATGTCTTTCCGTACGAGCTCTGATTTCCCTTATTTTATCATGGTAATCGTTTGTCCCTTGTAGGTCGACGTCAAAAGATATTTTCGCCTTCGAAGGAGGAATTTGGTGTGCGGAATTTCGCGAGAAGGTTCCTGCGCAACGAAAAACGCACTTGTTTTAATGATGTCCATTCCAAATCCTGCATCATTTCAGTGACACTCGCTCCCCTATTTCACGATTACACAAAACGTGCTGCCCTTTGAACTTTTTCGGTATACTCCGTCAATCCTATCTCGCAAGGATCGCACACCGCACAGCAGTGTTCTAAAACATGACGGATAAGCTTAGTATAGGCAGCCTCCTTAGTAGATCTGCTACATTTTCTAAGTATACTGCCAATAAAACGCAGTCTTTGGTTAGCCATCCTCACAACATTTTCTATGTCTCCCTCCAGTTTAAGTTGTTCGTAATTGTAATTCCTTACCTCATTAAAAAGCCAGTTGCCAGCTGCTAATAAAATGCACTAAAATATACAAGTAATAGCTTGCCTACCAGTATTCCATTTCTCTTAAAGTTATCATTAACTAATATCTAGGTAAGTGATAGCCTCGGCTATTCTTAGCAGAACGCACACAACGTTCTGAAATCTTAGTCTATAATGAAAGAGATCAGTTTTTTTAGCTTTAAACATTTCAGAGCAACGTGTTAATTAGTGTTACGAAGCGTAACAACTGTCAATTCAACAGTAGTCCAAAGTAGATACATTTAAAAAACGTAAAAGCAATTATAATTTACCTTTATTACATTCTCGCAGTTGGCGCACATACCGTAATCCTTTAATTTTCAACGATTACAAATGCTACATTGAAGTGATTACTTTAATTAGACTTTCTGATTGCAGTTTGCACACATAGGTGCATTATTTGTAATTAACAAATGTATTTAAATTAACTTCAAAGGCTGGATATTATAACAATTTCATCACCATTTGAATAGCTTGCCCATTGTGTTCTTACAGAGGCTGTGTGTGAAATTTTTGATTAAAATTTCAAATATAGTCGAATAATTTTTAAATATAGTGGTGCATTTTATTGCATGTTTGTAATATTATGACTAAAGTAAATACAAAAATTATACTAAATTGGCATAACTGATAAAAGGAGAGGTAATTTGAAAAGAAATATACTCGAGAAGTACTAGAGTTATATTGGAGTTCTGACAAGAAAGAAGTGGTGAAAGTAAGATAAGCGGAATAGAAGCTGTTTAATTGTTGCTGTCTCTCTATTTGTCATCTAATAAAGGGATAGCTATTTTGCAGGTCAGATGGGAGGAAATCTGTAAAATGCAGTGTCTCACTCTACACCATTCTTGCTTATACTGTGTTATAATCTCTGCTACCAAATACAGTTCAAGATCTTTTTCCATCACTATATACAATAATATTGTAGCTGTTGCTGGTTCTTGATTGGTACTGAGACGAGATATATTGAATGGGCACAAAATAAATCTTAGAAGTATTTTCTGGTGAAGAAATTCACGCGAATATTCTCAGCTGCAAGGAAAAGAAGAGTTTTTATTAAAAGGGGTGCACTTATTCAACCAAATAATCATTGCACATTTATATTTATTTAATAGTGGTTAAGTGAAGTTAGAAAAAACATTACAAATTTTTCTTATCCAGTTGATAATCCTGTCTCGAATGCTGCCATGTTTGAAGTGAGGCATACTGGAGAGATTGCATCATTCAGTAAGTGGCATGGCATGGTGATGCTATGACTGTTTTGCAGTAGTGAGATGAAGTTGTTTAGCTGCGGTTTAGGGCAGTCAGTAGCGGCGAGATGGGCATGCACCTCTCCAGTCGCCAGCTGCTATGGATGTCTTGTATTGCACCGGCTGTCAGCCATAAGCTCCTAACAATAAGTTTCCATTCTACTTCATCCATTAATCCATTTATGTGCAGTGCTTGTGTACACTGTGTGTTACCCAAATGCGTCCCGTCGAAGTCATCAGGTAGCTTCTTCTACTCATACTAAGACAACAGGATCTGTATCGAGCATCTGAATGGCCTGGTTATTTCACGTTCATTCAGGATTATCAACAGCACATCTCACTCCCACATCATCTTTTATCAATCACGTTGATATTAATAATATTACTCTTAAGATCTGGTGCTGTTTATCTCTGCCCTACTCCCTACCAACTTCTGCAAGTGACAAGTGAAATCCCGTAAATACAACTCAGTAGAATCTTCATTTCCTGTTTGTGAAAGCAGCGTTCTCTGTGCTCGATGCGGTAGTTCCACATGACCCGCCTTTGGCCTACCCGCAGACGTCCTCCAGTGACAGGGTAGATGGCATTACGGATGGTAGGCTGATCTGAAGTAGAAGGGATGTTCGTTGAAATGCAGGAAAAGGATTTGCAATTAATTTCGGCTGTATTCACAGAGAGGTTTCTACAAATCCGTTACTGAAAATCTTTCTAGGGTCATATCCATGACAAGTTGCTTTTAGGGCTCTGTGAAAGGCGGAAATTTCCACATTCAACTGCGGTCACAGTCTCATATCTTCAGTGAGTTCTGTTTCTAATAGCTGGACTACTTGCAGAGAGACATTATATGATTCGTGAGTGTAGAGTAAGTTATTGCAGTTGGTATGCTAAAATTCACTATGCCATCAAAAGATTCCGAATATCTGGCTGAGAACGACTTACAAGTTCGTGGCGCCCTCCAGCGGTAATGCTGAAATTCGGTATGGTGTTGGCCCACCCTTTGCTTTGATGACAGCTTCCACTCTCGCCGGTATATGTTTAATCAGGTGCTGGAAGGTTTCTTGGTGAATGGCAGTCCATTCTTCACGGAGTGCTGCACTGAGAGGTATCGATGCCAGTCGGTGAGGCCTGGCATGAAGTCGGCGTTTCAAAACATCCCAAAGGCGTTCTATAGGATTCAGGTCAGGACTCTGTGCAGACCAGTCCATTACAGGATTGAACCGTAATTCGCAAAAACAAGAAACATGTCGGTTAGGTGCTGGTTATGCTACATTAACACTTAACACGATACTCGTCGAACTGAATAACCGCGATTGCATGCCTGACTACAACCACAACCGACCCTGGGAAGTAATCTCAGGCTCTGCACAGATATTCTGTGGCTGCTTCAATGATGGCCTTCCCACGTAGTTGTCACCTGTTACAGACGTGTAGTAGCAGCAGAAATGGGGACCCTTGAGTACCAAGTAAACTGACATATGTCTCTGGGACGATAAGGCAGTGACTTCGACTATCTCGTAGCGAAGAACAATGATATCGTTATGTATATCTTTGCAGTCTTCTAATCGTACAGTAATCCTTTAAATGGTAGCATTCAAAAATGAATTTAATAAGTAAGTATGAAAAGGGTTGATAGTTTCACGAGTTTTCAAGCACGTGGAATTAAACCGTAGCCAGTTTATTGATACAAATTCGCAAAAAAATGTATAATGCTACTTGGTTATTAGGAAATAATGATTTTGAGACTAGATAACGAAATTTTTGAAAAATAGGAGACTCATATCGAAAATGAAATTCCAGATTTGTGAAGTAGCTTGCTCCAAAAACTATTAAAGTGAGCTTCTACGAATGAGACTACTTACAGAACTCTCGTGGGCCCCATTTTAAAATATTGTTCAAATGTGTGAGACTCATTCCAAGTATTATTAATAAATGAACACATGGTCCGTAGCAAGCTGTAAAGCAAACGATCTTTATTTTAATCGTGCGATTAGCTGATTTAGACGACTTGTAATTTTTAAGGACCAGAAAAATCAGTGTGGAACAGTATCACATTCTCTGCATACATTTCCATATATCGCCGTGTGTACCGGTAAGTAACATCTTACACAAGTCACATTAACATATCACCTTATCGTGCAAAATTCCTACATCCATGTGTGATAGTACATATTACATGTTGTAATTGTCAAATTATTTTTTTACTGATTTGACAGTTACGATTTGTAATACGTACTATCTCAGTACGTGAGGAAGCCTGCGTGCCTCAGCAATATAGATAGCCGTAACATGGGTGCAACCACAACGGAGGGGTATCTCTTGTAATGTTTAAAAAAAATATATTTGTGTTATCCAAATTTACTGTGTGTTGTGTTGTTGAGCAAATGCTGTGCTTAATCAGTTTTATTGTAATCCAAAGAAAAATTAAACCACTTAATCTGGAAAACCAGTGTGTAATGCCTATAACAAAATCAACAATAATTGGATAGTTACATGACAAAAGGTCTTACATCGTTTGAAAAAATAGATTCCAAAATTTAACTTCGTTTTATCAAGTTTACGAAATACACACAAAATTGCAAATAGGATTACCTAGTCAACATATTGCTTCCTACATTCAAGGGTCGGTACTGTCAGAATTAGCAAATTCCACATTGTGTTGCTGCATACGTAAAACTAAATATACAGTTTCATTACCTTAAAAAACAGTATTATGCTGCGTCCATAGGCCAACAGCTAAATTCTCACATCCATTCACTAACTTAAAGTCTTACACTCTACCTTTCACAGAGTGCAACGGCAACTGCCTTTGCGCTTCGCGCGCCCCTACTTACAATCGTTTCTGCCATTCAGGCAACATCTTTGGTTCAGTACTGTCAAAGATAGAGTTTCTTCTACATGTGATAACCATTTCATGTCAATTTTCATGGAACATATTACAAAATCGGGCTGCACTTACAAGTGGACCCCTCAGACCGTTGAGAGGCCAGAAAAAGATGTGGTTCCCGAAGAGTAGCAGCAGCCTTCTCAGAAGCTGCAGGGGTAACAGCCTGCATGATTGATTGATCTGGCCAAATAACATGCACCAAGACGGCCTTGCTATACTGGGACTGCGAACAGCTAAAGTAAGGGGAAACTACAACCGTAATTTTTCTCGAGGTAATGGAGATCTATTGTATGGTTAAATGATGATGGCATCCTCTTGGGTATAATATTCCGGAAATAATATAGTCCCCATTCGGATGTCCGGGACGTCGTTCTCAGCAGGAGCAAAACTGGCGTTGTACAGATCGGAACGTGGAATATCAGATCCCCTAATCGGGCAGGGGTTAGAAAATTTAAGAAGAGAAAGGGATAGATCAAAGTTAGATACACTCCTGGAAATTGAAATAAGAAAACCGTGAATTTATTGTCCCAGGAAGGGGAAACTTTATTGACACATTCCTGGGGTCAGATACATCACATGATCACACTGACAGAACCACAGGCACATAGACGCAGGCAACAGAGCATGCACAATGTCGGCACTAGTACAGTGTATATCCACCTTTCGCAGCAATGCAGGCTGCTATTCTCCCATGGAGACGATCGTAGAGATGCTGGATGTAGTCCTGTGGAACGGCTTCCCATGCCATTTCCACCTGGCGCCTCAGCTGGACCAGCGTTCGTGCTGGACGTGCAGACTGCGTGAGACGACGCTTCATCCAGTCCCAAACATGCTCAATGGGGGACAGATCCGGAGATCTTGCTGGCCATGGTAGTTGACTTACACCTTCTAGAGCACGTTGTGTGGCACGGGATACATGCGGACGTGCATTGTCCTGTTGGAACAGCAAGTTCCCTTGCCGGTCTAGGAATGGTAGAACGATGGGTTCGATGACGGTTTCGATGTACCGTGCACTATTCAGTGTCCCCTCGACGATCACCAGAGGTGTACGGCCAGTGTAGGAGATCGCTCCCCACACCATGATGCCGGGTGTTGGCCCTGTGTGCCTCGGTTGTATGCAGTCCTGATTGTGGCGCTCACCTGCACGGCGCCAAACACGCATACGACCATCATTGGCACCAAGGCAGAAGCGACTCTCATCGCTGAAGACGACACGTCTCCATTCGTCCCTCCATTCACGCCTGTCGCGACACCACCGGAGGCGGGCTGCACGATGTTGGGGCGTGAGCGGAAGACGGCCTAACGGTGTGCGGGACCGTAGCCCAGCTTCATGGAGACGGTTGCGAATGGTTCTCGCCGATACCCCAGGAGCAACAGTGTCCCTAATTTGCTGGGAAGTGGCGGTGCGGTACCCTACGGCACTGCGTAGGATCCTACGGTCTTGGCGTGCATCCGTGCGTCGCTGCGGTCCGGTCCCAGGTCGAGGGGCACGTGCACCTTCCGCCGACCACTGGCGACAACATCGATGTACTGTGGAGACCTCACGCCCCACGTGTTGAGCAATTCGGCGGTACGTCCACCCGGCCTCCCGCATGCCCACTATACGCCCTCGCTCAAAGTCCGTCAACTGCACATACGGTTCACGTCCACGCTGTCGCGGCATGCTACCAGTGTTAAAGTCTGCGATGGAGCTCCGTATGCCACGGCAAACTGGCTGACACTGACGGCGGCGGTGCACAAATGCTGCGCAGCTAGCGCCATTCGACGGCCAACACCGCGGTTCCTGGTGTGTCCGCTGTGTTGTGCGTGTGATCATTGCTTGTACAGCCCTCTCGCAGTGTCCGGAGCAAGTATGGTGGGTCTGACACACCGGTGTCAATGTGTTCTTTTTTCCATTTCCAGGAGTATGTGATGGGAATTATTGAAGTTCGGTGACAGGAGGAACAAGACTTCTGGTCAGGTGAATACGGATTCATAAATACAAAATGAAATAAGGGTAATGCAGGAGTAGATTTAGTAATGGGTAAAAAAGTAGGAACACGCATAACCTACTATCAACAGCATAGTAATCTCATTATTGTAGCCGAAATAGATACGAAGCACATGCCCACCATAGTAGTACAAATTTAAACGTCAACTAGCCCCGCAGTTGGGAAGGAGATTGAGGAAATGTGTGATGAGATAAAAGAAATTATTCAAATAGTTAAGGGAGACGAAAATTTAACAGCCACTAGGAACTGCAATTCGATAGTAGGAAAAGCAAGAGAGGGAAAAGTAGTAGTTGAATTTTCGACAGAGCATAATTTAACCATAGCTAACACTTGGTTTAAGAATCATGAGAGGAGGTTGTATACGTGGAAGGGACCTGGAGACTCTGGAAGGTTTCAGATTGATTCTATAATGGTTAGACAGAGATTTAGGAACCAGATTTTAAATTGTAAAACATTTGCAGGGTTAGATGTGGACTCTGATCACAATTTAAAGGCTGTGAACTGCAGATTACAATTGAAGAAACTACAAAAAAGGTAGGAATTTAAGGAGATGGGACCTGGATAAACTGAAAGATCCAGAACTTGTAGAGGGTTTCAGAGGGAGACAGACAAGAAAAGGGGAAAGGAATACATTAGAAGAAGAATAGATAGCTTTGAGAGATGAAATAGAAAAGGCAACAGAGGATCAAGTAGGTAAAAAGACGAGGGCTAGTAGAAATCCATGGGTAACGCAAGAGATATTGAATTTCACTGATGAAAGGAGAAAATATAAAAACGCAGTAAATGAAGCAGGCGAAAAGGAATACAAACGTCCCAAAAATGTGATCGACAGGAAGCGCAAAATGGATAAGCAGGGATGGCTAGAGGACAGATGTAAGGATGTAAAAGCATGCTTCACTAGGGGTAAGATAGATACTGAATACAGGAAAATTAAAAAGACCTTTGGAGAATAGATAACCACTTGTATGAATATCAAGAGCTCAGATGGAAAACCAATTCTAAGGGAAGAATGGAAAACAGAAAAGTGGAAGGAGAACACAGAGGGTCTATACTAGGGCGATGTACTGCAGGGCAGTATTATGGAAACAGAAGAGGACGTAGATGAAGATGAAATGAGAGATTTGATACTGCGTGACGAGTTTGACGGGGCACTGATAGATCTGAGGTGAAACAAGGCCTCGGGAGTAGACAACATTCCATTACAACTACTGATTGCCTTGGGAGAGCCATCCATGACAAAACTCTACCATCTGGTGAGCAAGATGTATGAGACAGTCGAAATATCGTCAGACTTCATGAAGAATATAACAATCCCAATTACAAACGAAACAGATGCTAACAGGTGTGAAATTTCCCTAACTATGAGTTTAATAACTCAAGGTTGCAGAATACTAATACGAATTCTTTTCAAGCGAAACGTAAAACTGGTAGAAGCCGACCACGGGTAAGATTAATTATGGATTCCGTAGAAATGTAGGATCAGGGGAGTCAATACTGACCCTACGACTTATCTTAGAAGATGGCTTATGGAAAAGCAAACCACGTTAATAGCATTTGTATACTTGGGGGAAAGCTTTTGACAGTGTTGAGTGGATTACTGTCTTTCAAATTCTAAAGGTGGCAGGGGTAAAATACAAGGAGCGAAATGTTCTTTACAATTTGTAGAGAAAACAGATGGCAGTTATAAGACTCGAGGAGCACGAAAGGGAAGCAGTGGTTGAGAAGGAGTGAGACAGGGTTGCAGCCTAGGAATTAAAGTCCAGAGAGAAGAAATAAAAATTTTGAAGCTTGCAAATGACAATGTAATTCTGTCAGAGACAGCCAAGGACTTGAAAGAGCAGCTGAACGGAATTGACAGTATCTTGAAAGGAGGATATAAGATGACCATCAACGAAAGAAAAACGAGGATAATAGAATGTAGTCGAATTAAATCAGGTGATGCTGAGGGAATTTGATTAGGAAATGAGAAACGTAAAGTAGTAAATGAGTTTTGCTGTTGGGTAAGCAAAATAACTGATGATGGTCGACGTAGAGAGGATATAAAATGCAGACTCGCAATGGCAAGGAAAGTATTCCTGAAGAAGAGAAATTTGTTAACATCGAGTATAGATTTAAGTTTCAGGAAGTCCTTTTTCAAAGTATTTATACGAAGTGTAACCATGCATGGAAGTGAAACATGGACGATAAACAGTTGAGACAAGAAGAGAATAGAAGCTTTTGAAATGTGGTTTACAGGAGAACACTGAGGATTAAATGGGTAGATCATGTAACTAACGATGAGGTACTGAATACAATTGTAGAGAAGAGCAATTCATGGTGCAACCCGACTAAAAGGAGGGATCGTTTCTTAGGTCAAATTCTGAGGCATCAAGGGATCATCAATTTAGAATCGGAGGGAAGCGTGGGGAGTAAAAATCGTAGAGGTAGACCAAGAGATGAATACATTAAGCAGATACAGAGGGATGTATGTTGTAGTAGGTATTCGGAGATGAAGAGGTTTGCACACGATAGAATAGCGCGAGGGATGCATCGAACTAGTCTTTGGTTCCAAATGGTTCAAATGGCTCTGACCGCTATTGGACACAACATCTGATGTCATCAGTCCCCTAGAACTTAGAACTACTTAAACCTAATTAACCTAAGGGCATCTCACACATCCATGCCCGAGGCAGGATTCGAACCTGCTACCGTAGCGGTCCAGATTGAAGCACCTAGTCTTTGGACTGAAGACAACTACAACAACAAGGTGGTATGTTAATGTGAATTACGTAATGTGTTAGCTATACATGGAGATTTATGGAGATGTGTGCAGACAATGTGATACTCTTCCACGTTGATTTTACAGACGCTTGAAACCGACAAATCATCGAAATTAATTAATCGCACGATTTAAATAAAGATCATTTACATTACGGTCTACAACGGACTGTTTTCTTTAATTAAGCATTCAGAGACTGTTGATCCCCAAACAAACAAAATTTTGGATATTGTTAAGGACTGATATTGCATTAATACAAGGGGGGAGTGGTTGATGATCGCAGATTTGCCTGACTTGTGGAAAAGCGTTACCAAAGTGCTAGAGAAGAAGGATTGGCAAGCGTTTGAAGAAAGATGCCTATTTTCCAGCGAAAGCCTACTTTCAAAGTTTCAAGAACCAATATTGAGGGTAGAATGTAGATCTAGTCTTCAGCCCTGTAAGTATCACTTCCGCAAAGATTATGAAGAGGCAAGATTAGAAGAGAGACACCAATTAAGCAGTGAAAGCCTCCTTTCAAAGGCTCAAAAATCAATATGAAGGGAAGAATCTAGATATATTTTTCAGGTTTGTACGCATCACTTCCATAAAGATTACGAAGTGACAACATTATATTGATTACTGTACACACAAGGCTATTTAAAAATTCTTTTTGCACTCCATACGCTAATGAAATGGAAAGAAACACTAGTACTCAGTACAATGAGAAGTACCCGCTGCCATGCACTGCACAATGGTTTGACGAATATGATTCTCATGAAGAGGACACTGGAATAAATGAATAGGCTACTTCTGCCACTGGAATGGTCTGTTCCCACTAACAAGTCCTTGCCTTCTTTCCATCTTAAAACTAACTTATTAACCTTAATATAGACTCTACGATTGTCCAACTTGGCATTTTTCACATTAAAAAATAAAACTGTAAAGCACTCTGAACCTGGGACTTCTGGGTTTGTTGGGGAGCACTTGTCAATTTTTTTACAACTTTCTACAACAGTTTATGAAAGCTGTACCATTATCAATACATCATTCAATTTTTTTGCACTAAGCAAGGAGTTAATTAATAAAAACAACAACAAGAAAGATAATACCAGTGCACATTTTGTATCCTCAAGTATATCATTACTTTGAAAGCGATATAAATGATTTCATCCCCCCATGAACCATGGACCTTGCCGTTGGTGGGGAGGCTTGCGTGCCTCAACGATACAGATAGCTGTACCGTAGGTGCAACCACAACGGAGGGGCATCTGTTGAGAGGCCAGACAAACGTGTGGTTCCTGAAGAGGGGCAGCAGAATTTTCAGTAGTTGCAGTGGCAACAGTCTGGATGATTGACTGATCTGGCCTTCTAACACTAACCAAAACGGCCTTGCTGTTGTGGTACTGCGAACGGCTGAAAGCAAGGGGAAACTACAGCCGTAATTTTTCCCGAGGGCATGCAGCTTTACTGTATGGCTGAATGTAGTGGAATTAAGTCGGGTGATGCTGAGGGAATTAGATTAGGAAATGAGACACTTAAAGTAGTAAAGGAGTTGTGCTATTTGGGGAGCAAAACAACTGATGATAGTCGAAGTAGAGAAGATATAAAATGTAGACTGGCAATGGCAAGCAAACGTTTCTGAAGAAGAGAAATTTGTTAACATCGAGTATAGATTTAAGTGTCGGGAAGTCGTTTCTGAAAGTATTTGTATGGAGTGTAGCCATGTATGGAAGTGAAACATGGACAATAAATAGTTTGGACAAGAAGAGAAAAGAAGCTTTCGAAATGTGGTGCTACAGAAGGTTGTTGAAGATTAGGTGGGTAGATAATGTAACTAATGAGGAGGTATTGAACAGGATTGGGGAGAAGAGAAGTTTGTGGCACAACTTGACTAGAAGAAGTGATCGATTGGTAGGACATGTACTGAGGCATCAAGGGATCACAAATTTAGCATTGGAGGGCAGCTTGGAGGGTAAAAATCGTAGAGGGAGACCAAAAGATGACTACACTAAGCAGATTCAGAGGGATGTAGGTTTTAGTAGGTACTGGGAGATGAAAGAGCTTGCACAGGATAGATTAGCATGGAGAGCTACATCAAACCAGTCTCAGGACTGACAACAACAACAACACATAAATGATTTTAACTTGTTCTTGATGAAGTTTTCTCTGTACTGTTGGTATATTCTTTGTCTTGTTTCCACATGTAAATCAGAGAACTGAAACAGTAGAACTATAACAGTTGTCATGTAATACATGTTTTTCCTAAAATATTAATTTCACATGTGTTACAAGAGAGAGAACATGTAGTATTTAAATAGTGATATGAATGATTTGTTCAAATTAGTTCTAGATGAAAGTTATACCTGTAGTTTTTTATTAATGAAACTAATACATAAAAAATTAGAAATGGAATGCAAAAAAGGTTCATTTCTTTACTTTCACTTTTAAAAAGAATTGAAAACTACAGAAGCCAGTACTTTGTCTCCATTGCTTCTCGTATGTTGTCTCAGAATAATCTAAATTGTATATCCTTTTTCTTTTTAACTTTGCGTGATTTTCTCAACTTGTTCCATCGCGTGACTGAGTTATTGACTTGAATATGAACTCTTCATAGTTATTTTTAGTTGTTAACTTGAGCCAAAGTGCTATGGTGGATTGGATTGCTTGAACTATACAGTCATCTTATCATTGGGGGAATATATTATTACTTTACGTAAGACACAGACACATAACAAGTACGAAGCTCGCAGATTCTGGTTTTCAGAGAAGAAAAAGACAGCAGTGACTTCCAGAATTGCAATATATATATATTAATAGACGCTATAGCGGAGAGCATCATTAATTCTTCCTCTAAAATGGCTGCCGCAGTGTAGGATCACAGTATCGAGACAGAGACGTTTATTGGTGCCTTTTGTGCCCAGGGTCCCCATTTCTGCTGCAGCTAGACATCTGAATTCCAGCTAACATAGGATTTTGTGCGATTTTAATGTGGCTGAAAACGACAGTAACAACTTCAGAATCTTAAATGAATTTGATGAAACATGGCCCATTTTCAAATACTATCGGCGAGATCTGTTGTATTATGTTAAGACCTTCATTTATTTTTGATTTTACAATTTTTATACCCTTTCAGTTGTTAGTTCTGTTGCTGGGGATGTATTGAACTATGTGTAATGCATATATTTGCTTGTACACCTGTTGGTTAGCAACAGATGTATTTATCTTTATGTTATAAGTTGTAAACATTATAATTACATTACTTTTGAAAATTGCAGGCCCTATTTAGTGGGCCATCATTTCGAAAAACATTTACCATACCACTCTTTATGAACATCACATGGAACAAAAATAACATGGATATTAATGGTTAATTCCTTAATGAAAATAATAATAATGCTTGTTCATGCTCTCACCTGTGACTTATTTATTATCTTCAGATAATGAAATTAGGAAATCAGACAGAGGCAGTTACTCAAATAAATCTTCTAGTAACAATACCTAGTAAAACTGGTCTCAGAAGTTCTGCTGAAAAATCAAATTCATATAAAGTCTAAGGAAAAACAGAAAAATCTAAAGTAGACTGAGTTAGTAAGTTTAAATATGTTGCAAAAACCATGCAGCAGAAAGATTTACACTACATATAAAAATTAGTAAAATGGAAATAGCATATGGTTAACAATATCTACAAGGAAAAATCACTAGACAACAATGGTAAGGTAGAAATGTTTGTATGTGTGTGATTGCTTAACATTGACTTATCAGCTGGACAGAGTAGAGGTGCGTGAAGGACAGATTATTAGAAATAATAATGAGTACAATAAAAAACTGAATGTCAGAGAAAGGCTTAGCGTCAGCAAATTTTTTTAGGGTCTCTACGTATTACTAAACGGATGAGAGCAGTCTAAAAAATATGTATTTCTGTCAATAATAGCATGGATTATGAAAATAAGAAAAAGAAATATAAAGAAACAGTACCAATGTTTAGGAAACAGAATGAAGCTATTTTAAGAGGAGGCAATAAATTATTGCTTTGAGAGCAAGATAATTAGGAAAACAAGAATAACATGGACGGTAGGAAAGAAATGGCAACCTGCAGAGAAGCTGAAGCAGTACTGGATGAATAGGAATCAACAGAGAACAATTGAGATAGTTACGCGATTTCTGTTTGTCAATGCGAAAATAATAATAAAAAAGACCTTATAATCGCAGTTTAGGCATTTTAATAAAACACATGCAGCAAGCTATATAAATAAAACAATACCACAAATCAGTTGTCTTACGTTATTGTGTAATAAGTACCAACATAACAAAATAAAAGTTTCCTTGGCATCAACACCATCTCTGTGCCAGGCCAAGAATGCGCCAGCTTGATCTACAGTGTAGACCTACTGCTTCTGATCGCTGTTGTCATTTCTTAAAGGACGGCAGTCAGGGTTCATTCCAGGTCCGGAGTGAGTTTCGGCGGTTGTGCTGCCCCCTGCGTCTCGACGGCAGCGCGTGGAAGTTGGCTGCTGTTTAATGAGGCGGCAGCACGTCGTAATGAGGAAGCGCGGGAACTTGGCCCATTAACTTCACACGTCCCCGGCCGCGGCAGCAGCTGCAGCTGCCCCTCAAGACGAAATTTAGGGCGTTGGCCGAGCGCCACCGCCCGCTGACCCACTTCGCCAATCCGAATTGCAAATGGGAAGTTGCCTACACTGATCCGCTGCTTGAGAACAGATGTGCGCCTACTACCCCAAGCGCACTCGGTTTGCGACCGGTAAGTGCATATTCGCTTTGTGTGAATATTTCCTCAAGTTTATTCACTATACACGTACAGGACTAACAGCTTCGTATCCTAATAGCTGAAGAAATTTTAACTTTCGAAATTATTATTTGAATAATGTAGTATGGACACAAACACGTTACATGTTTTGAAATGAAGTGCGAACGTAAATAATTTTCAACCACTCATAAGGCGAATATTTCATGACACATGAGGGTGATCAATTGAAACATATGCCGATATGTTGCAAAAAAGTGAAGCACTCCTTGAAAATGATGTTGTGGTTCAGAAATGCGTTGGACTATAGCAGAAAAATATATTGTGGCTCAAAGATATATGTATTTATATATGTATGTATTCTGTATGTAAGTACATTTCACATCTCGCAAACCACTGAATAGATTTCGACCACTCTTGGTAGACATACGATTTACTACCTGGAGGAAAGCACTGTGGGAGTAAGAACCGCGTACCTTCCATACATGTGGGGGTGGAGGTGAAAAGGGAATGACATAAAAGCATTTATTTGTATAATTATTTGTGTAAAAATACTCTGGAAATAATATATCCCTACCACAGCTACAGCGCTTGGTAGAGGTTTAAGCCATTGATATTTAAAAATATCTGATAACGATCGATATCTCTTCCGATACAGCGTGATATAATGCGATACTGCAGCTCCTGTGTTGTTCAGAAACCCGATGCAATGCTGTTTCGAACATGCATGCATGTCCAAAGGAACATTGCATAATACTTCTGACCAGCACAGGCACTGCGATATCGTATTTAGCTACCAACACTGGGCAAGCGACTTTCAATTAAAATGCCTCTCCTGTGTGGGAATATACATAATGGATGTACGTGTGCAGGTTGTAGACACATAGTCGACGACATATGCAAATTTGGATTTAGCGGGGAAGCGCGTTTTTATAGCCTAATCGTAAAGCGACCGCTCGCGGTAAGCGGGAAATTCTGGTTAGAGTTCATTTTCGTCTTTCTATTATACAGCTGATGATTGTCCAAATTCTCCCCCTCTTCATTCATGTAATCTAATGCTCCCTTGCGAAGTCTGGTATTATCCATTCCTTGTAACTGATCGGTCCAATTCTATTATTTCATATATTATCATGTACTAATTCTATATTTAATTCTTTCCTAATATCTTCATTTCGTATCCTACCCATTTATATACATTCTTTAACACTCTTTAAAATATATCTTTTCTGTTGATTGTATTTTACTCCGTTACTTCTGCTTTGGCATACAGCTTTTACTGCCCTAAAGTAATGTGGGTAAAGCCATTAATTTAGAAAGTCTCATTTTTGTTTCTGCGTGCGCACATGAACTGTAGCTTATGTGACTTTTGGAGGTCAATTTCAGGCTATTTCCCGGCCTAATAGACCAAAAGTGTCCAATACAAATTTGGTCGTCACGGCTACACCAAGTAAGTGCCTGTGGTAAGTGCCTAAAATAAATAAATTAAAAAATAAATAAAAAAGGAGTGAAACAGCCAAGAGACATGATCTGCAGGCATCTAAATAATAAGAGCTCTGTTTCTCTGTAACACGCCGAATAGCCACAAGGGTGCGACGGTTACTACTAGTGTAGTTGCTTTTTCTAAACAGCATCCCACACGAGCAAACCAGATCCATCTTTACCTGTGGGCACTTGTCCTTTAGCTACTTGAGCTACACATGGCTCTGTTTAAAACGAATGTCTCGATGCAGTCATTGGGTCGAGCCGCGCACAACCGTTTTCATGCACTGCAGCTAATTCGCTGCAAGTAACCTGTAGCCGTGATCTTGCAGTCAAATAGTCCATGCACTGGCTGGATTTGCGAACTAATAAAATACTCAGAAATGCAGAATAAAAGTTAAGTGCATAATTTATGAACAAGTCTCCTATTTTAATGTCTGTAGTTGATGTAGACGACAAAGAATTACGTTGAATAATGTTTATTCAAGAAAGAACATCTCAAATAGACGGGAAGTGGTCCTAGGATATTCATTTAAATTACGAACAGAAAATACCCTTATCAAATGCAGTAAAGTAACGTTGAGAGCGTTGCAAGAATGACAGCAAAATCCGCAAACTAAATTGCAATCAGAGGTGCGCGAAAAGTCCATTTCGTTATCACAATATACGAAATATTCACCAGCTGAAACAGTTCAGTGTTTAACATAATGATTTAGAATATAACACATGAGGTACAAAGAATAGTAACTCATACTCTGTCGATCCTTATTTCTGTAATACAAGCGAAAAAAGTCTGGAGCACATTCAGATCTCTCGAAATTTTTAAGTCCCTTCAGAAGTTAAAATGTGATAGCAGCTCTTCACTGCCCAAAATCAAACGACTCCGTGGTCGAATACCGCTAGTTACCGCAGGCAGGTCTGTCTCTTTCCAGAAATCGAGTGAAGGTGGCCAGATTTGCTCCCTCGAGCTCTTCACTCGAAAAAGTCCCAGTCTCCACTTGATTCCCGTAGTACTCCGCTATTGTCTGCTTCTGCATTGGCTGAAGGTGGTCCCCACCAAAAATACATCGTTGTTACGTTCTACAGATATGATCTGACTCAACTTGACCACCTCCTGGACTAAACTAATATATATTACAAACATTTAAATATACAAATGTTATAAACATTCAGTCACACTCAGACCATTCACAAAAAATATGGAATGTCCATAAATAAATAAGTTAGTATTCGTGCACAAGTGCACTCATGATAAACGAAAACAGATTGTTTTTAAATGTCGTTTAAAGAATTATTTAAGCCTGCTTCTCAGAAGCGTCTTTTCACACTGTTTTACAAAGATGGTATCAGCTTAAACATGCGCTTGACCACTTCTCAAATTACTATGATTTTATTTTATCACTTGTAATTAATGTTTAAATAATGTTAGTATCAAAATAGTAAACTGTTCATTAAATAAATACACAAGTATGAAAAAAATGAGCTATTCACGTTGTATTCATTTGCTGTGTAACTAAGGAGAATAAGATATTATGACAATCATTTGCATGATAAAAAATATAAATGGTGTCATTAAGTAAAACAGATATAGATGAATGGCTTCCTGGGCTGATGGCTATCGTGCAGAGCTGTCATCTGAGATATTGTATGACGAAATCGCATGAAGCGTTTAAACTCAAAGGTTCATTGTGAAAAACATTAGTCACTGTGAAATATTAACTTCTATAGTTGTAAAGATATTGAAAATAGTGTTGTATCATTCGATAGTCTAATTTTTCTGAGATCGCAATGTATTCAGATTTACTTTAATATTTGACTGTAAATTATTATTGACTTTCAAAGAGCTGTAAGAAGTTATCTTCCAGCTTGTCTGACACTCCACCATTTCTGGTGCATCTCCTGAACAAAGGCCACGCAAGCAACAGTCGTCCAAATTCCCAACTTTGGGATTTAGCCATTTCGGCGACACTGCTCGTCTTTATACCTGGACTCGCCCATACTAATTGCCTAGCCAGACCTGCTGCAGTGCGCCCTGAGCCGCAAAACAGTTTCACCTCCTCTCATACCTCTCCCAGGTTGGCAAATCGCTGGCTTACATTTGCATAACGTTACAAGTGTTTCACGTGTTTTTAGTATTGTAATGAATCCTGGTGGGGTACATAAGGGACGTGAGAGTATCAGTTGTTGAGTGACCACTTTGAAGGACACTGAGATGCCACATATTCGTGTGAGACAGTGTTACCTGACAAAGATAGAAAGGCACCTCATTGTGTGTCTTCATTTGGCCAGTTGGTAGAGTTGTACAATGTGCAGATCTGTGGGGCATTCGGATGTGACACTGGCCTGATGTTGAAATGCATGGGAACATGAAGGCAGACCGTCAAAGTTCCAGTCGACCACGACTGACCATCACAAGGGAGGATCACTGTATTGAGAACAAAGTGCATTCTAACCCCTTCATTTATGTGCCTGTCATCTCAGAATGGTTAATGGGTTATCTGAAACGTTCTACTTCGTTCCACACCATTTTTCAGAGACTAGAAGTGGCCGATCTAGGGCGTTACCGTGCCATGTGTACGCTACCGGGAAGCATGGTCAGTTGACTGATGGATTCACGTTGTGTTCAGCAATGAATCAGCGTTCTGTACTACCCCGAATGACCATTTTAACGAATATGGCGGCGACCTGGGGTGAGGTCACATTCTTACAATGCTTCTGAAAGGCACAGCGGTGTTCCTCCAGGTGTCGTGGTCTAGGGAGCCACCAGGTTTGACTTCACGTCACGCCAAGGAACTTTCACAGTAGAACAGTGAGTCATGGACATCCTGCGTCCTCACCTGTTACCTCGTGCGGCAGTATCGTGGTGCTATAGCTCAACAAGAAAATACCTGTGCTCATATGGAGGTGTTTCCATGACGTGTCTGCATGCTGTTGCGGTATCTCATGGCCAGCGAGATCTCCATATACGTTTCCGATAGAATATGTGTAGGTCCAGATCGGACGTCAACTGTATACCAGTGCTAGTATGGCTCGAATGGCTCTGAGCACTATGGGACTTAACATCGGAGGTCATCAGTCCCACAGACTTAGAACTACGGAAACCTAACTAACCTAAGGAGATCACAAACATCCATGCTCGAGGCAGGATTTGAACCTGCGACCGTAGCAGCCGCGTGGTTACGGACTGAAGCGCCTAGAACCGCAAGGCCACAGCAACCGTCGGTGCTAGTATCAAGGATCCGAAGGACCATTTACAACAGCTTGTCTTACGAGACGAAACAACATCTTAATGACATCCTTACCAATCGAATCAATGCATGCATTCGTTTCCTTATCCCCTCCGAAGCGTTTCATATTTTTAGTCACACATTCTATATCTCGTACAAACGACCTTAATGAAATGTAGAAAGGTGCAGGCAAATGATAAACAGTCAACCGCCACGAGGTGGTTCCATTCAAAATTAGTCACCACACACATGAAGACATTTATCCGATTGAGAGACGAGTCGACCTATTCCTGTTTCTTAGAACGTGGTAGCCACTGAGGGATCCACAACTACACCCACTCTTGTACGTCCGTGTCAGACTGAAACTGATGTTCACGGATGTCTTTCTTCTGGTCGCCAAAGATGTTAAAATCACACGGTGGAACATCCACGAGGTATAGGGGATGTAGCAGTGATTCCCAACCAAATCGGTGAAGCACAGCCCTCGTCCTGTTAACAGTGTGCGAGCAGGCGTCATCGTGCCTCAGGATGATTTCGTCTGACAGCATTCCGACAGCCCGAGGGCCAACAGTGGAAACATCTACATCTCACCCCCCCGCCCAAACCCCTTCCCAAAAATATCCTAAGCTGTTCACACAAGTTCCGGAAAGATCATGATGACCGTCTTCGAATGCAGGGACCCTTTGCTCGTCAAATTTCTCGAATGTGGAAGCCCAATCAATGTGTAGCACTACGAAGACACTTTGCAGAACGTGCGACGCACCATGCGGTCAAGACGCTCATGAATGCTGTCGGGCGGAATCATTTGGAGAAAGGCTACGCTTTAGTGGTGTGGATGGGAAACACTGCAACATCCTCCATATAGCCCGGATTTTTCACCGTGTAATTTTTCACATCTTTGGCGACATGAAGGAAGACATGCATGGACGTCACTCGGACGACGAGGTACAAGAGTGTGTATGATTGTGCTTCCGTCTGCCACTGACCACGTTCTAAGAAATAGAAATTGATCGTTTCGTATCTCATTGAGCCTCAGAAGGCACAACGGTACCGACCGACTGCCGTGTCATTCTCAGATGATAGGTTGCATTGGATGCGGATGCAGAGGACATGTGGTCAGCACATCGCTTTCCCGGCCGTCGTCAGTTTTCATGGCTGGAATTGCTACTTCTCTGTTAAGTAGTTCCTAAATTGGCCTCACAACGGCTTAGTGTATCCCTGTTACCAATAGCGCTCGGCAGACGCGGACAGTTATCCATCCAAATGCTAGGTAAGCCCGACAACAACGATCAACGGGAACCGGTATTACCGCTCAGCAAGGCCATTGGCGTTGTGGTGGATGTTTGGTTTTTATTAGGGTCTCGTCTTGTTACGTTGTATACAGTGTGGTTTGAATGATTACTTAAATTTCTCTGTGCGTTTTGTTATTAATCGTGTCCTCACGCTCCCTGCAGAAGAAATATGTAGAGAACTATGGTATATTCCTACGTTCCTAGTACAAGGCTGGTTCCTCAAAGTTTGTGCGTAGGTTTTCGCGGTGTAATTGGCGTCGACCTTCAAGCTTCACTCCGTGGTGCTCTCCCATGAGCCAAGCAAGCGCGTGAGCATTCGCTCTGCCCTTCTTTGCATAAGTTTAGGGTCCTATGTTAGTCCTAGCGTAGCTAACAACCATCTCATGGGAAGCACCAGCGAGCTCACCGCGGACAGGTGAATTGGTTTCTGTGTGTTCTGTATTATTTCGCCTCCAACCGGCATAACAGATTCCATGAGAGGAATACTGGAATGAGAGGCCAGCATCAGGCAGGATAACTTAGACTATCAAAGTTTTCTGATGTAGTCCCACAACATTTCAGAAGACAAAGGCCTCTCGTTGAAGAATATCGAAAAGTACTGTTCAACAAACAATTGTGAAATCATACTGAGTTGCTTGATAGTTGGTATTAATAAATATTGATAAAAATGTACAAAAATTGCTCAAACACTTTCGATCTAGTACGCAAATTGAATGGAAAGTGATCCCTGAAGCACCTCCGTTGTGGATAGATATCCTGGGTTTCACCCATTCAGTTCACTACAGGGTAGACTCAACAGAACGCATACAAACCACGAGCGCTGTATTGAGTGAGCAACGACCACTTAGCTCCCTGTGAATGCGAAGTTGGAAGCCATACTAGGGATAATATTGCCATGTCGGATTTAGGGACAGATTGCAGCTGCAGTAAATCCGAGAAGATTTTATTGAAATAAGAGAATGGTTTCAGTTTTGCGAATAACAGGCGACAAAACAAGCTGAAATTGAAAGTAGAATATCACCTTCGAGAGTCTCATCAGGGGGTATCAAGGCTGGAAAGAATATTCATCAGACACAACAGATGTTATCGATTGGCTGACAAATCGGGATAGTAAACTACTGTTGTGCCGTCACAATTTTCTGGCTTTTGCTGTGCAAACTACAGCTCAGACGCAGAAGAGGAAGAATCCAAAGCAGGCGGAAGGCATAAAGGTGTTCGTCTGGCAGTTGCAGCAACAGCGCTGTTCACACATTGTGAGGTGAGCCAGGACAAGTACCTCAATCCTCACAACGAGTTTCATCATTGGCGAGTCACAGACCTGTTATTCCGTATGTGGCCGGATGTACATCGGCGCATCAAATGAGCTTCTAACCAGTATAAATACCTGTCAATTGTAGTAAATGTATTCACAGTCTGCCAGCACATACTACGACAGGAGATAGGGTCTGCAAGCAGCCAGCATGATAATGGGCCTCAGCCATTGCCTGACCAACTTCGGGCACTGAGTCCTCCTCCCTGGAGTTGGCTCCTCCCTGCTGATGAACCGTCTCCATGCTAACTTCAGCAGCGACCAGACACCTGCCCTCTGGGGCAGCAGATAGTTATCGGGGCAGTACAGTCATTCGCCTTCCTAGGCTGGTGCGGGCGTCCTGCCGCTAAGCGCCACTGCTCGTAAGGGCGAGCTCCACTTCCGGAGACTGCCATCATCTGTAAGAATTCCGACAGACTTCAGTGGCGCTGAAGTCTTCCACGAACAGCCACACTGCTTCTGAGAGGGTCTCTGGGCGTCAACATTCCTGTGCTCAGAGACCACGGCCGGCATCGTGGCGAACATCTGCCCACTAATCAATCACCTCAGCCGCAAAAGTGGGCGTGGCCGCCGAACCCCACCTAGTGTAGCAGCGCGAATGTCAGTAACATGTTGCCTTTCTGATAATGTTGTGCCAAGCTACTCACGGCCTGCACACTTGCCACGACGCACAACGACAACCCATCCCGGCACGAAAGTGGCGCTTCACCCTAAGCCACTTCACTGCACTTCGCACCATCTGCGAATCTACAAACGAGTCAGAGCTATTATTAAGAGGAGCCGGGAATGAAACAAGGAGCCTTAAGAAATTAAAGAAATTATTACGAATTAATACACAAATTTCTGACAAATCCACTGACACAAGCGACGTCGAGTCGCGCCTGTGAACGGTGAAGCTGTTTGATTGTGCGTATGCTGCCGGCGTGAGCGTCTATGGAAAGTGGTGCAACTAGGAGCAGGCGACAAGGTGTTTGACGTCGATGCTTCATCACAGAACGAGGGGGTCGGAGGCTTGCCGTGGTGTAGAGCAGATAGACGGCGGCCTGTGACAGATCTCACAACTAGTGCTGGATCAAGTGTTTCGGGTATACAGTTCGGCGTACACTGATGAACAAAGCGCCTCATTAGCTTGATTTTCTTCTTGTCTGAACTGTTTATCGTCCGAGTCTCACTTCCATACAAGGCTACACTCAAGACAAATACCTTCAGAAAGAACTTCCTAACTCTTAAATCTACACTCCTGGAAATGGAAAAAAGAACACATTGACACCGGTGTGTCATACCCACCATACTTGCTCCGGACACTGCGAGAGGGCTGTCTGTACAAGCAATGATCACACGCACGGCACAGCGGACACACCAGGAACCGCGGTGTTGGCCGTCGAATGGCGCTAGCTGCGCAGCATTTGTGCACCGCCGCCGTCAGTGTCAGCCAGTTTGCCGTGGCATACGGAGCTCCATCGCAGTCTTTAACACTGGTAGCATGCCGCGACAGCGTAGACGTGAACCGTATGTGCAGTTGACGGACTTTGAGCGAGGGCGTATAGTGTGCATGCGGGAGGCCGGGTGGACGTACCGCCGAATTGATCAACACGTGGGGCGTGAGGTCTCCACAGTATATCGATGTTGTCGCCAGTGGTCGGCGGAAGGTGCACATGCCCGTCGTCCTGGGACCGGACGGCAGCGACGCACGGATGCACGCCAAGACCGTAGGATCCTACGCAGTGCCGTAGGGGACCGCGCCGCCACTTCCCAGCAAATTAGGGACACTGTTGCTGCTGGGGTATCGGCGAGGACCATTCGCAACCGTCTCCATGAAGCTGGGCTACGGTCCCGCACACCGTTAGGCCGTCTTCCGCTCACGCCCCAACATCGTGCAGCCCGCCTCCAGTGGTGTCGCGACAGGCGTGAATGGAGGGACGAATGGAGACGTGTCGTCTTCAGCGATGAGAGTCGCTTCTGCCTTGGTGCCAATGATGGTCGTATGCGTGTTTGGCGCCGTGCAGGTGAGCGCCACAATCAGGACTGCATACGACCGAGGCACACAGGGCCAACACCCGGCATCATGGTGTGGGGAGCGACCTCCTACACCGGCCGTACACCTCTGGCGATCGTCGAGGGGACACTGAATAGTGCACGGTACATCCAAACCGTCATCGAACCCATCGTTCTACCATTCCTAGACCGGCAAGGGAACTTGCTGTTCCAACAGGGCAATGCACGTCCGCATGTATCCCGTGCCACCCAACGTGCTCTAGAAGGTGTCAGTCAACTACCCTGGCCAGCAAGATCTCCGGATCTGTCCCCCATTGAGCATGTTTGGGACTGGATGAAGCGTCGTCTCACGCGGTCTGCACGTCCAGCACGAACGCTGGTCCAACTGAGGCGCCAGGTGGAAATGGCATGGCAAGCCGTTCCACAGGACTACATCCAGCATCTCTACGATCGTCTCCATGGGGGAATAGCAGCCTGCATTGCTGCGAAAGGTGAATATACACTGTACTAGTGCCGACATTGTGCATGCTCTGTTGCCTGTGTCTGTGCCTGTGGTTCTGTCAGTGTGATCATGTGATGTATCTGACCCCAGGATTGTGTCAATAAAGTTTCCCCTTCCTGGGACAATGAATTCACGGTGTTCTTATTTCAATTTCCAGGAGTGTATATTCGACGTTACCAAATTTCATAAATGCTTTTCTTGCCACTGGCAGTCTACATTTTATATCCTGTCTGTTTCGGTCATCATCGGTCCAAATAGTAAAACTTATCTACTACTTTCAATATCTCATTCCCCGATCCGATTCCCACACAATGCCTGATTTAATTCAGCTGAATTTCAGTAGCCTTCGCTTGCTTTTGTTGATGATCATCCTAATCTTCCTTTCAAGATACTGTCCATTCCGTTCAGGTGATCTTCCAATCCTTTGCTCTCTCTGACAGAATTACAATGTCATCGGAAAACCTCAAGGTTTTTATTTCTTCTCCTTCGATTTTAATTTCAACTCTAATTTTTTTTCTTTTGTTTCCTTTACTGCTTTTTTAATATACAGATTGAACAACATCGGGGATAGTCTGCAACACTGTCTCACTCCCTTCTCACCCACTGCTTCCCTTTCATGCCCTCAAGTCTTATAACTGTCACCTGGTTTCTGTACGAATTGTAAAGAGCCTTTCATTGCCTGTATTTTACCCTGCCACCTTTAGAATTTGAAACTGAGTATTCCAGTCAACATTGTCAAAAGCTTTTTCTAAGTCTACAAATGCTATAAACGTTGGGTTGCCTTTCCTTAAGCCATCTTCTAAGATACTTTGTAGGGTTAGTAATGCCTCCCGTGATCCTCCATTTTACAGAATCCAAACTGATCTTCCCCGAGGTCGGCTTCTACCAGTACTTCCATTCTACTGTAAAGAATGCATGTTAGCATTTTGCTACCATGACTTCTTAAACTGATAGTTCGGTAATTTTAACACCTTTCAGCGCCTGCTTTCTTTGGAATTGGGATTATTATATTCTTCTTGAAGTACAAGGGTATTTTACCTGTCTCATACATTTTGCTGACCAGATAGTAGAGTTTTGTCAGGACTGGCTCTCCCAAGGCTGTCAGTAGTTCTAATGGAATGTCGTCTACTCCCGGGGTCTTTTTTCGACTTAGGTCTTTCAGTGCTCTGTCAAACTCTTCACGCAGTATCATATTTCCCGTTTCATCTTGATCTGAATCCTCTTCCATTTCCGTAATATTGTCCTCAAGTACATTGCCTTTGTATAGATCCTCTATATACTCCCTCTACCTTTCTGGTTTCCCTTCTTTGCTTAGAACTGGGTTTCCATCTTAGCTCTTGATATTCATACAAGTGCTAATCTTTTCTCCAAAGGTCTATTTAATTTTCCTGTAGGCGGCATCTATTTTACCCCTAGTGGTAGACGCTTCTCAATCCTTACATTTGTTCTCTAGCCATCTCGCTTTGCCAGTTTGCACTTCCTATCGATCTACATTTTTAGATGTTTGTATTCTTTTACGCCTGCTTCATTTACTCCATTTTTATATTTTCTCCTTTCATCAATTAAATTGAATATCTCTTGTGTTACCCGAGGGTTTCCACTAGCCCTCCTCTTTTTACCGCAATGATCCTCCGCTGCCTTCACTATTTCATCTCTCAAAGCTACCCCTTCTCCTTCTACTGTATTGCTTTCCCCTATTCTTGTCTATCGTTCCCTAATGCTCACTCTAAAACCCTCTACAGCCTCTGGTTCTTCCAGTTTATCCAGGTCCTATCTCCTTAAATTCCTTCCTGTTAGTTTTAATCTACAGTTCAAAACCAATAAATTGTGGTCAGAGTCCACATCTGCCCCAGGCAATGTATTACAATTTGAAACCTGGTTCCTAAATCTCTGTCATACCATTGTACAATCTATCTGAAACCTTTCGGTATCTCCAGATCTCTTCCACGTATATAGTCTTCTCTCATGATTCTTAAACCACGTGTCAGCGATGATTAAATTATGCTCCGTGCAAGATTCTACGAGGCGGCTTCCTCTTTCATTCCTTACCTCCAGTCCATGTTCACCTACTACTTTTCCTTCTCTTCCTTTTCCTACTATCGAATTTCACTCACCCATGAATATTAAATTTCGTCTCCCTCAACTATATGAATAATTTGTTTTATTTCATCATGCGTTTCTTCAATGTATTCATCATCTGCGGAGCTAGTTGGCATATAAACTTGTGCTACTGTGGTAGGCGTGGGCTTCGTATCTACTTTGGCTACAAAAATGCGTTCCCTATGCTGCTCGTAGTAGCTTATCCGCGTTCATATATTTTTTATTTATTGTTAAAATTACTCGTATTACTCACATTTGATTTTGTATTTATAACCCTTTATTAGAGAATATAAAATATAGACTGGCAATGGCAAGGAAAGCGTTTCTGAAGAAAAAAAAAGTTAACATCGAGTGTAGATTTAAGTGTCAGGAAGTCGTTTCTGTTAGTATTTGTATGGAGTGTAGCCATGTACGGAAGTCAAACGTGGACGATAAATAGTTAAGACAAGAAGGGAATAGAATCTTTCGAAATGTAGTGCTACAGAAGAATGCTGAAGATTAGATGGGTAGATCACATAACTAATGAGGAGATATTGAATAGAATTTGGGAGAAGAGGAGCTTGTGGCACAGCTTGACTAGAAGAAGGGATCGGTTGGCAGGACATGTTCTGAGACATAGAGGGATCACCAATTTAGTATTGGAGGGCAGCGTGGAGGGTAAAAATCGTAGAGGGAGACCAAGAGATAAATACACTAAGCAGATTCAGAAGGATGTAGGCTGCAGTAGGTACGGGGAGATGAAGAAGCTTGCACAGGATAGAGTAGCATGGAGAACTGCATCAAATCAGTCTCAGGACTGAAGACCACAACAACAACAACAACAACCCTTTATTCACCTGACCAGAAGCCTTGTTCTTCCTGTCACCGAATTTCACTAATTCCCACTGTATGTAACTTTAACGTTCCACTTCCCTTTTTAAATTCCCCAATCTACCTGCCCGATTAAGGGATCTGACACTCCGCGCTTCGATCCGTAGAAAGCCAGTTTTGTTTTTCCTGAAAACGACGTCCTGCTGTGTAGTCCCCGCCCGTAGATCAGAGTGTCCGAGTGGGAGACTATTTTACCTCCGGATATTTTACCAAAGAGGACGCCATCATCATTTGACCCTACAGTAGAGCTGCATGCCCTCGGGAAAAATTACGGCTGTAGTTTCCCCTTGCTTTCAGGCGTTCGCATTACCAACAAAGCAATGCTGTTTTGGTTTATGTTGCATGGCCAGTTCACTCAATCTAGATTGTGTCCCCTGCAACTACTGAGAAGGCTGATGCCCCTCTTCAGAAGACCACACGTTTTTCTGGCCTCTCCAGAGATACCTCTCCGTTGTAGTTGCACATTCAAACGTCTATTTCTATCGCCGAGGCACGTAAGCCTCCCCACCAACGAGACGGTTTTGAGTTAAAAAGTCATCAAATGTGGTTAATCAATACAATTCATCACTTCGACCAACAGGTAGTATATCAATTAACACGTCTTCTTCCATGCTGAATTCTACCTCTGGTACATTATCGCATGGTACAAATCGACAATGAACACATACAATGGAACATCGAAGTCTTGATTTTTTGCAACTGCACTTGTTGATAGAAGTTGTTTTGCAATGGCTTCAAATCATGTTCAGCAATGGCTGTCGAGCTGATTCTTTATTCATTGGCACTGGAGTTATTCCAGTAAAATCCTTCTTCCAGCCCCAGTTGAGGGCGCCTTTTCCGTACTCCATCCACTTGAACTTCAGATAAGTTCTATAAGCATGATATTCTATAGCATCCCTTATTGAAGGCAGGCGTGTCATATCGGATTTGATGTGTGTAGCAGCTTTAGGAAATCGAAGATATCACAACTCATCCAAGTGTTCGAGACCTCCCCACAAAGTGCCACAAAGAAATTTTTAGTTTTTTCCACGATCTTCTCATTTTCTGGAGCTACATCTTTGAAATGAAAACACTGTTATCGTGGGAAGCATCACTCTCAGGTGCAAAATATAGTTTTCCCCTGTCCAAACAGAGTGAAGATGGTATCGCAACCACTTTTCGTATGGAGAAATTGAATATTTTCCACAAAATCTCTATATTTGAAGGACGTTTTGGAATGTAGTGCATCTCCTATGTTACCTCTTCCATATCTGCAAAAGAATACATTATGTGGCATTAAAACCGTCACCAAAACCAGAAGACCAATGTCTTCTCCAATAACAGAACAGAATCGTGTTTAGGGAACAACGAAATGACACTTTTCAAATTTAATACATCTGTATCTTCTATTGCCTGCTTGGTGAATATTTGTGCTAGCTGAAATTCGTTCTGAAACAATGAGATGAAGTGGGATTTGTTCTTTTTCCTTCCATAACAACTTATCCTTTGGCATCTGCGGAAACATGATTCTATCAAACAGAACTTCTACTCAAGGTTGTAACCTTAAACGACGAGCTCTTTCGGTGTTTTTTTTGTGGTCCTTTTATTTTTTTCAGTCCGGGGGGGGGGGGGGGGGAGGAGGGGGTGTACCCATCGAAGACTGCTACAGCATTTGTCCATGATGTCGCTGTACGTAGGTAACAAATCTTTTAAAAGTAGCAGAAAAGATTCACTTCCATTACAATGGTGTCCGTGGTAGGAGGTCGGTATCATCTACAACATTAAATTTGTCTTTCGCATTTCTATGTCACTTGGTAATAGCGTGAAGGCACAATAAAATGTGGACTTCGTCCCTTTGCGAATGCTTTACCTAAAAATTGCATGTCTCGTGAACTACATATAGATGTCGCACACATAACGGCTTAAGGATGATATTACATTCAGGAACACTATTTTTGAATGATGATGATGTTTCTAGTTACGAATCCGTTTTCACTAAAATTGTTAATGGAACATTTTACGTGTTGTGTAAGGAGTAATTACAAATATTTTGTGTAAATCCTGAAGGAAATTAAATCCTCTGCAACAATTGTTTATACATTCTGCACGAAACTGCACTAACAAAAAGTTATCAGGGCGAAACAACTAACATATCTAACTTTGTACGATTTCTTTACAGTTTTACAGATATTCACAGATTCGTATCTCAGTAGCTGTTCCAAATGTTGCAACATGTTGTATATAAAACATGCAGGAAATTTTATAATTGCTAACGGAATATTTTTGGCTAAAATACACTGGAAGCGATTTACTAAGGAAAAACTGAAAATGGTGACATTCCTTAGCAATTTTTCAAGATGGCGGAGGGGTAACGCATACAACATACCTGAAAATCAAAATTACTCCATCTTTTGCAACCCAAACCTCTTTTTACAGCTACCTCTACTAGGCTAATTACGCTAGGGGGGATTAGTAGCTGTGTCACAAGGCTGAAATCGTGCCAGAATGGTTTGAGGAGCGTGATAGTGAACTGAGGTAAATGTCTTGGCAACCAAATTCCCCTGACGTGCAACTGGGATGCTACCGGGTGCCGGGTGCGCGCCCTTAGGCCACTCGTGCTTAATTTACGCGCATTGTACGAACCTCGTGTAGACATCTGGTGCCACATACCTCTGGAAACCCACCAAGAACTTGTCAAATTCACGCCGCGTGGAATAGCTGTTCTGTTGCATTCCAAATGTGTAGTGCGACTAAATTACATAGGTCGAAATATTTTCTCTCATCAGATACACGCGTAACCCAGTTTCCCCTTGACCCGAGTACTTAAAGGGTAATTTATGATATTTAGAACATATGTTGTATTCTAATGCTATGAATTACCTCGAACAAAACCACCTGTTCATAAATAGTCGACATGGATATCGAAAATATCGTTCATTTGAAACACATCTAGCTCGTTATTAACACGCTGTAATGAGTGCTATCGACAGGGGCTCTCTGTTTAATTCTGTGGTATTGTCCAGAGATCGTGGTGCCACATCAGAGTCGGCAACGCATATCGATACCACAGACGTTAGCGAGCTTCAGCTGCAAACCGCAAAGACGAATCGGAGGCGCTCCTGAAGACACGCCCTCCCTGACAGGGCAGCAGCACCCTCGTGCTGAGTTCAGTATGATGTCGAGCATACAGGAGCTCTGTTCGGTTCGAGACCTCAGCTACAGCAGTCAACATCATGGTGAAGGTCAGTGAGATTTAAAGTATCAGATGAACTTGTACTGTAGCAAAGGTTGATTCTGTACTGAAACAGAAAAGTTTGCTAACCTATGCATGAAGTGATGCTTTAATAGTCGATGCCAGTTGTAAATTATCAAGCAATCCTCTGGCAAAGAAGTATGTCAAAGTTAAGGAAACCATTTATTCGTTTATGTCATAAAGTGAACTAATATTTCACGTGTTCTAGTTTGACGAGCCTTCTCTCAGGGCAGTCAAAGAAACCACAGTTATGCTTAGAAGAAGATAGTTTTGTCTCGTCACAATAGATTCTATATTTCTAAATTTCCAGAAGGACTTTGATAACGTTCCTCACAAGCGACTTCCAAACACATTGTGTGCTTATAGAGCATCATCTTAATTGTGCGACTTGATTCGCAATTTCATCTACATCATACTTCGCAAGCCACCTAATGGTGTGTGGTGGAAGGTACTTTTGGTACCACTATCTGATCCCTCCAACTCTGTTCCACTCGCGAATAGTGCGCGGGGAAGAATGATAGTATGTAAGCCTCTGTATTGGCTCTAATTTCTCGAATTTTCTCCTCGTGATCAATACGCGAGATGTATGTGAGGGGAAGTAATATGTTGTCTGACTTCTCCTGAGAAGTGCTGTCCCGAAATTTCAATAGTAAATCTCTACGTGATGGACAACGTCTTTGTTGTAACGTCTGCCAGTGGAGTTTGTTTAGCACCTCCGTAACGCTCTCTCGCCAACTAAACGATCCCGTGACGAAACGCGCCGCTCTTCGTTGGATCTTCTCTATCTCCTCTATCAGTTCCATCTGATAGGGATCCCCGATAGATGAACAATACTCAAGAATCTGGCAAGCGAGCGCCTTATAAGCCACTTTTTTCCCGTCAGTTCGTAGTAGTTAACGGAAAGATAGCGAGTGAAACAGGGTATCTATCGTTCACCAAGGAAACGTTGTAGGCCCTCTGCAGTTCATCATTTAGATAAACGGTACAGGAAACAATTTGAGCTGCTCTCTCGGATTGTTTGGGGATTATGCTACCATTTACCTTCTAGAGTGGCCACCAGAAGATAAAAACCGATTGTAAAAGGATTTAGGCATGATACCTGTATGGTGCGAAAATGTCAATTGACTCTAAACGGTAAAAATGGTGAGCTCATCCACATGAGCACTATAAGGCACCCGGTAAAATTTGGGTTACACGATAAACCACACAATTCAGCTAAATACTTCGGGATTGCAGTTGGGAATAACTTAAATTAAAATGATCACGCAAATAACTTTCTGGAAGAAGCGACTCAAGGATCGCGTTTTATTGGCAGAATGCTTAGAAGATGCAACAGTTCTGCTCAAGATACAAAGAGACTGCCTACCCTACGCTTGTCCGTCCTCCTCTGGAGTGTTGCTGCGCATCGTGGCGTCGGCGTCAGCTACAATTGACGGAGGATATCGAAAAAGTTGAAAGAAGGGCAGCTCGTTTAGTAGTTTCGCGAAATAGAGGAGAGAGAGTTACGTATATGATACGTGATAATCATTAAAATATAGATGGTTTTCGTTGCGGTGAGATATTTTCACAAAATTTCAAACACCAACTTCCTCCTCCGAATGCGAAAATATTTTGCTGTCGCCCACCTACATAGGCAGAAATAAGAGAAATGAGAGAGAGCAGAGAACGCACAAAAACATTTCAGGGTTTGTTTTTCACGCGCACGTTTCGAGTGTGGAACATTAGAAATCAAGCTTGAAGGTCGTTAAATAAATTCTTTGCCTGGGACTTAGTTGCGAATTGTAGAATAGTTATGTAGTTGTAGATGCAGATTTCTTTACGATAAATGTTTTTGTTAAAAGTTTGTAATTTGAATCGTGTTGTCCATTACAGCTATAGTGTTCTTTTTTATGATATCGATATTCGATTCTCTTAATAATATGACTGAGCATCGTATTTATAAACGGAAATAGTTTTCGCCTATATTTCCTGTCTTCAAAAAAATGGTTCAAATGGCTCTGAGCGCTATGGGACTTAACATATGTCATCAGTCCCCTAGAACTTAGAACTACTTAAACCTAACTAACCTAAGGACATCATACACATCCATGCCCGAGGCAGGATTCGAACCTGCGACCGTAGCAGTCCTGCGGTTCCGGACTGTAGCGCATAGAACCGCACGGCCACCGCGGCCGGCTCCTGTTTTCAAAAGTGATTTATTTAAGTTTCAAACTCCTAGTCAAGAATACGACATTATTGTCGCCAATTAAAGTGGCAGCTTATTTGACTATGTTCTACGAATAAATTCTGTATCAGAACACCAGTACATTGTTGATTTCTCGAAAACCCTTCGATACTGGTATAGCTTGTGGTAATCAAATAAAGGAAAACGTCTCGTAGATGGCTGAGACTAAGTTATCCTTTAATTCATATGCAAATGTGTCAGTCTTTTCTATGCTTGATATTCTGAGTGGTAGTTTGCTTTACCAGATGACCAACATGTTTTGAATATTATTCGCATTTGCTTATTTCATGCTTAGTTTGTAAATAATTGAAAATGACAACTCATTCCTGAGAGCGCTCTCATACAGAGTGTTACAAAAATGTACGGCATGTATTGAAGGACACATTCCTCACACGTAAACGAAGAAATTACATTATATGAACATGGGTCTGGAAACGCTTTTCTATGTTACAAATAATTTTCTCCAATTTTTTAATCATGGGACACTCGTACAAGAGCAGAACGTCAGAATTATGGGGAACATGTTGTTGGTGGCGTCTGGTAACGTTGTGCGACGCCAGTGTTTTGTTTTACCTGTCCCTGTTGCAATGCGTCGCACGTCGTTGCTGGTTTACAGATAACATCAACTGTTCCAGCGATCAGTACGACATTTGCAAGCGTATGGATTACTACGTAGAGTTAATGACAGACTTAGCTCGTGCAATGGCAGAGTACACAAATGCAGGGACGGCAGATGCCTATTTGACGTATGGATTAGCTGATGGCATTGGTGCTCGCGCCTAACATTTGTAAGTGGAGAGATTTCCAGGCCGAAGGTGCCCAGGAAAACGTTATGAGCCATTGATCGTCGACTTAGGGAACATGTGGCATTTAAACCTAATACTCGCGACCAGGGGAGGCCTAGAAGGACGATGGCACCGTAACGGGAAGCGGCAATTCTTCACGCAGTTGACGACGACCCTAGTGTCAGCACAAGACACGTAGCTGCGACACTGAATGCCGACCCCATCACTGTATAGCGAGTGTTACACGAGAACCAGCTGTATCCATACCATTCACAGCGTGTGCAACCATTATCAGCACTTGATTTTCCTGCACAGGTACTCTTCTGTGAATGCTTTATTCAACAAAGCGTTAACCCTAATTTTAGTGCTTCTTTTCTGTTCACAGATGAGGCATCGTTTCAACTAGATCGGATTGTAAATTTTCACAATCTGCATTTATAGTCAGACGTCAATCATCACGCAACTGTTGAAGGAAGTCACCAACAAAGATTTTCTGTCACTGTTTCGGCCGGCATTGTTGTTGATTCTTTGGTAGGGGCTCACTTTCTCCGGCTCAACGGACAAAGTTATCATAATTTTGTAGCGAATGTTCTACCTGATATCTTAGCAGATGTGTCTCTAGCTATGCTAGCAAACATGTGCTTCATGCACGATGGAGCACCTCATCATTTTACTGTTAATGGCCTTCGGCTTCTAAACAAGATTCGTTGACAGATGGATAGGCAGAGATGGACTAATTGCGTAGCCTCAACGCTCTCCTTACCTAAACTCACTAGACTCTTATTTATGGGGGCTTTTGAAAGCTCTTGTGTGTGGAACCCCAGTACAAGGTGTTCAGAGTGTCCGTGTCCGTATTGTGGAAGGCTACGAAACCATACGCGATACTCCACGAATGTATCTGCGCATCCGTGACCCACTAGGACGGCGGGTTGATGCATGTATCAATGCCCACGGAGGGCACGATGAACATTTCCTAGGAGAAGAGTTGCATAGTTGAATGTGGTATGCTTGTTCGTTCTGTTCGTGTATGTTTACCATGATTACTGAGTTGGAGAAATTGAACTGTAACGTGCAAATTTAGCCCTTCCAGATCCACCTTTATATAACATAATTTCTTCGTCTACTTGTGAGGCGTGAGTCCTGCAATTTCTGCCGTGCATTTTTATTACACCCCGTATGCACGTAACATCAAATATTACAGAACTAATCAGGAAGTTACAGAATATTTTAGAAGGGGGAAATTTGGAGATAGGAAGACGCGAACCAGCAACCGCTTTACAATTCACGCTCAAAATCACACCAGAATCGCGTTGTAGAACATTATAATCTGTGCCGCTCATTGTACGACATAACAGCTTTACCCGTCAATAAGTAATTATGTGACGTTTAACTGTGATGATAATTATAATAAATCGGACAAAGAACAATGTGTTTTTATATACTTTTCGATACTGTGTGTGGCGTCAAAATAACATCACATGAGCCCAACGTCTTGTGGGTTGCGACCTTTGCGAGACAGGACCGCATCGAACGCTAAAGAAAGTCGATAGCCTTTCATGCGGTTTTCATATTTCGTGTGACACCAAAATGACTCACGTTTGCAGCAAGTCTTGTGAAATGAGTGTTTTCTTTTATGCTTTTTAGTGTAGCTTAGCTCTTCCTGTACGTTACAGATTACTATCAAACTTTACATCTTCATCTGTCCATTACATATAAATTGGATTTTTCCTAGTTGGTTTTAATATTGGCTTCGTATAGCAAGTTATTGACTGATACTGGTTGCGAGATTTTATTCTTGATATAAAATGCTAAAAAGTTGTTATTCGCTGACTGTATTTTCTGGATTGAAATAATATAGAAATAATATATGGTTCGTATATCCCTGAGTATTACCACCACAATCACAGGCTGGTGTTTGGTTTGTTTACAGTCGGTATAAAAACTCTGGAAATATCCTATTATTGAGTCTTATTCTACTTAATATGAATGTTGCTTGTTGGGGTTCACAAACGAACTCAAACCGAGGCTGTTTCGAAATTCGTGGTTGTATTTGCGCATAGTCACCTCCTTCGTGCCGTGAGCTCTGCGTACATTATTCCTATCAAGATTCGAATGTCCTCTTCCGAATAAATTGCCCAGATTCTGCATAGGGAAGATTTATTTCTAGTGGTCTCCTGTTGCTCGTAGCCTGCTTTGCCAACTGATCCGTTTTTTCTTAACCTGGAATCCCACAATGGGCTTTCATCCACAAAAAGACAATTTGTTTATTCCTTCAGAGGCATTCATAATACCAATTACGCATATGGAATCGGTATTTATTGATGGTTTTCGAGACTTTGTGCTTGATACTGCTTGAAGTACACATTTCATGTCTGATAATGTAGCATAGGGTGTGTATATCTGATTCGTACACCATTGTATTGTCTTTAATGCTGCTATTGTTTCGGCCACATAGGTAGTAGTTGCTGGCAATTTATATTTTTGGGATATCTGCAGTGTTGGACTACATATAGCAGATCCAGTGTTGTCCTGTCCTGCCGTCTTATCTCCCAGAAACCAGACTTACCCTGTATCGACAGCAATGAGATGCGATCCCGGACAATGAAATAGTCATATTTGTAAACAGGCCGCTGTATATTTGTGGCAATATCTTTGTACTCATCTGCCAAACCATTATATTCCGAAATGAAATCAAAATTCTTTCTGCCCAAGGATGGTACAATCATAGAATTTGATGGATTGGAAGCTATGAACATAATTTCTGTACTACGTGTCGTTCCACAAGCATCTTCGTTGTTATATGGAGGGCATGTCTTACGCTTCCAGCAGAAATGCATTTGTTTGTGTGGATTTCATCACTCCTAAGCATGTGCACATACAGTGGTGCTGCAATCTTCTTCAACATTTACAAGTCGTGTATTTGTATTATATACATCCATAATCCAATCTGGATCTAATGACGGAGCGATGTAGGAGCAGCAGCTCTGAAGGATGCGCTCTACACCATGTTGTAGTAAGTGATCGCATAATATTAAGCATTTGCTCATAGGATTCGCTCAAGTTATTAATATGTACCATTGAACTAAGTTTGCTGTCCATTGTCATTTCCAAGTACCGATTAAGTGCTTTCGCTTGTATTATTCTGTCGGCTACGTGTATTAACAGTATCTTGGACTTAACCAGGCCTACTGAATAAGACTACCGCAGCTTTCTCTAGTGCCACCATTAGGCCATTTCCACAAAGTCACCGACTCAGGCTCTTTATCGATAAAGTAAGGTTGTTCGCCTCCTGCAATACTACATGGTAAGTAAACACACATATGTCATCTACAAACTGTATCGTTTTAACTTGTTGAGTTACTGCTCTTCCCACGTCATAGGTATAAATTGCATATAGTAGGGGGCTGAGTACCGATCTTTGCTGCACAGGCCTATGAATCCAGTACGCTTTCTGATATACACAGTTAGTTCACTGACTAATGACAACGTACTGTACCTTCTTCGAACAAAGGTGGAGCTCCCAAATGTAGTAACTTATCTAATAGTATATTTGTCTCAATATTATCATATGCTTTTGAAATATTGCTGACCATGAGGATACTAATATTGAAATGTTGTTTATGCAACTTCCGTCTCTATGGAACCCGAAATGCGATCCAGCTAGCAGGGATAAAGATCCTATCCGCTATTCCAATCGCCTTTTTATTGGTTTTTTTAATGTTTTAGCAACACACGACGATAGTACAATCAGTCTGTAAGAAGTGGCTAATAATGGATCTTTCCCTTTTTGATATATATGGATTGTGATCTGTGTCGTCCAGTCTGGAACTAATTCTTTATGGATCCGAATTACATCATGGATTTGAAGAAATGGTTGTGTAAATTGCCTTTCTAATAAAATCTCTGCCTGTTGTCGTTTACTCTTTGGATGCAAACTTACGTTCCACCTTTTGCAGTTACGGTCTTTGGTCTCCAACATAGCTGTTGTTCCGATGAAAATTTACGGTACTCCCTAGCTCGCTTACCGAGTATCTCTCTAAATTCTCAACTAAATTGAAGTTAGTGGAAAAGCATCGTATAGCTTCACAAATGCCCGAAGAAACTCCACGCGTGAACGAGTTCTTGCTGACGGCGAAGAAGGCAGTGCGTGGCCGCTGGCTGTTGCGGGTTCTGTCCGCCCCGACGTACGAGTTCGACTACCGGTGGCTGCTGTGCGTGCTGTGGAGCCTGGACATATACCACAGCTCGTACGGCTACGAGGTGGCCGGGAAGACGACGCTAGCGAGGACGGTGGCGAGCGGCCTGGTGGTGATAACGGTGTGCACCTACTTCGTGCACCTCGAGCTCAAGGAGTGCTACCTGTCGCGGTCCCTGCAGTGCCAGCTGGGCTACCTGGCCGCCGTCCCCTTCACCGTCGTCGTCACGTACGGTCTGTGGACGCCCTACTGCCACGGCGCATGCGCCGTTGTGCACCACCTGCTCATCCCGTGCGACTGCTCTGCGAACGAGAGGCTCCTCCTCCTCGACACACTGGCGTGTGATGCTGTGCTTCTGGTCAGCGCGGTGTATCTCTACGTATCGCTGATGAAGGCTGTAGGCCACTGGAAGGTCATGCAGAAGCGACTTCCGTGTCACCGGGTGAGGTTCAAGGAGCCTTTGGTTGAGTCATGTTGTGAGATGAGAATTCCTGGTAGAATATAATCTAATAAATTGAAATTAATGGCTGAGGTTTAGTATTGCTCTGGACAAAAGGAAACTTTGCTCTGAGAAATGGTCGCATTGGTCACAGTGTGATACATACTGTCGCGACACTCTCAAGTGCGAAAGTTGTTTAGCGGAAGAGACACTAGCGCTCCCAGCGGTGAACAAGCAGACAGCTGCCTGCATCGTAAGGACAATGTTTGTTTTAAATCATCTTTCTATTTAATTAATGAAGTAGTTACGATTTGCGTTCGGTCCATTAGTGGATTACCAAGAGACATAAATTATCGTGAAATACTAGTAAAAACAGTCGAATGTGTCTGATTCAATGACATATGGGTAATTTCTAAGAATGTTTGCCTATCGAAGCCGCGGGCTGCAAACGATAGATATCGAACGCACGATTCTAAATCGATCATGCGACTGTGTTGGTGGACGTTATGATAAATTATTTGTGAGATGCTAGGAAAAGTAAAACGATTTATGACGGTAGTGAGTGGCATGTGTGGTATTGTAGACGTTTCTTCCGCCGATTGCCTCACGTGGAAGTATCTAAATCTATGATTATTAAATATAGAAAATTGTTTGAATTTTTGTCGGAACTGTGACACACTACCCATATTTTTGAGTGATAGTAACAGTCTACCAATGTTACGGCAAAAAGGGAATGCTTGCCGTAACAACACATCAAATGAACTTTTTCATGACAACGTCGACGACGACTGAGGTAAGTCGTTTCCTTTGTAAATACAACTATTTTAGTGACGCTATTCTTTTGTCGTTTCTGTACTGACTACTATAAACATGCTCATAACGACCGCCACCACAGTCGCGTGATCGATTTAGAATCGACATCTATGATTTGGAGCCCGCGGATTCGATAGACAAACATTCTTGGAAATTAACGTCATATGCTTTACAGTGAGACGTTATTGGTGTACTGCTACCAGTCTTTTTTAATAATCAGTAGCGATTTCCAGAGGTGGTGGCTACGTAGAGATCTAAGAGCACAGAGCACATTTCTGCGAGAGAATCAGTTGGCCTGATAGCTATAATCACGATTCTCACATTCTTTTGATTGTTCTTTTCTAATATGTCGCGATTTCCAATTTGGTGCTTTGCTTGGGACCTAATTTCACAACCTAAATAATTTATTAAAGCATTCCGCTCTGTATCATATTACACATATTTATATATCACTGTGCTGCCGTGTATCTTTCTGCCCGTAATGTCTTGACGAGGTTTAGTGAACGCGGTTCTGTCACTGGTTCCGCTATCTTACGTATTGAGTCAACGTCTCTCATTATCAACCGCAACCATATTTAGCATATTTTTCAGCTTCTTACGGTATGGAATCTTTGGGTCCACTTGAGCTTTCAATACCTGCCATCGACATTTGCTAAAATTCTCCATATCCCTTCAGTGCTCTCTTTCAGTATAGACAACAGTAATATCAGTAGTTCTAGATGTCACCTGAAACAGCTATTAACAATTTAATTAAGAAAAAAATTCGCCTTCATTCCGGTAATGAATAAATATCTATTACTTCAAAGCCAGCAAAATATTTTCCGAAATTTATTTTATCTTGCTTCAAGTCATATTATCATCCATTCGTTGCAGCTGGCAATTTTGTTACTTGCAAGGCAATCTAAAGCAAAAGACGTCATAACCCAGTTATTACCAGATGTGAAATTCCTAATGTTACCTAGGTGCAATATATGCCTTTTCTACAAAGTGGCCATTTAAAGCTACGACTTTCGAGCAGTATTCGCTTCTTGAGAGTTCTTTGCAAGGTCCAATCTATTATGAGAACTCTTCCAAACGCGACGCAGTACTGTTTTGATGGTCATGGAAGTAAAAAAAGAAGGGAGTTGTCAACGCCCGCCATCTGAAATACGCAAAAACATTAGGTTCACCTCAATTATAACCTCATTATACACCGCTTTATACTTCCCCGTGATGTCACTCTTACGTGTCCGTGTCCAATTTCGACTGCACTGGCTGCTTTGACTACGTAGTATTCATGAAAAAACAAACAGCTTGTGTTGTTTACTGATGTACTAATCGATACGATCGTAATCTAAAGTTTAGAGGAATCACATTTCGTTCGTAAGCTCCTCGAGCAATATTTTGTTTTGTATACATGAGTTATGGTTGCACTGCTTGCTTTTATTGTAGTGGTTTTATTTCTGTCATTTCACTTTAGATTTGCCTTACTTAGCGTCTGTTCTTTCTCTTCATCCTGTGGTTTTCATTCCCTTCCAAACCGCATACGCTCTGACATCAACGGTCTCATCCTGCGCTGATTGTTGGGGAAGCAAATCACGCCCTAAATTTCTCTCCATTGTTCTTATTTGCTTCCCCTTTAAAAACATTCAGGCTAGAAGAGCCGGAGATAGCAGTAGTGTGTGTTTGTGTGTGAGTGAGTTTACTGTGTATGGTTGTATTAATGTGTATGTGTGCTTTGATTCTTTTATGAAGAAGACCTTCGCTGAAAACTTATGTGGACACTTTTCGTCGTGTGTGTCTGCTGACTGATATGTGAGTAGCAGTCTATTCCTTTCACAGTATAGTTTTCTCTCATGACGTTTATTGTAAATAATCCACTGCACTTCAACAGGAACAATGATGCACATAATTACAATACCAGAAGAAAAAACTGACACTTTTTACGACACATTAAGGCTGTTTATAGCACAGACAGGGATTCACAACGCAACAACAAAAATTTTTGATTACTTACCCATTGCCATAAAATGCCTGACAAATTGTAAAGTAAAATTTGAAGCTAAACTGGAAACTCCTTCTATTCCGCAGAAAATTATCTGTTACTGTAATGTGTAAATGGCGATGGGTAGGTATTACTGGCTAAGTTTCTCACCTTTAATTAAAAAACGAAAAAAACTAATGAATGATCAGCATAGAGGCATATTTACAAAAAAGGTCAATATATAAAGTCTCATTCCACATCATTACTATTTATCTAGCAAATAATACATGAAACATAAAACGAAATAACTAACTATTGGTACGTCACAAAGCATGGGATAGGCTTATATACTTTGAAAACTCGTACAATCCAATTGTGCTACGTTTGGTTATTCCCGAAAAACTGACGGAGTTACTATCGAGAAGAAGAAGCAAACAGGCTACTGTTGGAATGGTAGGCCTACATGCCTGCATCTAACACAGGTTAGTCTGTTATCTAAGAAATTACTTGCATAGACGTTAAAGCAAAATATCCATATCACGGAGTGTTGAGCGTTATATATAGCATTCTACAACGTTGGAAGACGTTTAGAAATTATTTGTGTGTGTTTTATATTAATCACACTTTGCTTCTCGTTCTGCAATTCACGGAATATACTGTGCAATTCAGATGTGCTTAAGTTATGACAAATTATGCGTGCTATAGGTTGCCATTGCCACGTTAGCTTTAGTCAGTGATGCATTTTTAGAAATATTTGTAATCAAACAGTCAGCTTAAATAACGTTAAGTACGTTCTTTGTTCTTTGAATGACTTCAAGATAGTAGATTATTTTGCGTAAGAAAAATGACTGATGTGAATATTGCATTATATCGTGTAATGTGTTGCACTCTTTAGAAAAGTTTTTGTTTTTACGTTGTCGATTTATTTTAGATACATAGTTCATTTCCTGATACGCTTTGATTTACTTCCGATACATATGGTCCTTTCAGTTCTTAACTGCTTATCGCAGTCTCCATTCAAGTTTCCCAATACACCTTTAGATTAATTTGTGATACATATATTACACTTTTGGGTAAGTAACTATGCATGACAGCCTTCACTCAAGTTGCATTACAAATCTTTTTGCGACCCGTAAATACATTTATTGCTGACAGATATTTTTTCCAAACGAATGATACTGTTGTTCAGAAGGCTACCGCAGTTTTTTTTTTTTTTGCTGTTTTTAGTGCTATAGAATGTGTTGCAGTTGTGACACGAGGTATAAACTCCACCTCAAGGGTACGAAACACGTCATCTACCTGTTATGTTTACAGTGGCCACAATTATATGAATAAATGAACTGCCTATATTCTTGTTTTATATCTTTATCGTATTTTATAGTGCTCGCGTGATACACTCCTGGAAATGGAAAAAGGAACACATTGACACCGGTGTGTCAGACCCACCATACTTGCTCCGGACACTGCGAGAGGGCTGTACAAGCAATGATCACACGCACGGCACAGCGGACACACCAGGAACCGCGGTGTTGGCCGTCGAATGGCGCTAGCTGCGCAGCATTTGTGCACCGCCGCCGTCAGTGTCAGCCAGTTTGCCGTGGCATACGGAGCTCCATCGCAGTCTTTAACACTGGTAGCATGCCGCGACAGCGTGGACGTGAACCGTATGTGCAGTTGACGGACTTTGAGCGAGGGCGTATAGTGGGCATGCGGGAGGCCGGGTGGACGTACCGCCGAATTGCTCAACACGTGGGGCGTGAGGTCTCCACAGTACATCGATGTTGTCGCCCGTGGTCGGCGGAAGGTGCACGTGCCCGTCGACCTGGGACCGGACCGCAGCGACGCACGGATGCACGCCAAGACCGTAGGATCCTACGCAGTGCCGTAGGGGACCGCACCGCCACTTCCCAGCAAATTAGGGACGCTGTTGCTGCTGGGGTATCGGCGAGGACCATTCGCAACCGTTTCCATGAAGCTGGCCTACGGTCCCGCACACCGTTAGGCCGTCTTCCGCTCACGCTCCAACATCGTGCAGCCCGCCTCCAGTGGTGTCGCGGCAGGCGTGAATGGAGGGACGAATGGAGACGTGTCGTCTTCAGCGATGAGAGTCGCTTCTGCCTTGGTGCCAATGATGGTCGTATGCGTGTTTGGCGCCGTGCAGGTGAGCGCCACAATCAGGACTGCATACGACCGAGGCACACAGGGCCAACACCCGGCATCATGGTGTGGGGAGCGATCTCCTACACTGGCCGCACACCTCTGGTGATCGTCGAGGGTACACTGAATAGTTCACGGTACATCGAAACCGTCATCGAACCGATCGTTCTACCATTCCTAGACCGGCAAGGAAACTTGCTCTTCCAACAGGACAATGCGCGTCCGCATGTATCCCGTGCCACCCAACGTGCTCTAGAAGGTGTAAGTCAACTACCCTGGCGAGCAAGATCTCCGGATCTGTCCCCCATTGAACATGTTTGGGACTGGATGAAGCGTCGTCTCACGCGGTCTGCACGTCCAGCACGAACGCTGGTCCAACTGAGGCGCCAGGTGGAAATGGCATGGCAAGCCGTTCCACAGGACTACATCCAGCATCTCTACGATCGTCTCCATGGGAGAATAGCAGCCTGCATTGCTGCGAAAGGTGGATATACACTGTACTAGTGCCGACATTGTGCATGGTCTGTTGCCTGTGTCTATGTGCCTGTGGTTCTGTCAGTGTGATCATGTGATGTATCTGACCCCAGGAATGTGTCGATAAAGTTTCCCCTTCCTGGGACAATGAATTCACGGTGTTCTTATTTCAATTTCCAGGAGTGTATTTTCAGCGGGACACTGTTCATGTATTTATTATTTTTTATACAGGATGTTTCATAATTTCTATTTCAGGCTCCTAGGAGTTGCAGAGGGGAGCCGGCCAGTATGGCAGAGCGGTTCTAGGCGCTTCAGTCAGGAACCGCGTGACCGCTACTGTCGCAGGTTCGAATCCTGCCTCGGACATGGATGTGTGTGATGTCCTTAGGATAGTTAGGTTTAAGTAGTTCTAAGTGTAGGCGACTGATGACCTCAGATGTTAAGTCCCATAGTGCTCAGAGCCATTTGAACCATTTTTTTAATTCCCATAAGATTTTGAGCGTGGTTTGTATCTGTACTGAAGAGATTATTGTGTATCATTCCCTTGCTCTTTCGGACATGTCCGAAAGAACAGACACAATTTTGATGCTGCAACCACTATGAATCAAGGCACAAAGGAATTAAAGACATTACTGCTAGTGGACATGCAGGGTGGTCCATCTGAATTTTCGGATGAGATCTCGAAAACTATAATCGGGTAAAAAGAGTGGCTAAAACAAGTTCGTAAGCTCAAAGGAGGACATCAAATGATACTACACGTGACCTGCAGCCCCCGACCCTTTGGGTGGGGCGGGGGGCAACTATTAAATCTTAAATGGAAACACCGATTTTTTACTGCAGATTCGGATTCTCCATAAAAAAGTAATCACTTTTTGCCTGAAACATTTTTAAACCATTGACAGATGGCGCTGAAATCGAGAAAAAAGTAAAATTGGGGACGACCTCTGATTAATTTAGAATTACCCGAGGAAGACGCATCAATCGATAAAAATGTGCACCAATTCCTTCATTACGCCAAATTAAGCTATTTTGTACAAAATGTACTGTATCCTACTTTTAGGGTTACCCAAGAACAACGATATGGACGTAGTAGAATGATGCACCCATGGGGTGCTTCATTAGTGTGAGTCTCCTTGCCTCTCACAATTTGGGGTGCTTAATTAATGAAATTAGCCACAAAGCAAAATTATCCCCATTTTCTTCAGTGCATAAAGTCCATCGTCTGGATAGTTGTCCAGTTTTGAGCTGCACATCCTGTGGTATGGCTGCACACACTCTTCGAATGCGTTGCTCCATATCGTTTCAGGTTGTGGGCTCTCTTTCATAAACAATATTTTTTAAATAACGCCACAAGAAAGAAATCAAGTCCGGTGAATGTGGAGGCCACTGAATTGGTCCGCCGTTTCCTATCCACTGACCAGTTTACCGTAAATTTAAAACATTCCCCACATTTTTAGCATAATGAGCTGCTCCGTCCTGTTGGAAACACATTTGTTGCCTAGTTTCACCGGTCAGAGTGGCCGAGCGTTTCTAGGCGCTACAGTCTGGAACCGCGCGAACGCTACGGTCGCAGGTTCGAATCCTGACTCGGGCATGGATGTGTGTGATGTCCTTAGGTTAGTTAGGTTTAAGTAGTTCTAAGTTCTAGGGGACTGATGACCTGAGAAGTTAAGTCCCATAGTGCTCAGAGCCATCTGAACCATTTTTTGCCTAGTTTCTAAATCTAAATCTTCCATTAGCTCCAAGAAATCATCGCGGAGAAGCTGTAAATAAGATTCTCCAGCAACACTGCGGTTAAAAATGTGGTCCTATCAAGTAACCGTTTAAAATTCCACACCAGATCATTAACGACCGTTTGTGTTGACTGTCAACGGGTCTGTGACATTGTGGATTGACAGGGGACCAATAATGACAGTCATGACGTTTTAATTCGCCAGTGTTTTTGAATGTGGCTTCATCGGTGAACTTAACGTATCTAAAAAAAACATTGTCACCTCTTATCATTGCCAAGGCCCATTGGCAGAAATGCAAGCGTATTTGCATATCTTTCGGCGTTATTGCCTGTGTCAGTGTGATATGATACACATGATATTTATGTGCCTTCAAAATCCTCAAAAAAGTTGATTCCGGTATTCCAGTTTGTCTCTGAATTGCACGACTACTCATTTTGGGATGCAGTTGAACTCAGGCGAAACGGTAAGGGTACGAGAATCATTTTCATTGTATTCGCGATGACGAGGTGGAGGTGCATGTATCCAATTCGAGCTCGTTGATTGCGATTTCGAATAATGTTTTCGCTTGGATGTCATCTCTTTGGGAAACGATCGGCATACAATTGCGCAGCAGCAGCGTAATTGTTATGGCATTAACCTAAAATTAACATCACAGCAACAATCTCTGTAGGAGGATAGTGAGCCAGGTTTCCCTAAAAAATATTTACTTTCGTCAGTGAGTTTACAGTTCACAATCTGAAAGTGAAGTGACATCTGATCGCATTGCACCGAGTCACCGACCTTTATATTGAGCCATAGTTCGCAGTTTGGCCACGGTAGCGCAACAGTCGGGTGAGTAATGCAATTGTGAAGAGTTCCCTAACGAAATTTTAATACCATTCCGCCTCCCTCCATCAAAAATTGTGGCTGTTGGGATACATTTTATAAAAAATAGCTTAATTTGGCCTAATGAAAGAATTGGTGGACATTTTGTATCGATCTGACGCGTCCTTCTCGGATCATTTTAAATAAATCGTAGTTCTTCCCCAATTTTAATTTTTCTCGATTTCAGCTCGATCTGTCAATGGTTTAAAAAAATGTTTCAGACAAAACTTGATTACTTTTTTGTGGAGAATCCGAATCTGCAATAAAAAATAGGGGTTCCATTTAAGATATAAAAGATATAAAAGTTGCCCACCCAAGGGGGCGGGGGCTGGTGGTCACGTTTAGTATCATTTGATGTCCCCCTTTGAGCTTACGAACTTGTCTTACCCATTATTTTTACCCCATGTATAGTTTTAGAGATAATCTCATCCGAAACTTCAGATGGACCAACTTGTATAATTAACAGAATGACGGACATTGATCCCATTCAGTGCAGATGCACACCAATCTCGAACTACTGAGGAAAAGTGTAACGACACCAATGAACAGGGGTACTACAGTGGTAGACCATTCTGTAAGTTGAGAATTTGTCTGACGGGAGGCATGATACGGTAGGTAGTCCATAGGTCTGTGGTGGCGCATCCGCATAGTAAGCAGGAGATTCGGGTTCGAATCCCGGTCCAGCACAAATTTTCAACTTGCTCCATTGATATAAATCAGAGCCAACTGGCAGCCAAAGTCTTTAATTCCTTTGTGTCTTTATTCACAGTGGCTGCTGGATCAAAATGAATTCTTTCGGACGTGTCCGAGAGGACGGATTCCACATATTAGCCTAGGTTAATCTGGTAAGAATTTAACGAACAGCAATCATTATTTGTTGGATAATAGTCAGGTTTTTATGAAGATGTTCTATGAATCTATCACATATTGTCAATATTAACTGGTTGGAGGAGCACTGTGATTTACTAGGCGTACCACTCATAGATGTGCCTTTTCCTACTTGCGAAATGACTTGTCCAACCAGCTGCATGTAGCCAATGGTTTTCCATGGACTTCGAACCACAACGCGAATTGGAATTTTTCATTTGCACAGCGTTGCCAGAGGAGAAATGGTGAACTGCGTGTTAGCTTCAATACTTTTCATTTGTTCAGCAAAGTCTTATTACATTTTCACTGCGCATATTCTGAATACTTTGCTAATTCTGATGTAGTGGACAGCCTTATATTAAATTAGTGGATGTCGGTGTGTTCCTCGTATGCATCAAAGTGCTGCCCCTGTACGCCTTTGACGTCTCTGCTGTGGACGATCAGAAGTTCCAGAGCCTAGAGACACTAGCTTGCTATACCGGTGCTGAGCGCAGTGTAGCAGTATTATACAGGGTAGTAAGGAACAGTCTGAAAAGCCGTAAGGGTATTTCAGGACAGGTTGTGCTGAGAAATAATTGTTCTGAAAAAAAAGTCGATACGTCATGCATTAATTAGCATTGAACTAAGCCAATCAGGCAGTTGCGCACACAAATTCAAGCTGCCCCTCAGAATCAATTAATGTCAGTTGTTCTCATACTGTGGATGATAGAGAGCGAGACCACTCAGCTTTTGGCTCGGGTTCTATCCTTAATACCACCCATGTACAATTTTGGTATCGCTCCCTTGTTCGGATTTAGGAAACCAAACGAAGCACACCATCTTTGGCGGGGTGCTTGAATTTGCGCGTGCAACGGCTTGATTGGCTAAATTCAATGCTAATTAACTCGGGAACGGTGCAGCATATCGAATTTTTCTTTTGAAAATTATTTCTCAGCGGAACCTACCCAGCAACAGCCTTACAAACTCTCCAGACTGTTTCTGACCAACTCGTATCTTGTGACTCACAAAGCTAAAGTATGCAGTGAGAAAAATTTACGTGTGCAACAATAAGAATGCAGTGGGAATGTATTCACATTTGTTGGACGAATGTTATGAAAACACACTCCAAACCGACATTTCACGCAAGTCACATCAATGAAAATATGTAACGCAACCATCTGTATGTGGCGTGCTTATAATTATGTATTATTTGTATTTTAGGACAATCTGTAAAAATCGCACCACATGTTATAAGGAAAGCATGTAAACCGTCTGAAGATGAATCACAACGATTCGAAACCGGTAACGGTACCTTTTGAATTAAGGAACTGAAAGTAAATTTGTGGCTGGTTGCTGTCCCAACACCATCAACATTTGTCTTCAAATAACAACCACGGTCTCCAACCATGTCATCATATGACAAAACTGCAATGAACACCAATATTTAAATCTATTGCTATTTATTTTTTACAGAAACCAAGTACATCATTGTAATCTACAGACTTTTCTCTCACTTTCGACAGTCTCCATTGCTTTGCCCATACTTGTCCGTCGTTCTGCAAGTTTGAAAATACGTTTACAATAAAACTACGTTCCGGCTGCATGAAGAAGCTGACACACAGCTTTCTGAATATCCTCCTTCCTCTCGTCGTGTTGGCTGCGCATCTTTTCCCTTACAGAACCAAAAAGATGGTAGTCGGAGGGTGCCAGTCAGGACATTAGGGAGGATGTCGAAAAGTTTCTCACCCAAATGTTCCAGTCTTCTCCACTGTGGCACAAGCAGTGTGAGGACGGGCGATATTCTATTGCAGGATAAGGATCGGAGCTTCCAATGTGTCTGGATATAGCGGGCAACATTTGTGGATTGCCCAGGTTCAAGAAAATCAGCCAGAGTGCAACCTGTGCAGCCTAGAAAGTGCTACTCATAACCTTTACAGCTGATTGCACAGTCTCCGTTTCTTTCCTCTATGGCGAATCCACATGTGCCATTTCCCACTCTGGCGTTTTGTTTCACGCTCGTAATGATGGAAGCAACTTTCAACACCTGTCACATCACCCACCAAAAAGTCATTACTTTCATTCTGAAATTTCTGAAGAATGTTTTCGCTAATGGTTCTTCTCTGAAGTTTGTGCTCTTCGGTTAATAAAAAAAGGCATCCAACTCGAACAAACTTTTCGACAACCTAAGCTTTGAACCATTTCTTGTACTGTGCTATGTTCTACTGCAAGTTTAGAAGCGATTGCATTCGCTGTGACACGTATGTCGTGAGCTCAGCAACTCTTTCCTTGTTGCGTTCCGTGGAGACAATTCACGGCTGACAGCTATGAGGCTCATCTTGGATTGCCGCTGTCCCATCTTCGAAATGCTTCACCATCTCGTAACACCGCTATCACCCATGCAGACATTTTCATATTCAATTGAAGTCTGTGGTGAATTTCAGTAGCAATATTCCCTCTTTAACAAGACATTCGATGATAGTATGCTGTCGAAACGAAACATCGTTGTGCGCCATTTTAGACAGTCTGTGGTCACGTGATAGACGCTGACGAGAAAATGTGGCAACATGAGGTGGAATGTCTATAGAATACGATTCTGCAGTCTTTTTTGATGCATTATTAGAATTTGAATTTCAACAATTGGTTACTCACAACTTTCAGTATGACCCTCGCATTTTTGTCCACTTGACAAAATATTTACTCAGTAAGATTTACTCTTGTTCTAACGGTGCTCCGGTGTACAATATTCGCACGAATTTCTGGAGATATCATTCATAAATTAGCGATGGCAACTGTCCCAACATTGCTAATAACATTCTTTGATGGCTTTAGTAAAGTAAATTACCAGACTTGAACAAGAGCGTAGATAGTAAGGCCCCTTTGATTACTCTTCTAATGAATTACTTTCCAGCCGGCCGCGGTGCTCTCGCGGTTCAGGCGCGCAGTCCGGAACCGTGCGACTGCTACGGTTGCAGGTTCGAATCCTGCCTCGGGCATGGGTGTGTGTGATGTCCTTAGGTTAGTTAGGTTTAAGTAGTTCTAAGTTTTAGGGGACTGATGACCACAGCAGTTGAGTCCCATAGTGCCCAGAGCCTTTGAACCATTTGATTTACTTTCTATTCATTTCGGTTTGAAATTACTTTCTATTCATTTCGATTTGAAATTACTTTATACATATATGTTTATTGCTATAACCAAACTAAACAGAAAACTGACTGAGTCATAGTCCGCAGCCATACTTCAACTGTTCACTTCAATCACTGGATGGACAGAAAAAGTTGTTTGACTTTTTGAAGTAATAATCCTGCAATTTAAGTGCCACAACTTTCAACTTTTTGTTTTATTCCTCTTCTGAATTCATATACTCCGATTTTTGTCGAACACTGATGGAAGACACATACAAATAGTAAAAACCAATGGATGCTTCTCAAGATTACAGATAGCAGTTGGAGTATATTCTATTGGAACAAATAAGCCCTCGGTCACAAATATTAAGTCAAAATTGACCTGGTTTCGACGCTACTATGAGCGTCGTCTTCAGAATTAGACTAACTCTACTAAAACATTAGGTATACAGTACATTAATAAAATTGAAGTTTGTACTAACTGGTAAAGATGCAGTACTTACAAGTCACATTAAAAAAGATCTAATGCGGAAAGGCGACGTCATGAACAGTTGTGAGATGGCGAGCCGCTAAGGGCTGCTCGTACGTGAACAAGGGTTGCAACCCTAATATTTTTTAGAACAGTTAGTCTAATTTTGAAGACGACGCTCATAGTAGCGTCGAAACCAGGTCAATTTTGACTTAATATTTGTGACCGAGGCCTTATTTGTTCCAATATAATTCTGACACGGTCACTGAACATTAGCAGCTATGTTCAAAGGAGTATATTCTGTTTCTGCCACGGCCCGTAGTGAAGAGTCATGGTGATGAATTCCAACAAAGGTTTTTGTTTTCGGTCTTGTCTAACACAGCATTTCATTTGGTCAGCTATGAGACATACCATAATAAGACTGTTACTGTTGAATAGAAATGGTTCAGATGGCACTGAGCACTATGGGACATTATCTGAGGTCATCAGTCCCCTAGAACTTAGAACTACTTAAACCTAACTAACCTAAGGACATCACACACATCCATGCTCGAGGCAGGATTCGAACCTTTGACCGTAGCAGCAGCGCGGTCCGGACTGAAGCCTCTAGAACCGCTCGTCCGCAGCGGCCGGCTTACGGTTGAACAGCTACAGCATTACTATCTTCACTGTAGCACCTTCTTTTTTACAGGATTTCTAACAGACTAGTTCTCCTCCGACTAGATTTTATTATCCTGTGAAGAAGACAGATTCTTTTCCTCTTATCTTTATGTATCCTTCATCAGAAATAATGACTAGAGACAAGCTCAGAGAATGGGTAGTGAGTCGGACCTGGATATCTCAGACATCAATATTACGGGCTCGATTGCCAGTTCGGAATCCAGTTTTAAGCCACGTCTTTCTGATGGAGTGCTTGTTTGTCTTACTTTTGCAAGAACATTCCGTGTGCTGCAAAAATACCTTTCGAATCTTATGACCCCTAGTCGTTCGGCATCCCAAGTCAACAGTTCATTTCTTAAATAGGAGATATCGAGTAATAAGCCTGAAGTACCTAACTCACTAATACTCGTACTGATTCTGATCGGTCACGTGGCTCTCCATCGCTGGTGTAAGCCACCGCGCTGAAGTAGTACGTGTATGCCAGTTGGTTGTATGGAATTTTCGTAGTGGTATGGATCGACATGGATGAGTGACAGAGTGACAGAAAAGAGCTGTCTTGTTTCGAGGTGCCTGTACTCACGGCGTGGAGGAAAATGAGACTCAGCAGCGCTACTGCACGACGGTAGCAGGCAGCGGGGACCAGTGCGGTGTTTTCGGTGCTGGAGTACTGGTTATTCTTCATATTGTACTGTCTCAGTTAATACATATCGCTAAAAAGAATACCGCACCAGACTAATCTGGTACAGCTCTATTGAATGGGCACGTAAAATTTCGGTTTAAAAAACATTTTGTTTGTAACGGGAAGCTGTTCGACGTTTTCCGTCGTCGGTGGGCGGTGCATGAAAACACGTGGTGACCAGTGTTTGTTTGGGTTGACTCCTGTTACACACTGTTACATACTGCCATAGTAGCGAAATAAACATTAGAGAAAATGCGGCTGACGACTCTTTGATCGTCAGGAAAATCCCGCGCTCACGCTCTGCGACAGATAATGAATTATTGCGGAGAGTGCATTGCGTTCAGTATTCCTTAGTTTGCATTGCTTAGTCGGCGGCTTTTAGGAGAATAAAGAAGAAATTATACCGGCAAGGTTTTACTGTATACATGTTCTCGTTTTCTGGAATTAGTCATCGGAAAAAGCAATTTTTAAAATTATTAACTCGCAGTATAGATATTGTAATAGTTGATACAATTGTCAACAACATTTTATCTTTGTATAGAAATATGCTTGCAAGATAAATAAAACGATATTAGTCGACAACTCTAGAAAAATCAGTATTTTTCTAGATCATTTGATGGTGTTAAGGATGATAGATAACTCACGGGGAGGACGGAACGTTGGAAAGTGGTCGAGCGACTAAAACCTGCACCGAAGTCCGATTTTATTTACAGTTTATTAGTTGGCGACCGTTAGTCGACAAGAAAGTACCTTACATTTAGCACGATTTTTTCCGACCTTTGACTATCGAGTCTCTGCATTCACTTACTGTAGAGACATCTGCGGAACCAAAAAGTTTGTTTCAAGTGCGGAGAACAACCAGATATTCACTGCAGGAAGCTTTACGTAAAGCATAGACCCTCTCGTTAATTGTATTTCCCCAAGACTAATTAAAAGAACTAATTTATCTATTAATCTATATATAAGGTACATTTACAAAGGAGATCTAATTATAATAGGGACAGTAGAGTAGTGTGTTAGTGTTAAAGCATCTTGGAATAACTACGTTTGTTATTTCAAAACAAAGTGAATTAGGTATGTTCTTCTTTGCACTAACAGTATGCATAGTTTGTTTGTAATGTGGTTGGAATGGTGTACTATTGTTTATAAACGACAATCGAATGAGAATGCTGATAGGAAATGCGTGAACTGTTGTCAGAGGTGATTGTGTACAACGCCCGAACACACGGTTAAATGATTGCTGACGGGTTTTAAAGGAGTATCGACCTAGTGGAACCTTTCGCGAGCAACGTTCGTGTGAACTGTTGCCCTCGAATATTTGGGTTCGAGGTCCCGTACGACACATTCTTTTAGTCTGTTCTGCCAGATATGAAGTAAACATGAATAATACAACGTATACTTTCCGATATAACACCATTTCATAGAACCCGTTCAACATCCCTGCATCACAGATAATGCTGCGTCCTTTTATAAGCGAGATACGTGTCTCGGATGTGTTAATCGACTGTGTAAAAGCTTATGAAAACTACAGTGCGACACCACAGCTTTTCCTCAATGAATGTATTCTTAATTGGGGACGTGATCATCAGCGAAACTCCACAACGTAAAAATATGCATTTCATTCCAGGGCGTCATCGGTTCTTGGCACAATATGATATGATATGATGCTTTACCAATGAATGGAAAGCAGATATATTTCACAGAATTCTGAGGAGCTATTTGAGCTAAATTGCTGCTTTTTTGGACTTAGAGCTATTTTTGTCCCTGTATTTCTTTTTAATTCTGTTGTGAAGTTTAGTGATAGTGTCAGAGCTGTAACCATCATTATGGGTGATTAGTTTGATCGTTTTTAGTTCTTGTAGTTTATCTTCAGTGTCCAAATGGATTTTTTTCCCCATTCTGTTGAGTGTTACCCTATAATACACCATAAAACCCATAGAGATACTCAGGGTACCCTCCGTCACACACCGTCTGGTGGCTTGCGGAGTATGGATATAGATGTAGATGTATTCATATCACACATTACGCGATGTTATGGAACTAAATGATACATTACAGTGGACAGATATCGCACCGTCAATCAAACTACGAAAAAAAATCAGAGTTATTCAGCAAAATTATTAATAGCTTTTCACAAAGGTTCCATTGAAGGTCCATTATTGTTTCTCACAAACCTTCAGTTTAATCATTTAGTTGACAACAAGCAGAAATTTCTTTACTTTTTACTTTGGTAACACTCATAACAGAAAAAGTTGCAAATTACATTTTAATAATTATTGACGGGTTTTCTGCAGATGATCTCTATCTTAATTATTTTTTTAAAAATCTACTTCCACAATTTTCTAATCTTCCATTTCCACCTCAGACGCAGTTGCTGTATGTCAGCAAGAGATAACGACTGACACAAAACTGTCAAATTTCTAGGAGTTTATGGAAATGAGACTCATTTTAAATGAAAGCAAAATACTAAATAATTTTTTCAGCTAGGTCATGTCATTACAGGATACAGAACAGAGCTAATCAATAATATAACATTAGCCCTACTGTAGGGGTCGGGCCGTGGCCCCTATGTTGATGGGTGAACCATCTGCTGGCGAATCAGGATGGGACGCTATTTCCCCGTCGGGACAAAAAAAATGGTTCAAATGGCTCTGAGCACTATGGGACTCAACTTCTGAGGTCATCAGTCCCCTAGAACTTAGAACTAGTTAAACCTAACTAACCTAAGGACAGCACACACATCCTTGCCCGAGGCAGGATCCTAACCTGCGACCGTAGAGGTCTCGCGGTTCCAGACTGCAGGGCCTAGAACCGCACGGCCACTTCGGCCGGCCCCGTCGGGACATGGGCTGGGAAAATTGTGGTGACTGTAATCGAGCAGCAAACCATCTGTAAAACTTCTCTGGTTATGATGGTCTTTTATTCCTGCTAGTTACAAGTATGGAATCGTAGCTGGAGAGATTGTTGCAGCCCCTGTTTAACTCGACCGCTGTGTGGCCGCAGCGGCGTCACACCGGAACAGACTGTGTTTAAACGTCGGTGTCACTGTGACCGGAGACGATAGCATGCGCCCATCCTGGGCGATACTCAGAAACAATGTAGGGCTTCTTAGGCCGAGTGACAACGGTTGTGCGGCGCGGGGTTACCCGAGCGGTCTCCGGCGCTGCAGTCACGGACTGTGCGGCTGGTCCCGGCGGAGGTTCGAGTCCTCCTTCGGGTATGGGTGTGTGTGTTTGTCCTTAGGATAATTTAGGTTAAGTAGTGTGCAAGCTTAGCGACTGATGACCTTAGCAGTTAAGTCCCATAAGATGTCACACACATTTGAGCTTTTTTTTGACATTGTTTGTGTAGCCTATCAGCAAGCTCGCTGAAAGCTCAGCTCACGGCCCACCAGTGCCGGCCGGAGTGGCCTTGCGGTTCTAGGCTCTTCAGTCTGGAACCACGTGACCGCTACGGTCGCAGGTTCGAATCCTGCTTCGGGCATGGATGTGTGTGATGTCCTTCGGTTAGTTAGGTTTAAGTAGTTATAAGTTCTGGGGGACTGAAGACATCAGATGTTAAGTCCCATGGTTCTCAGAGCCATTTGAACCATTTGAACGACCCGCCAGTGAGGTGGCTGTCGACACTACAGGTGGCTCAGTGGGGTGAAGGCTCTACATTGACCGCATGCAGACTTCGACTCAGGCGGCAGCCTGCATTTACGGGTGGAAAAACCTGTAGATGGCAGATGCCAACTTCATCTTGTACTGCAAGTAGTCTCCATTTCATAACCATTATCTGGCGTAGACTGCGTCTCAGAATGTACCATATGCATCTGGACACTGCTACGTAAAATGAACAACTGAAGAGTTTGACTTGAGGGTGTACATATGTGAAAGAGCTGGTTGATGTTTCTTCAACTCCCGGACTCCCAACATGGAAACTGTAACAGGCTGAAAGCGGTCGAGCTTTGCCGTTGGGCAGCGATAAATTTACTGCCCATGTTTTCCCATATAGTCAGCTCCTCCAGAAGCCCTGCTGGAGCTGTAAGATGTCGCAGCCTCAGCTTACTGTCTTGCTAAATGGCGTCTGGCCTTCAGGCTGAGGGTTTCCTCCCTCGCTATGATGTCGTTTTGCTGATCGACGCAGGAACAGTTCATCCCCCCTGGTGAATCCGTGGCGCAACACTGCTTGCTCCTTCGATAAAACACCGTTCCCGGATTGGGACCTGTTTTCGTTCGTCGACAAAGACGTGTTTCATTCGTTGACATAACAAAATACATTTTACATGACTCCTTACTCTAATTTAGCGTGAAATGCATGATACACTGGCTGTTTGTCAACCTAAACGCTATTTCGAATCGCCTAGTAACAAAATGTAATATAGGAGGGCATGCTGAAAAATAATGGCTCCGAATTTTTATGCGCAAACTCTTACAACGTTTAAATAAAACAAACGTTAACATTCTGCATCTTTATTGCAGCCATCAGCCGCTAGTTGGCTCCCAACTGTAACAAATAACATGGTGGTGTGCAACGTAACTAAGTCGGTGCGCGAGAAAACAGCGTGGTGTAGGCAACAATCGAATTTAAAGAGTTCGTCCACACATGGCGCACGCTCTCTTTTAGCATCACAACGCTAGACCATGCACGAATGCTACATTTGGGTTTACTGTCATCGATCATCCTCCATACAGTCTCGAGTCGGCCCCATCTGATAAAAAAAGTGAAATCATCGTATGACGTTGCTGGCCAGGTGGTCCCATCCAGGGAAGTTCGGCCGCCGAGTGAAATGTCTTACTGCAGTGCACGTCTCACTGGGCGACTCTCGTGCCGGTGATGAGGATGAAATGATGACGAGGACAACACAACACCCAGTCCGCGAGCGGAGAAATCTCCAAACCGGCCGGGAATCTACTCCGGGCCCGCTGCGTGGGAGGCAAGCACGTAATCACTCAGCAAAGCAGGCGGACCCCATCCGGTTTTATCTGTTTTCAGAACTTAAAGAACACCTTCGAGGACTTAAGTTTGATAGTGATGAAGCGGCACAAGCAGAGGTGAGGTTATAGCTCCACCCAGGAAGTCAAACGTGCTACAGTGACGCCGTCGCATTGGGAGAAATGTATTCGTCGCCAGGGTAACTATGTTGAGAAAATAAACATATAGACACGAAAGAATAAAGATGTACAATGTTAATAAAGTTCTTTATAATAAAGCTTTAATTGTTTTCATGTACAAAATCGAAAGCTTTGATTTTCAGCACGACCTTATTTTACCTTTTTTACGAACGTTCTGACCCTGAAGCACGCAATCCTGAAGGGATTCATCTTCGTCTTCCTGATCATTAGTCTCACAAAGCACGTTTCCTCTTTCGCCTCTTCTTTCCTCCCCGCTTCTGATGAAAGTGGTGCCACCATACATAGCGACGTGTATGTGTCCTTCGGCACAACATTAGCAATACAAGTATCATCATCAATAGCTTCCTGTGCATCCTCCACCGTATCTGCAGCAAAATTACCGTCTGCAGTTACACTCTGCGTGATAGAAATCATTGGGACACCTGCTTCCCTGTATATCTGGCCCAGGCCCCATGACCTCTACGCAACACCTATTATCATCCTATGGGATGTTCGCCTGGCATTACAGATAAATCATACTCTGAATTTTCGCAAGGCATTGGCGTCGATAAAAATACCCTAGTAAAAAAAAACCACTAGGCCAAAAAAACACACTAACCCTATTCTCTCACTATTAATTTGTTTCTCCTTATCTTCTTTATCCGTCAAGCGCTCCTGTTTGTTAACATTTCAAAACTTTGCACAAACCTAGTATAACCTATCAACGGACGACCACACCGCTCCCTGTTTTTAACCCATTTCTGTTGCATTGTCTCCGCATACTCTGGAGTACACGGCACAAAGCCAGCTTATATTCCTCCTCAGTCTTGATCGATTTGCTACTTTGCACTTTGTGCTCGCAAAGCCAAGTTTTTATCCTTCTCAACACTTGATTTCTCTGCTGGTCTGCTTGCACTCGAGCTGCTTGAATTGCTGAAACTCACAATATTTCTTCCAGGGCAACCTCTGTGGATTCGAAAACGACTTACTTGATCCTCTGTCAGTCACACAAAACAAAAAAAGGCGAAAACAATAAAACAGACTGACGAGGATGACACTAAAACATTTCACTAACATGACACTTCTTATTAGAACATAATCTCTGCACCTGAATGGCTGTTGTCGCTTACTACTTTACATGCACCATAAGAAGTCATACTCCTTGCTTTCAGCAAGATACATTGCCCGTTACAAATGGCACAAACTAACATACATTTCTTACAATTCCAGAACACTGTCAGAATATACTGTCCTCACACTGCACGTGCAAAATACAGTACACAACTGGTATTTGTAGGAAATCTGTCCACCGAATAAATACACTACTGGTCATTAAAATTGCTACTCCACGAAGATGACGTGCTACAGACGCGAAATTTAAGCGACAGGAAGAAGATGCTGTGATATGCAAATTATTAACTTTTCAGAGCACTCACACAAGGCTGGCGCCTGTGGTGACACTTACAACCTGCTGACATGAGGAAATTTTCCAACCGATTTCTCATACACAAACAGCAGTTGACCGGTGTTGCCTGGTGAAACGTTGTGATGCCTCGTGTAAGGACGAGATACGCGTACCATCACGTTTCTGACTTTGATAAAGGTTGGATTGTAGCCTATCGAGATTGCGGTTTATCGTATCGCGACATTTCTGCTCGCTTTGGTCGAGATCCAATGATTGTTTGCAGAATATGTAATCGGTGGATTCAGGAGGGTAATACGGAACGCCGTGCTGGATCCCAACGGCCACGTATCACTAGCAGTCGAGATGACAGGCATCTTATCCGCATGGCAGCCACGTCTCGGTCCTTGAGTCAACAAATGGGGACGTTTGCAAGACAACCACCTGCACGAACAGTTCGACAACGTTTGTAGCAGCATGGACTATCAGCTCGGAGGCCATGGCTGCGGTTACCCTTGAGGTTGCATCACAGACAGGAGCGCCTGCCATGGTGTACTCACCGACGAACCTGGGTGCACGAATGGCAAAACGTCATTTTATCGAATGAATCCAGGTTCCGTTTACAGCATCGTGATGGTCGCATCCGCGTTTGGCGACATCGCGGTGAACGCACATTGGAAGCGTGTCTTCGTCATCGCTATACTGGCGAATCACCCGGTGTGATGGTGTGGGGTGCCATTCGTTACACGTCTCGGTCACCTATTGTTCGCATTGACGGCACTTTGAACAGTGGACGTTACATTCCAGATGTGTTACGACCCGTGTCTCTACCCTTCATTCCATCCCAGCGAAACCCTACATTTCAGCAGGATAATCCACGGCCGCATGTTGCAGGTCCTCTACGGGCCTTTCTGGATACAGAAAATGCTCGACTGCTGCCCTGGCAAGCACATTCTCCAGATCTCTCACCAACTGAAAACGTATGGTCAATGGTGGCCGAGCAACTGGCTCGTCACAATACGCCAGTCACTACTCTTGATGAACTGTGGTATCGAGTTGAAGCTGCATGGGCAGCTGTACCTGTACATGGCATCCAAGCTCTGTTTGACTTAATGCGCAGGCGTATCAAGGCCGTTATTACGGCCAGAGGTGGTTGTCCTGGATACTGATTTCTCAGGATCTATGCACCCAAATTGCGTGAAAATGTAATCACATATCAGTTCTAGTATAATATATTTGCCCAATGAATACCCGTTTATCATCTGCACTACTTCTTGGTGTAGCAATTTTAATGGCCAGTAGTGTAGAATACAACAAATTACGAGCGGCGTTCAATAAATAATGCAACACATTATTTTCGTGAAACCCGATTGGTTTTATCCAGGATTCCAGTAGGCCATATTATTCACCAATCTTTTGAACACAAAACCCTATTTTTCAACATAATCTCCGCTCAAGGCGACGGCCTTACGCCACCTCACCGGGACGGCCTGTATGACACACGGTACAACTCTGCTAGTCGATGTCGGAGGTAATGCCTTGCTACATCAATAACCTCCCCATTGTACACGTACTCTATCCCACTGAGTACAATCTTCATTGGATCAAACATATGGAGGGCGGAAGGCGCTTCTGTTACACGGCAAGGAACCCAGCGGGCAAACACCTTAGACTACCCCAAATGGTTGGCGAATGTCAGCACTACCAGCAGAGACGTCCAGTTGTGCAACCAGGTGTTTGTGATCCGTCCATAACTTCGAATGGGAGTGTCCGCACGTTCCAACGCTGCAGGAGTCAGTGTTGTGTGTGCGAGGCCGGCACGCGGGAGATTGGACAGGTTTTCGCTACCTTGTTGCAATTGTGACAGACATCTCGCCGAACGACTCACCATGCTTTTGTCCTCTGCCAGGTATCTGTAGTCATTCTGCAAGTGCTTATGAATATCTTCGATGTTCTGGTTTTCAGGCAAAAGAAATTCAATGACAGTTCTCAGCTTGGAACGGACCACTGTTACAGACACCATTTTGGAGGCTACGGATAGCATCGCCCCTATCGGAACTTCATTAAACTATAGGGGCTGAACTGGGAATATTCCATGGTGTCCGACAACAAATTACGCAGTTTTTCAATCAAAATTGGCCAAGAAATAAAATGTGTTGCATTACTTATTGAAAGCTCTTTGTACGATCAAACAAGAAAACAAGTACAGCCGTACCTAAACCAACAACAGGAAATGCTCTCATTTCTTGTGACGATTCGGTAGCCATCTCGACTCTGGTGCCTCATTCCCATAGTGTCGGCATGTACGACATGTTACAAGCACTGACTGACTAAAAGGCAGTTCGTGGCCGACAAACTGGTGTATTTGTTTCTTACTGGCCGTATCTAGTCTTCCCTAGTGTTACCCCTGCGTAAGACAAAGCCGCAGGTCCTGTTGCCTCAACGAACCGCTCTTGCAGATTCCTACACCATCAATTCTCTCTACCGTGTTCGGGCACGGAAACAAGAGGGCCAGAAAAATAAGTTCACTGGGCCCACTCATATGGTTGCAGCTACAAACCAGAGCATCCTCTTCACGAGTGGCAGCTGTTGACGTCGAAAATCTTCACACTAAAAATGCGCTGATTTTCTCAATTTTTTGGATGTTTTCGACTGTGCGATTTATTCCCAATTTTTATGCTCGTGGCGTGCCATTGTCCTCCCTGCCGTCGCGAAATAGAGCATACCACCTAAAGACATTGGATCGATTTAAACAATCACTACCATAAACACTTTTCATCATATCAAACGTTTAAGTGACTGATTTGCCTAACTTAACACACCTGACTTTGCCTCGCTGCTCCATCGTCATTTTTCGACGATTGTCAAATATCTGCTGTGACATTCGTGGCCAGCTCACTTGCTAGGTTGATTCTAGAGATTTGACCTTCTACATGGCTCTTGTTGATACTTTACGGATCGTAACGCCGCAGCACGCCACGGGATAACATCGCAGTTTTGAATTTCACATAAGCAGTCCTTACGGAACTGGGACACACTGTGTAATTACATCTTTCTCATGTTGGGAGAAATGATATTATCGACATTGTCTATTGTCTCCATCGTTCACAATTCTTTAGTATTTCATACAGGGGTCGCTTTGTCTCGCTAGGTTGTCTAATTCCATTGTACGTGACAGAGTCGGGTGTATGTTATTTCTTGCTGACTATACAGGTAGAAAAGATGTCATCCATGTCCCACTAAGTAATATACAGTGCCCTGAACGGGGTTTACATGGCCAAGAACCAAGCCATCGGGAACATTACAGAAAAGCTGGTGCACTATTCCTCCCATTTAACTGTTGCCCCAGTCGGTCTGCCATGCATTCATCTTCCCATTCAGGAGATAACCCTTGTTTGATGTTCTATTTTCTGTTGGACTTTTCGTCAAATTCCCTTTACGTAACAAAGAGCAGGCTGCAAAACACTTTGCCACAATGTCTACTGGATAGATACCGAGGATCGCCAGCAAAGCATCGTTTGGTGTTGTGCCAAAGGCTCTGTGAGTCTGAACGGCAACCTCTCTGTGCACGTCGCAGCGCCTGCCTGTTACATGCACATAGAAATCAGTACACCCAGACACTTGCTGTGAACTGTACGATGATGGTGAAAATGTGGGGTAAAACATACGCTCTGGGTAGTTGTGTGTGTGTGTGTGTGTGTGTGTGTGTGTGTGTGTGTGTGTGTGTTCATACACACATCAGCAAAAGTTTTGCATCACCTCGTTTCCGAGATTTCCGCAACCTGTACAGAAAATTGGAATAGAGATCAACATAAACATCATTTCCGCCCTTTGTATTGTTCATGAAAACCACACATTGCATGTTGTACCACCATACAGATGGTGGTCCAGATTGCTGTACACCCGGTACCTCTAATACCCAATAGCACGTCCTCTTGCATTGATGCATGCCTGTACTCGTCGTGGCATACTATCCACAAGTTTATCAATGCACAGTTGGTCCAGATTGTCCCACTCCTCAACGGCGATTCAGCGTAGATCCCTCAGAATGGTTGGTGGGTCACGTCGTCCATAGACAGCCCTTTTCAATCTATCCCAGACATGTTCGATAGGGTTCATGTCTGGAGAACATTCTGGCCCCTCTAGTCGAGCGATATCGTTATCCTGAAGGAAGTCAGTCACAAGATGTGCTCGATGGGGTCACGAATTATCGTCCGTGAAGACGAATGCCTCGTCAATATGTTGCAGGTATCAGTCGGAGGATGTCATTCACGTATCGTACAGCCGTTACGGCGCCTTCCATGACCACCAGCGGCATCCGTCGGCCCCACATAATGCCACCCAAAAACAGTGGATAACCTCCACCTTGCTGCTCTCGCTGGACATTGTATCTAAGGTGTTCAGCCTGACCACGTTGCCTCCAGATAGGTCTCCGACGATTGTCTCATTGAAGACATAAGCCACACTCATCGCTGAAGAGAACGTGATGCTAATCCTGAGCGGTCCATTACGCATGTTGTTTGGCCCATCTCCTCCATATGCGAACAACATCGCTTTGGTTCACTCTGAGACGCCCGGACACTTCCCTTCTTGAGAGCTCTTCCTGGTACAAAGTAATAATGCGGACGCGATAGAACCGCGGTGTTGACCGTCTAGGCGTGGTTGAACTACAGAGAACGCGATCCATGTACTTCCTTCCTGGTGGAATGACTGGGACTGATGGGTACTGCTCATGCATCGTTGTTTAACATCTTTGGGGGGGAAGGGGGAGATAAGTGACATCTCTGAATAGTGAAAGGGACTGTGTTCTGTGATACAATATCCACAGTCAACGTCTGTCTTCAGGAGTTCTGGGAACTGGGATGATGCAAAACTTTTTTTGATGTGTGTAAAATCCACGTTGCATCTGTCACTCAAGGTCAATGTTAGCTTTTTACTAATTTTTGTGGATAACTACGGTCACCATTCTAAAAGTTCTCATGGTCCAGGTGTTCTATACCACAGCCATGTACGAATTTTTCGTGGGACTTCTTCTTCCTGCAGCGTGGCGCTGAAAACCCTTCACTACTCAGCACTACTGAAATAACAAATTTTCTTCTTTTTTAAATGATCATTCTATATTTTATGCACACAAGTCAAACAAACGACAGATATATCTTACAGCAACGTTCTGGATAATGACAATCACGTAACTCAACACATGTTGAAGCATTTCAAGCAACGTCTACCATCACAGTAATTCAGTTCAAAGACAGCCTTCATTTGTTGCGAATGTCGGTGACTCTCTTGCTCTGAGGAGTTCACCGCACCTTCCGTATGTACTGTCAAAGCACCACTCGTCACCCACAGCCAAAGACGTATTTTTCCTATTTAGTAGTGGGTTTTTGCCCACTGTGTACCCATATATCGTCCGCACATGATACTAGGGTGCATACATTGTTTTTTTTTTGCTTGAAGTTAACATAAGAGCACCTTTGGCTACAGTAAAAAATCACAGTAGACGTGATGTTCTAATGAATATCACAATACACTATAAATGGCATAGTGGTGTTTTCTTACCACATGCAGCAGTAGCTGTGGAGGGCCGGTCAATGAATCTGTTTTGCAAAGTAACACTTTTGCTTCATCTAAACTAAATGGTTCAAATGGCTCCAAGCACTATGGGACTTAACATCTGAGGTCATCAGTCCCCTAGACTTAAAACTACTTAAACCTAACTAACCTAATGAGACACACATCCCTGCCCGGAGGAGGATTCGAACCTGCGACCGCGCCTAGAACCGTTCAGTCACAACGGCCGGCATCTGAACTCCTAGGTATGTTGTACTCTTTGTCTGGCGATGAAGGTATTTTCTAATTTAGCTGTGGGATTTTTTTATGTCAGGAAAATTGATCTTGTCAACAAATGTATGTAGCTAATTTGTTGTGTACATAGCATCACTGGATCGGGGAGACGATTTCCATTCCTTTCAGCTCAACTCTTCAGTTCCGCGACACCGCTGCAAAAATATCGACGGCATACGCCACTGCATCATCTGCTTGAACACTTCCTTCCAACTGGCACAGCTTATACTAGCGGAGCCCAAAACTATCTAAAATTCTTTTTATTTTTTTTAGCGGCGTGGGTGTGGAAACATTGTTGTGATCAGTGTGACTCTTTCTCGAAGCACTGTTTCACGTGTTTGGCGATTTTTCAATGGCAAAGTTAAATAACAACGTGCTAACATTAGCTTCTGTCTCCTGTTAAAGAAATCATCGGTAGAGAGTGTCACAAGGCTTCGGGTGATTTATAGGTAAGAAGCTTTGCTCCAAACAAGGGTTTACGACAGATTCTCTTAGTTTAAAAGGGGTCAAATGTGAACTGAAGACGAATCACGTCCCTGACATCTCTCGACTTCCAGAATGGACGAGAACATTGAAATAAGGTGCCTTGCGATCATGTTTGGTCCACGTAGAATAATAATTGATGAGTTGGTGGAAATGCCAACAATATCCTACAGTTCATGCTGACGAATTTTGACTGGATATCCTAAGATAAAACATGTTCAGCAAAATTGGTTCAGTGTGTGTTTCCTGACGACCACAGAGCTAATTGTTTGCCTGTGCGACAGGAATTGAAAGAAGAGTCAGAAACTGATCCGAATTTTGACGAATCAGTCACCACTGGCGACGAATCGTTGTTATCGACCCAGAAACCAAGAAATAATCCACCTAGTGGATGCTACCTTGAACAGCAAGAACCAAAGAAGGCAGGTGAGATTGCCGTTGAAGACAATATTGGTTTGTTTTTTCGACATCGTAGGGATCGTTCACCACGACTTTTTTTGCCCCCAGGGTACCACAGGTAACCAACATTACTATCTTCAAGCCCTGGAATGATTACGTGAGGGACTGAGGAAAAAAAGAAAAAAAGCGACTCGTATTATGGCAGTCAGGGGATTGGGTTCTTCACTAGGGCAACGCCCCTACCTGTACAACACTGGATGTGAGGTACTTGGGAGACGAAAACAAAATGTCAACGTTTCTCATCCACCCTAGCCGGCCGCGGTGGTCTAGCGGTTCTAGGCGCTCAGTCCGGAACGCCCGACTGCTACGGTCGCAGGCTCGAATCCTGCCTCGGGCATGGATGTGTGTGATGTCCTTAGGTCAGTTAGGTTTCAGTAGTTCTAAGTTCTAGGGGACTGATGACCACAGATGTTAAGTCCCATAGTGTTCAGAGCCATTTGAACCATTTTTTCATCCACCCTACTCACCCGACTTGGCCACTTCAGACTCTGCTTAGTCTCAAGAATGAAAAGAAACCTGAGAAGTGTAACGCCATCGCTAAATTTTGGGCGTTATTCAACTAAAGCAGCTCCATTGCAGCCGTCTGCGAAGGAAGCGGGCAGATACAGAGGCGCTGATATGTAATATCACCAAGCGAGCCTGTGTGTACACCGCAAAACAGCAGCGTTGAGCCTCGCACTCGTGGTGACATCGCAGAAAGGCCATACCGTTGGGACACAGTGGTGTTGACTGGGGTGGCGTAACGGGGTAACAAGAGTGCTGCTAATCACCATAAACACACTCTGTTTCTGGCAGAGTTATGCGCTATCTGGCGACATCCTTCATGACACCAGGTCCGTGTGCGCCTCCAACATGCTATGGGCCAGCCAGCAGTCGACGTCGGTCTGGGCAGCCTACTCCGAAAGAACAGCTCACGATTGTAAAGGTCCGCCTCCGCGGGTTTAGACGACACAGCGGGGAGCTGTCTCCCAGCTCCACGGCAGCACCGAATTACCTCTTTGGAGTGTAGAGCTCCACAGCCGGGGCTCTACTACCGCCATCCGTTTGCACAAGGGCGAGCTTCTAGCCGTGGCCGCCTGTGGGAATTCAGCGGACGTACGAGTCACTGGCACTGCTCACTCAGAGCCGCATTGTGCTGGCTCGGTCATGTGCTGCCGATTGCGGTAAACAATGTCAACAAAGTAAGGCATAAACGTCAAACGGCCTGCCACAGCCGCGACCTTGAGACGTCATCGGCATCACCAGCGGACCACTTAGCTGCAGAGGGCGAATCCAGGGGCGTCGCAGCACTCCGGCTTCGCAATTCAAGGCGTTAAAATATGTTCATATTTCAGCGGAGATTAAGATATGTGAACACAAAATAAGCAGTCTCGCATATGCGGATGACTTAGTTGTGATGGCAGATTCGATTGAAAGTTTGCAAAGTAATATTTCAGAGCTAGATCAGAAATGTAAGGACTGTGGTATGAAGATTAGCATCTCCAAAACGAAAGTAATGTCAGTGGGAAAGGGATATAAAAGGATTGAGTGCCAACTAGGAGGAACAAAGTTAGAACAGGTGGACGGTTTCAAGTAATTAGGATGCATATTCTCACAGGATGTCAAAATAGTGAAAGAACTGGAAGAGAGGTTAGCAAAAGTTAGTGAGCGTTCAGCTACGGTCTACTCTCTTCTGCAAGAAGGAAGTCAGTACCAAGACTAAGTTATCTGTGCACCGTTCAATCTTCTGACCAACTTTATTGTATAGGAGTGAAAGCTGAGTGGATTCAGGTTACCTTGTCAATAAGGTTGAAGTTACGGATATGAAAGTAGCTAGGATGATTGCAGGTACTAGTAGATGGGCACAATGGCAGGTGGGTGTCCACAATGAGGACATCAAAGAAAAACTGGGAATGAACTCTATAGATGTAGCAGTCAGGGCGAACAGGCTTAGATGGGTGGGGTCATGTTACACGCATGGGAGAAGCAAAGTTACCCAAGAGACTCATGGGTTCAGCAGTAGAGGGTAGGAGGAGTCGGGGTAGACCAAGGAGAAGGTATCTGGATTCGGTTAAGAATGATTTTGAAGTAATAGGCTTAACATCAGATGAGCCACCAATGTTAGCACTGAATAGGGGATCATGGAGGAATTTTATAAGGGGGACTATGCTCCAGACTGAACGCTGAAAGGCATAATCAGTCTTAAATGATGACGATGATGATGATGATGATGGTGATTCAGCGGAGTTTTCCTAGTTATCCTCCGGGCCAGCTCCACCGTCTTCACAACCCTCCACTCCACTGTCTCTGCACCATTCCGGTTCACTATAAAGGGAACCGTTTTCAAGAGGTAGAAGTGGAAAGTAAATTGATAAATTGATGGGGATACTGAACAGAATAACTTCCGACGAGACTAATAACTGTTTGCACCAGTGGAAAAACGTTGGGACAAGTGTTTTACGTATGATGGATATTCTTTTGAAGCTATTCAGATTTTAAAAAGATTCCGTTAAATGCACGATTTTATCTAAAATAGTTCTCGTTATTTTTGGATGTCCCTCGCACAGAGCATAATAACTTTTAGTCTCTACATGTCTGAATGATGCTGCTGACTCTGCAACGACTGTTCAATTAATGAAAAGCCCCTTCAGTTTCTTTTTTCAAGGACCTTATTAAGTTTATACTTCAAATTTGCTGTTTCTCTATAGCGTAGCTTTCAGATACACTTGACAAGGCCTAATATGAAGGACGAAACCGGTTACGTGAACTTAATAAAGCTCAAAAAATAGCAACTGGAGCGGGTTTTCTTTAATTAAGAAAAATAAATGGACCAGTTAGCAAACTGAATACTCTTTAGTATTACACAGACTCTGCTGTAAAGAAACAGTATTACTCCACATTTAAATGCGCATCGTGTTAAACAGCTTTACTCATTCCAAGTCATTGCTACATATTTTAAGGACGACTCAAAGACCATAAAGCTGGAATCCAGGTGTCACAGCGGATGTAGTGTACTTTCCACATCTGTTACACATATTTCTGCCTTTACCGACTCTGTTAAAACATTTCGAACACACACTCCTGATTTTAATGCCTTGGAGAGTAAATGCACGATTCGACCGCATTTCTTGGAAACCGTTAAGCCTTCATACGCTTCAACGCAACAGAAAGAATCCACGCAGAAGATGTCTCAAAGAGAAGGTGGATTGCTTGTTCTCGTCACCAGCGCAATTAAAAATTTGAAAGGAAAAGCTTGTCAATTACTCTGCGTTGGCACAAGTTGTCAGCGGTATCCCGCCTCGTTCTCTCTAATTAGGCTAACTTAATTTAATGTTATCGCTAATTCAGGGAACGTTCGCCGAGTCGGCATAATTAAAGACGCCGCCGCTAATCTGCTGGCGATAGCTGCCCGTCGCGCTAATGCGTTTTTAATCTACGCAAGATTCTGCCGCTTAAGCTGCAGAACCAGATTATGAGTTTGATAACGCACTGTGCATAGGTAGGTCAGAAATTCCGCCTGCCTGCTGTAGGGAGTAAACGCTTTGATGTCAGGAATTGGCTTCTGAGAATGCGTCTTAGCTACAACTGCGAGAAGAAGTTTTATTGAGTTAAGAAGATTCTTGTCACCTCTTCATTTTGTACGAAGTCTCGTGAACATCGCTTTAAGCCGCTGCGTTCTCTTATTAGAGTCGATCTAGCAAGGTCAATTTGTTTCTTACGTGTTCAAAGGCAAACAAATTTTTGAATCTGTCCCAGAAATAAATAAAAAATAGTTCCAATCGGCCTATTTTGACCAATGCTTTCAGGAGGCATCCCTTGGTTGTAAGATAAATGTCGGAACTGGAAATCTCCTCCCATTTGTTCCCCCTATAATAGCTTCCCTGCTAATGGTCTGAAAAGTGAAAAGGACTAAAGGACTGCGACTCTACGTGTAACGGGAAGACCGTCAAACAAATCGCTTTCGTCGTTGGAGTATAGAATGAGCAGTACAAATATGTATATACACTAATGGAAATTGAAATAAGAACACCGTGAAATCATTGTCCCAGGAAGGGGAAACTTTATTGACACATTCCTGGGGTCAGATACATCACATGATCACACTGACAGAACCACAGGCACATACACAGGCAACAGAGCATGCACAATGTCGGCACTAGTACAGTGTATATCCACCTTTCGCAGCAATGCAGGCTGCTATTCTCCCATGGAGACGATCGTAGAGATGCTGGATGTAGTCCTGTGGAACGACTTGCCATGCCATTTCCACCTGGCGCCTCAGTTGGACCAGTGTTCGTGCTGGACGTGCAGACCGCGTGAGACGACGCTTCATCCAGTCCCAAACATGCTCAGTGGGGGACAGATCCGGAGATCTTGCTGGCCAGGGTAGTTGACTTACACCTTCTAGAGCACGTTGGGTGGCACGGGATACATGCGGACATGCATTGTCCTGTTGGAACAGCAAGTTCCCTTGCCGGTCTAGGAATGGTAGAAAGATGGGTTCGATGACGGTTTGGATGTACCGTGCACTATTCAGTGTCCCCTCGACGATCACCATAGGTGTACGGCCAGTGTAAGAGTTCGCTCCCCACACCATGATGCCGGGTGTTGGCCCTGTGTGCCTCGGCCGTACGCAGTCCTGATTGTGGCGCTCACCTGCACGGCGCCAAACACGCGTACGACCATCATTGGCACCAAGGCAGAAGCGACTCTCATCGCTGAAGACGACACGTCTCCATTCGTCCCTCCATTCACGCCTGTCGCGACACCACTGGAGGCGGGCTGCACGATGTTGGGGCGTGAGCGGAAGACGGCCTAACGGTGTGCGGGACCGTAGCCCAGCTTCATGGAGACGGTTGCGAATGGTCCTCGCCGATACCCCAGGAGCAACAGTGTTCCTAATTTGCTGGGAAGTGGTGGTGCGGTCCCCTACGGCACTGCGTAGGATCCTACGGTCTTGGCGTGCATCCGTGCGTCGCTGCGGTCCGGTCCCAGGTCGACGGGCACGTGCACCTTCCGCCGACCACTGGAGACAACATCGATGTACTGTGGAGACCTCACGCCCCACGTGTTGAGCAATTCGGCGGTACGTCCACCCGGCCTCCCGCATGTCCACTAAACGCCCTCGCTCAAAGTCCGTCAACTGCACATATGGTTCACGTCCACGCTGTCGCGGCATGCTACCAGTGTTAAAGACTGCGATGGAGCTCCGTATGCCACGGCAAACTGGCTGACACTGACGGCGGCGGTGCACAAATGCTGCGCAGCTAGCGCCATTCGACGGCCAACACCGCGGTTCCTGGTGTGTCCGCTGTGCCGTGCGTGTGATCATTGCTTGAACAGCCCTCTCGCAGTGTCCGGAGCAAGTATGGTGGGTCTTGCTATTGTCGTGGGCATCTACAGAAAGTGATAGGACAGTGAAACTACCACTAGGCGCTAATTGGTCGCATGTCCACGGCTCTGCACAGAACGTGTGTTCAGAAGCTTCTCTGCTCTGTAAAGTTGTTGTTGTTGTGGTCTTCAGTCCTGAAACTGGTTTGATGCAGCTCTCCATGCTACTCTATCCTGTGCAAGCTCTTGGTCTACCTCTACGATTTTTACCCTTCACGCTGCCCTCCAGTACTAAACTGGTGATCCCTCGATGTCTCAGAACATGTCCTACCAACCGATCCCTTCTTTTAGTCAAGTTGTGCCACAAGCTCCTGTTCTCCCAAATTCTATTCAATACCTCCTCATTAGTTATGTGATCTACCTATCTCATCTTCAGCATTCATTTGTAGCATCACATTTCGAAAACTTTCATTCTCTTCTTGTCCAAACTATTTATCGTCCGTGTTTCACTATGGCTACACTCCATACAAATACTTTCAGAAATGACTTAATGACACTTAAATCTATATTCGATTTTAACAAATTTCTCTTCTTCAGAAACTCTTTCCTTGCCATTGCCAGTCTACATTTTATATCCTCTCTACTTCGACCATAAGTTATTATGTTCCCCAAATAGCAAAGCTCCTTTACTACGTTAAGTGTCTCATTTCCTAATCTAATTCCCTCGGCATCACCCGACTTAATTCCACTACATTCCATTATCCTCATTTTGCTTTTGTTGATATTCGTCTTATAACCTCCTTTCAAGACACTGTCCATTCCGAAGAGCTGCTCTTCGAAGTACTTTGCTGTCTCTACAGAATTACAATGTCGTCGGCGAACCTCAAAGTTTTTATTTCTTCTCCATGGATTTTGATACCTACTCGGAATTTTTCCTTTGTTTCCTTCACTGCTTGCTCAATATACAGATTGAATAACAGCGGGGAGAGGCTACAACCCTGTCTCACTCCCTTCCCAACCACTGCTTCCCTTTCATGCCCCTCGACTCTTACAACTGCCATCTGGTTTCTGTACTAACTGTAAATAACGTTTCGCTCCCTGTATTTTACCCCTGCCACCTTCAGAATTTGAAAGAGAGTATTCCAGTCAATACTGTCAAAAGCTTTCTCTAAGTCTACAAATGCTAGAAACGTAGGTTTGCCCTTCCTTATTCTAGCTTCTAAGATGAGTCGTAGGGTGAGTATTGCCTCACTTCTTCCAGTATTTCTACGGAATCCAAACTGATCTTCCCCGAGGTCGGCTTCTACCAGATTTTCCATTCGTCTGTAAAGAATTCGCGTTAGTATTTTGCAGCCATGGCTTATTAAACTGATAGTTCGGTAATTTTCACATCTGTCAGCACCTGCTTTCTTTGGGATTGGAATTATTATATCCTTCTTGAAGTCTGATGGTATTTCGCCTGTCTCATACATCTTGCTCACCAGATGATAGTTTTTTCAGGACTGGCTCTCCCAAGGCCGTCAGTAGTTCTAATGGAATGTTGTCTACTCGCAGGGCCTTGTTTCGACTCAGGTCTTTCAGTGCTCTGTCAGACTCTTCACGCTGTATCGTATCTCCTATTTCATCTTCATCTACATCCTCTTCCATTTCCTTAATGTTGTCCTCAAGTACATCGCTCTTTTATAGACCCTCTATATACTCCTTCCACCTTCCTGCTTTCCCTTCTTTGCTTAGAAGTGGGTTCCTATCTGAGCTCGTGATGTTCATACAAGTGGTTCTCTTACCTCCAAAGGTCTCTTTAATCTTCCTATAGGCAGTATCTATCTTACCCCTAGTGAGATAAGCCTCTACATCTTTACATTTGTCCTCTAGTCATCCCTACTTAGCCATTTTGCACTTCCTGTCGATCTTATTTTTGAGACGTTTGTATTCCTTTTTGCCTCCTTCACTTACTGCATTTTTATATTTTCTCCTTTCATCAATTAAATTCAATATTTCTTCTGTTACCCAAGGATTTCTACTAGCCCTCGTCTTTCTACCTACTTGATCCTCTGCTGCCTTCACTACTTCATCTCTCAAAGCTACCCATTCTTCTTCTACTGTATTTCTTTCCCCCATTTCTGTCAATTGTTCCCTTATGCTCTCCCTGAAACTCTGTACAACCTCTGGTTCTTTCAGTTTATCCAGGTCCCATCTCCTTAAATTCCCACCTTTTTGCAGTTTCTACAGTTTTAATGACATTCCCAGGGGCAGATGTGGACTCTGAACACAATCCATAACCAATAGATTGTGGTCAGAGTCCACATCTGCCCCTGGGAATGTCTTACAATTTAAAACCTGGCTCCTAAATCTGTCTTACCATTATGTAATCTATCTGAAACCTGTCAGTATCTCCAAGCTTCTTCCATGTATACAGCCTTCTTGTATGATTCTTGAACCAAGTGTTAGCTATGATTAAGTTGTGCTCTGTGGAAAATTCTACCAGGTGGCTTCCTCTTTCATTTCTTAGCCCCAATCCATATTCACCTACTACGTTTCCTTCTCTCCCTTTTCCTACTACCGAATTCCACTCACCCATGACTATTATATTTTCGTCTCCCTTCACTATCTGAATAGTTTCTTTTATTTCATCATAGATTTCTTCAATTTCATACATTTCTTCAATTCTCTGTAAAGTAGGACAGACGATGATCTGTGGCATCTCTGCTGATAGAGCACAAGGCTGGTGCACCCACAAGTGTTTGGGAGCACACCGTTCATTGTACATTGTGAGGCATGGAGCTCCGCAGCAGACCACCCCTACGCGTTCACATGGTCACCCAACGACGTCGTCAAGTACAATTGCTGTGGGCACGGGTCCATTGGAACTGTAAGGTCGATCAGTGGAAACGTGTCGGCTCTGTGGGTGAATCACATGTTTGCTATGGTGGGTGGTTGGTCGTCTCCACAAACGCTGTCATCGACGTGAACGGCGGCTCGAAATGTGCAGCATGCCAAGGCCGCTGGCTGGAGAGAGCAGCATTAATTATGCTACTGGAGACATTCCCCTGCCTTTGTATGGAACCTCTGGTGGTATTCGAAGAGACGGTGACAGGTGCAAACGACGTGCATCCCTTCATGCTTGGCCAGCCGCGGTGGTCGAGCGGTTCTAGGCGCTTCAGTCCGGAGCCACGCGGCTGCTACGTTCGCCGGTTCGAATCCTGCCTCGGTCGTGGATGTGTGTGATGTCCTTAGGTTAGGTAGGTTTATGCAGTTCTAAGTCTAGGGGACTGATGACCTCAGATGTTAAGTCCCATAGTGTTTAGAGCCATTTGAACCAACCTTCATGCTTGATGTCTTCCCCGACTGCGATGTCATCTTTCAGCACTATAATTGGCCGTGTAGGTGAGCCAGAACCGTGCTACAGTGGTCTGAGGCGACCAGATTCACCTGACGTAAATCATATGGAACCCATCTGGGTCCCCAAAGGGCGCCGTCACCACCTACGCAAATCAGTGGCCTGTTGTTTACCTGAATTACGTGAGCTGTGCATAGAAGTATATCACCACATACCTCCACAAGCTTACCAACAAATTTCCGGATCCCTGATATGCACAATCAGTGATGTATTTCGTTCGGAAGACAGGCAAATAAGCCATTACATAGGTAGTCGTGAAGTTTTGGCTCTTCAGAGTATTTTCACGATTTGGCGTGGACAAGAATGTTGTGAAGTGTGACGTAATTTATTTTTTATATCAACGTTAGCAGAAAAAACCCGCACTGCCTTGGTATTTATTTTCTCAATTTCATCCTTGACCAGCTCGAATATTTTCCTTGAGTTTATTACTTTCTTATATGTGCTGCTACGGTACACTCGGCGTTAGGTGATGCTGGACAGTTTATGTACGCTGGGTGCAGCTGCTTCGCGTGTCTACAGCGAGCTTTTGTAAATGCCAGTAGGGGGACAAGGGGGGTGTCAGCTCACGCTGCACTGTTGCCAAATTTATTCAAGATGGCGGTGATGACTTCATCCAACATGCTGGCATGTAGACTTGGCAACTGCGCATGACTTCATCCAATATGGCGGAATTTGGCGGTAAAATAGGCCAATTGTTCTACGTCCATTAACCTAACCTCCAGAAAAATGGCGGCAATTTTGAATTTTGGCGGGAAAGTAGGCCAATTGTGCGATGTCCCCTAACCTAAGACTCCAGAAGAAAAAAATGGCCGGAAGTTTGAATTCCAACGGGATAATGCATGGAAACCCGTACTTGTCTTTATTATTATTGATTATCATTTAACATTCATTATAATTTATTATTATTTATTATAATTTTTTATTATTGACCTGCCTCCACTAGAAAATTCCCTCCAAATTCAAATTACTACACAATAATGGCTGCACAACCTTAATTTTGTTTATTATTATTCATTGTCATTTATTAACATTCATTATCATTCATTGTCATTTATTATGATTCATTATTATTTATTATGATTCATTATCATTAATTATCATTTATTATTATTATTATTATTATTATTATTATTTATTATTATAGGCCTACCTCCACTAGAAAATTGTGCCAAATTCAAATTCCAACACGATAATCTCTCCAAAACTGTACTTCTGTTTATTATTATCATTTCTTATTTATTCAAGATGTCTGATTTTCTCGGTGAGGAAGCCATTTTCCTTACAGCCTTAACAAAAATCTATCACAAGTTCAAATCCCAACACCATAATTGATCAAACCTACACACTTTCTCCATCACTTATCTGGTAGCCTACCATAATCGTTTCAAATAATAAACTGCACTTATAGTAACATAAGTCACGTCCTTTGATTTTGCAGGAGAGAAGGGACTGAAGACTTTATTTCAAGCAGTACGGTCATCACTTGTTCTCCAACACACATCTTTGATATCGCAGTGCAGTCGCCATGACGTCTGCGTTCCAACTGAATTAGTTCAAATCCTCGCCACCCCCTGGGCACCGCGCAGAGACACTGCCGTCACCTGTCACGTGAGGCGGCCGGCCACTCACGGTGGACTGCCGGTACGCTGGGGGCGAGACCAGCAGTCGCTCCCACGTCGTAAACATGTTTTCGCTGGACACGCTGGAACTTGCCGAGTTTGACGTCACAGCGGTCCCTTGTCCGCTTACCACGTGTATTCGTCGCCTCCGCACATGCAGTGCTACACTTTTGGTGGCAAAGTTTGCTCGACAGTGAACTCTGTCATGACTATATAACAGCACGTTTGGCCTGCACTAGTACGCTCGCACGCGCGCAATAACTGTAGTGTGTGTGTGTGTGTGTGTGTGTGTGTGTGTGTGTGTTTGAGGTTTACGGGCGCCAAACAGCGTGGTCATCAGCGCCCAAACGCATAGAAACAGGAACACATGCGGTGAAGGGACGAAGACGGACACCGAACAAGGAGAACGGCTAAAAGACACAGGCCTGACGCAGTTCCAAATGCTCACATACAGAGGCAAAACAAGAGGAGAAGAAACACACTAAAAAAAGGAAAGGAAACACAAGGAAAAGAGGACAGATACCGAAGGGAAACAAGGAGGTAATCGTGACTGGCGGACCTCTTACCTAAAACCTGGGTGAGCCAGTCACCCAGCAGCACATTAAAACCCTCTCCCTAAAATCCGAGGCAACAGATTGGACAGGACACAAAACCGTAAGACCTTAACCACAGTCGCTGCGTCGTCTTGCAAAATAGAGGGTAAATCCGGTGGCAAAGAAACCACCGCCCTCTGGTCAGAGAATAAAAGACATTCAAGTAAAATGTGGCGGACAGTAATCTGGACGCCACAAACACTGCAGATTGGGGGGTCCTCCCTCCGGAGTAAAAAACCATGCGTTAAGGGACTGTGCCCAATGCGGAGGCGAGTGAGGAGAACCTCATCCCGCCTGTATGACTGGTAGGACGTACGCCATGGTCGCGTAGTGGCCTTTACCAGACGCAGCTTATTGTCAGAAACTGCCAGCCACTCCTCTTCCCATTGATGCATAACACGAAAACGCAAAAGGGAGGTTACAGCATGGAGGGGGACGGCACAGTGTGAGGGAGGGAACATGCATCTTTGGCAGCCACATCCGCCAGTTCGTTTCACGTAATACCCACGTGCCCCGGCACCCAGCAGAAAGAAACCTCCTTCCCCTGCCGTTGCAGGTGGAGTAGGGCATCATGGATGTTCTGGACGACCGTATCCGCTGGGTACAAGTGTTGCATGGTCTGAAGGGCACTCAGGGAGTCAGAACAGACGAGGAACGTAAGACTGGGAACACATCTCATCTGCTCCATTGCCCGCAAGATTGCAAACAATTCGGCATCGAGGATGGTAAACGTCGCAGGAAGCCGTAACTTGACGACTCGATCAGGGAAAACAGCACAACCAACAGAGTCCCCCTGTTTAGAGCCATCTGTGAATACAGGTACATGCTCCGGATGCTGGTTTAAAATATCGTAAAATAAGGAGGTAAAAACAAACGCCGTAGTGCAGTTCCTCCGGTTCTCCGACAAGTCTAGAAGGATGCTGGGCCTCTGGGGCAACCAGGGAGGCAGGCGAATAAACCTTGTCGTTGGGGGGCCACACGCTCCACACCAAGGGACTCAAGCAAATGCTTGGCACGAATCCCAAATGGTCTCGTTGCCCTGGGACGACTGGAAAAGAGACGTTCCATAGGCGGTCGGGCAACGGTAGGGTACGCAGGGGAGGTAGGACAGGCAAGGAAATGACACACCCGTCGCACCATGAGGAGTTTCCGCCGGATGGCGAGCGGCGGTTCCCCTGCCTCAGCACACAGGCTGGGGATGGGACTGGTACGGAAGGCACCAGTGGCAAGCCTGATACCCTCATGGTGTACTGCGTCAAGGATCTTTAGATACGAAGGCCTTGCTGACCCATACACGGTGCAAGCATAGTCAAGACGCGATCGGACGAAAGCCCTATAAAACTGCAGCAGACGCGCCCGATCTGCTCCCCAGGACCGATGGCTCTGACACTTCAAAATATTCAGTGCCTTCAGGGCCCGCACCTTGAGGTCTTTAAGGTGAGACAACCATGACAACTTGGAATCAAAAGTGAGGCCCAGGAACCTCACAGTGTCTCTAAAAGGAAGAACGGTGTCCCTCAGACGCAATTCAGGGGAGGTAAAAAGACGCCGAGAACGATTAAAATTAACACACACAGATTTGTCTGCAGAAAAGGTAAAACCCGTCTTTGCAGTCCATGCCTCTAAGCGCTTTATCGTAAGCTGCAACTGCCGACTAGCAGTGACAAGACTGGAGGAAGAACAGAAAACAGCAAAATCGTCCACAAAAAAGGAGCATTGGGCAGGACTCCGGATAGTGGAGCAATAACTGTACAATCGCTGCGCTGCCGCCCCACTTACGTCACACACCCTCCATACACGCGACGGACATTGTCTTCTGTAAATACCTAAGTACTTAATTCCATTTCGTTTTTAATCATATTAAATAATTCAATTTATAATTTCATATACGTATGCAAAGGTGTTCAACTACCTAATTTCAACTACTTTTCGTGGACCAGACAGCCACCCCTCCCTATGAACCAGCGCCGAGTTTGAAATCTGCCTGTAAACAAAGCTCACTTGTGCTCCCGCCACCAACTTAAGAAAATTGTTGCAAACCAAGCTCATCTCCACTAAACTTAGCCACTAGCACTCAACCTCTTCCTACATGTTTCACGTAAAAGGACTCAACCTGTACTAGGCCCATGATGGAGGAACCAATTTACTTTATTTAGGAATGGAGTATATGTATCACACCGACATGTTCCATACCATGCAGACCTGCAAAACACTCCTACATAACTCATTTATAATGCTCTAGACACAAGCTTGCTAATTGTAAAGAGTTAAAAATAACTCATAGCACAGTCAAGACATGTGAACCGCTCGTAAATAATGCAAAATATTTACGTCCAAATAGCCAAACAACTACTAATTTTCTGAAATAATTTCAGTCCATAGGCTGATGGAAGGAGGAAACAGTGTACTTCATTTTTTTGGGACATATCTTTTTGAAACTTTTGCATCTCATAGGTTTCAATATGTAAGGCTGACATAAGGCAGTTTCTGAACTCCAGTAGTGCAATATACGTGGCACCACACCCACCAAGATATTCATTCCAATCCAGACCTCTAACTCCTCTACAGGTAAATTTGTCCAGTTATTTGTTGATTCACTAACAGTCTGACCAGATTGCAGTTTTTGCGAAAAAAACACTGACTGCTCTGTGCTGCTCGGGGCTGTAAGGCAGGGCTGTACTCTATACGTTTGGAGCCCTTTTATTTAGTCGTGGAGTAGATATGTCACATAACACCCACACTGATCTGACACAGGCAACAAACACGTAAACAACTCTTAATTTCACCATGCAATAGCAAACAGCTCTTAAATACTGCAGTGCACAATATCAGCGGACGAGTTCTGTACTCTTAAACGATCCAAATAAACACCGCACAGTGCACAGACATGTTCGCAAAATAGTGCAACAGACGCGCCCAAACTCCCCCAGCTGCCAAACCGACCAAAAGTCTCTGCTCGGCCTCCCCCAAACATGACCTCAACACAGTCGGATTCGCACCTAACACCAAAGAAATTTATATCTCCTATGCGCCTTAGATTACGCTCCAAGGCCGCGCGCGTGCGGTCGGTGGGGGTGGGGGTTCCAGAGTCACCAGCCAAGTTCAGCTTCCGAGCGCTCGTGACAGCCGACCAGAAAGGGCACTGTCTTCCGACACATGTCAAAGCTGCATTGTTCTTCTCATGTATACCGCCGGCGTCTCAGGTCCGGACCTGCCTTCACGTCTATTGTCAGTATAGGTCATAGCTCATTGACACACACGATTAACATTTACTACTCACATACAACCGAGATGGTGACGGAAAACCAATCACTCTGATCTGTGCTGCAGGCGCGTGTAATAATTGAAACACTGTATTTATTTTTTCGAACAACTTATTTAACCATACAGTATGTCTATCACGCTATCACAAAACACCCACCCAGATTTGCCCTGGGCCATGTTGCACAGCGCACAGACACGCACCCAATCATAATTTCAGTACACATTATAGCAAACTGCTACTAAATAATTCCTCACACGGCCGTGGAGATACGCTCAGTACCCGTAAACTATCCTAATAATGCATAGTAGAGCCTGCAGATCCGCTCGCAAAATAACTCAGCAGACGTGTGCAGGTACCCACGCCCCCACTCTGCACACCGCCCACAGGATCTTGAAGTCACACATCTGTCTGATTTCAGACCTCACACAGCCCCTGCTCGGCTTCCTCAAACGTGAGTTGGCGCGGTCAACGCGCTCGCCAGCGGTCAAAGCAAACGCATATGTCCGTCCAGGACCGCGATCCGTCACAGTCCCAAGCCGCGACCACCGAACGCTGGTGAAAGTCAACTTTATATCAATGTAGCATAATTCCAAAGTGCAGCCTCCATACGCTAGACACATCATAGCAGCACATGTCTTTACCTCCTATGACACAGTAACACACTGCGCATTGCTCCTGACACGACATTACACGGCCCTTTAACTAAACATAACTACACATCCCTGCTCTCGCCTCGTCGCGTGACCAACAATCTAAAACCTTCTCAATATTATTATTTTACAACATTAAAAAAATCTAATTTACACTTCCCACCGCACCTAACGTCACACATGTCCCACTATCAACATACACAAACGTCCTCAGCCCTATCTTCACAGTCATATATCACTCCAAAAATCATGTCCATCAATCAATTTACCATTCTCATCCCCTCTTTTCGAATTACAAACGTAGCCTCTATCTAAACACCAATGAACTCATCTTTCTCGCACTTTCAACAGTAAAATTAATTTTACACACACCCAGAAATACCAAACGCAATTAAAGAGTCAAACTTTTATACAGAGCATCAAGCACATACAACACAGGTTAGGGGACATCGCACAATTGGCCTATTTTCCCGCCAAAATTCAAAATTGCCGGTATTTTTTCTGGAGGTTAGGTTAGTGGACGTAGAACAATTGGCCTATTTTACCACCAACTTCCGCCATATTGGATGACGTCATGTGCAGTTGCCAAGTTTAGATGCCGCCATCTTGGATGATGTCATCACCGCCATCTTGAATAAATTTGGCAACAGTGCAGCGTGAGCTGACACCCCCCCCCCCCCCCCCTTGTCCCCCTACTAACGCCTCTCAACAGTTCTTCATAGCCTGTAGCTATTTGCACTTCATAGTTGAAAACTGTAAAAAACGCTGCCAGATGTCAAGGATTTTCTTAACTTGACTCAACTGTAGGAGTCTCTTAGAAGTAAAAAATAAATGTCTCATAATCTCATGCACGATGCAACATCTTTTCACCCGTCTCAGTGTTTATGATGTCGTATCTCCTGAACTATGATAAGCAGGTGGTTACTACTTCCAATGGGATTGTTGCTGTTAGTAAAATATATGTGTTCCAATTTTAGTTGAAAATGGTCCAGTGATTTATGTGGAAGTGTTGAACGTACACACATGTGATACTGGTCAATCAGAACATTATGACCACTTATCTAATAGCCCGTATGTCCACCTTTGGCACGATAACAACGGCGACGCGTCGTGAACCGGAAGCACTGAGGCTTTGGTAGGTCGCTAAAGTGAGTTGGCAGCACATCTGCACACGCGAGTCACCTAATTCCCGTAAAATCAGGGGAAAGGGTCGACGAGTTCTGACGCCACGATCTGTCACATCACAGATGTGTTCGATCGGATTCAGATCTAGCGAGTCGGCGGAGGGGGGCAGCACATAAACAAGAACTCGCTATCGTGTTCCTCGAACCACTGCATCACACTACTGGCATGGTGCATTATCTTGCTGAAAAATGCTATTGCTGTTGGGAAACATGTCGTCATGAAGGGGTGTACGGAGTGGCGGTTTTAATATTTTTCCGCCCCTACGCACACCGTACTATATATGCGCAACACCAAATACGTGTTTAAATAATAGTCATATACTTTTTAAATCATAATGAATGTGCCCTAAGTCGCTAATTTAAAAAAATCGCATTACATCCTGACGTTCTTAGAACTCGCCAGTTGCCGGCCGTGGTGGCCAAGCGGTTCTAGGCGCTTCAGTCCGGAACCGCGGGACTGCTACTGTCGCAGGTTCGAATCCTGTCTCGGCTATGGATGTGTGTGATTTCCTAGCTTAGTTAGGTTTAATTAGTTCTAAGTTCTAGGGGACTGATGACCTCAGATGTTGGGTCCCATAGTGCTCAGAGCCATTTGAACTCGTTAGTTAGCAAAGTTTGCATATGGCTCTGATGGTAGCAAACTCGTTACTCATACCTTCACATCCGAGACTGTCAACGGTCAGGAGGTCAGCTTAAATGTGAAGAATGGACGAGGCATTCAGTCTCCTCTCAGATAAGACAGAATGCCGGTATGATTTTACTCTTTTAAGAGCCGAAAAGAAGCGTTTTGCTTAACAATTTGTAAGTGCCGTAAACCGAAACGTTTTAAGAGCAATGTCAACATTCGGAGCCAAGGACTATAATCACTCCTCTCCCGAAATTTACTCATTTCGACTGGTACATCACTAATCTCACAAGATTTCAAAAGTACCACGAAATGTACACATTCACTTGGGAAAAAAGGTTCTAAATCAGTTTCGTACGCGTTCGGAAATAAGGTATGGTGAACTATCCTTAAGTTTATTGAAAACTATGAAGGTGTTTAATAGTGTTTTATGACTTCCTTCCTCATCACTAATTCAGCGTACGAGTTGTCGATTATTGGTAGAAATGTTTCGACTCTAAATTTCTCCCTAACAGCCAGAACAACTTCTTCACCGTCCGCTTCTTCATCAACATGAAGTTTGCGTTTCCTTGATCTTTTATAGATGCTTTAGTAGTCCACATCAATCATTATATCCATGGATTTATTTTCATTATAGCCTAACATGCCACGAATTAGACTAATAAACTCTACACATCATTCATATCATTCAGGCATTATTTCAATATCAATATTTACTTTGCAATTTCATATTTACACCATTAAATGTCTCGAGTATGTCTTTCCAAACTGTGATCGTGGATAGTGTTTCTAGTCTCCTAAATTGATTCAGTGAGGCTGAAGCCTCATTTCGCGCAAGTGGTCACTCACAGGAATTATTGATAACATGTGTGAGGGCAATGATAACGCTCTCCCATTTTTAATTAAAACTTACACTTACTTCATCTGTTACTAGCCAACATGGTTTTGATAAACTTTTAACTATTCTGCTTCCTGATCTCATAAAGGAAAGTGGTTTATCCGAGCGTTGTGCAAAACCAGAGAAAAAATAATAAACGTTTTGCACTAAATTGGAAAATGAACACGTTTCCTGACAATAGCCGACAACAGCACTAGTGCCGACTAAATTCAAAGAATGTTCTGCACATGGGACATACTGCGCTCTCGGATTGTCTGCTGAGCAGTATAGACTCCTGACAAATTACTCGCATTATCTTATAACTGGCCTCTACAGTCAGTAATATCAATGGAAATTATAGACAGGACTTTTAATATGGCCTCAATTAGGTTGTGTGTCCTCGGAGTCTTTCGCGACGTCATACATGAATAAAAAGTTCTTGGTTTTCAAGTAGAAGAGGCCAAACGGACTGCATTTCTGCCATACTGTGGAGCAACTAACAGTAAGCTAGGACGTCGGCTGCAGAAACATGGGCTAAGACCAGTGTTCCGGCCCGTTCCCAAGATACTAGATATCTTGCGCACTGTTAAAGACGACATTGCTGTTCGAGTGTCCGGCGTGAATGGCGTACCCTGTGAATGTGGCAGCATGTATATCGGACAAATAATTCGCACGGTTGCGCTTTACACTGAGCACAAGCGCCGTATAAAACAAAGGGAGTTTGACATATCGGCCAATGCGGAGCAATGCCTAGAAAACGGACATAAAATACAGTTCGTAAATACAAAAGTGATGGCTCATGCACCTACATATTGGGACTCCGTTATAAAGGAAGCGGCCGAGATTCGTGTAAACAACAATAAATTCAACAGAGACCAGGGGTACGTACTCAGCAGGGCATGAGGGCGGGCATTGGACATCGGAAGAAAGCAGAGACAGATGGGCGACACAGGAGCGGCAGTTTCAAACGTGGCGCTTGCCCCTGGCGCCACCTGACGTCACCGGTGCTGTCATGGTCAATAGCTCCGGTAGCTGCCTGGGTCGACATACGCGTGCGCGCCACATTGGGTCTATCTGATTGGCTGCTACTGATATGCCTATATAAGCGAGAAACCGTAGCAGCCCCGGTAGTCAGTAAACTCCTGACGACGACAGGAGCTCGAGGATTTTATTCGAATTGGCACAGTTTGAAATCCGAGGACGTTTTATTCACGTTAGTTGGGTTTCTAGACTTCTGTCCTGGGTTTGGTAAAAACAGAAGGAAATGTTTAACAGGCTAACCATTCTTGTTCACGTGTCTCAATAGGAAAGATAATTTATCAACATGTGTAATAACCGCACTAGAATTTACTATTGTGCAGAAACATTCGGCCTGTTTGATATTACTTACGATAATTCTTTTTAACCGTTCAGAAAGCAGCTCTATTATTTCATCACAGATTATTTAAGACAGATAACTGGTGCGTCCCTGCCCCGGATTACCATATCGTTCATTGTGCTCTGCCAGAAAAGGATCTGACTCAGTTATAGGTTTAAGAGACATCACAAATTGACCGTTACGTAAGAAATTGAATTTTTCAACGTGTCCATGTGGGAGATGTCCTCGAGTTGTTAGCTTCTTCACTATTGCAAACACCCTCTTGAAACATTGTGCCAGTACATTTTTTTTTCTGTTTCAACATATGACTCGAAGTGGTTGCCTTTAGTTCCAAGTGATTTTTTTCTTGTTAAAAGTGATAACTCATTACTTTTGTCTTTAATTAAATTTTCGTGATGAGATAAAATCTTAGAAATATTTGTCCAGTCTAACATACCAACAGTAACAATCGTGAGCTTACCTCCAAAGAATTTACCTGCTGCACAAAAAAATAGCATGGGTTGTACGGAAGTATATTAATTGGTTTACAATTTAAAAGTTTACAATAAAATAAATATTTAGCCAAATATTTGGTTCTGCCATCTATTGACCTTCGTGATTACAAAAATCGCCGTTACAATTTTGATTAGTGGTGTAAAAGAAAGTCTATTATTGATTCATTAACTCACTATTCCGCAGGTACATCACTAACAAGGTTACTCATTCTTGTAATATCTGATTCGACACTTAGGTTTTTGTGAGATTCGAGTATAGCAACAATTTGTTTTTCGTCTGTTTTAACTCTTATTTCGTTCGCATTTAGTCCTTTTGCTACACCTGGAGTACTAGACCTATCACCAGTACTACTTGTACGCGAAGTCGAACCAGCAGCATTTTTTTGTGAAAAATTTGTCTACTCTGCGATTTGCGAACATTGGATTCTCGTTCTCGCTTTTCGTTCTCTGATTTCCCCGAAATGCCACCCCACTTAATTTTGAACGTTGTTTTTGACACTATTCTTCGTGGTAAATACATTTTATTTCATAAAAATACATACATCAGCACTGAAGAAAATAACTTTGTAAAAAGAAGCATCCAGTTCAAACTCGTACCACACGACAAAAGAGCAAAATGTTTTTTACTTTAAAAATACAGTCAACCAACATCAACACAGAAGAAATTAAGTTTGTAAATATAAAGTATCCAGTTCAAAATCATAACACACGGCACACGAGCATTAAACGTTTTGCTTTAAACACAACAATGATCAACTGACTAGTATGGATTACTTGATCGAACTGTGCTATAAAATAAAATCGTTAAGATAAGAACGACAATGCAGAATAATTTATTTTCTTTGTCGTCCCTTTCTCTGAAAGAAGTTAGAAGCCGACAGCATTCTTGGAATAAAATCCTTTCACAGCTCGTATTGTCAATTGTTATCCTGAAAGATTGCTTTAAAAGAGTACTGAACAATTTCATAAATGCGATTCCAGTGTTTGAATTTCCATTTAGTCACCAAATAAACTAATAATATTTCAAAGTTTGTATTGTTGATTGCCGTCTAAACTACAAAGTTACTTTAGAGTATTAATAATTTTTGTCGTTTCTAAGCGCAGTTATTTAAAAAAATGTTAACTTAAATACAGTGCAAAAAACGCCGCCCTCTAAAGGCGCCACCCATAGGCCCGTGCCTATTGGGCTCAAATGTAAATCCGCTTCTGGGTGTACGTGGTCTGCAACCAGTGTACGATACTCCTTGGCCGTCATGATGCCTCGCATGAGCTCCACTGGAACCTTGGGAGCTTCCAGAGCATAATGGAGCCGCCGGCAGCTTGTCTCCGTCCCGCAGTACAGGTGTCAAGGAGCTATTCTCCTGGAGCAGGATGGATTCAAGTCCTCCCGTTGGCATGATGCCTTCATGGAACTGGATTCATCATACCATGCAACGCTCTGCCACTGCTCCAACGTCCAGTACCGATGGTCAGGTGTCCATTTCAGTCATAGTTGCTGATGTGGTGTTAATATCGGCACATGTATGGGTCGTCGCCTGCGGACGCCAAGCCTTAGGAGTGTTGGGTGCACTGTGTGCTCAGACAGATTGCATTCTGCCTAACATTAACGTCTGTCCTGTTCTATTAGTCTGCCTAGCCTACGACGTCCGACAAGTGTAATGAGGGCTGACCGCTTAACCCCACGAAGTCTGGACGTGATTTCATCTTAGTTTCGCTACGAGTTGAAAACACTCACCGTAACAGTCCTAGAACACCCGACAAGTCGTTCAGCTTCCGACATGATGTTGCCAAGCCTCGGGGACCATCACGGTCTGCCCTCGGCCAGACTCAGATAGATCGCCCGCCTTCTCCATTCTACACAAGGACAGCACTCTCACTGGTACTACATGCACCGTGAGTTTGACTAGCAGTCATTCCTCCCCAGCTGACGTTGCTATCGCCTCTATCGGTTCATATCGACAGCAGGGCGGCGGTCATGATGTTCTGGCTGGTCAGTGTGCACGCATTTTTGTAATATGTGTGGAGTATCACTGTTGTTGTTGTTGTGGTCTTCAGTCCTGAGACTTGTTTGATGCAGCTCTGCATGCTACTCTATCCTGTGCAAACCTCTTCATCTTCCAATACCTACCGCAACCGACATCCTTCTGAATCTGCTTCGTGTATTCATCTCTTGGTCTCCCTCTAAAATTTTTACCCTCCACACTGCCCTCCAATACTAAATTGGTGATCCCTTGGTGCCTCAGAACATGTCCTACCAAACGATCCCTTCTTCTAGTCAAGTTGTGCCACAAACTTCTCTTCTCCCCAATCCTATTCAATACTTCCTCATTAGTTATGTGATCTACCCATCTAATCTTCAACATTCTTCTGTAGCATCACATTTCAAAAGCTTCTATTCTCTTCTTGTCCAAACTATTTATCGTCCATGTTTCACTTCCATATATGGCTACACTCCATACAAATACTTTCAGAAGTGCCTTCCTGACACATAATCTATACTCGATGTTAACAAATTTCTCTTTCAGAAACGCTTTCCTTGCCTTGATATTTTATATTCTCTCTACTTCGACCATCATCAGTTATTTTGCTCCTCAAATAGCAAAACTCCTTTACTACTTTAAGTGTCTCATTTCCTAATTTAATTCCCTCAGCATCACCTGACTTAATTCGACTACATTCCATTATCCTCGTTTTGCTTTTGTTGATGTTCAAGACACTTTCCATTCCGTTCAAACGCTCTTCAAAGTCCTTTGCTGTCTCTGACAGAATTACAATGTCATCGGCGAACCTGAAAGTTTCTATTTCTTCTCCATGTATTTTAATACCTACTCCGAATTTTTATTTTGTTTCCTTCACTGCTTGCTCAGTATACAGATAGAATAACATCGGGGATATGCTACAGCCCTGTCTCGCTTCCTTCCCAACCACTGCTTCCCTTTCATGCCCCGCGACTCTTATAACCGTTATCTGGTTTCTGTACTAATTGTAAATAACCTTACGCTCCCTGTATTTTACCCCTACCACCTTCAGAATTTGAAAGAGAGTATTCCAGTCAACATAGTCAAAATCTTTCTCTAAGTCTACAAATGCTAGAAACGTAGGTTTGCCCTTCCTTATTCTAGCTTCTAAGATGAGTCGTAGGCTGAGTATTGCCTCACGTGTTGCAACATTTCTACGGAATCCAAACTGATCTTCCCCGAGGTCGGCTTCTACTAGTTTTTTCATTCTTCTGTAAAGAATTCGCGTCAGTATTTTGCAGCTGTGGCTTATTAAACTGATTGTTCGGTAATATTCACATCTGTCAACACCTGCTTTCTTTGGGATTGGAATTCTTATATTCTTCTTGACGTCTGAGGGTATTTCGCCTGTCACATATGTCTTGCTCATCAGATGGTAGAGTTTTGTCAGGACTGGCTCTCCCAAGGCCGTCAGTAGTTCCAATGGAATGTTGCTACTCCAGGGGCCTTGTTTCGACTCAGGTCTTTCAGTGCTCTGTCAAACTCCTTACGCGGTATCATATCTCCCATTTCATCTTCATCTACATCCTCTTCCATTTCCATAATATTGTCCTCAAGTACATCGCCCTTGTATAGACCTTCTATATACGCCTTCCACCTTTCTGCTTTCCCTCCTTTGTTTAGAACTGGGTTTCCATCTGAGCTCTTGATGTTCGTGCAAATGGTTCTCTAATCTCCAAAGATCTCTTTAATTTTCCTGTAGGCAGTATCTATCTTACCCCTAGTGAGATAAGCCTCTACATCCTTACATTTGTCCTCTAGCCATCCCTGCTTAGCCATTTTGCACTTCCTGCCGATCTCATTTTTGAGACGTTTGTATTCCTTTTTGCCTGCTTCACTTACTGCATTTTTATATTTTCTCCTTTCATCAATTAAATTCAATATATCTTCTGTTACTCAAGGATTTCTACTAGTCCTCGTCTTTCTACCTACTTGATCCTCTGCTGCCTTCACTACTTCATCCCTCAAAGCTACCCATTCTTCTTCTACTGTATTTCTTTCCCCCATTTCTGTCAATTGTTCTCTTACGCTCTCCCTGAAAGTCTGTACAACGTCTGGTTCTTTCGGTTTATCCAGGTCCCATCTCCTTAAATTCCCACCTTTTTGCAGTTTATTCGGTTTTAATGTACAGGTCATAACCAATAGATTGAGGTCAGAGTCCACATCTGCCCCTGGGAATGTCTTGCAATTTAAAACCTGGTTCCTAAATCTCTGTCTTGCTATTATATAATCTATCTGAAACCTGTCAGTATCTCCAGGCTTCTTCCATGTATACAGCCTTCTTTTATGATTCTTGAACCAAGTGTTACCTATGATTAAGTTGTGCTCTGTGGAATATTCTACCAGGCGGCTTCCTCTTTCATTTCTTTGCCCCAGTCCATATTCACCTACTACGTTTCCTTCTCTCCGTTTTCCTACTGCCGAATTCCAGTCACCCATGACTATTATATTTTCGTCTCCCTTCACTATCTGAATAATTTTATTTCATCATACATTTCTTCAATTTCTTCGTCATCTGCAGAGCTAGTTGGCATATAAACTTGCACTACTGTAGTAGGTGTGGGCTTCGTATCTGTCTTGGCCACAATAATGCGTTCACTATGCTGTTTGTAGTAGCTTACCCGCATTCCTATTTTCCTATTCATTATTAAACCTACACCTGCATTACCTCTATTTGATTTTGTGTTTATAACCCTGTAGTCACTTGACCAGAAGTCTTGTTTAACTGGCACCGAACTTCACTAATTCCCACTATATCTAACTTTAATCTAACCATTTCCATTTTTAAATTTTCTAACCTACCTGCCCGATTAAGGGATCTGGCATTCCACGCTCCGATCCGTAGAACGCCAGTTTTCTTTCTCCTGATAACGACATCCTCTTGAGTAGACCCCGCCCGGAGATCCGAACGGGGGACTATTTCACCTCCGGAATATTTTACCCAAGAGGACGCCATTATCATTTAACCATACAGTAAAGCTGCATGCCCTTGGGAAACATTACGGCCGTAGTTTCCCCTTGCTTTCAGCTGTTCGCAGTACCAGCACAGCAAGGCCATTTTGGTTAATGTTACAAGGCCAGACCACTCAATCATCCAGACTGTTGCCCCTGCAACTACTGAAAAGGCTGCTGCCCCTCTTCAGGAACCACACGTTTGTCTGGCCTCTCAACAGATGCCCCTCCGTTGTGGTTGCGCCTACGGTACGGCTATCTGTATCGCTGAGGCACGCAAGCCTCTCCACTAACGGCAAGGTCCATGGTATATGGGGGGGGGGGGGGGGGGGGGAGGGGGAGAGAGTCTCACGCGTCTCACTATGGAGCGAATTATGTGGTCGAAAACAATAAAAAGGAGAGTATTTATATTTAGATCTAGATGGCCTCACACAGAAAGCACTTTATTTCATTTGTTTATAGCAGAAAAAAATGGTTAAAATGGCTCTAAGCACTATGGGACTTAACATCTGAGGTCATTAGTCCCGTAGACTTAGAACTACGTAAACCTAACTAAGCTAACGACGTCACACGCCTCCATGCCCGAGGCAGGATTCGAACCTGCGACCGTAACAACAGCGCGGTTCCGGACTGAAGCGCCTAGAACCGCTCGGCCACAGCGGCCGGCTGTTCATAGCAGAACTCCCTTTCACATAGCACCAAGCCAATGAACATATTTCTGTCGTTGTGTGAATCGACATGGACACAATTTCAACAGACAACTGTCTGACCGAAAACAAAATACTGTTACACTGTTTGTTGAATGAAATTGTTTGAGGAATTACCTGGAGGACCTTTGTGAGTAAATATCTGTAATACATTGAAAAAAATGGAGAAGAGCCATAACGCTGCATAATATCTGACGTACTGTGGGTCGAAAAATGGTTTGAAATAAATTTATTAGTTACCGATCACAGACTGTCGATTATGCCACAAATGATTCGAACCTCGGGATTTATGTGTATTTATGTATCCACAAAACGTGGTGAGGATTATAGAGATGTGGTACCCGAACAGTTTTAGCGTTGTAATTTTTTGACTAACCGTATAGGTGACATGCCAAGGTAAGAGAACCGTCAAATGAGCTTCCGAAATGCCTTCTCGATGTCAGTGCAAATACCATCGAAGAAGCACGTTTTTCAGAAGAAGCCAGAATACTCGCTCTTCATAGTAACGCAGAATTATGACTCCAGGTCAGTGAATCGTCTGTGACCCCACTGAATAAAATTTCACTGACAACGTGACGACCGAGCAATAGTCCTTGAAGTGTGACATTGTCAGCGTGGCCAGTACAATCTTCGGTGACGATTCGAGTGGTGGACTGCTCGCACACGTATCTGCATCTACCGGGTGTTTCGGAACTATTCTTTTTAATTAAGACAAGAGGTAGAGAATACCAAGATAATATATTTCGTTAAGGAACGTATGGTCTCGGAAATCACCTTGTAACGTTAGTCAACATTTTGTTAGTGGTGATGAAGCAATCTGCTGTGTCTGTCGGTATCGCTAGCTGGAAATGTGTACTGACATTCAAAACTGCTGCCGGCCGCTGTGGTCGAGCGGTTCTAGGCGCTTCAGTTCGGAACCACGCTGATGCTACGGTCGCAGGTTCGAATCCTGCCGCGGGCATGAATGTGTGTGATTTCCTTAGGTTAGTTAGGTTTCAATAGTTCTAAGTCTAGGGGACTGATGACCTCTGATGTTAAGTCCCATAGTGCTCAGAGCCATTTGAACCATTTTGTCATGTTCTCTAGTCCAGTAAATTCCGTTGCACAAGTCAGATTCTGTATCACTTGAAAATTCTTGTTCAAAAACGCAGTCAGATAGCTTAGGTATTCATTGTTACAGGTTCATTTGCTACTGTAGTTTTTCATATTCAGTTACGCAGTCAGATAGCTTATCCAAATGTTAGTTCTAAGTTTTTCATGTAACGATATGGTGAGGGTTTAAATGACAGTGAAACTGACACTTATACAACACACACACACACAGTGTTATGCAGGTTAGATTTAGCCGCCGCTGCACAAAATTTTTTGCATATACATCACACCATCTGTTATTACGAGATCGACTACAAAGACCAAGCAGTTTATTGCTGCTTTCGATCTACCCAGCTTTATTAAGTTTTTTGTTTTTATACCTTCATTTTCTATTCTCTTATAACTTTTTCCGGCACACAATTGAATAATATTGGTGACAGACTGTCTGGATCCTGATAAAACTTGGAAGGGACTAGATGCTGTACCAGGAAATTTTACTGAAGATCCCGTGTTTATAATAGTTCATTTAATTATTTTCAGAACTTTTCTATCTACTGCAAAATCATGAAAGCTTTCGAGGAGGGAATCGAATCATAAGCAATTTTAAAACCAACAGGTTTTAGCAGTATCTTTTTATTTGGTATTTTCATATACCTAACTATGTAAATTGGAGGGCGGGGGGGGGGGGGGATAGGAAAGGGAAGGAACTAATAATATCAGCTGCGTCAGGACTTTGTGCGGAATCAGCGGTGACGAGTGAAAATGTGTACACGACCGGGCCTCGAACCTGGGATCTCCTGTTTAGGAGGCAGTTGGGTTAACAACTGCCCCAGCGGCATACAGTGCTTATCGGAAATAAGTGGACTATCTCGGCACGCACTCTGGCTGACTCACATTTCCACCAAGCGCCACCTATTGTAGTCCTCATCAGTGTCCTCTAAGCTTGCTAATTTTATATTTTTGCTGCATGTCGAATGTTAATGTGCATCGGCACTGAAGGCTGTGAATTCATAGTCCACCGAAGCGAGTCATGTCCGAAAGAACAGACACCACACATTCATATAACTGATTAATCTCGATGGGCAATATCCACAGATTTTAAAGCAGATGCACATTTGCGTCGACCGTCAGAGGGAATTTAAAATCGGCGAACATGGAGGACATGGACAGGGACCTCGTATACGTAACGCTAGGTGGGAATGTGAGTTGACTGGGGAGCATGCCGAGACAGACCGCGCATTTGCTAGAAATATGGCGTCCAGGTGGCGCAGTGGTTAACGCAACTGCCGCGTAAGCACGAGCTCCTGAGTTCGAGTTCCCGTCGCGTACACATTTTCACTCGTCACCGTGATTACGCACGAAGTCCTGATGCAGTTGATACAATTAGTTCCTTCCCTTCCCTTTCCTGTATCCCATCACACCCTCCGATGTACATAATATGTATCACAGCTGCGGATCCTGCGTGGTGTCTGTTCTTTCGGACGTGTCCAAAGACAACAGATACCGCACAATCATATAAATGTACTTGATTACTTGTTTAATGTCGAGAATTTTCTCTGGATAGGACCTTGCTCCTAAGTCCAGCTTGCAAATCTGTGTATCGGAGATTCCAGGAATGGCGCACATCAATACAAAACGATCCGCGTCCAGGACAGGCCTTTCGAGCTATTACCCCTGATGTGCAACTTTTCCGAAACTGCGACGCACCGTGAAGTAAAAAGGCCCAGAAACCCTGCCGAACGGAATCATTCTGCTGCACGATAATATTCATTCGGTCCTACATTGCCAATCGGACGAAGACTACGCCTCAGCGATTTGGTTTTGAAACACTGCAATGTCCTCCGTACAACCCGGATGTTTCACCGTGTCACTTCCACATGCATGGACGTCTAGTTCACTAGAACGAGGAGGTGGAAGAGTGAACGCAGTCATTGCGACCGGCAGCGTTCTTCGGAATAACAATTCATCGTTTCGACTCCCAGTGAGATACATTTCTTAACGCGTCTGGTGACTGATTTTGAATAGAATCACCTCATGGTCTCGTTGTGGTGTATCATTGGTTTTCATTTCACTGCCCCTCATACACGTCAATCGAAAAAGTGTATATCGTTTATGGCCCCAAACTATTAGGGCAGCAGTGCGATTGTAAGCTGAAGAGTATCCAGATCGTGCCAAACACTCAAGATCTGTCTAATCAAGCGTTATAAAAAAGTTGTAGAAACTGGCAGTGTGTAAGAGCAACTGAGGAAAGAAATGAAACTAACGTTTCAGCAGCAGTGATAGACGACGCAAATTTCGCTAAGAGCCATCTTCGAAGCACGAGAGGGATCAACCAAACTAGTGGTCTGGGAGCACTACATTCCATCGCATTTCTTCCTCTTCACGTTTCGCTGCATATACAGCTTCATGGCAAGAACTTCCAAAATTAGTTGCAGTTCTCCGAATGTTATCTAAGAAAGTATATAAGTATGCAAAATTTTGTTTCAGGAAAAAGCATCATTTACAAATTACGGACAAGTGAACATTTGCATTATGTATTATCGTCATAAGAAAACCAATACTGACTCAAAAAAATGGATAAAAACAACACTCTTGGCCTATCAGCGTTTGGTGTGTGGTTTGCAAGATCCGCGTGATTGCTTCCTGTTTTATTGGTGAGAACCTAAATACACTCAAGTATCTTGAGTTCCTAAAATATGCTGTTGCCGCAGTTATTGGAAAACATCCCAGTAGACATAAGACATTCAGTGTGGTACCAACAAGACGAATGTCTTTCCCATTGGGTATTGTAATGACAGAACCTCGTAAGAGAACATCTGGTAAACACTGGGAACAGTCATTCAGGAAACGCAAAGTTGCGTGCATGATCAGCAAAATTGCCGCTTCTATTCGTTTATCTTTGGTGAAAATTGAAACAAGAGGTCTATTAGGAAGCGCCGACGACTCCCGAAGCCATCAGATACCTTATAACATGGGCATGAGCTGCCTATAACTCCAGACGAAGTTCAACGGGCTGTATTGTTTTTGCAGAATCACTTTATAGCTTGCAGCAATATTGAAAGTCAACATTCTGAGCACCTGATATGACAGCTTTGGTAATAAACATACGAACCGATCTGAGTTGCGTGCTTGCTTACATTTGGTTTTAATAGAACAGACGTTTGTGGAACCTCTTCTTCTCACCGCGGGACAGTGATCTACAGCACTCTTATCTCGATACTATTGGATCGAGTCGTATACATGTTATGTCGTTGAAGTTCTCTTAGGAACTTCTTTTAAACATCACAGAAAACGGTATATAGCTTCGTGACAGAACAATAGTGGGTGTCGTAATTCGGCGACTGTAAACGAAAAAAAGACATGCGAACGTCAGAAAATTCGCCATATTGTACGCTGTAATCTGGTGGAAACCGCATCTCGATATGTTTATTTATTCTGGATACATTTGGGGTGGCCTGTCTTAAGTGCCACAACTATATCTGCGGCGTCCAAAAGGAAGTATCACATATTCCTAGAGAAGGCAGTATTATTTAAAACTAGGAGAAAAGTTCCTGTATTGATATCTCCGGAAACCAACAGATGTCGAGATATAGCCTTTATACTGAATTTGCAAAAGTCCCATATTGGTCGGATCCTAGACGACTGGAGAACCACTGTCCAGTCAGATGAGTCCCTATTTTAGATGGTAAGAGCTGATGGTAGGGCTGGAGTGTGACGCAGGAAATGGTAACTATTTTCAGTCAGAGGCCATTCCATTCCATTGCATTCCAACTGAACCGATCACTGACTGAAAATGGTAACCATTCCATGGAATAGAATGAACCCAGTCCATTCCATGTAAACACAGCTCACACCGTAATGGAACCATCACCACATTGCGCAATGCCCTTTTGGCAGCTTGTGTCCATGGCTTTGTGGGGTTTGTATCACACTAGAACTCTACCATCAGCTCTTACCAACTGGAACAGAGACTCATCTGACCGGACTACGGTCTTCCAGTCGTCTAGAGTCTAACCAAATTGGTCACGAGCTGTAGGAAATGTGAGACTTTCTGTAAAACACCATTTCTGCAGTGTTTATACGTAATAGTGGATCTTTCACGTGGCCGGGGAAAGGGGGAGCCTGGTGCCACATTGGTAACACAAAGCATAGTCATTTGACGCCAGTGATGCTGGGTGGTTGCTAATCCAGCAGAACGGAAGCGAGACTCGCAAGTAGCAGGATTTGTCAGGCGGTGAGTTAGTGCTGTGCCTGTGGTGCGACAACTGTTCCTGGTTGCACTTGAATTATTTCTACAGTTGTGCCAGCAGAGGATTACATTAATATCCGGATTACGATACGTATTTATCAGGGTCAGACGTCGTCCGCCAGCCGCTCGTTATTAATTGCACGGCTTTAACGCATCGCCACCGACCATCGCGCCCAGCTTACGGTGATTCACTGTACTGTTTCAGGGCGGGAAACCGTTAGCGCCCCTCTCTAGGCCTTGCTTTTCGCACTACGGTACATTACAGAGACACTGCATCGGATCACTGAAGCCGCCCATTGACAATACAGCCCTCTTCTCTTTCATTTGTTGTGGTCTCTTTCTAGAAGTTCAATACGGTAGTAGTGTTGCGTGGGTGCCCTTTGTTGGCTAATAGGCGTGCCATAGCAAACACCAGCTGTAGCACAGTCGGACCCCGTACTCTCACACACACACACACACACACACACACACACACACATACACACACACACAGTTGCGCGCGCGCGGTTTTGTGAACAATGGCTTTGAGCATAATACATGAAAGTAGAATTATTCCCCACCCATCTCGCGGTGAAGCTTAATTATGAGCGTAGTAGCTTTTATGTTGGATCAAAACAGTACATCAGTAACGTAATATTAGTATAATTTATGGCTTTTGACGGCAATACAACGAACTTTAATCAAGCAACGAAGGGTATAATCTATGACATGGCGAATGTGGTGATCACCAACGTTAATTTAAGTGCGAAAAAAATGTTATAATTGTTATACTAGTAACTCGCGTATTTGAATACAGGTATGGAGGCTTCGGTTTAGCTTCTGGTCATTTCTTGAATCTTGAGAAATTCGTAAATGGCAGTGGACGAAGATTTACAACGTAAAATATCACGTGCATTGTCTGAACAGAGGTTGGAGGAGAAGACAGATCTTCGGAACACATTCTAGCTCTCCGTGTGGAAAAAGGATTAGTGATGCTGAAGTAAGTGGAAGTGCATGGTACGTATAACTAGAGAATCCGCAACCTTCTGTAAAATCATAGTAATAAAAGATACCTAGAAGTTATCAAGTTCCACACTCCGTTCGTGCAGACTGCCCTGAAACAGATTATCAGGATGAGGAATAATTAGTCTATGTTGTGTGTATAAGGAGAAAATTTAAGGATTGGCGTCCCATCGTCGATTAGGTCAGTAGATACCTAAGGGAAGTTTCGATTTGTGAGGAACAGGAATGACCTAGCCAAGTTTGCAATTGGATTCAGCACGTTATGCTGGATGGAGTGTCATCTTCATAAAATTAATTGAAATGTTAGGGAGATAGTATCTGGGAGCGGGAAAGAATTTTTATTCTATAGAACAATATTTGTACTTATATTACAGAGGCAAAGGTTAAAATTACTGTTTCTGTAATAACACAGATATTTAAAAAAAATACTTTGATTTCTATAGCGTTAGGAAATCACCTCAGAGTCAATATTAAAAGGGGGAAGGGGACTTTCTCTTTCAGATTACACATCTCTTGAATATATATACTTTTGATTTCACGGCAGACAGCTTTGTAAGGTAGCTTAAATACCCACACTTTATGCTCTGATTAGTACCACCGAGGTCTGTTCACTTAATGATTGAGTGACTAAGGCATTATGCTCATAATTCGTGTTAAATCCGCAATGTAGCCCACAGTAAATCCATAAATGGCATTTAGCAGTTCGCTTCAGTTTGTGAGAAGCACTATTTCCCTGTTGGGACTCAGCAGACTAGCAGAGAGCGAAAAGGCTTGTGGCCTCTGGTACGGTCATAAACCTGTGACGCTAGTGTGTATCACTGAGAATGCCCCTCCCCCGCAGTGTTACCACGTCGGCGCTTGCCATATATCACAGCAGGCGATGAACCGGCGAGGAGCTTAAAAGCAATGGTGCCGAGGCGAGATGCCCTAGAGAAATTTCCTCCTTTTCTTTAATAAAACGACGGTTTGTAATTGTCCACGGGAACCGAAGGATACAGCGTTTCAGTTCTGCTGCTGCCAGTGTCTCTGCCCTCAAAATATACAAAAAGCGTCACTCCTGCTGACGCTCTGGCAAAATCTGCAAATGTTTTGGAGCAGTAGTCGCAATCTCAGGTAAACTTGGCCAGAGACTTTACGGCACTCGGAATCGTGGTGGATAACTTTCCTAAATTGGAGATTTTAGAAAAAGGACTCGGCCTTCTGCCTCTTCGAGCGAAGGTCTTTGAGCGCTTCTCAGCGGCACACATGCAGGTGGGGGGAGAGCGCTATTTACAGCCGCTCTCAGGTAATGCACACGCTGCGAGTACTGGAAGTTTATTTGGTGAGCTTCGGCCTGTCATGCGTCTGTGTGGAATGGTTCAGGGGACATGATACTTGTCAACTTTGTGGGAGAGATTCATTACCTCATGACCCCAGTTAGTTGATTGATTTGCAGGATGCATTGTGCATCTCTGTACGGTTTTTATCTTTCCGAGCTATCTTTTCAATAGCACTTTATGTATGTACTCTTCGCATGACCATTAGCAACTGTATTCACTCAATCTCAAACAGGTATCAGAAAATGAATTAGATATAATTATCTTATGCTGCATTCATTGTTACCCTCTTGAAACGTCCCCTTAGAACAATGTATACAACACTGTGCTTAAGCTGACACACAATATTTTTAGCGCAACGCAATCTGACTTTCAAAAATCCCTACGAAAGAATGGCCCTGACTAACATTAACCTATACGTTTCACAAATCACTTACCTCACAAAAATCTTCGTTACTCAAGCTACTGCAATACCGCGAGCACCACTACTGCCAGCTAAATAAAAGATTCAAACTACGGAAGGCACTAACTACTGATAGGTATAATTAGCAAATGAAAGATTTTAATAGAGAACAACCAATGTATTTACCTTAATAGTCATAATATATATATATCAGCTCATGACACCAATTATTACAAATTTCAAAGCTCCGCCATCTCTCTCCCCACGTCCACCACTGCTGGCGGCTCACTCTTAGAATTCTTTTATACAAATGCTGTTAAGGTAAATGAGCAGCACCTTTATAAGCGTGCAATTTCACTTAAGTTAGATGTCGGCCGTAACTAAAATACTGTGTCGTGTTGTGGTCGACCTGTGGCTTACGTGCATGGTTATTAACTTTTAAAGGTGGGCCTATCCCTTATTAAATTCAGCTTAAGTAGGCGACTTGTTTCATTACCTTCTTAAAAGTACATTCGGATGATTCGCTAGGGGGTTTCACTCCATTTTCCGGTCACGGGGGCTTTTAATCTTGCATTGAGGGGTACGCTCACACGGAACCACGACCACCACCCCTCACCACTTTCATTGGGCTGAAACCTGAGGGGCGACTCTACTTGTCCACTCTAGACAACATTTTCTTTTTCCTTTTCTTTAATAAAACGACGGTTTGTAATTCTCCACGGGAACCGAAGCATACAGCGTTTCAGTTCTGCTGCTGACAGTGTCTCTGCCCTCAAAATAGACAAAAAGCGTCACTCCTGCTGACGGTCTGTCAAAAGGAAGTTACGACCAAGCAATATGTCGGTCGACGGACCCTTGGCGAAAATGTGCCATTATACAAATCTGAATGTACTCGCTATACCACTTATAATCGAGGAAAGAGATGTTGCTACCTGAGTCTAATAAAGCACGTATTGGCTCATGATTAAAAGTGGTAAAATATTAAACTAAAGCTGGAAATGTCTTTTACCTTTCTACAGCTCTTAACCAACCCCCCGGCACGTCTTATCACGACCCACCGCCCAATGGCATTGTCTCCATTTTACCCTGTCTCTGGGTACAGGACAGTCACGCACTAAATGAAATGACTCATTGCACCTAAAGCATGTTCTGTCAGATGTATCTCTCTATAGTTATTGTCAGGGAGTATGTCTTTAGCTGCAAAGGATTCTGATCTACATTCAAAGAAGCCACGCATCCCATCGCTAAGGCGAAATTTATCTGTAGTCGCCAATAATTTATCTAATTTATTAAAAGTCTCGGGTTTAGTAATGGAGTAAATGGCCAATCGTCTGGATTGCCTTTTAGAATGTTGTTGAGTGTCTCCAGTTACATAATCCTGAGACAAAGGGCCAACATGGGAATTTTAAAGTTCTCAGTATAACAGACGAGTGGCTCACTACGACTTTGAACAAGATAAAAATGTTGGTTGGCCAACTCATTCCTAATTCTACTTGACAAATTATCCTCCAGAAAGATTCTACGGATGCCTACCAACGACTAGCCCGTATCAATTTGATAAGCTGCTAAATTTGCTGTGAGTTAACAGGGAAAAAAATGTAAAATATGACTGAACAGGCAGTTTGCAGATCTGTAGCCTGATTTTGCAAACGAATGGTTAACCATAAAAGATCTACAATCTCTCTACTCGTGTCTACTAATAGCTTATCGATGCTCTGTACTATCGGCACAAGCAGATTAGGTAATCTGTTAAACAGTTACCACCTTACTTCACTATTCCTACCTGAGGTTCAGACACTATCATTACGAGCAGTTGGATCAGGAAGAGAACCCTCTTCTTTATCCCACCCAGAGCTATCTTGCTAATTGAACAAAATTGTATCAACCTGCAACCGAATGAGTTTACTGTACAGATCTTCAATGAGAGGGGCTTGTTGAGAATGGTTATGTGGCATTCTTATATCCTCAGTGCAGCTACACAAATGATTCAAATGTGCTTGAATCTTAAAGACCTGTGACTACGAATGAACTCTGCCTTGCAGTGGTTCGTTGTTTGCCTGCACACCAGACAGCAAACTACCGCACACAGCGCATGCGTCTCCTACCTCACTAACAGTGTCAGCCGTGATGTTCAGCCGTTGGTCCAATGCATCACGCAGGTACTGACTTAGCCACACTATCTTTGACAGATCAAGTTCATACCGGACCTTGTTAACTTAGGCAAGGTACCCCCAGGACAGTCCACCGGTTCATGGGCGATTCCACTCTGACATGCGCCTGAAATAAACAAAACAAACAGCACAAGTTGCCAAGACAAAACTTTTCTTCCTTACCAATACATAGGATCACAACCCCACCACAATGACAGCCACGCTTTGCTACCACTAAAATAGTAGGGAGTTAGCATCAGGCAGTAGTAAGTCCTGGACATAAAACAAAACGTTTTTAAACTTTATTTCAGGGACCAAATTTAAATTCACAGTTTTTGTAATAGTACGCAGAGATTAAAAAAAACTAGAAATATGTTACAAAGGCTCCTGTACACATACACTTTGATAATAAAAGAAAATCTCAAAGCAACAGATTGTACAAGGTAACAGGTACTCCAGTAAAATAAAACGTGAGCATTAGTAAATCAGTAGGCATGGTTAAGCAAGAACAAATCCATAATAACAGCATTGGGACGCATGTATAACCAATGCATGATAAACGGCTTGGGCTCGGACCATGCCCCACATAGTTCCTCAGTTCAGCACCTGTTTTAAAACATACACATAGAAATTACATTAAATTTACATTACGTGAGTGGCTAATAGCGTGTAGGCCTAAACATGACAGAAGATACGAAGATAGACAACTGAATCCTTTTGACACCATAAGTACTTTAGTGGAATAGAAATTTACGTAATTAAAGTACAACATACATCTTAGGCTTTTAACATTAACTAAGAACAAAAATCTATCTATCTATACTTTAAAAAAGTACTACAAGCGTTCAATGATTTCTAAAGTAAGACGTTGTCAATCTGCCTGAGTAAAAGCACTAAGTGATTTTGGTCGTATGTAAAATCAGTAAGTGGGTCAAAATCATCTATTCATTCTCTCAGTGGTCACACCGGCACCGAAACGGAAGATAAAAGAGAGAAGGCCGAGATACTGAATTCGGTCTTCCGAAATTGTTTCACCGCGGAAGATCGTACCAGTGCCCTTTCTGCAATCGTTGTGCGAACGTTGAAACGGAAGATATTGAGATAACCGACCGCGGAACTGAGAAGCAGCTACAATATCTTATTAATGGAAAGGCTTCAGGACCAAGATGAGATACCTATACGATTCTATAAAGATTATGCGAAAGAAATTGCTTCCCTTCTAGCAGCAACTTATCGTTGATCGCTTGAGCAAGGAAGGTACCTAACGACTGGAAAAAAAAAAGCGCAAGTCATTCCCGTTTTCAAGAAAGGCCGTAAGACAGATCCACACAATTATAGGCCTATATCGTCGACGTCAATCTGTTGTAGAATTATGGAACATGTTTTATGCTCAAGAATTATGACGTTCTTGGAAAATGAACAGCTCATCTATAAATACCAACAGGGGTTCCGGAAACAGAGGTCCTGCGAAACTCAGCTCGGTCTGTTCCTCCATGAGATCTACAGCGCAGTGGAACGCGGCGCTCAGGCTGATGCCATGTTCCATGATTTCAGTAAGGCTTTTGACACCGTTCTGCATTGCCGTAAGCGTCGGATGCTCTTTAAGGCTATTCGCAGAGATGCAGTTATTTAAAGATCCAACGAAGAGCGGCGAGTTTCGTCATGGGATCGTTTAGTTGGCGAGATAGCTTTACGGAGGTGCTAAACAAACTCCACTGGCAGACGTTACAAAAGAGACGTTGGGCATCACGTAGAGATTTACTATTGAAATTTCGGTACAGAACTTTTCAGGAGAAGTCAAACAACATATTTCTTCCTCCCACATACATCTCGCGTATTGATCACGAGGAGAAAACTCGAGAAATTAGAGCCAATACAGAAGCTTACTGACAATCACTCTTCCGACGCATTATTCGCGAGTGGAACAGGGTTGGAGGGATCAGATAGTGGTACCGAAAGTACCCTCCGCCACACACCATTAGGTGGCTTGCAGAGTATGATGATGATGTACAAGTCAGTTTTCGTAGCTAATGGTAAACAGACATAACAAGACAGTAACGCATGTAAACAAATCCCTCACAAACACTTGTTGTAATAGAGTCAATGTTTAACTCTGACGCGTTCTTATGGTTTGGAATACTGATCCACATAAAATGAACTGCCAAGTAATGAAAAGCAGTGCAAATTAGGACCGCTTACAGCAAGAACACCAAACGAAGCTCAACAGCAACAGCCCAGATGTTTTCTTGAACCACGGTGGATACTTAACAGCATGATGATAAGCATTATGTGGCCACATCCACCAAGTAAGGTAGCAGAAATAGGGCTACTCGAACTACTGTGTTTTGCAAAGACAGAGGACAGAGGGAAGTGCCGACTCTCCAGTAGGTTTTTGTATGCATCCCACAGTAAACATGTGTCATCCAAATCCTGTGAGTGGACGTCAAGGGGAATGTACCGACCTGGAATCCAGCAGTCAAGAAAGAATCCCAGTAATGAAATCAGACCACATTCCGCCAGCCAGTCCCACATCAGCTCAGCAACATTAACAGAGTCACCGATTCCACAGCTGGTGCTTACACGTGTCAACCAGTTGGATGACATGCAGTCCCCTGCCGCACGACCGATCGACTTACTCGTTGCACTACGCTTGGCCATTGACCCTGCTCCAAATATTTCCTTGTGGTCTCAAAACATATCACTGTGTCCTCACAGCTGGGTCATCTGATGATGGACAGTATCAGTCTTCGTCACATCCATGACACTGCCTCCAGCAGGCTGCAAACTAACGACCACTGCATGATTGTCCAACCCAGGCACACAGACGTCGCCTCACTGCCACACCGCCACCTAGCAGACATCTGCTGCCATACACAATAATGCTGTGGTAGTCAGGCTGCTGTTTCCATCCACAGTGAATGCCTACATGAGTGCATCCATACTGGAGTGCCAGGGGCTGATCATCTCCCATCGTCCGTAGCTGTAGGCAATTTGTTTCGGATGAGCTGAACCATGTCTCTTCATGTCTATCAATAAAGTATTTTATTAACTGACTGCATTCATTGCCCACTCCTTCACGTGCCTCCTACAGGGAACCGCTCAATCGTTTCTATCCTACAATACACCCAATACAACAAGCAAGCCCGAGCTGTGAACCAGCAAGGTTCCTTCCGAATTCCTCAAGGCCCAACAGGCAGTCCCAATGTGAACTGCATGCACTCTTTAAAATGGTAAGATTCCAAGTTAGAAATTGAAATTTAGGTCCTCAGTCTGCACCTCATTTGCTGTACACTATTGTAAACATTATTCAAAGGCATGTTAGGTGTTCCTCTACTCTATTTTATTTCTTACTTGTAGACAAATCATTTCACTTTTTTTAATTATTCTTTATTGAGAGTTACATATCACACCAATATAAACAGGCAGACCTTGAAGAGATTAACATTTTAACATTTCATTGACGTAGCTAGCAGTAGCTTTTCATGAAATATATCATAATTTTCTCAAATCACCAATTAAGTTCTCATGAGTACCCTAATTACATTCAAGCCATTAAATATTTTTTTTGTAAAACTAGCCCTCACTATGGTCAATCTGATATCTGTTTGTCCATTACCCATTTTCTGTTTGGATATTAAAATTCAAAAAAGGCTTTCCTCAAATCACTAATTTTGTTTTTCTCTATTACTGTTAAATAACAAAACGTCTTTTTGCAAAAACACACCTCTCACTGATCAGTTTGATATGCCATTTTTAATTCCCTATGCTTTCTTTAGCTATGAAAATTATGACGTATCTTTGAAGTTTAATTTCTAGGGAGTCTTTTTTTCGTTCTGGCCAAACTTTTGACCAAAAATATCAGTTTAGCACAAATAATGTTAACTACTAATGCAGAGAAACAAGGTACTGCTTCCGTATCTGTGGTATTTCCGATGAAGTCACATGTACCACCCTGCTCCTTTTAAATGGCGAATGCCTCAGGGAGCTCAGCATTTTTTTACTGGATTCAGGCCTGGCAAAATACAGTTTCCTGAGCTAGGCATTGCTATGTGCCAACCGTCCTCTGTGAGTTCTAGGCGTGTTTCAGCGAGCACAGTGCGGCACGGGAACGGAACGTTGTCTCTCACAGGGAACGGGGATCTTGGCTTCACCGCCCGGATCATGAAGATGGTAAAAACTGCTGTAAAGAATCGGTCACTCTAAAGTGATTTGTGTGCTGATGAGGCGCCTGGCTGTTGAAGTGGAACCTCTGGGGAACGTGCCGCTTTAGCATAAGGCTAACCCAGGCAAGCCGGGCTCAGTTTGGGCGGACACTTACCTCCCTAGCCGCTCATGGGACATTCTTGAAGGTTATATCCCCTTTTTCTACTTCCAGCAGTTTGGATAGGCCACCAGAAAAGTTTGCGAATGTAAGCAGATGTTGCAATAGCAGTGGCCTAAATCCTGTGGTAAATATATTTGTTACTGTTAATCGTGAAATTGTCACCTTTCTAGATCTATCATTTTCTAGAGGTGTCTGCAGGACAGCTTAAATCTATCAAGGCAGCGCAGTGGTACACTCCTGACTCAGCCTCTCAAAGCTACCCAAGTAACCAAGTTGTTAAATGCCAAACAGCTAGGAGACAATGGTATCAACAGTGAGCCGTGCACTGCGATAAATTTCTGTAAAAGAGATGTAATGTTTTGGGACAAAATGAACATAGATACCAAAGAACTCCATCAGGAATGGGGAATGGAACATGTCACTGAAGTTCTAAATTTCATGGTGAGGGTTATTTTGAGCTCCCAGGTGTCTGCATCTTTTGTCCTGACATTAAATTTACCCGAGTTGCCTGATATTTCAGCAGTCTAGAAAGACTTAAAGTTGTGCCCTATGCAGCTATTCCAATGTGGTGCTTTAAGTGTCAAGCTTTAGCCATACCACAATGCGATGTAACATCAGGCTACATGTGGATAATGATGTTCTGTTGGCCATGAATCTGGTGCTCAATGTTCTGCCCTACCCATATCTGTCAATTGTTTCGAAGCCCATCTTCTTTGGAGCAATGACTGTCCTGTCTTCAGAGAAGGGAAAACAATGTCAAGAGATTAGACACAACGGGTCTCATACTCTGATGCGAAGAAGAAGTTTCTGCCCACGCAATTCCCTCTTACATGTACTTATTTGCCTCTCATTGAAGCAGCCTATACAATAACCACTGTTCACACCCAGACTTCGACAGATGAGCAGAGCACATCAACCTGCACCTTTAAAGGTAGCTGCAAACCTGAACAGTTAGACCCACAACCAAGCTTCCCTACTATTGAAATATTGGTGGCTGTCGGAAAGAACAGGAAACCGTCACAGAAGACTGAATCCGCCTTACCTTTGTGCCCAAAATTCAAGCTGGGAACGAAAGGTAACTGGTCAAAACCATCAGGTCTGAAATCATCAGATCATGCGACCTTGATCCTGTCTAATGGATAACCATATTACATATCCCCGACATACTGCCTCTTGGAACAGCGGCCAACACAATCAGAAAATAGTATTTGTTGCAACTTTTTACTTTGCCTATTGACTATCGGCTTCAGTACATGGTGCCATCCTCAGACCATATATGATTAAAAAAATCACAGTACGTAGTTAAACATTTGGCACTGTTTTCTCTCTCTGATGGCAAACATATGGTATAGAGCTTAGATTTAAAATGTGGAGGGTGACTACCGGATGATGTTACAAAACTTCAGGGATGATGGAGAACAGTAAATGTATCTATTTGAGGTAAACGACTCTGGTCCGGAAATGAGCGAGTCGAAATCTGTAAGCAATAGCACATCTCACAGTGGACTTCTTCTGCTGCAAGCTCTTTGCTTTCCATATTTTGCTATAAGGTAGTGTGGACCAACACTAGGAAAAAAAATTGTCAAGTAAATTCACAGCATCAAAGGTGAACGAGTGCTCGTAGCTGGACAAGCAACCTTTCCATTGCTGAAACGACGAAAGCCGCTCTGTAATCAGGACCAGGTGAGCGACTCTGAGTTCAAGCGCAAGCGCTGGCCAACAGTAGAGAACCTCGCAGTCTTTCGAGTAATGAGGGCGAAATGTTGCCGAATTGTTAGAGAGAACAACAAGACATCGTGGCAGCAGTTCCTGACTACCATAAATCTTTCCACTGAATGCACCGTCTTAAGGGAAACCATCAGAAGGATTTCTGAGAGAGGAGGGAGGCGTCCAGTGGTTGTTGTAATGGCGACTAGAAGTCTCCAGATCTACACGCGAAACACTGCCCGAACTATGGCGGCTTATTTTGCACAGTTGTCACTGCAAGGCAGAATTCTGCGTAGTGGCTGCTGAGAGAGGCATCTGGGTCTACAGTTTCATCATAGGTGGAGAATACAGCTGCCCTTTCCCCCTATGGAAGCTGGATTCTGCATTAGCGGCAATTCGTGATGCCCCACCCAGTCACAGTACAGTCCGTTATAACAAGTTACGGTACCTCACACGATGGAGCCAAGAAATCCTCCTCACCCTTTTCAACCTCATTTGGAGCTCATGTCATTTACCGGCCTGTGGAGGGAGGCCATTTTAATTCCATTTTAAAACTCGTTAATGATCACACATAACCGAGTAGTTATTGTATTATTGCCCTCACTAGTTGTGTGGTACAAACCTTGAAGTGGATTGTCAACTGTCGCCTTGTATGGATCTTGGAATGGAGGCAGTTCTTTAATCGGTTTCAGTATGGATTCAGTAGGTATCGCTACATCTTTGATAACCTGACGCTCCTGCAAGCGGCTATAATAGACGCTTCCTTGAGCCGGTGTCACTTCCTGAATACATTTCTTGACACTGACAAGGCCTACGATTCTACTTGTAGCCATATTATCCTCGGGAAGCTCAACGAATGGTGTTTCGAGGATGTCTTCGAATGTTTGTACGGTCCTTGCTCTCATCACACTATTTTAGATGTCGAGTCGACGTCGTTCTCTCTGATAGCTTTGAGCCGAAGAACGGTCTCCCTCCAGGTAGTGTTCTAAGTGTGCCTGTCTTAGCCGTAGCCATTAACAGGATCACTTTGGTAGTTAAATGTCCTGTCGTATGCTCTTTGTGTGTTGACGACTTCTCTGCCTTTTGTTCCCTCAAGCCTTGCAACAATTCGTCAGTAGCAGTTGACTAGTCGACAGGTGGAGAAATAGACGGAGAAGTGAAATTTTAATTCCTCAACGGAGAAGTCTTTCTTTTTAACCATTCACGTTCTGTTTTAAGTTTTCTTGAGTTGAGGTTGGAGGACACTGTTTTAGTTTTAAAGACACAGTAAAGTTTCTGGACCTCACTTTTGACTCTCAGCTTACTTTACCACAGCTTAGGTAACTGAGACAACTGTCCCGAAAGCACTCAGTATTTTAAAGCGTCTTTGCCACAATTCATGATGACCAGACTGAACTTCTATTCTCCAATTTAACAGGGCCTTCGTGCGATCTGGACTTGATTATAAGTTCACGGCGTGCGAGTGTGCAAGATTCTCTTATTTAAAGATACTGGATGTGGTGCGCAGTGAGGAAATTCATGTGGCCATCAGGGACTTTAGAAACAACCCCAAACAGAGTCTCTGTACTGAGGCTAACAAGCGGCCTCTCCACATACGGTGACACCTCCTAACGGTGCGACAGATCTATAAAACACTAACCACGCCGTACACCTGCATACGATCCGTTGCTTGGCCACCAATGGAAAGGCTTTTTCATTTTCGAGCGACGAGACTCTGTGGGACTGGTGCGCAGGATTGCCTTTTAGAGACAGGTATGGCTGATTTTAAAGTTTTGCTCCAAGGTCGGAACAGATCTCCACCTTGGCTCTTTCAGAGATCCAGAATTATTTTAGACTGACTGATTGTAAGAAGCATGGCACTCGGGATTTTAAATATGACTCTCTGTTTCTAAATTTTGTGACAGACATTACAGTTTTACAATAATATGCACTGATGGATCCAAACAAGGGGATTCCATGCATTTTCAGTACCGTTACCCCATCGTGTCTTCAGAATTCGCTTTTTTTTGTAAATAAACTGTATTTATAGCAGAGCTCCATGCTGTCGTGAAGGCACTGAGGCGTCCTCTGGCAGTCTATAATCTGTTCCGGTTCCTTCAGAGCCCTTCGGTCATTGCAGGACATGTACCTGACAGAGAAAATGGTCCAGATAAAACAGGACGAACTGTACGTCCTACAGCAGTGGAGGAACCTTCTGACTACCGGGGCACGTGGGGATTTGGGAAGACGGACAACCAGCCAGAGCCATCATGGAGGCTTGCAGGGAACACCATGTTACACAAAGTGCTGTTGCTGTATAGGCTGTCATTTCGCTGATGAGGCGGAAATCCGTGAAATAGTGGGTGGGACGAGTGGCTGGAAGTGTCAGACAATAAGCTGCAGTTTTTCAAACCAACTGTGTGGCCGTGGCATTCCTCATGCCGGTCACTTCAGCAGGATGAAGTGTCCATGACACTTCTACGAATTGAGCACATTGATTTTACTCCATGATGCCTGTAGCGTGCAAATCACTGTATAACACATTTTATTTGAGTGCATATTATATTGTGAAAACCGGGCAGAAGCAAATTTAGGTGAGGGTCTTGCCTCCATTGTACCTGAGGCGAGGCGAGTATCTTTTTTGGATGGTCTTTTTAGTGCACAGCAGAGTGATTAGCTCGCATTGTTAGTTCCAGCGACCAGCCTGTCACAGATACCTGCAATGCTATTTACTCAGGCGTGCTGCTCTTGCGTCAGAAGCAAATCGACCGACACGAATGTCTTTCTTCACGGATTCGAAAATATGGAAATCGCATGGGCTGTGATCGGGATTGTGTGGAGGAAGTGAATAGCTCTCCGGATCCGTTCATAAGTTGACAAGGTTGTTTCGATTACGCTGCAGAAGTTTCACTGGGAAAACTTTAAGCATCCTCTATAGAGTCCCAGTCTCTCCCCTTGTGATTCCCATGTTTTTGGAGACCTGAAGGAAGACGTTCGAGGCCATCGATTTGCTTCGGACAAAGAGGTGCTCACCTAGGTCCGATCATGGATCCCTAGGCAACTGCAAACATTTTGTTCATGAAGACATTGATCGTCTTGTCTCAGAGCGGATAAATGATTTTACGGTTATTTCGGTTACTATTGAAATAATCAGTTAACAATTTTTTTTTTCATCTGTGTCGTTTCCATTTGACTGTCCCTTATCGGTATATATGTAGTAGATACACACTAGTTATTTAAGATTTACTTGATAAATGATAAAAATCACGAAATTTCACCCAACTGCACATCTCGAATAATGTGAGTGAATGGCACACCTTTGTCAAGATTAGCATAAACATTCCGTTGAAGAAAGCTTAGCACAAAGAGTAGACGGAAAGACCAACAAAGGATGTATGAAGTCCGCAACAGATCGAATGACCTAACTCTTGAATCAAATGACAAAATTCAGTCAAATCTTGATAAGATATCAAAGTGGCGTTAAAATTGATAACTTGCTTTCAGTGTTCAGAAATGTAAAACTGTGGACTTCACAACACGAAAAAGCTTAATATTCTATGACTACAGTATCAATGAAATATAACTGGAACTAGTTAAATCACACAAATATTTATGCATAGTGATTTGTACGGATATGAAATGGAAGGATAACACAGGCTCAGTTGTAGATAAAGCCAAGTGGCGGACAACAGATCGTTAGTTGGATGCTGGGAAAACAGAATCAGTCTACAAAGAAGATTACTCACAAAAGACCCATGCAACCCATGCTAAAATATTGCTTAGTAGGTGAGACCTATACCAAATAGCACTAAAAGGGATGTTGAACGTATACGGAGAAGAGCAGCACAAATGATCAGTTTCCTTTGACAAATGGGAGAGCATTCCGGAGATACTGAAAAACCTGAACAAATAGGTGCTTAAAGACACGCACGAAATATCCAGCTAAAATCTACCTACAAACTATCAAGATTGAGCATTAAGTGGGAATCCTGGAATATGGTGATACCAGACCAACTACAAGGCACAGAGGGGCATTCTAAGTAATCATTCTAACGACGCTCCTCACAGGAATTGAACGAGAAAAAGTCCTAAGTAGTTGTACAGTTGCACTTCACAGTGGTGTGCAGAGTATAATGTAGTAGACCAGCAAGTAAATCTGAATAGCGACGGCTAGTCGCTTCGGGATCTGACACCACTTGTCGATGAAACATGTATTCAGTGAGTGAATTGGACATCGCAAACTCAGCTGGAACGACAGAAAATATCTTAACCTTCCATGCAAAGCAAATCACTCTAAAAGTAATATTATTTTCTAATATTTATTTAATATTTCCAGTTACATTCGGATAACATGGTAATTTAACAAGAACATATTACAGATATTACGATTTATCAGTTACTATCGACTAGAAAAAGTTATAATCACATAAATAGATACAGGAAGACTATCCTGTTAATGGATGTCACAAAACAACACTCGTTCTAGTAAGTTAGCAGTGCTCTGCGATATCTCAGTTGCGTGGGAAGTACGAAAGGAGAAGCAAGTAGAGCGGTTCGGGAGCTGGAGTTTGAATCAAACGTAACTCAGCCGTGCAGAGAACTCCTCTCACACTCGCGGAGAACGATTTTGGCTCGCATACGCGGAATTCCGCGGCTCAAAGGTAACCGCATAAATACCGCAGACTACGGACTTCAATGATTAAAATCCGCCGCCGCAAAGCTCGCTGTTCCAGGCCGGGGCAATTTCTTGCTGCGGTGGCGTCGGTTTCCAAAGGATCGATCTCGGCAAGATTTGTGGCGCGCCATCCGCGTCCACGTTTAATTGAAATTCAATTACGAGATAAGGTATCAGCAATTTAGTGGCCTTTAATCAAGGAAACTGTCAGCCACCCGAGCAGCTGGACTGGAAAAGCCGTGTCGTGCTTTTGTGACGAATGACGCGCCGTGGTCTGCGCGTAGCCATTACTCGTAATCGCGTAATATCTTTGATTTACATGCACAGGTCCACGTTGGCCTCCGTTTGCGCGATTTGCAGTTCGCGCGGGGGACTGGTGGGGCGAAAAGTGGAAGGAGACAAAACTCTACGAAGCAGTTTCTTTCGCTTTCCAAAACGAAAATGTGCGCAGACTTAAAAAATACTCGTTAAACATTTCCGTACGTTAAGAAAATATTCGCTATATGTAGAAGTGAATAACCGCGATATTCCACAGGTTACTTACGTTGCTTGCTGTTTTCATTTGACTAATCGAACTAAGCATGTTCACGTAACGCGCGGGAATGTGAACGTTGCAATACCTCTTTCTGGGTGATTTAAACAATGTGTTTGTTGTTCGTCCCTTACATTTCGCATGTAATGCTGTTCCATATAAGATGTAGAGGCACATTTGATATAAAGCTTAAAGTCCATTTTCACGTGCCGTGGTGTAGTTTATATGGCTTCTTTGCTTCTTGTTCCTACTGTAAGTTTTCTGATTTTTAGAGGATAAACTTGGCTCATCCCGATATTAGCGTCTGGCATCACTGACATCTAATGGGATGATTTACTTGTTTTCTTACTTCTTCACTAAGCAATGTACTTATCTCTTTCGTTTCTTATCTAAGCTTGCCTTACTGTCTGCTAAATGGAAATCTTATCTGTGAACATTGTTGGTAACTGTTTATTTTTTATTGTTTTCTTTTTACTGAATGTTATTTTCCTCCCATTTTATACAAGCTGCTCACATGGCGGAGCAAACGCTTCGCGTCAATAAATCCCACAGAAATGGATTTTTTCATCTGAAGACTAGTATACTACGGCGAAAGATACCACCCGTTAATACTGACTTCCTCGTTCACCACGGTAATAAGTATAATCCTCTCTCTTTTTGTTATTTCTTATATTCAGAAAATTGTGTTTATCGCTATCCGCCAGTTGAATCTATTTTAAAGCCACAAGGCTTCACGCTCAGACACACAAGGCAGGGACCGACATATTAAACATCTCCAAGTATATCATGCGAGCAAGAGGCAGCGTCTACCCGTCAACGGGTGAGGGTACACGTCAAATGGGAGTTACAAGTCAAACTTAACCTTTCAGTCTCATGATATACATGCACAGACGTGAAATATCAATTACAGCTTTGAATTCCATATTAATTCCCTCATTATTTGCCTGTGGACAAAGCCGTGTACCTTTGAAAAAGATTGAAATTAGGGAAAAACAATAAATACAGCTGTTTGAACACAAAAAATAAGGAAAAGAGAAATAGATAGTATTTATTTCCGTAACGAAAAGGTTAGTAGCTGACTTCTGCATCTCATACAAAAACAAACGTTATGGTTTTTATTCATAGTTTTTATGTGCGCCAATTGTGTAAATCACAGAACATTTTATTTTGTAACTAAGGTTTCTAATTATCAGTTTTCAAAGAGGGTTCCATCCTTACGAAAGTGTTGTTGTATGATACTATTCGGCGTGCTGGACAGCGGGCCAGTATTTTCAATACTAAATACGGCATCCACAGTTAGTCGAGGTATTGTGTGTCTATAGCTCGCACTTTTATATCCGGTATGCAGAAGTATGATCATGCGTGGTAAAAAACGAAAAAACGAAATGTGTATTTTAAGACGTTATTACGGTACAGATATAATCGTTGTATAGAAGAACTGGAAATATTATATCCGGAAAATACACTGCACCACACGGCTAGGGACACATTAGCAGTAGGTTGGTTCACGTGGAATATCTTTCCATATTTCGCAAGCCGGCTGGAGTGGCCGAGCGGTTCTAGGCGCTACAGTCTGGAACCGCTACGGTCGCAGGTTCGAATACTGCCTCGGGCATGGAGGTTAGTTAGGTTTAAGTAGTTCTAAGTTCTAGGGGACTGATGACCTTTATCCATTTAATTACAGACCTGTATCATTGACGTCGGTTTGCAGTAGGGTTTTGGAGCATATACTGTATTCAAACATTATGAATCACCTCGAAGGGAACGATCTATTGACACGTAATCAGCATGGCTTCAGAAAACATCGCTCTTGTGCAACGCAGCTACCTCTTCATTCGCACGAAGTAATGGCCGCTATCGACAGGGGATCTCAAGTTGATTCCGTATTTCTAGATTTCCGGAAAGCTTTTGACACCGTTCCTCATAAGCGACTTCTAATCAAGCTGCGGAGCTATGGGGTATCGTCTCAGTTGTGCGACTGGATTCGTGATTTCCTATCAGGAAGGTCGCAGTTCGTAGTAATAGACGGCAAATCATCGAATAAAACTGAAGTGATATCAGGTGTTCCCCAGGGAAGCGTCCTGGGACCTCTACTGTTCCTGATCTATATAAATGACCTGGGTGACAATCTGAGCAGTTCTCTTAGACTGTTCGCAGATGATGCTGTAATTTACCGTCTAGTAAGGTCATCCGAAGACCAGTATCAGTTGCAAAGCGATGTAGAAAAAATTGCTGTATGGTGTGTCAGGTGGCAGTTGACGCTAAATAACGAAAAGTGTGAGATGATCCACATGAGTTCCAAAAGAAATTCGTTGGAATTCGATTACTCTATAAATAGTACAATTCTCAAGGCTGTCAATTCAACTACGTACCTGGGTGTAAAAATTACGAACAACTTCATTTGGAAAGACCACATAGATAATACTGTGGGGAAGGCGAGCCAAAGGTTGCGTTTCATTGGCAGGACACTTAGAAGATGCAACAAGTCCACTAAAGAGACAGCTTACACTACACTCGTTCGTCCTCTGTTAGAATATTGCTGCGCGGTGTGGGATCCTTACCAGGTGGGATTGACGGAGGGCATCGAAAGGGTGCAAAAAAGGGCAGCTCGTTTTGTATTATCACGTAATAGGGGAGAGAGTGTGGCAGATATGATACACGAGTTGGGATGGAAGTCATTACAGCATAGACGTTTTTCGTCGCGGCGAGATCTATTTACGAAATTTCAGTCACCAACTTTCTCTTCCGAATGCGAAAATATTTTGTTAAGTCCAACCTACAGAGGTAGGAATGATCATCAAAATAAAATAAGAGAAATCACAACTCGAACAGAAAGGTTTAGGTGTTCGTTTTTCCCGCGCGCTGTTCGGGAGTGGAATGGTAGAGAGATAGTATGATTGTGGTTCGATGAACCCTCTGTCAAGTACTTAATTGTGAATTGCAGAGTAGTCATGTAGATGTAGATGTAGATGTAGATTTGTTAGAGACCTCATTTACATTTTCTCTGCTCCCTCCCGTTCTTGAGCGCCTATGGAGTTCGATCGCATTACGTACTCAAAATTTCCTCCTAGGCGTTAAGCCAGCACGCACCACATACCCACCTCAAGTGATTCGCTTGGACCAACCAGACAAGGTTCCTCATACGGCTAGGATTTGAGGTTCACCAACCGTCGCTGTCTATGTTTACCGCCTAAAAGGCACTGCGGTCTTACGGTGGCTTCCTTTCACTGTGTATTTTCTTGTTGTATTTGTGTTGTTTTCTTCTTTAACTTCCACCGAGTCCATTCTGGGCTTCATCAAATTGTGCCTTTAGACAGGTGATCGTTACCTCACTGTGTCACCTCTGCTTCCACCCTAGTTCCCCCACCCCTCCAGTCCGAAGAGTTATGGACTTTATTTAACTATTCATCACAGTTACAGACTACTGTACGGACACCTAAAAAGCCATACAAAAAGCCCTTAAAAAGGTTCAACTGGTTCCGGTTGCTGGCACCATTCAAGGGCCCCTTGATAGGAAAACCGTGAAGACGTCAAAGGCAGCCTCCGCTTTCATATTGGCGAAGCCCCTTCCTTTCGGGGGCAAACACTGAGGGAACAAGTAGAATCGGTACCCCAGAAGGGTAGTTAAAAACAGAATCTAGCTTAAACGGGTGATTTATACAAGGCATGAACTAATGGTGTGACTCCTTACGTGAAACGTTACGGAAGTAAAGTTTCCCATTGCTCATATACCCCAGGATAGAAATGCACTGAGAGGGAGAAAAGACAAAATAATGAAGCAAAACCGAGAAAAGATCAGAACTAAGATATGGAAAGTAATAACTTTACTGCAGAGAAGGAAGAGAACAGGAATGTGTGTAACAGCTATTACTATTTGCTACATACTAACAATATAAATAAATATAATACTACAGATAAAGATTAAAGGAAAGAAAAGGGCTTGTAATCCCTAAAAAACTAGTATAAACCTCTTAACTAGTTACCCTAGTAACACTGTTTGTACTATTGATGTCTACTTTAGCTCTATTTTCCTTATTTGCTCGTCCACTGGCATTGGCTTTTCTTTGCCATTGTGTCTAACCTATTTGGAGATTGTTTTGTGCAGTTGGATCAGTCATGAAACTCCCCAATCAACATTCACTGTCTTCTCTATTTCTTGGTCACACGATAGCACATCAGCAGCGTCTCCACTGTGCTAACAGATTCCACACGCACTGAGCCATCCCTGAACCCACATTCCTCTAACCGCTCACACTCACGCGATGAGGAATCTGCTTCAGTGGTCGCTGACCACAATTGCCTTCATTCATTCACCGGTACGGACCAAGCGAGATGGCGCAGTGGTTAGCACACTCGACTCGCGTTCCAGTTCAAACCTTCGTTCGGCCATCCTCACTTTGAAATTTCTTAATATGATTTTGCTTACTTAACTGGGAGGTGAAACGTCTAAATTTAGTTCTGATACTGCTGAGTGAAACTGATGCACTGAGCGTACTTTCTCATTTCTTATTCTTATCATTTCAACACTGACGTACTGAATTTGCACTGACAAACAGAACTCAAACTTTTTCTACTCATTAATTACTCACAATGTTCAAGAATAACGCGATTTGACTGCCTTGAAACTGATAACCTGAATTCAAATAATTAATACAAAAGGTTGGCTGTGATTTAGTAGAAATCCTAACAATAACCTGTACATTTCATAAGTCCCTTATCTCATAAAAATCTTCATTACATGAACTACTGCCATACAGAAAACGTCAATACCGTCAGCTAAATAAAAGATTCTAACTACTGAGGGCTCTAACTACTAATAGGCATGTGGTTAGCAAAGGAAAGATTTTGTTGCAGAGCAAACAATGTATTTGCCTTAAGAATGCGAAAACCAGTTCAAAAATTATATAATCATCAGTAATAAATGTCAGCGACGGATGTACATTCAGACCGTCCACTCTTGCTAATACTGCAAACCTCCAACACTGCTAATTATTAACATCTAACCTCCATCACTGCTAACTACTCACTCCCAACTACCATCACTGTTGGCTGTTCACCTCCAACTGCCATCACCTCTGAGTGTTAACTTCCTACTGCTAGTGTGACTAGCCACAGAGTTTCTTACAGAGTGCGCACAGTGCTTTCACAGTTATTAATACAGAGCCCTACATAGGGCTGCCAACATACAAACACATAAACAGCCTACTTACCACTTAGGTTTTCCGTGTTTTCCCCAAATAGCTTCAGGAACATTCTGGGATGGTTCCTTTGAAAGGATACGGCCGGTTTCCTTCCCCATACTTCCGTAATCCGAGCTTCTACTCCGTCTGTAACGATCTCGTCGTCAACAGGACGTTAAACACTAATGTCCTCCATATCCGGATTTCCCAAAATCGTTAAAGGCAAATACTGGGATGTCTCCTTTGAAACATCAATGCCTATTTCCTTTCACATTCTACCCGAATCTGAGCTTTTGCTCTCTTTCTAATTACCCCGTTATCTACTGAGCATTTTCACATTTATGCCAGCATGTACCAACAGAGCTTCCAGCTAGGTCCTCCCACCGGCGACGTGTATCACCGGTGGCTCAAGTTCGACTCTCCCAATTATGCTACTAGCAGTACATTACCGTATGATGTATTACCTACCAGCCAGGTGCAACGAACAGCTGTGAATGCAATTTTGTCGAATCCTTCAACGAGAGAATTTTTTTGTTTTAATTTTTCCCCCTGAACGAGTGAGGTAGCTCATAATTTGTGACGTTTTAAAAGTTAGTGCAGAATTATTTTAGTTATCTGAAGCTGTTTAAAAAAGATGATGTTATGTCACTTCCATTACAAAGGTCAATATACAGGGCGTTCCGATACAGTTCATTCAAATTTATACAGGAGGTAGAGAACATCATAACAAATATATTTCGATGTGGAACATATGGTCTCTGAAGTCGGCTTGTAATGTTGGGGAACATTTTGCTAGTGTTGCTGACATAAGCTGTTGTGTCGGTGTCGCTGATTGGCTTTGTGTACCGACACTCAAAACTGCTCTGTGTACGGATGGTCGGCTCTGAGGTCAGCTTGGAAACACACCGATTCATTAGCAAGGGTGTACTTCCGGCTCGATGGGGAGCCAACACTTTCCAGCTTTGCCGTGAGGAATCACCTGAGAGCCACCTCCGGGAATCGATGGATCGGCTGAAGTGGTTCTGTGGCCTGGCCATCTGAAGTCACCTGTCTGGATTTCTTCCTCTGGGGGCCTATGGAGCAGCTGGTGTGTGATGCCGTCGTGGAATCAGAAGAAGACTTCCTTGCTCTACTTGCCGTCGCTGCTGATTCCATTGTGGACATGCCGGGACTCTTCGCACGGACATGTCAATTGTTGGACGGTGCATACAGGCTAATGCTCGCGTATTCGAGCATTTTCTATGAATGCTACTGCTGTAACTAGCATGCGAAACTACCTTCTACGTAAATCGTCCCTAGCATCAGAAACTGCCCTCAGGAATCGTAAATACCATACTAAATATATTTATTTTGATGTTCTCTACGTCCTGCATTAATCTGAACCAATAGTTTCGAAACGCCCTGTATTAAAATAGTAGGCTAGGACGTTTGAATACGACCGCCGCCCCAAGGCAAGTAACACAATTCTCAGCGCTGGCGTGAATGTGTTAAACACTAATTTTCGTTCCTTTTTTCACAAGACGGAATGTTTCTTGAAGGGGTGGCAGCATGCAACGTGGGCTAATGACTCGTGCTCTATAATCTGACCTTCGTGATATTGCAGCTCGAGTATCGCACCAGCACACTGGACTCACATTCAGGAGGACGACGGTTCAAATCTGCGCCTGGACATACAGTTTTAAGTTTTCAGTGATTTCCCTAAAACGCTTGCGGCAAATGTCCTATGATTCCTTTGAAAGGGCACAGCCAGTTTCCTTTCCCATCCTTCCCTAATCCAAACGTGTTCTCCGTCTCTAATGACCTCGTTGTCGATGGGATGTTAAATTCTTATCTGCTCCTCCTAGATCCAGTTTTGTGGTTCAGTATTCCTAATGCCGGTCGACCATGCGTCTGGGACTATCATTACATTCCTTCACAGTTTGTGCAACATAGAATTAAGACGTACTGCCACGAAATTCATTGCAAAGCACACTGAATGTATTCACCAAACTGTATGGCATACGCGAAAGAACTTGCCCCCCTTCTAACAGCCGTGTACCGAAAGTCTCTAGACGAACGGAAGGTTCCAAGTGATTGGAAAAGAGCACAGGTAGTTCCAGTTTTCAAGAAGGGCCGTCGAGCAGATGCGCAAAACTATAGGCCTATATCTCTGACATCAATCTGTTGTAGAATTTTAGAACATGTTTTTTGCTCGAGTATCATGTCGTTTTTGGAAACCCAGAATCTACTCTGTAGGAATCAACATGGATTCCGGAAACAGCGATCGTGTGAGATCCAACTCGCTTTATTTGTTCATGAGACCCAGAAAATTTTAGATACATGCTCCCAGGTAGGTGCTATTTTCCTTGACTTCCGGAAGGCGTTCGATACAGTTCCACACTGTCGCCTGATAAACAAAGTAAGAGCCTACGGAATATCAGACCAGCTGTGTGGCTGGATTGAAGAGTTTTTAGCAAACAGAACACAGCATGTTGTTATCAATGGAGAGAAATCTACAGACGTTAAAGTAACTTCTGGCGTACCACAGGGGAGTGTTATGGGACCATTGCGTTTCACAATATATATAAACGACCTAGTAGATTGTGTCGGAAGTTACATGCGGCTTTCCGCGGATGATGCTGTAGTATACAGAGAAGTTGCAGCATTAGAAAATTGTAGCGAAATGCAGGAAGATCTGCAGCGGATAGGCACTTGGTGCAGGGAGTGGCAACTGACCCTTAACATAGACAAATGTAGTGTATTGCGAATACATAAAAAGAAGAATCCTTTATTGTATGATTATACGATAGCCGAACAAACACTGGTAGCAGTTACTTCTGTAAAATATAAAATTAATTGTTGGTAAGGCAGGTACCAGGTTGAGATTCATTGGGAGAGTCCTTAGAAATTGTAGTCCACCAACAAAGGAGATGGCTTACAAAATACTCGCTCGTTCTATACTTGAGTATTGCTCATCAGTATGGGATCCGTACCAGGTTAACAGAGGAGATAGAGAAGATCCAAAGAAGAGCGGCGCGTTTCGTCACAGGGTTATGTGGTAAGCATGGTAGCGTTAGGAGATGTTTAGCAAACTCAAGTGGCAGACTCTGCAAGAGAGGCGCTCTCGCGGTGTAGCTTGCTGTCCAGGTTTCAAGAGGGTGCGTTTCTGGATGAGGTATCGAATATATTCCTTCCCGCTACTTATACCTCCCGAGGAGATCACGAATGTAAAATTAGAGAGATTCGAGCGCGCAAGGAGGCTTTCCGGCAGTCGTTCTTCCTGCGAACCATACGCGACTGGAACAGGAAAGGGAGGTAATGACAGTGGTACGTAAAGTGCCCTCATCCACACACCGTTGGATGACTTGCGGAGTATAAATGTAGATGTAGATGAGTTTTTTTTGTGAGAAAGATTGGAAAGTGACTAAGTATGTGATGAAATCGGGCTGATTACACAGCCGGAACAACTTCTCCGGCGAAAAGAACCACTAACAGGCACTCTCAAGCCGCAAATTGCTTTTTGACTTGTGTCCATATCACAGGAGGAGCGCAATTTGTGCATTATTTATTGGCTCCGCACGCGTGCTGGAGGTGCTTTAAACTTTGAGAAGGGCCATGTTTATTCTGGACGCGGTCTGGGTTGCGCGCTTCTTTCTTTGCGGACGCAGTTCTCCGCGCGGCGCTGCCGTTCGATGAGTCGGCAGAAGCAGCGCGAAGCTCATGAATCATGCACGACATTCCGCAAAGTGGCTGTCCGCCCGCAACAGCTGAGCATCGCACCCGCCAGCCAACTTGTTGGACGGCCTCCGCCGCCGCTGCAGTGTGCGCGCTCTCCTTCAGACTTTTCGCTACCCGCTGAACAATGGCAATGCCAAGCATACAACTTTATCGCCGTGTTTATCACGCCGCCATCGGAAGACAACACAGCCGTATGTTACTCTCGTCTGCTGCTCAACCAATTTCGGTCAACTCCAGTGCTCTCGTCTTCGCCTGCAAGTTAGTTCGTATTTTTCAAAACTATCTCGTCTTTGAACGGATATACCAAGGCATACGGGAGCGAGAACAAGTGCTAGAAGTTAACATCTCACTGATTCCTGTGGAAGTTCGTTCTTACAAGCAAATTAATTGTTACTAAGGTGGAAGGAATGTAGATAGCGTTTCAAGAAGATTCATTCCATTTCACAAGACTATATCTGCCACATGAATGAAGATAGAACCTTTGACTAAATTTTAAATTACGCAGGGCTTCAGATTTCTTATTAACAAGACTTCCTATTTTACAAGGGTGTATATTCTACGTGCGTGCCCATACGATCTTCGGGTATTATTTACAATGAAGTTTAGGATCACATTTTTGAATTGTACCGTTTTGAGAAGACAGAAGGAGCCATATGCTTCCCTTACTAAAACACTCAACAGCCGAGACCGCGTAAATATTTCTTTATGTAAGGTAACAGGTCTCGCCCTCTACAGCTCCCTCTAGTACCATGGAAGTCATTCCCTCATGTCTTCGCAGATGTCCTATCATCCTGTCCCTTCTCCTTATCAGTGTTTTCCACATATTCCTTTCCTCTCCGATTCTGCGTAGAACCTCCTCATTCCTTACCTTATCAGTTCACCTAATTTTCAACATTTGTCTATAGCACCACATCTCAAATGCTTCGATTCTCTTCTGTTCCGGTTTTCGCACAGTCCATGTTTCACTACCACACAATGCTGTACTCCAGACGTACACCCTCAGAAATTTCTTCCTCAAATTAAGGCCGGTATTTGATATTAGTAGACTTCTCTTGGCCAGAAATGCCTTTTTTGCCATAGCGAATCTGCTTTTGATGTCCTCCTTGCTCCGTTCGTCATTGGTTATTTTACTGCCTAGGTAGCAGAATTCCTTAACTTCATCGACTTCGTGACCATCAATCCTGATAAGTTTCTCGCTGTTCTCATTTCTACTACTTCTCATTACCTTCGTCTTTCTCAGATTTACTCTCAAACCATACTGTGTACTCATTAGACTGTTCATTCCGTTCAGCGGATTATTTAATTCTTCTTCACTTTCACTCAGGATAGCAATGTCATCAGCGAATCGTATCATTGATATCCTTTCACCTTGGGTATTTTAATTCCACTCCTGAACCTTTCTTTTATTTCCATCATTGCTTCCTCGATGTACAGATTGAAGAGTTGGGGCGAAAGGCTACAGCCTTGTCTTACTCCCTTCTTAATACGAGCACTTCGTTCCTGATCGTCCACTCTTATTATTCCCTCTTGGTTGTTGAAAATATTGTATATGACCCGTCTCTCCCTATAGCTTACCCCTACTTTTTTCAGAATCTTTAACAGCTTGCAACATTTTATATTGCTGAACGCTTTTTGCAGGTCGACAAATCCTATGAACGTGTCTTGATTTTTCTTTAGCCTTGCTTCCATTTTTAGCCGTAACGTCAGAATTGCCTCTCTCGTGCCTTTACTTTTCCTAAAGCCAAACTGATCGTCACCTAGTGCATTCTCAATTTTCTTTTCCATTCTTCTGTATATTATTCTTGCTCTTCGATGCATGAGCTGTTAAGCTGATTGTGTGACAATTCTCGCACTTGTCAGCTCTTGCCGTCTTCGGAATTATGTGGATGATGCTTTTCCGAAAGTCAGATGGTATGTCGCCAGACTCATATATTCTACACACCAACGTGAATTGTCGTTTTGTTGCCACTTCCCCTAATGATTTTAGAAATTCTGATGGAATGTTATCTATCCCTTCTGCCTTATTTGACCATAAGTCCTGCAAACCTCTTTTAAATTCCGATTCTAACACTGGATCCCCTATCTCTTCTAAATCGACCCCTGTTTCTTCTTCTATCACATCAGACAAATCTCCACCCTCATAGAGGCTTTCAATGTATTCTTTCCACCTATATGCTCTCTCCTCTGCATTTAACAGTGGAATTCCCGTTGCACTCTTAATGTTACCACCGTTGCTTTTGATGTCACCAAAGGTTGTTTTGACTTTCCTGTATGCTGAGTCTGTCCTTCCGATAATATCTCTTTCGATGTCTTTACATTTTACCTGCAGCCATTTCGTCTTAGTTCCCTGCACTTGCTATTTATTTCATTCCTCAGCGACTTGTATTTCTGTATTCCTGATTTTCCCGGAACATGTTAGTACTTCCTCCTTTCATCAATCAACTGAAGTATTTCTTCTGTTACCCATGGTTTCTTCGCAGCTACCTTCTTTGTGCCTGTGTTTTCCTTCCCAACTTCTGCGATGGCCCTTTTTAGAGACGTCCATTCCTCTTCAACTGTGTTGCCTACTGCGCTATTCCTTATTGCTGTATCTATATCGTTAGAGAACTTCAAACATATCTCGTCATTCCTTAGAACTTCCATATCCCACTTCTTTGCGTATTGATTCTTCCTGGCTAATGTCTTGAACTTCAGCCTACTCTTCATCACTACTATATTGTGATCTGAGTCTATATCTGCTCCTGGGTACACCTTACAATCCAGTATCTGATTTCGGAATCTCTATCTGACCATGATGTAATCTAATTGAAATCTTCCCGTATCTCCCGGCCTTTTCCAAGTATACCTCCTCCTCTTGTGATTCTTGAACAGGGTATTCGCTATTACTAGGTGAAACTTGTTACAGATCTCAATTAGTCTTTCTCCTCTTTCATTCCTTGTCCCAAGCCCATATTCTCCTGTAACCTTTTCTTATACTCCTTCCCCTTCAACTGCATTCCAGTCGCCCATGACTATTAGATTTTCGTCCCCCTTTACATACTGCACTACCCTTTCAATATCTTCATACACTTTTTCTATCTGTTCATCTTCAGCTTGCGACGTTGGCGTGTATACCTGAAAGAATGCTACGAATGCGAAACGTTACGTATGTATTATTTGAAGTCTCCTGAGTTAGTGCGCCAAGTTTCCGTCACTTCCGACAGATAGTGTTGCTGCAGGACAGTTTCAAAATGGCGTCTGTAGGTGATGTATGTTACAAGCAACGTGCCATCATTGAATTTCTCACTGCAGAGAAAGAAACTGTGTGGAATATTAACAAACGCTCATGCAAAGTCTATGAAGCATCTGCTGTCAACAGAAGTACAGTTAGTCGCTGAGCACGGAGAGTGAGGTCATCAGAAGGTATATCGCTCACAGATGCTTGTTACATCACGAAACAGTTCATAGTAGCACATTTCTTTACATAATCTGGACAAACTCTAAACATTATGGTCATAGCTATTTAAATAAGATGCTTATTGGTTTTAAGTAGTTTAGTTATGACAGACCTATTATAATGTGCTAATTTTATCCATATAGCAACTTGTCATGAGGTTCAATGTAAAATGAACACGTTTCATAACGAAAAGATTTTTTTAAGACCAGAAGATGACAACAAAATCTGTTGAAACCTGTTGTCTTAATTAAAGAAATATTTATGCGCTCTTGGCTGTTGAATGTTTCCGATCACAGTTTTGATTTCTATTTCATGAATGTTCAAGTGTTCTCCACTGGGCACACATCGTGCTGTGGATTTTGACCACAATGTGTGAAAACGTTTACCAATCAATTGTACACATAAAAAATAACATTGATAATTAATGTACGAATAGCTCTGTCAATTACCATGGAACAGTATCTGGACAGGACTTACATTTACCAAGAAAGAATAAACATAAAACTCAAGACAGAGTTTTCTACCAAGGAATAAAATTGTGCCATAGATTACCAAATCAGTTTAAGGGGATTGGTTCGTGAACACAAGGGGCTGTTTTGAAAATTTGTCAGTTTTCTAAGCAGAGTACCTAAAGGACCAAGAATTCTAAGCCCATGTAATGCTTCCTGTCATTTAACAGATCCTTGGGAGCAGTTTCATGTATGAACTACAGCTTTTTGTCACATACCTTCTGAATTACATTTTGTGTTGCAAATGAAATAAAACATCTTAATTATTTTTGTACAGTATTGGTACACATAACTCGAAACAGAAACAAAGCAGAAGCTTCACTTTTTCCTGATAATTCTTTACACTGCTACGTTTAAAGAAAACTTTTGGAAAGACATTGCTGCCATAAATAATGAGTAAAATTTTTTTTAAATAATGGTTATGAAAACATCAGTATAATTACTCCTAGTTTATCTTTAAATAGTCTTAAATTTCAAATTTACCTCTTAAGAATAGTTTACTTTTTAGTTAAGTGCATTTTAAGACAGTGTACACAACTTCAGCCCTCTATCTTTAATAGTTTTTAACGAATGTGTACCAGAATATCATAAGAGCGAACATTCAGGAAATTCAAGTTAAAGTTAAAAATTATTTCTCTACCAGTCCTGCATAGCACTAATCCATCCCAGTCCCATATTTACTTATTTCATGGCGTTGGTCTCCCTCCCTTTTCTTTTTCAGACTTCTTCTTCTTGTTCTTGCTTCTTTGGTGGCTTACAATACTGATTTATCTGCTTCGAAGAGTCTCCTGCGATCAATAGCAATTAAAGTTCTTTGCACATTTAGTCTTCCAAGCACTCCCATCAATTCCATAATCTTAAAACTTGACACTGCATCATCACTGAAACGTAGCAGAGCATCAAGAACAACATATTTGGTCCTATCAGAACAACTTCTGCTGTCCCTTCCAATATACAGTTGTTAAAGCTCTCATTTGGGTTTTAAGTTCTACAGTGTAATTAATTCTCTAGTAATCACTAAGTAAAAAACAAAAAACAAATGAGAACAAAATTCTATTTTTAACAGAGCCATCTGAGTGACTAGGGCATAGTCATGTGTACAGGCACTTTCAAATTCCTCTAATTTTGAGCCTTTCTTCGATACAGTTTCTTAGAAGTAAACTTTTTCTTTGTTCAAAAAATTAATAAGAATTTTTTAAGACAAAAATTTAAAAAACTATTATTTGGCATTTATTCACGTAATGCTCCTCGAAAGAATTTGCTTAAACAAACTTAGTTAAAAAGTACTTGTGAAGTAATTCACTCTATACGTTGAAGTGTTGCACAGATAGCCCAGAGTTGGGTTACAGTAAAAAATGCAACAAAAGTAAATAATAATAGCGATATTAAAACATCTAATGTTCCACGTCATACTTTCACACTATTCTTTCTTCCTTATTCCTTTTCTGGATTAATTTAATTCCAAAACTATGCTATGTATAATACTGACACTTCATTTTCTTTCTGATCTTAACAGCTCACTTGTTATAGAGGGATGCTGACTCAGTTTATCAGGCTAGCAAAGTGGAAGCTGCGGTTCACAAAAGGCCCTGACATCAGCTGATACTTTTTGTAGTGTTATGAAACACTGTGTGTATATGTGTGCGATGCATGCAGCGACTCAGAGTGAGAAATAAATTGACAATATAGCATTAACCTTATTCACTATTATTTTTTTTGTAAAACAGTATTGCTCACTAGGGTTAAACCGAATGAGATACCACTGTTTTAAACAGAGTGACCTCGAGTTCGGGAGGATGGATGCTCCAGTTTTCATCCAACCATCTTGATTTAAATTTTCGTACTTTCCCTAAATTACTTCAGGAAAATGACGGGATGGTTCCTTCTATAAAGCCACGGCCGACTAACTGTCCCATCCTTGTCAACTAGACCTGTAAATCAGTCACTGAGTGTCATTGTGATATAGTTTTTGTTATTAAATACTAATACAAGCACCTGTCCATTATTGTTGTAAAAGTGATGCACGGTTGAATAAAACTGCTACTGATACTACTGCTGCTAATACTACACCATAGTCAAAAGCAATAAAAGAAACTGATGCTGCTCTCATTAGGTCTGCACCCGATCATGCAGTCATCTCGACACAATGTCCTGAAAGTCTCCTCCGGTTTTCTGACGGATCCTGAAATCAACATGGTTCAATATTTCAGTGCGCTACCTGTCCGCCATCTTCAGGAGAACGCTGCTGCAATTGCTGCTGAGGCCCGCTGAAAACTGAAGCCAAGGCTGCAAATCGTCGTCCAATACACGAGTGGGAATCCGGACCGTAGACGGCGCATGCGCCGTCCATGACAACTACGGCCTTCAGAGACTGGGCAGGTAGGAGCCGCCCTTAACACTCGTAGAACACCGGCGGCAACGATGTATCGCACTCAAAGACTGGCGCCACCGAAGAATGTTATGTTTTTATGAGGGTAGTGCAGGCTTCCACGTCCTGCTGAGAGGAAAACCATTGTCTCTGTTAATCAAATTGTTTGTCGACCGTATTTCAATTGCGATCTTGCAGTGCCTGTGTTGTTCAGAAACACGATGCAATGCATTCATGTCCGAAAGAACATGCATCGTATTTCTGAAAAGCACAGGCACTACATACTTATCCGCCGACACCGGGCAAGTGACTTTCAATTAAAATGTCTGCCCTTTAGGGGAATACACATAACGGGCGTACGGGTGCAGGTTGTAGATAGATGGTTGCTGACATATGGCAGTGTGGGGCTGGCCGGGAGTCGAGTTCGTATAGCCTAATGCTAAGGCGACCACTCGCGATAAACGAGCAATCCTGGTTCGACTCCCGGTCCTGCGTAGGTTTTCACTGTCGTCATTCCATTACACACCTGATTGTTGGCCATATTCGAAACTGCGAATACATTTAATTAATTTTAGTTGGCTCTTTATAAACGCTTTTCCAAAAACAGGAAGTGTTTGCAGCTTCCATAGTCCTATCATATTTCGTCACGTGTCCCCCGTTTAAGCAATGTTGTGTTACCCCCAAGTTTTCCTGTTGTTGTTGCCTCGCATGACGGCGATGTTCCACACACTTGTCCTGAACTGTGCGAATAGTCTTGACGATGTAAGCTTTCCGACACTGAACGGAATTTTATGTTGCTAGGCTTCCTATGCCCCAAATCATGTTTCACAGAGACGAATAGTTCCATAACGCTTAAAATTCTTCCAGTCTTAAACTATATGCCCTCAGAACAAGGAGTAATGACTACTGAGCTATGCTCCTTTTCATGCACCTTGGGAGATGATCGTAATTCCATAGCCCCACGAATCTACTTCTTAGAGTATCTATTCCCCTTAAAAGCAGCCATCAAATGTGCAAATTCAGCTGTACGCGTCGGAAATGGCATATGTTTGAAACTTCTTTCTTTAAATGAGTGTGTCTGTACTTAAACTGCAGAATGACTGAGAAGATGAAACTTCTACGTTATTGGATTCTGAAACAGCTGAGTAAATCTGAACGTACTGAGCCTACTCTCTCTTTACTTTTTCTTGTCGTGTCAACACTGACCCACAGTATTCTAGCGCAACGCAATCTGACTGCCTAAAAATTACAACCTGACTTCAATTAATTAATTCAAAAGAATGGCCCTCACTAAAATGAAATCTTAACAATTACCTATACCTGAGTCGAAACAAGGCCCCGGCAGTAGACAACATTCCATTAGAACTACTGGCGGCCTTGGGAGAGCCAGTCCTGACAAAACTCTACCATCTGATGAGCAAGATGTACGAGACAGGCGAAATACCCTCAGACTTCAAGAAGAATATAATAATTCCAATCCCAAAGAAATCAGGTGTTGACAGATGTGAAAATTACCGAACTATCAGTTTAATATGTCACAGCTGCAAAATACTAACGCGAATTCTTTACAGACGAATGGAAAAACTGGTAGAAGCCGACCTCGGGGAAGATCAGTTTGGATTCCGTAGAAATACTGGAACAAGTGAGGCAATACTGACCTTACGACTTATCTCAGAAGCTAGATTAAGGAAAGGCAAACCTACGTTTCTAGCATTTGTAGACTTAGAGAAAGCTTTTGACAATGTTGACTGGAATACTCTCTTTCAAATTCTAAACGTGGCAGGGGTAAAATACAGGGAGCGAAAGGCTATTTACAATTTGTACAGAAACCAGATGCCAGTTATAAGAGCCGAGGGACATGAAAGGGAAGCAGTGGTTGGGAAGGGAGTGAGACAGGGTTGTAGCCTCTCCCCTATGCTATTCAATCTGTATATTGAGCAAGCAGTAAAGGAAACAAGAGAAAAGTTCGAAGTAGGTAATAAGATCCATGGAGAAGAAATAAAAACTTTGAGGTTTGCCGATGACATTGTAATTCTGTCAGAAACAGCAAAGGACTTGGAAGAGCAGTTGAACGGATTGGACAGTGTCTTGAAAGGAGGGTATAAGATGAACATCAACAAAAGCAAAGCAAGGATAATGAATGTAGTCGAATTAAGTCAAGTGATGCTTAGGGAATTAGATTAGGAAATGACACTTAAAGTAGTAAACGAGTTTTGCTATTTGGGGAGCAAAATAACTGATGATGGTCGAAGTAGAGAGGATATAAAATGTAGACTGGCAATGGCAAGGAAAGCTTTTCTGAGGAAGAGAAATTTGTTAACATCGAGTATTGATTTAAGTGTCAGGAAGTCATTTCTGAAAGTATTTGTATGAAGTGTAGCCATGTATGGAAGTGAAACATGGACAATAAGTAGTTTGGACAAGAAGAGAATAGAAGCTTTCGAAATGTGGTGCTACAGAAGAATGTTGAAGATTAGGTGGGTAGATCACGTAACTAATGAGGAGGTATTGAATAGGATTGAGGAGAAGAGGAGTTTGTGGAACAACTTGACTAGAAGAAGGGATCGGTTAGTAGGACATGTCCTGAGGCATCAAGGGATCACAAATATAGCATTGGAGGGCAGCGTGGAGGGTAAAAATCGTAGAGGGAGACCAAGAGATGAATACACCAAGCAGATTCAGAAGGATGTAGGTTGCAGTACGTACTGGGAGATGAAGGAGCTTGCACAGGATAGATTAGCATGGAGAGCTGCATCAAACCAGTCTTAGGAGTGAAGACCAGAACAACAACAACAACAACAACTTATAGATTTCATTAAGCGCTTACCTCACAAAAAATCTTCATTACACGAACTACTGATGTTGTGGTTGGCAGGAGAGCCAACGCCGTGTTACTAGAGGAGGCCGAAAGGCACGCGATTTAGCTCATGCAGACTGGTGTGAGGTCTGGAACAGGACAAGGGAATTAGAATTTAGGACGTAGCTGGTGGAATACTTAACTTTAATCCATTAATGACGAACGTCGCTCTTGATGGTACATGATTGACAATATCAATAGTAACTGAATATGGCGCCTTGCTAGGTCGTAGCAAATGATGTAGCTGAAGGCTAGGCTAACTATCGTCTCGGCAAATGAGAGCGTATTTTGTCAGTGAACTATCGCTAGCAAAGTCGGCTGTACAACTGGGGCGAATGCTAGGAAGTCTCTCTAGACGTGCCGTGTGGCGGCGCTCGGTCTGCAATCACTGATAGTGGCGACACGCGGGTCCGACGTACACTACTGGACCGCGGCCGATTTAAAGGCTACCACCTAGCAAGTGTGGTGTCTGGCGGTGATACCACAACTGCAATACAGCGAGCGTCAATACTGCCAGATAAATAAAAGATTCGCCGGCCGCGGTGGTCTCGCGGTTCTAGGCGCGCAGTCCGGAACCGTGCGACTGCTACGGTCGCAGGTTCGAATCCTTCCTCGGGCATGGATGTGTGTGATGTCCTTAGGTTAGTTAGGTTTAAGTAGTTCTAAGTTCTAGGGGACTAATGACCACAGCAGTTGAGTCCCATAGTGCTCAGAGCCATTTTTGAAAATAAAAGATTCTAACTACTAAAACCACTAACTACTAATAGGCATGTGGTTAGCAAAGGAGAGATTTTGTTGCAAACCAAATAATGTATTTTTTTACCTTAATAGTGTGACATCCAGTTCAAGAATGTTCAAATGTGTGTGAAATCTTATGGGACTTAACTGCTAAGGTTATCAGTCCCTAAGCTTACACACTACGTAACCTTAGTTATCCTAAGGACAAACACACACACCCATGCCCGAGGGAGGACTCCAACCTCCGCCGGGACTAGCCGCGCAGTCCATGACTGCAGCGCCTTAGACCGCTCTGCTAATCCCGCGCGGCTTCATCCAGTTCAAACACGAATATTTAAACGTCACTGACATCTAGTACAAAGATATATAATCGTGAATAATATTCAAATTCCAAATCGATCATGTACAGATTGTTAGCCTATGCTAACCCTTCAGACCTCTACCCTCCATCAGTGCTAACTTCTCACATCTAACATCCATCTCTGCTGGCTGTTCACCTACAACTGCCCAACAGTACTTCCATCACTGCTGGCGACTAGCTTCCAACTGCCCAGCACTACTGGCGATCAACTTCCAACAATGGGTCCAACCAGCCACAGTGTCTCTTACAAAGAAACCGCAGTCAGAGATCCAATACAAAGCGCTACACAGCGGTGCCTACACAGAAGCAGTCTACTTACATGTTCTGCGTACCAGAGTCCTAAGTGCGCCATTACGTTGGTATGATGGATAGCAACTCTTAGCCTGCAAATACTATGTCCCAGAATGCTATTTCATTCTTTTATGAACCATGATGTTCAAAAATGGAAGCGTCCCATTACTTGCAACCTCCTTGGTAAAATTTATGCTAGGATGAAAACAGTTATAAGGTCCAAAAAAGTGTTGAGAGCTTCACATCCACGAGGCAAGATGAAAAATGTATCATCTTCGTATCTCCAAAAGCACAGTGATTGCAAAGCTGAAGTCCTTAGTGCCGTATCCTTGAAGTCCTCCTTAAACAAATTGGCAACTGTGCGCAATAAAGGGATACCTATAGCCACTCCGTCATTCAATTAAAAAAATTTGCTTTAAATGGAAAATATATGCACGTCAGCGCATATGATAAAGCTTTACCAAATCTTCATCTAGTTTTTCACTACTCATACTCAGGGTTCTTCCAGAGGCACTCGTGTAAATGGAAATACTACGTCGGAACGACCAAGACTCAAAGATTTCAATCGTCGAATAAAATCCACCGAGTTGAAGATATGGTGTTCACACTTGCCAATATATGGGCTGAAAAGAGATGTTCAGTACTTCGCCAGGTTGTAAGTGGTTGCACCCACACTACTAACACTAAGAGGAACCCCTTCCTTATGTGACTTTGGCAGACCATACATCCTAGGCGGACCAGCAGCATCAGGATGAAGTTTCTTGCGCTTCTTCAAGAATGAAAGAGTCTTTCGCTTAATCTTTTCTGTACCAGATGGCCTTCTGTAAACCAGGACGTTGAGTACTAAATCGATTTTAAAGACGTAATGTATTACAATTAACTGTATTTTGCAAAATAAAACAAACATGATGGCTTTCAGAGGAAAGAAACCAGTCAGATCGAAAATAATAATAAATGAGAAAATTTTTGAACAATCTCTCACTTCAGTTATCTGAAATGTGATATTAGTTTTAACTATGACAAAGGCATTGAGAAGGAAACTGAAAAATATCTAGCTATCTGCGGAGCAATTGGGAGAACTTTGGGAAGAAAAACAAGAAAAGTAACACAAATGAAATTCTATGATGTTATGGCTGTGTCTACTCTTGTATATGGCTCCCAATTATGGATAGCTGCAAAAAAAGAGAAAAAATATTATACAAGCAGCAGAGATGAAGGTCATGAGATATATAAGAGGTTCTAACAAACTGGATAAAATAAGGAATGAAACAACAAGATTTAGTTAATGACAAGATAGAAGAGAATAAAATGAAATGGAAGGATCATGTTGATCGAATGACAGAAAACAGACTGCCAAAAAAGATAATGAGTTATTGGCCGAGTGGAAAGAGAGAACTAAGTAAACCACGTAGGAGATGGATGGATGGATGAAAGGTGATTACAAAACCTAATCCTCGGATGGAGATGATGAAGAGGGCGTAATCAGCCCGTTGCAGTACAACTGTGGCAGTCCTCTTGCCACATGGTAAAATTACAGCTTCACCATAATTACAAAGGAAGCGAATAGCTGCTCTCTCTGCAGAAGAGATGTTATCCCGCGGTGGCCTAGTACGACGCAATGTGAGGGATAATTTTTGCCTTATTTCTCCCTTCTGGTGTTCAGGCTGGGTACCGATAATTCTACAGAGAAGATAAATACTGTAATAGAGAGTCTCTTTCTCCAAGACCGCCACTGTGGGAACATCCTGGAAAGATAAACCACAGCGAATCAACGTTTATTCCTTTCTGATGATACAGAACGAGAAAAAAGGTGTTCAAATTTGGAAATCTATCTGGTAATAGCGTTTATTTGTGCCCATTCCGATAGTGCCCACGTGCAAGTATTAACACACTCTCACTCATCTCCTGGAAACTGCGATGACAAGTCCAAATGCAAGTAAAATAAATCTTTGTAAATATATCCAGCTGTCTACGTGTAAAACGAATGCGTTCTCTTATCAGTCCTAGGTTGACACACTCCTTAATTCTGTTAGCAGTCTTACTATTAATAAAATGAACAAATCTGGCAAAAGGGGGATTAATACCTTCGTCCTGGCATCTCAGTAAGAAGGCAGTGTGCTCAACAGCTATCCTTTCTTCCTCCAATTTGTATCCGACTTATGTACATGGGTCACCATCTCCTCCACACAGAGGTATCTGATGTGATCCTGTAGGCTTTCCCGGCGCAGTAAGTCTTGAAAGTCTCCTTGAGTTTCCTGCCGCAATCTAAGATCAACGCGATTCAACGTGACCTACCGGTTCGCCATCTTTAGAAGAACGCTGCTGTTGCTGAGTCCTGCTGAAAACTGAAGAAGTTAGATAAACCAGTCCAGTCTTGGAGGGCAACAACTGTGTTGGGCGATGAATGTGAGTCAGCAGTCTTCTGACTGGTCTGATGCGGCCGGCTACGAATTTCTCTCCTGTGCCAACCTCTTCATCTCAGAGTAGCACTTGCAACCTACATCCTCAATTAATTGCTGGATGTAACCCAATCTCTGTCTTTCTCAACAGTTTTTGCCCCTCTGGTACCATGGAAGTCATTCCCTGCTGTCTTTAGCCTCGTGATGACTGGGTGTTGTGTGCTGTCCTTAGGTTAGTTAGCTTTAAGTAGTTCTAAGTGCTAGGGGAGTGATGACCATAGATGCTAAGTCCCATAGTGCTCAGAGCCATTTGAGCCATTTTTTGAACCTGCTGTCTTTAACAGATACCCTATCATCCTGTACCTTCTTATAGTCAGTGTTTACCACATATTCCTTTCCTCTCTGATTCTGCGCAGAACGTCCTCATTCCTTACTCTATCAGTCCACCTAATTTTCAACATTAGTCTATAGGATCAGTCTCAAACATCGATTCGCTTCTGTTCCGGTTTTCCCACATTCCATGTTTCGCTATCATATAATGCTATGCTCCAAACGTACATTCTCAGAAATTTCTCCCTTAAATTAAGGCCTATGTTTGATACTAGTAGACGGGCCAGGAATGACTTTTTTGCCAGTGCTTGTCAGCTTTTGATGTCCTCCTTGCTCCATCCGTCATTGGCCATTTTGCTGCGTAGGTGACAGAATTCCTTAACATCTTCCACTTAGTGACCACTAATCCTGATGTTAAGTTTTTCACTGCTCTCATTTCTGCTATTTGTCAGTACTTTCGTCTTCCTTCGATTTACTATTAACGGCTCATGCTCCATGCCCCAAGTACCCATTCGAGTGTGCATTTCATTCAGCAGATCATGTATTACTTCTTCACTTTCACTCAGGGTAGCAATGTCATCATCGAATCGTACCATTAATATCCCTTCACCTTGAATTTTAATTCCGCTCCGATACCTTTCTTTTGTTTCCATCATTGCTTGTTCGATGTACAGATTGAACAGTGGGGCTAAAGATTACATTACTGTCTTACACCCTTTTTAAGCTGAGCCGTTTTCTTGCACTATTTTTCCGAGAATTTCGAGCATCTTGCACCATTTTACATTGTCAAGATTTTTCCAGGTCGACAAATCCTATGAACGTGCCTTGATGTTTCTTTAGTCTTGCTTCAGTTATCAATTGCAGCGTCAGAATTGCCTCTCTGGTGGGTTTATCTTTCCTAAAGCCAAACTGATCGTCATTTACCATTTCCTCAATTTTCTTTTCCACTCTTCTGTATATTATTCTTGTACGTAACTTTGATGCATGAGCCGTTAACCTGATTGTACAACAATTCTCGCACGTGCTATCTCTTGGAGTCTTCGGAAGTATGTGGATGATATTTTTCCGAAAATCAAATGGTATGTCGCCAGACTCATACATCCTATAAACCAAATTGAATGCTCGTTTTGTTGCCAGTTCCCCCAATGATTTTAGAAATTCTGATGGAATGATCTCTATCTTTTCTGCCTTATTTGATTTCAAGTCCTCTAAAGCTCTAAAGCTCTCTTAATTTCGAATTCTAATACTGGGTCTCCTATCTCTTCTAAATCGACTCCTGTTTTTTCTACTATCACATCAAACAAATCTTCCCCTTCAAGGAGGCGTTCAACTTACTCTTTACACCTATCGGCATTCTCCTGTGCATTTAACACTGGAATTCCGGTTGCACTCATAATGTTACCATTCTTTCCGAAGGTTGTTTTGACTTTCCTGTATGCTGAATCAGTCCTTGCGACAATTATTTCTTTTTCGATTTCTTCACATTTTTCGAGCACCCATTTCGTCTAGCTTCCCTGCACTTTCTATTTATTTCATTCCTCAGCGCCTTGTATTTCTGTATTCCTGAATTTCCCTGGACATTGTTACACTTTCTTCTTTCGTCGAGCAGCAGAAGTATATTTTCTGTTACCCATAGTTTCTTCGCAGTTACCTTTTTTGTACGAATGTTTTTATTTCCAACTTACGTGACTGCTCTTTTGTTTTGAGATGTCCATTTCTCTTCATCTGTACTGCCTACAGGGCTATTCCTCACTACCGTATCTATAGCGTTAGAGAACTTCAAGCGTATCTCGTCATTCTTTAGAACTTTCCTGTCCTACTTCTTTGCATATTGATTATTCCCGACCAATCTCTTAAACTTCAGCCTACTCTTCATCACTACTACATTGTGATCTGAGTCTATATCTGGTCCTGGATACATCTTACAACCCATTACCTAATTTCGGAATCTCTGTCTGACCATGATATAATCTAAATGAAATCTTCCAGTATTACCCGGCCTTTTGCAAGTATACGTCTTCCTCTTGTGATTCTTGAACATTGTATTCGCCATTACTAACTGAAATTTATTACAGGACTCAACTAGTCTTTCTCCTCTCTCATTCCTTGTCCCAAACCCATGTGCTCCTTGATCTTTCCTTCTAACCCTTCTCCTACAACTGCATTGCAGTTTCCCATGACTTAGATTTTTATCTCCCTTTACGTACTGTATTACCCTTTTAATATCCTCATATACTTTCTCTACGTCTTCGTCTTCAGCTTGCGACGTCGGCATGTATACCTGAACTATCGTTGTCGGAGTTGGTTTGCTGTCGATTCTGATAAGAATATCCCTATCACTGAACTGTTCACGGTAACACACTCTCTAACCTATCTTCCTATTCATAACGAATCCTACTCCTATTATACCGTTTTCTTCTGCTTTTGGTATTACCCTATACTCATGTGACCAGAAATCCTGGTATTCTTTCCATTACACTTCAGTGACCTCTATTATGTCTAGAGTGAGATTTTGGATTTTGATTTTCAGATTTTCTAGCTTCCTTCCCACACTCAAGCTTCTGACATTCCACGTCCCGAGTCGTAGAACGTTATTCTTTCTTTGGTTATTCAATATTTTTCTCATGATGGTCACCTCGCCCTTGGCAGTCCCGTCCCGGAGATACGAACGGGTGACTGTTCCGGATTCTTTTGACGATGGAGAGATCGTCATAACAATTTTCGTTTCAGGCCACATCCCATGTGGATACATGTTATGTGTTTTTAATGCAGTGGTTTCCATTGTCTTCTGCATCCTCTTGCCGTTGATCATTGCTGATTCTTCCGCCTTTAGGAGCAGTTTCCCACCCGAAGGACAAGACAATGCTCGGAAACTCTGTCCGCTCCTCCGCCTTCTTTGACAAGGCTGACGGCAGAATGGGGGTGTAGTCTTATGCCGGAAGTCTTACGCAACCAATGCTGATTTTTATAAAAACTTAGAGCGGTGGCGGGTTTCGAACCAGAGACCGAGAACGTTTTAGATTATTAATGGAAGATCCATCCATAGCCCACGGGTGCCCCAGAGACCCATATAGGAGGTCGATTTGCAGCCTTGGCTTCAGTTTTCATTGCGGCTCAGCAGCAGCATCGTTCTCCTGAAGATGGAGGACAGTTGGATTGCTGAAATATTAAATCACGTTTGTTTTCTGATCCGGCGAAAAACCCGAAGAACGTTTCAAGTCTTATTCCGCCGCACAACCATCGACGTCACATCTTGACACAATGTTTCCGCGGTCCATCTCGCCGCCTTCTTGAGGTCAGAAATATGTTTGGTATTCTCATCTCGCGTTCCCACCTCAAGATTGCAGCCAGAGGGACAGCTGAAATATTGTATTGAGGTGATATCATGATCCGGCTGTAGGCCCCACAAGAATATCATCAGTTTTTCACCGCGAAAGTCTATGTCATCACAACAGACGAAATTGTTAATACACTCCTGGAAATTGAAATAAGAACACCGTGAATTCATTGTCCCAGGAAGGGGAAACTTTATTGACACATTCCTGGGGTCAGATACATCACATGATCACTCTGACAGAACCACAGGCACATAGACACAGGCAACAGAGCATGCACAATGTCGGCACTAGTACAGTGTATATCCACCTTTCGCAGCAATTCAGGCTGCTATTCTCCCATGGAGACGATCGTAGAGATTCTGGATGTAGTCCTGTTGAACGGCTTGCCATGCCATTTCCACCTGGCGCCTCTGTTGGACCAGCGTTCGTGCTGGACGTGCAGACCGCGTGAGACGACGCTTCATCCAGTCCCAAACATGCTCAATGGGGGACAGATCCGGAGATCTTGCTGGCCAGGGTAGTTGACTTACACCTTCTACAGCACGTTGGGTGGCACGGGATTCATACGGACGTGCATTGTCCTGTTGGAACAGCAAGTTCCCTTGCCGGTCTAGGAATGGTAGAACGATGGGTTCGATGACGGTTCGGATGTACCGTGCACTATTCAGTGTCCCCTCGACGATCACCAGAGGTGTACGGCCAGTGTAGGAGATCGCTCCCCACACCATGATGCCGGGTGTTGGCCCTGTGTGTCTCGGTCGTATGCAGTCCTGATTGTGGCGCTCACCTGCACGGCGCCAAACACGCATACGATCATCATTGGCACCAAGGCAGAAGCGACTCTCATCGCTGAAGACGACACGTCTCCATTCGTCCCTCCATTCACGCCTGTCGCGACACCACTGGAGGCGGGCTGCACGATGTTGGGGCGTGAGCGGAAGACGGCCTAACGGTGTGCGGGACCGTAGCCCAGCTTCATGGAGACGGTTGCGAATGGTCCTCGCCGATACCCCAGGAGTAACAGTGTCCCTAATTTGCTGGGAAGTGGCGGTGTGGTCCCCTACGGCACTGCGTAGGATCCTACGGTCTTGGCGTGCATCCGTGCGTCGCTGCGGTCCGGTCCCAGGTCGACGGGCACGTGCACCTTCCGCCGACCACTGGCGACAACATCGGTGTACTGTGGAGACCTCGCGCCCCACGTGTTGAACAATTCGGCGGTACGTCCACCCGGCCTCCCGCATGCCCACTATACGCCCTCGCTCAAAGTCCGTCAACTGCACATACGGTTCACGTCCACGCTGTCGCGGCATGCTACCAGTGTTAAAGACTGCGATGGAGCTCCGTATGCCACGGCAAACTGGCTGACACTGACGGCGGCGGTGCACAAATGCTGCGCAGCTAGCGCCATTCGACGGCCAACACCGCGGTTCCTGGTGTGTCCGCTGTGCCGTGCGTGTGATCATTACTTGTACAGCCCTCTCGCAGTGTCCGGAGCAAGTATGGTGGGTCTGACACACTGGTGTCAATGTGTTCTTTTTTCCATTTCCAGGAGTGTATATATGTGTCTTCGCATTATTCCTTGAGATATCGAGCGCTGTATCGTAGCAAATTATTGTTATTTAGCTTAACTTTTTGGTCGTCTTTGGCTTCTGGAAAAACTAATATCACATGAACAACACAAAGAGCCGAAAACTAGTTTCAGTCAGAAGATGTAAGCATGGCGACTTTGGTGGTACGGACACCTCGCACGAGTACCAGCTACTTCAGTCATCAGCTCAGCCCATCATGTTACTGTCGAAGGTGAAGGCAGGATATAATGTGGAAGACATGAACTGATGTGGTTAGACAATATAAATTCAGATCTAATTAAGATCAAAAAAGTCCAGCAATCAGGCCGTGAACGTATCGAGATTGTCGAACGACCGCCGTGCCATCCTTAGCTATTTATTATTCTACACAGTATGGAGGGGCATGGGGTCAGCATCCCGAAACTCCAGGGCGTTGTCGACGTTCGAAGCTTCGAGCAGCTAGATATCACTCAGAGAGCTCCTCAACTGACATCACGTGGCTAAATGCACCCTGGTCCAGTCCCTCCTCCAAGGTAAACTCCCTGTAAATACCAGGAAACAAACACGAGCGCCACACACGAGAGCGCGTCGTGTTGACCACTCATCTGTGGAGGACGGACAGATTTAAGCTCAAGAAATTTAAGTACTCAGGAAACGTTACATCGAAAGAAATTGCGTGCGTTGATCCAAAAAGCTGACCCCTATCCTATGGGAAGGCACTAGGAAGAAGACAACATTGTTATTTACATTTATCAGCTCACACAACTCCAGAGGTAATTCAGTAATAAAGTTATGCTGATGTTACATGTAAAATTCAGATCATTTCTTTAACGCTTGCAATACACAGAGGGGAAAGGGGGGATACTTTATGCCCACCTTCTGAAAGTATTGTAATGTAGTCACGAACTTGATAATTTAAAATTTTGGAAAAATATTTATTGTTTTTAATAATATTTGATACCAGATCCTATAATTGCTTTAAATTTTTCAGTAAAATGTAACCCAAAAGTTTAAGTCTTAGTATTGAATGTGAGTTTCGCAACAAATGTCATATTTATATTTTCAAGTTCAGAACACTGCTTACACAAATTCATATCTTTGAAAAGTATGTTGCGGATAAAAGTCAGTGACAATTAACGAAACCTGTGTTTTTAAAAACTTTTTTGTGATGGTCACAAAGTACCCACCGCCTCTGCCTACACACTATAGAAAATGCGTTGGTATCGCTAAGGTTGTGCCAAAAGATATTTACAGGTTTTCGAACTTACTTACACACCAATACCTATTTAAAAAAGAAGTTGTTACTATAAGTTAACGACAGTTAACGCATTTTTTGTTTTGTTGTTGTGGGCATTAAGTACCCCTCTCCCCTCTCCTCGCCCCTTTCTCCTTGTTCGACGCCTTATAGACTATGTGTTGGTGTTGTTAGGGTTACATAAATTACAGTCTCAGCGTTGTGCTTCACCTAATGATATCGTGATATGCTATGTAAGAATTCAGTTCACGGTGGGTGCCGAGGAAAAGCCACAAAACTCATACTGTTTTTTTAATATCTCTGACAAGGCGTAATTCCAGTTTATTCAACCTGACCTTTATTTTTGAAATAATATTATTATTTGGTAGTCTGTTGCGTGTTAGTCTAAAGTTAGATGAATGTTGTAACCAAATGAAATTAATTTTTATTTTTGCGCTATACATATAAAGAATAAACAAAGAGGAAATTTGGGAAAAGTTTTATCTAACTGCTTTACATTATTTCACTTGGGATTACTTTGACAACAGTAATACCCCAATTTTAATAAGGTATTGTGTGGGCTCACCACATTTGTCTCGAAATCATTTTTCATCACTGTTTTGGCTGAATACTGTAGATTAAAGTAGTTCGACACAACTAATGAACAGAAATACTCAGGTTCATCATTTAGCAAGTGCAACAATTAATAGTGAGAAATCAGTACAGAATACATTAAATACACTGTACATTTCTCAACCTAATAGAGAGCCACAACGCATATCAACACTAAATAATTCTTTGAAATCACATCTTCAGAAATGGAGGCTGTACATACGAGAAAAAGTGTAGGTCAAATACTTTGTGTTGTACATAATTACTAGTTTTCGAGACAAAAATATCAATATGTTACCATATTTTGTATATTTAAACTTGATGTCTGTCGTATCACATCATTTACAAAGAATAATGTTGATACTGAAAAGGAAAATACTTCCAGACGTTCTGCGAAATTATATTTATTTCGTCACAAACCGGCTTTCGGCTTCTCAGGCTATTCCAGGTGACAACTGAATGTCTAAATTATAGATAAACAATATGTGTGACTTACACTTGTATAATTCGTACAGAAGATACAGACATGACGAAGTGTTTACATTGGAAAACATTACAGTAATTACATTACCTAAAAAGGAATAAACAAAGTTTCTATGCCGATATACATTGAACAAATGATGAGAAACAAAATGAATGTATGGCCTGACTAGTATTTATATCGAAAACTTAATTTAACAAAGGTAAAGGTGGAAATTGAGTCTGATCATTTAACATTAGGCTGATATTCTATGTCACATGTTTGTTAATTTCCAGTAGCGTCATGTTTTTGCTTTTCTTGACAGAATGTAAAAGTGCACATTCTACATTATATGAATGATTTTTCACTTAAAGAAGATCAGCAAAGATGGAATATTTCTTCCTTAGTCACCAACTTCTCTTATGTTCACGTAGCCTATTTGACACAGCTCTTCCTGACTGACGAATATACAGCTATTCAAACTGCTTCCACGTGATTTTAAAAAGGCTGATTTTTTCCACCGTGTACAGACTCTAGGTATTGATTGGTGAGGGTACGGAACAAAAAAGGTCAAATCAACTTATATCCGGAAATCCAGGGTTTCCATGCTAGAGACCATTTATTCGATCATACATTGTTACAGAGATGGTGGTCTAATCCGCATTGTACCTTGCAGTCACAGATATAGTATGCATGGTTTCCTCCTAGAGAGTGACACTGTTCCTCATGCCCTAGCCCCTCTCCTACCATTGTAATGTTGTGTCCGATTCACTTCTCTTGCTGACTCACCTTGTAGTGGATGTGATACAGCGTTGTACACAATGGTTCCTTATTCGAATAGAGAGTTTGCCGACATAGTGTTTACTTACGAAATCGCAAATGGAAACGGGTGGCAGTGAAAAGGTTGGCACAGGAGAGGAATTCGTGGCGGGCCGCATGAAATACTTAGAGTCCGCATCTTACAGTGACTACATGGACGATTATAGCCAAAGAATGCTGAACATCAGAAACCAAAACGCAATCCTGACTCACAAACGCACGAAAGCTCATACTTTGCGTTGTATTTAAGTCCGTATTACGCTTGTGTTATATGTGGGAACTAGCGAGTTCAGACTGATGCACACCAGCTCCATATGTGCATATCGCTATGTCACGACTTTACTGGCGCTAACAAACTGAACCTGCACTCTCGATACCTATACAAGTTGTATCACATAAATTGTAATTATACTAATACTAAAGCGTGCATTTATACACTCATTATTAGAAGTTTAACAAGTTTTCTACACTTAGAACAATATATCCTAACAAACCACCATCTAATCCATTCACTATCAGTATCAAGCCTGTGTCTTTTTCAGTGCCTGTGGCTTTTATATGGGAACTAGCAAACCCAGCAATGCTTCACAGATGACAAATGTGCGGGGATTGGCTATACATCGTAAACCCCTTCCTTCCCTTCCTCAACCCCTCTGCTCCTTCCTCCTATGCTTGTCCATCTCCTACTCGTCCCCCCTGGCTCTGTGCATCTCTTCGTACAGCCTCTCTACGTTCATTTCCTCCTTCCTCTCTCGATATACATTTCCTTCCACCCCTCTCTCTGTATCCCTGACATGATTGAGAATTGAAGTCGCTTAAAATGAATGGGTAAATTGGTTGGGATAATTGATATACGGGGTATGAACACACCTCTCCAGCTTTTGGATCTGTGAGAAAAGTAGCTTCAGTGTCTGTATTTAGCATAGTTTTAGCTGTGAATGGATAGTATTACTAAGCTTTGGACGATTCAGATTTTCTAATAGTATTATAATCATAAGCTAAAATGCCAAAAAGCAACTTTCCGGTTTTTTGTAAAACCTATGGGGAGGAAGAAAGCAAGAAAGCACATGGATTGTTGTGTATACAAATTCTGTTTGAAAAATATATAAGGAGAAAGACAACATATGGAAGAAACAATTTATCTAGTGTTTTACAACTCCTCCTATACTAGTTGAAGCTGGCTGCGAGAAAGAAACCGAAACTGTGCGTTTCGTAGCACAGCATAGAATTTTGTTTCTCTCTGTCTGTTGTATCAGAAAACTTGTGGATTATCATTTAAGTGCACCTGATTGTTTATGGTAGTGTCACGTTAAAATCTGAAGTAAACTGGCGAAGAGCTATTGAAGATTTTCAGCAACAACGTTGCCTTTTTGTGTATTGTGTTAAAATTATAGCAAATCGGGGGAGAACTCCTGAATATTTTTAGCAACAACATTTCCCTTTTGTATACTAAATGACAATCTGAATGTTTATTAGAGCATCGTGTAAAAATTTGAAATTAATCAGTCAAGAATTTTTCGACTTTATTGGTAACAACGCTTCTCTTTACATATTACTAAACTGTTTATATATTATATGAATATTAAAGTACATATAGCTTACGTCCATCCGATTGTTCGTTAGATTATCGTGTAAAAATCTGAATTAATCGGGGGAGGACTGTCGGAAATTTAAGATTTTGAGCAAATTAACATTTATATTTTTATTTATATGGATTGTGAGTTGGTGCTCCGGCACTCAGAATTTATACTCAGCCGTTCAAGAGAACTCATCAGGAGAAATTTCTACTGGAACGTCACTGGAGAAAACCAGGTGTCCGACCGGCAGCATCAGTTAGGCTCAAAGAAAATTTTCTTTTATTGATGGTTCTTTTGCGACCCGTCTTCGATGATTCCTAATCAGCTGTTAAGAGAAGTCGCAAGGCAGTAAGAACGACCGCTGCAGATGGAGAAACATCCCTAGGAGCTAGGCCATGATAAAAATAAAGACGTGGACTTCTCAACAATGGAAGCAGTAAAGCAGTAAAGAGTTTTCAGAAGATCAGAGAAGAGGATTATGTCTCGTAGAGCAGCTTGGCGTAAAAATGGCCTTCGGCATGGCAATGCTACCTTTATCTTCCTGCTTAAAAAATGGGGCTTTACGTCTCATCCATTTTTGGAGAAAGTAGCAAACGGCTCACTCTGAGCAGACTGTGTGTGTGTGTGTGTGTGAGAGAGAGAGAGAGAGAGAGAGAGAGAGAGAGACATCCCTTGTTGTGAGTGTCTGGGCCGGTGCGGCCCACCTTTGACATTTAGTTAATTGAAACTGGGGAGTACGGGTGCGTACAGCCTCCAGCGACCGTCGCTCTAAGCAGCGGTGAGTTATAAATTAAAAGTCGCCGTCTCCGGGGAGAGGCCGCATCTGACGACTTCAGTTCGCCTCCAGGAGAGACAGGCCTCTCGAAATAAGTAAGTGGCCACGGCCGAGCCGGAAATCGTTCCGCAGTAAAAGACAGCTCGCCCGACGGAAATTGCGCCGAGTGTCCCTGAAGTAAAGCGAGGTACTGGTGGCGTCTGTGTTCCTGAATGCACGCTAAACCTCGCAAGCATCATCTTAAATATTCGTGATAGAATTTTTCAAGTCTACTTTATTATCAGTTAATATTGTTTTCAACATGCAGGAAGTTATTCGGTAAAAGTGTGAGACATTCAGGCAGTACGTTGCAGCATACCAAATTACTAAGTCATTACTGAATTTTACTAGTAACATCATTTTCCAAAATTTTTGAGGTCATGTATTCTAGAATAGTAGCCTACCTGAAGAGCAATAATATCCTCAGTAAATCACAATTTGGATTTCAAAAGAGTTGCTCAATTACACTACTGGCCATTAACACTGCGACACCACGAAAATGACGTGCTCCAGACGCGAAATTTAACCGACAGGAAGAAGATGCTGTGATATGCAAATGATTAGCTTTTCAGAGCATTCAAACAAGGTTGGCGACACCTATAACGTGCTGACATGAGGAAAGCTTCCAACCGATTTCTCATACACAAACAGCAGTTGACTGGCGTTGCCTGGTGAAACGTTGTTGCGATGCCTCTTGTAAGGAGGAGAAGTGCGTACCATCACGTTCCCGACTTTGATAAAGGTCGGATTGTAGCCTTTGGCGATTGCGGTTTATCGTATCGCGACATGGCTGCTCGCGTTGGCCGAGATCCAATGACTGTTAGCAGAATATGGAGTCGGTGGATTCAGGAGGGTAATACGGAAAGCCATGCTGCATCCCAACGGCCTTGTATCACTAGCAGTCGAGATGACAGGCATCTTATCCTCATGGCTGTAACGGATCGTGCAACCACGTCTGGATCCCTGAGTCAACAGATGGGGACGTTTGCAAGACAACAACCATCTGCGCGAACAGTTCGACGACGTTTGCAGCAGCATGGACTATCAGATTGGAGACCATGGCTGCTGTTACCCTTGACCCTGCATCACAGACAGGAGCACTGCGATGGTGTACTCAACGACGGACCTGGGTGCACGAATGGCACAACGTCATTTTTTCGGATGAATCCAGGTGGTGGTGGTAGTTAGTGTTTAACGTCCCGTCGACAACGAGGTCATTAGCGACGGAGCGCAAGCTCGGGTTAGGGAAGGATTGGGAAGGAAATCGGCCGTGCCCTTTCAAAGGAACCATCCCGGCATTTGCATGAAGTGATTTAGGAAAATCACGGAAAGCCTAAATCAGGATGGCCGGAGACGGGATTGAACCGTCGTCTTCCCGAATGAAAGTCCAGTGTGCTAACCACTGCGCCACCTCGCTCGGTGATGAATCCAGGTTCTGTTTACAGCATCATGTAGGTCGCATCCGTGTTTTGAGACATCGTGGTGAACTCTCATTGGAAGCGTGTATTCGTCATCGCCATACTGGCGTATCACCCGGCGTGATCTGCGAGAAGACAGGTACCAAAGCAATGCGGCGAACAGCAGGCAGATGCACTACAAGCTGCTGACTGTCCTGCAAGGTAGACCGGCCGCGCCGCTGCTGGCCGAGCCCGCGTGTTTTCCTCCTCCGTCTCCGCAAGCACGTCCTTCCGCATCGTAGCGAGTCCGATCGCAACTGCCGCGATAGCTAAACAGCCTCCAGATCACAACAGGGGAAAAGATCGTAGTACAGCCGGGTAATCGATAGTGACCTGCGAAAGAGCTGGTGTGCCAGAAAAGGCGCACCACGCCTCGGTCTCCCTCGCTCAAACCTGACCTGCCCCCCCCCCCCCCCTTTCGTCTTATCACCACAGAAAGAAGAAAAGAGAGACATCTAACAGGCTTGATTTGGCTAAGATGCACTCTGAACACCTTGCCCGTTGCAAGCTCCTTAACTAACAAATGAACAGGACCTAAGACCCTGCTGATGACACACGGTCCCAAGTAACGCTGTACGAACTTACGAGTTCCCATACCACGAGCATTCCGACCAGCGATATTCTTAATAAACAGCTTATCACCGGTCTTAGCCTGAAAAACGATTCTGCCTTGGTTATAACGTTCGGCTTGCCAACGATGGCCTTATTCCATGTTGTTTCGAGCACGCTGACAATTTTCCCTAAGGGTATCCGAAGTAATGGAAAGCGGCAACTTGTCATAGATGTGCCAAAGATTGGAAAGAGGCGAATTGACCGGATATGCCAACATTAACTCAGCCGGAACTGCTCTAGAAGTTTCATGCTGAGCCCCGAACTTTTGTACTTACTCAATAATATTTTTAAAAAAATTATCTAGTAAAGCATTTATTTCGATATTTCGGTGAGACTACGTTACCATCTTCGGATCTTAAGCTACAGAAATCCACGTAACCTCCTCCATCTGTGTTATGTGTTGTGTCACGAGCATCAGATCCGAAGATAATAACGTAGTTTTACCTAAGCCAGTGATCGAAATACGAGTAAATGCTTCACTAGCGACGATGTGTTTCTGAAGGTTTTCTTCTAAGTTTATTGCAAGGCGGATCGTCTCCAGTTTGGCACAATGTCAGGAATATATATTTTATCAGAAGAAATGTGTTGCTAATGTACTAAGACATTAACATAACCTTTATGGTATCCTTTTATTTTAGTGCAGAATATATGTAAAATCAATTAAAATTTTGTAAAAATAGATGTGACACGACATGTTATAGTACCTAGGCAACAGGATAAACTCGAGTGCCGAAAACTGAATCAGTAAATTAACAAAGGCGACGAGGTACTGGTGGCAGAAGTGCTGTGAAGGTGGATCGTGAGAAGTAATTGGATGACTTAGTCAATAGAACACTTGGTCGCGAATGGCAAGTCTCCTAGGTTCGAGTCTCACACGTTTACTTTGCCAGGAATTTTCAATGCCGTATGATTTTACTTGTTAAGATGTGCGTTAATGCGTGGATTGGCGTTTTATAAACAGTGATAAAGCATACGACTTAGAAACGTAAGTACGCGCTGTACTAGTGCAAGGCTTTGAGGCTAACTCGTCAGAGATAAACTGAAGCCTAGCCTGATAACAGACTTCACCCACTTGTCAACCAGTTAAACTGTGATTCATGTCTTAACGCCGCCTGGAGACAGACAAAATACCATATAGCGTAAGTCAGTCGGTTCGCTATAGGTAAGAACAGTTGCTGGTAAGCTTCAGTCTGGGCTCGAATCACTAACTTTATCTTCACGGTCTTTTCGAATGATATACGCAGGAGCCAGCAATATATTTACTGACTCTTGCAGCAAAGTCCGCTGTCGGAACTTTAACAGTAGATCACACCGTGATGCAGAACACCACTCTTGCAGCGTCGGACACTGGAGTTGACTGAGCGTCTTCGTGACGCCTTCGCGCCTGCTAAATGAACCTGTAACAAAATGTTCTGGTCTTCGGATTTTCTGTTTCCTGTGTCAGTCCTGTCTGGCACGGATCCCATATTGACTAGAAGTATTCAAGTATTGGTCGAAAGAGTATTTTCTAAGCTACTTCCTTTGTTGATGGACAACATTTCCCGAGTATTCTTCCATTGAATACTAGTCAGGCTTCTGTGTTATTCGAGAATGATTTTGTTAGGTTGTTCTACTTCAAATTGCTCTGTAAGCATATTCCTAGATGTGCTATGAAAGCAACTCCTTCCAATGATTGGTGTGTAACTACAGTAAAGGATCGAATGTTCTAATGCGTATGAATTCTTAAGTGGCCAAACTGCTGAGGTCATTGGTCCCTAGACTTACACACGACTTAAACTAACTTAAAGTAACTTATGCTAAGAACAAAACACACACACACACACACACACACACACACACACACACACACACACACACACATGACCGAGGGAGGACTCGAACCTCCGGTGGGAGGGCCCTCGCAATCCGTGACATGGTGCATAAAACCACGCGGTCACTATGCGTCGCAGTAAAGGATATTTTCGCCTATATATTCGCAATACGTTACGAATTTTGATGTTGAGGATTTATTGCCACTCTCTACACAAACTTCCGACATTATCTAATAGATCATTTATATATATTGTGAAAAGGGAATATCCTGTAACAGTCCCATTTGGGCACGGCCGAGGTTACTTTTACATCTGACGACTTTTCTCCGTTTGGAATGATATGCTATATTCTGTTTGCTAGAAACTCTTCAGTCCAGTGACACAGCTGGTCTGATATTCTATATGCTCGTATTTCGCCCATTAGACGGCAGTGCAGGACGGTATGTATTGTTTACCGGAAGTCAAGGAGCACAGCATCTACCAGGGCACCTGCAACTTTATCTACTGTTTTCTGAGTCTCGTTGACGAACAGAACGAGCTGGGTTTCACACGATCGTTGTTTTCAGAATCCATGTTGGTGCGTGATAGGGATGACGGTTGTCGCAAATGGAAATTGGAAAGTTGTGGTAAGTTCCTGCGGGACCAAACTCCTAAGGTCATCGGTCCCTAGGCGTACACACTACTTAATCTAAATTAAACTAATGTAGGTTAAGGACAATACACACATCCATGCACGAGGGAGGCAAGGCGCCCTAAACCGCACGGCTACCCCGCGCGGCGGTTTTCGCAGAAACAACCGATTTTCGCTTATATTCGTTTTTTGCTTCGCCAGTTTAACAAGACTGTTAAAACCGTTAAAAAAGCTGGCTTCTGAAATAACGGGTTTCTGTTTTGTTATTCCTGAATTTCGCGGAATAAACGTAGAAATCGAACAAAGACGAAAAATTTTGAATCTCTCAGTTTCAAGAAACATAGAACTAAAATATAAAATTAAATAGGCTAATAAAAGGAAACTTAGTCCGTTCTCCTTTCGCTGCTATTCTCGAAGCGTGATAAGCGGCTGAATGCTACAAAAACCACCAGTATTCTTCTACTGATTCTAATTTTCCTAACTTTTCTCAGAAATGTCTGGACATTACAAATAGTCAGTGATAAAAGGTGCCGGCCGGAGTGGCCGAGTGGTTCTAGGGGCTTCAGTCTGGAACCGCGCTACCGCTACGGTCGCAGGTTCGAATACTGCCTCGGGCATGGATGTGTGTGATGTCCTTAGGTTAGTTAGGTTTAAGTAGTTCTAAGTTCTAGGGGACTGATGACCTCAGCAGTTAAGTCCCATAGTACTCAGAGTCATTTGAACCATTTTTGAAGTGATAAAAGGTGAAAGCTGAAGTTGAAGAACTCCTTTCCATGTTAATTTGTGTGTTTTCTAGGGTTACAATCAAATAAAGGCATATCGTGTAGACACAGCCAGCGGGTGAGCCACTTTCTATTGTTATTGTATTCTATAAATGAACTGCTGTTATGTTTTTAATTTGTCACTGTAACCAAAATTTCCTTCCTCTTTTATTATTTCATAGAAATGGCAGACAAATCTTTAATCTTTTAATCCATATAAAGCATTGAACCTCATTGCTACATTACTTCGTAAAAATATTTTCAGACTGTGGTTGATGCTTTTGTGCTATACTACGGATATCCGAAGACGACAGCGCGAAACTACTGTATAGACCAGGTGGTGGCAGGTGTTGCACACCGCATGCACATGCGTACCGCAAGCCACTACATGCAGAAACAGGGACGTTATTGTTTCGGCAATGCTGTACTCTGTACCAATTATCATGGCACGTGTTTGTTGCTCATTTCTGCCAGAATTGTTATTAAAATAGAACTGATAGCTTTTTCAATTATCGATAATAACACAATATTTCAAACCAATGCAAACTTTACGAATAAACATTACACCTTTATTTTTTAAAGGAGGTTTATTTAAAAACGGAAAATTTTTGCTCTTCTGCTGGGGCCAACTAATATTTAGGTTTTTTTACTCTGTTATTAGTAAAAAATAGACACCTGCTGTGAACGAATCCAGACAAATACCGAAAGATACCGGTTATTCAGAAGTAAAATACCGGTATCGGTTTTAACCGTTCGGTTTTTCCCATTTCTAGTTCCTACAGAGGAGATTTTCAGTTTCCCGAAATGTCATATTAGGCGAGTATAAAAATGCGGAATTGTGCAACAGACAGACGTCTGACGCCTGTAGTTTTCTGCGCCTCTTCCGCGATCCTTCTTGACAACAGGGATGACCTGTGCTTTTTTCAGTCATTTGGGGCGCTTCGCTCCTGTAGAGACTCACGGTACACTGCTAGAAGAAGAAGTTCATGTTTACTGTGTGCAGAATCTATAAGTGTAATTCAAATGAAACCCAGTCACTAGTGTAAAGTAGCGGTGATGATTTTATTAACTCAAAAATACTGCTCTGCACGGTACACATACTCAAAAATAGTCGCCAAAACTGTTGGCACATTTGTCCCATTGCGACAGTAGCCGGTCGATTCAATCCTCGAAGAAGCTAGTAGTCTGCTGTCGGATCCAAGCCTGGATCCAGTCACACACTTCGTCGTCCGTTGCGAATCGGTTTCCGTGAATAGCTTATTTGAGAGGTCCAAATACGAGACAGTCACACCGCGAAAGGTCGGCACTGTACAGTGGATGTTCCTGAGGTTCCTACCGAAACCGCTGCAATATCGTCCTCACCGCATTGGCCGTGTGTGGGCGGGCATTATCATGCAGGAGTATAACGCCATTGGACAACATGCCTCGGCGTTTCGACTTGATGGCTCGTCTAAGGTTCTGTAAAGTGGCTTGATAAAGCTGGGAATTGACAGTAGTTCCCCGTTCCAGGAACTCGACAAGCAGTGGGCCCTTGTGGCCTCAAGGACGTCATGACCTTACCGGAACGGGTGTGCACGCCCTTTGATTTCTTTGTAGGTGGTGAAGTTGCATGACGCTTGAGTTACGGTTCAAAATAGTGACACCATGTTTCGTCACTAGTGACAATACGCGACAGAGAGCCATATTCTTCCTCATAATAACGTTGCAGATGACTCAAAGATAGCGCCATTCGAATATTGCGATGTTCGGCGGTCAGTTGGTGGGGAATCCACTGCGCACAGATTTTTCGAAAGTTCAAATGTTGATGCATTATGTTGTGGACGGTGACCACGCTAATACCCAGTAATTGATGGATCTCGTCCACGGTGATTGTGCGGTTGTCCAAGACTAAAGAATTCACTTCCGTGACACGATGAGCCTGTCCAGGACGAGCATCGTCTTCCAGTGACATTCGCCCCTCAAGGAATCGTTTCCACCATTCCACAACACTTGAACGACCCAGACTGTACTCACCGTGCACAGCCTTCATCCGTCGATACGTTTCACGGCCTTCAACTGCCTCCGCCGCCAAGAATTGTATCACTCCTCGTTGCTCCTGCTTACTCGCCAGCATGTTCGGTAGTGGTCGATAACTTGTGTGACCCCTTCGGCGTAAAACCACACTGGCGCTATGCAACACCAAACGGTGCGCACGCATCATTCTCTACTAATAGATAGCGCCACAATACCAGCGGTTACGTGGTGCCACCGTATGTGTAAGGCAAAGATAGACGCACTGACCAGATTCATTTGAATAAACCTCATAAATGGCATACCGTCAAATCCAGTGGCCTTTTCTCTGTTGAGAGATTTCAGTTGCTTTTCTCTCCCTTGGTGACTCGTTTTAGTTTTATAGCATGTGAAGAAATGAATTATAATTTGTGCTATGGTCAGGAGTTAAGCCCAGATCTCCTGCTTACAACCCAGATGTGCTAACAATTACACCATAGTAATGTGGCCATCAGAGCTGCACGGACTACTGTAGCCAAGTGCTCTCCGTAACAGAAACGTCGAGTCACACCTTCTGCCCATTTTCCTCTTCTTCAACTGTTAGTATTGGAATAGCACCCCAGCTTTCTAAATAATGGGAAAATCCGTCTGTAGCTCAGAGATATGTGATCTGTTGATCTGATGGAATTAAATTTACATCGATTCATATGAGTCTGCAATTATCTTCCATAATGACAGAAGCTGAAAAAAAAGGAATTAAAATTTGTGCCAGAGCCTGGACTTGAAACCGGGTCTCCTGCTCATAAGGCATATGTGTTAACCATTGCATTACTGCAGTAGTGTGACTAAGACACTTGCACGATTTAAGAAAGGGAGAATAGGCTGGAGGCATGAACTGAAGTTTGTATTCGGGAGGTCACCGGATTAAGGCAGTTTGTGCAGCTGCGTTGACCACACTGCTACAGGGGCGGGGGGAGGGGGGTTGTTTAGGGAAGGAGACCAGACAGCGAGGTCATCAGTCTCATCGGATTAGGGAAGGATGGAGAAGGAAGTCGGCCGTGCCCTTTCAGAGGCCTGGCATTTGCCTGGAGTGATTTAGGGAAATCACGGAAAACCTAAATCAGGATGGCCGGACGCGGGATTGAACCGTCGTCCTCCCGAATGCGAGTCCAGTGTCTAACCACTGTGCCACCTCGCTCGGTGATACAGGGGCTTAATGGTTTGTAGATTCGCATAGTAAACAGGACACTTTGTTTCCAAACCTAGCTGAGGCACAAATTTCAATTTCTTTCTTATGCTTCTACCATCATCAAATGGTTCAAATGGCTCTCAGGACTATGGAAATTAACATCTGAGGTCATCAGTCCCTTAGAACTACTTAAACCTATCTAACCTAAGAATATCACACACATCCATGCCCGAAGCAGGAATCGAACCTGTGACCGTAGCGGTCGCGCAGTTCCAGATCGAAGCGCCTAGAACCACTCGACCACACCGGCAGGCTTCCATTGCTAAAGAGTTGAGACTCAGACGTCTCCAGGAAAATGTAGTTCCATTAGGTCAATAGATCACCTATGCCTGAGGTACAGGCAGAAAAA